>NC_060248.1:18251491-21106214 GCF_921293095.1 Ischnura elegans
CCAAGTTTTAAGTACCTTAGTTTCCATTTACCTCTATAAAGTACAGCTAGTAAATAAATTGAATAATTATAAATAATGGGCTCATTAACCATACCTTTTAATACTGATGGGGATAGATTTTGATAAAAAAAGTGACCCGTATTTTACACATTGGAAACCCGTCGCCTCCTCCTCGTACAATTGGAGGAGAAATGTGAGCAGTGATACCCTTTTAGCAGATAAGTTGAAGATGTCCGGCACTCATACTGAATGGGTCTCTGCATTTCTGCTACTCCCTAGCCTTTAGCATGAGAGTTTCTTATACACTAATGCGCAATTCTTTAATTCAATGAGTGGTTCTATCAGAATGAGTCAATGAGATGGAACGAAAGCAATGTCACCAACTTATGAATAGTGGGTGGCTACTTCTGCCTAACATATTTTAAAATCACTAAGGGATGGTTGAATAAGGATGAAACTTTTCATCATGCATTATCTTTCAATGCCGTCTACGTAGTACTCTTGGTGAGCTGGGATTTTAGGTCAGAATGAATTATCCCATTATAAGATTACATTGTTAACAGGTTAGGGAGGATTTGAACAAGAAAAAATTTAGGGTTTTTGACTGATCCAGGATTTTTTTCAGATCCCGATCGGATCCTCTTGCATTTTCAATTGTCTGCTATAAAACGAAGTAATTATTCAAGTTTTTTCTGGGTAAATACAATCAAAGAAATGCTATTTAAATTTATGTACACATCTAAAAATTTTTACTGATGAAAAATCATTTTTATAAGCTTTCAAATTATTTTTTAAAAACGATCAAATCTTTACACATTCAGGATGTAAACTGTTATGCTTACAATTGGAAATAAAGATAGGTTTCAATAGATACGGATGAAACATGCTTCTATTGCTCTCTCGTAACTTGATATTTTCCTTATAAGATAATGATTTAAGGACTATGTGGTATCGGAAAGGAAAAAAAATATCAGAGGCATGTGGTGATGGCAGAGGGTGTTTTTTTGTATCTACGACGTAGTCACTTTTGACGTGGTTGTTATCCTGCAGAGTTGAGATTCTCCCGATGGTTGTTCAATCATTTTGTAGGAATCACACTATATGCCAGTCGTATTTTGCTGCAAAAATTTTTGCGGCTGAAATTCTGTTGCATAACTCCTACGAGACCTTTTAAACAAAATGGTTCATGAGTAGGCCTAGCATCGCAGTGCAACGGCGCATGCAAAGGTAGAATTGAAAATCTTTCCACTCCCTCGCATGGGATGCTGCATTCACTGAAGCATAAATTTAAAATTTCGGATACAGATCCGATGTCTCCAGCGAATTTGGGTCCGAAGTATCCGATCCGACCATCCCTAAAAAAATACATTGTAAGTGTGAAAAGATAAGACAAAAGGAGGATTGAGTGGATAGCTGCATTAAAACCAATCTTGGGTTTGTTTAACAGTGATGATGATGATGGTGGTGCATAAAAAATTATCCCTTTTCTTTTGAAGGAGATGTCCAATTCACTCTGAGGTACATTCAACCTGCCCAACATTAATTTTTACTTTGAAGTGGCTCGGGGCTAAGCTTTAAGCCACCAAGTGCGTCCACCAGGCTGGGGATGTTGGGTCATCCTCTAGATATATAGGTTGGCTGCGATATAAGTGCATTCACTTGTCGAATAAAGAGTCATGGACAAAAAGCAGTAGCATTCCGAGGGAGTATGAGTTCATCCCTGGGTAAGATAGGCCTTCTAAATGATGCATTAAGACTGTGACATGCCATGACTTGGTGATAGGAGGCCGTCAACAATTATGCCTCTCATTACCCGGGGGAGAGGGCAGCAGCTCTTCTTTATACGAGTGAAGGTGGAGACCACGGTGGTCAGTAAAGCGACTCCTTTTGCACTGCAGGTGTGGTAACAATTACTTTAAACGGCTGTAGTACTGCAATGTGGAAGGCAAGGGGAAACCACCACATTATTATCCTGAGGAGTCGCAGCTACTCCAACTTCAAATAATCCGACATGACGAAATTCTCTCAGGTAAAACATTCCTGAAGTAAACTAGACCCCCATTCGGATCTCCGGGCGGGGACTTCCTGAGAGGGTACATCAGTCAACTGTGATAAAGTTGGGATGATAGGTACATGGAACGTGAAATCACTTAGGACTTGCGGTAAGCTAGAAAACCTTAAGGTGGAAATGCAAAGATTGAATCTCTACATGCAAGGAAACAGCAAAATGAAGCTTTAAGAGGGAGACTTTTGGAATGGAAGCAATAGGATTATACACACAGGATATCTAAGTAAATGGTAATGCTAGGGGTAGAATAATGCCCAGAAATAGCACCTAAATGTATGTTAAAAGCTTCCTACAGTACAATGAAGGGATAGTTATGGTAAAGTTAGAGACTAAGCCAGTAGGTACTGTAGTGATACAGATTTCATGCTTATGACAGACTATGAGAATGAAGGAGTTGATGACATCTATGATGATATCAGGGAAGCAATCAAACAGGTGAGGGGTGAAGAAAACCTTATTGTTTTAGGTGATTGGAACACTGTCGTCAGTGAAGGCCAGGAGGGAAGAATAGCCAGAAAATATGGATTAGGAAATCGTAATGAAAGAGGAGAAAGGCTACAGGAATTCTGCACAAAACACAAATTAGTGGTTGCCATCAGTCCATTAAAGAATCACATGCGAAGAAGATATTCATGGAAAATGCCAGGAGACAAAAGAAAATTGCAACTAGACTATATTTTAGTGAAGCAGAGGTTTAGGAACCAGGTAAAGGACTGCAAGAACTACTCAGGGTCAGATATTGACAGTGATCATAGTCTAGTGATGATGAAATGCGATCTGAAATTCAAGAAATCAGTGAAGAACGCATGGCAATTAAGAAAACTGAAGGAATCAAAAAATCAAGAGGCCTTTCAAGAAGTAGTGGAGAGCAAGATAGGATTAGATGAGACAAAGAAATCAGTGGAGAATAGCTGGAAAATATCAAAAGTGGGCTTCAGGAGGCTGCTAGAGAAGTTCTAGGGAGAATAAATTGTGTTAGGAAAAAGCAATGGATCATGGATGAAATCCTAGACCTCATTGAAGAACAGAGCAAGGATAAGAATGCAAATACTGAGGAAGGACAGGCTTGCTACAAGAGAATAAGAAATGAGATTTGCAGCAAAGTGCGGAAAGTTAGAAAAGTGTGGATGAGGAACATATGCAAGGATGTTCAAAATAACCTCATACAAGGGAAAAGTGGAAGCAGCCTATAGAATAGTGAGGATCCATTTCAAGGAATAAAGCACAAGATGTAACGCCATAAGGGACAAGTATTTTGGAAATATTTTTATTGGAAATGAAGACAATGCCGAGAGATGGAAGGAATACCTGGAGGAATTATACAACGGAAGCAAGCATAGCTTAAAAATAATCAAAGAGGAAAGTGAAGGAGAAAATGATGACATGGGAGCGAGCATCTTAAGATCGGAATTCGACACTGCAATAACAGACCTGCAAAAGAGTAAGGCCCCAGGAATAACATTCCAGCAGATATAATCAAAAATGCAGGAGAAAAGGTCTTAAATCGACTGTATATAAAGTTAGTTCTATCTGCGGTATGTACTCAAAAGGAAATTTTCCTATTGACTTTGTGGGGAACATCATTGTATCCATACCAAAAATGAAGAGTGCAGAGAAGTGCAAAGATTTTAGGACCATTAGCCTGATGACACAAACAGAGAAGATTCTGACAAGAATCATTTAGAGAAGAATAGAACGAAGAGCAGAAGTATAAAATTCGAAGAATCAAGCGAGATGGAGTGGAATTGATTCATAATGAAACACTGACTTGCAATTTTCCACAAAAATAAAATTTAATTCGACTCGAGTTTCGAGTACCTTGAAAATGATGTAGTAACATCGAAACTCGAGTCGAATTAAATTTTATTTTTGCGGAAAATTGCAAGTCAGTGTTTCATGAAGAACAGAAGATTTCCTGGATGCGCACCAATTCAGATTTAGGAAATGCAAGGCCACAAGAGAAGCAATGTTGGCTTTTAGGCTGTTCATGGATAAGACAATGGACAAGAATCAACCAACTATCATAGCCTTTATCAACTTAGAAAAGGCATTTGATAGCATGAAATGGAATTCAATGCTTAGAATTCCGAAAGAAATATGACAAGGAGACGTCGCCGGAGATTCTTATGTAAAGATTCCGCGCACCATGACTTTCTTCGACTACTCTCCCTCATACACCAAGTGGCGTAGACGCCACTTGGAAAGAAATCTCTATCAAACGCCACTCCCAAGAAATCTCTATCAAAATTGTGTTAAATAAATTATAAATATTATAAAAATATTGCTATCAAATGCCTGCTAAGCAAAACAATTAAACTACAGGACTTACAAATATCAAAGTAATAAAATTAAATACTCGTAGTGGCGTAGACGCCACTTGGTGTATGAGGGAGAGTAGTCGAAGAAAGTCATGGTTAAGGCACAAGGACTAGACATTTGATGTATACGTTCGGAGTTCGAGTCCCAGTGGGGTCAAATTTTTTTCTTCCTCATTATGTTTTAAAATCACTGCTATAATTGGGACTCGAACTCCGAACGTATACATCAAATGTCTAGTCCTCGTGCCTTAACCCACTAGGCTACGCCACTTGGTGTATGAGGGAGAGTAGTCGAAGAAAGTCATGGTGCGCGGAATCTTTACATAAGAATCTCCGGCGACGTCTCCTTGTCATATTTCTTAGAATTCCGAAAGAAATATGACAAGGAGACGTCGCCGGAGATTCTTATGTAAAGATTCCGCGCACCATGACTTTCTTCGACTACTCTCCCTCATACACCAAGTGGCGTAGCCTAGTGGGTTAAGGCACGAGGACTAGACATTTGATGTATACGTTCGGAGTTCGAGTCCCAATTATAGCAGTGATTTTAAAACATAATGAGGAAGAAAAAAATTTGACCCCACTGGGACTCGAACTCCGAACGTATACATCAAATGTCTAGTCCTTGTGCCTTAACCATGACTTTCTTCGACTACTCTCCCTCATACACCAAGTGGCGTCTACGCCACTACGAGTATTTAATTTTATTACTTTGATATTTGTAAGTCCTGTAGTTTAATTGTTTTGCTTAGCAGGCATTTGATAGCAATATTTTTATAATATTTATAATTTATTTAACACAATTTTGATAGAGATTTCTTGGGAGTGGCGTTTGATAGAGATTTCTTTCCAAGTGGCGTCTACGCCACTTGGTGTATGAGGGAGAGTAGTCTAAGAAAGTCATGGTGCGCGGAATCTTTACATAAGAATCTCCGGCGACGTCTCCTTGTCATATTTCTTTCGGAATTCTAAGCATTGAATTCCATTTCATGCTATCAAATGCCTTTTCTAAGTTGATAAAGGCTATGATAGTTGGTTGATTCTTGTCCATTGTCTTATCCATGAACAGCCTAAAAGCCAACATTGCTTCTCTTGTGGCCTTGCATTTCCTAAATCTGAATTGGTGCGCATCCAGGAAATCTTCTGTTCTTCATGAAACACTGACTTGCAATTTTCCGCAAAAATAAAATTTAATTCGACTCGAGTTTCGATGTTACTACATCATTTTCAAGGTACTCGAAACTCGAGTCGAATTAAATTTTATTTTTGTGGAAAATTGCAAGTCAGTGTTTCATTATGAATCAATTCCACTCCATCTCGCTTGATTCTTCGAATTTTATACTTCTGCTCTTCGTTCTATTCTTCTCTAAATGATTCTTGTCAGAATCTTCTCTGTTTGTGTCATCAGGCTAATGGTCCTAAAATCTTTGCACTTCTCTGCACTCTTCATTTTTGGTATGGATACAATGATGTTCCCCACAAAGTCAATAGGAAAATTTCCTTTTGAGTACATACCGCAGATAGAACTAACTTTATATACAGTCGATTTAAGACCTTTTCTCCTGCATTTTTGATTATATCTGCTGGAATGTTATTCCTGGGGCCTTACTCTTTTGCAGGTCTGTTATTGCAGTGTCGAATTCCGATCTTAAGATGCTCGCTCCCATGTCATCATTTTCTCCTTCACTTTCCTCTTTGATTATTTTTAAGCTATGCTTGCTTCCGTTGTATAATTCCTCCAGGTATTCCTTCCATCTCTCGGCATTGTCTTCATTTCCAATAAAAATATTTCCAAAATACTTGTCCCTTATGGCGTTACATCTTGTGCTTTATTCCTTGAAATGGATCCTCACTATTCTATAGGCTGCTTCCACTTTTCCCTTGTATGAGGTTATTTTGAACATCCTTGCATATGTTCCTCATCCACACTTTTCTAACTTTCCGCACTTTGCTGCAAATCTCATTTCTTATTCTCTTGTAGCAAGCCTGTCCTTCCTCAGTATTTGCATTCTTATCCTTGCTCTGTTCTTCAATGAGGTCTAGGATTTCATCCATGATCCATTGCTTTTTCCTAACACAATTTATTCTCCCTAGAACTTCTCTAGCAGCCTCCTGAAGCCCACTTTTGATATTTTCCAGCTATTCTCCACTGATTTCTTTGTCTCATCTAATCCTATCTTGCTCTCCACTACTTCTTGAAAGGCCTCTTGATTTTTTGATTCCTTCAGTTTTCTTAATTGCCATGCGTTCTTCACTGATTTCTTGAATTTCAGATCGCATTTCATCATCACTAGACTATGATCACTGTCAATATCTGACCCTGAGTAGTTCTTGCAGTCCTTTACCTGGTTCCTAAACCTCTGCTTCACTAAAATATAGTCTAGTTGCAATTTTCTTTTGTCTCCTGGCATTTTCCATGAATATCTTCTTCGCATGTGATTCTTTAATGGACTGATGGCAACCACTAATTTGTGTTTTGTGCAGAATTCCTGTAGCCTTTCTCCTCTTTCATTACGATTTCCTAATCCATATTTTCTGGCTATTCTTCCCTCCTGGCCTTCACTGACGACAGTGTTCCAATCACCTAAAACAATAAGGTTTTCTTCACCCCTCACCTGTTTGATTGCTTCCCTGATATCATCATAGATGTCATCAACTCCTTCATTCTCATAGTCTGTCATAAGCATGAAATCTGTATCACTACAGTACCTACTGGCTTAGTCTCTAACTTTACCATAACTATCCCTTCATTGTACTGTAGGAAGCTTTTAACATACATTTAGGTGCTATTTCTGGGCATTATTCTACCCCTAGCATTACCATTTACTTAGATATCCTGTGTGTATAATCCTATTGCTTCCATTCCAAAAGTCTCCCTCTTAAAGCTTCATTTTGCTGTTTCCTTGCATGTAGAGATTCAATCTTTGCATTTCCACCTTAAGGTTTTCTAGCTTACCGCAAGTCCTAAGTGATTTCACGTTCCATGTACCTATCATCCCAACTTTATCACAGTTGACTGATGTACCCTCTCAGGAAGTCCCCGCCCGGAGATCCGAATGGGGGTCTAGTTTACTTCAGGAATGTTTTACCTGAGAGAATTTCGTCATGTCGGATTATTTGAAGTTGGAGTAGCTGCGACTCCTCAGGATAATAATGTGGTGGTTTCCCCTTGCCTTCCACATTGCAGTACTACAGCCGTTAAAGTAATTGTTACCACACCTGCAGTGCAAAAGGAGTCGCTTTACTGACCACCGTGGTCTCCACCTTCACTCGTATAAAGAAGAGCTGCTGCCCTCTCCCCCGGGTAATGAGAGGCATAATTGTTGACGGCCTCCTATCACCAAGTCATGGCATGTCACAGTCTTAATGCATCATTTAGAAGGCCTATCTTACCCAGGGATGAACTCATACTCCCTCGGAATGCTACTGCTTTTTGTCCATGACTCTTTATTCGACAAGTGAATGCACTTATATCGCAGCCAACCTATATATCTAGAGGATGACCCAACATCCCCAGCCTGGTGGACGCACTTGGTGGCTTAAAGCTTAGCCCCGAGCCACTTCAAAGTAAAAATTAATGTTGGGCAGGTTGAATGTACCTCAGAGTGAATTGGACATCTCCTTCAAAAGAAAAGGGATAATTTTTTATGCACCACCATCATCATCATCACTGTTAAACAAACCCAAGATTGGTTTTAATGCAGCTATCCACTCAATCCTCCTTTTGTCTTATCTTTTCACACTTACAATGTATTTTTTTAGGGATGGTCGGATCGGATACTTCGGACCCAAATTTGCTGGAGACATCGGATCTGTATCCGAAATTTTAAATTTATGCTTCAGTGAATGCAGCATCCCATGCGAGGGAGTGGAAAGATTTTCAATTCTACCTTTGCATGCGCCGTTGCACTGCGATGCTAGGCCTACTCATGAACCATTTTGTTTAAAAGGTCTCGTAGGAGTTATGCAACAGAATTTCAGCCGCAAAAATTTTTGCAGCAAAATACGACTGGCATATAGTGTGATTCCTACAAAATGATTGAACAACCATCGGGAGAATCTCAACTCTGCAGGATAACAACCACGTCAAAAGTGACTACGTCGTAGATACAAAAAAACACCCTCTGCCATCACCACATGCCTCTGATATTTTTTTTCCTTTCCGATACCACATAGTCCTTAAATCATTATCTTATAAGGAAAATATCAAGTTACGAGAGAGCAATAGAAGCATGTTTCATCCGTATCTATTGAAACCTATCTTTATTTCCAATTGTAAGCATAACAGTTTACATCCTGAATGTGTAAAGATTTGATCGTTTTTAAAAAATAATTTGAAAGCTTATAAAAATGATTTTTCATCAGTAAAAATTTTTAGATGTGTACATAAATTTAAATAGCATTTCTTTGATTGTATTTACCCAGAAAAAACTTGAATAATTACTTCGTTTTATAGCAGACAATTGAAAATGCAAGAGGATCCGATCGGGATCTGAAAAAAATCCTGGATCAGTCAAAAACCCTAAATTTTTTCTTGTTCAAATCCTCCCTAACCTGTTAACAATGTAATCTTATAATGGGATAATTCATTCTGACCTAAAATCCCAGCTCACCAAGAGTACTACGTAGACGGCATTGAAAGATAATGCATGATGAAAAGTTTCATCCTTATTCAACCATCCCTTAGTGATTTTAA
Source organism: Ischnura elegans (assembly GCF_921293095.1). Lineage (NCBI taxonomy): Eukaryota > Metazoa > Arthropoda > Insecta > Odonata > Coenagrionidae > Ischnura > Ischnura elegans. The sequence continues at coordinate 18,260,574 of NC_060248.1, forward strand.
AATATGTTAGGCAGAAGTAGCCACCCACTATTCATAAGTTGGTGACATTGCTTTCGTTCCATCTCATTGACTCATTCTGATAGAACCACTCATTGAATTAAAGAATTGCGCATTAGTGTATAAGAAACTCTCATGCTAAAGGCTAGGGAGTAGCAGAAATGCAGAGACCCATTCAGTATGAGTGCCGGACATCTTCAACTTATCTGCTAAAAGGGTATCACTGCTCACATTTCTCCTCCAATTGTACGAGGAGGAGGCGACGGGTTTCCAATGTGTAAAATACGGGTCACTTTTTTTATCAAAATCTATCCCCATCAGTAATTAAAAGGTATGGTTAATGAGCCCATTATTTATAATTATTCAATTTATTTACTAGCTGTACTTTATAGAGGTAAATGGAAACTAAGGTACTTAAAACTTGGTAGACATTATTTAAAATTGCTCATAATATTGACATGGAAATTTTCAAAACAGGAGGCCTACAGGCCAGGAATTATACATGAACTTAATACATGCCTTTGGTGGGCACCTTGATTATATAGATTGCATTGGAGTTGTAGCAAGAGTATTGCTTCTCTTCTCACCCAGCTATTGCTGGCTCAAATTCCAGTGGTGGTGGTGAATTTATAGAGAAAGTTTACTAGGAATTCCTTTGAATCCACGAAGTGAATTACTTGTCCATAGTACCAATTCTGCATTTGTGATTGATTATTATTATAGTATTCTACCGATTAAAGTAGGTTTCCATGGAGTGTTCAAGAAGTGATCTAGAAGCACTGCCTTCTTTAATTCACTGTAAGGCTTAATCCCTTTCAATCTATCTAAAAATCCTATTCTTTTCCTTCCCCTCCCTCGTTTCCCTAACATTCTACCCTCTAACACCTTTTTTAACATCCCCTCCCCACTAAGCACTAACTCCATCCATACCTTCTGTCTCCTCCGTATCTCATCTAAAAGCTGCCTCTCCTCGCCAACCATATACAGCACTTCGTCGTTCCTTTTCCTCTCCGTCCATTTCACCCTCTACATTCTTCTCCATACCCACATCTCGAATGCCTCCAATCTTCTCTCATCTTCTTTCCTCATTGTCCACGTTTCCGCATCGTAGAAAGCTACACTTCAGATCAAACTCTTCACTAACCTTTTCTTTAAACTATTACATAACGATCCTCTCAGAAGCTCCTTCCTGTTCATGAACGCCTCCTTTGCTAGTGCAATTCGCTTCCTGATGTCCTTGCTACTGTGTCCGTTTTCCTCTAATGTGCTCCCCAAATAGTTAAACTGCTCTACCTGTTCAAGTTTTTCCCCACCTAATTTTATCTTGAGTCTCACATTCCTTGCTCGCGATACTTAACAAAACCGCATTACCTTAGTTTTCTTGTGATTAATCCTCATCCCATACTCCTCGCACCGCTCGTCTAACGCATCCACTAGAGCCTGTAGTCCCCTCGCTGACTGGCTAATCAGCACCTGATCATCCACGAACCTTACCGATTTCAACATCATTCCTCCCACTTTCACTCCAGCTTCCAACTTGTCCCACGTTTCTCTTACCATCTCCTCAGCGTATACGTTGTAAAGCAGCGGTGATAGAGGACAGCCTTGCCTTACACCTCGGCCAATGCTTGAACACACAGATTCTCCGTCCGCTACCCTCACTTGCGCAGTGTGGGCCATATAAAGATTACGAATCAGTTGTCTATCCCTCCAATCTACACCTATTCTCTTGAGAATATCCATTAACTTAACCCAGTTCACCCTATCAAACCCTTTCTCAAAATCCACGAAAAACACGCATATACGTCCTGGTCATATTCTAGGTTCCTCTCCACGAGGGACCTGATAATTGCTATTGCATCACGAGTCGACTTCCCTTTTCTGAAACCAAATCGATCTTCGCCCAAATACTGGTTTGCCCTTGCCTCCATTCGTCTGTTCAATATCCTCAGTACCACTTTCGCCGCATGCGATATTAGGCTGATAGTTCTATAATCTCCGCATTCCACAGCTTTCTTCTTTTTCGGAAGTGAAATTAAAACCGTCTTCACGAAATCCTCCAGCCAAAATCTCTCCTCATAAATCCTCCGCTCTAGTTTGAAAAACCTTTTCTTACTATCCTTCCCTAGATTCCTCGGAATCTCTCATGGGATATTGTCCATGCCTACTGGTTTCCTAGTCATCATTTCACGAAGTGCTCTCTCTATTTCCGAATCTAAATCCCCGGCCCAAGATTATCCTCCTCCACCGCACTTTCCTCCTCTAAACTCAATCTCTCCGGCCTGTTTCTTCCGTCATACAGATCCTCCATGTATTCCTTCCATCTACTCTGTACCTCTCCTCGCTCGTTTATCATCCTCCCATCTTTAGCCTTAATTTTAGACATGGCTTGTCCTCTTTTTCTGCCTGATAGCGACTTAACTTTGTCGTACAACATGCCTACTTCTCCATACTTCTGGAACTTTTCCATTTCATCAAACTGTCTTTTCCACCAAGCCTCCCTTGCCCTCTTAGTTTCATGCCGTAATCGATTATTTAGTTCCCTATACATTCTTTTGCCCTGCTCTGTGTCCATGTTCCACTTCCTTCTCTCCTCCATTTCTTTTATCATTGCCTCCATTATACACGGCTTCTTTATCCTTCTACTGTCAACGTAACCAATATTCTTCTCCGCCGCTTTGGCTATTCCCGTTTTAATATTATCCCATCTTTCCTCAACAGTCTTAGAACTTTCAATCTCCCGTATACTAGTTCCTGATATTCTCTCCTCATACTCCCCTTCAGCACTTCTACATTCCATTTCCTCACCCTCCTACCTTTCATGAGTCTTTTGAATCTTAAGTTGCATGTCATAAGCACTAGGTTGTGGTCTGAATCCACATCTGCTGCTGGGAAGCTGCTCAAGTTTTTCACACAATTCCTAAACCTCTGTCTTACCATAATGTAGTCTATTTGATATCTCCATACATCCCCTGGACTTTTCCATGTGTACCTTCCCCCTTTATGATGATTGAACCACGTGTTTGTGATGAATAACTTGTTTCTCCTGCAAAATTCTACTGCTTTCTCACCCCTGTCGTTCCGAATTCCTAATCCAAATTCTCCTATTTCGTTTCCGTCCCTCCCTCCCCGACTGAAGCATTCTAGTCCCCCATCACTACCAGATTTTTCTTTCCCGGTATGTCTATAATTATTTCCTCAAGCTGTTCATACACCTCATCTACTTCTTCATCCCTATGATTGCTAGTGGGCATGTAAACTTGGACCACCACAAGGTTGGTGGGCCGCGCCTCAATTTCTACCACCAGAATCCTATCGCTTACCTGGTCTATACCTACCACACGCTTACCCATCTTCCCGTTTAATACTAAAGCTACCCCTCGCTGGCTTTCTTCCCCTCCACTATATATAACCCTATACCTATCACTCCAATTGTCCCCCCCATCCCTCCACCTCACCTCACATAATCCTAAGATATCTATCCTCCCTTTATTCATTTTTCTTTTGATATTTTCTAACTTCCCCGCCCTCATCATAATCCTCACATTCCACGTCCCTACATTTATAGCCGATTTCTTCTTGGTCTTCTTTTCTTCCTTCTTCATTGCTGCTGCTGCTGATGATGATGATGATAAGTCTCTGCAAGGATTTCGCATGTTGACGACCCCGAGGACCTTGCCGACCTCGCTGCCCTTTGCAGACGGGTCCCGGGCGATAAGATTCTGAGGCTCATTTGGCTGTACTCCATGTTGTCAGTGCTAAAATACATATGCCTTGATGTGATATGGCAGATTGTAAAAAATCTCAATACTGAGGAGAAATTCGCAGTTCATGAAGACCCACTATCAAAATCCACTGAAAACATTTGGTTTATAAAGGGGAAAGATGTGTATGTAATGATGAAAATAAATAATCTACCCAGATTTTAGGGTTCTTAAGTGCCCAAGGACATCCTGTCTTATATATGTACCAGTAAGAGGTAGATGTTTACTATGCTGTGTTCGGAATATTCTAACTGTTTTAAGAGATACATACAATGTTAAAATACGGACAAGATCTTACGTAATACGGTTTCAGACCCTCGTTACGTAAGACCATGTAAGACAATCCTAACCCCCACTCTTCCTCAAAACGTCATCCATAGTTCTTAGTAGGAGCAAGGAGGTCCAATTTCTTTTTTTCTCTAAAATCTTATATTGTTCTTTTTTCAAAGCCGTCTTATGTGTGAGTAACTACGGTTACACAAAGGGTCCAAAACGCCACAAACGTCCCATTATTATCTGGCCCGTTTCAGTAGGGTTTATGTTGTATTTGGTCAATTTGTGATCATTATTTGAGCAAAAATAAGTCATTCTTCCATTTAAATTAACCGGGAGGCAGCTTACATTCCTCTTGGCCTGCCAGTTTGTTCGCGAAGGTTTACTCACCAGGAAAAATTCAAAGTGTGCGGCAGCCCCAAAACACTGTCATGATTCACACCACTTTTTTCAGTTAATCTGTTTACTACCGTAATAATTACCGTATATCTCCGAATATAGTCCCCCCCCGAATATAGTCCACCCCCCCAATTTTGAGACCTCAGTTTTGGGAAAAATTTTAAAATGTAAAGGAAGGCAATTTTTCTGTGGTTAGCAAGTTAAGATTCTAGATTCGATAAAAACTATTATTTTCTGTGAAGATGAAGAACAAATCTGTTCACATATTTTCCATCACAACAAAATAACTATACCTAAAACATGTTGTAATCCATTGCATGTATCAGTAATTTATAGTTCCTTAACCAGATGTAATGAAGAAATGAGAAATTTTTTTAAGTATCCAAGGCTATTGTATTTTTTAAACCTTCACAAATTATTAATATTTTTGATTTCCAAATGACTACAGACAATGTCAATATATAAGCTTTAACTTAAAGCCCATAAACAGTATTGCATTTGACCCTGAAACTTCCTTAGATCCAGTGTAACACACCCATCAAGTCATCACAAATCCAAGTGACCTGAAGAATTTAGGAAATCTAAATAAAATTGTGTTAAATAAATTATAAATATTATAAAAATATTGCTATCAAATGCCTGCTAAGCAAAACAATTAAACTACAGGACTTACAAATATCAAAGTAATAAAATTAAGAAATAAACTTTTTCCAACAAACATTAAAACTGAAAAAAATTATATCAATTTTCAATGCCTCGTCGCGAATCATTGCATAAGTTACACAAAGAGCTTCTGCTCTGCATTTGCGCACAAATTCGGCGATATTTTCCTCTAATTCTTTGAATCTGCCACATCGAGACCCCCGAAATGACTTCCGCGATGTATTAGCGCTTTGCAAGCGCTGTAAATACTATGATTTACGGCGTATTCTGCAACGGCTATTTTTAAATTGGCATCGAAACTCCGTCTTTGAAGGCCTCTAATCTGCGGCAGGATTGATCCTCATCTTTCTACTTGATCCATCACCTCACTGTTGAACGTAAAATTATTTTTAATAAAGAAAATATCGCGGAAATAATTGCGAAACCTTATGCGACGTAATTTATCGATCCTATTTACCCTGACGAATTGAAGATATTCCTCAATAAATTAATTACACTTTCGATGCTGAGTCGCTGTATTTCGATCAAATGCAGTAATGCCGGCGCTTCTGGTTTAAAGTCGTCGATTATTGCGCCTTTTCAGAAACAAATGCATCACCTATTGCGCATTCTTGTCCGGCGGTAAAGGCAGTGGTTGTAAACACGAACCGCACAGGCACATGGACGTATAGTAGCTACGCAATGAAATACTAAATCGTCACGAAAGGTTCACTTTATCTGTTTATTTTTCGCAATTATTTAAATCGTGTAGTTATTAAATGAGCGACGGGTACATATACTATTGATTCAATTCTAGTGTTCGATTAATGTAATGATAGTGTGTGTTTAGTTTTCATTTTAATTATTTACTGTTTTGCGTCATTAAGTGATCAGTGTCGATTGAATTATTCTAACAAAACTTTTCCAAGAAAAATTAGCGGCTACCCGATGGATTCCGTGAAAACGCATATTCGATATGCTATTTGAATCGGAATAATCGTATCTGTACAACATTTGTGGTAAAAATTGTCTTAATTTCCGGTAAAACGTGGCAGTATTTACTAATATCTCCGATTATAATCCTCATAAATATACTCAAATAGAAAGACTACGAGAACATTAGCCATTATGCCGTTATTTATTACTTTATGGTCACTTTTAGTATGCTAAACTGGATTACGCTCGATTATAGTCCCCCCCCCTTACTTTTCCGCGGCCATTTTTGGAAAAAAAGGGGGGACTATATTCGGAGATATACGGTATTTGTTTTATATCATTACTGAATGTATTTTAAAAGGTAACTATCGTCAAACAAGGAAAATAAAAAATACCATCATATTTTTGTGATTTTACAAAGCATAATATAACTTAATTAATTTTTTGAATTATTGAGGGGGCTCGGGCCCCATTGATTCGGTGCCAATGCTTGGGCACTCCATCTAAGACGTGGTCTTCCCAGTGGCTGTCTTCCCAGGTGTTACCCCATTCACTCACTCTTCCTCTTTGGTGTTTTGGTATTTATTTCTCATCTGCACCTGACCTACCCACCTTAATATCCTTCTCTTCACCATTGCTTCATTGTGAGGATCCTTGCATGTTTCCCTCAGCTCATGATTCTTTCCTATCCGTCATTCGCCATTTTCTTTAATCAGTCCAAACACTATGTATAATTTTATTTTTATAGTAATGAGTATTTTCTCATTTTGTTTTGTAAGCATTCAGACTTCCGCTCTGTAGAGTGGGACTGATTTAATGATCACTTTATGCATCTAAAGTTGAGTCAATATGGTCAGTGTATTGTTTTTCCTAATAGTTTTGATAAATTCCGATAGCATTGTTGAATTGATGCCAATTTACGTAGGATTTCTTCCTTTTGCTTGTTTTCATTGTTCGTTTTGGCAACCAGAATTTAAAAGTTTCAAATTTCAGGTTTAAAATTTCTAACCGAGGTCAATTTTTGGGTCTTATGCTTAAGTGTGAGCTCCTGAAGAATCTAGGGAAGGATTGTAAGAAGAGGTTTTTTGAACTAGTACGCTGGAGCTATGAGGAGGGATGTTGGCCATAGGATTTTGTGAAGACGGCTTAATTCATGCAGAATGCAGAGATTATAGGACTATGTATTAGCCTAATATCACACATGGCAAAAGTGGTATTGAGGATATTTAAAAGACGAATGGAGGGGTAGGCAAACGAGTATTTGAGCAAACATCAGTTTGGCTTTAGAAAAGGAAGTCAACTCGTGATGCAAAAGCAATAATGAGATTCCTCGTGGAGAGGAACCTAGCGTATGACCAGGACATGTATGCCTGTTTCGTGGATTTTGAAAAAGCATTTGATAGGGTGAACTGGGTAAAGTTAACGGATATTCTCAAGAGAATAGGGATAGATAGGAGGGATAGGTGACTGATTCGTAATCTGTACATGGCCCAGACTGCGCAAGTAAGGGTAGCGGACGGATAATCTGGGTGTGCAACCATTGGCCGAGAAGTGATTTTATGATTTTCAAACCATTGAGAGTACTCATTTTCCATTTTGACTGGTGGGTGTCTCAGGGCCCCCCCTGCGGTACGGCCCTGGGTAGAGGATTGTGTAAGAAGGATATGGGATGGATGTTATGGGCCAACTCAGACGCATAAGTTACGTCGGATGTGGATCACAATTCACTTGAATGAGTCTATCGCGAATGGTCGACCTTCGATCACTACCTCTTTGAACTCGCTTGATGTTGATCTTTTAAAAAGTCCTATTCCAGCATGTTAAACGAACCACATGAAAAGGAATTAATCACAGCTTTAATTAAGGTCCATTCAATGAAGTCATTGTCCATTCCGAGAAGCGTTCGTCGTTACGAATACCATTAAAAATTAAATTAAAATACCAATAAATAAAAATAAAAAAATACCATTAAAAATACCATTAAAGATGGCATGGAAATGGGCGCAGCAAGACACGTGGTATCCATTCGCAAGTCTCGTAATTCGATGAATCGACAAGATTTTCCCAACTCTGCAGCATCACTTATTTTTGTTTAATTAACCGGGAATTTAAAAATGTCCTAAAATATTTAACGCACTCGCCAAGGATTGAGAAAAGTTCTTCACATGAGAAAAATTAAAACTTTGAGCCCCCTTTGAGAGCCTATGGTCGTTTTTTTCCCTGACACAGGCGTCCGTGCTTCCGAAAATAGCTCATGCTTGCGTTCCCTAAGATAAGTCCTAATAAATATTCCTTCATTCCGAGTGACGCAAATGACCTCAGTATCCGGCCGTCTCCCCCAACTGCCGTATCTCAGCGGTCGAGCGAACTTCCAGACCAATCCTTACTTATTTATCTCTCAGCCTTCTTTTCTTCTTTATCAAGAACCAAAAGACATACGAAAACTAATGAAAATTAACTGGGTAATCGCTCAGCAATATCGCCATGTTTATGCTAGATTCGTGTTCAAGTTTCTATAATCGCTTCGAAGGTTGTATTTTAAGATGTAGTACCTATATAATAAAAAAAACTAAATTGTCGCAAAAATACTCGCCTGACATACAAAATCATTGACCAATAAATCCTATAGATGGACACGGCTAGGAATTGGTGATGAATGTGATTCACGCAACTTTACTCAAAGGAAAATTCAAAGGTTAGGAAGTCCTCATTCCGTAGATTCCATGATCTCAACTCATATGCCCTTTTGAGCTTAAACGTATTCAATTTACAATTCGTGTTGCATTCATGATAACGATTAAAAAATCGCATGGTCATTCTTTCAGTTTTTGTGTTGTTTGTGCTCATGTGCTAATGAAAACCCATGATTTTCTCATGGTCAATTTCGCGTGCTATGTTCACGAGTCGATAAACCATCCTCTGTATTTCTTCCTTCGCTTCAAGTGCGTAGCTAGGATAGGGGGTTTTGGGCGCAGCTAATACCACGGGTCTGTAGGGTATAGAAAACTCGCTAAGGTAAGCGGGAAGTGTGGGGGCACTTCCCCCAGACATTTTTTAAGATAAATGGTTCAAAATAGTGGGTTTTGTGGCTATGTGAATAGTTAAATATGTTTTGTTTGTTAGTCATCCGTCCCCCTAATATTAATAACAAAATCATTCATAAAAAAATTTCTCTAATCTTGGGGGGGGGGGGGTTTATCCCCCAAAACCTCCCCTCGCTGCGTCACTGCTTTGCTTCGCTATATTTATTTAGCTTCATCCGCTTCATCTTGCGCCTGATAACAAAACAAAAACTGTTGTTTCTCAGAAGGTGCTTGACGCAAGACATTAAACCCGAATGTGTAGGGCTCACCGTGGTGCGTTTACGCAGTGCATTTTTTCCAAACAGAGATACTAAAACTGGCGCGCCTTAAGTCATTTAATGCGAATGCTGCTTCATAGGGGCTTTTCTTGCACGATTTTGAGCATCAGTCAAGCGTCGGTCTGGGGTCGTGTCAACCTGCCCCCTGAATGGGCCAAGTGTATGCAACAGACTTGGACCTAAAAACATTTTTTTACAGCTAATAACGCAAATAGCCAACAACTGAATGCGTATAATTTTTATTTCATGAACTGCTTTATTAAACCACAATGCCCAAAATTTCTTAAGCTAAAACGTAAGAAAATTTGTTGAAAAAAATTCGCGTAAACGTGCTCCGATTCACCCTATGTAGATTCAAGAAGGAAAATGTCTTTCTGACAAGCAGTTTTGGTACTCATTTACGTAGTTTTATTGAATTTGTATCCTTATTTTATTATAATAAATTAAACATGATTAAAAACGATACAGCCGCTCTTGATTTATAAATGGTGTAAGTAAACTGTAAGTTCATTGATTGTTAGGCGGTACGAAGTTCGCCGGGTCAGCTAGTATTCACATAAAAATCAGGATATTAGATGTCTTCATTCATACACTTGGCATCCTGGAACGTCGGCATTTACTAGAGAGCCGTGAGAATGAAAATTAATTTTCCGAGAATGAGAATTCTTACTCTAAATAGGGTCAGGGATGAATAAAGAAAAACTTCTCAAGAAAAGTCTCTAAGATATCATAAAATACAAAAATCGATCGGAGAGAGACAAACTGAAAGGCGAAAAAGTGAAATAAATTCAGAATAATTCTAACACTCATACCCCAGGTGTAACGTAAAAATGTTCATGACTTTGGCGAGGGAACCAGTGCTTTGTATAATTTTTATCGTAACGGGATTTGTAAAACTCGGAAATATCTTTTGGTTCTGATATTATCGTTTTATGATTAAAAATGCTACGGTTTCACACAGCTGCAAAGGTAGCTTCGGCAAGCTAATATGGAGTATGTTTAGGTTGACGACGCTGGTATTATTCAAGTACCGTTACTTTAGAGCAAAAATAATTGCAGAATCCCAACACATTTGATTGCTTGAAGAGACAGATATCGATTTGATTAAAACTTATGCTTAAAAATGAAGATATATTTAAACTTAAACTACGAGATGAAAGAAAAAGTAAAAATTATTCTTGTGTGGAGCTGAACCACCTTTGCAAAAGACAAGAGAAAGTAAAATTAAAGTTAACGTGGTTATAGAAACCATTGTGTTAAATATATTACTATTGAATTCAACTAATTATCGCTGGTTTTCTGACCAATATTTATCCGTCTTATAGTGTTTTAATATAAAAATATTATATTAGTTAATAATATAATATTTAGAAGTTGCCACTTCTTTTATTTTTAGAATAGGACTTTAGATATGTCAATACTATGAAATAAAATTTTGGGCTAGTTCTGACTGATGGAGTATTAGATAAGCGATAATTGACAATGCTTCCAATATTTAAATATAAAAATAATCGGAAAGGGATGTTAAACATTTTAATGCAATGCAATGACAATGCATTTTAATGCATTTCAATGCATTCTGCCTTACACAAATTAAAAAAAGGAAAAATCGAGGCTCTAAGACAATACGGTAGAGAAAAACTAGTATTTACATAAATCAAGACACATTATTTTTGAAAAAATACGAGAGCCCGCATTGAACGAGTGAATTTCTTTTCGAAAGACATTCTCAGGGTATATGTCTTGCATCATATATAGTTCCAACACCAACATTTTACCAAATTCTGAGACTCAAAGGGACAAAAGTTCGTTGATAAGATGATATTTTCTATGTCAGTTTGAAGTGCTACCATACCTTTGATTTACTGTAATTTGATGTAATTCCAATGAAATGTTCAGCAAACAATGACACCTGTTTCACTTAATGATTGGTCAAATATTTGGCTGATGCAATATTTGCTAAGATATGGCCATTTGTTTGACCTTAGGTCTTGGCCTGAGTCCTACGGCTTGAGTGCGCTTTTTTGAAGCTAAAAGACGCTGTCTCCTAAAATATTCAGTAAATAGGAATGAAACAACTCTCTGGGGTACACAGCTTTTACTGATTTATTTACCGAAATAAAAATGCCTCATCTCTGCGCTACATATGTTTCGATACATTCTGTCCACATAAACGAACATGCCTACGAAAATATCCACGAAACCAAACTCCTTTTAAAAGTCAAAGTTTTGTTGTGTATGCCACCTGCGGAAATAAGCATTTGATGATCGTTATGCTTTTCGATTGATAAAAATTAATATTAAAGTAAAATGTTGTAAAAACATGGATACGCATCATTTCACAAATTGAGTGTAACACTTCAAACTGAGTGTAATAAAGAGAATTTTCAAACTGCCATTGCAAAAATAGACCATCTGAAATTTGCTTCTGGATATTATCAACGAGTGGTATCGCATTTTAGCTATTTTAAAGTTTCTACTGTCGGCGTCAAAATGATGTGCAGCTGTACTTTGCAAATTTATATCTGGAATTTAGCGTATTCCATAATAATTATTAATACGGCAATTTAAAGGAAATTGTATTTTCAATTTTTCATTTTTTGTTTCATGAAAAATTCAAAAATGTAGTCACGCGAGTGCAATAAATGACTCCACTCACCATAAAATTAGCCGTTTTGTCAACTTCATGAACTTTGTAACTCAACCAAGGGAAAACTACTACGACTACAGCATTCACCTGCCACAATGTGTTGCAAACTTAATGTATATTAATAACATGGCCTTTGCGTTTGTTTAAAAGGCATATTTTGTTGTAAAATACCGAAAAATTTTAAACATTATTAAGCAATTTAAGCAATTATTCTATGATCCAAAACCTATGAAAATATTGATATTTGTGAATGTAAATAAATTCTATTAATGCCATGTTGCCAAACGGGGCCGCGCCAGGCCATTGCCCGTTACCGGGAAGCAAAGTTTCGCGAGCAAGATGTGGTATGGCAGCATTTGTTCTCTCCGGCGTAATTTTTAATGCCCATACATAATCTATACTACATCAATATCATGTATTTCCGCAGCATGGAAAAATTACAAATGAATTAAGAAGTGTTTCTATTAATTTTATTTTTTCTTTCGGGGTAAACTGTAGGGCCATATAATGTTTTAAACATTTTCGTTATTTTACAACAAAATGTACGTTTTGAAAATACTCGAAAGCCTTTTTGTTTATCTGCATTGAAGTTTGCAACTTATTATGGAAGATGAATGTTGTGGACGTAGAAGTTTTCCCTAGGTTGATGTACAAATTTCATGAAGTTGACAAAACGGCTAATTTTACGGTGCGCGGAGTCATTTATTGCACTCCCGTGTCTACATTTTTTAAATATGCATTTAAAAAATTAATAAGAATTGACAATAAAATTTTCTTTAAACTGCCGTATTAATAATTATTATGGCATGCGCAGAAGTCCAGATATAAATTTGCAAATTACAGTGGCACATCATTTTGACGCCGACAGTAGTGTTAGGGAGGGGGAATTCCGGAAACACAAGGAGGCATCAATTTTTTGTGGCCATAGTAATGCAGCGGTGGCCAGCGACCGTCACCGTCATTATCATGCATTGAATAGCTAAGAAGAGTTTAATTCACTGCTTATCTATGGGAAACTGTAGGGTTTCTCTTCCTGGTCGGGATATCTTTCGTTTCTAATAGCGAAGCATGGTTTCGCTAGTAGTGAGTCCCCATTGACGATCCGGGTTTTTCCCCTTCCCTTCCCTATCCTGTCCCGATAGGCGTCGTTGGGCTCTCATCCTCATTTCTTTCATCTACATCTACATACTACCCCGAAAGCCGCCTAAAAGGCGTGCGGCAGGGGGTGTTGGGACACCACCCATTTACAGATAAAAAGAACGATTAGCGTTTATTAAAGTCCTTTATGGTTCGGGGGAAATCGAATTCCCATATCTATCCGTTCGGCAAAATATCTATCTTAATTTATCGCTCTGTCGGACCTGAAAATATATTATCACTCTAATATCATGTTCTCCGTGTCGGTCTTAAATATATCTATTCTAAATTGTTCAAGCAATCTAAGCCTAGCGCGCAGCCTCCGAGTCTCCAGCGGCTCCCAGCCTTATTCGCTTAACATCTGGGTAACGAAGTTTTTGACGAACTTTTGTCTTCCTTTTTATTTTATTCAGTTCACAGATTAAGTATTTCTGCACTGGATCCCATAAGCTCGCAGCATATTCAAGGTGCGGTCGGACGAGTGCGAAATAGCACTTTTCTTTTATTTCTCATCCGAAATCTTGCCACAATACGCTTGACGAATCCTAGTTTCTTCAGGGCTATGCCGCAAATATTCCTTATAATGTGATCCCCGCGATAGATTCGGCGTTATCGTAACTCCCAGGTATTTCACTTCGTCTTGTGTCCATTGCGAGGTGGGCAGGTGAAAATCGAAAGCCCGGACTTCGGGAGAGTTCTTGAGAAACACGTTTTGCGCTTTTTCAGAGTAATCAACTGCTAAAGTTTCAAAACTAAAACCAAATATGAAGACAGAGAATTCACATTAAATGAAATAAACCGTATTTCTCTAGGCGATGGCTAAACACAGAGGGATTCGTTCGGTGGGCCGGATGAAATTATGCGTCGGGCTGGTTGTGACCCACGGCCCATAGTTTGGAGATCCCTGACCTAAACCAATGTATTACTTACCATCCAGGATTTCCATGCATAGCGTCTTCATTCTTGAGCGATGGATTTTCCAAACCACTTGGTATGTAAGAAAGGTCACGCCCCGCAGTTAAGACTTTCTCCTTAGCCGTTGCAAGGAAGTGTTCTCTTGCCTCCAGCAATGATGGTAGTTAACCAAAATTGCATCTGATAAACGTAGGGTCTGCGTCAACATCGAAATTCAACTCCGCAGCTTTGGATTCGAGAATGCAGTTTGATTCTTCTTCATCCAGATATTCTTTCGCTCATACAAAACCTACTCATGCACCATAATGACTGAATTCTCTTATAGGCAGAGTTGCGTAAACGTAAAATAAAAGATGAGCGAAATTGGTTACAAAGGTGAACTTTTAATTTCAAAATGTAACATCGGAGGCGCAAATTATTCCTGTCACGCACCTAATGTATTTCAATAATTTTATCAGCGGAGTAAAACCCAGTATATAGCGTTCAATGGTATCCAGCTCAACCATGTGGAAGTTGATGCGTAGTTTTCCGCGGCGTTGTCTAGATGATGTCTCCATGTTCCTGGGATTCACCGCGTGGATCAGACGGAAGCAAGGGCATACGCAGTAATTCCGTTTGTATCTGGCACCTCAGAGAAGATTTCTAGGATTCTACGACAGCACAACGTCGTAACAAGATTCACTTGTGTCACCAAGACTGGCGATGTGCTACCGGGTCCAAAAGACGTTTTGCCGCACGACATTCAAGAAGGTGTCTATAAGGTGCCATGTTCATGCGGCAAAGACTACATAGGAGAGACGTGTAGATCAATGAAAGTGCGCATCCAGGAACACAGAAGGGCCACAAAAAATAAGCAATTTCAGCTCTCTGCCATTGCGGAGCATGCATGGAGCGAACCCGGACACCAGATACTGTTTGACGAAGCAACAGTTGTTGAAAAAGAAAATAAATATTATCCCAGGCTAATAAAGGAGGCCATCGAAATATTCAAGACACCGGAAAACATGAATAGAGAAGACGGCTACCCTCTCCACAGTTCGTGGAAGAGGGTCATACGAGAGAAAAGAAGGTGGACCAATCAGCATCCAGCATGAAAAATTGGCGCCAAAAATGAACTATATAAGTCAGCAGAAATTGAATCCCGACATCGACCTGAAGACGCCGGTTGGAATACCGGAGAAACTGTCGTCATTAAGAAAAATCCACGCGGTGAATCCCAGGAACATGGAGACATCATGTGGAAGTTGATATTCACAAATGAAAAGAAGACTTCCTTGACTTCAACAGATTTGAAGCATGTCATACCAGGAAAATAAATCGAAGTCAACGAAGTCCTCTTTTCATTTTCCAGTATAGAGCAACTCTACCCATAGTATAAATACAGGCTTTTAAGGCACAGTAACTTTGGGCAGAATTTCTTTAAACTCAGCAAAACCGAGTGCTGCCTTAGAAAAACAAGTTTTTGGCAATTGTAAACATCGCATATACGCACCACATAAATTAACCAAAGTTGTGTTTCTGCTCTTTATGTAATAATTCTTTGTGTGGCATTTCTTTATGCGTATTTAATGACTTTATTTCTCCGTTTATAGATTAGAAAGTAAACTGAAGTAACAGACTAGCTGCGCACTAAAAATAATTTTAGTGGCGTTGGAAAAATATTGCTTTTTTAGGCCCTGAAATAGGCGATATCATCAGAAAAAGGCGTAAACAGGTAAATTAGGGATTTTTAGGCACTAAAAATCGCCTTTATTTTGCCATAAATAATCCTGAATGAACTAATAACTTCTAAAAATTGGTTTTTTGAGTAAAAGAAAAAAGTATGCGTGTTGAGCAAAGTCCTCAGCTTAGTGATGTCTTAGGAGAGAAAAGAATGGATTCAGAAAGATCGACTGACACGATATAAAATCATCATATAAAGATAAGAAAGATAAGCTAAAATTAAGGCTATCAACGAAAATTTATATGTGTGAGATTTTTTTTAACAAATATAGATACTCATTGTCATTCCTGTCAAGTGAATATATCCTGTTGAAAATTTGGAGCATAAATGAATAGCGTTGTATTCATCTGAGCATTAGTTTTCTAAAATATCCCAGCTGCGGCAAAACGAATTTAAAAATTGTTAATAAATCAATTAAAAAGTTATGGTTCCCGAAGGTATGCAAAATGTATTGAAACCGGCTTTAGGATAAAATATTTGAGGGCAATTGCCTCTAGCTTTTAATTTTTGCGTTGATATTATTTGAATTATTTTACAATTTCGCTAAGTTAAATCTGAAATTGTTCAACGGCCGCGGATATTTTAGGAAACTGATTATAAGGTGGCACCATACATAATTCAAGCTTCTACAGGAGGGACTGGAGATTCCCCTCTACGAATGGAACTCTGTCAGAATAATTTCCCTCTCTATACACTTACTACAGTGTAATTCCCACCGGTGCACTTATTGTTAGATGAATGTGACCTGATGACCTGAATGAGATCCTAACCTACAGACCGTTTCCTCAAAAGCAGAGATGCTGAGTTACGCTTCGACTGATATTTTGTTTCTCCTTCAAACAGGAGCTGCGGGCGAAGTTCCTGATGAGACAGTCGATTGGGAGATCATGAACGCTGAGTTACATGAAGATTGCTATGAGCGTAAGTATTGGCTACGTTGCTATTCACTTTCATCATCATCGCTCTTCAATCAGAGGACTAGTTTGCCCACCTACCAATTCAGCTAGCCTTGTCACGCTCACGTATTTCCTCTGTTCCCATTCCCTCATTACGTCCACTATGTATCTCCTCCGCTCCGTGGACTACATCCGCTATAGGGTAGTTTCCTTCATCAAATAAAACGATAGGCATTGGTTGCGATTCGTTGCCCACCATTAGCGTAATCATAATGTAGTAATTACTTGCTTTAAAAATTTCTCGGGTAAGACGAATGTTAATGGTCAATGATAACCTCATTAAAAAGGCCAGATTGGCGTCCATGTGATTCCAATCCACGTGACGTCACACGGACCTAGATGATATACGAGTAGATAGGAAAGGGCATAGCCGGATAAGAAGGTGAAAAGTCCCCCCTCCCGGATTTTTCCCGTTCTTAAGGTATGCAATTTGGGATCAAATAGGACAAACCTCCCCATATTTCCAGCCCGCTATGTGCCCACCAGGGCCACCGGCTAGATCGAAAATACGATTTTCACTCTTTTTTAAATATCTCGGTCAAGAATGCATATTTTTTAATGCGGTTTGCGGCATTTGAAACCTTATTTAATGGCACATATTTTAAATTTTTTTCAAGAACTTCGGGCGGGGCAAGAAGATATGGCGTCGATTTGAAAATTTCTAAGGCAAGTTTTCATAAAATTTTCTTGAGAGGGCCAAAAAGAAAAAACGTTTTCTGGAAGTGTATTTTAATACCTTTCGGCTGGCGTATTGAAAATATAACTTTTAGATGGTGGAACATCGCGAAAAATGCGATTGAAAATATGCGATTTTGGCCATTTGGCTCTATGCTCTGACCCTCCATAACACCCATTTTTAGTTATTATAGTATTGTACCGATTAAAGTTCTCACCACAGGGACAGAATGGTATTGATACTGGTGCCGAAAATGGCTTCAGGGCCTCCGAAAACTGCCGGAATGTAAGAATTTAGATTAAGAAAATGAGCTCGATTTGAGTTTTCCCCGCGTTGTATCTACACGCAAGTGTTGTTTCATTTGTGGATATACCGCTACAAATTACCTCCATCCTGTTCCCGTATAAGCTAGATTGAAGGGGGTGGAGGTAGATCATTTCTTTCAAAAATGTGGTCTGTAAAGGTTATCTATATGATAAGCGGTTTTTACCAATGAAATTTCCACTTGCCGTATCTACTGCATAAGTATTTCCTTGCATGTTTCTAAAATTCGTCTATTTGTGGACAAAGTCGAATTTTTATCTAACCGCAGTTTGACGGCGAAACTTAGTGACTTCCTTTTTCTAGAGAACTGAATGTCCCCGAACTTTTACTGGTTTGTCATGGGACTAAGTAATACAGTTACTTAGTGTGTTAACGGCGGCGAGATATTCGAATATTAGGTCAGTCACTCAAGGGCTGATAGTTTTTCTTTTTAAACTCCAAACCGGAAACATGAACAGTACTAGCTCCTCTTTGTAAACCATTCCCTATTATGACCCTTGATGGGTTGTGATTGTTATGCCCGGACCCTTTTTGGCCAATCAAAATGATGCCGATTCTCTAAAATCAATCTTGCAATCGGCATATCCAGTAATAATTTCATGAAAAAAGGAGACATTTTGATTCTGGATAGAGGATTTCGGGATGTTGTGTCATATTTAGAAGATGATTTAGAGTTAAGCGTGCTGATGCCGACGCTGAAAGGCATGCGAGCTCAGTTAACGACTAAAGAATTGAATAAATTGTGATTTCGTGGCTAAATTAAGACGGGTAGGTATTGTTAGTATTAAGGAAAAATATCATTAAAATATAAGGAACTATAATTTTTATTTAGAATATAATTACAGCGAATGACATCGTATGGGGCAGCATATTGAGATATTTCTGTGACTGTGGTAATGGAATAGAAGAATAGGGTGTTGCGCTCATATAGCAGCAACAATTTATTATTTATCCTACGGGCAGTACCAAGATAAAATCGCAAGACCTTGATTTTATTAAGTAATATTAAATAAGATTTTAACTAGCATTTGTTTTGACGGACAACGTAATAACATGCATCAATGAATATTCAGAGGATGACGAATAACCTTTCAAGAGCGATTTTCATTGACATCCTGGAGTCAATATAAAATTGTATGGTGAAAATTCATCTTTTCGGCTAGTTACTGTTCACCAGATTTTTTTTATTTGTATGCCAACTGGGAAAAAGTTGAAACCCATAATTTTTTTCATTTCAGCAAACAGCTATCATAAAGTTATAATGATATCCACATAGTTTAGCATAGGTGAGGTAATTTCAATGAATTTATATCTGATAAGGACATTGAGGAAGTTCAATAAATTCTCATTGAAAGGAATGACGGAGGGGTTGGAAGCAGGGAAATTCTTTTTAGCTTACTCAGGCGTTTTCAAGGGCCCTGAATGCATTTTTGGAACCAGTATCAATACCATTCTGTCCCTGTGGTGAGAACTTTAATCGGTACAATACTATAATAACTAAAAATGGGTGTTATGGAGGGTCAGAGCATAGAGCCAAATGGCCAAAATCGCATGTTTTCAATCGCATTTTTCGCGATGTTCCACCATCTAAAAGTTATATTTTCAATACGCCAGCCGAAAGGTATTAAAATACACTTCCAGAAAACGTTTTTTCTTTTTGGCCCTCTCAAGAAAATTTTATGAAAACTTGCCTTAGAAATTTTCAAATCGACGCCATATCTTCTTACCCCGCCCGAAGTTCTTGAAAAAAAATTAAAATATGTGCCATTAAATAAGGTTTCCAATGCCGCAAACCGCATTAAAAAATATGCATTCTTGACCGAGATATTTAAAAAAGAGTGAAAATCGTATTTTCGATCTAGCCGGCCCTGGTGGGCACATAGCGGGCTGGAAATATGGGGAGGTTTGTCCTATTTGATCCCAAATTGCATACCTTAAGAACGGGAAAAATCCGGGAGGGGGGACTTTTCACCCTCTTTATCCAGCTATGCCCTTTACATCGTCTTAGATTACCAATGCATGCATGAGGCCCAGAGCTAGGTAAACATCTCTAAATAATCACCTATTAAAATTGCCTATGGTGGGAAAGTTTCCTTCATTTGATACAGTATTAATAATCCTTATTTAGGCCAAGCGCTACCCGCTAACAGGGTACTTTGCGACCTGCTAGCAGCCTGCATCGTAGCGGCGCTCATAGCCTCGCACCAAGGTGGCGTCACCCGGCGGCAACTGGAACCAGAATGACGTCACAAGGGATTTTCCCAGCATTCATTCTTAGCCGTCGCGTTCTTGCGATTGAGAAGTTTCACTTTTCATTTAATCGTGAAAAATATATATCGTAATTTAAAAATCTAAAAGCGTGTAATACGTACTCCAGGAGTAATAATCTTTCGATTTAGGCAATTCAAAAAATAATAGGAAACCACCCTTTTGCGAACTTTATCTACCATTCTTCCCTTATACGATAATTTTCATTTTTTCCATGTATCTCATGATGTGATCAATTTATTGTTCCGTCTTCCACACAAGAATCTCAAAATATCATTCTTCTCTCCTACGCTCCTTTGAACTTCCGCATCACCAATCACACGATCTATGCATTTAATCACCGTCGTTCTTCCCTTACTCCACACTTCGATGGAATCCAGCCTCGATTTCTCCGCCGCTGTCATCGTCCTTGCCTCGCTCCCATACGGAAACCCCGAAGTCCTGAGGAATTGGGTCCCAACTTAAATGCTTATATTTTCATCAGTAAGAAGACGATGGTTTTTTTTAGGATTGCTCTATCCGCTTTGGCAATTCTACTGACCAATTCCTTCTTCCTCCACTGGTCACGCGTTCTGCACCAACCCCAAACAGCACAAATCCTCAAGTCTAATGTTCCCTCGCCTAAGGTTGATCTTAGCCATTAACTTATATTCCCTTTTCTTCCACTTTGATGGATTTATCCACTAAAATTGAATAGTAAGAGTTAAAACTACACTAACCCTTCACCAATTAGTCACACCGAGAAATTTTACAAAGGACACGACATTTTTATATTAATAAGGCCTTCTCTTATTCAAAAACTTCATTCATTGGGCCGGGATCAAAAGTTTTAAAACTATTCCAAATTGCTTGCGAACAATGGTGATGTTGGCTGTTGTATATTGTACACAGGTAAAATGATCACAAATTTCCGCGTTAACTTACAGAGTGGTGTCGGGGGAATGGTTGAGATCTTCTCGAAACTCATTCATATGTTTCCCTTCCATCTTTCGTAGTTATTAAAAAATTAATATCGATCTCGGGTCCTAATTAACGACCACACTCTTGGATTGTTGATTTCTTTGAAGATAGAGCCAAGGTTATCTTCTTCCTGCAGAAGTGGAGAAGCCGAATCGGTTGCACAGGAGAGCGGAATGGGAGAAAGACGAGATAAAGAGGGAGAGGGAGTCGGTGGACGTCATCGTGGTCAGGGACGGAGGCCTCGGCTGCTCCCGGATGCGGCGTTGCCGTGCCCTCGTCCGCTCCCTCAGGGGCCGCAGGAAGAACTGCGAGCTTAGGGATAACTTCTACGTGGGTGGGGACGGGAACGTGTACGAGGGTCGCGGGTGGCGGGCCCCTCCCTACTGGCACCTGCGGGGCCTCACCGCCGTCACCGTGCACTTCCTGGGCGGCCCGCCTTCGGCCCGCGCTCTCGAGGCCTACCAGTGGCTCGTGGACGACGGCCTACTCAGCGGACGGCTCTCTGCCGGCCACGCCGTCATCGCGATGGCCACCCTGCTCAACGACACGAGCCACTCCAGTCGCGGTCTGCAGGACACAATGGCCGCGTGGCCGAGGGCCACGGACGTGGCTCGCCTGTCCCGCTCATGGGAATACGTGCTGCCTCGACACCTGAGGTTGGTGCGGAGAGCCGCGTGGGACGGCGAAGGGCGGGCTTCGAACCGGACCCGCTCGCGTCCGCTGCCGAGGGGAGTGACCTACGTGATGATCAGCGAGGGCGGGGAGCGGTGCAGGGGGCGTGTCCAGTGCACGGCCTTCATGACACGCGAACGCCAAGAGATGAGTGCGGCCCTGAGAGACGACCTGCCGCACAACTTCTACGTCACGGACGGCGGGGACGTGTTCGAGGGTCGCGGGTGGGAGATTCGGTCGCCGTGGGAATTGAAACGAATCGAGGACAGCTACGTGAGCGTGCAGTTGTGCGGCAACTTCACGAGCGACGGCCCGCCCGAAGAGGCCGTCAATGCCCTGAAGCTGTTGATGGCGAGCGGTGTGGAGGTGGGTAGGTTGTCGCCTCGATACAAAATGGTTTCCATTGGTCGACTGCTTTATGCTGCGAAAGGATCTCTTGGAGAGGGTTTGCAGGAGTACGTGGAGGGATGGTCCGCTTGGTCGGAGGGATGGATTGCCGACGGTCGGTACCCATCATCCTACACTCCCCTGGCTATCATCAAACGCAGTGAATGGGGTTATGAATCTTCAGATGGCTCGTACCGTGGAATGACAATGGTTCTGGTGGACGACGGAGGAGGAAGGTGCCATACCCGTGAAGAATGCATACCCATCATCAAAGAGCAAAGATATGACGGGAGGTACGCCGAGATTTACAACTACTACATCACAGTAGATGGTCACATTTACGAGGCGAGTGGGGAATATAGGTCTGAAGTATCTAGTTCATTCTCTGTTTCTAATGTGTTGGCCATAAAATTTTTAGGTTCCTTCTCCGAGGATCACCCTTCTGCGCTGGCCCTTAATGCATTGACCGGTCTCCTGGATTACGCTGTGAGATCGAACTTTTTATCGCGGCAATATAAACTGACGTCTTTCCGTGAGACATACAGAACCGGAGCGCCCTCCCCTGCGCGTGGTCTGGACGGCTACTTGAGCACGTTGCCATCGTGGACGAGTTACTCAACGCTAAAGGTCGATTTATTTTCGAATGGTCGAATTCCATTCCCAGCATCGAATTTGGGTTACCAGTCGTCGGTAGCGAGCAATTTCACAAGAGCCGTCGATTACGTGGTTATTGGGGAGTTTAAAGACAGTTTATGCCCGCGCTATGGTACAGAATATTGCTGGAGCGGTAAAGCTAACTTTTACATCGATGGATATGGGAGATCGCGGGAATACCGCGGCTGGCAGTACCCGTCACTCTGGGAAAGAAAAGCCCTGAGGACTGAATTCTACTCGGTCGTATTCATTGGGAATTTCACCGGGTCGCTTCCCTCTCGTCTGGCAATAATGCATTTCCATCACCTCGCGAGACTCGGAGTGGAGACGGGTAAACTGGCGGCAGACTACAAGATACTGACGTTTCGTCAGATATCCGAGGGATCGCCTGCGAACGACCCTGGCGATAAGTTTTGGCAAGAGATTAGAACTTGGGACAGATGGATGGATATCGATCCTCTACCACTGTAGTGGACCACTCTCGATACGATTTAAAAAATGGAAATCAATCACAGTTTGCATGCTTGAGCATATGTTTTCATTGGACGCAAGGCTTATGAGGACTCATTCCTTCAGCTGGACCGGTAATTTTAGGTGAAGGATCAATATCTTATAATTTATGCTATGATTGATAGATTTTTCTAGGGTTTCCATTCGGTTATGAGGACCTGTCTGGTCCAGTACATATTTCAATAGCCATCGTGTTGATCTCCCTCAGGAAATGATGCTGGTGCCACCAGTGTCACCCGCATTTATTACAATCTCTTATGTGTAGAGTTTTCCCATTGGTTGACACAAATTTTGGCTCTCCAATTATCTGTTAGTCCGAGCACTAATGAGTTAACCGTCGTTGAGTTGGACAAGCTGACTTTTCAGCGAATTCATTTGCTGCTTGCAGGGGTAGAAACATAGAAAAAAACCAAAGGATATATAATCGCAAGTTCTGTCAATTTTTACTGCTTCTAACTGGTGTGATAGGAAGAGCAAGGTAGGGCTTGTAAATAATAAATAATCTATGCTCACGATAAAAATTAGCTTTTCTCAGATAAGACTCAATACTATACATGTAAATACATACAAAAATTCATATATTTTGAATTAGTTACTTGGTAGAAAAACATTTGTGTAGCTCCTTGGGTGCAGCGATGAGGCGAGGAAAGTAAGAACGAATCTTGAGTGTGGCATGTGATTACCTGGATCTATGTGGAACAATTTTACCAAACACATTTCTTCATTTACTATCATTAATTCAATTGATGATAGTAAATGAAGAAATGTGTTCGGTAAAATTGTTCCGCATTGATCCAGGTAATCACACGTCACACTCAAGGTCCCGTAGACCACCGGTTTCTTCGTTCCCGTGGTAATTGCTCGAGGTTCATGGTATTAGGTCGCGTTGGTAAGCGCATATGGTACAGTTAACTTCATAGCGTAAAAAAAGCGATCTAACATGACAAGTCATGAATTACTCCGAACGGAAGAGGCATCCCGCGAACGTAGAGGAAATAAAAAAAAAAGTGAGCATGGACTTTTTCAATAGTACCTATGGTGCGAAAATCGTCAGACCTCTAGATGTCTCCTGCGTTGGAGGTGTTTCGTAAATTATCACGTGAGATAGTTGTGCTCCGTCATCAATTGCACTCTAAATGAGGCAATATTGATATTTTGCGCTTTCGGAAACGACTTTTGATTGTTTCAGGCCATGAGCAGTGGTGTCTCATAAGACATATTAGTCAAGTAACACTTTTATCAACTTTGGTACCTCAAAATTTCCAATATATACATTCGTAGCCAAAACAAAATATCTTTCTCTTTGGTTATTATATATTTGCTGAAATTGGTGAAACACACAGATTAATATTTCACTTGTAAAAAAAGTTAAGAAAAGTGCGTTCCGACACTGCTAATGTTGCCATCACACCACTGGCCATGAAGGATGGCAAAACTAGGGATTCCAAGAGACCACTACTAGTTGTAAACCTCATACTATCGCTAAAGTAACGATTGGCAGCATCCTTGTAAGAATACTAAAATTCTGCAGCGTAGACGTGAGCGTCGTTAAAATGAGTTCTCGGGTTTCCAGCCGGGTCCAAGGGTTTTTCAGCACTGACGTTTCGAGGGCGAGGTCTACCATCGTCTTCAGGGTGAATGGATTAAGCCAAGATGTGTCCGTTCATCCAGCACATCTTGGTCCATCCAGACCCGGCTGGAAACCAGAGAACTCTTCCTCCAGTCTATTCGCCGGGAAAACCTTAGATTCTTCATAAGTAATAAGCTGTTACCAATTTACGCTCTCCAATTACGGGATAGTTTACAACTCTGAGAAGCTGGTCGTTTTTCTGGCGTCGGGTTACTCTCTTAACACCTATTCTATCAACGATAGAGTTCTCTTGGGATACCATCCGGGTGAGAGAATGCATTCGGTCTATTTTTTTTGATGACCTCAGAGTATGGATCGTCGCGTCTATTTATGTGTATGGGTGTGGTATTTCTAGTGTGTGGTTTGCGTCAAGTTTAATAGACTCATGTCCTGATTGTCTGGCTCTAGCCCTGGTCCCTTACGATGAGTTGCTCAGCACTTAATGTTAGTTTTCCAATCCAAATTCAATTCTCTCCGTGGATTTTCTGTCCCAATAATTTGAAATTGGCCTCTTAAAGCTATCCTTTCGAATGAAGTAGCATTACCATTTCCTTTTAGAATTGAGAAAATATGTCCCGTTTCGTTTTGAGTTATAATAGGGATGGTGGCTATCAATTGAGCAGTGTGTAGAAACGATATCGTGCTGAATTGGAAAACCGACATTTCAATTAAGAAGGGGGTGAGTGATTCACTCATCATAAGAGGCCGGTGCTGGAGCCAGACTATTTAGATCTGAACGAAGGAGAACTGGCGCTAACCAATGGGAAGACAGGGAGAACTACAACGCAAAAAAGATTTGTCCTCGAAACGAGCTAAAAAGAAGACTCAGCATTATTATCGATAAAAATTATTCTTATTATGCAATCGCTGGGCACTGCAAGAGGTGCACTGAAAAGTTTCTCTCTTTGAATGCATTCCGCATACGACTGCAGAGAATGGACTTTAATCGTGCGCTTAATGTAGGGAAACGGACTCTTTTATAAACAAGCAAACTCTATAACAATACAAATAGTATATTCCTTAAACGTGACGAAAATGGCTCAAGACAGTACATTATTCTTATCCAGTAAGTTTATTAACGTCCCTATAATAGCTGCGATTTGATTCACTGATTGTGTGATTGATACAAATTAGTAGCCAAACTGGTGATATGTGTGGGTATATGGAATATTGGACGTAAAAGTAAAAAAATATTCATCGGGAGGAAAAATCTGAAATCTTAAAAAAGTCGATAACTTTTCGAGATATATCGACTTGAATTAACATGGGAGCCTTATGGGACTAAAACTTTTTCACTTTTATTATGTATTTTTAAATATGTGAGGAACATGAGATTCTCTTGGTATAAACTAGATTTTTTGGTTGATTTTTTGGTGTGGTTGTCAATGCGATGAATTAATATTTAGTATTTTTTATGATTTTTTGAAAGTGCCCCATGCTTTTCTTATGGCACTACGTTAGGATTTTTTTTGACCAACTTGCAATCATCACAGGACAAATTCCTTGAAACGCAAGATACTAGATTTTTTGGTTGATTTTTTGGCTATCTCGAAATTTTCATATGTCGAAACAATTCCGAGGAATAAACGATTTCGACTTTCCATTGTAGAGGTGGTCGAATTTTCAATCTTGGATTTCGGCGTTGAGACATGTGCCATATGAAAATTTGGAATCTCCAAGAAAAACCGTTAGAGGGTTCTCCGAACCCTCACGTTTGAGCTTACTTTCGCCGTATCCCTCTTGGGTTATTCATAATTAAATTCCGAAAAATGTCCTGCAAGCGAAAAATCATTGTCGCCATTTTTTTGTGGAGCATGCAATCTTGAATATCTTAGCAACCGCTTAAGCTAGAGGAATGAAATTTTCAGAGTAATAATATTATTAAAATGGTCAACTTTTGCAATGATGACCATTCCGATCGATCGATTCATGTGCGAGTTATATCGATACGAATCTCCTTGGATACGCTTTAATCGCTAATAACTTTTTTATTAATCAAGTTTTGAACATGAATGTCATACAAAATACGACTGAAAATGTCATTCATCCGACAAAAGTTAAATCAGGCGAATCGATTGATTAGACTCGAAGTTATGATCGATACAAGGTTGTATTCGATTGAGCCATTTTTTGGGCTTATTTACATAGTTACGGAAATAAAATTTTTAACAATATGTAAGAAAAAAAATGAATTATGCGCACACATAAATTATTTAGATGAATTATGTTTCCTAATGAAGATACATCGATTTGAATTTATATCTTTTTGTATTAGGCCCCCGTAAGAAATACACGCATCCCGTCCAATTACGTCACCAATATAAGAACATAGGCTAAATTTTGAAAGCGGGGATATTAGAGAAGGCAGGGATAAGGGAGTGACCATAGAAGGGATATCAATAGGATTGCGGATTTTACAGTACAGATGTCAGCAGTGTCTAAAGTACGATTCGATTAGTATAGCAAATACGCAAATTGGCATAACTTGATAAGTGTGTACGTTGGACCAATGAAACTTGGTAAACAGGTACATCTTGGTATTCCTCACGATACTCTATGGTAGTATGTTTTGTATTCAGTCTCACGTTCGATATATATCGAATCTACTTTTTCTTAAAATATATCGAATTGGTATAACATGTAGGATTTAACATTCAAGGACATAGTTTACTAGGGATTAAATAGTAGATACCCATAGACTGG
The DNA here is from genome assembly GCF_921293095.1 of Ischnura elegans. Classification (NCBI taxonomy): domain Eukaryota; kingdom Metazoa; phylum Arthropoda; class Insecta; order Odonata; family Coenagrionidae; genus Ischnura; species Ischnura elegans. Next base: position 18,288,111 of record NC_060248.1, read on the forward strand.
ATTTAAAACCAATAGCATTGCGGATTTTACAGTACAGATGTCAGTATGATCGAAAAATCGATTCGATTATTATAGCAAATAAGTAAATGGGCATAACTTCAATAGATTTACCGTTGGATCAATGAAATTTGGTGATTGGGTACATATTGGTATTCCTCACGATGCCCATTGAAAATTTATTTTGTACGTAGTCTCACATTCGATATATATCGAATCTACCTTTTCTTAAAATATATCGAATTGCTAAAACATGTAGGATTTTACATCCAAAGACATAGTTTACTAGGGATTAAATAGTAGATACCCATTGACTGGATTTTAAACCAATAGCCTTGCGGATTTTACAGTACAGATGTCAGTATGATCGAAAAATCGATTCGATTATTATAGCAAATACGTAAATGGGCATAACATCAAAAGATTTAACGTTGGATCAATGAAATTTGGTGATTGGGTACGTATTGGTATTCCGCAAGATGCCCGATGAAAATTTATTTTGTAAGTAGTCTCACATTCGATATATATCGAATCTACTTTTTCTTAAAATATATCGAATTGCTATAACATGTAGGATTTTACATCCAAGGACATAGTTAACTAAGGATTAAATAGTAGATACCCATAGACTGGATTTTAAACCTATAGGATTGCGGACTTTACCGTACAGATGTAAGTATGATCGAAAAATCGATTCGATTATTATAGCAAATACGTAAATGGGCATAACTTCAATAGATTTACCGTTGGATCAATGCAATTTGGTGAATGGGTACATATTGGTATTCCTCACAATGCCCAATGAAAATTTGTTCTGTACATAGTCTCACATTCGATATATATCGAATCTACTTTTTCTTAGAGTATATCGAATTGCTAATACATGTAGGATTTACATCCACAGGCATAGTTGACCAGGTATTAAATAGTAGATACCCATAGACTGAAAATTAAACCAATGGGATTGCGGACTTTACCGTACAGATGTCAGTATGATCGAAAAATCGATTCGATTATTATAGCATATACACAAATTGGTATAACTTGAAAAGTATACCCGTTGGACCAATGAAATTTGGCGAATGTGCACATCTTGGTAATCCTCACACTGCCCAACAGACATATGATTTCAATGTTGTCTAACGTGCGATATATATCGAATATGCTTTTTCTTCAAATATATCGAACCGCTATAACATATAGGATTTTACATCCAAGGGCATAGTTGGCCAGGTATTGTATAGTAGATACACAGACTGAAAATTAAACCAATAGCATTGCGGATTTTACAGTACAGATGGCAGTGTAATCGCAAGATCGATTCGATTATTTTATCAAATACGCAAATTTGCAAAACTTGATTAGTTTATACGTTGCACCAATGAAATTTGGCAAATGGGTACATCTTGGTATTCCTCACAATGCCTAAATGAAACATATTTTGTGTATAGTCTCACGTTCGGTATTAATCGAATCTACTTTTTCTTAAAATATATCGTATTGCTATAACATATAGGATTTTACATCCAAGGACATAGTTGACCAATATAATTATGTGGAAGATAGCCATAGACTGTAAGTTAAATCAATTGCATTGCGGATTCAACAATACAAATGCCAGTATAATCGAAGAATGGATTCGATTATTATAACAAATACATAACATTGGCACAAGTTGAATAGTGTATCCGTTGGACCAATTAAATTTGGTGCTTGGTACATCTTGGTATTCCTCACAATTCCCAAAGGTAATATGTTTTGCATGTAGTCTCACCTTTAATGCATATCGAATATGCTTTTTCTTAAAATATATCGAATCGTTATAACATAGGATTTTGCATGCACGTACATAGTCGACCAGGAATTTTAAAGTTGATGATCAAATATTGGAAGGTAAATCAATCGGATTGCGTATTTTCAATGCACGTGTCAGTATACTTGATAATTCGATACGATTATGATAGCAAATATGCCAAATCTTTTTTGCAAATTGGAATATCTTGAGAATAACTATTTTTTAAGACCAAAGAAATCAGAGGAATCGTTACAATTCAGTATTTTACAAACTGCATTTTGGACATTCGTTTTGCAAGTGGAATATCTTTATATATTTATCTAAAGAATCTGCGTTGTATTTTCAAGAGTGGCTTATCACAATGCTTATGGACTTTAACAGTTGAAAAATAACCACATAATCAACACTCTATTGAAATTTTTAAAACCTTATTCCGATTATGTGTCAATGGTTAACTTAATGGATCAAAGAATCAATTATCCGTCAAATAAAATCATATTGAAAATAACAAATATTTCTAACAGTGAAAAATTTAGTTCCTTACCCTTTCAAAAAACGGCGGGGAAATTTTTGAATATTAAACCACTTATGGGCACATGACTCGAAAATATGTGACACAACTATGTTTCCACCCCCCCTAATTACCCGCTTGATGAATTCAAGCGCCCAATCGACTCGTTATTAACGTCCCTATTAAAGCTGGAAAGTAATTGATTGATTGTGTGATTGACACAAATTAGCAGCCCAAACTGTGATATGTGTGGGTATATGGAATATTGGACGTAAAAGTAAAAAAAAATTCATCGGGAGAAAAAATCTGAAAACTCAAAAAAGTCGATTAGTTTTCGAGATATATCGAATTGAATTAACATGGGAGCCTTATGGGACTAAAACTTTTTCGCGTTTTTCATGTATTTTTAAATATGTGAGGAACATGAGATTCCCTTATTATAAACTAGATTTTTTGGTTGATTTTTTGGTGTAGTTGTCAATGCGATGAATTAATATTTAGTATTTTTTATGATTTTTTGAAAGTGCCCCATGCTTTTCTTATGGCACTACGTAAAGAATTTTTTTGACCAACTTGCAATCATCACAGGACAAATTCCTTGAAACGCAAGATACTAGATTTTTTGGTTGATTTTTTGGCTATCTCGGAATTTTCATATGTCGAAACAATTCCGAGGAATAAACGATTTCGACTTTCCATTGTAGAGGTGATCGAATTATCAATCTTGGATTTCGGCGTTGAGACATGTGCCATATGAAAATTTGGAATCTTTAAGAAAAACCGTTAGAGGGATCTCCGATCCCTCACGTTTGAGCTTACTTTCGCCGTATCCCTCTTGGTTAATTCATAATTAAATTCCGAAAAATGTCCTGCAAGCGAAAAATCATTGTCGCCATTTTTTTGTGGAGCATGCAATCTTGAATATCTTAGCAACCGTTTAAGCTAGAGGAATGAAATTTTCAGAGTAATAATATTATTAAAATGGTCAACTTTTGCAATGATGACCATTCCGCTCGATCGATTCATGTGCGAGTTATATCGATACGAATCTCCTTGGATACGCTTTAATCGCTAATAACTTTTTTATTAATCAAGTTTTGAACATGAATGTCATACAAAATACGACTGAAAATGTCATTCATCCGACAAAAGTTAAATCAGGCGAATCGATTGATTACACTCGAAGTTATGATCGATACAAGGTTGTATTCGATTGAGCCATTTTTTGGGCTTATATACATAGTTACGGGGATAAAAATTTTAACAATATGTAAGGAAAAAACTGAATTATGCGCACACATAAATTATTTAGATGAATTATGTTTCCTAATGAAGATACATCGATTTGAATTTATATCTTTTTGTATTAGGCCCCCGTAAGAAATACACGCATCCCGTCTATCTACGTCACCAATATAAGAACATAGGCTAAATTTTGAAAGCGGGGATATTAGAGAAGGCAGGGATAAGGGAGTGACCATAGAAGGGATATCAATAGGATTGCGAATTTTACAGTACAGATGTCAGTAGTGTCTAAAGTACGATTCGATTAGTATAGCAAATACGCAAATTGGCATAACTTGATAAGTATGTACGTTGGACCAATGAAACTTGGTAAACAGGTACATCTTGGTATTCCTCACGATACTCTATGGTAGTATGTTTTGTATTCAGTCTCACGTTCGATATATATCGAATCTACTTTTTCTTAAAATATATCGAATTGCTATAACATGTAGGATTTAACATTCAAGGACATAGTTTACTAGGGATTAAATAGTAGATACCCATAGACTGGATTTAAAACCAATAGCATTGCGGATTTTACAGTACAGATGTCAGTATGATCGAAAAATCGATTCGATTATTATAGCAAATACGTAAATGGGCATAACTTCCATAGATTTACCGTTGGATCAATGAAATTTGGTGATTGGGTACATATTGGTATTCCTCACGATGCCCAATGAAAATTTGTTTTGTACGTAGTCTCAAATTCGATATATATCGAATCTACTTTTTCTTAAAATGTATCGAATTGCTATAACATGTAGGATTTTACATCCAAGGACATAGTTTACTAGGGATTAAATAGTAGATACCCATTGACTGGATTTTAAACCAATAGCCTTGCGGATTTTACAGTACAGATGTCAGTATGATCGAAAAATCGATTCGATTATTATAGCAAATACGTAAATGGGCATAACTTCAATTGATTTACCGTTGGATCAATGAAATTTGGTGATTGGGTACATATTGGTATTCCTCACGATGCCCAATGAAAATTTATTTTGTAAGTAGTCTCACATTCGATATATATCGAATCTACTTTTTCTTAAAATATATCGAATTGCTATAACATGTAGGATTTTACATCCAAGGACATAGTTAACTAAGGATTAAATAGTAGATACCCATAGACTGGATTTTAAACCTATAGGATTGCGGACTTTACCGTACAGATGTAAGTATGATCGAAAAATCGATTCGATTATTATAGCAAATACGTAAATGGGCATAACTTCAATAGATTTACCGTTGGATCAATGAAATTTGGTGAATGGGTACATATTGGTATTCCTCACAATGCCCAATGAAAATTTGTTCTGTACGTAGTCTCACATTCGATATATATCGAATCTACTTTTTGTTAAAGTATATCGAATTGCTATAACATGTAGGATTCTACATCCACAGGCATAGTTGACCAGGTATTAAATAGTAAATACCCATAGACTGAAAATTAAACCAATGGGATTGCGGAATTTACCGTACAGATGTCAGTATGATCGAAAAATCGATTCGATTATTATAGCAAATACGTAAATGGGCATAACTTCAATAGATTTACCGTTGGATCAATGAAATTTGGTGAATGGGTACATATTGGTATTCCTCACAATGCCCAACTGAAATATGCTTTGTATGTTGTCTAACGTGCGATATATATCGAATATGCTTTTTCTTCAAATATATCGAACCGCTATAACATATAGGATTTTACATCCAAAGGCATAGTTGGCCAGGTATTGTATAGTAGATACACAGACTGAAAATTAAACCAATAGCATTGCGGATTTTACAGTACAGATGGCAGTGTAATCGCAGGATCGATTCGATTACTCTATCAAATACGCAAATTTGCAAAACTTGATTAGTTTATACGTTGGACCAATGAAATTTGGCAAATGGGTACATCTTGGTATTCCTCACAATGGCCAAATTAAACATATTTTGTGTATAGTCTCACGTTCGGTATTAATCGAATCTACTTTTTCTTAAAATATATCGTATTGCTATAACATATAGGATTTTACATCCAAGGACATAGTTGACCAATATAATTATGTGGAAGATAGCCATAGACTGTAAGTTAAATGAATAGCATTGCGGATTCAACAATACAAATGCCAGTATAATCGAAGAATGGATTCGATTATTATAACAAATTCGTAACATTGGCACAAGTTGAATAGTGTATCCGTTGGACCAATTAAATTTGGTACTTGGTACATCTTGGTATTCCTCACAATTCCCAAAGGTAATATGTTTTGCATGTAGTCTCACGATTGATGCATATCGAATATACTTTTTCTTAAAATATATCGAATCGTTATAACATAGGATTTTGCATGCACGTACATAGTCGACCAGGAATTTTAGTGTTGATGATCAAAGATTGGAAGGTAAATCAATCGGATAGCGTATTTTCAATGCACGTGTCAGTATACTTGATAATTCGATACGATTATGATAGCAAATATGCCGAATCTTTTTTGCAAATTGGAATGTCTTGAGAATAACTATTTTTTAAGACCAAAGAAATTAGAGGAATCGTTACAATTCAGTATTTTACAAACTGCATTATGGACATTCGTTTTGCAAGTGGAATATCTTTATATATTTTTCTAAAGAATCTGCGTTGTATTTTCAAGAGTGGCTTATCACAATGCTTATGGACTTTAACAGTTGAAAAATAACTACATAATCAACACTCTCTTGAAATTTTTAAAACCTTATTCCGATTATGTGTCAATGGTTAACTTAATGGATCAAAGAATCAATTATCCGTCAAATAAAATCATATTGAAAATAACAAATATTTCTAACAGTGAAAAATTTAGTTCCTTACCCTTTCAAAAAACGGCGGGGAAATTTTTGAATATTAAACCACTTATGGGCACATGACTCGAAAATATGTGACACAACTATGTTTCCACCCCCCCTAATTACCCGCTTGATGAATTCAAGCGCCCAATCGACTCGTTACGCTATTTAAAGCTGGAAAGTAATTCATTGATTGGGTGATTCATCAAAATTAGCAGCCCAAACTGTGATATGTGTGGGTATATGGAATATTGGACGTAAAAGTAAAAAAATATTCATCGGGAGGAAAAATCTGAAAAGTTGAAAAAGTCGATTAGTTTTCGAGATATATCGACTTGAATTAACATGGGAGCCTTATGGGACTAAAATATTTTGGATTTTTTTCGGTATTTATAAATGAGTCAGGAACATGACAATCCCTTGACATAAACTAGATTTTTTGGTTGATTTTTTGGTGTGGTTGTCATTTCGATACATTAATATTTAGTATTTTTTATGATTTTTTGAAAGTGCCCCATGCTTTTCGTATGGCACTACGTAAAGAATTTTTTTGACCAACTTGCAATCATCGCATGACAAATTCATTGAAACGCCTGACACGAGATTTTTTGGTTGATTTTTTGGCTATCTTGGAATTTTCGTGCGTCGAAACAATTCCGAGGAATAAACGATTTCGATTTTACATTGTCGAGATGGGCGAATTTTCAATCTTGGATTTCGGCGTTGAGACATGTGCCATATGAAAATTTGGAATCTCCAAGAAAAACCGTTAGAGGGTTCTCCGAACCCTCACGTTTGAGCTTACTTTCGCCGTATCCCTCTTGGTTAATTAATAATTAAATTCCGAAAAATGTCCTGCAAGCGAAAAATCATTGTCGCCATTTTTTTGTGGAACATACAATCTTGAATATCTTAGCAACCATTTCAGCTAGATGAATGAAATTTACAGGGTAATACTTTTATCAAAATGGTCAACTTTTGCAATGATGACCATTTCGCTCGATCGATTCATGTGCGAGTTATATCGATACCAATCTCCTTGGTTACGCTTAAATCGCTAATAACTTTTTTCTAAATCAAGGCATGAATATGAAAGTCATATATAATACTACTGTTAATGTCTTTTCTTCGACAAAAGTTAAATCAAGCGAATCGAGCGATTACAGTCGAAGTTATGATCGATAAAAGGTTGCATTCGATTGAGCCATTTTTCAGACCTATTTACATAGTTACGGGGATAAAAATTATAAAAATATGTAAGGGAAGAAATGAATTATGCGTACACATTAATTATTTAGATGAATTATGTTTCCTAATGAAGATACATCGATTTGAATTTATATCTTTTTGTATTAGGCCCCCGTAAGAAATACACGCAACGCGTCTATCTACGTCACCAATATAAGAACATAGGCTAAACTTTGAAAGCGGGAATAGTAGAGAAGGCAGGGATAACGGAGTGACCATAGAATGGAAGGGATATCAATAGGATTGCGGATTTTACAGTACAGATGTCAGTATAGTCGAAAATACGATTCGATTAGTATATCAAATACGCAAATTGGCATAACTTGATTAGTGTATACGTTGGACCAATGAAATTTAGTTGATTGGTACATCATGGTATTCCTCACAATCCGCAATGGAAATATGTTTTGTACATAGTCTCACCCTCGATATATATCGAATCTACTTTTTCTTAAAATATATCGAATTGCTATAACATATAGGATTTTACATCCAAGGACATAGTTGACTAGGGATTAAATAGTAGATACCCATAGACTGGATTTTAAACCGATATCATTGCGGATTTTACAGTCCAGATGTCAGTATGATCGAAAAAGCGATACGATTCTCATAGTAAATACACAAATTGGTATAACTTGAAAAGTATACCAGTTGGACCAATGAAATTTGGCGAATGTGCACATCTTGGTTTTCCTCACAATTCCCAACAGAAATGTTTTTAGTACGTAGTCTAACGTGCGATATATATCGAATGTGCTTTTTCTTCAAATATATCGAACTGCTATAACACGTAGGATTTTACAACCACGGGCATAGCTGACCAGGAATTATATAGAAAATACCTATAAACTGGAAGTTGAACCAATAGCATTGCGGATTTTACAGTACAGATGGCAGTACTATCGAAAGATCGAATCGATTATTACAGCATATACGTAAATTGGCATAACTTCAATAGTGTTTCCGTTGGACAAATGAAATTTGGTGAATCGGTACATCTGGATATTCTACACAATGCCCAATGGAAATATGTTTTGTATGTAGTCTCACGTTCGATATATATCGAATATGCTTTTTCCTAAAATATATCGAATTGCTATAACATACAGGTTTTTACGTCCAAGGACATAGTTGACCAGGAGTTCTGTAGTAGATGACCGTAGACTGGAAATAAATCAATGTCATTGCGGATATTGCAGTACAGATGGCAGTGTAATCGAAAGATCGATTCGATAATTATAGCAAATACGCAAATTGCCTTAACTTGATTACTATGTAAGTTGGACCAATGATATTTGGTGAATGGGTTCATCTTGGCATTCCTTACAATGCCCAATAGAAATATGTATTTTATGCAGCCTTGCATTCGATATATATCGAATCTTCTTTTTCACTAAATAATATCGATTAGCTATTACATTTAGAATTTTACATCGACGAGCATTGTTGACCAGGAGGTATATAGTAGGCGACCATTGACTGGAATTAAAATCTATAGCATTGCGGATTTTACAGTACAGATGTACGCATGATCGTAATAAAGAATCGATTACTGTAGGAAATACGCAAATTGGCATAACTTGATTACTATACCTGTTAGGCGAATAAAATTTTGTGAATGAGTGCATCTTTGTATTCCTCACAATAAGCAATAGAAATATGTTTTGTTTGTAGTTTCACATTCGATATATATCGATCTGCGTTTTCACAATATATATCGATTTGCTATTACATTTAGAATTGTACATTTACGGGCATTGTTGGCCAGGAATTATGGAGTAGATGACCAATGAAAGGAATAAAATCTATAGCATTGCGGGTATAGATTTGTTTGCAATTATTGGGGACAACAATTTAATAGAAAGAAATCAATAGTATATGTCTGTAGTATATGTCTGTTTAGTTGAAATACCGTGACCATTACCAAGGCCATTTTGCAAATTGAAATATCTTGAAAACTATTTGTTTAAAACTAAAGAAATTTGGGGAATGGTTACAATTTAGTATTTTACATAATGCATGATGGGCATATATTTTGTGAGCGGTATATTTTTAATATATTTATCTAACGAATCTGCGTTTCATTTTCAAGGTTCGCCTATCACAACGCTTATGGACTTTAAGAGATGAAAAATAACCACAAAATCGCCACTATCTTGAAATCTCAGTTCAGTTATTTCTCAATGCTATACTAAACCTATCCATAGAATGAATTATCCGTCAAATGAAATCCTATTGAACATTATAAATCTTTTATGAGTGAACAATTAAGATCCCATTAAAAAAAACGGCGGGGAAATTTGTGAATATTTGAAACACTTATGGACACAATACTCGACAACACGTGACACAACAATGTTCCCACCCCCCTAATTACCCGCTTGAAGAATTCAAGCACCCAATCGACTCGTTTAGTTTAAACCCAGGAAATTAATAATCTGGAAAGTTATGCACAATTTATTTGAGAATATGTATGCGAAGCTTCAACTTCTTAGCTCAAAAAAATCGATTTTGAGGATTTGGCCAGCTTTTTTAGATTCGAGGCCACTGTGTGTCGGTTTGACTGACATGCAGCACCCAATACTTATCGGTTACACCTGGACATGCTTATAAGAATGTTTGAAACCTTATGGTTGATCTTATAATTTAAAATCATTTTACTTAAGGTGCTTTAAATTATGCCCTAACAGACGTTTTGGACACGGATTCTGATTATTCACGCATTATTGTCATGAAATAAAGAATTTCGTTTGTAATCCGTGTTTGGCTGCAGAGGATAAGTTTAGATGTGAAATTTTGAGATTAATTTTATCGATAATAATGCTGAGTCTTCTTTATAGTTCGTTTCGAGGACAAATCTTTTTAGCGTTGCAGTTTTGCCTGTCTTCCCATTGATTAGCGCCAGATCTCCTTCGTCCAGATCTCAATAGTCTGGCTCCAGCACCGGCCTCTTATGATGAGTAAATCACTCACCCCCTTCTTAATTGAAATGTCAGTTTTCCAATCCAGCAAGATATAGTTTCCACACACTGCTCAATTGATAGCCACCATCCCTATTATAACTCAAAACGAAACGGGACATATCTTCGCAATTCTAAAAGGAAATGTTTATGCTACTTCATTCGAAAGGATAGCTTTAAGAGGCCATGCGATTTTGCAATTCTTCAATTCGTACACGGTTCCACTCGGCAGCACACCCGAAAATGGTCCATGCAAGTATATGACGTCAAAGTTTGCCTCTTTCCCAAGAAATTTGAATCCGAGAAGGTATCGAATCAAAATTTTTGACTTTGATAAGCATGCGAATATTGAGCGGTGTCTGCATCCTGGATATTTCAAGCGAAGGTCATATCACAAGGGGAAGTCCAGATAATTGACCCGGAGCGGAAAGTTTCGCTAAATTTGTTCAACTTTGACCTCACATATATTGTTTACGTGAAAACACAGGAAATAAATAATCTGGAAAGTTATGCACAATGTATTTGAAAATATGTATACGAAGTTTCAACTTCTTAGCTCAAAAAAATCGATTTTGAGGTTTTGGCCAGCATTTTTCGATTCTAGTCCACTGTGCGACAGTGCCATCGAAACTTCGATGATGGTACTGAACTCAAAACTTTGGAATGCTGGTCGCTACGCAACTAAGCAGTTGAATCGAGGCTGAAGGTCGTCCGGGTACTCCCAACGACTTCATTGTCTTTTGAACGGGGAAATGGAAAACTCAGATGTGAGGACTGTTATTCGATCTGCAGACGAAGCTGAAGTAACCGCTCTACAAAAAGACTATTGCTTCAACTTCGGAAGTGCATTAGATGTCGACTCTAAGTTTAAGTGCTGAAAATGAGTTGCGGTTGATTCATTTAAATTTCAGCGCACATCAATTTGGTGGGACATATCCCTTTATATTATCCTACCAAATTGATGTGCGCTGAAAAAATGAAACCCTTCAAGTAGAATGGTTTGAATGTGAGTGAAAGTTGGCAGTGTAAACAAACAATGTAATTTCGTTATTATCCCAAGGCAAATTCCTCAATAAAATCATTGTGAACACCTTTTGATTCTGTCATACATTAATGATGTGTAATTGCTGTATGAATTTTTTTGATCCATCAAAGTCAGTGAATATCTCGTTAGAGCATTTATAATAATTGTGAGGAACTTAGTCATCGGATCTCTTTTTTTTAAGGATTACGGCACATTTGAAATTTTCACGAGGTGTTATCACTCTCTTAATACGTGCGTGTGTTTATCTATAACATTACCAGTGCTACTCCATTGACAAAAAATGTTGTTACATGTGATTTGAAGTGTAAAATGTTGTTAATACCCACGAGTGATAACATGTGTGGTTAATTAAAATATACGGTTGTAAGTACGGAGATGATTCTGTGAATAAAACTTGTTTAACCAACTGGCATTCTTTTGAATACCTGCCAATATTAATTTATCGGGATGATAGAGCAGAAAAATATTTTCATTTAATTTTTAATTTGATTTTGTTAATAATGTTTCGCTTACTCTTTTCGTTTTAACTTTACTTATTTTATAGTTTTTAGCTCCCATTTATAGGTACGAGTGCTACTCCATTGACATAAAATATAGTAAATACCCACGAGCGATAACATGTTTGGTTAAATAACAAATAACGATGTTATTAGAGCGATAATTGTATGAATAACTGTTGTTAAGCCCATTGATGTTCCTTTGACTTAGAATTACCGGCCACCTTTTCATAATTATAGCTCTACTAGAGATCATTTTTTTCCTTGAAGAGGTTTTCAATGTGGAATTAGCGCTGCGCCAGCGTAGTAGCTTTTTGAATAACCAAATATTTATTTATTGAGCGTTTCCGTGTATAATACGGCGATCTATGGCGAATGATATTGCTATTATTACTCCAGAGTGTGAATAACTGCTCGGCGAGAATTTTTAGCGCAAGCAAAATGTTTTCGTGTAATTTCAGGTCCCACTGATTGATATTTAAAAAAAATAAGGATTAGTTCGTATGCTATCATTTGTTGCAGGTTGCTTCGCAATTCCCTCTCTTTTTTTATATAGCAATAAATTATAGGTTGGTAACATTTAGCATAGCTTTCCGTAGCAAATGATTCAAGGGCGACGTTAATAGAAAAAAAGTAGAGTAAAAAATGTTGAGATAATTGTGGAAGTTACCGTGAAGGGCTTTTTTTCATTTTGAATCAGCGGGAAAATGAGTGCAACAATTTGGAACGAACAGTGTCGTCATTTATTTCATGCGCATTTCGTCCTTGTTTTGTCGGCTCCAAACGTGAATCATGGAAGCATAAATACTCAAACTCTGTGCACGCAGGAATACATCACGGAATGAAAAATTATATGCATGAATCGATAATGAAGCTTCGGAAAATATGCTGATTGTGGAGGCTTTTCACCTCCGAATCATTTGTAATCAAAACAATTGATTTGAAATTTTGCACGTAGACAGAGAATGTGTCAACGAGCACTGGACGATTGAAGCTTCCACCTTGGGGGTGGTTTTCCCCCTTTTATCAAATCGGGCTTTTCTTTTTTCAAAATAATACCTAATAACTGTAGAGGGCAGAGCTTTTTTTCAATAAAAATGTGCGGATTCAAATTTTCTTGATGTATAAATAACTTTATAAGTCATTCATGAGTGAAAATTTAATTTTTATCACGGAAGAACGAGGTTTCAAACGTATTTTTTCGAATAACATAGGAATCACACCTATATTGAGAAAGATGTGACAAAAAATTTAAGGTTATGAGTTAACAAAGAGAACGTTTAAAGAAAATGGTTCCAGTTAAATATGATCTTCATATGCTTGTTTCCATTGAAAATGTAATAAGGAATGTTAAATGCGGGCATATGCTTATTTTAAATGTAAATTTAATGTTAAATGCAAACTAAAACATCAAAATGGCCTGACGTAATGTAGTGTATTCATTTCCAGAATAAAACACGCGTTACCGTTACAAATAAAATAAAAACGCTTAACCCAAATATGCATTTCGTGAAGATACAAAAGCAGTGAAGACCGGTGTATCATTCAAAATGACTTAAATAAAATATCTTCATGGTTAATCTCAAACAAAATGGATGTGGATACCAGAAAATGCAAGCAAATTACAATATCGAGAAAGAGAAACAAGGACAATCGGACATTTATCTTTCTCGGGGAAAATATTTCCAACTTTAACGACTTAAAATACTTGGGGGCCAATTTCAATTCCAAACTTGACTGGGGAATGCACATTGATCAGGTGGTATGGAAATCATTTAAAACCTTGCATTGGGTCATGAGAAATATAAAAGAGAGTAAAAAAGAAACCAAAGAATCTGCCTATATTACGATGGTTCGGTCTGTACTAGAATATGCTTCTTCGGTGTGGGATCCAAATTGTAAAAATAAATCTTTATATGTTGAAAATTATCAGCGAAAAGCAGCCGGGTATACTAACATAGAAGTGGGGAAATTGTAACATCAATGCTGAGGTGTTTAGGATGGAAACCCCTAAAAGTGGTTGAACCATAAACTACAAATAGGTTATGTGGTGTGCACACTGTGCAAAACCTTCACTAAAGAACGGGGTTGGAAAGAAATTGGTCTTAAGCTGGACTCACCCTGCTACATAGGAATGAAAGATCATAACTCAAAATTAAGTTAAAAAACAGAAAACTGATATTTTGGAAAACAAATCCTTCCTACACAGAGGAATAAAGGAGTGGAACTACCTACCTGAAGTTATTTTTAAGATCTTCCCCGCAAATAAAAAAATTTTCATGAATAAGTGTTCATCATTTATTGGTTAATTATATGGTGGTTTATTAGGGAGTGTGTGCAATGGGGTTAATGGGGTCATACCTCAATTGTTATTCGTATGATATTAGAATTAATCTATTATTTTTTACTACAGGTGTCTCTTCTGTTTCTTACTTAGTTATTAGATTGGTACATTTGATATTCATGTATGTAAATCAAATGTCGCCACCAGGAAATTGCCCACTTGCAGCAATATGTAATAATAATAGTAATAAAACCCAACGTTTTGATTTCTCTTGCGTTAGACAGGTGGTATAACTCCAATGTAATGTGAAAAAATTATACTTTAACAGAGTACATATAACTGGTTTGATCCTACTAGTCTTTAAAATATATGGTTGGGTCGCTCAGATTTTTAATCATAGGTCCATAATGGATAATCTAACCGGCATTTATTCATCAGCCACTCTTTTCTTCATATTTTCTCCAGAAGCACTAGTTAGGGGAGAGAAATTTTACTTCAGTAGCAAGCATTCCATTCTTCAAGGGGCCAGAAACCTCTGGAGAAAATCTATTTGCAAATTTGAGCGAAATTTCTGAGAGGAAAAATCATTCGCCCTGACCGGGATTTGAACCCAGATCCCTCGATTTGCGGTCCAGTTCTTTAACCTCTCAACGCCATCGTATGAACGCAGTACTCTTCCTGAAATGCAGTATCTAATATTTTTTCCAACAGATATTGTATTTTAAATGAAACTATTTACTCTGCCTTTTGAAGAAATTGTTTTTCTTAACAATAAAATGTTAATAGCGATTTTATGCCTTCAGGCTCTTTTTAATGTTTCGATTATATTCCGTTTTAAACCAGTGAGTTGACGAATTCGGTGTTAAAAATCAACTTCTCTCTTCAACTGTACTATCTTGAAAACTGCTGCCCATTCTGCTTGTAAAACGTCAAGAAGGGTCAGCTACTTTAGCTTGATATGCGATATCTTCCCGGGAGCGGTTCGGCCAGGTCGGCTGGTCGGCGATCCCCGGGGTCGCCAAGCTCAGGGGCCCCCTGGAGTCAAAATACGACGAGTTCGTGTGAATCTCCCTCGTGAGATGAGACCACGGTGGCAACCTTAAGTGCGACCGTGACGACCGTGCATATGTCAGTATATTTTGGGGACCACTACGGATCATGTGACATTCCATTTTTTCCCTAGTCCGCTCTCCCCAAAGCCTCCAGTTCCCAAGCGAAACCCGTAAAGCGTAGTCGATAACCCAATTCATTCATCGAGAAAAAATATCAGATTACAATTTCTGAGTGTAGTTACACATCTCTCTTGTATGTTTTTTTCTGAAAAAGGGTACCGTGGGAATCAGTGCCAAGTAGTTCTCCCAGAACTGGAAGTACGGAAGGAAGCGTTAAAGCGTAAATGAAAAAATAATTTGGGGCAAAACTGCACGTTGTTTGTCGCTCAGAAAAATCCGAGTCCCGTATTGACGCATCAGCGCCTATCTATAATAAAAAACACAATAAGCTTAAAGCAAAGGCTCCACAAGGGTGAAGGCTGGTTGACAATGAGTTTTTACGTTTGGGGTCCATTCGGGTGCATAGCCTTCACAATGCAGTCGAACGAAGGTTATTCCTATGCGAGAGAAGAAAGGTACCGGGAAGAGGAAAAAGGAAGGGACTTGCTCTATTTTCGAAGGAGTGCGCTTCAGCATCCTCATACTTTCTACAATGAAGTTGGCTCAGTATTATCTCATCGTTTGCTACTTTCCCATTACATTTCCCAAGGCTACGAATGCTCTCTAGATATCTTGTGGGATATTGCGCGCAATTGCAGTTAGAGTCTTTATGAGTACATAAATTATTCACCACAGAGATTTCACTGTTCTTTAAATATCGATGCTGGGGAAGAAAGTTGACCGTGACATTCATGGGCTAGTTTATGGGGTTCGCCTCTTGACTTGTAGGCAACCCGGTGAGATTGTGATGTGGGCCAATCTTCCATTCCAAAACTTCCTATCATGTCACAGAAAGCAGAATCACTAAGGTAAAAGCATTTGAATATTTCCTTCTTGACGTTAGAAACAACAGATAATAAGTACTTGTATGAAATGACTCGGTAATAATAGATCAAATTCAAAGAAATGGGCGAAGTTATAATTTTTCAAGTAGGGGAAACGGGTAATCCTATCGAAAATACCCAATTGGTTATGAAATTTTCAACCCCATATCACTAAAATACATCATGTAATTATAAAAAAGTGCATGGAGTGTTAGAGATCTCGCAGCTTAATCTAAACTAAATTTAAATCTTTAAAAACTGAAAATGCATTCATTAGTTTAGAGAACGAGATACATAAATCAATAAATATTAATTAAAATTGCTTGATAATTATCATAGAGTAGCGCATTATATAACGCATGTTTACAAAATTTTCTGAGGATATGTCATGACTGTTATAAACTACTGAATGATAGCATGCCAAAAAGGTGAAGTCATCTTATTCTCATCCGGCCGCTAGGATGGAATTAGATTAAATTCCCGCTGCGCTTTAGGGTTTATCACTATTTTTACGTTTATATTCTTAAGCCTTCTCTTGATTTCTCTGTAGTAAATTTGTATCTATATTCCCTTTGTTGAAATTTTTCGTTATTTTTTCGTTATTTTCGTTTTTATGTTACGAGTTTATTCATTGAGTATCTATAAAATCAATTATTTTACAAGCATTGACGTAATTGGTGTCCGAATCAGGAAATACTTAAAATTTATATTAATGCCTTTCCTATTTCGAGGTACCGATTCGGCTATTAAGTACGCAAAGGAAACGGCATTTTATGGTGCTAAATTTATTTTGGAGGTAGCGAGACGAGACGAGACTGGGGTGCAAGAGACGAGACTCGAGACGATACCCGAGTACGGAAAACGAGACTGAGACGAGACTGGCGCAAGTCTCGTCTCGTCTCGCGGCAACACTACTCTTTCTGCGAAATGCCAAAATTTATGGTCTAAGGAAAGTTTTGGGAATGGGTGAAAAAATTTGGATGGAATTTAGCTAATATGTTCGAGAGCATGTGCATCTAAATTGATATTTTTCCTTGCAGAAGTGATGTTCTCATTCATAACACAATTTTAATTCGATATTTATTATTCATAAAAATGTCAATTTTTCACGAAGCAAATCAGCACGATATTTTTCACTTATCAAGAAATTTAAATTTTGATATGCCTGTCATTGCTCTCACTGCTTATATTCATACCTGTTTACTTATAATTTTTCAATGCATTACTAGATAGATACACCTGCATATACCTACATATATATAGAGGCAAGGTAACACCGATAAATGGTACAAACTGATGAGTTTTATGGCTTTATGAGGGATATTTTATTAATCCTTACTCTCTTCTATGAAGCCGGTGTCCCACGGTCAAATTTGCATCAAAAGTTTTGGACCAAATATTTTAATGCAAAAATTTGTATGCAGCGGTACGGGGTTGTCCCACGATGCATGTCATTTGGACGAAAAACAAAAGCAAGACGATGTTTATGTAAACAAAGTTGGAAGCTTGTGGAAGTGAAGGATTCTGTCTTTTTTAGCAGGCGAAATTGTCTGAATAGGCACCCTGAACATTAAAGAGGCGAAAAAAAGAAAACAGAAGGAATGCCGAACTTGGCCTTGGCTGGAAAGGGGGTATGAAAGCATTGGAATAAGCGTACTAAACATGTTGGAGAAAGAGTTGGTCGCCGATGTTCCCGTATATTATAGATAATAATTGACGATAAGTGAGGATATTTTCATGGCCCTTATCAGCAAGGTTGAGGGCAGAATAAAATGCCAGGATACAAACGTGAGGCATTTTATTCCTGCGAGGAAAATTTTATTGATAAATTATGGTCATTATGGTTGAGAAGATGTTATGAATAGTGCTGTAAAAGTGAATTTAAATCACATTTTTTCCCTCCTAATCTAGCAGTTGCTAAAATAAGGTCCTTATCTTATAATTATAGTGATAGAAACGGGCAGCTGTAGTGTTTTACAGGTATAATCATTAACATTAACAGGTAGGTTCATATTAGTCATTTCCCCAGCTGCTCGCTCTCACGCATTGTATGCCCTCCACAAAGCTAACGTGTGGAATTCGGCCTCGATACCTTAATTTTTTATTCTTTCCAATACATCCCTCCTTGTTTTGCGGTTTTAAAGATTGCTTCCTTCTTATTAAAGATCAACTCATTATTACGGATTTCCTAGTTGAGAGTTTCTATCGCCTGTCGAGACCAATTTTTGCTCATTTTTACTTTTAGGACCACACCAGGCGATGAAATAGACGATAACGAACGTATAAATATATTTGAAATAATGTTTTGTGGATTCACTTCGCGGTATTGTGAAATTATAAATTCAAAACTAAACCTTTTAGTATTCCACACAGTACTAATGAAAAAACTCAACCGGTTTCGATCTTTTCAGGTCTTTTTCTAGAGATTTACGATTATTATAATGACCTGAAAAGGTAGAAACCGGTTGGATTTTTAATGCATACTGTGTGGAATACAACAAAGTTAATTTCTTTGTCTATAATATATATATATATATATATATATATATACACAATCATAATAATATATAATAGAAATTGAAACAAAAAAATATATATATATATATATTTATTTATTAAAATGATCATGGAGACGATAAATAAGTTTAACCTATGTTGCCTGTGTGTCAGCGCTTTGCGATGCTTTTTTGTCAAAGGCCCAGTGATTGGTTGGTTTCATCCAATTGGATGAAAATTTAGAACCTGTCCTATCCATTTGGACAAAACGGTGTTTTGTACAAACGATAGGACCAAAAGCAAGTTGGATGAAATTATGACCGTGGGACAGGGTGCGCGTCAGTTGCATCAAATTTTGATGCAAATTTGACCGTGGGACATCGGCTTAAGTATATTAACCAAATGAAGAAAAGTGGATTAAACTTAAAAGTTCCTCTGAGCTCTGAGGGGGGGGGTTTATCCCTAAAAACCCCCCCTTGCTGCGCCACTGCTCGCCGACGCCGAGTTTCTCTCCACCCTTCCTTCCCCACCCTTTCCTCATAATTGTAAATGACCTTGGCTGTCGGTCGCCTCCCTAGAATACCATATCATCTGTGCTGGTGGTGTGACATGCATCCCGAGTTCAAAAAAGGCGCATTGACAAATTAGTGCTACCAAGCCAATATTCGTCAAAAAGATCATAGAATTACCTAAAGGAGTGAACTGCCAGGTGTAAGAACAGTTATTAATTATTTTGACCCCCGTCGTTTTCTTTTATCGCTTGCTGAAAAAAAAACAAATTCTGAATACCCGTTCTGGAACGCATTTCCCTGATTCTGCGTCAACATCTAATAATCTATATTAAGCCGTGAATTTAAATCACATTTTTTCCCTCCTAATCTAGCAGTTGCTAGTAGGTTAGTAGGTTCTTTCAAAATGTCCTGGACGTTGTCTGAAAACATTTCACCCTGCAATTTGCTCGCGTAATTTATTCGGAGATGAAGATAGATTTTTATATACATTCTTAATAGTTATCGAGAAAATGTATAGTTTTAATTTTTAATTTCACATCTAAAATTAAGTAACTAACCGATTTCGACGTTCCCATCAATTTCTCGTAAACAAATCACAGGAATCAACATGCGTGCATATCGCATGTGTCAGATAAGTGCGGTTAGAGCTTTTTATGGGGGAGACTCCTTCCAAATCTTGAGGCAAAATGAAGTGAGGCTGACATACCTATATTCTGAGAACTACCTAAGATAGTTTTGGCGCGTTTCCATGATACACACAGCTGATTTTCTATTTGATAAATTTCTGTTCAAGGGAAGAAAATGGAATGAATTATCGACCGAAAGAATGTATAATTTCTGAGTTTTACTTTCCTTCTTGATTTAGTTGCAATTTATTCCCGATTCATATGAGATTCGGCGTACGGCGTGAGATGGATTTGTACAATCGCTCAAATAGTAAATATGACTGAAGATACTTACCTGTTGTTACTCTCATAAAAGTATTTGTTTATGTCTTGTAAAAAAATTGCTAATTGTTGAACAAAGTCAATAATGTATGTAGTATCCAAATACATAAAAAAATTTAGATCACGTTCATGTCTATTTATTATATCAGGGTATTCATACCTCAGTCGCAATATTAGTTCATTAATACAGTGCAATTAAAATTATCCGCATAGATAATGGTGATAATGTAGACTAGGAGGAAACGATTCCTTGAGCGAAAGTAATGGAGTAAAATTGATCTATTGGAATACATAAATACGGCGAATAGGATAGTTTGTAAGCCATCATTTGATTGACCTTTTCTTATTATGGACTGAGTTCACCCCCGACTTCCGCGTAAAGAGGACGACCCGCAAAGTCGTGTGTTCACACATATATATGTAGTAGCGGCACGCAAATGGATATTATCATTAGCACCAAGTCTGCTCGTTCATTCATTCTCAGTGAAGTAAGAGTCTTCTAGACGAGTCCAGCACCATGTTCAAACCCACGATTTCATTTGCACTCTTCGCCGTCAGCTTGGGTGAGTTATTATATTATTATTATTATGGTATTCTACCGGTTAAGGTAGGTTTCCATGAAGTATTCGAGAAGTGATCTGGGAGCCTTCCTTTCCTTCCAGCACTGTCTTCTTCAATTCACTGTAAGGCCGACGCTCTTTCAATCTATCTAGAAATCCTATTCTTTTCCTTCCCCTCCCTCGTTTCCCCAACATTCTACCCTCCAACACCATTTTCAACATCCCCTCCCCGCTAAGCACTAACTTCATCCATACCTTCTGTCTCCTGCGTATCTCATCCAAAAGCTGCCTCTCCTCGCCAACTATATCCAGCACTTCGTCGTTCCTTTTCCTCTCCGTCCATTTCACCCTCTCCATTCTTCTCCATACCCACATCTCGAATGCCTCCAATCTTTTCTCGTCTTCTTTCCTCAGTGTCCACGTTTCCGCACCGTAGAGAGCTACACTCCAAGTCAAACTCTTCACTAGCCTTTTCTTTAAACTTTTACACAACGATCCTCTCAGAAGCTCCTTCCTGTTCATGAACGCCTCCTTCGCTAAAGCTATTCTCTTCCTGATGTCCATACTACTGTATCTGTTTCCCTCTAACGTACTGCCTAAATAGTTGAATTGCTCAACCTGCTCAAGTTTTTCACCACCCACCTTTATCTTGAGTCTCACATTCCTCGCTCGTGATGCTTTATAAAACCACATTACCTTAGTTTTTTTGTGATTAATCCTCATCCCATACTCCTCGCAACGTTCGTTTAACGCATCCACTAGAGCCTGAAGCCCCCTCGCTGACTGGCTGATCAACGCCTGATCATCCGCGAATCTCACTGATTTGAACATCATTCCTCCCACTTTTATTCCAGCTTCTAACTCATCCCACGCTTCCCTTACCATCTCTTCAGCGTACACGTTAAAGAGCAGCGGTGATAGAGGACAGCCTTGCCTCACACCTCGGCCAATGCTTGCCCAGCCATATTCTCCGTCCGCTACCCTCACTTGCGCAGTCTGGGCCATGTACAGAATACGAATCAGTCGTCTATCCCTCCAATCTACACCTATTCTCTTGAGAATATCCATTAACTTGACCCAGTTCACCCTATCAAAGGCTTCTCAAAATCCACAAAACACGCATATACGTCCTGGTCATATTCTAGGTTCCTTTCCACGAGGGACCTCATTATTGCTATTGCATCACGAGTTGACTTACCTCTTCTGAAACCAAACTGCTCTTGGCCCAAATACTCGTTTGCCCTCGCCTCCATTCGTCTGTTCAATATCCTCAGCACCACTTTCGCCGCATGCGATATTAGGCTGATAGTCCTATAATCTCCGCATTCCACAGCTTTCTTCTTTTTCGGAAGCGGAATTAAAACCGTCTTCACGAAATCCTCCGGCCAACATCCCTCCTCATAGATCCTGCGCACTAGTTCGAAAAACCTTTTCTTACCTTCCTTCCCTAGATTCTTTAGAAGCTCACACGGGATATTATCCACGCCTACTGCTTTCCTAGCCTTCATATCCCGAAGTGCTCTCTCTATTTCCGAATCTAATATCTCCGGCCCAAGATTATCCTCCTCCACTGTATTTTCCTCCTCTAGAGTCAATCTCTCTGGTCTATTCATTCCGTCATACAGGTCCTCCACGTATTCCTTCCACCTACCCTGTACCTCTTCTCGCTCGCTTAGCATCCTTACATCTTTAGCCTTAATTTTAGGCATGGTTTGCCATATTGCCGCCCGATAACGACTTAACTTTGGCGTACAACTCGCCTACCTCTCCTGCCATCTGAAACTTTTCTTTTTCCTCACAGTCTTTTCCACCAAGCCTCCCTTGCTGTCTTTGTTTCACGTCGTAGTCGATTATTAATTAGTCTATACATTCTCTTGCCCTGTTCTGTGTCCACGTTCTTCCTCTTCCTCCTCTCCACCATTTCATTTACCATTGCCTCCGTTGTCCACGGCTTCTTTATCCTTCTACTGTCAACGTAACCAATTGACTTCTCCGCCACATTGGCTATTACAGTTTTAATATTATCCCATTTTTCCTCAACAGTATTCGTACCTTCAATCTCCCGTATACTAATGTCCACTAGTTTCCGATATTCTCTCCTCGTACTCCCCTTCAGTGCTTCTACATTCCATTTCCTCACCCTCCTGCCTTTCATGAGTCTTTTGAATCTTACGTTGCATTTCATGAGCACTAGATTGTGGTCCGAATCCGCATCCGCTGCAGGGAAGCTGCGCAAGTTTTTCACACTATTCCTAAACCTCTGTCTTACCATAATGTAGTCGATTTGATATCTCCCTACCTCCCCTGGACTTTTCCATGTGTACCTTCTCCCTTTATGATGATTGAACCACGTGTTTGTGATGAATAATTTGTTTCTCCTACAAAATTCTGCTGCTTTCTCTCCCCTGTCGTTCCGTATTCATAGACCAAAATCTCCTATTTCGTTTCCATCCCTCCCTTCCCCGACTGAGGCGTTCCAGTCCCCCATCACTACCAGATTTTTCCTACCAGGTATGTCTCTAATTGTTTCCTCGAGCTGTTCATACACCTCATCTACTTCTTCATCCCTATGATTGCTAGTGGGCATGTAAACTTGGACCACCACAAGGTTGGTGGGCCGCGCCTCAATTTCTACCACCAGAATCCTATCGCTTACCTGGTCTATACCTACCACACGCTTACCCATCTTCCCGTTTAATACTAAAGCTACCCCTCGCTGGCTTTCTTCCCCTACACTATATATAACCCTATACCCATCACTCCAATAGTCTCCCCTCTCCCTTCACCTCACCTCGCATAATCCTAAGATGTCTATCCTCCCTTTATCCATTTCCCTTTTGATATTTTCTAATTTCCCCGCCCTCATCATAGTCCTCACATTCCACGTCCCTACATTTACAGCCGACTTCTTCTTCCCCATCTTCTTGGTCTTCTTTTCTTCTTTCTTCATTGCTGCTGCTGCTGATGATGATAAGTCTCTGCAAGGATTTCGCATGTTGACGACCCCGAGGACCTTGCCGACCTCGCTGCCGTACCCGACACCCGCCCTTTGCGGACGGGTCCCGGGCGATGAGATTCCGAGGCTCATTTGGTTGTACTCCATGTGTACAGGGAAGAAATAGTTGGTAGGGTTTCCCACTTCCATTCCAACAGTGTTTTTCACGTGACACCATCACGTGGACTACCTTTCGTCTCGCTCCTACCCTTCGACCTATCTGGCATGAGTGGCCCTACCGGGAATAATTTAGAATTAATCCCACCCGCCTCTTGGGGTCATAGGAACGCGCAAGCATTTCCACCGCGACAAGGTTGTAGCCCAAGGGAAAGGAGTTATTATATACTTTATATAATAATGCTGACATTTTGGTAACGAATGAAGCATCTCATTATTTATTTTTTTGTTCCTTAAGATTATAAAATTGTAAGAAACTACATTGGATTGTCTCTGTGTGTAAATCATAAGTTTTTTAAAAAGTGAGTGGACAGTATAAGCTGGTTCCATACATGTAATTCATAAATAAAAAAGTGTGCCTCCACATCCACAATATTTTGTTCTAGATGGAGTGCAACTGGGTAAAAATCTAATGTTATTGAAGGATTAATGTATAGTAAATTAATTGCAAGTAAATAATTATCGGACTGAGCTGGAATTGGGAATGGTATATTCATTTTGTAGTATTTGGCTCTCAAACTTTTTTGCCGTTCGAAAACAGTAACTCACGTCAT
Source organism: Ischnura elegans (assembly GCF_921293095.1). Classification (NCBI taxonomy): domain Eukaryota; kingdom Metazoa; phylum Arthropoda; class Insecta; order Odonata; family Coenagrionidae; genus Ischnura; species Ischnura elegans. The sequence continues at coordinate 18,312,837 of NC_060248.1, forward strand.
GGGTGGAAAATGAACCAATTAAAAATGAGGGGCCTTTGTTACCTGGGGTCACAATATTGAATGAGTGATAAAATAGTCTGTATAATAATTTTTTATTCCCTCATTGTCAGTGTCTCTACGTAAGACCCTTTAGAAAACATTAAAGATAGGATAAAATAGGTGATAAAATCAAAAACAGATTCTGTCTAGAGTAGCTTCATAAAATTGCAATAATTATTTTATCTCACATTATTCTGTGGGTTCTTTCCAGAAAACTACTACGTTATAAGATGTTTAAAGAACTCAGCTAGAAGGAATTATAATGCAATTTATAGGTCAAAACGCTCTATGATTGAAATTTTAAACGTTTTTTGCCAAATCATTTCAATTTCAAATGGATAAATTTAAAATGAAAGTTTATTATTAAAAAAAAGTTTCTTCCAAAAAGAGATTTTCCGTTTATGATCGAGGCCAAATTATAAAAAGTAAAATACCTTTTTTATCTCAAGATAAAGTTACTTGTAAAATAATCTTCACACCTAATAAATGCATACTTGTTCACAAGGCGACTCTGTCAGCAACACCTTGCTCGGTATAACTTCTACTGCGAAATGCATTGTAAGTTTTAATGGGGAACTGGTATGAATTTTAGCAGTGAAAACAAAGACAGGCACATCAAAATTTAAATTTCCAGATAAGTGGAAAATAACGTGGTGATTATTTTCCTGAAAATAGAATTTTTATGAATCGTAGATATTTAATTAAAATTGTGTCATGAATAGGGACAGCACGTCAGCGAGGACGAGTATTAGTTTGGATGTGCGTGCTCTCGATCATTTTAGCTGAATTCCGACCACATTTTTTCACTCCTTCCTGAAAAGTACTTTCCCCACAAACTTTGGTGTTTCGCGGATGGAGTGCAAGAAAATTTTATGCGCGAGTGAAGTGGATACTTTGATTTCCCATATGTAGAGCCTCACGTAAGGCCAATGGCTCGTTCTACCGACAAGGAAAATTATGTGTATCATGCAATACGTCTCCCTAAGCTCGATTTGATAGTTTAGCTGTCATTTCATGCAGTAGAAGGCATTTTTGTGCATACCTTTCAGCGGTGCGTGAAAACCCTTCCAGGAATTACATGCAGAAATTTTTGTACCTCAAATCTATTCTTAAGTGGGCCTAGGACTTTCGTATGCTTCGTTTATATGAATTTATCTTCCTTTAGCTTTTACCGATTACTTTTTGGGTGAAAACAAAAATAAATTATTTAATAATGAATGTGTTTTCATATATTAGATTTACGCAGCACATTTAATATGATGTTATCATTTAGTTTGATGACAGGGAGCCGTACAGTTTAGTAGCTGGTGTTGTTTTAAACCAAAGTCCTCCACCGTCCCTTAAACTGTCTAGTACTGTATTAAGTGTAGTTAATATATACCGTATTAACTGATATTCATGCCGAAAGTGCTGGAAATTATTCCGGACTACTGGCTAATAACCCTGTGTGCGGTTTCTCGTCTCCTAAGGCAGGTACTATCACAACGGTATCAGTCGACGCCCATCAATTTGTTATATTTAAAATATCTTGTACCATCATATCTAAATAATCCCTGATGCTCCGTGATTTGACCTTTGGACATACAATTGTTGCATAAAATGATGACTACAAATGAATAAAATTGATAAGTTTATAAATTTTTATTGATACACCAAAGATACAATAAATTTTTGAGCTGAAAAATCAAAACAAATACCATTTAGTTGGATAGTAACCGTATCCTTCAATGGTGTTTTTGGGTTGAATCAACTATTTAACAACTCAACTCTTCAACGCTTGGCATTGCATCGAAGTCGAGGGGTTTTTAATGATGAGAAATGGCTGAGGTGGAAAATTTCCCGCGAAAGTTCACTTTCAAATAAAATTCCACTGAACTCAGTACAATGGAATACAATGTTGCGCTGTGCGCAGTATCAACCCAACGAACGCTGATCAGAAGGGACATTTTATACCTAGGCAATGGAATTATTTTCAAAATACAAAAATATGGACAAAATTAATTTTAGCGCAGTGATTTACTATATGAGCACGCATTATATGAACTCAGGTTAATTGAACTTGAAATTGAACTCATTTACCGCGCATAATCAGAGGTCCATTTCAAATAGGAAGCCTGTAAAGCAATAAGCCTGTGTTTAGGCTTGCTTCAAATTTCATAAATTACGGAAATGATAACACAAACAACCAAAATACACAATACCGATGAAAAAAAAACATTATGTGCGTAATAATATCATAACTGAACTGAACGTAAGATGAAATACAACGTGTAATGTACAACACATATTTTTGTGTATTTTCTACAATATACCGACCCTTTACGATAACTTTTCGATGTCATCAAAAGTCATTATCCATTTCTTTATCAACCTTTTGTATTTACAAAAAATATTTGTCCCTTTAATTGTATTTGGTAGCATATTATACAATTTTGGTCCCATATAAGAAAAACTCCTTTTACACATCGTTAAATTAGGCTTGTGCATAGGGATCGAGAAACCTCTGCGAAAATCAAGCAACACATTGCTCCCATATATTTTTGGGCTGAATCCAGTTCGCAAAAAAAATTTTAACACTTTATAACAATACATATATCTTAACGGGAGTATGTTAAGTTCAATGAATAAAGGACGGGAATGTTCGTAACGCTTTTTAAGTAATAATAGTCTAACAATTTTTTTTCTGCACGAAGTAGGCTGATTTTATGGTGTTAAAAATGCTCCGCCCCAACAAGTAAGCCCATAATCTAACTTTAAGTGTACCAATGCATGGAAAATCATTTTTCAGGCATTTATTACGTATAAAATAAAATGTGAAAATGTGGTGAGATGCAATTTATCTTGGTTCCATTTGCGGAGGGGGTACCGCAATTCCTTTGCATTGATAGTAGTGTACAAATTTATAATCATGGTATCTGATTTTGAATGATTAATGTTAGCAGAACAGCTGCACTAGCAGGTTGAGGGCGGTGACGACCCACGCGGGTACGACAGGTATCGTGGGTAACAGCGCGATGACCAACTGCAGAGCGGCACACAGCTCAGACCTGGCGTTCTCATGGATGAACGTGTTCCGCCGCAGGAAGTAGTCCAACTTGGAGACGTCCGTGTAGACGACGCTGTTGTGTGTACCAGGTTCGCAGGCGTCGCCCCACGATGCCAGGCCATAGAGTTTGTCGTCAACGATCAGGGGAGACCCTGGGTCCGCCTGTGTGATAGAATATACGCGAAAGGATAAAATAATACAATAAGTTCCGCGTCTTATAGAGGTTCCAACTGTGACACCATCTCCTCCGAAAGGCTAGTTTGAACCGTGGTTCAACGGAAGTAGAGAAAAATAAAAAGGAATATTGCGCATCGGTGCAAGTAGGGTAATCATGCAAGATTTATGGCGCAATCTTAAATATTGGACACAGGATTCTCCATTCCCACGATTCCATTGATTCCCGCCGGTCGCCGTAAATAGTGGCGCTCCAGTCGCTAGGATACGTGTCAATAAACGTATTAGCCCGCCAGAGAAACGAGGCGCGGCAAATTTCATCGTTAATTGCTGAACATAAAGCTCAGTTATGTAACCAATAGATTAAACAAAAAACGAATTTAAATATTTCCAAGTAATATGAATTCCCTTCAGAATTATTGAAACTTGAGATACTATGGTCCGCTGGTTACCATGCTCGATTCCATGCCAAGTTCTAAAGATCGATTCTCAACTATGATATTATTTATAATTTTCATCCATTTTTACTATTCTAGAAATCTGTTATTCACAATTATTTCAATGATCTTGTCGGGAAATTTTATTTCTGTGCAATGAGATTTTTTCGTGCACATGCGTTGTCTGATGTTTTCCCATTTTTTCATAAAAAATCTCCTTTGGAATTATTCAATATCCGCAACGCATTTTTAAGATACCCATGTGCTTGGTTTACTTTAGTGTTGCAATATTATTGAATGTATTGAGAACTCATTCTCACAATTCAAGTCTAGTTTTCGAATTGTTGGGAAGGAACCGTGTGAAAAAGAGGGAAAAATCACATTCCTCAAATGCACACAAATAATTTCCTCGCACAAAAATTTTTGTCAGTGAAAATCATTTAAATATTTGTGAAAGGCAGGCAGAAAAAAAAGTAGAAATAAATTATGAAAAAAAGTACCGCAGATGAGACTCGACCATGGAATATAGGCATAGCAGTAGTATATCGTGGACAATGCAACTGGACAATGATAAAGCCTGAATCACACGATCATTTTATCCATCATTTCCTAGTGATCACTATCGCGATCACTAGAGTGATCATTCGCAAATTATCGTCGCCGGCAATTGTTTTTCGCGATCGCAATGAGGATTCCCATCTCTATTTTTCATCACTCCTGCGGTCGCTTTTTCCGTCGCTAAAACCGTCACTAAAAACCCATGTCTGCCAATCGGAACGCATGCCTGTATGGAGCGATTGCAGCGCAACGTTTGACAATCGTGGGAACGACATAGATAAACAAACACGCTGTATATTTTCGTTATGGGGGTCCCATGACAACGAGCTGTGATATTGAAATAAATGCGAAAGCCGACGGCGGGAGGGACCGTGTGATTCAGAAAAACCATCGCTCGAGCGATCACTTTTCTGAATCCGTCACGAAAATCGATCGCTTTAGTGATCACTTTTCGCGACGAAAGAAAATGATCGTGTGATTCAGGCTTAAGGTATATTCACCCGAAATTCTGGAGGGAATGTTAAGCCAAATGCACACAGCGATCCTCGCGCCACTGTTGGCAAAAGTTGGAGTGCGATTTAATGCCCGGAGACCGCGTTCACATTAAGGCTTCTTCTGCTTTCTAGAAGAGACGCCTTTAGTGATATTAAATCTATGAACCCTCCTGTCCACCTAATTCCTCCGGCTCTAGATCTCCACGGCCGCCTTGTTCAATAAAAACAAAACCTATTCGGCGGGCGCAGGCGACCCGTCACACAACCAGCATCCTGGATCCTTAAAGGGGCAAATATGTTAATCCTCTTTTCATTTCAAAGATCATTTTTTGTTTTGATTGAACTGTGTAGCAATTTAACTATTTTTATAGCACTTTAAAGGAAAACAAGTACGTTGCTAACGGCTTCCGGGTGCAACTGCGTGTTGCGCTTTGTCGTGCAAGCTCTCGCGACCGTTACAGGACGCATCATCAGGCGATGAATGGCGTCACAGGGCGTTTCATCGCCTGATGATGCGCCCTGTAACGGTCGCGAAAGCTTGCACGACAAAGCGCAACACGCAGTTGCACCCGGAAGCCGTTAGCAACGATGCCTCTCGCTGCGAAAACCTACGTTCCAAGAAAACAAGTACGGCTGAAAGTACAAAAAAGGTGATAATAAAGAAAAGGCATTGGTTTCGGCGTGCACTTAAGAGAAAAATTAAACATAGATGGGGTGGTGGATTTAAAAGGAATGCTTTGTGTGAATCTGTATTAAGCGGTGAAGTATTCTTACAAAAAGATAATTTAACACTTTGGAGGTAATTGTTCTGTTCAGATAGCCTCCTAATGAATGTCAGGTGGGAATCAAAAACAAAATAAAAACGAGACATAAAATGCTACCCAGAGGACTTGGTAATATTCATGTGCCACCAATAGTAAAACAATGCACAGCGTCTACATTCCCGGATAGTTCCCCCAAAATGTAAGCCTTACTCCGAAAAATGCGAAGAAACATTTCATATAGTATATAAACATTTGATATAGTATATAGAGTTATTTATAAATTGATCATAAAATTTTCCTGTCACAAAAATTGATTTTATTAATTTGACCATCATTCTTTAACTAAATTGAAATCATTCCCCGCACAGCGAAGTCTAGGGGTCGTCATATGACGTTATTCAATTCTTTATATTTAGTTGTCTGCAATGGATATTAGTCTCTTTTGTCAATGAATACTCCAGTAAGTATTACGTATGACATATTGTACATCCGAAAGACATAATTGATCAAAGAAATATTCAACTCAGCTCCTCCTCGAATCCTATGATTTCAGCAGTATCCAAGTTATTTATAACTAAAAAGTTAGATTTTTACGATACGCTATTTATTGTCTTCCGCTGCACTTACATCGATTTTTGTGGTAGTAAATTTGAACAAAAAATGATAAAATTGATCTTTGAATCAAAGTAAAACCATGAACCAAACCCTTCAAATACCCGTACAATGCACTTACGATGCAACCAGATCGTAGACTGGGTCTAAATGCGGCGCACAGCATGTGGTCGCTGCCTTCGTAGTCATTCCCGTATGTCCTGTTGCATTCATATTTGAGAGAAACAATCGTGTTGGCTCTCTTAAAGGAATAATCTTCACTACCCTAGTTATCAAAAGAAAATGATGGCAAAGCATTAATATACCATAATTGGAAACATAACGAGAAAAAGGAAAATCAAAGAGCAGATTTTATTGGAACATTTGTGGTCTTACCAATCGTAAATAATCACTACACTATTTAACTAAGACAGTTACTGCACCAGGGGCGGATCCAGGATTTATTTCTGGGGGGGGGGACAACCAAGGCCGTGTCCAGGATTTGTTCTGGGGGGTTAGGGGGTTAAAAAGGGTTAAAAAGGTTACCTCGTAATACAAAACGAACGCAAAAAGATAACGGGACTTAATCTTCCATATTTTTTAAGGTTCTGAGGGGGGCGCGTGCGCCCATGTCTCCCCCCTATATCCGCCTATGTACTGCACTATTTAATTACGAAAACTACTACTATCATACTAATTGGAAGATATACTATCATTAATACTTGTAATTTTTTAATAAGAATGATCAATACTATTTGTAAGGTAATGAAGAACAATTTGTTTATATTTCACTAATCAAAAATTCCTGAACTTCCTTTCAATCGAAAATGCGATGCAGAAATAAAAAATGGAATTGAAATGTGTAGCCATCGAGTCAGGGTTTTTTTTAGAAGTTGGATGTTGTGAATCTGAATACACATTCCAAATGTATCATTAATTTAATAAATTAATGATTATTTTTGTTTCCTTGTATTGCGAACCTAGAGACAACACTCATCCCTTTATATGTATTCCTTTGAATTTATTAATTAGCATTAGCCAGTTTTCTTTTTACTATTGATACTGTTGATATGAAAGATATAATTATTTATGCATGCAACACCCAATTAGATGGAATGAGGCGATACATACCTAGATTTTATTTATTTATTTTTGCTCAGTACACGAGGCAGAATTTAGCATGAATTAGGAAAAAACCCAAGGAGAGAATATCTGTTCTTATTTCTACAATACATTGATTTCTCAAAATAGAATTTTCATCAGCTAAAATACACGAATGGAATTTTGTATGTGTAGGTGCGCTGCGAAAAAATTTATGTCTTAGTGGAATTCTACAGGATATAATTTTAACCCTAGATAGCTGATTCCAGTAGGAACACAAATTATCAATGATATCTTAGTCGAAAATGCACCATTTTCTAATCAACTTTGAGCCGAGCGCTCTGGACATGACTTCGAATGCTTTGTCTGCGGAAGGCCGCGTCTTGCTTAAAGCAGCTAGCCTTATAACCGTTTCTTAACCTTAAAACGCATTTAACCGTTCGCCGATTGACCGGCAGTCAGCGCCATGGTTGCGAGTCCACGCAAACAAACTTCCGTCGCCACGTCACATTTCCAACGTGATACCCAAAGGTGTCGAAAAGGTCTTGCGGTTCGTTGCGACCTCAAGCATTCCCCGGCAGGAAAAGCATTCGAAATCATGAGTTGTCCTGAGCGTTTGGCTACAGGGCAAACTCGCGGACAATCGGAGCGCTTGGCTAAAACCTTGGGAATTCAACAGGATAGGGGAAAATTTTCCGCAAGCATTTGCGACACCTATTCTCATAGTTGTTGTTCAATATAATATTTGTAGCTATAAAAATGCATAATTCATCCATGAATTTCCAATTTACGCAGTATTGCCTTTCCTCATGATAACTAAATGTCTCTTTCTAATTTCGGTCAAAGTGTTATTAGAAAAACAAATGAAGGTGACATCCGCGTCCTCTCAAGTGAACAACCTAAGATAACCAATAGCCTACTGCCCTGAGGCCTTGATAGCTCTTTCCTCCAAATAAAAATGCTATGAAACTACCCATTTGCTCCTGAGAATCAGTTATTTTGTGCGTTCGAGTTTGCGGGCATTTTGAGCTGAAGCATATAGACTTGAAATAATAGAGTAGGAAGCGAGGTCGTGTTTTAGTGATTTGAATTTGGCGGCAAATGTTGAGCTGCCGATGCTACTGAACTTATAGTAGGCGAAACTCTTAACTGTCAAAGACGTTTTTCGTGGAGTAGGAAGTCTATGGCTAAAACATTCTGCAGTTTCAAAATGGTGCGTTGTCGACATAAGCGTCGGTGGTAATATTGGTTCCTCGTGGCATTAGCTGTCTAAGGTTAAAATTTCGCGACACAAGATTTTTCCACCCTGTTTTTTGTTCTTGGTTGAGACCATGTTTTACTTTTTTACCATGGTAATTAATTGTAAGCACATGCATTGTTACGAGCCGGAGCGATCCCGTGAAGACGGAACGGTGACGCAGTACTCACCTGAGCCTTAACCCATCCGCTGACCTCCGCCATTTCTCCGGGACGGAGTTCGTCTCCTGGAAGAGGCAATTTCACTCTTTCGAAGTGTCTTCCCATATGGAATGGAGGATCCACCTGCAAGAGAAAGAAAAAGGTACAACTTAATGAAATTTCTATTGGTCTCAGCCTTGAGTTTATTTATACTTGTTTGAGATTTGGGGATTTCGGAGATCCTCCCTCGGAAAAGTTTAGGTTATCACATGCTCGTAATGGATTTTGACACTATTATGGCTCTTAAAAACTAGATAAAATCTATTGAAAATTGCAATTTCGTTAGAAAAAATTCTATGAAAAGTGAAAATTTCACAGCTTATAAAATTTAATAATGTATTATGACTCTATTACGTATGTAGATAATTTTCTTATTTAATATATAACTGTTTCGAATAACCCTTTCAAAAATGCACCATGTTCTCTTTTATTTTCAGACACCTTTGTGCGTGTGACTCCATAAAGATATTACCGTAGCTAGTCCCGGGATATTTAATTTTTTTCTAACGCATTCATTTTATTTATTTTTTATAAAACCTTTTACACTGAGTATGTTGTAAATAAAACAACTAATGAAAACGTTGAAATTTATAATAGCAAAAAAAAATTGGTTTCAGTAACCTAGTCTTTTCTATTTCATATACGCTTCACGATTTCCGACCAGCCCATATGGCCAGATAGCCACGAACTTACGCATTCGTCTTGAAGTATCTATTTAGGGAATAGAGAATAGACCGTTTTCGAGATTTTTCTGTACCTCAAATATTGAAATTTTACACCATAGAAGAAACTGCTCGGTCGTATATTGTCTTCTCAGCCAATTTTCATGTTTAAAACTTTATCTCTCATCGTTAAGCATTAAGAAAACATAAAATACTGCTTTTTAAACTTTTACCTTATTCTCGAAATCAAAAATATTTTGATGGTGGGAGGAAAATACTTCTTAAGTGATTTTTCTCAATCTAATGTTATCCGGGTCGGTGCATGTTTCATTTAAGTGTAAAAAAGTGCCTAAGAAGTGCTATTTGCTCCATCGTCGCGATATAAAATTTCAAAAAATTGATAAAAAATCTCCAAGAGATAAAACCTTTATCTCATCTGGAGTGTAGTACTTTACGGTGCATAAACATGTACACTTAGGAAGGACGACGATAGAAGAGTGGAGGCGTTCGAGGTGTGGGTGTGGCGAAGAATGGAGAAGGGGAAGTGGACGGAGAGGAGGAGGAACGACGAAGTGCTGGACATGGTGGGTGAGGAGAGGCAGCTTTAAGATGAGATACGGAGGAGGCAGAAAGTGAGGGTGGAGCGACTGCTTAACCGGGAGGGGAAGTAAAAAACAGTGTTGGAGGGTAGAATAATGGGTAGAGATGCGTGAAAATCGCTCTTTCATTTTTATTTTATCGCACTTTCAATAACAGTTTAATGCATTTTGTAGCGTCTATTTTTTATTTTCATAATGGGGTAGATGACGATAAAATGTAGTGAAACACAGTTATATGACAAAATACAGAATATTTTAAATAATTATGTGGTAGAACAATAATACATTAAGGAATAGTACACATAGTGGCGGAGGTGTAGCTTGCCCGCGCCCGAAAGGGAGTAAGCTTTACTGTGAATCGAGGAGGGATGTCCGTGAAGGGAACTTCATAAATACTACATAGAAATCTTCCTTAATCGGTAGAATATTTCAATACTAATTCGTCGAGTTAAGGTCACGGATTGAAACGAGTGACAGCCCTCTCGTGTTTTCCTCGTGGTTTCTCTTCATTTCCCGAATCCAAAATTATAGTATAGTTTCCGCGAAAAAATCTTCGTGCTCCGTATTATCCATCTTCTTAAATTGGCGGCCAGCCCTAAAAAATTCCAAGTTTGAATATCTTTCCTGATTCAGAAAACATGAGCAGTGCTACCGCCGATCCCTCTTCAGCTGCGTATCTCTGTGAGGGATACTTTCTTTTAAAACGCTAGTGTTAAATATACAGGACGACTTTTGAAGTATAAGCGAATATTTACGAAAGATTACTCATCTGCCGAGCGATCAATAGCTTATGGAATTGAATATTGAATGGAAAACAATCTGGTGGTACATTAATTTCTCATACTTAAACGAAAGTGAATGGACCGCATTTTAGAACCCCGAAACGGTACACGACGTATAACATTATTTTCTACCTCTTTTCCACTTATTCCACTCCCGCATGAAGTAATTGTAAGTTATTAATTTAAGATTTGTGTTGATTGATTAATGTGTTTTCAATCAATATTACAATATATTCTATTATATTTATCCTGCCGTAATGTCGATTACTTAATTACTGTCTTAAAACAGTCTACAATGATGCTAAACTGGGTCTGATTCCAAAAGCCTTTGATCTAATTTCATAGCATTATAAATGGAAAGAATTTTCAATGTATGTTGATCTTAAAATGAATTTGATGAAAAGGGAGAGTATTGCTAATTTTCTTGAATGATATTTAAACGATTTCCAACATGTCTCATGAAATTGTTTCTTTAACCAGAAACAGACTCAAAAATAGTGATACCATGTCGTGTGCTGTTTAAAATTGGTGTGTATAGTCTTTTATTAATTTTCTACAATAACTTTGGTTTGACGGAAACAGTCACTTTTAGGTACCCCTACATAGTTCTTTATCTTTAAGTTAGCTAAAGCATTCATATATTGTTAAAATTCCTTTGAAAAATATTTACTAGAGGGAAGCAATTTATTAGTATTGTGATCTTATTTATCTCATCATTCACGTCCCTTATAGCTAATAGAAAATGACTGATTTAAAAGTTGCCGAGAATAGAAGAGAAAAATTATTTAAAAAAACCGAGGCTATGATGTCGATAGATTGCCGTCGACTTTGTTGTCGGTTCAGAATCTTTACTGTCGGATCCCGCCCTGAGGTCTATAATTAAAATATGGAAAAGAACCAAAGGAATGTTATTCGCTCAATCACCGCGACAGAAAATTTTTCAAATATTCCACGCCCCGGTACTGATGTAAACCTGTCACATGGATATATTCTTGTCTGATGATGGAACAGTTGGACTGCGGGGACAAATTCAATGCGAATGTTTATAAGATCATCTGAGAGTGCTGTAAAAGTGTGGACCAAAAACAATTTTTTTGGAAAGTCGCCAGTTGGTTTCTTATTTATTATTTAACTAAAGAATAATTTACATAGAAAGTAGGCTGTTGGAACGTCGGCAACAATGCAGATGCTCACCCGGCTGCAAACCCGACAAGAATATATCGTTAAAATCATGCTTCCTTAGTTTGATATGGTTCGAAATTAACCAAGTCGGTACCGAAAAAAATATTTATACCTTTTAGACCACATCCGAAGAACGATATTTTTTGAGGGAACAGATATATGTTTCACCTAAAGCAATGCATGAAACAAGTAACCCAGTTACGCGCAGGGGTGCAAAGAATGAAATTTGCCTAGAAAATATAATTTGGCTTGTCTGCGATTCAAACCCGGATCTTCTGAATGCCGGTCAGGTATGATAGCAGTTACATCACCAAGCATTTTATTCCAAGGTGAATCTCAGGTTGGGTTTTGACGAACTAAGTGTTGAAACCTTTGGTTAAACCCAGTGTTGAGTAACTTGTTGTTGTAACTGGTAGGATACCTGTAATGAAATCGGGATTTCCTGGCTCTAATCCCGGCTAAGCCCAATAATATCTTCATGGCGAATTGTATCCTTGATTCGTCATACTCCCCTGTCATTTGTCTGAGAAATTCCCGACAGACAGTATTCCATATACGAGGGACTTTTTGTCAACCTCCGATAGGTCATGAACAAAAGACGAAGTGATTGATAAAAAATATTTCATTGCTAAATGTTGAGCGCACTGTGGTATCTTTTGGACATAATCGCCTCAGCGATTGAGGGATAGGATAGTTTCCTTCAACAAAGAAAACGAAAGGCATTGATTGCGATTCGTTACCCACCATTAGTGTATTCATAATATACAAATTATTTGGTTTTACAAATACCGGTTTAGACGAATGGTAATGGTCACTTTTAACCGCATTTGAAAAAGTCCAGATTAGCGCCCATGCGATGCCACTCAACGTGACGTCACAGGGCCTAGTTTCTATACGTGTAGATAGGAATTTTACATCGTATAAGATAATTTGCCTCGGCTTCGTTACTCGCGGCTGAGCTTAAAGCCACCGAGTGCGTCCACCGGGTTGCGGATGGTGGGTCGACCTTTAGATATAGAGGTTAGCTGCGAGATAAGCGAGTTCTCTCGTCGAATAAGCAGTCGTGGACAAAAAGCGGCGGTATTCTGAGGGGGTATTGGGCTACCCTTGGGTAAGGTAGGCCATTTAAAAGATACCAAAACCTGTGAAGATACCGTGACTTGGCGACTGGGGGCCGCCAATAATTATGCCTCTCATCACCCGGGGGAGAGGGCAGCAGCTCTTCTTCACATGTGCGAAGGTGGAGACCATACTGGTCGGTACAGCGACACACATTCCACTACGGGCGTGGTAACATTTACTTTAACGGCTGTAGTACTGCGATGTGGGAGGCAAGGGGAAACCACCACATTATCATCCCGAGGAGTCACAGCTACTCCACTCAATTTATATAATGACATGATGGAATTCTCTCGGGTAAAATATTCCGGAGGTAAACTAGTCCCCCATTCGGATCTCCGGGCGGGGACTACTCGAGAGGGTACATCGGTCAAATGAGATAGAATGTTACGGATAGGAACATGGAACGTCAGATCACTTCGTACCTGCGGTAAGAGAACTTGAAGGTGGAGATGCGAAGAATGAACCTCGATGTATTAGGCATCAGCGAAATGAAGTGGCCCCAGGAAGGAGACTTTTGGAGCGGAAGCTACAGAATGATACACACGGGATCGCTAAATGGTAATGCTGGAGTAGGCATAACGCTTAGAAAGAGCGCCGGGATGCGTGTTAAAAGCTACCTGCAGTTTAATGAAAGGATAGTAATGGTGAAGATAGATACTAAACCCGTAGCTACTGTAGTGGTACAGGTTTACATGCCTACGTCAGATTATGAAGACGAAGAAATAGAAGATGTCTACCAAGATATAGCGGAAGTTATCAAGCAGGTAAGAGGGGAAGAAAATCTTATTTTTTTAGGGGACTGGAACGCTGTCGTCGGCGAAGGTCAAGACGGAATAATAACTGGGAAATATGGGTTGGGTAACCGAAATGAAAGAGGAGAAAGGCTACTTGAATTCTGCACGGAGCACAGGCTAGTGGTTGCCAACACTTCATTCAAAAATCCCCTGCGAAGAAGATACACGTGGAAGATGCCAGGAGACCGTAGAAGATTCCAAATCGACTACATTCTAGTGAAACAAAGATTCAGGAACCAGATGAAGAACTGCAAAAGCTATCCAGGGGCAGATATCGATAGTGACCATAACCTAGTTATGATGAAATGCCACCTTAAATTTAAAAAGTTGAAGAAAGCCGTGAAAAACATATGGCAGGTTGAAAAATTGAGGGAGGTTCAGCATCAACTGGCTTTTAAAGAGGCTGTAGAAAATAAAATAGGGGAGGATCCGACCAACAAACCAATGGAAGAGAGTTGGAAAACCATTAGAGGTGGTCTGCAGGCGGCAGCTGAGGAAGTTCTTGGTAAAAGAAGAGTCGTTATGAAAAAACCATGGATCACGCAGGAAGTATTAGATCTCATTGAAGAAAGAAGAAAATACAAGGCTGCGAAAACAGAGGAAGGACAGAATCGTTACAAGAGGATAAGGAACGAAATATGTCGTAAAGCGCGGAAGGCTAGAGAAACGTGGATGAAAAGCATTTGCGAAGACGTGCAAAACAATCTTAAACATGGAAAAGTAGAGGCCGCTTATAGGATAGTGAGGAACCACTTTAAGGAAAGATGCAATACCCTTAGGGACAAAAACGGAGAACTATTGATTGAAAACGAAGAAAAAGAGAAGAGATGGAAGGAATATCTGGAAGATTTGTACAAAGGAAGTCGCCTCAGAACGAATGCTATCGAAAACGAGAGGGAAGTGGATGCCGATGACATGGGAGCCCCAATTTTAAGATCGGAATTTGATGCGGCTGTAAGAGACCTCAGGATAAATAAAGCGTCTGGCATTGATGACATTCCTGCAGAACTAATCAAAAATTCAGGAGAGAAGACGTTGAACCAGCTATACAAAATCATTAGTGAAATGTATACGACAGGTGAGATACCAAAGGATTTCGAGAGGAACATTATAATCCCTATTCCTAAGAAGAAACGAGCGGAGAAGTGGGAAGATTTTAGGACCATAAGCCTTACTACACATGCATCAAAGATACTGACAAGGATCATCTATAGAAGAATAGAACGAAAAGCAGAAGAGTACTTGGATGAGGACCAATTTGGATTCAGAAAAAACAAAGGAACAAGGGAAGCAATACTGGCCCTAAGACTGCTCATAAAAAAGAGAATGGAAAAGAACAAGCCAACATTCGTTGCGTTTGTGGACTTAGAGAAAGCATTTGATAACGTGGATTGGAGCAAAATGCTTGGAATCCTAAAGGAAATTGGGGTTCTTTATAATGACCGAAGAATCATCCACAGTTTATACAAAATCCAAGTAGCCGTGATAAAATCAGGGCCCAACTGTGAAGAAGCAAGTATTAAGAAGGGAGTGCGACAAGGCTGTACATTGTCACCCGTAATTTTCAACGTTTACATTGAAAAAGCCATTAAGGAAATCAAAGAAAAGGCATTGGGAGTGAATATCCATGGAGAAAAAATAAGCATGCTAAGATTTGCCGATGACATAGCCGTTATAGCAGAAACAGAGAAGGATTTGAAAAATATTCTGGTTAATATGGGTAGGGTAATGAGTAGATATCAACTGAAAATAAGCACGAAGAAAACCAAGATCTTAGTATGCAGCAGAAGAGAAGAAGTGAAGACCAATATTAAAATAGGGAGGCAAAAACTGATAGAAGTGGATGAATTCTGTTATTTGGGAAGCAAGATAACTAGTGACGGGAGAAGCAAGAAAGAAATTATCAGCAGAATAGCCCAGGCGAAGAGAGCATTCCACCAAAAGAGAGACCTGCTTACAGCGGGAAACTTAAATATGGATGTAAAGAAACAATTTCTAAGAACCTACATCTGGAGTATGCTCC
Source organism: Ischnura elegans (assembly GCF_921293095.1). NCBI lineage: Eukaryota > Metazoa > Arthropoda > Insecta > Odonata > Coenagrionidae > Ischnura > Ischnura elegans. Next base: position 18,328,663 of record NC_060248.1, read on the forward strand.
TATACGGAAGTGAGGCATGGACAATGACCGCAGCGGAGAAAGCAAGGATAGAGGCCTTTGAAATGTGGTGCTACAGAAGAATGATGAAAATCAAATGGATCGACCGAGTTAGTAACGAGGAAGTCCTAAGAAGGGTAGGAGAGAAGAGAAGCCTCATGAAAACCTTAATAAGAAGACGGAACAACCTTATAGGCCACATCTTGAGACATGATGGCCTGATGAAGACAATCGTCGAAGGACAGGTGGAAGGCAAGAATGGAAAAGGAAGACCTCGAACAAAATATATGGAACAAGTAAAGAGAGATGTGAAAGAGAAGAAATACGTAGGAGTGAAAAGATTAGCTGATAGGAGAACGGAGTGGAGAGCTGCGTCAAACCAATCCTAGGATTGTTGACCAGTGATGATGATGAAGATTACCAATGCATGCATAAGGCACAGAGCTCAGGGAAACGTGCCTTAATAATCACCTATTAAAACTGCCTATAAGGTCGGTAAGTTTTCTTCGTTTGACAGGGTATTAATAATCCTCATTCAAGCCAAGCGCTACCTGCTAGCAGCCTGCATCGTATCAGCGCTCAAAGCCTCGTCCTAAGGACACCTCACACGGCGACATCGGGTACCAGAATGACGTCACACGGGGTTTTCCCAGCATTCATACTTAGCCGTAGCGTTTTCACGCGCTTGAAAATTTTCACTTTTCATTTAATCGCGAAAAATAGATATCGTCATTAAAAAATCTAAAAGCGTGAAATACGTACTCCAGGAGTAATAATCTTTCGAATTAGGCAATAAAAAAATAATAGGAAATCACCCTATTGGTCGTGCCTTTGGACGAGCTTCACTATACCTTCTTCATAGGATGTTGCCGCCAATGACTTCCAATGAATTATGCCTTTGCCTTGAAGCTCATCGCCCGTTTTAAAACGCTTCCCTCCGAGCCACTTCTTCATTTCAGTGTAAAGATGGAAGTCATACTGCACTCTGTCGATATTGCACGGCGGGTGATCGAAAATGTCCCATTGAAATTGCTCAAGGAGCAGTTGGGCTGCATCAGTGCTGAGATTACGGGCGTTGTCATGGGTGAAAACACTTCCAGAAGTCAGCATCTCCCTTATTTTGTTTTGAATGGGAATGGACGCAATGTTTCATACTGTTTCATACTCTAGCCACATTGCGTTAAAGAATTCTCTTTTATCGGCATCAAAGTCAAGACATGTCAATGCTGAAGCCGTTCGGCCAATTTTCTGGCTGTCTCTCCGCAGTGCACACTTGGCGGGAGAATCAGTTGAGGCTGTGTAGTTAATGAGATTGCTGCTAACTTTAAACGAACCACTTACAGCCAGTCATGACTTGAGAGTGTAGCACGGAATTGCCCAACCTGCGCAGTAGCCGCTTGTCGCTTGTTTTTGATGAGCGATTGGAGGTTGAAAAAAGCCGTCGTATGACCCACAATGTTAAATGTACCGTTATCTAATATTTTTAGCATGTTGAAACCAGCGACACCATTTTTGGAATTGATCGGAAATGGCCGTAATGGACGAAATTTGGTATTTTAGGCCATTGTTTTGTTGTAATTTTTTCGTTCTCTCCGAGATGCTGCCATTGCTACGATCTTGAAAAATTCAAAAGCATGCTTACCTTCTGCGCATGCTTACCTTCAAGATGGCGATGTCAAACTCCAAAGTCCTGACATCGAACAAGGGGTGTATATCAATGCTGACCACTCGGTGCACTATCCCTGTGCTGTCTATAACTCTAATTTCATCAGGGTTTAGTCTGTGGTGAAAAAAATATGCACCAAAAATCAGTCTCGGCTATTGCAACAGGGCAATTCCATTTGCGATTACCTTTAGAGAAAACTATGCCACAGGATATTTTGATAAAATTGTGAAATAAAAAAAACGTCAAACTTCTAACTGTACATGATCAAAATATACTTATGAAGGTGATATTCGTATGCAGAAGCAAAATTAATTATCGATATATGTACCTTCTAAATATGCCCAAAATTAACACGTGACGGAATTACTGACGGGTCATCCTCCCAAGTGTAATTATTTCATACATCTTCCAAACTCTGTGAATCTAAGTACAGTTAAAAAAAAAATATTTTTGGGCTCTGAATAATGTTTCATTTACTGATTACATTAAATTCAATCATTTAGCTGTTCATTTTTTCAAATAAAATATTTCCAGCCTAAATTTTCAGTCGAGAGCAAAAGTTGACGTTTGGATGGATTCAATTCCCAGCATCAAGTAAAACTGCTTTAATCCGTAAATTATATTAATTTGAGAACATCCATGGTAAAAGCTAAACAAAATGCCGTTGAATAAAATCGGATTGGCATTTCGTGCATATAATAGGCAATAGCTAACTTCATGCACCTTTTTCCTTCTTCTTTTCATTAGATGTGGATAATTTATATTGAAATTTAAAAGAATCGTCAGACCCTTGCTGTTAACCCAGAATAGTCCTTCAAATTGAGTGCAGAGAAATTGTTTCAGCATGCAATACTAGCAAATAAAAAGGAATTAAGGGAGAACTTGATGCGGTGCACCGCGGTGGTTGCAAAATTGAAATCGGCAATTTTCATTTATTTATTTTACTATAAAAATTTTTATGACAACATAAAATATATTTTTCCTGAATAATCTCCGAGAAAAGAATTTAGGGGAGCATTGCGTAGCCCTAATTGAGTAGTGATTGGACAGTAGCAGCCAGTGACTTTGACGACTTTATCAGACCCTACCGAGAAAGGACTTTTCATAATTTTGGAGTTTCCTCCCCGATCACTCGAAAACTGTACAGAGGATCTAGAAGTAGGAAAAAGGTGTGCCTTTTAAATTTGAAGCTATTGCACTAGTTCTGACGGACGAGGCAGTCGTTAAAAATCAACAAAATTGTATAAATTGAGCCCTTGGATTTTGTGCTCTTTGCGGAGAAAATTTCACGGGGAACTTTTTATAGTTAGATTCTTTATCTTCGAAATTGATTTAATTGCACGCACTCTCAAAATATGTTGAAGTAGGTTAAGTGTTTTTACATTATGAGTTCACTGAGCCTTATTCTGCTCATTAAAAGATTCTATGCCCTATATATAACCAATTGTTCATTGTATATTCAATAATAAATTGATAATTACATAACATAATAAAAAGTTAATGGACAATAAGTTTTATTCTCCTATAATTAAAATGCGGTTTAATATAATGTAATGAATTTACACCAGTACACCTGACATACCATTAATCTTTCAATAATTGAAACGATTCAACGATTGAAAATAGTAAAATATTTAGAGCATTTTAGAATTGAGGGAAGTTAACTCAAATAAAATAATAAATTCACAGTACTGAAGAAATCGTCCGTCGTTCAGAATAGCATTTAAAATTTTGCAATATTTTTAATGGTTGAAGTGTCGTATTTCTAATAATATTTTCCTTTGTTCTTTTTTGACCTCATTGAATCACGCAAGTTGCTTAATTCACCGGTGTTTAAGCGTGCAGAGAAAAACTTTATGCAAATACTCACTCTTGCAGACCGTTTGCTACTGTTAAGACGTCGTATTTCCCAAGGATAATGCCGGTGCACAAATGCTGTCCTTCATACTGGATATCAACCTGTTTGAACAAAAGATCGGTTTATGTTAGCAACGGTTAATGAATGCGAAGTCTTATTGTGCTCATAAAAAGTTGCATTCGAGGGATTGGGATAACAACAGTGCCTCAATGTTTTCTCCTTTTTCTCGGGGCTTACTGTAATGCATGGAAAAACTTAGCCATTTGTATTGACATTTCAGATTTGGCTAACTTATAAATTGATTGATACCTTCTGTCACAATAATAGCCGCCAAGTTTCTAAATTTCGACAAAAAAAACAAGGATATTGATCATCTACTGGTGTGAAAGATTAAATTTTCCTCTTTTTCTCATTTCGTTTCCAGTAGATGATGAAATAATTTGACAATGGGGACCAATTTAATGAGAATCCTTACAAGACCATCTAATATGCAGTAGACAGGTGAACGAGACATAATTTTTTGGAAAGTTGCCAATGCGGATGAAATATTTGGTCTAAATTCATTGTAATGACCGACGAAATAATCGGCTTGATTGCACAATGGGTCACCAACAGATTTGCGTTTGAATATTTTTCAACCACATTGTACAAGAATTTGCCTTCTTTACCGAGTTTTCCAGGTTTTTTTCGGCAGTCATAGCGGTTATCAAAAACTGAAACAACATTCTTGATACAAAAGATTATCATTTTAAACCCGTTATATATTCTTTGTGATAATTTAAATCTCATCTCAACCACATCATTCTCATAGTTGAGATAATTTTCCGCACAAAATAGTCACCACTGCCTTTAACATTCGTTATCAGAAAGTTTCATCTTCGGTATATGGTCTTTGATAAGTGAATTTGGCTTTATCATAGAGTTGCATGGAATTACTAACCTTAACCTTCACCGGAAGACCACTTCAAATATTTCAATAAAAAAAGGCTTGGCTAACGCCCGCAATGTTCAGGAATGATCAGGAATGAATCCCTCCTAAATGACATTGTTTGCTATTTTCTATTTTTCAGCGTAAACCTGTGACATATTATATCAAGAGGATTGAAAATTTTCCTATCAGTAATATTGAATCGAGTTAGACGGTTAACACGAAGATACAATCCTCCAATACAACCCACGCCACATGCCACATGCAATCGCCATAGAACTCATCCCCGCGATGCATCGAAACTTACTTCGTGTTTCACATTTCGGTCCGGCAAAAAGTCTCCGCTTCCTTTTCCGTTGAGCTGTGGCCGAGGGGTTAAATCTGAAGAACCTGAGGAAGGAAAATATACCTGGCGTGCTTCAGAGCGCACGGGACCATGTGTAAATATTTAGCAGCATAAAGGATACAGTTTCAGTCGTTATTCGATAGATCTTTGATTTTTAAAATAATGAACGAACTTGTCTATTTACACACTTCTTTATTTCTACCAACCCAAAGTTTCGGCACACAAAAGCATGAAAATGAAATTGGCAGTATGTGCCAAAACCTGGATTGGTAGAAATGATGAAGAGTGGGAACAGGCAAGTGTTTTTATTATGTTAAATATTTTGCAGCTTTTAAATTTGTGAAGTATCACTTCAGTTTTTCCCATTCGTGAAAGAGTGATATAAGCATATAAGTGAAGATTGGCATAAAGATTAATGTTGATAATGGTGAATGGTGGTAACCGTGTATTCAATAAAATTATAAACCTTCGACCTATAAGTAAGGCCATGGCCATGTACCTAATATGACAAAATATGAACAGTATACTGGAGTGATACTTCCTTTGAAGAGACATTACAACGCTAGCGGTTGGAGAATATTGCAGTCCCCCTTGCTTACCAGAACAACATTTTGGGCTTTTTATCGGCTAATTATCGGGTTCTATGATGCTATTCTTGCTAACATAAAATATATAGATTATGGAAAGTATTTTGGTCGTTAAAAATTTAATGCACAAATGAAGTACTTACTCCATCTCTATAATATCGATATTTTAAAGTAAAAAAACATTTTTTATGTTGATATTCTCAAATTTTATATTTAGATATTTGATATGATGAACTGACGTGGAAACAGAACTAAATATTTATATCAACAAAAACCGATATTTTCGCGACGATATTTGATGTCGATATTTTTATGCACCATAAGATATACATAGAGTATCAGCACTATGCGATGTGCATTTTCAGCGCTCAGCTATGCATAAATGTAATGAACATTGAAACATGGTACACATGTATGTAATGAATATTGAAAGTCTTGGAAAATTGTGCACCTCATTCCTTTGAACATAATCCCATCACGGAATTTCTGAGTTCTTATGAATAGGAGCAGCTCTCAGATTCTGCCTACAATTATTATTACAGACTAAATTATTCACACTTCTGAGGCAAAAATGTATTATTCATGATTCATGCGTGTGGAATCGACTTTTATCATCCACTTACTGCTTTTTTTTACTACACAGGCAACTTAACGTAATTCCTGATTCTTTGATAATCTACGGAATTCAAACAAATTAATGAGATACTTTAAATCCGTTGCCAAAATTTGAAAATTCTTATGTACAGTATTTTATAACTCACCCAAGCAGACGGCGAAGAGTACAAAGAAAATCGTTGACTTGAGCATGGTGCTGGACTTGCCCACAAGGCTCTTACTTCACTGAGAATGAATGAATGAGCAGACGTAGCGCTAATAATAATCTCCGTTCGCGTACCGCTACTATATATAAGTGAACACACGACTTGGCGGGTCGTCCTCTTATCGCTGAGGTCAGCGGTGAACTCTGTCCCTAATAAGGAAAGGTTGATCAAATGATATCTTGCGAGGGATTCTATTCGCTGTTTTAATGCTTTCCTAGGTCAATTTTACCTAATTCCTATCACTTTCAGAATCATTTCCTCTTAAACTGCGCCATTCCTGCAATCTATACGGATTAAAAAGAACAATAATTGCGGCATTGAACGATTATGATAGCGGAGCGATGATGTACCTTCGCTGTGTATGAAAAATTACATGCGCGTGACCCGGAAAATGTCTTTCGATTCTAGACTCTGCATTTTTAATTTCTATTGGCCTCAATTTTCTATCGATGTACTCTCGATTCTGAAATCATTTCGTACTCTTCTGCATTTTCTACAATTCAAAGTTACTTGCTTGCTCCTACAATTCAAAGTTATCAATACATGCAATGGCTGAGCAAAGAATGGCCTCAAAAGTGTGCACTTTTCGGGATAAATTCTCGCGTACGTGTTTTAAATTATAAATTGCGTCTTAAATCGCATCAATGTTTCCTTACTTAGGTTCTGGGTTTGAGTCCCCGCATTTTTATCCTCTGATTTCTGGCTTTTTTTCGTCTACCACAGTACCGTTGTCTTCGTCCTTTTTCTATTACATGTTCCTATCCTTTCTTTCCTTACCTATGAATTGATTTGTTTGCGCTTCCGGCGTCGTTTGAATGAATGAAGTTTTATTTTCCGAACCGAGTTATAACTAGCACGGCAATGACGTCTTAATACTGCAACATAGGGGCTATTCTCACGAGATTTTAAGACGTCAGTCAAGCATCTTCCTGGCGTTGCGTGAACTTGCACCAAGAACGGGGCAAGTTTATGCAGCTGACTTGGATATAATTTTTTTTTCGAACCAAATAGGCCAACAAACTTTATTAACTGCTTTATAAGACAACAAAGTCTAAAATTTCCTAAATGATTACATTAAAATTAAAACTTTCTTTGTAAAAATCCTCATGTATGTGTCCCAATCTACCCTATACAGGTTGAATAAAGAAAATGTCTTTCTAACAAGCCGTCGTAATACTAATTTTTATACTTTTTTAAATATCGTCCGTATTTTATAATAATAAGAAAAAATATTAAAATCAGTTTAGGCGCTCTAGATTTATTAATGGTTTAACCAAACTTTTCATGTATTATTATAGGCAATACGGAGTTCGCCGGGTCAGCTAGTAGTTTATATACCTACTAAAGATAATGTATGTTTCTCTGTTCGCTATGAATTTCCATGCTGCTGCACGGATTGCAACCAAAGTTAGTACATAGGCACATCTCGTGCTCCCAAACCCCCATAGTGCTATTTTTTGTTGTGTCCGGCGCGTCCATCGCGTAGTTTTCTCGTTTTTTTACGTCACGTAGTAAAATTTCTGTTGTTGGCACGGTCAAAGTGAAAACATAGCTCAAAAGAATCTACACTTAACTTTGATCTAAAAATTAGATCAAAGTTAAGTTCGTCGTCTTTCTATTATATGTTCCTATCCCTTTCTTTCCTTGCCTCCGAATTTATTTCAATGTTTACACGTACTTTATATCGTTGATCTAATTCTACAGTTAACTTTGGTCTAAAAATTAGATCAAAGTTAAGTGTAGAAAGCAATAAGATACAATCCTCACGGTGCAAAGCTTTTAGCTGGAGCCATGAGTTTACAAAACGCTTTTGGTCTACACACCTACGGAAACACGCAGCGATCAATGTTTTGGAGCGGAATGTAAGCTGATCCCGTGCACGGTGTACGGAAATATTTTTTTCATTATATTTAAACTCTTCTTGGGTTTCCACGCGGGTAAGATATTCGAAGAGCGCCGACGATTCGGATTCCAACTCGTCACCCATTCCCACCAGAGTTGTATGACGATCAAATCAATTTTAGGATTTTAACTAAAAAGGCTATAGAGATAAGACTGGGAAATAAAAATGTCAACAGAGATACCGGATTTTCGATTAGTAGCTCTTGGAATTAAACTATAAAAAGAATTACGATTGCCAGAGCTAAGTCTACGCTGGTCCACGGTCCTCTGCGACAACAATTGGGTCTCGACCAATCCGGTCCCTTCCAATGCTGAGCTTCAACGGTCACTTCAAATATTCATTCAGTAGCCTTGAGAAAGGATGACGAGTCGGAACCCGAAACGTCAGCGCTTTTCAAGTATCTAACCCGCACGGACACCCGAGAAAATATTAAATATTCTGTTCTCCAGGAAAGTGTAAAATCATGCATAATTTCTTCCATGTGCAGCGTACCTGAATATCCTGACATGTGACCATGAATTTCAAATCCCAACTTTCGCAATTCTGTGGGTACTATCATAGAGTAATCAGGAATACACTTATATACTTAGGTACTTTATGGTTATATCTTTCCTGAGCAACGCCGGGTAGCCTGCAGGTTAACTGATATTTTGGAGGTTGCGAACAAATCGGTTCAACAGAAGGCTCTACTTCCAGCAAAAAAAAACAGATGAGGCCGAGTATTTATTTTTTTAACAGTCACTTCTAGAAAACATTAGCAATTTTGTATTTTCAAAGCGTCTTCGTTTGTGCTATTAACTTAGGTATTCCTCCAAAAATGCGTTTATCAATCATGCTATTTTATTTTTGATTAATTGACGTAGAGAAACGCCGGATCTCATGTCATGCCATGATTTGTACGATTAAATATTACTCCATTGGTATAAATACAATCGAGACACGATTCATCTACATCATACCCCGCAAGTCGTCTAAAAGGCGTGTGGCAGGGGGTGTTATGACACCAGCCGTTTTTATTTGTAGTGGTTTCGATTGTAGTGTAGTACAGACGAGTAGTATGTTATAAAAAAATCTCTGGCGATAAATGAATTTTTTCGTGAGTATAGATGAGTAATTAATTTTAGGAGAAATGATTTTTTCGTCAGGATAGAGGAGTAATCAATTCAAGGAGGAAGCTGAAATTGCATGAAATCAACCATTCCTTTATGACTTCTCCTTTCCAAGTCCAAAATTTTGAGACATCCGGGGATTTGAAAAATTTTGTACGCATAGCATTGTTTTCACTGGAATTTGCATAAGCTGTCCGAACCTGTATGGTTGGCATCAAGTTCACTCTGGCCTTAATACCATCAATCCAGAGGCTGAATTCAACCCTTCCTCCTATTTCTTCAAAAGAACGTTCGGTCTGAAGCACCAAGTTCCAGTTTGCGATTGATACCTCCTTGCCGTTCATTTGCCACTATCGTTCGTTGCCTCAACCATGTAGTAGTCAAGGTTCTCTAAACTACGCCTCACAGGCCGGTTGATGAGGGTTTTATCTGTAAGATATCTCATTGAGAAGAATTGAGGGAAAGGGAAGAGCAACAACGTTAGAAATCAATTTGAAATTTTGAAGTTATTACAAAAAGTATTAAATTCTTTAAAATTCCTTTAAAAAATAAATCGATAAATTATCTTTTTCAATTTAAAGCGGTGACAAATTTTGGTGAAGTGACCCATGCATTGTTTAAATACTGTCTTATTTCCGCAGACTGGCTGCTCAACCACAATTTAAAAATTGCTTACTCGGCGGCATATTAAAATTTATTGTGATCGACTCTTGTATCTTCATGGAACTAAAATTTTAATGCATCTCACTATACGCTGCATGTTTTTTTTATCAGCTCCTTTTGAGTTATTCATCTCGACTCTGAAAACTCTAAGGGATTTAACAGCGCGCATTTCCATGACATCAATCTATTAACAAATTATCGATTTCACAGAAAATAGCTCATAACATTTCAATATTATCCTAATTACACAATATTATGGACTTTTAAGATTCATACGTTTACTCTGTACCTCGTTCCACTAATATCCTATCGTAATTTAACTGATGGTGGGAAACCTGACCTCGTTTCATTAACAATTGAAGATGGATTTCAAATATCTATGATTTAGCAACAATAACGTATACATTTCGATATAATTATGAATGGCTCTTAGTTATATCTTCAAAATTGGGGAAGAATTATATAGCTTCTTTATTTCTGACAGAAATGTTCTTGTCTTGTTTTGAAGACTTTTAATTATTAAATTTCTTCAGAGACGTGTCAGGTGACGATGTAACTGTTCTATGAGACACGAGTAGGTACTGTCAATTTAATTCGCAACGTGAGCCTCACAGAAGAGCTAATTTTTTATTTTTCATAATAAGCAGGGTTCACAAAGTTGATTCCAAAGTTATATCAGTTAACTTATTCATTCGTTGGCTTCCCTTACGCTTGAAAAAAATTGTCAAGTCATCACCGCAATCAGTCTCAGACTATAAGGAAAAACTCGCATTTCCGGTCTTTCATTGATAAATTAAATGCTAAGAAATAAGCTCTCCGCAAACGATCTTTACTCTCGCTTATCGTAATGACCTGTCTTTGCGAAAGTGACCCATTAGGCCAGGTCAGTCGAGACGTGGATGTCATGCTGTGTGATGAATAAGATACACGTTGCGGTAAAAGGAATTCTCTGTTGCTATTGGTCGGGGATAAGGGAGGAAAAAAGCAGAGGGAAAAGGGTAGATAGTTAATTAACTATTTAAGCGTCAAGAGTTCTCACATAACGTATAACGTATAATAAGCGTCAAGGAACACATACCGACTTCAGATTGTCCTGAGAGAGAGCTGTTGCTAGGACAAGTTGATACTTATTCAATATGCAGAGCGCAACAGTGATTTTGGCCTTCCTTGCATTATTTTTCGGTAAGTTATAATTTCAATTCCTTCAATTCTCACAGTTTGAGTAACAAAACAATATTCATTTTCAGTAATGGAAATCATTACGATACGATTTTCGATAAAACTTCTTGAGCGCATAACTCATGCATAAATTTTCTATGTAAGAAAAGCTAATATTAAGAAAAACTTCAAGTATGATTTTTTCCCGGTGAGGATTGTGTCAGTGGCCGGAAAAATACATTTCCTGTAGTTTATTTGTTGTATTTGGATTCTTATTTATCGTCTGCTTGGCTTTAATTCTGAAAATTTTTATCACATAAACCTGCACTGTAAAAACTAAATTCAAAGAATTTTATGTTCGATTTTTTTCCTTTGGTAATATGTGTTAATTATCACAAAAAACATATTAAGCTCATACTCTATAAATAAAATGAATCTTTGCCTCACCGCTTCACCGCCATGGACTTGTCAAGAGGTGGCATCATTTCAATTCATAATTTTTAGCTAAATTTTCCATTTTTCACATAAAATATAAACCAACCGATTCCATAATGGTCAAAATAAATTCACTATTAAATACCAAAACACCATTAAATATAAATTAAAAGTTTTTTGTCACAGACAATATTTGTAAATATATCCGTATTACAACTCAATAAAAAATTTTATTCTTACATTAGCAATACCGTTCTTCAATAATAAGCTTTTAATTTTTATCCTCAATTAATTTTTTCCGTCAGTTTATTTAAATAATAATGAATCCGTTTAAATTCTTTTGGTACCACTGCTACTTTAAATGTTTAATGTCAATATGTTGTGTGTTGCATACATTATATATTTATTGGATGTGTCTAATTATAATCAATTCTTAAACTTGCAGGTTTTTACTCGTTCACCTGCGGCATTAGGATTCGTAACGACGACGTACCCTTTCTGGTACGTATCGATCAAAAACAATTTTCGATTATAATCTGAGGTTTCAGGTGAGATGGAGTGGAAACGTGACAAAACAAAGAAGCAGGAACAATTTCCACAATTTTATATTTATTGTGCGACCGGTTTCGTTTATGACATCATCAGTTATAAGTAAAAAGGTGTGGGAAGGCTTAATTGAATAGGATGGCAGGTTGGGGTGGTTAGGCGGGAAGACGGTGGAAGGACCCCAAGAATACATACCTCCTCGCAAACTCCTTCTTCGGTTTTTCCAATCCCCACGCCCCTATGTCTGTGCACCTTTCCCTTCCTTTTTTCCCCTCCCTCCGTCTACCCGTCATAACCATCTTGCCTTCGTATTTAAGCATTTCCACACCTTGTGATATGTACCTGATGATTCTATGAGTGAAACTGGTCGTAAAATAGATATACATTTTTGGAAATTGCTCCTGCTAATTTTTCGATGATGCTTATTTGCTCTTTTTCGAAATAAGGGAAGAGAAAGAGTTTTATTCGATGAAATGGGAATTTTTTTCTTCGCTCCATAGCTGTGATGTATGCGTTACTAACAAAACCAAGCAAAATTTCCTAAAAGTTTGTGAGTACCCATTGAGTACGAATGTAAATCCAACCTTAAGAAAAAAGTGAAAATTTTGAAATCTTCAGTTCATCATGCATTTTTTCTTGCTAAAGGGGTCTATTAGAAAAAAAATTATTATTATTATTATAAGAGTATTCTACCGATTAAGGTAGGTTTGCATGGAGTACTAAAGACGTGATCTGGGAGCCTTCCTTTCCATCCATTACCGCCTTCTTCAATTCACTATAAGGTCTACTCCCCTTCAATCTATCAAAAAATCCTACTCTTTTCCTTCCCCTCCCTCGTTTCCCTAACATTCTACCCTCTAACACCTTTTTCAACATCCCCTCCCCGCTGAGTACTCCCTCCATCCATACCTTCTGTCTCCTCCGTATCTCATCAAAAAGCTGCCTCTCCTCACCCACCATATCCAGCACTTCGTCGTTCCTTTTCCTCTCCGTCCATTTCACCCTCTCCATTCTTCTCCATACCCACATCTCGAATGCCTCCAATCCTCTCTCGTCTTCTTTCCTCAGTCTCCATGTTTCGGCACCATAGAGAGCTACACTCCAAATCAAACTCTTCACTAACCTTGTCTTTAAACTCTTACATAACGATCCTCTAAGAAGCTCCTTCCTGTTCATGAACGCCTCCTTTGCTAGTGCAATTTGCTTCCTGATGTCTTTGCTACTGTGTCCGTTTTCCTCTAATGTGCTGCCAAAATAGTTAAACTGCTCTACCTGTTCAAGTTTTTCCCCACCTACTTTGATCTATAGCCTGATTAAATTGAAGTCTTGATAAAAGGACAGTAGAGATTTTTAATACCATTGATAGTTTTTTTATAGGATAAATTCCAATCTGTATTATTAGGGAATTATAATTTCCCCAAATATTTAAACTCGATTTGAGCCCGATGCCTGATGAGATATCAAGTTGAAGTTTTCAAGAATACCCAGAACTAGTTGGCAATACTATATTTTTACACATTTAATACGATTGTAACTGTATCTCTACTTTTATTCAGAAGCTAAATTTCAATATATGGAGATTATGTCAATTCGATGGCGGTGCTGCGATCCTTAAAAGAAATAAGAATTCTATAATTACTATAGCCACAAATTTTTTACATAAAAGTTTATTTAAAACTCGATTGAACTAAAAATTTATCAAATCTTAAAATCGATATAAAATTGCAATTTGAATGTGGTGAAATAAATCATAAAAGTTTTGAAATTGTTCCATTTCGATAGTAACTTTGAAATTTCAACTTTTTTCATTAAAAATATATTTCAGATTATTGCATCGTACATCGTGGTTCTGGTCATAAAAAATTGATCCAATACATATCAAAATCTAAAAATAATTGAAATAATGTATCTGTATAAATAATAAATTTTTAAACGACAACATTTTTCTTGCGAACTAAAAAGAATAAAAGAAATTCTCGGTTCTAATAAACATACGTCGATAACTATGGGCCAGATTGAGTGAGTGCTTGGTTTTTCCCATTAGATTTATTTTTTTGACGATGCAGGAGCCACAATTCTCGAGACCCATTCTCATTTTTATTAACCCCGAAATGTAACCATGCATTATTCATCATGTTCGGTTTCTTTCAAGGCTTCCGTGAGGTTCATGGGCCATCACAGATGCAGTGGTGCTGTCATTGCGGAAAGATTAGTAATTACTGCAGCACAATGTGTAGAAAGGTAAGTTGTTGTTGACTAATTGCACTTATTTAATTTGATAAAATAATTCGAATAATCAAGGCTAGTACCGTAATCTGAATTTCGGCTTCTTTGAAAACAAATCTGTAATTATTATCCAAGGCAAGCCTGAGAACATGTAAATGAATTTTTTCTACTTAAAGATTTGTGGTAACTAATTCCGTTCTTTAGGAACTGTGAATATGTCCGATTTAAATTTCTTCACAATCATTACATGATAACACAATATAACAAACTGCACATGAATTCTTTTGGAATTTTAATCTTTAACATTGACTAAACTCTCCTGTGTCGGGTGTTACTTTCTTTAAATATAATTCTATAGTTAACACATTTACACAAATTTTTATCCTATATAATATAATATAACTTAATGAGGGTTGTTCGGAATGTAACCTCCGTTTTTTATGAATAAAACTCTAAAGAATATTTTCGAAATTTATTGTATGCATCTTAAAACTGCGAATTTCCTATACTTTTCAAAATAATTTCCATAAACATTTTGGCACTTATCATACCTATAAACTAACTTTAAAATTCATTCCTCAAAAAATCTCCCGCCTGTGCCTTAATCGATCTGGTGATCGTATATTTGTGCTCTTCAACATCCTCAAATCTCTGTGAACCAATATATTTCTTCATTTGCATAAACCCATTCCAGTACAACTTCTTCACTTAGAGCCATACACAACACTAAGTTCCCCATGCATTGCTGCTGCCGATTATTGTTTAGCTGTTAACAATCGAACAACAGCACGCACTTCATACTTGGCGGGAAAAGCTATTACAGCACACATTTTCACAAGCTACCAAAAAACAACTAGCGCTCAAAGAACCCTCACTATACCACGACTGTACGCCGGCTGACCTGCCGTGCGTGACGACGCAACAATGGTGGCACTATCCAATACCAATTTTCATGTAGCAAGCAATTGGAGGTGACTTTCCTCTACCAGCCATTGCATTGTGACAACTTGATACGCTCACCAGACCTTTCCCCTGTATTCAATATCCGTTTTCCTCGATATCCGAATTTTTAAATCCATGCATCTCCCCGTCAAATCGCAATAATTCCCAGGGTTAGGAAATGGCCCAATTACGTTATGTATGAGCTCACACGACTATGGCTCATGGTTTGTTCAGGAGGAGCTCTACCCTCAGCCATCCAATCAACCTGCGGGTTGAATAGTTCATTCCTTAAAGTATCGTCTGGGTTTCTATACGTGATCAGGTTTTAACGTTCGATAAAACCGAGAAAAATTACTGCCATTAGATTTCCGGGAGAGCCTGCGATATGACCTTGTTAGGGGCAGATCACGCGCAAATTTGCATTGGGTTATTCATCAATTTTGAAATGCATTATGTATTTATTTGGCATATCATTGTTTTTTTTTTCGAATTCATCTTTCCAATAGCTTAACAAAATCATCGAATAAACGTGTTAAAAATATTCATTTTGCGCTCACTTTTCAGGTAACAATTCTTCGTGAATTTTAACATTGAAAATTCAAATTATCAATCAAAAATTTTGTTAAGGGACTATTTTGAATTATTAACGTACAAATTCAGTACCTGAATTATAATATCATTTCAAAATTAATTAAAATGGCATTCTGTAATCAATTTTTTAGTGTCACTTACGTGGTGGAAATTTTATAATTTTAACTCACCATTTAAAATTTTATTAAGGGGCCACACATGCGTTATGGGCATAGATGGGCGAATGTATTGTTATATCAAGGAAAAAATTTCGAAAACAAAAAAATATACACCGAGTAATTTTGTTCTACGGATTAGTTCTTCCCAGTGGCTTTCTTATGATTCTGGTTATCTCAATTATTTTCCCAATCTTTTCAAGCTATAAGACTTCATTCATATTTCATTAATGATTTCTTGTGATTTTCTTGGTTGTGGTCCCGTGTTTAACATCCCCATTCCCAGCATTTTACAATGTGGATAATGACGCCAAATGCGGCGAGAAATGATTGTTTCCATTCTTATATTGCAGAGCAAAGTTGCACTACTTGGAAGTGGCTGTCGGTTCACAAATGAAACTGGTGCACCAAGTACTAAAGGTCATGGTCCATCCTCAATATGATCCATTATATCAAGATTATAACATAGCCCTAATAAAGGTAATTAATGATAATATATGCTTACATAAGTACATCAACAGTTTGTAATGGAGATTCCGGTATTGTCATAACTTTTTTGATAGTTACTTTCGCGGTTATCACATTTTGTTTACATATGTATATTTTTTCTATAGGCATAGATGGGTTAAGTACTCTGAAATCAATTTTTCGTATAATTTAGATAGTGGAAATTCAAATAGCACAGCATACACCATTTAAAATTTTATTAGGTGATAAGTTAGAATTATTAACCCAAGAATTCAGTTTCTGCGTCATGATAACATTTCGAAAATTACCGAAACTGTCTAAGCGCCAGGTCATTTAATGCGATGCTAATTTCAATTCCTTATTTTAAAGGCATTTTTAATTTTATATTATATTTAATTCAAGTTATTATGTACTAAAATGAGTTCATTAGAGAACTGATGTCTTAAGTATTGGTATATTAATTGTGATACTTGTTCTCATGATGCATTCAGAAAAATACATCTAATAGGAATCTGGAAAAACAATAATTTTTAGAAGACATCAAGCGGAAAGTAGTCTGTAGTTAACTCTTAGAAAATTCATCAGTTTATGGTAAAATTTTAATGGACTGTATTACCTACATATTGCTCGTTACGTTAACTTGTTAATTCTCAATTACGTTGGTAGAAGGTTTGTCTCTGAATCTCTGTAGTTTTATTATGTATTTAACCTCGTATTAACTATTTTACTTATACAACGAGATATTATTTTATTTCAGACGAAAACGCCATTCCAATTCAACGAATCTGTAGTTCCCATTGAACTAGCCAACGCTCCTTCGAACAGCGCAGGATTGATGCCATCTCACATCTTTAAATGGGACAGCAACATGGTATATCAAATTCATGTACACGGTACACAAACATGGTACAATTTGAATGAAATGGTACCACGTATGAACAAATTGTCAATGCAAGAAAGTTCACATCCTAATTAAATGGTGGCCTCTTGAAAATAGACATTAATTTTTACACTGTGAGCATGGTGTTAGAAAATGCTGTAGACGAAGCTACTTCATTGGAACAAAAGTATATTTCTTGCAATCCAATTTTCCATCATTCACTGGCAACACGATGTTACAACTGTTTACATGATGCATCAGCATGTACAAGTTATGCGTGGTAGGGAAAAATTATGTCACGAAATTTAAACCCTGGATAGCTCATACCAGTGTGAACCAAAATGACCAATGATCGCAAACGCACCGCTTTTACACTACAGAAACTTTGAGTCAAGCGCTTCAATTGGCCCCGAGTAGTCTCTGTTGCCGCATGCTCTGAATGACTAATGATTTGCCTGTATTTGCCTTTTGCCTTTGTTCAGAGCATCCGGTAACAATGCAAACTCGCGGCCAATCCGAGCGCTTGACTCCAAGTTTCTTCAGTTTAAAAATGGTGCGTTTTCGACCTGTAAACATAATCGATAATTTTGGTTCCTACTGGCATTTGCCACCAGGGTTTAAATTTCTTGACGTGATTTTTCCCCACCCTGCATTCTTTGAACGATCTTGGTGGGTCAGAACGGAACATGAACAAATTATTAAAACCAAATTAGAACAGATTTATTGTATTTTTCGTTCATGTATTAGCGCAATTTGTGTGGCAACAGAGTGCAATTTTGCGTTCATTCTCTCGTTCATGCATTCAGACACATCTTTGAAATTTCCTTCATGCATTCATGGGAATTTACATTGAACGGAAACAAAGTCGGTTACTAGTACAATTTGTTGGGAATATACTAATGGATTTAAAACAGAAACAATGCTTTGTCAGCGGTTTATTATCCACCAAACGACATTTTTGAATGGCCTCATGAGTGTAAATTATTATGTAACCAGGCCGTTATAGAAAATAATTTATATTCAGCGTTTTATTCAAAACTTTTAAATGCAATTCGTTTTAAAATCAACGAGTTCATTTTTTTCAGAATGAAGCCGTAGTCCAAGAAGCAATTCCTGTGCCTGTAAACCAAATCACCGCAAAATCCCGAATGAAGAGTCAGATGATATACGTTGATGTCGAAGGCCCTCTGGTAAGAAACTACATATTACCATAAGATTAGAAATAATTTTTATTCAAGACGATTCATTGTTTTCATTGCTGAACTGTAGGATTTGCTTATTTGCTTGATTATGATGTATTATCTATATTCAGGCACACAGAAACGCAGGAAACACTAATTATGCAATAAGATTACCTGATTGAAGCACAATTGTATCAGTACATATTAATAATTCATAATTATTTTAATATTAGATACAAAAGGAAAAGAAATAATAATAGTAATATCGATTTAAGGGCTTTAGGAAAGTATGAGATTCCGCGATGTTATACGCAAAAGGGTTGTAGGCAATTGAAAGTTGTTGTACCTAAACTGTTTAATAATTTGAAGAGCGAATTTAAAGAGTTAAAATCGTTGACTGAAGTAAAAAGAAAAATTAAGACATGGATATTGACTGGTTGTTGATAATGGAATGTAAGAGTATTTTATATAATGATATGCTTATTTGCTATTAAGAATATTTTTTATAATGTTTAATTTGTTTGTTAATGAAATTGTTAATTTAGTAATTTTTACAAGACACAAATTGTAATGCTTAAGTTGGCACCTGCTGACAAGCCAATTTCGGCTTAGCGGGACCAGAATGTTTGTTTACATTTGAAAATTTAAACTGTTGTATAAACATTATTTCTTGTTTGTACATAGTTATAAAATGAATAAATCAATAAATAATAAATAACAGCCGATGTAAACGATGAATTATCTGACTTACTGAACGACAACCTCGAGAAGGGAATGAGAAAACAGTCGGGCGTTTACTAATTTACTAATTATAAAAACAATAGTTTTTAACCTAGGAAAATTCTGCCAGATATAACTGTTTTTGTACATTCACAAATGAAGTTTATCACAAATAATAAGTGAGATTTGACTTACTAAATAATATGTATTGAGGTCTAAAGAAAATGTCGACCTATACATTTTTTGTCTCTAATGAATCATTTTCTTGCTTTTCCACATGTTTTCTCAGCAGATGGCATTACCGTATACTTATCTTTAAATTTCAGCTTTAAGTAGTATTTCATATGATTTTTTCTCCATACCTATTAAATTTTTGTTTTTAGTAATGAATATTATGATATTGAAGTGAAAGATTACAAGTAATAAGTATTATAATTTATGTTCTCTCGCTCATTTGTTGAAGAAAAAACATTATAGCCAAGGGAAGTAAAAAATAATTTTGAAATTACGTTTCAATGCACAAAAACAGATGACTATGATTATATTAATATAGTATTTTCCATTTAACAGAAAAGGAATTAGGTTGCTAACACAAGATATGATGAAAATGCAGTTGGAGTCGAAACAGAAAGGAAAGTTTGTAAACGGTTTATCATCCACCACCAAATTCTTTATCGTACACAGAAGATATGACAAGATGAAAAATTTAGTCACTTCACTCGAAAACTCATAATTTTGCCTAATTTTTCTCTTCGTGA
This sequence comes from Ischnura elegans, assembly GCF_921293095.1. Lineage (NCBI taxonomy): Eukaryota > Metazoa > Arthropoda > Insecta > Odonata > Coenagrionidae > Ischnura > Ischnura elegans. The sequence goes on from NC_060248.1 coordinate 18,348,601, forward strand.
ATCTGTTTCATGCTCATTTTTTTAATATGGCAGCCAGCTGTACTACCCACAATCATGACATTACAATATTTTAGGCGCAATTTTCAGATACAAAGAATCAGTTTCAATCCTGTAACATGTGAGTATTTTTGAGAACCCGACGATCTCTCCAGGGAAATGAAAGGGCGGAACGGGAATACCGTCGTCGCTATAGAAGCGACGAGGGCGATACAATACTTTAATGTTTCTACGAAAAGGAAAATTCTTCCCATATGGAAGGAAAATCCTACGTTTTTTCGTAGATATTATAACTTCAACAATCTCAATCTCTTTGGCAGGATGACGTTGGCTCCCTTCTGGTCCACGAGGATATCCTCCACGGAGTTCTCTCCGGCGGACGGCACGCCGCGATCGGTGATCACGAGGTGGGTGTGTTCGCGAGCCTATATCCGTACGCGCACCGCTTGCTGGCGGACAACGCGACGGTGGCGGCGGCGGGAGATTCGAACGACGAACTGTGCGACGCCCTGAGGACGATAATCCGCTCGCTGAAGGATATGCCCTTTGTGCCTGGCTTCCTAGTCTCCGCCGTCGAATACCTCGCCAAGTCCGTGGGATGCAAGTACTGATTCCACGGCCACCCGTTCTTCATTTCAGTCGAAAGATGGTTTGTCTTGGAGTCCTTCAAGACTGAGCCGTAGTGTCCCCTTCTGCATCCATGATTACTCATACTTTTTTCCAAAAATCATTCATCAGCTGTTAAAAAATTTCACCAGAATAAAATACATATCATGACACTCCAACTAGGATTTTTATTTTGATGTGGGAACAATGATAAGAGGCATATTCGTTAAGTAACGGCCGTTTGGTCTCAGGAAAAAAAATATACTCACACGGAATACATTTTATAGTCACTTTTAGTTAGGTACAAACATACTTCACTTCTCTACATAATCGCAGTTCACAGCTAAACATTTTTCCTATTGCTGCACCAACTTCTTTAACCCCTCTGAATAGAACTTCGCCGCCTGATAGTTGTACCAATTGACAATAGGGTGGTTTGATTATATTTTTAATTGTGTAAATCGAAGTGATATTCCTCCTGGAGAACGTATTTCACGCTTTTAGTAGGAATGTGAGGTCTCACAATTCTACTCATTAACAATTAGGCCCTAGAAAAAGCTTCTAACGTTCAGAACCGCGCACTTGTTACGCATCTTCGAATAATTTTATTTGATCGATTTCACTCTCAGACAAAGTGATTCGCACGCAGTGAATTAAAAATTATCTTCTCATAATTTAACGCATTAAAAATTACGAGCAATAAAAAGATTCGCCGCTTCTGAATTTTATAAATTATTAGAAGTATTGGATTTTTTTTTTGGAATTTATGAGACACGTAATTTATTCCCAACCCACAAGTGTAAGAATCTTCTCTTAATTCAGAAATACTTCAGAATTTTCAAACCTGGTATAATTCTTGCACTTGTTATAATTGTGCGAATAATTTAATTGGATTGTTTCAACTCTAAGGCAAAGGTGTAATTCGCAAGCTGCGAATTAAAAATTATCTTCCTATAATTTAACACATTAAAAATAACGCACGAAAAAAAGATTTCCAACTTCAATTTCTCGAACTTATTAGATATGTTGAGTAATTTAATTAGAATTAATTAATTCTCAAACACAAAAGTAATTCGCAAAATACCAGTTGAAAATTCTATTTTCATAATTTTACGCATTAATATTTAGGTACAATTCATTCAATCTAATAGACAAAATGTATTCGTACACTACGCGTTGAAAATTATCTTCTCTGTGACGCAGATAATTTGAACATTACGAGTTAAAAATTGTCTTCTCATAATTCAAAAATAATTCACAATTTTTACGCTTTGTAGAATTCTTCGAATGATATGTTGGAATCCATTCATTCTTCGCAACAAAAGTAAGTCGCGAACTGTGAGTTGGAATGTGAAGTCTCACAATTTTACTCATTAACATTTAGGCACTAGAAACAGCTTCTAAGGTTCAGAACCGCGCACTCCTTATTCATCTTCGAAGATTTTTTTTACATTGCTTTCACTCTCAGACAATGAAGTGATTTGCACACAGCGAATTAAAAATTATCTACTCATGATTTAACGCATTAAAAATTACGCAAAAAAAGAATCGCAACCTGTGATTTGTTGAACACATTGTTAATATTGAATATTTTTTTTAGAATTCATTAAACTAAGCCAAATTATTTATTCCTATTGTGCGATTTGTGCCAATTTTTTATTGGATTGTTTTAACTCTTGAACAAACATGTAATTCGCACACTCCAAAATTAAAATTATCTTCCTATATTTTTACGCATTAAAAAATACTCACTAAAGAAAGATTTGCAGCCTCAGATTTGTCGAACTCATAAAAGATGTTGAATGATTTTTGAATGAATGTCATGAAAGAGCTTAGATGCTTCGGAATAGCGAACTAGTTAAAATACTTCAAATAATTTTATTACAATGTTTTCACTCTCTGACAAAGAAGCAATTCTCTTACTAGAATATTATTTTAACTTCGCAGTGAGCGATTTTCTTCTCTGTCTGAAATTTTAAAGATTGTAATAAAATATTCGAAGAATTCTACCAATGTGAATATTCTAAATAATTTCTGAAATATGAAAAGATAACTTTCAAATCGTGCCAGTAAGATTAAATTTTTAGTCTTATAAAAAATGAATTCTGAAAAAAATATTCAACATAAGTAATAAGATTGACAAATCAGGAACTGCGAATCTTTTATTTGCGTTATAATTAATGGGTAAAAATAGGAGAAGATAATTTTTACTTCGCAGTGTGCTAATTATTTATTAGTTTTATAGTGAAAATATTATAACCAAATAATTCAAAGGATTACAACAAGTTCGCGACTCTGATGCATCGAAACACTTTCTAATGCCTCAATGTTATTGTATGAATACACGAGAAGATAATTTTCAACTCGTAGTTAGCGAACTCCTTTTGTGCCTGAAAGTGAATAATTCTAATTAAATTGTTCAAAGATGTCTATCATGTGTGAAAATTCTGTATCATTTCCATTATAATGAGAAGACAATTTTTAACTCGCAGTGTGGTAAAATAATCCTATGTCTTAGTTTAATTGATTTCAAAAAAATTATTCAACAATTATAATAAGTTTTACAAAACAGAGGTTGCTATTCTTTATTTTATGCGTATTTTTAATTATAATAAACATTAACAAAAGGTCTGAAAAATTGAGAAGCTGTTAATTGTTTTTGCCTTATTTTTAATTGGTAAAATTATGAGAAGATAATATTCCACTAGTACTGTGGGATTAATTACTAATCGTAGATTAAAATAATCTAAAAATGTTATTCAACATTATTAATAAGTTCAATAAATCAGAGGCTTTTTTTGCGTATTTTTAATGCATGAAGTTATGTGAACTATATTTTTAACTCTTAATGTTCCAATTAATTCTGTGTAACAGAATAAATAAAAACGAAAGAATATATTCATCATTAAAAGTAAGATTGAAAAATTAAAAAGCAGCGAATCCTTTTATTTTGCGTAAATGTCATGCGTTAAATTATGAGAATATTGTTTTCATTCCAGTGACCGATTCCTCCTTTGTCTGAAATTGTGAACAAGGCTATAGAGTAATTCTAAGAATTCTACAAGTGTGAAAATTTTGAATTATTTCATAAATATGAAAAGATAATTTTCAATTCGTTCTGTATGAATAAATTTGTTGTCTTACATCAAATAAACTCTTTAAAAAATATTCAAAATTTATAATAAGTATAACAAATCAGAGGATGCGTTTTTTTCGTATTTTTATTGCATTAAATTATGAAAAGATTATTTTTTATTCTACTTGTGCGAATTGCATTTTTTCTGAGAGTGAAAAAAATGCAATGAAGTTACTCTGAAATATTTACGTGATTCTGAACATCACATGTTTTTTCCTGTACCAAATTGTTAATGAGCCACATTCCAACCAATAGTTCGCCACTCACTTTTTGGTCGGAGAATGAATGTATTATAACAAAATAATTCGAAGAATACTACAGTCACTGCGAACAGCGATTAAATAAAAAATGAGGTGTTGTTATAAACGAAAATTCATTGCGGAGACTAAAAAAACTAAAAATGTGATTTGGAAATTAATATTCTTCTTACAAATCCAAATTCACTGCGGAGAGCGAAAAAAAATTAAAAATACGATTTTGAAAATGAAAATCCTTGTTTTAAAAACGATTTCCCTGCGAAAGAAAAAAATAAATGATGCGATTTGGTAATGCAAATCCTTGTTATGAACGAGATTTTACTACGAAGAGTTAAATGAAAATCCTAGCTAAACACCTTATTTCACAACTAAAAGTGAGAAAATTAAAATGTGATTTACAAATGAATATCCTTTTCATAAACGCGATTTCACTGCAAAGAGTGAAAAATTAAAAATGTGACTTAGAAATGAATATTCTTGTTATAAACGCGATTTCACTGCAAAGAGTGAAAAAATTAAAAAAGTTATTTAGAAATGAATATTCTTGTTATAAACGCGATTTCACTGCGAAGAGTGAAAAATAAAATTGTGATTTAGAAATGAATATTCTTGTTATAAACTCGACGTCACTGCGGTGTGTGAGAATATTCAAAATGTGATTTGTAAATTAAAACCCATGTTATAAACGCTAAATCAATGCGATCTTGAAAAAAATAAAAATGCGATTTTTAAATTAAAATCAATGTTGTACACGCCAGTTCACTGCAAAAATAATAAGAAATGAAAATACGTTTTTGAAATAAATAGCCTTTTTTAAAATGATTACACTGCGAACAGTATAGAAATATAATGGGAAATAAAAATCCTTGTTATAAAATTGAATTCATTTCAACCAGCGAAAAAATCATAAATGGGAATTTGAAACGAAAATCTATGTTATGAACGCGATTTTACTACGAACCATTATAAAATTTAAATTGTTGATTTGGAAATGAAAATCGTAGCTATGAACGAGATATTACATCCAACCGTAATAAATTTAAAAATGTCTTTTGAAAATAACAATCATTAATTAAAAATCAAACATAATAGCAAAAACAGTTTTGTGTATGGGATTTCACTGCGAAAATAAGAGAAATGACAATATGATTTTGAAATAAGTAATCCTTTAACTAATGCGATGTCACTGCGAACGGTAAAAAAATTAAAAATGTGTTCGGGAAATTAATATCCTTGTTAGAAAAAGTAAATTCATTGCAACCAGTGATAAAATTATAAATGGGAATATGAAATGAAAATCTATGTTATGAATGCTATTTTACTATGAACCTAAATAAAATTAAAAATGTGATTTGAAAATTAAAATACATTTTGTGTACGCGATTTCACTGCGAAAATTAAATGAAATGCAAATACGAATGTGAAATGAAAACACTTTTTATAAACGCGATTTCACTATGAAAGGTAAAAAATTAAAAACATAATTCGGAAATGAAAAACCCAATTATGTGATTAAGAAATGAATATTCTTGTTATAAACCCGTTTTCATGGCGAGGAGTGTAAAATTTTAAACTTGATTTGGAAATGAATATCATTTTAAAAACGCGATTTCACTGCGAAGAGTGAAAAAATTAAAAATGTGATTTAGAAATAAATATTCCTGTTATAAATGCGATTATACTACGAAGAGTTAAAAATAAATAATGTAATTAAGAAATATATATATAATTGTGTTTATGAATATTCGATTCATAAACACAATTTCACTGGGAAGAGTGAAAAATTAAAATAGTGATTTAGAAATTCTCGTTATACTCGTCACAATTCTCGTTATAAACGCGATTTTACGCCGAAGATTGAAAAATTAAGAATAAATAAAATGAATGAATATTCTTAACCTTAATATTCTTAATATTATTTTATTCTTGGCATAAACCCATTTCCACAGCGAAGACTAAAAAAATTAAAAATGTAATTAAGAAATTAATATTCATGTTATACACGCGATTTCACTGCGAAGAGGAATTAGAACTGTGATTTAGAAATGAATATTCTTGTTCTAAACGCAATTTCACTTCGAAGAGGGAAAAAATTAAAAATTTAATTTGGAAAAAAATATTCTTGATATAAACGCGATTTCACTGCGTAGAGGGAAAAATTAGAAATGTGATTTAGCAATGAATATTCTTGTTATGAAAACAATTCCATTGCGAAAAGTGAAAAAATTAAAACTGTCATTTAGAAATGAGTATTCGTGACATAATCTCATTTTTACTGCGAAGAGTGAAAAAATTTAAAATGTGATTTAGAAACTAATACTCATTTTAACATAAAACACATTTTAAATTTTTTCACTCTTAGCAGTGAAATCGAGTTTATAACGAGATTGATTGTTTACAGTTTAATTGGGTTTATTTATCGTAAACCCAATTAAACTGTAAAGAGTGAAAAAATTATAATTCTGATTTACAAATGAATAATTTTGTCATGAACGGGATATCAATGCGAAGATTGAAAAAATTCAAAATGTGATGTAGAAATGAACAATCTTGTTATAAACTCGATTTCACTGCTAAGAGTGAAAAAATTTAAAATGTGTTTTAGAAACTAATATTCTTGGCATTAACCCAATTTCACTGCAAAGAGTTAAAAAATTAATAATATGATTTAGAAATGAATATTCTTGTTATAAACGCGATTTCACTGCGAAGTGTGAAAAATTTTAAATACTATTTGGATATGAAATATGGATATATGTCATAAAAGCGATTTCACTCTGAAAAGTGAAAAAATTAAAAATGTGGTTGAGAATTTAATATTCTTGATATTAACGCGATAACACTTCGAATAGTGAAAAATTTAAAAATGTTATTTAGAAATGAATATTATTGTTTTAACGCAATTTCACTGCGAAGAAAAAAAAATTTGTATTTGGAATGAATATTCTTGTTATAAACGCGATTTCACTGCGAGGAAAGAAAAATTTTAAAATATGATTTAGAGATGAATATCCTTGTTACAAAAGCGATTTCACTGCGAAGGAAAGAAAAATTAAAAATATGATTTGTAATTAAAATCCTCTTGACAAACTAAAAATGTGATTTCGAAATGAATATTCATGTCATAAACGCGATTTCACTGCAAAGAGTGTAAACATAAAAAATGATATCTAGAATGAATATTCTTGTTATAAACGCTATTTCACTGCGAAGGGTGAAATAATTAAAAATATGATTTTGAAATGATTTTCCTGTTATTAACGCGAATACACCGGGAAGAGTGAAAAAAATAAAATTGGGATAAAGAGATGAATGTTCTTGTTATAAACGCATTTCAATGCGAGAGTGGAAAAATTAAAAAAGTGATTAAGAAATGAATATTATATTCATAAACGCGATTTCACTGCGAAGGGTGAAATAATTAAAAATATGATTTTGGAATGATTTTCTTGTTATTGACGCGATTTCACTACAAATACTGAGAAAATAAGAAATGTGATTAAGAAATGAATGTTCTTGTTATAAACGCGATAACTTTGCGGAGAGTGAAAAAATTAAAAATTAGATATAGAAATAAATCCGCGAATTCAGCCATCAAAATGAAAAAATTTAAAATGTGAGTTTAATATGAATATTCTTGTTACAGACGTAAATTCACCACTCAAAATGAAAAAATTAAAAATGTGAGTTGGATATGAATAGTCTTGATACAAACGCGACTTCACCGCTCAAAATGAAAACATTAAAAATGTGAGTTGGATATGATATTCTTGATACAAACGCGAATTCACCACACAAAATTAAAAAATTAAAAGTGTATGCTTTTTACGAATATTCTTTTTTCAAACGCAAATTCACCACACAAAATGAAAAAATTTAAAAAAATGAGTTTGATATGAATATTCTTGTTACAAACGCGAATTCACCACTCAAAATGAAAAAATTAAAAATGTGAGTTGGATATGAATATTCTTGATACAAACGCGAATTCACCACTCAAAATGAATAAATTAAAAATGTGAGTTGGATATAAATATTCTTGATACAAACGCGAATTCACCACTCAAAATTAAAAAAAAAGAGAATTGTATATTTTTATGAATAATCAGTTTTTTAAACGCGAATTCACCACTCAAAATGAAAAAATTAAAAATGTGAGTTGGATATGAATATTCCTGATACGAACGCAAACTCACCACTCAAAATGAAAAAATTAAAAATGCGAGTTAGATATGAATATTCTTGTTACGAACGAGAATACACCACTAAAAATGAAAAATTTAAAAAAGTTAATTTGATATGAACATTCTTATTTTAACGCGAATTCATAACTCAAAATGAAAAATTTAAAAATATGAGCTGGATGAGAATATTCATTTACGAACGCAAATTCACCACTCAAAATGAAAAAATAAAAAATGTGACTTGGATATGTCTTTCTTGTTATAAACGCGAATTCACCGCTGAAAAAGAAAAATTAAAAATGTCAGTTTAATATAGATATTCTTGTTACAAACGCGAATTCACCAATCAAAATGATAAATTAAAAAGTGAGTTTGAAATGAATATTCTTGTTACAAACGCGAATTCAGCACACAAAATGAAAGAATTAATAAAGTTAGTTTATATTAATATTCTTGTTACAAATGAGAATTCACCACTCAAAATTAAAAATTTTAAAAAGTGAGTTTGATATGAATAATCTTATTATTAACGCATATTCACCACTCAAGAAAAAAAATTAAAAATATGAGTTTGATAAGAATATTCTTCTTGTGAACGCGAATTCTCGAATAAAATAGAAAAAGTTAGTTGAATATGAATATTCTTGTTACAAACGCGAATTCAGCACTCAATGTGAAAAACATTTAAAAAGTGAGTTTGATATGATTATTCTTGTTACAAACGCGATTTCACCATTAAAAATGAAAAAATTAAAAAAATGAATTTTAATATGAATATTTTTGTTACAAACGTGAATTCAGCACTCAAAATGAAAAAATTAAAAAAGTGAGTTTGATATGAATATTCTTTTTACGAACGCGAATTCACCACTCAAAAAGAAAAAATTAAAAATCTGTGTTGGATATGAATATTCTTCTTACAAACGCGACTTCACCATTCGAAAGGACAAAATTAAAAACGTGAGTTGCATATGAATAATCTTGTTACAAACGCCAATTTACCACTCAAAATGAAAAAAATAAAAAAATGATTTTGATATGAATTATAACAGTGGTTTTGGTGCCGGAGGTTTTAAAGCTGATTCCAAGTATAATTGAGGTGCTGAATCCAAATATGATATTAGTTTTTCCTATCAGCTCTAGTTTTCAAGATACAGATATGTTGTTACTTACGTAAAAAAATGTTCAATATCATATATATGATGATATTACATAAATGGTAAAACCCACAAAATATAAAGACTTGATTTATTTATATGAATTATAATTCACCTACAATTACAATAGTTTTACAATACAATTGAATACAAATAGTAACATTTTTTACTGAAATAAAACAATTTAAAGAAAAAAAGACGTAAAAACGTCACTCAACACTACGGAAGCTCCTTTTGCGCGATTTTCCTGCGTGCACTTTGTTAAAACAGTCTCGTTTTAAGCACCAGCAGTAATCTGCCATCATATGTTTATCCCATCTTCCTTGGTAGCGATCTTACATTGTTTTGATTTCCTGGTGAAATCATTCGCCTTGTTTTTCACTTGTGTCGCCTAAATTTTCAGGAAAACAGTCTAAGTGACTGTGAATTGTGAACTTTTATGCTAATATTACATCCAAGTGGTTTAAAGTTAGTGAGAATATTGTTTACCAGCTCAATATAATTTATCTCGCTTGTAATTTCCCAGAAAAAAATTTGTTACCTCAACAAATGAAAGCCAACTGTTTTTTTTTCAATCTCATTCAATGGCTTGACAAAAGCAGGTTCCTTTGTAAGTTGTCTGTATTGTGGCCCATCAAAACTACCAGTTTTTCTATACTTATCTGCGGCATTTTTATTCTTATGTAGCCGAAGCATGGTCCATCCTTGTCAAGAACCTTTACAAATTGCTTCATTAAGCCTAGTTTCACATGAAGGGGCGGTAAGGTGATTTTCTCCCGTTCACCAAAGACTCAGCAATAATGTTTTTACCCAATAATTAAGTTTTCTCTCTTTGACCACTCCTCCTTAATCCGGTGGTTTGTCTGTCCCTGCTATTATAGAGGCACAAGAAACAAGGATATTTTGTGTTGCCAAATTGCTGCCCAAGAAGAAAGTTCACCATTTTTAAATCTACACAAATCACTCAGCGAAGTTCCTGGTATTTTATCTTCTGTAAGACCAATACTATTGTATGATATTCTTCTTTCATTTCAGTTGAATGAGCGATTGGTATTGAGCCAAATTTGTTAGGATTGTGAAGAACACATTTTACAATACGCTTGGAGCTATCAATGAACAAACGCCAATCACTAGCTTCATATTGCGGTAGTCCCATTCCTTTCAGAAGACTTCTTACGTCTTAACAAAATGTAAGATTGTCTTCTTGAGTAAAGAGGGGTAGCAGATCCTTTTCAATTGTGGGATAAAAAATAATTTTTGTACCTTGTTCCATTAAATTTTTTTCATGCATCCTTGAAGCTAGTAGTTCAGATGCTTCCTTCAGTAAGTTCAAATCTCTAACAAGGTCGCTTAGTTCATCTTGATTAAATAGTTGAGGATTTGTTGATACTGCCTCGTAGTCACTGTCAATATCGTCAATAGAATCAGGAATGTGTTCACATTGCTCATATTTATCCTCACATACATCTGGTAATGTCTGAAATATTAGGATCAGGATTTCTTCTGAATGGGGTACCGGGTGTCTAGCTGAAGGCAAATCTGTATATTTCCATTTGTGGCGATTGTTACGATTAATTCCCGAAACATTTACCATGCAAAAATAACAGTCGTCAATATGGTTTGTAGGTTCTCTCCAAACCATTGTCACACCAAACTTTAAACTTTTCCTTTTTCCTTTAGTTCAATACCGCTGATGTTCTGTACATGTTTTACACACAACATGCGGTGCCTACTTTTTACCTTGGTCACCAAGCTGAACACCAAGATATCCTAGGTATGCACGTTTCACAAAGTCTGTAATGTTTTTCCTATTTTCTTTTAAAGTATATTCCCCACAAATTTAACAAAACACATCACAATGATTTACACAGCTTCTTCGAATTGAGCTCATTTCTAGAGGCTGCTTTACAAAAACTTTGAGAATTTGATCATTTGTTTTCGGAAATCCCCTTACTGCTTACTTACTCCCTCTGCCTCTCCATTTTCAAAGACACACTCTCTCTTTACCCTATCCCCCCTTTTTTACTCTTCTCCACTTATCTGTGATTCTTCCCACGCGTCGTTATCCTACAGATATGACAAGGGTCCTTTTCCACCGTGGGTTTCCCACATCCCTTAGTTGTATCTTTTCCCACTGCCTTCGCTCTGTACGCCTGTCTCCACCTTCTTCAAACACTCCAAATCCCCCCCAACCCCTTTCTCAAAGGTATAAAGGTGATTTTCAGAGTAAATACTGCAGAGTGATTATGAATTAGTTTATTCATAGATTGATTTTAATTTGAAAAATATTTTCTAAAATATATCAAAACTTTGAAATAATGTAATCATAAAATGCGCCGTATCTAAAAAAGTAGAGCTGTTACATAAAAACAGATATCATATTTGGATTCAGCTCCACAAATATTGTTAATATTAGATCAAAAACTCCCGGCACCAAAAAAAAAGTTTTTTTTGTTGGCCTGTGTTATCTTGTTACAAACGCGAAATCACCACAAAAAAAAAAAATTAAAAAGTTATTTGGATATGAATATTCTTGTAACAAACGCGATTTCAGCTATCAATCTGGAAAAAGTGACGTTGATATGAATAATCTTGTTAAAAAACGCGAATTCGCCACTCCAAATGAAAAAATTAAAAATTTGAGATGAATATGAATTCTAATGTTACAAACGCGAATTCACCAATCGAAATGAAAAAATATAAAAAAAGGGTTTGATATGAAATATCTAGTCAAAAACGCGAATTCAGCTCTCGAAATGAAAAAAATAAAATAGTGAGTTTGATATTAATAATCTTTTAACAAACGCGAATTCATAACTCAAAATGAAAAAATTAAAAAAGTGAGTTGGATATGAATATTTTTGTTACAACCGCGAATTCAGCCCTCAATATGAGAAAATTAAAAAAGTGAGTTTGATATAAATTATCTTGTTACACACGCGAAGTTTCCACTGAAATTAAAAAATTAAAAAGATAAGATTGATATGAATTCTAATGTTACAAACGCGAATTCACCACTCAAAATGAAAAAATTAAAAATGTTAGTTGGATATGAATATTCTTGTTACAAACGCGAATTCACCACTCAATATGAAAAAATTAAAAAAGTGAGTTCATATGAATAATCTTGTTACAAACGCAAATTCAACACTCGACTTTAAAAAATTAAAAATGTGAATTGGATATGAATATTCTTGTTAAAATGTGAATCCAGCACTAAAAAGGAAAAAACTAAAAAAATAAGCTCGATATAAATATTCTTGTTACAAAAGCGAACTAAGCACTCAAAATTAGAAAAATTAAAAAAGTGAGCTGGATATGAAAATTCTTATTACAAACGAGATTTCACCATTCGAAATAACAAAATTAAAAACGTTAGTTGCATATGAATTATCTTGTTACAAACGCCAATTTACCACTCAAAATGAAAAAAAAATGATTTTGATATGAATTTCCTTTTAACAAACGCGATTTCACCACATATAATAAAAAAGTTAAAAAGTGATTTGAATATGAATATTCTTGTTACAAACGCGATTTAAGCTATCAATCTGAAAAAAATAAAAAAGTCAGGTTGGTATGAATTATCTTGTTAAAAAACGCGAATTCGCTACCCCAAATGAAAAAATTAAAAATTTGAGTTTGATATGAATTCTAATGTTACAAACGCGAATTCACCACTCGAAAAGAAAAAATATTAAAAAAGGGTTTGATATGAAATATCTAGTCAAAAACGCGAATTCAGCTCTCAAAATGAAAAAAATAAAATAGTGAGTTTGATATTAATAATCTTTTCATAAACGCGAATTCACCACTCAAAATGAAAAAATTAAAAAAGTGAGTGTGATATGAATATTCTTTTTACTAACGCGAATTCCCCACTCAAAAAGAATAAATTTAAAAAAATAAGTTGGATATGAATATTCTTCTTACCAACGCAAATTCAACATTAAAAATGAAAAAATTAAAAACGTGAGTTGCATATGAATATTCTTGTTACAAACGCGAATTCAGCACTCAAAATGAAAATATGAAAAAGTGAGTTTGATATGAATTATCTTGTTACAAACGCGAATTCAACACAAAAAATAAAAAAACTAAGAAGTGATTTGGATATGAATATTCTTGTTACAAACGCGTATTCACAACTCGTAATGAAAAAAATAAAAAAAGAGTTTGATATTAATAATATTTTAACAAACACGAATTTACTATTCAAAAATGAAAAAATTAAAAAATTGAGTTTAATATGAACATTCATGTTACAAAAGCGTATTCACCACTCGAAATGAAAGTATAAAAAATGAGACCTGGATATGAATATTCTTGTTACAACCGCGAATTCAGCACTCAAAATGAAAATATTAAAAAAGAGAGTTTGATATGACTATTCTTGTTACCAACGCGAGTTCAAAACATAAAATAAAAAAAGATTATTTAAAAAGAAAATTTAGTTCCATTTGAATATTCTTGTTATATATTCGATTTCACCACTCGAAATGAAAAAATTAAAAATGTGAGTTTGATATGAATTATCTTGCTACAAACGCGAATTCAACACAAAAAATAAAAAACTAAGAAGTGATTTGGATATGAATATTCTTGTTACAAACACGTATTCAGCACTCGTAATGAAAAAATATAAAAAAAAGGGTTTGATATGAATAATCTAGTCACAAACGCGAATGCAGCACTCAAAATGAAAAAAATAAAAAAAGAGTTTGATATTAATAATATTTTAACAAACACGAATTTACTATTCAAAAATGAAAAAATTAAAAAAGTGAGTTTAATATGAACATTCATGTTACAAAAGCGTATTCACCACTCGAAATGAAAGTATAAAAAATGAGACCTGGATATGAAAATTCTTGTTACAAAAGCGCATTCACCACTCGAAATGAAAGTATAAAAAATGAGACCTGGATATGAATATTCTTGTTACAACCGCGTATTCAGCACTCAAAATGAAAATATTAAAAAAGAGAGTTTGATATGACTATTCTTATTACCAACGCGATTTCAAAACATAAAATAAAAATGAGTTTGATATAATTAATCTTGTGAAAAATGATAATTCTGCACTCAAATTGAAAAGATTAAAAAATGTAGTTTGATTTGAATATTCTAGTTGCAAACATGAATTCAGCACTCAAAATGAAAAAAATTAAACATCTGAGTTTGATATGAATATTCTTGTTAAAAACGCGAATTCACCACCGGAAATGAAAAAATTAACAATGTGACTTGGATATCAATATTCTTGTTACAAACGCGAATTCAGCACTAAAAATGAAAAAAATTAAAAAAGTGAGTTTAATATGAATATTCTTGTAACAAGAGCGAATTCACCACTCGATTTGAAAAAATAAGAATGTGATTTGGATATGAATATTCTTGTTACAAACACGAATTCCGCACTCAAAATGAAAAAATTAAAAAAATGAGTTTGATATGAATATTCTTGTTACAACTGCGAATTCAGCACTCAAAATGATAAAATTAAAAAAGTGAGTTTGATATGATCATTGTTGTTACAAACGTGATTTCAGCACTCAAAATGAAAAAAAATAAAAAAAGTGACTTTGAATGAATTATCTTGTTATAAACGCGAATTCACCACTCAAAATGAATAAATATAAAATATGAGTTGGTCATGAATTCTTATGTCACAAACGCGAATTCACCACTCAAAATGAGAATATATCAGAAATGAGTTTGATATTAATAATCTTGAGACAAACGCGACTTCAGCACTCAAAATGAAAAGATTAAAAAAATGAGTTGGATATGAATATTATTTTTAAAAACAAAAATTCAGCACACAATATGAAAAAATTAAAAAAGTGAGTTGGATATGAGTATTCTTGTTACAAACACCAATTCAGCACTCAAAATGAAAAAATTAAAAAAGTGAGCTGGATATGAATATCTTGTTAAAAAACCAATTCAGCATTCAAAAAGAAGAAATTAAAAAAGTGAGTTGGATATAAATATTCTTGTTACAAACGGGAAATAACCACTCGAAATGAAAAAATTAAAAAAAATGACTTGGATATGAATATCCTTTTTAGAAACGCGAATTGGACACTCGAAATGAAAAAATTAAAAATGTGAGTTGGATATGAAGATTCTTGGTACAAACGCGAATTCACCATTCAAAATGAAAAATTAAAAAAGTGAGATGGATATGAATATTCCTGTTACAAACACGAAATCAGCACTCAATATGAAAAAAATAAAAATGTGAGTTGGATATGAATTCTAAAGTTACAATCGCGAATTCGGCACTCATAATGATAAATTTAAAAAAGTGACCTGGATATGAATATTCTTGTTAAAAACACAAATTCAGCACACAATATGAAAAAATTAAAAAAGTGAGCTGGATATGAATATTCTTGTTACAAACACGAATTCAGCACTCAAAATGAAAAAATAAAAAAAGTGAGCTGGACATCAATATCTTGTTAAAAAACCAATTCAGCACTCAAATAGAAGAAATTAAAAAAGTGAGTTGGATATGAATATTCTTGGTACAATCACGAATTCACCACTCAATTTGAAAAATTAAAAATGTGAGTTGGATATGAATACTCCTGTTACAAACACGAAATCAGCACTCAATATGAAAAAATTAAAAAATTGAGTTGAATATTAATTCTAATGTTACAAACGCGAATTCAATACTCAAAATGGAAAAACATGAAAAATGAGTTTGATATAATTAATCTTGTGAAAAATGATAATTCTGCACTCAAAATGAAACGATTAAAAAATGTAGTTTGATTTGAATATTCTAGTTGCAAACATGAATTCAGCACTCAAAATGAAAAAAATTAAACATCTGAGTTTGATATGAATATTCTTGTTAAAAACGCGAATTCACCACCGGAAATGAAAAAATTAACAATGTGACTTGGATATCAATATTCTTGTTACAAACGCGAATTCAGCACTAAAAATGAAAAAAATTAAAAAAGTGAGTTTAATATGAATATTCTTGTTACAAGAGCGAATTCACCACTCGATTTGGAAAAATAAAAAAAAAAGTTTGATATGAATATTCTTGTTACAACTGCGAATTCAGCACTCAAAATGAAAAAATTCAAAAATTGAGTTTGATATGATCATTGTTGTTACAAACGTGATTTCAGGACTCAAAATGAAAAAAAATAAAAAAAGTGACTTTGAATGAATTATCTTGTTATAAACGCGAATTCACCACTCAAAATGAATAAATATAAAATATGAGTTGGACATGAATTCTTATGTCACAAACGCAAATTCACCACTCAAAATGAGAATATATCAGAAATGAGTTTGATATTAATAATCTTGAGACAAACGCGACTTCAGCACTCAAAATGAAAAAATTAAAAAAATGAGTTGGATATGAGTATTCTTAACATGAAAAATGTATATATGCGAATTCAACCCTCGAAGTGAAAAAATTAAAAATATCAGTTTAATATGATTATTGTTGTTACAAACGCGAATTCAGTTTCAAAATGAAAAAAATTTGTAAATGAGTTGGATATGAATATTCTTGTTACAAACACGAATTCAGAACTCAATATGAAAAAATTAAAAAAGTTAGTTTGATATGAATAATCTTATTACAAACGCGAATTCACCACTCAAAATGAAAAAATTTAAAAAGTGAGTTTAATATGATTATTCTTTTTATTAACGTGAATTCAGCAATAAATATTAAAAAATTAAAAAAAGCGAATTTGATATGAATAATCTTTAACAAACGCGAATTCACCACTCAAAATGAAAAAATTAAAGAATTCAGTTGGATATGAATATTTCTTTTACAAACGCGAATTCACCACTCAAAATGAAATAAATTTATAATGTGAGTTGGATATTAATTTTAATAATACAAACATAAATTCACCACTCAAAATGAAAATATATCAAAAATGAGTTTGATATTAATAATCTTGAGACAAACGCGACTTCAGCACAATATGAAAAAATTTAAATAGTGAGTTGGATATAAATATTCTTGTTGTAAACGCGTATTCACCAGTCGAATTTAAAAAAAAATGTAGGTATGAAATGAATATTCTCTTTACAAACGCAAATTCACCAATGGAAATGAAAAAATTAAAAAAGTGAGTTGAATATCAATATTTTTGTTATAAACACGAATTCAGCACTCAAAATGAAAAAATTAGAAAAGTTAGTTTAATCAGAATATTCTTGCTACAAACGAAGCAAGTGGAGGAGGTAGGAGGAAGTGGAGGAGGTAGAAGGAAGTGGAGGACGTAGAGGGAAGTGGAGGAGGTAGAAGGAAGTAGAGGACGTAGAAGGAAGAGGAGGAGGTGGAAGGAAGTGGAGGAGATAGAAGAAAGTGATGGAGGTAGAAGGAAGTGGAGGAGGGAGAAGGAAGTGGAGGACGTAGAAGGAAGTGGAGGAGGTAGAAGGAAGTGGAGGAGGTAGGAGTTAGTGAAGGAGGGAGAAGGAAGGGGAGGAGGGAGAAGGAACTGGAGGAGGTAGAAGGAAGTGGAGGAGGTAGAAGGAAGTGGGGGAGGCAGAAGGAGGTGGCGGAGGCAGAAGGAAGTGGAAGAGGTATAAGGAAGTTTAGGAGGTGTAAGGAAGTGGAGGGGGTACAAGGAAACGGAGGAGGACGAAGGAAGTGGAGGACGTAGAAGGAAGTGGATGAGGTTGAAAGAAGTGGAGGATGTAGAAGGAAGTGGAGGAGGGAGAAGGAAGTAGAGGAGGTAGAGGGAAGAAGAGGAGGTAGAAGGAAGTGAAGGAGGTAGAAGGAAGTGGAGGAGGGAGAAGGAAATTAAGGAGGGAGAAGTTAGTGGAGGACAGAGAAGGAAGTGGAGGATGGAGTAGGAAGGGAAGGGGGGAGACTGAAGAAGAGGAAAGAGAAGGAAGGGGAGGAGGGAGAAGGAAGTTCAGGAGGTAGAATGAAGTGGAGGAGGTAGAAGGACGTGGAAGAGGTAGAAGGAAGTGGAGGAGGTAGAAGAAAGTGGAGTAGATAGAAGGAAGTGAGGGAGGAAGAAGGAAGTGGAGGAAGTAGAAGGAAGTGGAGGAGGTAGAAGGAAGTGGAGGAGGTCAAAGGAAGTTGAGGAGGGACAAGGAAGTTGAGGAGGGATAAGGAAGTTGAGGAGAGAGAAGGAAGTGGAGGATGGAGTAGGAAGGGGAGGAGGGAGAAAGAAGAAGGGGAATGAGAAAGAAGGGATGGAGGGAGAAGGAAGGGGAAGAGGGAGAAGGAAGGGGAAGAGGTAGAAGGCAGTGTAGGAGGTAGAAGGAAGTTGAGGAGGTAGATTGTAGTGGAGGAGGTGGAAGGAAGTTGAGGAGGTAAAAGGAAGTGGAGGAGGTAGAAGGAATTTGAGGAGGCAGAAGGAATTTCTAGAAGGCAGAAGGAAGTTGAGGAGGTAGAAGGAAGTGGAGGAGGTAGGAGAAAGTGAAGGAGTGAGAAGGAAGGGGAGGAGGGAGAAGGAACTGGAGGAGGTAGAAGGAAGTGGAGGAGATAGAAAGAAGTGGAGGAGGTAGAAGGAAGTGGAGGAGTCAGAAGGAAGTGGAGGAGATAGAAGGAAGTGGAGGAGGCAGAAGGAAGTGGAGGCGGCAGAAGGAAGTGGAAGAGGTATAACGAAGTTGACGAGGTGGAAGGAAGTGGAGGAGGTAGAAAGAAGTGGAGGAGGTAGAAAGAAGTGGAGGAGGTAGAAGGAAGTGGAGGAGTCAAAAGGAAGTGGAGCAGGTAGAAGGAAGTGGAGGATGAAGTAGGAAGGGGAGGAAGGAGGAGGAAGAAGAGGAAAGAGAAGGGAGGGGAGGATGAAGAAGGAAGGGTAAGAGGGAGAAGGAAGGGCAAAAGGGAGAAGGAAGGGGAGGAGGGTGAAGGAAGGGAGGGAAGGAAGGGAAGGTTGAAGGTAGTGGAGGAGGTATAAGGAAGTTGAGGAGGTAGAAGAAAGTGGAGGAGGTACAAGGAAGTGGAGGAGGACGAAGGAAGTGGAGGACGTAGAAGGAAGTGGATTAGGTAGAAAGAAGTGGAGGAGTTAGAAGGAAGTGGAGGATGGTGAAGGAAGTAGAGGAGGGAGAAGGATGTGGAGGGGAGAGAAGGGGATGGAATAGGAAGGGGAGGAAGGAGGAGGAAGAAGAGGATGGAGAAGGAAGGGGAAGAGGAAGAAGGACGAGGAAGAAGGAGAAGGAAGGGCAGGAGGGACAAGGAAGGAGAGGAGGGTGAAGGAAGGGGAGGAGGTTGAAGGAAGTGGAGGAAGTAGAAAGCAGTGGAGGAGGTAGAAGGTAGTGGAGGAGGTAGAAGAAAGTTGAGGAGGTAGAAAGAAGTGGAGGAGGCAGAAGGAAGTGGAGGAGGTAGAAGGAAGTGGATGAGATATAAGGAAGTGGAGGACGTAGAAGGAAGTGAAGGAGGTAGAAGGAAGTTAGGAGGTAGAAGGTAGTGGAGGACGTAGAAGGAAGTGGAGTAGGTAGAAGTAAGTGGAGGAGGTAAAAGGAAGTGGAGGAGGTAAAAGGAAGAGGACAAGAGAGAAGGAAGTGGACGAGGTGGAAGGGAGTGGAGGATGTAGAAGGAAGTGGAGGAGGTAGAAGGAAGTGGATGAGGGAGGAGGAAGTGGAGAAGGTAAAATGAAGTGGAGGAGGGAGAAGGAATGGAAGGAGGTAGAAGGAAGTGGAGGAGGTAGAAGGAAGTGGATGACGGAGAAGGAAGTGGAGGAGGTAGAAGGAAGTGGAGGAGAAAGAAGGAAGTGGAGGAGGTAGAAGGAAGTGGAGGAGGTAGAAGGAAGTGGATGACGGAGAAGGAAGTGGAGGAGGTAGAAGGAAGTGGAGGAGGTAAAAGGAAGTGGAGGAGGTAGGAGTTAGTGAAGGAGGGAGAAGGAAGGGGAGGAGGAAGAAGGAACTGGAGGAGGTAGAAGGAAGTGAGGGTGGTAGAAGGAAGTGGAGGAAGTCAAAGAAAGTGGATGAGGGAGAAGGAAGGAGAGGAGGGAGAAGGAAGTTGAGGAGAAAGAAGGAAGTGGAGGATGGAGTAGGAAGGGGGGGAGGGAGAAAGAAGAAGGGGAAAGAGAAAGAAGGGGTGGAGGGAGAAGGAAGGGGAAGAGGGATATGAATATTCTTGTAACAAACGCGTATTCACAACTCGAAATTCAGAATTTAAAAATGTGAGTTTGAAATGAATATTCTTGTTACAAACGCGAATTGACCACTCAAAATGAAAAAATAAAAAAAGTAAGTTGGAAATGAATATTTTTTTTACAAACGCAAATTTTGCACTCAAAATGAAAAAATTAAAAAAGTGAGAATTGTATGAATATTCTTGTTACAAACGTGAATTCAGGACTCAAATAAAAAAATTAAAAAAGTTATTTTAATATGAATAATCTTGTTACAAAAGCGAATTCACCACTCAAAATGTAAAAATTAGAAAAGTAAGTTTGATATGAATATTCTTGATATAAACGTGAATTCACAACTCAAAATGAAAAAATTAAAAATGTGAAATGAATATGAATATATTTGTTACAAACGCGAATATAGCCATCAAAATGAAAAAATTAAAAAAGTGAGTTCGATATGATAATTCTTTTTACAAATGCGAATTCACCACTTTAAAAGAAAAAATAAAAAAAGTGAGTTGGAAATGAATATTTTTTTTACCGACGCGAATTCCGCACGCAAAATGAAAAAAATAAAAAGGTGACATTGATATGAAATTTTTTTTATTACTAACACGAATTCACTACTCGATATGAAAAATTAAAAAAATGAGTTTGATATGATTATTGTTCTTAAAAACGTGAATTCAGCACTCAAAATAAAAAAAATTAAAAATGTGAGATTGATATGAATAATCTTGATACAAACGCGAATTCACTACTCGAAATGAAAAAAATAAAAATGTGAGTTTGTTATAAATAATTTTGTAACAAACGTGAATTCACTTCTGAAAAAGAAAAAATTAAAAAAGTGAGATAAATATGACTATTCATGTTACAAACGCGAATTCAGCAATCAAAATGAAATGAAATAAAAATGGTGAGTTTGATATAAATATTCTTGTTGCAAACACGAATTCAGCACTCAAAGTGAAAAAAGTAAAAAAGTTAGTTTATATGAATATTCTTATGACAAACGCGAATTCATCAATGAAAATGAAAAAATTAAAAAAGTGAGTTTGATATGAATATTCTTGTAACAAACGCGAATTGACCACTCAAAATGAAAAAATTAAAAAAGTGAGTTGGAAATGAATATTTTTTTTACAAACGTAAATTTTGCAGTCAAAAAGAAAAAATTAAAAAAGTGAGTTTGATATGAATATTCTTGTTACAAACGCGTATTCACAACTCGAAATTTAAATATTAAAAATGTGAGTTTGAAATGAATATTCTTGTAACAATCGCGAATTCACAATTAAAAATTAAAAAATTAAGAAATGAGTTGGATATGAATATTCTTGTTATAAACGCGTATTCACCACTCGAAATGAAAAAATTATTAATGTGAGTAGGATATGAATTCAAATGTAACAAACGCGAATTTAGCACTGAAAATGAAAAAATTAAAAAAGTGAGATTGATTTGGATTTCTTTTTAGTTACTTACACGAATTCACCACTCGAAATTAAAAAAAATTAAAAAAGTGACATTTATATGAATATTCTTGTTACAAGCGCGAATACACCACTCGAAATGAAAAAAATAAAAATGTGAGTTGGATATTATTATTCTTGTTACAAACATGAATTCAGCACTGAAAATGAAAAAATTAAAAAAAAGTATATAATAAAGGATATGAATAATCTTCTTGCAAACGTGAATTCACTACTCAATATGAAAAAATTAAAAACGTGAGTTTGAAATGAATATTCTTTTTACAAACGCGTATTCAAAACTCGAAATTAAGAAATTTAAAAAATGTGAGTTTAATATGATTATTCTTGTCACAAACGCGAATTCAGCAATGAATATGAAAAATATAAAAAAATCAGTTTGATATGAATATTCTTGTGACAAACGCGCATTCACAACTCGAAATCAAGAAATTTAAAATGTGAGATTGAAATGAATATTCTTGTTACAAAACGCGAATTCACCATTCAAAATGAAAATATTAAAAATGTGAGTTTGAAATGAATATTCTTGTTACAATCGCGAATTCACCATTTAAAATGAAAAAATTTAAAAAGTGAGTTGGATATGAATAATCTTGTTACAAACGCGTATTAACCACTCGCAATGAAAAATTTAAAAATGTGAGTTGGATATGATTATTCTTGATAGAAACAAGAATTTAGCACTCAAAATCAAAAAAATAAAAAGGTGGATTTGATATGAATATTCTTGTTACAAGCGTGAATTCACCACACAAAATTAAAAAATTAAAACAGTTAGTTTGACATGAATATTCTTGTTATATACGCGAATTCAGCAATCAATATGAAAAAAATAAAAAAAGTGAGTTTGATATGAACACTCTTGTTGCAAACACGAATTCACAACTCGAAATTAAAAAATTAAAAATGTGAGTTTAAAATGAATATTCTTGTTACAAACATGTTATAAAAACAAAAAATGAAATAATTAAAGAAGTGAGTTGGATTCTTGTTACTAAAGCCTTTAAACCACTCGAAATGAAATAATTAAAAATGTGAGTTGGATATGAATATTATTGTTACTAACGCGAATTCAGCACTCAAAATGAAAAAATTAAAAAAGTGAGTTTGATATGATTATCCTTGTTACAAACGTGAATTCAGCACTAAAAATGAAATAATTAAAAAAAGTTAGTTTGATATGAATAATCTTGTTATAAACGCGAATTCACCACTCAAAATGAAAAAATTAAAAAACTGAGTTGGATATGAATATTCTTGTTACAAACATGTTATAACCACTTAAAATGAAATAATTAAAAAAGTGAGTTGGATATGAATATTCTTGAATTGAAATAATTAAAAATGTGAGTTTGAAATGAATATTCTTGTTACAAACGTGAATTCAGCACTCAAAATGAAAAATTTTAAAAATGAGTTTGATATGATTATTCTTGATACAAACGTGAATTAAGCACTCCAAATTAGAAAATTTAAAGGTGAGTTTGATATGAATATTCTTGTTATAGGCGCGAATTCACCACTCAAAATGAAAAAATTTAAAAAGTGAGTTGGATACGTATATTTTTGTTACAAACGCGAATTCATACCCTCAAAATGTAAAAATTAAATAAGTAAGTTTGATATGAGTATTCTTGATATAAACGTGAATTCAAACTCAAAATGAAAAAATTAAAAATATGAAATGAATATGAATATATTTGTTACAAACGCGAATATAGCCATCAAAATGAAAAAATCAAAAAAGTGAGTTCGATATGATTAATCTTTTTACAAATGCGAATTCACCACTTTAAAAGAAAATATTAAAAAAGTGAGTTGGAAATGAATATTTTTTTACAGACGCGAATTCAGCACGCAAAATGAAATAATTAAAAATGTGATATTTATATGAATATTCTTGTTACAAGCGCGAATACACCACTCGAAATGAAAAAATAAAAATGTGAGTTGGATATGAAAATTTTTGTTACTAACGCGAATTCAGCACTCAAAACGAAAAAATTAAAAAAATGAGTTTGATATGATTGTTCTTGTTACAAATGTGAATTAAGCACTCCAAATGAAAAAATTAAAAAAGTGAGATTGATAGGAATAATCTTGATAAAAACGCGAATTTACCACTCAAAATGAAGAAATTAAAAAAGTGAGTTGGATATGAATAGTATTGTTACTAACGTGTATGCGGCACTCAAAATGAAAAAATGAAAAAAGTGAATTTGATATTATTATTCTTGTTACAAACGTGAATTCAGCAGTCAAAATGAAAAAATTAAAAAAAGTGAGTTTGATATGAATATTCTTGTAATATACGCGAATTCACCCCTCGAAATGAAAAATTTAAAAAATGTGAGTTTAATATGATTATTCTTAATACAAACGC
This sequence comes from Ischnura elegans, assembly GCF_921293095.1. Classification (NCBI taxonomy): domain Eukaryota; kingdom Metazoa; phylum Arthropoda; class Insecta; order Odonata; family Coenagrionidae; genus Ischnura; species Ischnura elegans. Next base: position 18,372,910 of record NC_060248.1, read on the forward strand.
AAATTCAGCAATCAATATGAAAAAAATAAAACAAGTGACTTTGATATGAATACTCTTGTTGCAAACACGAATTCACAACTCGAAATTAAAAAATTAAAAATGTGAGTTTAAAATGAATATTCTTGTTACAAACATGTTATAAACACAAAAAATGAAATAATTAAAAAAGAGAGTTGGATATATATATACTAGTTACTAACGCCTTTAAACCACTCGAAATAAATAATTAAAAATGTGAGTTGGATATGAATATTATTGTTACTAACGCGAATTCAGCACTCAAAATGAAAAAATTAAAAAAGTGAGTTTGATATGATTATCCTTGTTACAAACGTGAATTCAGCACTAAAAATGAAATAATTAAAAAAAGTTAGTTTGATATGAATAATCTTGTTATAAACGCGAATTCACCACTCAAAATGAAAAAATTAAAAAACTGAGTTGGATATGAATATTCTTGTTACAAACATGTTATAACCACTTAAAATGAAATAATTAAAAAAGTGAGTTGGATATGAATATTCTTGAATTGAAATAATTAAAAATGTGAGTTTGAAATGAATATTCTTGTTACAAACGTGAATTCAGCACTCAAAATGAAAAATTTTAAAAATGAGTTTGATATGATTATTCTTGATACAAACGTGAATTAAGCACTCCAAATTAGAAAATTTAAAGGTGAGTTTGATATGAATATTCTTGTTATAGGCGCGAATTCACCACTCAAAATGAAAAAATTTAAAAAGTGAGTTGGATACGTATATTTTTGTTACAAACGCGAATTCATACCCTCAAAATGTAAAAATTAAATAAGTAAGTTTGATATGAGTATTCTTGATATAAACGTGAATTCAAACTCAAAATGAAAAAATTAAAAATATGAAATGAATATGAATATATTTGTTACAAACGCGAATATAGCCATCAAAATGAAAAAATCAAAAAAGTGAGTTCGATATGATTAATCTTTTTACAAATGCGAATTCACCACTTTAAAAGAAAATATTAAAAAAGTGAGTTGGAAATGAATATTTTTTTACAGACGCGAATTCAGCACGCAAAATGAAATAATTAAAAATGTGATATTTATATGAATATTCTTGTTACAAGCGCGAATACACCACTCGAAATGAAAAAATAAAAATGTGAGTTGGATATGAAAATTTTTGTTACTAACGCGAATTCAGCACTCAAAATGAAAAAATTAAAAAAGTGAGTTTGATATTGTTATTCTTGTTACAAACATGAATTCAGCACTGAAAATGAAAAAATTAAAAAAAAAGTTGGATATGAATAATCTTCTTGCAAACGTGAATTCACTACTCAAAATGAAAAAATTAAAAACGTGAGTTTGAAATGAATATTCTTTTTACAAACGCGTATTCAAAACTCGAAATTAAGAAATTTAAAAAATGTGAGTTTGATATGAATATTCTTGTGACAAACGCGCATTCACAACTCGAAATCAAGAAATTTAAAATGTGAGATTGAAATGAATATTCTTGTTACAAAACGAGAATTCACCATTCAAAATGAAAATATTAAAAATGTGAGTTTGAAATGAATATTCTTGTTACAATCGCGAATTCACCATTTAAAATTAAAAAATTAAAAAAGTGAGTTGGATATGAATATTCTTGTTACAAACGCGTATTAACCACTCGCAATGAAAAAATTAAAAATGTGAGTTGGATATGATTATTCTTGATAGAAGCAAGAATTTACTACTCAAAATCAAAAAAATAAAAAAGGTGGATTTGATATGAATAATCTTGTTACAAGGGTGAATTCACCACACAAAATGAAAAAATTAAAACAGTTAGTTTGACATGAATATTCTTGTTATATACGCGAATTCAGCAATCAATATGAAAAAAATAAAAAAAGTGAGTTTGATATGAACACTCTTGTTGAAACACGAATTCAACTCGAAATTAAAAAATTAAAAATGTGATATTTATATGAATATTCTTGTTACAAGCGCGAATACACCACTCGAAATGAAAAAATAAAAATGCGAGTTGGATATGAAAATTTTTGTTACTAACGCGAATTCAGCACTCAAAACGAAAAAATTAAAAAAATGAGTTTGATATGATTGTTCTTGTTACAAATGTGAATTAAGCACTCCAAATGAAAAAATAAAAAAAGTGAGATTGATAGGAATAATCTTGATAAAAACGCGAATTTACCACTCAAAATGAAGAAATTAAAAAAGTGAGTTGGATAAATAGTATTGTTACTAACGTGAATTCGGCACTCAAAATGAAAAAATGAAAAAAGTGAATTTGATATTATTATTCTTGTTACAAACATGAATTCAGCACTTAAAATGAAAAAATTAAAAAAAGTGAGTTTGATATGAATATTCTTGTTATATACGCGAATTCACCCCTCGAAATGAAAAATTTAAAAAATGTGAGTTTAATATGATTATTCTTAATACAAACGCAAATTCAGCAATCAATATGAAAAAAATAAAACAAGTGACTTTGATATGAATACTCTTGTTGCAAACACGAATTCACAACTCGAAATAAAAAAATTAAAAATGTGAGTTTAAAATGAATATTCTTGTTACAAACATGTTATAAACACAAAAAATGAAATAATTAAAAAAGAGAGTTGGATATAAATATACTTGTTACTAACACCTTTAAACCACTCGAAATAAATAATTAAAAATGTGAGTTGGAAATGAATATTATTGTTACTAACGCGAATTCAGCACTAAAAATGAAAAAATTAAAAAAGTGAGTTGGATATGATTATCCTTGTTACAAACGTGAATTCAGCACTAAAATTGAAAAAATTAAAAAAAGTTAATTTGATATGAATAATCTTGTTATAAACGCGAATTCACCACTCAAAATGAAAAAATTAAAAAACTGAGTTGGATATGAATATTCTTGTTACAAACATGTTATAACCACTAAAAATGAAATAATTAAAAAAGTGAGTTGGATATGAATATTCTTGAAATGAAATAATTAAAAATGTGAGTTTGAAATGAATATTCTTGTTACAAACGTGAATTCAGCACTCAAAATGAAAAATTTAAAAAATGATTTTGATATGATTATTCTTGATACAAACGTGTATTCACCACTCAAAAGAAATAATTTAAAAAGTGAGTTGGATACGTATATTCTTGTTACAAACGCGAATTCATACCCTCAAAATGTAAAAATTAAAAAAGTAAGTTTGATATGAGTATTCTTGATATAAACGTGAATTCACAACTCAAAATGAAAAAATTAAAAATGTGAAATGAATATGAATATATTTGTTACAAACGCGAATATAGCCATCAAAATGAAAAAATTAAAAAAGTGAGTTCAATATGATTAATCTTTTTACAAATGCGAATTCACCACTTTAAAAGAAAAAATTAAAAAAGTGAGTTGGATATGAATTTTTTTTTACAGACGAGAATTCAGCACGCACAATGAAATAATTAAAAATGTGAGATATATATGAATTTTTTTTAGTTACAAACACGAAATCACCACTCGAAATGAAAAAATTAAAAAAGTGATATTTATATGAATATTCTTGTTATATGCGCGAATACACCACTCGAAATGAAAAAATAAAAATGTGAGTTGGATATGAATATTATTGTTACTAACGCGAATTCAGCACTCAAAATGAAAAAATTAAAAAAATGAGTTTGATATGATTATTCTTGTTACAAATGTGAATTCAGCACTCCAAATGAAAAAATTAAAAAAGTGAGATTGATATGAATAATCTTGATAAAAACGCGAATTTACCACTCAAAATGAAGAAATTAAAAAAGTGAGTTAAATATGAATAGTATTGTTACTAACGTGAATTCGGCACTCTAAATGAAAAAATTAAAAAAGTGAATTTGATATTATTATTATTGTTACAAACGTCAATTCAGCACTCAAAATGAAAAAATTAAAACAAGTGACTTTAATATGAATATTTTTGTTGCAAACACGAATTCAGCACTCAAAGTGGAAAAAGTAAAAAAGTTAGTTTGATTTGAAAATTCTTCTAACAAACGCGAATTCATCAATCAAATTGAAAAAAATTAAAAAAGTGAGTTGGATATGAATATTCTTGTTACAAACGCGAATTGACCACTCAAAATGGAAAAATTAAAAAGTGAGTTGGAAATGAATATTTTTTTTACAAACGTAAATTTTGCAGTCAAAAAGAAAAAATTAAAAATGTGAGATTTATATGAATATTCTTGTTACAAGCGCGAATTCAGCACACAAAATGAAAAAATTAAAAATGTGAGTTTGATATGATTATTCTTGTTACAAACGTGAATTCAGGACTCAAATAAAAAAATTAAAAAAGTTAGTTTATTATGAATAATCTTGTTACAAAAGCAAATTCACCACTCAAAATGTAAAAATTAGAAAAGTAAGTTTGATATGAATTTCCTTGATATAAACGTGAATTCAAAACTCAAAATGAAATAATTAAAAATGTAAGTTCGAATTGATTATTCTTTTTAAAAACGCGCATTCACCACTCGAAATGAAAAAATTAAAAATGTGAGTTGGATATGAATTCTTATGTAACAAACGCGAATTCAGCACGCAAAATGAAAAAAATAAAAAAGTGAGATTGATATGAATTATTTTTAGTTAAAAACACGAATTCACCACTCGATATGAAAAAATAAAAAAATGAGTTTGATATGATTATTGTTGTTACAAACGTGAATTCAGCACTCAAAATGAAAAAATTAAAAATGTGAGATTGATATGAATAATCTTGATACAAACGCGAATTCACTACTCGAAATGAAAAAATAAAAAAGTGAGTTTGATATGAATAAAATTGTTTAAAACGCAAATTTACCACTCAAAATGAAAAAATAAAAAAATGTGAGATAAATGTGATCATTCTTTTTACAAACGCGAATTAAGCAATCAATATGAAATAAAATAAAAAAGTAAGTTTGATATGAATATTCTTGTGACAAACGCGAATTCATCAATCAAAATGAAAAAATTTAAAAAGGTGAATTTGATATGAAAATTATTTTTACTAACGCGAATTCAGCACTCAAAATGAAAAAATTAAAAAAATGGGTTTGATATGATTATTCTTGTTACAAATGTGAATTCAGCACTCCAAATGAAAAAATTAAAAAAGTGAGATTGATATGAATAATCTTGATAAAAACGCGAATTTACCACTCAAAATGAAGAAATTAAAAAAGTGAGTTGGATATAAATAGTATTGTTACTAACGTGAATTCGGCACTCAAAATGAAAAAATTAAAAAAGTGAATTTGATATTATTATTCTTGTTACAAACGTCAAAAAAATGAGTTTCATATGATTATTGTTGTTACAAACGTGAATTCAGCACTAAAAATGAAAAAATTAAAACAAGTGACTTTGATATGAATATTCTTGTTGCAAACACGAATTAGGCACTCAAAGTGAAAAAAGTAAAAAAGTTAGTTTGATATGAAAATTCTTCTAACAAACGCGAATTCATCAATCAAATTGAAAAAAATTAAAAAAGTGAGTTGGATATGAATATTCTTGTAACAAACGCGAATTGACCACTCAAAATGAAAAAATTAAAAAAGTGAGTTGGAAATGAATATTTTTTTTACAAACGTAAATTTTGCAGTCAAAAAGAAAAAATTAAAAAAGTGAGATTTATATGAATATTCTTGTTACAAGAGCGAATTCAGCACACAAAATGAAAAAATTAAAAATGTGAAATTGATATGATTATTCTTGTTACAAACGTGAATTCAGGACTCAAATGAAAAAATTAAAAAAGTTAGTTTAATATGAATAATCTTGTTAAAAAAGCAAATTCACCACTCAAAATGTAAAAATTAGAAAAGTAAGTTTGATATGAATTTTCTTGATATCACGTGAATTCAAAACTCAAAATGAAAAAATTTAAATAGTGAGTTCGATATGATTATTCTTTTTACAAATGCGACTTCACCACTTTAAAAGAAAAAATAAAAAAAGTGAGTTGGAAATGAATATTTTTTTTACAGACGCGAATTCAGCACGCAAAATGAAAAAAATAAAAAAGTGAGATTGATATGAATTTTTTTTAGTTACAATTACGAATTCACCACTCGATATGAAAAAATAAAAAAATGAGTTTGATATGATTATTGTTGTTACAAACGTGAATTCAGCACTCAAAATGAAAAAATTAAAATAGTGAGATTGATATGAATAATCTTGATAGAAACGCGAATTCACTACTCGAAATGAAAAAATAAAAAAGTGAGTTTGATATGAAAAAATTTGTTGAAAACGCAAATTTACCACTCAAAATGAAAAAATAAAAAAATTTGAGATAAATATGATTATTCTTGTTACAAACGCGAATTAAGCAATCAATATGAAATAAAATAAAAAAGTTAGTTTGATAAAAATATTCTTGTGACAAACGCGAATTCATCAATCAAAATGAAAAAATTTAAAAAGTGAGTTTGATATGAATATTCTTGTTACAATCGCGTATTCACAACTCGAAATTAAGAAATTAAAAATGTGAGTTTGAAATGAATAATGTTGATACAAACCGCGAATTCATCAATCAAAATGAAAAAATTTAAAAAGTGTGTTTGATATGAATATTCTTGTTACAAACGCGTATTCACAACTCGAAATTAAAATATTAAAAATGTGAGTTTGAAATGAATATTCTTGTTACAATCGCGAATTCACCATTAAAAATGAAAAAATTAAAAAATGCGTTGGATATGATTATTCTCTTTTCAAACGCGCATTCACCACTCGAAATGAAAAAATTAAAAATGTGAGTTGGATATGAATTCTTATGTAACAAACGCGAATACAGCACTCAAAATGAAAAAATTAAAAAGGTGAGATTGATTTAAATTTTTTTTAGTTAAAACACGAATTCACCACTCCAAATTTAAAAAATTAAAAAAGTGAGATTTATATGAATATTCTTGTTACAAGCGCGAATACACCACTCGAAATGAAAAAATAAAAATGTGAGATTGATATGAATAATCTTGATAAAAACGCGAATTTACCACTCAAAATGAAGAAATTAAAAAAGTGAGTTTGATATGAATAGGTTTGTTACTAACGCGAATTCAGCACTCATAATGAAAAAATTAAGAAAGTGAGTTTGATATTATTGTTCTTGTTAAAAACGCGAATTTACCACTCAAAATGAAAAAATTAAAAAAGTGAGTTTCATATGAATATTCTTTTTATATACGCGAATTCACCCCTCGAAATGAAAAATTTAAAAAATGTGAGTTTAATATGATTATTCTTGTTACAAACGTGAATTCAGAACTCAAATTAAAAAAAAAAAAGTTAGTTTAATATGAATAATCTTGTTACAAAAGCGAATTCACCACTCAAAGTGAAAAAAGTAAAAAAGTTAGTTTGATATGAATATTCTTCTAACAAACGCGAATTCATCAATCAAATTGTAAAAAATTAAAAAAGTGAGTTGGATATGAATATTCTTGTTCTTATTCTTGTTACAAACTCGAAATTCCAAATTTAAAAATGTGAGCTTGAAATGAATATTCTTGTTACAAGCGCGAATTCAGCACACAAAATGAAAAAATTAAAAATGTGAGTTTGATATGATTATTCTTGTTACAAACGTGAATTCAGGTCTCAAATAAAAAAATTAAAAAAGTTAGTTTAATATGAATAATCTTGTTACAAAAGCAAATTCACCACTCAAAATGTAAAAATTAGAAAAGTAAATTTGATATGAATATTCTTGATATAAATGTGAATTCAAAACTCAAAATGAAAAAATTAAAAATATGAGTTCGATATGATTATTCTTTTTACAAATGCGAATTCACCACTTTAAAAGAAAAAATAAAAAAAGTGAGTTGGAAATGAATATTTTTTTTACAGACGCGAATTCATCACTCGATATGAAAAATTAAAAAAATGAGTTTGATATGATTATTGTTGTTACAAACGTGAATTCAGCACTCAAAATGAAAAAATGAAAAAAGTGAGATTGATATGAATAATCTTGATACAAACGCGAATTCACTACTCGAAATGAAAAAATAAAAAAGTGATTTTGATATGAATAATTTTGTTAAAAACGTAAATTTACCACTCAAAATGAAAAAAAAAAATGTGAGATAAATATGATTATTCTTGTTACAACGGCGAATTAAGCAATCAATATGAAATAAAATAAAAAAGTTAGTTTGATATGAATATTCTTGTGACAAACGCGAATTCATCAATCAAAATGAAAAAATTAAAAAAGTGAGTTTGATATGAATATTCTTGTTACAATCGCTTATTCACAACTCGAAATTAAGAAATTAAAAATGTGAGTTTGAAATGAATAATCTTGTTACAAACGCGAATTCACCATTCAAAATGAAATAATTAAAAAAGTGAGTTAAATATGAATATTCTTGTTACAAACGCGTATTCACAACTCGAAATTAAAATATTAAAATTGTGAGTTTGAAATGAATATTCTTGTTACAATCGCGAATTCTCCATTAAAAATGAAAAAATTTAAAAATGCGTTGGATATGATTATTCTTGTTACAAACGCGTATTCACCACTCGAAATGAAAAAATTAAAAATGTGAGTTGGATATGAATTCTAATGTAACAATTGCGAATACAGACCTCAAAATGAAAAAATTAAAAAGGTGAGATTGATTTGAATTTTTTTTAGTTAAAACACGAATTCACCACTCCAAATTTAAAAAAATTAAAAAAGTGAGGTTTATATGAATATTCTTGTTACAAGCGCGAATTCAGCACACAAAATGAAAAAATAAAAAATGTTAGTTTGGTATGATTATTCTTGTTACAAACGTGAATTCAGGACTCAAATAAAAAAATTAAAAAAGTTAGTTTAATATGAATAATCTTGTTACAAAAGCAAAATCACCACTCAAAATGTAAAAATTAGAAAAGTAAGTTTGATATGAATATTCTTGATATAAACGTGAATTCAAAACTCAAAATGAAAAAATTAAAAATGTGAGTTCGATATGATTATTCTTTTTACAAATGCGAATTCACCACTTGAAAAGAAAAAATAAAAAAAGTGAGTTGGAAATGAATATTTTTTTTACAGACGCGAATTCAGCACTCAAAATGAAAAAAATACAAAAGTGAGATTGATATGAATTTTTTTTAGTTACAAACACGAATTCACCACTCGATATGAAAAATTAAAAAAATGAGTTTGATATGATTGTTGTTGTTACAAACGTGAATTCAGCACTCAAAATGAAAAAATAAAAAAGTGAGATTGATATGAATAATCTTGATACAAACGCGAATTCACTACTCGAAATGAAAAAATAAAAAAGTGAGTTTGATATGAATAATTTTGTTAAAAACGCAAATTTACCACTCAAAATGAAAAAATAAAAAAATGTGAGATAAATATGATTTTTCGTGTTACAAACGCGAATTAAGCAATTAATATGAATTAAAATAAAAAAGTTAGTTTGATATGAATATTCTTGTGACAAACGCGAATTCATCAATCAAAATGAAAAAATTAAAAAAGTGACTTTGATATGAATATTCTTCTTACAAGTGCGAATTCACCATTAAAAATGAAAAAAGTGAGTTGGATATGAAAATTCTTGTTACAAACCCATATTAAACACTCGAAATGTAAAAATTAAAAATGTAACAAAAGCGAATTCACAAATCAAAATTAAAAAATTAAAAAAGTGAGTTGGATATGAATATTCTTGTTACAACCGCGAATTCACCATTAAACATGAATAAATTAAAAAAGTGATGTGAATGTGTATATTCTTGTTACAAACGCGTATTTAACACTCGAAATGAAAAAATTATAAAAGTTAGATTGATATAAATATTCTTGTTACAAGCGCGAATACACCACTCGAAATGAAAAAATAGAAATGTGAGTTGGATATGAATATTCTTGTTACTAACGCGAATTCAGCACTCAAAATGGAACAATTAAAAAAAAAAGTTTCATATGAATAACCTTGTTACAAACGTGAATTCACTACTCAATATGAAAAAATTAAAAACGTGAGTTTGATATGAATATTCTTGTTACAAACACGTATTCATCACTCGAAATAAAGAAATTTAAAAAATGTGAGTTCAATATGATTATTCTTGTTACAAAAGCGAATTCATCAATCAAATTGGAAAAAAATTAAAAAAGTGTGTTGGATATGAATATTATTGTTACAAACGCGTATTCACAACTCGAAATTCAGAATTTAAAAATGTGAGTTTGAAATAAATATTCTTGTTACAAACGCGAATTCACCACTCAAAATGAAAAAAATTAAAAAAGTGAGTTGGAAATGAATTTTCTTGTTACAAGCGCGAATTCAGCACACAAAATGAAAGAAATTAAAAATGTGAGTTTGATTTATTGTTATTCTTGTTGCAAACGTGAATTCAGCACTCCAAATGAAAAAATTAAAAAAGTGAGACTGATATGAATAATCTTGATAAAAACGCGAATATACCATTCGAAATGAAGAAATTAAAAAGTGAGTTGGATATGAATAGTTTTGTTACTAACGCGAATTCAGCACTCATAATGAAAAAATTAAGAAAGTGAGTTTGATATTATTGTTCTTGTTACAAACGTGAATACAGCACTCAAAATGAAAAAATTAAAAAAAGTGAGTTTGATATGAATAATCTTGTTAAAAACGCGAATTTACCACTCAAAATGAAAAAATTAAAAAAGTGAGTTTGATATTAATATTCTTGTTATATACGCGAATTCACCCCTCGAAATGAAAAATTTTAAAAATGTGAGTTTAATATGATTATTCTTGTTACATACGCGAATTCAGCAATCAATATGAAAAAAATATAACAAGTGAGTTTGATATGAATATTCTTGTTGCAAACACGAATTCAGCACTCAAAGTGAAAAAAGTAAAAAAGCTAGTTTGATATGAATATTCTTGTAACAAACGCGAATTCATCAATCAAATTGAAAAAAATTAATAAATTGAGATGGATATTAATATATTTTTGTTACAAACGCGTATTCACAACTCGACATTCTGAATTTAAGAATATGAGTTTGAAATGAATATTCTTGTTACAAACGCGAATTGAAAAAATTAAAAATGTGAGTTGGATATGAATTTTAATGTTACAAACGCGAATTCAGCACTCAAAATGAAAAAATTAAAAAAGTGACTTTGATATGAATATTCTTCTTACAAGCGCGAATTCACCATTAAAAATGAAAAAAGTGAGTTGGATATGAAAATTCTTGTTACAAACCCATATAAAACACTCGAAATGTAAAAATTATAAATGTAACAAAAGCGAATACACAAATCAAAATTAAAAAATTAAAAAAGTGAGTTGGATATGAATATTCTTGTTACAACCGAGAATTCACCATTAAACATGAATAAATTAAAAAAGTGAGGTGAATGTGTACATTCTTGTTACAAACGCGTATTTAACACTCGAAATGAAAAAATTACAAAAGTTAGATTGATATAAATATTCTTGTTACAAGCGCGAATACACCACTCGAAATGAAAAAATAGAAATGTGAGTTGGATATGAATATTCTTGTTACTAACGCGAATTCAGCACTCAAAATGGAACAATTAAAAAAAAAAGTTTCATATGAATAACCTTGTTACAAACGTGAATTCACTACTCAATATGAAAAAATTAAAAACGTGAGTTTGATAGGAATATTCTTGTTACAAACAAGTATTAATCAATCAAATTGGAGAAAAATTAAAAAAGTGTGTTGGATATGAATATTATTGTTACAAACGCGTATTCACAACTCGAAATTCAGAATTTAAAAATGTGAGTTTGAAATAAATATTCTTGTTACAAACGCGAATTCACCACTCAAAATGAAAAAAATTAAAAAAGTGAGTTGGAAATGAAATTTCTTGTTACATGCGCGAATTCAGCACACAAAATGAAAAAAATTAAAAATGTGAGCTTGATTTATTGTTATTCTTGCTGCAAACGTGAATTCAGGACTCAAATAAAAAAATTAAAAAAGTTAGTTGAATATGAATAATCTTTTATCAAAGGCAAATTCTCCACTCAAAATGTCAAAATTAGAAAAGTAAGTTTGATATGAATATTCTTGATATAAACGTGAATTCAAAACTCAAAATGAAAAAATTAAAAATGTGAGTTCGATATGAATATTCTTGTTACAAATGCGAATTCACCACTTTAAAAGGAAAAATTAAAAAAGTGAGCTGGAAATGTATATTTTTTTTCAGACGCGAATTCAGCACGCAAAATGAAAAAAATAAAAAAGTGAGATTGATATGAATTTTTTTTACTTAAATTCAAAACGAAATATACGAATTCACCACTCCATATGAAAAATTAAAAAAATGAGTTTGATATGATTATTGTTGTTACAAACGTGAATTCAGCACCCAAAATGAAAAAATTAAAAAAGTGAGTTCGATATGAATAATCTTGATACAAATGCGAATTCACTACTATAAATGAAAAAATAAAAATGTAAGTTGGATATGAATAATTTTGTTACAAACGTGAATTTACTACTCAAAACGAAAAAATTAAAAAAGTGAGTTTGATATGAATAATTTTTACTTAAATTCAAAACGAAATATACGAATTCACCACTCCATATGAAAAATTAAAAAAATGAGTTTGATATGATTATTGTTGTTACAAACGTGAATTCAGCACCCAAAATGAAAAAATTAAAAAAGTGAGTTCGATATGAATAATCTTGATACAAATGCGAATTCACTACTATAAATGAAAAAATAAAAATGTAAGTTGGATATGAATAATTTTGTTACAAACGTGAATTTACTACTCAAAACGAAAAAATTAAAAAAGTGAGTTTGATATGAATAATTTTGTTAAAAACGCAAATTTACCACTCAAAATGTAAAAATTAAAAAAGTGAGTTCGATATGAATAATCTTGATACAAATGCGAATTCACTACTATAAATGAAAAAATAAAAATGTAAGTTGGATATGAATAATTTTGTTACAAACGCAAATTTACCACTCAAAATGTAAAAATTAAAAATGTGAGTTTGATATGATTATTCTTGATATAAACAAGAATTAAGCACTAAAAATTAAAAATTAAAAAGTTGTGTTTGATATGAATATTCTTGTTTCAATCGCAAATTCACAGTTTAAAATGAAAAAATTAAAAAAGTGAATTGGATATGAATATTCTTGTTACAAACGCGTATTAACCACTCGAAATGAAAAAATTAAAAATGTGAGTTGGATATGAATTTTTTTGTTGCAAACGCGAATTCAGCACTCAAAATGAAAAAAAAAAAGTGACTTTGATATGAATATTCTTCTTACAAGCGCGAATTCACCATTAAAAATGAAAAAAGTGAGTTGGATATGAAAATTCTTGTTACAAACGCATATTAAACACTCGAAATGTAAAAATTAAAAATTAAACAAACGCGAATTCACAATTCAAAATTAAAAAATTAAGAAAGTGAGTTGGATATGAATATTCTTGTTACACACGCGTATTCACAACTTGAAATTCAGAATTATAAATGTGAGTTTGAAATGTATATTCTTGTTACAAACGCGAATTCAACATTAAAAATGAAAAAAATTAAAAAAGTTAGTTGGAAATGAATATTTTTTTTACAAACGCAAATTTTGCACTCAAAATGAAAAAATTAAAATAGTGAGATTGATATGAATAATCTTGATAAAAACGGGAATTTACCACTCAAAATGAAGAAATTAAAAAAGTGAGTTGGATATGAATAGTAATTTTACTAATGCGAATTCAGCACTCAAAATGAAAAAATTAGAAAATTGAGTTTGATATTATTATTCTTGTTACTATCGCGAATTCAGCACATAAAATGAAAAAATTAAAAATGTGAGTTTGATATAATTATTCTTGTTACGAACGTAAATTCAGGACTCAAATAAAAAAATTAAAAAAGTTAGTTTAATATGAATAATCTTGTTAAAAAGCAAATTCACCACTCAAAATGTAAAAATTAGAAAAGTAAGTTTGATATAAATATTCTTGATATAAACGTGAATTCACAACTCAAAATGAAAAAATTAAAAATTTGAGTTCGATATGATTATTCTTGTTACAAACGCGTATAAACCACTCGAAATGAAATAATTAAAAATGTTGGTTTTAAATGAATATTATTGTTAAAAACGTGAATTCAAAACTCATAATAAAAAAAACTAAAAAAATGAGTTGGATACGTATATTCTTGTTACAAACGCGAATTCACCACTCAAAATGAAAAAATTGAAAAAGTGATATTGATATGAATATTCTTGTTACAAACGCGAATTCACCACTCAAAATGAAAAATTTAAAAAGTGAGTTGGATACGTCTATTCTTGTTACAAACGTGGATTCACCACTCCAAATGAAAAAATTAAAAATGTGAAATGAATATGAATATATTTGTTAAAAACGCGAATATAGCCATCAAAATGAAAAAATTAAAAAAGTGAGTTCGATATGATTAATCTTTTTACAAATGCGAATTCACCACTTTAAAAGAAAATTTAAAAAAGTGAGTTGGAATTGAATATTTTTTTTACAGACGCGAATTCAGCACGCAAAATGAAAAAATTAAAAAAGAGAGATTGATATAAATTTTTTTTAGTTACAAACACGCAATAATCGCTCTAAATGAAAAAATTAAAAAAGTGAGATTGATATGAATAATCTTGTTAAAAACGGGAATTTACCACTCAAAATGAAAAAATTAAAAAAGTGAGTTTGATTAATATTCTTGTTATATACGCGAATTCACCCCTCTGAATGAAAATTTTAAAAAACCTGAGTTTAATATGATTATTCTTGTTACAAACGCGAATTCAGCAATCAATATGAAAAAAATAAAACAAGTGAGTTTGATATGAATATTCTTGTTGCAAACACGAATTCAGCACTCAAAGTGAAAAAAGTAAAAAAGTTAGTTTGATATGAATATTCTTGTAACAAACGCAAATTCATCAATCAAATAGAAAATTATTAAAAAAGTGAGTTGGATATGAATATTTTTGTTACAAATGCGTATTCACAACTCGAAATTCAGAATTTAAAAATGTGAGTTTGAAGTGAATATTCTTGTTACAAACGCGAATTGACCACTCAAAATGAAAAAATTAAAAAAGTTAGATTTATTTGAATATTCTTGTTACAAGCAAGAATTCAGCACACAAAATAAATTAATTAAAATTGTGAGTTTAATATGATTATTCTTGTTATAAACGTGAATCCTGAACTCAAATAAAAAAATTAAAAAAGTTAGTTTAATATGAATTATCTTGTTACAAAAGCGAATTCACCACTCAAAATGTAAAAATTAGAAAAGTAAGTTTGATATGAATATTCTTGATATAAACGTGAATTCACAACTCAAAATGAAAAAATTAAAAAAGTGACTTTGATATGAATATTTTTCTTACAAGCGCAAATTCACAATTAAAAATGAAAAAAGTGAGTTGGATATGAAAATTCTTGTTACAAACGCATATTGACCACTCGAAATGTAAAAATTAAAAATGTAACAAACGCGAATTCACAAATCAAAATTAAAAAGTTAAAAAAGTGAGTTGGATATGAATATTCTTGTTACATACGCGTATTCACAACTCGAAATTAAAAAATTAAAAATGTGAGTTTGAAATGAGTATTCTTGTTACAAACGCGAATTCAACATTAAAAATGAAAAAATTAAAAGAGTTAGTTAAATATGAATATTCTTGTTACAAACGCGTATTCACCACTCGAAATGAAAAAATGAAAAATGAGAGTTGAATATGAATTCCAATGTCACAAACGCGAATTCAGCATTCAAAATGAAAAAATAAAAACAGTGAGTTTGATATGAATATTCTTGTTACAAGCGCGAATTCACCATTTAACATGAATAAATTAAAAAAGTGAGGTGAATGTGTATATTCTTGTTACAAACACTCGAAATGAAAAAATTATAAAGTTAGATTGATATAAATATTCTTGTTACAAGCGCGAATACACCACTCGAAATGAAAAAATAGAAATGTGAGTTGGATATGAATATTCTTGTTACTAATGCGAATTCAGCAAACAAAATAAAAAAATAAAATAAAAAGTTTGATATGAATAACCTTGTTACAAACGTGAATTCACTACTCAAAATGAAAAAATTAAAAACGTGAGTTTGATATGAATATTCATGTTACAAACGCGTATTCACAACTCGAAATTCAGAATTTTAAAATGTGAGTTTGAAATGAATATTCTTGTTACAAACGCGAATTCACAACTCATAATGAAAAAAATTAAAAAAGTGAGTTGGAAATGAATATTTTTTTACAAACGCAAATTTTGCACTCAAAATGAAAAAATAAAAAAAGTGAGATTTATATGAATATTCTTGTTACAAGCGAAATTCAGCACTCAAAATGAAAAAAAATAAAAATGTGAGTTTCATATGATTATTATTTATACAAACGTGAATTCAGGACTCAAATAAAAAAATTAAAAAAGTTAGTTTAATATGAATAATCTTGTTACAAAAGCAAATTCACCACTCAAAATGTAAAAATTAGGAAAGTAAGTTTGATATAAATATTCTTGATATAAAAGTGAATTCACAACTCAAAATGAAAAAATTAAAAATGTGAGTTCGATTTGATTATTCTTGTTACAAACGCGTATAAACCATTCGAAATGAAATAATTAAAAATTTTGGTTTTAAATGAATATTATTGTTAAAAACGTGAATTCAAAACTAATAATTAAAAAAATTAGTTGGATACGTATATTCTTGTTACAAACGCGAATTCACCACTCAAAATGAAAAAATTAAAAAAGTGAGAGTGATATAAATATTCTTGTTACAAACGCGAATTCACCACTCAAAATGAAAAAAATTAAAAAGTGAGTTTGATATGATTATCCTTGTTACAAACGTGAATTCAGCACTAAAAATGAAAAAATTAAAAAAAGTTAATTTGATATGAGTATTCTTTATATAAACGTGAATTCACCACTCAAAATGAAAAAATTAAAAATGTGAAATGAATATGAATGTATTTGTTACAAACGCGAATGTAGCCATCAAAATGAAAAAATTAAAAAAGTGAGTTCGATATGATTTATCTTTTTAGAAATGCGAATTCCGCACGCAAGATGAAAAAAATAAAAAGGTGAGATTGATATGAATTTTTTTTAGTTACAAACACGTATTCCACACTCCATATGAAAAATTAAAAAAATGAGTTTGATATGATTATTGTTTTTACAAACGTGATTTCAGCTTCCAAAATGAAAAAATGAAAAAAGTGAGATTGATATGAATAATCTTGATACAAACGCGAATTCACTGCTCGAAATGAAAAAATAAAAATGTGAGTCTGATATGAATAATTTTGTTAAAAACGCAAATTTACCACTCAAAATGAAAAAATAAAAAATGTGAGATAAATATGATTATTCTTGTTACAAACGTGAATTCAGCAATCAATATGAAATAAAATAAAAAAGGTGAGTTTGATATAAATATTCTTGTTGCAAACACGAATTCAGCACTCAAAGTGAAAAAAGTAAAAACGTTAGTTTGATATGAATATTCTTGTGACAAACGCGAATTCATTAATCAAATTGCAAAAATTAAAAAAGTGAGTTTAACATGAATATTCTTGTGACAAACGCGTATTCACAACTCGAAATTAAAAAATGTAAAATGTGAGTTTGAAATGAATATTCTTGTTACAAACGCGAGTTCACCATTCAAAATGAAAAAAATAAAAAAGTGAGTTGGAAATGAATATTCTTGTTACAAACGCGTATCCACAACTCGAAATCAAAATATTAAAAATGGGAGTTTGTAATGAATATTCTGGTTACAATCGCGTATTAACCAATCGAAATGAAAAATTTAAAAATGTGAGTTGGATATGAATTTTAATGTTACAAACGCGAATTCAGCACTCAAAATGAAAAAATTAAGAAAGTGAGTTTGCTATTATTATTCTTGTTACAAACGTGAATTCAGCACTCAAAATGAAAAAATTAAAAAAGTGAGTTTGATATGAATAATCTTGTTAAAAACGCGAATTTACCACTCAAAATGAAAAAAATTAAAAAAGTAAGTTGGAAATGAATATTTTTTTTACAAACGCAAATTTTGCACTCAAAATGAAAAATTTAAAAAATGTGAGTTTAATATGATTATTCTTCTTACAAATGCGAATTCAGCAATCAATATGAAAAAAATAAAACAAGTGAAATTGATATAAATATTCTTGTTACAAACGCGTATACACAACTCGAAATTCAGAATTATAAATGTGAGTTTGAAATGAATATTCTTGTTACAAACGCGAATTCACCACTCAAAATGAAAAAAATTAAAAAAGTGACTTGGAAATGATTATTTTTTTACAAACGCAAATTTTAAACTCAAAACGAAAAAATTAAAAAATTGAGATTGATATGAATAATCTTGATAAAAACGTGAATTCACCACTCAAAATGAAGAAATTAAAAAAGTGAGTTGGATATGAATAGTATTGTTACTAACGCGAACTCAGCACTCAAAATGAAAAAATTAAGAAAGTGAGTTTGATATTATTCTTGTTACTAACGCGAATTCAGCACACAAAATGAAAAAATTAAAAATGTGAGTTTGATATGATTAATCTTGTTACAAACTTGAATTCAGGACTCAAATAAAAAAATTAAAAAAGTTAGTTTAATATGAATAATCTTGTTAAAAAGCGAATTCACCACTCATAATGTAAAAATTAGAAAAGTAAGTTTGATATGAATATTCTTGATATAAACGTGAATTCACCACACAAAATGAAAAAATTAAAAATGTGAGTTCGATATGAATATTCTTGTAACAAACGCGCATAAACCACTCGAAATGAAATAATTAAAAATGTGAGTTTGAAATGAATATTCTTGTTACAAACGTGAAATAACCACTACAAAAGAAAAAATTAAAAAAGTGAGTTGGATATGAATATTCATGTTACAAACGCGTATTAACCACTCCAAATGAAATAATTAAAAATGTGGGTTTGAAATGAATATTCTTGTTAAAAACGTGAATTCAAAACTCAAAATAAAAAAATTTAAAAAATGAGTTGGTTACGTATATTCTTGTTACAAACACGAATTCACCACTTAAAATGAAAAAATTAAAAAAGTGAGATTGATATAAATATTCTTGTTACAAACGCGTATACACAACTCGAAATTATGTATTATAAATGTGAGTTTGAAATGAGTATTCTTGTTACAAACGCGAATTCAACATTAAAAATAAAAAAATTAAAAAAGTTAGTTGGATATGAATATTCTTGTTACAAACTCGTATTCACCACTCGAAATGAAAACATTAAAAATGTGAGTTGGATATGAATTCTAATGTCACAAACACGAATTAGCACTCAAAATAAAAAAATTAAAAAAGTGACTTTGATATGAATATTCTTCTTACAAGCGCGAATTCACCATTTAAAATGAAAAAAGTGACTTGGATATTAAAGTCTTGTTAGAAACGCATATTAAACACTCGAAATGTAAAAATTAAAAATGAAACAAACGCGAATTCACAAATCAAAATTAAAAAATAAAAAAAGTGAGTTGGATATGAATATTCTTGTTACACACGCGTATTCACAACTCGTAATTCAGAATTATAAATCTAAGTTTGAAATGAATATTCTTGTTACAAACGCGAATTCACCACTCAAAATGAAAAAAATTAAAAAAGTGAGTTGGAAATGAATATTTTTTTTAGAAACCCAAATTTTGCACTCAAAATGATAAAATTAAGAAAGTGAGTTTGATATTATTATTCTTGTTCCTATCGCGAATTCAGTACACAAAATGAAAAAGTTAAAAATGTGAGTTTGATATGATTATTCTCGTTAAAACGTGAATTCAGGACTCAATTAAAAAAATTAAAAAAGTTTGTTTAAAATGAATATTCTTGTTACAAACATGTTATAACCACAAAAAATTAAATAATTAAAAAAGTGATTTGGTTATAAATATTCTTGTTACAAACGCGTATTAACCACTCGAAATGAAATAATTAAAAATGTGAGTTTGAAATGAATATTCTTGTTACAAACGTGAAATAACCACTACAAATGAAAAAATTAAAAAAGTGAGTTGGATATGAATATTCATGTTACAAACGCGTATTTACCACTCGAAATGAAATAATTAAAATTGTGAGTTTGAAATGAATATTCTTGTAACAAACGTGAATTCAACATTCAAATGAAAAAATTAAAGAAATGAGTTTGATATGATTATTCTTGACACAAACGCGAATTCACCACTCAAAATGTAAAAATTACAAAAGTTAGTGTGATATTAATATTCTTGTTATATACGCAAATAAGCCAATCAATATGAAAAAATTTAAAAAGTGAGTTGGATACGTATATTCTTGTTACAAACGCGAATTCGCCATTCAAAATGGAAAAATTAAAAAAGTAAGTTTGATATCAATATTCTTGATATAAACGTGAATTCACAACTCAAAATGAAAAAATTAAAAATGTGAGTTGAATATGAATATATTTGTTACATACGCGAATATAGCACTCAAAATGAAAAAATAAATAAAGTGAGTTCGATATGATTATTCTTTTTAGAAATGCGAATTCACCACTTTAAAAGAAAAAATTATAAATGTGAGTTGGAAATGAAAATTTTTTTTACCAACGCGATTCAGCACGCAAAATGAAAAAATTAAAAAAGTGAGATTTATATGAATATTCTTGTTACAAGCCTGATTACACCATTCAAAATGAAAAAATAAAAAAAGTGAGTTGGATATGAATATTCTTGTTACAAACGCGTATTCACAACTCGAAATTAAAATTTAAAAAATGCGAGTTGGACATGAATTTTAATGTTACAAACGCGAATTGTTACAAGCACTCAAAATGAAAAAATTAAAAAAGTGAGTTTGATATGAATATTCTTCTTACAAGCTCGAATTCAGCATTAAAAATGAAAAAAGTGAGTTGGATATGAAAATTCTTGTTACAAACGCATATTAACCACTCGAAATGTAAAAATTAAAAATGTAACAAACGCGAATTCACAAATCAAAATTAAAAAATTAAAAAAGTGAGTTGGATATGAATATTCTTGTTACATACGCGTATTCACAACTCGAAATTAAAAATGTGAGTTTGAAATGAATATTCTTGTTACAAACGCGAATTCAACATTAAAAATGAAAACATTAAAAAAGTTTGTTGGATATGAATATTCTTGTTACAAACGCGTATTCACCACTCAAAATGAAAAAATTAAAAATGTGAGTTGGATATGAATTCTAATGTCACAAACGCGAATTCAGCACTCAAAATGAAAAAATTAAAAAAGTGAGTTTGATATGAATATTCTTGTTACAAGCGCGAATTCACCATTAAAAATGAATAAATTAAAAAAGTGAGTTGAATGTGTATATTCTTGTTACAAACGCGTATTTACCACTCGAAATGAAAAATTAAAAATGTGAGTTTGAAATGAATATTCTTGTTACAAACGTGAAATCAGCACTCAAAATGAAAAAATTAAAAAAGTGAGATTGATATGAATAATCTTGATAAAAACGCGAATTTACCACTCAAAATGAAGAAATTAAAAAAGTGAGTTGGATATGAATATTCTTGTTACAAAAGCGAATTCAGTTCTCAAAATGAAATAATTAAGAATGTGAGTTTGGTATTATTATTCTTGTTACAAACGCGAATTCAGCACTAAAAATGAAAAAATTAAAAAAGTGAGTTTGATATTATCATTGTTGTTACAAACGTGAATTCAGCACTCAAAATGAAAAAATTAAAAAAAGTGAGTTTAATATGAATAATCTTGTTACAAACGTGAATTCACTACTCAAAATGAAAAAATTAAAAACGTGAGTTTGATATGAATATTCTTGTTATATACGCGAATTCACCCCTTGAAATGAAAAATTTTAAAAATGTGAGTTTAATATGATTATTCTTGTTGCAAACACGAATTCAGCACTCAAAGTTAAAAAATTAAAAAAATGAGTTTTATATGAATATTCTTGTGAGAAACGCGTATTCACAACTCGAAATTAAGAAATTTAAAATGTGAGTTTGAAATGAATATTCTTGTTACAAACGCGAATTCACCATTCAAAATGAAAAAATAAAAAAAGTGAGTTGGATATGAATATTCTTGTTACAAACGCGAATTCACCATTCAAAATGAAAAAATAAAAAAAGTGAGTTGGATATGAATATTCTTGTTACAAACGCGTATTCAAAACTCGAAATTAAAATTTTAAAAATGTGAGTTGGACATGAATTTTAATGTTACAAACGCGAATTCAGCACTCAAAATGAAAAAATTAAAAAAGTGAGTTTGAAATGAATATTCTTCTTACAAGCGCGAATTCACCATTAAAAATGAAAAAAGTGAGTTGGATATGAAAATTCTTGTTACAAACGCATATTAACCACTCGAAATGTAAAAATTAAAAATGTAACAAACGCGAATTCACAAATCAAAATTAAAAAATTAAAAAAGTGAGTTGGATATGAATATTCTTGTTACATACGCGTATTCACAACTCGAAATTAAAAATGTGAGTTTGAAATGAATATTCTTGTTACAAACGCGAATTCAACATTAAAAATGAAAACATTAAAAAAGTTAGTTGGATATGAATATTCTTGTTACAAACGCGTATTCACCACTCGAAATGAAAAAATTAAAAATGTGAGTTGGATATGAATTCTAATGTCACAAACGCGAATTCAGCACTCAAAATGAAAAAATTAAAAAAGTGAGTTTGATATGAATATTCTTGTTACAAGCGCGAATTCACCATTAAAAATGAATAAATTAAAAAAGTGAGTTGAATGTGTATATTCTTGTTACAAACGCGTATTTACCACTCGAAATGAAAAAATTAAAAATGTGAGTTTGAAATGAATATTCTTGTTACAAACGTGAAATCAGCACTCAAAATGAAAAAATTAAAAAAATGAGTTTGATGTGATTATTCTTGATACAAACGCGAATTTAGCACTCAAAATGAAAAAATTAAAAAAGTGAGTTTGATATGAATATTTTTGTTACAAACACGAATTCACCACTCGAAATGAAAAAATTAAAAAAGTGAGTTTGATATGAAAATTCATTTACAAACGTGTATTCACCACTCAAAATGAAAAAATTAAAAAAGTGAGTTGGATATGAAAATTCTTGTTACATTACAATTTTTCAGGCGTAATTTTCAGATACGAAGCATCAGCGTCAAGCCTGTAACATGTGAATAATACCCAAGCTCTGCTGAAAATTTTAGAATAAACCAAATTTAATTTAAATGGTTCATTAAATAATATAAAATACATCGTACCGCTAAACTGGTTTGTAAGAGGTTTATTTCTAATCAAACGACAATTTTATATTAACTCATAAGTGTTAATTTATTATGTAACCAGGCCGTCACAGAAAAAATTGTATTTTTTATAAAGACGAGTGGATGGGTGCTTGAATTCTTCAAGCGGGTTGGAGAGGGTAGAGAAAACATAATTGTGTCACGTGGTTTCGAGTCTCGTGTCCATACGTTTTTGAAAAGTTCTAAAATTCCACCACGTAATGTCAAAGCAATTCGATATATTTTATGATAGCGCAGATTCAATATTTATCGAAAGATAGTCCATCCTCTGCATTGATTTCTATTGAAAAGTACGTGGAATACTAATATGTACTCACATACCAAATTTTATTGGTCTAACTGATATAGTTATGAAAATATATATATTTGAATATTGGTTACAATAATGGAATCAAATGAATAAAGTGACATCTGTATTGAAAAATACGCAATTCTATTCATGTTTTTATAATGTTATCCATTTCTGTTCATTCTATTGATCCAATATCTATTACTTTCTCAACTATGCCCTTCGATGGTGATGATGTGGTATAGCAATTCGATATATTTTAAGGAAACGCAGATTCGATATTTATCGTATGTGAGACTTCATAGACAACATATTTACCGTGTGCATTATGAGGAATACCAATATGTACCCATTTACCAAATTTCATTCACCTACCTCAAACACTTATCAAGTTATGTCAATATTCGTATTTGTTATAATAATCGAATTGAACTTTCGATTATACTGACATCTGTACAGTAAAATGCTCATAGCTATTGATTAGAGTTTCATTCTATGGTCATCCACTATCTATTACCTTATCAGGTATGCCCATGGATTTTAAATTCTATGTGCTATAGCAATTCGATATATTTTAAGGAAACGCAGATTCGATATATATCGAATGTGAAACAACATATAAACATATTTTCCCTGTGCATTATGAGAAATGACAATATGTACTTATTTACCAAATTTCATTCATCTACCTCAAATACTTATCAAGTTATGTCAACATTCGTATTTGTTATAATAATCGAATCGAACATTCGATTATTCTGACAGCTGTACAGTAAAATGCTTATAACTATTGATTAGAATTTCATTTTATGGTCGTACACTATCTATTACCGTATCAACTATGCCGGTTGTTGCTAAATGCTATGTGGTATTGCAATTCGATATATTTTACGGAAACGCATAAACGATATATATCGAATGTGAGACTTCATAAGAAGCATATTTCCCCCGTGCGTTATGGGGACTACCAACATATACCCATTAACCAAATTTAATTCATATACCTCAAATGCTTATCAAGTTATGTCAATATTCGTATTTCTTATAATAATCGAATCGGAATTTCGATTATGCGGACGCTTGTAAGATAAAATTCGCAATTGAAATCATTCAGAATTAATTCTATTGTCAACCACAACAAAATTCAGCCTCAACTTTGCCCGTAGGTATTAAATCCTATGTGTTATAGCAATTCGATATATTTTAAGAAAACGCAGATTCGATATATATCGAATGTGAAACTACACACAGTAACTATTCTCAATGTACGTCGAGAGGATTACCAAGATGTACTCATTTACCGAATTTCGTTGGTGTAACGAAAAAACTTATCAAGTTATGCCAATTTACTTATTTGGTATAATAATCGAACCGAACTTTCGATTAAATTGACACCTGTAAAGTGAAATGCGCAATGCTATTCATTCAAATTTGATTCTCTAGTCATCCACCTCATATTTCCTACTCAACTTTCCCCGTGGATGTTAAATCCTATGTGGTATATCAATTCGATATATATTTAGAAAACGCAGATTCGATATATATCGAATGTGAGACTACATACCTTACGTATTCCCACTGTACATCATGAGGAATACCAAGATGTACTCATTTACCAAATTTCGTTGGTGTAACAAAAATACTTATCAAGTTATGCCAATATACTTATTTGGTATAATAATCGAATCGAACTTTCGATTAAACTTACACCTGTAAAGTGAAATGTGCATTGCTAGTGTTAAAAATTCAATTCTTTGCTCATCCACTACATATTTCCTACTCAACTCTCCCCGTGAGTGTTAAATCCTATGTGATTTAGCAATTCGATGTATTTTAAGAAAACGAAGATTCGATATATATCGAATTTTAGACTACATACAGTACCTAATCTCAAAGTTCATCATGAGG
The DNA here is from genome assembly GCF_921293095.1 of Ischnura elegans. Classification (NCBI taxonomy): domain Eukaryota; kingdom Metazoa; phylum Arthropoda; class Insecta; order Odonata; family Coenagrionidae; genus Ischnura; species Ischnura elegans. Next base: position 18,398,561 of record NC_060248.1, read on the forward strand.
ATTATACAAAAATGTACTTATTTACCAAATTTGGTTGGTTTACGATAAATACATGTCAAGAATTGCCAATTTACTTATTTGGTATAATAATCGAATCGAAATTTCGATAATACCGACACCTGGACAGTAAAATGCGCAATGCTACTGATTCAAATAACCTTCTGTGGTCTTACACTATAATATTCTCCCTAAACTTTGACCGTGGATGTTAAATCCCTCGTATTATAGCAATTCGATATATTTTAAGAAAACGCAGATTCGATATATATCGAATATGAGACAACATAGTGAACATATTTACTCAATGCATTATGTGTAATACCAATATGTATCAATTCACTAAATTTCATTGGTATAACTGTAATACTTATTAAGTTATACCAATATTCGTATTTGCTATAATAATCGAATCGAATTTTCGATTATACTGACACCTGTACAGTATAATGCGCAATGCTACTGATTTAATTACCTTCTGTGGTCTTACACTATAATATTCCTCCTCAACTTTGCCAGTAGATGTTAAATCCTATGTATTATAGCAATTCGATATATTTTAAGAAAACGCAGATTCGATATATATCGAATATGAGACAACATAGTAAACATATTTACACAATGCTTTATGTGTAATACCAATATGTATCAATTCACTAAATTTCATTGGTCTAACAGTAATACTTATTAAGTTATACCAATATTCGTATTTGCTATAATAATCGAATCGAATTTTCGATTATACTGACACGTGTACAGTAAAATGCGCAATCCTACTGATTTAATTAACCTTCTGTGGTTTTACGCTATAATATTCCTCCTCATCTTTGCCCGTAGATGTTAAATCCTATGTATTATAGCAATTCGATATATTTTAAGAAAACGCAGATTCGATATATATCGAATATAAGACTACATAGTAAACATATTTACACAATGCATTATGTGTATTACCAAGATGTATCAATTCACTAAATTTCATTGGTCTAACAGTATTACTTATTAAGTTATACAAATAATCGTATTTGCTATAATAATCGAATCGAACTCTCGATTATAATGACACCTGTTGAGTAAAATGCGCAAAGGTACTTATTCAAATTACCTTCTGTGGTCTTACACTATAATATTCCTTCTCAACTTTGCCCGTAGATGTTAAATCCTATGTATTATAGCAATTCGATATATTTTAAGAAAACGCAGATTCGATATATATCGATTGTGTGACTACATAGCAAACATATTTACACAACAGGTTGTGAGTAATACCAAGATGCATCAGTTTACCAAATTTCGTTGGCCTTACAAACATACTTACCAAGTTATGCCAATTTACGTATTTGGTAAAATAATCGAATCGAACATTCGATTAAACTGACACCGGTACTCTGAAATACGCATTTCTATTGGGTTATATTCCATTAGTATGTCATTCTTCATGTTATGCTGGCACAACCATCTCAAGCGATGGATATTCCAAAAAGTTATTAGCCCTCGATAATATTCATGAAAACGTAGATTCGATATATATCGGACGTTAACTCACCAACAGTAGTCATTTAAACATTGCTGTATGGAGAATACCAAGATGTACCCGTTTGCCAAATTTCATTGGTCTATCCTAAACACCAACAGAGTTATGTTCATTTGCTTTTTTCAATGGCGGCATAGGGGACCCTAAGAGCCAATGGTCCTACCCATCCTGTATTCATATGCATATCCATATTCATGAGATAGCAGATATTAATTTGGAAACAATAGAAAAACGCATTTCGAAAAATGGACCGCGGTCTTTGGTTAAGAATCTCCGTATACATACCCAATGCAAGTTCCCAATGTCTACTGCCATGCTCCCTCCTATAAGGCGATGCGAGTTTTTCTTACCGAGTCCGACCACTTGCCGTTTGGCGGGGAGGAATGGCGGCGATCGCCGGGAAGCCAAAAAAATAATTTGGGAAAATTTCAAAATGAAATAATTCATTAACTATTACGATACCTAATTAAAAAAGAAAACCCAAAGTCTAACGAATAGTTAGGCTTGTGCCAACATCTTCGCAAGCTACATAGCTTAAGTTTCGTTCGCCAGCTGTCAAATCGAAATCACATAAGAACGCGTGTAAATCGATATCTCGAAATCGGCTCGACTTGGAAGCTTCTAACCCATGCCAAAAAAATCGGCCAAAAAACTAATGTTTCCCATTTGGATGTCGTCCGCGTGCGGCGATTTAAAGTGGGTCATATCGCGAATTTATTTTTTTTTCATAAGAGCCCATGTTAAAGTAGATCGATATATCTCGAAAAGTATCGCACTTTTTGGCATTTTCAGATTTTTTCTCCCGATGAATATTTTTTTAGTTTTTCCACAAAAAATCTCAGCTCGATAGGCCCGGTAGTTTGGGCTGCTAATTATGGTCAATCACCCAATCAGTGAATCAGATTTCAGCTATTATTGTGTAACGAGTGGATGGGTGCTTGAATTCTTCAAGCGGGTGTGTAAAGGGTAGAAGATATGGAGGTGTCAATTGTAGCCTAGTCCTGGGTCCATAAGTTGGTAAAAAGTTCGACAATTTCACCACGTAATGTTAAAGCAATTCGACATATTTTATGAAAACGCATTTTCGATATAAATCTAAAGGTAGTCCGTTCTCTTCATTAATTTCTACTGGGAAGTAAGAGGAATACTATTATACACACACTTCAAATTTCATTGGTCTAACTGAAATAGTTATGAAGATATGTCATTTTGAATATTTTCTACAGTAATCGAATCGAACGTAAAAAAAAGTAACATCTGTTTTGAAAAATACGAAAATCTATTCATAATTTTATTATGTTACCCATTTCTATTCATTATATTCATCCACTATCTATTACCTTCTCAACCATACCCGTGGATGCTAAATTCTACGTCATATAGCAATTCGATACATTTTAAGGAAACGCAGATTCGATATATATCGAATGTGAGACTACATAAAAAACGTATTTCCGCTGCGCATTATGAAGAATACCAATATGTACCCATAATCCAAATTTCATTCTTCAACCTCAAATACTTATTAAGTAATATTAATATTCGTATTTCTAATAATATTCAAATCGAAGTTTCGATTAAACTGACATCTTTACAGTAAAATACTCACAGCTATAGATAAGCATTTCATTATATGGTCATGCACTATCTATTACCTTCACAACTTTGCCCGTGGATGCTAAATTCTATGTGGTATGGCAATTCGATATATTTTAGGTAAAAGCAGATTCGATATATATCGAATGTGAGACAACATACAAAACATATTTCCCCTTTGCATTATGAGGAATACCAATATGCACCCATTTACCAAATATCATTCATCTACCTGAACTACTTATCATGTTATGTCAATATTCGTATTTAATGTAATAATCGAATCGAACTTTCGATTATACTGACACCTGTACAGTAAAATGCGCAATGCTACTGATTCAAATTTCCTTCTGTGGTCTTACACTATAATATTCCCCCTCAACTTTGCCCGTGGAAGTTAAATCCCATGTATTATAGCAATTCGATATATTTTAAGAAAACGCAGATTCAATATATATCGAATATGAGACTACATAGTTAACATATTTACAAAGTACATTATATGTAATACCAAGATGTATCAATTCACCAAATTTCATTGGTCTAACAGTAATACTTATTAAGTTATGGCAATTTACGTATTTGGTAATTTAATCGAATCGAACTTTCGATTATACTGACATCTGCACAGTAAAATGCTCATAACTATTGATTAGAATTTCATTCTATGGTCGTACACTATCTACTACCTTCTCAACTATGTCCGTGGATACTAAATTCTATGTGTTATAGCAATTCAATATATTTTAAGGAAACGCAGATTCGATATATATCGAATGTGAGACTACATAGGAAACATATTTTCCCTGTGCATTATTAGGAATACCAATATGTACTCATTTACCAAATTTCATTTCTCTACCTCTAATACTTATCAAGTTCTGTCAATATTCGTATTTGTTATAATAATCGAATCGAACATTCGATTATTATGACACCTGTACAGTAAAATGCTCATAGCTATTGATTAGAATTTCATTCTATGGTCGTACACTATCTATTACCTTCTCAACTATGACAGTGGATGTTAAATCCTAAGTATTATAGCAATTCGATATATTTTTGGAAAACGCAGATTCGATATATATCGAATGTGAGACTACATACAGTACGTATTCCCAATGTACTTCATGAGAAATACCAAGATGTACTCATTTACCAAATTTCGTTGGTGTAACGAAAATACTTATCAAGTTATGCCAATTTACTTATTTGGTATAATAATCGAATCGAACTTTCGATTACACTGACACCTGTATGGTGAAATGCGCAATTCTAATGATTCAGAATTCTTTTTACGATCATCAACTATTTAATACCACCTCAACTTACCCCTTCGATGCTACATACTATGTGGTATAGCAATTCGATACATTTTTAGAAAACGCAGAATCGATATATATCGAATATGAGACTACATACAAATTACATTTTTACAGTGAATTATGAGGAATACTATGATGTACCAAATAACCAAATTTTATCGGTCTATCAAAAATATTTAAGAAGGTATGCTACTTTACGTATTTGGTATAATAATCGTATCGAACTTTCGATTATGCTGACCCCGGAACTCTGAAATACGCTATTTCATTGGTTGATATTCCATTTCTTGGTCTTTGTCAATGTTAGGCCGGCACATCTGTCCCCATTAATGAATATTCCAAGTACTTATTAGCATTCGATAAAATACAATAAAACGTAGATTCGATATATATCGAAGGTGATCCCACCAGCAGTAGTATGTTTAACATTGCTCCGTGAAAAATACCAAGATGTACCATTCCTGCAAATTTCATTGGTCTACCTGTAATACCAACCAAGTAGTGCAAATTCGTGTTTTTCAATGGCAGCATAGGATAGCCAAACAGGCAATGGCGGCCCTTATATCAAACTCATATACCCACTCATGGTGCATGAGGCCTAAGATAATAATTTGAAAACAAAAGAGAAATGCATTTCGAAGAATGGACCGCGATGGTTGATTGGGTATCGTCCCATACTTATCGTATTTCTCCCGTCTACTGCCATGCTCCCTCCCATAGAGGTATCACTGCTCCCTCCTATAAGGCGATGCGCGTTTTTCTTACCGAGTCCTACCTCAAGCCGTTTGGCGGGGAGGTATGGCGGCGATCGCCGGGAAGCCGAAAAAATAATTTGGGAAAATTTCAAAATGAAATAATTCATTAACTATTACAATACCTAATTAAAAAAGAAAACCCTAAGTCTACCGAATAGGTAGGCTTGTGCCAACATCTTCGCGAGCTACATAGCTTAAGTTTCGTTCGCCAGCTCTCAAATCGAAATCACATAAGAACGCGTGTAAATCGATATCTCGAAAACGGTTCGACCGAGGACCTTTTTACGCATGTCAAAAAAATCGGCCAAAAAACTAATGTTTCCCATTTGGATCTCGTCCGTGTACGGCGATTTAAAGTGGGTCATATCGCGAATTTATTTTTTTTTCCATAAGAGCCCATGTTAAAGTAGATCGATATATCTCGAAAAGTATCGCACTTTTTGGCATTTTCAGATTTTTTCTCCCGATGAATATTTTTTTAGTTTTACCACAAAAAATCTCAGCTCGATCGGCCCGGTAGTTTGGGCTGCTAATTATGGTCAATCACGCAATTTTAATGAATTTCCAGCTTTAAATATATAAAAATATATAACGAGTCGATTGGGTGCTTGAATTCTTCAAGCGGGTAATTAGGAGGGTGGGAACATTGTTGTGTCACGTGTTGTCGAGCATTGTGTCCATAAGTGTTAAAAATATTCAAAAATTTCCCTGCCGGTTTTTGAAAGGGTAAGGAACTTAATTGTTTACTTTTAAAAGTATTTGTTATTTTCAATATGATTTCATTTGACGGATAGTTCATTATTTGAATAGGCTAAGTTTAGCACTGAGACATAATTGGAATAAGGTTTTTAAAATTTCAAGACAGTGATGATTTTGTGGTTATTTTTCAACTCTTAAAGTTAATTGTTTGAGGCGTAACTATGTGAAAGCGATTCATAATTAAATTAAGAAAGAAGAACTTTGTACTTTCACATTAATATTTAATCACGACCATGGTTTCAACGTTAGACGTCATCATCAGGTCCAGGTCTTAAAGTCCAAAAGCGTTGTGATAAGCGAAACTTGAAAATGAAACGCAGATTCCTTAGATAAATATATAAAGATGTACCACTCGCAAAACATATGTCCATAATGCAGTGTGTAAAATACTAAATTGTAACGATTCCCAAAATTTCTTTGGTACTAAAAAATAGTTATTCTCAAGATATTCCAATTTGAAAAAAATAGCTTTGGCATATTTGCTATCTTTATCGTATCGAATTATCAAGTATACTGACACGTGTATTTAAAATTCGCAATCCTGTTCCAGTCTTCGATCATCAACCCTAAAATTCCTGGTCAACTATGTACGTGGATAGAAAATCCTGTATGTAATAACAATTCCATGTATTTTAAGAAAAAGCAGATTCGATATATATCGAATGAGAAACTATACACAAAAAACATTTCAATTGGGCATTGTGAGGAATACCAATATGTACCTATTTACCAAGTGTCATTGGTCCAACGTAAATACTAATCATGTTATGCCAATTCGCGTATTTGCTACAATTATCGAATCGATCTTTCGATAAAACTGCTATCTGCACTGTAATATCCGCAATGCCGTAGATTTTAATTCCAGTTAATAGAAATCTTCTCTATATTTCCTGGTCAACTATGTCCTTGGATATAAAATCCTATATGTTATAGAAATTCGACATATTTTAAGAAAAAGTAGATTCGATATATATCGAACGTGAGACTAAACGCAAACAATATTTCAATTGGGCATTGTGAGGAATCCCAAGATGTACCCATTCACAAAATGTCATTGGTGCAACGTATATACTAATCAAAATATGCTAATTTCAGCATTTGCTATAACTATCGAATCGATCCTTCGATTATACTGACATCTGCACTGTAAAAACCGCAACGATATTGATTTTATTTCCACGCTATGGTCATCTTCTATATAATTGATGGTCAACAATGCCCGTGAGTGTAAAATCCTAAATGTTATAGCTATTCGATATAATTTGTGAAAAAGCAGATTCGATATGTATCGAATGTGAGACTACATGCAAAACATATTTCCATTGGGCAATGTGAGGAATACCAAGATGTACCCATTCACCAATTTTCATTGGTCCAACGCGTATACTAATCCAGTTATGCCAATTTGCGTATTTGCTACAATAATCGATTCGATCTTTCGATTATACTGACATCTGTAATGTAAAATCCGCAATGACATTTTTTTATATCCAGTCTATGGTCATCTACTATATAATTCCTGGTCAAGAATGCCCATGGGTGTAAAATCCTAAATGTCATAGCTATTCGATATAATTTGTGAAAAAGCAGATTCGATATGTATCGAATGTGAGACTACATGCAAAATATATTTCCATTGGGCAATGTGAGGAATACCAAGATGTACCCATTCACCAATTTTCATTGGTCCAACGTATATACTAATCCAGTTATGCCAATTTGCGTATTTGCTACAATAATCGATTCGATCTTTCGATTATACTGACATCTGTAATGTAAAATCCGCAATCACATTTTTTTAATATCCAGTCTATGGTCATCTACTATATAATTCCTGGTCAAGAATGCCCAAGGGTGTAAAATCCTATATGTTATAGCTATTCGATATAAATTGTGAAAAAGCAGATTCGATATATATCGAATGTGAGACTACATGCAAAACATATTTTCATTGGACATTGTGAGGAATAAAAAGATGTACCCATTCAACATATTTCATTTGTCAAACGGAAACACTATTGAAGTTATGCCAATTAACGTATTTCCTAGAATAATCGAATCGATTCTTCGATCATACTGATATCTGTACTTTAAAATCCGCATTGCTTTTGGTTTAACTTACAGTCTATGGCTATCTACTATATAATTCCTGGTCAAATATGTCCTTGGATGTAAAATCCTATGTGTTATAGCAATTCGATATATTTTAATAAAAATTATATTCGATATATATCGAGCGTGAGACTACATACAAAACAAATTTCCATTGGGCATGGTGAGGAATACAAAGATGTACCCATTCACCAAATTTCATTGGTCCAACGGAAACACAATTGAAGTTATGCCAATTAACGTATTTGCTATAATAATCGAATCGACTTTTCGATCATACTGACATCTGTACTTTGAAATTCGCAATGTTTTTGGTTTAATTTCTGGGATATGGGTATCTACTATGTATTTCCTTGTCTACTATGTCCTTAGATGTAAAATCCTATATGCTATAGCAATTTGATATATTTTAAGAAAAAGTAGATTCGATATATATCGAGCGTGAGACTATATACAAAACATGTTTCCATTGCGCATTGTGAGGAATAACAAGATGTACCAATTCACTAAATTTCATTGGTCCAACGTATACACTTATCATTTTATGCCAATTTCCGTATTTGCTATAAAAATCGAATCGTACATTCGACTATACTGCCACCTGTATTGAAAAATTCGCATCCTATTGATAACCCCTCCATGCGATGGCCATACCCTTATCCCTCTCTTCTCTACTATCCCCGCTTTCAAAATTTCGCCTATGTTCTTATATTGGTGACGTATATAGGGCGATGCGTGTATTTCTTACGGGGACCTAATACAAAAAGATATAAATTCATATTGATATATCTTCGTTAGGAAACAATACTCATCTAAATAATTTATGTGTACGCATAATTCATTTCTTCCCTTACATATTTTTATAATTTTTATCCCCGTAACTATGTAAATAGGTCTGAAAAATGATTCAATCGAATGCAACCTTTTATCGATCATAACTTCGACTGTAATCGCTCGATTCGCTTGATTTAACTTTTGTCGAAGAAAAGACATTAACAGTAGTATTATATATGACTTTCACATTCATGCCTTGATTTAGAAAAAAGTTATTAGCGATTTAAGCGTAACCAAGGAGATTGGTATCGATATAACTCGCACATGAATCGATCGAGCGAAATGGTCATCATTGCAAAAGTTGACCATTGTGATAAAAGTATTACTCTGAAAATTTCATTTCTCTATCTTAAATGGTTGCTAAGATATTCAAGATTGCATGCTCCACAAAAAAATGGCGACAATGATTTTTCGCGTGCAGGACATTTTTCGGAATTTAATTATTAATTAACGAAGAGGGATACGGAGAAAGGGAGCTCAAACGTGAGGGTACGAAGTACTCTCTAACGGTTTTTCCTGAAGAGTCCAAATTTTCATATGGCACATGTCTCAAGGCTGAAATCCGAGTTTGAAAATTCGCCCATCACGACAATGTTAAATCGAAATCGTTTATTCCTCGGAATTGTTTCGACGTACGAAAATTATAAGATAGCCAAAAAATTAACCAAAGAATTCTCTAACTTTTTGGCAAAGGAATTTGTCGTACGATTATTGCAAGTTGGTCAAAAAAATTCCTAAAGTTTTCCCATAAGAAAAGCATTGAGAGCATTCAAACAGTAATTAAAAATACTAAATATCAATTCGTCGCTATGGCAACCACACCAAAAAATCGACCAAAAAATGTAGTCTATGTCCATTGAATATCATGTTCCTCGAACGTTTAAAAGTACAAAATTAAAGCGAAAAAGTTGTAGTCCCATAAGGCTCCCATGTTAATTCAAGTCGATATATCTCGAAAACTAATCGACTTTTTCAACATTTCAGATTTTTCCTCCCGATGAATTTTTTTTTACTTTTACGTCCTATATTCAATATACCCACACCTATCACAGTTTGGGCTACTAATTTGTGTCAATCACACAATCAATTAATTAGTTTCCCACTTTATATATGCTAACGAGTCGATTGGGTGCTTGAATTCTTCAAGCGGGTAATAAGGAGGGTGGGAACATTGTTGTGTCACGTGTTGTCGAGCATTGTGTCCATAAGTGTTAAAAATATTCAAAAATTTCCCTGCCGGTTTTTGAAAGGGTAAGTAACCTAATTGTTTACTTTTAAAATTATTTGTTATTTTCAATATGATTTCATTTGACGGATAGTTCATTATTTGAATAGGCTAGGTTTAGCACTGAGACATAATTGGAGTAAGGTTTTTAAAATTTCAAGACAGTGATGATTTTGTGGTTATTTTTCAACTCTTAAAGTCCAAAAGCGTTGTGATAACCGAAACTTGAAAATGAAACACAGATTCGTTAGATAAATATATAAATATATATATACTCGCAAAACATATGTTCATAATGCAGTGTGTAAAATACTAAATTGTAACGATTCCCCAAATTTCTTTGGTACTAAAAAATAGTTATTCTCAAGATATTCCAATTTGAAAAAAATAGCTTTGGCATATTTGCTATCATTATCGTATCGAAATATCAAGTACACTGACACGTGTATTGAAAATTCGCAATCCTGTTCTAGTCTTCGATCATCAACCCTAAAATTCCTGGTCAACTATGTACGTGGATAGAAAATCCTGTATGTAATAACGATTCGATATATTTTAAGAAAAAGCATATTCAATATATATAGATCGTGAGACTACACGCAAAGCATATTTCCATTGGGCATTGTGAGGAAGACCAAGATGTACCCATTCACCAAATTTCATTGGTCCAACGTAAATACTAATCATGTTATGCCAATTCGCGTATTTGCTACATTTATCGAATCGATCTTTCGATAAAACTGCTATCTGCACTGTAATATCCGCAATGCCGTCGATTTTAATTCCAGTTAATAGAAATCTTCTCTATATTTCCTGGTCAACTATGTCCTTGGATGTAAAATCCTATATGTTATAGCAATTCGACATATTTTAAGAAAAAGTAGATTTGATATATATCGAACGTGAGACTAAACGCAAACAATATTTCAATTGGGCATTGTGAGGAATCCCAAGATGTACCCATTCACAAAATTTCATTGGTATATACTAATAAGAAACGTATATACTAATCAAAATATGCTAATTTCAGCATTTGCTATAACTATCGAATCGATCTTTCGATTATACTGACATCTGCACTGTAAAAACCGCAACGATATTGATTTTATTTCCATGCTATGGTCATCATCTATATTATTGCTGGTCAACAATGCCCGTGGGTGTAAAATCCTAAATGTTATAGCTATTCGATATAATTTGTGAAAAAGCAGATTCGATATGTATCGAATGTGAGACTACATGCAAAACAAATTTCCATTGGGCAATGTGAGGAATATCAAGATGTACCCATTCACCAATTTTCATTGGTCCAACGTATATACTAATCCAGTTATGCCAATTTGCGTATTTGCTACAATAATCGATTCGATCTTTCGATTATACTGACATCTGTAAGGTAAAATCCGCAATGATATTTTTTTTATTACCAGTCTATGGTCATCTACTATATAATTCCTGGTCAAGAATGCCCATGGGTGTAAAATCCTAAATGTCATAGCTATTCGATATAATTTGTGAAAAAGCAGATTCGATATGTATCGAATGTGAGACTACATACAAAACATATTTCCATTGGGCAATGTGAGGAATACCAAGATGTACCCATTCACCAATTTTCATTGGTCCAACGTATATACTAATCCAGTTATGCCAATTTGCGTATTTGCTACAATAATCGATTCGATCTTTCGATTATACTGACATCTGTAATGTAAAATCCGCAATGACATTTTTTTATATCCAGTCTATGGTCATCTACTATATAATTCCTGGTCAACAATGCCCGTGGGTGTAAAATCCTATATGTTATAGCTATTCGATATAAATTGTGAAAAAGCAGATTCGATATATATCGAATGTGAGACTACATGCAAAACATATTTTCATTGGATATTGTGAGGAATAAAAAGATGTACCCATTCACCATATTTCATTGGTCAAACGGAAACACTATTGAAGTTATGCCAATTAACGTATTTGCTAGAATAATCGAATCGATTCTTCGATCATACTGACATCTGTACTTTAAAATCCGCATTGCTTTTGGTTTAACTTACAGTCTATGGGTATCTACTATATAATTCCTGGGCAAATATGTCCTTGGATGTAAAATCCTATGTGTTATAGCAATTCGATATATTTTAATAAATATTATATTCGATATATATCGAGCGTGAGACTACATACAAAACAAATTTCCATTGGGCATTGTGAGGAATACAATGATGTACCCATTCACCAAATTTCATTGGTCCAACGGAAACACAATTGAAGTTATGCCAATTAACGTATTTGCTATAATAATCGAATCGACTTTTCGATCATACTGACATCTGTACTTTGAAATTCGCAATGTTTTTGGTTTAATTTCTGGGATATGGGTATCTACTATGTATTTCCTTGTCTACTATGTCCTTAGATGTAAAATCCTATATGCTATAGCAATTCGATATATTTTAAGAAAAAGTAGATTCGATATATATCGAGCGTGAGACTATATACAAAACATGTTTCCATTGCGCATTGTGAGGAATACCATGATGTACCAATTCACTAAATTTCATTGGTCCAACGTATACACTTATCATTTTATGCCAATTTCCGTATTTGCTATAAAAATCGAATCGTACATTCGACTATGCTGCCACCTGTATTGAAAAATTCGCATCCTATTGATAACTCCTCCATTCGATGGCCATACCCTTATCCCTCTCTTCTCTACTATCCCCGCTTTCAAAATTTCGCCTATGTTCTTATATTGGTGACGTATATAGGGCGATGCGTGTATTTCTTACGGGGACCTAATACAAAAAGATATAAATTCATATTGATATATCTTCGTTAGGAAACAATACTCATCTAAATAATTTATGTGTACGCATAATTCATTTCTTCCCTTACATATTTTTATAATTTTTATCCCCGTAACTATGTAAATAGGTCTGAAAAATGGCTCAATCGAATGCAACCTATTATCGATCATAACTTCGACTGTAATCGCTCGATCCGCTTGATTTAACTTTTGTCGAAGAAAAGACATAACAGTAGTATTATATATGACTTTCACATTCATGCCTTGATTTAGAAAAAAGTTATTAGCGATTTAAGCGTAACCAAGGAGATTGGTATCGATATAACTCGCACATGAATCGATCGAGCGAAATGGTCATCATTGCAAAAGTTGACCTTTTTAATAAACCTACTACCCTGAAAATTTCATTTCTCTAGCTTAAACGGTTGCTAAGATATTCAAGATTGCATGCCCCACAAAAAAATGGCGACAATGATTTTTCGCGTGCAGGACATTTTTCGGAATTTAATTATGAATTAACCAAGAGGGATACGGCGAAAGTAAGCTCAAACGTGAGGGTTCGGAGAACCCTCTAACGGTTTTTCTTGGAGATTCCAAATTTTCATATGGCACATGTCTCAACGCCGAAATCCAAGATTGAAAATTCGCCCATCTCGACAATGTAAAATCGAAATCGTTTATTCCTCGGAATTGTTTCGACGTACGAAAATTTTAAGATAGCCAAAAAATTAACCAAAGAATTCTCTAACTTTTTGGCAAAGGAATTTGTCGTGCAATTATTGCAAGTAGGTCAAAAAAATTCCCAAAGTTTTCCCATAAGAAAAGCATTGAGAGCATTCAAACAGTAATAAAAAATACTAAATATCAATTCGTCGGTATGGAAACCACACCAAAAAATCGACCAAAAAATCTAGTCCATGTCCATTGAATATCATGTTCCTCGGACGTTTAAAAGTACAAAATTAAAGCGAAAAAGTTGTAGTCCCATAAGGCTCCCATGTTAATTCAAGTCGATATATCTCGAAAACTAATCGACTTTTTCAACTTTTCAGATTTTTCCTCCCGATGAATTTTTTTTTACTTTCACGTCCAATATTCCATGTACCCACACCTATCACAGTTTGGGCTGCTAATTTGTATCAATCACCCAATCAATGATCACTTTCCCACTTTATAGACGCAACGAGTCGATTGGGCGCTTGAATTCATCAAGCGGGTAATTAGGGGGGGTGGAAACATAGTTGTGTCACATATTTTCGAGTCATGTGCCCATAAGTGGTTTAATATTCAAAAATTTCCCCGCCGTTTTTTGAAAGGGTAAGGAACTAAATTTTTCACTGTTAGAAATATTTGTTATTTTCAATGTGATTTTATTTGACGGATAATTGATTCTTTGATCCATTAAGTTAACCATTGACACATAATCGGAATAAGGTTTTAAAAATTTCGAGAGAGTTTTGATTATGTGGTTATTTTTCAACTGTTAAAGTTTATAAGCCCTGTGATAAGCCACTCTTGAAAATACAACGCAGATTCTTTAGATAAATATATAAAGATATTCCACTTGCAAAACGAATATCCATAATGCAGTTTGTAAAATACTGAATTGTAACGATTCCTCTAATTTCTTTGGTCTTAAAAAATAGTTATTCTCAAGATATTCCATTTTGCAAAAAAGAATTTGGCATATTTGATATCATAATCATATCGAATTATCAAGTATACTTAAACGTGCATTGAAAATACGCAATCCGATTGATTTACCTTCCAATCTTTGATCATCAACACTAAAATTCCTGGTCGACTATGTGCGTGCATGCAAAATCCTATGTTATAACGATTCGATATATTTTAAGAAAAAGCATATTCGATATGCATCAATCGTGAGACTACATGCAAAACATATTACCTTTGGGAATTGTGAGGAATACCAAGATGTACCAAGCACCAAATTTAATTGGTCCAACGGATACACTATTCAACTTGTGCCAATGTTATGTATTTGTTATAATAATCGAATCCATTCTTCGATTATACTGGCATTTGTATCGTTGAATCCGCAATGCTATTGATTTAACTTACAGTCTATGGCTATCTTCCACATAATTATATTGGTCAACTATGTCCTTGGATGTAAAATCCTATATGTTATAGCAATACGATATATTTTAAGAAAAAGTAGATTCGATTAATACTGAACGTGAGACTATACACAAAATATGTTTCATTTGGGCATTGTGAGGAATACCAAGATGTACCCATTTGCCAAATTTCATTGGACCAACGTATAAACTAATCAAGTTTTGCAAATTTGCGTATTTAATAGAATAATCGAATCGATCTTGCGATTACACTGCCATCTGTACTGTAAAATCCGCATGGCTATTGGTTTAATTTTCAGTCTGTGTGTCTACTATACAATACTGGCCAACTATGCCCTTGGATGTAAAATCCTATATGTTATAGCGGTTCGATATATTTGAAGAAAAAGCATATTCGATATATATCGCACGTTAGACAACATACAAAGAATATTTCTATTGGGCAGTGTGAGGATTACCAATATGTACCCATTCACCAAATTTCATTGGTCCAACGGAAAAACTATTGAAGTTATGCCAATTTACGTATTTGCTATAATAATCGAATCGACTTTTCGATCATACTGACATCTGTACTGTAAAATCCGCAATGCTATTGGTTTAACTTTCAGTCTATGGGTATCTACTATGTAATACCTGGTCAACTATGCCCTTGGATGTAAAACCCTATATGTTATAGCAGTTCGATATATTTGAAGAAAAAGTAGATTCGATATATATCGCACGTTAGACTACATACAAAACATATTTCTATTGGGCATCGTGAGGAATACCAATATGTACCCAATCACCAAATTTCATTGATCCAACGGTAAATCTATTGAAGTTATGCCCATTTACGTATTTGCTATAATAATCGAATCGATTTTTCGATCATTCTTACATCTGTACGGTAAAGTCCGCAATCCTATAGGTTTAAAATCCAGTCAATGGGTATCTACTATTTAATCCCTAGTAAACTATGTCCTTGGATGTAAAATCCTACATGTTATAGCAATTCGATACATTTTAAGAAAAAGTAGATTCGATATATATCGAATGTGAGACTACGTACAAAACAAATTTTCATTGGGCAACGTGAGGAATACCAATATGTACCCAATCGCCAACTTTCATTGATCCATCGGTAAATCTATTGAAGTTATGCCCATTTCCGTATTTGGTATAATAATCGAATCGATTTTTCGATCATACTGACATCTGTACTGTAAAATCCGCAATGCTATTGGTTTTAAATCCAGTCTATGGGTATCTACTATTTAATCCCTAGTAAACTATGTCCTTGAATGTTAAATCCTACATGTTATAGCAATTCGATATATTTTAAGAAAAAGTAGATTCGATATATATCGAACGTGAGACTGAATACAAAACATACTACCATAGAGTATCGTGAGGAATACCAAGATGTACCTGTTTACCAAATTTCATTGGTCCAACGTACACACTTATCAAGTTATGCCAATTTGCGTATTTGCTATACTAATCGAATCGTACTTTAGACACTGCTGACATCTGTACTGTAAAATCCGCAATCCTATTGATATCCCTTCTATGGTCACTCCCTTATCCCTGCCTTCTCTAATATCCCCGCTTTCAAAATTTAGTCTATGTTCTTATATTGGTGACGTAGACAGACGGGATGCGTGTATTTCTTACGGGGGCCTAATACAAAAAGATATAAATTCAAATCGATGTATCTTCATTAGGAAACATAATTCATCTAATTAATTTATGTGTGCGCATATTTCATTTTTTTCCCTACATATTGTTAAAATTTTTATTTCCGTAACTATGTAAATAAGCCCAAAAAATGGCTCAATCGAATACAACCTTGTATCGATCATAACTTCGAGTCTAATCAATCGATTCGCCTGATTTAACTTTTGTCGGATGAATGACATTTTCAGTCGTATTTTGTATGACATTCATGTTCAAAACTTGATTAATAAAAAAGTTATTAGCGATTAAAGCGTATCCAAGGAGATTCGTATCGATATAACTCGCACATGAATCGATCGAGCGGAATGGTCATCATTGCAAAAGTTGACCATTTTAATAATATTATTTATCTGAAAATTTCATTCCTCTAGCTTAAACGGTTGCTAAGATATTCAAGATTGCATGCTCCACAAAAAAATGGCGACAATGATTTTTCGCTTGCAGGACATTTTTCGGAATTTAATTATTAATTAACCAAGAGGGATACGGCGAAAGTAAGCTCAAACGTGAGGGTTCGGAGAACCCTCTAACGGTTTTTCTTGGAGATTCCAAATTTTCATATGGCACATGTCTCAACGCCGAAATCCAAGATTGAAAATTCGACCACCTCTACAATGGAAAGTCGAAATCGTTTATTCCTCGGAATTGTTTCGACATATGAAAATTTCGAGATAGCCAAAAAATCAACCAAAAAATCTAGTATCTTGCGTTTCAAGGAATTTGTCCTGTGATGATTGCAAGTTGGTCAAAAAAAATCCTAACGTAGTGCCATAAGAAAAGCATGGGGCACTTTCAAAAAATCATAAAAAATACTAAATATCAATTTATCGCAATGACAACCACACCAAAAAATCAACCAAAAAATCTAGTTTATGTCAAGGGAATCTCATGTTCCTCACATATTTAGAAATACATAAAAAAAGTGAAAAAGTTTTAGTCCCATAAGGCTCCCATGTTAATTCAAGTCGATATATCTCGAAAAGTTATCGACTTTTTAAAGATTTCAGATTTTTCCTCCCGATGAATTTTTTTTTACTTTTACGTCCAATGTTCCATGTACCCACACATATCACCAGTTTGGCTACTAATTTGTATCAATCACCCAATCAGTGAATCAAATCGCAGCTATTATAGGGACGTTAATAAAGTATATGTGACTTCCACTTGCCGACAAAACTTATTGCGAAGCAAGATAATTAGCCACTAGAGACAAACCAAAATGTATAGGTTAAAATTTCCTTTAAATGACAATACATATTATTTATTTGTTAAAACTTTTATAAACTTAGTCTTTTCTTCTATTTTTATCTATTTAATTTCAAATAATTGTCTTTCGTAATTTATGTACATGTTTCCACCCTTGGCTTCTCTAATATCATTTCGATTATAGTTTCTAGTATATTTCAAATATATTTCCCATAACTTCTCCTCTCATACTGTTGACCAAACAAAAACTGCAACCAAGGCCCTAATTATTAAATAATGTCGATCTATCTGCCTCAACCATATCGTCGCTTACGTGTCCAAACCGTCTGGATCCAAGCAGACAATTGAAGTGAATATCCTTTTCTTCTTAACTTATATAAAAATATTTTGATAAGTCTTTTTAGCTGCTCAAGCTGGTTTTTTTTTTAGGTTCCCTTTTTTAGACTCATACATAACCACAAAAACGATCTTACAAAATCCGGCGTCGCGGCGCTATTTCTGGATCAAACTACGGACTAGGAAATTCAATTTCATTTTTAACATTTTGACTTCGGCAGTGGATTCGGAAACCCAGGGTGGTCCCGCATGGGGTAAACACTCTCGAGGGGCGGGAACCATGGCCGACACTTATGAGACCACTATTTTCAGTACTGAAGTTATGCATCAACATCCCGACGCCACTAAATTGAATTACAGCGAGAAAGAGTACATACCTTACTGTTTTTCATAGGGGTGAAATGTTTTCTTCTTATCGCCCAAATGCACTTCTTCTTCAACTCAGGATCTTTTGGAAAGCAAAAAACTTTAACCATGTCCCGGAGTTGCCTTTACATCCCAGCAATACACACACAAAAGGCATTTTTAACAAAAATATCTCACAAACACGTTTCTGAAGCCCAGTGAATGAAATGAAGCAATAAAGAAAACTTCACCATTACCAGACACTATTTTTCACCAACTTAACCACAAAAATCCCTGAAATGTGGAGAGAAGTAACGCAAAAAACAACACGATCTCCAAAGGCTTGTGCAGGTTTCGGGGATTGGGCCTTCTTCCTAGGAGAATATGTCACCACCCACGAAAGAAAATAATCCCAGACCGAATACAGTTTTATCCATGAGATACAATTTTATCGATGCATATGAATTTGCCAGTCCTCTTGTATCTTTTTTCATCATTAGAGGAAATAAAGAAACATAACCTTTTTAGTAACTTTCTATGCGCGATCTATTGTATCTGATGGTCCACCCTCGTATTCAGATACGCAAAATTCCTGTGCCGTCTGGGAAAGTCATGAGTGAAAGGAAAAGTTTTTGGTTTTAGGTGATACTAATCAATTAATATTAATTCAATCAATTTGATATTTGTATAAAAAAATGATAACACTTAATTTTTAATGAATCAAATATATTGCAACCAAAAATAGCACAGCTAACTATGAACATAACTTATAGCAAAAAAACATTTACAAATTATAATTACAGAGTTTCAGATAATATGTATCATACATGAAGAGTACACTATACCCTTTCAAATGCTACACTTTTAAGAAATTGGAAAATCCAACTTAATTGCAACAAAGCAATGAGTGGAAGGTAACTTGAGGTAACATATTTCAAGCTAATTTAAACAACAGCTCAGTGATTTGCCCTGTGATTTCACCAACTGCAAAAGCATTGGAGTCGGAAAACACACTTCAGGTCTATCATAACCAGGAACATTTGTAACCATTCAAATGCCAGAATGCAGCCAACAACAGTGACTTCAATCCTTTTCGCAAATACACACCACCCAACTGTTCAAATTTCAACAATAATGTACCAGACACACATATCATCCCAGTATGTCTCAAAAAGAAGTGCACCTACTTTTAATGAGGGCACATACGTATATTTAGAGAGGAGTATTCTGCACTAACTCCTCTCCTCCTTACAACACATACATCGGAAGAAAAGCTTGGCATCAAAAAAGTAGTAGATTAACATATCAACAGTTTTGAATTAATCTTATTGGTAAGCATGATCGCACAAATTTCTCTCAGTTCGCGCGACGTATGCCAATTAATGCATATTATTATGCATAAGGGCACATATATACTCATGTATACACATGTTTACGCATAAATATGCATCAGGAAGCCCTATTTATATTCATATTCTTCCG
The DNA here is from genome assembly GCF_921293095.1 of Ischnura elegans. NCBI lineage: Eukaryota > Metazoa > Arthropoda > Insecta > Odonata > Coenagrionidae > Ischnura > Ischnura elegans. The sequence goes on from NC_060248.1 coordinate 18,418,703, forward strand.
TAGTTCAGGCACTTCCTTGAGGAGTCTTGCAACTTCACCCACAGCAATATGCCAATCTGTGTGGCAACGTTGTTCGCAATCTTAGGGCAGTGAATGCAACATACGATGCACTTTCCTTCATGCACTAGATTCCTTGCTGGGGGCACCCTCAGCCGGAGATCTTGTTGACCCCAATGATCCATCGGCCACACTGAAAAATAAAATGAGCCATGCCAACGTGACCTCATAATACGATTACAGCAAAACCTCTTTACATCGTAATGGAGGGGACCAAAATTTGGGCAATTTAATGTATGGAGGTTCACTATAGAGAGGTTTTATGTAGTGATATGCACCAATTTTTCATATTCTTTGGAAATGAAAGGCACTACTGTCTTTTAAATCATTATATTTATGCATTTGAATAAACATTCATTAATTAGTGAGCATATATTTATTATTTAATGATTAACACAAAGTGAGCGCTATCGTGTGATTTTTACCATGATTCGAGAGAAAACGATGTGATCTCTCTTAATTCAACAGTCACTTCATCTTTTTTTATTTACTCTTAGGTATACTCTCATATGGAACAAAATGGCCATAACTGGCAAAATGGTCAACGTGAAAATTACAGAATACTAAAGGTGTAAAAGAAAAAAAATAAACATGAAACATTTATCGCTGAAAATGTCATTCCACGTACATAATCGCGGCTGCATTAATGGCCTCCAGTTGTCTTGGTACAATTTGCAGAGGTAGTTAGGCAGTCTCGGGGATGTCTCCTTGGTATGATAAGTGGAGGTTTTACGATATAAAGAGGTTCACTATAAAGAGGTTTGCCTACAAATTTACATGTAAATCTGACGGGACCGTAGGAGTGGTATGAAGTATGGAGGTTTATGATGTAAAGAGGTTCACCACATTAGAGGTTTTACTGTATTACCATTAAAATCAATCAAACTTGTACTGGTTGCATAGCTATTAATAACTGCATACTTTGGATAATCCTGTCTCAAGGAAAACAAAAAATATTACCAACCCTCAAAAGTAATCCACATCATAAAATCCTGCGCATGTTCAAGTAAAAAATTGCATCAAAACCAGTACCTACTCATGAGAAATTCATAGCAGTTTAACCCATGCTACACAAGATGATGATTGACTTAATGATAATGATTGATCTCCTAGTGGACATAAAATATGGTGAGTCCTTTAATATCATTTCTTGATTATTCATATTGTCCCACAGTTACCACCACAGCTCATTCAAATCATAAGAGTTTCGCAATTCTGCCATTCAAATTCTGTGCATGCCAGATGCATCATTTATCTAACTTCTTAAGCATTTAGGTTAATTTTAGGCATATGGAAATACAGCAATGATACTGCATTTGATATTGAAATGAAGTCTGCGTTTAATATCATTGTTTCTCAAAAAAATTCCACAAATGCAGGTCAACTCTTACAGGGTTGGCTATTTCAGAAGCCCATAAACTTCGCCTGCATCAGGTAAGTCACTGTGCACAGCAGCCCTGAAAAGTGGGTCATTTTGTCCAGAAGTATGCACTTATCTGCTGTATTCACATGCCCTGATTTTTATAGCCTCTATATATTTTGTCAATAAGGCCTTCCTAAATGTTGTTAACTCTGAATAATACCTGAAATTTAAATCCTAGTGAAACTAAAACTGCAAAGAATAATAATTTTAATGTTGCCTTACCCGTAACTGCCATAGTCAGACTCTAGAGAGACATGAGAAGAAGATCCCTTGGATTTCAATCCAATGTTGCTACTCCTTCGGTGGTTAGAGAGGAGGGCATCAACCATGTCCTCGGATGTGTCACTATCACTGCATGAAAAAGGAAAGGCATGATAAGATATGTATAAAAACAAAAGAACCATATCTAACACTTTTAAAATAACCGTACGAATAGCAAATGATTGATTGATGATAATTAGATAAAGTGGAATTACATTATTTAATATTTTATTTATTAATTTGGTGACTCCGTGGGTGACACCGTAAAGTTTTCTCCATGACTAGTCTCGGTATACTTAAATTTGCTATTTTTTAATTAGAGTTACATGCTATTATATCATGATTGTATATGATTAATAAAATTAATTTTAAAACCATTAAAATTATATTTTAAATTTACTTTCTTTTGTGAATATATTTTTTTTGTTCCAACGTACTCATATTCCCAGAACAATAAAGACAAATTTCAATTTCAAACCCAAAAACTTTATGATACCCTACACCTACACTCTCACTGATGGGCCATATACAATGGGATACCTGTAGCAAATGTAGATGCAGAAAATGGTTTTTCCACACATGGAAATATTCTGCCTGATAAAAAAAACTATACTTCAAAATAATGTAGCATTAACGTCTAGTTTGACCTTTGGATCTCCATTCCAGCAAAAGAAGGATTCTGCTAGAAAATGCCAATTATAAATTCTTGAATGTGAATGCTTTCAGATGGCATATTCCAAATTTTTTTTTTGGTAGAATCAACATTATAGCATATAAATATTTTTGTGTAAGACATTAAAGACTTTAATCATCCATGAGTTAAGTTAAAAATAAATTTTATACTGAGCATGACTAAACTTTAAACAAAAAAACTAAAAATACACTGTCATATTTTAGTTTAAATTTTCTACCAAAGTTTAAACTAAAATTTGAGTATTTTTGAACATTCAAAAATATTCCCCATCTGTGCAACTCAAGATCTTTTTAGCTTTGAGAAGTTGAAATACATAGAAAAGAGATTTTTGGCATGTGCATCCAACAAATGTTTAACTTATTCCTTTAGCATTTGCTTTGACCCCTCATAATGAAGTTTTTTACCATTAAAAATACATCTAATATGCTTACAAGCATTTGTATTGGTGAAATTACTGTTTTTGGGATAAAAAATAATATATGTTTATGACACGAGTCAATTTTGCATGACGAAACTGTATTTTTTATGAAAAAATTAGAATTTTATGATGGAATTGAAAACCAAATTTTACAGAGTTTTACGACAAAATTCGTGGTTTTTATTCACCGATAATCTTTGCCTCCACTCATGTCTCACCTCTCTGTGTCGTCCTCCTCCCCTCCACTGCTCCCACTCCCCATCTCCCCCCTCATGGCCGCCTGCAAGTCCCCGAGCCTCGCCAGCGCCAGCCGCAGGTCAGCACGTGTCGTGGCCGACTCAGCCTCGGCAACAGTCGCCCTCTGCTCCGCCTCTCGCTTCTTCGCCGCCGCCTCCGACTCGCGAGCTGCGGCCGTTGCGACCTCCTCACGGGCTTCCCTTGCGGCCCACTGGGCACGACGCAAGGCCTCCTGGGCTGCCAGCTCACGAGCTCTGGCTGCGTTGGCCTCCGCTGTAGCCTTCTCCGCAGCCTCCTTCAGCCTTGTTATTTGTACCTATCACAAAGATTAAAAATTGCCACTTTAGTGATATTGGTTTACACAAAAGCAGAGGTATTCAGCCAAAAATACATTGTTATCCAGCTAATCAAAGCACATGAGGCAATGAAAGAAATAATAGATAGTGGTATGTATAGTGTTTCTGAGAACCCAAATTGAGCCATTATTGCTTAAAATGTGCTCTTGATGAGACCCAAAAGCCAATTAGAGACACAGCATATGAATTTTTTTAAATATTCCATAGTAAAGAATTACATAAAAGAGCCGCAGTAGAGTACATAGGGGTTCCATAACTTAAAAACCGCTCCAGTTAAACATTTGGGCAAAAATTAATTTAAAATATTAATGTAAACAGTTTACACTATGAAAAGAAGTTTACACTTTTTTGGAATTTCATTAAAAACTTTTAACAGTCAATACAAAATGCTTGTCTTATTGTCAACATATGATATTTAAAGAGTACCAAGTTCAGAACAGCAACTGAATAACTGACATAGATACCAACTGCATAGGTCCTTTATCTTTTCTTGGATTACAGGTAAATTTCTAAATTCCAAGAAAAAATTGTGCAGCTTTATTTGTGAATGACAAGACAGCCTTCAACCCAATTTGACAAATTACCTCCATGCGGGAGCGTGTGGTTTGTTCAAGTTCCAATCTGGACTCAAGATCCCGAGCCTTGAGTGCAAGACGGCGCTGAGCCAAGTTGGCCCCTGGGTCCCCACGGCCACCCCCTTCAAGCGCAGCCTCCAGCCGTGCCCACAGTTCTGCCACTTGCTCCTTCAGTGTTGCCCTCTCTGCTTCCAGGGCGGACAGTTGGCCAGCCTGCTCAGCCATCGCAGCCTGCTCCTCAGACACTTGCTGAACCGCTCCCTTGTACTTCTTCAGCATCTACAAGTTATAACGAATATATATAAGTCAACCTGAAGAATGAACCTCATTCTATTGCATTAAAAAAAAAAAAAAACAAAAATATAGTGCAGATCATTTCAAACAGAGCAGGGATGATCCATTGACTGACTGAAACTATAGTTGTGTTTTTTTAGTTTGAAGTATACCGGGACTAGCTGTGGTGATAACTTTTATGGAAGTCACCTGCAATGCACAATCATGCAAAAGATCCACAGAGAAAAAAACATCCGCTTCCACTGGGATTCGAACCCAGATCCCCTGATTTCCGGTCGAGTGCTTTAGCCAGTTAAGCTACGGAGGTGTCATTCTTCCCTGTGGAGTCTTCTTTCTTTTTTCTTGTGGATTTTTCCGTCCAGTATTGTCCACAAATATCAACAGGGAAGAATGATACCTCGGTAACTAAACTGGCTAAAGCACTCAACCGGAAAATTCGGGTTTGAATCCTGTTCAAGGCGAATGATTTTTCCTCTGTGGATCTTTTGCAAAAAAAGTACAGTTGTGTCCTATTGCTGACCATGTACATTATCAACAAGTCTAAAAGTCAAATAGTCAAATCGGTGTGACATGTTTTATAGTATATTGCATGGTGTTTACAACAGTATTATCGGTGATGTAATTTAATATGAAATGAACACTAATATAAATCAAACAGTAAACATGTGGAACAACAAATTTTTTAAAAACTTTTTAAAACAATGATAGAATAAATGTAACTAAGAAAATGAGAGAAGAAAATCCATTAACAGGGTACTATGAACAAGGGAACACAAAAAAAATGTAAAAATATAAATTTGTACGTCCCACATAATGCAGTTTCTACCAGTTTGAAACGTAGGCTTTTGCAGCAAGATACATTGGTGTCAACAGCATTTACCATCTTTCATCCAATCATTATCCAGGCGATTTTGTTTCGTTTCTTTTTCCTCCCTTTCTCCTTCCATCAAATTAAATATGATAGGGGAGGATGGTGTATCTAGGGCATAGTGTACCTAGGATCACTAGGAACTATCCGCAAGTATTTGACCAAGGGGCTTTAAAGTAAGCTATTACGTGAAAGATGCGCTAGAGAGTAGCATAGGTCAATTTGAGTTCATTTGGGTAACATTTACAAAGAAGGCACTACATATTTTGAAGTTTTTGATGCTGAAAAGTAATTATTTTTAGTTGCATATCGAAGTGTTTTACCAAAACTATCACACCAGCAGTGGTTATCGTTGCACAGGTGAAATTTAAATATGTATAATGGCAAGTGGTATTAGCTACTTATTTGGTATTTTAGATGTAATATTAACCAAAATTCAAAATGGCTACCTCTTGTACTAAGGGACAAAAACACATGATGTAACTAGGAACATGTTTTCATAGGAGATATCTGTTAAATATACAATCAAATACATTATTAGTGGATTTAAAGACTCCTGCATTTTTTCCCTCTGGATCATGGTGTATTCACAGACTTTATGCCACCATATGTCAGTACTTAATCAGCCCCTTCAACGAAAATATCTATTCCTGTTCTTGAAAGGAATTACACTTTTAAATTGAGTATTAACCAACTACAAAAATTTACTTTAGTAAAATTTTAATTTACTTTCAAATTTAAAAAACATATTACAAATTGATTTCGTTTTTCACAAGTTTCATTGCTGTTCCCTCCAATCTAACTTGTGTTCTTTGGTACAATAGGTATTGTTTTGAGGTACTTGAACTTGATGTATCTAGGAACAGTTGCAAACACTTTTAGAAGTTCTAATTAGATCCGTTAATAGTAAAGGTACAAGTATAAAACTGAAAACTGATGTGAAGTAATCCTGATGGATTGAATTGCTACGACATATTAGACTAAATCTTAAGTAAATATATTGTAATTTAACCCTTAGATGCACGCTAAGCGGGGATTTTGCAGCATTTTTCAAAAATTCGAAATATCCTAGTTATTGCGCATGGGTCACTGGTGGTACTCTTCGGTATTCTATTTCTGTACTTTTCCCTTTACCAAGAACATATGTTTGCATCAATGTGAAGACCAACTATTGCGTTAGAATCTTACATAGTGAGAACGACGACAACTTTATGTGATTTGCCGCTAGATGGCATTCACACGATACTAAGGAACTTCTGATAATCTGATTTGTGGATGAAAAACTTTACTGTTTCTACAGTTTCTTTATTTTCCTTAAGGAAAATAAATTTCCAAATAGTAGAAACAGCAAAGTTTTTCACTCACAAATCAGTAAGATGGATTTTTACAACGTGAAGACCTCTACTATTCAGTGCATTCTGATAATCTGTCGCTACCGTGGAAACTTGGAAGCATAATTCTTTTTTCAATAATATGTTAATATGTTGTTTCGTATTTATTATATTTTTTGTGACCACTTGCATTATTATTTTGTTATTATTATTATTTGTAAAATTTATCTCAACCTCAAACCACAAGTCCTAATTTAAAAATTTCATCTTCATACTCAAATATGAATTACATTGGAATAAAAATGTGTTATTTACACTAAACTAGTGACCGAAAAATAAGTTATGCACGCTTTTTATTCCTCCTGCATCAAAAAATGTCATGAATGTCATAACAGAGACAGTGATGGTCAATAAGGATGAAAAAACTAATTTTATTCATAAAGTTTGTTATTTTTATAATTTTAATGATTGCATTAAGATTTTGGCATATTCATTTCCATTTTTGTGTGTGTTTTTTGACTGCATAGTGTATAGATTATCGAGTGTATAGGTTATGTCTAATTCATTTAGAAAATTTAGTCTAAGTATTTATCAAGAAATTTGCATATCAATGATGCGATATTTTTGTTTATAAATGAATGAAAAAAAAATTTTAGTGCTTTTTTTAATTAAAAGTTACCCAAATACGTGAAAACACCCTCAAATTTGAATGTATATTTGGGAAAATCAAAACTGTAAAAGTGCGGCAAAAAAAGCAGCAGGCGTGCACTGGTGCTATACTTGCAGGTGCGTGCCCCTAAGGGTTAAAAAAAAAGTTGAAAAATTGTTCCATAGTACAACACACTCTACTACATGAGAGAATGCAGAGGACGCATACGCAGGACACATTGCTTCACTTGCCTCCGCCATTTCCTCCTCGTTCTCTTCCAACTGTGCCCTGAGATCGGCCCTCTCCCTGCTCAGAGCGGCTGCTTTCTCCTCCGCCTCCGATCGCTGCCTCAGAGCCTCCTCAAGGGCAGCTGCAGCCTCCCTCGCCTCCTCCTCTGCTGACTGACGAGCCTTCTGCGCTATCTGCCTCGCTGCCTCAGCATCCTCCAACTGCAAGCAGGTCACAAGATTCGGTTAGAAATTCCTAACATAAATTTTGGGCACTGCATAAAATGCAGCACAGAGCCAGATATACCTAATTTTTAAGGCATTGACCGCCGTCGTGTCTATTTCCTGAGAGCAGTGCTCTTTTATCAGTTGCGTGATATTGTTCCGTGAAACACATACCATTGCAAATTTATCCAAAATAATTGCAGTCAAAATGACCACTTTGATTAAGATTCGTAACTTTAAAAAAAGAATTCATATGCTTAGAAGCTAGATAGATTATCCAGCATGAGGTGGGGATAACTTTTTCAATGCCAGTCACTATGACATGACGATGTTTAATAGACCTCGACCATTTTCAACACTTCATGCATAATTATCAAGGAATAATAATGCGTCTTGATGCATCATAATTGGTCAAGTTACATTACATACTTTTAAAGTGTATAGTATACAAATTAGTGGTGGTATCCACTCACTACGTTAGGGTAAAAATAAACCCCAATTCTATAATGGTAGAGCAATGCGTACCTGATTTCTGAGGGAGCGCAACAGAGCCTTTCCTGCGGTGGGTTCACTCTTGGAGCGTTCAAGGAGGGTGTGTGCGTCACGCAGCAGGGCCTTGGTGCGGCGCAAGTCCCTCCGCAGCCTTTGTATTGTCTCCTCGGCATCTGCCCCACCGCCACGCCTCCCGTCTGCCCCCCTCCCCTCTTCAACAAGCCTCCGCTCCAGCTCATGTCGCTCACGAAGCAGCCTCGTCCTCTCTTCGTGCTCCGCTTCAAGCTGTGCTTCCAGGGCTGAAATGGTTTCAAAAGTAATCTCAACAATTAATCCATTATTCCTGGGGCAAAAGAGGATGTAAACTCAAACATGTTCAAGGTATACATCAGCTTTCATTTTACGGTTTAAAATTCTAAAGGTGTACATATGTGACCCATGTTAAATTCTATGTTTTTCAATTATATTTTCATTTAGTTTCACTTTTTTACAGGAGATGATATAAATATGTATCACTCCTGAGGAAATGGTATTATGTATTTCTACAGTATTTAGTGTTCTATAAAAATAAATTAATGTCTCTTTTTCCAAAAAAATAAACTGATGCGTCTTTGAATTGGGCTTCAGTTTTCTGGGAGTGAAAATGGATATTGTCATGAGTGGATAAGTTTTGAAGACAGTATGACTCATAATAAATGCTTTCCACGCATTCTTCAAAAAATTACTTTGTCATCACAGACAATATCCATTTAGGTTAAAAAAGAAAGCAAAATTCCACAAATTATATGGATAATTAAATTATTATATTTTCAAAAGTATAAATTTTTCAAGATTAAACAGTAAATTATAGCTCTATTTTTATGTACATAACTAAAATTATAAGATATAAATTACAGCATTTACCTATTTCAAATAGATAAAAGGCTGTTTGGGCTGAGGCTAATTCTTAACATAGATAAGCAGTGCTTAGCCTAAAAAGTCTGTAATACAGTAGATCCATAGTAAGAATAAATAAAGACAATGTACAAAGGCTTGAAAAACTTCTAAGGCTGGAAAATTCAAAATTAATAAAAGTAAATAAAGTATGCAGCTCAAAATTTTTTTCATGGTTTTCTGTCATACCAGATCTTTGGAAATAATTTCAAATTTTCAGTTAAACAAAACCAGTATAATCAGTTTGTTTGAGGGGAAAAGAAGGAATCCAAGGTGGTTTGTTTAATAAACTTATTCCTTAAACAAACATAAAACCACTACACTTCTTACAAGCACTTAATTATGCTTTCATGAACACCAAAAACACAGTCAATAGAAGCCAACTTCCTCTTCACCCCCTTGTTTTATCTCACATAATAGCTGTTCCTTTTTAGCTCTGCAGTCACTGGCTACTACCATTTTCATTCAAAAGAACCCATATTCTAACTCAGAAACTACAGCAAATAGCTACAAATCTATTAAAAAACCAGATAAATAATTGATTAAGGGTTAAACTTTAGTGAGTGGTTATTGATATCATAAGATCAAATCATCTCAAAAAGAAATTTTGATAATGTTCTATCAAACCAAAAATGGTAAAAATCAGGTCCACCAACTTGAAAAGAAAATAGACCCAATGAAAATTAAATTTTTCAAAAAATCAACCAATATTTTGAATATGTACAGGTAGAATTTAATAGAAAACTGTCACTTGTTGTAAGTCAATACTTCATAGCTAGAAAGACCAACAAAGCAGGAACCGATTATCGGGGAAAAACATATAGCCAAACAAAACAAGGGGGTGAAGAGGAAGTTGGCTTTTATTGACTGCGTTTTTGGTGTTCATGAAAGCATAATGAGGTTCTTGTCAGAATTGTAATATTTTTATGTTCATTTAAGGAATAACTTAATCAAGCATATGAATAGCGTGACATGGCACGATGACATACCTATGGGCTTAAATTTCCGACTTGAAAACCACACTTCTTTGAGGGGAAAACTTCTTATCCAGTTTCAAATCAATGGTTTGCGAGTTCACTTCATGGAATGTGGCACGATAGATTCAAAAGCAAACGTCGCTATATTCCACACAGTATTTATAAAAATTAAACTGGTTTCGAACTTTCCACGTCAAAACTAGGTAGTAGAGCTGTTCTGCTACCTCTTGATAATGACCCTATAAAGCTCAAAACTGGTCGAGTTTTAATGAATACTGGAATACAATAACATTTATTTTAAAATTTATTTTCTTAATTGCATTCTACTGTACTTCCCTGACTAATGTTCAAACAAATCCACTCACTCACCCTTGACTTTCTTGTGAGCGTTGCACCTCGCCTCCTCCAGTTCTTCGTCCCTCTGAGCAGCTTCCCGCCTCGCTTCTTTGCGTTGCTGCTCCAACGACATCTCAAGGCGCAGCTTGGCCTGCTCCAGGAGCTGAACTTGTCCAGCCAAATCATCCAACTCCTCTTCCTGATAAGCGTGATGTGAAAATGATGATTTTTCATCAATATCAAAACAGTTATGATTGAAAAAAATTATAAAAAAAACTAGGATAACTGAATGGTCTGAAAAGTCATGCCCTAGATCAATGCTAATTTCAGTTGTGATAAGGTAATTGAATTGTAAATTATTAAAATGTCCATCCCTATCTTAGATGAGGACTTGAAAGAACAGAGCTGAGATCATCAAATGACATCATGAGTTGGAATCCAATTGAAAATTGATATTGTTGACAAGATATTGTAGCTGACATAATTCCAAGCATTATTATATTATTTTGTTGACATGGACACTTACTGTGCTGAGAAACCTATTGTCAAGTTAATTTTCTCTAAACAAAAGGTGCTGATTCGCCCACCCCCGTATGTATCATCCAACTGATGGAGTGCCCTACATAAATTAAAATACAGTAGGGGTGGGGCATTCTCAGAAAAATCTCAGCCACCACCAGGACTTGAATCCTGACCCATGGGCTGTAAAGCTCGGCCACCAACCAAACTAAACCGATCTGACTCCCACCAGCTACAATAAGGAAGAATTGAGAAATACATAATTGACTTCTCCTCACCTGGTCCTTCACTTTCAACTCCAACTCATGTTTGGCCTTCTTGAGGTTCGCCACCTCCTCCTCTGTTTTCCCACCAAACGTCAACTCATCCAGCTCACGGGTGAGTGCAGTCAGCTTCTCATCCTTCAGCTCCAATTCAAGCTTCATGGCCTGCAAGCAAAATAAAGAAACTAATAAGCATCACATTGATTCAGTTCACAAGGATATTCCAAAAACATGAGATACTACTAATAGGTGCTTCATCACTAAAAAATATAGTATTTTAATCCAATTAATTCACAGATTTTCATATAATTAAACCATAAAGAATTGTATGGAAGCAAATTTCTTAGGCCATTAGGTGACAACACAAAATCGAGTGTATTACATGACGCATACAGTAGTAATGTGTTGAAAAGAGGAGTAAAAATTACTAATTCTAAAGAAAAACTAGTCATTCAATTATGAATAAACACATTTATGGAAACATTTTGAAATGCTTAAATTATGTATTTTTTGGAAAAAATATTTAAGTTCAGATTTTCATTAGAAAATAATTGTTATTAAAACCTATGGTGTATTAAAATAAATACAAAAAGCATTTTAAATTCTGCCTGATGATGAAATCTGAAATGATACCTTTGACAGATCTCTAGCTTAATTAGGACAGCTACGAAAGCGGATCTAGATCATGTTTACATAGGTCCCATTTCAGTATGTTCCATCACAAATAGCAGTGATGACTGTAAAATTTCCTTCATAGTAAACCTCCACGAGCTTTCCACCTTAGCATCAATCATTGCAGGAAAATAAAACATATTCCGTTAAGGTGGGTAAGCTAGGTTCTAGCAACCAGATTCACATTCAAGAGCTCAAAGACAATCATTCAAAAGGAAATTCAAAGAGGCTTATGGCGAAGAGATATATGGCGGAGAGAAGCGGGCTTGAAATTGACGTACCCGTGAGTCCCGAGACAAAACAAGGATTTTTTGCGCATTCATCGCTGTGCGGCATGCGCGAAAAAGGAAGCACAAATCTAACAACTTAACAACTGAACTATAATACTTTACCATTAAATGTTAGGACATTAATAATAAATTGCAGTTTCATGGATTTCTATAAAATGACTTTTTTCTTATCGATATATCTTCCATTTTCAAACATGATATACACATAAGTTCAACAGATTCAGGCTCCAATTGGTGGAAGTTAGACATATTTAAATAAATAAATGACTTGTACCAGATGATGGCTCAGTGAGCCGAAACGCGCTGTACGCAGTAAAAACATTTTGTGGAAAAGAGCTACGATCTTTTATTTATTTAAATAATATACACAGTTGTACTAAGACCCGCGATTTCATAGTTGACCCCAAGCTCTCGGATGCAGTGCAATCACCTTGAGCGCTATATTTATTACAACTCCGTGAACAGGACGATGCATTCCATGCGTACGATTTTCTCGGCTTATAAAGACAATGTGAGCAGCGCAGGGGGATTGACCCCATGGTGAACCTCTTCGCCGCTGGGGAGGTGGGGGGGGGGAGGCAATTGGGCCAATGCCTCAATTCGCGCGTCCGAGCGGACAATCGAAGTGCCGCGCGTCCGCGAATTCCTCGCGACGATGCGGCCGCCGCTGAGTCGACAATTTTCCGCGCGCGCCAACAATCACCTCCTCCTCCCCCCTCGACTCATCCCCTTCGATTCGAAGCCACTATCTATAGAGTAAAACTCGCATGTAACGAAATCACGAATATAACGAGGTTGAGTTCCCATCTAAATTTCCATACCTGTAACGAGTTTGAATGAAACGAAATCCCTGCTATTACTATTTTTTGGTCCCTTTAGAAATTGTTTCCTCGGATATAAAATAAATTACGTTCAACTTCGCTACTTACTTACGAGCAGGTGTTCTCACGAGTGGCCATCACCATATAGTTCTACTGATGGTATCAAAATCCTTCATTTTACAGCTGTTTGAAAAATAGGGTGGGACAAACGTTAAATTCTACGGATCCGTTGCTAAGGACGATATATGGGATATTTGCTGGCAATCCTGTGACGTATGGGGTAAAATCCTTTATTATGGATATAAGGAAATCCCGTTAATAACAAAATAAAACGAAAAAGAACCCCTGAAATTCGTTATAAGCGAGTTTTTCAGTATAATGGTATAATTTATCCTAGGAATAACCGCGGTATGGCCTGCGGTGTGCCATGTATATTAAATACAACAAATACTACAGCCAATGGCTACAGATCTGGTATTCACAACCGCGCATTTTAATAGGTTTACAAAAGTCAGCCCCTTGAGAGTGGAACGATCTGAATAACACGGAGAAATAAGCCGTGATTAGGGCTGTTAACTGGAAATTACTATTCATGATGATGTGATCTATCACATTCATAACTTTCCAATGCCATTCCTCAAGACTGAATTTGTTAATTTTCTACTAAATAATGTTTACTCACTAGTTTACTGTATCTAGTTCAGAATAAAACCTAGTTGATTCAAATAAAATACAGCATGGAAAGATAATTTTCCCAGATCGAAGGTCGAAAGTAGATTAGAAAATCAATTTCCAAAAAAAACTTGAATAACGAAGTTTTACCACAATTAGCAAATAAAAATCCTAACGGTTTCGACTCTACCGTTCCACTATCAAGGGTACTCTCTGGGTACAAAAAGAAAATACTCTTAAGAATAGCCTTTTAATCCTCTAACTGCGTTTACACCCGTCCGGTATTGGCAAGCTAGCAGGTGAAAGAGAAAACTAGAGAAATTCTCCTCCCGCACGCGCAAGAGAATCAATTAAAAGTTCCGAAGAGTGAATCCAATTGCTACTCAAACCATCGCACTCCACCAAATCGGTCAATCCATGTCCAGACCATCCTAGTTTTCACCGAAGTCATGACTGGGAATGATAAAAAAAACCATCCAAAGCAGACCACTGGATAAGTCCAGCCGAGCACGCGGCCGATTCCGCTTTCTAAACCCTGATACTCGCGGAAAATTCGGAATCCTCCGCGTCGCGCGCGTTCAAGTCTCCGAAGCCAACAAAGAAAAAAAACAGACGCGACACAAAGCGAATGGGAGCTTCCAGTTTCACTGACTGACGCATCACGCGCTCCTGTCTGATGTGACCAGCAACTGGCGAATCGTGAGGCGAGAAAGTTAGCCATCGGTTAGCTCCACTCTAGCTCACCACCGACCGCGTCTTCTAGCACAGAAATAGGCACAATTACACTATAAAAGAGCCTTCTTCAGAGACCGACGAAAGGACATTATCACGGGAAATCTTGCGGTTAAGGTAGGTAAATCGATTTTCAGATACATCCATTCGACCAAATTAACCATGAGAAATTAATTTTAAAAACAATTCAACTTAAAACGTTCATATAGTATTTCGCTTCTTCCGATCTGAATTTCATTACTGATCCTTCATCAAGGGCTTCATTACCTTCATGGGGGCCGATTGTGTAACTTTACGTTCGAACGATCGTTAGAGATCCGTTCACTCTCGATTGAGTTCCCGGTATTCGAACGTAAGCCGTATGTGCGATTGTGTATGGACGATCGTCAACAAGCAATCGAAAGTTACGACGTTGTCATATTTACTTGGAATTGGGAATACGTTACGCGATTGTTTTCTTTCTGCTCATGCGCAGTAAGGCTGAGAGTGCTTGTGGTTGTTTTGAATAGCGAAACTAACTTAACAATATTGGTTTCAGAGACAATTGGCCAATTAAGTTTATATTAATGAAAGAATTTAACTTTGCGTATAAATCAATCTCTTTCAATTCAGTATTTCCTTTCCTCCTTTTCGTTGGAGCGTAGCTGATATTTGGGATAAGTAGTTTTTACTTAGATATCGCTGACTATTTAGAAATGCCGCGGTAAGTCTCCGTTTCGTTACTTTTGCAATTCGCTAAATAATAACTTGTATCATTTGTAATTGACTAAAGTCATTTAGATCAAATATATGAACGGATATTCGATATTGATAGGCTCTCGTCTTCGCCTTTGTGTGTCTGCAAGGAGCAATGCCGCAGAATATTGAATATTTGCAAGAAATAAAAACTGACGAGTGTGAATTAGTACAACGTCTTAATAATAAGTCGTGAGGTAAACAGTTAAAAAAGCATGTAACTCACGAAATAAATAAGTACGTTAATATTCTCAATCAAAAACATTCTCATCATCACAAACCTTTCACCTATTACTTGAAAGAAAAAGCAAATATGCATAGTCATCTTTGATATCTCCTCTCGTCTCAAACACCCGAACATCAGTTCGAAAATTTACCCTTTTTGAGGAAACCATATCGCATCAGAGACATTAATTGAAGTACATAAACCTTATAAATTCAACTTAATTTACGACGTCATTGAGAAGTTAAAATAAACTATTTGAATACATAAATTAAATCATTTACTTGTCAATAACCGCCCGATGATCCGAATTAAATTAAACCTCGTAGAGAATATAAATTTGGCAATGTATTATAGCACAACTATAATTTACCTAATATACTATAGTGGAACCACGTTTAAATCAAGCATACAAAAAGGATAACTTCATTTGAATTGCACACACATTACATAGCGAAGCAATTGTAAACGTCCTCATCTTTGTATCGTATAGTAAACTAACACGTACAAATTGTAGTTATCGATGTAATTTCACTACTTATTCACGTTATTAAAAACATAACACAATGATGTATAAATTAAATAGAATGTTTAATTCACTTAATTCCACATGAGATAATTTCATTTCAATTGCACACACATTACATAGCGAAGCAAATGTAAACATGCTCATCTTTATACCATAGTGAACTAATACGCATAAATTGCAATTATTAATGTCAATTCACTACAATTCACGTAATCAACAACATAACACTGCGATTTATGAATATAATTGATTGCATAATTCACTTAATCCCAAAAAAAAGGACATAAAACGTGGCCATGAAAGGTAATAAACATTTTAATTCCATCCCAAACCTCACCTGTGAACGATTCGATAGCCTTATCGCCAAGTGATGTGTTGACGAAGAGATGCTTTCGATCGAGAGCCGGAATACTTTCGAACGTAAAGTTACACAATCGCTCCTTCAATTGTTTTCGAGTTGTTGATCTAAATTCCACGGGAACCGGATCGTTACGTTCGAACGTAAAGTTACACAATCGGCCCCATGGAGACCGTATGATAGCTGAAACCTAGATAATAAACATCGTTGCTAAGTAGAAATTTACCAAGTGCTCACAAAGGACGTCCCATTAGTCTAAGCGGCTATAGGGTTTTAAATTTGCATGGATCAATTAATTACTCCATCCCATTCTCTTTTCTACAATTTAAATTCGGAATAAAGTACTGTTCTCCTCCATCTATCCATGAAGCCTGACCTCTCCATACATCTCCCTCACTTACTCAAAATCCTCCACGATACGTCGACATAGTTCTGCGCCAAATACAGAGGCGGAAATTATGTCCGCATATCACGAATTCAAACGTTTAACATCTGAAGAAATAATTATGTAAAAGTTTCAAACTTCAGAAACACACAGATATTGACAAGGTTTACTAAATACAACATACCCTGAAAATTTCAAGAAGAAAGCTAAATTTGTTGTCTCTGGAGTGACTTTATGAGATCGATTTAACATAATGAAATGTAACAAACTTCGTAATTTCACATAATTTAAATGCTGTACCAACTAGGTTTCGTGAACATCTGGTACATTTACATCGACGCGGGAGAATAAATATTAATTCACTATTTATTAATCGATGTCCTATTATTTATTACGACCTCCATCAAACAGTAATACATTTCTGTGGAATTACGAAGTTTTTACATTTCATTGTGATACGACAGCTAAAGTTTGGAAGGAGCATTCCATTGCGGTAACGATAGGCAGAGCGGAGTTAATTCGTTCTCTTCATATGCCATCTTGGATGGTCGCAGCTAACTGTTCTCCTGAGATGGAGTGTCTACATCGGGCCACAAGTGATTCACCCTCGGGTTCCGCGGCCGAGCAAGGACGCTCGGCCGCCCACGAAGTGAGCCGTTCAATTTGGCCGACACCTCCAGAGTTCAAGGCGGAGGAGTTTATGAGGAGTAAAACGGACCGAGGATGAAAATGGAACCATGGTAATAAACTGAGCGAAACAGGACACGTCCACTTAAGATCCCTTTCATTGCCCCT
Organism: Ischnura elegans; assembly: GCF_921293095.1. Lineage (NCBI taxonomy): Eukaryota > Metazoa > Arthropoda > Insecta > Odonata > Coenagrionidae > Ischnura > Ischnura elegans. The sequence goes on from NC_060248.1 coordinate 18,436,050, forward strand.
TTTTGAATATACACTAACGACCACCACCACGATTCACCACAGTAAATCCAATGAACCTAACAGGATTTGTATGAAAAAGCAGTATATAGGGCGCGTTAGCCCGGAACACCAGGTAATTGGAGGCCGTTTTTTCGTCGGAATTCTTTTTCAATCAACTAGTCCATCATGTTTAACCCTAGAACGACGGGCTGGGTCCAATGGACCCAGTTGGTAGTTTTGAAAGTTTATAATTATATCAAAAATGCACGAAACTGATTTTGATGCCATGGCTTTTCCTAAATATATGTCCTCTAAAACATAGCAAGAAATAACGAGAATGGGCTCATTACATTTTATAGTATACTACAAAGTCACATAGTAGACGGACTGGGTCCATTGGACCCAGTCGACTAATTTCAATGCTATGGGTAATTCATTTCAACTTATCAGCAATATTCTTATTTACATTGTATTTTTGGGAGATTCAATGTTTATGGAGATATAAACAAAGTCGTAGGCGATAGTTATTACCAATTAGTGGGCATTTTTTATGAATTGGCTTGAAGCCTTTCATATACTCTACTATCCACATCGTTTCGTAATGGGTAGTTTTTGCAACTTCCTCTGGTTGGACGCACACACAGTGTGAATTATCTACATTCAGTCCCATAATCTGTTAGTTTTATATGTGAGACCGTTCATATAGCGTCTGCGGTGCTTTCGTGGTGGACAGTCAGAAGTTACGCTCGCAAGCTGGAGTGGTCTCGCTGTCTGCCGACATTTGCTGTTATTCCAACTATCTAACTGAAGGCCACGAAGAATTTGAATTCCATCATTACATTTTGATACCATGCATGGTAGGTACAAAACTTTATGGTTTATATAAAAGACTATATTCCTTCATTCCAATGTACTTCTTCAGTATTTACCTCATTTACCAAATCGTTTACTCCTCAGATTAGTTAGATGAAGTGGTGTATTGATTTTCAACAACTATGTTATACAACAATGTCATTATTCCTATCTTTACAGGATGCTTGGTGGTAGCAAATTTTGTGCAGTGAGGTATTGATGTGACTGAATTCATGGAGTGGCTATTGATAGACTGTGTAGTTGAGGAGCTAAGAAGTCGGCGTCGCCATTTGGATTTTACAGTCAAAATAACTATCAAGATATTTTTGAGGTAATAAGAAAAAAGGATTGTTTATAATTATTGAAAAAATTAGCTGCTCTAGCAAAACTATTGAACTCTTGGAATTGCTTGATGATATCAGAAACATAATACGAGACAGTGCTTTTCTAATTTTTACCTGAATGTACAACTAAGGAGTAGCACGAACAATGTTATCTTCCATTTATATGTAAGTAAAGTTTGGAATTAAAATTGATAAATTTCATTGTCACTTTATTCACAGGCTTGCTAATAGTGACACACATTTGGAGTGCATTCATCTAAAGATTGCAGAACGATGTGTTCAGCATCTAAATATACAGCGCTAACAGGAGGAGGGTAGTAGTGACTCCGGTGGAGATGAAGCCTAAAATGTTGAATAAGGATGGAGAAGAACTGAACCTTTGCCGATTTTTCTTCATCTTTCTGAGAAGATGATAGAAATGCGAAAATAGGGAATTCCTATCGGGAAAAATTTTTATTTCACACAATCGGAAAGAGGAGTGGTAATCAAAACCTCATGCCACTAAAAAGGGTAGATGGCGAGGGCGTAATATTTTGCGTCATATCCCGTGCACCGTGCGGAATTTTTATTCTGTCTTCTGCTTTTTTGCTAATTTTGCGTCCTAACATCTTTGATGTTGTTAGAAAATGGACCACCATTGAAAGGCATATAGTTTTTCAAACTTTGTAGAATGAAGAAGATGACTGAAATAAATAAGGTTCTGGCATTGCTAATACATATCATTTTTACTAGTCAAAAATGAAAATTTTTCACAACTTTGGAGTAAACTAGACGGGCGACCAATATGCAACAGTTTATGGAGTCAAAAGTAATACTGCTGGTTATTTGATTTGATAATGCGACAGAAAAGAGGAAAAGCAGAGGCGAAGACAAGTTGCAGACTATTAGAGAGATATTTGATGGGCGGAATGAATATTTGAAATATGCAATCGTGCCAGAATCCTGCATGACAGCTGACGAACAGTTATTGATGTTCCGTGGGCGCTGTACCTTTAGAGAGTTTTTATCATCAAAACGAGGAAAGTATGGAATTAAAATTTTGGCTGCAAGTCGTAGTAGTGATTCATTCAAGTGGAATTTCCAAGTATACACAGGTAGAGAATCTCATAAAAGTCGAGAGGTCAATCAAGGGAAAAGATTAGTTTCACGTATGGTTGAGGGATCAATCAGCCAGAAACATAAGTAGGTAGCCCAATACTTTCCAAAGGATTAGCGATTGTAGAGATCATGAGGTAAAATAAATGAGGGATTCCACCCGAGCTCACGTCTATAAATGCCATACAGCCTACAGGATTTCCTAACAAAGTGGTATCTCATGAATATCATGAAATCCAAGACAAATTCAACTATCGGAAGAATTTACATCGCGAAAAAGAAAATGTGGCACACTCCTTAACAACCTTAGCAACCTAGGAAAATAAGTGTCGTAAGTGCAACTACAAAAGGGATAGAAAGACACGAACATCCTTTTCACAATGTGAACAAATTATATGCCAAGATCATTCAGAAATTTTATGCAATCAGTGCCTGTAGTAGCATAACAGTTTTTAATAACTTTAGTAAATTCATCATACTTTTGTTTCATTAAATTTGTTATATATCTAAATTATCATTGACAAAAATCCATTTTGTAATTTGTGTTAATGTTATTATGCTAATGAACATTCATAAAAATGGGAAAGGTGGAGTGATATTTCTGGTAGAGTGGATAATATTATTCTCCGCTGCAGTAATAGCTTAAAACAAAAAAATTTAATAATAATAAAGACGAAGAAATATGTTGAGGATGTAAATAAGATGGAAACCATCACTTAACTCAGTCTAAATTCATCATAAACTGGTAATATTGTGGAAAAAATGTTTCAGGGTCCATTGGACCCAGTCAGGCTACTACGCGATAATTTTTTTTCAGTCTTCCTAGGGTTAAGGCGAGCTGCGTAAATTTCCTGTCTACAACGAATACATTGACAAAAATAAGCATAACTGCGAAACATAACATTGGTGCATTAGCCAACGCAGGGAAACATGCACCCAAGAGCCGAACGGGAATGCCACACTGGAGCCTTTGAATGCGTTACCGCTCGTTGACTGGAGAGTTAAATTCAATTACTGAGAGGCATGGTGCAATTCAACGACGTTTGCATTCCCTGTCTACAAAAGTCGGAGATGCGACAAAAAGAAAAACCCTGGGATGTGTAGAACTTAGCCATAGTTTTCACATCTCATTTACAAAATCCACGACTAAAGCATAATAACTTAACGCGGTCAATAGTAATTGCACTTCACACAAGCCGAAAGCAATTAATAATTAGGTACTACTGATTTACATAACAGTAGAATAAAGTAAGGCAGTATTTAAAGGACGGCAGAAGAGGGAGACGCAACGGGAAAATACTTAGTACAGTCGTCTACGAATACACTCGCAACGAAAAAGCATGGAATCGTATAGGACAGAGTCAGCCACAAGCCAACAAAAAATGGTCAGAAACCAGCTATGACCTCAGTCTTGCGCTAAGGAAAGCAACCTCATGAATTACTTGAGATAAATTAAAGGACGATTAATGTTGATTATTCCCATGGCTAATGGGGCAACGGAAGGATAATATTATATTTATACATTAAAAACATGCGTGCCGCATAGATATTTTACAAGAGAGGGATACTTTTCACATTTAACTTCAAGGATAGATTTCGGTAAGTTAAGGCTATTAATTGACAAAACGGATGCCTTACGTAACCGTTCATATCAAAGTCCACGGCATTTTTTTCAAACTGGAATACGGTGGAATTTCACATTTTTTAACTGAAGAGAGATTCGTTTTAGGAAAGACGGCTAAAGATGGCCACACTCCGTAAAAACAGGTCTAGTTGCAACAGATGCGAAAGCTGCATCCAAGAGACGAAGGGCTTGGTGACACAAGGGTAAAATGGATCGCGTTTGCACTGAAAAGCTCAAAAAAATTTTTTTTAAAACTTCAGTCAGCGAGGGTTCACAAGGGGTGTTACCAAGGGTCTCCTGTCAACTCCGAGGCAATAGAATAACGAAAAAGGAGAAGAGAAGCGAAGGCGAGGGGTCGAACGAGAGGGAGAATGAAATTGCGGGGGTGGGAGACGTTTTTAAAGGCGAAGAGGGTCGTGGGCAGGACTCCAATTGGGGAAGATGCTTTTCAGGCTTTGTCGCCGCGAGAAATGCCAAAGAAAAATCCGACACGTGTCAAACGCCAACGTGGGGCGAGTTGGCGGATTCCAACGGCAACGTTTGTTCCCTCTCCTTCCGAAGACACAAAATAGAAAATGCTAGTGACGAGTTTGCACGCCCGGCTACGCTAAGATACGCTTCATCGGCAAATTAACTGTACTCGTTATTCCGGTGCAAAAAAAACAGGCAGGAAGAATTGCAATGAGTACGACATGCAGTAAAAGACAATCGCTGATACATCATCCCGAATGGATGATTGTGTTATAAAATATCTCGCAGAAATTAGCTAAAATGAAATATTATTAGTTTTATAGGTATTCAACCAGTTAGGGTGGTTGACTAAGAACTTCTGGGGTATCCATCGTCATCATTACCTGATAACGATGAACGTGCTGGACCGCGGACACTATCAATCAGCTGAAAACTCGAGAAAACCTTATTCAGTCCATTCGCACCTGCATGAAAAATTGACCGAATGCATGGGCCAGTCCTACCTTAAAATTCAATGCCCAGTTGGGAAGCCAGGACTTTCGTGCGGAGGGAGGGGTCCAAAACCAGGGTGGAAATTTTTTTTGAAAAAAAGGTACTAAGTAGAGGGTTTTAAACAAGTTTTTAAACTTTTAATTAACGAAAAAACTTTTTTCACCAAAGAAATCTATTGCACATTCATTATTTTTCAATATTGTGCTTTCTCTAATGAAGGAAAGAATTTTTTTAAATATATTTCGGGGGGCGGGAGGGTCAACCTCGCTACGCCACTGTCAATGTCCTCCTTCGGTTCGGCATACGGCCTATTACCTACTCTTCATTCCATCCATACTTCCCAATTTTCTTCTTCCCCTATCCCCGCTTACTCATTATCCTTCCCGCAATCACGGTACTCAGCAATGCCTTTACCGTTATTATATGCTCCCTCAACACTCTCATGAGTCCCTTATCCTATATAGGTGTCCTCTCTCCACCCACCATGTCCATCACTTCTTCGTTCCCACTAACCATCCGTCTATTTCTCCTTCTAAACTCTTCTCACGAAAATATAAAAAAAACAAATAGCACTCGAATGAAATATTAAAATCAAAGAGGAGAAGCGGACACCATCGCCGAGTTGAGGGATTCTTCAAGAAGAAAAAAACCTCAACCGAGGCACACAGCATTTGCGTATTTTGCGCGCAGCAGGTTGTTCGATCAACATCCTTCCCTATCTCTCGTGTGCACAGAGGAGAATAGAAATTATGACGCGTTGCGATACGTCAAAAGTGAACACTCATTCGTGAGCGCACATGTTCGTTTGCTTTTCGGTTCGTTCGGTCACGTTCTGCTGCTGATCATTTCCGGTGGATGGGAGTTAGACGAACAGTGGAGTGAGTGTTCGCAGACAAAAACAGGAGATCATTGAATCGTCTTTTAGGGATTAGATAAAGGAGTAGGTAAGGCACTCGCGCTCGTGCATTTTAAAGCCGGCATTTTTTAACCTTCTTCTCAGCATATATTGGTCAAAATAGCAAAATAATCACCAGAAAAACTGGAGAAATCACATTGAAAAATCTTGGAATTACGAAAGCACAGCCATAAGCTACAAAAATACCGCGAAATTGAACATTCCGAGCTAATCAAGGGTAATTTCTTCAACAAACGGAGTAAGATGAGCCTTACACCTGAGTAATAGCATTTTAGTACGAAAACATATGAAAACTTTTATTTTAAAAAATGTAATGCATTTTTATAAAACAAACTGTGGTTTCTCGTAGCGGTTGTTCTCTTTATTCAAACGCTGCTGGCGCTAACTAGCGCAAGCAGCATGGAAAAAAATAGAAATCGGAGACAAAAACATAACTTTCGAAACTCGTCAAATCACTCAAATGTAGGGAATTCAAGTTGCATCCATTTTCAATAATATATAAAAACTCGGGGCAAGATTTCAAAAGGCAAAACTATAACAGGGAAAATCATTTAAGCTTCTTACGAGGTGCTTATATTCCCCTCCACTGATTATTAAAATAACTTAATACCGGTTGAATATATTTATTTACCGACCAGCGTACCACGAAACAGATATTGCAACCCACGATAAATTTGAAATTTGAGCTCAGATAGGGCAAATGAGGTTTTCTAAGACCGGAATCAGCGACGAAAAAGAAACCACGCCCACTCAAGATTTCTTTTTCACGGTCACTGCCGAAGCTCTGCGCAATCAAAATAATTTCTCGGCGCGCGAAATGATAACTCACGCCCGAGGAAAAAACCTGTTCCGTCCAGTTCTGCACGAGAAAAGTCCTCGCAATGAGGCTCTCTCGAAAGAAGGGAATGAATTGCCTTTCTAGAGATACGCCGTCAAGCGACGGGCCAATGCACAGCGTAAAATCATTAAGAGCAAACAGGGGGGAAGAAATTACTCTCGCAGTAGACGCGGAAGAGTGTCGTAAGCCCAAAAAAACTCATCCACATTTGAAAGGCTACAACGAATGAAGAGAATTATAAAGAGAATATTAGAATATACATAGCAACGAGATAAGTAAAGCCTGAATCACACGATCTTTTTTTTCGTCGCGAAAGTAATCACTATCGCGATCACTTCTCCCGTCGGGAAAAGCGATCGCTCTAGTGATTATTTTTCTGAATCACACGGTCACTCCCGCCGTCGCTTTTCGAATCATTTCCGACATCACAGCTCGTTGTCATAGGGCCCGCATCACGAATATATAGCGTATTTGTTTATCTATGTCGTTCCCACAATTGTCAAACGTTGCGCTGCAATCGCTCCATACGGGCATGCGTTCCGATTGGCTGATGTGGGGTTTTAGTGACGGTTTTAGCGACGGAAAAAGCGACCGGACTAGTGATGAAAAATAGCGATGGGAATCCTCATCGCGAACGCGAAAAACAATTGCCGGCGACGATCATTTCGCCTAGTGATCGCGATAGTGATCACTTTCGCGACGAAAAAAAATGATCGTGTGATTCAGGCTTAAACAGCAGAAAACACCATAGTTCCTATAATTGATATATCAGTGGTCTATGGTAAATGTTATCTCGCTGGTGACGAGTCATCGATCTGCAACCGCGGATTACATATTCTTAAAACTCGCAATGATAACAAATACGAAGAAAATGCCTCTTCATAGATTACATATTACCGATAAAGAGAGCATATGGAAATAACATTCGTCACGCTTCCATTTCAAATCTAGCAAGATAAAAATATGCATGTATTCCAGAACTCATTCAATGAGGTACAATAAGCATTCGGTTAGTTTGTTCCCGGGAATTATCAGTGTGTTGCCTCACCAACGCAAACATAACCGTTGACATGCAATATACCTACAAAGAAAATGTATTTTGCCAAAGTAATATAAAAAGGCAGCGTCACAAAAGGTGTAAATTTTTAAATAACAGAGAATTAAATACAATACAAAACCATTTTCATCTATTCGGTTTTTATCCGACCTTCGACAGAGAAAAGAAAATGGCATTGGATGGATCCCGGGCTTACCCTGTTGTTTATTCAAGTAAAATATTAAGTCTGCGTTCAGTTAAAAAAATAATTATACCACAGATATTAACGGTAGAGGAAGCAGACTAAATGGAAGATTAGATTATCTCCTGCAATTACATCATCGTGGGTGAACAATTTCCTTTGGCCTTGCCCTCCCCCCATCCACCCCAGAGGGCAGTCTTCTTTCCACATCCTCGTTCGACGAAACTCATATCATTGTTCCTCACTATCATGACGCATTCATTGACACTGGGATTCGTCGAAATTATTGACAAACTCCAACGGTTACTCCGGGAAACACAACTTAAAGAGATACGTACCGTTTAAAGTCGAGAGGATTTTTAATCCGAATTGTTTATAGTAACCCAAAAAGGAACAATATACTCACCAAGGGAGTATTAATTTTTAAAAAGTCTTCCCATAATAAAAAAAGCTATATTTTTTCACTAGCCAACAGCATAGCAGTGGCAAGTGGGACTTTTCCGCCGTAGAACTCACAACGAAACTAATAGATTATAGGCAATACGAGAAACAAATAAAACATTTAAGGAACATTTATGAGCATATTAAACGGATTCGGTCTTTAGTGCCCAGCGACTATGAAGATCGACAAAAAAGGTAAAATGGAACTGAATAAAAAAAAACTGGCCGGGATATCAAAAAGTAAATCTTAAATAAGAGATTTCACGCCAATATGTACGTTTCCAGAAAGACACTTCAACCTACTTCAGCTAAGTACGGATCCGACAAAACAACCAACACAAGAAATGCACACACCATTCATAAAACGAGATTCTAACTATAAGGCGGAGAACTCCAACTTTTTAAGAGATGACGAACTGAACTGTGTCTTCTCACTGCCATTAAAAAATTATCAATCAGGGTCCCAAAAACACCCGATACCAACAAGTTCCAATTTCGCAGATCTGCAAATACAATTTAGACCTCAAAAGGGACATCCCGTTGAATCACTTCCTGAGGAAAAAGTTGACAATAGAAATTGTTTCACAAGCACACATTCGAACGTAATCTAGCATTGAGTTCGATTGCTTGAAAATTTTGGGCGAACGAAATCCCCGTTTCCAGCATAAACGGAGTGAGACAATTGTAAAGAATGATCCTCAATTACTCAAAAAAAATTTATCAATGTCAATACATACTCATCAGCAATAAAATACACTGAAATCATCGAACAGAAGCATGAACTTTTAAGGCATGAAACTAAATGATCATTAGCGATCTAAAATTTTCTCGGTAAGTGGCGCGTTATTGCTGTCCCAGTAAACCAAGTTCACCCCCACCAGCCAGGGCCGTTCATCAAATGAACACTTCCGAGTAAGACAAGCGCCAACTGTATGTATGTAGAGTTTGCGGACCGCAAAGAAATGAATACGGCAATTTATCGCGGAAGAAATGAAGTTGTCATAAACTGGAGCAGGTGGAACAATTTAATCACCTCGGAAGTAGGTTGGTGAAAGAAAAGGGCAGCAGCTAAGACATTAAGGACAACATTCCGTTCGCAATGAGAGCTCTGTGTAAAAAGTCAGGAGCAATTACGAGTATCTTGAGCAAATGAGTTAATGCAGAATATATGATAAAGTGGAATTCTGGGATGCATGAAGTGGAAACGTGGATTCAGGATCACGGACCGATATTTCCATAAGATTAATTGTAAGACGCTTTGAGATGCTTTACAAAAGACAGAAAATCTTCACAAAACCGCATTACTTACGATCTTTCTGTTAATAGTCTAATGATAACACTTTGGAAGCGGGTACTGGGATTGAGTTGTATGGAGGAGCCAGCTGTGGATTGTGGTGTGAATATGGTAGTTTCCTTCATCAAATAAAACGAAAGGCATTGATTGCGAATCGTTACCCACCATTAGTGTAGTCATAATATACAAATTATTTCGTTTTAGAAATCCGGTTTAGACGAATGGCAAGGGTCAAATTTATCCTCATATGAAAATGGCCAGATTGGCGCCCATGCGATGCCACTCCACGTGACGTCACAGGGACCTAGTTTCTGAACGAGTGGACAGGAGTTTTACATCGTCTGAGATTACCTATTGCAGGCATGAGGCACGGAGCTCAGGGAAACATTACTCACCTATTAAAACTGGCTAAGGTCGGAACGTTTTCTTCGTTTGATAAGGTATTAATAATCCTTATCTAAGCCAAGCGCTATCAGCTAGCATGGAACACTGCTACCTGCTAGCATCCTTCGTCGTATCAGCGCTCAAAGCCTCGCCCCGAGGTCACCTCACTTGCGGCAGCGGGAACCAGAACGACGTCACACGGAGTTTTTCCATAATTCATACTTAGCCGTCGCGTTTTCGTGCGCTTGAAAATTTTCACTTTTCATTTAATCGCGAAAAATAGATATCGTCATTAAAAAATCTAAAAGCGTAAAATACGTACTCCAGGATTAATAATCTTTCGATTTAGGCAATAAAAAAATAGGAAACCACCCTATTGTTAGGGTAGCGGAGGCAGGTGGCCTAGCAATACGGGGGGCGGGGGCTGTTGGGCCGTAACCATGGCAACTTGCGAGGATCGGCCAGCGGATCTCCTGTCCAAATTAGGAACGTCGCCTGCGCAGTACTAGTGGATGAGAATCCCAAACAGGGAGAGATGAAGAGAGAATGAAGATGACGACGCAGGCGTGAGAAGAATTCCAGGGGAAGGACGCCGCGCCGGTGCAACGGCTACCACACAATCCTTCTCCAGGGCCGATAAAATTCTTCGGGAATGCATCAAGGAGAGCAGACGCAGTTGCGGGTGGATATATTGGCAACGAGAGACAGAGTCGACTATTACGAGGGAGGGAGAGCCTAGAAAATACAAAAACTTCCTCGGGAAACGTCAGACTCGGACGAATAGCGACCGATGAATGCATCCTGGGCGCGATGCAGAAGGACTCAAGTATTATGACCGCAGGAAAACTTCCAATGTTTAAGCTATGACGATCAAAAATATATCGCCTCATTGTCATTAAAAATTGGAAATCAGCCGCTGCTGTCATTGTCCATGCCTCACTTCCTAGAGAAGGATTCTCCAAATGTAGGTTCTGAGAAATTGTTTCCATACTTCCAAGCATAAACTTCCCGCTGTAAGCAGATCTGTCTTTTGGTGGAGGTTTATCTTCTGTTAGACTATTATGCTGATAATCTATTTCTTTCTTCGCCCATCGCTAGTTATTATATTTCTCAAATAACAAAATTCATTTACCTCTTCCAGTTTTTGTTTCCATATTTTAATGTTCGCCCCAAGATAGGGCCGATTAAGTCATGTCAAAATTTGAAACACTTCAAAAATTCTATATTATATCATAATTTTTTAAGCGAGTGGTACGTCACCGAATGGGCAGGAAGGAGGGATCCTCCGAAGAGGATATCCTCTCACGCGTAACTGCATCGCGAGGACGTAAGAGAGAGACAGCGGAATCGGAAAGAGGGGGGGGGGGGAAATCGTGTGGCGAGCGGGGAGGAGTGACGTGGTCGCGGTGAGACCTTGCCCTTCCAACCGCGATGGGCACTCAAGCGATAAGTGGACGCCCCGCGGAGAAAGTAACGAGGCAAATTGACACTGACTTATTTACGGCCACGGGCGAACTGTTTACGGATCGGGGAAGCCACAGGAAAAAAAGGCCCGCGCGCCCCGCATGACTTTCTCGGAACATTTGCCTGCAGGCGAGCGGTCGATACCGCCTATGTACGAGGTTTATTCAGAAAGTAACGGGAATTTTTCAATTTTGCAGGTTTTGGAATTTGGAGAATTCAATTGTTATTTTTTATATTAAACACGTCTCTGAAGTATGATTAAATTTTCATCTGTATTCATTGCTTACTTTGTGTACGGCAGCCGTGATTGTTAGACGTATTTTTACGAGCTCGACGATTTTCAGCTCACACTCCATTGCTTGTACGTGAAATTTTGACCAAAAAGAATACTGCAACGATTCCCAAGCCTCCGTATTTTTTCAGGCATGACTCCAAGCGACTTTTTCCTATTCCAAAAATAAGGATAACCTTTTCCTGTCTGTCCTCCTTACCTTCATTCCTATCTTTCCCCACCCAGAACACAGAATAAGCTTACTCAGTTCCGAGTAAGGAAAATTACTCCCGTCAGAATACTCCAAATTTGTCTCTTTCTACAGCTTGGACCATCCCCATTACATTCTCCTCTGCACTGAACAGAAGTCCTCAATAAATCCGTCCAACCAACAACACTAGCCTCCCTTCCCGCCTGCCTTTGCTCCTATTGCCCATGGCTCAAATTGAGTGTCGCCCCGTCCCCCCGGGCTTCCCTAGCCGGCGCCATCCGACGCCACCTTGTCACTGCCAATCAAACGGCGACACCTACCGGGGGCACCTTACAAGCACGAGACGGGAGTCGCCCTTTTAGATGACTTACGAGCTCACAATGGAAGAGTCTTGTCGAACCCAACAGTGGATTTTCGCGCACGGCCAGGAGTACACAAACATCCCATCGCCCACGCAAACAAGCAAGACACTTAAACAGGGTGATGCATCTCCTCAAAAACCCTTCTGCACTCGGAAATACGAGGGGAAAATAGAAAAGTAAACGTGGGAATTAGTATGGATTCACCACAAAATTAAACGTGATAGCTTTTCTCGGCAAAGAATGGAGGTTTTCAAGGTTGATTTCGCTGAAGGGGCCAAGATTTTATTTTAACCTAATCGGTCCTTTATCTGGCGTATAGAAGAAGAAGCTGCTCAAAATTAAAACTTTACAACTTAAGCCATAAAACTCATGCTGACGTCTTAAAATGTTCAGGGCATACAGAGAGGTCCCTCTACCATATTTTCCCGGGTATCAAATTTGAAAATCAGACCTAGATTCCTTTTTGGAGGTTACATTTTATACCTGAGATACCGGTATTATTAGTCAAGGTTTCACTACATACTTTCTTAAACGACCAAATGGGAAAAGAAAAAATAGATCGGCTAAGCAGACCACATGTTTCTCCTCGTCCACCGTTTGAGCTGAATTGACTTCCGATTCATTACTTGTCCATAAAGAAAATCCTTTCCTTCGCCTGAACTACCAGGTAAACCCCCAAGAACCCTAAACATGCAAAAAATATTCGTATCACAGCGACCATACTTGTTTGAAACGTGATAGTTAAAAAGTTTCCATTTTTATTCGGTCCCTCTAATTTTTTTCGTACAAGCAGTACTGTAGTATTGCATAACTGATTAACCGCAACAGTATCCTTGTATTAATACACCCAGCCCTGGCTTTTCCAGGTAATTATTACGTGGTGTATCGTACCATGGAATCCCCCCCCCCCCTAAGCCAAGTCTACGACTACCGAGAGCTGTGCACACTAGGATACCACGTAGCTTAATTTTAAACATGTAAAATGATTTGGGGAATACCAAAAGAAACAGAAGTTTCTTCGCCAAGCGAGCATATGAGACTGGTCACTTATTCCGTAGTGAGAAAGGAAAAGTTGACGCGCCAGATACGCCTAAATGGCAAGGATGGATGCCATTTTCATAAATATTGTTGCCAACGAAAAATAACTATGATATGATAATTTACTTATGATAAACGGAAGAGTTTGAATTCACAAACGGTCGTCCACAAGTATGTCGGGAGGACAAGATAACGAAAATTTCGAAAACCTCGATGCATGGATGAATGAGCCGTGAATATGAAATAAACATATATCCTTTGAGGATTGAACATCCAATGGAAAGAGTGTTGTGCCAGGAAAGCTATCGTATCGTAAATATTGATCGTTCCAACCACGGAAGCATCACTAAGATGACAAAGGCCGAAAGACTGTATTCTCAGAAACAATCGTTCGGAAATATAGAAAGGCTAAAGATTTCTATCAACAAATCTAAATAAAACCACCTCGGCAAAATCACCACGACTTTGTGATATCACACGCCCGTAGGTTGGTCTGTGGTGATCTCTACCGACACCTAACCATACCAACCTTCGGGTTGAATCACTTAGCGATGGTGATTATCGTTATTATCGAAAATATTCAAATAACGAAAAAAGGAACCAGATATCTATAGTTAATAAAACAAAAAATACTCATGAATGTGGATGGTAGAACGTTTATAGCGAGATGAACCGGATGAATGAGAATTCATAACTTCTCAGTACGGAGAATGGGATATATTTTTCAACCAGTGATGCAAAGGGCATTCGTCTAACAAACTTCTTTACAGAAATATTTATCTACTTCAGTGAACTTTGGCCTAGAATATCTTGACTAGCCTCGCTGCCGTGAATGTGTGGCATTACACCATTGTGGCTTAATCTGAAGTGATCTCTTCCCTCACCTATACAAAAATATCTCCTGGGGGAATCATATAGTTAGTGAATTAACGAAAATCGAGCACTTAATGCTTTGCTGTGCCACTGTTATGATGTATGCCGCTGGCTAGACTGCAAATATTGCAATATTATAATCCGAACACCGCCTGGTTCCATTTTACCCTCCCACCTACTTCCGCAGGTCTGCGTCACCGTAAAAAGTCACGTCGTGGAATATTTTTCACAGCAAATCTCGATCGCCGAACACGACAAACAGCCACGCTAACAATGGCCGCACCCCTCGGCAAAAGGAGGCCCTGCGATGCCACGAAGGAGATACGGGGAGTTGAAGGGGCGGGGGCCATGAGTCACGGGCCCCACCGTGCAACAACCTCCGCCCCCGGGGGGGCAGAGCCGCCTCCAGAACCAGCGAGGGCTAGAACCACCGCCGCTGTCGTTTCATCAGCTCCGCCAATTGTGAGTACAAGCGACAGTGGAATTCGCATCGTCGACACGCTGCCACCAAAGATGCAAATTGGGCAGCCACAACGAAATAATTTCATGATAGGAATCACGACGAGAATACAGATGATGCTCAATTGATAGGATTAATGGCGTCGCTCGCTAGGATGACTCATTGCATGTTTTTTTTTCCTTAGTTTTTCCTTGCATGTATTTACTCTAGGAATTACTAACCATTAGCAGGTTTCTTTATGAATATATATATACGTATATTTTGCTAGTATGCGTAATATTTCTATGACCGTGCGGTGTGCATGTGGCGGTCCTCTTGCATGCTGCATGTTGGTGATTGGTCACCCTCTGCCAAACACCCTAGAGGTGACTCGCAGGGTACTATGTAGATGCCCCAGTCCGTAAAGGAGAAGCTCGATTTTTGCTGTCGCTTTCGTCACTTTTTGATCCCCATCAGCGACGCGAGTGGCTACATTTTTTAAAAACAGTTGCTCCCACGATGGCGAAAAATAATTAAGCTTGAACGGAACCGACCTCCCCTAAGCACCAGTCTAAGGGTGAATGGCGATATTTGGTGGAAATATGTCACAGGAAACATGATCATATTCACTTTTCTTAATGTTCAGACTCAGGACTCGACACTAACTACATCTACGTCTACAAAATACCCTGTTTGGCAGGGGACTATACATCATGTCATTCTCAAATGTTCGACGTCTTAATGTCATTCTAACCTTTGAGAATGACAGTGTATGGCGTCGAAACCTGTATCAGACCATTAAAAATTGCGGAACATCCAATATTTGTGTATCTGTTATTATGTTTTCTCCACGAAGCAGCTAACTTACGCAGTACCTTTAGGTCTCTTATTCTTTCATTAATCCTAAAGGCACATGAGGCCAATGCGATTACGTCTGGAGAGTTCAATGCTCGCCCCATTCGGGCAACCCTAAATCACACGCACATCTACATCTACATAATACCCTGCGAGCCACCTCTAGGGTGTTTGGCAGGGGGTGATCAATCACCAGCATGCATTTGGACTCCCACATGCACACCACACCGTCCAAAAAACGTCCCGTATAATAACAAACTATACTACTATATGCTGTTAGAAATAGAATATAGAATAGAAATTCAGAAACATGCATTAAGTTTTACATAGGTTAGTAGGCTACACTACAAGTCATGCAATCTATTTACGAGTTCTATTGCTGCCGTTATAATCTCTTATTGATCGTGGAAAAAATGACATTCGGAATCTGTCTGTTCTGCAATCTATCCCTCTTATTTTATTTATATGATCTGATCTTCCGTAGTACGTTGGCGTCCGCAAGATATGGTTAACTTCGTCAGAAAAGACACTGCTCTTGAATTTAGCTAAAAGGTTTAGTCCTACTTATCGTACTTATACTACATCCTACTTATCGTACGGGTTCTTGGACACGAGCGGAATTGTCAGGGTTCACTTTCCACATTAGTTATTCTATCTAAAATATTAATTATGGCCAAAAGCCTTAGAGTATTTATCATACAACGACGAGAGAACAAAGAATCTGTTACTGCATCGCACAAACTTTTTAATGTCATTGTGCACAGTTGTTCCACATGGCAAAATGCAAAATGAAATAACCACCCATCCATACCACACACAGACATAGAAAATGTCTATCTTCATCATTTCCATTTATCGGCAAACTAATTGAAAAATATCTCCATTTACGACGAGTCAATGTTCAAGAGATAACCGCGGTGGGCTTTGTAACACAATTTGTAGACAGACATTGGATACGATAAGGACGCGCATGGGCTCCAAGCATAAACACTCCGCGATAAAAACAATTCGTGGTCATCGAATTTTCAGATTCATTTCTAGAACTTGGGAAATACAGCACTAAATATGCACGATGCTACAGTGAAAACGATTGACAACTACCACTAACCAGGTAGCTCCCAATACAATTATCTGATTATCATGCTTTATCCAAAATACTGTGACAGTAAATGACAGTTTCAGAGATGCAGCTGGGTAATCACCACTCCGGTACGACTGGCTGTAGTTAAAGCCTGTTTTCGTGACGTGTTGCTCGTTTAAAACTAATACCCAAATTGACTAACATCGTGAATGCACATTGAAACCTAGTCAAAGTTTATCTGCATTATAATAGAAAAATGTTATCTTTCAAAACACGATATAAAGGTTCAAGTTTAAGATACAGAAAGACGCAGATCTAATAAATATGCCCACACAATTTCACGATAATGCCGCGCATCATTTACACGTAACACCCCTTACGTGCATCATTTATACGCTACCCCTGCCAAACATCCTAGAGGTGGCTCGCAGGGTATTATGTAGATCAGGGGCGCAGCTAGGAATTAAGGCTTGGGGGGGGGGGGGGTTTAGGTGCACCTAATACCGGGGTGTGTGGAATACCCATCCAGGATAAGCGGTATGAGCGAGATTGATAAATTGCAGATTTTAAGATAAATGGTTCAAAATGTTGAGTTTAACGGCTTTCTGAGGGATATTTTATTAATCCTTACACTTTTCTATTAGTAATATGAATCCAATTAAGTAAAATGGATTAAAATTAATAATTTATCTGAGCTATTGGGGGGGGTTATCCCCCAAAACCCAATTTCCAATTGCATGTTGTTTTTCCAATTGAATGCTGCATGCTGGTGATTGATCACCCCCTGCCAAACACCCTAGAGGTGGCTCGCAGGGTATTATGTAGATGTAGAGGAACCCCCCCTCGCTGCGCCACAGATGTAGATGTATGTACTTGACGAAAAAAGCCATTGTAGTGAAAGATCCTCAAACGCGAAAACATAAGATTAAACGCTTCCAAAACACAAGACAGTTTAACCGCCAAATATTTCGGAGGGAAAACATCCGCCCCACTGGGCGTAGGAAACATTGTCGCGACAAGAGAGAAATCGCCAAGCTCGGCCGAAATCTACAATGTTTACACGTTCCCGTGAGAGCGGCCGCCAAATACAAGTACGAGCAGTTCCTCACCCAGTAATCCAATCTCCCTCCCCCCGCCCCTCCTTGGGACTTGTGTCACGGGCGGCGATGTAAACACAAGAGCCAGGATCGCCTTTTCCGGTTCCTCCGCCACGCGCGCTGCACGCCACAAGAGAGGGGTGGGGGCAGTCACGCTCGCCCGCGCAGCGTATGAAGCTCACGCGGCCGCCGCACCGGTCAACCGCCGGCTGACTGTCCCTAGCAAACCTATATCAACCCCTCGCATTAACATCCACGGGGTCTAAGTGCCCCTGCATATGTCATGAAGTGGTAACACCTCATTCATAAAAACGTCTACAGTGGCAGATTAAATATCCATCTAGCTGTAAGATCCCTGGTAAAAATTAACATCAGCTGGCATTTTCCTCGAATGCTTTCTTTACTCCCACAATGTAAGAGAGGACAATGTTGTCCTAAATTCGCTTGAAAAAGAAAGAAGAAATTATATAGACAAGTACCATACACAAGTAGTTGTGTAAAATAGCCACTAGATTTTATTACAACTATGGAAGAATTCTACTAGATTAAGCCTCAAACAACTCAAAACATTCCTAGAGTTCACCAAATTTCTTTCACATTTTTATGGATGGAGGATCATTTGTATTTCACAGGATATTCGTCTTTACATCGATAACAAAATGTGATCATACCCAATCAAACATACTCCCTGGATAAAATAAGGTAAATTGGTGATAAAAAAAGAAATTTTACAGATATGGAGCAACGTCGGACTGAAAAAATGGGAATGGAAATACCCAAACGTCTAAGATACACCTCAGAGGGTGACGAAAAATTGCCATATGACTTAATACGACCATGACGAACTTTTCAGATTCTTTGACACACCCAGATCTTCCAAACAAATTCTGTTATTTCTTCGACAAGTGCAATTATTTCCTGGCTCTCCAGGGGAGATCACCCTGGTCTAGCATTGCCTCCAAAAACTTGGATCCCAAACTACCTAAAACATTTGCCATGTCTCATTCACACGAACATCTAAATGAAGATTCAATAGGAATAAGACATGTAATCTAATGACTAAGATACACTGAAATGTAATTCGGTTCCCTAACATTACTCTTCCCACCCCCTAGGCTTCCATTCTTAAGGTTTTTTTTTCCTATTATCAATTTGAAATTCGGTCCATCTTATCATCTCTTCGAGTCATCAATTACCATCCTCCTCCCCATCTCTAGTAATTACCCCTCATTGTATCTAACACACAACACCAGACTCGATGAATGAGTAAGGCCAACCAATAAAATGTTCAATTTTAAACGTCAGACTCCAAGGGAAACGGAACGGACCTTCCTCACTTTCAACGAGTTACACACTTGCGTATAAATATTCACGTTTATTTAAGTAAAAACAAATGTCTCAACAATGATAGGCCCTAAACATTTGAGTTATGGGGAATGCATCCTACGGACGATATACGAGGATCCGAGGTCCACTTGAAATAAAATTGGGATTGAGCGACTGTTGACATACTTTTGATTGAGGAAGTAAATGCCTTTCCCGTACGCCGAAACAGTTACAAATGTACAGGCTATTTTAACAACAGTCCTGTTAATTCTTACCGCCTACTCGAATAGAAATGTCACCTGATAACTCTGTCTTTCTGGCTAACACTCAAACAGTAAAGGACTAAGTGTCGAAACCTAATCTACCGCAGACGGCGAAATGAAGCGAAACACATTGACGAGACTGGTACTAACAAAATATTCAATTGGCAAGTGCTGTCAGAGGCAAAACTGATTACGAAAAGCTGAATGATAAATACCTGAGGGTATTTCAAGCTGAGTTCATCGTTATCATCAGCAATTTCTAGCATTGCCACGAAAAGAGATTTTCTACACTCAGTTACTGCACACTGTACGTTGTTTACAGATCCAGAGAGGTGACATTCCGACGTGCACAGAAAGACGAAAGAATTACCTGTTCCGACCAATACTGCTCCTGCTTCTCATTCTCTCGTCCTCCTTCGCCTCTCAAATTCTCCCAGAGCTCAATCCGACGCGCAACGCTGTTGAGGGGCATCTTGTCTCCTGGACGACAACACACAAAAGACCTCTCCCTCTTTCAGGCCAACATATAAAAAAAGGGACTGGCGGTGGTTCACGCCGAGTTTCGACAGGTCAAACACAACAAGCAGCCCGGCGACGTTGAACCAGACGCCGCTCGCCTTCCTTCCTCAAGGCCCGCAGACAAAACAAACAACTTGCCGACTGATTGCGAGACTCCACTCTGGAACACTGAAAAGCACCTTTTGATCCTCACACGCGCACAAGACACGGGCCTCTCCCGACCACTGTACCGGTGAAGTAACACCTTCGACGCGACGAGATGGGTCGAACACAGGAGCGCTCAGAACGAAACTTTCGATGCAATTCGACTTTCGTGATACGGAACTTTTGAGGTGGGTGAGTTGGGCAATCGCCATAAGCAACGAAGCTCCACGGTCACAGTGGGTTGGGAGCTGTAGGTCCGCCGGAGCGACCTGTTGACTTGAAGCGTCAGAGGAACGACCCTCCCTGCGCGCAGTTGGAGTCCAACTGAAGCACTGGGTCGGCCCGTTTTCCCCGCCTCCCTCTTCCCCACCTCTCCCCCCCCCCCCCCCCCCCCAGGAGAACACATCCACCGCGTCACGTCCATCCCCACCCCCCTTGGGCCGGAGCAGCTGCGGGGAAACTCCTGCGAGGAAGGGTGGGAGGGCTCTCTCTTTACGGGCAAGGTGGGATGGGTGAATGCTGGAAAGGGTTGGTTGGCATCAAGGGGCGTAGCGGTGGCGAGAATGAGATGGGAGACTACAGCACTACAGTTACTTAAGCCTGTTTTACAGGAGGAACGTGATTGCATAACATTCTCACCGATTCTATCCTCCACCATTTCGTGGGATTCCCTTCTTTTGGTCACTGCAAGCTCCATTTTAATTGCTTCCAGATTTTCCTCTGTCTTTTGAATCTTGTGTCTCATCCCATAAGCACCAAGTTGTGGTCTGAACCCGCATCCAAAAAGCACGTACGAACGCGCATTTC
Source organism: Ischnura elegans (assembly GCF_921293095.1). Lineage (NCBI taxonomy): Eukaryota > Metazoa > Arthropoda > Insecta > Odonata > Coenagrionidae > Ischnura > Ischnura elegans. The sequence continues at coordinate 18,456,768 of NC_060248.1, forward strand.
AAAATGAATGTAGTTTGAACCCTTCAAAATCATGAATACAAGTGCAGATGAGTGAAAGCAAGATGGAAAATAGCTCTTATTCTAAAATTATCGAACCCCTGATTGAGAAAAAGATACAGTTTCAAGGAGTGCAATTTCGTGTCCCGCATCAAACTAGCCTAATCGCCACAACTCAGACATAAAATATACCAACGAAAGTTGTCACTTTGAGTGCATTTTAATATGTTTTCAAAAATCACTGCAGCATTTCGATGAATACATAGCGATCCATTCATTCTCGATTTTTACTATATAATATTTATAATCATGAAGAATAGCATTGAAAGTCTACGAATTTGTTAGATCTAAATTTAGGTTACAGGCCTTACGGTGAATTGAAGAAGGCAGCGCTGGAAGGAAAGGGAGGCTCCCAGATCACTTCTTTAGTACTCCGTGGAAACCTACCTTAATCGGTAGAATACCTACTGTTAATTATTAATATTATTATTATGCCTTAATAATAGCATATTTCTCAGTGAAATTAGGATCTCTCAGACCGTCAGCGACGCGAGTTGCGAATATTGTAGACCCATTTACATCAAGATCTCTATAATACCCTACGAGACACCTCCAGGGTGTTTGGCAGGGGGTAATCGATCAACAGCATGCAATATGCCAGAGGATTCCCATATACACACCACACGGTCATAAAATGTAACGCATACTAACAAATTATGCTTCCACATTCATGCAAAGGCCAAATTTGCCAACTATTTATTTATTTAAATGAGCGGTGGGTGACATCACATAGAGGCTAAATGGAGAATGTAATATTCGTGCCAGCCATATTTATCGGACGATTAGTAGGGCTCATTTCGTATCGTTTGTAACGCGGGTCAGACTACCCCATCATCATAGTCTGACCACTGAAGCCTGCGTAGTGGCAACAAGCCATGAGGGATGAGTTTCAACGAGGTGGAGGAAGTTGGAAGATGCCTTTAAATGGATGAGTGGGATGAGTTTCCCCGGGAACGATGAGCGGTCCCGACTCACGTTATGCTCTCCTTGAAAATGGCAGTGGGAAGGATTTCTCTTTCTTTGCTGATGCGTTGTTTGCCTCTCTTTCCCTTTCTTCCTTTCCAAAGCCAGTGGGGACGCAGAGGTGACTCTCCTCCATGGGCTATGTAGTCAGTTTGCAAACAAGGGAATCCGGTCTTTCCCAGGACCAGGGTGCTCACTAATGAGGTTGTTAGGACACCAATGTCCACCCGGGTGCAATTTGCGGAAGCTGGGAAGCGAACACAAAACCCCTTCCCATATAACTGCAGTTCGGGTAAGCCCAGTGGTGCAAATAGGCTCACGAGTGTCGCCGTAGCAATCCGCTCCTTTGTAAAACAATACTATAACTCTCATCGTTTCTGTCTTACCTATAAAAAAGTAAGGTTCGAAGTAGATGATCTCCTGAATGACATATAATCTTAATGTGTCTTGTGAAATGTGATCTTAGCAACCTCATGATGTGAGAGGTGAAATCATTGAGCTTAAAAATCGAATGGTCAGTTTGCGTTCACCGTTCTCCTGTCAGTGGTAAAAATATGAGTGTCCCACGGATCTAATCGCGGTAGGCCGAACCTCTACTCCATGCAACCACACTTCGTACTTTGCGTGGGGATCGAAACTAAACCGTTGGAAGGTGAAGCAAGTGGTCCCTCGGGTGCGAAACATTACCTGTGTTTCGTTTCGACCAGAAGTAGTTTTTATTCCGATTTCGTTTTACGATTGACGTTCTCCCCAGGTTTGAATCCATTTCGTTTCATTTCTACCTTTCGCTCCCGGGAACGAAACTATAGATTTTTTTCTGGTTTTGGCTTTCCTTTCGTTTCACTTGCCATCCCTGGAGACGACACTCCTAGAGGTTGACTTAGTAATATTCGTGCAACAATATATCACCGTCAAGTCTTCAGCACGTAACATTCAACTTCACTTCATCGCCTCGATGACCGAGGAACCGCCGATGGATGCGTGGAGTAATTTTCCCGAAGGAGAGGCCGATCATCACACTCAATGCCGCCTTCGAAGAACGGCACCTCAATGGAAAAAAGTAACGGTCGCCGGCGCGGCGGGGGGAGAACGGTGCTTCTCGTGACAGTCCATTTGGATGCATTTTGAGAGCTATTTTCCGCTCGGAGTAATATTAGCCTTGACACGGGTGACAGCCGATGGTTCTGGGCCGATTGAAATCCTAAAATTGCTAAGCCAAAAGCAGCATCGCCGGGTCGGGCGATCGGTGAGTCGGCGTTTTCCGCATTCTCGCCCGGCGAGACAGCGAAACTTGAGGCCTGACACAAGCGGACGGATTGAACGGAAGTTTTATGCCCACCGTCACCACCGCGACCGTCCGAACAAAAAACAATAAAGAATAAAGGCCGAGTCGGAACAAAATGGAATTCAGCATTAAGCGAAAAATTAGCCTAATGGCTCTGAGGGCTGTCACGAAAAAAGTGAACGCCGAAAAAAAGCGCACTGCGAAGAAAGCGCACAGTTTTGGAGTTACGAAACCAACCCAAGGTGCATTTTCCGAATCTTATTTCTGCAATCTATACGTTTATTTTTATCTATTTTTATCTATATGTAGAATAATTTTTCGTTCTGAAATGCATTCATGATTCGCGGAAGAAAATTGCAGGAAACCAATGAAGAGATAGTGCGTATAAAGTAAAACGTCAAAGTAAGTCAAAATCCAACAACCTAATGCTTGCGTTAATGCGTTTCCTGCACTACTGTATCAAAAAACGTTGACATTGAAATAAAGAGTATTGAATAGCATAAGAACAATAGTTGAAGATCAAATGGACGAATAGGGTGATAGAGATACCAAGTAAGAAGAGATATACCGAAGAATAATTAATAGAAGATAGGAAATTGTGAACTGTCATTAGCTACATCGGACTCGGTGGCTAGGTCATGTCATCAGGCAGGGCAATAACAAGAGGAATGCAATAGAAAGAACTGTTTAAGGATAGTCCCAGGAGAGGAAGAACAAGATAAAAGTATTTGGGGCAGACAGAGAAGAACACAATGAGGAAATACAAAACAAGCATCAGCAACCTGACGACGACTAAATATATCATACAATCACAACCTTAAACATCTCCCATTTTATCAATTTACTGCAGGCTTGAGAAACATCAATTTAAAGCATCATTACTCTTCTTCATCTTACCAAATGGGTACGATGGACAAAAGCTTGGCTGAGCAACTCTTACTTTGGCCATCATTAATAAGAAAGGAATACTTTGAATTCCATATTATTTTATAGTATTTGAACACAGCAAACATTTTATAATAATGCTTTCATAATAATTTAAATATAGTTTATGAGCTCCATTGCTCGCCTGAAATACGCACTACTAAGGCCATCTTTTTCCGAGAAGTCATTATACACTATGACACGATAAAGAACCTTCGGAAGAACGAGTGAAGCTCATGAATGTGAATGTTTGAACTTTAATGGTGCGGTGGACGAGATAAATGAGACATTGGCCGATTTAAATCCATAAAAATCGCAATAAAATCGAAACAACAATCGATGCTTCGAGATGCAAGAGAAGGGAACATCAGCGCTGGCCTCCGACATTAATGACGATGTTCCCGCAACCAGAAACTAGTTTTATGGGGGTAGCTATATTTCGAACAACAAACGATATCTGCCGTCGTGGCAGGCACAGAATAAACGAATATAGAACGCTCAACGTGTCCGTGCAGAGGCGACACGCTGAGACCAGCATTGAAATCACGTGGTACCATAGTAATTCCAATATTTCTTATTAATTATTATGGTTGAGATTTGATTGTCTCCATTTTTATAAGATGTTACTCTGGTATGTTTTGGCATGCGGAGGACCTAATTCAAGCCTCCATGCCAATATTATTATTTTATATTACACATTCCTCAGCAGATTGGAATTTTCAAACTATATTTCGAGTATTTATTATTGATCATTTACCTCCTTCAATTCACTGCAAGGCCTACTCCCTTTCAATCTATCTAAAAAATCCTACTCTTTTCCTTCCCCTCCCTCGTTTCCCTAACATTCTACCCTCTAACACCATTTTCAACATCCCCTCCCCGCTAAGTATTCGCTCCATCCATACACTCTGGAAGACTTGAATAACAATTGCAATTTTTTTAATTTTACATTAACATTACATGATCTATCCCTGATGTTTCCAAACTCTTCAGCCTCAAGGTTGTCACATACACGCAATCGAGAAGGGAAAGCAGAGGATGATAGTAGGGAATGGTAAAAGGGAATCTTTTTCGCCGCGGGCAAGGAGAGCGCCTCCACTCGTCAGATGCGGAGATGAGAAGTTCAAGGTTCCGTTCGTAACATCACGAGGCACGAAAAATGTTTCATCCGTAGTATTTTTTTTTTGTTCAACCGCCCAGAAAAGGAAATCGAATTCTTTCGGAAATGTGTGTATACAAAGGCATCCAGCGAACTTTCTCTCTTCCTCGTGGAACCTGCCATTAAACTTTTCAAATAGCCTTAATTGGTAGCGGGGCATCCCGGATGAACCCATTACCGCGGCACGAGGTTGAAAAATGTGAGAGCAGAATCGATGAGACGATGGCGGGCGTATCGGTTTCACTTCCATCACAACGACTGCCATGAGAAACATGACGGATGGACCGAACCAAGGTTGTCAACACAAATTTGGAGTCTTTGAAATTCCTCGAGTTTCGAATGATTCCCAGAACGTCGTTTTGTCTTCCTCTGATGATTTCAAGCAACAATTCGCCAATATTTTATAGACATTTTTCAACGAATGAAGGGCACTTTTGTAGTATCTCTGTTGTGATATGCACTAACATCAAGTCAAACCAATTTTTGGGGAGAAACAATGAAACGGCCGCATGTTTAAAAGATATCTTTCAATTACTTTTGGAATCATGACTATTTTACTGAATTTGACTAAAATACTAGAATGTAATCACAAGTTCTGTGTAAAATGACAAACCAAGTAGACCCAAAAGGAGTAAAATCTTCAACAATAATTACTAGAATCACATGCGAGTTATGATGACTGAGAGTTCGTTAGCCTTGCTGCTGAGTATTTGAGTCTTTTCACCTTTTGCTGAGAGATTTTAGTATTCAAGGTGCATAAGAGAAAATTTATTATCCGTTCCCCATGTATTAATGCCACCATCTCAGGATAAGCTCAAGATTATAATGTATACACTGCACATTGCAGACAAGAAATTATGTCTGAAAGTAAGCTTTTTGTCATTTAAAACTAAATACATGATTATAGGGAAACACCGCCTATCAGAGGTGACAAAAATAAAAATAAATGATGACACCAATAAAAGAGTTAGCGAGTTTAAACATCTTGGCAAAATACTATCGGAAGAAGCATCAAATGAAGTGGAAATAAAAGCAAGAATCCAAGCTGCCAATAAGGCATTCTATGTATACTATGAACGGTATTCTGAAGTTCCAGTATGTGTCGAGACAACTTGAAACAAAACCGTATAAGTCACTAATTCTCCACGTAGTTTGTCAAAGCTGGAGCACAAAGAAACAAGACTTAAACAAACTATTAGTTTTTATCAGAGGCGGGTGCTCAGGAAAATGTTCGGTCCAGTCCATGACGAATTAACGGGAGAGTGGAGAAAAGGGCACACTCGGGAACTATATAATGTTTATGGGGATAATACGATAGTGGCATTATTACGAAGCAAGAGATTGGATGGTACTACATGTGGAATGGACGAAAAAGAAATATAGAATTTATATGGTCCCGGAGGGAAGAAGATCAAGAGGAAAAATGAAGAAAAGGTGGATGCATAAAATAATGGATCTGCAAGGAATGGAAGGTCGGGGAGATGGAGAGAAGTGGCCGGAAAAAGAGAAGACTGGAGAGCCTTGGTTCTGACGGTTCACTGGGCCAAAATAATGTAAGAGGTCCAGAGCGAATAATGAAAAACGCCTTGTGGACGGGCCTTCTGCTGGGAACTGCGGCCTCCCACTTGTTGCACGAGGCGTGCCTTTTCAAGTGCATCTTGCCTTTCCTTATCAACAGATAACCCTTCCGTTTAACCTTCTGAATCATCTTGATAAACATTAGCTCCCAAATTCCGGCAGGTCTAATCAAATATTCGTTCCAAAAACCACCGACAACGACCCTAATTACTTCTCAGTCATCTCGATATCAATACTATCGCGATACACACTGCGAAGATATATAGATAATCATGTGGTGTAATCAATGGGTGGAGAGAGTAGATACTAGCAGATGACTTGCTGCTGAAAGTTGTATTAGAGGAAACGCCGAATGTCCAGGGAAGATGATGAAAGGGAATAAGATCGATGAAATGGGATTCGAAACAATTAAATCATTTAAAAAGAAGAGAGCTTCCGGACGCGGGAGATATTCCTCTTTCCATCAAATTTTATCTCCACTGGCGGTTCGCTCCTGATAATGATAACCATCACCACTCATAAAAAAGGGGAGATAATATGAATGAAATGTACAACGGAAAGAAAAAACTGTGCGCCATAAAAGGAAGCACATTCACGTTTTAGTGGAGACATTTTATGGCACAAATAGAACGCTGAAGACCAGGAAGGAACGGAAGTAATTGGACAGAATTGCCCGCCGTTGAGACCAAACGAGCACGGTATAAAGTAGGTAATTAGGCGATTTTACGAGCAAAATATAACACACTTGTACGCTTACAAATCTCTGTACGCATACTGGGGGCCTCGAACGCTTCATATCTCAGCGCAAGAAAGAAAAAGCGCTAAAACTTTGACATAAGGTCACATTCGTTTCCGCAGCATGATACTATTCATTGGAATCTTGAATAAGGAATTACGACCATTTTAACAGCGCGTAACATTTAGGAATACTTACAGGAAGAGAATTGCGTTAGCAAAGAAGGTGTTCATGTACAGGAAAGAGCTTGCGCAAGGATCATTATGTAAGACTTTCAAGAAAAGATTTGTGAAGAGCCTGATCTGGTGTAAAGTGATTCACGGTGCGGAAACATGGAGGGAGGACGATAGAGACGTTTGAGACGTGGCTCCGAAGTAGAATGGAGAAGATGAAGTGGGCGGATAGGGGAAGGAACGAGGAAGTGCTGGACGTGGTGGGTAAGGAGAGACAGCTTCTTGATGAGATACGGGGGAGAAAGAAGGTATGGATGGAGCGAGTGCTAAGCGGAGAGGGGACGCTTGAAAGTAGTGTTGGAGGGTAGAATGTTAGGTAAACGATGGAGAGGAAGGAAGAGAATGGGATTTTTAGATAGAATGAAAGGGGGTAGGCCTTACTGTGACTTGGAGAGAGATGTCCATGACGGGAGGGGCGACTGCAAAAATACTTCTTAAATACTCCATGGAAACCTACCGCAATCAGTGGAATACTAAGATAATACCGAAATATAGAACGTGGGCTATATCGATGGCTAGGTTCTAGCAACACGTATCTCAAAAATAGCAACTTTTGAGGAGAGCGAAAAAAACTAATCATTTTTTTACTTGTACAATGAAATTAAAAACCAAAAGTTCATAAAACGGAAAAAGAAGCATTCCTTTGCGAAAAAGGGGTGGCTTTTGCTTATATTTTATTTTTCAATGTTATTACACTTTGTTTAAGATACCCGTCTCAAAGCGGCCGAATTTGAGATACGTGTTGTTAGAACTTAGCCATCGATATACATAATACATCAAACAAATAACAAGGAGTTTAACTTTCAGCACTATGCTAAAGAAATATATAGCTGACTTAAGGAAATGCGTAGTTTCCCGATGCGAGCGAATTGACAACAAAATATCAGAGTAGGCAACTCGAACACCTCCCAAGCTCCTCCAAAGCAAATTACTGGTTACTGTTGCCTGGACCTCATTAAACCCTGGAGTTAATGAGAGCGAATGAACTATCCTCCAGATGTCTAACAAGCAGTAGTGGTTGGGTGCCGCCGTGGGGTCTCCCATGGGACTATCCCATCCCACTCCCTCGTGCTGCTGCATTCTTCCACCTTCCACTGGGGGGCTGCTGCTGGAGAGAGAAGAGGGAGGCCAGACCCGCCCCCAAAGAGAGTCAGCCACCGTCACTACGGAGGAGAGAAGAAGTTGCCGTGTTGCCAAATATTCCCTCGGCCGCCGCCGACGCCCTCGGGAGTCGAAGAGGCACAGCACCGGATGGTGCCCTCCACCTGAGGGGCAGCTGCGAATCGGAGGTTGTAAGGGAATGGTCCTCCTAGATAGCTACAAATGAGGCGCGCCTGGACCTCTATTGCTCCTCCCTGAGGGAAGAGAAGGTTGCTGTCCCATAGCTATATAATACCCCGAAAGTCACCTATGCGGTGTGTTGCAGGACGTGAGTTTCTGGTTGCGGGAACATCGTCATTAGCACTGCTGTTCTCATTTCTTGCAAGGAATTGATTGTTTTATTGATTTTATTACGATTTTACGTCATCCATCGAACCATGTCCATCAAACATCCACATTCATGATCCCCACTCGTTCTTCTGAAGTTGATAATATACGTTCCGCAGTGCATTACGACATCTCGAAAATATGGCCTTAAAATTTCATTATTTTTGGCTAAAAATGGAAATCATAAAGTATAAACTATTACAAAGCATTATTATAAAATTAATGCAGTGTACAAATACCATAAAATAATTTGGAATTCAAAGAATCCCCTTCTTTTTAAAGATGGCTAAATCGGAAGTTGCTTAGGCCCAGAAGGACGTATATCATAAACTTAGCGATTGCAAGAAAATCTACGACAATATCGACAATACCACACCAATCTTCGGGTCAAATCACCGAGTCATTATGTGGCCCATAAAATTTCGTCACTAGGAACTGGGATTTAGGGTGGAAGCATATGATAAATCATAGCAGGTCAAACAAACTTAAATCGATGTTTCCAGAAAAGTAATGAGAGATATTGGTGCGAAGAGAAATGAAAAAAAATGGCTTCGACGATCAAATAGAGATATCACGGAAAAGAAGGACAAAGAAAAAAATTAGGAGGACGCATCACTCGACCGTTCGCTGTTCGTGAGGCATTACTCACTAGAAACCTACACTGCTTTCTTGAAATCAACAGGATACACAAAACAGACTCTTGCCCACATTTCCTACATCTCTAATTTGAAAGATTCACCTCATTATTTTCTTAGATGTAAAGTTTATACATTTTAGGTACCGCTAAATGTGGAAAAATAACTTATTTATACTACCTGATTTTTTTAATATCATAGCGCAAGTATTAAACGAGTAATATATACGAGTAAGAAGAAAAAAGATGACCTTTGGAGGGGAAGTGACGCGTCTTTTTAATATGGGCTGGGATAAACAAAAGGCTTTTTACACTAAAGAATGGAATTAAACATAAATCATTTTGCGCGGCCGATATTATAACCCACGTCCTCAAATTGCACATCAGGCAACTTAAATCCTCCCTCAGTCAATAAAATTTTCTTTTCAAAGCAAATTCCATCTGCTGTTGTCGCGCATCGTCAATGACAGTTACTACTGGCAGTAGGTCAACCCTTCAAGGTCATGGTTTTATTAATAAAAACACGATTAATTAACTGATATAATAAACTTAGCGCGAGATTAAATCCAATGTGAAATTAGAATCGAATAAATCATTAAAAGGGTAGAGTCGAAATTAAGGTTCCCGGGGAAATAGGGATTGTTGAGAAATGTACCCATATGGCTCAAATACATAAAGAGTGATTCATTGTTTTATCGTAAGAAAACTTGGACACACAGCGCTGAGCACAAACTGATAGGAAATAGACGCAGGGACGATAAGGGAACACAAAGGGCACGGGATAAGTGGATAAGAGGGTGGATACCAAGTCGGAAATCACCACTCATTCCGTGGAAACTCTTGAATGAAACCAGTGGCTTAGCTAGGGGGAGGTCCGGAACCCCCCGAAACATAAAAACACAATTACTTTCCTTCATAAATGAAAACAGCATATTGAAAAATATGAATTTACAAAAGATTTCCATGACAAATGAAGTTTTTTTCAATTATGAAAGGTGTTCTAATTAGTTCATAACCCTCTACTTAGTTAGTACCCTGTTTTACAATAATTTTCCTCTGGTTTTGGACCCCCCGAACGAAATTTCTGGCTACACCACTGAATGAAACCAAAGAACTTTCAATTAAATCTTAAGGTCGGAAGCGAAAAATGTTTGATGGATACAAATGACTCAATAAAACATTATGCTCCCGAGAAGAAGCAATCTTTCAGACCAAATGCACAATAAAAACTGTGGTTAACCATTGGAATGCGATTCATGCGTTGGCTCTATATAGTAGTTGTTTATATCGCAGAGAGCAGAGGATAAAAGGAGGGATTAGCGATCAATTTTCAGTATTGATTACAACTGATATCGGTAAACTTCAGTATCGAGTACAGAGTAGCGATTATTTGGTATTCGCGATTCCTATTTGAATCCACTTGCAGGCAGCATGCTGGCAGTCATCGCGAGTACTTTGTAGTCTATACTTTAGTTTTGAAGTTCATCTGCAAAGACAAGTAGCCAATACAGATACTCGGACACATCTACACCGTGTATACTACCTTGACTAAATCTTCGACCCTGCTCGTACAAATGAAAGAAAAAAATTCTATGCTTCACCTCACAATAGGGTAGTTTCCTTCATCAAAGAAACCGAGATTTCCTTACCCGTCGCGTTTTCGCGCGCTTGAAAATTTTCACTTTTCATTTAATCGTGAAAAATAGATATCGTCATTTAAAAATCTAAAAGCGTGAAATACGTACTCCAGGAGTAATAATCTTCCGATATAGGCAATAAAAAAATAATAGGAAACCACCCAAATAGGGATATAAGCCCGGGTTCAACGCGGGTTTTACCTTAACAAATTGACTTTCATATCGGCAATAATGAAGCTACGAAATGCGTTGATTGAATTGATCACTATAAAGATAAAATAAGAGTTTTTTTTCTTTTTCTTAATTCCTTTTTTATATCATATGTTATCACTTGCGCCTCAAATTGATACTTAAACTAACTTTTCAAGGCTCAACTCATTTAAATAGCTAGCCTTGTTGATTTGTATTTCAATGTTTTTTTCCCAGCACATGTCAAAGATAAAGACGGAAGCACAAAACGACCTTAAAAACAATAAAATCGGGAATCGAACCCGGATCTCCCGATTGCCAGCCAAGTATCCTACCGGTTACACCACCAAGCTATAACGTACAGTAACTTCTTCCAAGGCGAATCTTAAGCTGGATTTTACTGAACACGATCTAGGCACTAGCATCATTCCCTGATGTCGGGGAGTGTGCCGAACCTCAAAACGACGGAGAAAATGGACACTCTCACCCGGTTGGAAACCCGAGAAAATTTTATTCGGTGTATTCGCCGGCACCAGATCTATCTCCACACCACCACGATTCGGTCCCCGAAAAGAGAATCACAGTTTATATCGCAAATATCGCAAAAGAGGACCCTAAAGTTGGCCTCTGAATGTATTGTCACTCACCGCACATTTAAATTTGTTTACAAAAGTCGCCTCTTGTTTCGCTGACGGAAAAATTGATCCGATTTTCACGGGAAAGTAAGGATAGTTAGGGGTGTTAACCGAAATTTATACAGGCGATAAGTTTTATAAAATCCATTACTTTCATCAAATTCGTACTTTTCGATGATATTCCTCGCAATTACAAATATTATACTGAAAAATATTGGGGAAAAAGTAGATCGCATTGCAACCACCACCGCACCGCGGACATTTTTGAAAACCGATTAAAATGAGACCGAAGTGGCAACAGAAATCAGCCTTCAATGACATTGAATTGGTCCCCCACAATGCAGACGCCTTGGTTTAAATGTCCACTTCCGAAAGATAAACATCCTCCCCTAGCATCCATTGTTTTCCCAAGAGAACCGCTGAGAGGGCTTGGAAGGAGCACAAAGTGGGCCACGGCGGCCGGGATGCGCTGCGAAAGGTTTCCCAGCGAAGGATATGTCGGGGCAAATCGTAGCGGCCGCTCTGCTCAAGTGTCACGAATTATTGTATTGAGAGCAAGTAGGTACTGATCGGATCCGATACGAGAGGCGATGGTTGACATGGATCCCACGGCAATACGAATACAGAGATCCAGGGGAGGGCAGCCAGGGAGTTGGATTATCGAAAGATAGGTGTCGTTTGGACCATAATCAAGGGAAATATCTCAGACTCCCAGCCAATCAAATCCTTCACTTGCTTCGCTTTCCCACTCGCAAAATGTTCTCGCTGCAATTTCAACGAAATTTGAGCGGATTGTGATGCATGCATATACAAACTCCGCTATGGGAACGAAGAAGCGAAAAAATATGAAACATGACTTTCCAAAATTCCCTGTACCGTTTCCCGAGAGAAATATCAAGAGAAAGGTCCAAATTGTAGCTGTCAAGGCTGTTCATGCTGAAATTATCTAAAGTAAATTATAGAACATATTATTTTTTTTCAAATAGTTTTAGATAAATAGTCGGTGTATCACCTCTCTCGCAGCGAGGTGAAAGCTTCGAGCTGACAAATTATTACAAATATCAACTTCAAGCATACTAATTGAACATTTTTTTTGTGATTCTTTTACATGCGAAAGCTTACACTTTATAAAAATTCAAGCCAATAAATATCTCCGACTATCGCTCCAATGATGGCAGCAAATTGACCTTTTCACGCAATCATTTTCCGCAATGACTCCAAGGATTGGAAGTCCTATCGGCATGTCCCTTTTTCCATAGCTGAAACCATTGCTGGCACCGTCTTTCAGCAAATCGGAACGCGCGACCACCAACAGCGATTGCAACGCCACGCTTGGCTTTTAAATTAATGACAGTTGCAAATACGGAAAGTGACGAAATAGCGATGGGAAAAGGGAAGGTGGGCATGACAGTGAGATTCAGAAAATGATGTGTCGAGCGACCGCTCTTATGGTCCCTAATTACCTATCGCTGGAGCTCACTCACTCCGAAGGACGACAAAAAAAATGATCCCGAGATTCCAAGCTTTATTTTTATTTTTTAATTCGAGAGAAAAATGTTCCGAAATTTCGCAGCCTCATTCAGAATTTATGCGGCATTGAGATATTAAAAGAGTGAACTAAATGTGACGGAGATAAATAAATACATGAAAGGATTTCGCGGCCATCACGGAGAGTGAATACGAACAAAGTTCCGGGCCAGCGAGAGCGCGACTCCATTCGGACAAAAAAAAGGTAAATATTCAAAGGAAGGGCGTGGAATCGGGACGGGAGAGGGCGCGGCAAGTAAAAAGGGAGGCGATTTGTCATGGATCTACGGAAAAGGCCCCAAAATGGTCTTTAATTCGGGAACCAATAGGGAGAGAACAATGGGAAAAGAAACGAAGTGAGAGGACATCACCAACGCCTGTACGCCAAGGCTATCCATCAACAGGGCTGCCAACCATTTTAACCGCGAACTTTCGAAAGAACTCAGGTGACATTAAAATGATAGCACATTTCTAAAATAACACTTAAAATCGAAAATAGAAAACCTATCTCGATTATATTAACTTAATTTGACACAACTTGGTGAAATAAATGAGTTGAGAACTTTACCAGAAAGTCTAGACTACGTCACAATTACTTGTAGCGAAGCGAAGTGACACTACTTGGCGTAGCCATTAGTGAGAAAATTTGAACTTTACCTCTCTTTACTCTCTTTCTAAAATTTGAACTTTACTCCATGCTATTTAAAAAGAAATGTAAATATCTATCGATAGCCACATTAACAATCTCAATTTCCCTCATGGTACAAATGATCTCTGCAGTCGGTCACCTCCTTCAAATTACATACCATACTTTCACGATTAATTTCGGATGTGATTGATGGAATGTTCCACTGGATCGTACTACAGGATCATAATAAGAGATTAGTTTCTTTAGGATAAACCGCCGTGCGCGAAGCTTTTAACGTTGCTGACCACTGTGTCAGCGCCTTATTTAACCAGTGATGTTTGAATTGTTAATTTGTTACAGCGAAAGAAAGTCCCCATACCATTTCCCTTTAACATGCATGTGAACATTTTCCACTGAATTCAACTTATACGCTATTATTTATTTGTTAAAAAAGGTTCAAATCTAGAGGGATCCACCGAGTGACCTAGAATTAAGAAGAATGATACATTTTACTTACGGATACGAAATCATCAAACTTTCATCTTATGCATACTCAATATTTTCCCACATTTACATGATAATAGGAACAGGAAACAGAGACCGAATGGAAAGGATGACGAGAATGAGAATTTATTCCCAAGGAAATTTTACAACGAGGGATGAGACTTCCCAGAATTGAGAATGAGTTTCAGACCTTTATTAGAAAACATGTGTAACATAAGAGATCCACACATTAGCGCTATTACGATTTTTTATTTTATTGTGGTAAAGTAACTACACTAAACCAAATTATCAGGCATTTCACTTGCAATGAAAATAACTTCAAGGAGGTTTACGACTATTAATGACAAAAGTAGTCACATTTTACCAGAGTTGAATACGAGCACGTACGGTAGTACTGTCACAAGAACGACCATGAATATGTTCCAGTTTTTTTCCATCTGAACAATTTTTATTTCGCAAATATTGAAAAAGGAAAAGAGTATGCTGTAATCAACGATGGCTAAATATGAAACATCGGAGCATGTAAACCTTTTATACACGCGTCGAGGTTACCTACCAATCGTTTCAAAAAAAAGATATAAAATTACGGTTAATTTCGAAACGTTAGTGCCCACGCGCATTAAGCAAAGAGCTCCGCAAACCATTCAAGCAACCAGAGGATCGTAAACTACGCTAATTAAGTCGGCGCCCAGGGGGGGCAACACTATCAGCGAGAATCCGTTCTCATCTTATTTCTTTCGGGGGACTCAACGACTAATGGGCACGGAGCTGGGCAGCGTAGGAGAGACTTGTCATTCGGAAGTGGCTTTTTTTACGCCGCAATTGCGGAGAATGCTTTTTTTTTTCGCGGGAGCTGAATGGAGGCTAATCCCCTTAGGCTGGTCCCTGGAAATGACCGCAAGAGTCACTCGGCGCAATAAAACGAAGAAAAATCGTCGCTGACGCAATCATACGTCACCAACCGACGTCCGGCAGTGCGGTCAAGGGAGCGCGAGGAAGCGCGGATGAATATTCATCCGAGACAACTTTTTAATGGAAACTGTCATTCCGCTAAGTCGGCCAAGGGAAGGGTAATAGCCGACGCTGCCAGCCGAGCGAGGAGGGGAAGAGGTGGGGGAGGCGGAGGGGGGGGAGAGAGAGAGAGAGAGATACGAAAGAGAAGAGGATGCGAGCGTTGGAAGGCGGCACTCTCGGAATCTTCAGACCCTTCACTCCACTTCACAACCCCATTCCCTCCTCCACCTCATTATCCTTCTCAACATAAAATAGGCTGAATCTGTACATCCGTATTATGCTTAAATTCGTGAAATTTCTTCATATATTTTATTAGTTGGCCGTATACTTACTTAGTAGTCTTACCTCCTGCCCTTATAGTTTTTTAGTTCGACAAAAGGTACCAAATTTTACGGCCATCGGATACGCTTTTCTTCATGCTAACCTACACCTAAATTTACTCTATTTATTTGCCTTTATTTATTTCTTCATTTAAATTCATACCGCATTCATTTTGTTGCTTTGTGAGTAGTATTACCCACAATTTTGTTTCAATTTCTTAGCAATACCGATCTTTTAATACTTATATTAAAGTAAAAATACGTAATATATTGGTCTGCAGTAATATCAGTACAAATATGCCATACCAAATGATTCTAATATCAATTTTCTCATTCAGAAAAACTGGCTACTTTTCCAAAAATAATAATAACTTAACTACAGGTCCTTACGAACACGATATGTTCCGAAAACTTGAGCGCAGGTTAGAGTAGTTGTAAGTTGAAAATTACATACTTAAACAGGATTTAAAAAATAATCTTCGAGCCAAAGTCTAGGCTAAAATGTTGATATGCCGACTGAAGTAGATTCGCACTGAGAAATACACGTACTTTTCAGGTAGGATACTTTAATACATACATTAAAAGAATAATATCACTAAGAAATTGAAACAAAAATGCGAGAACTTCTACCCACAAAACAAAATAATGGAATCGGTATGAATTAATGGTAATATGAAGCAAACCCACAGTTGCAGAAAAAGAGCAAACTTATTGACATCGAAGAAGAAATTTTGGGGATATTTCTAAACTGATTAAAAATAATGATTTTGGTCCAAACTTCAGAGAATGGTTAGTTGGGGAGTACCTTTATAATCAAGCACCGCTGTTAATTATTAGATAGATGATCAGAGTCAAGATACTTCATTCATTCATACGTAGAATAACAATCCCAAGATTGCTGTATAGTTGGCCTCCATTGATCTCCATCCCTAACCATTTCCTACCTGTCCCTCATGTTCTTCTTCCTTGTATCTCACATCATCACATAAATTGTACACAAGTAAATCCTAATATACAAACAAATACATGAAGAGACTCTCGGCGTAAGTGAGCACTGAACGTTTCTCTGGCTTTTTTCCTGCTCGGGTTAAAAACTCCATCGCCGTTTCGAAGAGGGCGTTGCTCATCGTCATCAGGGCAATATGAAGCAGGGATCGAAATACGATCGCTTAAATACGATTGCTCACGGGGTCAAGATGGATGTAATTGGATAATGCGCCTAGTTATTGGGTTACATCATTACCTGAGGTGCACCTTTTGATCTCGGTTAAAGCCTTTCCATTTAGCATGATCCTGATTGCTTCTTTTACCACCCTGTCCCAAAGCATATGTACAAGGCATTTTCCGGACGGTGAATGGGAAATGGTATATTTCGGGGTGTGTGAAACTCTCTTAACCCGTCCACATGTTTCGATCCCACTCCTCTTTTCCTAGCACCCGATAAAAGGTAAACACTTCCTCGTCTTGGAGAGAGGTGTTCACTCAAAAAGGTGAACGGCAACCGGTCAGAAATTCCCAGAAACTAAGCGAAGCAGAGGCGTCGCTCCTCGTGGCGTTATAGACCTGCCTCAAGAGGTCCGTGAACTCTTAAGAATCCCCGCACTCAGCGAGTAAGGACGACAAAGATTAAGAGCGGTCTAGTTTATAAACTAAATTAGTGAAAAATTATACAATATTCAAATAGCCCGTTCGCTTACGGACGATAAGAAGCTGAGGATGTGAAAAAAATTCAAAGAGGAGGTATCAGACTAAAAATTATAAATTTAGTCATATTTTAGCATTCGAAATGTGGTATTATCGAAGAATGATGAAGATAAAACGGATCGATCGTGTAAGTAACGAGGAAATGCTACGAAGAGTGGGAGTAAAGGGAAGTCTTTTAAAATTCTTAAGGAGAAGACCGCACAACTCAGTTGGCCACGTTATGAGGCATGATGGCCTGATGAAAACAATCTTAGAAGGACATGTGGAAAGGGAAGAGGGACAAAGGACGACCCCGAATGAATTACATGGGACATATTATAATGGATGTAAAAGAGAAGAAATACGTCGCTATGAAAAGGCAAGCAGAAAGGAGAGAGGAGTGGAGAGCTGCGTCACACCAATCTTAGGATTGCTGTCTAATGATGATGATGGGTCATATTTTGCACAAATTGGAGACGGTAGCACGTAGCATAGTCACAACCTCGGCGCTTCAATATGTTTCAGTTTTTTATATTAGCCAGATCAATGTTTGGAAATATTAAAAATGATAAAGTGTAAGTCAAAACCAACGTTGGCTAAATAAAAAACCAGCGGAACACGTGAAAGTATAGCACATGAGCCGAAATGAAATAATCAGATCAATTACCTTTCCAAGAAGAGGATTTTCGAAAGAGAAAGATGAAAACAGAATTCATGAATGATTGATTTTCACTCTGTTGAAAATTTTGATTCAAAAACACAAGGTTGCGGTATAATGACATCCAATACCACTTAATGTTTCTGAGGCATTGAGTAGTATCTAAAATATTTTCTCTCCTGATACTTTAATCTGAATGGCGATATGGTGATACATGTTATAAAAAGAAACTAAAGAAATAAAGGGAGCAGCATGCATTGAAACGTTAATGTTAAGCTAATCTATCTATTTCGGAAAAACATGACTTCCCTTCTCTTGCGATATGAGTAAGTGCGTGACGCAGTCCTTCAGATTTTCGGCGAATTGCAATAATGCGAACGGACGAAGCAAGGTCTCTTTGGCATTTTTCGCGGCAAAATGTCTAGGTACTCTAAAATGACTATTAAATTTCACGTCACGTAACAAGAAATTAACAATAACATTCTCATCACAAGGATTTAATGCATAGCGAAAAATTAAAAGAATAAAATGCAAATCTAAGGCCTTCTTTTACATAATAAAATAGGCACATCCCAAGGAACGTTAGGCAACTTCAGTAACGACGAAAGAATTTCGTAGACATTGATGGATATTTTAAATACTTTCTCTCGTGATACTTAAAGATGAATAGCGATATGTTGATGAATCACATAAAAAAGCATAAATGCAGATGGGAACATCTCTGCATTTCTTCAGGGTTTTCTTCCGCGTAAGCTCGTTTGTAGACAACATTTTCGCTGGCAGGATAGCCGGCAAAACTGTTGTCTACAAACAAGTAGACGCGGAAGAAAACCCTCAATAAATGCAGAGATCAAACCATCGCCGCGGAAATCTACGTTCTAGCAGATGGGAACAGCAAACTTGGAAGCTTATATGATTAGCTAATCTATCCATTTCGTAAAATAACTGAGTTTTCCCTTTTCTTCTGATCGGAGAAGTGTGTGACGCAGTCCTTCAGATTTTCGGCGAATTGAAATGCGAGCGGAAGAAGCGCGGTGGAAGGGGGGGAGGGGTGGAAGGAGGGGTGGGAGGGGTAAATGCAGAAATCGACGCTCACTTAAAAAGGGGGGGCGACCACTTCCTTTCATTTCCTCAACGCCTCCCTCCTTGAGTTCACAGTAAAAAATAATTAAAAAAAAGTGAGCTCTATCCTACCAACCATGTCTCGCAACTAGAGCAAGAGAGAATTATGAACCTCAATTTAAGTTAATCACCGCAAAACATAAAAAGAAACTTCCGCGACTAATTTATTCGAAAGATTTGGCACAGGAAAGACACAATGCCAATTTTAAAACGAGAAAAAAAAGTTTAACACCGGATATCAAGGGTCTTAATCCATAGTGAAACATAAATGCTGCGATAAATCCGCAGAGATAACGTCAGGAACTTAAAAAACGAAAGAATGATGCTTTAAAAAATCGAGATTGGTCTAAGTTGATACAAAGGCTTCGAGAATAGGCCATAGCTGAGTATGGTCATAGTTTGATGTAAAAACTCATGTGCTGGGTAGAAAAATGAACATTACCCACGCTCAAATCTCGGCGGTTGTGAAGAAAATACTCGATTAGTAGTACCATGCTTAAACACCGCACAAGTATCGCTTGAGGAAAAGTAGACGACTCACTCTGTCGTATCTCCTTGGAATCTTACGCGGAGAAAAGTAAATCCGATACTATATTTATTTTTACCCTTCCTTACATCTCTTAATACCACTTACGACATCATAATGTTTAAGCTGCCTCCAAAAACAACAATACATCCAAACTTGTAACCATACGGTAGCTATTTTCATTCAAAGTATACCCACTCAAGGAGTAATGGCGTAAAGGCCGTTTTACACGGGGCACGGAATTGCGCAGGTCAGAGCTGCAATTATTTCTAAAATGGCGTGAAATTGCGGGAATGCATGAACGAAATTAGAACAGGGGCTATTTGGCCATCTCGCATACACGCATTCTCGCATGTGTTCCAGAAATTCACTGCGTTACACGACGCAATTTTGATTGCGCCTTCGCACGCACGTCAGATTGCGCAATTCCGTGTACCGTGTAAAACGGAACAAGGAAGAAAATTTACATAGCTTTCCAAACGAAGAATGTTTTCCTTGCGACAGTGAAAACATTGTTAAACCGTCAAGCGAGTGGCAGTAGTTATTTAATTGAAAAAAAGATGGCCGCTTCGGAAATCACAGGAAAATAGTAAGTTAATAACGGGTATAAATACAATAGGAAGCCACTGTTACGAAAGGAATGTTTCTCGGATCAAGGAAATGAGAGATAAAAAAGACAAATGAATCTCGGGAACGCTGTCCTAGATGCTCTTCGGCTGGAGTTCCGAGAAACTTCTGATGCGACTGAAAACCTCTAGAGAGTTGATTTATTTCTCAGAATCTAAATGAAGAAAATAGCCCATTCTATGATAAATCCGAGGATATTCTGAGAGGATGTCTTGTAGGACTATTTATATGGAATCGAATGATGTGTTGCATCCCGCATTTTTCATTACTTATCCGAAGAGCATATGATGAAATATTAACGGAGAAATGCGTTATTTCACATAAAATGTTTTTTTCGTGTAAATTGTACCAATAAGAAATATGATAAGATACACAATCAAAAATTGATCTTTAAATCTAAAGTGATGCATATGGACATTTTTTTTGGTAAAATGGCTTTTAAAAATCACATTGATTAAGGCCGAGTCGAACACAGAAAGAAAGTAACAATTGACTTCCCTTTACAAGGATTTTATGCAAAGCGTCAAAATTAAAGAAGAAAATGTGCATCTAAGGCTAGTTTTCATACTAAAATATATAATATCCATAAAAAATAACGAGTGTAGGTAGTCAGTTTGGATGATTAAAACAAAACCTATGAGGTGTAGGCGTTGTACCCTCATAAGATTCTTTCTGTGTAGACCTGAAGGTGGAATTCATTTAATGCCGAAACATTGCCCAAGAATAATTTTTGAAACACCCAAACAGACGACTTACTCTCGATATTTATTTTATCAGAAACTCGATATTTTATTAGATACGTAATTAAAGCTGCGAAGAAGGAAAGTACTGCAAAATATTGTACAATATATACGTCACAAACTCTAAGGAACGTTGGGCAACTTCAAAGGAATTTCGTAGGTGCCATCAAGGGCGTATCCAGGATCAAAACTAGGGGGAGGGGGGCAAGCCATGGACGTTCAAGTTGTAGGTAAGATATTAGTTTTTAAAATTACTTGCTTGAAAAAATATTATTTTCCTTAAAAACATTTGCAATTTTTGCTTCTAGGGGGGGGGGGAGCATCTGCCCCCTTCAGCCCCTCGCTGGGCAGGCCCATGAGTGTCATGTTCCCATGAAAGAAACTGTCTTTTCTCTGGCCTCCTCATACACAGATGATTATCGCACGAGAAAGGACTAGAAAGTCACGTCGAATTAGGAGCGGGAATGAGAGAGCCCACTGTCAACCAAACGCAAGGCCTTAGTCACGTCTACACGAGGAATTTCGACCACACGCCTAGAAGATAAAAAAAGAGCCTGCTCTGGAATTTAGGACTGGTCAACTGTCCAAGTCACCCACGCCATTCCATAGCGCACAGCTTTCAAACCATGGACTGCCTGATAAAATGAAAGCTGAGCCCTTAGAGATTGGGTAGATATGACTAAAGCCATGCAAGTTTGCGCCCGGATTCTCTCTGTCATCGCTTTCAAACCCATGACTTAGCAGCAGAGAGGGCGAAATAGTCTGTGGAAATGGATTCCTGTTGGTGGGTGTAACTGCGCGAGATTTCCATCGGCGAAAAAGGATCTGAAAGAGCGATTTCCGACTACTGCGCATGGGGCCAATACTGCATTAATAGATGTGTCCCAGTCACTGGCGTAGCTAGGAATTTCGTTCTGGGGAAGGGGGGTCCAAAAACCAGGGGGGAGGTTTGAAAAACAGCCTAATAAGTACAGGGTTATAAAATAATTTTAACACTTTTCATAATCGAAAAAACTTCATTTGCTAAGGAAGTTTTACGTATATTTTTAATTTTTAAATATTTTATTTTCTTTCATGAAATAAAATAATTGTGTTTTTATATTTCGGGGGGGGGGGGGGGAGGTCCGGACCCTCCCCCTGGCTACGCAACTGGTCCCAGTGACAAGTAGTGATCCTTTTTCTAACTGGAAAGACAAGTGATTGGCTGATTCGGACGACATCACTTCTTTAGTAGTAGCGATGATGAGATTTTTTAGTTTTTTTAAAATTACGATTGAATATTTTTATTTCTTAATTTAACGCCCGCAAAGGAGAGAAAAAAAGGTCATTAATAAATGCTATTTGATTAAACTCGATTAAACAACGTTTTCAATCTTCCAGCCTCCTGAACGAAACAGCAAAAAGAAAACGGGAAAGATGCACCGAAAAAAAACTATGAGAGGGAAAAGAGGTATGAAATTTTGAAGTGCGACAAATCGAGGAAGGATAACAACGCTTAGGATTGAATCTCACGATCATTTTCCCCGTCTCTTCGGAGCGATTGCTCCAGCGACCAAAAAAATGCGGCGGCGGGAAAAAATGACCATTTCACGCAATCATTTTCTGCGATGGCACCAGAGATGGAAATCGCATCCATCACTCGGCACAGTGGTGCAACGAGGGGTTTCGGGGGTTAAAACCCCCCCAGAGCTCAGATAAATTATTAAGTTTGATCCATTTTACTTAATTGATGTTACTAATAGAATAGTTTAAGGATTGATAAAATATCCCTCAGAAAGCCTTAACACTCACCATTTTGAACCATTTATCTTAAAATTCCGCAATATATAAATCTCGCAACTACTGGTTATCCTGGGTATTCCATACCCCCACACACCCCGGTATTAGTTGCACCTGAACCCCCCCAGCCTTAATTCCTGGCTGCGCCCCAAATTCGGCACGTCCATTTTTCCGTCGCTGTAACCATCGCTGGCACAGTCTTTCAGCCAATCAAAACGCGCGGCCACTAACTGCGATTGCAACGCCACGCTTAAACGCTTTTTTTGTAGCTTTGAATTGAAAGGGAGTTGCAAATACGGAAAGCGACGGAAAAAGGGATGGCGGAAATGACCGTTTGTTTAGGAAAATGAGGGGTTGGACGATCACATTTTTGGTCCCTGAAAAAGTAGGCTTACATTGTTAGAACAGTTGTGAATGGATATCTTTAAGAGCGACGCGGAGATCATAATAGTATAGCCCCACTATATTTCCAGGTCCGATAGAAGCGATAAATTAAGAGATATTTTGCCGAACAGGTATGCGAATTCCTTTTTCCCCCGAACCAATTAGGACTTTAATAAATGCCAGTCGTAATTTCATTTCAAAGCATTTCCTTTTTATGTGAAAATGGCTGGTGTCCTAACACCCCCTGCCACATGCCTTTTAGGCGGTTTGCGGGATAGTATGTAGATGTAGATAGCTGCTGCTGAAGCTATCTACATCTACATACTATCTGAATAACGATCTGAATAACTAATAATAAAAATAACGATCTGAAAGAGGTAAAATACAATGTCCCTATCATACAAGAAGGTGAAGCTAACTTCTTCTCCTAGTGCCTCAGTTTCGCGAGCGTCGGAAGTGATGTCACGGCCCGTGGGCACGAGGACAGGAGACGGGGGAGAGAGCGTCATTTGTCACCGCCTTCCTCCGACCGAACCGAGTGACACGGACCACCCCCCCCACCCACGTCACGTCTCTCACCTGACGTCACGTGCGGACGGACCACTGACCCAACGGAGCACACAAGCATGGAAGCAGAGATCAGAGGGCGGCGCCCATGGGGAAAGCAAGAATGCGAGGGAGGGCTCGGAGCCGAGGAAAAAAGGATTACTCGTGAAAAATGAAAGGGAAATTATCGTTAAAACGTCAAGGAGTTGATTCAATTGAACTTGGTTTACTCTCACGATTCTGCTTCACACTATCTGTCGCGCCGAAGGCGCGTTTACGCCGTACCGGTAAACCATGTTTACCGCAACCAGCCAGATTACAGTACAATAATTATTTTGCGCATATGTTTGTGTTGTTTGGGGTAGTGTGGTGTTTGTGTTAGCAGAAACTTACATACTAAACAGTTGTTTATAAAAAGTCAACAGAAAGTGATCTTATAAAATATATTTTTTTCAATTAATTTTTTTGATAATATTTTAATATTTTTAATTCATTTTTTATTTGTTTTGTTATTATTTTTTTCTTTTCCATTGTTTTATTTTCATTTTTAAAAATCATTTTCTTTGTTTTCTTCAATTATTCTTTTGGAATACATCAATTTTTTCCAGTAACATATTGATTGGCACAATTATATTTGAAAAATAATAAAAATAACTAAATCTAGAAGAAGGAAGACATAGGATAGTCTCATAGAAGAGTAATTTGCAAAGGCAGTATGTATGTGGTGGGAACTTTTGGATCATAGTTCCAAATATCTGCAAATAGACTTCGACGTATATATATAAAATCAGTGCTTATGCTTTAGCTACAGAGTAAAAATTTAATTTAGGTAATAAAATTTACAGGAATATAAATTTCACAGAAATGAAGCCACCACTAACATACACGACCTTAAATCTCACCGAGTAAAGGTAAAAAAAATAAGCATCTCGACGATTCCGATACTCGCTTTTCACGTAGATATTATTTTTCAATATAATGTGATTTACGCCTCAATTTTCCGATTTATGGTATTAGTAGCAATGTAAGGTTTTTTATGGAAACTTAATTTGTACATTCTTGTTGCCTCTCATCGAGTCGCCAACACGACAGTAACATGTTTATATTACGCAAATATAATTATTTTTTCCGCAACCACCCTACGGTTGTATTCGAAGTAGGTTTTAATAGTACTTCTGACCCTAAAATAATCACAATCACAATGATACAATCACTTAACTATCTCTAGTCATTTCCATTAATGATGTTGATTGATCCGAGAGAAATAAGAATAAGCGCTCTTTTCCCCAACGAATGTAAATAACAATTTAAATAAATAAAAAAGATGTGTGAAAGACTTGAGCATTAGAACTGAAGTTACGGATGAAAGATCAGATACTTAAGTTTATGATAACGTCGGAATAGTGTTTAAGCCGTTGATGCGCACCTGATTATACAATATTGTAAATACTTCCCAATGATGTCACCCCTAGATGCGGAAAGACCCACCTTGTATTAGTATTTTGTGCCATCTGAGCATTCTGGGCCATCAGCGATCGGTTCGCATCTCCACGGAATAAACCGGAATCGTTTCGTACACATCGTTACAAATGCTATTTTTACATTTAATACCTCACTTTTCTTATTGTTCGATCCATCAATATATTTTCGAGTATCTCTCATTGGTGAATACCATGCATGTTTTTACTCACAATTTCACCAGCAACAATATTCTTAACCACAAGTTTGGATCATGGATTGCACTTACCTGAAAGGAGAAAGAAAGAAAATTAAGCAAATCATTTAGGAGTAAACAATGAGAAGGTTAAGGAGAATAAGGAAATAAAAGTGACATAAAATTAATAAAATAAACATGAATATATTGCTTTAGTATTAGTTGAGACGCATGGACGTTATCTTTCCATGTTCGACGATAAATATGTCAATGGATACGAAGTAATTTATTCTCTTTATTGAGAAATGAATGCATATATTTAAATTACTCAGCATCATCACACTTAACGAATTATAAATACTATTTGTAAACAAGAGCCCACTATATAATGCGAACACTAAAGGGGGAAATTCGTCAACCTCTCCAACAAATATTCGTAAGAAGTCATGCTAGGTAGACTAAATAAAGTTTACTACGTAAACGCATTGCCGAGCCAACGATAATGGGAAACACTAAACAAATCATCAGTCGAGAAGAGGAAGACATTTTAGCTTTTGACAGATTTGGTATACTGCATATCAACGTCAACATTTACAGCTTAATCATTCTACCAAATGTACTGACAAAAGCATAGTATATAAAGAAACCAAAGTCGTAGGGAAGTTATAAATACTCTATTTTTCTGTGATAATTCCGCTTGGCGTTATTATTCTCCCCAATTCCGTCGAATCAGTACAGTTTTACCGAACAGAAAAGCCAATTTGCCAAAAAAGCGTATAGTAGCACTTGAAGAGGAATACTATTGAGTTTGAATACAAAATCAACCATAAGGCTTCTAATTTCCTCATTTTTAAGTCAAGCAATAAACTCACAAGCAATAAAATCACATGGAGAAAAGACGGGAATGCAGCGAGGTGAAATGTTTTTAAAGTTACATGCGAGATGGATCAACATCTAAATTCTAATTTGCAGGAGACAAATAACTATCAAATCGATACGGCGTCTTTCCAAGTCGTCTTTTTACACAGAAAAATTTAGGAATACGCTAACAATGCATTGAAGTACATTAATTTTAGAAAAAAATGTTCCATGCAACAAAAAGATATCTACTCCAATGAGGCTATATATTTATTAAATTCACAACGATACAACCATCAATCCCTTTCTAAAAGCAAAATTGGATATCATTGTTGCGCCAACAGCTCCATGAAAAGTGACATCCCGAGCTTCGAGAGAGGCAAAAAATGCCAAGGATTTCAATAATAGTATTTTCCATTGGCAGCGTGAGAACATGAGGGCATTGAATTTGCCGAGTTAAGCTTTATGCGAGGAGGCGATACGGAGAATGTGCACGAAAAATGCAAACGGATGCTATCTTTTCTCTATTCCACTTAGCTCGAGTCGCACACAGAGTAAGCGAACTGCCGGAAGATTCTCGGATGATGGAAGCCTTTGAGAGCCTCTCAGCCTCCGTCGAGAACAGCGGCGTTTTTTTCCACGGGGAAACGTCCAAGTTCCTCAAATTTCTTTCACTCAACTCACATGCTTTTCGAAACATCGCATTTCTCATGCTTTGCAGCTTTCGAAATTGAAATTGAGTAAGATATTCCACGAGATCCAGACATTTCACCGCCCGGATGGAGATGGAAAAGCTGAGAAGTTTGATGACCTCAACGCCTGGGAAGAAACTTCTCCTCAAAAACTATCCTCATAAAACAGTCGTAATGGCAATGATTCCCTGATTAATCTTAATAAATCACAAATAAAGATAAAATAACTGAAAATGGACCCTCATAGAGACGTTGTAGGAGCCAGGTCGCCTCATGATAACGCTACTCTAATAGAAGTTTTTATACTAAATGACATCCGGTTTCACTTCGTGGAAATCATAATTGCGTAAAAAATCCTGGTCCCATAAAATATAATTAAGAGCGTTTATAACATTTCTTCTTTACGTAATTCTGTTGTTGATCTCTTGATTTATAGGAAATTATTAATGGCGACTTAATATTTTCAAAGTTTACTCCTATTCATCCGAAAATGCGGATTCAGAGGTTTTACACACCAAAATATAAAACCGACATGCCGTTGACGCAATCATGACAGGTAAAAAAATGGAATTTTTATGATCTACACGTACCGTATTGCTTTCTCAGCCTAGTTTCACCAACCATTGTAATAAAAAATGAAAATTAGGATGCGCAGAAAGTGGACAATTCACTCCAATTTTACAATCTCCATCCGGGCGAATATTTTCCAGCACTTGAACAGACCGTATAGCTATTTTAATGTATCTAACGTTTCCAATGATTCAAACAATAAAAAATACATAATATCAGTTTTTGTTATGGTGAGATTTAAACTCTTGGAGTTAACATCATTTTTACAATCCCTAAAGAAGTACTACCACAAGGGACAGTATAAAAATTGGGATTTTCAAATTCCTTTTCCAGAGAATACATAGCATATATTCCTGTGGTCTACAGTCGATATTGCATGACAATAGCAAACGTAAAATGACATTACTTAGTTTATCTCACCATCATCCATAAGGTGCTACGGTTAAACCATAATCAGATAATAATGGGCGATCAAATGACAGGAATTCGAAGGGCGAAGAAAAAAACGCAAGACAAGAGTGAGGGAGGCGACCTAACGGGTTTACCGAGGCGAGCCCATGGGCATCGAAGAGGGGACGGCGGTATGGAGTGTCGTGGAGGAGTCGAAGGGCAGAGACAGGGGTGGGGAGCGGGTGGGCGAGCCGCCACACACTACATTGCAATATGATTATGTGTTCAACAGGTGTTCGCCCGCGAAGGGAGCCCCTTCACCCTTCGACCTTATAAGAAGAAGGCGAGTTGCTATGGCAAGATATTAGTCCCAATACGACACCCTGAGGAACTCCAACTATTTACTAGGGATTCCCCCATCACAAGCTTACGTCTGCAAACATCGTCTCCGAAGAACTGCATGATATTTTGTTTAGAACATGCCGATACTAGCTGAGATAACATTAAATGCCTGCTCAATAAAAATTGAGCATTATAGAATTATTATCGTGCATTATAGAATTATTATATATTAGAAATGCAAGTAGAGGGGTAGATATTATAATTAAAAAATATTTTCCACATTAATTATGGTGAAATTCTTAAATAATCATTACGCTCACGAGGATAGCGCCTCAACCCGACGCTAAAGCCAAAGCATTGAACTCAATGGAGTTCACCACATAATAAAAATAAATCCCCAGACTTCGCATTTCCCTAAATATGGATAGTCTTATTTTTCTACAATGACCTTCACTGATATGTAAAGTTTCATCTTACGAACACGTACTAGATAATTTCAACGATATTTAAAAATTTCTTTAAGCTCACACCCGTTTATCTAAAAATGCGGATTCAGAGGGTTTTCACACCGAAATACAAAACCGAAATGCTACTGATGCAATACGAGGATAAGTGAAGCCTTAAAACATTAATCAAAGAGGTGTCATCAGCGCGAGAGGTGTCAAACCGCTATATATACTCCCTGGTGTCACTAGACCCCGGCGCCACCAGACAAAGGCACCAAGTCACCGCACCCTCTGGCACCACTCCGTCGCAAGTCTTTCTTCCGCTTTCCCTTCGGCCCTCAGTCTCCCCCACCCTCCCTTCCCAGATCACCTTTCCTTTCATTGTTGCCTCGCCATACATTTCCGCATGTTGATGCGTCGCTGACCCAGTGACCTTGTGATCGAGAGCCCGACCGCCGTCACGCCTTGGCGCACGAAATACCCGCACGAGGCGACCGAGGCTCGGCTCCACCTTTAGACACGCGTGCTCCCAGACATGTTGAAGGGGAGAAAGAACCCAGAGCGGGCGATAGTCTGCCACACATTGCCTGACCACGTCTGGAATACGTACCTAAACCATTTGCCGAAATTTATAGCCAGAGGGTTCGGGTTGGCGGCTAAGTATGTTGGCATCGCACCAATGCCGTAGTTGGGAAAAAATTTAGGCGGTACTCATCAAAATTTGCCAACAGCTGAACGTGTATTACACATCCGGCCGCGATTGAAATGTCAAACTCCAACTCTTATATTAGTTCCAAGTTGTGCCACGAGATAACTCTGAACAAGAAAATAATCATTTCCGATTTTTCTTTCGGAAATCCATTGGACAATTTACAGTAGGGCTACCTTTCACAGATTTGAAAAGGTAGTCTAACCGGTACGCCTATAACGAGTTTGGATTTGAGCGGGTACGTCGTACCGGCCCAACTACAGCACTGCATCGCACCCAGTGGGTCCGAGTTCAAATCTCGGCAGTAATAGAGATTTTTTAGAGATTGCCCGATCCCTGATAGAGTGCTTTGGGTAGGGCATTTCAAGTTAAAGGCTCAGTCCGTAGGATGGGGCGATAAGCCATGGTCCCCTAGGCGCCTCTCATCAAGAGCAGGTAAATGCCAACGCCAGGTTTCTGTCTAACCTACCTTCCCTTACACTTTCCTCATGGTGAAAATGACCTCAGCTGTCGGTCACCTCCTCCTTATGCTGTATTACCATGACATTCAACTTTTAACGTACTTCCACACATCAGCTGGTTCATAACACACGCCCATATCACATCCTAAATACGAATAATGGACGATTTGACCATGATAACACGCATTTTACGCATCGGCTAGCTTGCTTAAATAAACAGTCCTTAGCAAAAAATAATGGTGCTTATAAATGAGATTTCAGAATGATACCAAGAAGAATTTTTTAATGATTTAAGAGATTAATCATGATAATTGCATCCATTTTTCCATCAAAACTGCTTAGGATTTTAAAAGTACTGAAAAATGAGAAGTTGAAGGTAATTTTTAGGAGACGCATAATTAAAGAGAAATATTTAAAACTATAAGCGGAAATAGTTATCGCTTCGATTGCAATTTCGTAATGTACTTAGCATGAACATCACCACTTGAGTCATCTTAAGCGTCATTCCAATGATCAGGGCTCACTGACTAATATAACTTCCTCTGTTAGTTGCACAGGAAGAAGCATGAAAATAAGCAGAAAAGAAACTTGAGGTATTATCAAAAGAGGTAAAATATACTGCACAACGAATTTATAGATGCAAATTGCCTTGCTGCTTTTACAATTCATTTATGCACCAAGAATTCTTACACGCACTAAATCTCTCCTTAAGCAACACACGTAATCATTATAATTAACCTAAACAAGAGTAGTTATCAGCAACGTATTTAAAAGGGCATGATAAACTCCTTGGTCATATTCCAAGATGTTATCACGCATGCAAGCGCAGAGAAGAGAATGCAGATTGATGAAATTGGAAATTGGATACCAATGGAGATATAAGACGATATATTTATTGGATGACGAACGTCTTTTGGGGGATAAAAAGTTCTCAGAAGTGAAATAGCTGTAAAATGAGAAACCTAATCTTCTCTCCGCTCTTCATGCAGACCGGAGCGTGTATCCGAAATTTTGACGTCTGGAGCGTGTGAAAGAGGTTTGAGAGAAGCGTAACAATGGATTTTGGCACCTGTTGTCAAATTTCACGGGCCTTTCTCTCACATCCTCCTCGTTAATGATCTCAGGGAAAACGCGAAAGAAAGTCTGGCATCGAGTAGCGTGCCGAGTACACCTCAAGTTAACACAGGGAGAACGTATTAACGCCATTAAAACCAACTTTCACGCTTCTCTGAACTTTCTCTGTGAGGCAAAATTAGTAACCCCTCATTTTGGGATGTCATTCACCAATAAGGATCATGAGTTTAACGCCAACTGAAAGGAAATACCTACGAGAAGAGAGCGTAAGATAATATTGTACCAAGATGAGTAAACTAATGGTTTCACAACAATGACTCATCAGAGACTACTCTTAAGAATATTCAATTCTCAAATTTACTGAATAAAGAATTGAGCTCACCTTTAACGCTATTTTATGAAATCCTATTTTATGGAATAATAATAATATATACCGTTTCAAAATAAATATTTTCATTCCAAATAACGAATGTCTTTGCCAACTTTTTTCTTGAATTAGGATATCTACATACTATCCCATCCGCCGTCTCACTAGGCGTCTGGCGGGGGGTGTCAGGACAACAGTCGCTAAAAAAAAAAAAAGTAAATGCTCAAACGAAGTTGCGCCTGAAGAAGTTTTTTATTTCTCGGGGGAAAAACGAATTCCCACACCTATCCGTTCGGAATAATATCTCTATTGAATCGCCGATCGTTTCTGTCGTACCTGGAAATATAGTAGTTCTAAAACGATGTTCTCCGTGTAGCTCTGAAAAATATCCATTCTCAACTGCTCAAGCAATCTAAGACTGGCGCGCAGCCTCCGAGTTTCTAGGGGCTCCCAGCCTAATTTGTTCAAAATCTGCGTAACTGCTTAGCAATTGTTGACGATTCGCGCAGCTTTCCTTCAAATTTTATTAGGTTCACGGATTGAGTCTTTCTGGGCCAGATCCCATCTGCTAGCTGCATATTCAACATGTAAGAGCTTTGTGAGATATGATTTGATGCTTTCCCGGCGAATAATTTAGGTAAACTCTTCTCTGGATTCCCATTGGGTTAATTTTCCATATTTGCCAACGATTCAAGCTCTGATGAACGTTGTTATATTTGTATAACAAATGAAACAACATTCAGCAGCCCTAAAGATGAGCCCCGAGTCGAAGCTGAAACGTTGGCTAATATGGATAAATTAACCCGGTGGGAATCCCGAGAAGAGCTTACCCACATGCAAGAGCTTTGCTTTAGTCATATTTTATGCAATACGAATTATTGTTGCTACGATATTCAAAGTTTCAAAATACAATATTTCAGCGCAAATAACTAATATTTTTGTCATTTTTTATTCTTGAATGAGGAATGGGCTAGAGGTAGAAACAATGACAAATCTCAGTCAATAAAAAACGTTTCGATACCTTCACTGCATAAACACTCAACAATCGCCCATTGAATCAAATCAGCTCATCTATATAGCCCTTATAGTAATAGATGAGCGGATTTGATTCGGTGGGCGATTGTTGAGCGTTTATGCAGTGGAGGTATCGGTTTGTTAAAGTTACAAAATGAACAACTCCAACGCACATAACTAATGCCTTTATCAATTTTTAGTCTTGAATGAGGAATTATGGGCTGGTGGCAGAAACAATGATCATCCAAAGTCAATGAACAAAAGAAGAATATGCGAACCAATGGCCAAGGAGATTTTCTCCGACCACACTTGTGACCGGGAACTCAGATCCGATTGGAGGCCGTTGCACGTCCGAGGGTCCTTGTGGAAGACAGGGCTCTCTCCGGGGCGCGTCTCGTAGAGGAGGAGAACGGATCGGGACGTCGTCGGAGAATGCAATATTGCAGTGCGGGGCCGTCTCGAGAGGTTCCCGCGAGTGAGTCACGGCAGAGTGGGGCAAGTGCAATCGTTGCATTATGGAATGCGGCGGGACAGACGACGCGCGCCTTCTTCTCACGACCCCCGTCAATCACGTGAGGTGAGGAAGGAGCGAGCGGGTTAAGGAGGATCAGCCAGTCTCCGATGATGCCACAGGAGAGGAATATCGCGACGTTCAACCAATCGGAAAACCAACAATATTTGTCATGGACACAGGCGAATCTAGACCCTTAACCCAGACCCTTAACAAATAGGCAGGGTTTTTAATACAGTCCCATTATGATTGCGTTCGTTTTGTATTACGCGGTATCCTTGTGCTCCCCCAGAACAAAATCCTGGATACTGCCTTGCTTATGCCCCCCCAGAAATAAATCCTGGATCCGCCCCTGGTCATGGAGTCATTACGGGTAGAGCGATTATCGGCTTCTGAACCCTTCCTCAGCTTGGATCAGCGGGCTTGCCAAAATCTTGTAGACTCAAATTTGAATACGAACAATGAAAAAACAAAAAAACATAGCATTCCGAAAGAAAAATCAAAAGTCAAGGTTAACAGTAGGCTGGCGATAGCTCTTGAACCATCACTTTTCGATCGGTTGGGCGAATGCGGTTCGCCGTTTTAGTGCCAAAAATTCGAACTTGCTGTCTTGAATAAATCTTACTTGATCCAAAAATGTATTTATTTTCCTAAAATATCAATAAATACAACTGTAAATGAAAAATATCAGCTCAAGAACCCGAGTAAAAACTCGAAAATTTCCATTTCATTCCAATAATCCCATAACTTTAACTGTAACAAACCAACCAGCGAACACGGAACAACACATATATTAATAATCATAATATCATTTCAGATGTATATGTCATAAAGCTTTGGCTTCAGAAACTTTTGAGTTTCACTCGTATTCTTGAGCTGATATTTTTTTACAAATAGTTAAGATTATTGATATATTTGGGAAACAAAATACATGCATGGTTTAAGCAAGTTTAAGATCAATATTTAGAAAATAATAGACTGCAATAGAAAATCCAACAAAGGTTGGAGAAAGATGGATCCCCCCTGCCTCAAATCAAGACTGAGGAGAAAAGGGAGATGGGTAGAAGAAATGATGCAGGCCGAATGGAGGAGGAGTGTCCGAGGGAAAGAAAGAAAGGCGGAGAGAGAGAAATTTGGTGGTGGGGGAGGGCAATTATCCAATCAGCAGCAGCACAGCGTCCCATTTATTTCTCCCCGCCTTTCTTTGTGCACTCGCCACGGCAAGAGTCTCTTTCGCACGCGGAGAATGCGCGACGCGGGGGAAACTCCGACCGTGGAACGAACTCGAGCAGAAAATTCTCACAGGCGAGCGAAAGGGCATTGTGGGAAGGGGGAGTGACAGGCAGCGCCGCGGGTGGGAGGATGAGCGAGTCTCCGATGATGCTTATTATACGGGCGCGGAATATCGCCAAGTTCAACCAACCGGAAAACCAACAATATTTGATACGGGAGGAGCGATTATCGGCTTCTGTACCTTTTCTTGAATCAGAGTGCGAGACTTTCGGTGCCAAAATATTATAGACGCGAACTTGGATACGATCAATTGAAAAAAAAATTACGAATAAAGTTACCGAAAACATAATCATCAGTTAAATTTCCTTGTTAAGGGCGTTTTACACGGGGCACGGCATTGCGCAGGTTAGAGCTGCATTAATTTCTAAAATGGCGTGGAATTGCGCGAATGCATGAACGGAATTAGAACAGGGGCTATTTTGCCGTCTCGCATTCACGCATTCTCGCATGTGTTCTAGCAATTTACCGCTTTACACGACGCAATTTTGATTGCACCTTCGCACGTACGTCAGATTGTGCAATTCCGTGTACCGTGTAAAACGGCCTTTGGACTATGCGTTGTCTAATATCTCCCTTAAACGTGCTGCCTATGACTATGGAGACAACAGCTAACCAATTACTCTAGTAAATACGTAAACCTACCGAGAAAGATTTTTGCGAGGATAACGAGATACAAATGATACCATGAACGACGTCCCAGTCTAGATGTGACCTAATTTTATACGAAAGATAACGGCTCTTTTCCTGCATAACATAATCTTTACAAGAAACTTATGCACCGAGCATGTGTGCTTACAATTTTCTAAACTTAGATTTTAATTCAATGACCTATTTTCAATATATGAGTCATCAGCAACAGGCAATTATTTTCGTTATAAACACGAGAAAAGTTTTAAAATGTGGTACTAAAATTAACGTTAATTCTTAAATTATGTTTCAATTAGCAATATAATTAGGTATAAAAATTGCTTCTGCAACATTTTTCACTACTCTATTATTCGTATTCTAACTCCAGCCCACACAAATTTGGCGACGACCCGCACTTTCATGAAAATTGATTTACTTTACGAGGAAAAATAATTTTTCATGAAAATTGATTTACTTTACGACTTCGACCTGAAGACGCCTGCTGGAATGCAGGAGAAACTGTTGTCACCAACGCAACCACTACGCGGTGAAACCCGGAAAATGCAGCCTACTGTACTCATTTCACGATGATGTTCGCATGCTGTGTGCCTTCCAAATGATTCATGCATCTTCTGTTGATGAAATGTTTCCTCAGGTAAAATACTTTCGGGAAAAAAGGTCGCTCACAAGTATACAAACATTCTCGATTTTCAGAAATGTGAGATCACGGCGCTTCTCCACGTGGTCGAAGTTAGATGTTTACGTCGAGAAAAGGTCACACAAATTTTTTCTGACTTAGCCGCTGGCAACGCACGCACGAAAGCAGTAGATATAGACATAGAAAGCAAAAGAGAAATCCGACCGTAAAACAAAAATATGAACATTACGGTGGGAAGACAGTGATTTTCACTTTATCTAACACTTTTATTGTGGAATTTTCACGATTTGCGGCAGCATGAGGATGAGGAAGGAAGCAGTTCTTACACATTGTGTTTTTATTTGTACCTTAATAGAAAGATAAAATAGTTTAAAACGCAATCAACTGTTTTAATGATAAATCTGAATTCATAGATAAGTATGCTAGAAGACAAATATTTATGACGGAAGAAATAATTTAATAGAAAACACATTTTAATTAATTTAATTAATTAAGTCACTGAACATAAATTATTTGTTAAGATAGTTTAGAAAATGCTGGCCTGGATTGTTCCTCAGTTGTAGTCAAAAATGCTTAGCACTAATACTTTGGTTTGCTTTTTAACTTCTAATTTGTAGACGGAAGATATAATGATGCGTCTGGCGTCCTCTTTTCGAGCGTTACACAGCGAAACATTATTAACGAAAAAAAGCCAATTATCGAAGCTATTGAGGTATATTCCTATAATAATAAAATCTTATATGGTTTATAACAATAGTATTTTTCCATTTTTTTTAATTATAATTAGCTGTTTTGATGCATAGTTATCATGCCTTCTCTGGATGAGGCTTCACTAAATTATCACCACTTTCGGGTAAACCTTTCATAAACTGAATTTTCTGAATGAATAAAGGTACTCCTACAAATAGAAAAAAGCTTGAGATGGAGTTTGTTATCACTAATATAATGTTGGTTAAATATGGAAATAACGTGGTCGAAATAATTTTGCTCATCATTTCCAAAAAAAAATAATTTATCCATTCTTGGGCGACAATTACTCTTCGATTACCTTTTCATACTTAAGGTGCAGGCATTCCGCTTTCATAGAAACTGATGTCGTCGGAAAATTAGAACGTCTAAAAAGCATTTAAGACAGTCGGAGTCTCTCAGTGGTTTCATGGAATAATACAGCCGAACCTTGCAGCATAACAAATGAGTCACTATTTGACCAAAACACCTATTTTCAAAACATGAAAAGTCAAGGGAAATGCGAAAAGTCATATAAATTAGCAGAACGGGCTCTTAGCCTCGAGAGGAGCTAAAAGTGGGTAAAATATTTGAATTTCTTAGCTGAACTGCCAAATACGATTGACGAAAAACCTCTACTTTAACAGGCTAGATTTGATCTAGTTGAAAATCTAACAGTCTAGGCTGAGTCATAAACTGTTCCATAGAAGAATATTATAATACTTTCAGCAAGTGAATATGATATAATGCTCAACTTCAGTCCCCATGGTGTATCATAAGTATGATCGAAATTCTCAGCAAATACGCTATATTAATTTATTGTATCAAAGAGATTTAGGGAAAACGGTAGTAAAGAGGGTAGAGAAAACAGCTACAGATCCACGGGTCTCGGGATAGCTTTTCTTTATCTTGACTGAGCAACTTTTCCCTTACCTTACAGGAAGATCACTAATCTTATCACTGACAAATATTTTGGGATTTACTAGTGGTCATCAACGACCAATATTCCATAGCACATTATGAAAGTAGGTAATGAAGTCCAGGATGCTATCCCGGTGAATTATCCTCCAGGTATCCTAACATAGTGACAGTCTTCATAAATGCCGACGTTTCGGAGGGCAACTCGTCATCCTTCATCAGAACTGATGACGTAGAGAATAACATGGAGCCTGTCACCTGGCTGGACCCTGAAAATCCTTTCCACATATTTTAAATATGCCACCGATCAGTATCATAAGATGAAGGATATATGACGTAGATCGACAAGCCTGAAACACGAGTTTCTTTCGTCACAACTTCATCGTCACATTCCATCAGCGTATCCACGAGTATCACACATAAATTTTCATTCACTTTCCAGCCATAAATTGCTAGAGATGAATCTTTCTGAGAAGTCTTGCACGGAAATTCATGTCACAATTCACACCTTACCGGACAGCTGAAAGATTAAAAAAGAATCTGAACAGACAGCTATTCCATTCAAATCAGGGATCGTAAAAACTACTTCTTCCTTCGGATCGGGGTAAATTACTCTCTCCGGGAAGTCTCATGCTAAAAAGCCGCCACTCGGGAACAACAGGACGGTGATGGAGAAATTTTAATGAGCGGTACGACACGTCCGGCATGACTTGATTTGTCGAAATCAGGCCAGTTGATGGGAGCCACGGGCACTTTCTGGAAGATACGCCTCGGCGTGTTTGGAAACTTGCCCCCGCGAAGCCCTCCCTTAAAAAGTGAGCGACAAAAGCTGACCCACACGTGATGGAGTCTGCGTACGCTGGCGAACGGAATGCATGATGTGAGCCGAAGCATATTCACAGCACTTTCCCTCGTTTTCCCGACAGTAAGCAGCTTAAGCTATAGAGTAGGTGGAGAACTGCCTTCATATCGTAGCGGACAATCAAATGTCGGAATGGATGTCTGCCAGGCCGGTTTCGCCCCAAAGGGGTGAGGAAGTCAGTATGCAACATACTTAGACAAAAAATATATATTTTCTAACAACCTGGTTTTTAACATCCCATAGCAGCTTCAATACCCAAACATAATTTTCAAGAAGTGGGAAAGTAAAATTTTCGCCCTTGGCCATATTTTTTTTAGATAACTTTGTTATTCCCACGACGACAATCCGTATTTGGCTGAGTGTACACTATGCACCACCGTGGAACTTGTCTCTTAACGTTTGGACGTTGAAGCCATTAGGAATTGAAGGACGAAATCATCACATTGATATAAACGATTCGTATGAAAGCCCAAGGCATTTTTTGCCACTGTGAGCAATTAATACTTATCTACCGATAAGATTCAAAGGGAAAAATAATCAATTAATGGATGGAAAATTAAACTAAAAAAATCAATTCGGATTCAAGAGGAGCAG
Organism: Ischnura elegans; assembly: GCF_921293095.1. Classification (NCBI taxonomy): domain Eukaryota; kingdom Metazoa; phylum Arthropoda; class Insecta; order Odonata; family Coenagrionidae; genus Ischnura; species Ischnura elegans. The sequence goes on from NC_060248.1 coordinate 18,495,110, forward strand.
GTACACCGGTGGGGCTAAACTCCACCGACATTTTTTTCATAAAAGATTGTAAAAACCTGCCAAAGCACAACGGCATTGAGCACAAGAGGAAGATTTTTTTTAATTCTTCTAAATATTTCCTCCCACCTAAAGTTAACACGAGGCATGTAAGATGGCGGTTACAAGAAAATTATGAATCAACATTGAAGAGGAATCTATCTCAATCTACGAATGGATTAGCGATGTTTAAATGCCAATTCTCCACGTTTGAGAATACTTTTTCCAACGTCACCGCAAAACGAGCACGAAAAAATAAAATTCAAACTCAAATCAGTTCTGAATGGATACTTTCTCACTCAATTTCCAGGAAGGTTGATCGTCAGGCAATTGAGCGGCATCCTAATGATCATATGGGTGCCAAGACAGAAAACGTGGTTCAAATAGTGATCACAATGAGGTTAAACTTTCGTCTAGAAAACGTTGACGGCATAGACGATTGAATTGGAACTATTCCAGCATTCAAGAGCTAGAAAACGAGCATGTCTTACATGAGAGATAACATCGTGAACTTGAGTTAGCTAGCACCTTGCATTCGAAACAAACTCGTGTCAGCGAATGAGAAACGATCTCCCCTCAATTCCGAGGAGTATCAAGCGACAGAAAAGTGTCCTCGACGCGAATGGGAAATGAAGAGCGGGGAAAAGTCACGGAATCGGGAGTTGATATCGCCATAGATCACGGGCAGCATTCTCCCACCCCATTTACAATAAGAATGCAGAGATCCTTCCCAAGAGATTGCCTCCTCTGGGTCGTATTCACCGCGGTTGGGGAGAAAGGTGGCCAACCAAATCACAGCTGGAAAAAAGAGGGGAAAAGATCTCCCCGCTCCGTTGCGAAGGACTAACAAAGAATGGTATAAAAATCGTTTTGGGAAAAAAGAGAAGGCACTATTGTAGCTTCACTGAGCAGTTTTGCCCAAGCGCAGTAAACCCGACAAAGCCATCAATTAAAGTAAAAAAATCCGAAGATTGATTTAACGGAATAAACCACTCCGCTTTCCTATGTGATGACCGTTTCAGCAATATTTTTTCTCTTTAAAATCCATACTTGCCTTCCCTATACAAGTCCTTCTCATTTGGAACGAATGAATAACGGAAGGGATCCTAAATCAGTAAATAATATGGTCCCGAAGGTAAGTAGTGAAACAAACTCTCAGCCTTCCTTTGCCCATCCTTCCAACCACTTCTCCTTCGACTATTCTGTTCATCAGGCCATCATGTCTTAAGATACGACCGATCAAGTCTTCATCTTACGGATTTCAGAAGGACTCTATTTCCTCCCAATTTCTCTCAAAACATCCTTTTTACTCTCACTCGAACGATCAATTGATTATCATCATTCTTCTGTAACCTAATACAGTTCACACTTCATTTTTCAGTATGGAGAGGTTTCCCAAATTCAAGCCTCAAATCATTAGCTGAAGCTTCTCGTTACTTTGTGAATTTATAAAGGTAAAAAGTGATAGGCAAAATGCTTCTCCGTCCGCGCTGAAATGGTTCAACTGAGAAGAGAAGCTACTGTCATTTTGGATAAAATATCTAAAAACACTCTCCCAAAAGTACTTCGATCACAAAGTTTTTACTTTCCCGTCTGATTTTTATTTTGCGTTTCAAAATTATATAATTTCTACAGATTCCCATGACAATACTGGTCAAAACGACTAAAAACTGTGCATTAAACTTTGAATATATTAATAGTATCTCGTACAAAAAATTGCAAAAGAAAAAAAGAATAATTTCGGAAAATACTATCGTTAATGAAGTTTCATTTCCTCAAGTACATACACGCTCGCCTACAGTGAATATACTTTACGCATATGTTAGGATAATGTTTAAAGCATGAACTATACGTTTTGAAGTCTCCCCAACGGGGATCTCAACGCCACTTTCATCCCGACTTCATTTCCCACGACCACTGCACGTCAAAGTGTGTCATATCCATCGGGTTCAACAATTCAGTATCGCCTTCCGCGCACTCTGCCTGCCCTACACTTCCTCGTTTCTTTTGCGTCCACCCGATCTCCGGCTCGCGCCATTCAAAAGGTCCCTCGCTCTCCTCCGCTGTCACTTTTTTCCGACGGAAAGAGCACCCGATCCATCGGAGCTGCGCCACACTCCGATGCCCACCCATTCTCTCACTGTCTCCGAGCCTAAAATTTCATCCTGTTCGAACAAAGAGAGGAAAAAATGCGACTGCCACGGTCACTCTTAAACCTCCACGGCTCGAGTGAGACGTTGCAACGCAATTTCCGCCATTGATTGCTCCGTTTTCCGCCACTATTTAGCTTCAGAGCTATCTCTGAGTATACAACAAAGCAAAAAAAGTACTCCCTGAACATAGTGATGGAAAAATGTCATTCGAAATCGCGCGATAGAACAATCGATTTTTAATCGAAATTAAAAGATCGACTTTTCAACAAAAATCGAACTTTGGACCAAAAATCGATTAATCGAAAAATTGAAGGTTCTTCATAAAATATTTTGTTCGTAAACAGGTTTATTATTCATTCTAAAAACGCTCCATATACACATATGAGTAACAGAAAAAAATCACCTTGGAATACACGCATGAATTATCAGTGGCAAAATAATTTCAAATGCACGAATATGAAAGTTTACGGATCACCGCTAGGAAACAATCGGTTTCACTAAAATTTTTAAGAAAGATCATCTGATGGATGCTTCCTTGATGATCGAGGGCGTGTCTTTCGCGTCGCTGGTCTCCTATGGCGTCAGTCACCCGGCAATAGTCGCAGAAGGGTCGATTGGAGAGAAATGATACCTCGTGTGATCGACGCAGTGTCCAGCAGAGTGTGGTCACAATTACTCAAGGAATAATGAAAAAAACTTGACATGGTAGAAGAAAACTTACTACAGTTATGAAATTGGCATTATAATTTTACCCTAAACAACTCAAAACTTGAAGTCGGCAGAAAAAAAAGTTAAAAATTGTTCCCTAAGGTAATTATTTCAATAACACAGATTAGTCTTTCAACCAAATCCATCGATGTCAACTCATGGTGCACCGTGGCTCGACCGCGCTCGTATCACCCGGAGCTAGGGGTCGCGGGTCTGGGGGAAAGTCGCTGGGGGGACAACGCGAGAAAGCGAGCACGGCCACAACAATAAAAAAAACAAGAAGAGCAAGGCGAAGACAAGGGAGCGGGAGCAAAAGAGGTGGGGGAGGGGGAGGAACGAGGGGGGGGGGGGAACGTCGGCGAATGTCGTTGACGTGAAAGGCGGTCGATTTGTGCAATAGGGCAAAGCCGATTATTCCGGCTCCATTGATTGGCCAACTCAATGCTGGCTGGATGGGTTAGAAAAACAAAACAAAGGGATACGGCGGAGTAAACCGATGGGACGAAGAAAAGCGGATCGTGCTCCAAGCCGAGGAAATTAGTAATGGAATCGAAGATGAGTGGGGAGGGGGCTGCGGCAATCAGCACTTAATGCAAGAATATGACAACAGAGGATCCTCCACTCGGCAACTAGATGTGCTCTGTCTCCAACAGCGAATTAAAATGGTTTAATAAAAGCCGCCACAAGTTACAAGTGACGGTAAGGCTTGAATCACACAGTCTTTTGCCCCGTCAATTTCCATTTATATATTATAGGCATATAAGGAAGAGAATAGGATTTTTAGATAGCTTGAAAGGGAGTAGGCCTAACAGTGAATTGAAGAAGGTAGCGCTGGAAGGAAAGGGTGTGCCATAATGGGCACTTTCTCAACCCCTCTGAGACTCGACCCCTCTGAGACTCGACCCCTCTGAGACTCGACCCCTCTGAGACTTGACCCCACTGAGACTTGACCCCTCTGAGACTTGACCCCTCTGAGACTTGACCCCTCTGAGACCAGTCTCGCGAAGCTCCAGAGTACGTCGTGCCTGGCTGATCCACGCGGGCCGCTGATCCTCGCGTTCTGCGAACTGCTCACAATTTATAGTGAATTCACCAACGGTGTCGACCTCTTTACGGCATGTGTGAACTTCAATTACCCTCCGCCACCGTTTACCCAATTGTAAGGTGAATCGTCAGCCTGAAACCTGTTTCCCCTCCTCTGCCTACACCTCCCCTCTCACGCCTGCTTCGAGCGCCGCCGCGATCTTGCAAGCCGCCTGACTCGCTCTCTCTGCTACTGACCTCAGACAAGGAAGGAACTCTTGCGTGCCCGGCTTCTTCCCAACGGCAAGAGTACATTATCCTCAGGCAATTTAGTATTTTATGTATTGTGCTCCTAAAGCTTACTTCGGTCATTAAATGTATTATTACTGTTGGAAATCAACCATATTGTTTGTTAATTTTTTACTCCTAACCACCTATATTCTCGTCAATTCATTCTCGCGACGTGTGTGCGTTGCAAAATGGTGCCGTGACCAGGATATTGGTCGAATTGACAGGTGGTTTAACTAATGGAGTGTCATTTATTGTATTCTTTAAGTTGTCTGGGCACTGATTTCCACAATATTCCCTTAAATGGTTTACTTGTATTTCACTGCACCTTGATCGAGGTATTTTCTGCTATTGCTATCGTATGTATTACTGATTTGCTTAGTTTATTCACTGTGTTCTCTGGTGTGCATATTCTTAAGTCACTTGTTTTCGTATTTACTGTGTTTTCTAAGAGTGTCGTGACATCGACTCAGGCCTTGTGGTGTGACTTATTTAGGGTCTCTTGCTCTGATAATTATTACCTCGCATCAGTGTTTGTGTGCTCTGTAGATTACTGCGTTCATGTCTCAAAATCCAGAAAACCCCTACGCGGTAGAGTATCTCACCACGTCGGCAGACCGGCGTGATCGTCTTAATGCTCGCCAAACTTCCTTGAATGCTGTAGAGTCAAACGTAGGCTCAGCTAACTCTCTCGAGCAACACGAATCCATAGTCAACATGGATAACGTGGACGGTCTGCGTGTGGTACGTCAATTGATTGACGAAATTCCTACTTCGTCAAGTTCGTCTTCTAGTGTATGGTTTAGTTTTATTTGTAAAACCTCAGAGTTGCTAGATTTGGCTCTGACCTCTCAAACTCACTTATTTACTCTTTTACTATGTAAGCTGCCACCAAATTGTCGACCCTTCTGGTTGGGTGTTATTCGTAGGAATGCTTCCTGGGAGCAAACTATCTCCGAAATTTGGGACACTTTCGTCTCCAATCGCGAGCTTGACCGTTTGGTCTCTCAGAAGCTCAAAAGATTTCAATTCCCTAACGAAAACCCTCGTGATTTCTATTACTCTATCGTGTCTGCAAATAAGGCACTAGGTAAAAAGTTTACCGATCTCGAACTCGTGGAAGTCATTCTTGATGGTATCAATCCACTAACGCAGTCTGTTTTGCTCTTTTGTCAAAAGCCCACGAATTTGGTCGACTTGGAAAAAATGTTGATTCATGCCGCTAAAGCTCTTATGACACGAGCTGAGTACTCAAATTCTGTTTCCGAATCGCGCCCCACTGTTCAATTTCCTCGTTCTCCTCAATCCTCTACTCTTACATGCCATTACTGCCGAAAACGTGGTCACGTTGAGCGAGAATGTCGAAAGAAAATACGTGATTTGAACGCTCGAGACAGGCCGTCTCGGCCACAGCTGACTTTTGCTTGCGGTGACTCATTCCTCGGCCTTGCTCATATCCCAGTTCAAATTCAGGGCGTGCCTGGGGACGCGTTGCTTGACACAGGGTCTACTCTGTCTTTGCTTGATGAACGATTTTGGAACAATATTAATAAATACAGACGAAGTCGTAGACAAGGCCGTTCAATTCCATTACATTCTATCGCCGGTGATAAAATTATACTTCGCACTCGAGTGACTTTACGTGTGAAAATTAAATCGTTGTCATGGCAACATCAGTTCTATGTGTGTTCTCTCCCGCTTCCGTGTCTTTTAGGACAGGATTTCATTAAGAAGGCGTCTATTTCTATTCACCCGAATGGCTTTTCTTTTGCGTCGTCTCCGGATCGCGTATTTCCATTTCGTGAAAAACTGATAGAAGACGATTTGGATTCCACTATTTCTGAAAACGACGGTAGTGAGCATGATTTCAATTCGACTTGTGTGGCAAAATCCATGACCGATGACGAAAATAGTAATTTACGCCAAACTAATTCGCACTTGCTCGCTCGTGACGCTCCCGCTTCGCCGTTTGAACTTGAAAAACAAATGAGCAGCGTATTATCTCGTTTCTCCGATGTAGTCCGTCATTCTCACGGCGCGACCCACCTGTTACAGTATGAATTGGAGGTGACTGACAATCAGCCAATTCGCTCGTCCCCGTATTCTTTATCGCCACCGAAGTTACAAGCATTGAAAAGTCACTTGAAGAAACTGTTGGACGATAAAATTATCGAACCGTCTAATTCTCAATGGGCAAGCCCTGCGTTTCTAATTCCCAAAAAGGACGGATCTGATCGGTTGGTGGTCGATTATCGTAAGTTAAACAAGAAGGTAAAGGCGGATTGTTTCCCCACGCCCAATGTCGAAAATGCCTTCCAGTATTTGGGTAAGGCTAAATTCTTTTCTATTATCGATTTAAATTCTGCATTTCATCAAATTCCTCTCTCGTCAACGGCAAAGCAGTACACAGCTTTTATTACACCACTCGGTCTGTATCAATATACTAGGCTGCCATTCGGTCTAACGACTTCACCCCAAATTTTTTGTAGGTTGATGGATTTGGTATTGGGTGACCTTAAATATGCTTGTGTTTTTCCTTATATTGATGATCTGTGTATCTACTCGAGGGACTTTGAGCAACATCTGTTGGACGTGGAAGCAGTGCTATTCAAACTGAGGGTGGCAGGACTCACGGTACATCCTGACAAGTTAAAAATGGCCCAAACATCCATTGCATTCCTTGGCCACAGAATTTCTGAAGGGGCACTTATGGTGGACCCAGATCGCACTGCAGCAATCAGAGAGTTCCGCACTCCGAGATCGGTGAAGGAGGTGTCACGTTTTCTTGGTATGTCTTCTTTCTATTCTAAATTCATCCCTAACTTCGCCGAATTGTCATCACCGTTGACTCGCTTGAAACGGAAGGGTGCTGTTTTTCGTTGGGACGGTGAGCTGCAGGAAGCATTCCAAAAGTTAAAAGAGTGTTTAACTAATCCACCAGTACTATCTCTCCCTGACTTTGACAAAGAATTTCACTTGTATGCTGATGCCAGCCAAGTTGCCCTAGGGGCTGTGTTAAATCAATATTATGATGGTCATTTAAAGCCAGTTGCTTATGCTAGTAGGATGCTCAATGATCATGAAAAACGTCTGCCCTCTTATGAACTAGAATCTATGAGTTGTTGTTGGGCTGTTGAAAAATTCCGGTCATACGTCCAATTTAAACCTTTTCACTTGTATACTGATAATAATGCCTTGACTTGGCTATTCAAACATCCTAAGCAGCTAGGAAAAGTGGGGCGTATGGTCTTAAAGTTATCTGCCTTTCGTTTTGTCATTCACCATGTAAAAGGCAAGCAAAATAGTGTTGCTGATTGCTTATCTCGCCCCAATGAGTCTGATACGGCTTGCCAGAGCTCTCTCTTTCTGCATCATGTCCCTCTCTCTTTTGTAAATATTCGTGAGCACCAAATTTCGGATGCTGGTCTAAAGACCATTATTGAGGATTTATCTAGAGACCCAGAGTCACACCCGGGCTGGAAGTTAAAAAACCACCTTCTGTGCCATGTCACAAACAGAGCTGAAAGGCCCAAAATTGTTGTACCGCCTGCTATAAGGCCTATGTTATTTAAATATTTTCATGACCTTCCTACCAGTGGCCACATGGGTATTGCCAAAACTTGTGAGAAAATTGGACGTCAGTTTTGGTGGCAAAATTGGAGGAAGGAAGTCACTGATATGGTCAAAAGATGTCACTCTTGTCAATTATCTAAGCCTTTAAATCGTCTCCCACAGGGGCAAATGTCTTCTGTTCTTTCAACTTACCCTTGGGAGAGAATTTATGTAGACTTTGTGGGTCCTTTGCCCCGTAGCAAGAATGGCAATGAGTATGCATTCACAATAATTGATGGTTTCTCAAAATTCACTTTCATTGAACCCATCAGGAGTGCAAGTGCCTCCTTGGTTGTTAACCTTTTGACAAGGAAAATATTTCCCAAATTTGGATATCCAAAATTTCTTGTGTCAGACAATGGTTCTGCTTTTAAATCAAGGTTATTTCATGATACAATGTTTAAGCTTGGTGTTTCTCATGTTTGCACTTCACCATATTATCCTAAGGCAAACCAAGCAGAGAGGGTTCACAGAAATTTGAAATGTGCCCTCTCGTCTCTCTGTAATAATTCTCACAATAAATGGGAGGAATTTCTTCCTGATCTGTCTTTCTCGTTTAACTCAGCTCGTCATTCTAGTATTGGCCACTCTCCGGCTAAGGTGTTCTTGGGTCGTGAGTTGCCACACCCATTGAATAATGTCTGGGAAATTCCCCCTGAAATGTTTAATGATGGTACTGATACAAAAGATATGTCTTCATTTTGGTCTGAGGTACTAAGTAATTTGAAAAATGCACATCAGAGACAATCAGTAAGGTTCAATAAGATGCACAGTGATGTTCAATTCAAGGTGGGAGACCAGGTACTTCTCAAAACTCACCACTTGAGTTCCAAATTAAAAGGTAAAACTGCCAAGCTATATCCAAAATGGGAAGGCCCATTCACAATTGTTAAAATGCTTACTCCTGTCACAGTAGCTTTGAAGGTGTCACAAAAAAGGGAGAAAATTGCACATGTTTCTCATTTGAAGGCCTACTGTAATTAATCCAGTCTACTTGGCTAAAACTATCGGATGTTATGTTTACCGATTTCAATTTGTGTTACCGGCAACTTGTATTATTGTATAAAAAAACATATATTTGAGTGGTCTATTAATAATTTACTGAAAATATGAATAATATCTCAAATAATTTATGAAAATAAGTGAATAATATAATGAATTTTGGTATTCTCTACACCGAATTGGTGTGCAATTGGTATTGTGTTACCCATCTATATGTCGTCACACACACCAGATGTCACTTGCCAGTCACTCTTGACTGATTGCATTTTTTTTTCACAAATTTATGAGAGCATTCATTCTGTGAGTGGGAAAATTCACTGTTTGTCAAATGGTGAATTCATTATTTGCTGTTTATGGGTCATGCCATTAACCCAAGTTTATTCATGGTCAATACTGCAGCCAACTCGCCAACCCAAGTTATTGGGGGCCTGATTTTGAAGTGATGGGAGCAACCCAGGGATGGTGTTAACCCAAGTTGGTTACTAACCCGAGTCAGCTGTTTGCTCGGGAAGATGATATTTTGTTCATGGCTGATGGCCTGAACACCTGCAATGCCCAGAATGGGACCTGTTGCCACTGATGGAATTGAAATTCCTGGCACAGATGGCTTATGTCAAGCCACAGTTTGGCGTAGGGGGGTTGCGTTCCCATCGTCCGGTTGGCTTGCCTTCCGCAGTCAGCACCCAGCAGTATTCTGGCTGGTATTTTGGGGGGATTTATGGGGTTATCCTGTCTGTCGACAGAAGAATTCTAAATATGAATTTATTGAAATACTGAATACTTGAATTGTTGAATAAGGCTGTTTGAATAATTGACCATTTAACCTCAGCCATTGACTTGTTTTTATTCCCCTGTTTGCGAGCTTCTCAGTAAAGCTCATTTAATTCTTGTCCCACATTTAGCTGAATGCTCTCTGTCTTTCGATTCTTGAACATGCAAAATTACTTCTTTCACGTTTTTTCAAACCCAGTATGGCACTGGCTAAGTATTATTTAGAGCATTTTGCTGGATGATTTTATTCAAATTGTTTATTTTTTGCTTGTAATGCAATTATTTATCTGGTGTCTACGACATATAGTGGGCAATTGTGTTTTCTCTGATCCACATGTGGTTAAGCAGTGGACAAAAGACTTAATGTCATTTGTAAATGGTAAGATGCACTCTTCATCTCTCTCTGCCTCCTACTTGGTTCACGACTGATGGGTACCATCTCATCTAGTTTCTCGATGGTTACCTTGTGTAAATTTTCAATGATTTATTTATACTGCATCACTACTTTTGAATTCTTTATATTCTCACCCTTGCATCCATGTTATCATGGGGAGTTTATGATGTCTATGCTTTTTGATGTCTGGTATAGTGAACCTTAGTTTTTCATGCTTTGGCCTAATCAAGTAAAAAGGGTTATGGTTCATCCTAATTAGTTTGTCTCACTGAGATGGAAGAAAAGTTGATAATTGTGTTAATTCTCTTGTTCCAGTGAATATTTTCTTTGAATTCTTATCCAAAATGTTTGTAAGACGGTAAGTGTGGATCAGAAAAGATCTCCTTAATGGAGCAACAAAAGAAAAGAAAATATGTTATAACAATTAATGAAAAAAAAATATTAAAAAAAAAAATATGTATATTCAACAAAATTGGTTTAAAAAATGAAAGAAATAAAATATGAATGAATGAAAAAAAAAATACAACAAAAATATAAGAAAATATCATTACCAAGATTGAATTATAAAAAAAAAATAATAATATAACAAGGTCCACACTCGTCTATCCTATTTTCTATCTATTATGCAATGATTTATCACTAATGTTATTGTTAGATTTGTTTGATCTGTCGTGATTATGGAAGTCTGTGACAATATTAAGGACTTCTCTAAAAGTCAGAAGTTGATTATTTCCTTGTCATGTATCTTTGTTGTTTGCCAAAGCAGTATATTGTGTAAAATTAGGCAGAGATGGAGGCATCTAAATAATATGTATGTTAAGGGTTTCTTGGTAATTTCTAAACTATCGTTTCTCTGATAATGAATGATTACGTTGCCAATATTTTATCATGAGTGCAACGATAGTGATGCTAATAATAATGTCTGTTGAACAATTAATATTTGCTGATTAACTTATGGGAACTCTACAATAATGTAATATGCTATATCGAGGGGTTTGGATTGGTCAGAAATAAATGTTTTTTCAATATTATTAATTCACTTATTTGCTTATTGTTCAGGGGAAGCTCTTTATTGGAAGGGATATCTGTTCTGGGTGAAAAAGTCTCACCCCCATCTTTAGTTCATTTTGTTCAAAACACATCAGTGGGTGGATGTGCCATAATGGGCACTTTCTCAACCCCTCTGAGACTCGACCCCTCTGAGACTTGACCCCTCTGAGACTTGACCCCTCTGAGACTTGACCCCTCTGAGACTTCACCACGAGGAGACGATTCGCGAGCTCCTGAGTACCAGTCTCGCGAAGCTCCAGAGTACGTCGTGCCTGGCTGATCCACGCGGGCCGCTGATCCTCGCGTTCTGCGAACTGCTCACAATTTATAGTGAATTCACCAACGGTGTCGACCTCTTTACGGCATGTGTGAACTTCAATTACCCTCCGCCACCGTTTACCCAATTGTAAGGTGAATCGTCAGCCTGAAACCTGTTTCCCCTCCTCTGCCTACACCTCCCCTCTCACGCCTGCTTCGAGCGCCGCCGCGATCTTGCAAGCCGCCTGACTCGCTCTCTCTGCTACTGACCTCAGACAAGGAAGGAACTCATGCGTGCCCGGCTTCTTCCCAACGGCAAGAGTACATTATCCTCAGGCAATTTAGTATTTTATGTATTGTGCTCCTAAAGCTTACTTCGGTCATTAAATGTATTATTACTGTTGGAAATCAACCATATTGTTTGTTAATTTTTTACTCCTAACCACCTATATTCTCGTCAATTCATTCTCGCGACGTGTGTGCGTTGCAAGGGATGCTCCCAGATCACTTCCTTAGTACTCCATGGAAACCTACCTGAATCGGTAGAATACTGTAATAATAATAATTACTGTTATAGTATTCCTCCGCAGTGGCGTATCTAGAGATATCCTTTGGGGGGGGGGGGGGGGAAAGAGGAGGCTTTGGGGGGGATGAGGCGGATTAGTGGGCGCAACCCCCCCCCCCCCCCCCCGAAATGGGGAGTTCAGGATTTGAAAAATAGCATGCCTGAAAATGTATTTTACATCATTTTGACACTTATAATTTAACTTTAAGCAGAGGCAGTTATAATGTATCAAATCCAGACAAGATTTTTAAATAAACTTTTGATTTCTCTGAGGCTTTGGGGGGGGATACATCCCCTCATCCCCCCCCATAGTTACGCCACTGTTCCACCGATTAAGGTAGGTTTCCATAATGGAAAAAATTTATAAAAAAATTCGAAAATGAAAAATACAACATTATATCATATGACAGTCACGAAAAAATGCGATGAAAAGTTTCGAGGATGAATATATCATTCATCGTACTCCACACTGTCGCACCAAAATCAGATCAATTCAAGATACTCACTTTGTTACCAGTGAACGATATAAACAAGTGATGGAGGCAGTAAAATATTAGATTACCTTGATCATGAGTGACAGTCCGGAGACCATGTATTACGATGTCTGAGGCGATAGCGGAGTGTAGTGGGAAGGACGACATCGTCATATTTGTTCTGAGTTGAGGGGGTGCGCTGTCAGGCGAAAGGGCTCAGTGGTGCTGAGGGGTGGTCGGGTCAGGCTGTGCACCACCGTGAATGCTTGGGGCGTGGGAGACCTCCCCGCCCCTGACGACGAGTCTTTTGTTGTCGAGCTGCGAGGGAAATTGTGTGCCTGCGATGTAATTACTGGTTGCGCAACAAATTTCGGGTCTAGCCCACCCCCTGGGGGAGGGAAAAGCACGAAAAAACTTCAAATGGCCAGTGCTTTGGGGGTGGGGGGGTGGAGGTATTGTCCCACTCGAATCGGGACGGCTTTATTCGTGCTCCACGCATATATTAATCCACAAGCAGAGACCATGTGGATGCCCACCTGGAAGGTTTCATGACGCAGGGAGCAAGACTGAAATTTTGGGGAAGGTGGCTTTGAACATCTATATTTTGCTGTCCTAAAACAAGAGTAATATCAGCCTAGCAGAATATTCATTATGAGGGAATGTTTGCAAACTATTCCTCTAAAATTCTTTCCCTTAGAAAAGAATCAGGCGATTTTCATTTTCAGAATCAGGTGATAGATTTCAGGTGATACCGAATGCAGTTTCCACTTATCTTCAGATAACCTTACGATTGGAGAGCTGGCGAATTGCTGAAGAGCTCTAAACATATATGTAATACAAAATATAACACTTAAGTCTATCCTACTCGTTCGCTGGGCAGATGTTATTTTTCAATTATAATGCATGTACCATCAATCAATAGTGGCAAATATTCAGGTATCCAATGTTTTTTGAGTCGTACTTATGTCAAAGAGTTAACCCATCAAAAGTTTCTGAAATTAGACCATTATTTATTACATTCAGGCGTCATACTTGATTTCTAGTACTGGAGAAATTCAAAGTCGACCTCCACGACATTTCCAATTTGAGGATGCTGTTTATGTAACAAAATTAGGGGTAAGAGTTGATTCATCAGGTTTTTGGGGGTGGGTGAGCACCCCTCCAGTAAGTATGTGACTTCATTTTCGTGAGTTGTTCACGAGAAGTTAGCTTCCAAGGGCCATCTGCTGCTCGGGGGAAATTTGAGGGCAGTAGGAGGGAGTATACCATAGCCATTCATTGTTCCATTCTAACATCCGAGGAGATGGACTGTCATCATTTCATCAACGACCAAGTTAAACGGCCCTCGCTTGTAGACGATTTTGGACGAGGTTCTTCGGGAGAGTACACTCTTAATGGGCAGTTTATTACCTCGACGGCCATCAAAAGGCTTATTTTTTGTCCGTATTAACGGCTCCTTTTGAGAAAAAGAAATTTTTGTCCTGGAAGAATTTCTCCAACGAGAACTAATGTTCGTAAAATAGTTCGTAAAGTAGAAAGAATTTATTGTTTGAAATTATGCTGCCTGTATCAGGAGAACCACAAGTAACTCAGCATGGAATACCGAAAACTGTCGTTCAACATCAAGTTTTATTCATATTCACTGAAATTTTAAAATTTCTCGGCTAGCAAAACAGTATTACTGAACATTTTAAATTAAGGAAGAATGATTATTCTTCTAAGGAAAATTTTATTCGTAAATATAAAATATATATTTCTAGTTATTTTTATCCATGAAAATAATAAAGATCCAAAGAATAACTAACAAAATTAAAAAAATATTGAATTAGTTATTGAATTAATTGTTTAACTTTTTATCTGAGGCGTCGTATACCGTATGCTGTTTTGGAGTTAAGAAAAATAGAACACATAGTACTTTCGTGGCCTCCTTTGCTGCAAGATTGATAAGTTATTGAATAATTTTCCGTCATTACCGTTCATAATGGAACTTGGATACATAATTATATGGCCATATTAATTGTATGGGCTCTACAAGTCAATCATTGTCGCCTTAATGTCGTGTTTCTATGGCGCCGTGGTTCTTCCTACGTCTAAATAATGCGGGGAGGGTTCAGGCTATGGGGAAGAGCAGTTTCATTCAAGAAAACTCGACCGTTTGTAACCGTTAAGATTCGTCTCGATATGGCGGGAGAAGACAGGCTATTCCTCTTGCCGGTCACGTCTTCGAGGAAATAAGATGGGAGCGAGTTGTACTGAGAATTGTCCTTTGACATCCACGGAATCGTCGCATAGCTTTTCTTTTGTTCATCTCGGAATGTCTTGTCGTGGTTTTGACCTGCGGGTGTTAATGATCACTTGTCACGGTCGCGTAGGTGCATCACGTCGAAGAACATTGAGTCAGAATGTGTTATCATCGCCTCTGATGCTGCCATTACGAGAATCATATCCAGTAAATATTCAGATTATAAGGACTCTGCGAGGTTCTAGAATAACGGTCTTCGCCTGAGACTAGTGATTTTACTGTGAACAGCGATTTACCGCTGAAAACTAGTGTAGCGCTTCAATAGTAGAAACAAAGAAATTCATTCCGTTTTCCCATTTTTCTTGCAAAGGTATTTTAATCGCGAGGAACATCGAGATAATAATATTCCACTTCGCTGGCTTCGGTGCCTGTAGTGAATAGGATTTGAATTTTATGCTTAGAAATTACTCTAGACGGTGTGGAACCTGCGAGACATGAATGTAAAGGAATAGGGTATCTCTAATGATGCCAAGAAGAGAGTGCTCATTATTACTTTCACCTTCTAGAAGCAGTTGGTATTGAATTATAGATAAAAATTAAATACACCGCAAAAATATTTTTGAGAGGATAAGAAACTCCAATATCTTTCATTTGGCCAAAAGATGATGAACCACAGAACGTGGGAAAGAGTGGTTGAGGGCGGAGGGGATTTATTGTGAATAAAAAGGCACAGTCGGAGACGCAAAAAACCATTTCCCACACCCTAATTCTAAGAAATTTGATAATTTCCGACTTTTCCAAGGATTGGTATTTAATATACGTGATATATACTTAAAATTCACGGGTGAAACATGCTGGAATGCATTGATTTTAGTTATTGCTAAAGGTTTGTGGATAGAATTAATGATTTAGTGCGTTCTTAATTTTTTTGTGTGATGATTACTCCCCCATGACTCCGAGAAAGGTATTTATTTGTGATCTATAAACATTTTTGACGCGATATAAATCATACACAGTCTTTATAATCCCCGCTGTAAATGAAAAGCAAAAGATACATGGAAACATTTCATATCCCGTTCGAGAAGAATACCTAATACATTTATCATCTTTTGGAACATTATGTATGATATGTTTTTCATCTTTTCTTGAACTTTGTATAATGGAACACTTTTGTTGTCAGTATTGTCCTGTTGTTTCATCGCTCAATAGGAGTAAGTTAGTTGATTTCCTGATTCTATGTTTCAAGTTTATTCTATGTTTATATTTACTCAATGATTTTTGTACAGTAAATTGCTATTGTTCTTTGAGGAGATAAGTCCTAGAGCAGTAGAAATCTCTCTAAATCTAAATCTATTTTCAGCCCTTTTTCACGTCAACTGTCGGTGTCACTCTCGTGTTTGTTTTTTCTACCCCCTCCCTCTCCCTCTCTTTCTCTCTCCGTTTCCGTCTTCTCTGGTAGTCGATCAACCTTCCCTTTCCGGTCTTTCCACGCCCACGCCTTCCGCCCGCCCCCCACCCCACCCCCGCTAGTGTCCGCTATTTCTTCTCCCTCCCCTCGGAATTTCCGCATCGCTGGAATCCATTCCACCCATTCCCGATTCCGATCGGCCCCCCCCTTTCCACCTCCTAACTGTTTCCTCCCACCTCCCCATCCCCTTTCGCTATTATTATTTTCCTCACGTCCCCCTCCCCTTCCACTCCTTCCCCCCTCCTCCATGCCTCAGGTTGACTTCGCGGTTGAACTCTTTTCCCCGATAGCCTTAGCATCTGGAGCCGTCAGTCAAGGCGTAGGCCCAAATAGGGTTATCAAAAGACTACGGAATCCCAAGAATCAAAGCTTTTTCTGGCGAAATTTTCCTTTTTTTAATTTACAAGTAAATTTTTGGTTGTTCCATTGGTCGGTATTTGATTTCCGTGGTTGAATACTTAAACGTCTTGGTCGCAATTGAGTGTTGGAATTCATTCTTTTAGCAATTCGCTGCTATTAGAGAATATAATTAAATATTTAATACGCCACTAGATTTTTACGTGATGATAATAACCAAATAACTTCGAGGAAGGCTTTAATTGTGATAAAGATCCATTTTTTTGACGTTACTATTTATTTCAGAGGAGAAAACATACCGAATGAGATTTTTTTTTATCAAATACAACTCACCAATTATTATGACCCAATGGCTGCATTGAATCTTCCTCTTCCACCCACTAAGTAATGCCCACAATTCTTCATTCCCAGTACCCTGTAATCCATCTCCACCTTCCTTGCTTTCACAGTTTTCTCCTCACTATTTCCACCTTCAACATTGCCTCTCCGCATTTTACTCTCTCTACCCACTCCCTCTGTCTCTCTCTACGAGTTGCATTGCCCACCGCATCTAGCACTTCCTTCTTTCTTTTAATCTTCCACCTAACTTCTATTTTCCTCCATTATTGTTAAGGAGTGCGTAAAGAAGAAAGGTGTGCATACTGCAATGGATTTCTTCCAGTTTCTCTCCGTTTGGCAACTGCAGGGCGTCTCTCACAATCCCTTCAATTAAAACTGATTTCATTTTCAATCGGCTCGCGGGATAATTTCCTCCCGAGGAGGCAAGGACATCGGCGAGATGATCGAGAACGAAATGAGTCCAGAGCTGATTAAATCCTCACGCCAAAAAGCACCGGATATCGTTAACGTCTAGTGTTATGAGGGGCATTCAGAACCAAACCAGAGGTTAGATAACAGAAAAAAAAAACAGGAAAGTCATATATTCCGCCGGCAAGAAATAAAAAGTTAGAACTTTTCAAGTTTTTCCTTCCCCCGTATTAAATTATTATTATATCTCTATTATTTACTACGCCTTATCTTAAAATAAATGATATCATATATTGCCGGCCTCGGTGGCGGCGGGATAGCCTTTAGCTGGGGAATTCACGTAAGAGAACGCGTCACTCAGTTTTGACAGCTCATATTTTGTCTTTTTTTCCTGGCATATTACTAGATTGAAACTTGAAGTATCATGAAAATTTGTCGGCCACAGTGGCGGCGGATATAGTCCTCGCCTTACAAACCGATTATCGCGGGTTCGAGTCCTGCCTGGGTGGGTTTCCCCAATCCAAGGCATGGGTCCTTGGGATAGTCCATCGTTGCTTGTTAGAATCCCTCGACGTAAATACCTTAAAATCTGCTGTTATCATGGAGGTGAAAACAAATTTTAAAAAATAAAAATTAACTACCCATTATGATAACATCAACATAATACCCTGCGAGCCATCTCTAGGGTGCTTGGCAGGGGGTGATCAATCAGCAGCAGGGGCGCAGCTAGGAATTAAGGCTGGGGGGGGGGGAGGTTTACGTGCAACTAACACGGGGGTGTGTGGGGGTATAGTATACCCACCAGGATAATAGGTAGGTGCTAGAATAATAAATTGTGTAATTTTAAAGATGAATGGCTCAAAATGGTGAGTTACTATTAGTTAATGGTGAGTTACTAAAGTGAGTTTTATTAATCCTTACACTATTCCATATTCTATTAGTAATATCAATCCAATTAAGTAAAATGGATTAAACTTAAAAATTTCTCTGAGCTTTGGGGGGGGGGGTTAACCCCCAAAACCCCCCTCGCTAAGCCACTGATCAGCAGCATGCAGCATGAAAGAGGATTCCCACATACACACCACACGGTCGCAAATGTTACGCATAGTACTGACAAATTATACTTCCTTATTCATGCGAAGGCAAAACTTGCCCACCACTCATGAAGGCAATCTGCTTGTGAAGCATGGTGGGCGTCTACACTGACTGGAACCATGTGGTGCGCACGTGTGATACCAAATGGGTGCCGGCGATTAAGCATCGCTTACCAGACACCATAAAAGTAGTTCGTCGGGTATAATGTGGATGTGGAAACATGAGGAACGGCATGAGGAGGACAGACAAGCAAAGGGGTCGGAGGATTGGTAAGAGATAAGGGCACATCCCCTGCCACGCGCCCACGATCAGCTGATGGATCTCGCCGCTCAAAATCCTCCCACTCGCACGTGAATGTGAAAACCGCGCAGCAGAGTACCTAACGACAAAACAAACGGGCCGACGCCACGAGTGCAATGAATGAGCAGCGAGGCGAACACGCTCTCGCGAGAAATGGTGGTCGGCCTATTCTTGGAAGTCGCCGCCGCTCAAATTACGGCGCATCGGCCGGAGACAATTGAATGCGGCGAGGCGCACGAGGGAGCGTGCTGTCGGAAGATGGAGAGCGCGCGCGCGCAGCGAGAACTCGGAATTGAAAAGATGACCGAATGTCTGGCGGTACAATGAGTGACGTCACATGTTGAGAGCCTCGGGAAGTACGATTATAGTGGCAGCTGTCCGCTAGTTTCGAGTGGGAGTGCTACTTTTGAGGGGAACTAATTTTACAATTAACACTAATACTTACTACCATGGATGGTAATTTATGTGCTCATAAAGCCTCAGGACAACAGTACAATACGAAAAACCCAAATACGAGTTGTAAGCGATTGCTTACGAGAACTCGATAAATAGTAATACAACGACAGTAGAATTCTTTCCATGATATAAATTGCAGGAGCTCAAAAAATATTTTGGTCCACATAACCTCCTTACCGAGTACCAAGCATAAAACACGACAATATATTTTCCATTTTTCATCATTAACTTTCCACTGCGTTTTAAAAATAAGGTTTACTTACACCATTTATCAAATTAATTTCATTTCTCAATGTTCGGAGCAATCGCTGGAGGGAAATGAAATCCAAAATAGTTTTGAAAATGGTATTTGTTTAGTTGCGTTCTGCTTCATTAGTTAATAATGGATGTCAATAAAATTGATTCTTTCCAATTGTTCCCATCAGCTTGAAAAGTTCTCCTCTATCAACAGAAAAAACGACACGCAGGGAAGTGTGGAGGCAAGTGCATATCGTCCAACATATTCCCAGCATTAAATATTCTTCAACAGTCTTCTCTAATAGCAACTCACCAAGCATAAAATTAGCGTTGCCATTTGCTTAGCTAAAATCAGACAGACAATATCCAGAAGACAGAGGTTCTCCTTAGGCTTTCCGCTAAAGCCCACGCATTCCTAAATCCAACAAAAACATGATTCTCTTTCAAATTGATACTTAAACGAAACTATGATGTCATATGTGCGTATTAGGGATGGCGACACAATCATTCGTGAAATTACACTTTAAATGAAAAAGGTAATGGGCAAATACTGAACAGCTTTCGCAGAAGATCCATTTGCCCGTTATTTTAATTTATGCATGATTTAATAAGAGATTTCGAAACAGGGCGAAGAACCCCATCGATGTATGAATTCTCGAAATGAAAAGCATCCTTACATTGGCTAACCTTTATATTTGCAGGTTTATTGTGATGAAAATCATCAAGAGAATCAGATTTACTACTATTAAAAAAATGAATCAATTCATCCGAATTGGTATGATATCGACAAATTGAATACATTATTAAGCCAGCTGAATAAACATGGCCCACGCGAATACGGCTAAGGAATAGCTACTGTTCTACATCATAGCAATAAAAACGTTACGAAATATTAATGGCAGAAAATATAGCGCCATACAGACTCGAAAACGGACTCGTAGGCGGACTCGAAAGCAAACGAGCCGTGAAAAGGGGGTAAAATGCGGTTTATAACCGCCATAAAAGTTTCCGCATAGCAAAAGGCAAACACGATGGGGGCCCGATAGAGAAGTGCCGACTTCAAGGTTTCCGCTCCGAGAGACTCTCTTGACTTCAACCGCCGAAAGATGTCATGGAGATCGACAGGAGGAATCCGCAGGCACAGTAAACGCAATGACAAGAGGTCAAGTGCATATACAGGATAAATTTAATCATACCACCAAGTTTAGAAGTAAACGACAGATCGAAAAACGGATGCCCCGTTCGGATTACGACTGTCCCAGCGATCGTCCTAACGATAGTTGGCAGAACTAGCTGTGCAAATGCATGTCCTGATAATAGTCAAGAAGTATCTAGGAGTTAGACTCAATAACGATCTATCGCGGAATAAACATATTCGGGAAATAACCGGTCAAGCTAATCGTAAAATGGGTTTTGTTAAAAGAATCTTAGGAAAAGGCGACGACAAAGTGAGAGAGATTAGCTACTTTTCCCTCGTTAGACCACATTTGGAATACGCTGCCAGTGTTTGGGACCCTCATGAAAAAGGCTTAATAACAGAGTTAGAACGAGTGCAAAGAAGAGCTGCCAGGTATGTGAGAGGTCGTTACGGTAGTCTTATTAGTGTAACTGACCTGATGATAGAACTAGATGCTGAAACCCGGGTCGTGCTATTAAAAATAAAGTGTGAAATGAACCAAATTTATTTTATTTCATTCTTTAACTGACCTCTTAGATAAACTCGGATGGGAATCTCTGTTAGACCGTATATTGAAAAATATACTAAACCTTTTAGTTACATCCATACTACGGAAGATCAGATCATATAAATAAAATAAGAGAGATAGACTGTAGAACAGACAGATCCAGAATGTCTTTTTTTCACAATCAATAAGAGATTATAACGCCAGCGAGAGAAATCATAAATAGATTGCATGACTTGTAGTGTAGCGCACTAACCTATGTAAAACTTAATGCATGTTTCTCAATTTTATTATTATTTATAACAGAATATGGTAGTATAATTTGTTAGTATGCGTGACGTTTTTTGGACTGTGTGGTGTGCATGTGGGAGTCCAATTGCATGCTGCATGCTGGTGATTGATCACACCCTGCCAAACACCCCAGAGGTGGCTCGCAGGGTATTATGTAGACGTAGATGTAGTTAATATAGTTCCGAACGTTGCCACTTTACGATGGTCAGGCGCTCGGAGACCGGAAGAAGACGTGACAAGAGAAGGACGAAAAGTTCGTGAAGCTCCCATCGCTCTATTTTTTTTTCAAGGATTTGTCCAAGCAAGGAAGAATATGGGATGAAGAAAAATTATGAGTTAAATACAAGTTGAACACAGTAATATCTTAACCCTCCATACCTCAAAAGCTCTGCTAACCGTCAATATCTCCTTCACTTTAGATTTCAGCACAGGAGAGCAGCACAGTTTTTAATCATCGTTGTGTGAATGCACGATAGTTCCAACGATTGCTGGTACAATCGTAATCTGAACGGGACAGGAGAGACTCACATTATTTGACGCGATTCAGCCTTGATGGTGAACCAAGCTCACCACAACCAGCAAGTTTACATTAAAACAATTTTTGCGCGCACCTGTTTGTGTTGTGGGGTTAGCGTGTAGTTTGTGATTGCAGAAACTAACATACTAAATCGAGAACATTTAGTTCACATTGTGATTATTGTGATTTCACATTTGTAATATTGGAAATACTTCAAACAGGTAATTTTTTTACAGATTTCATTATATTGTTTTTCTTTCTATTTTAAGTAATTTTATTGCATTTTTTCATTGCAAATAGCAATTTTTACCATTTTTTGGTCTTTTGATTACTTTATTTCTTTTCGTTTCTTATATTTCTTTTTTAATATAAACACTTTGAAATGTTCCTCGGCGAGGTAAATAACGTAAAAAAACCTAGGATGGGCAGTATCACACAGAACACTCAAAATAAAGATAAAAAACTCACATTAAGAACTGAATTTTCGGTGTGGTAGGTCGGTCGAAAGTAGGTCCTTAGGTAGGAGACAGTCTCCTACCTAACTCTGAGAAAGGTGGCCACGCTACCGAAAATTCAGTTCTTAATGTGAGTTTTTTATCTTTATTTTATGTGTTCTGTGTGATACTGCCCATCCTAGGGTTTTTTTACGTTTTTTAATATAAATTAATATTTGTTGGAGTAATATTATAACTCTCTCTTTATATTGAAAACTGTATCACAAACGCCAATGGAACAAACTGATGAACGATTCCCGAACCGAATTCCATCCGTTAGGCGAGCTGCCACAGCTAATCGTCACGGCACCCGCAGAAAATGGACAATGCGCGCTTGGATTCGATGAACATACAAGTCACACAGAGCGCGGTGGGTCACACGGCATCCTACTGTGTCGCGGTTTTAAATCTCGCTCCGAGGCGTGGCTTTTGCGTCGTGACGCGTTCACTTTCCTACGACTGTGTTCACCAAGCGGAGCAAGCCTCGCCCCCGCCACGGAGCATCCCAAACCATATTACAACAGCAGCTCGATCCCAGCCGACCTTGAACAGGATTCACAAGCCGCGGAAACCGGCGAAACGAGAGGAAAGGGAAAAAAAAGAAAAACAAGAGTTGGTAAACACACCTCCGTGGGATTTAGTGCTCGAATAACGACAGGGTCATGGAGGTAAATACATTTGGAAAGCAAAAGAGAAGAAAGAATCATTTTTTCACTGTTATTTCAATCATTATTTCAAAAGAGAGAAAAGGAATTATTTTTCGTCCAAAAGCTCGAATCGTTTCTTTCCATTACTATCACATCCACCTCCTCAGTATGGTTCTTCCCTTTCTCCTTATCGGTTAAACTTTACAGAGAGTTTATATTGTTACAAAAGTTATGCTCCATTCACTCGATTTTGCCGTCAAAATTAATAGCTACTGTCAATTTTTTTCCGGTTTGGACTGCGACGTCTTACTACAATAAAATGGGAAGTTTAGGAAGTAGGGGTTCCGTGTAAGGATATGCGTTCACACGACGTTTTTGGTGTACGCACGTACGGACAAACGTAGCCATGAATATTACAATAGAGGATTCTCACGTCCACCGCTAGCTTTGTTGTCGCACGGGTGTAATAAAATCCGATTTCAAAATCGCCAATCGCGGTGATACCTGTCATCCACATCCACTTTTCACTAATAAGTAACTGAGCCACTTAACTATATAAACCAAAAAATTAACGCCTGCGAAACGATTTCCAGCTAAAAAAAAGACCTCTTCCACAACGGATAATGACGAAAGTCACACTGAACGGGGTACGGCTGCCTAGAGGCGCCGCCGAATAAAATTCGCGTGACACGGAGACAGATTAAACGCTTAACCGCCATGTTCTTGGGCCTCCTTTAATGGAGTCCCCTTGCACGTAGCAACCAATTTTGTCTGAACGGGATATAAAAAGAGTATAAACAACAACAACGAATCGCGCGAGACCGATACGAGAAGAGGTGGAGTAAAAAAAATCACTAACTCTTGATTTACTTTGTGGTATTCCATTATGTTTTCCTGGATATCACACAATTACTTATACCACTTATTTTTTACAGAGCGCGACCCGGGTTTCAATGAATTATCATCATCTTCAAGCGCACATTATGATTTGTTTATCTTATAATTGTTATTAAGTAACTAGGTAACATTAATAAGATAAACAAATCATAATTTGCGCCTGTAGATGATGATAATTCATTGAAACCCGGGTCGCGCTCTGTAAAAAATAAGTGGTATAAGTAATCGTGAGATATCCAGGAAAACTTGAACGTGGAGTAGCTGAGAAGCAGTGACCGGCAAGGCAGTAGTGCATGACGTCATCAAATATTCGGCGAAAGGTTATGATTGTGACGTCAGCCCTTACCATAGTAAAACTGCAAGGTAGGGAACTATGGGTTACGCGCGCTAGGATATATGTTCACGTGCAGGCATATGTGTTGGGAGAGCGGCTGCGTATTGTATAGAGCGTTTGGTTACACACGGAAGGGTCCCAGGATCCAATCCCTCGTGAACGCCTTCGATAAAAAACCTCTAAGCTGAAAAGCTAACCACGTAAATGAACTGGCCCCTCTACTACGAATAAGTGCTAATTCACAAGCCTGTAGCTTAATCTGGGGCAAGCTCAATCCTCATCCATCCAAACTTACCTTAGGACTGAAGCTTTACATCTGCATCTACATAATACCCTCCGAGCCACCTCTGAGTGACTCCATCTGATGGCGAATGCAGATTTACGTAGAAAGAGACAGAACTTCGTTTAATCTTTTAAACTTCTGTGTAAAACAGATAATACCAGGAATATAAATACGTCACCAATCTGCGATCGATAGAAGAGCATTACAATAAAAACGGTAATCGCACTTCTCCACCATTGAGAAACTCATGAGAGAGTCATTTTTCCGTCATCATTGGAGCGGTGGCTGGAGCTATCGCTCGGAAGTGACAGGAAAAAAATGATCGTGTTAATCGGGTTTAAGAGAATCGCTCATTGCACCCAAAGTTTTCTCCTTCAAAAAGACCCTTCTCTTGGTCAACGCGAGAAGGCGTCACCCACGGTCACGCAATGGACAAGTTTCTCAGACAATAATTCCCTCGAGACACAATTTACTGCGCACAATTTCTCGGGAGGTAACACTTGCCCGGACGTTCCCACGATGCGAGGAACGCCGGGAGGAAATCGAAGCGATCTTTGAAATGGTGTCGATAATAATCATCCTTGCGACCACCTGATAATTACTATTAGTTCGATTTATTCCCACGGGTGGCTTTGAAACTGTTTACTTCCACCTCATTAGCAGACGCATCAGCATTCTTGGGGGAAAAATGAAACAGTTTTGAACTATGGTATCGAATACCAGATCGAGCGAGATATCACAAAATATATTGCGTTTTCCCTTGACACCAAGCCCGCATAAGGGAGCGCCTTAATAAGACCCAAAGCTCGTAAAGAACACTTCATTTTCTGCACTGAATTGTTGAGGCCTGTACTTTGTAGAATTCCATATTTAATGTTTGGAAGGAAATTTCTTAGCTTTTCTACAAAAACACACACTTTATTGCCGACTAGTTTCGGTTACACTGTAAAACAAAAATCTAGTCTTGAAAATAGTACAGTGTAACCGAAACTAGTCGGCAATAAAGTGTGTGTTTTTGTAGAAAAGCTAAGAAATTTCCTTCCAAACATTAAACTTCATTTTCTACCCACTTCCAGCAAAAATGGCCCTATCAAAAATGCCTATCATGGCCAAAAATGGTCTATCATCTCTTATATTCTTTTCCTCAAACCAGTCTACAGAATATAAGTGTGTCTCGTTATTCTTTAGATTGTTGTAAGGGTAAGAGGTGATAAATAATTTGATAAGAGAAAAAACATGTATTTCGCCATAAAAGGAAACAAACACTGGTTATTATAATTTTAAATTAAACATGAAGCACTGTGTTTAGCATTTGAGTCGTTTAAAAAAAACCCATTGAATACCTACGAAAAAGTACATTTTAGTAATTTTTATCATCTTGTATGAAATGTTGTACGAATTGGTGGAGGTTATTAATATCATTTTGTTATTGCAATGTTATTTTATGATACTAGTTTATTTTCGCCATGTTATTGCAAAAATTCAGTGGAAAGTTTTCGATAATATTGCAATACTGCCAATGACATTAGTTTTGCCCGAAGCGATTCGTGAAACATTATTGAAATTTTGTTGTGACAACGGAACGCGTCGTGAGAAAATGAAAAAAGAGGAAATGTTGCGATGTCCTGTTTAACTTTTTTCGGCCTCGGTGGCGGCGGGGTAAAGTCCTCGCCCGTCGTACAAGATGTTATGGGTTCGAGTCCCACCTGGGTATGTTACCTCAATCCAGGACACTAGGGGCTTTAGAGGGGAGCAGGGGGGCACGTTCCCCCCCCCTCCAAAGTTTAAAACATAGACAATATTTTTAATACGGTTATCATTGCATTCTTTTTGTTTATTACGGAGCCTCAATAATTTAATTTCATATTAATAACTTTCATATTAATATAAAGGGAATAATTCGTACCGAAATTGTTGTTACTTGCTTTTAATGTCAAGTATGAGAAGATCGCTTGCCCGTCAGACCCTTGTAAGGGAAAAATCCTGGATCCACCCTTGTGCGTAATTGCTAAATTTGTTGTACACAACGATGCAAAATGGCCAATATGTGGTATGGGAATAAATAAATAAACAAAATTTAAAAAAATTACGATCGTGGCCAAGTAAATGCCCCAACCATCAACTTCGACGACATATGACTTGGCTTCACTCGGCAGATCGCTACATCATCATCACCCAAAGTGCCGTGGCTTTTTCTCCGTCCCGTCAAGGGATACGATCGGGCGAAAGGGTTGCGATGGGAAACTGTCAATGGTGGACAGCGGGTTAATGGGAGGGAGGGGGGGGGGACACGTGCTCGTTGGGGGGGAGGGGTCGGCACGCTCCAGAGGGGGTCTCACAGTTCCCCCAAACTCTCCCTCCTCCCCTGACGTAGCGTCCCAAATGGACCAACGGCAAGCAAATCACGTCCTCAAACTTCTTTCAAATTGAAACTCTCCGCGCGCACGGGAGATTAAAAATAAGTCTTCGGGAACAAAAGCAGCCTCTCTCTCTCTCCCTCTTTCACTCTCTCGGATTAGCACCCTAAGCGGAGACGGAGGGTTTGACAGCTCCCGGAATTATCTTTTGCATCCGATTATCTCGAAAGAGGATCTCCGTAGTGGGAGGTAACTCGACTCGTGGGAAAACCTATTTCGCTCCCTCTCGGCGTTCAAGGCCTTTGTCGATGCAGCCGCGCTATGCTGGTGCAATCACTTGAGAGTGCTTAAACCCCATTACAATCCATGCAACGCCAGTATTAAAAGTAAATCTAGGATTTACGTGAGAGTATCAGCCGAAACTTTATGGAAATGCTTAATTTCTCGGGGATGAGAATGAAAGACAGCACTTAATTTTCCACACAATTTCAATGTTGACACGGTTTCGATTTGGATGAAGTAATGATCCCGTCAATAATGACAAAAAGTGTCGAAATCTGGGCGGCCAACATTAAAATTATGAGGAAATTTACCATTGCCTATCTTTCTCATTCTATGGAAATCTAGGGGGGCTCACGAATTCATAAAACATAGCCCAGTATGCGAGTAATTCGTATTATAATATTTACTACTCGTTGAGACAGTTAAAATCATGCTTCCTCAAAATCATAGTTGCTTAAGTAATATAAGAAAATCAGCATGATTCACAAGAATTTCTCCGTCACTATAATTCCTGCACCTACTAATATAACCGTTAAATATTCAGGAATACTTGCGTTCACCACGGTAATAATCACAAGATATCACTGTTAAAACGATTAAAATCTATTCATGACTTTTATGTCCCTTGAAATGGACACTACGGTCTACGTGTGCACTTCGCCTTGTGACAGTTCAGGTATCCGTAGAGACGTTAGGAAGGACCCAAATAATCAGAAAAATATAGTTAGAGGTACTACATTGGTTTCCTAAGCGTGACGGGGTGAAGCTTTACTTAGCAAACGTTAAAATAATTTACACTGCCCAAAATAAGAGTAGCTCTTGATTGCAACTGGTTTGCAAAGGAATGAAAACACATTCTTCCACACGAAATGCAGTCACAAAGCCTTAACTGTAGAAATCAAAGAAATGCCAACTCCGCATAGGCGAGTTGCGAAGGTCAAAATTTTATACACGACGTTTCTATTCACTCGAATCCCGGAATTGACTAGAAATAAGTTACGCTCATCAAAATACCTCCACTTGCTTCAGCCAAAACAAAGTCGTGACGAAGAGCAAAAGTATGTCAGTCTGGTTAACAAAAGAGTGGAGAACGGACAGCAGTAAAAGTCACTCACATATACGTGCGAAGGCCTCGAGATGAAATGTGTTGAATGGCGGGATAAAAAATAAATATGCCAAGTAGGCATTTCACAGCGTTGGATAAAAAATTAAAAGATCCGAAGACTTCCAAAACAAATCCGGAAAAAAATTATTTCAAGAGGAGTTATATTAATAGGTAAGTGCGGTTAAGTATATTCCATTCAGCGAAAGAAAACTAACGATACTTTGTGAAAGCTATCTCACCGCCAAAAGTTCAAAATACCAATTAAATTATTTTTAATTTAATTTTATACACTTTTTCAATTGAAAAATCCTTTCTGCAACTAGAAAAAAACTGATCGAATTCGGATAAAAGTAAAGTAATGCAACAACTACTAGTGCCTTTTCAAAAACAGGAAATATAAATCGCATCCCAATACAAAACAAAGGAATGAAAACAATAATTTTACTCTTATGAAAACAGTAAGAGATAATGAGATGGGAGACCACGGAAGGTACTTAATGGAATTATCCGTACTTGAAATCATATCATATGCGCCTGCAGAACAAGGCACGTACAAACTTTCGAATTCTGTACTTTTACGAATGTCTAGGCAGCAAAAGTCTTCTAACTTCGCCTCGTAACAAATTCGAGTTTATGGGGGAAAAAATGGGGACATGGATTAAAAAAATCCACCGAGTAGGGAAATTCAGATCGGCACATCCTCGAAGTTGGCTTTCAAATTATCGCGAACACATTTTATCTGAGATGACAAGCGGATGTCGACTGCTGACGTGCACGACCAGCGTGAAGAGAAAAATTAAAATCATTAAAAGCGATTCACTTTTTATTTCCCTCCTCCCACCAGCCTCTTTTACGGTCCGAGATCGGGGAACAGTTAGGCGCGAGCGATGAGTCACCAGAGTAATCAGAAAACTATTTAGAGGAATCTCGGAGATTGAAAATATAACTACCCATTGGATTGAGTACTAATTGGATAGGGGGAGCTTAGAACCGTGACAGAGGAGAGAGAGTTCGGTAAGTAGGTTTGGGAGATGAAGATAATAATAATTTATTGGCTTTATATGGAATTGAAATATGGACAAACGGAAAGGTGGAAGACGAGAAGTTGACGGCTTTTGCAGATTGGTGCTAGAGGAGAGTGCTTAAGATTAGTTGGGTAGATCTTGTATAAAGTGAGAAAGTGTTCAGCAGAGTTGGAGAAAGGAGAAGCTTCGTAATTCCACATTATATGTTTGACTGGGCATTATTTCGACGTGGGACATCTTCCTCAGGGATTGAAAAATGGTACAAACACACTGCTATGCACCAGGGGCGCAGGTAAGAATTAAAGCTAGCGAGGTTTAGGCGCAACCAATACTTCGGGGTGTGGGGGTATTGCATACCCGCCAGGGTAAGCGGGATTTGCGGGGGCCCTCCAGAAAAAAATTACGATTAATGGTTCAAAATGGCCAGTTTTACTGCTTTCTGAGGGATATTTGATTAATCCTAACACTATTCTATAAGTAATACTAATCCAATTAAGCAAAATGGATTAAACTTAAATATTTCTCTGAGTTCTTGGGGGGATTTTTTCCCCACTCGCTGCGCCACTTTTATGCACCTCCTTGCACGATCCCTGACGACGAAGTCCCACTTACAAACTATTGTCGGTCAAATAAATAAATTGGAATTACAATCTCTCCCCATTTACAATAATTAGCAATTTCCACCGAGTCACTTTGGAGACTACTACTTTCTTTATTTTATCGATTTTTTCATTTATTTCTTTTTTTTTATTCCCATACCAGCGAATAAAGCACACATCGGCCATTTTACATCTGGGTATGGAACATATTTAACAATTACACGTGCATGAAGAACCATGTCCTGGATAGAGGCAACCTACCCACGTGGG
The DNA here is from genome assembly GCF_921293095.1 of Ischnura elegans. Classification (NCBI taxonomy): domain Eukaryota; kingdom Metazoa; phylum Arthropoda; class Insecta; order Odonata; family Coenagrionidae; genus Ischnura; species Ischnura elegans. The sequence continues at coordinate 18,525,128 of NC_060248.1, forward strand.
ACTCGAACCCGAGACCTCTTGTTTGGCAGACAAGGACCTTACCCCGCCGCTATCGAGGCCGGCCAATTTTCAAGTTTCCTTCTATTAACACGCCAGGAAATGAAGAAAAAATATGAGCGGCAGAGACGGAATGAAGCATCGTTCTCTTGCGTGCGGACTCCCCAGCAAAAATTGACGAACTTATTCGAGCGAAGAGTGTTATTGAGGGAGTGGGGTTGGGGGTGAGGGGCATCCGTTAGCCGACGTGGTCCTCACGGAGCATGGTGGGAAGGGGGAGGGGGGCTGTCGCTCGAAACGGGATTGGAATTGGATTTGGCTCAACAACAGCATCCACCACGTGAGTGAGTGTGGTCCACAGAAATGATGGAAGGGAGGTGGGAGGGGGGGGGGGAAGGAATAGCGGGCCAATGGACGGGAAGCGAGGGCCAATGAAATTAAGATGACCCCTCCCGGAAATCCAACGGCGAAGAAGAAAACCCGAGATGACACAGTTCCAGTTCGCGACACGCCAAAAGATGATGAAACATCCTCCGGGATCATTTTTTGCCAAAAACAGGATGTTTCCGGATGAATGTCACCTGTCAGCTGGTGGTTTGAGAGGTGGGTGGAAGAAATGTTTCCAGAGAACTCGGGGCACTAACTGCTGATTCACAAAGCAATTAGTTCCATTGAAATGAGAGGTAGTGGTACTTATCCACAACTATAGAATGCGCACGACACGCTTCAGCTCACAGAGCCATCATCTTGAACCAGAACAAGGCGTAGGATTAGAGTAAGGAATATTTGAAAGCTGGAAAAAGGTAATGTTAAATGGAAATTTAAAGAAAACTTGCCCACTACTAATTACATTAACTAAAATTTGGCAAGTTTTGCCTTTGCACGAATGTGGTAATATAATTTGTAATTATTCAATACATTTTTGGACCGTGTGGTGTGCATGTGGGAATCCTATTGAATGCTTCCTGCTGGTGATTGATTACCCCCTACCAAACTCCCTAGAGGTGGCTAGCAGGGTATTATGTAGATGTAGATGATGGCTCTGTGAGCTGAAAGGCGTCTAAAGCATTAAATAATTGTGGAAAAGTGCGACTACCTTTCATTTCAACATGTCGAATTTCCACCATATCACGCCAGAATCACTTGCACTGAATAAGTTCTTCATGTAAGAAATACATATTTCTAGGAGATGATCGTAAGATATTAATCACGCAGAGAAATGAGATTTCATTTAGAAAAAAAATACAATCAAACACATATCTCGGGTTAAAGTTTTAGGAGGCATTGGTAGGCCTTTTACTATTTCTGGTGGAATTCTCACTTTTAATTTATCCAATTTGTTAACACTTAAGGGCATTTCTGCATTTAGAGCAATAGAGAATAGAAAGCAAAATAGATTGCCATGAATAAACATAAGCGTTGCCATACAAAGAAAAATAAAGGAGATAAGGGAACTGTTAGTCTCTCAAAACTTGTTTTACCACTTTCAAATTTCCAAAGGTAAAAAAATGCTGTTTATCAATTCACTTCTAGCATATCGTAGCGAATTAAACGTATCCCATCAAATATTACTCCACTTTCAAACATGGTTGTTAAGGAAATCAATCATTATAGATATCTAGAAATCCCTTTCATATTAATTTTCCTAACAAATGAATGATTATTCCAAGATCAAGAGAGCGTTTAACGCATTACTGCAAAAAATTAAGAAGTTAAATACAATTAAATGAACAAATTTATGAAGAGTAAAGAGAACATTAGAATAGCGTTAAGTACAAAAGTAGCAGCTAAGGATATAGAGTTCCAACGAGGAAGACATAGGCTCGAGAAAGCCAATTGAACTCCAAAGAGACATTTAAATGTCCCAGACGACAGACGTCTGTATTCGGTTTCCCGAGGCCGGCAGAGAACCTTTGTACCAGCACCAGAGCCTCTAGCGCCGCCGCCGTTTCGGCAAATTAAATTGTAAGGCGCGGTTCGAATCGGCCTTCAGCCGCCAGTGGACAAGAGGCCCCACCCTCCGACGCAGCAGTCGGAGGAATTATCATCAAGGACCCGTCATTAGGGCGCCATTGTGCTCCCAAATGGGTCCCTAAGCCAACGGAAGCAAACAAACGACAACGCCCTCAGAGATTCCAAATTGAATTTAATGTGTAGGGGAAGATTAGTAAGGAAAAATAGTCCGTGACGGCCTCTAATCAATAATTTCAGTTTTAGGTACACATGTGGCCAAGTACACAAATGATCATTTGAGGTAATATATCAATTTAAGTAGCCTAAAATGGAAGCCGCATCAATAAATCATAAAATTTATATGCACGGAGGACGCCAAAATATGGATGTGAGACATGGACACAATGAAAAAATAAAATAACCAATACTGAAGTTACAAAAATCTGGTATTCGAGGAGGTATACACGAACTAGCTAGTAGGATGGATATACTAAAGACTAAATACAAAATGAAGTCGGGTGAATAATCCATACCATATGAACACTCCATGGTTAAAAAAGTATGTATTTACTACTAAAACTAAGACGTAAACATTCGTGCAGGTGGTGTGAGCTCCAAGCAAGAATCCATTGCTCTTTCCCAACCCTTTTGTCTAGAGACGCGAATTGTGCGAATCACATTTCGTTAACTATCTTTTCAAGTTACGTTTTGAAATGTAAGTTGCTTTGCTCGCTACAAAATTATTTGTTTTCGGTTTCTTATTTTCAAATTCTTATAATTTTCCTTCACGTCAAACTACCTTAACTATGTGTTTAACTGAACCAATGATCACTACGTGATAGAGGTGAGTCGGAAAGATGGACAGTGTAGTTGAAAAATACTTGAAAAGCACGTGTTACAATTTTCTCATATTAGATTATGGTACTCACAGACTAGTCATGAAATCTAAAACAAGCAATGATCCCTTGTTAGTAAGCCATTATCTGCGTCGCTGGAACCACTTGCCAGCTCACTGAGGCCGGTGAAGTTTATTTTTATAAGCACTGCATGAAACAAGTGACTTCGTATGCAGTCACGCGCACTGGAGTAAATTCATAAACACCAAGGATGAAGTTTGCCATAGATAAATATTTATTTTTATCCGCTAAAAAATATTTTTTAAATATTTAATATCCCGGCTAAGCCAAATATTTTTTTCATGGCAAACTTGATCCACGGTGTTTATTTTTTGTTTGTTTTGAAATCCAAAAATGTGCGACTGTGAGATTGAGCTAATCAGTCGCGAAGGGCATCGAATGCTTTCATTGTCTTTTTACTCGCTGAGGCACTCTTCCGCGGACGAGGGAAACGGAAGGGCCGATGCGATGAATGGATTTGCGCGTCTCGGTGCTCGCTTGACCGTGGAGATGCAGGCGACTGTGACTGTGGCAGACAGCGGGAGGCTGGCTGGCTCCCATGCAGGGGGGGGGGGGGGTATTCGTGCGAGAGAGTGCAGCGGGTGGAGGGGTGGTGGAATAACTGCGCCCCCTCCCACTCATAGCGGTCTTCATCCCTTGGTCATTCTTTGGAGATGATAGCGGGAAACACCCCCGGTGGGGTTTCCTAGCGTTAGAAAAACATTACAGGGTGGGGTACTCCAGGGCTCACATCACACTGCTTATGCAATGATGGCCTTTATTTAAAAATTGCCGTTTTACGCGAGGGACGTAATTGCAAAATTTAACGTGTGCACGAAGGCGCAGTCAAAATTGCGTCGTGTAAAACGGTGAATTGCTAGAATTGAGATGACAAGATAGCCCCTGTTCTAATTTTGTTCGTGAATTCGCGCAATTCCACGCAATATTGAAATGCAGTTCTAACCTGCGCAATCACGTGTCCCGTATAAAAAATACTTCAAAACCCCTCTTTGCAGTCTATTACATAGAGAAAGAACAACCAACGATTGGGATTTTCACGATATTTTCCAAAATATACAAGATCTCAAGGCCACATTTTGGGAACGTGAGTCCATGGTGTAATCCAATGAACATGCAGCATAGAGTAAATTTTTCTTTTGACCGAGGGAGAATGATTTTCACTCGGGAAATTGTTTTTCCATCTCAAATCAAAAAAAGCAAGTGTGAATTTGTTCCGTTGAATCCGGTAATTTCCTAATGGCGACCGGTTTCCTATTGAGTTCACAAAATTTCAAGATGATAGTGTAACTTTCACACGACTAATTCGTCGCGAAAAATGACCTTTCCAGCGGGAATACGATCTACATCTACGATAACACTATCAGGACAGCGGGAGAAACTACAGCGTCCACGAAACATATACGGAGTCATAACCTGGAAGATAACCGACACAACATTACGTCGACGAATAAGCGCGAAACTCAAGCGTCACTTTTACCTTCAGTTACGTTTTGCATTAAAATTTCAAGACGAAGTACGGCGAAAACAGAGGTCAGTTAAGCATTAAAAAAAACACGACACTTCTACGCATCAATCTCCCCTAGCAAAAAAAGTAAAGTGGCGCGATTCGTCAAAAACTGCTTCGGGTGTACAAAAAGCGTGACACACATGTTAAACGAATTAGGCTGAGAGCCGCTAGAGAGACGGAGGCTGCGCGCTAGCCTTAGATTGTATGAGCAAATGATAATAGATATCTTTCAGAGCGACACGGAGAACATCATATTAGAACCCCGCTATTTTTTCCAGGTCCGAAAGAAACGATAAATTAAGAGAGATATTTTGCCGTGGGAAGAGGTATGGGAATTCATATAACCTACGAAGATGCAAACTTGATGGAGTGGAATTTCTAAATATTAAAATAAATACTGGCAATTTTCTACGATTGTGTATATTGAATTAACCGTGGCAAATTGCAAGCATAAATTTCACTGTGGGAATTCGTTATCCTCCCGAACAAAAAAGTCTGTAATAAATACTGGGTGGAACTTCGTTTGAGCATTTTATTTTTATTTTCAAACAGCTGGTGTCCAAACACCACCCACCACACGCCTAATGAATTTGACCCCATAAAACGTAGATGTAGATTCCAGTGTCGCAGCGAGAGGGGTTTTGGGGGGTAAAACCCACCCCAGAACTCAGAGAAATTTTTATGTTTAATCCATTTTACTTAATTGGATTGATATTACTTATAGAATAGAGTAAGGATTAATAAAATATCCCTCAGAAAGCCGTAAAACTCACCATTTTGAACCATTTATCTTAAAATTCCGCAATTTATTAATCTCACACCTAACGCTTATTAACATAAGGCTCATAACGCTTACAAATTTAAACTTTATTAACTTTGTACAACATAATGTACATAAATAAAACTTATCAGTACCCGGTATCAGTTGCACGTCAACCCCCCCAGCCTTAATTCCTAACTGCGCCCCCAGTAGATTCCCTCTTCATCTTGAAATCTTCCCTCGCGAAAAAAAAGACGCTCGTTTCCGCATCACCGGTCAGATGTAGTCCGCGCCCCATACCGGCGCAGTGGCAGGCGGATTCCGCAAAACGGGCAAACTCGGACGGCAGCGGGAGGGAGAGAAGAGGAGAAGCGGGGGGCGTCCTTATTCTAACGGACGGGGCTAATTGGATTGCCGACGCCTCGACCACGCGGGGATCCGCCGTGTTTTCACGGAGGCTTGGCCACTCTCCAACGCCTATGTTATTTTTTTTCCACGTCGAACGAGACCGATGGCTACGGTTAACGGGCGCCGATCGGAATGCCGGCAGGGAAGTTGCCGAAGATGTGTTTTTTTCCCCGCGTACCGATCTTCTTCTTTTTCTAATCGACGACCCCTGAATGGATGGAAGGCTCGCGTTCGTACGCTCACGATCGAGACCGAGACCTAATGAAAACACGAGAGACTTGAATGCATGCAAACTGCTCCGGGAATCGTTCTTCCGGTACAGGTTGTTTAGCAGGAGTGAGAACTTCTAATCACTGCGTCCAAGTGGACGAGGCTGCGTGTCTAATGGCGGCCTTTGGACGCCCAAAAGAGAGGTCAGTCTCGACGGATCGAACAAGATGGACGGCTAGAATCGTGCGTGAAGCTATTCGGGTAGAAAAAACATGTCTTATTGATAGAATCCGCGTGCGGGAGTAACGGTCATTTCATACAGCGAATCAACCCGAAGGTTGGCGTGGATAGGTGATGGTAAAGTTCATCCCAAACTAAGCCACAGGCGTGAGAATGTCACACATTCGGAATTTTTAGAATCTTTTCTTAAGGTGTCGATGCCGTTTCCACCATACTCAGGAAAAATCGATACCCGAAGATAATGTAAACCACATTAGGTACGCAATAAAAATCTTTATGATGACAATGGTCCATATAATTTTTAATATGCCAAAATTCTATTAGATTAAACCTTAAACAACTCTCCCCATTAATTCCTTAAATTACGAAGGTACCAATTAAATGCTTTGACTTTTACTTGAGGAAGGAAGGCATTTATGTCTTAAAATGAAACACAGAGGTAATAATCACTTAATTAAATAGCAATCGACCCGGGTTTTGCCAACTCAGAGCTATTTCAAGAGCATTAGTACAAAAATGGCACCGGCACCTATAAAAAGGCACTTAACTGCCGTAACTCGGGTTGATATTGATTTAAATCATGACTATTAGTTCTCTATTATATTATGAATATTTTATACAACTCCCACATAGCCTGAAATTATTTCTAATCCATGTTTATGTCTACTCGGATAACCTTCTCCTTTAAAGCTTACTCTTTCCGCCCCTGCCCGTTGAAGGAAATGATGCAGGTGGTTTCCTGACGCTTCCTGGGTATATATTAAAAATATCGAGCGTAAGTCGTCAGTATGGGTGATTAAAAATTATTCTCGGCTAATGTTTCGGAATTTAATGAATTTCATCTTCAGGGCTACAAAGAAAGAATCATACGGAGGTGCAGAACCTGCATCTCAAAGCTTATTTAACAAAATCGATACAATTTTAAGAGGGAATCAACCTTTATATATTTTTATATGGGTAACATAATTATAGGTACTTCATATTGAAATGAATGCTCCAACACTAATAGAAAGTGAAATAAATATCACTTAAAAAATAATAGCAATATGTTTTTTAAAGTTCCATTATTATATTTATACTTAAAAAGTATTTTTACTACTCATGGCTTGTGATAAAACAGAGGCTACGGCAATAGGTTACATTGCAGATATCCCGGATGTAAGTCTCACCCGTATCATTTTATAATTTTGTCAATTGTTTACGTTTCGTTTGCTATTTGTTATTTGTTTTCTTTGCTATTATGAGTCCTTTTCAATTGGCCTTGTGTCGTTTTTGGACTGCAAGAAATAAATAAATAACGACCTGCACGCGATATTTTTTAATGGATAACTAAATCAAGAGGTGGAGACGGAAGACACAGTGGGTATAGACGCTCAGAAGACCATGAGAGTGTGGGAGCACAGCGACGCCGCGGAGCATGCTGGGAAGGGAGGCGAGACCGCGGCTGCTCGCTAGGCGTGTGGGTGAGATCGGAGAAACGCGATATCCCGACTGAGGAGTCCGGCCACGGCAAGGAGATTGAAAACGAAGCCGAGGGCCGATTTCGCAACAGCCTTATCCGGTTTGATGCTTAACTCCGCGGCGACTACACGCACGGGATATTATGTCATCAATCTGAGGACCGGAGGAAACATCACGGGGGTGCATTAAATGATAAGGGCAAATTCGAATGCGAAAGCCGGTAGAACCGAGATATAAGAGGAAAACGTCACGAATGCCCCCAGAATCGGGGAAAAGGATGCTTTGGAGGAATTAATCCCAGCTGTTATCTAGCAACCGAGAAGCCTAAATGAACGAGCCTCGATGGAAGATAAGCATTTATTAGCGAACGAAGACCTACAGTGAATCCACCTACCGACTGTTATCACGGTGGGACATCTTCGCAAAAAAAATATTAAAAATATGCAACGTCGTAGTCTCAAGATTAGATGAAATTAAATATCAAGAACGGATGGAGTCACTAAGTGGAAAACAAATCCATAGTCAATTGAGCCATCTTAAAAGAGAACCACGTTGTTTTGAAATTCACATCTTGCAGAGTACCATGTCGGAGAGAATAAACACGATTATAAAAATAGTGAGAGAGGTTGGTTCTTTTTTTCCTTTTCGGCAGCTTCTAGTTCAATGCAGCTGCATGGATATTCATGCACTTAATAATTATGTATTTTTTGTATTTGGAGTCAACTGGCATGAAGCAAATGCATAATCGGTGAGAGCTCACCATCTGCTGGCATGTGCATGTTTCATTGCCTTCTTTTTCGATGATCACGAACACGTAGCGAATTTTTGATGGCCTAGGTTAGTGTCACGTACATTACAAAAGGCGATCCTCAAGTCGGCCTCCAAATGTGTTGTCGCCAACCACGCATTTTAAATGGGTTTACAAAAGTCGCCACTCGCGTCGCTGACGGACTAAATGATCCGAGTTTCGCGGGGACATAAAGTATGCTTAGGGATGTTGACCGAAATTTACATACATGACGATGAGATCTGTCAAATTCATAACTTTTCAATGCCGTTCCTCACCATTATAAACAAAATGTAAAATATTGGAAAAAATTGGATCACATTGCATTCATTACCGCCAGGGGCGGATCCAGGATTTCTTTCTGGGGGAGGGCACAAGCAAGGCCGTATCCAGGATTTTGTCCTGGGGGGGCACAAGGATACCTCGTAATACATAACGAACGCAATGATAATGGGACATTATTAACAATCTAGCATATTTCTTTAGGGTCTGAGTGGGGGGGGGTGCACGTGCTCCCTCCTAGATCCGCCTATGATTACCGCATCGCGAGCATTTATGAAAACCGATTAAAATGCGACCGAATTGGCTACAGAAATCATTTTCTATGGGATGGAATGGACCTCCTCTATGCAGTCCTCTCGGTTAGTATATAAGTAAGTATATATATAAGTAAGAAATATTCGCCGCTATAGCCTCCCTAAAAAAAACCTCCGCCGTGAACTCGCGACTCACTTCCTGCAAAACACCTTTGAGGTTCATGGCGGGGTTCTCTGTAGATGTAGCGCTTCCGAAAGTTATCATAATAAAACTCGGATGCAAACGCAAGAAACATTAATGCTCAACTTTGAAATCTGTAATTCAGGGGAGGATAAGAGAATCCGCACGATATGAAACCCTTTACGAGCTATCCATGAGAGACAAGTGGGGGGACGGTCGACAACACAGCAGCGAGCATCGAAGAGTCAAGGCGATAAGTCATTCCGCCGCGTTGCTTTGTTTCTCAGGTAAACAAACACAATAAAGGGATTACGGCGACCTTAATAAGTAGGAAATACTCGCGGCCATAGCCTCCCAGCATGACCCTCCGCCGTGTACTTGCGACAAAATGAAGGTCGCACGGAACAGACAAGACCTCCCGTGTGACTCAAGAGGATGGGTTGCAAGTATTTACTGTGATTAGTAAGAGCAATAAAATTAAATCCTTCTAGCTAATTTGTGAGCCTCTGCACCTTGAAACGTCAGGAAAGAGAGAGAGAGGGAGGTTACGTCTCGGCGAATGAGATAATCTAATCCTTGCGATCTCCACGAGCGACGTACAAAGCGGATAACGTGTGGAAGGAATGGAAGAGAGTGAAAAATCTCACCTTAGGAAAGAAGTCCCAAATTAATCCCCGAGGAGGAAATAAAACAATAGAACACGAGATGGATTGTGACAAGTAATTTCCTCATCCTAAATGATGGCATGGCATCCGGGAAAGCGTTCATTGAATAATGCTTCATTAGTTTAAAATATATTAAAGAGATTGATTTTATTTTATAGATTATGCATTTAAATTTACCCGTCAATGAGAATACGCCGCGTGGTTGCACAATCCAAATAATAAACTGCCCGCACAGGTCGTCATAAAATTTATTCTTGGTTAAGTAGTAGATATCATTCGATATGAAAAAGCAATCAATGCATGAAATGAAATCCATATTCATTTAAAAATTTTACAAGCAATTTTCATTTGAATTACGTAAGTATTTCGACGCCATTTGCAATCTAAAATTTTCTGAACAACAACCAAACTAGTGCGGTAAGATGAGTGCATTTCATATTGTTTATAAAATGACGTATACCTTATTTTTCCGCGGAATCTCCTCATGTTTACGTAAATAAGTATCACATTTTTACTACTTGACCCCGATGTTTTATCCGTGGATCATTCTTCAGCTGACCCAACAGGTTGGTCATTCTCCACTCTATTTACGACCCTTGAATCATGTACTTGGCTCATTCTCGACCACTACAAATATCCACCCCCATCTAAACGTGTGCGCGGCTCTAAAGGCCTTTTTACACGGGTCACGTACTTGCACAATCTGACGTAGGCGCAGTCAAAATTGCGCCGTGTAAAGCGAACAATAGCTAGAACACATGCGAGAATGCATAGACGTGAGATGGCAAAATAGCCCCTGTTCTAATTTCGTTCATACATTCGCGCAATTCCACGCCATTTTAGAAATTAATGCAGCTCTAACCTGCGCAATTCCGTGCCCCATGTAAAACGGCCTTAAAAGCCGCCGAATCTGTGTCGCACATAAGAAATCTTTTTTTAAAGTTATAGCTCAATAAATCAAGGCTATAAACTTTCGGTTGTCAAATGGACAATGCGCTTAAAAACCACAAAATCAATTACGACCGCGCTCGCAGGATAGATAAACTATAAATTCATTGGCACATTAAATACATGTACTCTTACCACGACTGAAGCCGTTTATCATGTTATGCAAACTCAATAAACCACGTTTTACGTCTAAATTTAGCGCTGAATTAAATATTGGGGCACTCAATTTCTCACCAAATCGAGACAAATTCAATTATTACCACTATTTTACAGTTCAAAACAATTGTGACGACGAAAAGTTCGCTTCGAGCTATTCCCAGCAGAAACAAATGATATGAAACATCACTATGCTCCGAAAAAATTCCGAACTAAGGACAATTATACGACGACGTCAGCAGCCACGCCGATGAGAAGACTCGGTATCAACGTCGCCGTAAATTTTGACAGATTTTGCGGCATGGCGTGGTGCGGCGGAGTACAACGACGTCAACCTCCATTCCGGCATAGGCGGATTTAGGGAGAGGGGGGAACGGGGACACGTGTCCCCCCTAGGCGCTTAAAATAATTGACAAGTTTTTAATACATTCATCATTACGTTCGTTTTATTTTGTGTCTTGCAGAGCCTCGATCATTCCATTTAATATTAATAACTTACCTATCGATTTAAAGAGAATATTTTATAGGGTAATTGTTGTATTTTGTTTTTAATCTCAAATATGAGAAGACCTGTCTGACACTTGCCCCCTCCCTCCTCATCGAGGAAAAATACTTGATCCACCCCTGCATCACGGTATTCAGATTTGCACCTCCCAACAACACACACAGTGTATAAAATATGAAATGAAAAACTCAATTGATTGCTCAATATCTCCCAACGCTCGTTCACCTTGCAAAAATGATTCACTGGTTTAGTGTACAGGTAGAACTGAGTTTCACCACAGGAACCAAAACCAGTTGCCTCCAGGGAGCCATAGTTAACAGTCACCCATTAATGGACAGCTGTTAACTATGGACCTTGAATTAACATCGTTACTATTAATGTTTTCATTCGGAGTCTTGCACTAAATCACAGATAATTGCCTTTTGATTCGTATCTTGGCTTGGTATAAAACAAGTGAACGTACTGGTATCAATGAAACTTTCATGAGGTTACACTTCGCGATTTCATTTTGGTGGAGAGAGACCTAATAGCCACCAATCGCACTTCCTATTCAATCTCCAAAGTACTAAAACTCTTTGAACTAAAGTAAGCCCTTACTTTTAATTACACATGCACAAGAACTTATCTAATACAACTGTATTACTATTACAAATACAAAAGCATTTATGGCAAAAGTGGCAAAAGGTTTTCCTTCTACATTCACCACAATGTGAGCCATTTTCCTAGATGATGTAGCCTGAGGAGTGCATTGACATTAGTTCATAGGCCATAGGGGGATGAGGAGATCCTTACTTTAGCACGGTAGAGGGGAAACGTGTTTTTCTTTATAAGTGGAATGGTCATATTAGTGCGATCATGCCCATATGAGTACAGCAAATTAAAATACATGCCATTTATAAAGAAATTTTCAAAGTTTTTAACGTAAAATTAGCGGTTTCAGGTGTGACTTTATGAAATGTAATTAACATAGTGTGAAATTTATTCAAGTATTTAAGTGGAATTACAAAGTTTTCTCACTTTCATTATCCTAAATAAAAGTTTTTCTTCTCTGCACTTAACACATTCAATGAGGGCCTGATTTTCATGAAAGTCGTCAGAATCAGCCAATAAAATATGTAAAAAAAATAGAGGGAGGTTTCTGCACCATAACTTCCGTTCAAATATGTACTGCCATTTACAAACGGCGCACACGGGTTGAAAGAGGTATGCTTGCTGAAGGCCATGCACACGGTCAGAAGACTTGGAAGTGGATATTAGTCATGTACGGAGGCGGAGAAAGGGCTCCCGGCCCGACCGACAGAGCACGTCAATTGATGTGCTACGCACTGAATGTGTTCATAAATTCTCAACCCTTCCCACAGCAACAAGGCTAAAAGTCTGCAATTTTAAGACAACTCAAGAGGCTATCTTTGGAGTTATCAGCTTTCCAAAACGATTAGCCACACTTGAAAATATGTATTTATCAAATAAATAATATTGTAGGGCATAGCAATAAATATCAACAGTAAAAGTTTTCTGTAATTGACTAAAGCCATCCACTAAACTACAGAAAAGGAAACTTTTACGAAACCACAAATGGCTCAATAGAAAGAGGTCTGAATACTATTTCGTCTAATAAGATCCATAATTGTACCGTTGTTAAACAAAAAGAGTGTACCATTAAGAAATATATTGCAATCATATACTTAGGTCAGAAATCAGAGGTAATGTAAATGTAACCACTACCTCATCTATGGAAAACCCATTAATCGTGTTATTGCTTTTTTATGCAAAAACTTATTAATTGCAAAAAATTGTAAATTTCATTTGGCAATAATGAAGCCCACATGAAGCCATGAAAAATTGGTATTACATCCACAATAGATGATTAATTTACACCAGATTTAGACAATCTAACTCGGGCACTGCAGAACCAAAATGAAATAACAACCCTAAATTCATCGGGATCAGCTTTCATGGTAAGGAAAACTAATGACGATACCATTTGGATGCTACCTATCTAAATGTTATTGCCATTGCTATATAAATGTTTCTCTAAGAGTCAGTCTAAAATCGCTCACTGGATGAATAGATATATTTACCCTAAAGACGAGGAAATATTAGGACATCAAAACGTTAAGTAATCAAGCCTCAACCAAATAGAGAAAAAAAGAATTAATAATATTTTAGCTTTTGCCATACATATTTGGGCATGATGTCTCACTGAGGAATAAATTTGTCACTATGGATGTAGTCTTCTTTATCATTGTACCTCCATCTAGTGAATGAAGATTATATTAAACCAAAAACTTTATCGTGACGACTTGTTATGGCAGAAAACATGCCTAAAATTAAATGAGGTAAACTGAAAATGTAAAGCAGCTAACGAAACAAAGACAATTCCAGCAGGCCATCAGAATCAGGAGATTTTGCAGAAGTTCACAGCACAAGGCAAGTGCTATCATCACGCAATGGCAGCCTTGACAACTGACAACAAACCGTGTTCATCTCCCCCTTTCCGCTCCCTGACTACAATTGTATGTGATATATTAAAATTCCGTGAGAGGACAACACCACCATTTTCTAAGTAATCATATGAGTATTTGACACAAAAAAGTTAATATATGTTCGCTAATTTTCCAAATAATTTAATAAATGACATTCTCATATTAACACTCAAAATATAGGTGCCAAGAGTAGCACTCAGCTTGATAGCACTGCAGAAAATAGTAGAGAAATATATTTGGTACTCACACTCATGGACTGCTCCAGGGTGTACAGCTCAGCCTGCGCTGCTTCCTTCTCCCGCGCCGTTCGCTCTCTGTTCTGCTTCTCCTGCTGCAGCTCCCTCTGGAGTTGCTGGAGTTCAGAGTCGAACCTGGCGAGAATTTAAAATAAAATGCATCACTAAATTTGATGACTAAATATTTCAATTTTGCCTACATTTTTATTTTTACCATACCCTGACTACCGATTATGGAAGGCTTACATGCAGTGTTCTTCAGTGACATCATGGCAATATTAGCACTGCCCGAACGCACTTTCCTTAACTTTTTTTAAAAGCGAAATATTACTCTGTGTGTTTTTTTTATTACTAGTAATTAGATACATTTTATTACAATTTTTTTATTTTGGTTATGCATGTACCTATATATTAGAAATTTTGAGGCAGCAAAATTGATACAAGTGTTACTTGACTATCAAGCCTTTTGTTAACCTGTGCCGGAACGGCGTTCCGATGCCTTGGCATCACTGGTGTTCTTCCAATAACTCTTTCCTGATCCATTTCTACAATGAATATATCTCTTTAGCTCCCTATACAGGCTACTACACTGCGTTGTATTGGCAAGCTCTGCTCTCTTCATCTCTTTCCTTGAACATCCAACACTTAGAGACGCGCTTGGAAACAGAAACAAATCAAATTGTATGGTTCAGTTTGATTCACAAGCAAATCAGTGTGCTTATTTCATAAAATTTTCAAATGATTTGATCTGCAATATTCTAATTTCAATCACAATGTTTATCATTAACCCTTTCATTGCTGTGAACGTACCCGTTACATTCGCATGGCAGGCTGCTGTGAACGTACCTTTTCTTCCTCCTTGCCATGCACTCAGCACTTACGCGGCATGTGAGGGGTAGGTTTTCAGAGATTGAACAGTGGCAAAAGGGTTAAAAAGTGGAATTTGCTCAAAAATAGGATGCTATTCAGTGGCATGACGCTTTTATCAAGGTGAATGAAATGATAAAAACCTAAATGATTGCAGTGTTAAATTTTGTTTTCGACCTAATTCATGGGAGAGTCAAGCTCTTCATATTTTCCAACCAAAATTTAAATATGAGATACATATTTATATCACCCAAAGTTTCATTATCCCTTAAGTTGTAGTGGAGGTGCTCAGAGATGATCACAAAAGCAATGCAATGAATTTGTGAAATAAAAGCCACCTCTCATGGGCCACTAACACTGGCGTTAATGGACCTTAAACACATGAAATGTGTAAGTGCCCACTTTTCATGGCATGAATTAATAGTGTTGTTCAGAGTGAAGGTGTGTTTTGGCATAAGACAATACGGCAAGGGTAGGCTGAGACAGATTACTCAACCAGAAATTTTGCACATGAACCACATATAACCAATAACCTGATGTGATATACAAAGTTCAAACTGCTGGAGATGGAGTTAGCAAAAAAAAACTGATATCAGAAGCAAAGGTTGTGGTATTCTACAGATGTGCCCATGACTAAGGCCAAAGATGAAATTCAAAGCTTAGTCTTGTTATCTACTCTACTTTATGACAATCTATTCAGCAGTATTGTATAAGAAAAGATAAACTAATTTCAAATATATTGAAGTAACTTTACGAAAAACTTAATTCTAATGATGTAGTTTAGAATAAATGTTTTGCTGTCTGCCTGCCTGTGCTTGCACCCCTTCCATCATCCAATCAACACTCTGCTAATGGAGATATGCATGACAATTCACGAGTCAAGTTGTTACATTGGCTGTTTTAATAAACCTTCTGCACTCAATGAATGGCTAGAACCAGTTCACTTATTTTGACTGTGAGATGTGTTGCAGGGGAGACCTTTTGTGAGCATCTGTGGCAGTGCCACAGTTTGTGTTCAAGGCTATCCTCATATCAAGGCAAAGGCTAAGGGTTGGAGGAGGAATAGCAGCCCCCCCCCAAATTTTTTTACTTTGTGGATTGCCTGCAAGACATCCCCTTTGAGACAACTAGTCGAGGGGCACTTATCCTCGGACTTTATTTTAACTCTTTAAGTAGTGGCCTGACACCGTGTCAACATGTTTCTCAGGATCAGATAATATTCACTACTACCACAGGTGCCCCAAAGTTTGAAAATATTCTGAAAATTTGGTTGGATTCAAGAAACAAATACCTCTAGAGACCAACCATAATATCTAAGGCCATTTTGGCAGAAACTAATGATGATTAAAATGCTCAACAAAATGCAAACAAAATTTATAGCTCATTCAAAAAAATTTACAGCTTTCCAATGCAAACCCAGATAGCACAAAGTAAGAGAGTTATTCATTTCTTATGGTTATCTAACAGAAAAAATTGATAAGCAGCCAATCGTAAGCCAAGGGATTTATACATGGCAGGGATATGATTTTAGGAAGAATAGGTAAGGAATACCGTCAAATATCCTCAGATTAACATAAGTTGCTTCTGTTGGAGCGCCAAAGGTGGCAGTAAATGGTACTACACATGCTACCCAGCTCAGTGCGACATGAATTTAAAGCCTACCAGTGAAATTCAGTGAGTCTATAGAAGAGCTGAACAACTGATAACAGATTTTCCCGTAAATAAAAAATTATCAACAGCAAGCAACTGCCTGGTGAATATGCAAAGCATAATACAGTAAAACCTCTTTACAACGTAATGAAGGGGACCAAAATTTGGGCAATTTGATGTATGGAGGTTCATTATAGAGAGGTTTTAGTGATAGGCACCATTTATTCATATCCTTCAGAAATGAAAGCTACTACTGTCTTTAAAACCATTAGTGTTTAAACAAACATGCATGCATTAGCGAACATATATTCATTAATTAATTATAACAGAAAGCGAGTGCTATCGCGTGATTTATATCATGATTCGAGAGAGAACAATGTGAGCTCTCTTAAATCAACAGTCACTTAAAATTATTTGGATAGTTGGATAACTTTTTTCTTATTTACAGTTAGGTATGCTCTCATATTGAAAAAAATGGCCTTAACTAATCGTTAATGTGAAAATTACAGCATATTAAAGGTGTGTAAGTATAAAAATAAGCGTGAAACATTTATAGCTGAAAATGTCATTCCCTGTACGTCATCACGGCTGCATTGATGATCTCTAGTTGTCTCGCTACAATTTACGGAGGTAGTTTGGCCATCTTGGGGGTGTCTCCTTGGTATGGTAAGTGGAGGTTTTATGAGATAAAGAGGTTCACTACACAGAGGTTTGCCTATAAATTTACATGTAAATCAGACGGGACCGTAGGGGTGGTATGAAGTATGGAGATTTATGATGTAAAGAGGTTCACTACATAGAGGTTTTACTGTACATGTACTTGGAGACTTTCAATTCACTTCACTTCCTTTTTAATAGATGCTACTGATAATCCAAAGCCATTATCAATGTCTACCTGATGCACTTAACAAAGTCACATAGTAATATGAAATGACAGGGATTCAGCATTTTCTCATGATAAATATCAAATTCGCTGGTGGGATATGAAGAAAAAGATCTCAAGCAGGCAAGGCCTATTTTTTTCAAAATACAATGACTAATGGATTTTTAAGCTAATCTCTCTATACTTATTTTATATAGAATTTGTACATATTATGGTCATAAGAAGATAATGATTAAAGGAAATTTTGATGGCATGAACATCAAAAAGATATGCCTACATGAGAAGATTAGCTGATAGCAGAATTGGTAGGAGAGAGCCAATCAAATGATAGCTCACTGTAATGATTAAAAATTAAAGAATTGGGTCTATCTAAGAAGTATAATTGTTGTGATGTGCTTTTTAAATAAAAAATAATTCCTGTTTTACAGCAAAAACTGAGTAACTTAGTAGCAGGACAAATTGGAATAATTTAAATAAGTTTTTAAAAATGTTATTCCTTTAATTTTCTGGATAAATACTTGCCGTGCATGAAAGCTTTCAATTCTCAGATTATTTTAAGGTAAATTCAGGGTAAATTTAATGAAAAAAGGGGCACTTGGCAATAGGCCACCCTGTCTGCATGTGTTTATCAGACTTGAACATCACCTTTGGCCACAGATCCAAACACAAATACACCAGACCATGCAGTAAATATGCATGCTAGTATTCATAATGATGCCTCAAGAAGCAAAATGTGTCAGGAATAATTAAAATATTTGAAACAGACTAATGGAGCTAGTCAATAACTAACATAAGTCCATAGTTACTACACTACTACAGAGTGAAGCCGAGTGTATCAATGGTAAGTATGCAAGTTGAATTAATTATACTGGGCATCATGTAACACAGAAAATAAAATGAGTTCACTAATTATGTAAAAGTATCACAAAAAAAATTCAGGCAGGGCAAAGTGCACTAAACTGAGCTATTAAAGATATCGATTTGGACTCTTACAGACCAAGTACTGACAGCAAAATAAATTACTTAAGGGTAAGACAACATAACTAACTCACCCATCTCCAACATGTGACAATTTAATTCTACTTTTCTACTTTACAGACATAAGACCAAGACTTAAGACCTCATCTAAAAAACAAGAATTGAAACCACTCCTCAAAGGAAGTCCACAGCACCTAATATGAAGCACACGGCTCCTCTATTCATCATTTGCTCTATACAAACAAAAATAAGAGCAATCCTGAATATTAAAATAATACTCACTTCCGTTGTTTCTTTTCTAGAAGGACATTCCGGGAATTCTGTTCTTCCAGGAGCAGCCGCAAGTCGTTCACTTCTCCAGTCAGCTTCTGTGATTTTCTTTTCCACTGCCCGACAACCTGCCGTTGTTCCTCCACTTCTTCATAAGCATCAGTGAGCTGGAATAAGAAAATGCATATGCATTTGTCACTTCTCTACACTCCCAAAAGATGCAAGTTTCTCTGGCTGCATATAGGTAAGTATCAGCAGCAGATTAAGGCTGCTAAGGTTTTGGGGTGAAGGAAGGGGTAGTTCATTACTTTCTGCAATGCATTGGTGCTATGCAATTACTCCCTGTGATAATATGTCTGAGGTCTGATATACATACACAAGCACCTTCTAGATTTTTATATATAATCTGTTAAGCTGGTGAAATAAATACTTACACTGGAGAGCCAACGTATACTTTCAATTTTTCCTGAAATTAAGAGGCTGGCTGGTGATAGTTAATTATGCCAGTGCCTCAGTCCCAAAATAAGAGATACTTATCCTAGTAATGATTGCGCTAAGAATCAACTAAAGAAAAATATGTTGAATGAGCAACTCATTAGGAAAGGAAAGTAATAAGAAAAAAAAGTAGTCATGATAACCTGGTGGTATGAATAACAGGAAACCCAACTGATTTTGTAGTGAACTAGGTGAGAAAGCTGAAAACTAGTCAGAAAAGTTAAGGAGATAAAGTAAATACACTGCCAAGGGAAATCATCATTGAAACTGCAGAGACATAAGGTGTAACAAATAAGTAACAATGAAGGGCTGGAATATGAGGGAAATATGTTGGCCAAAGGGAGAGAGCTGCAAAACTGAAACTCTACACAAGTTGAGGGATGTACGTGCACCTCATGAAATAACATCAAGAATATCAAGATCAAGAAGACAATAAAATTAAAGACAAGTAAGCTAGATGGTGAGACATTAGTAGAACAGGAAGATATTCCATCACATAAGATATGACAAAAAGAGCCAAGCGGAAACGAAAGTATGATACATGAAGGTGCACAAAGAGGTAAGATTGCCTTATGACTCCTTGATATTGTCAAAGAATTTCCATTAATTTCCGAGACATTTCATTAGTGTTTCCATATGAGCCCATAATACATGAATTGAAATGAGCCAATAAATCAAGCTGAATGAAGAACTGGGCGTCATCAGCTATGCTGAGGGGGACGCATGCCAGGGAGTCTGGGGGGAAATAAGAAAAAATACTTCTCAAAACAATATTTTCACACATATAGGAGGTGAAATTAGGTTTAAATATCTTTTACTAATTTGGGAAAATTTTTATTCAAGTTAACAAGTGTATGAAAACAGCTTGAAACATGGGATGTAAAAATTTACCCCAAATATAGGGTGGGATGTCCCCTCCATATCTCCCTGGCGATGATAGCCATAAATCAAAATATATCAACGTAGCCATAATAAAAGCTATCAAAATGAGAGAGAGTCCATTGTCACAGCATCAAATTTTGCAAAGGTGAGATCTATCACCTTCCACATTTATTAAAGCTGACAGCAGATTTCGACTTGTAAGGAGTTGAAAAAATAAATTCAAAAGAAAAAATAACCAGTAATTTGGTTGAGACTGAACCAAATATGGAATTGAAAACAATTGGATGACTTAGACAACAACAACAACAATTAGATGAGTAAAAAGTAAATGAATATTAGTCTCAATAGTGCCAATTAAATTTATTTTACTTCTTTAACTTTTAGATGCAGAAGGTGCCCATATATTGGACCCGTGTTCTAATCCCACGTAAAATATTTGTTTATTATATTTTTTAGTTAGGTTCACTTTTATATTGGAGATTGTATACATTTTTGTCACTCTTGAGGTAATAGTATTTCTTCCTAAGTATTAAGTGTTGAATAAAAACAAAAGAATTTGTCTCTTCATCAAAGTGCCTGGGGAGTTCTTGAATCTGGCTTGAGCTTATGGGGAGTAAGAACGGAAATTGCGGTGAGAGTATAGGGGTTTGTACCCAGGAGCTAATGAAAAACTTATGTAAATGACAGCTGTAAATCGTTAAGTATAAGATAACTTATAGAGCAATTGGATACCAACAGAGCCATCGCATTACCAATATGCAAAAAAATGCACACTTGAGTGATTTACAAGTACATTCCTGAGTCATTTTATTCAATGACACTCACCTTCTTCTCCAGCTGTTTCTTCAGTCCCACTAATTGCTCCAGGTCATCCTCGTGCTGTTGTTGAAGGCGTCGCTTGGCAAACTCAAGCTCCCTGGCTGCTCGCTCGTACCTCTGCTTGTAAATCAATGCAGCCCCTGAATCGCAGTCATCCACATCCTCATCATCATCTCCCATTCCTCTACCTCCACCACCCACATCTCCGTTCATCCCAGCGGCCCTCGAGAAGAGTAGCTCCATCTCCAAGCGCTCTGACGACTGCTGGAGCACTTTATTCCTCCCCTGAAAGGTCATTGCTTATATTAAAGTCATGCATTCTATTTATCCAGGAAAGACGTTTGACTGAATTCACCCGATAGGCAGTGCAGTATAATTGTTTCCATTTTCCCATTTACTGTCAGGCCATTTTGAGTGGAATATTCGAAGATTGCCAAAACCGTCTCGTAAGATTTCAGACTTTTCATTAATTATTTTAATGGGTTATACTTAGTATGAAATTTTTTCCCAAAAATGAAGACATGCTTGGAGCTTAAAATTATGGAAAAATAATGGGATTTGGATGTAAATATTTTTAAAAGTGCAACATTTAGTAATTTAATAATTCTTAGTGAAAAAATTTGGGCTGATAAATCAGCCCGCAACATTTTTAATACTATTTCAAAAAAAAGTTCACAGATGGAAAACCCTGAGAATGCACAAAAATTTTGCCATACACAATAATTAGTAAAGTATTATAAAATATAGTCAGTAATTAGCATACTAGCCTACAGTATATTGTGAAATAAGTTAAATAAATTTAAATAAAGTATTAAGCCGAGCTGACATTATTGCTCTTTTAGTTCCATTACATAAATATTTATTTTATAGATAATTATGAATAATTGCCCTCTGCATATAGGAGGTAAACGGTAAATAAGTCCACTCAAGGTTGGATGCACTTATTTGGATTTAGACATATTTTTCAAGCACAAGATCACTTAATGAACTATGGCCCACTATGAAAGTTACAAATGGAAAAATTCCAATAATTTTATATTATTGAAAAAATAATAATCTAATACACCACAATAAGGAACATAGCAGTTTCTTGCTTTTTTTAAATTTCATCAGCATAGCTTTATTAATATACTACATTTGTTGATGCGTAGTTTTCCGCGGCGTTGTCTAGATGATGTCTCCATGTTCCTGGGTTTCACCGCGTGGCTTTTCTTTGTGACGACAGTTTCGCCGGTATTCCAACCGGCGTCTTCAGGTCGATGTCGGGATTCAATTTTTGGTGACTTTAATAGTTCATAGCCAATTTTTTAATAAAGGAGGCTATCGAAATATTCAAGACACCGGAAAACATGAATAGATAAGACGGCTACCCCCTCTCCACAGCTCGTGGAAGAGGGTCATACGAGAGAAAAGAAGGTGGACCAATCAGCATCCAGCAAGAAAAAATTGGCGCCAAAAATGAACTATAAAAGTCACCAAAAATTGAATCCCGACATCGACCTGAAGACGCCGGTTGGAATACTGGCGAAACTGTCGTCACAAAGAAAATACACGCGGTGAAACCCAGGAACATGGAGACATCATACTACATTTGTATCAGTATCAGTGACAAGAAATTACACCGATCATTAAAAATTGCATCATATACCATCAATTTTACACTATCTAAACTTGATAATTTTTAATTTCCCCGTTTATATAAATGTATAATGATTTCAATTTTGCAACACATGTTGTGCCTGAGTAAATGAATAAACATACTTAAATTTATCCTCCACTCACCTGTGACTCTTGTAATTCCTTCTCTAAACGGATTCGCTCGGCAGCCTCAGCCTCTAATCTCTCAGCAGCCAACGTGGATGTTGAGTGCTCTTCCGCAAGATCAGCAGTCATTTCAGTCAGCTAGATTCAGAATAAAGTAATTTAATTAGCAAAAAATAACATGGAAGCATCAAAAATTGCAAAATTATATACCAGTTAACTGGAAAAAGCAACGGAAGAGAATGAAATTCAGTTTGAAATGACTATTACTCATTGCATGAAATTTTTAAAACTTTCAAAAAATTAAGCCAAAATACATTTGGAATACTTAAAAAAAATAAAAAAGTCATGGATTTAGATGTTTGCAGAAATTAATACATTTCAGTCGCAAGAAAACAAAAAAAATCATTCCAAAATAATAGTAAAAACTTATCTGTATGAATCAGAGGAGGAATAAAAAAAACATCTCGTATCCAGCATTAACATGGGTGAGGAATTTATTTACAGGGAATGAATATTACAGAATGTCTACTCTAATCTACTGATAACATCCGTGTATTAGACAGACCTAAACAGTTAGGTGTTGTTCAAGCAAAAGGTTCACAAAGAAAACTTCACGTAGTATCAGTCAACCATGACTTGAATGATGCGACGAAACGTCATGTTAACTTCAAATTCAACACGATAAAACTGCCACTGGAAGCATTTGAATGCAGAGGCTATTAGAATATAGCATGGCTTGAAAAATATCGTCGAAATGCGGCTGTAAGTGGACCACATGTGGATTAATTTGAAGTGACGTGCTTGTTCGGAGTGAGTTCTGGTGGGGATATTAGGGGGACGAACAAAGGAACAAGGGTTAATCGGTGTTCTTCATTGTTCACCGTTTTGAGTAAGTGTTCACTCGACTGGCGAAAGACACCGGTAAATTATCCATAGCCGTGCATTTCACTCAAGCCAAACCGGAGACAATCACGAGGGAGGAAAAAAAGAAAAATGATTCCATTTCACTTGCGAGCGCGAATTGCAGCAAGTCGCCTGCAGAGCAATCAATACTCTCGCGAAAAAAGATAAGCCACGTGCTTCCCCAAATCGCAGCACACCTGGAGATCGCGGAGTTAATTCTTGATGCACAGGTGAACAAGAAGGGAGAAAAGCAAAATTTGAATAATAGAGAGAAAAGAAACATCACTATATCTTGTTTCGATTCCTGTGAGACGAAGTGGATTAGCGTTCTCACGACGCTCCGCTCCTTTCCTCACTAAAATGCTGTACATTGATCTTTATTCTTATCGCCAAGATATAGCACATGAATATATAGAATATAGCACATTGCGCTAAATATCAAGGAAAAATTATACGAAAAATTTACTTCGTTATCACCATTTAAACTTGTATCTGCATCCCATTACTTAAAAAAGCATCCTAAACGAAATCCACGAGGAGGTGACCAAAGTAAGATGCGTTTTTTCATATACCTTTATTTTTCTATCACATTGATCAAATTAATAAAAACAAAGCATGCTTTTATGACGTCAGAATCACGTCGTTTTTGGACTATTTTACGATGAATTTTGAGTAAATTATTTCTTCATTTCGTGAGATAAAAACTATTAGCGCCCGGTTTCATATCACTTAGTTCAAATTTTATCGATTATGACAGCCGAAGTTGTCGATTTCTAAATTCTAAGACAGTTTTGTTTTGTTTTTGACAAAGTTTGTTGAAAAGTTTGACTCACTGTTATTGTTCTGAACTTATATTCCCGTAAATGTCTCCCTAGAGATAAGAGATCATCATTATCAGCATCATGATAGGATTATTGGTAACAGGCCTTAATAAAAAGGCCCTGAACGTTACGAGTTCACGCGTTTAGAAATGTTCAGCGGAATAAAATACTCAACCTTTAAGCTGAAATCCGTCGAATACAACGCCGGGAGATTAGCGTGGCAGGTAGCCTTGCACTGTCAGTGCGTGAACGGACCACGAGCCGATAAATTCGCCGCGTCTTACAACAATTTAGAATAATTATGATGTGGATTAGATAAAAATAAGCACCAATATCTCCCCTCTCACGACCCTCCCAAACCCAAACCCTGAAAAATCGCCCAAAACTGCACTCGAAAATCTCATTAGGAAAGAGAGATAAAAAGCGAGGTTAAAAAAATAAAGAAAGAAATTTTTGTAAAATTAAAGCTGATTAGATCGAGAGTTGCACTGCAATGTCCTCTCCACGCCTCATCAAACCCGTCTCACAAAACAAGAGCGCACAACATTACACTCCGGGACCTCGTGTATAATGTTGGTGAGGATGCTACTGGGAGTTCTTTCCACCGTGACGGGTACACAGGGGTCCAGGGGGACAATCATCCTCACTGCTTCCGCCGCTCCGTCCTCCACCTCCTCCTCTCCCTCCAACGGAAGCTCCTCCACCAGCTCCTCCTCCTCCACGTCCTCCAGCTCCGTGATGGACAGGGGGTCCTCGGAGGAGGCCATCGAGGTGCGCGACATGGATCGCATGCTGCGACACTCGGACCCGTAGCGCAAGTGGGTCTTAATGGCGATGTTGGCAGCACTGCGAGACCTCCCCAGCGACCCCTCGGCTCCGCTGCCCTCCGCCGGATCCGCCCGCCCCAACCGCTTCCACTCGTCCATCACGTGGTCCGTCCTCTTGAGGAAGTCGGAGATCTTGTTGGAGAGCGCCGAGGACACCGTCTCGGCCATGCGGTGCGAGGGAGTGGGCCTCACCGCCTGGCGGATGGGGATCGAGCCCCGACCGGGAGCGGGGCTGGTCCGCCCGAGCAGGAAGGTCATGGCGGCGTCGAAGACGACGGGTTCGTCCCGGGCGACGCCCGCCACCTCGCCGGCCCTGGCGCCCGCCTGCGGGAACACCCTCCTGGGGAAGGACTCGGTGGAGGAGGAGTGAGACAAGGGAGCCGGAGGAGGGAAGGGAGAGTAGCCCCTGGAAGGGTAACCGGTGTCCCCGAAGTAGGATGAGGATGGGGTAACGGAGCGGGACCTATCGGAGTACGGCGGCGGTGTGGAGTATCGCCCTTCCGGACTGGGGGAAGCCCAGCGGCCGCCGGCGGACGGAGCCCTCGGTGGGTAGCGCTGCGGGGTGCGGGCCCGGGAGTACGTTGAGGGCCCGTTCTGCATTTGGGTGCTGGACAGCGATGGTGGGGCCATCCTGGGCAGGGAGGACCGCCTCGGGGAAGTCCCCGGCAAGTTTGCAATGGTAGCTGATCTCTTGGTGTAAGGCCGCGGGGGCCTCCGGGTTAGGCCCGCCATTTGGTCGATAGGAGGAAGCATTTTCGCTTATTTATGATCTACACTCCGCGAAGAAAGAGATCCAATTTATTCTTCAGGATGAGTGAACACTCAGAGATTTCATGGTTGATTCAGAACTTGACCTTTTCATTGCGATGAGAAAATTAAACCCACAGAGCTCGGCACAAAATAAATAATTTCTAAATAAACAAACGTTTATTGAAAACACACAAGAATACTAAGTAAAGCGGAGTGAGAAATCACTGAAATTTCAAAGCAACACGATATTTCACTCGAACTAAAACACGTCAAGATTGGATCGACGATTTAAAGTAGGCTACACGTCGAATTAAAATGATGGATTTTTTCACTCAAATTCAAACACACGTTAAGAAGAGGATCACTTCTTTAGTGAATTAAATTATCACAAATAAAGCACTTTTTTCAGAGAGATGATCTCTTAAATCCGTGTGCCACAGCCGAATCGGAGAGAAGAGAGTTTATTTCCCGAAGGTGGGGAGCCACTAATCCGTGTCTCCCGGCCGCGCCTCGAGGGGACGCCGGGAGCATCAGCTCGCGCCGTCCGGACCAGGGCGCCGGTTGGACCGCCGGCGACGACCGTTGGCTCCTCTCCGGCCTCCGGTGAGGCTGTGAAGCGGGGGCGGAGGCGAGACGAGTGCCTCCCCCGCGCCAAGCCATTCAGCAGGCCGCCGCCGCCTCCGGGGGTTGGGGGACCGCCTCCCCTACACACGTCGCTCGCCGACACATTTCCAAACAACGGTCCCCGCTCTAGCGGAGCAGAGGGAGGAGGAGGAACAGGAGGGGGAAAACCACCCCTCTCTTCTCTCAAAGCGTCTCCAAATCATCCCCTCCTCACACGGAACCCCTTGTTCCAGCGAGCACTGAATTCCTTCACTCATCAATTAAAGATCGCGCAAAAAAAGCTAGTCCAGAATAGGTGAAGGCACAAATATTCATCGACACACTGCCCCGCAAGACGCCTAAACAGGTGAGCGGCGGGGGGTGTTAGGATACCAGCCATTAACAAATAAAAAGGAAAAGCTCTGACGAAGTTCCGCCTTGCATTAATTTAGGATCTTTATTGTTCGGGAGAAAAACGAATCCCCAAACCTATCCGTTCGCAATTATCTCTCTTAATTTATCTTTTCTGGCCAACCTGGAAATATAGTGGAGTTCTAATATGATGTTCTCCGTGTCGGTTTTAAATCCCTACATTAACCGAGAATCCAGTTTCTCTCAACGATGAAATCCTAGCGTATCGTGCATTCTCCAGCCCTGGAAAATTCCATCAATTATTTATTTCCGCATATGCAGAAAACAACTCACAATGATCTATGATTTGATGCTGTGGAAACAAACAAATAAAACAACATTCAGCGCAGAGGATGAGCCCCGAGTCGGAGCTTGAAATGTTGGCCATTATGGAATCCCGAGAAGAGTTTACCCAAATCGCAACAACCTTTAAATTGAGAATCCCAACGATCAACAGCTGTACAAGCACAGACACTCACGCCCTGGATAGGTAGATTACCCAGGCGGGACTCGAACTCACGGCCTATGGATTCGCAGGACTTCACCCAGCCTCCACCGAGGCCGGCAAATACGAAGTACAGATCTCTACTGAGGATGGGAGATTGCTATGGAGCTTCGAGAGCGTGCGTGGAATCCTTGATGGGAAATAAGCTAATAGACGCGCTAGATGGGCGGTAATCGACAATTTTAGATGCAATCGCCCTTCCTCCGCTCGAATGTCAACTATGCATTACACCCTCCCCCAACTGCAATTCAGCTCATTACTCGCTCTCTCTGTACCCCCTTCCTTCCCTGCTTTTCCCGCTGCTTCTCTCCACGGGGCAATCCCTTCCTCCCTCGGAGATGCGCCCACTTCGCTTCATCCCATAAGCGACCCCCACTCCCTCCGCATCATATTCGCAGCCAACTGTTCACGCCCCCAGAATGCACCGCGCCGACACACGTCTCGGGTAACTCGGCACGAACAAAAACCCTCACACCAGTGGCTCCGACTCCATGGAGCCTGAGGGGGCCCTCAAAAATTCGTTATGGGTGTGAAGAAAAAATGTGTCAGGCTTGTCGATTTTCCCCGGAGTGTCCAGATATCGAGATTCGAGTTATCAGGGTTCTAATGTTGATCCTATGACTCTTCTAAAGTGCTTAAAAAACTTAAAACTCACTACTTATAAAATTTACCCGGCGCAAAATCCCCGGTTTGGTCCTCCCCAATATTTTTTGGAAGTCGGAATCCCCGCCTCACACGAACTATTAGGCAGATAACCTACGACTGAATTAATTTACACGGGGAATACATTTGTAAAACAACATTAGCAACGGGGATCGAGCTATTCCCGTATTTTAAAAGAACAAAAAAATAGGTTTTAAGTAGTGCACATGCAAACTTTTTCCCTAACGTCTAGACCATGTCTCAAAACTATCACGAAATATTCAGGAGTCTATCCGTACTGATTCATCACCGAAAATAAACTATGGTAATAAATGTGCATCTCAAAGACGGTCAGTCCGGTGCTAGGAGAATGATTGGTCTTCGGCGGATTTTTAGGCGGAAAACTGTTCGTTTTTTCATACATAAGGACCAAAGGGCTGCAATTTAATTGAAAGAACGAGACTCAACTTCTCCTCCTCGTTCGGGAGGCTCCAAACAGCACGTGGCATCACTAATGGCCGAGGAAAGAGAGAGAGAGAAGCAACCGATACGACGCGTCGGACGGTTTTCAGGAGAGACCGACCACCCTTCTGGGAGTTATTATTCCTCACCGGGACTCCGAACAATGAGTCGGGAGTGAATTTTAGAATCCAATCCCGTAAATTCGGTGAACACAAAGCCGATTCACATCCTAGAATAATGCTCGGAAAGAGAGACGGAATTGGGACGTGAAGGTCCACGTTGAATCATGGCTCCATTTCTTGTTACTCCGTCTTAATGACTGCTTTACATACGCAAGTACACGAAAGCTCAAAGATTAAGGTAACGATAAACAAAAAAATAAATACTGTTGCACCCTTATGCCAGAAAAATAAGCCAATACCTTAGTCGAGGGCAAATATTAGAGTGGAAATTTTGCTCCCGCTTTATAGAGATATTCAGGCTAAAATACAATTAAAGCCAATTTGCTTCCAAAATCTGACTTAATAAATTTCTAAAAATTTATTAAGATTTAGTATAAATATGCCATTTCAATTCAAATCTCAGAATACTCCGCAGCATTTCTAATGAAACTTTTAAAACTGTGAATCAAAGTGACGTGTAATCAAGAAAAAAGATCGTAAACTGAGAACTATAGGTAATATGAATAAAACAAATAATTTTTAAATATTTTAGAGCTGAAATAAGAGAATTGCTCAAGAGAAAACAACTTTTCTGATCGCAATTCAAGATTTAAACTCCACTCATTTCATGATAAGCACCGGTTTTAACGTATTTAATCCAAATAAAGACACATTTCTCGTCTCAACCCGTTCGACACCATCGCCCAATGTCCATCCATCGTGTGGCGGCGTCTTATCTAATAGCGTCCCTGTCCCCCATCTCAACGAGGCGACATCCTCTTGTTTTCTTTCGCCGGGGAAGGGGGCCGGATATAGACCCCGGCCAGGGCCTTTCGATTCCCCGCACCATAGGAGTGGGGGTGCGTCTGGCCCGCATCCAGCTACGAGCGAAAGGGAGGAGCAGAGTGAAGGGGGTTGCTCCTTCCACACCTCGTCTTCCCCTCCGCACCCCCTCCCCACCTCGCGTTCCCCTCGAACAATCCTCAACTGAACGGAATTCTCCCCTTTCCCGATGACCAAAACATCCGCCACTCCCCCCCCCTGAATTTTTCGCGGCCACCGAGTCGCTTCTAAAGGGTTGTTAAAATATTCCTGAATCCAAATTCCATGATTTTTCCCTGACAATATCTCGACAGATACATCGTTTTCCATGGCTCATTCACAGTCTACTTCCGACCATTACACATCATTTTTTAATAGTAACAGTCAATTAAAAATATAATATCCAAACTGAATTTGAATTATTTTAAAAACGCGTTTCTTTGCCATATTCAAAAAGAAATCAGTGACTTGTAAACTTGATTTCAGTTAAGTTAAAGTCACAATATGGTGTCAAATCTAAATTTAAAATCACCAAAAAAGACAGTACATTAATTTAACTCGGCAACTTAGAAACATTAAATAGGGAAACTTGCAAAATTCTAAATTTCCAAAGGCCAATTCACCGTGTCTTTCTTGGTCAAAGACCGAAGCCTTCATCCTGCTGACAGCACGGTAGTTCCCTTAATTCGTACGTCACGACAGAGTATCCCTTACACGATAGAAAAGATATTTCCTGAAATCCATCTGATTTTCCAAGCTCATTTCAAATCCCTTTGCTTATCCCTGACTATAAAAACACAGCACTAAATCGAATCGCGGAGTAGAATAAAGAGGATGACACACACTCCATGAATTAAAAAGTTCGTAGCGTAATTAATTCACATTTTCGAGTAATTTGAGTTTATGCAATATTTTTCCGTTATTTTCATCAAAACAAATCCAAGAGGAAATTTTCCTTTCCGCTTTCCTTCTATAAACAATCGACTTCAGTACATTCACTTGCATTTTGATCAACAGATAGATGCTTTAGCCGAACTTATTTCATGAAGTATGCGAATTCTTCACGCTTGCTTTGAACATTTTCAAAAATCGCGATGACTTGGGAAAATGTGTAAAATTTCAGAGGAGTTGTAAGAGAAAGTTGATATGTTACATTTTCAGAGTTACCACGATGCATTGGTCCAAATAAAATGTAAAAGTTTTCCATAAGCTCGATTTACACGAAGGGACTTGAAGGGTAGTTCTACCACTTATTTCATGAGATGTAGGCACACTCTGTGCTGCCCATAGCCACAATCAATTAAATTATATAGCAAGGGACATGTAAAATATGTTTGATAGAGACGGAAAAGATGGTTCATCGACACCAATTCTCAGATTGATGGGAGTAATAACAACTTTGTAATATTCAATCCAAATCACCCAATCGCTTACGGGTCTATCTGCCATTATCAAGGGTATAGATAGTTGTACCCTTAATAACGGCTGAATTCTATAAAAGTGAAACAGAAACTATTGGACCATTGCAGGAACTATTCGATCATTACGATTTGTCAAATTCAACTACAGTGCAGTAGGCGAGGTATATTACGGTCTTCTCAGGGAACCCTCCTCCACAAATATCAAGGCCCCCCACATCACGCTTCCAAATGTTTGACAAAGATTATTGGGACAACAAAGTCAAGATGACGGGCCTTATTCGCTCACATCACCTACGCCTCAACCCACGGCACTTCGTCAGGCGCGACGGTGGAAACCGCCGTCGGTGGTGCAGTCGGCGGCTCAAGCTGATATTTTTACTCGTATTATTTATATTTTCCGAAGCCCACGTGGAGAGAGAAGCAGTCGTAACTGTGTGAACCCCATGGTCTCGAGCGTGACGGCGAGAATTGCAAATGAAACGAGAAATGGGCGGCTCCAGAGAGACGAACGATATCTAAGAGGACTTACTAGATCGACTGAAATTTCAAGACACGAGTAACACGTAATACTTGCGTGACGTATAAGTTCGTCTAATGCCCTTGGGGATGATCATTGATGGTTTACACTTGACTGGTTCACTGAACATTCTTTGGCTATTCTGGACAATCAATTCTCCAATGCTCATTTCGTGAATATATCTCAAATTGACAAATAAAATGCCCAATCCATCTTAATGTAAGGGTGAGTGTGAAAAATGTTTATTTTTACTCGTGCCCTCGATCACTTATAGTTGAAATATAATGTTGGAAAGGTAACTTTGGGTGAAATAATAAGTTTTACAATGTAGCCGTTGTTGTTAGCTGGACAAGTGCATTTTTAAATAAGCACACACCTATTTGATAAAATTAATAAAAGATAATTTTGGCAGCTCAACCTAGTCGTATCCAAAATTATGAGGACCTGACAAGCCTAAATTAAGTGTCGTCTTACTGACCTATGACAAAGTATAATTTCAATTTTAGAAAAAAATACTAGGGTGCTACGGAAAAGGTAAGGGACTACTTTGGACAATCAATTCTCCATTGCTCATAGTTATCTCAATATTGAAGTACTTTCGCAAAGAAAAGGGAGGAGAATAAAAAAAACCATTCCGGATCCGGCTTTGAGGAATAGTTTGATTTACGCATTTATTTTTTAAATTAACTGACCGAACACGAGATTTCTTCGATGGCTTTTTCCCCGTTCGACCTATTGACATAGATGAGTACATGGCATATATTACTACATACATGATTCCTCTCAGACATATATACCTATGCTGCGCGATTACTGTGCCTTTAAAGCGATAAATCTATTTGGAAAGTCTTGCAAGTAGGCTACTCCATCAATTGTGTACAAGGCGATATAAAATTCCTTGGTGCCCGTGGTCTCTGTAAGTCTTCTCCCGTATCTCTGTAAATCTATCCGTGATCTTGGTAATTCTGCAGGCCTCAATCTAGTTTTTACAGAGGCTCAGAAATTCATACAGGTAGCCACACGTGTTCAGTATTTTTACTGCTCAAATGGTCTATTTCTGCCATTAATTAGCGCTTCTTATACAATCAGTAACAAGTACCTACGACTTTTTGTTCATAATCAGGTCATGAAAACTTCGGTCCTTCTAATATTGCTCCACTGCTACATCAAAGTATTTCCATAGTTAATCCCCTATCAATGCGTGGATGGGTATGAATAATTATCCCGAGAATTTGGTTGATAACAAAGGCAATGTTTACTAAAGCCCTCAATTTTGAATAATAAATCCTCCATTCCGTGAATCTATCTCAAATTGATAAATAAAATGCCCAATCCCTAGCATTATAGCGGCGAGTGTGAAAATTTTTTATTATTTATGGGACATATCTGCCACTCTTTGAATGCCATTGAGACTATTTGTTTCACTTGCTTTTTTATATTCAGTGATTGATCTTCCTCATGGAGCTTACCTTTCCACATACATCAATTTTATTCATCGAACAATTTAAAAACTATGCCCTACATCCTATCTCGAGACTTTTTCTTTAAGATATTTTCTACCCGTAAAAGCCTGTCATTCTTCCTTCCTTTTCCACTTTTCTCCATCTTTCTTTTCTTGTCCCTAGGCTCAGCTTTTCGCCCTCAGCTCCATTTTAGGGTTTTATCGGGTTCTGAATTACGCGTTTTGAAACGTTAGGGAATTTTTTTAAAAGTCGAATCCCGTGCGATCTTCCAAACCTTTCAGACTTAGCATCCACAGTAATGACTCATTTAATTCAATGATCAAAGTTTTCCGGTCCACACATATGTATTCCAATTAAAAAATGAGTTAATCTTCAGGAAAGTGTTCTCTCTTAAGCTCGCCATAAGGCCTATTTCTTTTAAATCTACTTATCCAGGAAATTTAATCGCCCCCAGTTGAATATTTTAAAAGTCTAAACTCACCTCTGCCTCAGCTCTTCAATGGTCTAATACTCGTGGCTTCAACACGAATGCAGCTATGGATAAGTTTGGAAATAGCCATCTCCATAGCCTCTAAGCAATAAGCGTCTAAATATCACTTATCAGGACATAACGGGACAAGCTCGTTCATTTCCAAGGATAACCTGCTGCATCGGGCTTTATTAATTGTGTATTATATATATTATTATAACAGTATATTATATTATAACAGTGCATTATAACAGTATTCTACCGATTCAGGTAGGTTTCCATGGAGTACTAAAGAAGTGATCTAGGAGCCTCCCTTTCCTTCCAGCGCTGCCTTCTTCAATTCACTGTAAGGCCTACTCCCTTTCAATCGATCTAAAAATCCTATTCTTTTCCTTCCCCTCCCTCGTTTCCCTTACACTCTACCCTCTAACACTATTTTCGACATACCCTCCCCGCTAAGGATTCGCTCCATCCACACATTCTGTCTCCTCCGTACCTCATCTAAAACTGCCTCTCCTCGCCAACCATATCCTTCTCCATACCCACATCTCGAATGCCTCCAATCCTCTCTCGTCTTCTTTCCTCAGTGTCCACGTTTCCGCACCGTAGAGAGCTACACTCTAAATCAAACTCTTCACTAACCATTTCTTTAAACTCTTACATAACGATCCTCTCAGAAGCTTCCAATGATAACCTGCTGCATCGGGATTTATTAATTGTGCACCCTCCCTCGTCAGACTTATGCCCGCTCCTACGGAATTGCTGAATTGCGGAAATTCCTGTTCATGAACGCCTCCTTTGCTAGTGCAACTCGCTTCCTGATGTCCCTGCTACTGTGTCCGTTTTCCTCTAATGTGCTTCTCAAATAGTTAAATTGCTCAACCTGCTCAAGTTTTTCCCCCACCCACTTTTATCTTAAGTCTCACATTCCTCGCTCGTGATACTTTACAAAACCGCATTACCTATTATTTATAAAAACTATCACTCTTTCCACGACATTAATGTTTTCAAATTTTCATTCCTCATACTCAGTCAACTATCAAGCCATTTAATTCTTCTAATTAATATAAAGTTTGGCTGAAAGGCGTGAAATATGAAATTAATTTTTCCTGTCGTTAATCTCTGATACTGTCATCTGGTATCTCGTTTTTTCTCCATATCTTTCCGGCTTTCCCTATTCTTTTCTTAATCTGGCGCTTAACAACCACTTGAGTTTCTCCCTCTAACACCCTCCCCACCCCCCACCTTCGATCACTCCTGCGGAAATGGTTCGTTTAACGCGCGTCTGCCACCCCCACCCCCTCTCCTACCCTCCCTCCAACCCCTTCCCCTCCACACCCTCCCCTCTCGGATCTTTGCCAAATGCGGTTAGAAAATTTTATTCCGTGTGCGCATGTTAGAGTCCTTTTTTCTTCTCCTGCTGACGCAATCCATTCCTTTGAGGGGCCGTGGAAATATTTACCTCTCCGTGTTTTATCCGGAAGATAGGTCTCCCATTTGGTACGGGTGCGGTTCGATTGACGTCTTTTGCTCTGGACGACCTAAGATGTGGGTATATCTGTCACTCTTTGTTGGAGTTGGAATGGAACCTCTGTCTCTGCTATTAAAAGATTATTTATTGCGTAGGGTCGCACGAATTTTCTTAGGGTTATGCGCTCGGGATGATTATGTGGTAAATGTGTCAGCGAGGGAAAATGACAAAATAACCATCAATCCGAAAAAAGAATTTTCGTGTACATATAGATGCTCCTCAAAACTGCTTATGGTATGATATGGAATTGTTTGTAATTAAAAAGCACTGCAGGAACAAGTGACTTTGTACGCAGTCACGCGCACGGGTGCAAATGTAATTTTATAACGGCGTACTTCATCCGTTGGTGTATATGTTCGTAATTAGCTTCAATATAACGTTGAGGGTTCTTTCTCGACACTCTTCGACCTAATTTTTCCAGATGGTATACGTTAATTCTCGATGTGGTCACCCTCAGTTATTTCGTGAATTCAAGGTGAAATAATTGGCTAAATTTTCATCGTTAAGAATAAGTATTAAATTTAACGCGGTTAGTCTCATTTTGATGGGTGGGTAGAATTTTAAATCGCTTTTAACGAACGGCGTTCTTTTTAGCCTTTTTTTTTAGAAAATACCGAGGATGCACAAGAATAAAAACGGGCGAGGCTGCGCACTTGATGGGTAGCGTAACGGCTCCCTCAATCATTCGCGCGGGGGAGACAGCTGAAGAGCGACATGCGCCCACTCCCGCTGGATTCTCGTTACGTCGCTTGCATTCGTAACTTCCCTTCGGGGTCAGTTATTAATATGCGCTTGACAAGGGCGTTATGCCCGTGCGTTTGGAAGGCGTGAGTATACCAACCAGCAAGGTCGGGAAACGGTTACTCAAACGTCCTTTGGATGACGGGACCGTGTGCTAGCAGGTTTTTGTCGGGTCCTTAATTACGCGTTTTGAAGCGCTGGAGAAAATGTTTCGCAGTTCAATCCCGTACGATTTTCCAAACAGTTTAGACCTAGCGTCCACTATAACGACTCATTTAATTCAATGGTCGATTTTTTCCGGTTTAGGCATATGTATTTCATTTAGAAAATGTGTTGATCTTCAGGAAGATATTCTATTTTAAGCTCGTCATAAGGCCTATTGCTTTTCAATCCATCTACGAATCCTATCCTCTTTCTCGTTGATCTACAATTCAACGTCCTTCCTTCCTTATATTATGACATGCTCATCTACTGATCTATCAGCATTCGCTCAATCCACACAATTTGTGTCCTTATATCCTCCAGTTTCCTTTCCTCACCGTGAGTCGCCAATCCTTTCTCGTTCCTTTCCCTCTCCATCCATCTCATCATGCCTATTCTCCTTAGTAGATGACTCCAGACAGAATGGAGTACTACCTATGGTATCACGTGTAACGCACTGTCTACATGTACGAGGAAATCCTGATCTTCTCTTGCCGATAAATCTAAGTGGTATTTTTTTCCTTCATACGTACGCCTGTCATCATGTACTGTAGTGGGCCAAAAACTCAATTAATTACGCTTTAAGAAGGGGCACATGAAAGAATAATTCATACCGCATACACACAGCACGATAGCGGATATCCCTTAAGACAACGTCAACAACGTTTTTCAATCATTAGAAATCACACTAATACTTTAGAAATAAGATCAGACATTCAGGCGTTCATGAATATGCACCAATTAGTTATTCTCCTTCTAAGAGTAAATGCCGCCTATCAAGATAGTTACTATAGTATCCAGTCAATCTACCCCCTTGTGGCTTTTTGCGAGAGTTTCATCCTCACAATAAGACGTTAGAGGTATTCAATCTCATTCACGAAAAAACCTTTTGGATATCTATATTAGAGTTTTAATGAGTGTATCCTTTTCTTTATAATGCTAAATCATACATGAAAACATGGGAAAACGTAAAATCAACTTGATCGTACACAATGAAATTTAACAGAATAGGACTTTAATAGAATAGACTCGTTCAGTATGGCAAAGATTCCAGGTTCAAATCCTGGGCGAAGCCTCCAGACAATTCAAACAAGAATGCTCTAAATGAGAGGCGGCTCAGGGAAACGAATTGCCCTTCCTCCGTTCCATTACTGGGTGAACTTTGCTCACCGGTGACTTTGTTAGGGGAGAGCTCTACCCTTACCTATCGACATAAACCTACGGGTTGAATCACTGAGTGAGTATCTCGTTCGAAACGACCGTTTAAAATAGGCCTGTGATATTCGTCGTCAACCAGTGCTCATAGCCCTTTTCCTTCTGCATCCGACCCCAAACTCCTTCTTCGAATTGTACACGTTCCGCTTGGAAAAATTCCAGGAGCGCATTTGTTTTTCTCAAAGTTCTTCTCCGGAAGTTCAGCCTTTAATCTCTTCCTTCGGTGGGATTCGCCTGGAGATTTGTATGTATAAGCGATCTGCAAGCGATGCTTGTCGTCATTAACTCTTTCGCAGTCAAAACATCAGCGAAAGAAATTTCCCTCGCAGCGTTGAACGTTTGATTTCCAGGGTAATAGCATTTATGTTTATCCAAACCCGAGAGGTTTTCCCGGCCGTTTTCACGTTTATTTACGGTGAGATGCCAAAAATAACGCCATTTTATTTTGAGTATTTTTTACGCTGGTGTAAATTTTTCACGACGCGCAAACATAAGCTGTTCGAAAGATCATGTATGATTATCGATACAAGGATTCAAAGATAAAATGATGCTAAGGTACATTCTTATCTTTGTACTAGTTGCTAAATTTGACTTCACGATTAAGTCTTTATTTTTTTGATTGACACTTATTTTATTTTATTAGTTCTTGTTAGCTGCATTTTTCATATTTATACTCGGGGAACGTAAAATTAGGCAAAGGAGGATAAGTTTTACGAAATCCCAGGTGTGCCATAAAGAATTAACCAATTTAAAAAAATCATCACTTGGCATTTTAGGGATTTTTATGGAGCAATTTTTCAATTACAATTTTGCAGATTTGCAATCACGTGGTCCGTCTCGTTACAGTTGCGTTATGTATGGAACTGATAATTTTATGGAACCATCGTGGTAGGAAACGCTTACTTCGGCGAGGGACGAATTTAAATATCGTAAGGATATACCGCGCATAAAAAATTAGGTTCATCCGTCATATTAACACATTAATATCATATTTGTAAAAAACAATGTTTCCATCTAAGATAGTTTTCATAGTAACCATTAAAATCAGCTAAATATTTTAGGGACACGATAAGAATCAGCTAGTAATTGGCTGAGTAAAGGCCTTGGGTACGCGATGACTAGTGTTTGATCTTACGGTGCGAAGCGTCTCATTTTGCAGTTAGCTGTGGTAGTAGGTGATAATTCCTACCGGGCCAAACTGGCTTAATTACAACGCCTACTTACTGGGAAGTGCAAATGAAGCCAAAACTTATTATTAGCTGTGATTTTTTTGTGTGATTTTTTGATCGCATCGTAAGATATAACTACGATGATCATGATTTGAATAATTTGCTTATCGCTAACGTTGGCTGATCTGTATCCCCGAATCAACATGGTTTATCGCGCTAAAATCCTAGCCTTATCGCACTATCGTCCTTACCATCGCCCTAAAATCCTCGTTCATGCTCATACAATGGACGCGTCACAGAAGCCTGTAGTAAGGAATGAGATGAGAAGAACGGTTTATCGCTGCTGTGTGTATTTTAGTGACGCGGTTGAAATCAGTGTCTTTAAATCGATCAGCGAAGTACATTTTCGGAGAGGCCCTTGTCTCCTTGCTTGTTGCTCATCTCATTAGTGCTTTTGGCTCCCGGCGCTGTCCCCTTTTATCTCGAAAATCCCTTAAGGTTCGCACACACGACTGCACCGTCTTACCGATTGTGCTGTGACTGCGCGGTGAGCACGTGTAAAGTGAGTCGTACTTAGCTTTGTGTAATTTTAGAAGTTTAATTGGAGTTTTGCGCGGTGGTGATTTTTGGGGAATTCTCGGCCGGCGTGGACTGAAGAGAGCTCAGTGCCCTTTGTGAGCTCACTTCCTCATTCTCCTCCAGCGCTTTATTTTCGAATGCATCCCGGCGTGTTTATTTCTGAGTCACCACGCAGACTGGGATGCAGGGTGGCCCAGTTGTGCGTCTTCCCTGCACGCGCGTCGCATTTGTGCGAAGACGCTTGTTTAACCCATTCGGGTAAATAGCCGGTGATTCGCCGGCGCGATATAATTTCCCTTAAGGTAAAGAGGCAGCAAACCACCGGTAGAGTGATTATCGTAAAATTTGAATTTTTTTTATGACGAATGGATAAATATTATCCTAAAAATAAATATAATGTACTAAAATGATTAAAATTATCCTATTACAACTAAACATATGAATTATGCAATAAAATATTGTGTTGCATAAAATATTAGGTAGGTAAATGAAGACTTCAAGAAAAATTAAAATGGGATTTAGGTCCGTAATTTCCATGGAAAATTAAGAGGCGAATGGGATATAGCATTTCGGCCATGTGGTCAGTAGTGACGCTGGAATGATTAAGAATACGCGATGTGATCAGCAACACGATACCCGTCACTTCCAATGTTTTTTTTATTATATTAATAGCCATCATTCATCCGAAATTTTTTTTCGCGCATGAATTCCTATCCAGATTGTCACACCCTCCTATAATTATTTTTGAACTAATTATCTATTTTTATTGTTCTTATTTCCTATTTCACTAAAACATTTTATAAATAGTTTCCTTGCTTTCTGATGCGCCAACGAGTTATCTGCCAATTTTATTTTTCGTAACGCTGCGATAATGGATTTATATAAAATCATTAGCGATGCATGAACGTTCATTCGTAAACTTATCAATCTGAATTTTCTGGATTCTGGATGTATTACCATTTTATTCACATAAATATACGGTTATTCTAACAGCTACATCTTTTTAGGCGAAGATTGTGTAACTCTTAGGGCAGCAAATAGAAGTTATCTCGTTCAATTGAATTCCAAAGCATCTATTTAAACGTTGAAATAGTCTGATTTCCATTCAAATTTAAGTTTCACCTTATTTTTTTTAAATAAAAACAAATTTACCATGGGATAATCGGTATTAAAATTAAATTCGATTGAAATGACTTTCACCAAATATTCCCATAAATCAGTAACATTTATACCGAAGATTTAATTGATCCAGAGCAGAATAAATGTTCAAATTTCAATAATTCATTGGAGACTATTGAACCAAGTAAAATGAAACTCGTAGAGACAATCATCCTACACAAAAATTTAAAAGGCGTACCGTCGTTACATTCTCAGCTAAATTCATTAAAATTATTTTTTTAGCAATTATGAAGGTCTCTGGTACTACCTCTCCACACTTAGCACAAGTGCTCAATCGCTCATTTCGTCTCCATACTATATTCCTATCCTATCTTCAAATTCTATCCTATCCTATCTCCATCGCTAATCATAAAAGATGTACCTTTTACGCAATGGAAATTTCAAGACGAGATGCCCGCCTAGGCTAAGCGGAGGACATAATAGGATCGAGAGAACGCGTAAAAAAGCCGAAGAGTCGCTCGACCCGTGCCGGACGATTACGGAACGAGGTGGTGGAGAATAGCCGCCCGCAGGTTGTATGTGATCGGCCAAGGAACTCGATCGGAACTAGATTGAAGGCGGACTCCTTTGGCGACAGTCCGAGGAATGCGAACGGGGGAATCCCGAGGGAAGGGCCATCGGCAGCCGGGTAAAATTATCGCAGCGGACCACGGCGCATGCCACGCGATGAGCATCCTTTCCACACGATGGCCGTCCGCAACTGGACACGGGCCATTCTCACTTACATCCTTCCCATATTACTGATTCCAAGACACCTCCCACAGCTAAAATCTATACGGCGATACGGGGAAAGTTCACAAACTTCCCTGAATGGGAGAAAATTATTAATTGAAGAATTGATTCCTAAATAAAATTGGCCTGTTTCATGCATTCCTTGCTTAAAAACAATAAACCACAGTACATAATTGACTTCTCACCCAAGAGAATAACATTGTCTAATGTTGTTATTATAACTGAACCAACTAACTACATGCATCACATTATCGATCCACATCATTTGAAAAAACTCACCATTGCCACCTTACAAACATGAAACAACCTTCCTAAACCAATCAAAGTCCCTTCATCACGGCAAAAATTCAAAAAAATTACCCTAATTCCCAACTTGCCTTAC
The DNA here is from genome assembly GCF_921293095.1 of Ischnura elegans. Classification (NCBI taxonomy): domain Eukaryota; kingdom Metazoa; phylum Arthropoda; class Insecta; order Odonata; family Coenagrionidae; genus Ischnura; species Ischnura elegans. Next base: position 18,566,195 of record NC_060248.1, read on the forward strand.
CTAATTTACCATTTCAACGTTGTATAATAATATACGTATGATGTGCATTCTTGCAGTGTATTTTCCTTGGTTACTGATTTCCCATAATTATATTGCTTTGACATTAAACTGAATTCTGAGCTTAAAACTGTTTAAGAACAATGCTCCATTCGGATAAAATAATCTGAGAACAATAAATTATATTAATAATTTTCATAATTCACACGTCTCAAACTTACCCCGGGGGGATCTCTACCCTACCCATCTGGTGGAATCACCGAGTGAGTGAGATTAATATTATTATTGCACGTGATTTTTGGTACACTAACATATTTTTCGCGAACTTCTCAAGTTAAGCTTAAGTTCAAATTTCAGCCAAACCTGCACTCTCACTCCATATGTATATATGTCGATTAATAATAAAATCCTGTGGACCGCACAAACGTTTTCCTGTCATTATGCTATCAGCCAAAGAGTACGGAAGGCGAGGTTACTGTTCACTCCATACACGTGTGCTATGCGGGTAGTATTAACTCTTTCGCGGCAGGGGCAACGATTTCTCAAGCAATCTGGCTCCATGACAAATCCATCACGCAACGTATTAGCATAAAAGTCAACCCTGAAATGAAGTATATAATGAGTATAAAACAATCTTTGGGATCCAAAAGCCTCCTTAAAGAGCTGCCAGACTTCCCGCTAAAAGGCGGAGGTATAGTCGCGTGAGAGCTCTTTCTTTCACCAGGACTTCCATAACACCTGGAAGGCTGGACGCTGTACGCCATAAGGCTGGACGTTGTACGCTATTGCTCTGTTAGTCTTTATTATGACGATGTAAACGTCGAAACTAGTTGACAGTTAAAATAAAAGTTTGTGGAATAGTAGTGGGTTTTGTTTCACCATGAACATTCCATAACACCAGGTTCTAAGTTACCAGACGGAAGATATCAGGGATAGCATAAAATTTTTATCTTTATAATCTAATTACTCGCGTTACTTTTTTCGATTAAATCAAGTAAAGGCTTACCTCTTTCATTTTATAGTAATATCAACTTAGTATTCCCGGCACTCGGGTTCCATTTGCATGTACCATGTAATTTTTATAGAAAAAGCCAAATTTATCCTATCAGCTCGAAAAAGAATTAATGTCAATATCACGGAAATTGAGCAGATTATAATTCTAACGTAAATATCCGCTAGCGTGAAAATGGAATGCTCCATCTTAAATTTGTTTGAACAACGGTTCATTCTACTACGTAAATATTTCGAGTAAAATATATAATTATACTAACTACCATTAAGCAAGGCAATTTCTTTTGCCAGTAGCTGACGCTTTCGATGTCGGCACGTGGCAGCGGTAGTTTACCTGATAATAGGCTATTCTCACCTCAAAGAATTTAGAAAAAAAAAACGAATCCATTGCAACAATTTTCCGAACTAAAATTTACAAACTAAAGCCACTATTCATTGACCCAGGGCATGTTGAGTAACCGGTAGCAGGCGAGTTTTATCGAGTTCAATTTTTGTCGGATTTTCACCAAATTAAAGATTAAGAAATTTTCACGTATTTAGCATTCTAAAAATCCTATAAATTGAAGAAATCGCAGCGACAACAATTAAATTAATTGTAAAAGTGTATGGTACTTATCTAAATGAGGTGCATAGTTTACATCGGCGTTCAAAACAGATGACAACAAACGATCGAATGACCAAGCAGCTTAGTGATATGACATTATTTTATACAGTTTTTCATCCTTCTATTTTACATAAAATCCGAGAGAAAGGATATCCAAGTTTTGATTTGGCGGACCGGATTGTGCAAGGGTGGGTTCGGTTTTTGGGTTGGATCGGGGCATGGTGTCTGTGAACAGGACACAATTTTCTCGCCTTTTCAAATTTTCCATTCGAAAAATCATTTCCTCAGCTCGAGGTAGATTATTTTCCTCTGGAGGTACTCGACAACGCCCTTTTACTCGTACATTATTTCATGTCATATAAAAGACGGAATATCCAGTACTGTTTAGAAAGTGAAGTTAATGAAAAATTCTAAATTTGGAGAAAGTTAGGCAAAAATTGGCCATTCGATAAAACTTGACAGCTACCGAATAACCCTGTTGAGGGGACTGCATTGAAGGAGGCCCAAGAACATGGAGGTTAAGCGTTACATCTGTCGCCGCTTCGCGTGCATTTTATTGGGCGGCGCCACTAGGCAGCTGTATCTCGTTCAGGTGTGTCATTCGCCATTATCCGTTGTGGAAGTGGTCTTTTTTAGTAGCCAATCGTCTCTCATGCGTTAAATATGTGGTTTATATGATTAAGTGGCTCAGCTACGTATTACTGCCGTGCATTTCCCAGCGAATAGTGGATGTCGATGGCACCGGTGGCGCTGCGGAGTGGCGATTTTTAAATCTGATTTTAACACGCGCGGAGCGATAGCAGTTATAGGTTATGGACTTGAGAATCCTCTAATGCAGGGGTGGGCAATTGTTTGGGCTTAAGGGCCACTTTGCATGAGCGGAGGTTATCGGAGGGCTGCACCGTTTACAATCATTGTATTCATCAGTTAATATTATATCTAATTTCAGAAAAAATACGAATTGTATAATAAAAATTAAACAATAGTGGTAGTTCTATTCTACTTATTTATTAGGTTAACTCTATTTATTTAGTTAAATTTCTAGTTGCTAGCACATTTAATTACGTATTCAATTTAATGAGACAAGTGTACCCTATCACATTTTTTTTAATTCTGTGTCGGGCCATCACAAACTCTGTGGCGGGAGGTATGTGGCCACAATTTGCCTACCTCTGATCTAATGAAATATTCGTGAACCATGCAATGGATTCGCGTCGCGGTGTTGCGGGCAGTGGGCGAGCGAGGGCGCTTCTCCCCGGCGCGATTTGTACCTTTTCCCCACCTGCCCCCGACAAGTCGCTTCTTCAAAGCCGCGAGTGAGAGTGGAGAAGTGAAAAGGAGGGGTAGGGCTGCATCGGCGCTCGCCGTTTACGCACCGTACTCCAGTGGCCTATATTTAAAAGCGGAGGCGGCGGGGGAAGGGGAGGAGTGGGGGAGCCAAGGACTCTGAGGGATGGTGTGGGAAGGGAGCAACACGCGGCGAGGAGATAATGAGGAGAAAAGGACTCCCCGGGGTCCACTCTTCAAAGAAAGGACAGTGACAAACGCCTCTAAGGGGTTTCTGACAGCCACTGCCTCAATTTAGATAAAAAATCTCTGAGCTAATCCTCTTCAGAGAAAAATCTTCCACTTCTCTAAGCACGGCGAATTCGGTTTCCCTAGTGGTAACTTACGTCGCAGTTATGACAGCGTTGAGTTTCTCCCATCCCAATACCCTTACATAATTAAATTGAATTAACCATAAATTAATAAGCATATAAAGGTAAGTATCTTTAGAACACGACAATGTGGGGCAACTATGAGTTTAAAGCAAGGGGTAATGATGGATAAAATTTTTATGGTGGCAGCTATTAATAATTATGCTCCACAAAAATACTCAGGCTGCTTTTTCCTCATACTATTAATAATGAGGACAGATTAGGGTATTGCATTAACAAAAGAGTTTTCAAATCGTGGAAATATAAATGGAAATACTATTAACGTTGTTATTACTGGAGATAAATAAACCTACGCGACGCTTTCAAAATTGAATTCATCCTCCATTAGAGCTTTTTACCTTTTTCTTGAGAAAAATTAACCCCGAGGAGTGAATTCACCGCAAAGAAATTATAGAACCCTAATAGAATAAGAAAAGGTCCGATATATAAAATTTATACTCAATTTGGATGACAATAATCACATACAAGGACAAATATAAGATATACGCTTGGATTTACTATTTAATGCACTTTTAGGCCCACTCAACATAAAAAAACCTTCTTTATACACTTATAAACTTTTACTATTATCTTCAAAGAATCAAATGAAGTGCCTATCTAATAGAAAAGAAAAAAATCATGGAAACTCAAAACATGGGAATCTCGCTGAGTTCTTCCGAGGTTTCTTCGAAAGAATTATAAACTTTCATTCTTGACCATATGAAGCTACAAGGCATTTATATGCATCGTGCTGTTAAAAATATTTACACTGCAATACTAATCGATGATTTATGTAGATGAATCTTTAACAAGTGAAACCTAAAGCCCCAAATTGTACATAAACTTAAAGTTTGAATAAACAGTCTAGAAATCCGTAATTTAACTTCACAGAAAAATATGGAAATGACAATATGTCTATGGTTCAAAATGACTTCGATGGTTTTGTGTGGTTCACTCCAGAGAAAAAGTAGGAAAGAAAAAAAATGCCAAGGGATATATGTGACGGGGACGTGCTTTACAACTTCATACCTAAACTCAACTTCATTAAAAATATCAGCATGAAAATAAAACAAATATTTAACCAATGTTCGTGATTAAAACGACAAGTCCACTCCAGGAGCATTCCGAGATCAGTGCAGATAAAATGAAGTGCGACTTATCATCAGACAGGTCACCCTTTCCCGAGACGCAGATCGCCGTGTCGTACGTTCAGCTCGACGAAGCACATCAAGTGGAATGGAAGGGTACGGACCATCACGCTCCAACCGACTGCAAGCACTTGCTGATGAAAATAGGCGGCCGCGGAATTTCAGAGAAACGGAATCAATTTGTTCCGCTCATTTCCGAACGCACACGGCCACTGGACATTGAACGTGCGTCAAAAGATGGTGCAGACCACTCCTTCAGCAAGAACTACCAGCTCCGACTCTCGGAATTTCCTGTCATTAATCTAAATATCACACTTTCCAGCGACGCCAAGGTTGTTCATGAACTGATAATTTTTTAGTACACACATGAAAATTTAGAACATAGTTTCAAAGAGCATTCTTTTAACGATAAAAAATTAGTATTCGTATACCTGATCTATTCCATATAATTCCCCGATAAAACTTGTTTGATTTTAATAAATAAACTGAAATACCTGTTGAATTAATCGATAAAAATTATGAAAAGCATGGAAAAATAAAATTTTATGAAGCAGGGACACACGCCTAAGGGCGTACAATACGTTGGCACCGTAACGAAAAACCTGGGAATATATGTAGTATTTTTGTAGCAACCAACAGCATTTTAGCTCAAAAGTTTTTAGGGAAAATAAAAGATGAATTATTTCAGATATTGAATATGGGATTGATCCCCGAGAGCATCTGTAAATATAACGAGTAAAAGCCTTGGAAATTTGTAGGGGTTTAAAAATGAAAAGACTATATAAGTTAATAGGAACTTGAAGGGTACACAATTGAGAACTTTCTAAAACAATGAGACATAGATAGTAAACTGAGGATTATTAATTATGTGAATTGGAAAGAAAGAGATTCGAGGAATTACAACAAGATTTCAAAATGTGAAAGTTTACTCCAAAATGAATAATCTCGGCACGAGAGAGTTTTTCATGAATTATAAAGTGAACATTTTTAATCGCATCAAAGAAGGGTCTTCAAATGATGAATATTGAGCACTGGCGTGAGCGATTTTTTCCTTGGTGAGGACGATTTTAGATTGATTCTTGCGGAATGAGAACAGGTTTTCCACCCTCTCACACAAAAGGGAGCGATCCTCGAAGTAGGAGAGTAGAACGTCTTCTTGAAGCATCACCCAATTCGAAAGTCAAAACCTTGAGGCGGACTCAAGTTCAGCGACGAGATGGCAGGCCAGGCGGAATAAAAAATACTGTCCCTCGGACAGAAAGACGCACGCCGAGTCCCAAATCAACTCACGTCCATTTGCACGCGTTTGGCTGCGTCGGCGGCGAAGGGGTTGGGATTGGGAGGCGGGGGAAAAGGAGGAGGGCACTCGCTATTGGGGGCGATAAATAGATGAGAAGATATAACGGGGAAAACAACTCTATTCGGACGAGACGTGAGCGTGGGGGAAGATGGGAAGGGGAAACAAATACAGAGCGAGATACATTGGAGGAAAAAAAAAAGGATCCGCGGCTCTTGGCGCCGACCGAGTACACTCCACTCCTCTTTATGATGAATATACGCAGAGAAACGAAGGAACATCCATTTTCATGAAATTTATATAATAAGCTCTTCCGATTGTACTTCAATTGAAAATGATTGGACTTCCGCCATTACATACATTTGAAAATTGACTTTGAAATCCAAAATTTTTTCCAGGCACGTGAGTCGAAAAAATAATCATTATGATTGACAGTGATTGTCGTTTTGAAAAAAATGTTACATTCATTTTAAAATCGTGAATTGCTTTCTGAGAAAAGTGGTGAAATGCTTTCCATAACTAAGAGGATTTAGTGTTTCCGGGAAACTAATGGTATTCTTCATTAGGGGGAATAACTTTCGTCTTCGAATGATTTCCTTGCATACAATATAAAGTAATCTCTCTAAAACTGACATTAAACTGAAGAAAAATATTTCGAAAGACGGATGGAGCAAAAGGAATATTTTATGCTAATTCAAAATTGTGAACTAAAAATAAAGAGTCGGTTTCTTAACTTTTCAATTTATTTCCGATAAAAGAAAATTATATTAGACGGCCTTGATGTATTTCAAAGAGAGCGGTTCTTCTTCCAAGACAACACAGTTTCAACCTTTCACTACTGGGAGTGCATGATGAAAGAAAGTGCATTACAGACTTCAAGTTCGCCCAAGAGGCTATTTGCAAAACACTTAGTGCGCAATTGTGTAACACCGAAGTGATTTCCTGTCCAAGATGAATAAAAAAACATAGTTGAAACATCTTCCTCGGTAACCAACACGGAACTAAAAACAAACAAACACCTACTGAATATTGGAGAGCTTTAGCGAGGAGCAGAAAGACGTAAGGAGCACGAGTAATTAATGAGACAGCCAGCTCAAATGCAAACCAACTACTCAAATTACAACAAAGGATAAAAATTCCACCACAACTATTTTTGAAAGGCAAAAATTTGGTGAAATTCTGCAACACTTATACAAGATGATACACGATATCCTTTTTACAGAACCGGTTAGGGGGTGCAATGAAATCAATTTTCAGTTTGAGGATGTGGCTACTCTACGCACAGGTCCTAAAACCTCATTCTTATGAAATAAATAGTAAATTTTGCGGATCAAATAAAATAAGACAGATGTTAAAATAAGTTCAACAGATTTAGGCTTCAATTGGTGGAAGTTAGACATATTTAAATAAATAAAATATCGTAGCGCTTTTCTACAAGATTGGTACAAGATGGCTCAGTGAGCCGAAACGCGTTGCACGCATAAAAAATCTCGTGGAAAAGTGCTACGATCTTTTATTTATTTAAAGATGTAAAAATAATTTATACCCAAATTCTGACGCATCAAGTCACCATTGAAGATGTATGGAAATTGCGAACTGCGAGTAGGTACCACTGTAAAAATAAATAGCTATATCACGTACATAGTCCAAGAAATACAATTTCAATCAACAAGGCCAACGCTAAAAGAATTAAGAAGGTGTAATATAATACAAGAGGGAGTGCCCAGTCGAAGAGGCTACAGTGGAAAACATTTCGCGAATGAAGTGTTTTCACCAATGGCGTAATCTAAGGCTGGCGCGGAGTAACAGGCTTTTAAGCGATGCTCCATCGGAGAAAGACAAGGAAATCCGTAATGCGATGCGAGACCGAATTAGACAAGAGATGCCACGAAAAAAAACGGAGGATCAAGTATACAAGTCGAGGTAGCTAAGGCGGCGAAATCTTTTTTCGAAACCATTCAGTTTCAAGATAACGCTTAAACAGGCGTCTGTTGGGAATAATTTTCAAGAGGAACGTTATGGTCCAGTCGATTATGCAAAAGGCGTTCGAGAATAAATGGGCAGCGGTGATGAAGTTTAAGATTATAAGAGAAAAGGAAAAGATAGGGCTTCGTTAAAACCAACTTGACTGAACTTAATTTGATGTAACTAAGAATTTGAAAACTTGAGAAGCCTACATCTTCACCGTAGCCAACCGAGTACACAACCGACGTCACTCGAGATTGAATTGTCCCTAGACGAGAAAAGCAACTAATTGACTCCATAATGAATTGCTGGTGAGAGTTAGCACATGAGAAATAAATTAAAAATTTGCATAATCCATAAAAATCCATAGAACTACAAACAATAATAGCAGCACACAGAATACAAGAAAAGTCTCATATCGATGGGGGTCTGTATTATATAGGAACATGAGCAGATAATGAGGTGGCTGGCGAATATGCAAAACAATTGTAAACTTGAAAAGAACAGGGAAGTCGCCTAAAAGAAACCAGAGGCAATTAATGTCCAACGGCAGACATAAGAACCAATGATAGTGTTCCAAAACCGATTCCACGGTTGATACACGGTCTGAGCAGTGATTGGTGGAATCTTTCACATTTGAGTCAACATGACATTGAGTTAAATTACGCCATATTAAGTTGTTCTTAACCGAGCTTAAGGATGAGCGAGCGGTTTGGGTAGCGAGCATACGAGCGGTTTGGGTACAAATATTAAAATAGAGGATCCTCAAGTCAGTAAATGTGCTGTCACCCACCATGAATAAACTGGTTTATAGAAGTCGCCACTTCCGGCGTTGACGGTAAACCGATCCGAGTTACTGGGAAAAAAGAAATATAATCACAAAAATAGACTATAATCAGATAAAGTTTTACTAGATATGATAAATTCTGTTGACTTCGTTATTTTAAAACACTATTCCCCTCAAGAAGAAGTACTTAACTGTAGACATTAGGAATATATGGATCACTCTCATGGTGCCCTGCGGATTCTATTAAAACCGATTATAAAACGGTAGATGAGGCAGCAGAAAATAACCTTCCACGAAATGGGATTATGTATTCTCGCTGAGTTTGGGAAAGAGGATGACGTTGTATGTGGCGATCACCATCCCAGGTTCTCGCGATTGGAATTCGCGGGGTGGGTGGGGGCGGGGTTAGCGAGGGGCAGCGGGCCAAAACACATATCGGCGATTTCCATCGCGAAGTGGACGAGGGGCTGGGCTGAGAGCCGATTAAACACTCCACGGTCTCAAGCTGCGGCCAACGCGATTTGAATACTCGCATAATGGGTTTCCGGATAACACAAAGGATATTATTTTTAGGCCAGAAAAAAACCTTTCAAAATATGACGGCAACCACAAAAATACGGGAGGTACTCAGCTGAATTTGAAGTCCAAAATAATTCCTTCCTCTAAATTCCATTCACGAAGTTAAAGTAACACATATTTCGTTTTAAAGAAGTCAAAACACACCTATAACCTGTGGTCACACCATGCGACCAACAGAGATGGAAAATTCAGATCACACACGATATGCCATTGTTTATAAGGATCGAGCTTTCCAATTCTGACGGCAGCCAAAAATACTATTACCACAAAGTTAGTCATGACGGACAGAAAAAATCATATAAAAACTGTGTTTCAAGAGGCAAAGATAAAATGAATCGCCTTCACGTACATTCGAAACAAACCCCTAATTTCGCAGTTGTCTTATCGCGATCGAATCATATTGTTTATCAATCTTAATGTAAATTCCGCATTAATCACGTGAAAAACAAGCTTAAACCAGTTTCAGATGCAGTATGTTGGAGACCAATAAATGGTGAGGAGATAATAACAGAGGAGGAAATAGGATGACAGATAACATTGGTATTTTTCTACGGTGGAAATGTTCACAAAATTTGACAGCAGTTTCATTGCATTGCATTAAGAAAGTTTTTAAGGAACTCCATGAGACTACACAAACTGAATTCGGTCATTTTTAAAGCTGAACAATATTTCTCTGATTATATAAAAGCAAAGACAAAAGACCAATCAATTATCGAATACTTAGGATTAAAAAAAACTTTAAGAAGGTCCATTCAATTAAGCATGAGGACTGCAAGGTAGAATTCCGAAGTAAACTACATATTTTTAAGAATGTATAAAACATCGCAAAACCTATGACGGCAATGCTCTATTATCACGTATTGCTATCTAAATATAACTATCATGCTGCATATGGTGTTGAAGTGATTGCATACAGTTTCTATATTAAATTAATAAAATTAAATTAGAGGTAAGGAATCACCCCCAACTTCCCCCCAAATTTAAAGTTTAACACTATGAAAACTCAATTTTAAATCGAGTCCAAGCATTGCATTGAATATCAAAGTATTTCACTTGCAACGAATGAAATTTGACACGGAGTATTTCAACGGTTAGTCCATCCACAATAAAATAAACGCAACTTTGCTACGCGGCGGAACTTCCGAGAAAGATGAGGAACATATTGCAATAATTACCAGAATGTATTTTCAAAAATTGGGCACTGAACCAGAAAAGGTGGTACATTATATGACAAGACGATAGAGTGAACGACAAACAAAAAAACAGCACACATCAACAATAGTATAATAGTAAATCATATTGCTTGTCAGGGCAGTGAGTTTCTTTTCAGCCAGAAAGCCTCATGCCCGCCATAAAGCCAAAATGGTGTGCGGGTGGGTAGCTCTCTAACAATTCTCTCAAAGAACGCTTCTTCACGTGGCTCCTCAGCGCGCAAATCACGTCCCGCATCACCTCAGAGATCCAGATTGGGAAACGACGATGCACGGAGGGAAATGGGTAAAGAGTTCTGAGAACGACGCGTGATTTGCACGCGGCGCCGAGAGAGACATTGAAGGACAACCAGAAAAAGGCCCATCACAGCCGAGCGACTCCACCCATTGTCTCACGCGTTGGAACTCCGCATTCAAGAATGTCGGGGAATGCGACCACCGGTAGATTCGGTGCCAAAGTCCGTCACCCCCGAAACCAAAGAGCTCCAAGCCTCATGCATAAATTCGATGGCGTCGGAATTTTTTTAAAGAAAGCTTCAACCAGAAACAATGGATATAAATTGATGAATACCGTGAAACACAAACTTCTTTACTCCCAGCATGTCCAAAATATTACAGTATTCCACAAATTTAAGCCATAAACGGTTACTTTATCTTTTCGTATCCTAATGACGCGATTTTTATTCGCCAAATGTCTGTGCAGGAAGTAATTTCAAACGCAGGTATATTAAACATTTACATATCGGTTTGGTTATTTTCATTTGCTTTATTTGGTACCTTTCATTTGCAAAAACCAGCAACTTCAGAGCATAAGGTGAGTTACAAAACTTTATTGCTCACTAGGGACACAGAAAAATATAAATGACTGAATAACTACACTAAGCTACCTAATCCCGTCAAAAAGATATAGGAAAAGTATATTCATGCAAAGATTTCAATTTATGACCCCATTATGTGAAGAGATTATGATAAAAATGTATCTCAGTGAAAATTAATTTCATCAAGCGCTTAATAATAATTTTAGAAAGACTTATGAATGCAATGCTCCATAATGTTATCACTATCATACTGCAAATACTGTTGAACTCCTTTCAGACAGTTCCACATCAAATTAATATAAGCTCCAACATTTTATTCACATTTGTATTTTTTCAAACAACATAAAACATTTTTCGCCACTCATGAAGATAATTATTAACCTAAAAATGAGACAATGGGTAAAAACCTAACCTGCAACAGGCAGGATCAGGTTAAATAATTATAGACTGAAAATATATGGCCGCTCTAACATGAAAGTGACAAAGAGATTTTTTAAATGGTTTCAACGGTAAAAAGTCAAATCAAGTCTTTCTTAATTTGCCATTTATCCGCCGCTACGAAAGTCTGAACACTCGAAAATTACGCTGTGTAGAAATCAGCCGGGTGAATTGATAAATCGATTGGAAAATTATAAATTCTTCTTTATTTCCCCAAGCATGACAGGAACAGAAAATGACACGATAATTATTACAGTATTCTACCGATTAAGGTGGGTTTCCATGGAGTACTAAAGAAGTGATATGGGAGCCTCCCTTTCCTTCCAGTGCTGCCTTCTTCAATTCACTGGAAGGCCTACCTACTCCCTTTCAATCTATATAAAAATCCTATTCTTTTCCTTCCCCTCCCTCGTTTCCCTAACATTCTACCCTCTAACACCATTTTCAACATCCCCTCCCCGCTAAGTATTCGCTCCATCCATACAATCAATGACACGATATACCTCGGTAATAAAACGCAGTTAACTTAATCGAGCGGCTAGTAGCCACGTGCGAGACGCCACCGACACAAAAAGATGAGGATAAGGGAAGCATCGGCGGTGGGCGGCCGACATCACACGCGACTGCTTTGACAACAGAACCGTCCTTGCCCTTGAGACGGCCGGGCCTCGACCCTCAGTTGCGAATGCCAGCATCCAAATCCACCGCGAAGACTTCATCTGGATCACGTATCTCTACTTTCCCTCGCCACATCGTTACACTGCCACACATACAGAAGAAAATCCTCACGAATCCGAGGGCCTTGAGCAATAGGCAAGTTTTCATAAACCAGTATCGCAAATTTATAAAACAACATCAACTTAAAACGGCAGAAAACTCGATAGATTCACGCCAACCAAAGTCAAATATGCTCCTTTTTCTATGCGTAAAAACATCTATGCATAAATTATCGTAAATACGTAATTTGAAAGCGTAGTCATAAGCTCATGCATCATGCTGAATACATTTTCATCATATATTTATTCTTAGGATCAAATTGAGCTTTCACGTTTATACTTATCTCGTTTGGAACACGAGAAAAAATTGCAGATAGAAAATAATGACGAATTTTTGCAGAATAATACTCGAGGATCCGGGATGAGACCCTAACACCGCCTCAATTTTCCTTAAATGCAGGATCGCTGGCCAACGAAACCTGTTATAGAAAAGTTTCTCGGGTTTTCCACCGGTTGATGTCGTCCATGTCTCCCGACGTTTCGATCCGCGACTTGCTGATCATCCTCAGGGGATCTTCCGAGGCTTATAATATTCTTCGTAAACTCTACGTCATAATTTCGCTTTCAATGATAACTACGACGATCATTTCTATCGATCATATCGATCGTTCTCGATGCAATTCAACATATATTTTGATGCATGATTGTGCAGCAAGTAACGTGCCGTATTACCATCAAGAAGAAATATTACAGAGAACTTTCGCTAAAAAAACACTCCTTTCCAGAAAAAATGCAGAAGTTTTTGTGTTGCACACCTTCCAGCAAAAAAACGACGCATACAGGGCTTTCAATAGGGAAAACTAGTAAATTTCCGGTTTATATCAATAGAAATATATAAAAGTGCAGTGCGACGACAGAAGGGATTCCCGGCGATGCAGGAGAGCGGAGAGGAGACTGTCTAGTCGGCTGGAATACTTTCGGAAGACTTGTCGCATTTCCGTCTAATTCTGGAACAAGCGGCGTGAGGTAGATTAAAGGATTTGGGGAGGACCGCGAGAATGCAGATCTTTAGAAGCGCGACAGACAGAACCGTGACAAGATAATCTCGCGGGCGTGCCGGGGGATATTTCTACCGGGTCGGCTGGAATCCAAAGGGGATGATACTTGCGGTGTGTATTACGACTACGACACACCTGGATATACAAGCAGGTGAGGACACTGACGATGAATAACGAGCATATCTATGGCTACGTTCTAACAACACGCATCTCAAAATTTGGCAGGTTTGAGACAGGCATCTTAAACAAAGTGTAATGACATTTAAAAAATATAATTCAAGTACAAAACAACTCTTTGTTAGAAAACATATTCTTCTTTTTCAGTTTTATAAATAGTTAGTTTTTAATTTCAGAGTACAATAAAAAATTTAAATCGTTTCTTTTGCTCTCCTGAAAAGTTGCTATTTTTGAAATACGTGTTGTTAGAACTTAGCCATCGATATGGGAAGAGCGAGAATAAATTAAAGGAATTAGGAGATACAAAAAAATTACTACACCAATATGGACTTACACACACAATTCATTAGGAGACCAGGACTGCTTCACAGAAAAGCAGAAAGGGTCATAACTTTAATTGAATTACGTTATATAATATAACATTCGGTGGTGGTATGGCATGGCATTTGAAAGAGGCGACCGGCAGCTTAGGTCATTTGTACTACGACGGAAGGGTATGGAAAGATTGGTGGAGAGAAACCTGAAGTCAGCATCAGCCGGCTCTCAACAAAAGGCGCCAAGGTGACCACAACTTAACGTCCCATCCGACGGACGGAGAAATGCAATTGAAGCGCCCTCCACAAAATACCCAAGCAGTCGCTGAAAATTCTCTGCCACCCCCGGGATTCGAACCCCAATCTACAGGGTGGGAAGCAAAAACTATAGCAACCACACCGACCCGATCCCCTATTACTTTTGGTGCCGCACGCTTAAAGAAAATAAATTTCTCTCCTACAGGCCGATCGGATTTAAAAATGTTGCTCTTACAGTCGTAATTACTTTGTAAAAACATTCATTCCACCGGGATTTGAACCCGGATATCTTTATCGGACATCGTGTTCCCATCCCGATAAAGTAAATGATTTTTTTGCAGTTAAACTGTTGTTTAATTAGAGGACGTGCACACGGAGGCTGCGACCTAGGCATAGATTGCTTGAGCAATTGAGAATGGATATGGTTCAGAGCCACACGGAGAACACGATATTTCCAGGTCCGACAGAAACGATAAATAAAGATAGATATTTTATTAAACGGATAGGCCTACAATTTTCATGGAAGACAGATTATATCCTTGTCAAAATTTGTCCGTATGACGAATATGAAAATAATACCAGAGTATCTTCTCAGAGAAAATTTTCCATACATAAGATACGGGCAAATGCTAACGAGATTTTATTCTTGATGCCCTCAAAATTTCGAGATGATAGCTTAATGTGGTTTACTTCAAGCCTGCCCTGTAAAGGATGGTGAAATTCATATGAATTTCCACGAGATTCAATGATCACCTACGGAGAATCGCATCGGAAATCCGCGGTTCGATTCCCGGTCCATGGGAATCTTTTCTCAAGCCAATTGATGCGAATGGTAGCTTAAGTTTCATTCAAGCATGTCGTCACGGAAAAAGACAAAAACCAACGGGTGAACGGGAATGACGCGTTCTCTTCAAGATATATTAAGGCAGCGGTTTACAAACGTTTTCTTTCGGCGACCCATTTTATCCCACACGTTTTAGCTGCGACCCCTAAAAATGGTCGCCCAACTTAAAGTACGTAAGCACTTTGAAATTCGTCGTCGCACACCAGCGACAAAATAAGGGTTTTTTCACCCCGACAGTGGATTAGTAAGCACGACCCTCGCCACATGTGCCACAGTGTGGACTTGTGACGTCAAAATCTTGTTCGGTAAAACCCATCCCGAAGTTCCCTCTGAGAAAATGGTTGGTGGTGGAACTGGTCAACACGCCTAACCGGCAATCGGGAGATCCGGGTTCGAATCCCGGCGAAGTCAAATATTTTTTTCATGGCGAACTTCGTCCTTTAGTGCATTTAAGTACGTAGTTCACCATATTATTTGTATACATCTCGCGACCCTTTTCCGAACGGCCTGTGACCCCCCTAGGGGTCGCGACCTCCAGTTTGGGAACCGTTCTATTAAGGGATAGACGCAGCATTACGGGGCGAATGCAGCATTTACTTGGTCATTCCTCGGTTTAGGTCACAGAGGGTTTTCAGCGTGCACGAGAGCCTTCACTCACCTTGGCCTCCAGCTTGTCCTTGTCCCTCTTGAGGCCGGCCCTCTCCGCTTCCAGCCGCTCCAGCCGCTGCCGCATCGCCTCCAGCTCCTCGGTGCGCGCCCTCAGCTGCTCTTCGGTGCGGTGCACGTTGAGCAGCGGCGACACGCGCACCAGGAGTCGCCACCACGGCCAATCTCGAACGCTCAGGAAGCGGCGGACGTTGCGCTGAATGCATCGCACCGCCATGTCCTGGACCTGAGGAAAGGAGACGCGAATGAACGAGTTAATAAAAATGGCACCAGGCAAAACAATAGCACGTGTGAGTGTTGGTTGCATTATTATCCACGTGAATCCCGGATTGGACCTTAGGATCAACATGAGCTTTCACGCTTAGACGAGGTGTTTACAGAAAATAACGGGAATTTTTAAGTTTCGCGTGTTAGGATTTTTGAATGGTCCCGATAGCCAATATTTTTTATTATGCTGGCATAGATACCCCTGAATTATGATAAAATTCTTAGCCGTATCTATTGTTTACTTGGTCCGTGGCAGCCGATAAGGTCTAGTGTTTTTTTATCAGCTACACTCACTCTTCATTGCTTGTTCGTGAAATTTTGGCCAAAAACAATACTGTAACGATACCCCAGACTCAATATTCGCCAGAAATCGCTCCCAGTGATTCTGCCCTTTGTTAAAAAAATATAGAGAATCTTAAAAAGCCGTCGTTTTGCAAGCATTGGTGACATGAATAGAAATCGCTGACAAAGCCAAGGCTATCTCAAATGTCGAGTTTGAGTTTTGTTTCGAGGATTGGAAAAAGTACTATTTCAGGTGCATAACATCTACAACGGACTATTCTGAAGGCGACAACATTAACGTAGACAATAAATATATATTTAAAAAAAAAAAATTCCTGTTATTTTCTGAACACACCTCGTATGTATCATGCGTGGAACATAGTAAAATATTAAATATAATAAAATATTGTGGCGAAGTTTTGCATATTGATGTTGTTGAATAAAAAGTTGTGTTGTTATGATACATAAAAATGTGAATAACACACTTTTTGGCAACGTAATATTAGATTGGATTAGTACAAGTGCACACCATTTTAATCCATCTCAGAGCCAAAAATAAAATTATGCCTTAAAAAATTAATTTCCAAAATAAGTTTTCAAAACTTTCTGCGTTGATCTCAAAACTGTATTCCCAAATTTATCATCGCTCACAGTTTTTATAGCGTCATTTTTTTCTAAGTGGCCATCAGGAACAGCCCAGGGGTTTTTTTAAACTACGCTAGAAAATTATACTAGTAAATTGAGTTTCGTGAAGTGTGTATCTTGAGTAGAAAAAACTAAGATGCAACTTTTTTTGGCTACGTTTCGGTTAATTTTTGAACCTTCATCGAGGCTTGAAATGAAAATTGAGATAATTTTGAAATGTAAGCAAAATATAGGGTCATAATATTTTATATTAATTTGTAGCAATGTCAATAAGAAAAAATTCAGTAGTAATTAATCAAAAAGGAGACTAGAATTCTGACACATACCCTTTCTGCAATGTTTGTTTATGGTTACTATGCTGATAGAGTGTAAATCAATCTATCAATTTTAAATAGTTTATAATTAATTTTGCAAATATTAGATGGAAATAGTAATAGAGTATAAAATATTTAGCTATCCGAACGCTTAAAACAAAACTTAGCCTTAGAGCATTAATTTTTCAAAAAAATTCTGCTTAAGCTGATCTCAAAACTGTATTCCCAATTTTGTCATCACTCACAGCATGGCTAAACATATCGATTGTGTACGAGTTAACCTTGCGGGAATACAATGTTATAGATAGAGAAACGACAAGAGTCACATCCCAAACATTTATATTATTTTCCTCGACATTTCTTGAAAATGACACGTGATGTACGTGGAAACCGGTCGAGGAAAATGATAAAAATGTGAGGGATATTACTATTGCTGTATCTCCATCTGCTACGGCTAAAAAGGTCTACGTACCTTCAGTCCCAAGTCAAAGGAGTGGCAAATTTTAATTGATAAAGCGCAAGACTTTTTGGAATGGTGGAGGATAAAACTTTCAAATAAACAACACGCAGGCACTAATGTTAGGACGACTGAAATAAAATGTATCGACCTATGAATTCAATCCATTTCACTGGGTCAACTATCGGTGAGGTTTAAGTATTAGATATTTCAGCAGAAAATAAATACTGGCATTTTTGTAACAAACTTTTATAACAAATACTAGATTAAATTAGGAGAAAAATATACAAATTGTATCAATCCCAAAGCCAAAAATGAAATTATGCCTTAAAAATACATGTTTCCAAATAATTCTGCTTTAAGCTAATCTCACAACTGTATTTCCAATTTATCATCAACCACATCTTTTTACGGTCATTTTTATGTGACCCACGAGAACAGCAACAGGTTTCGCTAAAACTATACGAGAAAATTATATTAAAAACAAAGTTTGAATGTTGGTTAAATTTAGAAGACATTTTCGGGTTAAAAGGAAAGCGATACTAACGGAACATAAGAGACCACTGCTATTACAATAATATAATAGTTTTAATGGCCATTGAAAGTAGAAAAGAGTTCGTTAAAGCAACACTGAAAACATTGAAGGTCTAATAACTTATCGAGATGGAAATAATTCATCTCCATACATGAAGTTCGAGCCAAAAAAGGTGTTGGTGTCACATTTTTTCTGCTATTCGCCAAATGAAAAGTTGTACGTCCTTCCTCAGTGAATTCTACGAAGTGAGATAGAGCAACCACAAATTTCCGCTCGTGGCATCCTCAACTCATTCATCTGTGAAGCGACACTCGCGGGGGAAGTGGAGGCTATGAGGAAGGAAAACTCACCTTGAGCTTGGCCAAATGCTTCCGTGCCAAGTAACCCCTGCATCTCGCCTGCAACCGCACCACGCGGTCCTGTAGTCGCTCATCCCGCTGAGCCTCCAAGTGCGGAAGAACGCCAGCGCGGAAGAAAACCTGAGGAACGAATTATAAAAATTAAGTCAAATAATTCAAGCATTGTTTGGAATATTTATAGACTCTCGCGTGATAATGATGCACAATGAAAAGAACAGACGAAATTTGTAATTCACTAGTTAAAATTATATTGAGATGATTAATTGTAAATATATCAATAAATCACTGCACATAACAAGTAACTTTGCACGCGCATGGGTGCAAAAGTTATATTTTTCACCTTGGATGAAATTCTTTTGAACTTCATCTTCATTGTATATAGCATACTATTATGTCTATTGGTATGGTAACGCAAATTCATACCACACTCACAAAGAGAAGGGTGGGTTTTACACATCGTCATATCCCACAAGAAATTAGGATTCGTCAAGCGTATTGAGGGAAAATTTTCCGATGAGTAAGTAAAAGAAAGGTGCTATTTCGCACACGTCCGACCGCACCTTGAATATACAGCGAGCGTATGGGATCCGGTGCTGAAAGACTTTATCCGCGAACTGAATAAAGTACAAAGGAAGGCTGCGCGGTTCGTCAAAACTGCTAAGGGCGTACAGACGACGTTACTCAGATGCTAAGGGAATCCAGCTAGAAGCCGCTGGAGAATCGGAGGCTGCGCGCTAGGCTTAGATTGCTTGAACAATTGAGAATGGATATCTTTGAGAGCGACACGAAGAATATTAAAGCCCCACTATATTTACAGGTCCGACAGAAGAGATAAATTAAGAGAGATATTTTGCCGAACGGATAGATATGCGAATTCTTTTTCTCCCGAACCATAAAGGAATTAAATAAATGGCGGTCGCAATTTCGTTAGAGCATTTACTTTTTATGTGGACATGGCTGTGTCCTAACACCCCCTGCCACACGCCTTTAAGCGGCTTGCGGAGTAGTATGTAGATGTAGATCGATTAACGATTAAGGAATAATGAAGAGAAAAACTGATGGAATAGCCCAAAAATATACTAAGTCTGACGGCTAGTCAATATGGGTACTTGAAAGCTTACCCTCTGGGAATCAGAGAGATTGGCTTACAGTAAGGAGAAAAGAGGGCTCAAGTATACCGAATTTTTCTAGGATTTAAATGATAAAATGATTTGATATTTAAGGGATTATCCCGGATAATCCTTAGCTTACACATAGTATTTTCCTTCCACGTTTAATTTTTTCTTCGCCATAAGAAAAAGAAAAAATTCAATACGCGCTGCCAGCTCCCCAGCAACCATCACGGCTAGTTCGGTTCGTGAGTTAGCTTAATGAGTCCAGAAGCTAGCCTGTAAAATATCCCGGCTTTCAATGTTCTCTCAGATTGTGCAATGCCTCCTAGTAAGTAAGGGTACATTATTATACTTGGAAATTTTAAGAGTTCCAAGTGCCTTTAATGATCAATAACAGATGGTGAACTCATTTCGGAATCGGAATCCATTAAGACTGAGCAGAAAAGCTGACATACGCTCAGCAGCGTGTAACGCGTACCATTTCATGCTATTCAAATCTTTAGGCTGTATAAACTATTAATTCCAGTAATTATTACTGCAGTAGCGTAAAAAGAGGGTCAGGAACCCCCGGACTCCCCCGAAATATAACAACACAATTATTTTCCTTCATAAAAGAAAACATAATATTGAATAATCTTGAATTTACCAAATATTTCTTTAAAAAATTAAGTTTTTTAGGCTATGAAAAGTGTTTAAAATTAGTTTAAAATCCATTACTTAGTACCCTGTTTTTCAAAACTTTACCTCCTGGTTTTGGACCCCCCCCCCCCCCCGGAACGAAATTCCTGGTTACGCCACTGTATTAATGCATTGAAGTGCTCAAGTATATATTCGAGTATTCAACATGTAGATATAAATCTTCCTACATTAACCAAGAATTCAACCAGATACGCGAAAAAAATCGGAAACTTTTGGGAGGTAGATAGCTCAGGCAGCATACAACATGGTCATAAATACAGCATCTGGCGCATCAGGCTATTTAAAACGTGAGGCATGCATACCCAATCGCGACGCGGCTGCATATTTACGTCACGGTCTAGTGAGATAAGGCGAGGATAACCCACAACTGCAGCGTCTGCCAGTCTCAGAGCGCAATAACAATCCGCCGCCTCGTCACCCAAGGCCAATTTTCGAAAGACAGATAGACCCAGGATAAGAGTCCAGCAGTATGACCGGGTAGAATTCTTACGACATACTTGAATGAATGATTACAAAGCACTAGATATCTAGCCCCGTAGTCATCTGGATTATCTCTGACCACTGCTAGAAATTCCATAATTAAAATCAATATGCCACAGACCGCAATAAAGTGAAAACGAAAGGTTCTCTGAAGAATTATATCTAACAGCATACAGAAGCATTAGCATTGCATTTTATTGTTTAACAAGGATTTATAGTGGTGTTTATAACTGTATTTACCAACATCCAGCTACCCTGTTGCCATAGAAACAACTTAATGTCGTTTTCAGCTGTACATATTGACTCTTTCGGTGGTTCCTAGAGACGTCATGCCGATGTTTTAAATTCTGTTGTTTGATTCATCTCACTAACTTTAAGTGTTGGAGGATTCATTCAAATATGGAGTAGCAATAACGGTGTACCCATATAAAAATAAACAGATAATTATCCCTACTAAAACTGTATCAATTTATATGTATGTATAAATTCTGAGATAGAGGTGTCGTACCCTCATATGATTCTTTGAATGTAGCCCTGAAGATGGTATTCATTCATTCGGAATTAATTCCGAAACATTGTCTAAGAATTATTTTTAATCACACAAACTGACGCTCTACACTAGATATTATTAATGGATGTATAAATGAAGGGAACGAGAAGGAAGACAATGTATCACACAGAAAACACTTGGAAGAGATACGAAGGTCAAGAGGAGAGAGCCTGAAGTTCCCAACTGATACATGATCGTTACGAATATATTACAGTGTGGTAGATAAAACGGCAATGTACAGAAATAACAAAACGCATTTACTCACGCGCTCTCAGATAAAGATTTGTGCAGCGAAAATATGGGATCCAGCGAAGACGGACTTACCACTTCCGCTGCGGAGACTAATAGATTGTGTTTAAGACCCATAAGAATAAATGTGAAGCCATTACAGGCCACACCTCCGAAGCAACGGGAGTTGCCGAAAAGAGGGCCAGCATAAACCGGGGCGAGGCATTCTCCCGAAAGTGGAGGGATAAGAATAGAAAGATGGGTGGGTCTGATTGTGATAGCGATAAGTGAACGATTTCCTATCGAAATCGAATCGAAAACCGGATGAGCATGGGAGTGGGAGGGATAGCTGACGGCAGCCCCACCAAAATCCATGCGATTTCATTGTTTTTAGTTTCACGTTTTTGAAGTTGGATGTCAGGTGGCAAAATAGGGAACAAACCGAAGCTGCAATGAAAGTTGTATCGCATGGCGAATTATGGCGGATATTTGTAGTTGGTAGAGGTATTTCGTAATATTAAAGTGAAGTATGGGTAAAAGATTGTTTTGTTCCTGGATGCTCCACGGCAAATTAAGCTGCAAGGAAAAGGGACAAACAAGTGAAGACTAAAAGCTTCTTGTTCAAAGCTAATGTAAGTACCTCGCGGTATTCGACGCTTAACACAAGTGTCTGGCGCTCTCATATATTCTTACCCGCGCGGTATCCCGAGAAGAGTTTTTACATGTTGTTCGCCGGGAAAGTGTTAAATTTTACATTGCTTAACGCAAGGTTTTTTTGGTTGGGGATATTTTAATGCATTCATCGTTTCAACATAGTTTATTGAGGGATGAATTTAATGTTATCATTCATCTGGTGTGAATGTTTTTTATTTTAACCAGCCTTGGGAGCATTACGCATTTCCATCCACGTGCGATACGATAATTTCCCACGTTGTTGTACCCTGTGAGAGGGCATGCTAAATTGACTGCTACGATTGGGCATCCCGCGGTATTTATACTGCAAATAGTAATGGCATATGAAACTCAGAGAGATGTGTAGTTTCGAAGGACAATACCTGGTTAATAGTCAAAATCTGTCTTGCCTAGTAATTTCCATTATGCTAAGGGCCTGATTTTTCAAAAATCATCTTCAGACACTATTATGAGGAAGCAAAGAATTATATGCAATATATTACATGCATTGAAAATTATATTGGTGCAGTACAACCCAATTTTACGAATTCTATATCCATAGTGGTTCCATTAATTCTTTGGTGATACGGTTTCATTCCTGGAAGTGCATTGTTTTGGTCGAAATATCATGAAACTAAGTAGCTTATCATAGAATTCGTCCGTTAGTAGCTTTACATGGATTGATAGCACCGCGATTCAGCAGAGGTACCACGGCGAAGTGCGGAGTCTGCCATCCTTTTATTTTTAATATTCATGGGTGAAATAAAGCCTACAAGGTGCGACGAGAAAACAAGAGACCATATGCACCAGTTGGAGAGAGGTTTTCTGTCAACATTTTTGCAATTTTACGTAAACTTTGTAAAAATTCATTACACTATGCAGTTTCAAAACCTCAAGGGTGGATAAAATTATCTGAAAATCTTTGTTCCAACGCCAGTTCATTGTTTCCCCTCTTATTTCAGCCGATTTAGTACACCTACTCTAAATACGAGAATCATGAATATTTGTCAACTAACGTATTTAAGATATATTAGCTTTGAATCATTAGCTTCATGTAACTTAATTACTTTAAGACTACGGAGGACTTTTACAGCCTGTGTATACTACCGTACAGCGTAAGGTTCAAAAGTTCGTAGTGGCACAAATGAACAATCATGATGCGAATTAAAAATCAACACCATAAAACTTTCAAAAAGAACTAGCGCCAGATAATAATTTCTCAAAATGCGCAAATCAATTCCCAAAACCTTGTCCTTAAATAAAATATCCAAGAAAACATTTCTTATTTTATTTTGGCAGATCTGAAGAGAAGGCCGCATTCGGGCCCGGTATTCCGTTCACCCAATTTCTCCGTCGGTCACCCTCATTGGCACGGTCCGAACAACAGTCCATGGGTAACGAATCAGAAAAATGCATTCATGGCATGAGAAAAAATGTTGGCCAGCGTCTCCTCAGAGAAATCGTCCCCCTTCGGAGAGAGGAAACGGCACGAGGTGGGCGGAATGGAGATTTGAGGCCGGATATCTCCACCGGAAGCCAACAATCAAATTACAGTTCAGATAAGACAAACACTGCATCATTTTTTACCGTTTAAATTAAGGGAAAACACAAAACAAAAGTATTCCAAAAAGATATTATCAATAAGATAATATTACACCATGATTTTTTCTAATCCTTAGCCATAGAGTAATAGGAGTAGGATAAATTAAACGTACAAGTAATCCAATGTGTAATGTCCCACTGACATTATCCGAATTTAAGAGTACTTTCGGCTGACTTAGTAACGACTTCCGGTAAATTTTAAGTTTGTTGCTTAAATTCTTCCTCGAAAATTTACCGTTCCTGAAAAAGGAAGCTGACTACCAATGCATAACTCTCGAGAAAGTAAATTCTACGAAAATATCCACGAACATAAGAATCAGAGGAAGTGAACACTTCTTAATTACTACACAGGTTCTCTCGTCGTCGCAAAGCTGCATAAAAATTCATATTTCTTGATTCCTGCCACGTTTGCTGATTTATGCAGACTTCTTTTCTACACATATCCAAAAACGTAGCGGTAACCCGAAAACAATCAATCTTTTTTCAATTTTTCTATTCCTCTTTGACGGAAGAAAAAATACAAAAAGAAACTAACGACGGAAAAATCATAGGCGGATAATGAAGACACATAAAAATAATTTACGTCCTCAAAAACACGTCTTTTTTACCATAAGTCTCTCGATAAAACAAACAGTGTTTCGGTTAAATGCGTGTACTGTCAGGAATATGAAGTTTCTTACGTGATTTTTATCGTTTAACACCTATTCGGATTACGGCGAAATTGGTATTGCTACCGACATCCCTGGGACCACATAGTCCGCTTATGGCGAACTACCTGGTAGAAAAAAACCAAAGCGTATTGATAATAAAAGGAACGCTTTAAATACATGCACAAAGCGACAGGGCGTCATGCCAATCCCTTTGCGCCGTTCCAACCCTCATTTCACCTACTACTGCTATAAATGAATTTGATAAAATTAATAGTGGCGAGCGTAACTTGGTTGAAATCTATAATCGCAGGAACAGAAGGCTCAGCAACTTTGCTATTTCCCCTTCTCCTTCCTGTTAAGGAATAGAAGGATCAACAGGAAGGAGAAGGGGAAATAGCAAAGTTGTTGATCCTTCTATTCCTGTGAATTTGATAACTTTTTTCTTGATTGTCCACGAAAATCAACACTTTGAAGAATTGTAAAACATTAATCAAAAACCGTGTAGATTAAATATACATCTGAACGGGACGAAGATGCGTTGACGTTGGCGATAGGGAAGAAAGCGGTTTTTTGTCGCCGGGCGAGGACTGAGGACTCGGTGTGAGGGGTGAGGAGAGGGAATGATATCTCCCCCTTCCAAACAGACGCACGAGATAAAAAGCGGCTGAGGTGGCGGAGCGGAGGATGCTGGGAAAAAAGCGGTGGGAGGAAAGACGAGGAGGGGGTGAGGGGAGAAGGGGATGCAGGAAGGGGAGTGAAAATACAGACGCCTCCACTATCACAGCTCGCTCTGTTTCCATCATCACAATTT
This sequence comes from Ischnura elegans, assembly GCF_921293095.1. Classification (NCBI taxonomy): domain Eukaryota; kingdom Metazoa; phylum Arthropoda; class Insecta; order Odonata; family Coenagrionidae; genus Ischnura; species Ischnura elegans. Next base: position 18,591,443 of record NC_060248.1, read on the forward strand.
AAAAGGCCAGGGAACAAGCACCCAAGAATTCAAAAAATGCTATTTAAAAAGCAACGACCAGAGCATATCAAGGGGCATAATTCAAGTCGAAATGGCGAAAAATTCATAACTAGAATACATAATTATAGAAAACGTGAAATTTTCCCAGAATTGAGAAATGATAGCCAAATGGTATAGTTAAGAGTACTTGCAATTTATGAGTTTATCAATAACCTGTTGATAGAAGTGAAAAAGTACAGTATAAAAAAACAACTTAAAATGAAGCCATTGTGTGTACCTCTAAACACACTGCGATATTTTATCGTGAAGGAAATAAATAGTTCCACAAAGAGACGTGATGAATACAATCCGCTAAGCATACAGACAATTTAGTAATTGCTAAAGTAATATAACAGTAAAATTAAATAAATGAACGTCAAGTTAAGAGTTTGAATACCACTAAATTTCAATGTCACTAAATGAACGTCAATTTTTTCCAAAGACTTCAAGGATTAACTACTGGAGTAAAAATTAGATTCTACGTCAATTGAAAGGAAGTGAGAAAAATATCTTTCATTATGAAATACTCTCCGTATCAAATCTACAGCAATTTTCTCATATAAATTGTAACAGCAATAATCCATTCAGTGGTACCACGAAATAAGGAACTTTGTTTTTGCTACGTAGAATTAAGGGGACTGATTTTGGTAATTTCAAAAGGAATAAGGTGTCATAACAGTTTTCTACGTCCAAATTTCGGTCACAACAGTTTTCACTATTCTGTATAATATCAAAACTTTTCCTTGGAAATGGGTTCGTACTATGCAGGAGATAAGGGAGGGTGGGCCCAAGGGGATGGACGGCGGCATCGACACCTTTGAATCACGGATGCAGTGCTGAAATTTCGCGGCCAACGCCAAGTCCAGATCCTACGTGCCCTTCTAAAACCATGACGACCGAAAAAGAAGGCCTACTTCCAGAATTATCTGTTCTGTGCGAGTTATTCTCTCTCTCTCTCTCTGGTTTCTCCATATCACTTATTTTACTTCCACTCACTCACAACCATATCTTAACGATAACGTTACCCATAAAGAGAAAACAGGGTTTTTCTTGTTCTTTGTCAAATTGTGTTGAACGACCAAGCGTTGAAGAATGCAATGGAATTTTCTTAAATAGTGTGTTTGAGAGTTATCAGGCAGAGAAAATGTTTATTTGTTCATGGCTAAAAACATAGTGGAACTGAGATAGAGTCAATGATAAAGCGATAAGATTTAGCACTATGAGAAAATCTCACCCGCATCCCCACTCATTACAACACTATTGCAAGAGCTAAGGATTAGCCTCGAAAAACTCAGTGAGGAAGCACTAAATGTATGCAGGCCAAAGACTATATTTAAATGATAAACGATTCCGTATAGATTACGGCATATATGACTGTATTTAAGAACTGATAAGGTCAGAGAAATACCTAATGGTTAAAGGATATTTTATATTTGCATTTCCCCTGAGTTCTTTCAAAACCACTACGTTAAAAACATAGGCAATCAAACAAAATCAAAAACATAGAACACTTTTTCCTATCCCACTGGAAAAAAAACACTAGAGAAATACTATCGGAACCATTTCAGTGCTAGTATCAATTATTATGCACTAATAAATTAAAATGTCTAATAGGTAGGTACTATTATAATTATCGTAGGGAAAAGAAATAATTTCTAAGCCCAAAGATCCATTGTGAGGCAGATACTATGATTGAACTAACCCTTGGAATGATGATCTGGAGAAATGGTAGCATATAACTTCACTTGAAGGTAAGGTTGATCAACTCGAGCGATACCAATTTATAGATCCTATATACTACGCTATAGTTGAACAGCTTGGCAGCGGTGGATAGTAAATGCGAACAGGTGATAATTCTCATGAAAATTACCAGAATGGGTTGAAATAAGTCATGAGCGTTTAACGAAATGTACTTTTTAGTATAATTTCAATATTCTGTAAGGTAATAAACGTAAATAATCGCCATTAAGAGTAAGTGAATACCTGGCTAAATTTGGTAGATTTCTATTACGCTTAGGATAAAATATTGCCTAATTACATTTCACACCTTTTTTAACAAGCTACTAGGGATTCAAAAAACTGAGCTATTAATGGACAAAGATAACGGAACAGCTATTTTTTTAAGCCGAGTCGGATTTAAGTAAGAGTGGACTAAAACTATGTTCCTCTTTTTATTGCGAACATTGATTATTCCCTTGAAAGCAACCTGAGAAGATTGAAATCGGTCATGTTTATCAAAACATTGACGCATGATACATCAAATTGAATGTGGAAACCAACAGATACTAATTCCACAAAGCGAAAGTAGATGTTAGCCAATTTCATTAAACCAGACCAGAAGATGACCTGAGATTGCTGGAACCTGGCGTGGGAATACATATAACAATAGTGTGGAGTGAATCAAACTGTATGTTTCTGTATCATGCCCCAATTCCAATGCTCAATTTATTTCAAAGTACTCCACCGATTAAGGCACGTTTCAATGGAGTACTTAACAAGTATTCTCCAGCCTCCCTTTCCCACATGTACTTCCCTCTTCAATTCCCAATACGGCCTACCACCTTTCACTACAACTAAAAATCCAATTTTTTCCTTCCTCTCCCTCGTTTACCTTTCTACCCTCAAAAACTGTTTTTTAACATCCGCTCCCCGTTCAGTAGCTACCCTACCCTCCCTTGCGCAGTCTAGACCATATACAGATTACGAATGAGTCGCCTATCCCACCAATCAACACCTATTTTCTTGAGAATATCCATTAACTTTACACAGTCAACTCTATCAAAGGTAACTCTTCATACAATTAGTAAATCAATTTCATAATTTACTTGTACAGGAAATCATTAAAATGCACGTAATGGGATGGTTATAACCGGTAGGGGGTGTGTCATGAATAAGTGTTGCGAATGAAAAAGAACATTTGTCAGCATTATTTGGGGTTTCACGGCACAGCCATTGTCATCCGCCCTCACCTCCTTTCGCTTCCACGACCCGGACTCTTCACTTGCCAGCGAAGAGCACGAGGAGCCGTTCCTCCGCCTCACCAGAGGCTCCTCCGCCTTCACCTCGACCCTGGCGGGCCTCCACGCCGTACCCGCGCCCCTCCGCCCCACCTCCCCGCACTCCGCCGCCCTCCGCTCCACCGACACCTCCTCTTCCGACGCACCCATCTCCGTCTCGCCTTCCTTGCGCCGCACCCGGTGCCGCGGCGACGCCGAAGGAGTCGATTCCTCCGCCTCGCTCGCCTCCTCGTAGAAGCTAATCAGCTTCCCCACGGGTATGGGCAGCCGGGGGATCAGCGAGACGGCGGGGACGCTCGCCGAGGTCACTGGCGGCGATGAGGACGGCGGAGGCGGCGGCGGCGGGGACACGGACAGCCTCGGCGGAGGGATCTTCGCCGAAGGCCAAGCGGGGATTTCAACGCTCGACCACACAATGGCCGGCAAGGGAGGGACCGGAGGCGGGCGATCGTCCTCTGCCGCCTTGGGCTTGGATGGGCCGATGGCTCTTCCATTGCACTGCTTCGACGATGCCTCTGTCTTGGATTCACCGCTGCTTCTGTCATGGTTCTGCTTCGGCAGGGCCTCCGACTTGGATTCGCCGCCCCACCAGCAGCAAGATGGCGGACTCGTGGAGGAATTCCAAGCGGGTAAAGCCGCACAGCCGTTGGAGGAGGGGTGTCTGGGGATCCGGGAGGCCCAGCTTCCAGCAAAGCTGTCCGAAGCGATGCTCTCGGTGGCGGAGAGCGAAGGGCCGGTCGTGTGGCGGTCGTGGTGGCGGAGGACGCGGAAGGCTTCCATGGCGACTTTCTTGGCGTCCACCGAGAAGGCGAGGAGCAGCGCGAGAAGGACGAGAACCAACGGAAGCACGGAGGGCAAAGCGAGGAGGCAAGCCAGCGGCATTCGGATGGACTTTGAATTTGTTGGAAGGGTGTCTGGGGGTATTCGGTGTGGAGTATTCCGCTCCCTCCACTCAGCACTTGGTGACACCAACGCTTGAACAGGACCCACAATTATCCTCGCCGAATATCGAAAAAAGCGAAGAGTGAAGCAAGTGGCGAAAATCTTAGAAAGATTACCCAGAGAAGACGAAAATCACCTCTTAAGCTCAAATTTACTAAGCCTAACAGCTACTAGTACACAATACTTTTCTCCAGTGGCAAGAAAACCTTGATGTGCTTCTTTTACCCAAACTTGCTTGTTAAATATCTCAAATGTTTCACGCCTTCACTTTTCACACCAAATCAATAGTAATGGTGCCCATCATTAGGTATACCATTGCGAATGTCCCTCTGCTACGTGACAGTGAAGTTAATCATGAGTCGATGACATCACAGAAAACGACGCCCTGATTATTTGGCATGAGATAATTTAATGCATTGATTCACGTAACCGTACTCGGCATACTTGAAAAGTTACGAACGAACGGAGAAGAAGTATGACATTGGGAACAAGTCACTCATCCGGCACAATATTAAAAACGCCCAATTTGAGGCCAGGCTCCAGGTTGGATGAAGCTTTGTTCTGGGAGAACACTTGTTGATTGCGCCTTGTGGTGGAGAACGCAGAAATAGATTGCCAGGGCTATATATCATGCTCCAAAAACGACCTTCCTGAAGGAGAAACAATCGTGTCCTGGGAGAGATAAAGGAGTCGACGCCGGAAACAGGCAGAGTTACCCACACATGATACCGAGTGGGAGAAGAGCGGTGGAGGGACTCAGAGCTGGATGCCGGCCGCGCGCACACACATCCACTGATTACACACACAAGCTTCCAGGAGGCACCAAAAGTTTTTCAAAAATAATTCAGATGATCAGGCACAAAGCCTGAAATTTGTTTCGGAAGGTTCCTAAGCTTTACCGCGTTCACAATTCATCCTTTCCTTTTGAGCGCCCAAAGAGAATGAATCCTGTTTCCGACCGATTTCGTCAAAGTTGCAAAAATATAAATTTATGCAGGGGAAAAAGTTTTGCAGCTGCAAAATGCTGATGAAAATAATGCTCACTTAGTAAAAAGGCTAGTTGCACAAAATATTTTCGGGAAAACTTGAGGAAACTTATTGGGTCCTGGAGCACTTCCCTGGCTGCGCGCCGGTAGATGACAGGTTCGCTGAGTATCCGCCGGGAGAACGACCACTACTGCCCGCCAATGTGACAACGACCTCTCGGCGAGTCTGCGCCACCACGCGCGCGCCCAACAAAAGGACTGACGCGACCACACAATCACCGCCTCACGGCAGCCTCCGCCCACTCCCCTCCCACACCTCCCCCGGCCTCCCCTCCGCCTCCTTCCAGCCGACCAGCGAGGAAAGCGAACCGGCCGGGGAGATCGATGCAAGCAAACACGGACGCTGGGAAGCGAAACCGCAACAATCTTCCGTGTACACCTGTGCACCGCTGACACCGACGACTGGTCCGGCCCGCGACTCCCGTCTCCCTGTCTGCACGCCCACTAACACCCGCCGTCCGTCGTCACGGTCCAGATTTAATGAGAAAGCTCCCGAAATTCACGAAACACACCTTCTCAGATCAGAGCACCTCAGCTACCTTCAGCCGACACTAGTACGCCGCCGTCAACTACTTTATGCCACACTGCCAGCGCTGATACTGCTCGTTGGCAAACTTCAAATGTTCTCTTGAAGTCAATAAAACGACGTAAACCTCTCATAAAAATCACTCATTCCTGGGAAGCACACTGAAAATTTGATTTTCGTTTCGCACTTCTAATTTTGTGAATATCGATTTTCAACAGTCAGCGGATACCAACGGCTTCGACGTCTGAGCGCCGTGGCAAAAAAACAATCCCAAACGCCGCCGCCGTAAACGAAAATACAGCCGACGCACAGGTCCAGCGTCCTTCTGGAGGCAGGGACCGAGACTTCGAGGGCGATTTTGGCGGGAGGGGCGCGTGGAGTTGCCAAGAGAGGGACGAGGAGTCGAAAGATGAGCCGTAACGGATACGAGTGGCCTCGGTGGACTATCGGCGAAGTGTGGAGGCTAAGGCGAGGTTCACCCTCATTCAAGGAGGAGAAGAGTTGCAACGAGAGGGGGGGAGGGAGGGGTGGAGAGTGAGTGCACCCGACGAACCGCCCCCACCCCCAATGAAGGGAGGAAGTTCTCTCACACGAGTTGGGAGAACAAGAACCATGGATTAAATAATTTAAGGATGGTATTGCCATGGTGGCCTGATGAAAAAAATCGTAGAAGGAAGGACAGGTGGAAGGGAAAAAGGGCAAGGAACGGCCACAAATGAGTTACGTCGGACAGATTATTAAGAACGTACAACAGAAAAAATACGTAAATATGAAAATGCTAGCTAATAGGAGAGCGGAATGGAGAGCTGCGTCAAACCAATCTTAGTGTGGTGACTTATGATTATGATGAATATTTTTATTTCATACAAACCAAGTCGGTAAATATAATGTAAATCTTTACGCGTAAGGTTGTATACATTTCGTAGGTGCTGATTATCCATTTCATACCTTAAATTGATAAAACAATTGGTAAGTATTGAGCGAACTTTTTAAGATACGCCCGGAATCACCAATGTCCGAATCGAAAAAATACGTCCACCACAACAGCCACTTAAGAAATTGACATGCCGTTAATATTCCTCTGCATGCTACCCCGCAAGTTGCCTTAATTGGCGCGTGACTTGGGTGCTAGGACACCAGATGTAAACAATGGAAATGTTACACCGGATTTCTGTCTCGTATTTATTAAAGTCCTTTGTTTTTCGGAGAAAAACGAATTCCCATGCCTATCCGTACGGCAACATATTTCTCTTTATTTATCATTTCTAACGGACCTGAAAATATAGTAAGGTTCACAATACGATGTTCTCCGAGTCGCTTTAAAGTTATTATTCTCAATTTCTCAAGCAATTTAAGCGTAGCGCGCAGTCTCCGAGTCTCCCATGGCTATAATTCGTTTAACATCTGGGTAACGCTTTCTTAACGCTGTAGCAGATTTCATTACGTTTGTAAAGAGAAAATCTCCAAAATATTAGTACTAAGTAAATTTAGGAAATCATTAAAAATCAAAAGATGAATATCCAATTGGAATCGCAAACATGTTAACCAAATAGAAGATAAGGTCTAAGATGATTCATTGAATCTTCATGAAAATCTGCGTAAGAGCACTGTATACTTAAAAATGTGCTTAAAAATAATTATGCAGCATAATACTTCCTCGTGCATAAAAGAATACGAATCTCAACGATAAACTCAGGAGGGAACTTTCATTCAATTGGCGCGGGAGATAATGGGTTTATCGTATCGCCATCCACGTTCCTCCCCCACCCCCCTAGCCATCGACGGAAAGAGATTTTTTCCCATCCCCTTCACATCCATAATTCATATTTCACGCTAGGATGGCTAGTGAGGAGGAACTTCTCAGAGCTTCTCAACACAAAAGCACGAGGGGATTTAGTGTAACCCTCACCACAATGGATGCATGATTGACCTTTTGAAGGAAGGCCGAGTTTTCAAGGGCGAAAAATACGTGGCAATGACAACAAAACACACTCCGAAAATGCCGCAACAATCATGACGAAAAAATACCTCTCCTATATGAAATCTCAGCAAACTTTACTTCGTGAAATTTAATGACGTTTACAACGAATAATGTATACGGTTCGAACGACTACAAACACTTATATAAAAGATTTTAAGGAACAAATGATTCAGTTGCTGATGAAACAATGCTATATTATAATACGTACGGTGGAACTTCCTCGTACGTGCTTCATAATTGAAATGGAATCTTCCTATCTTGAAAATTTTTAATTTACAACAATTATAGACATCGGGTATACTTTTTAAAGAATGAGACGGTGAGTCACTAAGTTTCATTTTTAAAGAAGTGTTCACACTTGAACATGATAATGATTGGCAATATTAGTCATCATTTAGCTAATATGCAAAGGAAAATTTATCATTGCATCCACCAATCACATCACGAACCTAAATTACAGTAAACTACCAAAATCAATTATAATAATAGTGCAAACATTTCTATTTTCCATAGACAATCCATGTTGAAACTATCATTCTGTGACTTTTTCTGGCACGAATAGTCTGTCGTGAAAAAAATTGGTATGGCTCAGAAATTAAGAATGGACAACTGAATAAAAAAAGAAATGAAAATGTAACTACGTCCTCCAAAAGATTGAGGAAGAAAAAAATTCAAGCCGGAAAGTCATTAATGCCGATCAGAGTGCGGGTGAACGGGCGAGGGTTATCGCTTCCGGTGAAAACAAAAACAGAGGAAGGGCCACGAAAACAAGGAGAAAAAAAATAAACTTTCGCTCGAGCAGAGAGCAAGCACAGATGCCTTGATGCTGATGACTAAGGACTTTCATCGAGACGACGAACTCTGAAGAGGTACGTCACCGTGAGGAGAGGACGGATGAGACCGCAGACTCAGCGGTCTCGTATCGACCGAGGGAGAGAGATTATCAGCAGCAAGCGGAGTCAGCCGGAGCAAGAACTTATGGGCACATGTACATACATTCTCCGACAGCTGCCTCATTCCTTCACACCTTTTGCTGGCTCGTATTTCTCTTCTGATAAACTTAACCATATAACTTAGGCTATTGAAGTCACTTAGCAAGTACACCTAATAGAGGAGGTCCCGGTCCATCCCTATAAGCTCGATTGATAGCCTGGCTGTTTCTGCAGGAGATTGTTGAAAGTGTTTTTAAAATCCTTTGATAGGGTTCGATTTGATAAGTAATTTATGCAACCATAACTTTTTTGTTATAATGACTTCTCTTTTTTTATTATTGTGCACTGTTTATGATATTTTTGTGATAATGAACCCTTTTCTGAGCATAAACTTGTCTTAATTGTTAAATATTTTTGTTTGCCTGTGCTGCCATATGTATTGGGTGGGAGCCTCACCAAAAGAGAGCTGTTCTGGGTTGCCTGATTTAATCAGTATTTTATGACATTCTTAGTGGATCTGTGTGCTATTAACCTAAGATAAATAGCAAAAAAGCATCTTCCTGGTCTTTTCTTTCCAATTCCATTTTCCGAATCCTTTTGGGTCATACAAGCTACCTATGGTTGAATTCTCGAAATAAAACTTTCCATAAATGTTATTTGATGGTACCTAAGTAGAATTCCGTGTCACTCTTCATTACTATTCTTCATTACTCAATGTCTTAAGATAGACAATCACCTTTACACTATCTCACATCGCGACTCGTAGCCATTGAACATCGCCGTTCCCGACTTACATCAAAAGGACGGCACTAATTACGTGGGATGATTATTTTCCAAGCAGTTCTCATAAAAGAGAAGCACTTCAACTGTTCTTAGGTTCCGCCGCCTACAGACATGCAATGAAGCCAATAAACACGACAAAGGAACTTCATGGAGACAGTCATTTGTAGAGCACACGAACTGTGGAAAATACTCTTCCGAGAGGGCAAAAGTAATAAGAATCATGGAGATAGCGGTTCATCTTTATCGCCTGTATTTGATTCGGAATTGAAAATAAATTCCATTCTTACGTTCAAATCTGAAAGCCACACGCATCAAACCCGTAGTATGTACCGCCTACTTAGCCAGGATTCAAACCCACGACCTTCTGTTCCATACCTTCAGTCATTGCGGAAAATGATTGTCATTTTTCTTACATAATTGAAGCAATTGCTAGACAATCGTACTGAAGGGACGGATAAAATGATCATGTGATTCAGGCTTAATACACAGCAATAGTTCCTTCAACTCCTGATATCCAATGAAAAACCTCCCGAATTAACAGATATTTCTATTAGCTCAATTTTCTTACTCCTTAAGAGTAGTACAAGTCCGATCTCGGTAAAACCTGAGCCTATTAGGCTTATGTTAAGGGTGGATTAATGCCAACGACGTTAGAATTTTATCCGCTAGTTAATTTAATAGCCATTAGGTAACACTCCATTAGAAAAGATGAAATAACATTTATTGCTTATTCAGCCTCGTTTTTTTTAATCTATAAAAAGCCTCATGACATAATTTCTTTTGATTAATAGTCAATAGTTATTCCGGTGAGTAAATTCTACGTTGCTTCTTAACAAATTCAAGAGATCAGGCAATACTTTAAGGAACAGTATTACATTTACGGACCATTTTTCGCATCTCATCTAGAAGCTGCCTCTCCTCACCCACCATGTCCAGTACTATGTCGTTCCTCCTCCTCTTTGTCCACTTCACCTTGTACATCTCCAGACTCATATCTCGAACACATCGAACGTGGTCTTACTTCCCTCCTTCCTAAGTTCCAAAGTTTCCGCACTGTAAAACGAAACACTCCAGATCAAGCTCTTCACTAACCTTATCTTCAAAATCTTACATAACGATCCTCTAATGCGCTCCTTCTTGCCCACTTCATACATTAATCCACGAATATTACAAAATAGAATCCTCAGAGTCGGCCTCTAAATCTGTTGCCAACCACCGCGCATTTAAATGGGTTTACAAAAGTCGCCACTCACGTCGCTGACGGACAAATTGATCCGAGTTTCACGGGGAAGGTATAATTAAGGGTGTCATGTGAAATTCACGTTCATGAAGATGCGATTTATCGAATTCATAACTCTTCGATGCTATTCCTCGCAGCTGCAACGGCAGTACTGCAAAATATTGGGAAAAAGTGGATCGATTAGCACACATCACCGCGCCGCGGACATTTTTGAAAGCGGATTAAAATGCGACCGAAGTGGCAACAGATATCTAGGGTATGGAATTGGGCCTCCTCTATGCAGTCCCCCTGCATAAATCAAAGGTATTTTGTACCTGAAAATGACGCTCAGGCGTCCATACGCGTTGCATTTTATTTTTCATCAAAGTGGTGGATAGTGCAACATGGGGAGATCAATAACCGGGCATCAATGAGCGCGAAAATGCTCGCCGAGACGAAAATCGCGCCAGAGGCCAAGAGCGTTCGCCATTTCACGGACAAGGTGACAACGCCTACGCGGCAATCCGCCTTGTACTGCTTCCTCCCACTCCCACGGCGCCCCCTCTGCACCCCCAGACAACGCTCGAGAAAAGACATTCTTAAGAGGGTGCTTCACTCCCACTTGGCCGATTGCATTTGGTCTATATTTCCAGAGGTATTAATAGTTAGTAACTTCGCTATCGACATGAAATATTCAGGCTACGGAAAGTAGCGCATTGTTGAATGAAATTTAATTTCCACGTGCCTTAAACAAATTAAATTTTAGTTGAAAAAAGTAGCAATTCATCAAACAGCACATCATGTGACAGTTCCAGCACACGAACCTTGGTATCTTAATTAAAATTACACCCATTGCCAATATTAACCAGTATTTGTCGGAAACAAATAGTTACGTAAGAAAAATTCCTGATGCAGTACTAAGAGACACTGGAGATACGTTTACGGGATTAAAAATAAAATTGTTAAATAAAAAGAATTATCAAGAATTGAAGAATTGAGTGGACATCTCGTCGAACCAATCCCAGGATCAATTAATGATGACAAAAATTGAAAAGTCGCTTTTATGCCGAAACACTTTTCTCATCATTTGAGACTCTTACTAACAATAAGATAGAAAAAAACAAGAGAACATTGCAGGCTCTTTTCATACATGGAGCAATGAAATTCCAATTCGCAGGGGACGTAAGCAATAGGCTTTAGAAGCCGAAAGAAGAATTGGGTGGAGATCTCAGCGGAACCAATACAATGCTTTCTGGCCGATGATTATTACGACTGCATTCGTTTTATTTACAATGAAACCATTTTTTGCCATTTTAGACGGCTATAGATAAAGAAGGAAACGATTGTAAGTTGTGCGTGTAGAAAAATCAACCCCTTGCGCTGAAATGACGAGTCTGGATGAACTTCCGATGCCACATCGCAAAACGACGAGTGTAGATAGTCATCATGTGTTCATAATTTTAGCACTATTTAGGGGAATAATATAAATAGTTTGTAAGTTTACAACCGTAACGTACATTAAGAACTCAAAGTTCATGAAGTACGATGCATTGGAAGTAATACAATGATTTATACGGGAAGCGGTAGCTGATATTAGCGATAGCCAATTCGGAAGATCCCCTGAGGATGAACAACAAGTCGCTGCTCGAAACGTCGGGTAACATGGGAAACATCAACCGGTGGAAAACCCTAGAAACTTTTCTGCAGCAGATACGCTGGGAAAACCTAAGATCGTTCAGCGAAAGCTGTGTTCTCCATGTATTTAACTAGATACTTTAAGATACAAAATAATAATAATACTTTTGTACTTCGCTGTTCTACGTTGATTACAAACCACAAAATATCATTTCACTATCTACCATTCCATTCAAAAAGAACCACAGAAAAAATAAAAAAGTAAAAGGAGCACGATATTGACAAAATGCATTGACGTGTAAGGGGTTAAATTTCAATTGGCACGGGCGATCCACGCAATTGGCTCTCCCCCAACGCCTCCCCGTATCTACGGCTATGATCGCGTTCGAACCGTTTCCTCGGGCCACTCGGATGATGAATCCCCTGGTCATCCGATGCCACTCCCCCGTTGGGAGAGGGAATTCGCGGGACGCGAGGCACGCCCGCTTAACGGCAGACGCGGCTGTGATTAGGGCGAGAGGGAGAAAGCACGTAGCGCGACTAGTTTTCCCGGACGAGCACCACAAGCGCAGGGCCGTAGATCCGTTAGGGCGCGATTCCGCGGCCCATCACGTACGTGCATACACACGGGGCCTCATCCGAAACTCGTGATGGGCCATTGTGATGCCGCCCCGGGCGCACGAGAACTCGGCCATTGTCTAGCAAATCGGCTACGAGGGTGTGGAGCTACCAACTAACAGCGCCTGTATCGGCGCGGGACGCGTGCTTGGCGGACAATTGAGTTCGAACGAGACAAAATCAAGTGCTCGTAAAGCATTTGCGAGAATTCCTCCACGAAGTCTCCACTCCAGAGAGAAGAGGCGTCATACGGAAAATATTTCTCTCAATACGACGCGACGCAAAGAATTCAAATCGTTCAACGCTAGTCAGCCACATGACCGAAGCTATTTTGAAACGATACTTGACTCATTAGGTACCATATAAATGTATATATTATTCGGGAGGGAACCTCAAGTAGCGGCTTAGAATATTAAGAGCATCCAAATCAACATGACCAGTGTGAGTAGCATTCATTGAATTCAAATGAGAGATGAATTCAGAGGACAAAAGGCATTCCGAAAAATTCCCTCGCGCGCTATTTCACAGCGGACGTGTTTTACGCGAAGTAATTTCGTCATTACCAAGGAGAGGAACCTTAATCATTCAATATCTGTAGCCAATAGATTGAGGCAATTTTGAAACGATTCCTTAGTCTTTATGAACTATATTCAATCTAGGTAAAATATGTGCGTATGAAGGATTTAAAATTACCCCCGGAGATATAAGAAATAGATCGCCTTGATATGGTTGCATTTTAACCATTACTTTAATTTTTCAAAGGCTTCCAGAGAGTAATTCAAAAATATCCAGATATAATTCATTTAACCGACGATTTTTGTCCATATTTTCGTCGTTTTAAGGGCAATAAGAAGAATGATGAAAATCAAATGGATCGCCCGAGTTAGTAACGAGGAAGTCCTAAGAAGAGTAGGAGAGAAGAGAAGCCTCATGAAAACCTTAATAAGAAGACGGAACAACCTTATAGGCCACATCTTGAGACATGATGGCCTGACGGAGACAATCGTCGAAGGACAAGTGGAAGGCAAGAATGGAAAAGGAAGACCCCCAACAAAATATATGGAACAAGTAAAGAGAGATGTGAAAGAGAAGAAATACGTAGGTGTGAAAAGATTAGCTGATAGGAGAATAGAGTGGAGAGCTGCGTCACACCAATCCTAGGATTGTTGACCAGTGATGATGATGAATTGCTTGTTGCACGCTAAGAAGTATTCGTTATTCTGAAAAAATAGTCCAAATAGGAGAGATATATTTCATTGGAACAATATTGACTTGATATAAAATGCCATTCACAAATAACGCAATCACAAAAAGCTGTAAAAATGAAAATAGTTCTATTTATCGTTGACAAACTCACAAATTAAACCTAATACATTTCGCAAAGGAGTCTTTCACCACAAGGAAAGAGTTGTTGAAAAGAATCTTTCTAAAGAGTCATAGAGAATAAAAAAGAAATTTCCTAAATAGACAGGAAACGCAAATTGAGGAGCACACGGTGTTAGGTAAGGAAAGATAATTGCGAGAATATCATAGGGTGAATAGATGCAGATACCCATTAAAAAATACCGACACCAGGTCGTTCAGCTCGGGTGATAAAAAAAATTATTCCGTAAAAGTTTAGGAATTTAATGAATTCCATCTTCAGGGCTTAATAGAAAAAAATCATATGAGGGCACAACACAAATATTCACCCAAATGTGGAGTATCAATGATGGTTTACCCAAATAATATGTTGTAAGGTAATTATCCATCTGGAATATTATGGAATTCATTGCATTTCTAAACGCTGGCAAAGAAGGATTTTTAAATCTTCCTAACTGACAACCTACCCTCGATATTTTTGATGGCTATATAAATCAAGATGTCGAGATGAAAGATACCGCATGTATGGATATATGGCATATTGTGGGGAAATGGTATATATGGTGTAAAGGGCAAATATATATGACGCTAAGTCATAGTAAAGGGTAAAGGGTAGGGTGCTTTTCCGTCGAATAGACTTTGTGAAAAGCTTTCACATGGTGAGGGAGCGGGTTGTGTATTAATGAAGAGCGCTACCTCGCAAATCTAACCATAGGAAGAAGCATAATCAAAGAGAAAGACTTGAGGGCGTGCGTAATATTACTTAAGTGCAAGATCCTTAACGAACTACTTTAACTGAAAGGTATTTAAAAGATTACGAATACACGCGTGAGATAAGCGGAACAAGAAAATACATGGCTCGCATTACGAGCTGCCGGAGAGTTCACATGAAGAGCGGAAAACGTGACTTGCATATTCGCTCTCCTGAACTGAGCACGCACGCACCGAGGGCTTAGTAAAAAGCAAGGAAATGAGGAGGTTCGTAAACATCCCTCTAAGTCTCCAATGTCTTGATGCGGCAGATCGTTAGCTTGGCATTAAGGATAGCATCTCTACCCTTACCACCGTGAAATTCTTGCCTTTCCCCAACTTTCCACGCAATTTCGAGTCGTCTGCTTCGAAAACCGTTACGCATGAATTTCTGCTCGTTCCAACCGAAAATGATAGGGACGAAAAAAAGGTTCTTAAAGGGCAAATCGGACCCCTTTTTGGGTTTTGGTGCGAATCGGTGTCTTTAGCGATGGAAGAGACCGCTAGGGGGATTGGGGAAATTTCGGAGAAAGGACAATTAGCAATGTACAGACTCCTAACTCCGTCACGCTATCCGTCACGCGAAGATAAAGACAGAAAATAATACAATCCGCATTACCGTAAGGAGGGAGGAGAGACGTTATTACGGCAAATTATTATGTTTTCAAGGAATGCGTAACATATTTATTTTCCAGGCATTCCGTCACGCTCATCTTTAAGGTTAGCTCGTGCTAGAGGGAGAATTGGGAGGAGAGGCGGGGGAGAGGTTGGGTGGATTGGCTAAGATGAGGAGAGTAGCGTTTGATAAATATGCTGAATGTTGGATAACAGTCTTCCGCAGAGAGGTATGGATAACTTGAGTTTTACGGATACTCAACCGCTTACGTTATCCTGTGATGACAACTAGTTTCTCTGGCGTTAAAGTCAGTGCCTTCATGCACTTAGGATCAGGCCACAGAAACATATCATCATCACAGATGAACGCAAGTTGAATGAACTTCCTCAAAATATAGCATTCCATGAGTATCTCACTCTTTGACCTTCCAAATCTTGTAGATAGCTTTTAGTGCCTTATAACCTTGGGCTCTTCGAGTCAGTTGTGAAAAATACTTTCTTTACTAATATGAAATAAATTAAAACTAATAAGTGTGACGAAAACGTCGTTACGAGGTTTGGGTCGCTCAGTTAATTACACTCTTTTATAGAAATCGGGCCTACTATGTAATTTTTTAACATAAAATCGGCGGCATGAGAGGGTAAGAAATGAGAAGGTATACCGAAGAATTGGCTACAATATGGTACCGAGGAGCACCATCTTCCAAAGATTTTAAAGAAGTTGAGGCTTAGTTTTTTACTTTTTTGAGATTCCCAGAGCTTTGGCATGAGTAGTGTGATTGTCTAATGATCAAACTTTTTACCTGTTACATTTCAAATTGTAAACCTGCTTGGATCCCTTGCGGAGGCAGGCATCTGTACAAAATTTATTTATTTACTCCTGCACCACCGAAAACAGCATTATTGGCCTTTTACGTCGAGGTTTTTAACTTAACAATCAAACGTACACGAAATACTTGCCCTGAGTGGGGGAAACCTACCCAATCAGGATTCGAACCCGCAACCTTTTCTGTTGCTGGCAAGGACCTCAACCCGCCGCCAGAGAGGCCAGCAAAATGCGGAAACTAGAAATTTCTGAATTTCAAATGGGTTTTGGTATGACCAAATACCATTTGAATGACCTGAAAACTTTATTGCGATACCTTTTTTCATGCATTCGGACGCAAAAATGGAAATACCCCTCCAACTTCCAGAATTTCGCTTTTTTTTAGGACACCCTACAGCATCACATATAAGCCGTCAACAATTATTCATCGTCTGCACTGCTGCTGGCTAGGAAGCAAGAGCCAAGGGAGAAATGAAGAGATGGAGAGATGCTGGAGCATAGTCTAGCAGCATCTCACGTTACGTACATGGAAATCCGACCTTTGCGACTGTGGTTTCGGGCGAACGGGCGTGATGGGAAGCGGCGGTTGCCCTTAAAACATAGTGGGAGAAGGAGGAGCGCAGCTTTCCCCAAATTGGAGAGGGTGGGGAGGAGGGGGGGGGGGGAGATCACTTTCCACACGCCCCCAAGGGAGTTGGATTGGAGCTCAGTTCAAAAATCCCGAGAGAAGTCCGGAATGACATTCGGAGCCGTGCGAATGTTTCGCTAAGGTGGAAATGGTTGTCTCCTTCACCTTCTCTTTCATTTGCACCTTGATGATGAGAGAGAGGCATCTTTTTCTTGTAAGAAGCTTTATAATACTGATAGCCCGAAACCAAGTGAGCTACAAGGGCGTACCCAGGATCAAAACCAAAGAGGGGGGGGGTGAGCCATGGGCATTCAAGTTGTAAAATTTTATCCCGGAAAAGGTTAATGAAACCAACTTCTAAGAAAATTATGACAGCTATTTATTAGTTTTTAAAATGATTCGCTTGAAAAAAAACTATTTTTATTTTAGCTGCATGTTTTATGCTAATATCCCTATTCGTGGGTTTAAAGAAAGTTTTTTGAAAACTTTCTTTTCCAACCAGTTCTGATTTTGCTTCTGGGGGGGCAGCTCCCCCCTCCTGCACTCCGCCCATGGTGAGATATTCACACAACTCCTCTATTTTGCGTCTGAAAATACCGCTGATTGACTGATTCTGTCGAAAGGGATGGGTAAACATAGCGGCTACTTTGTATATTTCGATTGCAATAGTTAAAATTTATACTCACGTTTGAAACGAAGAGAATAGCTTCGTCACACAAAACCAATGACCTGAAGTATGCTTAACGTGACGGTGTGGTGACTGACTAGTGAGGCTATACGAGGGTTAATCCTTTCACAAACACACCACGCCAAAAAACGGCGACTTATGACAAAGGAACGACCAAAATATTGAATAATGCATTAACTCTGCTGATGGAAAGGATTTTAATGTCACTTTTCATTTTTTCAGGGTTAACTACGATTTTTTTCTCCGTGCGTATTCTGCTATATATAGCCCTTCCTCTCCTAACTACCAAAATGTGATAATTAGTTAACTATGCATAAACTAAACTCTCACTGCCTCTATCTAACCAGACGATTGGCTTCTACTACAAAAACAATTACATCATAATACTCAAGCTTTCATTATGTAACCATCTGTGAGAAAACGGGCATATAAACTAGATCCCATTTAGAAACCTTTCTTGGGGTTCTTATGATCCCATGTGATTTTCGTATAATTTATCAATTTCGTTCAGCTAGGTGATTAATCACCAACATCGTCAACTTCAATCATAACGAGTGCTTCAATTCAAACTCTAAGAGTAAATGTCGCAATTTTGGAGGAATTTTAATTCTTGTGTAAATATGTAGCATTGACATACGCATCATTGCCAAAACAAGAAGTTTAATATAAATTTTAAGCTTAATAAAGTATTTTTCTATTTGCGAATTAACTTTTTACGGTGTATTCACACCCGGGACTTCCAAGCCCGTTTTTGAAGCCTACGTTAGAGTGAAAACAAGGTAGAACTCGCATCATTTTTGCCAATAGATGATCACAAACGCTTTGTGTTAAAACAATTCCATAACGCAACGGAAGAAAAACTAATGCCCTCACTAATTTTCTCACGGATTAAATTAACGCCTCAATGTATTGGAAAAATGAAATGCACGTAGCACGTAATCTAAATAGTTCAAGCCAATATAAATACATATAGAGACACAAAAAAAGAAACACTCACACGGGAAACAGAGGTTGAGAAAGAAGTTAGTACTTCGAAAGCTTCCGAGCTTATTTTCCCGTGTGAGTGTTTCTTTTTTTGTGTCTCTAAGTGCATTGATATCGACTTGAACTATTTATATATAGACCGGCTTAAAGGAAAAAGAATATCACTACATTTTTTTCCCGCGCGGCAATGGGTGAAATGCACTGGAACCGCTGCCACCTGACGATATAATTACTCATCTTATGCGAGATACGCAATTTTCTCGGTGGGGGGCGGCACGAGCGAGCGAGGGGCACTCTGCAGAAGAACACCTGGCACTCCGGCGGAGCAAATGTGCAGGAACTCATCCTCCAGACATCCGTGGCATTTACGGGAGTTGCGGTACCGCGAGGGAAGCGCAGCCGAGCCGATTAAGTGTTTACAAATGCCAAACCACCGTAGAAACCGTCAATTAGCAATTCACTTCAACATCGCTTCATTCCATTCGTGATTACAGGGCTAACTTTTAAATTCGCGAATACTGAAATGTAAAGACTACCATCGCATTACAGACTTCCTGGTTTTCAAGCAATCATCTTCCAGTAAAGTTAGGAGTTCTAAACCAGGGTAGAATGAGATTCCTTTCACCAATAAGTAGAAATAATATTTTTATAGCGATAGAAAGCCAGAGTTGGTTAATTTTAAATGTTCACTTTCGCAAAGAAGAGTCGCACGAAACACTTACCACACAATTCAATATTAGCTTTTCGTAATATATGGAGGCATTTATGAAATTTAGAAAGTGAGAGAAATTTAACGCTCCATTGTTTTAAAAGCCTATAACTATCACATTCCACGATCCTTGGAGGGGAGTCTCGGTCATACTTCGCGATAGATGTACAAAATGGTGCAGGTTTGTTAAAAAATAAAAGCCATTTTCAATTCATCAGGATTCACGACCTGGCAGTAGTAATAAGAAATTATTTTTCCATTCAGGAAATTCGGGAAGTAGTAATAAGAAATTTTTAAGCAAAAATGATGTAATGAGGGCAATCAAAATGGATGGAGAATGGTAAATAGTGGGCAGTTAAATGTATGGAAAATTAAAAAATTACAATTTGTGAGGTTCAGATAACAGAGAGGAATGGAGAGCTCCGTCACACTAATATTACGATTGTTGGCTTATGATGACGATGAAGTTTTATTAATTTATGTTATATATGCACGAATGAGGTTTCATAACATAGCCACATCTCCCTCGTTAGATGATAGCAGATGAGAGTCGTCAGGGGGAAATTTGTGAACCATATGATTGAGTACGGTAATACTCATGCTTTCGATAATGAAATGAGTTCTCCGAGTAAATCCTGAAGTTATTAGTAATTTTCCCAAAGCAAACTCGTCAAAGCCGGGTGATGAAATAAGAGGATGAAAATGAATAATTCCTGGAATGATATCGATCGATTCGGCTTTCACTTGGTAAAATTCATGCTGAATGAAAATATACAACCCTAGCACATTTTCAGTTTTTTTAAGTACTAGTATGTTAGGTACTATAATTATGTAATTATTATTCTCGTAATACTATTATTAAACCAACTACATTCGTTTATTAGGCTCTAGTATTTTTAATCATTACCTGATAAAAATCTTTGAAAATTTACAAAGGTTGTACGTCATTATTCTATTCCAGAAATGCTTGAAAAACTCGCTCTAAGGCTGGGGGGCAGCTAGGAATTAAGGTTGGGAGGGTCCAGGTGCAACTAATACCGATGTAAGTGTGAGGTATGGTATACCCACCAAGATAGGCGTTATGTGCGAGATTAATAAATTGCGGAATTTCAAGATAAATGGTTCAAAATGGTGAGTTTTACGGCTTTCAGAGGGATATTCTAATAATCCATGCATTATTCTATTAGTCATATCAATCCAATAAAGTAAAATGGATTAAACTTAAAAAAATTTCTGAGCTCTGGGGGGGTTTTTATCCCCCCTCCCTCGCTGCGCCACTGCTCTTAGGCTAGCGTCTCTAGCTGTCCTATTAGAACTTAGAAAAGCGCAAAAAAACGATCATGAGTGCGAGAGGAGCATTTTCAGAGGCACACTGGACCCAGGCAACACGGAAGGCGACAACACTCCCCAGAGAGAGGGGTCAACGCTTATTTTTTTTTATACGGCCGCGTTAGTCAGAGCGGGCGATGGCCATTCGGAACAGGTTGGCACCCACGCACCACCCTCCTGGTACCCCCCCTTCTCTCTCCCCCTCCGAAACAACCGCCACCCGTTACTCCGACCTCCGTCACCACGGTGCACCCTGCCTCTTGAACCTGCTACCCCCCTCCTCCCCCCGATACGCCAAAACACGAACTGGCGATCGCAGAATGAAAAGGAGTGGTCTATCCACATGCCAACAGAAACTCCCAGCCAACTCTCCACACCCACCATACGACGCGGGCTGACTATTGCCCCGGAAGCGAAAAACATACGCCTCTGCTTTTGGAGTTGAGGGAACGATTCCATAAGGAAGGACCACCGCAGTGATCGACTTCATCGTCGCAATGGCTATAAAGTCAACCGCAGACTTTCTCGAATGCCTTATCCGCCACACCAAGCAGTATTGAGTCTTACGTGAACCCAGGAAACCGCGTGCAGCATATAGATCCTGCCGCGTGAACGGTGTTGAAATGCACATGGATTGTTATGAGAAAAAAATCGCCCTGGACCTGGAATCGAACTACTTTAACTTTCTGGGCAATTGTGCAGACCACTACGATATCCAGGATTCTAAAATCTCTAATAAGAGCCTACTGCATAGCGTATGAGGCCTGCGCAGTGGCACGGAAACTCAAAAGTCCATGTTTCGATTACCAGTTCACGGGACTTTTTTTCTCATGGCAATTCATGTGACGTACGAAACCACGTACCTATTTTGCATTACATATTAACAATAAGTATTGGTAAACATACACTGATTTTCTATATCAGTGTACTTGTCCTGAAGTTCTACTCGGTACAAAGAGAAATGTATGCTAGGTGGGAACTCACACCACCCGAATGAATGCGCAAGTGTAACAGAATAAGTTTCATTACTTTCCATAATATAAACCTTATATTAATTTTGGACATAGGCACCATTTTATAAAAAAAACCATTCCCCTTTCCGACGCTTGGCAACACTAATTTTTTCATCTTCAGGGCTTGAGAATTTTCAATTAATATGCGTTAATAAAAGAATAATTTCGAACACTTTAAATATTAAATTTTAATTCATAAAAGTTTTAAAACCATAGAGATACTAAAACAAATGTTGTAAAACTTCGCCAAGATCAGCAAAGAAAAATTCTCCAAAATAAAAACTAATAAAAATACAAATAAAAGGGCATAGAAAAACTCAGCTTCACCACAAATAACGACGAAATATAAATGACTGAATACATATTCTGCATACTATTACTTTGGACAGTCGAATAAAAACCTCCAAGGTTTATGACCAGAATTGTATTTCGGATGACCGAAATCGGACCGGAGGAGGCTAGATATTGTTTAGTAAGGCTTCCGAGATATTTGGGTGATCTCCATTTTTGTACGTAAAACCCTCATGATTTTAGATATGTTAGGCAAAAATGAACAATGCCTAAAGGTATTTAGAGATGATAACAAATTAATACACTATTTTAAGAAGTTCTGAATTGAAATTAGAGTTTTCACTCCTGTCAGGTTTTAAAGCATTTAACACGTCCATAATACGAAAAAAGAAGTATGAATTTAACCGTAAAACATCCACCACCCAGAATCCCGAAAATCATGAGCTCAATGATGCATGATTTTAAATGCAACACCTCAACAAGTTGAGAGGGCATGTTGACCATCATCGTTCTCACGACCGCGTTGCATTAAGAAAATAAAGGGAGAGAGGGCCAAGAGGGGTCACCACACGCAATCCGGCTGAGAGAAGGGTCAGGAAAGGTCGCTGCATTCCACGCGCAGGTGCGATAGAGGGACCGCAAGGCAAACGCAAACACAATGGACAACCGCAACGCGCGAGGCGTCACGTGACTGATGACTGATTGCGTGGCGCTAACGGAATAGTTGGCGCGCGCGGGAAAACGCACGGGCACGGATAGCACGGGGCAGGGGCGCAGCTAGGAATTAAGACTAGGGGGGGGGGGTTTAGGAGTTGCAACTAATATCGGGGTGTATGAGGGTATGGAATACCCACCAGGATAAGCGATATGAGCGAGATGAATAAATTGCGGAATTTTAAGAGAAATGGTAAGTTTTACGGCTTTCTGAGTGATATTTTATTAATCCTTGTACTATTCTATAAGTAATATCAATCCAATTTAAAAAAATGGATTAAACTTATAAATTTCTCTGAGCTCTGGGGTTGGGGGGTTTATCCCCAAACCCCCCCTCGCAGCGCCACTGGCACGGGGACTTATGCTGGACCTCCAGAGTAAATACAAACAAGAGATATATTCGGATTCTGCGCATTCGACAACAAAGAAAATACACTGAACTGAAAACAATGGAATAATAAGGGAAAGGAAAGCGTGGTAAGCTTATTAGGTAGAGCGCTTGGCCGCTGATCTAGTGGTCCCCGGTTCAGATCTCGGGTGAAGCCTTCGGACACCACTAATTAAAGTCCTCAATGAGCGAGGTGAACCTAAATGCGTGAAATTCACACGTCTGTGGATTAGTTCGGGATGAGCTCTACCCTAACCTAAACAAACCAACCTTCGGGTAGAATCACCGAGTGATTGAGTAATTAAAAAGAGAAAATTGCACTGAAGAAAAATCATTCATTGTTTTTACCTGCATTCACGCTAGAATATCAACATATATCTCCGAATGCTCCCTATTTGTGAAGAGAACTAAAATGTCTTTCCAAACTGACGACTTTTTTGGGCGTGATAGAAGCGACATGTAATTGGGCGTTAAAGTTTCACACTTCAGAGCTCCGGGTTACGACGTTAATTTTACCTTGCGCTTGCCAGCTGTATGTTTTACCTCTGAATATTCAAACGATGACGCATTATCATAGCGGCGGAAGGTTATCTTAATTATACGATAAGGTTGTAAGGGAAAGAGCAGTTATGAGAACTCATTTACTCAGAAAATGCAAAAAATATCACTTTTCTAAAAGACACCTAAATTTTTAGCAGAAACTACCAATTAGTTAAAACGGAAAAGAAAAAGATCGGAAATTCTCAAACTCTTTCTTTCTAAAAGTATATGCACATTATTTTTTAATCGATAGCACCCATTCGCTCTAGTCCGCTCCAAGGTACTCAGTGATATTAGGTTATCACATGAATACGCATGAAGCTTATTAATCATCCCCTTGGGCGCATGAAAAAGAGGTTAAGTATAGCAGTGGCGTAGCTATGGGGGATGAGGGGGGGATAAATCCCCCCCTCACAAAGCCTCAGAGAAATAAAACAATATTCAAAACATATTGGGGAAATAACACCCTGCGTCCCACCAACTTCATAAAAGTTCTAGCTATAGATACGTACAAGGCAGACAAATTTTGAACAAATATAAAAACGATGGCTCTCCCACGTTTTAAATATTTCTAAAAGAAAATAAGCACGACAATTAGTATCTAATGATGAATGGATAAACGATGCGCTAGCTTGGATACTAAACAATCAAAGAAGCGCCACCCTAGATGACACGAAACTAAACATTTTGAAGAAGGAAGCCAATATGGACGATTGCCCGGGGACTAATCCCCACGATCATCAACAGACGCCCACTGAAAGGTATTCGAGAGGTATTTGTCCTCGCAGAGCAATCGGTGGACAACAGCGGCCTATAAACACAAGGGAATTCTTGTGTCCCAATAGGAGTGAAAGATCTGGAAGCCCACCATCAACAGAGACACACCACCACATCCGTCAAAGAAAATCGAAGTAGAGATAAAAGCAGTTTAACGAGCAAGCATCAGAGGTAATCAAACATTGAGCAACTGAAAATACTGAGGCTCTTATTTTCTTTACACATATTTAATCTCGTTTTCTGGCAAGGCCCACGAAAGAAGATACAGGAATACAGATCTGCACTCTCCAGAGGTACAATTCACGCTAAAAATAGCCAATACGATATGGAAGCACAAGAAGTCGTACATTGATAGTGTGGTAGCCAAGTGGGTAGATCATTTGGCTGCGGATCGAGGGGTCTCGGATTCATATCCCGGATGAAGACTTCGGACACCCCCCAATCAAGAATCCTCGAAGTGCGTGGTGGCCCAGGGAAAGAAATTCCTACCTCCTACTCCGAAAGATTTTTACTCCTGGAGAACGTATTTCACGCTTTTAGATTTTTAAATGACGATATCTACTTTTCGCGATAAAATGAAAAGTGAAAATTTTCAAGCGCGCGAAAACGCGACGGTTACGTATGAATGCTGGGAAAACTCCGTGTGACGTCGTTCTGGTTCCCGCTGCCGCAAGTGAGGTGACCTTGGGGCGAGGCTCTGAGCGCTGATACGGCGTAGGATCCTAGCAGAGTACCATGCTAGCAGGTAGCGCTTGGCTTAAATAAGGATTATTAATACCTTATCAAACGAAGAAAAATTTCCGGCCTTAGCCAGTTTTAATAGGTGATTATTAAGACATGTTTCCTTGAGCTCTGTGCCTCATGCATTCATTGGTAATCTCAGACGATGTATAACTCCTATCTACTCGTATAGAAACTAGGTCCCTGTGACGTCACGTGGAGTGGCATCGCATGGGCGCCAATCTGACCTTTTTCAAATGAGGATAAAATTGTCCCTTCCCATTCGTCTAAACCGGCATTTCTAAAACCAAATAATTTGTATATTATGAATACAATAATGGTAGGTAACGAATCGCAATCATTGCCTTTCGTTTTCTTTGATGAAGGATACTACCCTATTCAACCTTCCGAAAAAAATTATTATGGAGGCTTCCGCGGTGATTAAATTGACGATTGGTCTCCGGGTTAATTCCGCGTCGACTCATTTTTTGGCGGACGACAGTTTCGGGCGCGTTCAAGCAAATCCCGTCCTCGGGTCAAAGAAGACGAAAGGGGGAGCGCGCCCGAGACTGTCGTCCGCCAAAAATGAGTCTACGTGGAATTATCCCGGAGACCAATCATCGATTCAACCTTCGGAATGAATGAGTGAGTGCGTGGCTGAATACAGCAATAAAATTTCAAGATAGCACTCCAAGTTCTAGTCGTTCTAAACAATTTAAATGCTTGAAAAGTGGGCACATTCCCAGAGGACCGCGGTTCGAGGCCTGGTCAAAGAAACTATTTTTCTCCCGAGGAATTCTCGCACAGCCAAGCGACCGCGGCTTAACTAAAGAGCATTGCACCTATTAGGAGAAAGATGGGCGGGGGCAGGAAGAGCGACCCAAGAGATGACATGACTCGAGGAATGCATTACGAGGCGGCGGAAAACTTCTCGTGCATGTAAATGGCACGCATGCTAACAGTGCACTCGCAACGGGACTCGTCCGCGGATGGAAACACCCTGGCCGGCATGCAACGCGCGCGATCTCACGCGCAACGAAAGTGATAAGGAGTAACGGAAGGGGTGCTGACATATGAGCGAGGGTCGTGTTCACGACGGTGGAGTCACCTGGCGTCAAAGAGATGAAATGCCACGCTCGGGCAGGGGTGGATTAAGCGCAGTTCAGGGGCGGCGACCCACAGATGGGGAAAATCCAAAGTGGGAACAGGGCTTCATTTTACCATTTCATTGCCGAAACATCAGTCTAACTGTGGGTTTCAACGAAGCGGAGATCAGCGGATTTATACTCATCTCTACTTTATTTATCAATTAAGTGAAAATAGTATTCTTAAAAAAAAACAAAGAACATATAAGGAACCAGGGTGGTAAAAATTTTCCAAGAAGAATACCTAAAGACTACTAAATAAACGCATTTCGTCGTAATATATTCTGCAAAACAATCCTATCCTCGTTTCAACCTCACAACAGGAGAAAAAAGTGATAGTATTATTCACTTAAATCCGATTTAAGGGTGTATACTTTTACACTTTTCGAAGCATAATATACATACAAATAACGTACCACTTTTGGATCGGTTTACTTGAGGGGTTCTTCATTTGACTCCCTCTGAAACCACAGAGTGAACTCAACTAAAGATAAAGAACCTCTACTCGGTGTTTTGGAATAGAGAAAAATACGGATGAAGCAATATTAGTATACTTGAATTACGTTCTCTTAATAGATAAATTTGAAAAAAACGTCATTAGTTCTTCAAAATTTTATCAAACCGTTACCACCGTCAAGGATACAGGACTCTCTCCTCTTAAAATATTGAAAATAATATGACTTCACTATTTTTTGTCGTGGACGGATCTAAACGCGAATTTAAATCACCGGACTCCTTGAAAAGGTCACCGTTAAGCTCATCTAAACGTGTATCCTTGTCAACGAATGAAAAAACGCTTTAAGCGATCCTATCCATTCCTTGGCACACGTTCCCGTCATTGGCAGCTCACCCATCCGTGGCTTAACTTACCAGGACACAGCATGATCGACAGTAATTAGAAACAGGATCGCGCTCCTTAAAATATATACAGAAAACCGTACCAACCGAACAAGTCGCAGCGTAACTCAAGAAATCCAAAGATAGCGACCACCTGGCGAAGCGGAAATTCACTGACAGCATGGCCCACTTCAAAGAGACTGCCGCCACAAAGGTTATAAGGTTAAGTAGAGAAGATTGGAGCCCGCGGACTGAAATGCATTTGCTTCCCTCCGGAAGAGATCCATCGCTAGGATTCGACGCTTTCAAGTGGAACGCAAGATGAAAGCGCAGGCACTTCGATCTGCATCCCATTTGGAGTGGAACAGAAGTGAAGATATTTGCAGCTTAAGAATGCGCTCCATTGGAATGAGTTTATTCTAGAGTTAATCACTAAATTCATGGACGATCACCATCTAGGTTACTACGCTTCATCTCACTTTACGCGCTACAAGTTTCAACCTTAGGAACATTCACGAACATTGGCGCGTGAATGAATTTCAGAGAGGGAAAATCATCCAACTACACAATCCCACGCTTCACTACCCGCTTAAGTCTTCACTTTTCGTAGCGTGACGAGTCATCTCTTGCGGTGAAAAACACAAGCAAAGATATATAATTGAAAGATGATTAAGAAAACTTAGGTATACTTTTTTTAAATAATGGCATGATTCAAATTCATGGCCAAGTCAATATGTTTATATCAGGATTTTTTAGTCCTACGTCCTTTCTTTTCATTCTTGAAGTCATTTCGGCTATAATCCTTTGATTTTATAGAATAATTGAACAAATTACTACCTTTGACATGCAACTAATTCTCTCGCTCCTAGTCTTCTATAGGGTCACTGTGAATCTCATACGACCCTAAAGAGAAGTATAATCCCTACACACGAAGTTAATAATATGCCACTGCGATTCATTAGAGCATAAACGAATCAGCCAATTAGATATTATCAATCATTTCATAAATATCAAAACTTCTGATAAACCAAATGCCTAGATGCTTAAAAAAAGGACTGATAATCCGTTATTTGATGAGAAGAGGGAAATATAAAAATTTCCCTTTTGTTAAATACGTACATCTACGAATTCAAATGGACATTTAAAATCCCATTCACAGGATTGCCTGGTTCCTAAAATTTAGTAACAGGCGCCAGAGCGCGCTGCATCTCGGCTTGACCATATCGATGTGGGGCAGAGTTCCCCCGTCGACCTAATGGGATATTTTTTTTCCTTTCGTCCACGTCTGCTCCGAGCGATACGTCTGCATGCACTTCGCCAAAGGCATAACCGTCGGCTGCAGCAGATATGGAAACATCACCCGCCCCGCGAGAACTATTGCGCAACAAATCAATCCACGCGCTCTTCCGCAACTTTCTTCACCCAAAGGCCAAAGGTACTATCCAATGATTTCGCAGTCCAAAGTCAATAGTTTACGTTATACACATTTCACGTGGGGCTACGAGAATTTGCTCATAGGAAATTTCATTCACGACGAAGAAAAACAAGCATCCTTTTAAGTCTAAACATTTAACAAATCGAACAGTTTCAGGGGTGATTAGGTGAAATTTTTTAATGATGGAAATAAAACGTTTTCGAAAAAAAGTTTTGTTTTAATTTTTTTTCGATTTTTCCGAATATAAATTTTATAAAGTGGAATTCGTATTCTTTCACTCGGGTCGTTTTACATTCACAATTATAAAAATTCACTTGCCCAGGTTTCAACACGTTTCCTCTTGACAAAATGACAGGAGTGAATGACAAAAAAGCGCTTCCGAAATGTTTGTTAAAAATTCTTACGTTGAAGATGTTACTTCACTAAGGAGCCCAAAACAAATAAACAAACACCTACAAAATCTTCAACTCATTGACTCACATTAAAGATCAAGTGAAATTTAAATGATCCTGTCGAGGTGAATCATTTGATTCATTCTCTTGCGAGTAAAAATGATTTATGCCGAGCATTTCAGTGCTAAAGACTATCGTTGATCCTTTGCAGAGAGAATCCTTGGACTTCACAACAAAGAAAGGGTTCTAGCGTTTAGAGGGAGCTATAATTTAAAACGACCTCCTCAACAAGAACGTTTTCTCAAGCATGAAATATCACGAATAGAATTTTCTGAAGCAATGACAAATTCGACAAAGTTGGGAGCGGGAGTATCACACGCCATGTTACTGCGACCACGCGTTTTCTCGTATGGCATACATTTCCGAGAGCACGGTTCACAAGAAAAAACATCGCATGACTCTAAACTGGGAACAAAAATGGTGATGCCATCGCAGGAGGAACGCATTCGTAATAAGAAGTGTATTTACGCAACATGTGCATGCGAGAAGTTCAGGGGATCGCAAGGAGAAGGAAACAGCGGTCGGTGGTATTTGGTGGGAATTCGTTCACCTCTGTCGACGAAGAAATAAGTAAACTAGAGTAGGGACAAGAATAACTGGACTAGAAAAAAAGGATTGAGAACAAATATTATCATTATAAATTTAAATCTCTCTTTCTGTGTTATTTTACGCAAAATCTCAATTGAATAACGCCATTTCAACGTTGTTATCACAATTTCAAGGGAATGGTAGCCGTGATGTGAGGTTGTTCCAAAGAACCACCGCGCCGTTTTTGAAAATGTACCCATTCCGAAGTAACTGCTCTTATTGTGACAAAAACACATGTTTCCTTTTCATGAGATTTCAAAAACGATGACAACCCCTCTATGATGGGGAAGTACTAATTTATTATAGCCGTGTTATCATATATGAAATTGTGTTTATGAAAGAAAAAAAACGATGTGAAGAGGCAACATAATGGTACGATTACCTTTTATGTGCTCATTATTCCGTCATTTTCTTCATCTATGTACCGGAATCAGTGTCGGTGATGGTAAAATGCTCATCTTCCAAACCTAAGTTCCGCCTGGGTAGGTTACCTCAATCCATGGCGCGTGTTTTTATGATCATCCCACGTTGTTGTTTGTAAGAATACCCCGCTGTAAAGGCATTAAATGAG
This sequence comes from Ischnura elegans, assembly GCF_921293095.1. Classification (NCBI taxonomy): domain Eukaryota; kingdom Metazoa; phylum Arthropoda; class Insecta; order Odonata; family Coenagrionidae; genus Ischnura; species Ischnura elegans. The sequence continues at coordinate 18,621,543 of NC_060248.1, forward strand.
CTTTTTTGGGGCGTTGAAGATAAATATAAATAAAATTCCTTCCCCTAACTAAATCGTTTCGGCGCCAAGAGTAAATTTATGGAGATAAGTTGATTACTTCCGGGGAGGTCTCCATTCGAGACGGATTAGTACGACAGCAAACGAATGTGATCGGGAGAGTGAATTGGAGGAGTAGAGAAGTGCTTTGGACCCCTCGAGGGGGTCACGACCCGAAAAGAGAGACGGAGAATCGTGAAGACAGGACATGCAAATGCTAAGACACGCCCCAAAGTTAGAAAAAGGTTCCTTCGAGTCGCCGCGCCCTAGCCATCATCCGAGATAATGAGAATGCTCTTCCTTTAGCCTCGAAGTAAAAAATGTTCGCCAAACCAATATCCATCCTTACACGAGACATATCAATTAATATGTAGAAAATCTAGCATGAAATTCTTGCGGACACAGAAATTCAACAAACACACCTAACATGGAAATGGGTTAGCGTAACAAAATGTGTTATGTGAAGGCACATAACGGCACAATTCTAAAAGCCTGTATAGTGAGGACCAGAAAAACTAGATACACAAAAAATCACTCAAGATTAAATATTAACAGTATAGTAGTATAAATAGTACCATTCTCTGATATTTGAGATAAAATTATCATTGAATAAGAAAATTTTAATCTTGTTATCACAATCGCAACGAAAAGGTTGCTCGAAAGAAGCGTTTTGATAATGCATAACTCCGACGAGATACGGAAGAGACAGAAGATTTGAATTGAGCGAGTACTGAGCAGGGTACCGATGTTAAAAGAGAAAAAAGTGTTAGAAGGAAGAATACAAGGTAAGCGAGGGATGAGAAGGAAGATAATAGGATTTATTGTTAGAATGAAATGGAGTAGGTCTTATTGTGAATTGAAGAGGGAAGTCTTTTATTAAAGTATTCTACCGGTTTTATTATTAAAGTATTCTACCGGTTAAGGTAGTTTTACATTTTTTTAGCATTTCGCAGATTATTCCGGTCCTTTTCTCCTCCAAACTTAAATTCTCATCGTTTCCTCACAGAAGTCAAATTGTCATCGGAGAAGTCAATATAACCGTTGGTGATGTCAGAGGGCTTCAACCTCAGAATATTGTTCCACGATGAAACCCAAATCTAGGTCCTCTCATACTTCAGTGCATACGACTGCTTTATGGGATTTCCAACTTTAAGCATGCCACTCTACCGTATTCTACACTCTCCAGCACGTGGCTCCAATATTTACCGGGAATTAATGGCCATCGTTACGCGTCAGAGCGACGGGAATGTAGCACTTGCATCATGGACGCATACGGAAGCCAAGGAAGAGGAGACTCAACAGCATTCATTAAGAAGAAGAAATAAGAGTTAGCGGGAAGTATGGGATGCGGCCAGTGACATGGAGGTACACTCCGGGTAAGCTTTAAATAGCTTTACACATTGCCAGCGGAACGTTGGGGTTTGCAAATCTCAAATTTTATTACAGATGAAACATAAACGGCAGTGCTCATATAAACTATTTTTGGGATTCATGTTGAGTAAAATGAACTTTAAATGATCAACGTTTCGCTTCTCCTGTCCGTAATATCGTCACGAACGGTTCATACTAGTGCATTTCACCGCTGAAAAATCTGCAAGCAAAATTAAATGGCTTTGTTTGGTGCGTTGTGAGTATTGATAATGATATCTATGTTTGACCTTAAGTACGCCTTCCAACGATTTATTTTAATACTTCCACATGGCCGTTTGTGAGAGAGAAGTTTCACATTGATTTCATTTTTGGACGCTGAAATCCCTTGGAGTAAAATTTAATGAAAATTGCTAGAGCCACGTTACGGCACGTTCGAGACCATCGTGCTTGCCAGCGTAAAACAATCCGTGCGGAACGACCTCGAGTTATCTTTTAATTAACTTCTACAAGCGAAGGAAACTAATAAGCGATTATGGAGGTAGCGACCCGTGGTTCAGTAAGTTGCTCTTTCAAAAAGAATTGTAATAGAAGTCTAAGAATAGAGGCTGATTGTGAATATAGCGCTTGGTTTTATGTTATTTTTGTGATGGAGATTTAATATCTATTAAATTTAACGCTCAAGAAGAATGAGAAGTATCATAAATTAAATACAACCACTTTATAATTATTTCCATCGCAAACTTTTTCTGTTTGCCATAAAAAAATGCTTCGGGTTTCGGTTAATGTGCGGCCAATTTGAGCTGTTGTTTAAAATTTTATCTGTATCGTTCGGAATAGAATAAAGTACTACCAACAAACAATATTGCTAACAACAATGGTTACCTCTTCCTCCACAGTGAAGTCGACAAAGCGCTTAACGAAAAAGTAGTACTTGCATTCCTCTGCCCCTGAAGACGATGAGCCAGACGCTTAACGAAACGCTGGAAGGAGAGATGAAAAAACTCACCCGGTATGAAACTCAAAATGAGAATACTCAAGTCGGTCTCTAGATATGCTATCACCCACTGCGCACTTAAATGGGTTTACAACAATCGCAACTCGCGTCGCTAAAAGGAGAAATCCGGATTTCACCGAGAAATAAGCTATTATCACGGCTATTGACCATAATTCATATTCTTGACGATCTCATCTATGAAATTCATAATTTTTCAATGTTATTCCTCGCAGATAACAATAATGTGCGACAACATATTGAAAAAAAGTGGATCGCTCTCGACCAGTCACCGTGCCGCGGGCATATTTGAAAACCATTTAAAAATACCAATTATAGTGGCAACAGAAATCAACCTTTTATGCGATGGAATGGTGTCTCCTCTTTGTAGTCCACATGGATGCGGTATAGCTAGAGATTTTCCGAGGAGAAGGAGGAGTCAAAAATGTTGTAAGGGAAGAAACGCCGTTGAACATCGACAGTGCCTTGTTTCGCTTGTCCCTCGTCGGGTGACTGCGGAGAAGTCGGCGGGCGTGAGTTGCCTTCCAAAAAAGAAGGAATAATGAAAATGCCACGGGATGAGTTTCTCAGACACGGGATCAAATTTTTTGGCCGCGAGCGAAGAAGAAGAAGAGGGAGGTGTGATCCTACAAGACCTCAGAACGAGGAGAACCCACGTCCGAACGTCAGGGAGAAATAAAAAAATATCTCGAAAGCTTTCACGTGTCAAATGTCGGCGGACAGCAACATGGGACGCTAACTGTACTCATTTCGGATTCCGTGATGTGTTATTTCGGGATGGGAAACAGTTTTCCTTTTCTTCCTCTTCAAGCATGTTTCAGTGTCGAATACGACTGCCTTTTCACAGGCGTAGGGATCTTCGAAGGAAATGCAAATTCGAAGGAAAATATCCCCAAGGGTGAACGTCAGAACGTGGTTCCTTACCAAGGATCTGAGAGGGCAATTCTCTTTACCCTTTCATTACTTTCGAAAGCCCGGCGAGGAATGAAAACATGCGTAATTTCTATTTAAGAAGTGGCAGATATTTAATTATTTTTAAGCAATTCACAGCAACAGCAGAAGGAGCAATTAGTAAATACTCTATCTTTGCGCAATTTATCCAATCAACTTCAATTTTAAAAAGCAAATTTAAATAATGTGGCGGAAGTAGCCTGGGAAAGACTGTCAGTAAAGTTGAAGGAACGAAGTGTGAACACTGAATTAACGAAGATGTATTTCTTTTTCATTTCATAAAGAGAAAATTATAGCGCATAAATATACCGTTTATATCTTTATTTAAATCTTTACATCTACAAAGACAATGTTATTTTCACAAAACCAGGATTCATTTCAAAGACAGCTTATAATTTTCAAAATAGGGAGTAACTTCAAAAACTCGCTACGTTGAGACGTATTTTAAGCGAGTAAAATTTAACTAATTTAACGTCAGTTAAATTTAATTTAAATTTAATTTTACTTAAATTAAACATTGCAATGTTTCAAATTTTAGTTTTAAGGTTTTCGCAGCGATTAGATGCACTATTATAATTCATTTTCGGGAATACGTCTGCGTGCTTAATATTTAACTCAACGTTTCGTTCCACTTACTGGGAACGTCGTCAGGAGAATGAAAATATAAACACCTATCGTACCGTTGGAAAAACTGGTCCATTGTTGTCAAGGTATTTAAAAAAGTAAATAAAAATAAAATAAAAGCCAACTTCTTTAAAACATCTAATATAAAAAAGGAAGATGAAAAAAAGGATGATGATTTTTTAAATACCTTGACAACAATGGACCAGTTTTTCCAACGGTATGATAGGTGTTTATATTTTCATTCTCCTGACGACGTTCCCAGTAAGTGGAACGAAACGTTGAGTTAAATATTAAGCACGCAGACGTATTCCCGAAAATGAATTATAATAGTGCATCTAATCGCTGCGAAAACCTTAAAACTAAAATTTGGAACCTCTACGGGGAGGATATTTTCAAGAAAATAAGAAAGTTGGAAAACCTTAGGAAGAAGAAAGCCACCCTTCTGACTTCTCTCGCCTTCCTACAACGATGCCGAGACTCGGATACTCTTCCTGGTTGTGTGAAGATAAAGCATCATATTCAAACAAGTAAAGCCAAGAATATATTGAAGAATGCTGGCCGAGCTCTGCTAAGAGAACGGGTTCGTTTCACGCGTTTTTCTCTCTTGAATAACTCACAGGAATTGTATGAGCTTCATTTGGAATTATCAAGTGTTCTTTCTTTAGATGATTGGAATTTAATAGATCGTATCGCTACTTTTTCGGCTTCAAATGTTTTCTATAATACGCAAGTCAAACAGAAGAAAAAATTTGAATTTCTTCAAAAGAAGAAGCCGGTGCAGAAGTGTTCCCTTCCTTTGGCGGTACACAACCTTACTGCTGAAGTGTTTAGCAATGATACCATCTCAGTGTTATCCAGAGGACTTAACTTTGCTGTTACACCAAAAACATTGCCGGTAGAAGAAATAATAACTGGAGTAGAATCTGCTATACGCGTACTTCCATTTGGACTAGCTGAGGATATTCGCCATGAAGTTGTGCAAACCCTTAGAAAAAGTAAGCTGCCTTCTCCTAACCTGTCCATTTCTGAGAGAAAAGCCATCAAAGAACTCAAGGTACAAAAGAATTGTCTCATATTACCAGCCGACAAAGGAAATTCAACAGTTATAATGTATAAGCATGATTATGATCTTAAAATCCGTTCTCTCTTGGATGATAAGACGTATGTTAAACTTAACAAGGACCCGACAGCTGCCTTAGAAAATCGAGTGAAGAAAGAAATCAAGCTATCCTCCATTCCAAAAGAAAATCATTGGAAAGTTATTCCTCATGCCTCTAAAACTCCACGACTGTATGGACTTCCCAAAATACATAAAGCAGGAATACCTCTGCGACCGATTGTGAACACTATCGACTCACCGACGTATAATTTGGCCCGCTATATATCTAGAGACATTCAGTCCTTTATTGGGAGTACCGAATCCTACGTTAAAAACTCAAGCCATTTCATCGAGCTACTAAAGGATTTAAGAACATCAGAGAATGATATTCTGGTCAGTTTTGACGTTGTGAGTCTTTTTACTAAAGTTCCGGTTAATGATTCAGTTCTGATTTTAAGGGAATTAACTCAGAAAGGGCTCCCTAATTATGTACCCGATCTCGCAGAATTATGCCTCAAAAACAGCTATCTTCGCTACGACGGAGAAATATATTCCCAAGTAGAGGGAGCTGCTATGGGATCCCCTCTCTCTCCGGTCATAGCTAACCTCTTCATGGAGAAGTTTGAAGCCGATGCTCTTTCATCAAGTGAATATCAACCGGTATGCTGGCTCCGATACGTTGATGACACTTTTGTTATTTGGCCACACGGGAAAGAGGCTCTTGAATATTTCCATGAACACCTGAATAATATTCATGATAACATCAAGTTCACCAAAGAAATCGAAGAAGATGGCTCCTTACCGTTTCTTGATGTTCTAGTAAGGAAAAGGCAAGACGGAAGCTTGGGACATTCGGTCTTTAGGAAGAAGACCCACACAGATAGGTACTTAAACGCGGCATCACACCATCACCCGCGTCAGAAGTCCTGCGTTATCAAGACCTTAAGACATAGAGCCCTTGCCGTTTCTGATGAAGATAGCATAGAAAGTGAAATGGAACATCTTATTTCTATTTTAAAAGGAAACGGATATGCTAATTCATTCATTAGGAGAGCTTTAAGGGAAGTCAAGGCCCCGATGGAGAAAACAAAACCAAGTGCTTTTGCAGTTCTGCCTTACATATCAGGAACAACGGACCGGATTGCTCGCATCCTTGGAAAAGCCAACGTTGAAACCAGGTTTGGCACGTTGAGGAAGATCAGAGACCTACTTCCATCCGTCATTGATGCTGTTCCCCCATTACAAATGGAAGGCATATATGAGATTCCGTGTTCATGTGGGTCTAGTTACATCGGACAGACCAAACGGAAGATAGTGACAAGGCTGAAAGAGCATGAAAGGGCGCTGAAGGAAAGGCAATGGGAAACTTCAGCTGTCGCCGATCATTTTATGTCGGGGCCAGGACACAAGATCCTCCTGGATGAGGCCAAAGCCATTGCAAGAAAATCTGCATATTATCCACGGCTTATTAGAGAGGCGATAGAAATTTCTAAACGACCAATGAATTTTAACAGGGATGATGGATATAATTTAAGCCATGTGTGGAAGAGATACATTTCGAAAATTTAATTACAATATTCCACCTTTCATCTTCCTTTTTTATATTAGATGTTTTAAAGAAGTTGGCTTTTATTTTATTTACTTTTTTAAATACCTTGACAACAATGGACCAGTTTTTCCAACGGTATGATAGGTGTTTATATTTTCATTCTCCTGACGACGTTCCCAGTAAGTGGAACGAAACGTTGAGCTAAATATTAAGCACGCAGACGTATTCCCGAAAATGAATTATAATAGTGCATTGCAATGTTTCCCCTGAATTTATTATCGCGCGACGCGTTTCGATGTTGCAACATTTTCAAGTGTAAAATGTGCAGCCAATTAAGGCACTGGCTGTTGAACTGGATGTGCAAATCATACATGCAGCACTAATCCGAAAGTTTGGCCTGGTATGTTTGATAGCATTAAACCTTCTATGACATGTGGCCCTCTGTGGTGGCAGTTATTATAATATCTATTGGTTAAACAAGACATGGCGTAGAGCCAAAAAAAAGTGGCTAAGAAGTGATGACCTAGCATTCCAAGCTGAAAAAAATCACGACGGAAGAGGACGCGCGGTGCGAGAAGGAACGGCCTTGGGGAGTTGAGACCCCTAGCTGACCTCTCCCCCCCCTCCACTCTTCCCTTGTTTCCTCCTCCTTTCCCCACCCCCAACTATCGTACTGGAGAGACGCGGTCCGGGAGGTCAGGGAGGATTCGGGACGCCCCGGAAACGCCTGGGATTCTCCGAGAAGGGAGGAGGGGGGACGAGGGGAGGGGTGGAGGGGAAGGGCCGGGGATATTACTATTCTCCGATCGCAGAGTGGGACACGAAAGGACTAGGAGACCGATCCACTTAAAGTGAGCCCAAGTACGGAAATAAATATGCCGGTCGCCGATCCAGCCGAGAGAAGTAAATAAAAAAATAATATCCTTTACGAATTGTGGCACGATGTGGCGAAAGTTATTAATATTCAGTTCAATTTCGATTAATTTATTAACTTGGGCCATTTGGCCCATGGGATAATTTACAAGTGCCCAACAATTCAGTAAAATTCATTTGACAGAGGTACAAAGATAAAAAAACACTACAGCAAGGCTCAGCAAATGCAAAAACTAGAGAAAAAAAACAAAATGTAAACCTATACAAGCATATACATACAATAGGGTAGTTTCCTTCATCAAAGAAAACGAAAGGCAATGATTGCGATTCGTTACCTACCATTATTGTATTCATAATATACAAATTATTTGGTTTTAGAAATGCCGGTTTAGACGAATGGGAAGGGACAATTTTATCCTCATTTGAAAAAGGTCAGATTGGCGCCCATGCGATGTTACTCCACGTGACGTAACAGGGACCTAGTTTCTATACGAGTAGATAGGAGTTTTACATCGTCTGAGATTACCAATGCGTGCATGAGGCACAGAGCTAAGGGAAACATGTCTTAATAATCACCTATTAAAACTGGCTAAGGTCGGAATGTTTTCTTCGTTTGATAAGGTATTAATAATCCTATTTAAGCCAAGCTCTACCAGCTAGCAAGTTACTGTGCTACCTGCTGGCATCCTGCGTCGTATCAGCGCTCAAAGCCTCGCCCCAAGGTCACCTCACACGCCGACAGCTGGAACCAGAAATACGTCACGCGGACTTTACCCAGCATTCCTACTTAGCCGTCGCGTTTTCGCGCGCTTGAAAATTTTCACTTTTCATTTAATCGCCAAAAATAGATATCGTCATTTAAAAATCTAAAAGCGTGAAATACGTACTCCAGGAGAAATAATCTTTCGATTTAGGCAATAAAAACATAATAGGAAACCACCCTATTGCATCCCGAATGCGGATACCCGGGTATCTAGCCACGCAACATTTTCAGACATTAAATACAATGGAAAAAGTATCACCATTTATTGAAAGTAAAATATTCAGGTGTCACAAAAAACGTTGGACCAATAAAAAATTATGTCATGAGAATATATTCTCCCCTCATCACATCAGTACTCAATCTCGTCAGCAGTTAGTTACACTGGGAATTGCCATGAACTATCATAACACAACTTATATACTTTAGTCTTAAATACATGTATTGATGACAAATATCTCATTTCTATCGGTAGTTAGTTCCATATTCTGGCAGCTGTAAGTAATATTAGTTAAATGAGACTCTGTAGTATTTCCACCTATTTTATTACCGCACGAGGTGTTTCGTAGTTACAATAACATTTGAACACCTACTTCAACAGCCTTCAAGAAGGAAGAACTAAGCTGCGCATGAAAATGGGGAAGTAATAACGAAACGCGTAGCGCAAAAATAAATTCCGATGAAATTTTGCAATTTCTCACTAAACAATAAAATAATATCGTTTAAATGGGTGTTAAAGTGTGGGTTATCGTAACTCCCAGGTACTTCACTTCGTCTGTTGCCTTTATGTTAATGCCATCCACTGCATAAACATTGTTAGTGTTGGACGAATTCCGCAAAAAATGTACCGCCATGCATTTGCTCAGATTAAGTTCGAGTCCCCACTCTTGACTCCACAAATGAACGTTGTTTAATTCCGATGATAGATTTCCATAGTCAGAGTGATCACTAATTTCGCGATAGATGACAGCGTCGTCAGCAAATAAACGTATTTTACTGCTAATGCGGGAGCAGAGATCGTTAATGTATATAATGAATAACAGGGGGCCAATTACGCTTCCTTGTGGAACACCTAATGTAACTTTTACAACATCAGAGCTAATTCCGTCAAGAACTACTTTTTGTTTACGATCTCTGAGAAAGTCGCGTATCCAGTTTACAACTGTTTCGTTTAATCCGCATGACTGTAATTTGTATAAAAGTTTATTGTGAGGTACAGTGTCGAAAGCTTTCTTAAAATCTAGAAATAGTGCGTCAACTTGTCTTTTCGATTCCCACCGGGATAATTTTTCCATAATGGTCCACGTTTATAGCTCCGTCTAGGGTATCACCCTCAGGGCTGCTGAATGTTGTTTTATTTGTTGAAACGTTGGCCATTATGGAAAAATTAACCCGGAGGGAATCCCGAGAAGAGTTTACCCACATCATTCGTCGGAAAAGCATGAAATCGGGTGTAAAAGTGTTTATGTTCTTAGTAAAAGTACATTTCAAAAAAGGGAAAAGCTATGCATATAAAGTATACCGATAAAAATATAAGGTAACGTAATTAATGCACACGCTCACCGTATTATTTCTTAAATACCGAGGGGTAATACTTCAAAAAGCACAATCATGCGCTGATTCCAAAGATATACCAATTGTTGAAAAGAGAGAAAAAATGAAGGAGTTCAAGCTTTAAATAAACAAGAATATGCCCTCAAAATTTCGCTGTCCCACTAATCAATGTTTGCACAGAGAGCAGATATAGGTATAGCGTTATGTTTTCTTCTGCACGATGCGACCTTCCTTTTTTTGGCTTCAATCATTCAAACGTTCCAGATGCTTTCGGAGAAGTTTCACTAAAAATATGCTCAAAAATGTCCACCAAAAATCAATGAGTACAAAGACCACACGCTAAAATTATTGAATAATATATTTTATCTCAGTGTGTACTCCATAAATAATCTTTGTCATTTTAGTAATAGGAAAAAACTGTTTTTTTCCGGCTTTAACAAACGAATAACGCTTATTAACGTTGGAATACATCTCGCTGAAAAGCATGTGAATGATTTTCACAAAGGGCAAGGCAAAAAAAAAAACAATATTCGAAAGAAGACTTCATCACAGATCCTAGATGCAGAGCATAGAACAGAGTCAAGAAAGTGACTGAGAGGTGACGAGCATTCCAAGCTGAGAAAAAAAGAATGGAAAAAGAAAAAAGACAGAAAGGACGCGTTAAATATGAATTAAACAAATAATATAATAAAACGTGTACCATCATATTACAAAAAATTTTAAATTGATTTTCTCTCGAATATTCTGTGACTGAGTATCCAGAATAGCAAAGGGAAATGTTGAAAAATAAAACATTACATTACCTTCTTTTTATTTAAATTACCTTATATATTTGACTACTGAATTTATAATTCTTTGTAACCTACTTGAAGTTATTGATGCCGAATTGTAAAATTAAACGCTCTTACAGTCATGGCCGGAATCAATGGAACAGCTGTAAGGTAAAGCTGGAAAAGGATAAGAGGAACTAGGGATAATGAATAGCCCGCCTAGATAAATAGGTGGCTATTAGGTGCAAGAGAGTCCCGAACACGAGCTGAGATACCGTTCACCGATTATCGGCGTAAACACCAGGCAAAACGTACCTGAACGTATCCACTTCTTAAAAGCACAAAAAGCCAACCATCGAATTAATAACTAGGAAGAGACCGTGAAAAGGTTCTTGCCAGCTCAAATGTGATTTACGATTGATATTTCTCCCGAGTAACGCGATAGGACCAAAAACATGAAGGCAGGGATGGAAAAACAAGGAAAAAAAGGACCGAGAGCTCGATGCGGAAGGCGAAAGAAGAATCTTCGGAAAGATATAAAAAAGAGACTCGGTATAGTGGCTTAAGGAGATAACGTAATTTATGGGATTCCCGGAAATATCACCGACACGGAGGCATATTCCTCGCACGTAAATATTAAATTGCTGAGACTAACGGACGAGGCCATTACTAACCATTAGGCTGGTTAATCGCTAGGACTAGCTATTATATTACAATGAACCCGCAGCGTAGAATTAAAACTAATCGGTAAGACTGTCCAAAACATTTTTCATAATTTAGGTTGAGACACAACGATGCTGAATAAAAAAACAAACAACAAATCGCAAAATCATACTGGAAAACATGAAGGTTGAATCCGTTTTCAAATCTTACGAGTGCATTACTCAATAATAAAAATATCCAGTAATTTTCCATCCTCTCTCCCGAATAAAAAAATCCTCCATCAATGTTTTTAAATGGGAGAAAAACTGAACTATATTTTGCGATCAATACCAATCATTTTTTTACCAAAACTGTGCTTACCAACGTCGTTCCTCTCCTCTACGCTTGCAAATAAATATAAATAAGATATTAATCGAACCATAATATAATAAAAAGAGTAAACTTTCAATTAATCGTGTCTATAACATTCGATGACTAAGTATCTAGAAATAATTCTATAATTAACCTTTGACATTAAATGTGCGCGTATAAATAAATGCTATTGGAAAAGGTATAAAAATGCACCAACATAATGAGCGCAGCATATGAGGACAGGGTAATAAAAGCGATGTCCATTACAAGGTCTTCACACCCCTTCCCTCCTCCCCCCTCCCGCCTTCGGCACCGTGGTTCGGTGCCAGCGCATCCGTGTTGCCTTCCAGGCGTGCAGGGGGGGGGGGGGGCGTGCACGGTGTTGCAGGGGGGGTTATACGAGTGTTGGCCGCCGGGCACCTTGGCACGGGCGCCTCTCCTGAGGAGGGGTGGGGCGGGCATTGGAGGAGGGGAGCGGGGTCATTAGCCTCTTAGGGAGGCCCTCATAGGTGGAGTGGGGCGGGGAGGGGGACGAGGGGGATTGTTTTTCCTCCTCTGAGGATGATGGGCATTGAATTAGATTTGCAGATGGGACTAGAACATGGTATGAGCAAATGCATTTCTAGCGAGGGTCGTCCAACTATCCCCATACATAAGTTTGTGCATGGTGTCAACATAAAGGCGACAGATGAAGTGGCTACGATAACTTCATGGGGAACACATAAGAGAAATATCCGTGGCAGAGTCTTGAAGAAGCTAGGATTCGTCAAGCGTGTAATGGGAATGATTTCGGATGAAAATGTAAAAGAGAGGAGCTATTTCGCACTCGTCCGACCACAACTTCAATATAAATCGAGAATATAGGATTCATCATCATCATTAGTCAACAATCCTAAGAATGGTTTGACGCAGCTCTCCATTTCCAACTCTCTCCATCTCCATCTCCAACTCCATTTCTCTCTTCTATCCGCTAGCCTTTTCCTGGCTACATATTTATATTCTTTTAGGATTGGGCGCCGCAAAACTTAACCTTCAAAATACAAAGGAAAGCGTAAAAAACCACTTCGGGCGTAGTGAAAGCATTACTCAGGTGCTTCAACGATTCAGGCTGAGAGCCGCAAGAGACTCGGAGACTGCGCGCTGTGCTTCGATTGGTTGAGCAATTGATAATACATATCTTTCAGAACAACATGGAGAACATCATATTCGAACCGCATTATATTTTCAGGTCCGACAGAAACGATAAATGAAGAGAGATATTTTTCCGAACGGATAGGCATGGGAATTCGCAAAACTGAGACGGTTGAAAGTGGTGGCTGCAGAGAACGGAAAAAGAAGGAGAGAGATGGGGAAGAAGTCATCGCTTACTTATCCAGACTGAATGAATGAGCCCGTAGAATATTCCTATCAACGATTCCTTTGCATATGAATTCATGTTTACCTCTATTAATTTATGCCTTCGCCCGATGAAAATTCCGCAGCTAGACACTATCTCAGTCGCGAATAAACACCTGTTACACATAGTCTCCGCTTTGCCATCAGGAAATGGTGCAAACCGAAAGCTTGGTACCCCTTCAGGTGAAAGTTGATGTTACTGAAGCAATTAAAACCAACAAACTCAAAAAAGGGCTATATTAATTTATTCATATTGCTTCGGACTAGCAAAATCTTTTCTCTGGAGTGATTCAATGCGAAAGTTGGATTGCAACGCTCATACAACAACGACATCACTCCGAAACCAAATAAATGTATATTCAACCATTTAAGCACAAAAAATTATGGAATCGGTTTGATAACAAGACAATTTTGACGTAGTACCACAAAATTTTCTGCTATAATACCGAAAAAATATAATTTTTTAGCGACTGAATTTTCATGGTAACGACTTCCCAGTGCCGACAAAATTTCCCATAAATCATTGAAGAGCATTCAAGAATACGTATCCATGAATGTAGAGTAATGTAGAGTAAACAATTAAATATCAATGAACTCCAACGCAAAAATCTTAGACATAGTCTCTTAATTCATAACCAGTATGATTACATGCATTAAAATTGCTCTTGATTACAAGGCACTGAATGCAGCCGATGAAAATATAAAAAAAAATTTAAAATTGTTTTTGCCTACGAAAAAATGAATGGGTACTGGGTAAAAACTGAACATCTGGGTGATAAAAGCAATGATTTTGGTATAATTACGCAAGAAGAAAAGCAGCACTTCTATGAAACCATGGAAACGTAGAGCCGTGATATGACAATACAGATTGTAAGTAGTCATTTTTTAAGGAGCCTAATGGGAAAGTAGAAAGATTTAAGTAAAACATCATCGGAAACAAAGAAATAAATAAAGACACTGAGTTTTCATCACCCATTCGCAAGAAGGCCTGAATTTTTCAATCGTGAGACACTACCAGGACGAAATTCACCTCCAGCGATACGCATGAATTTTCATAAGGACGATGATATACGGCACCCCATAAAAAAGGTGCGATGGAGAATTAATTACTGTTCAAGCCGAATAAGGGGCGCTATCATTTCGCCAGTCCATCGACGAAGGGTTGGAATGCGAGGAGGCTGGCTTCTTCCCAGCAAATCACGACAGAAAGATTTATAGCCGCCATAAAGAATGTGATACCAAACGTTGAGACAGAACGCCAATGATATGCAGAAGAGATGAATCCTGATCGATATACCCGGTAATATAAGACCAGCTAAACCCAGAAGCAAGAGCATGCCATAGCTAAATTGGGAGATGAAAGGCATCTGTAACACCGGAGGAAATTCATTCCTTTTTATCACAGCCTCGGGTCGAACGAAAAATACCAGATGAAAAAAAACTGACACAGAGACAATAATACAGCGAAATCCATAATCCAACAATGACTTTTCCAATCGGTAAGAATATATGACCCCAGCACCGCACACTCTGGGTCGAGGGGAGTCAAATATAGAGTGCTGAATCAATATTTTTGGAAAAATGGTCACAAAGTAGAGCTGTCAGCTTCCACATAATAATAAGGAATCGGGAGTATGCTGTTCGGACGGTACGAAAGACTTCCTCCAAAATAATACGAGGGACTATATCGCTTTCCAAATCCGGAGTTAAGTCGAAGGGACACCAATCCATCCATCCAGTTTCTTTTAATTTATCAATCAGCCCAAAATAATTGAGAATAGAAACTGTACCCAGCAATTAGGCAGATGCAGGTAATATTCCATTTTCTTTAACGGACAAATTCAAATAACAAAACTACCTATGTGAAACCTAAAATTTCATCGGGAAATTTTGTACAGTGTACTAAAATTTGGCTTCTTAATATTCATATTTTCCCATGCTATACATCGAATAAAATCCAATACATCCCAACTGCTGCACACAATATTGAAACAATCGAAGGCGTAAATCATATACATCTGACATGGAAACATGAGGAGGAAAATTGATGGTTTGAGGCATGAGTAAGTGAAACTGCTTCATATTAAATACAAAGCTTTTTAAATATATATAAAAACTTTGTGATATGTGAAATTTACAAAGTTTTTTATTAATTAAGCAAAAAAAATAGTTCCATTTCATGAGATCTTTTAAAGCTCCTTTACACTGGCCCAAAGCAAGTCATAGAATTACTTATGACAGGTATATTGCCTCAGAGTAAAATGGATCGATTAAGACTTCACCTGGTGGAATACCAATAGAACTAAAGAAATTATTTGCAATATTTCAATACATACTGTGAAATACAGTTCAGTTTTTCTCCTCCGGTTAAAGAAAGAAGCACCTGCGGTTGAAATAAAGCTCAATACACACGAATAGTCGTTAGTGAATGACTGCTACATTTCGGGGAAGGGGCGTGACATCACTTCCGTGACGAGGGACGCGTTGGAAATGGAAAAGCCGCTGAACAGTTCGAACAACGAAAGTCCACACCAGTTTACGCCAGGATGTTTATTATCGAAACGCCCCGTCGATTCCGGATTCAAACAATGGAACACGCTATAGGAGAGTCACGAAAAGGTTACCGACATTCCGGCTTTGATATTATGGGGTCCACAATTTTGACTCTCACGAAATCGTGCTGCCAACTCGTTGCGCATCTCCGATGTCACAACGAGCGATCAAAAAAATCACACTAATCGACCTTGGCGCAATGTTAAGCGTCCAATCGTTTCGCTGAAATGGTCGACGACATTCCAGGAAAGAGTGGCGGGAGAGAATAAGCTATGGAGCCAGGGGCTCGGATTTCAAGGGGCATTGTTCCCGTATCCCGTAACTTCACACGTGCTGGCGTAGCTCCAACCGTAAGAAACGCCGCGCCCGCGCCGGTGTGAAACCCTAAGGACTAGATCTGGTGTACTTACACAACAATTTATAAAGTAATTATTAATTATAGTATTCTACCGATTAAGATAGGTTTCCATGGAGTACCAAAAGGAGTGATCTGGGAGCCTTTATTTCCTTCCAGCACTGCCTTCTTCAATTCACTGTAAGGCCCACTCCTTTTCATTCTTTCTAAAAATCCTACTCTTTTCCTTCCCCTCCCTCGTTTCCCTAGCATTCTACCCTCTAACACCACTTTCAACATCACCTCCCCGCTAAGTACTCCCCCCATTCATACCTTCTGTCTCCTCCGTATCTCATCTAAAACCTGCCTCTCCTCACCAACCATATCCAGCACTTCGTCGTTCCTTTTCCTCTCCGTCCATTTCACCTTCTCCATTCTTCTCCATACCGATACATCAAACTCTTCACTAACCTTTTCTTTAAACTCTTACATAACGATCCTCTCAGAAGCTCCTTCCTCTAATGTGCTGCCCAAGTAGTTGAATTGCTCTACCTGCTCAAATTCTTCCCCACCTACCTCTATCTTGAGTCTCACATTCCTCGCTCGCGATGCCTTGCAAAACCGCATTACCTTAGTCTTCTTGTGATTAATCCTCATCCCATACTCTTACTTAATTAAAATTAAGCAAATCAAAAATAGTTCACTTATTTTTAATCTGGCTCGAATAACGTTAAGTAACCATCATCAAGACGCGCGTGCGTCGGCGATTTTGTGAGTATGTCTGCAAAATTCTTGTAACAGAAGTCTTCGAAATTGGTGAACCTTTGATGAGACACATTTAGCACACACGTGCATAGCAGAAAACAACTCTTTTCCTGTTGAAAAAACGATAACTTCAACATACCAAAACTCTCTCTCGGAGTTCGTAGCTTTGATACTGACAGCTTCCATTTGATATCTGCGTCAGTCAGTCAGTAACAGAATCCGTTACTTCCAAAGAGGAATACGTGAGTTCCCGTAAGAAATTTTAACACTATGACAGCATCTCAGCAAGAAAACGACGCGAGTAATTCAGTTTTGTCATGAACGCTAGGTTGGACGTGAGGAAAAAAAGCAACCACTGCCGGACCACGGAAACTAGTCGATTTTCGCCGAAAGAGTTAAAATATTTTGTTTCCATAGGCACCTTCCGCAGATGGAAGAACTTGGGATCCTTACTGTGAAGATTTGAGCGTTTCCTTCTCATTTGATAACGGCTGGTGTGCTAGCTCTTTGAGGTGGCTGGCGGGGTAGTATGATTAAGTACATGTATTTATATTAGTAAAATACTTGGGCAGAGGAGAAATAGTACTACTTTGACTGCGAGTAGATCCACTGAATAGAGAAATTAACAATATCCATATCACCATTTTTAGTACTGCTATAAAGTGATGAAAGAAAAGACAAAACTTCCTTAGAAAAGAATTGTCACGCGGCTTGGTCAATCCTCAACGAAAGGTGGGAAGTTTATAATTTTTTGTCAGAGGAAGTAATAATATCTTCTTTCATTTATGCCGTATAGCTATTCGAAAGTGGTCACACTAGGATAGCAATTCAATCTCCTGCGATTCCAGTGCGATGCAAGAGTGTCGAACCCATGATATGGGTCCAGCAAAAGAAGAAATTGCACTGATGTTACATCACTGACGCAAGACAACATTTCAGTACCTACACCCTCAAGACACCTTCCACTCCAGCTGGTGAGGCTTCACGCTCGGCTAAGGGGGCTCGACGCTTCATTAGACAGAAAATACGAACTCGCTGACGACCGATGCATTACAAACCGCAGACCTCATGAACGAGACGTAAGCAGCCACTGAACCCAAATAGCTGAACTCGTACGTACAATAGACGGTACTAAAATGGTCACTTTGAAAAGAATTTTGATATAAAAGAACATGAGATCCTTTTAGACACACAACATGGCGGAAATTAATTAAATAAATCAAAAGAATCGTTAACGGCGAGCTTAATATAAATCGACTTAATATACACATATGTTTCGTAACGCAGTCAAAATTTCTAAGGTTGGCACCTATTTGCAAGCTTTTGGTGTCAATTAAGAAAAAAATCATTTTTTTTTCAGAGTATTAACTTTAAAGTGTTTCTGCCCATTAAGACAATAAAGTCGCGAAAAACCTTAGTAGCGGAATAAAGTGACTTAATTTTTAGTTAATTTAGACTTAATTTAGAACAAAGACTTATGAGAAATCCTTGTGCAGCAATGATTGAGGTAGAAGTAACTTTTTCAGAAGAGCAACTTAAAATTTGACTATTCTATTGTTGGAGAAAATGACTTTAATCAGAAAAGCATTTGGTAACCCTCCCAACTATACATAGATGCCGACGGAAACGTGTCTCCCGATATAGCGTAAGAAGCTCATCTCTCAGCGACACAGCCACAAAAGAACCCATAAAATTGACACGAACCATGGACTCACGGATGTCTTTGATGGCCAGTCGAAATTACCCATCAGGGTGCTGGTTTCACTCCATTCTGTCTTTTCACTTTTCAACGGCGGAACATAAACTCTGGACTTTCCAAGATAGCTATTTCCACCGCTTCTACACAGATTGATAAGTTACAGCTGCAGAGAGGTGAAATAAGATACGCTACCTGACTCTACATACTAAGGGGTCACTAGAAGTACGCTGTTTGAGAGTGGGACCCTTACGAAGTAGGACTGATACCTGGATTAAATAGAGTACAGCTCAGGGCGGCAAAATGCGACATGAGCTGTTAACACAAAAATTACTGTGTCATACATATGTTAGGCGACTTAGGATGGAGAGTTAAGGATAGCCTAATTTACTAAGTAAATTCAGAGATTTTTCTCAGACGACGCGAAACATATCCTTCTTTTACAGTCATACTACGGTAGACGTGATCAGGAGAAGAAAATAAAAGAAATAGACGGCAAAAAAGAAAGGCTTACGATGACATTTTTCCTTGTTCTATTGAGGATAGTATCGATGTCTCGATTAATAAAATAATAGCATCAATCGCTCGGATGACTAATTGCATGTATATCTTTTTCGATTGTGTCCAAAAATCAGGTGGAAGAACTAAAAGAACTGGATAGAGGAAGGCAAGGCCCACACCGGGCTGTAAGGCTACAGATGACGATGATGACCCTGACTTTGGAAGTTAACTTCTGGCTCAACTAGCTGAAGGTAAACCATCTCACACCGTTGGAGTCCATTATAATTGAAACGCGGGCGCCCCTTGAGGTAATGCGTCCTTTTCTGCGGCCCTTCACCTTCCGCTACTCCACGATGAGTGTAGCGCCTCTCTCTTTTTCATTCGTCGAAAAAAAGTGAAATGGAGGAAAGGTCGGTTCCGTTATTATCGCGCATTCCCTCAATGCTATCAAACTGTGCCGGAGGCCGAGTTGATGTGCACCACATAGATAGACACGTCCCAACGAGAAAAGGGGTGAAGCCTCCACCATCGATTTGCGTCCGAATTTCTTAAACCTTGATATCCCGGGAGGAATAATTCGATTTGATTCTGTGTAAAAATTAGCCATTTCGCGTCTTTATTTTATTTTATCCCTTCAAAGAGGGGAGGACGTGGTAGCCTAGTGGGTGCAGCGTTGCGACTATTGACCAAATGATCCATTGTTCACGTACCGGGTGAAGCTTTCGCATACCTGCATCAAAATATCGGTGAAAAAAAGTAGCCTTGAATATTAGAAATTACAAAATTTTAGTCTGAGCAGAGCTCTTCCCTCACTCGTCCAAACCGACCTCTGGGTGGACTGTGCAGAATGATATCGTGAATTCAAATCGATTGAAAGAAAATCTGTTATATTTTTCGTCATCGATCATGTTCTATGATTTTTTAACAATACCTACTTATTTTCCCCATCAGGCCGACATTTTTCTCACTTAGGTAAATGTAAGAAGATTTTTGCAAACGTCGTTTAACACTGTAATTAACGTAAAATAAAGTATATCAGTCAAATATACGCCCATATTTTCAACGAGACGAAGTAAGGATATTCCTACTAGCCGTTAGGTCTCGCACTACATTGTTCCTCTCTTGGGAAATGAGAAACTCAAGACTGTAGTTGCCCAAGGAAGAGCTTTTTTGCGTCACAGGACCCGGGGGTATCGCGCACAGGGATCGCGAGTGTTTGAGATCTCGGTGTTTGCATGTGGGCTCCATGTTTACTGTTTCCACTTTTTCCTGGTGTTGTTCTCTCGACGAATACCAACCCTCGGCGTAGCCTCCAGCAGCTTGGAGGACGGAATAACGGATCCGTTGGACTACGCACTACTCTTTGGGAGCGAACGAATCTGATCAATTGGCCGCAAATCGAGCAAGTTCCGCAAAAAAAAGGTGGAGTCATCGTTGCGAAGTTGGGGGTCGGACTCCTTTCAGGAATCTAGTGAGCGTATTGTGGCATCTTGCGATTGTGATTTGTGAGAGTCATAAGCGAATCCAAAGATAAATTGAAAATCTAATGGCTCGTGATGCAAGGTGAATAATGCGGGTGTATGTTGCGTGTTGATCCGGATTTTTCCCGATGTCTCGGGACCCACTGCTGATTCACGGGAGTGAAACTAATTGCATATGTTTCATGTTTTACTTTTTTTAGCACATATATATAACTGGTTGAGGTGCTTTTTTCTCTTGCATGTGGGTGGTTTTAGCGTGAAAATAAATAAGAAGATCCGGCTAAAATGCGAGATTTTTATCCGATGTGACTCACGCTTCACTAACAAACTCACCTTGACATTCACAGTTACAGCCGATTTTTTGTCGCTCTATTGAAAAATAAACGAAAAAAAAAACTTTGCATTTCTTCCGCTGGCTCCCTTTAATTTCCATGTTTACATTACTAAACTCGAAACAAACATTTTCCATCATTAGTAAAATTAGACATTGCAATATTTCCACTGAGTTGCAATGCCTGATATTGCAATGTCTAATTTTACTAATATTCAGAACTTCCACCATATCGTACCCAACATCATACAAGATATTTTTCATCATCATTTCACATTCGGTCGTGTGTCCTCTTTTTTCACCTTCATTTTCTATGTATAGGCAATTGTATTATCGCCCATCGAGACCTATTTAACTAAGAATCTGATAAATATGCATATATGGCCGCTTGTATAATTCCCATGATCACTGAGACGTATTTGGCAAATCTAAGGGATTCAGGATTAATACTGCGAGGTTTTGTCGACCCGGAGAAAAACAAACGACGCGAATTTCACTTAGCAGCGATTATATTAACGACCCATGTTTCAGAAACAAAAAACACTGGAAAATGACATAATTTGTACATCTGGAACACTCGCTGCCGTGAATAAAACGTGGATAAGGGATATTTGCATGGTTGGCGACGGTCTTTCTGGCAAAAAGTTATTCCTTCCCTCTCCCTCCGTATTCCAAGCTATAGAACGAAAAATACTTTTCACCTGAAACAGCTTCCAAGAGCAGATGGCGATGTTTCGAGGAACCGTAGGGCAGGCAATTAGATCACAGACAAATGTTAATGTGATCCACAGATTTTAATTAACCGATCCAGGTTTCGAAAGTTTTCGATATTTTAATTGATCGATTTTTCGATGTTTTTATTAAACGATAACCGATCTCGACAAACTGCCATTTTCAATGTTCCTGAAAGCAGAGACGCGGAAGCAGCTTCCTGACTGAGATGTGGAAGTATCAGACATGAGAAAAAATGTTTAAAAACCATTTCAATTTTAAAGTCCACGAATTCCGCGTTAGAGTTCAGATTTTACGCACGTACATACAGCTTCCAATTAACGCCACAACTGAATCTCATACTGAACACTATCTAAATGCTCTTACACCTACTTTTAAAGTCTTATAAAAATCCTTTAAAACTAATCACACACTGTTTCGTTACATAACCAATTTATTTTACAAATTGTAACCAAGGAGAATGCAGTACAAGTTTTCCTCACGAAAATTGTTCATCTCCTTTGCCATGGCAAACAATTGAAGACAGTTCAACTGTATGTCATACTAAACGCTATCTTAATGCTCTTATTCCTACTTATAAAGTCTTATAAAAATCCTTTATGAACTAATCACACACTGTTTCGTTACATAACCAATCCATTTTACAAATTGTTACCAAGGAAAATGGAGTGGTAGTTTTCCTCACGAAAATTGTTCATCTCCTTTGCTTTTGCAAACAATTGAAGATAGCCCGCTAATAAAATATAACGAGCACTAACCAGGTATCACGACCCACATTTAAATAAGACCGCATCTCAAAATAAGTACGAGCTCAAGGTATTGGGGTAGAGCCAAGCGTGTGCCGATGCCTACCTCAACGAAGAACATGCTAGTGGTCAGGAAATAGGCGTCAAATTTTGGCAAGCAACGAACTAAATTTTAAAATTACTAGGGAATGAAACACTGAATATACTAATCCTTGGACAAAATTAAAATAAAAACCACCGAGAACTTGGCACCATGCAGCTTCCCGTCCTATTCTGCGGAAAGGTAAACGCCGTCATTACGAAGGCCAGCATTGAAATGGTAGGATGGGCAAAAGTTTGCGCACAAATACGAATTGCTCGGCCATCTATTGGGTACCTACCCTCATTAAAGTTCTAAACAGCATGTAGCCAGAAATTTGTTCCCAGAGGAGGGGGGGGGGAAGTATGCGGGTTACATATATTTACATCTAGTAAATTTTTAACGGTCAATGAGTTTAGTCAATTTAGTCAATATTTAGCCACTTCACACGCATCGGAAAAATAAACATTTAAATCGGCTTAACACTTCGCTTGCATAATTCTGAAAGTTATATTCATCATTCGTTATACACAAAAATTATGAAATGCACCTAACTATATCGAAAATTGAGTGGCAGAGGATAGGTACCCCTAGGCTAGCTAGTGGTCTCCTCGGGAGGTGTACGGTGGGTAGTCGCCATCAGGGGCGCAGCCAGGAATTAATGCTGGGAGGGTGTTTAGGTGCAACTAATACCGGGGTGTGTGGAGGTATGGTATACCCACCAGGATAAGCGATAGGAGCGAGATAATTAAATTGCGGAATTTTAAGAGAAACGGTTCAAAATGGTGAGTTTTATGGCTTTCTGAGGCATATTTTATTAATCATTACACTATTCTATTCTTTTAGTAATATCAATCCAATTAAGTAAAATGGATCAAACTTAAAAATTTCTCCGAGCTCTGGGAGGGGGGGGGGTTAACCCCCAAACCCCCCCCCCTCGCTGCGCCACTGGTCGCCATTAGGGGTAAAATAAGGAGGGGAAGGGCAGGGCTGAACCACCCAAAAAGACCTTCCCCTGGGGCTACGTGTCGGAACAGTTAATATTAAGGCACTCAACGAAGTTTGGCATTAAATGCTCTCACATTCAAATGAAAAATTTATGCTTAAATTTTCATAAAATCAAGAAATTTTAAAAGCATGAATTTTTAGAGTCAATTCCATGAGAGCCTTGTAGTCAAGTTAGCGTTACCATTGCGTTAGCTAACTGACGGATGGCTGCCGAAGATATACAACGCAATGATAATAAAAATGTATCAAGTGTAGCGATAAAAAGTTACGACGCGACGCGGGCGATTGATTTGTTAGCAATCGGCATGAAATATCTACAGCTCAGGTACGTCGATTTCTCAAGGGACTGCAGCCACACCAATTCAGCGCCCGTTCTATGGCGAAATTTCAGTGCCGAAAAACATGGGGCCGTTTCGGATCAATGGCACCGTGGCTAAACCGAAAGAAAAGCGTCGGCCTTGAATTCCAAATGGGTGGGTGTGGCGATTGTTAAGCGGCACTTATTCAACAAAAAAACCTCTCATTCCCATCATTGAAGCATTGAAGGTCATCTATTTGAGGAAGTATACGGCGAAATTGAGGCGCGGGCGGAATTGAGGCTTTAGGCAGATGAGTTCGCCGCTGAAATGACTGAGACACGCCCATATCCGATGAGAGTTTTACAACTTCTCTGGGCTACCTTTATTTTTTAACAAAAAAGATAAAAAGAGAATGAAAGGATATGCTCAAAAGCACTTGAACGAGCAGTGTCAAACTGCCCAAAAACTACCACTGAACCCCTGAATGAATAGGCTGCCATAGCCATCATCATGATCCAGTGGCGTAGCCAGGGGGGTGAGTCCGGGGGGTCCGGACCCCCCGTCCCCCGAAATATAAAAGCACAATTATTTTCCTTCATAAAAGAAAACAAATTATTGAAAAATCATGAATTTACTAAGTATTTTTTTAACAAACGAAGTTTTTTCGATTGTGAAAATTGTTAAAATTAGTTTAAAACCCATACTCTATTTTTTTTTTAATTTTCCCCCCTCGTTTTGGACCCCCCCCCCCTAACGGAATTCCTGGCTACGCCACTGTCATGATCATCAATGGTCAACAAATCCTCAGATTGGTTTGACGCAGCTCTCCACTCAACTCTTCTATCAGCTAATCTTTTCGCATCTATGTATTTCATCACTTTCAGATCCTTCTTTACTTGCAGCTATAGCAATATAGATCCCAAATATTGCGGTGATACTACGATAGCAACACAGAAGTAATTCAAGCCAGCTATCGAATTGTAAGACCGAAAAGAGAGGGAAAATGCAAGGAAGACCAATAAAAATGAACTATATATGTACACCACAAATATGTGCAGTAAAACTCTAATGAATGATGGAAGTGAACAACAACAACAGGTGTTGAGGAAAACAAAAACATATGGAAAGAATATGTGAAAGAACTATATGATAGTAAAGACGATCATTCTGAGATGGAGCTGGAAGAGGAATGGGAATGTGAAGAGGTGAATAGAGGACCAAACATACTGAGAAGAGAAGTGGAAAAGGCAATCAAGGATCTCAAGGAAAGGAAAGCAATGGGATGCGATAGAATACCATCAGAAGCATTAAAGAACCTAGGTAACAATGCAATGAGTCGATTAACAAATTTAATCAATAGGATATATGATACCGGGAGCTGGCCTGATGATCTACTTAAAACTATTCTAATACCAATACCAAAGAAATTTAATGCCAAAGAATGTAAAGACTATAGGACAATTAGTCTTATATGCCATGTTACCAAAGTAATTACAAGGATTATATTAAAAAGAATCGAAGGAAGAATTAAAGAAAATATGGGAGAAGATCAATTTGGATTTAGAAAGGGTAAAGGGACTCGTGATGCAATAGGATGCTTGAGGATGATAGGAGAAAGAATGATGGAAGTGAATAGAGATTTGTACATTTGCTTTATTGATTGGGAAAAGGCATTTGATAAGGTTAATTGGAATGTGTTATTGAAAATTTTGAAAGACATTGGCATTGATTGGAAAGATAGGAGATTAATAAAGGAGATGTATTGTAGGCAGGTAGTAGTTATAAAAATTGGAGATGATGAAACAGAAGAAATTGGCATAGGAAGAGGAGTGAGGCAAGGGTGCTGCCTTTCTCCAGAGCTCTTCAATATTTATGCAGAAAAAATGATGGAGAAAGCTTTAGAAAAAGCTAGAGGAGTTGTAATAGGAGGAGAAAGAATAAAAACAATTAAATATGCAGATGATCAGGCAGTGCTGGCAGAAAGTGAAGAAGATTTACAACAAGTGATGGATGATATAATGGATGTGGGGAGGGAATTTGGAATGAACTTAAACATAAATAAAACCAAGGTGATGAGAATCAGCAGAAAAGAAGGTTGTGTTTGTATATCCTTAGAAGGAAATATCATACAGCAAGTACAGACTTTCCAATATTTGGGAAGTCTGGTAAGATGGAATGGAAGTTGTACTGAGGAAATAAGAAGAAGGATATCAATAGGTAAAGGAGCGTATGGAAAGGTAAAAGCATTGTTAACAGCAAAAAGAATTCCAATAGAGATGAGGAAGAGGTTTATGAAATGTTTTGTGTGGAGTGTAGTGTTGTACGGATGTGAATCATGGACTGTTAAAAAGAAGGAGGAGAGATATTTAGAAAGTTTTGAAATGTGGGTATGGAGACGAATGTTGAAAGTGAAGTGGACTGACAGAGTGAAGAATGAGGAAGTTCTAAGAAGAATAGGCGAGGAAAGAAAATTAATACATATGATTCATAAGAGGAAGGCAAGTTGGTTAGGGCATATATTAAGAAGGAATTGTTTGGAACGGAGAATAATAGAAGGGAAGATAGAAGGAAAGAGAGGAAGAGGAAGAAGGAGGATGGGAATGTTGGATGATATAAGAAGAGGAAGAAAATACAAAGACCTAAAGGAGGATGCTCAGGATAGAGAAAGATGGAGAGAAGTCCAGTGGAAACCTGTCTAAGGACAGTAATCACTGATGATGATGATGAAAACTCTAATGTGATGTTCCATATTAACCAGCCTAAACCTGTAAATTACCTATAATAATAGCACGAACTGACAAACAATATTTTTTTTGCTTTTGCTTATTTCACAGGAGCGTGATGGCCAAGTGGGTAGAATGTTGGACTACATGCAAGAGTTCCACGTTCAAATCCCAGCTGAAGCACTAGCTCCCATGTGGCTCCCATGTCAGTGGTGATCGCTATCCTTTTTATCGAAACTAACCTTCAGATTGCATCATTGAGTTAATTTACAACGAAAAGATGAAAGTTAACCTCACTAGGTGTATGTTATTACATGGCACAAAAATCTAACCTTCTTGTTTCCAGACAAACCAATTACAAACATATTAAATTATACGAGGATTCCATGACCTTTTCTTTAACGGAAAAAAACATAAAATACTAAATAGCAAATATATATGTTGCTCTGAGTCTCAACCATAAGTATACACCTCATGGCTGAAGTTTCTGATTTCCCTGATTTACACCGGAATCACACCTCCATTAGCATTTTAAATATCTTGTGTGCTGAGAGGCAGGCCTACTTTGATATGAGAGGTGCCTTTTGTCTAATCCCATTACAAGCAGAAAAACTCCATTTTCAGCAGTTGAGTCCTAGTGAACTGACAGCCAGATGGTCAAAAGTCTTTTGGTCTTCCACTAACAAAGCCATAATGACAGACCGAGTGAGAGACCCTTCAATTTGATACATATGTTCTACCGAGGAACTACACGGAATCAAATATGCCTGGGTAACTTAGTAACAGTGGTAGAGTACCCACTGCAAATTCAGGCGATCCAGATTCAAATCTTGACCAGGATAAATTATTTTTCTTCTGTGGAGTCATCGAATTTGTGGGCAATCATGGGTGACTCCATTACAGCACTGAATAGTCCCCAGCTATGTATTTCCTTAAATAATGTCTATGGTGAAGCATTCAAAGTTCTAGCTTTGGCCTCAGAACTGCAGGGCTATGTGCAAAAACATGATGTCTTGAGACATTGCATGCATGGCACCATAAATCACCTTGTTCTTTAAAGCCAATAAAAGTCTGCAGAGGAAAATTATGCCTAAATGGCTTTAGTGATAAAGCACTTGGCACAAATTCCGTCCAAGTTCTCCTCATCAAGGGAAATCATTTTCCTATGCGGATTTTTTTGAATTGCATGCATAGTTTGCTCCCAACAGTGACTCCAACAGCTACTTATGAGTTTATTTCCTTGAATGACTTCAATATGTGCGATGAAACAATCTGATTTATGAGGTGTACACAACTGAGGTTCAAGACTAACAGGATTTCCAAGAACGGATGCCATACCAAATTCATTTTAATAGGCTTCTTGTGTGACACATTGCTATAGAACTTCTCTTCGGGATACTTCGCTCAGATGTGATACCAAATTTAAGCAAGGGAGCAATTGATACGATACTTTAATGCCTACCAAAACTGAACAATAATGCATGGTTTTTTAAGGTGATTCAAATTGAAGCCTCAACCAACAGCAACCTTATTAGAGGGACTGGAAACAGGGCAGTCTTCTCTGAAATGAAGCATGAAAAGGAAAAAGAATAAAAAGGTAGGTACTCACTTGGCTCATCCCCAGCCGGTAAGATGATGGATCAAGGTCCATTGCTTGCAGCATGTCCGTGATAACGGCTTGCTCGTCTTCCGATGGCAAAGAATTTCCTATGCCTGGGTCTGAGCTGATGTCGCTCCCTGACTGCACGGTTGATGGAGCGAGAAGGGAGAATCGTCGTCGGAATTCAGAGAAGAGCAAGTGATCTGGGAAGCCTTGCTTATAGAGCCGAGCAGCAGCAACTGTCTGGAAGCCTCTCAACTATATTGAAAAAAAAATAATAATAATAGAGCACTTGATAACTGTTTCCACATAATTAACATTTTTGAGAAAGTGCACCCATAAAATTGAATATGAGCAATAGTTCAAGTTAATCCTCGGAACTTCAAGGCAACTAAAATTATGTACACACATAAATATGTATTAAGTAAGTGAGAATTTTTAACAATAGCAAATGTTTTCAAAGAATGAGACAAATGAGGTAATTAAAAATTAATTAATTTAAGTATACCGGGACTAGCCACGGTGATAACTTTTACGGGAGTCACCCGCAATGCACAATTGTGCGAAAAATCCACAGAGAAAAAATCATTCGCCTTGACCGGGATTTGAACCCGGATCCCTCGATTTCCGGCCGAGTGCTTTAGCCAGTTAAGCTACCGAGGCGTCATTCTTCCCTGTGGAAATTTGTGGACTATACCGGACAAGGTGGTATGGACTGCTGAGCATATTATGCGACGAGCAGTCCAAATCGTGCGCACGGCGCCACAGCCGGAGAGTAAAGTCCGAACTTTGAACACATATAGGTGTTCTCTCTTTGACGAATTTAAGTATACCGGGACTAGCCACGGTGATAACTTTTACGGGAGTCACCCGCAATGCACAATTGTGCGAAAAATCCACAGAGAAAAAATCATTCGCCTTGACCGGGATTCGAACCCGGATCCCTCGATTTCCGGCCAACAAATTTAAAAATTAATTGATAAATGTGATTTTCCAACAAAGTAAACATAAAATTAAAAAATAGGAACATGCAAATTAAACATCTCTTTGACAATCGAATATTGAAGCCTGATAAAAAGCCTAAAATGAGTACACTTATTCCAAGTTGTAACATAAACATATGATTATTGAGAAAAGTTTTCAAGCAGAGAAGGAAAATACTCATAGCAATAATAATGGGACTTTGGAAATAATGACGAAAAATTAAGTTTATTACAGTGAAATTGAAGGGTATTGCTTTAAATTGTAATACCATTCTAAAAATGGACAAAAATTTCAATATTGAAGTAACATAGAGATGGGACCTTAATAGAACAAATATTTTACATCAACAGAAAAAAAATCTTTACTCATAAAAAATAAATTGTGATTGTCCCCAAAACTGAAGAATGAGCATGCAGTATTTAAAAAACATGTTCCATCCTCAACTATTGGCAAGATGCATGCAGCACTGTTATGGACTGAGGAACCTTAAATATCTCACCTGAGATCGCAAGAGAGGAACATTGAGGGGTATGTTGTTAATGTCTCCATTTCCTATTGTGGCCTTGACTTCACAGAGGCCAGCATCGTGTTGTGGCAGGAAGCAATGCACAAACTTTAGCCTTGTACGCCTCAGAGTCTCAATGAGGCCATCCTGAAATAATCAAGAAATAGCAATTAACAAAACCTTAATTGTAATTATCTCAATGCCACCAGAAGATGTGTTCACAAAGAAACAGGTGATGCAAATTCACTGCAATAATAAAAATAGCACGCCAAAATTTCATATATTGAGGGAGGGTTGCAAGATTCAAGCAGACTGATTTTGCACCTTCCAAAACTAAATGAAGTTTATTGGATGGCACAACCAAAAGATATTGCTGTGAGGTACGTAATGCACAGGTTATGCCTTAAAGTAAATTAGTTGAAACCTGCTGAACATAATAATACCTTTGTTTTTATAACTTATATTGGGGGAGCATGGTTTAAATTAGAGACCTTTGTACAGTGCCAAAACAAAAATCCTCAACGTATCCCATGGGAAGGAAATGGCCCCATTATACTGAGTGAATTTCACATGCCGGTGGATCAGTCTTGGGTGGCTTTACTCCCACATATCTAAACCAACCTACAGGAAAAATCACTGAGTGAGTGACTTGGCAGAATTACACAATTGCTAAAATGATGATGAGCTAGGTCAGGGAATGATTAGATGTGGTTGTGAAAGAGGGTAAATAAATGACTAAGCCCATGAACTGTAACTGACTAGTCAGCCAATAAAACACCTGCAGGTGGATGCCTTACGTAAACAGTGCAAACAATACAGAATTAAGCCTGATCATAAGAAATCAAACTATTTTTAAGATTTCAGAGCAAATAATGAGAGACTCAATATACGTACAGTTAATCACCATTAACTTGATAAGATTGATCAATTAAAATGTTTGGGCAGCACATAAGCACAAAATATAAGAGTAATTAAGGTATTTAAAAGAGACAGCTAATGAGAGAGGGATAACACTCTTTTCCCCAGCTAATGGTGGATAGACGTGATGCACTGAGTAACCAAAATCCTTAGAAAGGCAGTTTGGTAAAAAAGTGTGGTAAGAATAAAAATTATATGTAACCTAACATAGATAGATGAGAGGATTTTAGAGGGGTTAAAGAAAAGTTTCCAAAGGGACATATATCTATAGGGAATAAGGATGTGTACAAAAGATGTTATTTCAAGGAAATATGTTGAAGCAGCTATCTAAAATCATACCAAACTACTGAAATGTTGACATTATTATTAAAGTGTGCACCACAAAAGGTAAACTAGCATGGAGTATTTTGATATATTTTGGCAGCATCCCATCCCCTCTTCCATTCACAAAGAGGCCTACTCCCTATCATTCTATCAAAAAATCCCATTCTCTTCATTCCTCTCCCTCATTCTTCCCAACATTCAACCCTAAGCACTGTTTTCAACATCCCCTTGCTGCTCAGTACTCATTCCATCCATACCTTCTGTCTCCTCCGTATCTCATCAAGAAGCCTTCTCATCTCACTCACAATGTCCAGCACTTTGTCGTTCCTCCTCCTCTCCATCTTTCGTCATTCTCCTTTCTAAGGGTCCATTTTTCCAGTTTTCAAGGTCTTACACTCCAGATCAGACTCTTTACAAGCCCTTCCTATAAACTCTTAAATAAGGATCCTCTCATCAACTCTTTCCAATTCATGAACTCTGTATTTGCTATAGGGATTCCCTCCTCATATCCCTCCTGTTGCACCCATTTTCCTCCAATGTGCTGCCCAAATAGTTGAATTATTCTACCTGCTCAAGTTTTTTCCTACCTACCATTATATTGAGTCTCACATTCCTAGCTCACATTGCTTCATAGAACCGCTTAACTTTTGACTTTTTGTGATTACGCCTCAAGCCATACATCTCATAACGCTTGCATAATGTATCCACAAGAGCCGACAGCCACTTGGACCCTCACCAGTGAATCAACTATACTGCACCTCTCTCAACATCTCCTCAGCAAGCTCGTTAAAAAGCAATGTCAATCATGGACAGCCCCTCACCACTCCTCAGCCAATGCTTGCCCATTCTGATTCTCTGTTCACAACCCTCACTTGGGCACTCTTGGCCATAAAAAGATTACAAATGAATTGTCTATCCCTCCAATCTAAGCCTACTTTCATGAGTACATATATTCACCCTATCAAATGCTTTTTCAAAGTCCACGAAACAGGCATACACTTCCTGGTCATGTTCTAGGTTACTCTCCACGAGGGACCTCATTATTGCTATTGCATCATGAGTTGACTTCCATTTTCTGAAACCAAACTGATCTTCACCCAAATACTCATTTGCCCTCGCCTCCATTCGTCTGTTCAATATACCCAGTACCACTTTTGCCGCATGCGATATTAGGCTGATAGTCCTATAAAGTCCCCATTCCACAGCTTTCTTCTTTTTCGGAAGAGGAATTAAAACCGTCTTCACGAAATCCTGCAGCCAATATCCCTCCTCATAGTTCCTGCGTACTAGTTCAAAAAACCTTTTCTTACTATCCCTCCCTAGATTCTTCAAAAACTCACACTGTATATAGTCAACGCCCACTGCTTTCCTAGCATTCATATCACAAAGGGCTCTCTTGATTTCTGGGCCTAAGATCCTTAGACCAAGATTATCTTCCTCTATTGCACTTGCCTCCTCTACGTTCAATCTTTCCAGCCTGTCCTGCTGTCATACAGATCCTCCACATACTCCTTCCATCTACTCTGAGCCTTAATTTTTGAAATGGCTAGCCCGATAGTGATTTTACCTATTTCCTTCTACATTCCATTTCCTTGCATTTCTGATTTTCCTCAGCCTTTTGAATTTTAAATTTAATTTGACCAGAACTAGATTGCGATTTGAATCCATATCCGCCAGAGGGGAGTGGTGCGAGTTTTACCTTCCCACAGTGAATGACACTTGCCCTATGTCTCATTTCATGAAATCTGAGGATCACTTCATTGTACTCTATGTTTTAACGGAAAAGATAATTGGTAGTGTTTCCCACTTTCATTCCACCATTGCTTTTTACTTGACAATTTCACATGGACAACCTTTCGTCTGTCTCCTACCCTTCAACACATCTGACATGGGTGGCCGTACCGGGTGTAATTGAGAATTAATCCGGCCAAAAAAGCTTAAAGGGTGATAAGAATGTGCTAGTTTTTCCACTGCAACAAGGTGGTAGCCCAAAGGAAAGGAAAGTAGGGGTAAAAGAGGAAAAAAATATTTACTAAAATACTAACCACTTGGAATTTGACTTGCAGGCAAAGTGATTTCCTCTTAATTCCAGCCGTTCCTGAATCGAGAGTTCTCCGAATGCTTGAGGCTCTCCTCAGTGACTGGGAACCTTCAATGCCCACAGTGGTGCCACCGAGAGCTACACTTGAAACTGGTCCACTTCTTACACTGGCAAAGAGGCGACTCACTTCATCCCTTTGTTAAAAGAAGAAAAAATATTAGCTAATAAATGGTGGTTATTGGTGGTTTTGTTAGTTATACACTAAATATAAACCTAATAAGGAGTAGTGGAATAAGTGAAATGGCTATCTCAATCATAAGAAGTGATTGAAATGACAGATCTACTTGAAAGTCTAAAATTTTTTAAAGGGCTTTTATTCCTTGAAAGGATTATTTTCCAAGTTCCAAACTCAAATCATGAATTTATAATTAATCAGCAAACATTTTTGGTTTAAAATACAGAAATGACATTACTGATTTTCCAGTTTACTGGCCAGTGCTACAGAATGGACAAAATGATCACGGATAAAAATTCCTTTAAATGATACATTGGATAATCATAATGAAAAATAAGTTAGTTTTAAATCCACACTTATAATTTCAGGGTGCCAATACAGCAATTGTACTGTACTTTGTCTCAGACTCAGGTGGTGGCTCTTTGCCTCAGTTGGGACAGTCATATTGACTATCTTGCCTCTGGTTGCTACTTGATCAGAAGAATGATAATATTAACAAATACTGACACAGCCATCACGCTATATTATGCTCACATATATAGTAGACTGAAATATGGCATTGTAGCATGGGGAAATTCCCCTAAATCCGAACGAATCTTCAAATTACAAAAGTGGGCCATACGAATTATTTGTAATGCAAGACGAAGAGACAGTTGTAGAGACCTATTTAAAAAACTGAAGATTATGCCTCTGTCTTGTATTTACATGTATGAGTCAATATTATTGGTAAAAAATTTTGGAGGTAAATTTAACTTGAAGACAAATGAAAATGTTCATAATCATGATACGAGAAAAAAATCTAATTATATAACTAGTACTCACAACCTTTCTCTGTTCAGCAAAGGGCCTGCATATATGGGATGCAAATTGTTTAACAATTTACCAGATGGAATAAAAAATGTGCAAAGACTAGAATGTTTTAAACATAAATTAAAAGAATATTTACTTGACAATTGTTTTTACAATGTAAAAGAATACTTGTATAAAGACATGTAATATTGCTGTATTTTGTTTAAATTTCTTTATATATGTACTGTCACTTTATTGACGGGGCCTATATATGTCACTACATATCAACGGGACCAATAAAATATTTATTTATTATTACTACTGCGCTGAAACCTGGTTTGGTTTATCAATTGAAAATTCAGTTAATCATCATAATGAGTCTAAAAAAACTTCCACAACTGTAAATCTGAAATGATTACTTATAGTTAAAATACATATATTGATAGAAAAAGATGAGTACCTGGCAGAATCTTGAAGGAGTGATGCAGCCACTCGGGTGAGTGGGTTCTCCCGGGATGCTTTGAGCCACCCAGTGGTCGAGTACAAGACGGGATTGGTCCCTTGCAAATGGTTGAGGACAAACTGATCACCACCACCAGGTCCCTTCCTCAGAAGCACCTGATGCTCTGAAAACAACAAGATGATAGATACATAATGAAACTACATGCATGGAAGATACAATGGAAACTCTGTTTAAGGAGTGCTAAAAATCTCAGGAAAATCGCTAGCTATTCTGAGTGTTTGTTATATCTGATGGTGAAGGATGAATTAAGCCTCTCAATTCCCTTATTCACCTTTAATTACTATTTTTCTTTCATATCCATGCTATTACAAAGAGAAATAAGTTTGTGGTCATTTATAGTCTGTATACAGTAGGGTGGGGTATGGAGCTGCCAGTTACCTGAGTTTATTTATTTTTATTTATTTATTTATTTATGTCACACCAAAAACAGCACTAAGGCCTTTACATTGGGCTTATAAGCAAAATAAATTATATAAATATAATAATGAACATGTAAAAAAAAATAATATCATAAATAACAATCATTTTCAGCTTATACAACAGATAAAAAAGGTCAGTGTCAGAAAGATAGACTTTTCACTTGGTTATTAAAATTAGAGCGGGAGGCGAAGATGTCAAGAGAGGAAGAAGTATTGGAGAGTGAATTGAAAATAGAAGGTAGTTGGTCCACAAGCCGCGGTGGGAGGGAAGGACCAGCCATAAAAACTCTATGGGCCCGACTCAGGTAGCTGGTGGGCCCGTGTGGGACCGCGAGTGCCAGGAAAGGGTGGGGGGGAGGAAGGACTGACCATTAAAAACTCTACGAGACCGACTCAGGTAGCTGGGGCCCATGCCCGGGGTAGGTGTGTGGGTCCCTGAGCGCCAGGGAGGGGGGAAAGGACCGACCATTAAAAACTCTACCAGACCAACTCAGGTAGCTGGCGTACAGGCCCGCCACCTCCCTGAGTCAGTAGGCAAGCGCCGGGGGGAGGACAGGACCGATCACAAAAACTATGGGACGAACTCAGGTAGCCAGGCCCGTACACCACCCTACGGTACAGAGACTATAGTAGGATCATCTAATCTAATAATCGGCATATCAAAACTCATATAGAGGAAAACAATTTTCTTTCCACCACAATGACTTTTACCAGTGCACTAATGACCACTTCATAATGGGTTTCAAAAAATTTTGCATGGCAGCGTAAGATATTAACAATTGTATTTCTTTATTTTCCACATTAAGTCTAGAGCCCAGGGAGATCATTTTTCCATAATCCGTGGTTGGCTTCAGACGTAATGGATATTACTTATACATTTTACATTTTCCTTGCTTTCAATAAAGCAGTGCGACTAAGACCATACATCATAATAGTGTTTTAATTTTGATCTTTATAAGTTTGGCCTTTGAATAATGTGCAACAATAGAGGAAGTCAAACATTGTCAAATAACATGCATGGTACCACACCTTTTTATGGGAAACTGTTTTGACTCATAGTACATGCATAGCTCATTAAAATCTTACTTTATATCTCATGCATACTTCATTCATGTCATAGTTATGAAATCATAGCATGCACCTAAATCCTTACCTCTATCACTGTGGTTTTCAAACAGACGATGAAGGAATGAGTTGTCATCACTGGTTGCCTGATACAGCACTGCCTCCTCATCCAGCAACCACAAGAGGCCAGTGTGGCGTTCAGATTCCCTCAGGTCGGCCTGAGAGGAGCGTATCATGCGCAGGGAGTGGCCGGGAGGTGGTTTGTCGAGGAGGGCCACCAAGGGAGCCGGGCTCTGCCACAGCGAGCACCCGTCGCCACTCTTCCCCTTGCTCCCGTCCCCCTTGGGCACACCCTCATCCTCCATGTCCATCTCCTCATCATCGTAGGCAACGTCAATGTGCTCCTGCAGACACAAATATCACAACAGTCAATCCAAAAACAGCCTCATGGGAAAGGTCATTATTATTTCTCCAAATTTAGTGCCCTCTTAACCAGTGGCGCAGCGAGGGGGGTTTTAGGGGATAAACCCCTCCCAGAACTCGGAGAAATTTTAAAATTTAATCCATTTTACTTAATTGAATAAATATTACTCATAGAATAGTGTAAAGATTAATAAATATCCCTCAGAAAGTCATAAAAACTCATCATTTTGAACCATTTATCTTAAAAATTTTCTGGGGGAGGGCACCCACACCTCCCATATTCCATACCCCCCAGAATTAGTTGCTCCTAAAAACCCCCCAGCCTTAAC
Source organism: Ischnura elegans (assembly GCF_921293095.1). NCBI lineage: Eukaryota > Metazoa > Arthropoda > Insecta > Odonata > Coenagrionidae > Ischnura > Ischnura elegans. The sequence goes on from NC_060248.1 coordinate 18,657,954, forward strand.
TCCTAGCTGTGCATCCACTCTTAACAATATCCCTACCACATAGTATATGGCAAATCCTGTGACAGAACCAGAATAAGTAAAATTAATGAGCCTCCCCACTGTGACAAGGGTACATTATCTTATCCAATATTTTACTTATTCAAAAAGGGTAAATCATCAGAAAAAACATCCTGTTTTACAAAACTGAGTAAAAAACTACTACATAATAATCCATTAACAAAAATGTACATGAAACAGGTATACTTCCCCAATGAAAAAATTGTATAAACCTGTATAAAATTCGTATACATTCGTATAAGAATGGGGAAAACACATCCACTATGGCTGACACCAAATTGGCATCACGCCAGTGTTGATCACGGAGCTGTCTGATGCCAATTGGTGAAAATAGACAAAGAAATAACTTTGCTCCTCACCAAACTACAAAACATTGGTGTTGCAGTGAATGTATTAATCATTAAACCAATCCATCATTTCACCTACATCAAAGCTCATTTTTTCAAATGACAGTTAGGTTTTGTCATATATAGTCATTTATACAGTGGGTACCATTTCCAAGGTGTACATAAGTGTCCTTACAAAAACTCAAACAACCAATGGAATGTATAGAATGTAAACTTTAAATCCTAAAAATCCAAGATATTGACAAAATCTTCAACTTCTAAATTTTCTTTCAATGTTTCTCTTTTAAATTCACACGTACATATTAGGATGCTTGCTTTATAATCATTTTTATAAAAGACTAAATTTAAAAGAGGTGAGGGGGACTCATAAGCACAATAGGAGCCCATCCGAAAAAATAGTAAGCACTCATTTGCTCACTACGAATGCATTACCATGCACATCATGCCATGAGGGATGAAACAGAACATCATGAAAGAAGGTATCACCTACAAATAATTTTACCATAGCAGGAGCTTAAAAAGGTCACACAGTGCTACTCACCTGCATGTATCTATCCCGAGGTGCCACCAACGCTGTTTGATGGAAGAGAAGTTGCAGTCGCTCTTGAAGGTAATTGTGACACAGGTCATGAAACGTTGCTCCCCCTTGCTTGGCGCAAGAAGTGGGATTCTGAAAACCAGGTGTGTCCACCACTAGGAGGGATGAAACAGTGTGCACAGTGGTGCAGATGGATCTGAAAAAAATATAATTAGCAATCAATACAAACATGTGCTTTTAGTACATACAATACATTGACAAAACGAATATACAGAAATCAATATAAGAGTGAACCTTTCAATATAATAAATGCAGCACAAAATTATCATGAACCCATGGCCCATAATTAGTTGAATTCATGATAATTTGATTAATGTTGGGGGTGGTCATATGAATACTCAGCCCAGAATATTTCTCTGGCTATGCCTACGTGTACCAAGCGCCATTTTCACAATGAAGCCTGGTGCATTGGTGATCTCATGAAAATTATGCTTGTTTTATGGAAACTGGTTAAGGTTCCGTACACATAGTAATGTGGAATTAAAAAATTTGGTGCATGATAAGTATTTTCACAGAATAAACTCGCAAGGTTTGAATGAATTATATGAAGATTATAACACCTCCACATCAAATTATACAGGTTCATTTAAGCCAACCAATTTGCACTGATATGAATAATTAAGTCCCTGAAGAAGGTTGATAAGGCATATATGAGCTTCAAAATGACATTTGGTGCATTTGCGACCAGATAAACATGATGCTCAGTACACTGAAACTGGTAACAGTCGCATACACATTGGTAATAATACGGAATTTGCAAAGTTGCTGTATAATAAGAATTTTTGCTGAATCAACTCGCCAAGGATTGAATTATTACATTTTGATTATAACTACTCCACATCAAGGGACACAGTGTGATTTGAGTCACCCAATTTGCATAAATATGAATAATTAATCCGATGAAGGAGATTGATAAAGAACCAAAGAGCTAGATGCCCCTGTATGGACTGCTCTACCTTTGCCATTGGTGGACGACCGACTTACCTGTTGATTAGAGCGACAACTGCATTCAGCACTTCCCCGTACATTCCCACCACTGCACCCTCGAGCGCCTCCACCCCACTCATCCCGGTGGACGTGTGGTTCTCAATGGGAGATGGAGTGCGGAAGGACGAAGAAGCCGAGCGCGGCAGCAGCGGTGTCCCTGCACCACCCGCACCCACTCCCCCTCCATTCAGCACGTTGCGAACCAGTTCCTCCACTGACGTTCCGAGCAAGCGTGCCGCCCTTTGAGCAGCCTGCGGGTTTGCAAACTGCCACCTGCCACTAGCACCATTCCCAGCTGCGATAAATTGAAAAAAATAAATGTTTGCATCAATGGATTGCACTACAACTTGCATGAATCAATTTACAGAAAAAAAAGCATTAGGGGAAAAGTGTTTTTTGTAATAAGAATATACTTGCAAGTATGTATTTGCTTCAAAAATGGCTTCAAGTACATATTAGAGCAAAATAATTAACATAAAGGTGATTGGACACACAAAAATTCAGCCAGATTTTCAATAATTAGGACAAGCAGTCAAAAAAGAAAACAAACGTTTTACTTGTAAATTACTCAGTAAAATTATTTTACTGTGTTGCCATTTGAAGCAATTAGTTCAGAAATACAAGTATTCTTGCAGTGTAATTGTGACATATGAATGAAGGCCAGAGTGAGTGAGGGTAGTCAAGGGGTTCAAACCCCCAGACATGATAGGGAGATTAGTGAAAAGTCAACATCCTTCAAATCAAACCTACTCAAAATGTACCCCCTCTAAATGTAACCAATTTTTTCTTCTAGTTACTACCTTGACATTTACCAATGCTTCACGCATGCAGGAATGAATTCCATGAATACAATGTGTAAAAAAGTGAACAGTAAATAATCTACTTAATACAGACTTGGATAATGAATTGATTAATACAATAGTGTCCACTGGTTAAGGTAAACTTAACTTAACTTGAATTATGCCTAGGAAAACCTCAAGTATTAAAACTAAAAAAAGCAATAAAATTCAAAATGAATTACCTTTGGCAGCTCCAGCAGTGCCTAAGTGGTATATGGCAGCCAACACAGACCAAATGACCTTTGCCTCTGATTCAGTGAAATTAAGCAGCGACATGGCAGTGCAGACACGGCCAAAATCCAGAGCGGCCCTCTGTCGATCCTCATGCTAACAACATAATAATATTTCATATTAATGCCTTCATTATAGGTCACCAATAAATCCATCCAAACAATTCGTTAATTAAAAAAAAGCCCTTTAAGGAAATACATTTACGGACACAAAATAAAAAGATCAACCTTAGATGGCTTATTCTTATTAGCCCTTTGGCACTATTATTTTGGTCCTTCATGAAGTATCACTCATATTTTAAACATTTTTGGCATCATATTTTGAGAAATGATTCAAATCACTTTATCAATTAGTAGTACAGTGAGTCCTCGTTTAACGTTGTTGATTCGTTCCTGAAAAAGTCGACGTTAAGCGAAACAACGTTAAACGATGCAGTGTTTCCCATAAGAAACAATGTAAAAAATTTAAATAGGTTCCTAGCCATGACCCTAACAATCCATTTCTTCGTGAAGAATCCTGAATTTCCCGGGCGAGAATCCAAGGAGGCCAATTACCGGAGCCGTAACTTTAAGCAGACTTCGTGACCAATCGGGAGACACCTAAATCAGGCCAAAACGAAAAAATCTGAATCTGACACTCGGAAGCACGAGGATGAAGGGCGAGTCAATTTTCGTGATGATATGAATTCTTTAACCCGGCGGAAATCGCGTGAAACATTCATTACCGATTATTCACTTCAGCATGATAACGATTCATTCGAAACGAAACGAATTTTCATAACGAAAAGGTTGGGAAGAAGGCATTATTTAATGAAATATAAAAACTATAAAGAAAGTATTTTAATGGCGAAACATCGATATTTTCAGTAACAGAAGAAATTTTAATTGTAAAAACTCGACCTGCAAACCTAAAACTCGACCGATCTCTCCAGCAGTTGCACCTTCATCAATTCTTTTAATAATACCAAGTTTTTGTTCTAATATCGCCGTTTTTTCTTCACGTCTGAAGAACCACCAGGATAGCCACTCTTCTTCGTGGACATTTTTTTCTGTTGGCATCACAAAAATATACGGATAAAGGGTAAATGAGGCGATAATTATTCGCTCAGATGCATATTTAACATACGCTACCCATGCCAACCTTTTCTGTCGAACGAAAATTACCAATCGCATTAATATAGTAATATTTACTATACATCAGATGCGCTTGCGTTCTATTCGCCATTCATTTTTTTTCGCCGCGCATAATTTGAACAACGTTATCGCGAAGCAATAACGACGTTAAATGATAAAGGGTTTCAATTTTTGGACAACGTTATCGTGAAACAACGTTAAACGGGACGACGTTAAACGAGGACACACTGTATGTATTTTTTTACAAATTGATGAATTACTTGCACACACATTTATTTACTTTTTGAGAAAAGTGAACTAATGGAAAAATCCCGCCTATGAGATAAAAATCATCTAGAGTTAGCATAAATATAAAATATAGATGTAGTCAAAACAGAACACTTGAAAAGACCAAATTCACACTTCTAAATCTATGACTATATTAGAGACATTCATGGAATCTTCATAATATCAATTTAAATATATCATAAGCACTACTCACCATTGCATCGCTATGCTATTGAAATAGAAGAAAAGTGTTAAAGGAATTTTGACTAAAAGTTCCATATTGAGAATAGTGAATAGAATAAAGAAGCAGGTGGTACCAAACTAACCTTTGTCATTGGAGTAATAAATATATTCCGCTGATTAAGCATCTGATAATTATCCGCACCCGCCTGTCCGTCCAGTTGCAACTCCCTTCGTAGCATTCCTTCTGCACCGGCCAGCAGTCGATAGAAGGCGTGGAAGGTTAGCTCACCTTCTGGACGACGAACAACTCTTGTCTTTTCAGGCAAAAGCACCTGCAAATAAAATATTCACATGACAACCTAATCAAGGGATTCCAACCTTCCATGAGAGATTGAGCATTAAGTACAACCTCCTTCCTGTGAAAATAGTTTTCCGTCTAAAACTATTCAGGACTCTACCCCTAACGCCATTAACTAAGAATGTACTTCCTCTTGTACTAAAATTAAGGGAAGGAAAAAGAGAAAGAACAGCCACAACTCAAGATAGATATTTGGAGGTGGCAAGTGACAACTCAGATCACTTGTATTATAAGAGAGGGTTAAGAGAAGCACCGTGTCAGCATACAATATTAGAGGAATTAGATAAATTACAACAGAAGGAGCCAAGGGAACCATGGCTTACTGCCCCATTGAATGGATGGAATACAGTAATTTGAAGTTACCTTTATACAACACTCAAGCAGAGATTGGACAGCCTTGGAAAAGTCTCCCTTACTGACAAGGATTTGGACCCAGGTCAACAGGAAGAGAAGCCTATTCTCAAGCTAGTACACCAACCCAATCCAACACCCAACCCAAATGTACCTCAATTGCAAAAGAACCCACACCCCCTCCTCTGCCAAAATATTTCTGGCTGAAGATTTAGCCACTGAAAAAGTTGCACAGTAGAATTTTCTCTGCCAATTGTGGACTTTCAGGAAGGTAATTGAAGTATTTCTAATAACTTGTGCAGTAATTACATTTTACCATGAATAAGTAACAGCAATATTTCAATTTCTTCAATGGAAAATGAAAAGGTAACTGAAATATTTTAATGGTTAATGATGAAACCAATACTAACCTGTACTGATGCTGAGGCAATCTGTCCTGACTGGTCAAAATCAAGGCTGAATATTTCAGTGAATCTAGATGCATTGGAATTCATAGATGTGCGGCAGTTGCCAAATGACTCAAGCAGTATTGAGATGGCATTTAGTTTCTCAACTGAAATTATAGATTCAAAGGCGTAATTTTAATAATATGGTTGAGTCAAGGAGAACTATTTCTGAAATAAAACAGTGATTAAATTTAAAAAAGAAGGATGAAATTAATAATTTAATCTAGCAAACCATTGAAATGTGAGATATTAGATTTCAATTTCAAGATTTTCCCATGGACAAAGAGGTGGAATATAGGCCAAAAATTTTGCTGAGATAGGACATTCATTATGATTTACAAAATTGCAATATATAATGAGATAAATTTTGCATGAAGCTATAGTTATCACGGCTTTTTTTATGAAAAGTATCGATCATTTGATGTGCATCTAACTTTGTGGAATCTTTCCATATTAAAATAAACACGAAACTTTGTGTTTTCCACAGGTTCTATTTAACATAAAACATACACAGAAAGAAAAAAGAAGCATGAAAGGGTAATCAAGTTAAAAATAAAATATCCCTTAGATAATAAGGAGATATTATTAGGTCAAAATAATGATTTAAATACACAGACAGTTCCACTTGATTTTCATCCTACATTGTACCTAAGATTCGTGCTTCAGATTCAAAATTACAAAATCCATTTAAATAGACTTTAATTTCCCTGGTAATTGAGTACACATGCAAGTTCAGATTTTTAGGGGGGGGGGAATATAGGGCACTTCCCCTTTCCTAAGAAAAAGAAAAATAACAGTACTTTAGATAAGCAAAGCATTGAAATGAATAGTTTCACATCAATTGTGATAAAAATCAGTCAATGCAAACATAAGAATCACACAATCACATGAAAAAAACATTCATTCACATTGACTAAAATACTGTTTCACATTAAAAATATAAGAATCTGCTAAATTAAAAAAATACAAGAAAATTTTAAAATTAGAATCAATTTTACCTGATAGAACTTTATTTACAGAACCCGCGGTCAGCACCAAGTAATGGAGGATGTGGCGGAAGTTTGTTGTCTTCCCCGAACCACTTCGACCAGTTAGCACCACAGAATGATCTGATCTGGTTGAAATCATTCCACGCAAAGCCCCTTGTGCAACAGCATATATGTGAGGAGGCATATCTTCAAGTTTACAACCTCGGAACATCTGAGCCACCTGTGAGAAACATGAATGCATACAATGAGTGAAGCAGCAGATAACCAGATTCACACAAGCTTGTTTCTTGCAAGTATTTTTTTTTTGTTTGAGTGAGGAAGAAATGGATTAAATAAAGAAGAAAAAATGACCAGCCTTAGATTAATGGGCCAAAATTTGCGCACATATTAGGTTCGGAGTCTCGCATAGTAGCACGGCTGTGGGGAGCAGTAGGGGCATGGGGGTTCATATTCTCCAAAATTGTTCACAAGATAGAGTCCATTATTTTTTCACTCTTCAAATGCAGTCCCAAAAATTTACTCAAACCCATTAACACTAGAACTACCGATGGAGTCATTTTGACTCCTCGCGATATATGCGATCGCCTGATATACTTTCGAATTTTGCATATAAAAAATTATTACCTTAAGTAATGTATCAATAAAAGCAGAAATAATCAGCAAAAACATAAAATAATAAGGTAGGAGTCAGTATGACTCTATTCGGTACTTCTAGGAGGGATATGAAAGCCGGTATTTCTAGTGTTAAAATAGTGCAAATTAAATTCAGTTTGACATCAAAAAGCCACTCAACGCCAATGCAAATATATTGCCCTATTCCACTGAGGTAAAATTAAAAATACTCAAACAGTAGCTGGATATCTGAAGACAGACATTTCTCTCACTTTGTTCTCTCAAGACAACTATTTACAGAGGCACCCAACTAGGATGAGAGATAAAAAGATATGAAACAAAAGTCCATAACGAGGGGAGGGAAAGATGATTAGGAGAAATATTTGCTCATCCCTCCAAGTGCCATCTACAATGAGCAAAAGGGTCTCTTAAATAAAATTCTGCTTTCATTAAATTTTTAACACAGTTCAATATCAGAGAAGAGTCACTAAGTTTCTAGGGATGAATGTAAAAATAATTTTGCAAATTGACACAGTGCCCATTGAAAATATAGTGCGTAACACGATCTAATTTCTAGGGGGAGGAGCTATACCCCCAGCACTTGTTATGTGCTTAAGGGGTAGGATCAATATCTCCCTATTCCCTCCCACTGTAGCATTCCTGGCTTTGTCCCTCATCGGTCCAAATTAAACTCTGGCTTTCCCCTCTTTCTTCCAAAATTTCCAAGATATAGATTAATTACTGTCGGGTTTGTAGCCCTTTCAGTCTCTCCATTACTACCGATGTTTTGATTGCCGAGTCGTCCGTTGTCCTCAGGGCTGGAATCCTCAATACGTCGGTAACATTGGAAAGCCTGACTTGGCTCCAAACTAGACAATAATTTAAGATCTTATTGCAAGAACCAGATAGTGACCAATTTTTGCAAAAATAAGATTTTCAAAAACATCTAAAGCCCCTAGTCCTCTTAACCAGGAGGAAATTTTTTCAGCAATAATTTCCAAATAAGTTCAGGAGACATTGAAAAAACTAACGCTCCACTCCTTGAGGACAAGAATCATTATATTTATCTCGCTTTTTTTTTTAGAAAGTTCACATTCGGTTATAATCTGATTCTTGCTCTCATGCCTTCAGTTTATCAACATCATAATCCTTCTGATTTTTCTTCAGCAATGTACTCTGTGCCATGACACTTCCCCTGAATTGCAAAATTGAAGGGATGCATCTCTAGCACGGGACCTCACCTTTTCGGAGTAGATGGCGAGGGGAGCGCAGGGGTTGATGATGAGCGTGGCGATGGGAGCGGCAGCGTGGGTGTGGACGAGGTCCGCTGCATATCGACTCCGGAGGGCGTGCAGGACGCTCGCCTCATTCAGGTGCCGCAAGGAAGCAATGTCCTCCACCATGTCCTGCTGAGGTGGATTGGCCTGCGAAGTGAAACAACACAAATGAATCACAACTATCCAACGAGGACTAGCGAAAATGTTCACAATTATACTAATTTAGCTTCTCAGCTCAGACAACAGCTCCTCTGGATCTTTTTCAACCGGTAAATCTACATTCAATATCCTCTGAAACACTTCGGTCTCGAGTGCAAGCCACTCGTAGTAGACCGACCACGCGATCCGCACCGCCGCCTATCTGCGAAACTAGGCGAGGAATTGTTAACCCTATCCAGATCCTATCTGTCCCCATTCCCCACAGAATATTTTAATTTTGGGTCGTATTAACGGCGTGAATTTTTTTAATGATGAAGTGATTTATTGATGCTAAGGCCATTTTACCTTATGGATGCATCAGTTTAAAATGGCCTCAACACCTGAATAGAAAATTCCTACTCAGTTGGACTAGAGGTTTGGAAGACGATTACTTTATCCTGTGGTCAGTGAGGCAGACATAAAATAAGTGCAGATCAAAATAAGTTCGACATCAAATTCCCACTCAAAACCCGATGCAAAAATGATTCCCTATTCCAAAGAGGAAAATTCATTTGGCATGGCATAAATTCAATCAATTATGTCCGGAAACCTGGTGCTCTGGCTAACTACATGATTTTTTCCGCAGTGAATTTGCGCACTCGTGAGAATTTGCGAGTGACTCAGCGGGAGTTGTGAGTCAGATCGAAAATAAGTTCGACAAGATTTTGGAGTACAGTACTTTGGAGCTCAATGCATTATCATTTAACATTTAAAAATGGACTAAAAAGCGATGAGCCTATTTTTTATCTGCATATTCACTCGAATTGCAAAAAATTCACGTGGGAATACGCGTTGGTCGAATGCCATAAGGATTCCCTGAATCTGACTGCAGTCCTGGTTCGAGCACAGGTTAAGGCAGTGTCGCGCACACGTATTTGAAGTTCACATTAGTTGCGATGAGAAAAATCCCCAGGACCGGGAATCAAACCACAGACCTTCCGCTTTCCGGGCCACTGCGTTATTCTCTATCCAGTTTTATGAAGGAATAAGGTTTTATCGGGTTTCCAGCCGCGTTAGAGTGAATATTTTCTCAGATTTTTCGAGGTCCGACACTTTCCTCGCTGTCAAGGAATGATCATTCTTTGATGACGAGGAATATGTTGGATCCGGAAACATTTAAGAAAATACACACTCTCACCCGGCAGGTAACACGAGAAAGCCCTATTCAGTCTATTAACTGAAAACCTACCAGATCTTTCAGGCTCATTATGAATGTTTCACGATGAAATTCGTCGTGAAAATACGAAATATTCTGTATGGCAGTACAATATTATTTATTTTATCATGAACTGGTTTAGTCAAACCTATTTTCTGGCCATCACTGAGAGTGAGAGGCATATATTTCCGGAAAAATAATGTGAACCAATTGAATTGAGTGCATCATACACACAGGGGCGTTCTGGGGTGATTGGGGGCCCTCGGCTAGGCCTAATAATGAGGCCCTCTCACAGAGGGATTCGGGGGTCCTCCCCCGGAAAAGTTTAGGACATCTCATGCCCGGAAATGGATTTGGACAAAATTCCGGCACTTAAAAACCATATTAAAGTAAAAATTAGCAAATTCGTAAGTAATATATCAATGAAAAGTGAGATTTTCACAGCTAATGAAATCTAAAAATGTATTATGGCTCTATTATCAATTTAGTGGATTTGTTTCTTGAGATTGCACTGAAATCGATAGAAAAAAACTCTACAATAGCCTTTTCGAATAATAACCCTTTCAAAAAAAGCATCGGGCTCTCTTTTATCTTCTGACAACTTTATTCTATTCATTTTTCATGTGATCTTTTTAAACTTAGCATGTTGTAAATAAAGAATATAATAAACGTGTAATTTTCTGATTAAAAAAATTTTGGTTAAAATAATCTGATTCTTTTTTATCACACCTATCGTATTGTTCATGAACGGGAAGGAGCTTCTGAGAGGATAGTTATGTAAGAGTTTAAAGAAAAGGTTAGTGAAGAGTTTGAAGAAGTGCTGGATATGGTTGGCGAGGAGAAGCAGCTTTTAGATGAGATACGGAGGAGACAGAAGGTATGGATGGAAGGAGTACTTAGCAGGGAGGGGATGTTGAAAATGATGTTAGAGGATAGAATGTTATAACATATAGGGAAACGAGGGAGGGGAAGGAAAATAATAGGATTTTTAGATAGAATGAAAGGGAGTAGGCCTTACAGTGAATTGAAGAAGGCAGTGCTGGAAGGAAAGGGAGGCTCCCAGATCACTCCTTTAGTACTCCATGGAAACCTACCTTAATCGGTAGAATACTGTAATAATAATCGTATACGCTTCGCGAGCGTTGTGGGGGTGGGAAGGCCCTAAGCTCAGGGCCCTCGGCGGTCGCAAACCAGCCGACCTGGCGAGACCTCCCCAGCATACACACATTTATTTAATAACCCGAATACATATCGTCGTGCACTTTTCTCACCTTCTCGACGTCCTCCTCGTCGACGAGCAGCTGTTCGCCCGTGGCCTCGACGAGCACGCGCACCTTGCCCTCGGGCACATCGCCGCCGCTGGTGCTGCCCCCATCGCTCCCGCCGCACACTGACGAGGACGAGGAGAGGCGGCGCACGGCGGTGAAGCCGGCGCGGTGCACCAACCACGCACGCTCCGCCTCCAGCCACGCACGCTCACGCTCACACTGCTCCTCCGACCGCGCCTGCAAACAGAACACAAGGTAACATTAATAATGACACTCTTTTATTCCCTCATGACGTTGAGAGATCCACGCATATACTGTCAATTATTGCTAACAGAACGTTTACAAAAGAGTTGCTTATAGGCCGACGTTTCGATAATTACCTCTACGATTTTGTCCTAAGGACGATGGAAGAGGTGGCTATCGAAATGTCAACCCATAAGCAACTCACCCGATGGAAAACCCGAGAAGATATCATCAGTATCACACGACAGGAAAGAGCAAAATCATAAAGCATTCACAAAGAATTTAACACACATAGGTATACGAGGTGCATTAATAAAATATCGGGATTTTTTTTTTGTTTGAAAAAAAATGTTAATTTATTCGTCTACATATCTCCTTTAATATAAGCCTCCATTTCATAACCGTTTCAAAAACAGTCCAAAACCCTTTTTTCCATGTTTTCAACTGCTTTCGATGTGCTGGAGCGCTCGTCATTTTCAACGCTAAAACAAGGCCGAGACGATGCGATAAGACGGGCAGGTGTTAATGAAAGCCCTCGAAGAGTCATATGCGTCAAAGGATTTTTCAATCATCGCACATCCGCACGAGCCCACAGTCCGCCTACGGACGTTTCGGCGGCGGAGATCGCATCAAGTGCTCAGCGAGAAGTGATTCGCGTCCGCAGCGGCAACGGCCGGGCGCGAGACGCGGAAGAGGGAAGGCCACCGTGGGCAGCGGCGAGCGGAGGCGGGATTCCTCGCAAGGCAAGCGAGGCCCTCCCCCTCTGCCTCTCCCTCCGTGGGATTAAGACCGTGGAAAGAACAACAACAACAGAGCGAAGACGTGTGGGGGGAATCGCCTGCGGCGGCGGCGGCGCTCGTCAGGGTCGCGCAAAAAATCACCCAGATCGTGATGAAGAGAGGCTGCGTGGCGGCACTCGCCACATCCAGATAATGGACAGGCGTAATTAAAAGAGGGTGAGGGGGGGAGGTTGCTTCGGACGCCGCGGCGGGGAGTGCGTAAAGGAGGGATGGCCAAGGGAGGAACCGGTCCATTGAATCGACTGCCGATGAACACTAATGCATGTAGCGTAGAGTGGTCGTATTACAGAGAACGAATCGACCCTCTCGTCTTCTCGAGACAGATTTGATGTTTTCCCGGCGAATAGATTGCGTCAAGAGTTCTCGGGATTGTTCACGGGTCAGGAACTGCATTATTGCCGACGCGACGCGATGTCCGACTCGGTCATCGCCCGCGGGGCTATTGAGCGTCGAGTGAGAATTCGGTTTTTTTTTTCAAAATTAAAAGGTTAATTTTCATACAGCAGTTTAGATGTGCATATTTACATAATGAGGTATCAGTGGCGCGTCCAGGATAGGGACATGGTAAGTGGGGGTTAAAATTCCAGCAGTAGTGGGGGTCGGAAAAAATTACCATTCTATCTAGTGTAAATTGGATACCCAATGGGGGGAGGGCTAAGGGGACTATAGCCCCTGTATAGTGGCGGATCTATGGGGGGAAACCTATGGGGGCTATGGCCCCCTCAGCCCCCTTAGCTTTCCCCCCATAGATCCCCTTAGCTTCCCCCCCCCCTCATAGATCCGCCACTAGGTGGTATTATAGCTATTTACAGTAAGGTACCAGTTATAGGAAAACCTTTCCCCTTCAGGACATGTTAAAAATTCTTTGGGAGCTCGTAGAATTTTGATCTAGTGTCGCGTGGCTTCTAATTGGCCGTTGCTATAGGATAGTAATAAATGACTCTAATCCATTTATAGAAAGATTTATATATATATTCACTGATAGAGAGGCTCCTTCAAATGACTTCTACAATTTTCCGACCTACTTCCACCACGTTTAACGTTCCGCCGATCGCGTATTCTTCGAAACCAAATTACCAGTCCTGCCTTTTCATAGACAATTCTGGTACGTGGACACTATCTTTACGGCTAATGTTAGTAATGTGGCCACATCATGTAAGAAAAATCGATCTTGATATTCGTAAGTGTCCTTTTGATGAACAGTACACGATTTGGATCCTCATTACAAGCTGATAGGAATGATAGTTGAATAGATGAAAGAAGGGAGAAGTATATCTCGAAGTAATTTGATTAGGACCCCGCAGCTTTAAGTCTCCCCCGATAAAGAGATTATAGTTATAGTTACAAGAAAAAGAAAGGTTCGATGCATTCCATAATGCAACCGCTCTCCGATTCATACGTTATTAATCAGAGGCCAATTTTTTATGCTTCCCCACAGCATTCCTTCAATCGATTCCTCTCTCTTATTTAACACCTACTCAGCCAACAATCGCTTCTTCCAGATAACCTAAGAGCCGAGTCAGTTCTTTTAAAACGGACCGCCCAAGTTGTCCAATAAAATTACTTCCACACGAACGCTTCCATCCTATTCACACTCTCCAATATCAGTATCTATGCTTCTCCCCCATAAAGCGCTTGGCTCCACTCCAGACATTTCGCCAGCGTCTTCTGCCCATTTCATTAAAATCTCTACGCATAATGAGTCTATTTCTAATAACAAACGCAACTTTTGTAAGCTCTATTCTCATCCTGACATCATTTCTTCGTCGTCCGCTTTCCTTTAGCGTAGTTCATCTACATCTGCATACACACGAGCCCCGCAGGCCGCCTCAGTAGGCGTGTGGCGGGGGTTGTTATGACAATTTAACAATTGGACTTAAAAATTGAAAAGGAGATGCTCTGACGAAGTTCCGCCTAGAGTTTACTTAAATCCTTTATTGTTTGGGGGAAAAACGAATTTCCATACATAGCCGTTAGGAAATATATCTTTTTAAAAATTATAATCGTTTCTGTCGCACCAGGAAATATAGTCGGATTGTTATATGATGTTCTCCCAGTGGCGGATAAATATGGGGGGCGCAGGGGTCGCGCCCCCCATTGTGGGGCTGTCCACATTGCAGAACATGGCAGAACCACAATGAAAACATTTTTAAATCATAAGATAGCATTGTCTTGTGCGTAAGTAAAATCAGTTTAAATAAAACTATCTTAAATTTTGCGTGTAACTTGATCGTTTTTCATTACGATAAAAACACAGGTAGCTAAAAATATATTTTGCGCTCCCTCCCTTCAGTTCTTTCTGCATGTGTTTCTGTGCTCTTCGTGTCACTCTGAAAGATATCTTTTTTAAATTTCTCAAGCAGTCTAAGCCAAGCTCGCAGCCTACTAGTATCTTGCGGCTCCCAGACTAATTCGTTTAACATCTGTGTAACGCAATAACACTTCGAAGAAAAACGGACGAGAAGCCCAAACAAGTAAAATTTTTGTGGTTACTCAACTTTAGATTTAGCCTCCACACTAATTAGTTCCCCAAATGAACTTGAACTTCACGATAAATGTAGCGGGGCGATCTTTGGTTCACGCACGAAACTTCTCGTCAGCGAGAGGAAGGCGAAGAGGCAGCGTGCAGATCGTGACCGCCGAGTTCGGAGGCATTTCGCACTCTTCCGATCGTGAGTGAAAACGACGGAGGCTGCGGGAAGGACGGTCGTTTCTCCCGCCAAGGACAGTACCAAAGGAGCGAGATGCTTCCCAATCATTCGGCAACGCGATTGATCACCACTTTTAAAAATACTTTATTGTCTGGCATGGGCACCGACGAGTTGGGCTTTAATCCTTTTCCAATTATGGCCTCTTCAACAATGATAGCGTTTCATCAGATGCTACGTATAGAGCATATTTATGTATGAGAGCGAGGCTTGGACGGTGACGGCAGCAGATAAGACAAGTGTGGCAGCACTCGAAATTTGGTGTTACCGAAAAATTATGAAGATAAAATGAATTGACCGTGTAAGTAATGAGGAAGTGCTGAGAAGAGTGGGAGAAAAGAGAAGCCTCCTAAAAACCTTATGCAGAAGACGGGACAACTTAGTTGGACACGATATGAGACATGATGGCCTAATTAAAACAATCGTAGAAGGGCATGTAGAAGAGAAGAAGGGAAAAGGATGGCCCCGAATGAGTTATATAGGACATGTTATAAAGGATGTAAAAGAGAAGAAATATGTAGCTATGAAAAGATTAGCTGATAGGAGAGAGAAATGGAGAGCTGCGTCAAACCAATCTTAGGATTGTTACCTAATGATGATGATGGGTCATATTTTGCACAAATTGGAGACGGTAGCACGTAGCATAGTCACAACCACGGCGCTTCAATATGTTTCAGTTTTTTATATTATTTAGATCAATGTTTGGAAATATTGAAAATGATAAAGAGTAAGTCAAAACCAACGTTGGCTAAATAAAAACCAGCGGAACACGTGAAAGTATAGCATATGTTTAAAGGATTTAATAAAGAAAAAATATGTCACTTTGAAAAGGCTAGCGGCTAGGAGAGCGGAATGGAGACCTTCGTCAAACCAACCTTAGGATTGTTGACTTAGGATGATGAACATTGAGAGGTATGTCTGATATTTTATGACTTACTTGGAGGAAAGGGTATTGGCAGGTAAATTCATGCAAACAACCTAGGATACGGAATTGGTTACACAAGCAGGACGAAGGCATAAAGAAAATAGAGGCTCCATACCTTTGAGCACTGAGGTTTTAGTGAGACGCTTACGGTTAGCTAGAAACGAAGCTATAGCCATAAATTATTTCTGGAGGAAGGAGGGCTGGAGATCACTTAACGAAAGGGTGAGTTTCAGGAAGACTCTTAAGGAGGACTTCTAGGGCTTACCTAGAAAAATTTCTAGGGGAAGGGTGCGAAACCCTGGACTTAAACCCTATAGTCAGCTTGTCAGGGAATAAGGGAAAAAAATCATCATAATTCAAAAATCTTACGATTAGTATGACGCTGGTCCCTATTACACCCTCTTATCCGCTAGCCTTTTCATAATAACGCATTTCTTCTGTTCCACATGCTTTATAACGTAAATCCACATTTCAAATGCTTCCACTTCTATGCACTCGTCAACGTCCAAGCTTTGCTCCCGTGAAGAAACAAATAAATAAATTACGTAAGGAAAAGCATAAGAAACTGGAGTTACGGACTCCTGAAGCATTTAATGACGCACGAGAGCCTGATTACGATGTTATTAGAAGGATAGATATAGAGAAACACATGATGAGAAAAAATGCAGGTTAAAAGCCAGATTGTAGATTGCTTCAGACCAATCCAAAAGATGAATACGACAGAAGAAGAAAAAGGTGTGAATGAAGCATGTAATAAAAAGGTTCTACCAGTCGCGTTCACCATCAATCGTGAGATGGGCAACACACTCATTACCACAACGTTCAACACCCTCGGCGGGAAGAAGAAGACAAAGAATGCGAGACTCTCAAGGATGGCTCGCATCAAGATCCAATTATGAAGGCCGCGAAGTCCCTCGCACGATACCACCTGCCGATAAGGCCGAGAGAATAATGACAAGAGATAGAGTGGAAAAGTGTGAGACACACTTTTCCACTTTGGCTCTTGGATCGCATTCAAAGAATAGCCACAAACCTGCAGCCCCGTGAGATGTGACTGCTAAATTAACGGACAAAAAATATCTCCAAGAGAGAAAATTGCGAGAATAAGAGAGTAGAGAGATCCGAAAATAATTATAAATTATCTCTCATTTTTTGGTTCTATGTTCTAAAAAATATATGCATACGATCTAAGGACCGTATCTGAAACTATCGTCTGAACGTATCTGATACTGCATAAATAGCAATTAAATGTGAAAGGAATGAATGAACGAAGTTCATTTAAGCTTCGGGATTTCCCATAAGAGCAAATACAAATAGCAATAACAATTATCACATTAAAAACATACAAATAATAATAATTTGACAATTTTTGTTAGACCGAAGTAAAATTTAATGATTTTTTCAAATGCGTCATCTAGCCCTAAATGACCTTCAAAAACAAAAAGAGAATCAAGACATGAGGAGTGGCTGACCACTGGCCGATCATAAACGCAATCACGCCCACCAATCAATCCTGGAATTCCCTGGCAAGACTTCCGTGAGGAACGTCCGCCAGGAGGAAATCGTTGTAGCACGCTTGAGGTTAGGTCACTGCGCAATAACGCATTCGAACCTCATCACGAAAGAGAAAATTCAGCCCCAATTTGTTGATTGCGTTTGTCCACTAAGAGCGCGACATCCCCAGACGTTGGGATGGCTCCATGATCTCGGGGAAAACCTAGCTGAAGCGCCAGGAGAAAACCCCAAACATGTCACTCGACTCGTCAGATTTTTACGCTCACTGTCCTCTGTAACATAGGCGGATCTAGGGGGGGGGGACCCGTGCCCCCCCCAAGACTCTTAAAAATATGCAAGATTTTTAATACGGTCCCATTATCATTGCGTCCGTTTTGATTTTACGAGGTATCCTTATCCCCCATATCCATGCGTTCCCCCCCCCCCCCCCCCCAGGACAAAATCCTGGATACGGCCTTGCTTGTGCCCCCCCCCCCCCCACAGAAAGGACTCCCGGATCCGCCCCTGCTCTTTAACACATAACCTCTTATAACCCAATGCTTCTTCTAAGTAACATAATTTTTTTTTACATTTTCTGTTCTATTCAGCAAAGATTTAAACTACGTGATAGTCTGTTCTGTAAAGTTAAACGGTGAAATATGTAGCTGCCACAATACCTATGATTTAGTAGAAAATTTTCACTTTTTTCTAAATGAGAAGTCTTGAAATTTAATTTCTCCCAGAAGCACCTGTGGGTTAGAAAGGGTTCATAAAATATGATTACAATTATTTTTATTTTTTAAATTACTTTAACATTTGTTTTTTATAAGCATTAGATATAATAGGAGCGAGTACTTAGCGGATAGGGGTTGTTGAAAACAATATTAGAGGATAGAATCTTGGGTAAACGAGGGAGGGGAAGGAAGAGAATAGGATTTTTAGGTAGAAAAAGGGATGAAGGATATTTTGAATTGAAGAATGAAGTACATTATGGAAGGGGAGGCTGCCAGAATGCTTCTCAAGCACTCCTTGGAAACCAACCTTAATCAGTAGAATACTTTAATAATAACAACACTTTTATTATTTACTTTTCCTTACTGATCGGTAGCAAGTGGTGATAAACGACCTTAGTCGCCGGCGCACCCTGGAATCTAACCACTACTACTGGAATTCCCTCACGTTGGCGGCACCTTCAAACATCCCACCCCAAACCAACCACCCGCACTTCCACCCATCCCCCTTCGCCTCTCTGTCTCCATAGAGCGCCGATCTTTCCTTGGAGGAATTCCAAAAGCGAGAACAAAAGAACAGCGGCATGCGCACGAGCCCTCGTGAAAGTGATTGGCAATTGCTCCGCAGGTCCTAAACTGCCGCCAAAGAGGAGAAAGAATCAAAGAATCTGGCATTGCTTTCCCTTTGGCGACCCATTTTAAATGCCGCACGCACGACGTCACTCAATTATTATTTCCACTTAAATCTAGACAAGTTGTAGTTTCGAAAAGGAGTCAATAAATGAAAACATTGAATTAAATATACGATCTGAGTTATTGTTTCCATGACTTTAACTCGCATCCTCTTTGTAATAGGCACATAAAACCACTATTAGGAGGTTCAAATTCCGACCATCTTGTTGAATAAGGAGAACAGGTACCAAAAATCCCAATAAACTGAAATAGTATAACTTCAGCGGTGGAAGTATCTTTGCGATTACGCGAATCAATGAATCGTAGAACTTTCTACCCATTAATGAGGCTGAGTATACGAATCCAAGCAACAGGAACTGCAGTTACGACGTTTAATGCAGCTAGAATTCTTACATCTAACCGATTATTACGCATTAACACAGGCTGTTTTTGCACTCCATCTCACATATACTCGGCGAATGATTTCATTCGCATGATCATGCGCATGATCATTCACGGTGTAAAACGGAATAATTCGCGAATGAGCCCTCATGCGCATGATCATTCAGTGAAAGTTAGAACATGTTCTATTTTGCCCGCATGATCCTGTGAATATCACGTGATCATTCAGCATGATCATTCGCATGATCATTCACCGTGTATAGCGGAATTTACGTTATAAGGATGTCGCTGCTAAGCACCTTTGGCCACTGATATCTAAGTCGTGTACGTTCCATATTTTCCAACGTAGGAGCTCTAACGTGCATAGAGTCAGCTCAGCCTATCGGGTTCAGTTGGGAATTCATATTGAAACAATCACTTGCAGCAATCCATCAACTGCACGCAAACTTAATAAAAACTAACCCGGTTTCAGGGGCTTAAAATTAGTACCATTTTCCAGGGGGCTAAGTCAATGTTCTCTTTATTTTTATCCTAATACCGATTTCCGGAGCGCCCTTCAGAAATCTCGTCATTTTTTATTTCTATCAATCACCGGCCTTCACAATCGGCATTGGCGATGCTATTTTTGTAATTCTAACTCCACCACCAGCTCCCCTTCTCTCTATGCCTCTATTCTCAGCAACCACTTATCAATAGCTTTCAGACGATCGATCCATGATAGACTCTTCCCCTAATTTTATAAAAGGAAAGATTTCTTTTATTTTTTTGAGTAGTCTGCATGTGTTCGAGCAAAAGCCTGATATTAAGTGTCGGCAGAACACCAATAAAACCTTAGCTAATGCATGAATAATTTTTCCGTCCCTTCCGAACGACCGATTCCGCGATGATGGCGGAAAAATGACCGTTTCATGCTATGACTTACTGCAATTGCTGCAGGGATGGAAATCCCATTTTTTCATCACTGGACTTCTCTATCGTCTTTCAGGCAACCACAACGCACGGCCGCTAACAGCGATTGTAAAGGCCGTTTTACACGGGGCACGGAATTGCGCAGGTTAGAACTGCATTAATTTCTAAAGGCCGTTTTAGACGGGGCACGGAATTGCGCAGGCTATAGCTGCATTAATTTCTAAAATGGCGTGGAATTGCGCGAATGCATGCACGAAATTAGAACAGGGGCTATTTTGCCATGTCGCGTCCACGCATTCTCGCATGTGTTCTAGCAATTCACCGCTTTACACGACGCAATTTTGACTGCGCCTTCGTACACACGTCAGATTGTTCAAGTACGTGCCCCGTGTAAAACGGCCTTAATGCTACGCTTGGGTCTCAAATGAATGAAAGTTGTAATTACGGAAAGTCAAGGAATAAGGGATGGAAAATAAGGAAAGTGGGAATGACGGTGTGAATCAGTAATTCATGACTCCGGCGAACACTCATTTGATCCCTGAAAACCTATAGCTGTAGCCATCACTCTGTTGGACGGGAAAAAATGATCAGCTTACGATTCAGGCTAACGCGTAAGACGGTCTTAGGCACGGAGGGATAGGGGAGGAAAGGGTGAGGAGACGGCGTAAAATTGGCGCGAGTCAAATGGCAGGTGCTGTGTGCAGGCGATGATCACAGGGGGGCATTCGCCGCTCGGGCGGGAAAAAGGCGAGGCGCGTGGGACGACGGGATTGGCTGAAGCTCGTTAAAAGTTTAAGACGTTGAAGGCGGGTGGGCGTGGCCCCGTGGGAGAAGGCCTCTTAGTATTATAGAGAGGCACTTCATCATCCCGCAAGAATGGGAGAGCGCCAGTGTTTATTAACGAAACCGGATACATTTTTAATTCATGACCACCGCAACCTATAATCTGTTCTAATTTTCGTTTGGAGCACGCTTGACATGATTAGTAAATATGTATCTCAGCAAAATCTTTCGGCACATTTCATTTTGTTGTGTTTCCCTTCCCCATAGCATGAGGAAATAGCCTTTAAAATGTTATTCGACGGTACTACATTCACGAGTATACACGAACGGAATCAGAATGGTATATAACAGGCGTAAAAATTACGCAATAATACGTGCATAAAGTAAAATAATAAAAAAGAGGAGGTTAAAACTGAAATTGAGAACACGATCTCCAAGTATGAACTACCATGCCAATCAAATTTCAGCAAATATTTGAACACCAATTTCGATTAACAACTTATATGTACGAGGTGTATTCAGAAAATAACGGGAACTAAATTTTTAAATTTCTCGCGAATTTGGAGTCTCCAGCTGTCCAAGACTAGCAATTAAAGAAACCGCTGGACAAATATAGGCATTTCCGGTTCATTCTGTGACACGAGTTATAAGCTGATGCAGTCACCGAAATGCGAAAAAAATACGTAGATACGCCTACGGTTCCGATAAGAAATGGTGGTTTCGGGCTTATTAAGATGACATCGATTTGAATATTCCATACTCTTAAGCAACCCGGATTACTATTCTGATTTCATGGTTCCCGCTCAGGCACGCTATAAGTAACACAGTGGCTAGCATATTTGACTTACAGCTTTTTAACATACTAGTTCCTTCAGCTAAAATTCAATTTTCGATATGCACCAATCTGCAAATAGGAGCTCTGACACACAACGTCATCTCCGTCCAAAATGTCGAACTTATCCCGCGACATGGCAAGGACAAATAACTTTTGCACACAAAGAATCAACTTCGGTGCACGTGCCTTTGCAGCAGTTGGCCTGCGGAGGAAAGAACTGTTTACACAGTGATTGGGCCTCCCCTTCAATCGTGCAATAGCAGCGACAAGACCGTCATCTCCAAAGCCACCATCAACTCGTCCACGCCTCCTCCGGGGAAAATAGCAACGGCCGAGCAGCACCAATACCAATCATTTTAAGTCCTCTTCAAGAAAAAGGCGCCTACGTACTTACACCACCACGGTAGGAGGAGCCGCGGCGGGGCAAAGTGCCGACCATGAAGTTCAATCGTCTGCCGCCGACGACGTCGTAAAATGTGTTATAGGTGTTACGCTGAGCTATTGAGGAAACAAATGCCGGAGGAAGGATGATGGACGGCTGTGAGGGGACCTGGAATGATCGTCGGTGGAATTGAAGGATATTTTAGAAGAGATGAGTGACCTACCGAGCGTTTACACTCATTCTGAAAGAACTAATGATGTTCTTGGAAATATATACTGATTGAGAGTAAATTCTATACAGTGGATAGCCACACAATACCCTAGGAATAGGGAATTCAGTCACCAAATGTATTCACCAGTATTAAATATACTCAAGATATCTAAGAGTCTATTTTCCAACGTCAAACTGCATTTTGAACTCGGAAAATAGTTGCTCCTAGTTTACAATACCACAGAAATACTGATATATTCCAACTTCACTAAGTACTATGGGAGCTTCCACTTGTTTTCGGTGTCAGAAGGCAAGTTCTACCTTCGAGGTTACAGCAAGGACAGAACGGGAATTTCTTTGGAAAAACGAAGTTCCGTACATTTGACACTTCTAAGGAAAATATATACTATCATGAAACACCTCTCAGCAATCATCCATATCAATTAAGCATTTGAATAATATTATGCACAGAAATATCAAGGCTAAAAATAAAATCCAAGCTATGTTTTGCAGTGCCAAAATGCCATCAAGATGAAATATAAGAATCTGGATAAATCTTAGCCCCATGATGTCAAAGCACGGAAATAGCAAGCATTTCCTAATTTTATAAGATTCATTAAGTTTTGAAAAGAGATTCATCCACACTTCATTCCCCTCCGTGTCTCAATATTAGATACGAATGATTAAAACATTTTTTCTCCAATTATTCCGCAGTTCCCAAAGAGCAACGCTCTCCAAAGGAATAAGTCGTTGACATAGGGTGTAAATCCTTTCGCTCCCCTCGATCGCGTCGGCGTGCGGCTATTGAGTAGGCGTAGCCGACTGGAAGGATGAAAGTGGATGGCGATGAGTTACGATTATTCTCCACGTCCCTCCATTTTTATTTCTGCTGGAAGCTCCCTCTTTCACGCGCGCTCAAGTCCGCTGGAGTAACAATTCCTCAGCGTTGGTCATACAAGTAATAGATAGGCCCGTAAGTACCTGTTGTCTTCACATTGAAAAAGAGATTGAGGTACTTTACACACTGTTTTGTTATCTCAAGGTCAGGCCGACTACTGTCTGTAAAAAAAAAGGCAAGATACCCGAGTTTGAGGAGCTCTAGCGTCTAAACGAAGCAATCAATTTCAATGCAGCAAAAAGCATACAAAAGAGAATTTCTTTCTACGTTATATCATGTACTTTAAAAAATCTTCGGCTGAATAGTATTTCTTGTATTTTATTTTTTCTCAAAAAAGTACCCGTTTTTTGCGCGTAAAATCAATTTGACCAACTTTGAGCGCTTGGCATTCCCATAGTTTTCATTCCTAAAACTTGCAATTTTAATATTAAGAATCCACATCTATTATTATATTGTTTGCCGAAAACAAATTGTTTATACCACTAAAATTAACGGAGTTGCGGTAAACAACGCAAACCTCTGCTAACTTCGAAATCAGTGGGTCAAATGAAAATTGATTGGCAC
Source organism: Ischnura elegans (assembly GCF_921293095.1). NCBI lineage: Eukaryota > Metazoa > Arthropoda > Insecta > Odonata > Coenagrionidae > Ischnura > Ischnura elegans. The sequence continues at coordinate 18,681,807 of NC_060248.1, forward strand.
TGTTGTCTTCCGTAGAATGTTAATAATGCATATAAGTACATCATACACGTTAAATGTCAGCTGTATATTCAGTAGATATTTCTGTGGAGAAAGGGGAGGGGAGCCCTTACAAATATCGAACATTTTATGCATTCGTCAGAATATTTTTTTGACTATAGTTGGCCATACTATTAATCGCACAAATGGATAATGCTTTATAAAAAATATCTTCAACCTCAAATATAAATTCAGTTAATGACGATTTTGATTAAGAATTTCAATGGATTCGAGATAATAGTAACAATAGCCAAGGTTCTGCGGGTGTCCTACGTGTAAAATATGAGTGCGCCTTATACTTATACAAATATCATGCGGACCACAGCCAATGGTGGACCAGCGCATTATGCATGAGTGTTCGTTATTATACAGGATGTATGGTACTGCAGTCACGTATTCTTGATTTGTAAGGAAAAATAGTCCTTACAGTTGTTAAACGTGATGTGCCCTTGGCAAATTCTCTGTTCACGCGACACGGTTAAAATAGTAATGTGGCATTCCCTTACTTTTTCTGTACAAAATTCAGGACGATCCATAGTTAGTTTTAATTTTCACAATAGCTAAATTTAGAATGTACCCCAAAGCTGTTCCCCAGTAAACTATGTATCATGAAACTCCAACACCATTCAACATCCATAAATGATATTCACGCAAGATTGTGGACCGTGCGAAGACAAAGGTTCTGAGGGAAACATCAATTATTCGCTTTGGATCGCCAGGACACTAAGCCCACTGAGCTCACTGTATTGATAATTCTCCAAATGGAACTAGGAGGGAAATAAAGCACTCATTGACAAAGATGGTATCAAAAATAGCTGTTCCGGGTGGGATTTATTGGAATTGTTCCATCATAAATGAAAAATATTATATAACTGATAACTTCAGGCTTTACTTTGTGAAACCTCTCAATATTGGAAATAAAGGATTAAAACTTTGTAAGGTTCACTATTATATTAATATGGGCATGACCCGGGTTTCGTAACGTAGTTACCTGAAGATGTAACTACGTTACGAAACCCGGGTCGTGCCTATCTTCTATATATTATTTCTACTGTATAGATACCTTTTTCTCAACTTATACGATACCAAACTCTACAAATGAGGTACCCAAATGCACAGGATTTATCAGAGAACATGCGACGGCATATCATACTTCCTAAATATTGCTATTGTTTACTAAAATTGGTTTTTAAATAATAATAAAAAACAAAAAAAAACAAAAACCGGTAAATATTCCTGACGTTAACGGCGCACAAACTGATACCTTTGTTCATTTGCAACAATATCTCGCATTCTTTAAATAACTTTTATCAAAATGCGGCTGATTCCACATTCAAGTCTCGTGTTGATACGTAAGTATGAGTCATTATGTGCGTTTAACAGAGGGTAGTGTAATTACTTCCAATGTTGTGTTTAAAGAGGTCCTCTGATCTCAATTTTTACATAAACATTCCAATTAAATTTGTACATAAGACCCTGCCTTTTATTCTACATTTTAAAATTAGAAACGCGCCTATCCCTATGTGGACCTGCATTGAAAAGAGCGGGGGAAGCCCGCTGGGAGCGGGCGCATCACGCTCGTATTAATATAATAGTGAACCTTACAAAGAAATATCTTTTGCTTATTCTAATTTTAAACTTTATTAATCACACGACCACGACGCGTATCGATACGCTCACATCGCAGGTGAAAATGGTTTGAAACCGTCAAAACGGGTCCGTATAGTTAACAAAGTTTGCCATAATGTTTAGCAAGAATAGATAGATATCAGCAATAATATGAGTGCTATTTATCGTCAGGAAAATGGCCAATTGCCTCACACATTCCATTTTCAGTTCATCAGTACAAACTGAGAATGCATCAAAGAATGGGGAACGACGGGTTCAGTGTAATTGGAAAAATTATAAATTTAAATGTATGCGATCCGAGCCATCGACAGAAGGTGAAAAAAAACTTTCTCATAAGTTTACTACCTGTCAATTCCAAAACTCACCGTTCATCATGAAGCCATTAGTTAGTTATACAGCCATATTAATCGTAACCGCTTAATGCTATTGAAGTAAGGAAAAATAATTTGGCGCCACGAAGTAATTATTGCCGCAAAAAAATTGGCATGAAATTTTTAAACAAATTATAGATCATATTTCATGTGTCCAATTTTGGTTCGCCATTGACGCCCAATAGCCAATATGCTTAATTACCGATGGATCACAGAACTCCGACCGTTTTCCATCGATACAAAATTCAAAATATCTACGCAATGGCTCAATAAAAATTTCATACAAGACGCAATCACATCGATTTCGTGACCAACTATGACCTAATACGCCAACACAGCGATGCAGCACAATGACATAGTTTTAGTAGTAGTTGTAGAATAGGATTTCCGATCGACAGCGATAGAACGCAAATTACAGGCCTGAAAAATAAAATATTACGAATAAATAAAATGTATTCCCATTAAACCAAGCAAACCAAGAATTGGCTGCCTACAGTCCTCTAACCCTTCCTTCTCATTCCTCTAAGTCTTCCAAATTTTCAAGAAAAGAAAATTATGATTCGTTTGATCATACACTTTACTCAGACTACATTTTTGTCTTCTTTTCCGAGCTGTCCCCTCTAGTCTTCCTTTCGTTAGGTTCCTCGTCACATGCTACACCTCAAACTTTGCTCATGCATTTTCTAAATAGAACTAGTCTTTACGAATTAGGTCGGTTCATTGTCGATAATTGTGACCCAAGTATACGCGACTACTTTCACGAATGCTTTCTTACACTGAGATATTTTCAACTTAAGTGCATGGAAGTCTCCAAAATTCTCCATTCCTCGCCACGCAGCATCCCTAAAATGTTAGGAGAGGACCAAATCTCAAATTCTTTTTTTACAAAATGCAATAACATGGAGGAAATATATGATGGTAGTGGGGAAATCCAATGTTAAGAACCTAGGCTTACAATCGGACTAGAACTCGAATTATTCAAAAAATTCCAATTAGATTCCAATTACGTTCATGTTTGAATCCACGCAGATATGCTACCGGAGGATAATTGATATTTGTTCGTCACCTGATTACAAAAACAGAAGATACTTTTAAGAAAATTAAATTCGCCGAAGATTAGGAGACAAGGCGAATACTTCACATGGACGAACTAAAATATTTTAAACAGAGTTATTTTTTAATGAGATATATTCTCCACTGACATTTACCACTTACTCGTAATTTGTCATCAAATAATGTATAATAAGTATAATATAATAATAAAAATAATAATTTCTGTAATGACCATAATTTCCTCAAATTACGATCATTTTAATATAATTGGACAATGCACACAAAAACATCCATGACCAGGCGCGACTCGAACCCGCGACCATTGGCTTGGCAGGCGAGGACTTAACCGCTGCACCTTCGAGACCGGAAAATGCAAAAAGATAGCTTCAAAGATTTGCGGATGTTTTGCGATCTCAAGATAAAATGTATTCTTCTAGGAAAAGTAAGCATCGGAATCGGTAAATGTTTCATATCCCTCCATCACTAATGCATATGTACCAGAGGTTGAAGCATGAAAAGTCATAGAAGGAGGAGTGTCGAGAAATAAATTGTGAACTATGGGGCTTGAATGAGCGTGAGTCAAAGAAGCGGTGAGCGCATAGGAAGGGGAGAGTCGAAAATTTACCGGCTTAAAACATTTTTCCCGAGCTCGCGTTATTCTTCGGCGCGAGTAGAAGCATTTTAAATCACGCCGCCCGGCCAATCCGCCTGTCCGGAAGAGAGCGTCCCACCATTGAAAACGATATCGGATACTACGGATTTCCAAATCTAGCGAGAGTTTTGGCCCCGAAGCCTTTTCAGGAAGACCATAACGGCGCATAAGAGATATTACTAGATGAAAATCATTAATGTTGAGGAAACTTAAGGAAAACGGTTTGGCCTCATTCAACAAACAATATTTTATCTATAGATTTTACTCACTTTCTCTCATAATAAGACTTATGAGATGAATAATAGGGGACCTTATAAATCTTTTAAAACAGCTTATAAATGCAGATTGAATAAAAATAAGCGCAAAGACTTATGAAACAATGAAAAACGAGAAAAAATCATAGAAAAGGAAGTAAATAGGAAACAATTACATGAGAACTTTACCTATGAAACTTTATGGTATTGAAAACACATAAAACTACCATATAAGATGAATTAATGACCTATAATTTTAAGTCCATTACTATTTTTTCAAGTAAATTACAAAAATACTTTAGAATTATATAAACTTAATTCATGGAAAAAAATTTGATTGAAACATTGCGGCTATAACTCTCATTAAAAATCCTCAGCAATCGTGTGAGTTATTGATAAAGCAATTAGTGAGAGAGAAAATTTCTGGAATAGTCATTGTAAATAATATGACAAGCATGCAACTTCTTCTGTTTTCAAGGCAATGGCGAAATATAAGGGAAGCACCAATAAGTACATGCATAGCTGGATTTAGGGGGGGAACACGAGGGCACGTACTCCAAACCCCCAGACGCTCCAAAATATAGACAAGATTTTTAATATGGTTATCATTAAGTTCGTTTTATTTTGTGAATTACATAGCCTCAATCATTTAATTTAATATTACTAAATTTCATACATAAATAAAGAGAATGTATTCTACAGCAATTGTTATATTTTATTTTTAATCAAAAATATGAATAGATCTGTGAAAACCTTGTGCTCTCCCCAGAAAAATTCCTGGATCCGCCCCTGACTGAGAGTACACAGATAATACACGAGAAGTGTGGGTGAGGAACACGTATTTTTTCACATATTCTTTGCCGACGGAAGTAGGAAGTATCATATGGACAATAGACCCAATATGGAGCCCAATTTGATGGGATTACGGCACGCACCAATAGAGAAAGTGGGTGCGGACGGAGATGACGAAGGGCTTCCCCGCTGGTCCTGAGGTGTGGGGGTCCAGGCGAATAGGGCGGGAAGGCGACGCGACGGAGAGATCGGGACGGCGGATAAGATCGGGAGAAAGAAACAGCGCCCAGGGTGGTGGGATGCCGAACTTTGGGGAGGGGCCACGGAAGTGCAGTAAATAAAAGCAATGCGAGAGAGACAGAAATGAAAGGTTGCATCGCAAAGGCTTTGAGGTCGATGGAGCGCAGAGGGGAGGAGTCTAAAAAAACACAAACTATATACATAAACTTTGAAAATAAAATGCATTGTTTTCGTTCACTAATTATATCCTACGTCTCGATAACATTCAAGCGAAAGCTCACCTCGAGTTTATCTATAATGTAAGAAAGTTATGGGTGGATACATTTCAGTTTTCCAGCCTAAAATCGATACATGTATTCTATGTCATCGAGGATGAAGCTGAGTTGCATTTGCCGAAAAGAACATGCTGTTTATTTTACGCCCAAAATTTTACGACACCAGAAAATACGGTAAATAAAGATAATATATCGAATATATACTTTTACAATTTGGAAATTTCAAATTTCGTCGACAATGCAATGTTCTTATCGAAAAATATAAGAGAATTATATACTATCACCAGACCTACGGAAGAGTAAAAAATTACTTGCATAACATGGAAAAAGACAATCAGTGATTCAACAATAAGGTTGATTTTATTAGGTGACGGTAGAGCTCACCCCGGACTTACCCATACGCGTGTGAATTTCACATATTCAGGGTACGGGGACCAATTCCTTCCCCTAGGTCACTTCGCAATCTGAAGATTTTTAAAAATAAATATAACTATTAATGAGTATAATTTTACAAAGTTTGATGGGGTGTTCGAAGGCTTTAGAGGGTTAAAAATGTTCATGATAAGTGGGGACAACTTTCGACAAAGATAATCAAGCCAAAGCAAAATCAATGGAAAATATAAGATCCTTTAAAAGGTTACTCACCGCTCCCTCTCCAACTGAAGCAAAGAATTAATTTTGATCATCATAATGATATGAACAAACATATTATTATTATTATTATTATTATAGTATTCTACCGATGAAGGTAGGTTTCCATGAAGTAATAAAGAAGTGATCTGGGAGCATCCCTTTCCTTCCAGCGCTACCTTCTTCAATTCACTGTAAGGCCTACTCCCTTTCAATCTATCTAAAAATCCTCATGTCCAGCACTTCGTCGTCCCTTTTCCTCTCCGTCCATTTCACCCTCTCCATTCTTCTCCATACCCACATCTCGAATGCCTCCAATCTTCTCTCGTCTTCTTTCCTCAGTGTCCACGTTTCCGCACCGTAGAGAGCTACACTCCAGATCAAACTTTTCAGTAACCTTTTCTTTATACTCTTGCATAACGATCCTCTCGGAAGCTCCTTCCTGTTCATGAACGCCTCTATTGCTTGTGCAATTCGCTTCCTGATGTCCTGAACAAACATAAGAAATTGAAAAATGGAACAAAAGGTGAACCGCGGGCTATCCTTGTTACCCATATGCTAGACATGGAGTGGTATGCGATGCATGCGAGATTACAATCATGAACCGTCGCGTCGTAGGATGGAGAGGGACCGAATCACGAGCGCCACTTTTCGAAAGTGTCTCCACCTTCTCCGAGTCGTAGCACCTCCCATGCATTCTTCGAGAGTCACTCTTTACGACGCCGTAAACGAATTTACTCGCAACATGGGGCCTCGAAGTAAACCATTACCCAATCATTGCCGCCCCCACAAAGCGACGAATGATCCCAAATGAACTCCAATGCGTGAGAAAACCACCACGAGCGAATGGACCACCCGCGAGGTGTAGGGACAGAGGTGATACCACTTCGGAGAGATAGGTCGGCCCACCTCACCAATCGCACCGTCACACACACGATCAAGCTCACTTAGATTGTCAACACAGGGCGGAGAGAATTGTGTCACTCACAGAAAATCTTCACCTAGGGTAAGTATGGACGGAAAGGGAGGCCTACGTTCACGCTTAAGTCGCGAAACCCTAAATTAAACATTAATTTTTTTGCCACTACCTTAGGGTTACCTCAATTTAAGCAGATGTATCTCAGGTTGAGGTGTTTTTGTTTTATTTTCATTGCTATTAACATGCTACACAACGCCTAGTAAAAGTTTTATTTTCAGTTGTACTCTTGATTTTATCTCTAAAAGCATACTATGGATAAGCGTCGCTAATAAAGATTGTAGAAAAATACGAATAATGAAAATTTAATGCCAAAGAAAAGAGAGTGCGAAGTCCAACTGATTATTAAAATTCGATAGTATGCTACTAAAAGAGCATATTTTAAAATATATTTATAAGGAATGGCACGCTGTACTTCCTCTCCTGGAAAATCTTTGCAATAAATAATTGTTATCAAATAAATACGAGCGTGGCTCGAGACGAAAATGTGTAAGTCTACACGCTGGCTAGCTACCGAATGACGCGAGCGAAAGGCACATCCTATAACGGGAGCCATAACGCTTTCGTTGGACGACGTGTCCAAACATCTTCCGGTTCAGCCTCTGACATGCGGACGCTTCCTTCACATTTAGCAAACTGGCCAAGACGGTCACCGTGACATGCGACACCTTCGGGTCACTGGGACCGGGCGGCCCCCGAGGATATTGGGGACAGGGGGGGAAGATGACGGACCTGTGGGGCGGAAGTTTTCAGAGTCACGGACCGATTCATGGTGGGTACCTTTACGTCAACTCCACGTCCCCATAAAAAAAGTCACGCATGACGAGGTTTGACGTAATTTAATACCAAATAAGTCAAAAACTGATTCATACAATATTATGAGACAAAACTAGTTACTACGTGAAGCAAAATTGATTGCAATAAAAAGGCGGACGGGCAATATTTTCTATTCAGAGGGTAGCGGAACTTACCTAAAATTGAAGTTTATATACGGATATGGGCAAACACAAAGATCCAGGCGATTCTGAGACGGCAGCGATGTACGCCGGGACGCTCTGTAGTACGTCTTGAGTTGGTCACCGTATAGTTTGAAATAGGAATTACATCGAATTTTAGAAAAAAGATTTCAGAAGAAGGCTCATCGAAATGACAACACCTAGAGGGGAAGACCTGGTTTGAGAGCAGGCGAAATATAGACCTGGAATAAATGGTTCCTATCCCACAGCCAGTAACGACCACTGTGAAAGATGTCGTCCAGTATGAGGACAAAAAGGTTGTTTATTCAGACATTTGGCGGTAAATCATCAGTTTAGCAGGAGACGACTTAACCTCGCCGAGGACAGCAATGCTTAATAGGTAGTCGTCGACTAAAGATGTAATATACTCAGAAGAAATGAAAAGATGCAGTAGGTATCAATATATTAGTAGATTGAACAATTAGTTTAGGGGATATCAAAAGAACCAGATTCCGATGAATATACCAAACTTGGAGATACAAAGAATGTGTAGTCACAAGTTCGAAAAGTGTCGTGAAGAAGATCAAGAGATTAAAAAAAAATGTTTCGAAAAAATAATACGAAACGAAAAAGCTGTTTGGCGTTCAAGAAATAACGTGGAAGAGGATGAAATGGTAAAGATTGAAGTTAGCCAATCTGAGGGTAATATGATTTATGTACATTCACGAAGAGACTTGCCTCTCCCATAATGCACCGGGGCTCATTTTCTCGAAGAGAGGATCGCTCACGCCACAGACAAGGAAGACGTCAAGCGCCTTAATACGCGACGATGTGATTTACGCGCGAGGAAAGTTTTCGGGAATTGCATTTCGGATGGAGAGGAGCAATTTCATTCTTTCGTAAAATACGACGACTTTCTCCCAAACACTTGGACCAACTCACACGCACGAGCAATAAACGGCGACGTTATTTCAAGGCATATTCCCCAACGGCACCATTATATTGAATATATCAGGGAGGAAACGAATTGAAAGCTCGCAAATCTTTAAGTTCTAAATAAAAATAAAATAAAAAGATTTTAAAAAACCACGTTTTCTCCAAAATCACTAGGAGAATTAAGTGTGGTTGCTGATTATATTTATTACAAATGAGAGTGTAAAGGCCTAATAGGTGAATATGAATGGGCACCCAATATTTATATCTAAACCTAATCAGCACCCATGGTTTAAACTCCAATTGATGAAAAGCTTATTTTTTTACTTTTTAGTGCATTTTGTACTGTTTCCAGAAAAATCGTGTTTTTCTTATTTTTTATTTCATAGGGGGTGGATGAACCAGACTGGGGCAGAACTTGTGGGAAGAACTACATCGGCGAAACACGCAGATCGGTCAAAACACGCCTAGAGGAGCACGAGACAGCAATTCAATTGGGGCAGTCAACGAAGTCCGCGGTAGCCGAACACGCAGCGCTGGGCCACACAATCGACCTTAAGGAAGAAAAATTGTTGCCAAAGTGAAAGGTTTCAAACAGAGACTAGTTCGAGAGGCCATAGAAATAACTAAAGAGGAGGTGAATAATTTTAACAGGGACACCGGCCTTAAAAATAAGTCGCACTTGGCAACCGGGAAAACAATCGGCGATATAGCCCAAAAGTTTCATCTAATGTGGATATATTTCGTGTGACGTGAAGATAATAAAAAATTAATACGGTCGTATTCTGAAATGAAGTATTTGTGGTAAATAGCCCCATAAATTTTAATACGCTAAAATTTTGTTTAAAAAAGTGATGGTAACACGATTATATTTGGGAAAAATTAGTGTATAAATTGATTTACTTTGTGGATAAAGATCAGCGACGATTTCGTACGAGTCACCTACGAGTTGACGACTTTCCAAGCCAGGAGAAAACTGAATAACAGTAAGTTGCCTTTCGAGGCATGAAAAGAACACGATGATTTCGATGACCGCCCAGAGAGGATCACGAATTTGAAATCCGGATATGAAGCGCAAGCCAAGAGAGAGAGAGAGAGATGGCTGATCTCATAATCCTCACAAGTTCCGAGGCAATATTTTGGCAGCGATTGCAAGTGGGGCACTTTTCGAGACTCTTAAGCCCATTTCTCTCGAGCCCACGATTGTGAAAGTGCGAGAAAAACTGTCGCGTTGAAGAGTGACATGGCATATGGCCACCATCGTAGGGACGAATCAGGCAATTTCATACTTTATACCACTTCATAAATAGTTCCAAATGTTAATAGCCGGTTTAAGAACATTTTACATATCAAAGGTTAAAACAAATTATTGTTCCAATACGCCAATACGAAGGATTTGTGTAGTATATAGCAAGCATTTCAACGATCTAGACTTGTATCAAAAGAAATACTGCTTTGTAAAAGATGTAAAGAATATGTTTCGCGACTGTGATAGTATTTAGTTAATATTTTTCAGCATTTGTTATCATGATTGTTACTATTTTTGTGGCTGTGACCAATTTATTTTCAATTTTTTGTAGTCATATTCTTGGATTGTTCGCCCTAAAATTATGCATATGTTGGGCGAACATAAAACATAATAAATAAACTAGAATAAAAACCCAGCGTGAGTACATATTTCTTATTTCACCGAGTTTTGGGAGTATAAAATTGCAGTTCAAACACATATTTTCAGTATATTTCTTTCGTTCTTGACCTCTAGTTTATATTTAAATATATGAAATGTAGAGGCTTAGGTAATTTATTAAAAAAAAATTTCTCACTTTTCGGTATTTATTTTCCTTCTTCCTATATGTTAAAATGCTTTATTGGATATTTTTTGCACTGTACAATAAATGTTTAATTCACTTTTTAAATTGAACACTTTTTATTTACTGAAACTGTCATCATTTCATATAATAAGCCATGCAACTGGAATGTAAATTCCCGAAACGTTAGCAAGTATGTTTTTCATAAATGAAAGAAATCAAAAGAGTTTATATTTAAACTTATTTTTATTGCACAATTGCACAGGTTGAACACTAAATGGATGCAATGAGATAATCAGAGATGAATGTTTAGGCAAATTTCAGGCAATTACCTAGCAGAAAACTATTTTAGATAACTAACTCTGCGCCACCTTTAGCATCGGGAAAATTAATATCCATGGAAACGCGATAGCCATGGAATGATAACTCCAACTAGTAAAATAAAACTCATGGCAGTCATGAACTCGATTTAATGAGCTCGATGAACTCGACTTCCAATGTTTCCAATTGAAAGAGGAACATGAAGCATAGTTTATCGTGGGTAACAAACTGATGTGAAGGAGAAAATTTAACTGAGGGACGCTGTGGTCGACCGATCTAGAGCAAGTAACAGGAAGAAAAGAAAAGGTGTTGTAAACGACATAACGGAAGCTATACAGTAGCCTTGAAGCTAAACAGACGTTTATATGCGGGAAAGGATGAATGAGTAGGATGGAAGGCAGGATATGTTGGAAGCAAGGGAAATGGTAGCAAATAAACCTGCCGATCCACTAGAAGAACAGTTGCCTCATTACACAAACGATACTAAACTCCTTTAACACTGCGAACAAAAGCATCCATCAAAAAAACAACTAATAACATATGTTACGAGGCACTATTAAAAACAGTTGATGGGAATAGAGAAAAGTATAGAGATCTTATCGCATATCCTCTCGCTCAGCTTTCAACTTTCTTCTCGTGTGTGTACAGTTATACAGAAATTCGATACGCTGACTTCGTCACGATGACTATTATGTCAGCATAACAAGCTCTAGAATTTTGCCAGATCATGTGATGCGTTCCACAGAATGTTCCAAAAAAATAAAGCAGGGCTTGACTCAATAGTTTACTCGATTGTGTTCACGACTTTCTACGTGACGCAATGGGACATACAATTTTCCGTTAAATATTTATTTACAAATAAGTAAATATGAATTGCAAAAATAAATTCTTATAATTTTAAAGTTATTTTAAACATTAAAAAGTTTGTCTCTTAAAAACTAATCAGCATAACCTTGTATTAAATTTAGCCCACCCTCAAAAATATATTCTAACTTCACCACTGTTATGCATGTTTCAAAGGTTCATATGACTACTAACGCCCCCTAATTATTATAAGAAGTTTTATTCATCAGGAAGAAATAAAAAAAGAACTCGTCAGCGAGAAGAATTAAGTTAAGTCGACATTCCTGAAGCTGGTTGGCGTTATTTAAGGAAGCAGAAACGTCCATAATCGAATTTTTATAGTATCATTTGACGGCACACAGTGCAGTGGGCTGAACTCGAAAAAAGTGGACGACATTATAAAATGATGCTTATTGAGGTAAATACCTGAAAATTTTCAACTATATTTAAAAAAAAATTTGACAATCAGGAAATAAAGAGTAGACCCAGAGAAATTTAAATTTTTACTTCAGAAACAATAACCAGGGAAAATTTTCCAATGAGAGATATAGCTAAGTGTTGATAAAGGTTAAATCTTCTTAACGAGAAAATATCGAGGAGGTAAAATAGCTTTAAAACAAGAAATTTGTCAGGAAGTGAGGATGGCCGCGTCACTATGATACGTCTTCTTGATACCTGATCACCCGTTGGATATCTCGGACGTAGAAATCACTCAAATCGTCCGGAAACGCCAAAGGAAAAGTAAATGTAAAATTTCTCAATAGACGAAGAACTCCATCATTGTGTTTCAGTCACTCGAGACTTACCAGATAACTCGAGACTTGCCAGCCAACGGTTAAACGTGGACAAAAGTGATCTTCCATTTTCCTATCAATGTAGATTAAGTATACCAGGGCATATAAAAAGATACATAAAACGTGCCCGCCGACAGTGGATTGTCCCGCAGATTTTTCGAATAAGAACGGGATGCCAATCGCCATGTAAATTAGCCATTGTCTAGATACAGGCGTGCAAACATGACAAAAATATCTAAGGGAACGGCGTTTTTCAGTTTTTTTTTAATATAACAAATCAAGTAGGCTACGGCGTGACGATTTCCATGATGTAACTTTACGTAATTTAAAAGGGTATCTATAAGATTAACCATGGGCTGGAGTAAAAAATCAGTCCATGAATGCGTTTTCGACTCTCGAAAAGGGGCGTGCCATTCCCCGTGCGTGTGGCCGAACGAACAAGATTCAGAAGTGAAGGGGCAGAGGTCAAAAGCCTGACGCTTGCAAACAGCTCTCTCGCCCAGCGCAAATTAATTTCGACTCACGGAAGAGCTGAATCGTGTGTACCGCTAGGCAATTGAAAACAGCTTCGCGGTGGCTCCTCCCATGTTCGTACACTTTCCCCAACATGGAATGTACTGCTGTAATCACTCATTAGAAAAGGATTTATCGATATAAAACCAATAAAAGATAGACCCACCCCTAATTTTATACAACGGTGAACGGATAAAAATTAATGACTAACGTTCCCCTTAGTTCATTTCTCAAAGTACACGGATACTTTATCAAAAAGCCCAGAAACTACTCCCACAGCACATAAAATTCTTGAACCAATTTCACAAAGTCAAATTTGACTGATATTAACAGCAAGAAATGCTCAACCAGATATTGCACGCGATGAAACATCATATATACAACACGTGGAAGATATACGAGGATATACAACATAAAGGCATAAGATATGACGACACTGACTAGGAATGTTGACCGAAAGACATATTGATCTATGAAAAAAAATTATGACTAAAACGCAGAGTACTCACGGTAATAAAGATATTGCATTAAATTATCTCATAAATTCCGACCACTTGAGAGATGAGACACCTATAATCTATATTCTACGATGAAAGTCACGTCACACCCTACATGGACAGGAACAAACAGGATCAACTGGTCATTCATTGACTGCATATAATTCAAACCCCCTACTACAAGATAATGCGTGAAACTCACCCTAAATTATACCGATTCAAACAACAAGGAATACTTAATTAACATTTATTCGCGATGAAACATCACAAAGACAATATTCGGCTGTATTGCCTTGACATGAGACACGATGACATCGAGATGAAATGAGTTATGTGTTGATTTTTGAAAAAATCATGCATTACAACCGTGTGATTAATGCCTCAAAATTTTACAATCATATCATCTAATATAATGAGTGCACAATGAACTTACTGAAAAGATAATTAGATCAGACGATTAAAATTAAGCTACAATAGTTTACATTTGTAAACAAAGCACGCCATACTGGCACAAGAGAGGTTGATATAATTTTACATGAGCCGCTGCGCAATAACAAATAAACAAGCCAAGCGGTAGCGGTAAAATTCTAAGAAAATACAAATTACTGTTCCACAGCTTAGCTTCCAAAAGATATGAGTAACTATGTACCACAGAAGCATTAATAGATGGATGGTATAATAACCAATATGGAGCTAAGGACATCTGGAAATAAGGGAAAGCGAATACTGAACCTTCAAATGAAATACGCATATTGGGTGCAAATTAAAAACGTTCACAAAAATTATTTTCTTAAAAATCAGCTACTTGACCGATGAAACACCTGAATCACACTGTCTAGATGAAATAAAATGGCATCGAGATGAAATATGAAAATATACTTAAGTATCATGAAACATTAAGCTTGCAAAAAATCAATTTTTGGAGAGATGAAACACCTATATCGCACGATAAAGACACGTTAACACTCTTCATGATCGGAAAAAATGGATCAACCGGTTATTAGTCGACTGCATATTGTTCAATCACTTTCTCACGAGATGGTGCGTGAAACGCACTGGACACGTCGGACCGGTTTTATAAAAAAAAGCAGCTCGCGATTTGAGTGTTGGAAGGCGGGGGCGTAGGCGAATTAGTCATCGAGAGTGAGGAGATGGAGGTGCGGGTGGTCCCGAGGTGCGACGCGAGGGGGCGAGAGGGGCACGGAGATGCCGGGGCGAGATCTCATTTACGGGGGCGACCCCTGGGGGCGTGTGATCCCAAGATGCCATCGCGCCAATTGAAGGCGTCCAGACACTGCGTGGGTGAGAGAGAGAGAGAGACAGTTATAAAAGCTGACCAAACGGGGATTGTTGCCATCGTTATAGTCTACCCTTGGTATGTTAATATTTTATACTGTTCATTGTACCTTGTTGGCCTGACGGTGGTTTTACAGGGTAAATGCCGGGCCGATACTACTACCGTGCCAGCTTTCAACGAAGTAGTACTGAAGAGGCGACGACCTATGTATATATTTTTGAGATTATTTATTTTGTTAGTGTTACATATATTATATGTAAATGTTACCCGCGGAAATAGAAATCGTTAAACTGGAACTGGATTCGAACCGATAGTATGGTTTATTGGACAAAAACTCCCAAGACAAATATATTGATGGGGGAAAGGTATATGCAAAAATAATGTACGGTCGGAACGGTGAAGTGCCGGACATGGTGGGAGAGGAGAGGCGGCTTCTGGAGATACAGAGGATACACTAGGCACGGGTGGAGCGAATACTGAGCGGGGATGGGATGTTGAAAACAGTGTTGGAGGGTAGAATGCTGGGTGAATGAGTAAGAGGAAGGAAGATAGTATACTAATATTAAAAAATAATTAAATGATAGCCCTTTACCATTACAATATTATCTAGCTCTCCACTAACTCGTAATTTTCATAAGATACAGGATAGTTAGCAGCTACAGCCAGGATCTGGGTACGGCACTGGCAGGGGTGGCCACTTACAAAAATTTTGGGGGGGCCCAAACCGGGGACCTTGCCCCGGTAAATTTTATAAGTACTGAATTTTAAGTTTTTAAGTATTTTAGAAGAGTCATATGATCAACATTAGAACCCTGTTCACTCGAATCTCGATATCTGGACACTCCGGGGAAAATCGACAAGACTTACACATTTTTCCTCACATCTGTAACGAATTTTTGGAGGGCTCGGGCCCCCTCAGGCCCCATGGAGTCGGCGCCACTGGGCACTGGGTCACCAAGTGACCAAAATACGGATAACAACTCACTTTAGTCGTAGAGGCCAATATAGGGGCAGGAAAACCCTTAGGTAACGACAAGGAATACGACTCACAGCCTTTTTGAAACATAGTTGACTAAACTCTAAGAAGAAGGGTGTTAACGTGTCTTTATCGTGCGATATAGGTGTTTCATCTCTCCAAAAATTGATTTTTTGCAAGCTTAATGTTTCATGATACTTAAGTATATTTTCATATTTCATCTCGATGCCATTTTATTTCATCTAGACAGTGTGATTCAGGTGTTTCATCGGTCAAGTAGCTGATTTTTAAGAAAATAATTTTTGTGAACGTTTTTAATTTGCACCCAATATGCGTATTTCATTCGAAGGTTCAGTATTCGCTTTCCCTTATTTCCAGATGTCCTTAGCTCCATATTGGTTATTATACCATCCATCTATTAATGCTTCTGTGGTACATAGTTACTCATATCTTTTGGAAGCTAAGCTGTGGAACAGTAATTTGTATTTTCTTAGAATTTTACCGCTACCGCTTGGCTTGTTTATTTGTTATTGCGCAGCGGCTCATGTAAAATTATATCAACCTCTCTTGTGCCAGTATGGCGTGCTTTGTTTACAAATGTAAACTATTGTAGCTTAATTTTAATCGTCTCATAAATAGGTTAATTAATATTAAATTAAGACACTTATTATTTTTTTATTTTAACACTTCACACGAAATCACTTGTATTAAATGATGATGTTAACGTGAATCTACTAGAATGAAAAAATGAAATAAAAAATAGAATTATTTTACACTAACGATAAATTCAAAAGAAATTTTATGTTATTAAGTTAAAAAATTTAAAAAAAAATTAATTACAAAATGATGTTATCGCGACGTTGAAACTACTTTAAGCAAGCAAATATGATTAATAATGCAGTCGGAAATAAATGAACGCAGAGCGTTAAGCCGCTTCAACTCCAAGAGGGTTCGATTGGGTGTGGGGGTGTATAATAGCTGCGTACTGTTATTGTCGTGGTGCGTGGGTGCACGTGTCTACCTCCCTTCCGGTGCGGTGGGCAATCGAAGCAATCGATCGAAAGGGCTGCAGCGGCGGCGACGTGGGGGATCACATCGGATGAGAGGGATTCGGATCGAATTAATTGGCCATTCAACCCCGCCCCACTATCTCGATGGAACGGGGACTTTAAAAGGTAAAACCGCACGTTCGGTTTGAGAGCAAAAAAAAGCGGGCAAGTCCTCGCAGCGGTAGTGTAGGCAGCGAACATCCACAGTACTCGAATAATGTGTGGTAACATACATTTACATGCGGTAACACGTAGGTATTTATCGTAATCGTCATGTGTTTGAGTTATGAAAGTTTAATAGGTAGCTAAAGAACCTATAAGTTACGTTAGTTCTATAATACAGAATAATACAAAGTATTCTGTCCAACTTAGGCATTTTTTATGTTATTCCATGATATTCCTACCGTCTTTCAACTTTCTCCTACTCTGGGCGCACTTTTTCCACAGCCTTTTCGAATTCTTGTATTGTAAGACCTCTTACATCTCAAAAATTCTTCGGATACTCCTTTATATTGTGAAAAATATTATAAAAAGAGATACGTGAAAATAGCACTTTGATTTCAATTTTATAGCACTTCCAATTACAGTTTAAGGCATTTTGTAGCATCTATTTTTTTTTTTTAATTTTCATAATGTGGACGGAGTTAGTGCTTAGCGGTGAGGGGATGTTGAAAAAGTGTTAGAGGGTAGAATGTTAGGGAAACGAGGGAGGGGAAGGAAAAGAATAGGATTTTTAGATAGATTGAAAGAGAGTAGGCCTTACTGTGAGTTAAAGAAGGCAGTGCTGGAAGGAAAGGGAGGCTCCCAGATCACTTCTTGCGTACTCCATGGAAACCTACCTTAATCGGTAGAATACTATAGTAATAATAGCAAAGGTAGCGTGATGAAACACAATTATTTGAAAAAATACGGAATTGTTTACATAATTATGGGGTATGATAATAATAAATTAAGGAATAAGACGAAGTAAATAATAAAAAATGTCGCAACAAGATTGTACCGGCTGAAAAACCTCTCTGCATCCACGATGCTAACAGGTGTCCAGATTGTGTGGACTACCTACAAAATTACTAAACTCAGTTTTTTCTAGGCAGATGGCAAGAAATATTAACTTAACATCGCAGAGGCTACCAGATTTCTCTCTCAACCTGTGTAGCAGCTGCCGATGAAAATACACGTAACCATGTATGAAGCAGTACAAGGCCCAACGGCCAGTGGCGCTGCGAGAGGCGGGCTCGGCACTAAATTTACGAATTTTGCCATCGTTTGTGGTTTAAATATCATAAAATTCCGGTCATCGCGCTTATGCCGTATTTATTAACGTGTATCGCATCAATATCGCATCACTACTACTTAAAAAGGCCATTTTTCCTCACTTTTTCTGGCTAATCTTTCTTTACATAACTATTTATCCTCTAATCCGATGAAAAATTCTATTCTAGTCCACCAGTTTCGACGCCAATGTCAACATTATCAAGGCCTGATAGTAAAATAGTATTTTTCCAGCTGATTCATATCATAGAAGTCAGAGGAATAGGGATTTTTGTAATAGGAAAATGTATGGACGGTGGGTTGCGTATTTAATGGATGAGGGGAGGGGGAAAGAATACCTGCAACCATAGTTATAAATTATCTCTTTTTCTAGTCGAAAGGTAAATGTAACATTAGGTAGCCAGTAAGATAACGGGGCAATATAACTAGCGCAAATCACTTTCAAGCCATCAAGGAAGGCTTTTCCTTCTGAGTCAAATCGACGAACAACTCCCTGAGGCGAAGGCAGTTCGGAAGTATCCTTGTGAAACGCAACCCGCCATTCCCGGTATCGAGCAAGTCTGATTGAAGTAGATATGAGCGTTTCATGCATGCAACCCACAAATGCAAATAAAAGAAACTTTCTGTCTTTGTAACTCAATTCAATAAAATGCATTAACATTATCACCTCCAAAATAGTAACCACCACCAATTGCGAAAATGCGGGAACATATAATAGCCCGTTTTCATTTTCAAACTCTATTACTTGGTCAACTATAAATCCCCGCGGGTACATGCATCATGTAAAAACAGCTTTCGCAGGGATAAGCGTGGACACCGGCACTTAAAAGAGTTACTCGAATGAATGATATCATGCATGTAAATATGTCATTTGATTTAACGCCATCTTTTTTAATAGGATACAACACACCTTTTCTAGAACGCATTAAGTAACTATAACTTCACAAATTATGAATGTTTATCATTAAGATGCTTTGACAGGTTAGGATAGAAATATGCAATAAATCAGCATTTAGTTTGTGTCTCTCCCAAGACAAGAGCGAATTCATACAATACGACTTTCTGAAGCTAAAACCCACTCCGCGAAGATTTCAGTCGTACGTGTACGTAAGCTTTGACCAATCGTAATCCCAGGCATCTCCAGAACAAGATCATGTGCAACACCCACGATTCTCCCGAGAGTAAATAATAAAGAAAAATCAATCTAAATTCCAAATAACACATGGAAATAGCGCAAGAGGTCATCACTCGGCAATCGAGTAAAACCGATTACAAAAAAATGTCAAGCATTTAATTATTATAGGTATGAGTAATCTTTTTGCATAGGATGAAATGAAAAACACCACTCTACTCGTATTAACTACCCACTTCTATCCTCGTTTCGACCATGAATCTCTAACATCAGCTCAGCAAAGTCCCATTGAACATGGAAGCACCTTGAAAAAACAAACTTAAATATATATTTAATAGACGTAAAAATAGTCACACCTCTGTTAGATTACTTTTCATCTCATCGCCGACGAGGAATACTTTAATCAAACGCTCTCTGAAATCTGCGGACACTTCTGCCTCAGCATGGCACATTCACATCGCGAAAGGTATGTTCTCACGACATTCGCCCGAAATGGTTCCAAAGGTGCAAATATTTGCTCAACTAATGGAGCGGAGAAGGTTCTTCTTTTTTTTTAATCTGCAAGCCAGTCACAGCGAGCGAAAGCAGCGATGGGAGCCGAAGTGACAGCGTAAGCCTCTTGATGAGAAGAAAAAATTCCCCCCAAGTCAATGGGTTGAGAGACTCAGTGCTGTTTGCAATATAAAGGCTCCAGAGATCAGGGAGACAAAGTCTCGAAATCCGTTGTCGGTTATTAGCGTTTATCAAGGAGAAGAAAGGCGTCGCAAACAGGCATCGCCGTAAATACTGTCGAAGGGATCGACTTTCTCGACACTATTTCAACACCGAGCGTGTCCACTGGGTGTGTCCACTCCGTTTTGGGGAGCGGCTGACAATTATGGGCCACCCGAATGGACGGACCTTACTCTTGACCACTGAGCCTCCAAAGAGACTGGGACTGTGGGATCGGATTAGTGTGTTGGTTGGAGGGCTACCTTCCCACCGAATCGGTCTGGGTTCACATCCCGGCGTTGGAAAATATTTTGCTTATTTTGCCCAAACCCTATTTGAGTGCCTTGTGGGGGGGTACTTCAATGGCAAACCTCGGTCCGTCGGATGGGACGTTAAGTCGTGGTCCCCTTGGCGCCTTTAGTTAAGAGCAGGCCTATTCCGACGCCGGGTTTCTCTCCACCATTCCATCCCTAGCATTGCCTCATGGTGCAAACGACTTTACCTGTCGGTCGCCTCCTCCAAATACCATACTATACCATACCATTCGGGACTTGAAAGCCACGCCTTGAGATGACTGATCGGCTGGCAACAGCAAAACATTCTAGGACACCCACTCAAACATTGCGTGGCTGCAACGATGAACTAGTGGTAGTAATCACACCGGATAGGTTGCTGCGGACAGATCAGGGGGCACCTGACCTCCGAGTCAAGGGAATAAAACTATGGCGATCAAAAACCTCAGTTCGACGTTCATCTGCCCAAATGACAATTACTAGTCGAGCGTCAGAACGTCGGCCATGGAAAACTTGACCCGGAGGAGAACCCGAGAAGCAATCCTACATAAACTAGTTCTATTTATAACACCAATAAAATGAATGGAATTTATGTTTCTTGGCCAAGCGAGAAGAAACTATCAACACTTTTTTCTTTTATTAGGCCCATTCGCACGGCTATAGGTTAATTACATGGCTTTTCTGAAGCTTCATATCGCTAAAACAAAGCTTGCAGCAGGGAATAAATTTAAAAAAATACTTAAAACAATTGGCTACGTGGACAGTAGAAGGATAAAGAAGCCGTGGATAACGGAGGCAATGGTAAAAGAAATGGAGGAGAGAAGGAAGTGGAAGAACGTGGACACAGAACAGGGCAAAAGAATGTATAGGGAATTGAATAATCGATTACGACGTGAAACTACGAGGGCAAGGGAGGCTTGGTGGAAAACACAATGTGAGGAAATGGAAAAGTTCCAGAAGGATGGAGAAGTAGGCGCGTTGTACGCCAAAGTTAAGTCGCTATCGGGCGGCAAAAGAGGACAAACCATGTCTAAAATTAAGGCTAAGGATGGGAGGATGCTAACCGAGCGAGCAGAGGTACAGGGTAGGTGGAAGGAATACGTGGAGGACCTGTATGACGGAATGAACAGACCAGAGAGATTGACTCTAGAGGAGGAAAGTGCAGTGGAGGAGGACAATCTTGGGCCGGGGATATTAGATTCGGAAATAGAGAGAGCACTTCGTGATATGAAGGCTAGGAAAGCAGTAGGCGTGGACAATATCCCGTGTGAGCTTCTGAAGAATCTAGGGAAGGAAGGTAAGAATAGGTTTTTCGAACTAGTGCGCAGGATCTACAAGAAGGGATGTTGGCCGGAAGATTTCGTGAAGACGGTTTTAATTCCGCTTCCGAAGAAGAAGAAAGCTGTGGAATGCGGAGACTATAGGACTATCAGCCTAATATCGCATGCGGCGAAAGTGGTACTGAGGATATTGAACAGACGAATGGAGGCGAAGGCAAACGAATATTTGGGCGAAGATCAGTTTGGTTTCAGAAAAGGGAAGTCAACTCGTGATGCAATAGCAATAATGAGGAGGCTAGAATATGACCAGGACGTATATGCGTGTTTCGCGGATTTTGAGAAAGCGTTTGATAGGGTGAACTGGGTGAAGCTAATGGATATTCTCAAGAGAATGGGTGTAGATTGGAGGGATAGACGACTGATTCGTAATCTGTATATGGCCCAGACTGCGCAAGTGAGGATAGCGGACGGAGAATCTGGGTGGGCAAGCATTGGCCGAGGTGTGAGGCAAGGCTGTCCTCTATCGCCGCTGCTCTTTAACGTGTACGCTGAAGAGATGGTAAGGGAAGCGTGGGATGAGTTAGAAGCTGGGATAAAAGTGGGAGGAATGATGTTCAAATCAGTGAGATTCGCGGATGACCAAGCGTTGATCAGCCAGTCAGCGAGGGGGCTTCAGGCTCTAGTGGATGCGTTATACGAACGTTGCGAGGAGTATGGGATGAGGATTAATCACAAGAAAACTAAGGTTATGCGGTTTTGTAAAGCATCACGAGCGAGGAATGTGAGACTCAAGATAAAGGTGGGTGGTGAAAAACTTGAGCAGGTTGAGCAATTCAACTATTTAGGCAGTACGTTAGAGGAAAACGGATACAGTAGTAAGGACATCAGGAAGAGAATAGCATTAGCGAAGGAGGCGTTCATGAGCAGGAAGGAGCTTCTGAGAGGATCGTTGTGTAAGAGTTTAAAGAAAAGGCTGGTGAAGAGTTTGATTTGGAGTGTAGCTCTCTACGGTGCGGAAACGTGGACACTGAGGAAAGAAGACGAGAGAAGATTGGAGGTATTCGAGATGTGGGTATGGAGAAGAATGGAGAGGGTGAAATGGACGGAGAGGAAAAGGAACGACCAAGTGCTGGATATGGTTGGCGAGGAGAGGCAGCTCTTAGATGAGATACGCAGGAGACAGAAGGTATGGATGGAGTTAGTGCTTAGTGGTGAGGGGATGCTGAAAATGGTGTTGGAGGGTAGAATGTTAGGTAAACGAGGGAGGGGAAGGAAAAGAATAGGTTTTTTAGATAGATTGAAAGAGAGTAGGCCTTACAGTAAATTAAAGAAGGCAGTGCTGGAAGGAAAGGGAGGCTCCCAGATCGCTTCTCGAATACTCCATGGAAACCTACCTTAATCGGTAGAATACTATAATAATGTTAGACATTTATCAATAGCCTAATAGCACTTAAAACAAAGATTTACACAAGTGACGTCACTCGAGGATTTCTGCCTTCAAAAAAAGCTAAAGAATAGAGGTACTTGAACATCCGCGAAAGTATAAAAACATCAATCACTCCATGTCAACGAAATTTCCACCTATACTTTCGGATTTATGCGCGGCAGATGCATTAGAGGTAAAATTCTGAGACAAGCGAATACAATTTTCTAAAAAAATGGCACGAATGAGACTTGCTACATATCATGGTTCGTTAACGTAGGCTGAGATTCGAAACTCTCGCGTCGTGGAGTGAACTCCAAAAGAACCCAAATAATATATCAATAAAAGAGCATATCACTTGGGAGACCAACGGACGGAGCGGCAATGTTTCTAGCATAGGAACTAGGGGTAATTGAAAGGGAAAATCGATCACGACTTCATAGTTAGGCTTTGTGATTTCCCAATCAAAACCGATATTGCTCTTTAGATAGATGCCGAGTTTCGCTTCTATTAATCGAAAAATCTCTAGACCACTAACTTCAATGGTACTTTTTTTTATTTTTTAAGGATAGTCGATAAAATTGTATACTACTTTCTGAGCATTATGATATTTATATTGAAATCCTTCGAGTCGGGAATTATTTAAGAAAATTCATTATAAAATTCTATATTACACAACCAATGAATCTCTACACTTATAAATTCGTGCAGTTTTACAGAGTTAAAATTCAATATATCAATGGCTAAGTTCCAACAAAACGTATTTAAAAAAAAGCAACTTTTCAGGAGACCAAAAAATATTATTTTTTTACTTGTGCACTCAAATTAAAAACCAAAAGGTCATAAAACTGAAACAGAAGCATTCATTTGCAAACAAAGAGTAGTATTCGCTCCTATTTTATTTTTTTAAGGTTATTACACTCATTTTAAGATGCCTGTCTCAAACCGGCCGAATTTGAGATACGTGTTGTTCGAACTTAGCCATCGATATGCTCCCTTAATGGAGTGCAAAAACTGAGCGGCAGCAGATTGAGAAACTGGTTCAATCGCCACATTCAATGGCAATGAGAAGAAATGAGCGGAGGCGGCGACTGCCCTCTCTTCCCCCCCGCATCGGGTCCGGCACCCACTCGGCGGCAGTCGCCCACGAGCGCAGCGGAGAACGAGAGGGCCCTCGAGGCGAGAACCGGTCCACGGATGAAAGCGAGAGGGACCACGCAATGCAGACGTCCCCTCGAAGTGCGTAGGCGCCCGCCCAACACACGCCGGACCCGACGGATGCGCCAATGACGACGGAAGACAAGTGTCGCGCACTGCACTCAAAGTATCGCCAGAATAATTAATCATTAACTCGTTTATTGCTCTAGGAGTTTAAACTCTATTGGAACATAGAAATTATTAAAGTGGTGCGCAGTACAATTAACATAGTAATAAACCAATATGGAAACAAATAAAGGAAGTGGTCATATGCATTGCTACCAATAGACATATACAATCTTATCATTTAACAGTGAACTGGAAAAGAATAATTTCTTTTTCTAACAGAAAAACGAACATTAAACATAGGAAGGAACAAATAACACAACTTAAAAAAAGGAAATTTAGCTTAAATAATGAAAAAATAACGATATTGCTACTTCTCACACAACAATAGGTATTAATCACATCAATGAGCAGATAAATGAATTACATGATCAGTGTTCGTGGGTCGCCAGAAAGTAGGTAGGTGTCAATGCTTATCTTAAATATTTCCTATGATGCACTGTCTTTTACCTGTTTCGGCAAATCGTTCCACAGCTTTGAGGCAACAACAGTAAATGATTTCTGAACTGTAGCTGTGCGGAACTGTGGGGCATACAAAAAACAGGGGTCTTGTCTTGTAACAACATTAGTGTTTTTAACACTAGGGAGAAAAAGATCCTTTAAATACAGAGGGCTACCATATTTGAAGGCAATGAACATAAAACAAGCCATGTTATATTTTCTCCTTAATTTAAGATCAAACCAGGACAGCTTTTTAAAATAAGGGGTAATGTGTTCATCTCGCCGTAAATTAAAGATGAATCTCACACCGGAGTTCAACAGACGTTGTTGCTTGACATTCAACTCCTCAGTTAAGTCATTGTACACATTACTACAGCATTCTAAGTGAGGGAGAATGGGTGCGGTAACTAGTTTCTTTTTTAGCTGAAGTGGCAGTAAATTTCTATGGATTTTTAATTGATGTAGAATTGAATTTATTTTGTTGGATATCCTCATCGTGTGTTCTTTCCAGCAAAGATTCATGGTTAATGTCAGCCCCAAATTTTTCACACTGCTACAGAATGAGCGACATCAGGCCAAAGGTGAGGTATCGCGGGAAAATATTCGTATTAAGGGACCAGAAATGAAATCAAAAACATGAATGCGCTGCCGACTATATTTCACTTTGATATATTCGCAGACCCTATAGTCGGCAATGCATTTCTGGAAGTGCATGCATATTGTTGATTTTATTTTTAGGGCCAAATGCGCATATTTTCCCTCTATACATTACATTTGGCCTGATTACTGTGATACTAGTCATAATCGTGCAATGCGCGACACTTGTCTTCCCTTGTCATTGAATTAAGCTTGATCCTGATTATTTTTAGCCCTGAAAGAATGTTGGGTACGCGAGGGGGAGGAAGGAAGAGAATAGGATTTTTAGATAGAATGAAAGCATCACCGTACTTCGAAAAACCTCAAGAGATGGCAATAGTTCACTACGCCTTTTTATAACACGTATTTCTTCCGAGACTCATCGACGGATGTGTAAAGACACACGTGGAGATGTCTTATGCTAACTACGATGAACGGTGTATCATACGAGAAACATTGGCTAATGTAGGGTTAAATCTTGATAAACCATTTCAGGACGAAAGCTGCCGAAAGGACCTTGTTATTCAACGATTTCTTGATCTTTTTTGCCCATTAAGCACTGTTTCCTTGCAAAAAAATTATTATTAATACCTAGTTGTTCATTGAAGTGTGTTTATCAGGCCTTTTGTAACAAATGCACTCTTAAATGTTCACTAAAACTTTCTATAACATCGGCTACAGACAATCTTCAAACAAAAACTGTTTTGAACACAATTAAAGCAGGAGTGAAAATACTGATTCCAATCATATTCACTGACTCTGGGTCATACATCTTCGCACTTTCCGTTGCATCGTCAAGAGCGGATATTTCTCATCGTAGGTCGGAGGACACGATTTCAGCTTCACCACGGAGGCAAAAGCCGTAGAGAGTTGGGATAGCGATGGATAAATCACAAAATTTTCAGTTTTTAAAGATCCTTCTTTAAAGCAACCTTGACAGTCTGATCCACCTACCAACGACCTTGAGAATAAAACATTAGGTTGGTGTAACGTGTAACGCAGCTCCAAAACGCAAAAGCGTCATTATTCACGCCGGAGTGAATTAAATTCAGCCACAAACACGCTGTTAGGGCGTTAATGGCGTCCTTTGTACGTAGTAAACGCCATATAATTAGACTATGTACGGGAAGGCTACGAGAGACCAGCCTCAGGCGTTGCATCGGCGGTTTCCCGTCTAAAGAGCACAAAACGTTTCAAAGAAAATAGCGGGCCACGCATGACAGCCTCAGGCCAGGAACACCCTCGACCACGAAGAACCAGTTTCAACGCAACTTCTGGGAAGACGAATACTGTTTCCGAATAAAACGTACAAACACCCAGAAAAGACGAGTGCTTCGACGTCAATAGCCTGAGGATACGACCTCAAGATGAACACAGCTCACAAGGTCACACGGTCTCATCATCCGCGCCCGAGGAAGACCGCTCATAAAAATGGTAATTCAAGCGATTAGAGCGAAAAGGGAGGAGCGAGTCCAACTTCAAGTTCCAATCTGCTGCGGTTTCCGCTTCTTTGATTTTTACACAATAAAAAGTTATGGTACTTTGCACACAATTTATTTAATTTTTAAGTAAAAGGGGAGTTGGGGATTAGGAAACACATCAGGAATGGAATTTTAGCAAATGAAAATATTTTTGTCAACTATTCCCCACTTTTGGAAATTCCCCTGAAGTTGAATAACGCTCCAACCCCATCGCAACCCTCCCCTACCAACGCGTAATAGCAACGAATAAACAACAAAATAAATATAAAAATAACGATTTCTGTACCTGAAGATGTCGCCTCTGCGACGAAACCGGTCGTGTTAAATAAATTGTGTCAAAAGTACCATAAATTTTTATTGTGTACAATAGATTTTCACAAAGCCTGAAACAATCGAGTTTATCTTTGATTTTTACTTCATATGATCGTATGATTGCACATCATACGATCACTCTCATCTGGCTCCAGATACAGAGAATAACTTGTCTTCCGAAATGATAGCAAAGAAATCAAAGCGTCTTAATTTCAGGAAACAAAGGTCAAAAGAGAGACGACTAGAACAAGCATTGAATTAGGAAAACAAAAGAATCAATTGGTGAAAGAGTTTTGTTACTGAGGAAGCCGAATTACCAAAGATGGACGAAGCAAGAAAGAAATTATCAGTAGAATAGCACAGGCGAAGAGGGATTTCTACAAAAAGAAGAATATTCTTACAACAGAAAATACAAGCATACCGAGTTAGCAACGAGGAAGTCCTAAGAAGAGTAGGAGAGAAGAGAAGCCTCATGAAAACCTTAACAAAAAGACGGAACAATCTTATGGGCCACATATTGAGACATGATGGCCTGATGAAGACAATCGTCGAGGGACAAGTGGAAGGCAAGAACGGAAAAGGAAGACCTCGAACAAAATACATGGAACAAGTAAAGAAGGATGTGAAAGAGAATAAATACGTAGGTGAGAAAAGATTAGCTGATAGGAAAACTGAGTGGAGAGCTGCGTCAAAACCAGTGATGATGATGAGAAGTGACGAAATAATTCATTAGATTCCACACACGGAGCAATTTCCTCTGTGGGTGCGAGGCTTGGGCGTTGATAAGTGCAGAGAAGTCAAGAGTGGAAGCATTCGAAGTGTGGTGCTACCGAAGAATGATGAGGATAAAATGGATCGAGCAAGTAAGTAATATGAAAATGCTAAAAAGACAAGGGAGAAAAGAGAGTTATTAAGTAAAGAGGGGATCGGAGAGCTACGTCAAACCAATCTTCAGATTCCTTACTGTAAATCTGAGAGTGATACACACACCTGAGGAAAAGACAGACGTTATGTCTCCGGAAATAATTATAAATATTCATATTTAGCTTCTCAGTTTACATTAATTTATAACATTTATTGTTATATTAATTTCACGAAAGATTTACCATACTAAAATTGCCTCTAATTATGATCATGCTCAAAAATTCTTTGAAGAAGAAAGATTAATATTTTGCTTCTCAGTTTACATTAATTCATAGCATTTATTGTTACATTATTTCACTATAGTGTTACCATGCTAAGATTGCCTCTAATAATGATCATGCTCAAAAATTCTTTGAAGAACTCCTTTGAAAGAACAATTCTGTGTAATAAATACTGATGGACCTTGGTATATAAGGCATCGAGATATGCAGTTTCTTCAGATAAATTGGACAAAACTAAGGGCGACGAAAAGGTAAGGATTCGACATAGATAACTCCAATCTCACACTTAATGCAATACGCTCACGCAAAATAAATAATAACAAAGAATTCATAAAAGATTGCTCCGTAACGTACAACTCAAACAGGTCCTACGTTTAATTACTCTCTCAGCATTCCGCTTCAAACTTATCTAGATATTACTGTTTCGTCGAGTCGCATCGGGATACAAATCAAAGCACCCAACGAAAAAAAAATTAACTTCAGAGGTTAATGGCTGGCCGCAGGTACACCTCCCAATTAATTGGCCGTTTTCCGAGATCCCATCTATGACGCGCCTCGCGCCCATATTTGGAGGGTGGAGCGCTAGCATTTCAAGGATCTTTTCCCCTGGATCTCCACGCAGGGAGAGAGAGTGAATAGCGAGGAGGAAGGAGAGAGAGAGAGAGCGGAGAATGAGGAAGGGGGAATGGAGGGGCCGTAAAGCATCGCAGAAGCGCTCAATGGGTGGAGAATGGGCGCGCGCCGACCAACGCACCGCACCCGATCGCATTTCGTATTCAGCGGTGGGGGCGGTGCGAATCCCTCCGACACCTCCCCACCCTCAAAGCCATCGACACGTTGGAGAGGGAAAAAAACGCGATTGCTATCCATTCACGAATATATAGAGACGCCCTTATCATCTTTTCCGGCCCATCACGAGACCTCCCATTCGAAACAGGCTTAGTAGAGGAGGGTGGATAACGTTAAACGAATAATGGATAGATGGAGAATACAATCTTATGCCGCACCGAAGAAGGTGGCTCAAAAGGGGAAGGATGGCAGACTGAGGTGGTTCGTAAACTGCTCCATGCCTCTCTCAAAGGATAGAATACCAATAATACCCTTAGTTTGAAATAAATGGCAGGGAATGTCACCTCGTGTTCACGAATATTTCTAAAGAGAATTCTCCAGTTGGTCACTCAATGCGCCGTCACCCTCCCCGTATTTCTTTAAGTTTGCCAATTCATCGCTCGCGACATTGACATCAGAGCGATCCCAATTTCTCGGGGAAATAAACTGTAATTAGGGCTGTTAAACTAAATTTATATTTGAGATAATATGAACAATCGAGTTCATAACTTTTCAATGCTAAACCTCGCAGGCGCAAATACTCCGTTCCAAGCGTTTGAAATAAATAGACAGCTGCAAACTCATCGCCTCGCTACGAAAATTTTGGAGACCGATTGAAAAGGGTGCCAAGTGGCACCAAAAATCAACCTTCCACGGGATGGGCTACGAGGAATGGCATGTTCGCGACCAACAGTTAAGGTGCTTCGTGCTGAAGGAAAAGAAGGATGGATAGAAACCCCGCGTTGGCATTAACGTGCTACTGATGAAATGCATCAAGGAGACAGAAGCTTAGCGTCTCATCCGATAGATGGAGAGATGCTTGAATTACCCTCCACAAAGTACTCAACCAGGGTTCGGGCAGTGAAAAAATCTTGAACCGGGGTTTGAACTCGGAACTAGGAGGTGGAAAGCCAATGCTCTAGCCACCACACCAATCTGATCCTAGCTGCGGACCTGGGTTTCCTATCACGCTGATCGATTTGGCAGCGCTATAATGAGAATCGCTCATTGGAAGGTAGGCGAGCGCCGAGAAGCGCAAAAAACCGATTGCATAATGTATACCAAGGGATGCACAGAGGAGTGGGAAGGGAAGGAATTCAATGGCAAGGCAACTGAAAAATCTAGAGACATTATCATAGCTAAAAAAAGAAAGGTACAAATCAATTTCTTTCTTTCGCAAACGAAATTTGGAACTCATCTGCCTATTGAAATTAAACATTCGATCATGAGTCCTTTATCGACAACTAAGCACAAACTAAAAAGTTCAACGTTGAATATCAAGTGTTGAATTGAATTTTTATTACTAAATTTACGTTGAACAACTTAGCGGCCTACTTAAGTTTAAATAAGTTATCTAACCGTAAAGATATTAGACATATATGATGACAAACAAATTTTACCAAACACACGCCAGCTATAATTTTTCATTGCATTCCCCTCTTTAGTACGGTAATAGGCCGAATAATATTGATTCTATCTATGATACTATTTCCTTCTCCTATTACGCGTTTATCCAGCATCCTTTCCTCTATCTTCGTCACTAACATCCTATCTTCCTTCATCACAACCTACGATTTAGCTACTCCACCAAAACTCACTCCTCATCCACTATTCGTAACATTTTCTCCGTTCATACTACCATGTGTGGGGTGCGAATCTACAGCGCCCTATCCTCCGCCATCGACGCGCTGCGTTGGGGAGAAAAAAAAACGTGATTACCATTCTCCCCCGCGCCGCACCGTCTCACCCTCCCCCCTCACATTTGGGAAGCAGCGATGATGATAAATATTTGCCCGGCGGAAGGTCGACACTTTCTCCGAACGATGTTCACCACCGAGAGAAACCGTAGCCGTCGTGAAAACTGACGAGCAAGAATTTCATAACAATGATATCGCTGGGAACCATCCTGATTTCTTATCGAGCGGTATCTAACACAGCTATCGGCACCAGAGGCAGGGACTGGGCGGGCCAAAATAAAAATATGGAACCATGCAATCGAGCCGGCACACGTGCCCACGACGGCAATATCGCATCGCGATATTCACTTCCACGATTCATGTTTTGCAACGGGCTTAATTCTTTATTACGCAAAGAAGGTTCATGTTTTCACTTACAGATTAAGTAGCCCGTGGAATCTGAAAGTGATACATGGAAAGTTGGGATTTATTTTCCCAAGGTCGGTATATTTTACGGTCCTCACTACTAAGTGATGGTCTGTGCAAGGAGTAGATAGTTTAGTAAAGTTATTAGTAAATAAGCATCTAAGACTATTAAAGATTGATTTTAGGAGTTCATGCCGATTTATGTTCCTCACTACGCTATAGGTAGATTAATTTTTTTTAAATATAACAAAATAAGATCATATGAGGACCATAGACGTCAAAAAGTACAAGAAGCAAATGAAGAGTATTGAGGATC
The DNA here is from genome assembly GCF_921293095.1 of Ischnura elegans. Taxonomy (NCBI): domain Eukaryota; kingdom Metazoa; phylum Arthropoda; class Insecta; order Odonata; family Coenagrionidae; genus Ischnura; species Ischnura elegans. Next base: position 18,713,397 of record NC_060248.1, read on the forward strand.
ATTCAGAGGACTTTAACTAAGAAATTTATCAAAACACAAGTAAAAATCCAAGGGAAATTCAACAAACATGAAATACCAATCCCGAGGTACATGATGGTAATACATAAAATACGAGGGAATAAGGGAAATAACCACGAAAGAATATCATATAAACTGAGAGGTCCCAATAAAGAACCTCTATAAAACTAATCAGCCACCTGCTCTCAATAAGCGTTGCAAAAAGAACTTAGGCAGTGTAATTCCCAATATTTTCAATGATAAAGTTTTAAAACGGTAAATATATTTAATTAGCCAAATAGTAGAACAGAGAAAAAGGCATATTGCTCGGGCGTAACGATAAAACAGGGCTGGAAGCATGGAAAGCGAATACTTGATTCACATGCATCAATGAGCACTACCAGCAGCGAACGTTGAAGAAGCAATAGACCCACTTCACATCCACTCATGCAGAGGAAGGAAAATGTTAAAGACCTACAAACATTTTTGGATAGCCCTCCATCGCGAGACAGGATAGACAACAGACATGAAAACACTTATCCACAGTGAATCGCTTCTGCCACAAGGGGATCTCGCGCATAGCTCTCTTCAACGTTCAACAGAGCTCTATGAAAACTATATAAAAAAAACATCGGGTCAAAGGTATCGAGTCACTCATCGGCCGCTTCGCCTCCACCGAAATTCCCGCCACCAATTGGTGTCCAATTATAGCACGCGTGATTGGAGCAAGGAGGCGTTATTGGGTACGTCACCAGGTGGGACAGGAAGACGTCCAAAGTGCTGACGATCACTTGCAGAGCCATCGGGCAGGAAAAATTGAACAGGATCCGATGATGGTAGTTCTTGAAAAGCTTAGGCCATCCCTAATCAGAGCAATCATGAGAGCCGCTCAGATACACACTGAACAGATGGATACCAATAAAATCCATTCACCCACTCAGGTCATCGACCCGAAGGCTGGTTTGAATAGGTAAGGGTTTAGCTCATCCCACACTAAGCCGAATTTTCACATTTCTACGGTGAGGGGTTTCTTTTCCGGACCTATCTTTCACCCCACGGATTCTTGATGAGGGAGTTCAAAGCCATCATATAGTATTTTCTACCGGAATCCACAAGCTGGTAACCAGATCCAGTCACTCATTCGGCGTGTAAACCCGAAGGCTTGAAGGTTGATATTAGACAGCCGAACTCATTTCAGACTAATTCAAAAGTAGGTGTATTTCACACATTAAGGGTGGAGGACTATTTGCTCTAAACTACCGCGCACCCCGCGGTTTCTTGATGAGGATGTCCAAAGGCTTTGCACAGAACTTTAACCGGGGACCCTTGAGTCATTGGCCAGAAACATTATCCCCAGGGTCTCCACGCTTACATCAACCACACAACTCCCATCAATCACACAACAACTACGGCGCTGAAGTATCACTCGCTCGGTGCATCAACCCGTTGGGAAAGGCGAGGGTTGATTTCCACCCGCACTAAGGGTGGAGGACTATTTGCTCTAAACTACCGCGCACCCCGCGGTTTCTTGATGAGGATGTCCAAAGGCTTTGCACAGAACTTTAACCGGGGACCCTTGAGTCATTGGCCAGAAACATTATCCCCAGGGTCTCCACGCTTACATCAACCACACAACTCCCATCAATCACACAACAACTACGGCGCTGAAGTATCACTCGCTCGGTGCATCAACCCGTTGGGAAAGGCGAGGGTTGATTTCCACCCGCACTAAGCCACAGAACACTTTTGGAGAATTTCAGCACCTATTTCACACATCTTTCCTCGGCAACGAACATGATTGCTACGGCAAGCAACAGTCGCTAGACAGGTTATCGATGAGAACGGGAACTGTGACACCGAGTTGCTGGACTTCGGACAACGCGAGCAAACCCTGGATCGCAGCCCCCTGTTCACTTGAAGCACCTTGAGCGACTGTGAGCGGGGGAACGGGAGCAGGCGAGGAAGCCGCGAGATAAAGGCTATTGCAAGCGCCAGGGTGGGGCTCGCGGGGGAGTGAAGGGGGAGGATTGCACACGCCCCCTGCCAAGGATCCACCCTCGCACTTCAACAAGGGGACCTAGGCGGAGAGGGGCAGAGAGGGAGCCCTTCCCCCTTCCATATCCTCTGTCGGCCATCGATTGCATGCAAGAGAGGGCAACAAACTGGAGAAGCTTAGAGACGGGGATGCACAGAGGATAGGGAATGGGGAATAGGGGAGGAATTCAAACGCAAGGAAACTGAAAAATCTTGAGAAATCCTCCTCGCCAAAACGCAGAGGTCAAAAACAATTTCTTTTGCACACAAACGTTGGGAGTCATTAGCCAATTGAAATTAATTTAACTTCTCCGGCTTAATTTCTCTTGCAGTGCCCACTCCTTATCCACTATTTTTAGCGTTTTCTCGTTCCTTTTCTCTATCAATCTAATCTTAATTTTCTCTCATGAACACATTTCCATTTTTTTCAAATCTATATTCAAATCTCTTACCCAAGCATACCAGTGTATGTCCTAATCATTTTCAGTGTTGCGCTCCACATAAGACTAATGGCTTGTCTTTTCTAGGCGATACGAGTAATAGATAACAACGAATATTCGGGGCAATTATGGTTATTTCACTCATATTACCTCTATACCTATCCATAATGTAAATTTAAAAACAAGTCTACATGAACTGTTCACAGTGGCAGTTCACGGATTCTATAACAATAATTTGAATAAGAGTGAATTGGAAAGGGATAACAGGGATGTTTGAAGGATGGCGTTACATTGAGCTGCAATACCACCTCTCTTTCGTCTGGCAATGCAATAAAACGTTATCGCCATTAGCCATTGATTCTCTATTGTAATTCCGGGTACTACTATGAAAACGAGAGGTATCAAATTTTCGAATCAAATTTTTTTCTATACTTAAGAATTTTCTGAGCATGAACTTGCCATGAGGCTTAGGTATTTTTGTTTGTCTATGCTTCCATATGCATCGGAGGGCAACCCCATCATAATAGTTCTCTGCTGGGGTCCCTAATTTCATTCTATTACAGTTGATGGTTATTATGTGATATGAATTACGTGAATGAATCAAATAGAGTCATATATTATAATATTATTTGATGAAATGCAACTTAATGAGCAAACATCATCCGGGATGTGGTCAACAAAATAATGCACATGCAAAGAAATCGCACGTAAAGTTTACCGGATAAAGTTGCTGCTTAACTAAGGCACGAGCAATATCCGACTTCAATCATCGACAATCGATGAAGACATGCATGGAATCGTGGATGATATAAAGTGAAAGTACGGGGAAGGCAACGCTCGATAAGAAGCCGCGAGGGCGGATGCGAATAGGACATCGCCGGTGGATTACAACTGAACAGAATTGGAGCCAATTTTTCGATATCAATTTTGAAAGCAAGGTAGAAGCGAACCGCCCGAGAAAAATCCAAGTATACCAATGCCGTTTTTAGCATTACTTATGGATGAGTCGGTCCAATAATGGAATCAAATTCACTTTTTCTGTTGAATTGCAAGGAAACAAATAACGTATATACACTGTCGCTGTTTTGGTCGGCTACAATTTCTATAGATGAGTAAAGAATATTGCCCAAGAAATATTACCAAACCTGACATTGTACACAACACAATAACATTCAAATTTTGCATTGTTAACATAAGAATGGAGTAATAGTATCCGAGACAAATGTAGTACATGATCTGGTTGTAGATGATTGAGAATGAAATAGAGTTGAAAACACGGCACGTTTTTAGGTACAATTGAAGGAGCATTTTCCAAACTGTATACTATAGGTGTTTACCTAAAATTGTGACTGAAGCGAATGACACATACTAGTAGAGATTTCTCTTTCGGAGAAATAAATGTTCCCTATTTCAAGGAGTAACGTTTTCAACGTAATCTTCCATCATACCTCTCCTCTTTTCCTCTCACCATCTTTCGTCATTACAAACAGACCGTGAAGATACGTCGCCGCCCTATTAAAGCAAATGTAAAACCGCTTCCCTTTTTTATCTACATCAAATGTACCGTCTGATTCGAAAGCCAATTACTGGTAACTATTTGAAAATTTTCTTCGGCATAGACAATAGGCTTAACTTTAAATTAATGAGCGGTTAATATGGATAGTCTCTTCGGACTCATACACACAACGTAGACGCACAATTTCTACACACTGCCGAAAATTAAAACCGATGACTGAATCTTAAAAAAAAAGAAAGAGAACTTCACCATCGCCACTATGATATGAATCGGATTTAAATCACACTCCAAATTCTGAAAATCGGCTGAATAATCTCAGTTCATAAACATCAGGCGGACGTGAAACGGAATACAAGCTACACCCATTGAGGTAGCCATAAAATGCGATTGCCAAAAATGAGAAAAACTGGGCGCACGCCATAGGGATTTACGGATATAGATAACAAAGATAATTCCGAGGTCGCAATAACCTCGAAATGGGAGATTGTATTGCAATACTAATGCGCAGAAAATCATTACGTATTTCAGGTAATATTAATGTTCAAACACTTGCAGCCTCTTAATTAAATGTTAATTATCTTATTTATTATATATTAACTTTTTAATGTATGATATCAAATTCCACCTTTCCCATGTGCTCTCACAGAGCATGCTTTAGGAAGCCTTTTAGTTTTTACATTTTATATTGTTACTATATTTCATTAAAGGCAAGGGACGCCCCCGAATAAGTTACATAGGATGTAACAGAGAAGAAATACGTCGTTATGAAAAGGCTAGCGGATAGGAGAGAGAAATGGAGAGCTGCGTCAAACCAATCTTATGATTGTTGACTAATGATGATGACTATATTTCATAAAAATATAAATCGCGAAGTAAGCCTCAACCAGAATTTTACCTGTGATAATAGCCATCGTCAATGGTCTTATGGAAGAAATGTAAATGTAAAAGCAATACACTCCCTAGAATTTCTGCACATAATATTTGAATAGTTATTGTATGCATGTGAAACGATGGTGCAATATTTATCTCATATCGTTGCCAATAATTCATGAAGAAATACTACTTTTACAGCCTATACTAGTACAGAGATTCTCTTCAAGAGCAAATTACTGCCCTTTTTCTATGGTCTCCAATATTTGAGGATAGACAAACGCATTCTTGTAATGAGGAATATTTGCCACCTAAAGGCTTGGTAACACGGAACGATAACACGCACAGGGTATGGAATGTATGTGCAGTGAATGCATGAACGATTTTGGCGGAACGGAGAAGTACGAATGTGAGAAAAAAATTAGAAAAAAAAATTTTCTGCTCATTCATTCGCAAGATTCGGGTGGTTGCACAGCACATTATTACGTTCATTCTCGCATACTTTTTTATTAAAATATTACTTACAAATAATAGAAACATGAGAATAAAAAATCACAGTGGATTCTAGTTCAATTATTTCAATGATAGAAAGAAAATCTACTCTTTCTGTCCTCTTCACGCTCCTCAACTTCTAGTTCTTCCTCGTTTAAAATGAGGAATTCAAAGTTTACATTTTTCCCGTACTTAAACTGTTTTTTTATTAAAATTTTAAAAATTATCACATTAATAAAAGAAAATGGTATTGGTCTGTCAAAAAATATTTTTTTTAGAGGACAACTTACAAATATGGGATGGCTGGTTCTTATCAGTGGAGGGAAGGAGGGAAATCGACAGCCGAAGAGGAGGAAGCGCATACCCATCCCACCCACCCAAGGGCGATATATTCCGTGGGAAAAGAGACTTGAGAGCCGAAGGTGACTCCGGAGAGAGGGGAAAGGAGTGGAAGGTGGTTCGGGAGAGGCCTAGAGCGAACGGCCGAGACCGACACTGTTTTTGGCGGGAGCAACGCCGCCGTCGCAAATAAAAATCATCGCTTCCGTTCGTCGTAAATGACTTTTTCCCTCGCCTCTCATTCGTTTTTCGTGGACGATCAAATGAAGCTGGAGACCGGTTGCGGGAGACACTTCCAAGCGATTCAAAGACTCTTGAGGTGCACTTTGAGGCAAGGGCGGGAATGTCAAGACACAGAGACATCTCTTTCACACTCTCATGCTAATTTGTGGATACATTTTGAATAAATTCCCAGAAGATATTTACAACCGATAGCTGTCACATTTCGAGAAACTTCATATATCTATTCAGGTTTTTCTTCCGATTGCGGAGATAAAACTTCTGACACTAATGTTAAACGGTTTTCCATCCCAATCTCAAAGTCGTACTGTTTAATCAGTGTCTTTTTGGAATATGTAATAAATAGAAATTTGCCCATGATAAATAATATACAAATTTATTTGACTATGAAATATGATAACACTAAATAATAGCATGCTATTGATTTGCTAAGGACTGCACTGACATTGCAATTAGGTAATGTATATTACGATATCAAGACATGCTTACTTCGAAATCGCACAATAGAGCAAAATTACACACGACACGCTAGTGGATCATGATGTAGAATCATTCCTCAAATTCGAAATTGCCAGATTTATTTTCAGATTGCAACATTAGGCATTCGCTCTATTATATTATAAGAGGACCTTGGTAATACCCGACGGGATCGAATTTCCATCCTTGGATAATTGATTCCCTTAATTGCAGTTATGATTATCATGAATAATAAAGTAATTTTTTAAGTCAATTTATATCAAATAATATTGGAAAATTAATTTTTCTGCGTTTCTATTTGATTAGCTACCGATCTCCTGGCTCAATACCCATTTTACGAGGTCTTCTTTACTTCCATTGCACCTGTTACAATGAGATAATATTTCAACCAATTCTAAAAGAAAATTCTAGCTATATGTTATAGTTTTATATTCTAGTTCTATTCAAGCATCTCTTTCCATTGCAGAGATAAAACTTCTGTAACTAGTTTCAAATGGTGTTCCATCCCAATCAAAAAATGGAAATGGTTATTCAGTATCTTCTTGGAAATGTGCTCAATAGATATTTACCCACACATAAAAGAGGATAGAGATCTACGTACGCATTACACTAAAATCGGCAGGATTTCATCGAGCTGGAACTTATTGCAGCTTAATACCCTTGATGCTTGAATTACGACCACTTGTGATCGGCAATCGATTTTTGCACTTCGTATTTCTGGTCTCCACCGGAGCGATCAAACCAGTTGGCGAGAGAGTGAAACCGCAAAAGGTGACAGCATGAGAGACGGAGCGAAATTGTTGCGCAAAGAGCTGGACATTAGGTCGCCAGGAAATAAGAAGATGGTGACCACTGACATCGTCGAAACTCTCAGCGTAGATTCCGGTAGAAGTGCCGGTTACTTCACGTTTTGAATGAATGACAAAATGATTTTTATTGATCCTCTGGGTTTCCTATACAACAGCAAATGCAAACACATTTAACAATTTCTGCTCAAGCAATCAAAATAACCCTGGCACAATTCTATTATCATTATGAAGAAAAATATTGCACCGAAGTATAATTATACTACGTAAATAATGAGAACATACAACAGCAATCAGGGAGGAAGAAAATAAATCGAAAAAGATTTCCCAAATAATTTTGAATAACGTAATACCACAAAAATTAATTTATTGACGGATGTGCTCACAAAAGTAATAAATAAATAGTAATTCTTCGAAAAAAGAAGGGAAGAGGAATTTTTTTAGATAACGACAGGGAATTCCAGAGATTACAGCCAAACATTTCAATACTAAAACGAACGAAATGGAATCGCTCAAGGTCGATAAAAGCTCCTTAGAAGATGTGAGGCATAAATTTAACAATTGAAAATAAATGGTGGAGGATAATACGGCATGATCAGATGACAGAAAAGCCGTATGAAAGAAGACAGCTTCTAAAAAGTAAGTATAACCCCAAGGCGAAAACTGTAAAATTACGCAGGAAAAACAACCAGTAAGGCTGTTACCATATGGGGCGTAGTTTTCGGGATAAAATTACTACTCATATTAATGGTTTGATTCCTCAGCAAACGAAAGTTTGGTCACATCATCACCGATTAAATGGACTACATTTAAAAAGCAAATGCTCGTAACTTCTACTGCTACAAAGTTTAACGCCACATTTATAAAATAAAAACATGCATACGATAGCAGATAAGCAAAGAATACGCTAAAGCATCACTCTCATTGCCCGCTCCAAAGTTAGAAAGTAACGTACACGGCAAAAAAATGTTTTGGCAAAATGCCATAAGAATCGTTGAAAATATTATTGCCAATGACTTTCTTCGTCTCCATTCAATAATAAATTAATATAAACTCTCATTTTATTAAAATTATTACTTAAGTAAAACGACAAAAATTATCGGCAATTCCAAAAACTCTTTTACGGTGCATCGTTCGAACAATCAATTAAAATTGATGTATTCTCAGCCAGGTTAATTCCTTCATATTGGCTTATATGAAAGACTTAACCTGGTTGAGAACCCGAGAAGAATTCATCAATGGTATTCCCCACGAGAGATTAAAATCGTTTATTCAATTGAAATCATTTTTTTCGTTCTAGAAATGCTGAAGAACATACCTGGAGTAGGTATCTGAAATATGGAGTAATCATTATAATAAGTTCCTCGGGGACGCGAGGGGCGTCCCTGAACGATGGTGGGGAGAGGTAGAAACGGGAAACGACGGTTGGTCTTTCTATTTCAACTTGCTAAGACGAAAGATCTGTGGGACTCGCCCAGGGAAGGACGATAGGGTGGGATATTGTGAAGAATTCCGATAAAAGAAATGAAACGCCGGGGCGTTATCGGAAGAGATAGGTGACCCGATGGGAAAGGGAAACACACAAAGACGGCAGAGAACTTAAAGTCCATCTCTTCGATTCGGCTGGAGGCCATAACTTGTTCTCCCAGGAAACCTTCGCTATACCGAGAAGTCCATTATGGACGACGGTGCTAAACATGCCAAGCGGAACAAATGGAGTAAAGGTTCATTTTTATGGACAAAAAATAAACGAATGAGGCGATAACTTACCTAGGGGCATTATTCACGGCGAAAAATATATGCGGCGTACTTCTGACCGGCCCAAGGTGACCGCACACTTTGGCAAGAAATAGTGTAAACACGGATCGCAGGCGGCGAAATTTATGCTTCCGAAAGCTGTCCATCACTTTCACAACGATCGGATTACGTGCCAAAGCTGCGACAAATCGCGGGCAAATGACAATAAAAAACGCCATGCATTATCCTTAAGGCCACTCACGCAAGTTTAATAACGTTAATGCTACATTATATGCATTTATTTCTAGCAGAGGAACAGTAACATCAATACTCAATGCATCTAATTGAAAGTTCTGACAAATAATTTATACTTTTAAAAGATTTGAAGATATACCTATTTACCTATAAATACGGTTTCAAAAACACCAATGACAAAAAGAAAATGATATTTTTATTACTAAAGAATCTTTGAAAATTAGACTCTATGAAGACTACCGTGTAATGTAAGGAAAGATCTAATCTAATAATATAATGAGGATTGCACAAAAGGCTTCATGCGTACAAGAAACAGAATCACAGCACATAAGAGATAAGATTTTATGTTCACCAGACACAGTGATATGGGTACTATTGAGCGAAATTAAGGTATTCAATAGAACTCGGATGCTTAAAAAATAATACAAATCAGTCATTTATTTCAAATGAGCTATTTAAAAAGTTCAGAAAGAATTTCAAGAAAATCTTTAGTGCTAACTCCTATCCAAATGCTTACATGCAATAAATTGATTGGATTTGATAAAATCTATCTCCCAAGGGTTAAAAACAAAATAACTTATCGTCGCAAAAATAAGTAACGTAAAGCATCAGGGGCAAAAAATACTCATCGAAAAGTAAACACGAGGATATTTCTGCCAATACTTCCGACTTTAATGGTGCTTCGGGGCACCATAAATGCCACTACCACAGGCTTTCCGTTTCAAACTGATTCCAATTCAATCGAAGAGAGCTGAGGCACAGGTTAATCTCGCTCGGTGATTGCTTTGAGCAAATAACGAGGAAAGAACAGCGAGCAAAACCTAATTCTAAACCGGAAAATATCGGCAGCAGAGCTCAATCGCTTCCTTCCCGCAGCGTCTTATTTATCACCTTCGTTCGAAGTGTCTTCACGGGTCATTAGGCATACGTAATATTCAACGCTTTCACTGGGAAGGCGGCGAGTGGAGATTTAATGGCCGGCATACCGCATGGACATCAAAAAGGCTTCTAGAGCAAGAGCAACTCGAGAAATTTACCGATGCAGTAGAATTCAATATACATGACTTCAGAATGCAAACACCAGTTACCTAACAATTTCAACTATTCTATTCAGGTCTGTCTAGTATTCGCAAAATAAGAGCTATATAAAAATAGCTTACCCTTGAGCTAAAACTGTTTCAGGATTTAAGGGAAATCCAAGGGAGGCCACTGAAAAGAAGCATTAAATCTCCCATTGAGCATTTAAATCTTGAATGCGAAATACAAAACCCAACTTCGAAGCATAAAAATGATCAATAAATGGAGCAAGAATTATGTAGTTAAATCGTACACCAAATCGCAAAACATTACATAAAAAACATGTTCCTCCGAAAACAACCACCATAAAAGGAATTTATTCGTATACACAACCCTCCTGAATGCACATTAAAACCTTGAACACGTACTACAAAACCCAGCAATGAGAAATAAAACTCATCGATAAATGGATCAAGAGTGTTGTAATTTACCGAAATTTGCCCTTTAACGCCCCATTAACCAATGAATGAGCTTGTCCCATTAGGCCATCCAATAGAATTATTTTTACGCGAAGTGAAAGAGAAACTCAAGAGGAACGAAATGTCAACGGCACTTAAATGTCGCTCTCAACGAATAAACTTGACAAAATTTGGCATAATATTTGAGAACCGTAGAAGTGTGCTCAAACCTGCTTTCGGGATAGCTGCGATTAGCGTCTTCAGACAACGTTTATCCTTCTGCCCGGGAGATGTAATCAGGTTGAAGATCTCTGAAGAAGAAGTTACAATCTGAGTCTGAAGAAACAGTTACAATCTGGCAGTGATATGAAAAAGACCCCATTTGTGGATTTGACGTGAAATGCGCAAATGAAAACGCCGTGAAGCTATAACAGTCAGCCGGCTCCAAGTATAAATATCGCTGCAATGGCAGCGAATTAATCTTCTACATGGAAACGACTCTATGACGAAAAGAGAAATGATATCCGCAAAACAACTACGAAGCGGCAACAATCCCGATGACGGTAAAGCAGTAAACGATTCCTCGTGGGAACCTCTAAGTCGTCGTTTTGGTCGTGTGCATTACCGTTTTCGTGATTTATTTTTAAGTATGAGGAACAATATAATCATTTCCTTACATGAAAAGTTTGGACATATTTTTATCATGCAACATACGCAACTTCGATATTCATGTACTTTTCTACTCCTCGAAAATTGAAATCTACCTTTCGGCCAAGTACAAAATCAAATAATGGTTAAATTTTAATTTTAAAAACCTATTTATAATGCGAAGATGTTTCTCTACCTATAAAAAATACAGTGAAATGTACCAGTTGAATATTTTTCCCGTGACGAGATTCAGAAGATTACCGTTTCGTCGTTTCCATAGTTTTTCGCGTGTTCTTCTTCGCTCTTTTGACCGTAGATGCTAAACGTTTACGTTTTAACAATGTTGAATGATTTATTGTTGTAGTTGAATATATGCAATGAGTAAAACGATATATGAAACGACCAAATGAAGCTTCGGCTGAATTTCGTACAAATGCTTAAGTTCAGCGTTCTACTTTTTTTGCGCCAATAGCAGTGGGTCGAGCGCTTGGCTGCTGATCGAGGGGAACCGGGTGAAGCCTTCGCACACCCCCAAACAAAAGTCCTCGAAGTTTGAGTTAGTCCAGGGAAATAAACTGGCCCCCCTACCCTGAATTTGTGAAATATACACACCTTTAGCTTGGTTCAAAGTAAGCTCCACCCTCACCTATGCAATGCCATCTTAGGGTTGAATCAATGAGTGAGTGATGTTTTTGTAAACGAGGCTTCTGCCTTCGACACCGAATGAAATCACAGTCACTTAAAGCGGAGAAATGTTTTCATGGGAAACTTGAATTCCACATGTCCACCAACTTCACCAGCCGCAAAAAAACATAGTCCAAAATTCTTCTTCGGGCGTAATTAATTCAAAAGTTATTCATCCGAACAACTTTTTCTCAGGGGCTAATCCAGGCTTACAGCAGCCTCTACAAAAAAAAACTTTCATTTCCATCGGACTGCCAACAACACAGATGAGTTACGGGGTGTCAAGGCAAAGTGGATACGATGCAAAGAGAAATCAACGGCAAATTTTATCAGGGAGGAGACCACGTCATCACTAAACGACTGCCATCACAACCTTTATTTATTGCGTTTCCCACATTTTTCTACATACGTTAACCCGTTAACGCCTAGCGGTACCATATGATACCAGCTGGTAGTGCAATACTAAACAAACTTTTTTTGTTATTTATTGTAAATTGTTCGGGATTTTGAGAGTTTTAAACTAATAAGAATATTTATAATTACGTTTTTCAGAAAAGCTTGCTTTTTAAGCAAGATTTGACATTTTTGAGTAATTTTGATAGTTTATTGTGCAAAAGAGAATTTTTTAAAACGTTTGTGGCATTAAAATGTGAAATTACTAACGCCTATTTAATTTCGATTTTTGACCCCTTAAGGGCCTAGCGGTACCACATTGTACCAGGCTGTATCTTCATGGCTATTAGTGCTAAAAGTATTAAATTTGCATCTAATCAATCGGATTTTAAAATTGATTATTACGAAAAAATTGGGATGAAATTTTTAATTCAGGCGTTACCGGGTTAAGTACCTCGCTGTGCAGCAACCAGCCCTCTCCCATAAAGTCCCTAAGATGGGACACCTCGACTCCTTAATTAACGCCCATTTTCCAATGTCAGGGATCACGAAGTGGGATCGAGCTGTCTGCAAATCCATTCACTCGAGTTGGACGTGCTTATGAAAGTGTCGCGCAACAACGAAAAGACAAACCACGGCACGGCTTAACTCAGGCATACCACCTTACAACAGAAATAAAGACGGATCTGGGTGAATTCACATCCACACATATAGTAATCCAGGTTTGTACGCAGTAAAAAAATGTGGAAATGTGCTACAATCTTTTACTTATTTAAATATTTCTAACTTCCACCAATTGAAGCCAGAATTTGTTTAAATTATTCGGAATGCTAGCATAGCATATCAGAACAAACTCTACCTGGATTTGTGAGTGAAATTCCGCAAAGCGGAATTATACATCGTCTTCAACCAGAAGTGTCTCTCTCCCTAACCCCCTTTTTCAACGGTATAAAGGTGATTTTCAAATGTTTTGCAGTGGCTTGTACCAGATGATGGCTCAGTGACCCGAAAGGCGTTGTTCGCAGTCAAAAGTTTTGTGGAAAAGTGCTACGATCTTTTATTTATTTAAATAAGTCTAGCTTCCACCAATTGAAGCCTAGATCTGTTGAATCCAGTTTTTCATACAAAATTGAGATACCCAAAGCTGCGGAAGCGTCCCATGCCGTGGTCAGAAATATTTTATTGAGGAGAGTGCGAGAAAAGTTCGGGAGGAGGCGCATTTTGTTGTGGAGGTAAAGAAGTATAATAACTTTTGAAAGATCCTGAAAGAAGTCCCTTAAGGGAAATTCACCAATTGTAACTATACTATATTACTTCCTCAGCTTGATATTTTCAGAGAAAACACAATAATAGACTTTACCCCTAACATCTCCTCATAACACCATCATTAAAAATCGCTCAAGTCTCACATATTAAAATTACCTCTGTTCTTTAATCCTTCAAAAGTAATCATGCTTCTTCGCCTCTCCAGCAAGGGCAAGAATTTCCGTTCCAACGTTTCCTAGAACAGAGAGTTCGCAGGAATATTTAACAATGCTGTCGGAACGAAAATGCATCATTAAGTGATAGTTCAAAATGATTTATTCATCAGATCCATCGATTTAACGAATGCCTCACTAAATCCAGACCCTCTGGAAAGCCTATGCCAAAAATTGATACCTCCTGCACAGGTTTTCTTAGAAATGTCGGCTACTTCGGAAAATGGGTTTTTTTTCTCGTAATTATTCCAAATCCTAAAAAATTCACGCTAATTCACACCTATTTAGCATCTAACAGGGGCGGCAGTGGAGGCACCCATTTCCTCGAACGCCATTTCTAAAGTTTCGAGACCCGCCTGCCTAACCTATCTACAGGACGTCTTGCAATCACCTATAACTACATTTACTATTTGAAGTACTCCGTTTTTAAGCAGAAGGGGACAGTTACTTGAGAATTAAAAATATACCAAAATTGATAGAGAGATCTTCACTCTAAATGCCGCAAAACAAAAAACGACAGTACAAAATGCTCAGGAAAGAGAAGAATTTTCGGATAAGCTTAGGTACGCACCTTTCCTATTCAGAAATCTTCGAATATTGGTAAATTATGCGAAAAATTGGCGAGAATCACACTTTTATCCAACATATAGGTACATACTATATTTCGTGTGGTTCAGGATGAACCAAACGAAAAGTTCGAAAACAAAATAAGATTTGTCACCGCCTACGAGCCAGATACGTATCTAGGAAAACTACGCAAGCAAAACGGAATTGTAGGCAGCATCTGCCAAACTGACAGATGGGAGAGTAGCGACGCATAACATCCGAAATTGATTGGGTCCACGGGTTGCAGCAGCACGGGTTTCTTGCGTCACGGGAGAAAATGAGTGAAAGTGGCGAAGGCTCAGTTCTCGCCGAGAGATTCAGACTTAACCTTTGGAGGCCAATCGGTGAGAGAAACATCTTTGGAGGACCTATTATCTCCAACGAAATCGTAAACAACAATTTCTATGCAAAATTTACCTAATTAATAAATTTTGAATGCACTCACGCGTGGTATAGCGGAAGTTCACCACATAAGAATTAAATGCATTTGCATTTATCCACTTACTTTATTTAATGCGTACGACGCATGCCGGCTCACAGAGGCATCCTGTGGCACAAGATCTTCTACTTCTCTTGTCTTAGGCTTTTTTATTCTTTAGTCTTGTACCATGTGTATAAATTTTACTCTCACCTATCTAATTAATCTTCTGATTGAGACTCTAATTGTTTAAAAAATATAAAATTTAGCGCCAAAAAGTGCAACAATGTGCACTTCTAAAATATAAAATCAAAGGAAACATAAATATTGCATTTAAGTGGTGCAATAAATTTTCATTTGAGCAGCGATTCCCATTTTCATCTTCACATAAAAGAGGGACACGACGGGACCTAAGGGATATAGAATGACCTCGACGACCTGCAATAGAGAGGTGGGTGATCTGTGGGACTAGGAGGACATTATCGTCCGCCTCGATCAACTTCCCTCAGAACAAACAGGGGCGGGAGAAGCAAGGCGAGGATGGCGAAAGCGATAAAATCGGAAATGCACTTACAAAGATGCAGCTGAGAAGTTAGAATCTTGAATCGAACTCTTGTGATTGGGAACAGCGGTCCGATTGATTGGGGAATGCAATGATGCCAGAAGACCCACTGCAGCTGACGCGAGGACGGACACAGGAAACGATGCTCGTAAATAGTCCTCGCTTCGAAAATAACCTTAAGTCATCGGCAACTATTTCATCAGTTGAGCATCGATTTATTGAAATAGATAGGCGAATCTTACTTAACAGTGATTCTGATAGCTACACTTATTTTCCCTAAATATCATTTAAAGAATATTATAAGACCACTTTACTTATATTACCACGTAATATAAGTAAACTTAAGATAAAAAAACGAAAATAAGGCAAAAAATTAAAAGATGGTCAATGGAAGAATGATATTATTTAAAATAAAAAAATCATAGAGTTGACATACGAATAAATTTACGAATATTGTCAATGAAAAAAGTTTTACTTTATATTCCATGGGGTATCGGCATTGGTATCGTACATTTCATTGGATTTAATGGTAGATTGGGTTGTACATTGGCTATGGTACATTGTATAAGTTCATTGCATATTGAGAACTCGAATGCGTTTCCGCTTATAAAATATATGAAAAATGTTGCAAAAAATACATGTATTAAAATGATGTCACCTTCTGAACGACTTAGTGGGGAGCTACTGATTCCTTTTATTTGAACTGTATGAATATTTTTTTGTTTCTACTTTTAAAGACATCATTATTGTTAAGTTTGAATTAGAAATTAAGATTTGCCTTCGTGCGTTACCTGTGAGGGCCACGCAGGTATTCCGCAAGATAAACTGCCGTATTACTGCCGGCAGCTGGACGGTTAAATCGTGAGTCGTCCTCAGAGTGAAATAATGAATCATAATTAATTACCATTAATAATAATTCATTAAAATTATTCATAACTTCCGGAGGAAGATGTACTACTCGATCATCAAAACGATTGTTGAAATGAAGAAGCGAACTTGATAACATTTTAAATTCGCGGACACGAAATTTCCCGTATTCGTGAAACGATGAGGAACGGAGTGAAGTCCAATCCGGTGAAACTTAATCGAAAAAGCATTAAAATATAAAAATGGTTATTGGATAAATAGTGAAAACGAATAATGTGTTTGTACAATATTCTTAGAATGTGCTGTATTCGTGAAAGAGCTCAGAAAAATCAGCAGTTGCCACCTTCGAATTACAGGATAGTACAACATGATTTCATGTAACGAGCGCGATAGCGCACCGATTCAGAGGTCGGAGGAATAAAATGGTATGTAATGCCACAAGATCAACATCAACCATAGTTAAAGTCCTTTTGTACTGGTAAGTGGAATAAAATTAATAGAGTCCCGTCAAGGGAAAGAGGAGCAGACGAGTGGATTGTGGGCCAAGTGGCCCGGGGCCAAATGATAAATAGGCGCCCCATTACGGCGTCCACTTACGGCGCGCATCCATAAAAAAATCCCATGCAAGAAAGAAATCCGAAAATGAGACGAAAGCGAATCGCTTGAGAGCATTAATTTGACACTCTGGAAGCACGAATGTTTTCACCTCCGCGTGTTTTTTTTTCTTCCAACCTCCAGGCATATTTCTCCCATGTTACCATCCCGAAAACACTCTCATTCAAGCGGTAGGCTATCAAGAAAAAGAGTTGAAAGAAGCCACCCAGGTGGACGTTTCTTTCCGAAAAATGTTAGCTTAAGCGGAAGAAATTTCGAAGAGCTCTCCACGCGGCGGCAGGAATTTCTTAGTTTCAAAGGAACTTCCCTGGTTTCTATGTTGCTGATAAAAGTACTTACAAACTGATAACTAGTAGTTGAAAAAAATTACTCAAAGTCAGTTAGAAGGGTAGGAAGTCATAAAAGGACCCCGGAAGCAATAAAATGAACAGGGTGTAAAACAGAAGCATTTTGAAAGTATAGAAATAATAGCTAGATAGGATAATTGAGTGGACGGCTGCATCAAACCAATCTTCAGGTTGCTGAATGATGATGATGACGATACGTATTTGTACAACTAATGACCTTCTTCATAAAACCCCACCGAGAAGCAAATTTCGGTTAAAATGAGCGCTATGAAGCACGAACTTAAGTAAAAAAATGAGAAGCAACAACGACAAAATAAGATATTGTATAACATGAAAATGAACATTATTTAAATAAATAAATGATTGTAGCACTTTTCCAAAAAATTTTTAATGAAATTTTATTAAGATGAAACATGATACCACCTTGGATACCACCGAATCATCTAAACAAAACTTCGATGAATACAGCGATAGAAATGGAAGGGAACAAAAGATCACAAGCAGTAGAGCGGAGACGACTAAGCCTTTGAGTGGAGAAAAAGCTGGACAGTTTTTGACGAAAATGTAAAGGGGCTGACATTTACGAAAAGGATGACAGAGTATCACGTATAGTCAGTAATTAAAAATGCTCTGTAGTTAGATCGCACGTAACACAGGTTTAACATATGAGCGGTAATGATAGAATTTACAGTGAACGAACGTAAGACGATTGTCAAAACTATACATTCACTATAATTCTCAGGTGTAACATCAATGTCATCCATTCAAATACAATAATGGCTCTGAATTAATTCCTCAGACATCTATGAATATTCGTTATTCACTAAAAAATACAAGTATTCATAAATTTCACTGTGCTTCTCCACATTTCGTTGATGGCCAATTCCATTCAAATGTGATTATGACTGACAAGATATTCTCCAGCAATGAAAACATTTTTGGTGCTTGGCAAGCCAGCTAGTCCTTTCGCAGCTAAGAGAGATTCAAGAACTCAACGTTGTGGCTATTCGGAGCTGAAGTACAGCGTTTCGTATGAAACTCTCCTCATTCATCCCAAAAAGATAATAGTTCTTCTTCTGTCCTGAGAACATGCAAAACGAGGATGATACTTCAAATGTTCAGTAAATAAGTTAGTTTAGACGTAATTTTCCGAATAATGAGCGACGAAGAATCAATGGAGCCCCGGGGAAGCAGCTGCATAACAGGATGGAGGCGAAGAAAGTGAAAGCTGAAGAGAGAGTATATATTATGATAGGAGCAGAGAGTTTCATAAGGGCTGTGGGGAGGTTCGAGATAAACGCCAAAGATAACGCGATATGCAGCCGGGGCGTTTCGATGCATTTAATTCATCCCTACGTATCAGTCCACGGGCAAAGTTTCGAATCTCCACGAGGCAATCATCCCATCACTTCCTAGAGCGGCTAGTTAACGCGTACGCTGAAAACGCCCCAGAGCACAAGCGCCAGGCCACTAAAGCCCTCTACCACATAATGGACCGTTGAAGAGGAAGTGGATACCTCTAACGGCACCGCAGAGACCTCTGGGAGTAAATATAAACAAGAGCCAAGGTGGCTCCACATTAAACGAAGCTTAGGCCAACACTGAAACACATAACTTAACTAATTTTTTTCGAAATGGAAAAGAGTTCAGAAAGGAAACAATAACGGATTTACGAAATATTTTTTGATGCTTTCCTGGAGAATAATGTGGGTACATTCTTCTTGGGATTCCCACCGGGTTAAATTATCCATATTAGCCAACGTTTCAAGCTCCGATTCGGGGATTATCTTCAGGGCTGCTGAATGTTATTTAATGTCGGAGCTTGAAATGGCAGCTAATGAGGATAAATTAACCCGGTGGGAATCCCGAGATGAGTTTACCCACTAACTGAATTCGCTAAAGTACTGACACCTATACCCCTTTGTGACTGCTGAACTCAATGAAAATAAAAGTTTTAATGGAAATAAACAAAGTGAAAACAAACCCTATCGATAGAATCAGCAAATCCACCACGTCATATATTACGAACTCGTACAATTCAATCATGGTCCCACGCACATAATCGCAATCAGATGAAATAACGTCCGCCGAAACGCATATAAATCGAGGCTAGTCCGTTTATTTTTGCGCAAAGTATCGGTGAAATATTTTCGCAGTGAATAATACAAGCAGAAGATCACAAAAAGGAAAATCGCAACCAATTTAAAACTGGTGGGTGAATTTGAGGCATGTTTATCGCCAATTTATTTGTGTAATCCACACAAATACTTTCACATCCGCATTTTTAAAATCTCTTAAACATGATATCTCGCAAGTATTTACACATTACATGCCGGTAAACGTTACATGCCAATTTTAAAGGCACCACCACGATTAAAGGAAAAACTGCCTTAGAATTTTATCCTTACTAATTATAGTATAAGCCTAAGGCAAATATCGCGACGTAAAACAATTTTCACACCGTGAAAGTGACTGAAATAATTGTCGAGGCTTTTCTGGATAATAACCTAACGAAGTCTTTCTGCTTACAAATTTATAGTTTCCAGTGATAACTGGGGAATAAATATGCATATCAAAACCTTGCGGGGCTCACGGAAGTTCTTCTATCTCTTGATAATATAGGAAATAGAGGTCGCATACATCAGAGCTAAAAAAACTAAGTCTTACTTACTATGCGAGGACCAATAACCAATAACTCATCGATGCCCCGACTGTATCGTAAGTATTACTACAACTCTCGACAGCAGTTAGCTCAAAGGACTTCCGGACGAGAGAACCGTTTTTAATTACAAGCCCTTGGGCCTTAATAGCAGCTTCCACTCCGCCACCTATTGGGCTATTACCGCACGATCCGAGGTGCTAATTAGCAAATCACAGGCTCCAAAGATTTGTTGCACAACAGAGCTATCACACGCCATTCCATGTAAACCATGGCCCAAATGGAGAGCAATTATAATGGTTTTCTTGCCGCTTGCTGCGCCTTTTTCATTCCGCTGGAGCGCGCTCTCGCCGGACACTTTTATGGCCACCGCAAAATTATACGTTCGGAAGGAATGGGACAACGAGAAGAGCCAATGCCAAACTCTCATTGACTGGATTCTATTTCATTTTCAACAGCCATTAAAAAGGGGCTATTTTCAACGCACTTACAGGAAGAATCAGAATGTAAGTGCATAGTGATGAACGATCTTCTCGGAAAGCAAGCACAACGTGTAACGACATCTTATTTCAACATACAGATATTACAGCTTAGATTGCTTGAGCAATAGGGAATCTTTAAGAGCTTCACGGAGAACATCATATTCATAACTCCAGGTCCAACAGGAACGATAAATTAAGAGAGATATTTTGCTGAACAGATAGGTATGGGAAATCGTTTTTCCCCGAATAATGGAGGACTTTAATGACTGCTAGGCGGAATTTAGTTTGAGCATTTTCTTTTATTTGTCAACGGCTAGTACCCTAACACCCCCGCCAAACGCCTATTGGGGAAGTTCGCGGGATAGCATATCGATGTAGATAGTTTCAAAGAAACCAAAATCAGTTCTAACATGCGCAAGAATTTTATGTACGAAGCAGGGTAAGGAATGCTGAAGGCTTCATTTATATTGTAATTGAAGTTGGTAGAGACTGAGGGAGTGCTTTGAAAAAAATATAGGGTAGTAATAAAGAGTGGTTTGGATTAATACTACGCTTAAAGTAATACGAGGAATTGCAAATGAGAAAAACGCTTTTCCGACGAAAAGGTCGCCAACTGCGATGGATATTTTAGTTATTCAATCAGTAATCAATACTATTCAACGTAGTGACAGCAACTTATGTAACTGATGATTACGAAACGTCTGAGCCTAAAAGTAGCCATACCATCAAAAGTAGAAGTATGGGCGATGATTGGGAGTCAATCTCTCACGTCGGAAAATCTATTCAGCTTGAACGCAAGGCAGCAATTTCAAGTCAATTCCTCTAGCTGTCTGGCAGTCGAAAGGAAAATCACTATTAGAACCTATGGATACGGGGATACCTTTTAAATAACCACAGGCAGGCATATGCACTTGGGAGAAGTCGACTATTTTTTTTCAATCCGATTTGGAAAGTTTGATACATTTTACGATGTACTTACGATTTCCTCGAAGTAAATGTTATCCCTGGTTGAGATACATAAAAATTATTTGTTCAACACCAAATTTTAATCCAAGAAAACTCCCTGGAAAACATTTCTTTGACAACTCATGGCATTGCAGTGGCATATAAAGTCGGAGAAACGTTAGGCGAGGCGTCCAAACTGAAGACAGGAAGTGGGTCCCGACCCCTCGCGACTTCCGGCTCCTCAAAACGATGACCCCTACTTCCCGCGTCCACCCCTCGCAGCGCGGCACCACCTTCGGTCAAGATGCCATTTGCAGCCAAGGCACGCGCTCAGGGCCCTCGCGATCAAAGAAGCGTCGACGGGAGACACAACGCATGGCAGGGACCCACTCAGGAACGACAGCAAAGAATGAATACATTAAAACGCAATCCGTTTCGTAAACAATCTGCAGTATCGACGATCCTTAAAATCAACAACTCGGCATTCGCAAGTTGAGAAAAAATATTTCGTGTGTAGAATTTTAATGATAACAGTAATAAAAAGAAATAAATAAAGCATAAGCAGTACAACTTTCACGCAAACAGGAAGAAAAGGCAGAAAAGGGGAGAATAAACATACTGAGCAGTCAAATTTGGATGATACCAAGAAATATATTATTTGAAAATATTTGAAGAGATACAGCGAGGACTTTGACAAGAAAAACCATAACAGTTTCAGCTATTAGTACTCGAAAATAGTGATACATTCCACAGGAGAAAATTAAATCGCAATAGATTTTTTTAATCAAGGGCAAAGAAAACGTTTATTTCTTAGTAATTTTTATACTGAGCAAATATTTCTTAGAATCGTGCAAAAATGTTGTAAAAACATCTATTTCTACCTTTAAGGAAAGAGATCTCTGGTGCGATGGAAAAAATGCAGCCACAAATGCATCACTCATATCGCACATCATTTTAAAAATTACAAGAGAAAGGAGTTCACGGTGAAAAAACCCTCGGATCTCTCCAAACAGTACAGTCAGGCACAGATACATCATCGCTCCACCTCTTCGAGTAAACCAAAGAAGCGTTCATCTTAACCACTCACCGATGACCATTTAACTACATCGATTAGCGCCCAACCCATCGAATACACGGCCCTGGAACTAAATGTGGCGTAATGCAGAGGAATACTCATTCAAGATACACCAATGGGCGGACGGGAAACCAATAATCAAAACTCCGCATCATAAACATGTTCAGCCTATTCACCCGGTGATTAAAGTGATCCCAGGTTCCCACCCTCTGAAAGGTAACCAGCTCTACACTTCCGGAATGCCCACATAACAGCAAAAAATAAAACAATGGATCAGTAGTCAAGGAAAGCTTTCAAATTAACTCCGAAGTGATTGGGAAGCGAAAAACGGAACGAACCGAGAACTGAACGGTACTCATTAACTTAGCACGGTCGATTGCGGCTCGCGCCCAAATTAGTGAGTGGGTGGGCGAGGAATGGAGGGGGGGGGGCTAAAAGGCACGGATTCACCCTCCCCGCTTGATTCCTCCACGTGCATCTCAAGAGACCAGGCTCTTCGACCGAAAATAAGACTTATCTACAAGAGGCGTCACGATACCTCCCATTTATAGCCCGAAATACATCGGCTGAGAGACATTTTCCACTTCACTCCTAATCCCACCATTAGGTATCACAACGCGATGAAAAAGAGAATGCTCATCTCGAGTGGCCCATCATGAATAGCACCATTCAAAATACCTCGTGAAGGGCCAAGGAGGCTACAGAAAAAGGTAGAGTTGAATAAAAGAATTGAATAAAGCTATAAAGATGAAATGAACGGAAAAAATAACTCATCGTAAGTAAACAATCCTAAGATTGGTTTGACGCAGCTCTCCTCTCCACTCCATTCCAGTTCAGTCCATTCCTCTCTCCCAACCACTAGTCTTTTCATGGTGAAATGTTCCTTCTCTTTTACATCCTTTATAACCTCTCCTATAAAACTCATTCGGGGCCGTCACTTACCCTACTTCCCGTCCACCTGTCCTGTGATGATTGTATTCATTTCTCATGATGTGGCAAGTTGTCTTATCCGTATAAGTTTCAGAAGACTTCTCTTTTATCCCACTCTTCTTAGCACTTCCCCATAACATTACATCGAGCACTTACTTTATAGAAGCGAATCAGGTTGAGGTGCTAATAACGAAAAATCCAAATAATTAGAGAAGTGAGCATTCGAATGCCAGTTTTAACAAATAATAAAAAGCCGAAGAAGTATTTTTGATCGTCTTTTGCAGCCATTAGTCATCCATAGGTACTCACTGACCAAGCCATTGAGAACTCGTCGCCTAAACTATAGCAATCCAACCCGTTGAAGGCTACCTCAGTAAACGGAAAAAAAAACTCTCGGAGGGTAAATTTCCTATTAAATTTAAATCCGGATTTCGGATACTCATACATAGCATTAACGTTGTCAAGGGCTCTCTCAGGAAGTAAACCGGTCCTCGTTACCTGATAGATATTCATGATTTTAACTGAAATTGGAGAATCTAGTCGAGTATGATGATTATATTTCACAAATACACCTGAGCAGAGAGGTTTACGGGACATACACCACGTGTGTGCATCTTTGTAAAAAAAAACATTTTCGCCGGCATTGCAGCTGACTTCTTCAGGTCTATGAAGTCGACGAAACTGTTGTCTTCAAAGATGGACGCACGCGGTGCATATCCCGAAAATATCTCCGCAAAATCTTCACCACACTGCGAAATCCTGCACAACGATTCCACGGATGTATTGTACACAATTTGATAAGAAATTAAAATAAACGCGTTTACGCCCTCGAGCTTCTCATTCGTGTTCAATACGCGCAATTACCACTTTTTCTTCTCTATTACGAACCGTGTAAGGTAGAAGAGGGGTGGGAGCCCCAGAATAAAACCCCTTCCTGCCTCCAACGTACTTTCAAGGTTACTCCCAAAGGGCATGATGCACGTACACTCATGCAGTTTCAGATGAAGCATATGGCCACAAAAAATCACCACTGAGAGAGTTCAATCACAGAAACTAGCAGCCAAACGTAACAACAAACAATTCTGAGGAAGTCAACACTCGTAGATGAAGAGTGCTTTAAACATCAAATGACACATTGACTGGAAAAAACATAATCCAGCCTAAAAATAAGGATGCTGGGCCATTATAAACACAGCTTAATCACAATTACGCACAATCGTGCAAAGATTTACGAGGGGCGGAAGCGGAAGACATAGTTGGTAAATAACTAATTACAAATTCATGAGCCAACACGACAGGGCACGACACTAAAATTCCGAACAGCGAAAGAATATTCAAAGCCACTAGACAAGCGACGTAGAAGAGATCTTTAACGCTATTTAGCCACATAAGCGAGATAGCAGAACATAATTCACCTTTCACGAAGAGGATTAGCTGCAGAAAAAAACATTATGCATCCCATTACGCTCAGCACAATAAATGGCACGAGTATAATCTCGCCTACGACGATAATAAACAGCACTGCGTTGGCCGGAGTCCACGGAAATCTCTCACGGCGGTGACGGGGGTAGGGGTAAGACGCAGAAAACGAGTGTCATGAATGAAGACCAGCTAACACAAAGACGCCATTCCAATGCGATAGTATCTCGGAGGAACACTGACGGCAATTTTTTCACAGTCGAGAGACACGTCCAACCTGAATCGATTATAATAAAATCTCAGCGTGTAACTTCTGATGAAACACAGGTGTATTAGTTTCTTTCTGACATGCCGAGGTTATGACGAATGGAAATTTATGCGAAATGGCCATCCATCTCGCCTTCCTCGCATGCGCCCATGCACCTAGGCCGTTTCCAAGAAACGTCCACATTGCCCCAAGGTAACCAATCGCGGAACGGGAAAGACGAGATTGCTCCAGCACTCTCCATATTCCAAGCCGAGAGCCTACAGTCATGCGAGACTGGCAAAGGAAGTGATCCATTTACAGAACGAGATTGTACAAATGCACTATCCACTAACGAAAATAAAAAAGGAACGAAATGCATTAATATCTGCCAAGCTTATATCAATTCAGAAGACACTTGAACGTAAAAATTCAGATTCAGCCGAAAATTTCCGCGGAAATACAGATTATTGCAGCTTTGGCAAATCCATTTTTCACTGCTATATCATCCAACATTTGATTATTTTATTAATAATAATTTTTAACGAAATTTTACGCGTACACTACGGATGTAAAATATAAATTGGGAATCATTTATGGCAGATGGCTCAATATGGTGGACTTGTAGTAATAAAGGAAACGCTTCATGCGGAAATGTAGGGCAATGTACAATTTAATCATTACCAAATGGTTAGTGAATTGAGCCACTCTCCTGGCCCTATCAATCAATGCACATTTCATTTGAACAGACTACTGTCATGGAATCTTAAAGATACTCATCCTGAGCGGATGAAAGCAAGTGACCTTATAAACATAAATGGAAAAGTCCTATACGTAGTGACGACTAAAGCTGTTCCATCTGTTTCACCAATTCATCAAAATAGTATGCCTCCCGTTCAACTAAAACATGACGTGGATAAATATTTCAAGCCTAACCAACTAAAATGTTTAACTAAAAAACTGATTAAAAGACCAATAACAATATTAAAATTTATGAGGGAAAATTGACTTGATCCGTAGAATAAAACAAATGGCAATTTAAAAAATATAAAAGGTACTACTAACCCAACTGCATCGATAGAATCCACAAAGATCGTGGTGAATAGGGGGTCCAGGTCAGGAACTTACCTGAAATGAAAAATAATTATTAACTACACGAAAAAACATTGGGCCAACTAAAATTAAATGCATTATAATGAATGGGACAGATAAATATAATATACAGATTGAAACGAATCAAAAAACAATAGCTATGTACTGTCTACTACAGCAGGTTAAAAAGCCACAGCATCGCGCTAGCACATTCTCCCGCAAAGGCTTATCAGGCAACGCAAAGCGCAAATTGCATTGATCCGTACCAACTGGAGACATCCACAGATTCTAAATGTTCCTCATAATATTCTGACGTTGACGACCATTCAACGCTTGCCAGACTGACGTTGGTACACCAATCTTGATCATGTTGATAGGCACTCGAGAATGAAGCAAAATGTGAGTTGTTATGGAATATTACGCCATAATGGCACTCATAAAATTATGCAAATTTCACTACAAAAGATATGCTGTACACCTGGGTAACAAAAACTATGAATTACGATAATTAAAACTTAAGATGATGCAAGTTGTCGATATCCATTTAGACTTACATAATATATCTTCAACAGGTAGTGAAAATTGCATAATTTTAGCATTTCCATTTACAGTTGAAAGCGCAAGGCCGGGGGATCGGGTTGGTGTGGTGGCTAGAGTGTTGACTTCCCACTCGGCGGGCACGGGCTCAAATCCCGGCAGTGGCTGAGAATTTTCAGAGACTGCCCGATCCCTGCTTGAATACTGAATGGAGGACATTTCAAGCGCAACTCTCCGTCCGTCGGATGGGACTTTAAGCCGTGGTCCCCTTGGCGCATTTCGTTAAGAGCAAGCTAATGCCGACGCCGGGTTTCTCTCCACCCTTCCTTCCATACTCTTCCCTCAAGGCGCAAATGACCTCAGCTGTCGGTCGCCCCCTCCAAATACCATTTAAATCTACTACCTGCGCAAGGCCTGAGTGTACCAACACTTATATAGACGAATTTCTCCATATTTTTCAATTTCAATACAAATTTTAAAAAGTGCCTTTGGTGTGAATTCGGACGGAGGCAGAGGTGGCAAGTAAAACGCCGTCAGCACTCTCAGTATTGGGAGCGAGGATTGGGAGTTTTCAAGTGCGGAGGAGTCAAGAGTGGAAACATTCGCAATGTGGTGCTACCGAGAAGTGACGAAGAAAGAGTAATATAAGACAGGTTATAAAAACAGGTTGTACATTAATATTTTACCCTTATTAGATACATCATGGGAAGAGTTACTACTCAAGGGCTCCCAACGTATCTTTTACATCCCTATCCACGCAGTTGTGGTTTGAAACGCTTCACTTATCCCCAATATGATTCGAAGTGAATTTTTTTTTTAGAAAGATTGATTCTTCAAATCAAATAGAAGGGAAATAAATATCCGATATTTGGGTCCACTTTTGCGGTCATCTATCTGGGGAAAATTAACGTAGTCGCCGACGTACCGGTGTTAACAATTTTATTCCCATTTAAATGACGTAAAATGAAATAATGAAAGCTTGTAGTATACGCACACTTCGATGTTGACTCGTACAACTAGTTTCGACACATTTAAAATTCTACATTGAACAAGGCATACACTGCATCCTTTGCGTATTTCATTTTTTATAAAAAACTTAAAAGGAATAAAAATGCTATAAATATGCTTGGTAATTCATAAAAAAACAACATTTGGAGTAGGCACAGTAGGGCAAAAACTATCTTGAAATATAGGATGAGGTAGACTATACAAACAGCGAGAAAGACGTACATATATGTTGTGAAAAGTAATTCGTAAACCGCTGCTTCGCAGCATAGCAAACTGCGAGATTTTGCCATGCCTTGCATTTATTCAATCGTAAATATACATAAAATTAAGTAGCGGCTGGGCCTCATCCTCACCTATGATTACTCCACCACCACTCTTTAGGTGGTAGGCCATATATTACTTACAAAACCTCAATAACCCGCCCGCCATGGAACCGAGCGTATTTCCCCGATAAGAATTGTAAACGCCATATCTTTTCAGCGGCTACCACCTCTTACGGCCAGCCGCCACATGTCTTTCGACCAACTTGAGTCTTCTCCTCCATGCCACCGACTCAATGGGAGGCGAGTTGAGGTGACGAAGCGTGAACTCGGCTCCAACTGCCCTTCCACAAAGCCGTCATCACCTCCACTCGAAGCCTCCTCCGCCAGTCCTCCTCCTCATGTTTCGTCCGAGCCCACCCTTACCCTCCCCCTCCCCCCAGCGGAGACTTTTTCGACGCCTCCCCTCGTGACCGTTGTTCGTCCAATGGTGCAGGGTGCGGGCGAGGAGCGTGAGCAGCATCCAAGACGATTTTCCGACTCCCCACCACTTCCACGAAAAGCTTCCTTCCTCCCCTGTGGCCCGATGGAAAGGGTTGAGGGGATCAACGGTCACGTTATCCCTCATGACCCTGTGACGCGCCCAGCCACTGGGGACGATAGCGGGGAGTGCTTCCCATGGCGTAGTGGATTTGTTTGGGAGGTTCTACATCCACATAATACTTTGTGAGGCTTTGCTAGGTAAATTTAGCCTATGCTTAAAGAAAAGGTTAATGAAGATTTTGATCTGGAGTGTAGCTCTCTACGGTGCGGAAACGGGGACACTGAGGAAAAAAGACGAGAGAAGATTGGAGGCTTTCGAGATGTGGGTATGAAGAAGAAAGGAGAAGGTGAAATGGACGGAGAAGAAGAGGAACGACGAAGTACTGGACATGGTGGGTGAGGAGAGGCAGCTTTTAGGTTAGATACGGAGGAGACAGAAGGTATGGATGGAGCGAGCACCTAGCGGAGAGGGGATGTTGAAAATAGTGTTAGAGGGTAGAATGTTAGGGAAAAGAGGGAGGGGAAGGAAGAGAATAGGATTTTTAGATAGATTGAAAGGGAGTAAGTCTTACAGTGATTTGAAGAGGGCAGTGCTGGACGGAAAAGGGAGACTCCCAGATCACTTCATTAGTACTCCATGGAAACCTACCCTAATCGATAGAATACTATAATAATAATAATATTGCTCTACGCCCCAGTAAAGAATCCCAGCATTCTTTTGGCTTCCAATTGTGCCAGAATGGAGAAAAGTACTGAATGCTACTATAAAAATTAAATGTAGTAATTCTATGGCACCAAACAATCCATGATAGAGCAGCATGTAACAATAATAAATGATATTGTACTGCTCTTAACCTTAGTTTCGTATGTTTCAACGCCTCGGTGCCATCATCAGGATAACGGGTTGAAGCACAATTGAGTGCTTACCCGGGGAATGATGTTCAAGAAATACTTTCGGGTATCTGGCCTCCAGGGCAGCGACAGACGATTTAGACCCGGTTGACAGATCCACAAAATCTCTGCTAGGTTCGCGGCCCACCAAAAGGTGAGATATTTCCTTCCCGAAAGGACCACACACCGCCAACATTCAGTCCACCGTCATTTTCCCCGCACACACATGCGAATCGACGCGGGAAAGAACGTTGCATCCGCCCCGAGGCAAAACCGCAAGCCGCAAATAATGACAATTAAACAGCGCAGAGAAACGGCAGGCTATAATCCATTTTAAAGGCGCCCTTGGAGGTCTACCCGGTGACCAAAAGTGTTCCAATAAGAAGAAAAATATTCAACGGCGGAACGAATCGATGATCTTCGAGGCAGGACTGCGGCCAAGCAGTAAGATTAACAGCATTTGGCTCGAAGGGAAATTATCATCAACACGCCCTCGGGAAACACTTCTTGTTTTGCTGAACAAGGGACGTGGGTGGTCCAAGGAATAGGTTAATTAAATTCTCAACGACTTCAGCCTCCACTCAATTGTATTTCACTTTATTCTTTATTAGGTACCTTGGATTAATTGCTGACCTTAAGGCATGACTCTTGTAAGCATGTTATCGATTAGGAGTATCGCAGATTCAGTGTCCAAGTCATGATGAACTTCGAATGGCGGTAATTAAATACTGAGGAAATGATAATTAATCTTAGGAATAGCTTCACAACTGGGTAGACATACAATAAGACATGCGATTCAAAACAACTACTTTTTATCTTTGCTTAAAAAATGTTTTGTCATCGTAAACTATATCCATCGAAGTGAAAAAGTAAACGTTGATAAATTTTAATTAAATATTTCCAGCTTTTTGAGACGATGGTAGCTCCAATTTAGAGTAAATACCGTTATTCACTTCAATAACAGCATTATCCTGTTAATAACTCAATAAGTAACTTTATGACATGCAGGAATTTTATTTTCATCATTGAGGGGGTGAAAAGCCAAGGGGTACAAGTGATTTTTTTCTGAACAGAGTTTGGTAAAGTTAGCTGTTAAAAGAAATACAGAAAACTTGTATCTCAATTTTAAAAAATTCACCACAATAGTACATCGCATACAATTTTTTACGATTGGAAAAAATACTGGATGCTGGCAATGGTTTACTGTATGCAATCTGAAAAATTCGAGACGATAGTATTAGTTTAAAGCGAGAAATATGCCACTAAAAAAGAGAAAATTCGACCGGTAGAGAAGGAAGGATGCGCTCCCTTTAGATTCTCAACGAAGGATCTCGTTACTCCCACGACCTCACATCGGCATCTTCCAAAGGGAGAATTTTCTCCAACGGACAAGGCGCTCCTGAACTTTCCCGAGCGTAACTGCAGCCGTTTCTCCGAACGGGAACACACCTTTATCCTTGGCCCGTTGGAGCAGGAGGAGAGACCTCACGTGAGGCAACAAGGGGTTGCACCGTGGGGAGCACGTTGGGCGCGGTGACCCCTGGCGGGAAGTGCATCTGAAGGCACGGGTGCGTGCTTCCAGCGAAGCGCATTAAGACCTGCATGATAATGAGGTTCCCGGGAAAAGGTTTTTTTTCAACGCATCCGCCGCCGTGCGCGGAGAGGGAGCGGCACGGATAGAATAAACAGAAAAGACCCACGACGCGGCGCCGTAAACACGACAATGACCGCGGGAACTACGATCATCGCCTGGGCCGTGTCGATGTAGTGGGAGCGGGGATTATTCCGGCACACGGTCGGCAAATCAAATAACTTAGCGCTTTGAACTGTAAATGGTTCCGATAAACGAGGGTAGAGCTCATCCTGGATAAAAACACTAGTTAGTCCGGCAGTAAATCAGTGACGTCATTGCAGAAGTTATTTTTAGACAAAATAGCATGAATATTCTGACGCTAAATAACATTTTTCTGAAGCTTAGGAAAGTAATGCCATAAGAGCTACAGTAAAAATGTGGATTTTCAAACATTTCCAGGAATTTCAGCAAAGAAAGATTATTCCGCTACTCGGTCGGCCAATTAAATTACTCATAAATTACTGAAAATGCTCCGATAGATGAGAGTTGAGCTCATCCGGGGTTAAAACATAAGTTTTTTAACTTACTATAAATATATATTCTTTATATTTGCAAGTCTTTGCCTATCCTAATCCCGAGCCCATACCTTCCGTGCGCTTCACGTTGAGGGAGGCAGGTTTGTCCAAACGAGGCCTTTAGTCCGTTATTAGCAAATATCACACAGACACACACAGGAAACAATTTTTTATCACTATGCACCATCCTAACGAAACTGAATAGAATGACAAGTACAGCGACATATTCCTAACCAACATAATAATTTAGTGCATATTTACAATAAACCACTAACATACTCACTACATTTTACTTATAGACTTCCCAATTTGTTCGAAAAAATACATAAGAAGCAATCCTTTGCCGTTTATCCCTTCCACTTGTCCTCTAACTACTGCATCCATCGCCAGGCGCATTAAACACGTATCACCCTCACTCACTCATTTGAAGCCGAAGATTGATTAGGTTGGGAGAGGGTAGAGATCATCCCGCAAGAAAGCACAGGCTTGAGCATTTTATACAGAGATTTTCCCTATCCCGGGCCACCTCACATCGCGATACATTTTGTATAGCATTAAAAAGACTACACCCAAATTTCAATCCAGGATTAATTGATCTGAAGTCAAAATCTCTACACACAATGTTTCAGAATACCCATGGGAAGTGGAGTGGAAAAAATTTCACTTTGGAATGCGAGGGATTCTTTCACGGCTGTCTCCATCCTCAATCTGATGAATACCAATCGATCAACATCCCACGATGGGCGTCTTAAAAACTATAAACAAGCCACCATGGATCCAAATCGTCCTCGATCAATCAATTCCCTCGATATCTCGACATATAAGCCTCGACGAAGAGAACGTATTAGTTCCGGGGTAAGTGAGGGCGTAGTTGTGAATCTCCTGGGGCAACGGCAGAGGCCTTCATCGCGACCGGGTGCCGAGGTAAATGAGGAGCAATAGTGCAGAGGTGAGGCTGTTAGGGCATTCATCACCGAAGAATCACTTAGCATCTCTGCACCGAACAAGCCGGCTTTTTTCCCACTGACCCGCGGCCAGGACTCCTCCGCGACACTAATGGACCTCAACGAGACCGGTCAAGGCAACCCATAAAAACAATGATGCGAGCCTTGGTGGGAAGAGCGACGGGCAAAGCATTTTGATGAGTGAGGAATTGTCGCATTAATTATCTAAAAAAGATATGGCTTATAATCGAGTAAAACTGATCAAGCTACCGACCCGTAACGATTGTTTTCGGAATTTTTTTCACTCGAATTCTTGACATTTTAATGATATATTGCGATACGGTATACGGAGGAGGCGACAGAGAGCTGCGGCAATTGGCTCCATGAGGGAAGGGAAGGGTGTAAAGAAACGAAGCGTGTGTCGACAAGAGTCTGCTCCTAGCGAAGTGCGCCGAGGGGACCACAGGTTAACGTTCCATGCGACGGACGGAATGGTCCACTTGAAGTACTTTTCACGAGGCACTCAAGCGAAGATCAGGCAGTCTCCGATAAATCTCTGCCACCGCCGGGATTTGAACCCGAACACACTCGGTGGTAAGCCATCTTTCTAGCTACCACACGAACCCGATCCCCACGATGTGATTGATACATTAACTATAGGTATACTCTTTAAGTAAATTGATTATGCGCTACATTTGACAAAAATGACAAAAATGAACTGTTTGTTCATTCGAATGAATATTTAGCTTCAGAGGAAGGTCTTCGCGTCGTTGAAGTGAACCACTGCCCTGATTCTTGGGTTTCGTCTGCGCTGTGATCATGATTCTCGCAATGAGGCGAGACGAGAGTGGCCCAAGTCTCGCCTCAACTCGCGGCAACCTCAAT
Source organism: Ischnura elegans (assembly GCF_921293095.1). Classification (NCBI taxonomy): domain Eukaryota; kingdom Metazoa; phylum Arthropoda; class Insecta; order Odonata; family Coenagrionidae; genus Ischnura; species Ischnura elegans. Next base: position 18,746,755 of record NC_060248.1, read on the forward strand.
GGTGATTTAGATGAACGTAAAAAACTGTACCAGTCATTTTTAAGGAAGTGAAAGCCATTAATCAATTGAAGGAACGCATCATCCTAATCTATATCGACCAAAAAAACGTCCTGAAGTTCAAGAGGGTATATTCGAAAAGATTTCACCGCCATTTCCATTAACGCAGATGTTATAATCCCGCTTCATCTTATAAAAATAGTCCAAACGAAATCAATGTCTGATATAATAATAATGCCAATAGGATATATGTCATAATAATTGTAGTAGGAGTTTAAAATTTTCTTCACGAATTCACGCAACGCCATGGAGGACGCGTCCCAATTTTAGCAACCGTATGATGCGCTGCACTTTTGATTCTTCGTGATTTCCCGATTTCCGACGCACTTTCGCGAATCTCACGACCTCGCACAAATGGTGAGCGATGCCTGAACGGTGAGATACGACCTCACGGATGACAGTAGGGCGCTACTCCTGCTCCATTAGAGGCTGCGCAAGGACGTTCGCGTAAACTGATCATTCCGTGGCCAGCGCGTGGGCCTGTTATGAAGGTGGAGGAGGCTCTGTGAAGCACGTGTGGGAGGCAAGAGCAGTAGGCTGGCTCCACGGTGGCTGTCCAGGCCCTCCTTGAATGCACGAGCGGGTGGGAGGAATTTCCGGGACGTCTAAAAAGGGAAACTGGCAGCCGCGTTCTATAAAAGGACTCCGTGCGTACCGGAGAATCCGGCACCGCGCACTCGAGGAGAATAACGTTCTCGGTCACAGATGACGCCGGCTGACACGGCCACGCTCAAAGTCAATCTTGAAAGATTTGCAATAAATAACGAATTACGTACAAAATCCGAAGATTACAGCGATATGTATTTGAATCAGCATATTTTGGATTACTAAGGTAAAATTTTCCAAAAATTTTAACTTACTTATAATTCGACCCGGATTTCAATGCTATTGCATCACCATCTTGATCTTGATGATGATGATGATAATGTAGTTATATTGAACCTCGGGTCATTGTATCGAGGGCATTGAATCTCGGTGTTAATTAAAAGTTAAATTGGTGAAAAAAAATTTTACTCCAGATTTAGGATGTGCGCAAAAATCAGTAGAGAGATTAAAAATTTTCACGAGGTAAATTTTTTTCGGAATTTAGGCAAATATCTATTGGTTAAAATTAGCATCTATAATGAAACAATAACTTAAGGTTCAAAGAATATTGTAAAGTATGTCTTAACAATGCATCACGCTTTGAACATAGGATGAGCGCAAATACCAACCCCTTCATTTTCATGGAAAAATCAAAAGGAAATTCAATCTCTACTCCCTGTAATTTATGTATCTCTGCAATCGATGTATCTCTGTAATCCATGGGATATATTCAACAAAATGAGAGAAGAACTCTTACAGCCGTAAAAAATATCTCAAAAGTTCATTATTACACAAGAATAATAAAACACACTGATGACAGGGGAGAAGAGGTGCGCCATAGTTTGAAAGTGTTCTTTAGTCATAGATCTTTGACCAAACAATTACTCAATACTCCAAAAACATTCAACCAATAACAGATATAGTGTGCGCGCCAAATACAAAACGTTGGGAGGGCATTTATCATCAATTTTTATAAGGATAAAACTGATTCCACTTTCAACGCACATCATTATAGCCTAAAAAAATATCAGAGGCGAAAGAAAATCTAACATTCAAAGTAAATTGAATCAGCTTCAAAATTCATTGCCACAGTTATAAAATGAGCGCTAAATACGAATTTATGTGACTGACCAATAATATGCATGACAGCAGATTGAATGCTCATGCGGAATCGAGATAATTGCAGGCTGAAAAAACATTCGTGGTGAAAGAATACTATGACACTGAAATTAGTTTTGAGTCGACTTCATTATCACTTGTAACAAATTTATGATGCATGCTAGATATAAACCCAGAGTCTACCCACCTCATTTACATAAGACAAGTTGACTCATACGGAGCCTGGGTAGTAGAACGATATCAATTGGTAGAGATAAATCTACGGTGAATGAACAACTTAATGCTTAAGGAAAATGAAATAATTGCGCAAAAATAAATCTTCAGTTCCAAAAAAAATGGATTCCATAATTCACGCGCGTATTTAATAAACTGTACATAACACAGATGCCCCAAGCATATATATTACGAAAAAGTGTCTACGCTGGCATAGTTACTGGGAGAAAATGAGAAGGCTTACTTCAAGGACACCAAAGCGATAAGTCTTCTTGTCTTTATTGCACGAACTGACACTTTCGCGACCTTCACAGGAATTCCGACAGTGCAATCGAGCCATAAGTGGTCGCATAAACTGACTTCTTTGACAAATCGTCGGTATAGAAACTTCGGAAGCGCCAAGAAAATGAATAACAAAAGAAAGGTAATAAGAGAGAACAAAGGTGATTCAATGCAATCCGTCGAGAGAAAAAAAACGAGCGTCAATTGCTGGCGCTATTAAAAAGTTTATTAGACGCTAGAAGACATGTCTATTGGATTCTGTCTACTATCAACGTAGAAATAAAGCAAACGAGTGATAAATACCATAAATTTATAGAAAATCGACTTCATACTCTTAACAAAATATTTCTTTCTAAATAACGGGCAAACTGTCTTATCTTTCAACTTTTCCTTCCTGATGCCCTTAATTACCAAGTCAAATAACTCGATCTTTTAAAATAAAGGACGATAACAATATGGCTACCCCATTAAATGAATAATCAAAAAAATACTGAAGTAGATTCGATCACTAAGTGGAATAGATGTCAATTCGAAGAAGACAATTTTTTTACATGACCATTCTCACCGAGTTTCTTCACTATATCCAATCAAAGAGCAACTAAAAATGATGAACAAAATTGCCTCAAAGTAACAGGCGTTAAAATTTGTAAGATAAATATGGCACTGAAATTAGCAGGAAAACAAAGTGTCGAGCTTAAAAAACTCAATCGAGTAATTCTCTGTAACCAGGAAACGATACAGCGATACGTGATTTGCATTGGAGTTCAAGGACGAGCGTCGTTCGAATCTCGGTGACGGCCAATATGTACATATAAGGATAACGAATGCGGACAACCTACTCACCGTGTAGCCTCGCTCTCAGTACCTAGCAGGGCAACCACAGGCTCCGCTTCCAATAAGGATATCGTGACATAAAGATTATGCATAAATAAGAAATCACGAGCGATTCCACAACTTGAACATCGAACTTGATTTTGAAATCGCTACGGGAGGATTACGAGCAAGGAATTCTGCATGGAAGGAAATAAAGGTATTGATACTGACATTAATATTTGGAGGAGGCCGCAAAAGATTAGGTTATTTGTAACATAAGGGAATGGTTAGAAGAAACCCAAAAACTGAGATAGCCACGGATGAGCGTATCATTTGAAGATCAGACTGTTGAACTTGAACAGTAAGGTGAAATCTTCTCGTGTTTCCAACCGAGTTAGGACCGTATATGTTTTGACAAGACTGAATTGATCTATAGAGCAGACGGATATTGGAATACATAGAAAAAATAATCCATAGAGAGCAATGGAGAAGGAATTCAATAGAGATGCTGGATTTAATGAAAAAGAGAGATGGACAATTTCCACAAATTTATATCGTATTGTACGACGCGATTCTTCTAGAATGCGATTATAAAATAAATTGTTGGAAATTTTTCATCTTTCTTTTTCATTAAATAAGAGTGTCATTCCACAATATCTCGCATGTCTCGGTTTTTCTCTAGAGATGGTGGATTTGCAGTCAGCCATTCGTTGAGGCCCATTTCTCCCAAAATTAGGGAAGCAAGGAGGGAGAGGAAAACCAGCTAATCAGGAGCCACCTGACTCGGAACTGACTGTTTGGAATCATGTACATAAAGGCGAGAAAATTCAACCCGGCAATAATCATATCAAGAAAACCCACACTTCGAATATTACAGATCAAGAAGAGCACTCACTCACCCTACACAGTAACACACAAATAGCCATGTAAACACATTACCGCCAATCACACACAATGCCGAAAGCCGATTACCAGCAACAGCTGAACAACAGGTTAATAACTGCTAACCACAGTTACCAAATATGCGTTGCGTTGCAACCCGGGCAACATCAACGCCCTGAGGACGATGGCGGAGTTAGCCATTGAAACTTCTTGGTGGCAGAGGACCTGACCCGATTGGAAGTTCTCTAATAATTCACCTCATTAGATTCCCGGGAAAAAAATTAAATCCTATTGAACTTATAGTGCCCTCCATGCAGCACTCAAGCGCGGATCGCGACACTTCGGGAAAATATTCATCATCATCACATTGGTTTGACGCAGCTGTCCATTCCGCTGATATCCGCTAGTTTCTCATAGAGACGTATTTCTTCTGTTTTACATCCTATCATTAATTACCTGTTCCATGTAACTCATTCGTGGCCTTCCTTGCCCTTCTTCCCTTCCACTAATCCTTCGATGACTGTTTTCTTCAGGACATCACTCCTCATAATGCGGAAAACTAAGTTGTCCCGTCTTCTGCTCAAGGTTTTAAAATGTATATCTCAATTCTCCCACTCCTCTAATCATTCTCGATCCAATTCATCTTCATCATTCTATAGTAACAATACATATCGAATGCGTCCATTCTTGATTCCTCTGCACTTGTCAACGTCCAAGCCTCGCTGCCATAACTGAGACAGTGCAAACAGCGTTTTTCTGGCTACCTCTGCCACTTTCCTAATTCACATCAACACCACTCTTAAAATTTTGGAGTGAAAAAGATGGAGAAATTAGTTTACAGAATTGTTGATGCAGTCAGACCATTGCGTAACCTTTTCTGCAAATGGCAATCGCACAATTATGATATTTTCTCTAGAGAAGATACATTATTTAATTCCATCATGCCTCACAATATTGCCAACTTCTCTTGAAGTCTTCCCTTCAAGGTTTTCCATATTCACCATCACCGATATTTGCACCAGGTGCTACGAAGAGAGAGTACAATACTCAAGCCTCCACACCACCGCGATTCCCAAATGCACACATGATTACGTGAGAGGGCGTTTTTCTTCATAGAAGGATGACTAATCAGGAGTGCTCTTCCCGCGACCCGCGGGTGCCGTGATTTCCCACGCCGCGCCGCTAGCAAAGCAAAACGCAGCACCGCACTAGGGTGCGGCACCAATTGCACAAACGTTTTGCACCAAGTGCCGCATCCGCTCGCCTGCGTCCTCGAGCCACTCAAATCACTGCTGAGAGCACTCAGAAAAAGACCCCTCGTCGCCATGGATCCAATGTCATCACTGGATCCCCACTCACGAAACGACAAAACAACACCGCCTTCAACAGGGACTCAGGCGATGAACTCTATCGTATTCGGTAGAGACAGCGCAAACTCCGGGACAACATGTATCTTTAAATAGCGATAACTCAAATATCAAGATGATTTTCCCAGACTTTTCCAGAATTTCTATATTATGTCTACGACTATTCCTACAGGTTTAACATAAATTATCGTGCGTCTTTCATACACACATTATATTTTGCAAATATATATTAAAATAGTTCTTGGAGTGTAGGTCAGTGTACACTGACCTACACTCCAAGACTATTTTAATATGTATTAAACGAGGTCAAGATAAGAGAAAAAAATAATTTTGCAAATATTCATCTTCATTAGTGATGAAAATATTCTTTATTAATTTGTTTCATTATTCTAAAACAACCGAATTGGCCTTTACATTGAATATAAAACTTATAATCTGCACCTTCAACAAATATAAACTAGGAAAATAATGAAATAATTATGATTCAGAAGAAGACGGTTTTTGAAGCTGCCTTCAATGTTCCCAAGGGCGTTGAGAGATCCAGGAATGGGTAGGTAGTGAACACGGTAGGAATTAGGTAAAAAAAGTTATCTCTGGGAGAGAGAAAATTTCCGAGTGCAATGAAATCCTAGCTATTAAACAAATCAAATAAAATCACAATAGCAAAATTCATCATATCACTTATTCAATTTAGGATTCAATTGAAAGGAAAAACGAAACATGAAATGCAGCTTTCAGGTCTACGAATCATGAGGCGATGCGAAGCAAATACAGAGGAGGTGATAAGAATAACCTCCCACCTTTCTACCAAAAATTCCAAAGTACATGAAGATCGCAGGTTAAAAAAATGTCGGTAAGCATCCTCATAACTTATAGATTATCTTGAATGAATGAAAGAGTTCACTAGAGAGGGCATGAAAATAGTATTATTGGCTACAATTTTAATAATTTATAAAATCCTATTGACAAACATCGAAGCAGACTAGAAAATAAAATGGAACTACTTGTAAAGCCCAGATTGCGGAGTTTGTATCACCCTTCAATGGAACAATTGAAAAACTAATCAAATCGACATAAATTATTTTAAAAGATCTGCCAAGAAGGAAAAACAACCCGCTACGTAATCTTCCATTTACGGTATCCGCTGCACTTAATCTGAATGAAAGGAGAAACCATGTCTTACGGATGGAGACATCTGTTTGATTCATCCCACCGTGACCAACGAATGTCCCGTTTTTGAACAGTCTTGATCTATCAAACGGTTCCACAATTAGGACCACCAACAAGTTTGGCAACCGTTAAAACTTCCTGAGTTTCGTCCACGCCGGACGGGCGCCAATGAAAGATTCTATTCCACGGACAGTAGAGAATAAATTGTCCACGCAAGATCAGGAACTATCAACCACGCCCGCTCATTTTCTAGCGACGACGCAGAGTTGGGCAGAGTTAGCTTCTTGCTAGTCTAAAATCGAATTATTGACGTGCGTGCTATACGCTAATTTGGAGTGACTGCAAAGGAAATGATCTGAGCTGTATATGAAAACAGGATTCAAATGCCATAATATATTTTAGCACAGTAGTTACCCATGTTTTAAACCTGATTAAATCCGCATGTTTTCGCATAAAGTTGCACTTATAAGAATATTTTTGTTGCCTTAAATGTCGAAAGAGATAGAATGAATACGGTGATATATCAACCAACAATCAGACAATGTCATCTTTTTACATGCTCATGAAATTTCTATAGGACAACCTACTACAAGAACCAAGGCCTTTCATTTAAGGGCAATTTACCACATTAAATATGCTAATAAATATGAGTTATAACAAAAACGCTGCAAGGCACAGCTTTCTGATGGCATTAACAAGTCCGTATGATACTGCTTTCTGAACATTTCCTCAAAAGATATGGGTTAAAATGGGAACTAGTTTTCTTCATTACCTTTCACAAACTCATTTTAGTGTCTTTCTGTTTAAATTCTTGTCAAAATGCTGCTTCAGTTACTCCGTACTGGATGTGGCTCGTTAAATACAGGGGGCGCCTGTCAGAGGGTTAAGTTACTCCCAACGTCTCCGATAGCCCATGTTTACCGTACTTTTGGCAGACCACTCATTCTAGGCCACGCACGCATTCTAGTGAAAAAGCTAGAGGGTCGACTCCAAGGGAGCTCGATTAGAAGGCGGATGATGGGAGAAGGGAAGGAGGCTGGGCCGCCCACTCTTTGACACCACCACTGTGGCGGTCCAGCAAGCGCCAGAGCGACCACGTCCACTCGGGCTTCCGCGTCCATAAATCCGTCCATCAGCCTCCCTCGCCCACCGCAACTGGCTGCTCAAGCATTTGCATTTACGACCTCACAGCGGCTCCCTCGACAGCCTCTCTTCCCTCCTTCCACACCTCACGTCTACTCCCTTCGGGTCCACCGAAATGAAACGAGGCGACGGTTCAGCCACCCAACAGCCTTTAAATGACACCTTGTGACCATCGGGGAGATTCGGAACTACAAGTCAAGACCCCAACCTCCTTATGCAATGTATGGATCGAAAGGAGTGAAGAGTGAGAACAATCGTGAAATGCACTTCTTGATTGAAGCTTACGCGGCTCAATTTACTTATAAACACCTCAACATGTCCTTTACATACAGGATCCCAACAATGAACAACTGTTCAAGCACGAACACCCATGTCTTGGACTGATTTAACTTAGCCTGGAGGGACTCGAGCCAGCCACGTTCGAATTAATGCATTACCCCGCCACCAACGAAGACGGCAATGGCAAAATTGACATTCGGGTAAACGCCACGTGATGAAGCCCGACGCTTGTCCAGGAGCTAACTTTTTTCGCCACACATTACCTAAAATTAAGCTATTGGATGCGTTATTCGTTCTAGACATCTAGAATAGATATGTTTTCAACATTACCAGAGTTACTAGCATTGACGAGTAACACTAACATGAATAGAACGTTGGTTTTCTTTGGAGCCGTGTGAATTTCCTGCGGGTATTCGAGGAAATGAGTGCCAAAACGCATCGTTCAACGACAATACAGATTTTTGGCCAAACCAAGTTCCAAATCTTTTTGTGGGACTAGTTGGTCACGTAATGGAGGCAATTTCATGGTTAGAAATATTGACAAACGAGTGCATAACGCCTGATGCCAGAGGGTATTTGGTTCGACGTTTCGTGCCACAATAATAGTGGCTTATTCAAGGAATATCACGTTACTTGGCGATACTTACTTATTTCAAGTGGGAGAGATGGAAGGAGGAGGGATTGAGGAAATTCCAAAAAAGCCATCATTGCAGAGCGTGATAAATTCCTTCGTTTACCTGTTCTAGAGATAAAAGGATCATGGTGTGCACGGGAGGGGAATAAGATTATAAGTTTTGTGAATTCAGGAAGGGAGATAGTACGTAGTTAGTCGTAGGACAAAACTGAGCTGAAGAATAAAGTAAAGTAAGGAGAGACAGACTCCAGGATGTAACAGATCTTCATGTACATCTACAAACCCAAAGCCGCTGTCCTCATACCTTCCGACGCACGCCGGTTAGGACACCAGCCGTTAACAAAAAAAAAAGACGAAAGGAAACAAAAAGAAAAATAGATGCGCATTCTGAGTCCCACCTAGCGTTTAAAAAAGCCCTTCATTGCTAGGGGAAAAACGAAATCCTATACCTATGCGTCCGGCAAAATATATATTATTTTAATTTATCGTATTCCTGCATGAATCTAAACTTACCATAACTGGTAGATATTTATAGTATTATATAAACATCAACAAGTATTCTCTGGTCTTCCTCATACTGGAAACCATTATACATCGGCAATGAGTAATTTTCCGCCACTAAAGAGGATACTGCACGCATTAGGCGATAAAACCGTTATGTAGACGGGTGGCAGGCACATTAGGCAACGACAGCGCTACATGACACTCCCGCTGTGACGAAGACAAGCGAAGGAGACATGCGCATTAGGCTTTTTTCCCGATTTGATTTCCTCGCGACGCATGAGCCTGTTAAAGAGCACGAGGAGCAGACTCATTTCCGTGATCCCATTAATGGATCGCTGCTGATCGAGAGAATGCTTGCTTCAGCGTACACCTCGGCTAAAAATAATGGGGAAAAACTTTAACCATAGTAAATCTTGAACAATTCACATAAGATTAGTGTCTGCTACAGAGAAAGGATCATAATTCCTCCAAAATTGTAAATGAGCGAGGAGAAATATGACAACGTTTCACAACCTTCCCTCATTCGATTCTACACCTAACATAAGTACAAGCTTACGTTCCACACCAAGCTTACGTAAGAGTTTGACATACGTGTAAATCGCATAACGAGCTACATCTGAATATAATCAATATCTTCTCCAGAAGTCACGTGACGCAAATAAGAATTTGAGTATCATCTAAGAATGCATATTCACATGCCACGCACAAGACATATCAGTTCATGAAACGAATCCGAGCTCAATGGAGATTTTTCCAATTAAAATTTCCTGCATGAGTGTAAATGTACACAAACTTGCAAATAAGTAAACTACTCACGAAATCAGAATGAAAACAGAAATATATTAGGCTGTTTCATTCCAAACCATTATTTTAAACCATGAAAAATATTGTAAGAATAGAATCTAAACAAGTTTCTCATGTGAATTTATCTAAAAGCAGCATTACGTTTCTATTTCATTTCGAAAAAATCCATTTATTTTCTCCATGTACTTCCTCTAATTTAGTAATTTTTAAGCAAAATTTCATAAGTTTTGTAACAATTCAATAGAATTGCTATAGTATTCCAAAAAAGTAATGGGTTTCCAGCGGTTTCAACTACACCATGTCTTTGTCAGAAGCAATATCTGAAAAATTTGAAATCATATGAAATATTCGCTGGATTAACTAAGAATTAGCACTTAATTTTTCATTCTAAGCACTATGCCACTTCACCGATCACTGAATTTTTTGCACGTCTCACCCTCTCTGATTCAGACAATGCTCGACCTTAAGCAATTAATGATTTCCAGGGGTACACTGGGATTTGAGACAAACACAAGATTAAGTCCGGCGTGGCATTCATGGCGAGAAACCACTCATGGTCAGCTCCTTACGACTGCATGACCTAACGAGGTGTGTACCGCAAGGGTCTTCGCGAGCCCTTCGAACAATTTAAAGAGAGAGGTAGTGCTCGAGTGAGCGCTTAATGCACGCCAGCTGCTGGTACCAGCGAGGGATTCCAATTTGCGAGTCTCGTAATGACGACACGGTCATTTCGCTTCGGACGCGACGCGCGGCTTCGTTGCGGGGTAGACGAGGAGGAAGAGAGGGAAGAAGAGAGAGATTAACTCAGCCAAAAAACAGAGGAGACGTGCTCCGATTGCAAATCGCTTCGACCGACTCGACGAGATACGCACACATTCGCGACGCAAGACGAGAGAGTCTTGATTCCCGGGCGAGCGTTAACCTCGTCTTGCACACTCTGCTTCTCAAAACCTTCCACTCAACTCGTCAGTCTCAATCACACGCACTGGTTGCGATAAGAAGGGAGTACAGCGTGAAACGGGTAACTTCGTATTCAGCCGCGCGCACGGTTACAAATACACACCAAGGACGAAATTCGATATTCTTAAATCATTTCTCTTGGTCGGATCTACAGATTGCCGGTCAGTTATGCTATTAGCTATACCTACAAACCACCTTATTCCCAGGCGAATTCCAGGGTGGGTTTTACTGAACAAGGTGTCGACGCCTCAAGTCCACCCCTTAGGACTTCTACTAAGCCACTGTCGGAGAAATAAACCATGATTTGACGAAATTTCGCAACAGACGTATTTCAAAGCACTGCATGATATAAGAAACTTTGTGCGCAGTCACAGACGGGGGTGAAAATGAGCACCAACGGTGAGATTCGTTGTAGAAAAATCATTTGGCCAAATCGCAAAATTTGGTCAAATGGCCTCACCGGGAATCGAACCCGGATCGCCCGATCGCCGGTTACTCTGAGATTTGCCTCGGAGGGAGATGGCTTGGTGGTATTACCGGTAGCATCCCCAATCTTCCATCGGAAGATCCGGGTTCGAATCCCAACTAAGCCAAATGATGTTTTCACAGCGAATTTTATCCTTGATTCCAAAAAATATAAGACGGGAGGTTTTCATTCCCAAACGAAATTTCTTCTCATATCGAGATTTGATTTGATGCTTAAAGATTAGCAATGCAACAAATTAGCGCGAATTATCATTCACTGATTATCAGGATTACTGCTATACTTGGTGATATCTATTAGCGCGATAGCCAATATTGTTGTAATTATCATCATTTTAGGGATTTTACCACGCGCACGATAATTTTTCACCATCTCGGTAAATATTGATACAACAACATATATTTAATTTAAAAGATCATCCACGCCTAGGAGATTGAACCAGTTTTTCTATGCTCAACTGTTAAGTTTGTCCCATCATATTCATCACAGGCGACTACCATCTGAGGTACATACCTACAACTAGAACACTTATTTTATCAGTTCATCACCCCAACCTTTTCTGCAATAGCCTCGATTGATAATCGGTAATAGGACCATTGCAATTAATATTATTAACCAATTGATCTTCTCAATAGTGCTACTGAGTTTCTGATGATACAACCATTTTCACACAAAATCCGAGAGATAACTTAATATTTAACTTTTCTAAGATACGAAAAATTACGAATTAAGCCATCTTTTAAATCACCACATATTCATTTTTTTAATAATTGGGTGAAACCTAACCACGATACCAATGGCTTACTATTAATTATTTCAGGGGTAAAACATGTCTCAGCAAAGACATTTAAAGTAAATTATTACAATGAACCACGTGCTCATGAAAAGTTTACATGGATTATTGATTTTTAAAATCTAATACTCAATTCACCCGCTCGTCCTTAGTATCCACACAATGAGTTAATAGAGCAAAGTAGTACACATCAAACCAATGTTATCTTCACCAGAGAAATGTCGATGACCTTCTCCAAAGCATGTCCCTTCGCCGAAACTGGCTTTTTTCCACGAAATCCGGGTGAGGAACAATTTTTGGACCGTTTTCCCTAACTTTTTGTAAAGGGGTGAACACAACAATGCTCCCTGTTAATTGGAATTGGAAACAATCGAAAAAAAAACACTGGGAGAGAAATCGGTGAGCAAGGCTTGAATATTCATCGCTCGCCTTAAAAGGCCTTTTGAGCATTGCCGAAAGATGCCGCGACATCCGAAGCGAGAGATAAGAAGTGGCGAATCGCCATGCGCCTAATGGCTACCCCACCCTCCCAACCCTCCATCCGCACCCCGCATTCCCACATTCCCCCACCTTTGTTTCCAAGTTATCCTAACCCCAGAATCTCCTCGGAACATTCGCTGTGGATTCATCGCTGCATTAGAGTGAGTGATAGCAGCATGATAATGGTTTACAAATGTTATGAATCAAATATACGCCTCCGAGATGTGTTGAAATTTAATCAATTACTCGACAATACAATTTCGTTGTTTATGGCCGGGAATAATATGCCTCCTTTGTCAGAAATAAATAAAAAGGACATTTAAAAAAATCAAATTTTCTATAGTCAAACCAGAATTTAATAAATAAATATGCAATTGCAAGACAAAGTTTTCTTTTCACTGAAAAAAATGAGAAAACATTTAGCACCTTTTAATGCTGCATGGAACTCCTTAAAATATGTAAAAATTTAAATTCTACTTTACTACGAAAATTCTATTTAATAACTACTTACTTTATACAACTAATGACTACTTACTTTATTAATACTTCACTTATTTAATTACTTTTACTAATCACTACTTTCCAAACGAAACTTTTCTACCAAATTCAGACTATTTAAAGAAATATTTTTAACAAGCGTGCTATCCATATAACATTTACGGAATTATTCTGTTGTTTCGGGAGTCACTTCGCGGAATTTACTCTTCATTTCAAATTAATAAGAATTAAAAAAATAGATTTAATGCAACACTTCACAGCGGCATAGGTTTCGAAAGAGGATCCCGATTCTACATCCCCAACTTTGAGTTATATGTATATCCGATGTCTTCCACAACCAATGTGCTTGATGATGAAGAACCTGTTCGAAACATAGGTCGTAGTAAATTTTCTCAATATATATGGGAGAAAATGTTTTTTTCATAATAAAAAATAAATATAGATGCATAGTGATTGCTTAATTAGTTCATGACAAAATTCAGTTGAAGACTACAGGCATGCTAAATGTTGGTGTTGAGAAGAATGGCGATGATAACGTGGACGGAGAGGAGGAGGAACCACGAAGTGCTGAACATATAGGATGAGGAGAGGCAGCTTCTAGATGAGATACGGAAGAGGCAGAAGGCATGGATGGAGCGAGTACTTAGCGGGGAGGAGATGTTGAAAACTGTGTTAGAGGGTAGAATGTTTGGAAAACGACGGAGGGGAAGTAGGCTAATCTGATTTTTAGATGGATTGAAAGGGAGTAGGCTTTACTGCAAATTGGAGAAGGAAGTCCACGAAGGGAGGGGAGACTGACAGTGTACTTCTTAAGTACTCCATGGGAGCGAAAATGCTATTTTGACGGAACGAAAGGAAGTAGGCTTTATAGTGAATTTAAGAGGAAACTCCATGAAAAGAAAGGACACTGCTAGAATAAGTACTTCATGGAGAACTCCTTAAGTACTTCATGGAAACCTACCTCAATTGGCATGATACTTCAATATTGATAATTCTGATGATTTGTACCAAAATGCCTAAATAACATCACAACTCAGGGGAAAAAGCAAGAAAACTAGTAACTAAAATTCTGTGACTATCCCCCAATCCATAATGGGCCCATCTCCTGCACACTGTTCCCCGCTTCCCACGGTCCTCTTCCCCGCGTTTCCAATTCCCTCTTCCCCCCTCCAATTCCTCCCAGAGCACTCGTTGAGAATTCCCGCGACGTCTCGCAAGCCCGCACTCTCGCCCCCCCCCACCACACGCCGTCGTATCAGCTGACGGACAAAGAGACCCTTTCGAACGCAAGGGGAACACAAGGCACGAATCTGTTCTCCTTTTCATCCGTCCACCTCTTCCGCGGAATTCCAGCGCCGAGAGTCGCAGATATTTCACTCGCCCCGATTCGACGCGGGCTCTTCCTCTCCGATCCCGATGAAAAAACGGAGTTCGTGGGGAGAACTACTAATTCGCCTGTCCTCCTCTCCTCCGATCTGAACCGAGAGACGGCCATCTCTAATGAAGGGGACTAGGAATGTGGACAAAGAATGTTCGCTGAAAGGAACAACTACAACAAAAGGGCAGTTGTCCGTGTTCCGTGTTGACAGTTGACACAGCGAGGAGGTGTAATATTTCTAATCCTGCCTCGTGAACGGCGGTGAGATATAGAAGAATTGCCATGAGAAAAAATTCCCCTGGACCGGAATCGAACCATGGACCTTTGGCAATCAAGGCAAAGGTTCGTGGTTTGATTCCCGGTCCAGGGAAATTTTTTCTCATGGCAATTCTTCTATACAGCGAGGAGGCCTGTTAATTAACTGTGTCATTAATTGTGCTTCGGAAATCATTTTATGCCATACATATGAATACGGTTGCTTAAATAATTAAATTTTATGTTCAATTACTACATTTCTCATCACAAACTATTAATAACAATAAAAAGTTCCATCTCTACTGCAGCGGTGATCCGATTAGTTAATTGTTGGATTTTTTTCATTCAGCGTGAATTTGTTTTAAAAAAAAGACATTCCCGGGTCATTTTTCGGAAAAATATAATCAGCTTCAATTTTCATAGCCTAAACTAAAATGGCTGGAAATATCTCGTCGGGCTACTTGAAAAAATATGGAAAAATACGATTTTTACGCCTCTTTTTTTCGATTTCGGCTTGCTTGCTGCGAGGGGAGGTGGAGCGGGCCGGGAGATGCAGTGTCGGCATGCGCGATTGATTGGAGCCTCGTCCACACGACATATTACCCTCATTACCCCCTCCAAAGAACGACCGCAAAAAGCGAAAAAAACCGGCAAGGAGAGGATTTATCACTCTCTCCCTCGAATCGCATCAGCAATCGCAGCATGCCCACTTCGATTGGTTGATAAGTGACGGTGACTGAAGGTACAGAGCCGTCCGATGGATAGCGAAATGAGCGTCCAGGCTGAGTACTACGGAATGCAATTTCCCTTTCGATCTGCGGAGGCCGTCTGCGTGCGATTAACGAGGAGAAATGACACAAATCGGTACAAATTTCTCTTCGTAACGAATTTCAACACACCTCGTGGGATTTAAATTGGATTCCGTAGATTTTCCGCAGCTAACACAGCTTCGTGAATACGTAAAACTCGGTAAAAAGAAACGAACGACGGTAATTGAAGCAAACACGCAAAAATGTGATAAAAGCTATCCTATTCGACCAAAGATGCATGCGGTAAGTTCTACATGTGGACTAACTTAAAAACCATAACTCATAAATTGAAATGTAGCGGACACATCATCACCGATTAAAGTCTTTTTTGACTACGTATAACGAAAGTAAAACGTAAAATACCTTTCGAAATTTTCAGGGTACACAAACACTGGCCTGCGGGTATCTCAAATTTGAGACTTTGACCTCAGTTTTCTGAGATTTAAAATTTTGAACCTAGAAACACAAACAAGTGTTATTCAATTTCTCCTCAGTTAACTCTGAAATTTTAGAGATGATAACGAAAGTTTTGAGCGACCAAATCGTCATTGAAAAGACAAACGCTTACAAACGCATTTCCCTTATTACAAGTTTCGAATTTTGGATATTTGGTGTGATCGTTATAGAACTAACACGATCAATGAAGCATCAATACATCTGAGCATTTTTTTTCAAGGCGGGAGCAGCATATCCACGCAACAAGTTCGTAAACACTTCAGCGCTTGAAAGGAACCGAAAAAGTGATCTTCAGAATGAAACACTTGATGAGTGATAAAAAAAGGTGAAAAGTGACATCAAGGCAGAAATAAAAATACCAGTTCGAGTTTGGTGAATTAAAAAAAAAGAGTTGTGGAGAAAGAGAAATTGGACCAACCACATATTCCAGGTCAACAGGCATCCATATTGGGAGAGGAATTTCTCCCCCTGGTCCCGCGATTACGTAGCATAGCCAAACCCATCGTCATTCCCGATGCGATAATTACACGGATGAAAGCAAGGGTCGACGTAATATCGCAACTTCTCATTAATTATGTCATAGGAATCAGGTTGTCCCCATTTTAAAAGGAATTCCATAACACTACGCCCTAATAACTTTCGATACATTTTTCTGTGACTATTTTACAAAAAAGAAAGTTTCTTACCATTAGCATCACATATGATAGATAAATGATGGAATTGCAGAATGAAAAATTGCGTGTTAAATCACGAAGGGCATAAATTATGTTGCAGCTAGGCACTTAGGATAGAATAAACGCTGAAGCAAACATTGAGGTTTGAAGAGATGCCTTAAGTTCGTAAAAGATGTAAAAAAAAAAGTGACGATGTCGAAAATGGAAACGACAGATAACAGTGGTTACCGATGCAATGACAGGAGTAAGGTAATATCTATACCCAGTTGAGGAATGGTATCATATAGACATTTGAACGTAAACAAAAAGTAAAAAATCCCAATTCTAGAGCCTAAAAAAAGTGATAAAATAAAAATAGACGCATTGAGTATACTGCTAAGGGCACTCGGCCATACGAAAATTGAAGGCTAAAGCGTAAAGCAAACACGCGTTTGTAAAATATTTTGGGAGTTTAACTTCAAAATGTATGTTGAAACAAAAGTAATATCTGTAGGATGCTCAGTAACTTCATTGAAAGTGGTTTTAATGTACCATCCGCCACAGTGAAATAATGAGTCAGATAGCTTCACTTCGTTGCAGGCATTTTAAGATATGTACTTAAAAGATACAATAATGAAAAAAGGATTTTTTATACTATGGGGACTGTCACACATAGGTATGACAGGGGTATAGTACTAGCAGGACTCAAATAGGAATTAAAGTTGAAACCCAAGTTTTTAGACAACTGTTGAAAGGAAAAAAATCCACGCGAGCCAGTGGCGCCAAATATTCCTTAAGCAACCTCACGGTCTCACCAGCCAAGGTCACTCGTAGAAGAGTGTCATGCTGAGATAAGAATCGCGCGTATTTGGAGCTATGATATGTTGCAATGTGTAGAGTTTAAACTTTGGCAACAGGAAAATTCCAAGGAGGGAGATCTTGACAGCGGTAAGATGAGGATTGGAAAAATAATCAGACTGCCATTTTTAGAATCCGCCAAGGCTAATAACACCACTCAAACCAAATGAAAACACGACCCCGTGGGATATCTTGGAGAATCTCCGATAGAATTAGGTCGCACATTGCTGGGGCTAAGGGATCCAAAATGGACACTCAACTCCACCTGAGGAAAATAAATACATTTTTCAAGTAAAATTATTCTGTGCCAGTGGCGTAGCTAGGAATATGGTTTGGGGGGATGAGGGGGGCGATTCCCCCCAGGAAACGGGGGGGGGGGGTCCGGGAAAATTTTTGAAGAATAGCATGCTTGGAAATACATTACGACGCCTTAAGCGTAAACGTTCAAATAAATTCAGAGGTAAGGAAAGAAAGGGATAGGGACATATAATAGAAAGAGGACGAGGACAACGATGCTGTGGTAGATGGAAAAAGCCAGAGATCAGAGGTTAAAAATGCGGCCTGACTGGGACTCGAACCCAGAACCTCCCGGTTGCCGGCCGGGTGCTCTAACCAGTCGCTACTAGGAAGCTTATATTTGCCATTTCGGCGGGGGTTTATACACCGAAAACTTCCGTTGCTTTGGCCCACAAGAGTAACCAATAGATGGCACTGGGGTAGCTCACCACTCATCAGCAGAAGAAATGGACGAGGACACAAGGATGAAAGGAAAGATACACACTCACACGATAGCAGGAAAGAGACAGGAACATGCGTTTCGGGGCACGCTGTGCCCTCATTATCCCTCCACTTGTAACGTCATTGGTGTGAGCAATATGAGTAAATTGCAGCCTCATTTTCAATCAACGAAGTATTTTTGTTTAAGGTATTAATCTGCAAAATCAGTGCAAAAGAAGTAAGGTATTTTTAATAGAATCATCTAGATTACGATACAACTACAATCGGTTTTAGTGATCGGTGGGCCCATCATTTCATGATTCACACGGTCACTCCACCGTCCCTTTTTTTACATCCCTTATTCTGTCTCTTTCCGTATTTAAAACCGTCATACAATTAAAATACAAGTGTGGCATTACTATCGCTGTTAGCGACTGTGCGTTCTGATTGGGTGAGAGACGGTACCAGTGATGATATCAGCGACGGAAAAAGGGACGTCCTGAGTGATGGAAAAAAGGGATCGGGTTTCCATCCCTGGAGCCATCGCGGAAAATGATTGCGTGACACGTTAATGTTCCGCCATCATTGGAGCGATCGCTGGAGCAGTCACTCGGAAGGAACGGAAAAAATAATGGTGTGATTCAGGCTTAGCTGCCAAAAAGACTGTCGTCAGTCGGGATCTACGAAAAATCGTAGGATTCTCCAATGAGGAAGGAACATCTTTCTTTTTTGTGGAAACATTAAATTATGGTTTCGCTAATAGTAGGACCCGCCCGCCTCTGTGACGGTGCGGGATTCCTCTTCCCTTCCCTTCCTTCCCTATCCTGTCCCAGGAGGCGTCGTCGGGCTCATATCGCGGCGGCGCCTCCTTCCTTTTTCCATCCCGTCCTCCCCCTTCTGTGGTGCAGAGGTGATAAGCTTATAGCTTCACATTTCGGCCCAGGAGAGTGACCCCGCGAGCCCGCCCTAGGGTTTCGTATCCACTGTCGTCAGTCGGGATGATTCAGTTCATCAGTCTATCACCTCCACTTATGCTTTGAATAATCAACCCATTCCCTCTGTCATTTCCCACTCCGATTCAGGCGTCACTTTTGACCAAAAATTAACCTTTTACGAACATATAAAAACCGTTGTTAACAAGGCTATGACAGCGGTTGGAACCCTATATCGTCTGAAGGAGATATCCGAACCGAGTGCCTTAAAATCAGTCTCCATTGGATGTTTGCAACCCATCCTAGAGCATCGCTCTCACATTTGGTCTACTGCTTCTCCCACCACACTAAAACTACTCAACCGTCCACTGAATTTCTTCATAGAAATACTTCCACATCGCATACCTCACCTCAGACTCTCTTCACATGAAGAAATATATACTACTCTCACTTAGATTATTACACCCCACCCACTGCCGATTGAAATCCGACATCAAACTTCTTCACTGGATCATGAATGGGTCCTTCATATGCATTGATCTCCTGACATTCTTTTCACTCCACATTCCAGCTCGAAAAACTCGCAATACTGAAGCTCGACACCCGCCCAATTTCCATCTGGCAATATCCCATAGATCCCTCTTTTACCGCTTACCTTCTATTTTCAATTCAACCTCAAATACTTTCTCTCAATTTTAATCTCAAATACTCTCAAATTCTCTCGACCTCTTTGCCTCCCGCACCAATTTCAATAACCAATTGCAAAGACTTTCTTTTTGATACCCACCTTTTGTATGTATCGTACATGTTGAAAATGACTGTTATTTATGAGATTATTTTTATACTTGTTTTTTTATTATAATGTTTACATAATATATTTTTATAAAACCCAATGTAAAGGCCTTAATGCTGTTTTTGGTGTTTAATAAATAAATAACATGGAAGATCTAGATCGCGCATTTCGGTCGATCCCGACGACCCATCACTAGCGACGCATCAAATCACGTCTCCTACGGGTGGGATCCCAAGATTAGACGACACGGATGCGACGGAAGGTAAATAAACACGCGAGCAAGGAGGGGCACGTCGACAAAAAAAACAGAGGAGGAGAGAGGTAGAGAGGCGAAACTGTTACACAGTTGTTGTGAACGCGGCTGCGACTTTCTCGGCAAGGTCCTTGGACCCATTAGAGTGGGCGCCATATGGCCCGAACGAGAGAAAGACAGTGCAAGGAATGAAGGGATTCCGCACTAAGGTCACCATTTTTATTCTCACCAAAAGGTTTTCATGACGGGAGGTATGGTAGAAAGCAATTTTCCCCAACAAATAAACGCATTATACAATTACGACGAGCTTGACCATTTTTTTCCATTCCATATAGGGCTCGATAAAAAGTTTAATCCACACATTAACCTGAAATCGAGGTGGCGTAATGAAAACTGCGGATTTGACTCGTTGCAAAATTACTGGTTTAGAGCCGTTAATTGTACGACTTAATTACGCCCATCTGAGGAAAATTGTGCATATCATTTATGTCCGTCAAATATTTTGGCTAAACGTTACTTTAGCAGTTGATATAAACAAAGAAGGCATTGTTATGTGAACTAAACAAAATGGCGTTTACAATGGTAATTTATATTTAATTAACGACTAATCGCATTGTAAACAGATAAAACTCAGAAGAAAAATGTCGTCATGTTTGATTTACATAAAAATATTTTGGAAGAAATTGTTGGTCGACTTGCATTCAAGACATTAAACGATGGGGATAAAAATAGGATTTTTATAGAGAATGTACATTAAAACAAGACCACTAAAAATATTCAACCCCTGAAGACGATGGCGGACTAAGACATCGAAAGGTTGGGACCTGTGGCCCAAATCAACACCCGGTGGGAAACTCGAGAACTATTCCTGCAGAGCATACGCCGGGAAAAAACTCAAATTATACCACGAACACAAAATACAGAAATAACCACATTCAGTCTGCTTCCATATCAACCGTCATGACATCTTTCCACGGGACTTTTAAGCGCCTTCAGAACACCCTCAACCACTTAGCCGACAAGTCACTGACAACAAGCCCAGCTTCTCCTCCACTCCGGTGAGGACGATTCCCGCCGAGCAAGTCTTCCTCTTTTTCCATCTCTCTGGAGGCCCCCATTAGCGAGGCAATACTGACAACCCGCTGCTAAACGATTTGGCCCGAAGCCAAGTACTAAACGGTGACCCCTTGGTCAAGAAGATACGCCCACATGAAACTTTACGGAAAGGGGTGGGAGCAACTCAAAGCACACCGCCAAAATGTTATCGGGTAAAATTTCTCGGTTACAGCGAGCAAAATATCTCCCCAACCCCGAGAGGGCCTCATTCATGTCTCAAAATACACCCGAAAACACTTAAGTCCCCGTAGACAGCTAGGAAAACCATAGCGGATAGCAGCTAAATAAGATACTTCTAGAGGAATGACATCTTCAACACAGCATAGGAAGCTAAGGAAATTTTTCATAGTAGGGCTAACTTAAGAATGAATGCAAATTTTCGTTTACAGATATTATTCATAAATAATGATAAAACAGGATATCACACGCAGTATAGAATATTTTTTGGATCTATAGATAAGATACTGGTTCGATATGGAATGAAAAACCTACAAAATTAGTGATTAGTGTCTTGTACGCATTCCTGAACGTTGTATTATGTTAACGTTTAACTTTCAGTGTGTGTTTGAACTACTACGTAGATTAAAAAAATTTAACGACCCTTCGGTACGTCCTCTCTGGCGAGTAAATAAATTGTAAATAGGTAACACGAAAGTTCGGTTGTCTATACGACTAAGTTGATGCAAACTGCAGATATTCATGGACGACACAAAGAATGGTTAACGGCCACGAGCAGGAACGTGTCCTGGCACAACGCCCGTGTCACTGAGGTCCCTCACAACAGGACTGTCCACCAACGCGCGATCCCGTGCCCACGCGAAATTCCTCGCCCCCAACAGACACTCACCGCTTCTCGAAAGCGAGCAATATGGGAGTATTTTCCCGGAAAACAAAATGCCCACTCAAGATTCCAAACTTATGGCCTCATTTACCTAAAGCGAGCCCACAGCTGCCGGGCTGTCCAACTTCGAAGTCTCCGTCGACAGCCTCCACTGGAGACAAGTGGGAGGAGGAAATCTTACGCTGGCCAGAGAGCGGTTTCATCTGACGAGGAATGCGAGATACGTATGCGCGCTGAAGATTCGTTTCCGCTTTCATAATAATTTCCCGCAGGTTATCCAGCCATTACGACTTAACTTCCAAGAAAAAGCCGTGGCCATCTGGGGGGTCATGGGATTAAACCCTCCTACGAAATATTGAGTGGATGTAGACTTTACTACTTATGAAGGAATCCATAAGACTATACCCATAACCCTTATGTAGGAATGTAGACATTATAAAGTAGTTTTTAATCATTACATAGTCGGATGCAGTAGAACATGTTAGTCGGAATAATTCTCTCCGTATTATTAATAGTGTCCTACCGATCAAGGTAGATTTCCATGGAGTACTTCAGAAGAATTCTGGGAGCCTCCCTTTCTTTCCAGCACTGCCTTCTTCAATTCACTGCAAGGCCTACTCCCTCTCAATCTATCTAAAGATCCTATTCTTTTCCTTCCCCTCCCTCGTTTCCCTAACATTCTACCCTCTAACATAGTTTTCAACATCCCCTTCCCGCTAAGTACTCCTCCCATCCATACCTTCTGTCTCCTCCGTATCTCATCTAAAAGCTGCCTCTCCTCGCCAACCGCATCCAGCACTTTCTCTCCGTATAACCAGAAAAATATTACAAGTGACGGACTTGGTTCGAAATAAATATTGAACATTATGAATATTAGTCGTATTTGAACTATTAGGCAAATATAGTGAAAATCCGATTTTTCGCATTCTTGAAAATCAATGAGCACTAAACATCGGTCGGGCGATTAATTTCAAAATGCTATTCATTCAATCCTCCTACCAGTAAAATTTTTCATATTTACCTTATTCTTTCCATTACATCCTTCATACTTGTCCGATATTGCTCATTCGAGGCGTTTCTCTGCCATTCTTCCGTTTCACCACCCACACTCTTTTTTATGTCTCAATCTCTCCTTTCACAACCCATACCCTTCAATTATATGGCTCACCTGCCAGTCACATCTCATTCCTAGGTGTTTTAGAGGACTTAGGTGTTTTATTCTCCCAGATTATTTAAAAATGTCTCATCCCTAACATATCACATCCCTTATACGAATATAATTCGTCTTAAGTACCATAACCCGAATGACTACACGATTTACCCACTGTCATAAAGAATACTATACCAACAACGAGCCCCCCGGCCGTTGATTAATATCTCCATTCATTTTATTCTAACAACGCATCATATTGCAAAAAGTTGTTTTAACTGGAATTTTTTTTATTGATTGGCAAATGTTAGCCCTTATGCACCACCTCAAACCATAACTTACTTTCATCCAACACGTTATTTTTTAAAGATAAAATAGAGGCATGCATCCCTTCCCGATTATTGATTACGGTAAGAGGTCCGATGATGGCTGAAATACGAACATGACATTCATTTCCGACTTAAGGGACCATCAATCTCAAGCAATAGCTAAGAATGCAACCCTAAATATCTTTCAAAAGTGTCTTCATCACCTGCATTGCGTCATATGATTTTCAATATGTCTATTAAATGATGTACCGTATTTCTCCGAATAAGGTCCCCCTCTTAATATACCCCCCCCCCTAATTTTGAGGCTTCAGTTTCGCGAAAAGTAAAAAAAAATGCGTTTGAATATACTCCCCCCCTTTACTTTTACCACAGGCATTTTCGGAAAAAAGGGGGGGACTATATTCAGACATATGCGGTACATTACATATTATTCGTAGAACGCTGAAGATCATGAAAGAAAGTAAAACGAACGACCCAACCAATCCAGAGGTGAGAACATTTAATGTCTAAAGCACGACGTGGAAGCGAGAGATCCTGGCTCAAGTCCAAACCAAGGTGATAGAAAATTTTAAACGTCAAGTCACATCAAAGCGGCACAAAAGGATTAAGGAGTACGGTAGATGATACAAGACGGAAGGAAAGAAGTAAACGAAGCGAGAAAAAATGAACAGCAAAACTAAATTAAGACAACTAAGTTGAATAAAATCCAAAGAAAGTTTTCTGAGAAAGAGCTGCTGTACGATGATATCCTTAGCTCTTGTCTTCAAAATTATCTTCTGATAATTTTATCGTAAATACTGGATTTTAAATACATTTTTATAGTGAAAGGTACATGCACTACTCCACAATGATTCCATCCACTATATAACGCCAGAATCAGTTGACCTTAAGTAAGTAAGTAAGTATTGGGAAAATATTTGAATGAAAAAGGGGTCAGGCCTTTGTGTACGGAGAATATCGCAAACTAATTAACCATAGTTTACTTTTATTTCCATTCATAGAGAAAAATCTAATGAGTAAATTCTAAGGGATGTTCAATTATAAAGATAAAAAAGTCTAAATGACGGGAAAAAACTACGAAATGTACAAAAAATTGGAGATATTTACACAATTTTGAAGAGGTTTTCGTAAATCACAATTCCAAAAATTAAACTATGCACAACACTTGGCAGTAAAACAGTAGCCATTATCGATTGAAAAACATTTTTCACGCATATTTTGGCACAAAAATTGAAGGGGTAGAATAAGAGAACGTTGAATGTACGGAAAGAAGAACGAGGAAGTGGATGGAATGCTTATCGAAAAGATGAATCTTCTGGATGCGATAAAGAGTGGTGGGAACGAATACAGGCGGCCGGAGGAATGCCAGAGTGGGCGAGGGAGGGAGAAATACTAACATAAGTGCGTGAGTACGGGCAAGAAAGAGAATGAGGAGTTAATGAATAGAAGTGGGACCAATGCCGAGATAAATATTGAGATAGCGTAGGACGACATATTATTCCGGAAAATGAAGATACTGTAGCATCGATCTCATCTTACACATCATAACTAATTATCATTATATTGAGTGGCATTCAAAGCAACATAGATTCGTATGAATCAGAACAAGTACTCATACACAATAGCAGGCACAGCTCATGAACTCAACATAGTATTTCGTCCGCCAAATCGGCATGTGGCTCTTCTTAGAGTAGGCTCTCGAGGTGTGATGAATTTTCAGCGGAGAAGCTTACGGAACATATACCGCGTGAGTCCATCATTGTGGTCTACAAAGATGGACATACGCGGGGCATATACAGTGAACCACTCAGCTGAATATGACCCATCTTTCTTCACTCTATTCATCAATCAACTTCCTCGTCTCTTGTCTCCGTTCCTCGTCTCCATAGTAATCAAGAAACTATTGTTTTTCCAGCACTTCCACTGCTGTTTAGTGGAAATAATTAACGTTGACACTCGATAATCTTGACCTGCCACAGGGCTGCTACTGAAGCATAAAATTTGGCATTGTTTCCATAAACTACCTACTTCTTATTTAAAAGTGGGCAATTTTTTTCAAATAAATTTATCCTTTACTCCAATCCCACATATTCAATTTTTATTTGTTAGATATGAAAAGGCCTGATCTCTCGTAATTAAATTCTCCATGCAAAACCTTATGTAGCTCCTTTCAGGAGATGCTGTCGTCAATGTGTGTCGCCATTACTCCAGTAAAAACTCCTAATGATTTCAGAACCATTACGAAGTAATTTCGATGATGAGCGAATCGAAAACGAGCCCCAATGAGTAAAAGTCACGACAGTAAATCACAACGTGTCATGGGGTTATCCCGCATTGTTAGTCCTGGATTCCTTTGACTTCCCACACTATAGTAAAGACTGTCGTGAAACACAAGAGAAAGCAGGAAACATGTTGCCAATATTTAGTTCTTTAACTTTAAAACTATTAGAGGGATAAGCAATGACGTTGTGTGACGATGATGATTATCATGGAATTGCCATTTTTTACAAGAAACTTGAGATACATTTCAATTTTCAATCATCAGTTGTATAGTCTGTAGTTCAATATACGCGTTGGAAAGTAAGAAAGAAAAGCAATAAACCTTGAAGTGAAGAGAACGAATACCCACAGCCGCCCAACAACTACCGTTTATTCAGCAATTGCAACCACACACTTATTGATTCCATCTGAGAGTTGCTTTGGTTAGGCAAGGGTAAAGCTCACCCCGACCTAGGCCACAGGCGTGTGAATTTCACATATTCAGGGTAACCCTTTCCCTGGACCCCCTTGCACTTCGAGGACTTTTGTTTGGGGTGAATTAAGCATTCACTCAGGAATAGAACCCGGGATCCCTCGATTAACAGCCAAATACTCTCATCACTGGTCTACCACGCTCACCCAATCTCAACCAATGATTCGAAATCCTTTCCGGAGATTTCAATGGAGGGAAGTCACCCGTTGAAGTCTCCGCGCGGTTTGGACGCGGAGGCATTTGAACCACGAGGAAAGGGCGCCAAGAGGCTATCCCCCCCTTTCCCCGCCATGCCTCCCCATTCCACTCGCACGGAGCGCCTCATTCAACTCACTTTCCGGACGAAAGGAGGGGCAAATGCCTCTCGGTTGCGCAACAGGCCACGCGGTCGGCTGAGGCCGTGGAAATACACGCGGCGCGCAGCGGTGCACATGCGACTCGGGGGATGCACTGCGGGCGAGGCGGGGAGGAGACGGTGAAATTGCCGCGAGGGGTCGACCGGGGGAGCGTCGAATCACTTGTCACCGCGCAATCCCACACGCGATGGTCGTCGTGTACCATTTTCGAGGGATGTATCGGGTCTCGCGGATCACGCGACGCGGGCCGTGAAAACAGGCGCCAAGGGCTGAGTGTGAGTCGCCGTGCCCGCTCGGTGGCCTTCACAAAGCGCGGCTCACTTAACGTCTCGTGGGAGAAAAAAGTGAGCAAAGTGCGCGCCAATTATGTATCACAATATGTGGGGCACAAGTGCCGCGAGAAACAACCGTATATTTCGAGAGTTGACTATGAACTCGTTTACGCGCTTTTCGATAAAAAAACATTTCATGACATGCCCTAGATCTGGAGAATTTCAAGTACTTATAAACCAGCAGAAAATTGCCCTAAACGATTCCTTAAAATTAATTTAAACATCTTTAGTTCGTCCACTTCGATACTTCCTTAAAAGAGACAAAACTGATGGCCTCTTTGATAAAAATTAAACATTTTTAAGCGGCAAGGATAAGAAATCACATTTAACAATTTCAGTTGTAGATCAGAAAACAGCATTTTGTAAGCCTAACAGATGCAATCTTCAACTTCTGAAGGAAATATTCTTTTGAACATGCCGCTAACACAAACACACGATGACGTACAACCACATGCGACTCATTAAAATAATGAATTGGACATAAACAGGCCTACATTCTATTTTTATTGGTCCACCTTTGAATTTTCATACCCTACCATACATTACACATTTTTTTCCGGTAATACATTAAATAAGCAAAATATTTAGCTTAATAATAGCGTAACACTTTAACCACTATTGACGTGGGCCATGTATCCCGTAATAAGTAACACAGCCATGATGTATCAAGCGACTCTCACCGTTGGCCTGCCACTGTTATCATCAAAGCGATTCCCACTAGTTTCTCTCTAGCTAAATTTTTCCCCTTCAAGGAGCAGGCAGCCTGCTAAGAGAACAGACTGATCCCACAGAAGATAGGTCCGAAACATGGTTGGACTCTTCTCAGATGCTGGATGGGCCGCGATGGCGACAAAACCTGCTCCGGAAGGAATACCCATATCAAGCCCCCGGCCCTTGGAGAAGTCCGGACGGATCTTGAAAACAGCCCACCTCTTCCAACACGCGTCCTGCCCACGCAGCGGGAGACGGCGAGCGACCTTGCCCATCCCCGGCATTTCCTCCACACCGCACCTCCAAAGCCTCTCACCGAAAAAAAAACTCTCGCTTTCATCAAAACGCGCGAATTCCGACGACAGCGGAGGATGACGGAATTCTACACTGACTGAGAGGAGGCGACAGGGGCGCCTACACACCCACCTGTGCGTTGCCACTGCGGGCTCGAACAAAAACTCTTCTCCAAGGTGATTTCTTTGAAGTGGGACTAATTGATATCTTCATTAACGGCTCAATTTGCGCCAACTGGAACTTATGCTTATAAGAACACACAAGATATTGAGGATTTCAATTTCAAAACGATGTGAAAATAATTTCTAAGAGTGTCAACAGAACTAAAACAAAAAGAAGCATTACTTCGTACCTTTTGCGATCCAAGACAGTAAAAGTTAGTATTTTTTAATAAATTGAGGCGTTTTATTCTTTGATTGACCACAGGTAATATAAGAGGCATCATTAGGGTTTGAGGAACGTGGGCCATTTCTGATCAAAACAAGCAGTAATTGCTTGAAAAATTGCCCTTATTCAACTCAAGACAGAAATATAATGAAACTACTGTACTTCCCACTAACCTTTGTTTGGCCTCTGTGAGTTTTGGCTATAAGCATTATACCACATTAATTTCAATCCACGATAATAATATAACACCTAAAATTATTCATGAAATGAAGCACTTACTTACTGACCAGCCAAAAGTAAGTTTCTCGTCGGCTATCCCTCCTAATGCGACTTTATTACTATTTCTTAAGAACTAATTGGAAGAGAATGCGACTAATCAGTCACATAACTAAGTTATCTACGCAGCTGGATCCTCGTAATGGGCCGGCTCCTTTTTTCTAATCCAATCAATCTTCAAAAGCGAACCGCCAAAACCAGTTGTGTTGTCACTCTCCCAGACCACGCAATTCGCCATGAGTGACGGCGGAGCCAACCCAGGTCGCTTATGGCGTCAGCAAGAGGTATACTGGAGCCAACATAGCCAAGCCTTGCTTCAGACTGATGTTCGCACTGTGCATGCAAAGACTGGCCAGTGCGAGCACCACGAATCTCTCGCAAGCGCATCCAGAGTCTTAATGGGGTTTCATTGTGAAAAGAAGAACACATCGCCTTCTAAAGAATTTCGAAAAATGCCTTACTTTTTAAACTTTAAACTTTTTAAAAACTTCCGTTCCAAGCATATACTTCAATCTATAAATCATTTTCTGGATATATAATTTTAAAAATGGAAAATTCTCAGGATGGGCTCCCGTGGGAAAGAACGTCTATTAGCAGACAATCACTAAAGTTGTTTTGGCAAATTATTAGATGCATCACCACATAAAAAGCACTATATAAATAATGCAAAGATAGTTTTAACGCCGCTTTTTGGTCGAGTTATTCACTCGGAGATTATACCCGAAAAACTGATTAGGATAGGTAAGAGTAAAGCTCACCCCGTACTAAGCAACCGACCTGAGACATGCACAAATTTATGGTTCGGGGATACTCTTCCAAGGCCAACTCAAACAGCAATGCGGAATGTCCAAAAGCTCCAGCCGGACTTGACTCCGGAACCAGTAGATATGAAGCCCAACAATCTACACTGTAGTACACCACGTCTCGGTGGCAAGCATGAAAATACCTTCATTTAGGCCAATATTCAATAAGTACTCAAATGATTACAGCGGGTTATGGCGGACTGACAGCTGGAAAAAAGTAAATTTAAAATTGCATGCGCGCCATCGCTCACTATTGTTATTGAAGGTATTCTTTAGCGCTTTAGCCAGTTAAGCTACCGAGACGTCATTCCTCTCTGTGGATATTTGTGGACACATTCGGACAAGAATCCCAAGGATCCCTTTCCCAATCCTGTTCAAGGCGAATGACTTTTTTCTCCGTGAATTTTTCGCACAATTTTCACGCATTGCGGGTACTCCCGTAAAAGTAATCACCGTGGCTAGTCCCGGTGTACTTTAATTAGGAATTTTTGGCGGAACCGCTTCGAAATCATTCTAAAGGGCACCTCACCATTCGGAGCTGGAGGCTTGAGGCGAACAATCGTGTCACCGTGCATCGTCGTCCACAGATGCACTTCACGGATGGGGGAGGGGAGGGGGACGGGGAATGCGGGCGGTGCGCACACGCAGCCTATGGCATTCCGGGCGCGTATCCGCCGCCGAAGAGGTCGCGACCCCGCGGACCGCGCTAGGGAGGGAGGGGGGAAAGGGCGGAGGGCCGCCCGTTGAAAAGACGGGAGGAGGCTGGGAAAATTGCCACCGCGGGGCGACTCTCTTAAGTGCACTCCTAAACGGGGAGAGCAAGAGAGAAAGAAAGAGAGGCCTTGGCGTGGAGGGACAGATGGCCGACTCGATTGGTGCAACTCGAAAAGCCGTTGCAAAATTTCGCTCCTGCCCACTTTTGCGATTTATTAAGGCTTCGAACGTCCTTCGCACTTTTTTCTCGGCTTTTAGATCACATCTGTGCGGATGAAAACTAAGTCAACAAATAACGAGCATATCGATGACTAAGTTCTAACAACACGTATCTCAAAATTTGGCTGGTTCGAGACAGGTATCTGAGACAAAGTAAATCATCATCACTGGTCAACAATCCTAAGATTGGTTTGACGCAACTCTCCACTCAGTTCTTCTAAGACAAAGTGTAATGACATTTAAAAAGTAAAATTCATGCAAAAATCAACCCTTTATTTGCAAATGTATGCTTCTTCTTCAGTTTTATGAATTTTTGGTTTTTAATTTCGGCGTCCAATTAAAAATATCAATCGTCTATTTTGCTCTCCTGAAAAGTTGCTATTTTTCAGATGCGTGTTGTTAGAACTTAGCCAACGATATGCAATGTCTGGCTATTTACCGCCAAACAATGACAGTGAAGATTTCTCGGGAACGGGATAGGTCCTACGTATCTCCTTCCAACATTCCGAGGTACAACACGCCAATCGTCCTCAGGGATTCAGGAATCTAATGATTGGATTCCTGAACCATGAGCGAGTTACATATCGAAATGTAGAAAGAAGACATGAAGAATGTTACCCGATGTGAAATCCATGAAATCTTCGTCGCCAAATATAGCGTAGGTTTTCGTGAAGTATGCTCGGGATGTCCAACGGCTGCAAATCACCAACGTTTCGATAGATCACTCTTCCATCATCATCAGAGTGAAGCGTTGAAACGCTAATACTTTAATACGATTAAAATATAATGTATAATGAATACAGTGGAAATCCCGAGAAGACTTCACGTAAAAAATTCTCCGGGAAATCGTTACATCATATTATACAGCACGTATGTTCTCACGATTTTAGGTGGAAGAAGATCAATATTCAATGAATTTACGATGCGGAAATTTATCTTAACAAATATACAGCTTCATAACTTTTGCATACTTTATAATTTTTTCTGATTCTCTCAGCCATTAGGCTAGTATGGCTGATTAGGTTACGAAAATTCAAAGGAAATAAGCTGAAATAATTTTCATTTTGCAGGTTAGATCTCACCCCAGACTAAGGGACGGACGATGAAGTTCATACTTTAATAGTGTGATCCTTTCTCTGGGCCACCTTGACCGGTGAGGAAAAGCTTAGAAAGACAGCTCATAAAACAGAATGACAACTATGCACCTCTATATTTCTATGAGAAAGCATTAGAAATACATAGCTAAGGATTTCAAGGCTTTCCACAAACAAGTTTCACTGGAACTAAATCCTAAATTAAAGCACTAACACAAATAAAAAACATTACTAAAACTAAGAGCCCATAAAAAAGCAAACAAACAATTTTCAAGACGTCGGTTAAAGATTTACTATTGAAATTACATCAACCTGTCATTAAATCGAAATAAGATGAAAATGTCATCTGAAACTTGATATACTCTCCGCCTTTGTGCTTAGAATTATCATCCTCTGCCAGTGCAATAGACTAGAGACAAACGTTTGAAAATGGACTAGTAATCAATGAAGTAGGTCTAATAGTCCACGCATTTTTTCCTAGAACGATCAAGCTAATTAGTCAAGTGCATGGAAGAAAATCCCAGTAGTCTCGGGAGTAAATTCTAGGCTGACACGACGCCAATTGCTACGCGTAATGTTAGCGAATGGCAAGCAGAGGGAGGGGAGAGAGAGCGCAGGTGTTTACAGCCACAATACCAACACCGAGGTCATAAATAACAGTGCTAATTACTCTCAGAATTATATTTATTTAAGAAAACCGTAGCATTTAGTTCCATTAATTAATTATTTAAGATAGTGCAGAAATTTAGAAAACGATGTACTAACAGATCTCGCGCTTGGAAAGCGATTAGTATAGATAGCTCATACATTTCCTTCCACGCATAAGGAGGGCAGATAGGGACACGTTGCCTACGGATGGCGAGAATTCTCGTTATTTTTTTCCCGAAAGTTGCGGCCGGATGACGTAGATTCTCGTCATTTAGGCGCGTCTACTTAAACAATTTCAAACCATAATAAAGATTTTTGGGTGTACGTTTTCAGTTGTTGAGCGTTACTTACTATGAATGGACTTATCGTTATGTTTGATAAGGTAAAGTTATATTTTTGACATTAGCTTTTTCAACCATGTTTAAACCAAAGGCAGTTCGCCCAAATTGGCACATATTTTCAATCTTATCTCCTCTACGCAGGTACGTCGTCCCTCTATATTTAAATATCCCGGTACGCAACGTGTAGCAAGTAAGAAGCATTCGTCGGTCGATCGAAACGCTTTTTTTTCCTTGGGCTGATCAAGCTAATTTGGCATCAGCATGGGAAATTTTTTTTCGTAGTTTCAAGAGAAAATTCCTGGCTGACACAGAGCCAATTGCCGTAAGCCGTGCGGAGCGACAGGTAAGAGGCCAGGTGTTTGGGGCTGCGACACGCGGGTTTCGAAACAATCGCGAACGAGATGCAGGGGGCAGTCACGACTCGATCGCCGTAATCCAAACGAGAACAATGAAAGGAAAGGGGACAGAAGCCGTCACCAAGACTACCCACGCCACTACTGAGGCCTCACAACGAACGCAGTCAAACCACAACACACGGACAAAGAGACGCACGCTTCCCACAAATGCCGCTTTTCGTCGGGTGGCAAACTACGTGGGTTCGATTGAAGAGTCACGGATGGATCACCGTAATGGGCGCTAAGTGACCACGACGGCCGCCGGTAGCCCAGGAATTCAAATTTTGTATTGGGGAGGGGACAGGGCCAGTCGCAAGAGAAGTCTGGAGGGACAGAAAGAGGGCTAGCAAGTTCACGACCAGTCAATTAGCATGGAGAGGTCTCGCACTAGACCAGGACATACAGCAAAATATTTGTCTCATAAATATCTAATTAATTACGGAAACCATGATCTCAGGGCCTCCAAGCATTTGGATAACGAAAAGTGAGCTATGAGACCTAATGAGAACAGATAATAACAGGAAAAGGAACCTCATCATCATCCCCAGTCAACAATTCTAACATTGGCTTCACGATGGAAGAGGGTCATACCGGTGTTACTACGAGATTTCAACCCGAGACTATGTGATAAGTAGCCAGGGGTAGCCTATAAATGGTCAAAACCCATAATGAAACCAAAAACTAGAATTGCGTACTTTAGTAATTAAATGAATAACATAATTTTTTCGCTTTCAATATTACATATTACCACGTAAATTATTGATCAAATCGAAGAACCATAGCAAAGGGAATTGTAAAACTGACGAACAAAATCTAAGCTATTGTAAAATTACATAACTTTGAGTATTGCGCTTATTACTGCTTACAGAATCTACCGCCCCTGTCATCTAATCAACGAAAAAAGCGTCACCATACGTAATGAGGGCATTTTTTTCAATAACATAATAAAATCCTATCTGATTCATTCCATTATTAAGTCATGCTGTGAACAAAATATTCAATTCATATGTGCAACTTGATAGGTTTTGATTACCTAATTAGTATACGAGAGTATTTTTTCTATATTCACTTAGAATTTTAATACAACCAACTGCGATGACCTGGGAAAGTAGCTGTCGTTTAATTTGCATGATATTTAAATTACAAGACATGAAAATTCCGCCGTTAATAAAATATGACACATTTATTCCTCTCAGGTCGTTGATTACTGTACGTTGGAATGCTTGAAAATTAATAGCGTTAGTCCCGCACCATTCTACTGTTGCAATCTGAACCTCACTATTAAAATAATTACAAAGTCGCGACCGAAACGCAAACAAAATTCATGCAAGTTATCAAAAGGAGCCGTAAAATTTATGGTACGCAATTAAAGACTGAATTCACAATCGAAATAATAATCGATATGCAATTTAATTCAACGTAGCGATATCGCTTGGAAACGAAAACGGAAATTATGCCATCGCGAAACAACCGCTACTCCAATTGAGATTACAGCTTAGAGCCATAACGACCGCTATACTTGTATGTATTTCAGTCTGGGGCTTAAAAAATTAAAGAATGACGGGGCCATGGTTACGTAATTTTAGCTGTACAGATTGAAATTGCCCAATTACGCCAGGAGTTGACAGCGGTAATCATGAAGATGGACCTAATAAAGCAATTATGATTGTGTTTAAGCCGATGCCGAAAAACAGCATTATTGATTTTAAAATATCAGAGTATGCTATATTAAAACATTTTCCCAAACTTTCTCTTACGCATGCACAATTACTCCCACGT
Organism: Ischnura elegans; assembly: GCF_921293095.1. Taxonomy (NCBI): domain Eukaryota; kingdom Metazoa; phylum Arthropoda; class Insecta; order Odonata; family Coenagrionidae; genus Ischnura; species Ischnura elegans. The sequence goes on from NC_060248.1 coordinate 18,781,463, forward strand.
ACGTGAGACTAAAGAATAGAAAAGAGTACATCTATTTCACCTTCCTTCACATAAATGTGAATTTAAACCATGCGTTGCGCTAAATAAATTATAATTCTGCAAACTCTCGCACACAATATATAATAATAAGTACATGGAAAGAAATTCGCATGAAGAATGTTGGAGACAATATAATTACCATTTCTATTTTCAACTAGAACAGTGATTAAAGGACTGATATAAGAGGGATGCCGAGTAAAGTTAAATCCTATGCAGCAATACCAAATAAGAATCACATCATCTTTTTGAGTAATATCTTTAATTTCTTAACACATGAACTGAATTGAAGGGATGGAAAAATGGTATGCTATGAATAAGATTTTATTACAGTATTCTACCGATTAAGGTAGGTTTCCATGGAATACTTAAGAAGCATTCTAAGGGCCTCCCCTTCCTTCAACCACTTCCCTCTCCAACTCACAATACGGCCTACTCCCTTTAATTATATCTAAAAATCCTATGAATAAGATGAGAATTTAATAGGAATTCTAAGACTAGTTACTATATATTGCAATTATCACACAGATAAATGGTAAGCCACATGAAAATTCTCTTTAAGGAATATTCTGCACAGGCTGGTTGATGACCAAGTAAAAAAATCTCCATTCTTCCCCTATTTCAATCATCATTCCTTTTGCGATCGTTGGGTAACTGCTGAACATAGAAAATGACCAGGCCAGGACATTCTGGGGTGAGCGAAAACTCGCTTGAAATATAAATCCTCTTGGGAAATTGAGTGAGCGGGACAAATGCTGGCTGTGATAGCATCACAGAGCTTCCTTTCTCTGGCAAATGCTAACGACCATCCACTCGGACTCAGCGTCACACACGTCCTCTAAGACTTCCTCTTTCAAGTGAATGCCGCCAATATGCTGACGATCAGAGAGACTGGGCAGGAAGAAAGATTTTGAAGACCGAGAATTCAAATATAACAAATAAATTCCGGGATCAAAAAAAGACCACAAGTTTTGAATACAAAATTCCAATCGCAGAAGCATGAGTAGCAATTATCCGACACCGAACCGAACCGGATAAAACCGAATAAATGTCAATCATTATCGTGGTTTGGAACGCAAGCTTTCCTCAGGAACTTCAAAAAGCAGTCAAATAAAAATTATCCCATCCCAGGGAATTTTACGAGCTCCATTACAAAATATGGAGGCCCACGTACGATATTACAAAATACTCAAACAAACGATTACACTTGGGGATGATACATATTCTGGACGATCAATACATTACTATCTAACTACGCAATACTAAAAAAGATAATGCATACCAAATATGACGAAAATGTGCCATAGTTGAAATTAAACCAGGAAACGTACAAGAGTACGTGTGGTTCACAAACCACTAACATCAGAGCCAATATCTTTCTCAATGGTTCCTCATTTGAGAAGCCATCTTGATATAAAACATATATAGCTTGCTGAATTAACCGGAGATAACACTTCAGGCGTAAAGTAGGCAATTCAGCCCGGTCGCATTACTTGAGCAGCGAAAAACAGCAGCAAAGTAAATACCAGAGCACTGACAATGAAAACAAAAGGTTATAATTTGATGATCCTTTTGCAGACAGCGAGAATGGTTGAGACTTGTGCATACTGAAACTATTCAATCAGATAGCCATTAATCCCAAAATTAAGCCGGAATAAGGAGCTTACCTTTTCTCACTAAGCAAGTGAGAGCTCTGACGTCATGTAACTCATGAAAGTGACGTTAATCATCAGTCGCCATTTTTATGAGCGTAAAAACAACGCGCTCAATTCAGCTCACTTCCGACGGAGCGAAAGGGAGGAAAGCAAGCGAGAGTCATGCTGCAAAGTGTTGCATTCGGTACCTACACTCTTACCTTGTAATCTTGACTCCATGATCCACTACTCACCTCTTCCAAATGGGCGTACAAGAGGCATGATTAAGGGGTTTAACCTCTGAGAAGGTTTAACCTCCGGGAAATTAGGTATAAAGCTGCAGGAAAATGGGAAAAAATAATCCGTACAAAATGTGAGGAAAAAACGAGGCACAATAGTCCAAGTGAGCCTACCACGAGGCGTCCTCATTTTGTGAAGCCATCTCCAAATCAGATTCGCCAAACGAGGATTCTAATGAAATAATCAGCCAAATACAATGAAAAACAAGCCATCGGAGTAGAAAAATACAGCAGGCCCTGCATGTCTTCGCACGAAAGCTCAGCATTTGAAGCAGTGCTCCAATAAAAGCAGGTACGAACATTACAAAGGTAGCAAACAGGTCCGCTGATAAAGCAGGAACAAACGTTATCTCGCCAAATCCCGAGTCTTACCACTACTCCGCTCATTACGGAGGACAAGAGCAAGCTTTCACTACCGATAAAAAATTCGCAGACGTATAAAGAACGCAGGATAAAAAAAGGAGGGAATTTTTAAGAGCGAACGGTGATAACGGCGACAGAAGAAACAAATCAACTTTTTACGGTCAGATAAATTCCAAACCGCCCAGGAAGTCTGCTGCCCGGAGCGTGTGGAAGGGGTGTGACACGCTGCGATAGGCCCGATGCCTGACCGAGTGCGATCCAGCGATGCGAATAGTAGTATATCTGCCGAGTGCAGAGAACACGGGTGACAAGGAGAGCGGACCCCGGGAGATGTTGGGGATGAGGACAAGGCAGCCCATTAGCCCGCCCACCACAGGGGACGGATTCGGATTATACGACGGGAGTCACTTGTGGAAAGGGCTGTGGCCGAACAACTTCGCCGGGAGACCGCCCAAAAAGACGGCAGGCAGCAAAGCAGGTAGCAAGAGCAATCCGAGAACAAAAAACGGTCGGAATTAATTGGACCGCGGAGCAAAGACCTCACAAGCAAGACAAATATGCATTAACGTTTGCCTGTTCCGTTTTCATTTACAAATATTTCCTACATGTAAGTAAATTTCTTGCGACAATTTGCAAAGAATGCTAAAATTTAAAAAAAAAGTAAAGCGACCCATAAAGTTTCTGATTCTAAAACGAGGGCAGCCTAAATTTATAGTGAGATAAGATCGAGGAATTTTGCTTTTATAGGATTGAATGGGCAGTTCCTCTCCCGCTTACTCTGCTAACGATATAAGTTCTTAGGCTACGAAACATATCCATCCACGGGAGAGGTCTACATACATATTAGAACCTCTCAAGCTGCGTCAAAAAGTTTGTGTTAGGACAAAAAGAAAGGATCTCCTTTAACGAAGTTCCGCCTAGCAATTATTAAAATCCTTGATGCGTAGTTTTCCGCGGCGTTGTCTAGATGATGTCTCCATGTTTCTGGGTTTCACCACGTGGATTTTCTTTGTGACGACAGTTTCTCCGGTATTCCAACCGGCGTCTTCAGGTCGATCACTGATCAGAAACTGTCGTCACAAAGAAAATCCACGCGGTGAAACCCAGAAACATGGAGACATCATATTAAAATCCTTTATTAATTGGGGAAAAACGAATTTCCCCAACCAAACATTCGGCACTATATCTCTCTAAATTTATCGTTTCTGTCGGATCAGGAAATATAATGGGGTTCTAATATGATGTTCTCCAAGTCGCTTGGAGAGATATCTACTCAATTGCTCAAGCAACCTTAACCTAGCGCGCAACTTCCGAGTCCCTAGCAGTTCCCAGGCAAATTCGTTTAACATCTGTATAACGCTGCTCTGTTAGCCCGAAGCAGTTTTTAACGAATCGCGAAGCTCACCTTTGTATTTTGCTGAGTTCACCGATTAAGAATTTCGGCGCAGTGGAAGGACAGTGGTCAAGCAACTTCCCAAACACTGCTTCATAAAAGTGAGATAGGCAGCAGGTAATAATTTGTGAACCAACACGATCGAAATTAATTCGATTGCGGGGCAAAGACCTCCAACTGTCCATACAGGCGTACTCACCGGTTTATTACACGTGCCTGAGCAAGTGCTTCCTTTATAACTATGAAGAGACTCCTTACAGTCAGCAACACTCACTTCGAAATATCTTTTATAGCATACATATTCTTAAGGAGAATGGCGAACGGCTCCAAAAACAGGGGCTGATCGGAAGACTGCTATCAAAATGAAGTTAGCCTACCCGAAAACATGGTGGAGGAATTTTTCGCTCTACAAAGTTGTGCAGTAGTTTCTCACATTGGGCCTTAAACTCTGTGACTCTAAGAACTACGAAACACTAAATCAAATTCTCTACGTGAGGACCGACGCTACGAGGCTCTATTAAAATGTGTGCTTGGGATCCAACGGTCAATCACATACCTCGTAGCTGGATAAGCAGGCTATCTCGTTACAGTTTTGACCCAAATACAACAACGACAGAACACTTAGCACTTTTCTATTGAAATAAGGGCAGACAACCAATGAAAATAAGATGAAAACGCCGGTATTCAAAACCATTAAATATGGAGACCACCAGTTCTATTTATTTAGTTTCAGGTAAAATTGAAAGTCGTTGGGAAACTTAAATTCAGAAATATTTTTTCCTAACCTTTTTTTTATCATCTAAGAGACATGGATTCTCCCAATAATCATCCAAAGAAACCTATTTTGATACCTCAGGGTGAGAATTGAACGTTTCTTAGCTCAGAAAACTCTCGTGAGAACGAAGGACACAATGATTGGCAGTTCAAGGGTTAGCTTTCAGATATCGACGCCAGCCAGCAAATATATCAACTGGACCACTTACTCAGTCGTCACGCGCGGGAGTTGTATCTTGAAGAAGGGATAACAACTGTTCACAGGGACCACAAATCCCTGGAGGCAAACACTGTAGGCGTGATGTCACATTTAATGAAGCTATTTCCTCGGAAACCTCCACTATTATCCTTTCGCGGCTGACCTTTCATCGCTACATCATCAGAGACACTCCCCCTTACTTATCCCACACGAATTAAAGAACGCAAGAGCACGCAAATGACTCGTCACGCGGAAGGACGAGACAATTTTCGAGAGAAAATAAACGCTTAGTAGACATTCCCAACGAAAGGAAATACGCAATCAGAAATTCATAGCGAGTAAATTGCAGTACAAAGACGTTTATGCCATTCTAAAATTCCCAGTGCAGGAGACATGACTCATGAGGAATGAATTTATCGGTCAGTCCCACAATCAGTGAGAAACACCGATTCGAACATATTACCTCAAAGCTGGATGACCATACCAGATGGATGACCAGAACTACCATCGCAACACACACGTATGTACACACGTCAGAGAATTAAATCCGTAATTACCACTTCAAATTGTGATTGCATCACTTTGAATTTGTAAAGTAAAATTAAATAATTTCCTAATTTGTCCGAACTTTTCCCACTTTTTTTACGATACTGAATGTATGCATGAAAATAGGCGTAGATTTTTGGGATGGAGGCCCATCTATAATTTGCATATAACCCAAACTGTAGGAGCGTAATATGAAAAATTAGTGTGAAAAGTGATGGGATGAGGAAAAACACGAACTTGCACATAAATATAATGCTTATCAAATGATTGTAATGATTGTTTAAACTGAAGTGGGGAGTTAACAGTGCTGTAGCAGATATCAAAGGGAATCATACCACTCAGAAGTCAAGAATTAGGTGATTTGTAACTTGCTAGTACGTTGTTGTAAGGTAGCAGTAACATAGATTACGAGATTAAAAAGGAGACTACGAGGATGACAGATTACGAAGATTAAGAAGGGATCTGCGTTAGCATAAGATACAAGAGTAAGGACTACAGCAGTTAATCTAATGTTTAAAAAAAAATACCCAAGGCAGTGGATAACTCTTACAATTATGTTGCCGTTCCAATGTCGTATTTTTTTCCATTGGCATCGAAAACTAAGACTCTCTCACTCCCTACGAGAAGTATGTGGTCCATATCCAGAATTATGTTTGGCAAAACTCTTTGGCATGACAAGTACATATTGGCATATTCTTCAGCTAAACCGTAGGTAATATTAATATACACGCAAGTTATGATAAAGCTACCGCAAATATTTATGCACTGTATACGCAAATCAACTACGCAAGAGCCCATCCCATGCTCAGTTCCGATTCCCACTTGTGTCATCATTAATATGAATAATTAAAATCCCACGTAAGAAATCCACTTTCTGTTTTGAAAAAAATATATTTTTATACGGCAGAAAAGTATTCAAATGACTGAATTTGGGTAAAAAATTATGCCACGTGCCAATAGACGAAAAACAAGTAAAGTAGGAGCGACTGAGCATTCCAGGAAGCAATCACGCACTAAACGATGGAAATTCAAAGAGAACTCCGCTCAATAGGGTAACAAGCGGAACGTGGAAGTCCCACTTCAGTCATCGCAAGCCTTGACCCGCCTATTGTCCATCAATCAATCAATCAATCAGTCAATCTATAGATTGATTCACGGAGGCATTGCGGAAGACCGCGGGAACCTGGACGCGACCAAAAACCGGGAGAAAAGGGGACAACGACTACCGCGAATGGAAGCACTGAGGAGAGAATTTTACTATCCGCTAAACAGAGGACGACATACCTCCCTACGTGGGCAGTTCCCAGTCCATAATTCCACGCAAATCGATTCCCTGACCTTGGAGACCTTGCCCGCAACCTATGAGCGCGCTTAAAAGGAAAAAAGGAGCTTACCCTTTCGAAGCATTACGGGCGGCAGTGTATTTGAAGGAGGGTCCAGCCCATAGGTAAGCAGAAGGATAGGAGGCGGGTCCTTGAAATCTGCCGGAACAGAGCGGAGCCATTTGAATTACAAAAGGTCCTAAAATGCTCGCGACGGGACAAGAACCTATGGAGTGGTCCTTGGTTCCAGCCACGGCATAGGGCAAGGAATAACAATTACTTGAAGGATAACATTGAGGGAGGCCTGGAAGATCCGGCAACCATTTAAAAAAATGAAAGTCGCATAGCAATTCCATCGGCGATATTTACATCCAAAAGACGTCGTTATTGCACGTAAAAGGAGGAATATTTTGCATAAATTGATTATGAATATATCATACCACACATTCCTCTTGCTATGAGTAATGAAACCTACTGCGCGAATGGTCTGTTACTATGACATTTGAATGGTTCATAATGTACCTTGAGGATACATTGTTAACATAAGTTAAATTATATAACAGCGATCATTCTTGCGTTTTTCAGTATTTTTTTTTCTAGAAATCATGTTAGCTATAAATGCCCAATCTCGGGCGTCATTGGTATGTGCTTCCGAATTCCCAATTTCAAACAGAATTCGTCTACCATTCTCGGAGAGAACAACCTCCCGAATATTTTTTCGATATTGCTCATGATGTTACGGAGCAACTTAATTACGCATACCTCCAGTTTTCTTCCTCATTTGGTCTCTTATTATTATTTCGGAAAACGCAAACAAAATATAAGAGTCCACTAAATCAAGCACCTAAACGGATGCACTGTATCTGAGGACATGGTCAAATTTGAAAATATGGCATTTGCGATGTATGGCACGTAAAATTTTATTCCCAAAGCGTTTATAATATAGTACGAATCTCTTTGTTTTTTTAACAATTATTTTATCATTATTATTTTTTTTTATTATTATCCTTATTATTAATACAACTTATAATTCCACTACTGTAAATATCATAATTTTCCACGAATATTTTCTTTCATTATCAAGTACCATTGATAAAGGCGTGCATGGCAACCACCTGAAATTCAATAAAATGCCGGGATATGGGCAGAAGGGGTCATAGGCCACACTTCCACGCCTCCGGCTCGATCGAGGCCTTCCAAGACACCTCCTCTTCCACTCAACTGCACCCGCGTCCGCCTGTGTCACCCTCTCTTGCGCCACAGATCACGCTACGAAACGCAGTCAACGGAGAGCAATTGAAATCAGATCCTTGCGCAGACGAAGTACCGCCGCGAATCCATAAAACGCTCCGACGGCAAAAGGGAAGGGAAGGACGCGTCGCCGCATTTCGCGACGGGCCGGAAAAAAAAGGAAAACCGCGGCAGCGAGGACCCCCGACAGACGCCTTCGCTGCGTCCGATATGCAATCGCCAGGAGACTGCGAATATGCAAACAATGGAAAAGGCGAGAAAACGGAGGCGCAGACAGTAGTATTATACGGATGTAGCACCTTGACTGCACAATCGAAAACAAATACTTTTGGCCAGCGTTTCAGAGGTTTTTGATTCATTAATATATTCATAGACGTATAAAAGTCGAATTAGGGTGGAATTTACAATTAATATTCGTTACTCTCCGAGAAATTTCTTCATTTATCATTGCTCAGGAACCATTTCATAGCGAAATCTTCAGGTTGTGTTAGGCAATAATTGATGTCACCCGAGTGTCTACATTATTTCGATCCATAGATGATCCATTGACGTAAAAAACGGTATTAGGGTAGAAATAACAAAAAATCTTCGTTCCTCTCCAAGAAATTTATCTATTTCTGGTGGTCCAGCTTTCATTGGATGGCGACATTTCAGGTAATACACATTAGGCACTAGATTACGACACCTGGGTCGTAAGAAAGATGAATTTAGTCTACCGTTAAGAATTGTAATTTCATTGATTCCAAAATAGAGGTTCGCCATGAAGCTCATAAAATTTGTAATGCAAAAATACATGACATCAAATGCACATATTAATTTGAATGAGCATTGCTTTAAGTTTACTAAGGCCACCGTAGCACCCATTTTCATAAAAGTGACGTACTCTGACTCCATCACAGCATTCATTTTCTAATGACTACAAAAATTGGTAGCGAGAAAACTAGAACGGAACGTTTTTTATATTAAAACTTTTACACTATGACGCATCATGAATTAGTTTTTTAAACCTAACATTCCACCTACAATGAACATTTTTCACATTAACAGGCTAGAATTTCCATAATAATAAATAGTAAATCGCGGATTTGCTAACGCTACTTCCAGCAAATATGGGAAGAAAAGACTCACTTGCGATCGCCAGTGGATGAGGAGAGGGGATGTGATGAGATTTCCTTATACTAACTTTTACTACGGATCTCGGTGGAATCTCTTTTAACGTGACAGCGTTTTACGAGCAACCCTCCCCCCATTACGAGACGCCCTGTTGCGTTCGATATGCAATCGCCAGGAGACGCAAACAATGGGAAAGCCGAGAAAACAGCGGTGGAGCCAGTGGTTTCCTAAGAGAAGAAGGCATGCCCTCCCTTTCAATGCATTCTCCCGTAGATCAACGTCGATTGGGCATCACGATTCCGTCAGGTTGCTCCAAGTGTCCACATCACACTTTGCAGTCAAGATAGCCGTCACAAGCGCCGTGCCACACACATCACGACGATGTATTCCGACAACAGCTGCCCCAGACAAATAAATACGTCCGAGTAGAGCGCAGTAATTTGCAAATAATATTTATGCGAGCTCGAATCAGCCGCGTAATGGTTCGTAAGCAACTTTGCAAGGACGGTGATCAAATAAATTCCAGCTCAGGAATGCAATCTGATTTTGATTGTCATGGCTAAATGAAAAAAATCACAGAGCCAGTACGATCAATGTTAAATAAACTGTGTATAAGTATTCACTGCTTATTAATTGACATAAATCGGTCAATTTTTATCATGAACAAATCACTGAATTCAAAACACGTGGAATTATTTTTCAGGGAAAAAGAGCTACAATTCAATTTCGATGCATACCATTTAGAACAGCGGGGAACTTGGTATGAAGAACAGAAAATAAAACGGTGGACGCTGGAGGCAATGTTTATTGGTATTACAGCGAAAAATACTCTCACTAAAAGTTGTAAAGTTGTAAAAATATGCATGCAAAGACATACACTTCACCAAACCACACTGACCGTCGTGCGGTTGACTATTGTGGGTTATCACTGATGTCGGAGCAATTACTGCGATAATTAATGGCTCCCCTCATTTAAGTAACGCTAACTAAAAACCGTGAAAAATTGCAGCTCCACCACAGTTGACAGGCAATATGTTTTGGAGGAGCCCCACATTGTGAATTTCTATAGTCAGAAAAAATACAATGATTACTCTAATTAGGAGCCCAAGGAGACAAACATAAAATGCCTTTAAAAGTTTTCTCCAAAAAACACAAAAGTTGTCATTATCTCCCACTACCCATTGCATCTCCTCTTCTTTTTATCCTCAATTCGTCTATCATCTCCATCCTCCCTCTTTTCTTTTTTCCATCCACAGTTCCCTTCACTGCTGTATTTAAAATCCCCTTCCCTATTAAAATATGCCCGTTCCAATTCCCCTTTCTCTTTAGTACAGTTCTCAATAATGTTCTTTCCTCCCCAGTTCTTTCCAGCACCTCCTGATTCCTCACTTTATCCACTCACTGCCTTCTTCACACCAACATCTCAACAGCGTTGATCCCATCTCTTCTTCCCAAGGTCCACGTTTCGCACCCTTACAACACAAAAATCTACACACAGCATTTCACTAGTATCTTCCTCAGCTCTAGGACCATACTGCTACATGATACCCTTCTCTTTTCATTAAAAGCTTCCTTTCCCATATCAAGTCTTGACTTGTTAAGTATACATGAAACCACATATTTCAATTCAATTGAAAACATCTTGGCTAAATTTTAATATTATCAGACAGAGCAGACAATCTCGAGCACATATACGGAGAAGGCAATACACAACTCACGTATTTTTCATGTATATGCTCCATTTATGGGTCTTTGGAGCGGGCAAACACGCTGGTGTAGACGGAGCCGAGGAGGTGCACGGGCTCACTGAACTTGACGCAAGGGTGGTATCCGCATTCTCGACTCGGCGTGAGGCCCCGACATCAGCATGCACGGGGAAGCACGGGCGAATGGAACGAAGCTCAGTCACAAGACAAAAGGGGAAAGGGGCAGCAGAGTTAAGGAGGCCATTTGGAGCAAGGTCATGTCCGGGGAGCGTGGAACGATTCCGAATTAAACCTGACCACGAATGACCGAATGTGAACGGGAGAGGAGGACGACCGAAAAGGGGAAAGCGAGGACCCCAATCAACATCATATTTCCTTTTCATACCACCAATTACCACTTTAAAATAATACGATTGACTTGTTTTTCTACACCTGTTTGTAACATACGGCGTCTTGGCGTCTATGAGGTTACTTATTACCTGGTCGTTATAAAATAAATCTAGGGGGAAAAACTAAGTTAATTTTTACTATAAAAATGATAACTAATGGAATAAATTGACGAAATTTTGATTTAAAAATGACACATGAAGCTGCTTTGGAAGTGGCTAGGGTCATCGCTTTTCTTTTTATTAAATTTCGGTTCTTCAACTCGTTCAGAGACAATGGCTCAATGAAGGAAGGAATCGCTCTCAGGAGTGTAAACAACAAAGAATCACGCCAAGCCCATGAGCGAGGCCAGGCCGCTGATCAAACGTGGAGACCATCTTGGCAGGAGTCGGTGACGTACCAACTTGTCTGCAAAGGTCTCAGGCCGCCGATGTTTTGCTACAAATAGTAAAGTAAGTAGTCGACAATTTAAAAATCGGAAAAATATAGGCCTCTTCATTTTCAAAATCTATCACAATCGGTAGTAAACAATGTGAACGAGTCAATCGTGTCAATAAACTGAACCGAATGTGAAATGAAAACGAAGGGTTGGAAATAAAGAGAAAGAAGGAATGTTAGAGAGGGATGTTGAATCGAAATGCGGGTAGACCTCACGCACGGGCTGGCAGTGGGATTGCGCCCCTGAGGGACACCTGCAGCCGGAGGCAACGGAGAAGAATGGACGAATGGGCGGGAAGTTGGATGTGGCCCAAAAAGAGATGGTAATGACAGAGAAACGACGACTGCTAAAGACGTCTCTCCTTTGAGGGAGCGGGCATGCGTTTACCCGGAGTGGCGCTCGAACAACAAGGTCCGTCGTGACGGCCTCCGGGGGCCTCTTCCACACTCGCCTCTGGAGGAATCGGGGAAAGGAATGGCGGAAAATGAAGGGAGTGGAGGAGGAGAGTCACGCAAGGGTGGTATCGAACCCATGGAATCCAAGAGAGAAGGATCTACAATCACATATTCATACTACCCCGCAAGCCGCCTTAATAGGCGTGTGGCGGGAGGTGTTAGGACACAAGCCGGTAACATATAAAAAGGGAATCCTCAAACAATGTTCCACCTAGCGAGACTAGCGAGTAGCCTACGAGTCTCTAGCGGCTCCCAGCCATCATTAACGTATTGAGAAAGATACTACAAATTCAAATGGAGGTGAATTTCATTCAAGATGTTTGTCTCAACATAGAAACACGTGCTTTATCTCAGAACACCAGCTGTTTACACATAAAAAGGAAATGCTTTAATGAAATGACGCTTGGCATTTATTTAAATCATTTAATGTTTGAGGGAAAAACTAATTCCCATATCTATCCGTTCGGCAAAATATAGGTCTTAATTCATCGCTTGTACGTCAAAAATCGTTACGATAGTGTTGTTAGTGTAAGTGACCTGTAATGTAAACTCGGATGGGAATCTCTGTCAGACCGTAGATTGAAAAATAGACTAAACCTTTAAGATAAATTCAAGAGCAGTGTCTTCTCTGACGAAGTTAAGAATATCATACGAACGCCAACATACTACGGTAGATCAGATCATGTAAATAACATAAGAGAGATAGACTGCAGAACAGACAGATCCAGAATGTCTTTTTTTCCACGATCAATACGAGATTTTAACGGCAGCGTTAGAACTCACAAATAGATTAGATGACTTTGTAGTGTAGCCTTCTAACTTATGTATACTTTAATGCAGCATGTTTCCAAATTTTATTATTATTCCTAACAGCATGTGGTAGTGTTACTTTTTAGTATGCGTGACGTTTTTTTGGACCGTGTGGTGTGCATGTGGGAAATCAATTGCATGCTGCATGCTGGTGATTGATCACCCCCTGCCAAACACCGTAGAGGTGGCTCGCAGGGTATTTTGTAGATGTAGATGTTTCTGTTGGACCTAAAAATACAGCGGGTTTCTAAAATGATGGTCTCCTTGTCGCTCTGAAAGATATCTGTTCTCAATTACTCTAACACTCTATGCCTAGCGTAAAACCTCCGAGTCTCTAGCGGCTCCCTTCTCAATTTGTATAACATCAGTGTAACAATGTGCGTACACCCGCAGTGGTTATTAATGCGCAGCATTCCTCTGTATTTTATTAAGTTCAAGGATACAATATCCACGCCGGAAGAATCAAAAGACATTCTGGGTAAGATGCTAGGCTGAATTTCAGAAATATCTATGCCATTAACAGCGAATCACTTACATCCTTTTCCAAAATATTTATTTAATGACAATTCCCATTACTTACGGGTTATTATTTTTTTATAGAATATAGTTTCACCCTTCAAATTTCGTGGGGTGTTATTGCTCTATCAATATGGGCAGATGAGATGACGGAAAAATTCCGATGAACAAGGTATATTTTCTCATAAATAGTGGGCGGTCACACAAAGTCAAAACGCTGCGCTTCAAGGCCAAGAGGAGTATAAATATTCCTGAAAGATTGCCCCGTTCTTGAGGGCTCCAACACTGGCCAGTTTCCCAAATAAGGCATCACGTTTCAAATTTACGGACATAACAGGAGTAATTTACATGAAGATGAAACCAGGCTTCCTGCGATGGACCTTACCGTGACCACAACTGATCATGCCATCGCGAAATTTTGGCGGTAGGAATCCTGAGCGTTCGTGAAGAATACACTCTCTCAGCTGCTGCTGCCGTAAAATGATCGCTTATGTAGTAAATACAAAGATAAAATACGGATCCAAAAATCCAAAACCTCAAGATTTAGATGCAGCGGAGAATCTCGGAAATACGAACTCACAAAGATCCAAGATATTCAGGAAGCTCTTGTACTTAATGAAAAAGGTTAGCGTGACTTGAATTCTATTAAAGGACAGAGAGCATGCATAGAAAATACGGAATCGATGCAATACAGACAGTAGGATGAATTGAAATCATGACGCCTTTCTACTGGTTTAATAACAAGAATAAATTAATTCAAAGATAAAAAAGCACAATTAAGAAAAATGAAGTTATTAATCAATGGGTAGAAATCAGATGGAAAGGCAGGTGAAAACGGAGAGTTGAGAATATTGCGTGAGTCAGATATGTCAAGGGCAGGGGAAGTTATAGAGAGGGTGCCGAGAAGGGATGTGAATGGTAAAATAACGACTATGCCGAATTGAACATAGAAGTTCAATGTAGAATGGAAGCCTGACGGGGATGATTAGGAATAATTTCCACGTAAATGTAACTTATCCTGTGCATGATCTGTGATCACGAAGAAGTACCCCACGCATAAAAAAATGCGACACAGTCTATTAAGATTCCCTAGGATGCGTAATTCCTTCACACTCCACGTTTTCGTTCCAGATGCATCTACATCTTCACACAGCTGAAGAGGCACATCACAGGAATGAAGGGAAGGCGAGTATTTAGCAGCTCATAAGGCAAGAACTGAGGCGAGGGAAAACTGATGAGTTCGACGTGAGCCACGAGCATAAATCCTGGTGCGATCGATTGAGCAATGCGGCGGCTGTTTGGTGCGTTAACGGGACACGCTGGGCCCACGCACGCGGGCGCAGTATCGCAGAGGCGGGTGTTGAGGAGGAGAGAGGTTGGTCGCGGCACGCCATCCGTCTTCATGACGCGGGGCGACAGCTGATTGGGGCGGACACGCGGCGGCGCTTCCTCGGCAGGCTGATTCATAGGGCGTCGAAGATGAGCAGCCGAAAAAACGGCCAAGGATAGGGAGTCGCTTAGAACGCGTCCGCGACTCCCAACACACGAAGCCTCCCACATTTTCACGCTTTAACACGACCACTCAAACTCATATTTTGAAGAGTTCGATTGGTTAATAGAACTTTGACGAACCACAAATTTCGGATCAAATAGTGGATTATAAAAATTGCTATAATTATTTCATTTCAACAAGAGTTACCACCGAGTTACCAAAACAAATTGTCAATTCTAATGTCCATTCTTTCCACACAATGCGTAGTAAATGCATTTCCAACGCTATTCTTAAAGCTAAGCTCGACTCAAGTAAACAGAATAAAATAATGATTTTTATAATATATATTTTATTCTTCCATGCATACATATTTTAATAAATCCCCTTATACTTCGAATTTTATGGCTACTTACATTTGAAATATTTATGTAACAACACATGCATTAGTATCGCTTCAGACATTTTCATATTACTAAATGACGATTTAATAAAAATAAGGTGAAATTCACTTCACGAGAAGCCACAGAGAGTCTATTTTAATGTCCCGAGAATGGCGCAGTCAACAGATGTGAAACGTTACCTTATGTTATGAAATAAAACAAGATGAATAGATAATGAAAATATCACACATTGACAAGAAAATAAAGCTTTCCACGAACAATCATAAGCCCTAAATTCACATCCACGGTAATAACGAAGCTGGACATTTACGGTACGAACCAAACAAAGCAACCCTGATGACCTTTTCCGAAAAAAAACATTTTCTCATACGCTCCATAAGTAGACGCAGAAAAAACAGGGCTGCTGATTCAAAACAGATGAGGATCGAATATATGTTATGCCCAGGCTTGTACAATCTCAAGAGGATGTGTATGACACCAAACTCATATAACTCGCATCGAATATATGAGGGCCATGGCACCACGGGGAGCAGCAACCTCGAAGGAGATGCGAGCCTTTCACCGAACATCGTGAAAAGATGTCACGCCGTGAACGCAGGCCCGTGATTGTCGCGCCTTCATGGATCATGATATCCAGATACGCAGCGTAATTGATGAGCGACCTGCTAGCCTAAAAGGTCGATATCCTGACCTGATAATTTACACACTCGCGGTGATCGCTAGGCAATGATGGAGTGAAGGTTGAAAAGTATCAATCACTTCCACTAAATGCTGATCGTAGCGTATTATTTTCCAAAAATAGCACTTTATCTTTCAACCCATTTTGAATGGATGCCGCTAAAATCATAAATGGATGTCGGATAAAAAGAAATAAATTGTTCCGTATCCCGTATGGTCTGCGTCAAAACAAGGAAAATTAGTTGATAAAACAGGGAATCTCTTGAGTCCACGTATTAAAATGTATACACAAGAAAAATTGCTTTTGATAAAACGCTCTCTAAGGAAAAGGATCTTCGAGCTGTTTATTAATGAATTCCGATACTAATCGAATGACTAAAGTAAGCACTGAGGACAAGTCATGGAATGAGTTGAATATAAAACTCAAAAATTGCGTCAAAATATGCGGAAAAAATTAGCAGTACTAAAGGAAACCCCTAAATTAAACTGCCTGATATACATAAAGTTAGACAACTTAAATCACTGAAATCTACACCGCCCAAGGACAGAATCGGAGAATCGGATACAGAAAAAACTCAAGGGGGGGGCGCAAAGGATATCTTGAGCTACCTTTACTTTGACCGTAATGAAAAATAACTAATTGTAAGTCTCATGTAAAGTTTAAGAAAGTTATATTTAAACTGATGATACGTATATGCAAGACAATGTAATTTAATGATATAAAAAACATAAATTGTGTTTCTGCAATGTAAAGCAATGCGGGCGGCTCCGCAAGGGTGGCGCGCGCCCCCCGTGCCCTCCATATGTATCTGACACTGCCTAAGGATGCATCTTGAAATAATTGAGTTGTTGCCCCTATAAATATGTACCTATTCATTTTAAAATTTCCATTATAGGAGTAAGAAACAACTTCATTTAGCCCTTATATGATTCACATTACCCGCATGTTGAATTTATGTAGACTTTGAACATCTCAAATATAGTGGACGCCCATGAAAAGAAATCTGAAAGTTGCCATATAGAGAGTTACAAAAGAGTCAGTTCCTAGCCTACGATTGGCTCAAGGGATGCATTTGGAGAAGAAAATCGTGAATGGAAAATGAGGATGGGCGGTTGGATCCTTTGTGGCATATCAAGTGAGCGCGGGAGATTTTAGGGGAAGGGTGGCGCGCGCGTGTCTATGTGACCAAGAATAGCCACGGAAGGAGGAGAGAGCGTTTGGAGATTGATGGCGCAGGGCTTGGGTGTGGGAAAGATCAACTCCAAATATAAGGCCAAAAACCAACTCCTCATTCATTTGGTTTCACGGGCTTTATTAAAAACAATGACAACAAAATTTGGAAATGCACATCTTGAAAAATAATTATTTGAAATAATACCTAAAAACGAATGCAATTCAGGTAGGTCAAGAATCGAAACGGCCACATAACTCTACGGAGCTGCAATATTTACTAAATATTTTGAAGAAATATTTCTGTCTAACGACTGAATAAATCACAAGTATTTTGTATTTGAATTATGTTCCAGGGTATTTATGAGCCATCCTTACTAATGTTTTACTCAGAACTTAAAGGTAAAAGATATTTAACAAATCAGAGGGAAAATATACTTTTATGATCTTTTTATTCACTTTACAATAAGGTTTTGAAGTATAATTGCGAAGAAGAAGCACTTACTGGCGAAGAATATCGGAATTCATTCATTAGTAAAACGCATATTTAATTGACCTGTCAAAATTATACCTGAAGGTGCAGTAAAGCGGCAAACTTTGTCTGGGGAAATTAGACGCAATGAATAAAATACATTTTCACGAAGTCGAGACGAAATTGGTTCAACATGTACGAAAAATCACTTCCGAAAGCATTGTCCAAAATTTTTTTCCCCAGAAGCTTAGTAAAAGAAATCACCTTTGTGTCGCTGTTAGCATGTATTTCAGTTTCGCACGGGTATGCAGCGGCAGTGCGACGGGCGCAATGACTCAGCGGAGATGGCCCTTTGGAGAGCGGAGGGAAAAGGAGGAGAGGGTGCGAGGTAAGGGTGGATATGACAGTGCTAACACCTAATGGGCATTATATAGATAGAAGTACACTCACAGAAATTCAAAATAATTTTTTTCCACTAAAATTCAGTTACGAACTGAAAAACATGCGTGATGATGTTCAAAAGAGCGCGTAGCGAAAATAGAGCGCAATTTAATAGGAAATTTTCTCGGGCACAAAGTGGCACCCTTCAGGTGATAGGCTTTCAGCAAATTTACTTCTGGATGAGTACTTACTTAGAATTTCGGCTTACCGTTGCATACATCCCAAATAAAAACCATCTGCGCGTATATTATTCATCTCGTAAAAGATGTGTGCTATAGTTTCATGAATTACCATTAGAAAAAATTACCCTGTCACGGTAATGGATCCACGGACCTTTGTCTTTCGGAACCTTGATAGCGTAGTGGTGTACGCAGTAGCCAGGAAATTCAAAGGTCCACGGTTCGATTCCCGGTCCAGGGGATTTTTTATCAAGGCAATTCATGTAAATTCCATCGCCGTTAACGTAGCAGGCGCGAGATATTTCACATGAGCGTTAGAGTTTTAGTCCCATATCGTCCGTCGGGTGCAATCACATGAGTAGAGTTAAAGAGTAGATACATGGAGATGGTCTGCCGCTGGGAGGTGGCAAAGGGGGAGGGGAGGTCAGAGGTGGGGTCGTGCGAGTATTTCCGGACGTGAGCACCCTCTGGTGGGAGAAGGGGGAGGTGAGAGTGAAGGGAGCGATGGTGGTGGACCGCCATCTCGAATGGATTCGGGGAATGGAGAGAAGTGGGGGAGAGCACTCCAGACTCCACTTGGGGAGAAATGGTGAGGAAAATGAACGGAGGGAAAGGGTGAGGGGGGGCAGGGGTTTCTATAAATGAGCACACGATTCGGACGTGAAGGAACAAGCGCACCATTTCACATTGAGATGCAGCCGGAAAGAGTGATTTATGAATCAGACAGATAAAAATTAAACGAGAACGCATTTTCAAAAAGCTCTAATAATTTTGCCGCCATACACGGAAACGAATCCAAAAGATCAAAGATTTCAAAATGATTTCAGTCAAAATGACGAATTTTGAAAACACGCTCCGAACCATTTCTGATATTCGACACTTTTTTCTTCAGATTGCCTTCTGCTCACTACAACCTACTTCATCTTTGCCATAAATAGAAATAACCAGATCCCCGACACAGTCGATATAAATACCGATTTCGACTTCCGCTATGTGCAGCATAAATTACTCAATACACACTAACGACGGTAGTTAATACATTTTAAATACACATCACAGGCTAAAGTAGGAATCTAACCTCCCCATGATTTTTCCTTGATTTCACTGAAAACAAGGGAATCAAGTCAATTTTTCGCTAAGAGAAGATCTAATTACCTTGATTATTTTGACAAATGGCGGTTGTATTTTTTCAATTTTCATTCAAATACCACCTTTAAACTGATGCTAATTCAGAGGAAATGAAGTGGAATCCACAAAAAATACCCTTAAAGGGGTGTGACCCGGGCACACCCGAAAGGACAGCACTTAAAACTCGTTCCGCCATTAAGTGGTCACTTCACCGACTATTTACGGTCCATCTACAATGACATGAATTCATCAACGTCACAATAAAAGGGAAAATACTGTGATAGGGCCGTTCCTCATGCCATAATGTTTCCAGGGAACATTAGTCACCATTCGCGAAAAACCCCAGAGATGGTCCGATTAACTTGTTCAATACGACCGCTAAGCGATAACTTCCGACGAATTACGAGATATCTCGAAGAGGATCATATTTCTTTCACTGCAAGAGGCAGTTAACTCGAGACGGATGAAAGCTAATGGGAAGATGAGGGCATACCATGGGAAATGCCCAGCCTCTTTGGGTCCACACCACGAGGGACTATTTTAATTAACATCGCGCGGTGGACCGCCCTCGGTAATCGCATGCGATGGGTCATTTGCGATGTCTCGAAAGGCGAGCTCTCGATAAGGATCGACCGCGGAGTAATTTCGATGAAGCGATTTATCACGACGAATAAAGTGCGAGCATTAATTAAAGTCTAACTTGGAAATACCGCTCACGAGTTTAAAACGATCGCCGGGAAATTTTCAAGCTAAACCTCGCGATGAGATGGTACTATCATCCTTCAAAGTTCAAATAATAGAGTCCCAAGCTTTTTTTGAAACGGACATAAAAAAATATTTATTTGAATATTTATTTGCGCATTTGCATGGAAGCCGAACGCGCACATTAATGATGCCTGGTCATAAATCTTGCTGAATATGAACTGCCCTGGGGCGATCGGCGGGCAAAAGGCAAGTCCAATTAATCGCTACTATACGTGCTGCGTGCATTAAGCAATGTTCTTCGGGACGAAGGGACGGCGAACATTAGCGAGAAAATATGTACCAGGTGACCTTGGATTCAGAAAAATAAAACAAAAATGCTACTCGCAGCTCCTCCGCGATTCATTGCGAGACAAAGGAAAAGTTTTTCACTCACTTTTTTCCTCGAGAGCAAAAAATACTTTCATTTCCCATTTCACCGAAACAAAGATTAATGGTCACTTCGAGGAATTCAAATAACACTTTGAAGGAAGAAATGCAAACGAGGGAAATAGTCACAGTCTCGGCGCCCGGAAGGCAGAAAAAACGACCACGCTCCGAGTAGGTGCCGATGAAACTGAGATTATGGAACAGAAAAAAATGTCATGAATCAACAAAGTCATTCCTTCACTAATACCATTTATATCCACGTAAATCAGGTGATGAAAGTTCTTAGATCTTATAAATCTTAGTAACGTTCGACAATTTTTCTACAAAATGGGTATGATAAATATGATAAATAAAATGCACACAATGTTCTTCACATGTATGCTTTTAAATATGTAAAATAGATGCTGAAATAATTCAAAGGCTCTAACCGACCTTCTTCTTATTCATTTCCGTAAGAATTAAAAGTAAACATTAGGTTAAATCCGAAATATGATGACATAAAGTTTGACGCGATTTGTATGTATTATTTCCATTGTGACTTGCGGTAAGTACGATGAGTTTAGTAAGCATTAAAATACGTATTATGTACCCAGAGCTTAGAAAGGGGAATACTACCAATTTATCAGGGCAATACGAAAGCCTAAAAAAACCTCAACATCCTCCAAACGATACATAATATATATTAAAACCATCATTACCAACCAAAGCGGTTCCAATGTGACGATGCCTGATGACAAGTTTCAATTATTCACGAATGTACAGGTAGGTACGCTAAACTATTACTGAACCTATGCACTCAACGCTAATGTGGCCCAAAATCTACCAAAACGAATGTTTCTATTATAGAAATACTCTTCATTTTTAATATTACATACTTAACCTAATCAACTAGACAGCACATCTGACCAGCAATTGGGAGATCCGGGATCGAATCCCAGCAAAGATAAATTATATTTTTCATGGCGACTTTCATCCTTTGTGTACATAATATAACCTAACGCTTACTATGTAAACATTGTCATGTGAAGACATCAATGTGAAATTATTCTAGAATCAGTTTAACCCCTGAATTGCAATAATGCCAACTCTCTCAATTATTAAGAAGTGATTCGACGATCAAAAGTGCGCTTAAAAACTAGTGACTACAAATATATATTACAAATAACTCACGAGAACAGAGACATTCTGCAGGGTGAGTGGCAACACTGGCTTACCTGGAAGAAAAGAAAAGAAATGCATTATTTCAAGTGGTCCAAACAGACATGCATTTACAAATCACACACAACAGAGTCATAGAACTTGGACAGCTAGGATAATACGAAACGGAATCCTACTATTAACCCAAACGTCATTTCAAAACCAGCAGTGTTTTTTTAGCTGATATAAATTATATAAATTGATTCATGCTTTAATTATGCTACTCTCAGAGAGAAAAGACAGAAAATTTCACGATCAGTCTTTCCGAAAATATTTTTAGTAAAAGAGAGGATGCTTCTGATGCCTCAACAAACGTGCCGTAAGTGTAAATTGCACGAGATATCGGTGCATTAAATGAACCTCTAGCACCAACTAATAAATATTATGATTTATGAGAGATTACATCAGATCATATGGAAAAGAACGACTGCTCTCCAAGAAACTGATGAAATGAAGGAGTGGCTAGAATTGTATAGAACCACTAACACTCAAGCGAGGTGCACCACAGTATTCGGCGCGATCACTGGATTTTTAAACGACGCAATTCAATTAGTTCCACGCCACGGAAGTTAAAAGGGAAGTTCACCCGCGACCGAAAGCCCGATGGGCTCACTTTCCGTCGCTCGAAGCGGTTCCCAACCCCTTTACACCGAGACCTCGTGAGCGAGGCTTAATCTTCCTGGATTATATTTTCCCTCTTTCCGCTGGCGGCCTGCAATTTCGTGGGCCTCGATAATCACTCACGGAAGAATTAATGAGCAAGTGGTTAGCTCGAATGCCTCCCACCCTACGATCTTATGAGATACCCGCTTCCTGTGGCATACGAAATTCACCGACCTACCATATCCATGAAATACTCGACCCCAGAAAATTACTAAACTGTGCCAAAACACGCCCTAATTTCTCATTGATCACCCACTCACAATTAGTCCTCGTCTACCACAGCATGTATGCATGCGAAATATTTACAATCAATGATCGCGGAAAGGGATCGAAATGGTGCAAGAGGAAATGGACGGTCTCCGAGAGATGATGTAGAGGAGGATTAGTTTCTTCATTTCAAGCCATGTATGTATAGGATAGGATATTATTCCAATAGGAATAGTAACGCTCTATGATCGTGGAAAAAGGAGAAGCAAGGTGGATCGTAAAGGAGGTGAAACTGATAGAGAAGATATAGGTAATGAGATGATATAGATGGCGCAAGTACTACGCAGGGAGAATGTGCTGAAAACTGTGATAGAGGGAAGGAATTTGGATTAAATTTGAAGGGAAAGGAAGATAACAGAGGTCTTACTTAAGAGTCAGGAAAAGAAATGCATTATTTCCAGTCAACCCAACAGATGTGTGATTACGAATAAACATGATAGTGTCATTAAACATGGATAGCTAGGATACTACTACAGGGAATCTTGCCAGTAATCCCATTCCACCAAGGCAACAGCGTTGATACTTCGCCATAAAAATTCCACAATTGAAGATGCCACAATTTACATCGTAATTTGCAAATTTTAATTGCAAAAATAGAACGCACCGTAGACACCAGGACATGGTCCACGCCGAAAAGCCGATTCTAGGGATGTTCAATATAATACCATGAAGCTAACAAAAACGATCAGATACTGATGCCTACCGATTATTTTAGTCTTTTTGCACTTACTTAGCAACGGTTGTCACTCTATTTTCAGCCGTCAGTGATCAATGCGAGCCGTAGAGACCATTGGCGTGGAAGCCGAACATCGCACGCATTGAGACGGCACCGCTATAGGATTCGCTGATGGTCCTTCGACAGACGAGACTAGGTTCATGGATAGAGTGATAGAATAATCAATAATAATACATAAAGATTTCTCGTCTGGTAACCCAAGAAACCTTATTCATTCTATTACAGAATTCTACTGAAGAAAGATCCGGTGCCAGTAAAGCACGGGATCTTTCTTCAATAGGCATGATGTTGGACTGAATAAGAAAATCCAAAGTTGGATGGAAGACATGCCACGCGGACGGATAAAATGTATGTACTTACCTGGTAAACTGACCTTAACCTATAGTGTGCCTATAATAGTGTTACCGCGATCAACACCACCAATGCCACCGCCTCAGGGTGGAGATGGAGTCGAGGAAGGTCACGCAATCACATTGGGGTGCGGGGATCGGTTATTTAACACTACGACATCGTGACTGCACGCCAAGGTAGGATAACAGTCCATGAGCACGAAGAGGATAAATGAACAAGATGAGCAATCAGCTAAAATATACACGAACTTCAGCACTAAAATATATCCCCCGCGAAACCTTACATTAGCTCATAACTATGCTTCTAACCCCCAGGCACAATGGCTTTTGCCAGTGATGCAAATCTAGCGATTGGTCCGAAAAACTAGAACCGTGTACGAGGAGGAGGGGCATTATAAATTATGACTGACTTGCGTGATTTGTTTGCAATGGAAAAGGTTAATAGGCAGAGAGAAACAAATGAATGTTAGGATCACAACGTTTGGCTATAAATGCATTTCCAGGCAATCATAATTGGAGACAACGCACATGGAAGATTCCGATGAACATCATGACTATCAGCTAAGACGGATTACTCCCAAAGAGAGACTATATTTTTTTCTAAACATAAAGATGTAAGTATGAAAGTTAGGAGTACTTGAGTAGATTAGATTATCTGAGATTCAGGGCCTTTGAGTAGATTCAATCGCAACAGCACGAGCCAAAATATACACTCAAATCATACAAATTCATATCGAACATACATCGAGTTCCAGAGCATACTGTGAACACGCAACTCTCGATAGAAAAAAAAATTAAATGATAAGAAAAAACTACAGCCTGAAGTATGCAATTTGGTTAAATATCTCTATTATGTTCCAATTACTCTAAACATTTTTGATCAATTTAAGAGACTGTAGCACCGCTGCTATTCTTATTTATTTCTGCATACCCGAAAACAGCTCGCAAAGGCCTTTACATCGGGGATCTCAACAATTAACAACTCCTATACCCTGGGTAGTTCGAGTCCCACCAAGGTAAGTTACCTAAGCGAGACTCGAACCTGCGACCGTAAGATCCGCAGGCGAGGACGCTGACACCGAGGCGGGCAAGTCAATTATAATGTATTCATTTAGGATGTATTTAAACAGGTAGTTTTAGATATAATTTTCAAATAATTTATGAATCTGAGGTGTCTACGCCTTATTTCAATCATGACTGTTAATTCACATTGCACCTGAAATCAGTCTTACGAAAATAATATCGATACCTACTCTCGTTGTAATCTACCTTTGAATACTAAATAAAACTGATAACAAACACAGAATGGATGTTCAATGGATAGCCAATTCTTTCTCCACGACAGTGGGTTGAGTACATTGACGAAGAATTGTTTCGAAATTTTCATAATAACGCCTTTCCCATAGTTTTACGCCACTATGTCGTTGAAAACGTTGCCATGAAGCAATAGAGGTTCGTTGAGAGTGTCTCGCGACCCTTGCAGACTCCGTGGGCGAACGGACTGACCCGACCAACCGGCTCTCACACGACTCGCGGCCATTTCATTTCTCTCTCCCCGTGTCACCGCCCAACTTAAGCTAAAAATGGCCCCGTCCGCGACTAAATCAATCCACCCCGCGTGAGAAGAATGCACGCGATAAGCGTCGACGTGTCGCGACTGTCGCCGTGGGAGTGGTCGCTGGGAAGAATGGTGTGAAGTGCTATGGTGGTATACCTCAAAGGGGAATGGAAGCGTGGACCTCAGACTAGAATTTTTTGCGAAACATACCTCCCTCAAGCAACTTCCGGCATGAATTCCGGGAATATTCGTGATTTCCGGAATCGTAATTTTTGCGCATAAATGGCGACCGATTAGCACAGAAAATTCCAGCATAATTTCCGTTCATTTCAAACTATCCTCTTAGTTTCAACGAGAGGAACTTGTAAAAAAAACGGGGTAAATCAAGATGACCCAAAGGCGTTGAAAGGGTCTCCGAAGGGACAGTAGGCTGAGATCAACACTGAAGCAACGTGACTACTAAATATTACAGTTATTATTGGTGAATCTGAACGAATACTTATATTGAAGCATGAAAAACAGTTTCAATTGAAACTCCGATGCCTGTTACTCTTGCCGATCTTCAAAATCTAAGGAAACGAAATTTTCTTCCGAAAAGAAGAAATACACCGCCGTATTCTCATCAACATTACTGACGTAATAGCCAATCAGCCGTTATCAAACAAATCAAAGATGAACCATTTGGATGTAAGTTGCAAGCAAAGAAGCTAAAAGATATTTTCTAAACCTTCTCCAAGATTGGAAGTCCCTTGTAGGGAGAGAGTAGACAACCTTGTGTGCAGTTTTTATGAATAGAAAAGAAGTAATGTGTGTCGATAAAGACTGTTGCGAGAGAACATGGCTTTCACGCAGCTTTTATAGGATTAAGCTGAGAGAAACTGGAGGCTAACAATAAGCTTAGCTTCTGCTTAGAAATTGGGTACAGACATCTTTCAAAGTGAAGCAGATGTCAATATAGAGCCGTACCATATTTCCAGGTTCAATAGTAGCATTTAAAAGTAGTAAAAATTTGAGACACATTGCCATAAATGAGCATGTAGGCAAAGGAATTATTTTCTTCGCGTAAAATACAGACAACGCTACGAATAAAGCTAAAATGAAAGCATTGCAAAAGCGCACCCATTTTGTTAATGGCACTATCCTCAAACATATTTATTTCAGGTAAACGGCTAGTACCCTATCTCACCCTGAAATCCCCCATTGAGTCTATAAATTTCTTATTGAGGTGGAGGAATAGCATGCCGATGTTGATGAAGGGAAACGGGAAACGTAGTCTGGCGTGGACAGAAGGGAGGACGTCCGAGCCTCAGGGAAGTCCCCGAGGGGAACGCCGCCAGCGAAGAAAAAATGTTTGGCCCGTGGGGTGAGAAGGACAGACCTCGAGGAAACGATGGAATCCCGAAAGAATCACCAGGCCCAGCCATGGGTTTCCGTCCATGGAGAAGCGCTGATTCCTTAAATTCCAGGTTATTCAAATTTTTCAGCCAACATAGTGATTGTGAAAAAAACTGCTACAAGCTACATGGGACAACATATCAACGTACACTTTTAGCATATTCGCATTAAATTGTGAGCTCTCTTTTGGTTATAACTTCTAAAAAATAAATTCTTCAATTACAATGGACGTAATAATGAGATACTAAAATCCACTGATTTGGGCGTTACTTGGTGGAATGATGAAATGTTCGTGGTGAAACAAAAACCAAATACTGTTCCACAAACTTTTTATTTATTTTCTGTAAACTAGTTTCAAAGTCTATACCGTCATTCTCAAGACAAACGGTTTGTCTTCATAATGACGGTATAGACGTTAATACTAGTTGACAGCAAATAAATAAAAAGTTTGTGGACCAGTACTTGCTTTTTGTTTCACCATGAATAATGACAGGCTAGATTCAAAAGATAAAAGAAAATGACTGTACTTATTCCTGCATAATTTTTATTACTAAGACGCTATAGCGCCAAATATATTGGCATCATTAAAAGATTCTGCGGACTTAATCATGGTCATTTTCTCTAGCCATCCAAGGCTTCAACTTCATCAACTTTAACTAAACCCATTAAATATGCAGATTTCAGGTATCATGCCCCACCGAATGTTCTTCATTTTTCATCCACGATAGGATTGAGTGGGTGAGGTCAAGGCTGGCCACCCTAGCAAAATAAGCGAAGGAGGGAGGGGGGAATAAACGGGGAAAGGGCAGGGGGTGGGAAAGATGATCTCGGCTCTCAGCCTCTCGTAAGGAAACTCATGCAGCCCGCCACTCTGGGACGAAGAACGTCGGATAATATTCGGAGCAGGATGAAAACCAAGCGAAGCATTGACGGCGTGGATAATGCATAAACAAAACAGAGACAAACGAGGGCTCACGGCATAAAATATGCCCCACACTGCGACGCCGAGCTATTCAAAGGGAGACCGCGCCCAGGCACACTGGGTTCGAGACAATTGCCATCCCGTCGGAATGAATGCAAATTCTTCGCGGCCATATTGTGACGACCGAAAAAAAAAGGAGAAGGTTAAGGCGTGACTTTGCGCTTCTTTCTAGCACAATCCTTGCCAGCATTCCCCTCCACAAAAAGGTGAGACCGCCTTTCGGAAACGAACTCTGAAATCCATTAATGCCCACCCAGAAGTTCGTTCGAAGGAAAAATGAATAAAACCTTCCGTTTTCCCTCGTCCAGTCCCAAATTCATTATTTTTGGCCAACGTCTTTATCAGGCCTGCGGCTTCCATCCTGCTCACCTTCAGCAGCGGGCCACCAAAGAGCTGATTAATGCGAGAGAGAAGGAGAAGGGGGGAGAGCTAGGCCGGGAAGGAAGAACCCACGGCTCTCACGGCGAACGGAGATTGAGTCAGGTTTTATTGATGGTGCTGACCACTTTATTTTGATGCTTCAGGTCCATATATTATGAACTATCAATGACTACTCCATTCTCGACGATAAACTCATAGTGGACAATTCCCATGACATCGAAGTCAATTTTGCTTTGGAGGGTGACCACCGATGACATTGATGAGAACTATTGATTTTTCCTTTTGAAACCTATACAACTCAATAAAATATCTATACTTAGCTGCTTTCAATATTGTTGCAGCTTTTAATCCCTGGTAACATTTTTGTGACCGAGATGATAACGCAACCCAAAACAACTGCATGCTATCTTTACGATGGTCCACAATACCTTGTGTCAACGAGGGAAATGATTTATCAGTACTACTAAACCATATATAATCGATAATATTAAAAACCATTAGCAATATTAAATGGGATTCACAATCAATAGATAAGGCAGCTATTTCGATCGACATGACCCCAATAATTTTCAAGAAACCTGGGTGATTGGAGTCAGCATGAATTACAACCAACTAACTTTTCATAATCAATATGAATAATTCACACACTTAAGCTTGGAATGGTTACTTAGAAGAGTGGACCTTGCCTACAATTGAAATCACTAGGTAATTAACTTCGGGCACCTACATTCTTCTACATCTATATACTGCCCTGCGAACCGCCTCAATAGGCGTTTGGCAGGGGGTGTTAGGACACCAACCGTAAACCAATAAAAATTAAATGCGCCAACCATATTCAGTCTAGTAGTTATTTAAGTCATTTATTGTTTGGGGGAATGACGGATTCCCATACTTATCCGTTCGGCGAAATATATCTCTTAATTATCGTTATTGCACGACCCAGAAATATGATGGGGTTCGAAGATGATGCTCTAAGAGGATAACTCCATGAAACACGATGATAAGCATTCAATATTGAGCATTCTTAGACCGAGCACGACGTACAAATATACGCGGTACGTTCGCATATTCACAGTGCGTTCATTTAGGCTCCTTAGCCGTGGCAGTGACGGCCGGGGGAGACGTGAGGGACGCACGTGGGTGAACGAATGTTTATTGGCCACATCCTGGCGTGACTTTCACCCTCACGGCCCGCAGGCATTAATCATTCGATCAACATGTCGGAAGGAAGGCATCTCGGAAGAGTTGATTTTTAAATAAAAGAAGTTGGCCTCCAAAGGCCTCGCGCTCACGGCTGCTGCTCCAGGAAAGGGAAAAAATGAGACGGAAAAGATTTTTCGCGAATTCATCATAAAATAAAACAATTACTTTTAAACGCAGCCACGGTCACCGGGTTATACTTCTGGACGCCCGGAAGGGATATTGAATGATGAAAAATGAAAATGCCTATCTGTAAAGACCAATGAGATATTCTAAGGAAATATGTTTACTTCACCGGAAGTCATTAATGCACCAATGGAGCCCAAACTATTCCCGTGACTCAAAGTTTTAAAATAAGTGCGCCTAAACCCAGCAAACAAGGTAGGGATATAAAAGCAATTACCTAATGATCGAAAGCGTATTGTGGGCGAATTTTGAGTAAAGTAATGTAGGAAGAAAAAGGCAGCATGAGCATAGATATGAAATCACCAGCTAATCAACCAAAAACATCCAATGGAGAACTTGCAAGGATTTTGTACAGGCAATTTAACTCATGCATCGTATAGAACAACAAAAATCTTTAAAATGTACACTTCTCTTTAACCTGAGTGACGCATATTAACTGAACAATAGCGCCCTGAAAATAATGAAATCGTTTTACGGCATTAATGACGCGTGACGTCATATATGCCGTTCCGTGGCATGGTAACCAGGCATAACAAAGTGTTTATCAGTTCGAGACGCTGGAAAGTGGATTTACCTTGAGATATACTTACATCTCCTGCGCTGAAGTACAAGTTTAAAGAAGTACGCTATCTGTTTTTATTTTACACTTAAGAGAATTATCGGCATGGAAGCTGGATATATTCGTGCGGAGTCCGGAAATCTGCCCGAAGTCGATTCTCCCATAATGATGGAGTACTTAATGAGATGTGACAAGTAAACATCAGCTGAAATACGAAATGTAAAGGCTTTGCGGTAAGTATTTTATGTTATTTACAAGATAAATGAATATATAAATTGTTTTCATGTGAATTCTGTTGCACTAGGTCGTCATTATTAGCAAAGTTGTGATAATACATGTGACCTTTTCGCAGTGTTTACATTATGAACCTCTATTTCAGATCTATGAGAAAAGAATACATTGAGAGGGCGACTTGACGTGTGCCATTACAAAGATCTAATAATTTATGCCGGGTGAAGTGTTTTTCTGGAACGTAAAGTTACGGCCAAAAATTATAATGCCACCATGGTGTTCGACGGAGCGTCGAAGACGATTTTGAGCAATGTCTGTCACGATTGCACAGCGTCGTCGGGTAATTATAATGCATCGGCGTAATGATTCATTAGTACTAGTTATTAACTAATTCATGCATATCTTTATTAGTAGCTGTGACCACATTTAATGGCCTTATAAGTACCTTTATGTTATGATGTTTATTTGTAATGGTTTCAAGTAACTCTTAAATTTATTGTAATTTCATCAAAGTTTAGACGTATACCGACGTTTTTATAGACGAAATATGCAAGTAGAATCGATGGTAATATGTAAAATAATAATTTGTAAAAAATAAAATGTGAATTATTTTTCTGGAAGATGACTAATGATGCAATGTTTACCACTTCATGTTTTAAGGGGGATGCAAGCATGCCTTCCTTGGCTTTCCTAGTGTGGCTCCACAACAAGAGCTTAGAGCCTTCCCCAACTGAAGTTTAGTGCTATTGGCGCAAACCACCTTTGTCTGGTGTGAGAAACCAACTCCTTATGGCCACTGATCTAGGAAATTTGAAGCCTGTGGACCCAATTCTTGGAATTGGTGATTTCAAGTACCGGGTATAGATGGACTGCAGGGAAAATAACGATCAATGTGTTCTGTTGGCTTACAACTCTCCCTCTCACTCCCTTGAGCAGTTGGACTTATTTTATTTGGGCGTTTTATTTAAAACTCAAAATTTGACCCATAAGCTCTATGAGGATTCAGCTGACAGGTTTTTGGAGTTACTACAGCGTAGGTTCATCTCTGCAGACGACAGTTTCACCGGCATTACAGCAGGCTTCTTCAGGTCAATGAAGTGGAGATCCGTGGTATCGCCCGTCTCTTAAACACCCCGTCGGAGGCCGGTGCAAGAAGCCTGCTGCAATGCCGGCGAAATTGTCATCTGCAGAGATGAATCTACGGGGTAGTAACTCCGAAAACCTGTCTGCTGAATCCTCACCACACCGCGAAAGCCTACACAAGGAGCTCTATGAGGACTTAATTCAATTTGCTAAGTCAAAAATGACCCTGCCCCTTTGTTTACAAGCATCATCATTGAATGTTGGGCAGGCATCATGTCACCTGTGGCATAAGTTGAGGTATGCACGATTGGGTGCCTCAATGATTTATACAGAGGCTAACTGTAAGATGGATGGTGGTGGTGCCCTGGTAGAGCAGCTGTTGGGTGCTCGACCCTTTAAAATCACAGGGCCAATGAAGAGGGGGAAAGACCTAGAAGGTGATGTAATTGAGTCATTAAGAGGAGAGTTGAGTGTTAGTTTTGAAAATACAGGACTTTTATGAAAGCTGAACTCCCTGAATTTGTGGCAACGCCTGATTAGTTCTGAATATGTGGTAAAGGTGAAGTGTCCCACATCTGAAACATGCAAGAATTATATTAGCAAATGTGGGAAAGTGGGCGGTAGATGCCATGTACAACTGCAGCTCCAAATGCTGTCTTATGGGAAGGAAATAGGAATATTGTGCGTTGCTGACCCTAAGTACGAAGTCATTTCCAAAATTGAAATTAAAATTGTCAATTATTATACAAATTTAGCGAAGACACTGGTTGACTGGGCCAGAGAACTCTGGAGAAAAAATATATTACCACTGTTAATTAAAGCCCTTTGATTTCAATAAAATGTTTTAATGGATTTTACTTTACAATTTCTTTTAAAACCTTAATCCATTTAAATTTCACCAGAAGTCAACTGTCTATGTTGACAACCTATCTCTGTATTCCATAATTGGAATGGTTGGATTATGGATGGCAAAATGTAAGTAATGTGAATATGAAAATATGAGTTACCTGAGAAAATATGAGGTGCTTCTAAACTTATGGTAAAATACTGATTTCAGAGGTTTGTAGAATGTTTTTAATGCTTTTATTTACAAGTATTGCTATAATAATAGACAAGCTCTCACTGACTCATTAAATTGCAATAACTAATCACACTTCTTAATTATCTTATTTTATAAATTTATCAATCCTGCAGCTATTTTATTGACATAAATTTTACGCAATTTTTCTGACAATTTGCCATTTAAGTTACATTTCATTACCATAGAAGGCTCCGCTGCCCTCCCCAAAACTCCGCCCGTGCACCTTTTCCCCGTTAGTGCCGCCCAGAGTCCCGGAGGAAGCGACCGGAACGGCGGCCCCCGCTGCAGTACTACCTCGGAGTACTCGGAACGGCATATATGACGTCAGACCCATGGAAACAACCACGCCCCCTTTCGAACGCCGTTTTTCGCGCCATTGGATTTTCGACAACTTTGAGAATTTTTATCTCGGGAACGAAGCGTTACCTAGCCCTCGGGTTTTTTGCGTTGTGCAAGATTCAACGTCCTCTATCTCCTCTATTTTTTTCAAAAAATGTGCAAGTTCTCCATTATAACATCAAGAGAAATAGGTTACAATATATTATAACTAGTTTCTCGTTAATATATCGCGGAAGGATTCCATAAAAATTGCATGAATGCAACTTGCAATTAATAAAGCCTATAGAATAAATTAAGAATAGCCTAGAGAATTAGCCTACAGAATAAATAAATAATTCCATCAACGCTTCGACCTAAACAGCTTAAAAATCACTGTTCAAGTTAAAACTTGCGCCGGTAAAGCTAAAAAAAATTATGCGGCTCGCTCAACATTCATTGCACTACATTATCCGGACAAGTTTTTATGGTTTTATGAGACAGTTGACAAGTTTAAGGGCCAGCCAGAGTTTGTGATCTCGGGAAGGCGTGATGCGGGTGTTCCCACGCACAGCTGCCGAGGCATCAAATGGCCCACCATGAAATGCATCCCACATGTGCACCATCGGCGCCAACGACACGTTTCCGTTCCTGAGGGAAATGCATAACAGTTGGCGACGAAAACAAAAATGTGAGGGACTCACTCCAAACGTAGAGCATTACGGAATCACAGAACGCATTTCAATCGCTAGGCGAGAGGAATACTGACTGTGGTCAGTGGATACAACAGGGTTGTAACATCGCGTCAATGGTCCAATTTTAACTACGTACCGATGCATAGTGGTCGGAAATCGGAAAAAAAGCTGGTCAAAATTGCAAAATGGAATTTTTTTTAGATAAAAACTTGAAACTTCACATGTAAACTCAAAAATGACTTAAATTCATGGAAATATACCTGGAATTTACTTACTTTGCTTCTACCCGTTACTGATATACAGGGGCTCAAACCTGAGCAAATTTCCATAAAAGTGCACGTCTTCAATTTTCTCTGAAAATATTCCAAATTAAATAGGTGGTGAATTTAAAGGTGAATTCTTACGGAATAAAAACCTATATGACCTGTTATCATGGTGTGTTTTCTTTTAATTTCCGTAATATTAAAGAATATCTTTGATAAATTCTTACCGTGCAGTTAAAAAATGGCGGACACTGTTTTTCGACAGAATTTTACAATTAGTGAGAGTATCAAATGGGTTTTCACCAAATTTACGCGAAATTCCTCTCCGATTCTTCTTACAATTATTTGAAGATTTCTCAAGGTATATATGCAGTCACCTTTGAAACTTATTCGCGACGCCAGAAATATAATTGAGTTTTCGATCTCGCGGCAGGAGCTAGATTAAACGCTCAGCATCATCGTTTTTAAGCTGTTCTTCTAGATACAGGCCCTCAAAGGGACTATGGCGAAGACAACGAGAATTTTCAGCCAAGGTAAAAGCACGCTTAATTGAAGTTAACTTATTTTCTTTTGGATACGATCGGGGACCATGCTTTTATTAAAAGCATTCACACCTCGAAAAAGGGAGTTATTTTCTTGAGATTAATACATAAAGACACCCCAGAGAAATACCAGCTGAGATATTTATACCTTCTTTACTCTCCGATTCCTGACCTCAAGAATTTTAGTGCGAAAACTGTCGTTTTAAGACACCTGGGAACGGAGCCCTTGACGGTCTTAACGGGGTATATCCTTAGGAACTTCTAACTTTTTTGAAATGTGCAACATACTCTCAGTTATACTTTAACTGTGGTGAATTATTATCGTTGATGAAAATGTTCTCTCTTTGGCATCGATATTTTAGATTTAGACGCACTATCGTTACTTGAGGTAAGAAATAAGTAAATCAGGAGTGATTAAAAAAAAACAGCATAGTGCCAATCCTGACTCAACTTACGCTATCATCAAGATTTCAAATTTGAATCGGACTGAACAGAGTTCCCACGAGCGATATAGTTCCGATTCCACTCCTTTTAAATTATGTTCTCTCTCTTTCGACGGCCTGATCTCGTGCCTGGCGATTCGCCCCCGGTCGTCGAGATGGTTAGATTTGGGAGAGGTAGCGGACGGGCGAGACATGAGAGCGAGGAATGCGGTAACTGTAACGATTCGTAAAGATCCGCCAAACTCCCTCGGCGAATCTGACCACGCCCCCCTCCCCATTGAGACGTACTCGCGACACTCATAGCCCAGAGGGATGAATAGCAGGTGGTGGCATTGTGCGCGTCCGGAGCCGCAATCAGCAAATCCAACGCCAGACAGCAATGCCTCGGGTCGTGAGTTACATCAGAAGAGAACAGGACCGATAAGAAGGACAAGAAACTGATTCCGTGGAATGGATTTATTACCCAACACTAAATAAGGAGCAAATTTACTGATGTAATTGTTTGAAATAAGGTTAAAATCACTTTCCAAAAATATAACGCCAAATTTCGGCTCACACAATATCTATTGGCCGTATTAATCACGAATATGAAAATATTCTACACAAGCTTAGCTTTAGGAGATTGCGTATTTGTTCTAAAATTGATAACATTTTCGTGTAACTTATTCAGAAAATATTTATTTATTTTATTTTTATTTTATTTTATTCTCAACCCACCGGATACAGCTCTTCTTGGCCATTTTACACCGGGGTGTTCAACAAATGTAACAAGTAAACGTACACAAACGACCATGCCCTAGACCGGGGAAACCTACCCAGGCGGGACTCGAACCCGCGACCTCTTGTATGGCAGGCGAGAACGTTACCCCGCCGCCACCGAATATAATATCAAAATACTTGTTTCGTTAACAGCATTAGTTTATTTAAATTTCTGCAACTCGATATACGAAAAATACATCTTAAAATTAACGTAACTGCTTTATGATAATTAAAACAGATCTGTGGCAAGCTAAAACTTTATAAAACATTCCCTTAGCGCAATTTTTTTCGACGCCACTAATAAAATAGAATTTTTGCATAAATAAAAGGTCACATACTCACTTTCACGCCGGTTTAATTAAATTTTGAAAATACTTCACGACTCCGAGAAAGAACGACGTAATTTGAAAGGACGGGCACTTGGTTAACTTTCGAGGAACTTTACGAGTTTTGAGTGAGAAGTGAGATAGAGAGGGGGTACACAATGGAGAAAGAGGGGGACTTGCACGCGATGCCAAAGAATCCACCCGTAGAGTCCTGTTCCCTGACGGAGGCATAGGAGCACATGGAAATACCGTGTTCACCCATACCCTTTGTAACGCCCCCAAGGAATCAATGTTAGGCCGGTTCCCGATCTCGATCTTGAAAAAAAGTCATCACATGTGCCTCTCCTCCGCCGATTGCACGATATCTCCCCCTAAAGGGATCGCCAATTCACTCGGAGCTAATCTTTAAATTTTGCAAATTCACAACAGTTAAAATTTTGAATTCCTTCATAGAACAATGGCCGCACATTATCGCGGGAGTTTCCTAAGCATCAAGTTTAGAAAGCCGTTAGGGCAATACGAATGAAGAAAATAACCGTTTTCCTTACACAATCGAATATAGGAATGCCTCAAGATAAAATACGCCAAAAATTAAAACGGACCACAACGATATGAAAGGATATGTGTTTAAGATTGTCCGGGCCGGCAGGCATTGAGTGTATCTCTTATCGTTGGTAAGCCACGGGTCGCAGCCAAATGGCAGACTCCTGGGAATTTTAGGTACAGTTGGTTTCAAGAATTATTTAAATCACTTTCGAAGGAGAACGAGGGAAGAGTCAAGGCATCCGAGATGTGGGTATGAAGAAAAATGGAGAAGGTGAAATGGACTGAGAGGAGGAACGACGAAGTGCAGGACATGGTGGTTGAGTAGAGGCAGCTTTTAGATGAGATACGGAGGAGACAGAAGGTATGGATGGAGGGAGTACTTAGCGGGGAGGGGATGTTGAAAACGGTGATAGAGGGTAGAATGTTAGGTAAACGAGGGAGAGGAAGGAAAAGAATAGGATTTTTAGACAGAATGAAAGGGAGTAGGCCTTATAGTCAATTTAAGAGGGAAGTGCTTGAAGGAAGGGAAGTCTCCAAGAATTCTTCTTAAGTACTCCATGGAAACCTACCATAAACGGTAGAATACTTTAATTATACTTACGCCTTAGCATTGCTGAAAGATATTAAATGTGAGGGTTTGAGGGTATAAAAGGTGTGAAGGGTGGTGGTTAACTAGAATTAGGGATATAGGAAGGGTTTAAGGCACACTTAGCCAGTTTGTGGTTTGGGTGTTCAGGTGTTACATGATGCCAAAAATTGCCTACGAGTTCATTATTGGTTGGTTAAAAACATCGCGAAAATTTTGACAGAGCATGTTTGAGAAAACTGAGTATCGGGGTAAGCCTTAGATCCGTTCTATTTCGACTACTGCTCACGAACCAGGAGGATCCTGTGATAAGTCTTAATTATTTTGTTTTCATAATTTTGAACTCTTTTCAGATGGCTTGGAGCCACGCGCAGTCACGCAGGTGATGCGATCAATAATGATCTATTCTTATTTAAGAAAATAGATGCTTCCTTTGCGATTCCGGCTTGAATGGCTAAAAACTTCATGGCATGAATGACGCTGTACCATTATAATTCGAAACGCGCAGTGCTAGACGAAAGTGATAATGAACAATCCGAACAAGATCGTGGGTTTGAATTACCGCAGCTCATCTGATTTATGGTGCCACATTCTTCGTCAAGCGGCTCGTGGAACGCGATGCCATTTGCACTGGTGCCAACAATGGAAAATTCCGAACACTGCTTGATAGTGGATACCAAACGATGGGGTGGAACTCCAGCGGATGAATGTCTGCATAATTTCGTCCCCATTCGCACAAGCGATAAATCCAAGGCGGCGAATGGAGCAAGGGCACTTTAGCAGACCTCGAGAAGGAAGTCCCCGTGGGAGAGATAGTGGTGGAGCTAATTGCGACCTGGAGATAACAGTGCGCCGCTCGCAAACACTATCTCGGCTCCGGGAATGGCGTTGGCTGGCTTCCCGTACACTTTCCGTATCAAGTGCGCGCCTTTTTTACCAGAGAAAATCTACTTTTGCGAAAAAAAAATGAAAACAGCATTTCAGACTATCTTCGCAGAAGAGATGACATGCCGTGGCCCAGCCACTTTGCACACTAACAACTCTTGCATGTCTTGAATTCCTTAAAGCAGCCACGGTTGCTAATCAAACAGATTATTGCGTTTCTATCATTTAAATGAGGAATTTCTATCTGCTGAAGCTTTATCTGGGTTAGGGAAAGGTAAAAATTCTGAATTTGAGGAAAGTCGCCATCATTATTAAGAGAATGGAAATAAATGTGGATTCAAAATGGTTTTTTTGTCCAAAATCGGTGTAAAGCTAGGTCTTAAAGTTGTAGTTAGTAGTCTATAATACAAGCAAATTTCAGCAAGATCGTATTGTAACTACGGACAACACTTTTTAGCCGATTAAAAAAATATTGATGCAAAAAATCCAAGTTACTTTTTAACATGGAATTCCACGATTTCGACTAAAAAACGTTGCCTGGAGATAATTCTGATCAAGTTCAAAACTTTGACAGCCCATAAGGACCAATAATCACAAATTTTAAGCGCTAGCAGCATACCGGTTCCCAAAGAAACTATTTATCTATCCACCGTGATAGTCACCCCTCGATGTAATACCTCGACATTGCAACATACCCATGGCCTAGTATTCGGTTGTGTTTTTTGAATTGTCCAAGTTGAGGCGCGCCACCTCTTGGCGGTGCCAAAAAAACTTTCGGTAGCTTTTCTTTTAGTTTTAAGTTTATTTTTACTCCGTGGGCGGGAGTAAATTTGTGTCTTCGTGGGTCTTCCTTTGAACTTGGTGCAGAATATATCGAAATGCCAGAGTAAAAGGGGAGTCATCGGGGGTAGTCTGCGGAATGGGCCCACGTTTGGTGAACGGGTTAATTCCGAGAGGCCCAACTTTGTATCGTGGCTCAAATAATTTTTTGGCAACATTTAAATCCATAATTCAAAATCGAATACACGTAAAATTCACGTTGGGAAGTGAATACCCAGTTTCGAGAAGGTTCCATGTAGAGGGGGCGAGGGAGGCATCGGTCAAGGGAGAAACATAGGCTTCCTCTTCTCCCTCCGCACGCGAAAGTTTGCCCCTCTGGAGTAGATTGGCGGGCGCACGCGAGAATGAGAGCCGCTCTTTGCGAGAAAGGGGGACGGGAGCGAAACGTGATTCTCACCCGGAGTCACGGATACGCATCTCCGGCTCATTAAAAATATCCGTGCGAAACCCCGGGATCATAAAACGCAAACGAGAGCAACGACACGACAGCTCTTCCAGTCGGGGAACAATGGAACTTCCCTCGAAAGGGTGACCATGAGTTTCTTGGACACTGACATCCCACGAGAAGCGAAACTCGGTGAACTTCATCTCCCCAGAATGTCAACGGGATGAAAGCTATCTTTTTGTTCAAATTCTTTATGAGTGCGTTGATTCCCATGAGAGAGCCGAGAACAAAAGATCCACCTGGGAACAAGTTCACGAGGGCAGAAATAACAGAAGGAAGGAAATATAATGAGTGCAGCAATTATAATATATCTCAAATATTACGAAGCTTGTTGATCTTTGAAATTATCCACTTAAAGCGTTACGTCTTAAAAGCATATAGATCAAAGCCGTCTTTGACCAAAGGTTCATCCTGTTCATCCTGCGATTAAAATACACAGGTGATTATGGAGTTTTATCTGATGCACACTAACAATACGTCCTATGCATCAACAAAGGAGGTTTAGTTCCAAAAAAGGCGTAGATTTAGAGCTGAACTAGTTGAGTTGGCTCTACCTGTATTGCAAAGAAACTTCGATGCTAAACACAAGAGTGACTTGCTCAGCTAGACTAGCGCTTTTACCAAATCACATGCAAATATTCTAAAAGTTGCTTTAGATCATGATTTCTCGGCAATTACACCACAGCATAATTTCGTA
Source organism: Ischnura elegans (assembly GCF_921293095.1). Lineage (NCBI taxonomy): Eukaryota > Metazoa > Arthropoda > Insecta > Odonata > Coenagrionidae > Ischnura > Ischnura elegans. The sequence goes on from NC_060248.1 coordinate 18,821,010, forward strand.
ATCTAAGCCAGGAGCTCTAAGGGGTGGAAAAGCGAATACTCAAGGCAGGTGATGAGAAGAGGCTGGAGGCGTTTGAGAGATGGGTATGGAAAAAATGAGAAGGATGAGATACGTGGAGTGAAAACAGAACAAGGAAGTACTACATGACGCTGGTGAGCGGAAGAAACTGCAAGGGAAGTTAAAAAGGAAGTAGAGAGTAAGGATGAAGCGAGCACTAACCGGATAGAAGACATTGAGAACCTTGATAAGGGGAGAAGATATATATATTATGACTATATGAGTTGGGACTTCGAGAATTGTACCAATGTGCTGATGTCCATAGGGAAAACATAAAAACACAGGAATACCAAATAGTGTACTTAAATAAGCATAAAAATATTCGAAAAATCATGGGTCAAAGTTGTATTCATAACCAGGAATTATTATTATACACTATGACTACATGAGTTGGTACTTCGAGAATAGCAACAAAATGCTGATGTCCATAGGGAAAACATAAAAACACAGGAGTACCAAATAGTGTACTCATATAATCATAAAAATATTTAAAAAAATCAAAGGCCAAAGATGTATTCATGACCAGGAATTATTATTATGCACGCTAGTATTTCGCATGATTGCAAATATGCGTCCGATTGAACCTTGTGGATTATAACATGCCTCGTATAAAAAGGTTGTCGAACTCTGGAAAATGGATGACGATAATTTAGGATAAGACAGAAGTCCACCGTGAACAAAATACCGACAACAAATACTATCTCTCGGCCACAGTGAATGAGACTTCGAGGGAGAGAAGGAAGGGGTGGGGGTAGGAGCGGCAGAAACAGGGGGAGAGCGGTTGTGCGACCTCCTCCATTGGGAGGCGAACTGAATTAATGGAATAACCGAATGAAATGGCGAACAAAAGACGACGGCGATGCGTACGAGAGAAATGGGTGAACATGGATAGGAGAGGGGACTGAATTAAAAACGAACTGCTCGTAATGGCTGAGTCAAGCTATGCTAATCGCCAAGATACTACATAATAGGCGTTGAAATCACCATTTACGCATTTTGATTCGACCTAGGAATCTAAAGGGAAATTTTCATCAGTGGCCGCTCTATCGCACCACACCCAAAACAATTCAAAAGCAAATGAATTGCCAACGGATAGTCGCAAATGATTACAGCGGAGAATAAAGGTATCAGCCCCGAGAGGAGATAATTCCATCTATTGGATCTCATAGTTGAAGTAAAATTTTAAAGACATCGCGAAGCTATTCATCGCCAATGTCGACCACGTAAATAAATAGACACTGGTCGCTCAACTACCATGTAGCGTAACCAACTTTACAATCCCAACAACCTGATTTGACCCGAAAAAAAACTCTGCATGCACTCGCATCCATACTTAAGTAAATTTGCATTAAACGCAAGGTAATTAAAAATAGTCGGTGATCGAACCATAAGTTCAAAAATCTGCCGCATTCGTCCAACATTTTACCAAGTACAGCCGCTAGAGACCAAATGCTACGCTGGCTTACCTGGCTGAATTGGGTGGTAGAAATATTTGGAGGTGGATGTCTATTACTGCGGGACCGAGCTCTTTCCGAAAACCTGACATAGAGGCTAGTAATCTATAAGTCAGACGGCGAGAAGTCAATCGAAAATTTTCCTTCCCATGTTGACTCACAGCGGCTTTGAGTGGCCCAAATAAGATCGGAAACTGGCATGGGGAATTTTCGTGAGTTTTCATTGGTAAATTTCAAAGCACAGAAAAAAATCAGCTCGATCGCGCGAAATGAAGTCTTCCGAATCACATTTTGAAACTTGGGCATTATTATGCTTGGGTACCCATTCGAGGTGAGCTGAAGATTCAGCGGAGATGTTTACGTGACATACTCCGCGTGTGTCCATCTTTGAAGACAACAGTTTCACCGGCATTGCAGCTGACTTCTTTGGGCCGATGAAGTGCAGTGAGGTAATTTCGACCGTCTTTGATACACATACGTCGGAGTCAGGCGTCTTCTCATTGGTCCGTCTACCCCGGCGTTGTCGTTTTTTTCTCACGATTTGGTTGGAGCACTCTTTTCAATGCAATATCCGGCTTCCGTCTTTCCTTTTGAAGGTTTTCGTGGATTTCACTATATCAATTGCTTCCCTAGTGACATGTAGCCAGTATCTCTTCTCCTAGGCAATTACTTTTGCGTTGTCATAGCCAGCATTAAGAGTGGGCTCGCACAAGGTGTGCTCAGCCATGGCTGAGAGGTTGACTTCTTGTGGTTCTTTAGTCCTCTTGGCTCCAAGGTTCAAGAATCTTTAACATAAATTTTTCGATAATTGCACATCATAAAGGGGCGGGGACGATTTTAGGGTTTTTATAACAGACGTTGAGGTTATCAGTAACAAAAACCACTTGGGGTGATATAATTTAAAATCCTCGGTGAGAATCTGAATTTTGAACGGGTAATAAAACTATAAATATAAGCTTTAACGTCACCTAACGTGTAGCTGTCAGTAGCAAAACGCTGGTTCCCACTCCCTGTTCGAATGACCGTTGGTCAGAGGAGCAGTGGGGCAAAAAACACGGAGACTGGATGAAAAAGGCAAGATGTCACATACTCCCGGACGGTGGGACGCAAATTGATGAGTTACTGGAACGCGCTCCACACTGACAAGAGCGGGGCAGCGCGAAAAAAGAACGCCAGGTTGGCAGACTCGGAGAGAGGGGAAGACGGGTGAGACACGCCAAATTCCATAAACGGAGCAATAAGGAGGGGTAACTCGTCTGAAAAGATATGACAAAAGAGGGGAACCCGCGAGGCTGATAAGATACCGCCAAGGATCGAGCAAGGAATGCCCTAAATAGTTCTGACACGGCCAAATGCGCATTTCGTGTCTTGACCACGAAAATAATTTTCCAATATTGGTCGGAAGAGAATGCACAAAGTCCTAAGAAAAATAGTAAACGTTTCACGGTTAGTCAGAAGTGGCAACATAGCTGAAAAGGAGTCATTTGATACCAAGCCAATATAATGAAAATGTTGACTTCATCGTTTTGGACTTGGCTAATATTTTTTTAATTAAGACTTAGAAAAGTAAAAATGTTTTTATTTCAAAGCGAGAGAAAAATATGGCCATGTAAAACCTTCACAGACTGGCTGAAAAGGCGTGAAGGGAACTTTTTCAAAACATTTAGGAAGCCTTCCTGATGGAGGTAGAGAGCTGGAGAAGGTAGCATTTAGCAGATTTTTTCATATTTTTTTCATTAACATCAATATAGAATTACCTAAATAAAACACCAGGTTCTCATTAAAATACTTTCAAAATAAAAGTTCAATTTTACTTGAAAATCCAACCTCTCCGCCTTAGTTCTGCCTGATATCGTTTAATCAAGATCCAAATCTGTTGATTGCATTTCTCGAGCTATTCATTCCGAAAAACCTATCTGCAGAATGAAGATGAATTACAATGATGGTTTTCCAATAATTTAAGAAAAATTCTGCAAAAAATCAATTGAATAACAGTTTTGAGTATCTCGCATTATTGGAAGACGGTGAATTTCTTAAGTGGCCATCCACGATGAACCTTGTCACTCAAGTTTACGGCAACTTTAAGCCTACAGATTGCGATCAAATGTCTACATGTAATGTATGAGCGGACAGTGTAATTACACGATTCTCTCAGAATAAAGGTGAGTTACTTTCGTGGTTTTCCCAAAATTTCAAACCTTTTTCAATGTGTAAAAATGTGCAAAACCTATAGTTTATTCGTAGGCTCGACTGTGATAAGTTTCGTCGACGTGGAATACAGTGTGTTTTGCAGGTAGCTATCCATGTTGAGCATTGTACCTCGAGTTTTGCCTAATTTTATTCTACAATTTGCGAGCTTATGTCCATAATGGATGAGCGAAACAAAGGCCTTTGGGGGACAACTTACTTAATAGGAATGCAGACGAAAAACAATGGAGGTCAGAAGAGGTCATCTGTGTGGAAATTATGCGGAAAAATGTCCTTCTTCCATCTTGCATTTCGTATTCGCTCAAAGCTTCCCCCGCGTTCTATCTCGCCCCCTCTTCACCACCAATCATCCCAATTTCGGGATCGTGCTCCGCAAAATCCCGAGCGCGCCGCGCCGTCCGCGCTGCGTCCGAAAATTCAGAATCGCCCAAGCGGCCTGGGGGGTGGTCATCGAATAAACGCGTGTAAGCAAGCGGGGGGGGGGGGCGGCTTCCGTCTCCATATTTCCTCTCATTCCCTATTTCTTGGTCGTCCGCGGTGGAATCCCGCCCTTAGATTATCCCTTACAAGGCAAAAGACATGCGTTGGAAATTTAAATCGACTCTGTGGTTTCTCCGTGGTCGTTGGAGAGGTGAGGAATGTAAGCTCGGGGCGGGGTCGTCGGTTCATTATCAATTCCATGCGCCGCCTCCTCCTATTCATTCCGACCCTCCCATTCATTCCATTATCATTCCCTTTCACTCCTCCCACATTCCGCCCCTGCTTCTGCTGGTCCTAAAAAATGTGAGGATGTTCCGCCCTCTTAGCACCATTCAAAACAAATATTTTTCGAATATGTCGCAAGAAAAATAGTGTTCTCTTCATAAATCTAACGCAAGCGTGTTCGAAAGTGCACATATTAACAATCTATAAGCAGAATACCACTTGCATCTCTGATTTAGCTGTTTTATTTAGCTGAAATTTGTTTATCGTGAGTGACAGCACTCATGTCCAAGGATATCAGCTATGAATTCCGATTTTTTAAGGAATTTTAATTCATGTATGTATTTACACTAAATTCTTAACGGCCATCAGAGCAGAAGTGTTTAGTTCCTTACTTTTGGCTGGAATTAATGTAAATGAAATATTTTCAATGAATAGGGGCACTATGTCAAACTACGCCAACGTGAGTTTGAAATGACTGTCGCTCTTCTCATGTTTTCAAATCCAAGTTACGCCACGGGAAGCTCAAGGCTGAATAGCTCGCAGCGTTGTTTGTATATTTGTTTATTAATATTTCCATTTATTACTGCCTTGAAAATACCAACGGAAAGGAAAGATTTTCCAACAGGTCAGGGCTGATGATAGAGACATGGGGTGATATTGTATGGCTAAGTTTTGATACATTTGGTGACATTGTTTGGGATGGAAACATTGATTCCGAGAAAGGAGGAAGAGCATACTTAGAAGGCATTGGAGCCGTGGGTTTGGAGGGGAATGAGGATGTTATGGTGGACGTACATGAAAGGTAGATAGAAGTTATAAACGTATTGCATGAGTCAAGCACTTCACTGGAAGAGATTAAGGGGAAACAGAATATTTTATGGAGCGAGCAGCAGAATTCTGAAAACCGCGATAGAGGGACGGATGCTGGGGTAAGACCTGAAGACGAAAATATAATATGGAAATAGAAGTCGAAGGGATTGAATGGTGCTATTGGTGTATTATCTTATTAATATGTCTAAATTAACCGTTGCATTACGTAAAATTAATGTAATAACCTGAATAATCCATTCTGATTGATGCAGGTGTTTGTATTACTTTGGGTGAAATGGCGCGTATGGGGTTGAAATGGTCGCATTCCTGGTATTCTCTTTCGTTTTCCTTCCGTCCCTTCTTCCTCCCCTCTGTCCTGCGTCCTCCTCGGCGTCTCCGACTTTTAAGTCGCCCTATTTTTAGATCGTCCTTCTCCACACTTTTATTTTCATCCCCCCCGTCCTGCAGGAACTCGTTCCATGCGATCGTCCCCTCTCCGCCCGTCAACCCGTCTTCGCCGCCGCGTCTTCTCGTTTTCGGGAGACGAACGCTCCCTGCATTGCGATATCGGCCCAGAACAAAAGGGCCTCCCGCGCAATCCATTTCCCGGCGGCGCGGGTGTAACGAGGCGGTTGCTGGACGCGGGGGTTGTTTGAGCGGGACCCTTGAGGGAGTGGAAAGTCTCCTCCCTTCCCACTAGAATACGTCCGGCCGCGAAGACAGCCGCGCATGCCGGTGTGTGTACAGGGGTTGCGACGGCTTATCAGCTTGCCGTAAAGGAGGTCCCAGAGGGCTGCAGGAGCTCAGCTCATACTAAGGGAATCCAGTTTTCATGAAGACGCACTTTGAACTCATTGAATCTGTGCTAATCCACACGATTCTTTTAACTCCTTATCGGTTTCGACAATCTCATGTCATTTTGAAGAGTAAAACAGAGTGACGTGACGCGAGTAATGGCATAAGATATTAGTAGAAATCTATACGTTTTTATAGCAGTCTGTAGAAATAAACTTTGCTAATAACTTTCAGGATATCATTTTTCCATTAATTATGGCCTGAAACTATTCAAGTTGAACTGAGAACTGGTTTTTCTGGTGATTGTTCACAGGAATACTAAATGCCAGGGTATTTCAAATATCCAGCATATGACGAAATTGCTATGACTACGTATGTCATAAAATGAGCTTTTTACTTTTTCTGACGTCTAAATTAAATATTAAATCAATATCTTGGAGAGCAGGTCTCGAAATAATTGAAATACAATTTTTCAATACTTACACTCCAAGATACTGATTTAATACTTAATGTGTCAAAATTTATTACAAGGCTCATTAAATTATTTTGTTACCGTAATGTAGTCCCAACGGGTCCCGACTTTTTCGATGGATGCTAGTTTCTATCCTTTAATATTCGAATAGCATACTCCTCATACATACGTATGTAAATTAATTAATACTCTTACTGCCAATTTAGTCTCCAGAAAGTAATTTCATGCCCAGGAAACGTTAGGACCAGCCACCGAGATTGTCTCGTCGGAACATGTCTTCAAATGACGCAGTTACTGCACCAGATGTTCGTGATATAATGGCGAATACCTAGTAAGTATTTTGCCGCGAATTAAACTTTGTATTTGAAGCTCAATTTTTTATCTATTCAGCAAGTGACTGCTATAATGACGCATTATTTTCAAAATACGTTTTTTTCGAAGGTTGTCTGGTTAAGTTCTTTCACCTCTTCCCGAACCTATTCTAACTCTATGACGATACAAACCCGAATGTAAACTCTCAGCATCCGTTATCGGCTGTTTATGTGAACAATGGTGAGTTGGGAGTTGCTTTGTGGACAGTCGCTCTCTTTGCTCGAGACAAAACACCTCCTTCGACCTTGCGCATTCGGCCGTGTCGGACTATTTGGGACATTCCCAGATGGATTCTTGGCGATATTTTATCACCCGCGCGAGTTCCCCTCTTTTGTCCTATCGTTCCAGACGAACGCCCCTCCTCGCTTGCGAATATGGCGCGTGTACAAATATATACCCTTGGTTTCCTACGCCGACCAAATACTGATACCGAAACTTCTAATTCAAATTTCAAATAATGATAAGTGATGGGATCATGACGCCGCTATTACGTATTAAAAACCGGCTGTGAGTATACATGCTCCCCTTGGAGTAACTGTAGTCCTAAGCGATATTCGCCTTCTGATTCTGCGGCCGAGATTGAAACGACAAAATTCGAGGTCAGGTAATGGGTCTGAGTATAAATATAGCGTGTTTTCGGTTTGTTTATTAGTAATGGAGACTGAATTTACATTTAATTTCTTGCAGCAAGAAAGAAAAAGCAGAAGGAATTTGATTAAATTCATAATGGTTTCGTCAGATTACTTCGTCCGATCCGAATGATAATCCTGAAGCTCCTGAAATGATACTGAAGAAGGTTTAATTGCTTACCTCAGATTTTGGTTCCTACGCAGCCACCATGAGCGCTATTGTTGTGATGCTTCCCCCACCCATCGGAGGCAGGCAACATAAAGTAAAGGAATCAACCACTTACACGCAGTATTCTCTTCGCCACCGTTATCGCCACGCAGTGCTATTTGAATCGCTGCGTATTTGAATCAACTTTCAGCCTAGTGTGCCGGATTATGATGTGAGAGCTAGTGTTTGAGGAAATTTTATGTTTTTTAAAGCGTATTTGCCTTTCGGTGAGGGGAGATTCTCACAAGAGGAATGGGTATTTTGAATTAGTGCATTTAACCTGGAGGTTTACAGGGAATTCCCACTTACTGTCCAGTAAAAGGCTTCCGTTTAAAAACTACGTTTCCTATAAATTCCACTGTCACCTAAAACCCATTTCTAAAATATAAACTGAGGTAGGTAAAGGAATAATAACAATCAGGAAAAGTGTTGATCACTGTTCCTTAGGAGCGTTGAAATTTACCTACCATTTCCAGACAGCAAAATGATGCTTATAGTTTCATGATTCTCGGAACACGGAAAATGCAATGCATGCGACCACGACTTAGAAAATCGGACTTCCAGACGTCAAGACTGAAAATAACCTTCGGTGTTAAGATTTCTTTAAAAATTACAGCAATTGTTTTAACTTTCAGGCCACCAATGTGATCACTAAATAAAAGCGAGATAATGTGGGTATAATAACAAAAATTGTTAGTGGTCTACATCAGCAAAACTCTATTTGCAAGTTAAACCGATAAACAATTCCTAGTGAAATTTTTTTAAGACTAAACGCTCACTTCCCGATGGAGGGAGGGCCAAATAAAAACGTCTTCCATTAAAATTCTGGGGAAAGTTAATATAAGAGTTTTTTTTCGTTAAGGGGGTCAGGCGAAAACTATTTACTTACAGAACATTAACAAAGAAAATCATTTACTTTACCTTGAAATAAAAATGCCTTCGATACATTGATATGCTAAGCACATGCTGCAAAGGGCTTCCCTATCCTCCCCACGTCACATTTATTCTTATTCACACTCATGTAAGCTTGTCAAAATCGATGCCTATTAGTCATCACAAAGGCAAAACGCTTTTTAAATGATGGGAAATAAATGAAGGCGACGCATCATATCAATCAAAAATGGAAACGTCATAAATAATTATTAACGGAAAATACGCAAACCAAAGTTCACTACGGCAAGGAGCAATATTTCAGCTCGAAGATTCTCCTCTCAACTAATAAGGACAAAATGGCATGCTCAAGGAATACAATAGTCAATGCCTCCGGGTTTCCATCAAGAAAGATAATTTATCGCCGTTCGATCATGTGAAACGCATTCAAAATTCATAATGAGGCAATTTATTAACACCTAATTTGGAACGACTAACAAACATTCCTTACAGGGAACGGAGCAAGGAAACCCCAACGCAATCATTAATTCGCCGTATGCATATTTATAACAGTCCAGGCGACGGCAAAAAGGACGAATCGACGAACGAATTTTATCTCTGCATGGAAGAGAAAAAGACGGACAGCAGCTTTCAGTTTCTATTTAAAAACAAATAACCTGGGTATGAAAAACACAAACCTTAAGGGTCCCCACGCACTGGCAACTTTAATCACCGGCAACTAAACAATTTACTCACCCAAGAGTTGCTCGCTACCGCGCACTGGCGATTAAATAGTTGCCCCTCAGCTCAGTTTACAATGGATCTCGTGAAAGCAAGTTGTGTTGTTGCGCTCATTTTGAGACAGCGAAAAAACAAGCAAAGGAACAAAAGGTTTTGGGTACAGTATTTGTCCTTGAGGACTATCCTCTTTTTAGAGGAATTTACATAAACTATACTGTACGTAAAATTGGTAGGAGAAGTTCATAGAACTTTCGTTTAATCTAAAATGTTGTTGCCTTTAATTCCAATTCATTTATCAAGTTTTTTAAAAATGATCACAAATTCAATCACCTAAATATAATAGATATCTCAATCAAATTAAATAAATCTGGTTTATATAGGTACCAGGAATGATCTTCAATAGCTTTAATCGTAAATTGGGCACTAGAGAAGCTGTGAAAATGGTGGAGTGGCTATTTAATATGGGACCAGATATCAGGGAAGAGATACATCCATCTAGTTATACATGGAAAGGAGACTAAACTATTGAAAAGAAACTATGTTGGATCGAGAAACACATGAGGAGGAAACTCAAGAAAATAAAATATGACGCGAGCTAGGCGAAGGATTGGGATGCAGTCAGTAGCGTAAATATGGGGGGTGAGGGGATAATTCCCCCCCCCCCCCCCCAAACCATCAGAGAAAAGAAAGATATTTACAAAATAACCTAGTATTGAAATAAAATAACTTTATCTGCTTAAATATAAATTTTTAGCGCCAAAATGATGTGAAATGTATATCGAGGCATGTCATTTTTCAAAAATTTTCCCACCCCATGCCATCTCATCCCTCCCGCCCCCAAAGCATATTCCTAGTTATGTGTCTGGCTGCAGTACAGCATTCTTTGGATTGCCATCACGATTTCAATACTGTGGAATCTTTGGGTATACATATTGTTTTCTTATTTTTGCTAATCCTCTGTTCAGAATCACTTACTTATCTTTGACATGTAAGTACGATTCCTCTATTATATCCATGATAAATTTGAATGAATTTTACATTATTTCCGCCAATATTTTAATTTGCTTCGTTCAAACAACTTTCATTTTATAATGCTCACTAGTTTTAAAAAATGTGAAATTTATAAGAACCTGAAAAGAACCTGAACCAGAAAATAAAGAAGAACGTTAGGATTATATTTCAGCATTAAATTTTAAACGAAAAAAAAGTGGTTCTATGGAGTAACCCACACCTGTGCAGATTAGCTCCAAATTCGCTGCAGGAACGATTGGCGCCGCCTCAGTCGAACTTAAGACTCGATTTTTAACATGGATTGCCGAATCTTTCCGTAAGGGTAAATGACCGTTGGTTGTGAATTTGTGGCTTCCAAATACAATCCAGAGCTTGTTCAATAAATTTAAGCACCGCAAATAATCCCAAAAAGGTAATAGGGCTAGAGCAACATTTGCAGTAAAATTGAGAATTAGGAAGAAAGAACGGGAGGAAAAAAGTAAAAGAAATGGTGGCGTCGAGTGAGGTGTAATGCACATACCGAAGCGGGAGGATACATCAACCTACCCAATGTGGTTTTTTTTTAATAGGAATCCTATTTCAAACAGCAGAAATGATTGAAATAATTGAAGATGACGACTTCAACGGAGAAAAAGAAATGAATCAAGATCAGAAACGTAGATGGAATGCAAGAAATTCCAAGGCCCAACATTATATAGTCTCTACAATAGAGATCCGTGGTCCACCATGTAATATGCTGTGAAGAAGTGGTAGCTGGATAACCAGAAAGAAGAAGTATAGGAAAGAGAAGAAAAGAATTTCGAAGAATCTCAAGAGTATGAAGAAAATGTAATGAAAGGAATCAAATGAAGGGAAGGTGTAACTGTGTAAGTAAAACATTCTGAGGTAGTTGTTTATTTACATAATGCAAGTAAGTGAATTTGTAAATATATGGCTTCCAAATACAATCCAGAGCATGTTCAGTAATTAATATTACCGTAAGTAACCCCAAAACTTAAAAACTATGAGATCTTTGCAAAACGCGTCCAGCAAAACACTTTCCAAGATGCGCTCCGAACAAGGGCCGTCAAGCAACTGAAAAGTTGCCAGTGCGCGGGGTTGGGTAAGCATCCACGCGATCTATTCCTGCCGGCAACAATTTAATCACCCTCAGAATAGGTCCGGACGCAATTATTTAGTTGCGGCAACTAAAAAATCGCCCGTGCGCGGGGCCGCAGTCAATTTCGTGTGTTTCATTTGAACTTCCACAAAGCAACTAAATAGTTGCTTTGAAAAAGTTGCCAGTGCGCGGGGGCCCTAACTGACAATGCTCATCGTCACCAGCAAGCTACAGCACTTTAAATTTAGCGGGGAATTATAATAATAGGTTATTCAATTCAATAGAATAGAGCAATTCGACGGATTGGTGCTCAGTAAAAATGTTCAAAGTCCTTTAAATACTTAAAATGTTTGCTCATACTATGCAAAGAACGTATACGTAGATCAGGCAAGTCGCCAGAGTTGGCTTCCTGGGTGCATGGGATGTATGCGGGTCGCCTATACTGATATAATGTAGTAAATTCACCCGAATCGGAAAAGAACATATCTAATTAAGTTAGCTATATATTTCATTTGCAAAATACTGAAAGTGAATTCATTGCAAATTACCAGATGGCAGACATTATAAAATGTAACTACCTACATAAAAAAATTGAGTGTCAGAATATAGATGCTCCTTGGCCACTGGTGTTCTCAGCCTATGTATCGAGGTTAGTAGCCACGGTAGCCACAAGGGAAAATATCGGCGGGAAGGACCTAAAGCAACAAAGCCCTCCACTTAGCAGCGTGCCTGACGTAGATACAGTCCGTATAAAAATCGGTGACCCTTACGCGGACGTCGGTTTTGGGCATGGGGGAGTCTAATTTGGAGAAGTACCGCTACACGGGGATGTAAGTTATAATTGTCACTATAGCATGAAACTTGGCTCCATTAAAGGTATATGCCTCACTCAATCCGAAGCGTTTCGCCTCCCCAACGAAGTTTTTTACCCTCCCCTTGCTGGAGTTCTGCGCATTAATGGGCCACCAAGTTTTAAAAGAACTTCAAAATAGTGTGGCGTTGTCTCAGGCGGTGTTTGCTGCAGTATGGGCGGGAGACACCGCCGCCAAAGGTCGAACAATACCACGAACAAGTGTTCAAGGTGCTCTTCCCATCCCTTTTCGGTCTGCGGTCGATAATGAGCACCTTAAGTTACTGGTAGACCACGGTGAGGACACGAGACCGCTGACAACTTGCACTGAAGACTCAATCACGCGGCCAGCCGAATGCAAAGACGTGGTGGAGGCATCGTACAATGCCCTCAGAAGCTGTCAGATGGAACCACATGGACTTGAAAAAAATCTGATAAGGCGGAGGTAAGCAAGTACTAATGCATCAAGGCGTACAAAGCCCATTATCTACACAACGGGTCGACAAACCGCGCTTAAGCCCACCTCAAAACAAACAACCATTAACAATTTACACATTGTGAACGTTGAATTATGAAAATGCTCACTAAGAAATTGTGCATTGATCATAAAGATTTAAAAGATTAGTGGTGGTGGTAAGAAATGTGGTGCTACCAAAGGGTGATGAATACAAAATGTAGCGAACGAGAATAAGGAAGTGCTAAGAACAGTTTGGAGAAAAGAGGCCTTCTAAATAAAAGACACAAGGAAAAATATTAAACCAGGAAAACAAAAGCTTGAAAAAGTGAAAGAGTTGTGTCTTAGGAATCCGATTAACCAGCCATGGTAGAGGGGAGAAAGAGATGGTGGAATAGAAGGGATGAGGGAATTCTAGAAAAAGAGGATTCTATTTACAACTGAGTATAGAAACACATAAGTAAGGGAATAATTTATTAGACGCTACAATTGGAGTATGGGAGCGAAGAAATGTTGTTCTATCTAAGGGCGATGAAGACAAAATGTATCGGACGAGTAATTAAGAAGGAAGTGCTAAGAACAGTTCGAGAAAAGAGGTCTTCTACATACTCCAAGAGCAAGAAGGGACAACTTCGGTTACATCATGAGACATGATGGCCCGATGAAAAAAATCGTCGAAAGGCATCGTCTAATCGATGGACGGGAAGAAGGGCAAGGGACGGCACCAAATGAGTTACAGAGGAGAGGTTATTAAGGATGTATATGGGTAAACGTATGCCAATCGGAAAAGGCTAGGGCATAGGATCGCAGACTGGAGAGTTGCATTAAACCAATTTAGGATTGCTGTAATGATGATGATTTAAATGCCTCGTAGTTTACTAATATGAACTATAGTTCCTCGTAAATATGAAGATTTGATCATGCGGTCCTCAGGCGACAAAAGGTTGTATGATTTTGCTCTATAAATTCTCCAATTATTGTTCTACAGATTATCGAAGTATAACGTCTAAAAATAATAAAAAGATGGTGGATATACTATGTTGGTCGGTTCAAACTTGGAGCCCAGTAGCGCAACGACGAATCAAATAGTTTATTAAGACATTACTATAATCGCAAACCTGACTTTCCCAGCTTAAATGTGATGGAGTGATCAAAATCAATTCTTTATCACAGAATCGATCAAAATTGACCAAAAAAAACTCCAAATTTGGTGGGCACAAACGATTTTATACGTAATATTTTATTATTTTGTTCTTTAATAAGACAGGATAGATTATCATCCACATCTATATACTTCCCCACAAGCAGCCTCGGTAGGCGTGAGCTGGGGGTGTTGGGATATTAGCCGCTAACAAAAAAAGGAAATGCACCATTCAAAGTTCCGCCAACCATTCATTCAAGTCCTTGATTGTTCGGGAGAAAAACGAATTCCTAAACCTATACACTCGGAAAAATCTCTCTCTTGATGCATCGTTATTGTCGGACTTCGAAATATAGTGCGTTTCTTATAAGATGTTCCCCGTATCGCTCTGAAAATATCTAGTCTCTAGCGGCTCATAGCCATCATTAACGCATCAAGAAAGACACTAGCAATTCTAATGGAGGACAATTCCATTTACGATGTTCGTCTCCACATAAAAACATATGCAGTGGTAATCATCGTAAAATTCAGAGTAAGATCATTATATATGAGGGGGCGGGAAGCCAACTGGTACTTTTTTTCGGAACAGAGTTAGTTACAGAAATTAGGTACAGAAAATAATTTAGATCGACTAAATGTTCAGTAGTGCATTTAATTTTCCACTCGATGTCACAACAGAACAGAGACTCACTCGTATCCCTAGGCCACCAAGTTTTTGTACACATCTTCCATCAATTTCCGCACCTAACTCTGCTTAGAAATAAATCACTCGTACCCCTTGGTTTCTCACCCCCTCACATGGTTAATAACTGAAACCCATAAGTTGTGAAACGCATCGCATAAGTCAAGAGTGTAAGTAATGCAAGGGCAATAGAGCATAGAACTAGAAAACCAACGTCGAAGGCATCATGACTTCCGACTTGAATCGCTCGACCACAACGTCTCACAGCTATTTGTGGAACAGGAGCAACATCGTTTCAAACATGATCGGTGAAGGCTTCTCCTTTGAAGAACACAAACCCTCTTAGGACCCAAAGCGCATTTCGTCGGCGTAAAATTTATGGCTGGCCGCTTCGCTCCGAGGATCTCAGTGAAAAAGAAGGGTTGAAGGGGAGAGGAAGCTTTCAAGATCCCGGAACCGACTGAAGCGCATGAGTGCAGCAGAAAACGTATGCACCGGAAAGGACGGCATTGCATGGAGGGCGAGCAGCCAAAAATCGGTGAGGAACGTGACATAAAAAAATCACAGGCTAAATGCACTGCTATCAACTGGAACATAACAATGCGTTTCCCTACAAAGTATAGAACTACATACTGTATTCACAGACAAAAGAACCCCACCTATAAATATTTAGGGCCTCTAACTAATTACTGATTTTGTACGCCTGAATTTAATAAGAGTAATTTTGTACAAAGCAACAAAAATACCAACATACTCACGTAGAAAATTTGCCGGAGCTCACGAGATTCACTTAGTGAATTACTCTGAAATACTTATACCACTACGAACGAAGATCTAGGACCA
Source organism: Ischnura elegans (assembly GCF_921293095.1). NCBI lineage: Eukaryota > Metazoa > Arthropoda > Insecta > Odonata > Coenagrionidae > Ischnura > Ischnura elegans. Next base: position 18,836,411 of record NC_060248.1, read on the forward strand.
TTTTTAGAAGAAAAGATGCTTAAGTAAAATGAAACTATCAAACAAATTACAAAAATTACTAGACATCAAAGTTGTACTTCACAAGAGCACTTTGGTGAAGATACTTTTTTGTAACAACAAAAATAAATTCATAGATCTACGTATTATTCTAATCCTAACACTTAGTTTATTTACGCAAAATATTATAAATAAAGAAAAAATAGGAGGTAACCGGTTTTCCGCATATTTTTTTCGCTATTTATTAAATCGCATATAAACTAAAGAGTACACGTTTTTTAACGGTACTGCATCCGATCTCTCCTTTTCCTTTATATTGGCCGAAAAACCCGTTACGGTGGACAGTGGCCAGCGCTGCAAACGAGCTTCCCCCTCCCCCGTCTCAATTTCATCGAATGAAGGAGCCTCACTTTCACCGTCAGCCGGGTTCTCTTTTGGCGGGAGAGTAAGGAGCAGCTACCGGTATAAAGCGAGGGTGCGAATGGGGGCGACAGGAAAATTGATAAGCCACGACTGAATTCCTGGAAACGGTCAAGGAAATTCCAAGAAGCACATCCATTATATTCCATCCATTCCATCCATTCGGGCCGGGTCCAGTTATTTTGATTCATGAGCCCTCTTGGTATTTTTAACATTTTATCCTGCAGAAAAACTCGTTCAACGGTTTCACAAGAATTTCCACGAGAAAAAAATTGTCCAGGACAGGTAATCTAACTAAGGACCGTTGGCTTTCCGAGCCACGGCGCAGATCACTATTCCATCCAATTACCTAATTTCCCACGGAATTTGTACCGAGGTTCATGGTGGCAGATTTTAAGCCCTTGCGGCCGATCCAAGACGGCAATAGGAGGGATAAAGTACTTGCTTTAAGTCACATCCGGGTGAGAGCTTCAAATCTGCGCTAAATCCGCGCATGGCGGTAACATGTAATATTTCAATCCTTCCGCATGAACTGAAGCGAAATTCACACGAATTGGCACGAAAAAAAATCTCCTGAACGGGGAGTCGAACCACGAAATTCGGGCTTAAAAATCAAATGAATTCCCATGAGAAAAACAATTCCCAAGGACCAGGAATAGAACCACAAACCCAGACACATGGCAGACCACTACGCTACTTAGGTACCTAATTTCCAAAAATAATTTTACCGAGGCTCATGGCACAAGAATTTAGGCCCTTTAGGCACATTCAAGATGGCAACGCGAGGGAGAAAGTACACTGGGGTCGTTCACTCGGCCCTAAAATATTGATCAGATATTTAAATATATCGATGCATTTAAGGGAAAGATAGTAACGACACGAAGAAAATAGTCTTCCTCAGCCTGCCTCCATAAGTTTAAATTAAGAAATTACACAAGTTGCCGCCCACTTTCTATGAGATGGTGACATCATTAGGTTTCTGGATCATTAACCTGGCCATGGTGACCCTTTCGTTGCGGGACGAAATCGCGGAAAAGAGAGTAAAAAGCTACGAACCACGCGAATCCGATCCAAGTACTTTTGGAAGAGGCAACTGCTAGGCACAAGCTCGTGACTTCATTGACTTGTGTGCAAGAGTATCTCGCCATTTCTCAAATGCCATCACAATCGACAAGATAAATAAATCGATGAAGAAGCCCATTAGAAGCATGAAATATTATTAATAGGATTTCTACCGATCGAGGAAGATTTACATGGAGTACTTGAGACGTTTTCTGTCAGTATCCCCTCCCTTAATCTCCTCATCAATGAAATCTCCTCTTCATATCGTATCCATAACTTATCCCTCCTGCATATCTAATCTAAAAGCTATCTATCCTCACCCACCATCTCCAGCACTTTGTCGTTTCTCCTCCTTTCGGTCCATTTCACCCTCCCCATTCTCCTCCAAAACCACATCTCAAACGCCTCCAGTATTTTTTCGTCCACTTTCTTAAGCGTCCAGTTTTTCCGCAACATAAAGCGCTGCACTCCTGATCAGGCTTTCCACTGACTAGCATTCAAAAACTAAAATAGTTGAATTGCAAAAAATATAACGCAAAATGTCTTGCCAAACTTCCCACGCACTCTCCAGTTTTCCTCTCATGGATTAATTTGAATAATTTTGGAAGGTTGGTTATTTGCATATAAAACAAATGCCATTCAATATGAAGATGAAATGGCCGATGGTTAGCATAAAATCAAATAATTTCTTTCCTGAGAGACCACTGTTCCTGAGCATGACTAAAATAGCGAGGTATAGACTTAAATGCAACAGTGAAGTGATAGGATTTCTAAAACTGACTTCAGCGAAGATATTATTATTTTGAGTCGCTCCAGCCCTTATTACTGAATGTGAATGAACCAATACCAACATAAATCAGGAGTTTTCGAATTATTTTCTTATTTTATCAAGAAGTTCATCCGCGGAGAAGGAACTTTCTCAACCCCATTCCATTCCAATGATGTCATTTTTATCTTGAAGCTCAGCGTCACGGATTAATGTATATTCGTCAGGACCTGAGATATCGAAATACTTCGAATTCCGAAAAACACCTGCGGCGCTAAAGAAATGGCCCGCTCACCCGGATTTGCCTGCGCTTCCCCCAACTCCCTCCTCAGGTCCTCCTCTGTCTTCCTTAAGTTACTTTTGGAGTGCCGACATTCTCGAACTTATACTTGGCCAGCAACGGTGAAAGCTACTCAAGCAACGTAAGAATATAGAAGCAAAATGATGGCCTATCACATGAATGCCTAAACACTTAATCCAACATAACGATGAATGCATTGATTTAATAGGGAATAAATTCTCTGACGCATATTACTAAAAATCCAAGAGTTGCCAACAATTCTAACTCTGACTGTAACACTCAATTACTTAAGGTAAAGGAAGAATATTGCTTTTCTTACGATCACCTTACCGGATACACGAAAGACACGTGATTTGCTCATTATTGCGTTTCATTCGTTTCGTTTTAACGTGTTTTTGTAATTATTTACATTATTTAACAAACACAATACGGCTATCTAAAACTTTGATTCATTCCAAAGAAGAATGCTAAGAGAGAACCAATTCATTGAAACAGAGTACCACATAACCAAGACTTGGCTACATTTCTCACTCATATCATTAGACTTGTTTACTTACTACTTGCACTTAGCGACGAAAAAAAACGACATAAAAACTCTAAGAGTCGTTTTTCCTTTGTTACCCCCTTTTCCGTCCAAGCGTGGATCCCCAGTTCCCTCAATTCGCAGACTCCACAGGCAATTTCACGGAAACTCATTCTCCAAGCCCGCCACGCGAGCATAAACAGTATAAAAAATATATTCGAGGAAAAGTGTAATCAATACCAAATAATTAACCACCAGCTAGTCGGAAATCTCGAAGGCGGAGTAGGAGACGGGAAAACCATCGACAGAGACGTGGTCCAGCATAGTCGTTAAAAGAGGAGCCACATGGAGGAGGTGGAAAGACATCGATTGGACCTCCTTAACGATGACCGCGTCCTTCAGAACGAGAAACTCTCATCTTTTATTGCTCCTCCAATTGAAGCGAGCATAGTTTTCATCAATTAAGGGTTCATTCTTAGTCTGCTCGCCTCTAAAGTGAAAATTACGATTTCACGTCCAGGCGCTGAATTTCAGGCAGTAGCGCTTTCAGGTGAAGTGGTCAGTAGGTTATCACTTTAATTAGCATACTGGGGCATCCACGCGTCCCAAACAGTTAAAAGAGGCCTTCAGATAACGAAGAAAGAGACTAAATCCACGTGGCGCCGTGAATTAATAGCAGAATTGCCGATTAAGCGACGGAGACCCTGCTCAATCTACGAAAAAAATATTTATGATCCAAGCGGAGTATGCAAAAACAGAATAGATGAATTGAAAAATCAGAATTTCTTCAATATTCATAAGCTCCATAAAACGTTTGATAGATCAATATTTCCGAGGATAAAACATATCATTCACACCTTAGAGTTTCGTAAAGGCTTTGCGTATTTGGAGCAATTTTACATCGCAATAAATGCCGATGAAAAAATAAAAACAATCACAACAAATATAACGAACCCGATAAAAGAAAAATACGTACGGAATAAATGCCTTTTTCACGAAAGCATGCTCACGAAGTAATGACTTCGACCGGTAATTAAAATCAACAAGTCGGCGTACAATTGTCTGTAATATTTTTTTTAAATTCAACCTTTACGTCAGTTTTTATTTTTTTCCTCATTGCGATAGCAAAAATGTCATTTGATAAGACTCTGAGGCCGTTAAACGTCCAATATAACCAACCATATCACATTAAGGCTTTAAATTTTAGTTGGCATAGCGACTAAAATATCGCATTTATTATCATTGTGACTGGCCGTGACATTCAAAAGTATGTTTGTTCATATTTTTCTCAGCCTGAAGCAGGGACTTAGATAAGAAGTCGAAGGCAGTAAGAATCAGCAAGAATGCCACATGCATGTTCAAATATAAAGCACCCACAATGTCGACTTAAACATAAAGGCTATGAGCGCAAACAGGAGAAAAAAATATTCATGCCAGCTTATGCACGCGTATTAAAAGCATTTCCCAGGCAGGAATTACGCAGAAAGATAATTGACCTGATTCCTCCGCCTTAACCATGCCTAATTGGATAAAAACTTCGGAAGCTTTCATCCCCATTCCCAGCTTTGAAAAACCATCAGCAGAAAAACTGGAGAAAATACAAGAGCTTTTCAATTTGATGCCAATTAATGGGCATGACTCGAGCTCAAGTCATGTCAGCTAATAACAGAGATTAACGTGGAGGGAAAAAAAAACTAATCGCTATGAAAGGGGATGAATAGCAACCCTCTCCAAAGTGAGGAACAAATTTAGGGCGAGACAGTACCCTAATTTCACCGTATTTACCTACGCGGTGTTTACATCACTTATCTCTGCACCAACGTCCTGGAGTGAAATCAATGAGTGCAATTCGAAGACTGGTTGACCACAGTCTCCCAGTTTCCTCCCTTCTCTGGTAATTCCTAAACGCTCTTTTATCCACGAAAGAATCTTAATATAGCGTATTAATAGCGAGTACATCCGCAATTTCTATGGTTTTTGAACCACATTGAAAACCACTAAGCTTACGAATGAAATGTTTTTTTTTATTAGTAATAACTTCCACACAAATTTGCAGCGTAATTACACTGAGTGAGATAAAGGAAAGAGATTTAAAGTATGAGAAATGCACTCGACGGTGTGAATAAGATTGAAACCAGTAGGGTAAGAAAAACCTAAGAAATGTAGAATCAAGGACAAGGAAAAAATTTTGCACCAAATAAAAATCAATAAAAGAACGATAACTTGTATAAATTGATATTGTACTGAGTCTGGTTTAAAAATGGTTCACATTGTTTTTTACTCTCACTGCTTTGGTTCCCATACCGATTTGCTAAAAATTTCAACGCAATTTAACACACGGTGACTTCTACTAGACGATATCTACATCTATTTTCTCATATAATTAGCAAAAATTTAAATTTGGTCTATCCATCTGAAACTATCGTATCTAACAAGGCTCTTCCTCCTATTCAATTCGCTGACCAAATTAAATGATAAGTTGATTTCACCGCATTCTCTCCGATAGAGAAACGGGAGATTGAGATGGCCGGAAAAAATACACACTGAATTTATCATGAATAACATGACTGAATAGGTGAAAAAAAAACTTCAACAGCCCATATGGGCCGGGCGACGCAAAAAAATTCAATCGCAACTGCGTATCCGATGTGGAAACGTAATTCGCATAACTGTTTGAAAAACCCAACCATTTGCGGACGAGTTAAATTATTCAAATAATACCGCGTTAATACCTCGGCCACGCCCCGCTGTGCACAGGTGCACGGGTAACTAATTCCTGGAGCCACAGCTGATTGATTTCGCAATACAAAGCCTCACCAATGGACGAACGGAGGAAAAAGGAGAGAAGTTGAGAAAAAAAATAGGATGGGCAATCTGTAATGCGGCACGGACGGAAAATTAGAGTGCGGAAAAAAAGAGACGAATGTGGAGCGGGTGGTGCAGGTGGGTGCGCCGGAGGCGACGCGGTCGGAGGGAAAAGAAACTACGGGACCGATTCCGAGAAGTTATTCAAATGTTGTTGGCGTCGGAGAGTCTGCCTTGATCGCTGGGGATTGCCGAGGGGGTTGAAAGGAGGCCGAGGGGTGGAGGGGGAGAGGGGAGGGGTGGGTGGGTGGGGTGGTCAGGGGAGGGAGGAATTTCGGGCAGCGAGGTCGGTCTGTCTTCGCGATGTGGTCATCCGTCTCTCGATCACTCCAAGGCTCTTCCCACCACTGGGAAACACCGGGAAATTTTTCGGTTCGAAGAAGAGCCATGGGAAAGCTGGTTTTTCTTCCTGTGGACAGCAGTGATAGGCCAATGTCGAAGAAATCCACAGGGGGTAGCGGAAAATAAAAAGAAATCTCAGCCCGGTACAGCTTCCGCGAGTGAAACGGCTATGCAGAGTCCTTGGTCAATGAATCTCGCAAAGTTAAGCGCAGTGTCACAAGTTCCCCAGGGTACCAGCAAGAATTGCTGGAGAAAATCAGAACACAATTCAATCATCAAGTATTTGGGAATGTTTTAGAATCCTACGACCGGCTTCGATACGATATATTAATATTTTTAAGTGTTTTTTTCATTTCCAAGTTGACCGAAAACAACAAATTACGGAATTATACATCGAGGAGCCACAAGTAAAAAATGTAAATGACCACTAAAATCCACAAGTTAAATAGGACGTAAACTGACAGATCACCTATAGGAAGTAAGATTGTTATTTTATGACGATGAAAACCTAACTACCACGACAACTCATTGATAGGAAATATCAGCAGACACACACACATCATCAACGTAGAGCGAGAATGCACAAAATGTTTCAGAAAACTAAATAAGACTCAATTTTTACGAACATATCTTTAGAATGTGAAGGGGAACATAAATCAGGAAAACCACTAAAAATAGCGTTATATCCATTATTAAAAAAACGATATATTTAATAAAGAGTTGGATAAATAAATAAACACGAGTTAAAAAGAAATAATACGATCGTGAAATGAGGCACGAAGCGGTGGCGTAACTATGTGGGGGATGAGGGGATAGATCCCCCCCCCCAAAGTCTCAGAGAAATAAAAAATAGTTTAAAACATTGTCTAGTTTTCACATATAATAACTGCATCTGCTTAAAGGTAAATGTTTCGTGCCAAAATGATTTAAAATGTATTTCCAGGCATGTCAATTTTCAAAACTTTTCCCGGTTGCCTGGAAGGGGTAGCAACTTCAGGCCATTCCATATCACCCCCCCCCCCCCCACCCCCACAGCATATTCCTAGTTACGGCACTAGCTCAAATTCACATCTTCATAATTTCCTACATAAAATCACGCACAAACAACTTGTGATCAGAGGGGGACCAATTGATCTTCGATTGACTCCATGAAACTAAATTTTACCGGGCTTTACATAAGCAAATTATTGCGCAAGTCAAATCTGAAAGCGAATTCCGATGCAAGTAGAGAAAATTTCATGTTTTCTGTGAGATGCTTGCGGAAGTTTTTGGAAGCTTGAGATTGCTAGCGATCAGATATCCATTGCTATGAACTTAAAAAATAACTGTTTCGCAATTTCCTTCGCGAGTAACGTGCACAAAAAATGCGAAAGTTAGTCAAGAAATCGTCTCAAGCTTTCAGCTCAGCTCCAATGTGAATCACTAACGAGTTGTAGGACTGTAATCATTGGTATAAATTATATTATCATACTTTGAAAGCGAAATATCTTATTCACAAACATAAAATTGAATGATTACGAATGCCCATTGCATGAAATTACGGTCACCGGCACTCCTTATCTCGATACGATATCTTCCGGTTTAGGGACCGATGAAAAGTTTATTTGCCACCCAGCGCAGGAAAACCAACTCTAACTGAGAGTATTCACATTCTGAATGCATTACCGGAAAATAAAGTTTTACGACCCCTAATGGGGTTGCGGAGAAATCTAAAAGCATTTACTTATGTTCATGCGCGACGAGGAATCATTGAAGTTGAATATTTAAACAGAATACCTGGCTTCAAACTCACAGGCCACATCTGCACCAGATAATATGCATAATTCAGTTTTTTATCTCGAAATTTGATTATTGCCTCGGCAAACGAGATCTTAAAGCACTATTTAGCATGTAATGGATCGTTCTCAGATTTCACTACGTAACTAACATGCCCTCGCAACTGACAATCATTACATTCAAACACTCCAGCTGAACGCATGAGGCTTATGGCAGCTAATGTTACCAGCAGGTTTCGCCGGCACTAGGTCGCTTGGGAAACGAGATTATTAAATTACGGAGCCTGGGAGTCACGTAAAACTGAGGAAATAACTACTGACGGAACGGAAAAACTGGATCCTGAGCACTAAATGAGAGCGGAAATTTATGGAAATTAAAAGATTAGGGCTGAAAAAAGAATAAAACTGTAGGTGAATACGACACCGTGCACAAAGGCCTTATTTCCCACGAACGTGAAGTGAGAGGATACACACTACGGAGGGATTAAACCTACAGCTTTACTAGGAATTGTATGACTAAACTTAAAAGACACGGTAAAGGGACAACAAGACGTGTAAGAATAGCTTGAAATGCGTGTTTAACAAGGAAAGAAAATGAGAACGTCCAAGGCAACGGTCGTGGAAAAAAGAGGATATAGTAGCGCACCTATATTAGGACTCTTTGTGGGTAGTTAAACTCAAACAAAAATATTGTACGAAGAGAGCCAGACTCCTACTTTTGACATTGTGCTACACACCCATGGGCTTTGTGAAAATTATTCCGCAGTAGAATACGTGCTTGTATTGCAGCAATCGTAGATTCGACTGAGTCTATATTATGACATCTAAAGCGGACTAAACTAACGAACTTCAACGACCAAAAAAAAATAGGGTTCCTCTGTGCAAACACCATCAATTGGCGACACTAATACACTATATTTCGAGGAATAAAGTAGCTTGTCCAGTAGCATAGGTATAACGTACTACAATATATAGATAGTCTAACAGTGATCAATTCCAAAAATTATGATTCGCAATTACACCAAATGATGAACATGCAAAGAAGTCGTTAATTTCGCGTGATTTTCGTAAAATGGTAGGGTAAAATAATACTCGTGATCATAAAGCAAGGTCATCAACGGTATGTTTCATTGGTCACCTTCAACACGAGAGCTTTTCCTCATCAAAAGGGCCAAACCCTGGATTCCACTAACATTCTTCAAGACCACTGCGATCTTCGCCTGGTTTGCACCTTGCCTATTGGTAGCATGAGTAAGAGTCAGGTTAATCAATTTCCTGTCGAGTGGGAAGGAGAAAAGTTAGTAGCAGGCTGACAGATTTTGTGGAGTAAAGACTTGACAGAAAGTCATAATTCATAACATTTCTCCCGATAACATTTTTCTATTTGCAGTTTCAACATAAAAGCCTTTTAAAAAATCTGATTTATCCTTATCTCCAATTGATAATGACGTTAAATTTTTAACTGCAAATATTTTAATTCTGCGAATTATCCTAAATATTTAGATACATTCGATGGTAACGACGCAAAAGAACGGAAGATTTTTCAAACGAATAATCAAAAAAGGGAAACAAGCGAAGTAATAGCCTCAAATGGATCCCTCTTTTTCCCCTCTCATCCCTCATACTTCCTTCATAAGAGACAGTTACACTGAATTTCCAATGGAAAACTAACTTGTGACCGAGAGAGAATATGTATCTCTACGAGTCCTTCCGCCAGAAACGAATTCGTGAATAAAACATTCGTATCGATCAATCATTGAAATCTCCTGTCGCGGGAGCACGCGTGTCCTCTAACGGCAGGCCGCCGCTGCCTCCAAATTGAGCGCCGTGACCGCTACCGCACGCCCACTAGCGGTGCACGCAACAACGGCGGCACTGAGCAGAGGACACTCGAGGGAGTGACGGATTGGCCGAGATGCACGGCAGACACGCCGAAGCTATGAGGTTCATTCATTAAACGACCGCACGCGGAGGATATAAGAGCAGGTGCAGGTGCCTGGAAATCGCTAGTGAATCCTAGAACATCCCATGCGCAGATGTATTCATCACAAACATAGAATTGGACTCTTAATTAGCCGAAAACAGCACAATAAGGCCTATTACACCAGGGTTAGCAAACAACAATTGACGTCTTCATTTAACCTAAACAAAAAACGCATTAGCAAATATTGCTATAAAAATTTGTTCTCAGCAGGCCTACGGGTAATAAAACTAACTAGGTAGTCGTTAGTAATACTAGAGTGGACAGGCTTTCGCGGTGTGACGAATATACAGCCTGTGCAGATTTACGGGATATTCACCACGCGTGTCAGAAGAAGTGTCCGCCCTACATGGACAAATGAGAAGAAGACACCTGAATCTGATTCCTCGATCTGAAGAAGCCAGCGACAGTGCCGGCGAAACTGCTGTCTACAAAGATGGACACGCACGGGGCATATTCCGTAAACCTCTCCGCTGTAATTTTGCGCTTATTTGCGTTTTACTCATGTGCCATAATTTCTTCATCGTGCCACACACCCTGGTGGAGGCTTGCACGGTACCTCGTAGATGTAGAAACTTTTTGACTCGTTTCGCTTTGATTCCGAAATGTGAAGTGGTGTGTAGAGCGCCGTGCTAATCGATCGAACTTGGCCGACACGGACCTCTATCCCCATCCATTTAAACATAGCAGAAAATGCAGAGTAAATAAAAACCTATAGTAGATTCTGCTACAGACCTCAACTTCTTCCGAAAACGAACCTCATTTAACCTACATAAATCCTTTTTCTTTCCTCATGACTGATTCATTGAGAGAGTAAAATAAATAGGAAATGCATTACTTCTAATATCAATTTCTAATTGCAAACTTCTACTTTTTCCGGAGTCGAGCCCAGTAAAAAACTTTTTAAACTCAAAATCTGCACCCGTTTCTTTCTTCATTACATCTAAGGCAGCAATTCAATATGCATACAAACGCAATGCACCGCGAGAGTAAATAAAAACAGGCGTTGTTTTCCCTTCGGCAGTAACAATCAACAGTTGAAGAGTAAGATGATCGGGCAAAGGGGGGTTCGAAGCCAATGACTTCGGCGCCTCCCAAGATTTTATCCGTCCTCCCAAAATTATTCATCCAAGAGAACAAGTTCTCGCCGCGCCGAATCCTTCGGGAGAAATGGGAAAGGACCCAAGAGATAAGAATCGCTACAAAATGACGGCTATCAAAATCATCAATGGGAGCTGGAAGAAAAAAATTACAAATCGGAAGAGCTCGAGAATACAAGAAACTCATAATCCACAGAGATTTTACGAGTGACAGAATATAAAATTTTATGGTCTCCGTGTAAGTGCATAAAATGATAGCTTAGAGATCGTTATGTCAGGAAACTCTATCTAAGGTTCCTGAGAGAACTATCTTCGTAAATACGAGCGAAAAGTGGCAGTGGCGATGGTGAATAATCAGCAAGAGGAACAAATAGACAAAAATGAAATATGCGGTACTAAAATTTCACGCTGAGAAGCCGAAGGCCACAGCCGAGGCGATTTAGAGATCCCAGCACAGTAATGACGTTTGTGACAGCTGCCATTACAATCAGGCGTGTAGATCATAAACTTAAGCCGGCAGTACCATGCTCTTAAATTTGGCGTAAATAATTCATCTCTTTAACATTTATAGACTCAAGACTCACTTCGAAAAATATGTCTTCAAGACAAAATAAAGGCAGCTGAACATTATAATAATATTAGTATTACAGTTATTAGTACAGTGTAATAATATTATTACTAGCCACACATTATAATAACACGATATAAATTATAGACACATACGATTGATTGAATTATCTCATAAATATCAAATATTTCATGACTAAATCAATGGTATTTTTCAGCTACGAGTCGATTTGTCTCTTCGATTCCTGACATAGAGCCGGTATCAAAAACGAGTCCTAATTTTAACAGCTGCAAATGCATATAAATATTCTGACAATTGAGACAATGAATAGCGCTTCTATCCAAGCCGCTTACACGTAGGAAGAAACAACACCTAGTTGTGTCAGTACAGGTCGAGAAATATTACGTCTTTTCTCAAGATACTCGAAGGATGCATAACAGAAATGCTGTTGCTGGTTAGATCACTCTTTTCAGGAATGCTAAGTGATTTCGTAAAAGTATATTTGTGAAGTGGCCACAGATACCTCATAAATGCATGTGGCAAGGAATTCCTCCAAAAGTTGATTCACATGTGGGACTAAGAAATCAAGATTTTTTTAAATCGGTGGCAGCATAGACGAAGAATCGGTAATAATTTGGAATGAATTCATAGCATTAATTTTTCCAAGTAAAATTAATTCTGAGTTTACAGCACAAGACAGCAGAAAATAGGTTCAATGTTTCTGCTTGCACATCTTGCTGTGTATGCGGTAGAAAATAATATCCCTAGGGAACACTCCCTTCATCTACTCAAGCGATCATTTAAACACTGACGCTAAACACATCTTTCATTGCGCGGAGGGAAAGGGATTTTCCGAGGTGAAAGGCACTCCAATCAACGAAACAAATCCCTCAAATCACCAATCAAATCGAGATGGGTGAAAGTCATAAAATTAAAAATAAAATTTAACCCCTGATTGACATCTCCCATAAAAGTGATTGCTTTGAGTCAGAAATACTTCAGCGTCAAAGCAAGTTTTTTCTTATTGCTGAACAGGAAGAAACATTTCGTGCCTCCACGTGACACATGAAAAGCTTTCAGACGAAAAAATAAATGCATGGAATAAAGCGTTTAAAAAGTAAGAGATTGATAAATTACATCAAATACACTTGTATTTTCCCTTCTAATGAAAGCATAACAAGGTACAATTTTGGCGGACATTCCGCAGGCCAAACCTTCCAATTATTTTCCCTCTCACCCCTAACGACGAATTCTTCATCCGTGCACTGATATTACGTAAACTCTTTTCGGAAAAAAATATTTAAAAATAAAATTATCACGATTCATGGACCAACACCATCATTCATCACCTTTTTTATCAATAAAAATATTTCTTACATTAGAACTTATTGTATCCCTTTGCATAGGTGCCAAATGGATTCTTTGATTGTTCTAATGAAGCAACTGCAACTTGATTGTATTCACCAGGAAAAAAATTCCCCGTGGAAAATCAACTGGTTTGACCTGAATAGGAAGGCTGATATCCAAATCTCCGGTAGTTAGAAGATCAAAGGTAAAATTCTGGCGTAGCTAAATATTTTTTTTACCGCGATTTTCATCCTTGCTGCGTAAGGAATAGTGTGTTTAACTACTTAAATAATAACATGTTTCCAAGAGCGCTCGGGAACAGCACACCAATATGGAAAAACGAGCTTCGCGCCCTCTGTTTACCTTCATAAAACATAGAAAGAATTTATTTTGATTATAAATTTAGGCTTTCTTGAATATAAATACACGCTCTAAAGACTTGGCGTCAAGGCGATCCTACAGTTAGTAGCCAATTGAATTCAATATTGAAGAAAATCGCAGTATCACGACTGTTATCATACGAGTAGGTATTGTGGAATTAGTAGATTATAACGTTGTATTACTATTGGATAAAAAATGGAAAAAAAGAGATAAAATGTTTCCTCGTGGGGTTGGGAAGAGATTGAAGGAACCAACCAAATTGAAAACTATGAAACTTATAACCTCATATAGTGTCTGCCGTTAACTTTTCTCCCAATTTAATCTGGAGTGTAACCATATCATTACAAAATCTAATCTCATATAATAGAAATATTATCAGAGATTTCATCTCCATTAAATTGGATCTCACACTTTCAGTTTCTTAGGGTGTATGTATGCAATAGATGAAGTTTACAATGCTCACCTATGACTCCGAAAACGTCACTGCCAACAACCATCTCACAAGGGGAGTGAACGAAAAAGTTTCTCGGAATTCAATGAAACTTAGAGTTATAGACCATCGGGAGATGTCCGACAAATACATAAAAATAGTTTAAACAATAAACAAATTTAAACATTTACAGGTTAAATGTATTCACGAATAAGATCTGGCAATAGTGATCAGTAAGCCAGTGGGTATGGTGATCGACTGCAATGACACTGTCCCAGGATCGGATGGGGCACTTCTTTTTTTTAATCATTCTATTTTTTATTTAACAGAAGCCTGCTGTTCACCGCTATTACCATGATTTGCAGCGAAAATTTTACTTTTATGCGTGGAAAGTTTTTCTCCTATGCAGCGACTGATTTTTTCCAATTTTTTTCACACGGAAGCCTACTTTCAGTTATGTTATTTCCAACGAGGGGATTTCGCTTTCTGTGGGTGATGAGTGTATGATTGCATTCGAGGTTGGGGACTGACTCACCCAATCCACGCGCACCATGTCCGCGAAGTCCTTGAGTCCGGCGTCGGCGGGGGCCTCCAGCCCCTTTCCCACGCTCTTCCGCCCCCCGGAGGCCTTCTTGGCGCCGAACCCTCGCGGGCCGCTCTCCTTCCGCCCCCGGAAGCTTCCTCCCACGCCCCCCGCCTCCACCTTGCGCCGCCCGCCCGCCCCCAGCGACGACCGCCTCCAGCACCGCCTCCGCAGCCCCACCCCGCCTCCCTCCTCCTCCTCGTTCGCCACCGACCCGTCCTGCGCCCCGCCGGCCTCCTCCTGCGCCCCTCCGGCCCGCGTCTTGGCCGCCGAGGCGAGCGTGGGGGTGCCGTAGAGCCGCTCCACGATGCTGGTGGATGCGGCGGATGCGGGCGGCGAGGTGAGCGACTCCTGACCGCTGTCCGTCTCGCTGGCCGCTTCCTCCCACGCGCAGCACCCGTCGCTGCCCTCCCCAGCCGGCTTACCCTTGCCGTGTTTGGGCCACGAGGGCAACGCCTTGGAGCGCCGCGTGCCGCACCCGTGGGCCTCGCCGCAGCACCCGCGGTGCAGGGCGTCGCGGCTGGCGCGAGGCGAGCCGTTGAGCACCGGGGACGCGGGGTCGTCTCCTCCCCGCAGGGAGTTCTCGAACGCCCCCAGCATCATCTGCATCATTTTGGAGGCCGTGGTGAAGTCTCCTCTGCAGACCGGAGGGTTGCCCCCCGAGCTGAACAAGTGTCGAATAGATTAAACCCTCCCTCCTTCCCTTTCAACCTATCGCGCACTTCGCTAGTCCTCTTCGCCTTCTGGTGAAGCGCTGCTGGTTCCAGATGCTCCAATTGACCAACGCTCTCTACAGATTCTCTCCCTCCTTGTCGAGACGGCTCAGAGTCGCCGCGCTGTCTCCCCGTGCACACCCATCTTCACGGAATAACTCGCTTCGCTGCTTCGCGGTAGTCCTCTGGTTTTCACGCGAATGGCATACCGCGGAAAAAAAACTTGCCTGCCGCAAGAGTGGCACTTAATTAGATTGCTTCTGAGTTGGCCAAAAAATTACAAGGCAAATAGATTTCTCCGGAAGGTATGAGTGAATCAGATTCCTCGAAGATATCCGCGCTGATTTGTTCTCCGTCACCACTCAGATCCAGATGCCATTTATGTCCTTCTCAGGTTGGATTTGAAGAACAGTCACGGAACACTCTGCGGCTTTCGCAGGAAATTAAAATTGCGGATTGGGAAGTGTAATGTGCAGGATGCAGCAGGACATAAGTCACTGAGTTCACGGTTATTTAAATAAAGACAGAACGAAGAACTATTGTGTGAATATGTATGGGTGTTCCAAGATTAAAGGGTTATGAAAATCACAACGAGTTCACGATAAGGCACAAAAATATCGAACCCTAAAGGCTCGTCGATGCACTTTCCGTTTCCCTCTAGTAAATTCAAGCATAAAGTTATTAAAAAATAAGATTCACAATCCGTGACGGAAGAAAATTCAAAATGGTTTATATCTCAGGACTAACAATGGAAAGGAATTAGCAAAGACACTAGCACATGATGGTGTCACTAGGTGTTTTCTATGGACCAACACCCACTTACGTATGCGACTTTCGTTCGAAACCTCCGGAACGGGAAAAAATTAACACTTTCAGAGAGGCAGGTTACACCAGCCTATTCACAACCACTTCGAAATTCAGCGCCAAACATCAACTTCCACAGTCTCCGGCGGAGAAAAAGGGACGGAAAAAATAAACAAGACGACGACACACTTTACCAAGCCAGGAAGCACCAACTGCCGATAGACTTATTGACAAATGATGAACGGAGAAACCAACAGGGAGAGGTCAGCTACTTAGGCCAATATGAGAGCACTCTTGACAGCGGGAAAATCAAATTGATAGCGACGGTAAAAACGAGTTGGTAGGAAGCAAGTTCCTTAGCACCGGGGGATAACACGAGCAGATACTAGTCGACTCCTTAGCTTCAGAAGGAGCTCTATCTCACGGTCCTAACGTTTCGGGTGCACGGGGAGGGGATGTCTTCTCTTCGTCAACTGTCAAAAACCAACGCACGAACCAGCGGCACTTCCTTGCCGTTCCGCGTCTGAGCACGCACTGACTGGAGTCGCCTGGCTTACTCTCACTCTCGTCCTCCCAACCTCCCGCTCCCCTCCTCGCAAACCACGCCCCCCCCCCCCCCCCCCGCCATCCTCAACTCCCCCCTCCACATCCTTCGACAGTCTCTCTCGCCTCATCGCCGCGGCAGCGAGGAAAAGTTAAAATGCTTCCTCCCCGCCTCTCCATTCTTGAATCGTTTAAATTTGTAATCGCCGAGCAATATTTTCACGTCCAATTCAAACGGACGTCGCAGAGTTTCCTCAAAGGCGTGAGTTTATTTTTTTTAAGAGCGTCAGCCACGAGTTTTCATAAAAAATGTTTTTTCCTGCGATTTACGAAAAAACCGGTGAAATGTAGTCAAGAACGAGTTTTTTTTCGAGCGCTACTGGTTTATGTTTATAATATTGGATGCCAATTTCTTTCCTTCCAGCGTCGTTATGATGACGGCAATAAAAACGGTATCATTTGCACGATTATCACTATGAAATTACTTTATTAATCTTCACCGCCAAGAAAATAGCGCATTTAAGGCCTTTACAGTAGTGGAATCTAACGAATAGCAACGTCGGATGATCACAATCACCCTTGACCTAGGTAGGAGCCACTAGGGGCAACAAAGAGACATGACAATAAAAGCATACAAAATAAAATGTGATATTTTCAAGTCCATTTGAAGTTGTTGCCGCTGAGTCCTCTTCAAAGGTTAAGGAGATTATATACGTCCCGTATTAGTTAACAAAAAATACTTTCTTCAGCGGTTCATAAAAACGATCGAGTTAAGGAAAAAACCAGTTTTTTAGAGCGCGCTGCCGTTTATGATATTGGAAGTCAGCTTCTTTCCGTTAAAAAAACGATAAAATAACTGGAAACGATATCACTGGCATACTTTTAAAACAGGTAATTTTTCGGGTATAAAAGTTTGCTCGGAACATTTTTTCAAGAGATAAAAAAAGCTTGACTATGACAACCTTACAGTTACTAATTAAATCATTCGAAATAAAATGCAATATTTTCCAAGCCTATTCCAAAATAAAATATTTTTTATCGAACTCAAGCAAAAAGCATGCAATTTTTGCGTCCGATAACAGATAGCGACGCAAAGACTGGTCGTTTTCACAGTTGTGACGTATTCATGAGAGTCCTCTCCAAGGGTGACCAAAAATTTACCCAGACCCCCGCGGCTTGCAAAAAAAATCGGATAAATTTCATACAGAACCAGTTTTTCTCGAGAGCGCAACAATTTATCTCCGTCCATAATATCGGATGCCAGTTTTCTACAGTTATGGATACGACAATGCTACTGGAAACGGTAGCATATTATCATCACCCTCAAGAGGTAAAACAGGCTTTGTAACGGGAAATATTTCCAAACGAAAATGTAAGAAAATATGCGAAATCAGGTAAACAATTGCCAATTCTACGAAATGATCACGTATAAAGCCTCCTTTTTCTAATCAACAGTATACTATCCACCCCCATTGTACAGAAAATAAAATATCAGGTAAGATCAAAAGCCGCGAAAAGAGTTGGAAGTATTTTACATAGCAAACCTAACGATACGAAAGAGCTACCATTTAACAAAAACTCATGCGATGATTACTTGCAAATAAATTCACTTGAAATTGAAATGAACGAATTAAAAATCCAACAAAATGGAAGACGAAGAAGACATTATAAAACCTCATATAAAAAATCAGATTTGCACAAACGGTTGATTCTCCGCTATGCATTAAACAATGTAATATCACAACCACATGTGCTGAAGATGAAAATAAAATCATGAACAGGTATCTTCAAGCCTTTGAAACAGAGTAACAAATTAGGCGGAGGGTAATAAAGCCATTTTCAAGCAACTCAGTCGAGTCAACAGCGAAAAAACTCCGCCAGGTCACCAAGAATATTCATCAAATTTATCATCTAGACAATCACTTTCCCAAACCGTTGCTTGCTGGGCAATGGGTAGCAATGATAAGATGCTTGATTAATTACTAATGCATTCACTATTCAATGATACAATAAATATTGAGGAAGGTTGGCATAAACAAAAGCAATTTTATTATAAAAAATATAAGAGCAATGAACAAGAAGGACAACTGCCAAATTTCTGTCAATCACTATGGTAGCCACGGAGTAATTATCTTTATGGAAATTACGAAATAATAACCGCAAGAGCACTCGTCGCATATTTGTCGGAGTTGCATCAACCTAACCAACAGCGTCATTAACATCCGTGTCCACCAAAAGCCAATTAAGTGGCAGCATGAGATATAAAACGCTCAAACGGCTCAACGATTACAAGTGCCCGAAAAATTCTTTCCTCCAATGACGTTTTATTAGCAAAGGAAGACCAAAAGACTTACTGAGAAAATAATATGCTGCCGGTAAAACAATAAGAAACTACCGGTCGTTGAGGTCTCCACTTGAATTAGACCGAAATGATACTAAAACTATCATGTACCAACATCATTAACGAGAAGGCCTGGCCGCATTCCCACCTCAATTACAGAAGGACACAGAGGACAAATGCAATTGCCCAAGGAGAGTACATGTATCCGTTTCTCAAACGGCTAATGGCCAGCAAACGCGATCCAATTAGGAGAATGACGATCAGGACAGACGAGAGAAAATTTGATGAAGATAAATAACCCTCCGTTTCATTGCGGTGTCAAATCCAAATTGATTGCTCCCCCAAGGACTACCGTGAACCTCCTGTCTCCGAGCGGGGGAGGAAATATCTCGCAAGACTTTCGGAGCATGAGAGAACTTAAAGAAAGAAATAAGAGCCGCTGTTGTTATTTTAAGCAAGGGACAGCCCATTTATAAATTCTTTCTGTCATAGAGGGGTGGAGACCAGTGAAGGTCAGCCTCCCGCCGTCCAAATTAAGTTCGGAAGCTGTTTTTGGAAGGAAACCCGGTTAGGATATTTTACCGAACTTTTAGAGAAGTGCAGGGTCGTCCGACCCTTTCATGGCAGTTGAATAACGGAGAATTGGGGAGAGGAAAGCCTTGCAATGAGAAATACGGTGACGGCCATGGTTCTGCGTACCGACGAGAGCCGTCGCACCAAAAGCCACACCACTTGTAAGGGCAGGACGGGAAGAATAGAGGAAAGGACCACGCCGGTATGCCCGGAAATGGAGATCATAATTATTTCTTGGTTAAAGCCATCGCGGATCATTTGAGCCGTAGAAATAGTTGATAGGGTGTACCCCACGTACTGATTCAGTGCGATGAACAACGTTACTGGCCTTAGTAGTTCACTTTTTTCCGAGGAAATAAATTGACAGCCCAGAAGTAGGTATTTATAATATTTTCGATTAATAAACACAAAAACATTATGGACAATTATGAATTAAGTCACAAGTACAGTATTTACACAACCCTCCACCGGACTGCTAACTTGTTTCCTCAACAGTATAAAATTAGTCATTGCTATATTTCCACTGGGTTTTATTTTAACACGACGCTTTTCGTGGTCACCAACAACATTATCAAGTTCTGGTATCAGCCAACATTATCACTTCATAATGTTCTTGGTAAAAACGAAACTCGTCGTGTTAAAATAAAACCCAGTGGAAATATTGAAATGTGCAATTTTACTAGCATTAAGAACTTCCACCACGTCGTGCCTCACGTCATAAAAGATATTTCCTCATAGAAGTGTCCATCAACGGTCGCTCGCTAATGTTTACCTTGAATATGTTAATTGGAAATCTGCCTATGCTTCGACTCTCCGATTTGATTATGCACGCACCTCGGCGACTTAATCCCGACTCTGCCCGGCGTTTAACTTTCGCCCGCCTCCTACGCATGGAGACCGAGACCGACACAGCCCGCCTTCCCCTTTCGTCTCGCGCTCTTCGGCCAACAACAGACGACTCGGAAGAACGTCGAAAACTTGTTTGGATAGACGAGCGAATGCCCACACACGTCGGTGGACACCGAGTCATGACAAAACATATGCAAGGGAGGATCAAACGATCAACAAATTTCCAGATGAGGTAGAGAATATACGGGTTTCCAGCCGGCGTAAATATTTTCGGATAGCTGCGTCGACTGTTTCTCAACATTTGGATGCAAGGGAAAGGTAAACAAATTCCGTTTCGGGCAAACACAAAATCACGTAGACACTGATGAAAGACATCCAAATGCGCGTTGAGGCGTTTCCCTGGGTGACTCGACCAAATCCTCTCCACCTATCACGCGTTCCGCGCAGATCTCAACAGCTATCACGATGCTAATGAGTTAAAAAGTTAATGCCCACGAGGCCCTACTACTCCAAGAGATTGAGGAGTCATGTTAGACACACAGGAGTACGCGAAATAGACAAAATAACACTTCACACTTAAATACAGGCCTGGGATACGTCATGACAAGATTATTTACGCCAAAAAGAAGATTCCACACATTGCATACTAAATGAAGACTCCAGAATTTGGACATCTAAGATGACAACTAAACATCAGTTATGAAATTTCCTCATTTTTCCGTGACCTTTTCCCAATGAGTTCAGCCATTGGATTGCTAAAAGCCGATAGCCCTCATCATCACCGGTAAAATATCCAACGATTGGTTTGACGCAAATCTTCACTCAATTTTCCTGCTAGCTAATCTTTCCACATTTACGTATTTCTTCTTTCACGTCCTTCTTTACCTGCCTCATGTATTTTATCCGAAACAGACCTAATATCGGATATATTTTTTGATCCGAAGAAGTCACAGCTTGGAAAAAGGTAAAATAAACATGTCAGTGGCTGCAAAAATATCCAAATTAAACAATGAATGGATATAATACTTGCACATGTTAAATTAAGATCCAAATACTTGAAAATTTTAAAGCATTTACCTTCAGTGGCTTTATATGGAAACCGTAAAAAAACGAGGATTTACCTGAATTTTTTCATGGACTGGCAATGCTTCCTGAGTTTTCTATAAATATAAAATAAAAATCTCAAAAAATTCCAAGCTTCCTCCACTGATTGCTTCCATGATTGCAAGTTAATTTAAATTTGTCTCCTTCTGATCAGAGTATCGTGATAAATTTTTCGCCCATCAACTTGCAATCCTTTTCCTTCCGACCCCAGAAACCGCGAACCCACGGCAGATAAGCCGAAAAAAGTCAAAAGAAAGCCGCTGATGAATCTCGCACTGCCGAAAAAGAATAGATGCGAGCTTTAATTTCTATCCCGATAGGAAAACGGGTGGAGACGAGGAAACAACCG
This sequence comes from Ischnura elegans, assembly GCF_921293095.1. NCBI lineage: Eukaryota > Metazoa > Arthropoda > Insecta > Odonata > Coenagrionidae > Ischnura > Ischnura elegans. The sequence goes on from NC_060248.1 coordinate 18,858,128, forward strand.
CCACTTCCCCCCTCCCCTCCGGGGTCGACAATCGCCCTGGGAATCGCAGGACTATCTGCCAAAGGAAGTCGCCACTCTTCCCATTGTCTGCAGGTGAACGAAAATCAGTAGGGGCGGGAGCAAGTATGCGCCGTTGACGGGAGGCGATAATTACGTGCCTAATTAACACCTATCGCGCGAGACACGCGAAATGAGGAAGAGAGAGATGGGTCCACTGCGACATCTTTCGCCGGAGCGGGAGCCTCCCACTGTCCAACACCGCAACAGTATAAGGTTTAATGTAGGGACAACCCTTTAAACAAAAGAACTTTCTAGAGGAGAGGCGAATTCACGGGCCACGCCTAAGGAATTCACTTAGCGAACATAGACACTGAAAATGGAAGACATATACTTCTAGAGAGTCACTGATTTTTTTCCCCCTCACGCATTCCTACGACACGCCAGCTGCACATGCTTCAGGTTAGTTTTTCAAAACTATCAGAGATAGGAACTGCGTACCATAATTCTCAAACTGAAGTAAATAGCGTTAGCTCTTACTCCAACAAAATACTAATTCGTGAACATTAAATTCAAAATATCTATTAAAAATATCCAGTGCAGGTCGTCAGTTTGGGTCATTAAACAAATCAATCCATACCAACGTCTCAGGATTTAATGAATTCTTGAAGGCTTATATTTTGCAACACGGGCACATTATTATTTCTAACTCATACTTGGGTGAATCCTTCAAAAATATAGGTGGAATAAATACAATCCATGAACTAAAAAACAGCATGATGTCTCTATGAATGATTGACTAGGAATGACCACCATAAGACCAAATTACCAATTATTTAGCCAATAATTCTCCGCATTAACCAGACAGCTTGTAATCTTTGCACAAGCCTCAATAATATCCCTCCATTAAATAGCTAATGTTTTCAGATCCTGGCTAGTAGTACGCTAATTAACCTTACACAATACTGTCAGAGCTTTGGATTTACGCATTCAGTCATGCGGTGATTGTGATGATTGTATAGAGTAAACCGTCAAATATGACGAAGGTAAAAATGTTCTCGCCGTAGAAAGCAACCTCCATACGGTCACCACAGCGATTGGTACATATTGGTTCTTCGTTGGGACAAGATCTGCTGTTCGTAAACTTCCAAGGCCAGCCCGCAAACTGTTATTTGGAGAAACGTAAAGAGAAAATAAAATAGGCTTTTTTGAGATTTATTTTTAAAATAACCATAATTTCACAAGGACACTGTGCGACCGCTATTGAAACTAACCAAGGACAATTTTTAGATATGTGTACTTACTTTAAACGTCAGCACATCCATTAAGGAGACACAAGATTCAAGGGAAAATTTTAAACAACTTTTGTAGAGAATATAAGGCAGCTTGGACTAGGCGCATCAAAGAAGCACTCTAGTTAACATCAGTAGTCATTCATCCTCCAGTAATTTGGTAGCCATTTCAAATTATTTATAAACCCGACTATCGCACGAAATCAATAGCAGCAATTTTTAAATGATAATTAAGATGGAGAAACAAATTCAAAGAAAGGTGATGCATTAATACTACTAAAGATGCGTATTTTAAACACGATGCATTAAGAGCAGACCGCATTACAATATCCATAGCTAATAAATATTACAACAGTCGGGATATTTAAAAAAAAATTACCCTCAACCCGTCACCAACGCTTATTCATAATTCTGGAAACGAATGACACAGTTCTATTAACAAAATGTTTAGTCGAAATATTTCAAAAGTGATTTTTACTATATTTGGGTTACAGGATTAAAATATGAAATCAGTTTTTTTGCATTAGATCTACTTTTGTAGACTTTTCTATAGCATTTTCATCCTTCAATTATTTTGATTTTGCAGATATTTAGGGATTAAAAGCATAAAAGCCCATTGACAAATTATAATTAAAACACTTTCGCATATATTTCTGTTTACTTTTCGTTTGTTTCTAGTTTATAATTGTAAGAGAAACTTTTATCATGCATGAAATAAATTTTAATAAACCAAATTCACAAAAAGAGCGTAAGGTATTAAGTAATAAAGTTTGTGTGACGTGCCTACATTTCTTCATGTGTGCAGTACAGTATTTGATTATATCGCCTCGCATCGCATAGAAACTTAAAGTAGGAGTCTTTACAAACCTCATACAGTATAAATCCGGTGAGATTATCCGCCATGTTTTGCTAGGACATGTTTTGCATCATTTCTTCGATCGCGCGATCGAAACGGGTGCAGCCAGAGGCTTGGTAGAACAGAGTGTATGTGGAATGAATTTTTACCGCAACGACCTTACTGTGATGATTTTCCAAGTACATCAATCGAAAATACTCCAATTTCTACAACGATTCATTGTAGTTCAATTTATATCCCCAGTTTTTTCCAGATAATACAAAAATATTGACATATAACGATCGACCCTTGCATTTCCGCAATGTAAGTAGCAAACTTTTATTCAAAATAGCCGAATGTCTATAAAAAAAGAGAGCTGTTACGCGAAGCATAGTGCTGGCTTTGGATTTAGGAGGTAATTTATACCTCGAGTAAGCTAAAAAAAAAACTATAGCACCAAAACCAGTGTTTACCAGAGTCATTTGTAAGAACCAGAGATGAGGGAGCCCCTCAAAACATCAGAGAGTCTCCAAGAGCAAGAAATGACTCCTCCACGTCAGATACATCGATAACATATTACTTCACCTCCCAGAAAACAGTACATTTAAGACCGTAACATCAGGGATCCAAACAAACAACGATGGATTATCACAAACACTCATGCCCTAAACAGGGGCAATCTATTCGGGCGGGACTCGAACCCGCGACCTTCACTTAGGCCGGCGATGCTATGAATTTTACCCCGCCAACACCGAGGCCGGCTAAGAAGATGTCAAGAATCTAAATGAAAGGACAATATTTATCCGTCTATTAGTGACAGCCGAATAACTGAAACATATAAAATGATGGCTTTTAATTATAAACTCAAGAAATATTAACGCACGCATGAGACTCACGAATAACATGGGATATGTAATGATACTAAAGTTTCCTTCATCGAATTTCCTCCCCGGAGTGTCAAAATTGCATCCATCTTATTTCACAATCTCAACAATTCGTATCTCACAATAGGCGTAGAGCCAATAAATCACTTTCGAAAGGTCACCGACCTCAACGATTTCAATCTCACAGAAGTTAAATTAACGCCCAGAGAATATGTCTCGGCATTTCCTTGAGAAAGATCAGCATCGCTGTATCAATCTGCAGTCACTATTGCGATTCACGGTCACGATTAACTCGTGCTCTGTTATTCTTCCCACGAATTATACAACTCAGACAACAGCCTGCTAAAATATGGATTGCCTCTTCCAGTTTAGGAGATTAGGCTGCGACGATGCGAAGAAAAATAAATCTTTATCTCAAACATTTTCTTTAGCATTATTAAAAAATGTTGTACACCTTCAACACATCTTATTCTACTGCGTTCATTATTGAAGCTGAGACTTTTTTAGGGCAATATTAATAAACACGTAACCAAAGTAATAATAATGGAAGTCCCTCCGGAATTTATACCATTGCGGCGCGATATGACACCGAGATCAGGGCAGAATTCGTCAACTGTAGAGGCGCCGACTCCATGGGGCTTGAGGGCGCCCGAGCTCCCTCATTAATTCGTTATGGGTGTGAGGAAAAAAGTGTCAGGCTGGTCGATTTTCCCCGGAATGTCCATATATCGAGATTGGAGTTATCAGGGTTCTAATGTTGATCACATGGCTCTTCTAAAATGCTTAAAAAACTTAAAACTCACTACTTATAAAATTTCCCGTGGAAAGATCCCCGGTTTAGGCTTCCCCAATATTTTTTGTAAGTCGGTATCCCTGGTCAACTGATACACCTGGATACACTCGCTGGATAGACCTTTTCGGGTATTATACCTCTCAAAATTCCGAGCACAGCTAAGATGACAGCGAGAGAAACGTCTCGCAAATCGTATAATCAAAACAATCGTGTTCCAGCACGCTGAAAAAGCTGAGGCAGTGACCGTAGGTTAGGCACGAAAAACGATTTTTATGGCTCTTTTATCAGAATTTTACGAGACTCTAGAAGCATCCACGAAACATTAAGGACGGATGGGCACTAAAGAAAGGAAGAAATACGCAGGTGAGCTACACTGCGCAAAAAAAACAGCCCGGGCGAAACAGTTAACCCAATCCAAATAGGCCGAGTCGAGTTTCGGATTAAGTGGGCGCGATCTTCCAAAATCCCACACAGTCGGCCGTTCGCGCAAGGATACGGCGGGAAGAGAACGCTCTTAACCCGCGGCACGGCGAAAATAAATAAGAAAAAGGCTCCGAGGAGAAGAGAAGTGCGATCGAGGAACGCGAGTCTTTGCGACTCCCACGTGCAAGTGTCCAGGCGAGTCTCTCCCGTCTTCCCACGCGTGCTCCCGAGGCGATATCGCCGCGACCCATCGCACGCGGCCGCGCAGAGCACACTCACGGCTGGACACGGCTGGAGGATGGGAGTCAATAATAAAGCCGCCAAAAATAAAAGGACGCTTGAAAACATTGACGGCTGTATGCAAATCGAGGACCGACTAACGCAAGCATTCAGTTTCATGACGTTTCGAAAACAGCAAACAAAAAAAAAACGATCGGTACACAACACCATTCTGGCCACTTTATAAACGACAAAAAATAGGTACCTGCTATTACCCCTAAAGACACCTGAACGCAAGCAACTTAAATTCCACCACTAACACTACGCAACGATTCAGTCATGAAGTTTACAAACAGCGAAAAACAAGCAGGGAACACCACTCGGACAACTTTGCGTAGCATAAAAACTGCGGACGATATTTACACCAAGCTGTGAAATCATCATGAAAAAATTATTTGGCTCTTTTCTGTCATGGAAATTTCAACCATGATGCATAAAACTTTGCATGACAGCGAAAAGTTACAAGTTTAAGGCAACACTAAGGAATAGCGAAACGATAACGCGACAAAAACCCTCTCGCACAATAACTATTTCAAATTTCACCATCAACTACGGCTTCCAATTTTGGGGGCTGGTTCTCGCTCAATGGAAAAGCCGGTAATCTCAAAGAATAGTGATCTCCATTAAGGAAATATACCGTTTGAGAATAGGAATACATGGTCATATACGGATCAACCTGGCTTGTCCCTTCTCACGCAAAGAGTCTCTTTCTTTAACACCGCAAAAGGCGTATAATCCTTAATTTTAGCAATAAACCTTATCCTAATCCTCCCCCTCTACCGATTACCTATCAAATATCTGATAGTCGCATGGTCTAGACTACTACCAAAGAACCAAGATAGTATTCCATTCATTTCCATCAATATTTGTAGAAAATCTAATTTTCGTCAAACTACACGTAGAAAATAATAGTAGCAGCAGAGACTTTAAGAAATAAAGGGCAGAAAAAGAAGCATTATAACGTCATTTGACCAACAAATAATTGAGTACTTGAGAAACCACTACAGAATGAGAGGTCTAATTGAAAAAAGTTAAGGGTTTTCTCTCCAATCATAAAAATACAAGAATAATTCTCCCTTTTGATCTAACTATCATCGCTAAAACCGAGAAATGAGAGAAAACCAAAGTCTAAGACAAAAGCCATGACAGTCACAGCTATCGTCGCATAAAATAAAACGTCATTTCTGTAACGAGAGTTGCATAATGAAATATCTCAATAAAAAATCTCACATTGGCTTATTTATAAACATTTTCCTCCAGTGATATCAAAAGGTTTCTTTCCTTCGATCACCTAAATGTTTATTTTATCACCTCGATTTTGATGAGAGTACACTGAAGAATTTGAGATTCTGTTTTCGGCAACAAAGATAAGGGAAATTGATACTACAAGATGGACTGGCAAACTAACGATGAAAAAAAAATCTACCAAGCAAACCAAAACGGCTAAATGTTACAATCTTTATCAGAGAAGGGCTACACCCTAAAACTCATTGGGCACTCGAGGGATCCCGTAAAAACGGAAAATAAACAGACGATTATCTTTTATTTACAGCGGTAATCAAGAAATTCGCCCAATCGCTTTGGAAGGGGATTAAAAATCTCCATCGTGAAATAGTGGATAGCGTACGAGCTGACGATTGGTGGGCGTTTAATGGCGGTCAATTTTGCAACGGTCACGAAGATAAAAAGTCAGCTACTTTAAAAATAAAGCCATAAAAACTCAAAGTGCTACAACCAGTTTGGCATTAACGTGGATGACTCTTAATGCATCTGATTCATTCGGCACGTATCATTGGCCCCCGTAATTGTACTCACAAACAAAACGATAAAGCTGAACACCTCTCGCAATGGTATCAGCGGAAACGTACAGAGAGAAAAGCGGAAACGTTGAAAAAAAATACCAGAATATAGAAGCATAAACAATGAGGCATTCAAACACAAAATCAGATGGCAACACAATGCTTGCATGTAATACACGGCAACCTTGATCGTAAAGGCAGAAATTGAAAGAAAGAAAAGATTGAAAGGGAAAATGAAACAGAATCAAACAAAACACACGAAACACTGTAAATTCATAGTCACTATGACTGATGAACCCAGTGAGCATACCTATACATATTACCGGCCCTTTTCTGCTATGTTTCACACCAATGAAGCCATGAAGTAATGAATGCCCCCTGTATTATCCTATTTTACTATATATAAAAAGCAAAAAAGTTACCCAAAGGGTGGTAATTACACTGGTTGTTCATTGATGTTAAATATGATTTAAAAGTCAATCTTCCTTCCACAACCCTTACCACATCCCAGTAATTAACATTTTCAAACCCAGAGCTGCTTCTGGGAGAAATAAAATTTATAGACACCTCATTTTTGAAATGTGAAATCATTTTACTCAATCATAATTATTTTGGCAGTTAGGTATTTCGCCACTTAACTTTACACCACAAAAATCACATATTTAAACATTTCCAGAATAGAGCTGAAAATGTACAAATGTTTGATGTTACTTAGAAGCAACACTGGGTTATAATGGATTAAACGCTAAAATCCTACTATTTATTAGTTCAGACGAGGGTAGAGCTCACTCCGGACTAAGCCACAGACGTCCGAATAGCACGAATTCAGGGTAGTAGAGTCAGTTTCTTTCCGTTGGCCATCCCGCACACCGAGGATAGCATTTTATGTTTGGGGGTATCTTAAGTCTTCACCGAGGATAGGAACCAGGCCAACAGCCAAGTACTCTAACCACTATCCTACCCAATTCCCTTCATTCAGTTGGACTATCACTATTACTGGGGAATGACCACCTCCAACGTAGTGGGACAAAAGGGCAGAAGAGTTGAAAAAGAAAAACAGCCAAGTGATCGAGTCACATGGAGGAAATGTGTGGGAAATAGATTTTAATGAGTAAGGATCACGTTTAAAATCATACACTCCATATTCGTCTAAGTAATCTACTTCTACATATTACCCCGCAAATTGCCTAAACAAGCCGTGTGGTGGAAGATTTTAGGACACCAGCCGTAAAGAAATAAAACAGAAATACCCTCACAAGTTCCTCCTAACATGAATTAAAGTCCTTTATTCTTCAGGGGAAAAACGGACTCCCGTACCTATTCATTCGGAAAAATATGTCTTAATTTATAGTTTCTGTTGGGCCTCGAAATATAGTGAGGTTCAAACATAATGTTCTCCGTTTCCCTCTGAAAGATTCTGAATTGTTAAAGCAATCTTAGCCTAGCGCGCAACCACCGAATCTCTAGCGCCTCCCAGCCCACCTAATTCGTTTAACATTTGCATAACGCTTTCTATACTCTCACAAGGCCGTTCTACACGGGGCACGGAATTGCGCAGGCTATAACTGCATTAATTTCTAAAATGGCGAGGAATTGCGCGATTGCATGAACGAAATTAGTACAGGGGCTATTTTGCCATCTCACGTCCACGCATTTTCGCATGTGTTCTGGCAATTCATCGGTTTACACGACGCTATATAGACTGCGCCTTCGTACACACGTCAGATTGTGCCACGTGTAAAACGGCCTACAGCAGCTTTCCTCTGTATTTTATGAAGTTTACCGATGAGGTATTTCTGCGCCGGATCCCATGCGCTCGCTACATATATATTCAAGGTGTGTGTCGGACGAGTGCGAAATAGCAACTCTTCTTCACTTTTTCATTCTCCAAATCTTCCCATAATCCAAGCTACTTCAGGGATTTCCGACAAATATTTCCCACAAGCGTTCTCCACGATAGGTTCAAAGTTATCCAAACTTAATTCACTAACTCTTGATTTACTTGGTGATATTCCATCATAAGTTTTCCTGGATATCACACAATTACTTATACCACTTATTTTTACAGAGCGCGACCCGGGTTTCAATGAATCATCATCATCTTCAGGCGCAAATTATGATTTGTTCATCTTATTATCGTTACCTAGTTACCTGATGAATTTTAAAACGGGCGCCAGAATAGGGGAAAAAGATGGGTAGATAAATTCATTTATAAGAGTGCTGACCTGACTTTTAATTATTTAAATGAAAAAACAATTAAGTGCTTACAAAAATAACAAAGATGAAAAAAGAAATTTGGCTAAACACTTAATATGAAACTGCCATAGGAGCGATTTTAAATTGAATGTTTTAAAATTTTACAATGACCGCCGTGAATTGGACTCTAGGGAGCAGTTAGAAATTTTAAAAATTATTGAAAGTCAGGACAGTACTCTTATAAATGAATATCTCTACCCATCCTTTTCCCCTATTCTGGCGTCCGTTTAAAAATTCATCAAGTAACTAGGTAACAATAATAAGATAAACAAATCATAATTTGCGCCTGAAGATAATGATAATTCATTGAAACCCGGGTCGCGCTCTGTAAATAATAAGTGGTATAATAAATTGTGTGATATCCAGGAAAACTTGAAAAGTTATCGTAACTCCCAGATACTACAACCGACAACCCAGTGCATATGCAACTAAGAACCTGACACAATACTTGGAGAAGGGTAATGACGCACGATCCAGTAAGAGCTATTTCATGCGTGGGAAGGCGTCAATAACCCCATACGAGCAATAGCGTAAAATGGGAACCGTGAGGCGCCGTGGCGGCGTAGTGCGCAGTGGGTTGTTTGGACACTTAACCGTCGCGCGGATATATTTATTTACGACCGAGGGATCCAGAGAAGGGCGGGGATGGAGTGCAGAAATTAAGCCGTGCACGGACGGATATGGAAGGTGCGAGGAGAATCGGTTGGTCGAGCCTCCAATCCGCATCCGCAGAGGAAGACAGCCGCCCATAATCTTTCCCCCAAAATGATCCACTTCAGACGCGCCTCTCTATTGAGGGAACACCACCGCAGATCCGTGATCGAGCGAAGCGATAGGGACTCCCATCGGAAGGGTCGTCCCTTTAGAGACTAGAATCCGGAATTTATATCATGATTTCGAATGACACCAGGTCGGATTTTTAGTTCACGGATTTGAGTAACCGATAGCGAAAGAGGTCAACATAATTCCGTTCGCTCGTATATATAAATGGAATATGAAGAATCGCTCTGAGAAAAGCATTGACAACTGAGAAGCAAGAACAAAAAATGGATTCCTGCACTTGTATGAACTTCAACTACGAATTTTAATAGGGATTGTAATAAATAAGCCATAAAAAGTTATCTCTGCGATCGATGCAGCTCCATCAAATCATGTGGCACCAATAAACACAAGCCATCAAGCATTCAACCACAAACCAACAACCATTCATGATCGTGAATTATTTCTGCTGAGAAACCTGATGTAATGATCAAAAACTTACTATGAAAATATGACATACATTTTGAGAATTTTGGAGGTCGTTCAGGGCAAAGGAAAGGAATTGCAATCGGGCACCAAATACGGAAAACATCCTTCACACGAAAAGGAGGACAGAACTCTTTGCAAACTAAAGACACCGAACTACCCTTGACCATGTAAACCCAAGATTGATTGTATTTGGCCCTTCCAACGACCCGCCTCCACTCGTCTCTGTTTTCTGTCAGTTCTATTTGGGCTCCAATTCTTATTACATCATTCAATATTTGGTCTCTTCACCTCAGTCTTGGTCGTCTACCATTGGGTCTACCATTATAAACATGTTGCATAATTCTGGCGCAGTCCCTTTTCAATATACGACACAGTCATCTTGACACTTGATTTTCATTTTTACAATTATATCTCGCTCAATGTGAATCTCCCTTAGTTCCGTATTATTTCTGATTCTCCAAACCCATGTTTCTTCAGTCGGTCCAAATATTTGCCTCGGTAATTTGTTTAAAAGACACCTTAAAATATGACATTAAAACCTCAAGTAATTCCAAGGGTACAGGGAGAGATAAATCCAACTTTAGGAATTAATAAAAATGCCGAGATAAAATGACACTAGTCATGAAAATAAAATGAAAACGAGAGTATTAAGCATGGCCATAACGAATAAATTATTCAAGAATGATAAAATAAGTATTTCGAGAACAAATGACGTTGAGAGGGAATTAAAAGATTGGGAGCCTAGGTCGATGACCAGAATATCCATTAGATAGAGACCCAGCCAGCCTCCCTCGCAACTCATGCTGGGCGGGGAAGGGACGTGTCAACGGAGGCGACGGAATGGACCGAAAATGAGGTTTTAAGAGGGAGAAAAAATTAAGAGCGGAGTCGCGTGTTCCGGAGGGTGGGAGTATTTCAGTTTCCAATGTCGCTGGGCGGGAAGGAGTCCGCACCAAAAGGAACAGCCGACACACGTCACATTTTAATTATTACGGTCCCGGGCGTCGGTGGAGCGAAATTTTTTTCGTAACGAGGCCGTGTGAAACCCAACGGTCCGAGTCCCAATAAATCCCATCGAGAACAAGGCGCTCGTCCCACGTGCTGAGAAACACGCGAGGCTGAGATTCGGGGAGATTGATGAGACGGACATAAAACTCGCGATGACTCCATAAAGATCCCGATGACTCTCCTCAACCAGGAGATTAACACACGCGCCCAGGCCAAAGCGAAGAAAGGACTGATTTGCACGAGCCTTTATATTCTAATCTGCATTTTCAGATTAATATGGCATGAAATAAAGTAAAGACGAACACTCTCTACAGCATTAATACAGATTAAGGCTATCCTGACCAAAGATATTCCATTACTGAACACATTTAGCATTTATGAATTTTGCGACACTACAACCATGTTATCTAGGTAACTAAACATTGCTACAAAGGAAGTTATGGAGGATTAAAGAGTAATTTTGTTAATTTAATGCAACAAGTAATATTACTTAAAGCGATTTTATTCCAGGTAAAAAATTTCCGACTACACATATTTTAGCATTACTATATTTACGCGTAAGTATGAAAATAACAAGCAATTGAGGAAGTGAGATAATTAAATATAACTGGTGCAACATATTTATTCAAAGTATCAATGCACTTAAAAATTAATGAAATTAATATTGGGTAACTAAGAATCATGGAAAAATAACCAATAAAAAGGACACAGCATGATATCTGTACGGTAATGAAGTTTCGGTACACGAAATACTTATGATGGAACTGGAGGACTAAGTGCACAATTCAAAAAGGTAACAAATTAACACGATACCAAATACAAAGGAATTGATTTCACAATTTGTAAAAACATGACAATGATGATTATTTAAATCACTTCGTCCTCCGCACGAACTTTGAAACTATGCTATTTCCTATTCCATTAACCGACCGACTCGGGAGCAATAATATGAATTTGACTTAAATTGATAATACGCTGCATTTAACTTTCATGTAAAGCCACATATATTCCATTAATATTAAGATAACTACCTTAAGAACAAATAATATTCTGGTGATTGGTGAACAATCACCAGAATATTCTGGTTCGCTCCCTTCCATCAATGAAACGCAGTAATTAACTGGCTGAATTTGGAGCAACCGATACTTTAATATACCGTGGAGGCCGCAGGAGGGTACTCCAAAGTTGGAAGAGATAGTCCGCGGTTTTCTCAAAGAAAATACGGATGCAGTAAATAAAGTTTACAGTGAGATCAGGGTTTCGGAATTACTTGTTCCGCCTCTTACCCTTCAACTTGGAGAAAGTTACCGAGTTGCTGAAAGACAAATTTTCGACAACTCGTAAAATATAAAAATATGATATAAACATGCTTCTTAAATCTAGAATCGTATGGAATGCTTGGGCGATTTCAATTGACAATAGGTAATAAAAATACCTAACTACACATAAATTGAGTTCACTCACATTAGATAATACTAAAAATATTTTGTATGATAGAGATTCGTGAGAACCACATCAAATACAAAAAAGCTCAAACCAGATTAAATAATAATGGAACTTGGTTTTGATCTGATGACTGAAGGCATAAATTATAATAAAAAATGCATATGAAAAATTTAAATAACACAGGCCGAAATTATCCTTTAGTTTTTTTCTATTCTTCCGGAATAGAAACAAAATGACCATACTCTCAACTCTTCGGAGAGAGCTCGAGAATGCATTAGGAGGGAAGGAAACGATGAAGATGTTTGGGGGTTGCGTGGCAGAGGTCCATTACGACTCGGCGGCAGACGGGGAAAAGGACAGCCATCTGCCCAAAACAAACTAGTGCATTTCCGCTCCTGTGCGGGGTTTTTAAATCGTAAACACTGACGACAGATCCATCGGAGGGAACATAGGGAAGCTATTTACTAGTAAAACAAAACATAGGTGACATGGAAGACTAAAGGAATCAAAGGGTTGTATGGAACAACGATGGGTAAACTAAGAATTTCCTACTATTTTCCACGTGAGGACGGCTATCAGATAAGACATGAGTGAAAATTTGACAGCCTTTTTATATACTGGAGATGAATAAGCAGTCTACAACTCGTGTTGAACCAGCAAGAAAATCTTTTTACACTTCCACAATATTATTTTATTTGACAAAACAATGGCCGTGAAATAAAACAATTCTGAGGAAGTGCGCAATTTTTTTCTTGTTTGTTCAACATTTTGGACACTTAAAAATATGTATAAATTGGCTGCACCAAATAAAAATGGTGTCTTTATGATGATGAAGTAATATTGAGATACAGTCAGTTCAAAGTTATTTTTTTACAGAAAATTGAGCCGCGCTAGTCTTTTAAGGTGAAATACCACTCCAAACCCTCAGATTTTATTGAAAAGTGCTAGCATATGAATATTTTAAAGACATTAGCTGAAATCATTAGAAGTAGTCACGACTCAGGCTTGAGCCAAAGCGCCCTTTCCACTCCAGGATATATCGACGATCCCCTTTCCCTGGACTCTTTCCAATTTACGCCCAGCTACACTCAGCTGAAAGGTTCTCAAATATTTGACACCCATTCACTCATGAATCCACTTTGCCGACGGGCGTTTTATGGGCCAGGGACCCAGTGGAGCAATATGCCACCATATCGAAGAAGCCATCAAATGCGAGCGAGTTTGCCTTCCTCGAGGAGTGTTCTTTGACTTGACCGCGCGTGCCACAATGGGCACGCACCCAAAAATAAAAATGAAATCGGTCAGAAAAAAATTTAAACATTGCACTGCCTTAATACTGTGAGGGGTATGCATTTCTGACGAAAAATACGTATCCCACACTGAAATCAGAAATACACTATGAGAAAGACTAATCGAGGGTTAAACACGCAAGCGGAGCGGATAGGTGTGTCTACTAAAATATATCATAAACGAATAAGGACATCAAAATTTTCCCGTCAAAGTAATATTCATTTACATCGACATACTACCCCGCAAGCCACCTAACAATGTGCGAAGCTGGGGTATTAGGACACCAGCCGTTAAAAAATAATTTCACATAATTATGTCCATGTATGTTACACATCAGACCATATTGAATACCGTATGATAACATATCCAAGCAGACTTCACTATCGCGGGTAACAGTCATTGACAAAGAATACTTTTCATTTGATAAAAAACATCATACGAGCAAGTCAAATATAATGGAAAAATCATGGGTTGAGGCCTTCGAAATGTGGTGCATTAGAAGAGTAATGAATATCAAATGGATCGACCGAGTAAGTAATGAGGAATTCCTAAGAAGAGTACGTGAGAAGAGAAGCCTCGTGAAAACCTTGATAAGAAGACGGAACTACCTCATAGGCCATATCTTGAGACATGATTGCCCGATGAAAACAATCATCGAGGGACAAGTAAATGGTGAGAAATGAAAAGGAATACTTCGAATAAAATAGACGAAACAGGAGAAGAAGGATGTGAAAGAGAAGAAATAGATAGGTTCGAAAAGATCATCTGATAGAAGGATTGAGTGGAGCGCTACGTCAAACTAATCTTGGGATTGTCGAAAAGTGATCATGACACATAGGAAAGTGTTTCTGAAATGATCTTGACCGTATGAATAAATTAAGTTTTCGGAAAACCCCGATAAGAAGACGGCACAAATAACCAGGCAAAATCATGGGACATAATCGTCTTACGGAAACAAACATTGAATGACATTCAAAAAGGAGAAACGGAAGAGATAGTACATACAATGACGATCATTCAGAATGATGAAAGGGAAAGTAAGAGTATATACAGGAAAAAATGAGCCTACAGGAGAATTAATGAGAGAGCAGCATCAAACCACTCATGGGATAGTGGACCAATGGCGGTGATTGAAAGGATGTAAGCTCCCAGTGTATCGTTTAAATCGGTACAAAAATAAGTCGCGCATAAGGTCGTAGAAAACCAAGAAAATGGAGGGACCCGCATCACTCTGGTCCCGACTACGCGATTAACACTTATAGACAGTCCTCATAAATTGCGCAGCTTCTGCTCAATTCGTATTTATTAAACCTATTACTGATAAAAAGCCCTTTTGGAGGAGAATAATACTGCGAGAAAGGGAGGAAAACCTTCCCCATAAAGCAAGGCAAACAATTCCTTCGAAGGAAACTACGATCTTGAAGCCTTGTCGCGAAGGCGAAGGTCTGGCTCCGACTCATAACTCGCACTAACACGCTGAGACTCACAACAGAGCCTAAACAACTCATTTGCGTCCTGTTCCACACGGATCAGTGAGCAGGAGATGAACAACAGAGGAGGGTGTCCGATACACAAACAACAATCCGAGCACGTCAAGGCCACAGCAGTGCAGCAGCAGTTGCACTCAGGAGGGGATGGGGGAGATGGGGTGTGGGGCGTGAGTGCGTGGTCACGCGCCGGTACCACCCGTCCAAACATTCCCATTTCCTGCCGCCCCTGACCGCACGTGTCTCGCCAGGGATGGCCAGGCAGCGCGCCACGCCCCTTGCAGCATCCCCGCCAGACATCCTCCGCATCATCGCCAGAGTAACACGAATCAAAATGAAAAATAACTTGATTTTTTCGAAGAAAGATCTGCTGCTTTCCTCGCGAATGAACTGAATAAAGTTTTTTCGTGTTTTCAGCCGGGTGGGTGTCCATTTTTTCCAACTCTTCGAGGTCCAACGCGTACCACATAACAGGGACAACTCAAAGTTCGCACTTTTTGTGACAAGATATTCTCTTTTTTTTTTAAAGATATGTTTCTAGATAATGGTAAAATAAATTTTAGCCACTACGCAAGCCCACATTTCAATTACTAGCTGGAAGCTCTTAACAACTCATTGAGACTTCTCCAGATAGGATTAGGATATCGACTCATGCACGACGGCATGCCTCATTTGTATCAATATTTACGCGGGTAAATTAATTTTTTTATGAATTTGTTGTGCGTTTCTCTCATTCAAAGACTCGGGCTACACGTACGAAGCATCTGCAGGTCCTGTGAGCGTCACTAAAATTTATGCGTTGATTCCGGAGAAGAATTACTCCCAAAGAATAACGAGAAGCCACGGACGACTAGCCCTCTCGGGTCAGGATGGAGATCAGCGAGGAAGCAACTCCTCACGATCGGGGTGCGAACCACGCGCAAGAGTTAAACAAAGGCGCGGCGAGGGCTCACAAAGGATGGGCGGGCGGCCTTTTGATCAGGCGAGAGGCCCTTGCAGGCGCCGAAAAAGGAGACCAATGGGGTCCAAAGAAAGAAAATTAAGGGGATGGGGCTCCAAGCCATGAAGAAGGGAAAGGAGTGAGGCAGTGCCAAGGCAGTCGACTAAGATGAAGCACTGGACAAGTGCAGCGGGCACTCGGTCACATCGACGCGGTATTTAAGAAGGATAACTCTCGGGAAGTATGACGACGCTGTTCCCGTGTTTCCCTGAATTATTGCTCTCGAAAACTATAAGAAGAGTTTTCGCGTATACCATTGAAAAAACTAATATTATTTATCTATCAATATTAGTGAAGGAGGAGTAGAGACTACTTACTTATTTAATTATTTATCTATTTATTTATGTATTTATCTATTTATTTATTTATTTATTTGGGAATTTGTTTGTTCTTTGTAATTATATTAACGTAGTTTAACCTTGGCACGTTGATATTCCATAGTTTATTGTACCGTGGTGGCCTGATGGTGGTTTTACGGGTTTCCCGCCGTCCTCAGGGTAAATGCCGCGCCAATACCACTCCCGTGCCAGTGCTTATCTCTAGTAGTGCTGAAGAGGCGAGCGCCTAAACAACTCCAAGAGACGTATATTATTGTTACTTTGTTATCCTGTTACATTCATATTTTATGTATTGTTATTATCTCGTGGAATAAACCCTGTTGAACTGAACTGAAAAGGCAAAAACTAAGAAAAAATTAACCTCAAATAAAATTAGTGAACTACATTTCAAATGCAAATTCAATGTACAAGATGAATCGACAAAGGCACGTGAGCATCTGCAACAATCTGCACTCTCTGGTCACCACCAACGATCAACAAACAAAACACAAAATAATAAAATGGCTGATAAAGAAGCGCAATAAAAACATCTTGGAGCCAATAGCGAGATAGTGAAAATAAGATCTATATTCCCTCTAAATTAGACGCAATAATGAGATATGCGTTTTCCGTACGTAACCAACTACAAGTAAAATTCATGTGAACATTTGGAAACGACTCTTTTCCTCCAACCATATGATGTTGCCGCACTAGTTAAATAGGCTGTTCAGGGACTAAAGGCAAGTTTGAGAACTTGATATTTTTCACATCAGTTACAACACTGAACATTATGTTACATACATTAAGTACTAATTAATACATATAATAATTTCAAGATTACATGGATCGTTTGAGTGGCGAATGCTCAAAATGGCATAAAAGATCGCGGGAACAATTTCCTATAAGCAATCCTTTCCTCTAATGAATTTTAGACATGTAGGAAATCCTCTCTATTATCGGATACAATTTGTACTCACTAATGGTATGACCTCCCAGCTGAGACAACTCTCAGCCAATAGCGAAGCACCGTTAACGTACCTGAAAATAGAGAGAAAACATTCATATTACTCAATCATATGGTAATTCTCAAAATACTATTTCAACGTAACGGGCACAGAGATAATTCGAGGATGGATTATACCGAAGATGGATTATACCGAACATTAACTTATGAAATATTCTAACCATAATTTAGCAGTTAAATATTCACCAATTTAGTCTACTCTGGAACTACCAAGAGCCACTTAATAAAATATCGAAATATTAGCTTAAAGATGAAAATTTCATATTTATGGATAAAATAAATACCTATTGATAAATTTGAATTGCCTTCAGAAAATCATTCCTCAGCTTAGGGTTCGAAAAATCCTGTCATAAAGTTTGGAACATCGCACTACATAATATAATACTTGCAACAGTTTAGCTCAGAGGCGTAACTATGGCGGTGATGAGGGGATAGATCCTCCCCTAAAGCCTCGGGACAATAATAAAAAATATTTAAAACTATTGACTAGTTTTAACATATAATAACTGCATCTGCTTAAAGTTCAATTTTTTGTGCCAAAATGGTGTGAAATGTATTTCTTGGCATGCCATTTTTTTTTAATTTAACAGATTTTGCCCGTGGGGGAGGGGGGTCTCTACCCCAGGCCATTCCATCCCCTGCCCAAAGCATATAGCTAGTTACGCCACTGGTTTATCTCTAGGATAGCTAGACTCCGACTAGGTAAAATAGGCTCCTCATGTGCAGTTAATTACTTATTATATTTGTAAATATTACCTGTAGGAATTTTTTGGCATACTATAACTCACATACATGAATCACTTACTATGCTAATTTTTCCTTTTTCTATACTACCAGCTTCTGGTCTGACTGCGCGTCGTTATTTTGAGTGCTTGCTATGCCTGTGTCCGGCAAACTAGTGCGTTTCTGATGAAAGCTAGGATGTCTGGTATGGAATCACCCCGTTGCACACATCCAGGTGATGCGTAGCACGGTACCTCGTAGATGCAGATGAGATTTAAATAACAGCCATGAAGTAACAATAAAATAATTTTATAGACGAATTTCTCAGCAACATAAGGAACTATACTAAAGGATCGTGGCATTTGGAAAGTAAAAAACTCTAATTCTCATCAATTGTATGAATTATAAGTTACTATGAGCATAAATTAAAATTAAATCTAAGCATTACAATAATAAAGGACTGCTTAACAAAACATTTTGTCCACGTAAGCGAAAATATTCCCGCGAATTGGACACTCTCTGACGTCATTCATGGCATTACAAGTACACATGTTAAGTAAGCAGCAACATAAAACATTGCAAGTATCAGTCAAGTTATTCCAACGTAAGTACACTAGCAACGGAAGCAAAAGAGCCAAATACTTACAGACTCTGACATTCATTCTATCGACCAACTGCAGCAGAATTTCATGCTGTTAATTCGTTTAAAATTATGAATTACGAAATGCATCTGAAACCTCTCATTTCAGTCGGAAGCTTAACTTTTATACGTAAGTGAACCACACCATACCTTATAGAGCTCCACTAGTGAGTTTAAGTGCCAAAGATGTCAACTACAACAGAAATAAGCGAAAAAAAAACTTAAATACAAAAGTGACAAAAGGCATGGAAATGTTCAGAAAAAATATGTTTTAGAGACTGGGAGATACAGATGAAGAAAAAGGAAATCTTCTTCTTTTTGATAATAATCAGTATGGAAGCACTGAAAATCCTTCTAATTACCTCTTACGGTTGTTTATTTTATTTCCATATAGCTATCCCGAAAACAGCTAACAGTAGCTTTTACATCGAATATCGCAGCCATTAACATCTGCAAAAGAACGTACACTCATGCCACGGATAAGGATAGGTTATCCAGTCGGGATTATAATCCGCAACCTTCGGATTAACAGGCGAGGACTTAACCCCGCCGCCATCGGGGCCGGGAAAGAAATTTAGGAAGAGCACGGCATTTCCACCGCCTGTGTCAGATTTCAGGCTTACCTTCCAAGGAGACTATGGAGAGTAGGGATGCTGAGAACCTTAACACCATGGGGGGGCGCGGGGTGGAGTAATAGGCCAGCACGAGTTATGCTCTATGATGCTCCTCCTAATGAGGGCCAGGAAAGGGCAGGAATGCTGGTCTCCGATGGGATTTAAACTGCCTCGCTTCCTTCATAGGCATCTGCCCACGCGATGGGCCAACGGAGGACCGTCACATAAAGTTCAATTAAAAGATACCCATCGGAGCTGATGGCGGTGAGGGACACCCAACCCATAACCGTGAATAACGTCAATGCTCCGTAATGGGCTCAGCCATTGACGGAAGGGCAGCCACAGAAACCAAGCGTTCAACTCCACCGCTCCCTCAATTAGGGAACACCTCTGTCTTTGCTGCGCGACTGCTAAAGAAATGTTCGATTTAAGCGTAGAAATTGGAAATCTCGTTCAGTCCCCCAAAAAATAAACAAGGAACAAATCTTTTGATGACTTTTTCATATCTAATGGGGCCTGTGAGCACCATTTGTGCCCAGCCAGCTGGAGAGTATCAAGTATTTTGAGCATCATCCAAGCTAGTAAATACGAAACTGAATTACAAGCCAAAATAATTCATTACGTTATCACAGATTTGGTCACGGACAATAGTGGCGAGACGGAGAGAAGAAATTTAAAAATGAGGCCATCATGTGATTTTTTGAGAAAAATGAAATATTAAGTGCACTACGGCACCAATATCACAATTATTTATTTGTTTGTCCCAGAAAAAGAAGTCAAATAAAATACAAAACACGTTCAAAAAAATAACAAAGAAGTAAAAAGTAAGGTACTTACAACGATGAAATGCTAATAATGATCGGCTTGGGTCGCTCGCTGCGCCCACCAAACTAACCTTAAAAAAGACGAATTTTCCGTTGGTGGGTACGAAATACGATACGAAGGTATTCAACCACATAGCCCTATTGACCCAACCGCACAGTACAGGATCTCAAGGCAAGTGTGAATTTCTTTGCGTATATTTGCGTTATGAAAGGTATCTATTCCCAATAGGGTTGTTTCCTCCATCAAATAAAGAAGAGGCATTGATTGCGATTCGTTACCCACCATTAAAGTATTCATAATATACAAATTATTTGGTTTTAGAAATCCCAGTTTAGACGAATGCCAATGGTCAATTTTAACCTCATTTGAAAAAGGCCAGATTGGCGCCCATGCGATGCCACTGCTCGTGACGTTACAGGGACCTAAATGTTATACGGGTAGTCGGGAGTTTTACATCGTCTGAGATTACCTATGCATGCATGTGGCACAGAGCTCAGGGAAACATTTATTAAAAATCACTTATTAAAATTGCCTATAGTCGGAAAGTTTCCTTCGTTTGATAGGGTATTGAGAATCCTTATTTAAGCCAAGCGCTACATGCTAGCAGGGTACTCTGCTACCTGCTAGCAGCCTGCATCGCAGCGGCGCACATAGCCTCGTACCAAGGTGGCCTCACACGGTGGCAGCCGGAACCATAATGACGTCACACGGGCTTTTCCCAGCATTCATACTTAGCCGTCGCGTTTTCGCGCGCTTGAAATATTTCACTTTTCATTTAATCGCGAAAAATAGATATCCTCATCAGTCTAGTTTAAAAATCTAAAAGCGTGAAATGCGTACTCCAGGAGTAATAATCTCTTCATTTAGGCAATAAAAAATAGGAAACCACCCTATTTCTCAAGCAATCTAAGCCTAGCGCGCAGCCTCCGAGTCTCTAGCAGCTCCAACCATAATTCCAAGGAGCTGCGCATACGTACTGTTGCCCCAATGTAATCAAATATTTGTCTTCTCACGAAGTACTCAATCCATTGAGATGTAATTCAGTATTGTCGGAGAGGATTCAAGGCATCCATTCGGCGCAATATTTGGACACGCAACTCACGTGACTCATTCCATCCCATTAGAGCCCGGTCATTTTCTCTGCCACTGCGCAGTTGCGACGGATGTCCCGGACAGGAGGCTCACCACACGGGCGACACGCCGGAGCTTCCCACTCACGTCCTCGGCATTTACGAACAAAAAAATCTCCCCGGGAGAGAGCACCCTCTGCGAGGCACGGATGCTCGAAGACCTCGTCTCGCGAGGGCTGAGAGTGTGAATGACAGGAGATAAACATGTCATCGACACTGCGGGCCCCAGCTGTTACATTTGTAATGAAGAGGATTTCCTGGTCCTCTCCTATTATTACATAAATTCTGGGGAACGTTCAACAAACTGAATGTAGAAAGCTAGAGTTGATGGTTTGAGGTGTCACTTTATGGAATTTATTCATAATGAATGAAAAACAAAGTTCAACTTTCATTCATTAGAAAGCTAGAGTTTAAAATTTTGTTTTTTAACCTTTCATCATCACATAAAAGGTTTGTGTGAAAATTACGATAAAGTCTTATTGCGTCAGGTCTTTCACTTGCAAGTATTTGTAAAAAAATTTGAGGCACTAGATTTTCTTGGTTAAGATTGTACAGCATACATTGAGGCATTAGCGGCTGGAAATAAGATTCCAATATTACCCGAAAGGAAAGAAATGCAAATGGTTGAAAAATAGAGTAGAGCATGGTTTTGTAAGTTTCGTCGCGTTCAAACAATGCTTGATATTCATGATAGCAAGTCATCTGATCATATACCAGGGGCAGATTACAAAGTTGTTGATAATTCTGAATATTTTAATAAGATGCACCCCAAACATGCTATTCTTCCTGGTTGTAAGACCTATTTAAAATGAAAGGATTACTTATTGTCAGATGATGCTGATAAATATCAAAATATAATAATATTTATTGAAGACTCGTGTTCCTCGAAGAAAACACCCCTATCGTATATCTCCGCAATACCACCTGATAATTTGGATGAATCGAATGCCTCTAATTACTTGAAAGCTACTGCGCAACATAAAATTAGACTGATGTATGAGTATTGTATGAGTGTGTATATAAAGTGAATTTTATAGGTGACTTTTTACTGTGCCGTGATACCTTCCCGAGATGTCCGCCCAAGTTGTACCACCAGTAAGTTAAAAGTCGGTTTTTATCATTTATTTTCGTTGCGCTGTATTTCGTCAATAAAAAACCTTAAAGCAATGAATTGAAAGAGGTTAAGGCAAGATTGAAATTTTATTTAGTCCGAATACATTTTTACGAGAATATTTGCGTTGAAAGTATTTACGTTAATACCCTCTCTGCTAAAAACTGAAAAATAATACACCAGAAATACCAATATGATTGCATTTCCTTAAATGGAACAGATACGCCATGCATTATGTCAAAATGGTTCCGTCTCAAGAAAGCGCAGGACTTCTCACATAAGGAAATCACAAGGACTCGAAAGACAGGTCAGTCAGCTACGGAATTCGTGACAAAAATGACAGGGAGAAATTCACGATACCGTTAATACAGCAGAGTATACCTGGATAAATATCATAGGATGCAACGACCATTCGCAAAGAAAAAAATAAATTACAAAAAGCATTAACTACTATCTCTCTCTCTCTCTCTCTCCATGATTATCGGAGGATTTCGGATATAATAATTGAATTGAGAAAATTTTTTCAGCATAATCTTGCGCATCAGTTGATGAGAAATTAATCCGCGGAACACCCATTGAAATAACAATTATAGTGATAAGAAATTCTCGAGTTTCACTACTGCGATTTGTATCCTCAAACCAACTCATTAGTACGTGACCACAGATTTAGTCACGGACGACGACGGCACGCCAACGTCAAGAAAACAAAACATAATAACGAAAAGGGATTCTTTGTGGCAAATGAAATATTGGCCCCACCCCTACACCAATTTCACATGATTTTATTTGGTTGACTCATACGATGAAGGTAGAAACAACATGAAATATAAGACCTTCCAAAATAATCATTTTTAATGACACCACGTAGTAAGAGCATCCGAATTCCTTTCCGAAAAGCAAGAGATGATATAAAAAGACACAAAGTATGAACCTGTAACATGGCGACGACAAAAGACAAACGGAAGCGATCTCTCCTCCAAGGACCAAGTCGAATTCCAAGCCAGAGCAACGCGAAGTCCCGACAGGAGCGCAAGACTGAAATTTGAGAGTCATTTCAAACTGCACTTCCATGTTTACGCCTTCAAGACGAAAGGACTCATCAATCATCATCATCTCTTCCAACGCACAAGGTTTCGTGCATAAAATGCCAGGTCACTAAAAATCGTAAAACACTACCGATGGACGCACCGGTATGGAGAGCTGGAGAAACAAGCGTCCATCAATGTACGACGGCCGCGGGCATGAATACAGGGACATTATTTCCGGCTTAAATAATGTACCTTATCCGTCAAAGGGTAAAGTTAAACATACAAACAACGTTGATAAATAAATGATTAAGGACACAGCATACGTTTCAAAACAGTTGGCAGAAAATATAGGGTACGACAATACGTAGTCATATAGCCAATATCAGTGGATAGAAGAATAAGATTAAAGTATAATTAAATTTTCCTCCAGCAAAAAGAATGAAGAAGAGACTTTCCTCTTTCCCGCCTTCCCCCGCATCCATCTGATCTAAAAAAATAGAGAGTTCAGTTAAAATTGATAGACTTTAATTCTAGAGGGAAATTAAGACAGCAATACGACAGCATGAAGGAATATCCGATAGCGATTTAGTCAAAAGTCTAAATGGATCACCTATGATGTCCATAAAATCCTAATTCACTCACCGTATTCGTAGACAACATAAAATTTGTACAATAGTACCCCTACTCAGGACAATTACGATCGCTGAGCCATTTTAGTATTTTATATTAATAATAATGGTACGGATTGAATGGAAAATTTACGTTCGTTGAAATAAATTAACTCAATATATTACTGTGATAAATCGTCCTACGTCAACGTCAGAACGATAGACACATAACTAACTTCGTTGCGACGTGGGCAAGTAATAGTATTTATGAGCTTAACGCAAACACGGATTGGAATAAATCAATAAAAAATTCAGTGCCAAGTCAACAGCTACAGACTTTAAGAAGAACGGAGGTGTATTGCAAGGAAAAGAGGACGAACGAGACATACTTCGATTAGGTCGCAAAGAAAAGGAAACCAAAGATATATGTCGCCTACGATAGAGATAGAGAGATGTTGGATTAATACAGAGAAGCAATGGGATACTGAACTTTGTGATGGGAAGCTAGGTGAGGGAACGTAGCTTATGTAGGTGTGGTAAAAGAAGTTGGAATTATTCCAAACTCGTACATGAAATCGCTACTTTATTTAACAAGGCATAAATATCTACTAAAGGTCAGAGGGCTTACATGAGAAATAGCTAGAAGCAGCAATATGCATTCGTAAAAGTATTGAGAAATATTGAGGACCAATCCGAATATAGCATAGATAAAATTATTCTCATGTATAGACGTGAACAACCAGAAGATGCAAAACCTTAAAAAAAAGGCCACAACTCGGTCAGGCAAGTCTAAGAATTGATAGATTGCCCAACGAACAACTTTGCTTTACTAATTCTTTTAAATCTAGGGAGTTTTTTCCGCACACCACGTTTAACCTTACCGAAGTATCATTTGTTTTCTGGGCAAATCCATTTGATTTTCCTTCAAACGCATTTAATTAATTTAAAGTTATAAATGCAAATCTGCGGTCATAATTTAAGTCCATAGGTCGCTTGGTGGCAGCAAACAACAAGAGCTACATTCACTGAATCGTTAATGAACAAACGGTAAATCATTAATTCACTGAATACACATTAACTTTGTGATACTTAGCTATTCCGCATAAAACATCTGCGTCTTATGAGGAAACTAATTACGTATGCTAAGTAATGAAACTTTTTACATCACTTATCATCTCAACTAAATGTAGTGTTCTTTTCCTTGGTGAACCGTTATTGTTTTCCCTTTAATTTTCCCAGTAAAATTTGCACATGTGTGTCGGAAAATATGCCATAAAGTCCATTGACAGCTTGGCAACAAGGAAAAATAGATAAGGACTCGGAGTAAGGGTTTTTCATGTTTCCAACCAGGCGAGAGTGTCCCTTGTCAACAGAGAATTCATTCCCTGATGACTGGGAACGTGTTGCATCTCCAAACGTATGGTAAAATAGAAATTCTCACCCGGCTGGAAACCCGAGAAAACCTTATTCAGTCTATTCACATGGAAAAGCGTCAGATATTTCTTCAGATAGGAACTGTATCTGGAAAATGAGGGGATTGAGCTCCACGGCCTCAAAGATGCAATGGTATGAAAAAAAACTCAATAGACAGTGAAGAATCCCGGTTTATAAACCAAGAAGCCTAAGTTTGGATCCCTACAGCCCTAACAAAAATCTTGTTTTGGTTGCACGTATCCGTGAAAGCGAGTTTGATTATTCCGGTTGAGAGGCTGGGGTTTGTTCCCTGCGGTGAAACTCTCCCCTTTCCCGCACACCAACATAGCGTTTGAATTTTGCAAGGCGGACGATAAGTGGGAGATATTATGCGACCAAAGGAATTCTATCAACAAGTACTCCATCCCAGAGTCTAAGAAGAATAAAAACTCCAACACAGAAAACCATCCAACCAAAATGACCCCCGCAATGCGAAAGCAACAGGGAATAGGATAGCAGAGGCGATGGTCGTGTTCGATGGCTCGTGTCCCAGTGACCGATGGGTCGAACAACAGATTTTCCCCCGCACTCTGCCCACGGGCCCTTCCCGCTAAGGGCCTGTCTGTTGCGCTGCGCAGCTTCCTTCCGCAACGAAGGACGCGCGGAGCACTTTTTAAGGTCACGACGAGACGAGAGGGTTGAAGATTGAAAGTGTCGTCATAATGGGGGGAGGGTTGAAAGGGGGTGAAAGGGGTGCTAAAAAGGGGAGGAGGTAAGAATCGGGTGGGCGGAAGAGCGAGGCGCCCTTATATGGAGGAGAGGCAGCCTCCCCACCCCCGGATACCTGCATCTCGCTCTGCGAACTCTGCAGACGATAAGACGCGTGCACGAATATCTTCACCACAGGGATGGGGTTTACGGAAAATCCAAGGATAGTATAATTCGGAAACGGGGGATGAGAAATATTTTTTTTCCACTGATAATGTCCACGTAGATGAATATTGCCAATATACAGTGGACCAATGACAGAAAAAAATACATAAAATATAAGAAATCGATTCGGAGTAATCGGAAAATGTATGAGTAGTGATGCTATTGCGGGTAAACTTTTCTCGGGATTCCCACCGGGTTAAATACTCCATTTTAGCCGACGTTTCGAGCTCCGACTCAGGGCTCTTTGTCAGGACTTCTAAATGCCGTTTTATTTATTAAGTCGTTAAGTAATGCTATCGACTATCAGATGGGTGATATAGAGCCAAAATTGTGAAGACACTCTTTTCCGAACGTTTCATTATAAAATGTAGTAAGCTTTGCTAAGACAATCAAAAGTTAACAATAAGGACAGCTATTAATTCCACCAAGTGCACGCGATTTTTTTTCGATACACACGAAATCCTCTATTCTAACGCGCCTGCCAAGTAAAAAATGAAATAATTGAAAAGTATGTTAAACAATGAAGTTTTCTTCTATTTCTGGTGGCTCTTTTCTGCAGCTATAATACAATCAACAAGCTCCCCTGGCAGAAAAGCAAACAAATGAAATAAGAAAACACTGAGCATGATTAGTTAAAAATTATGATTCTTATGAGTATGTAGTTCTATTTCCGATGGCTCATATTCCACATATTCGATACGTATTATTTTGACCAACTTTTATGATCGATCTCATACGGGAGGAAAGTCAAAGAAGTACACAGGAAAAATAGAAAACGAGGGGAAATTTTTCAACTTTTTAAATATTGCTATCAACATTCGAATTAAATTTCAGGAATTTGTGACACCGGAAAATAAACTCAACAAGGCTGAATTAAGTTACTAGAAAAACGCACATCGACTTCGGGAAAATTTTATTGAGAAACGCATATGCTTAATTTAATAAAAAGACTAAATTCAAAGCGATAACACTGCCAACGACCAAATCCCTCAAAATTTTTATCTTTAAACTTGTTCAAAAAGATTGTCATTCAAAATTGAAAAAGTAAATTTTTGCTAGACGATCAAATAATTGTATCATCAATAAACACAAAACGACAAACGTGGGGAAAGTCTCTCCTCGAAGATTTTCGCAGCTTCTTTCATTTAAAGCTGTTTTCTTCCGGGTAACGCTGCGCCCGATTCATTGTCACACAATGTTTCATTCCTCTTACTGAGAGCTTTATCAAGGCTCTCCAGAAAGCGCTTTCAGTAAGATAAAGCTCAGCCGTGGTAAGATTTGCTAAGCAACCCAAATGTTAACAACCATTATACTCATTAAATTATATCTAGGGCACGCGACGTTTTTTTTAATGGTTCCCTAATCACAATATCACGGAAAATGACAACACACCTTTTGGAAAGAACAAGCAATACAAAGGGAGAAATAAAGACTTCAGCCTAGGTAGAAGATAACAGAATCAAATATAAACATTGCAACATCTGGATCTTGGCAAAGCCACAAATGGACCACTTGAATTGGTTAGAAATTCTGTTGATGGAATTATAAGGGATCGATGATGAAGTAAAAAAAATGACTCATGTTTACATTGGCATTACACGCCAAGATCTTCCAACTTGATTCAGAGTTCAAAAGAGATATTTTAAAATCCAATTTCAAATATAAGGTTAATTCTAGCTAACACAAATATCATCCCTCGCCAAATTTTATGCTGCTCATGCGTTTTTTTATTTGGGTACAGACGAAATTTAAATTCACGGCAGATAAACACACACACTAACTCACACTGAAAGGTCACTTAACACATAATTAAATCAAGCTACATAAAATTACAAAATGGTCGTAATTCTATGTGAGGAAGGAAAATCTATAAACTTTGCTAATGTATTAGGAAACGTGTGATGGGTTGCCACTTCTGAAAACCTGGCGGGCGATATGAGAGACAAGAGAAAAGGAGAAAGCGCACTTGGAAGCAGGGTGACAAATGGTGTTGGGTCGTGACGGAGATGCCATCGGAGCCGGCCGGCCACCGGCAGAGCTCCATCGAAACGCCAACGCGCGCCCACATCGCCAGCGACTCCAATGGAAACACCCAACAATGACCACGGCGCAAGAACAAATGAAAGCAGAAATCGATGCCAAACTAATGGCAGCCGACTGATGGAGGATAAATCCAGCTGTAAATAGAGCAAAAGCAATTTTGAGCCAAGGACTCCATTGCGCAACTTCAAGTCATAAGCTGAGGCAGAAATCGCATTGGTGGAGACTAAACGTATACTCCGATAGTAAAAATTCGATGACGGCGACGAGACGCAGCGTCTGGGCGTATTTTTGCGGCGTGCGGCACGCTAGGGTGTCCACGACGATTTTTTTACGGTTGAAAATAGACTTCCAGGAATTTGAAAGAGGAAAAATAAGATTAAGTTTCGATGCAATGCGTACTTCACATTTAAACTTACCATTACCAAGGACCGGAGCCGCAAGAGACTCGGAGGCTGCGCGCTAGGCTTACATTGCTTGAAGAATTGAGAATAGATATCTTCACGCGCGAAACGGAGAACATCACCTTAGAGCCCCACTTTATTTCCATGTCCGAGAGAAACAAAACATTAGGAGAGATATTTTGCCGAACGGATAGGAATGGAATTCGTTTTTTCCAAAAAAAAAATTAATTTAATGAATACTTGGCGGAACTAAGTTAGATTATTTCCTTTTTATTCATTAACAGCTGGTAACATAATCACAGAAACACTAATATTGTAAATTCCACAGGACCTTTGAGAAGGACATAAGAGTATAGTGACGAAACCTGGGTTAGACCATTAAAATATTTTGAAACATACATCTACATAATACCCTGCGAGCCACCTCTAGGGTGTTTGGCGGGGGGTGATCAATCACCAGCATGCAGCAGTGCATGCTGGTGATCGGTACAGTATCGGAGCAGTGCATGCATCGGTTATAATGTTTCCAGTTAAACAGTTCCACTAAATATCGCCCACCACCCTTAAGTTGATTAATAGCTGGTGTCCTAAAAACCCCCGCCACGCGCTTATTGTGGTGCCTCGCGGGGTAGGATTTAGATCCTGATGCAGAAAATGTGAATCAGGAGCTTTTACGATATTTTTAGCATAGGCCTGCAAGCAGTTGTGACATTAGTCTCCTGTCTCATCTCCCCGACTAATGCCAACTGGAGTCTCTCCTTGCGACTTTCCCCGACTCCTCCGTTGCCACCCTCGCCTAGAGGGCCCGGGGGACAATATCCCTTGCTTGCCACGGCCCCAGCTGCCCTGGCGCGCGATTTAAGGGCCTTCGTGGGTGGATCCAGCGTGACTCGTATCCCGGGAAAAATCCCGCTTACCGGAAGTTGAGAGCGCTTGCCTAAGCGAGGTGGCTTATAAAGGGTAACTTCGTAGGCGCACTCCCTCCGTAGACTTGGCAGCCTAAGTAATGGTGACACGTGCTCTGTTTCCTGTACTCACAGTGGGAGATCTTATTGAGTGCTCAAAACAAGAGCTGAGTTTTTTTTAATCGCTCGCTCTTTCCGCCAACTCCGTCCATATGTTTGAAAGGCGTCGATACCTTTATGAAAAACTCATTTTTTTATTCATCGGCGGCAGGGTGCGATTGTTTCTTCGTCTTTCTTACAGTTGCAGCCGGATGAAGACTGTTGCTGAAACCTACGCACGTTCAGGAGCGTTGAGGTAGGGTAATGTGAATAGGAAGGGGCCTATAATCGTTAGAGCCAGGTGCACGCGCTTGCGGCCACACCCTTGTCCAATGATCTCAGCCAGACTCCATTGCTCCCAGCATCACCTGGTGATCTAACCCTTATATTCGCATTCACGCTGCCTCAACTGGCTGTGGTACGATTGTAGCAGGAGGGCAAAGTTCGAGTCTCGCCTCCATTGTTTAGCGTTTGCGGCATTACCTTTTGGAAAAACTACATAAGAATTTGCTCAGTACATGTCTCACTGATACTTTATTTCCTCCCATCCTGTATTCAACGGATAATTTTAGAAATTATTAAGCCATTGCCGCTGTACCATCATTCCGAACAGTATTTGAGCTTAGTGGATTTATTTTATTTAATCTCAATATTGGAAATTAAAATTCACTCGGTACATTCTTCAATGATACTTTTTTAAACTGATACTTCTTGACAACCGGTATTTGATGGAAAGTTTCCGAAATAAATTGGCCTGCAATATTTTATCAGCACTCCGAACAGTGTATTAACTTTTCAGCTTTACTTTCTGGATTCAGGGAATAGGAAATCGAGATTAAATTTAGGCACAGTGTAATGACTTTAATTTTCCTATGAAGTAGCATTGTGGAAATAAAGTAGTGGCGTGGACTTAACCAAATCAATTTTCATTTCCTGCTCGTCTTTATCTCTTTTCATTTCTTTTATCCGCTTAGTATAAGGATCTTGGAGATGCAATGACAAATGTAATTTCTGTCACACCCTCCAGAAGAAGATCTCCAGAAAAAATATTTTCTTTCATCACTAACGCCTTTCATAAAAGTCGCACTGGTTACTGAAAATACCTCTTCTTAGTAAATAAGAAAATATTTGCAACCCGAGACGTCATGTATTACTTCTAAGTCATTTGTCATTTATGCTGTTTACTCCGTTGAATTTACATTTAGAAATTTTCCTTCGGGTACTCATTAAGTGGTTGCGTACCAAGAAAATCTCTTCAGCCCTTTTGCTAGGTATTGTGCTTATTTTTTTATTTGCATAAAGCTTCTGCAGTAGCATTCAGCGCTTTGGTCCAACGAATAATCGGATTTAGCGGGTGATTGTAAGGATAGCGCTTTGGTCCCTGTCTTCTTAATTTCCTCTCACAATGGGGTCTAAAAAGAAATAAATGAGGGCCGCGAACGTGAATCTGCAAGAATTAAACGCGAAAGTTAATCCCTTTATTGCTCCGTCATGTCGAGTGGGAAGAAGTCAATCCGCTTATTTATAATTTCAGCGTTGAAGATTCTTATTTGCCTTCATTGAATGGGAAAATATAATTAATCATTTGCCAGGGTAGTTGAGCCGGGCAGCTGGAAAGTTGGATTTGGTCATATAAGTTCTAGGGTGTTGGCAAATATAACCGTGAAAACTAATGTTTATGCGCTAAGATAAAATATTTTAAGCAATTCCTAGTAGTAGATATACAAACCGAATATTACCATTAAGGTACATACTGACAATTTAGGTAGAGTACTATTACAGCAATATTTTGAGCAAAATTCTACCGCGTAATGCAGTTTAAGGCTATCATAGTAATGTCTCCATATAGTAGGTAGCTTATAAAGTTGCCCATCCCTCCTTTGAATTCCATTTTATTTAACCTTAGTACCATTCTTTTTCGCGCGTCGTCTGCCGGAGAAACAACATATGCAATTTGTACGGATTCTTCAGACATGCATTAAGGGATATTTTAAAATGGACTATTGAAATTTAGGTCACTTATTAAAAACATATTTTCCGAGGTTTAGGCAATTTACTTTCCATTTCCAACGGTTATCATGTGAAAAAATGAGAGGTACAGTAAAAACAAAACTGGTAAAGCATTAAAATTTCATTTTTCAGTGCAAAAAATATCTAATAAAATATTTTATCAAATATGTTTAGAATTTGGAAAAAAATACAATATTTCTGTTGCTCAAAGAACAAAATAAAAATTTTGATTTGCATAAACTGTCTCTCCTTCATAGAGCCAAAAAAGGAGGCTTCCATAGATACTCTGCTCGGATTTCATCATAATGTATATCGAATTAATTAATTACTTGCAATGGCAGAATATTTGAGTGGGCGACCAATTATTTATATTACTCGAAAATTATATACTTTCAAATACCAAGAACGGAAAATGCATTGCTTCTTAGCCAATGCTATGGAATTTCATATTTTTACCATCACGGCTTAGACTCACAATGTATTTTTTATATTAAAAATAAAATCCTTAGGTGCATGTTTACTTCCTGCACCGTTTCTATAGATATCGAGAGTCCTAGAAGTTAAAACCGAGACCACACTCGTATTTGAAAGCAAGGATTCAATATTTGACAGGACATGATGAAATAACACAGGCATATAAAGGTGGAAGTCTTCTCAGAACTCTAAAAAGAAGACGTGGGACCTTAATTGGACACATCACGATATATACCTGATAAAGACAATCCACGATGGACGAGTAGATAAAAAGGTAAACAATGGCCTCTCTTGAGTTATGCAGGACAATTAAGTAACAACGTTAAGGAAAAGAAACACGTAAATGTGGGAATTTAAGCAAATAGGTGAGTTGGGAGCCCCGACAACACGATACCTCCACCGCAAAAACGCTCAACAATCGCCCACCAAGTCAAATCCGCTCATCTACTAAAACAAGAAGCAATGCACTCTACCACAACGACAATTTTTGTCTTTTTGGTTTATTGTAAATAAGAGAAACAATATGAACATTTCCTTAAACGAAAAGTTTAGAAATATTTTTTTTCATATAGCATGCGTAACTTCAATATTCATTTTCTTTTCTACACCTGGGATATTGATATATACCTTTCGGTCATTTTAAATATAAAGGAATCGGTAAAATTTAATTTAAAAAAAACTCTTTGTTATGCGACGACATTATTCTCTCTATAAAAAAAATAAATACTCCAATAAAATATTTTGCCCATGACGAAGAAGACGACCGTTTCTCCGTTTCCGTAGTTTTTCGCGTGTTCTTCTTAACTCTTCCGACCGTAGAAGCTAAAGGCTTACCTTTAAAATGTTTAATGATTCATGGTTGTAGTCAAATAAACAATAAGTAAAGCGATATATGACACGACCCTATGGAACTTCGCCAGGATGCTCAAAGTTCAGCGTTCCACCTTTTTTTGCGCTGTTAATAGTACTACCAGGGCTACTAGATGAGCGGATTTGATTCGGCTGGGCGATTGTTGACCGGTGGAGGTATCGAAATCAATCTTCACATTGTTGACTTAAGATGGGATTTTCTCTAGTCACCGTGAATTCAGCAGAGCATTAGGGTGGAGATGATTGAAGAATTGAAGCAGATGCAGTCCACGGGGATATCCCACAGCAGGTGCCCCGCCCATGCGGGGAGAGGAGAGGGAGAGGGCTCCCAGAAATGGGCAGTGAGTGGCAGGGGGTGCAGGCTATCCTCGCTGAGCGCAGGTGCTGCGAGGAGTGAAGAAGACGGAACGGAGGAAGGCGGGGGCGACGCGTCTCGGATTTCGAAGCCACGCCCTGTAGCGGAGAGCACGCGAGTCGTGTTTTCCGCCGAATGGGAGGAAACGTCTAAATCGAGAGAGGATGCAGACGCGGCGGGGGGGGGCGGGGGGATTTGGTGGCCAACCTCGGCCCGCGCTGGATACGTCACCCCACACACCGGATCTCTCGAAGACACGTAAACTGATTTCTGGGCTCTTGCTCTGAACTCTCTCGAGAGACGGTCTGCTTTTTAATTTTTCATAAGTCCGTGTTGACAACGAAATAATATTGTGAGGCAATTATGGAACTGGTCGATGGCATGCTCCAACGACTGTGTCATTAGCATAACAGCCTGTTTAATGGTTATTGTTGGAATTTATGTGAATGCAATTTCAATTTAAATTCTTATGAGTTACTTTGTGCATTGTTGTTTTTTGATTTTTCAAAATATTAGTTTCAGTTGGGTGAATCTATCAATAGACAATATATGTGCTTTTAAGGTTGAAGTTATTAATTAATTTTCATCCTTGAAAACTAACCCCGGACAACAGTTATGTCTGTGACGCTAATACATTGCTTAATATTAATACTATCGTTACTTTACTTGTAACCTTTTGAGTGGCAACCGATTTTCTAGGTAATATGGGAAAGTGCAGAGGTATTTTTGCTGATTTTGCAGTAGGTTAGGAAAGAGAATTACGTCTCAAAAACAACTTAAGGTATGTATTAAAAAACTTAAGGAAATCTTTATTACAAGTGGTTTCACCTTTTTAATGTATTATTCTTTACGAATTTTTGGTAATACGAGTTAATTTTTATAATAAAAAAAACAGTTTATGTTAAAATGAAATGAATATTGACTATTGAATGATTTTTGAACTATCAGCATCTAAGAGTGACATTGCAGGAGCAGCGCTATCACGCTCATGACACTTTTCGCGAGAGATAGGGGGATCGCGATAGCGCGTTCCGGCTCTCTAAGGGTTAAATATTACTTGAATTTTTTTAAGAGAATAATCCTGATGATGACAGTACAAGTCTCGCATCGGTGGTCAGGAATTAATTTGCATTTTTACTGACCAACTCTGAAGAAATATAGTATAAACATGCCTATTAAATGTAATGGTCAAGGGATACATTTCAGTTTTATATATCCGTCGAACTAACATTAGGATGGATAATGAAATGCATATTAAAATTTTTGAAATTTTCAGACATTCCATTCCACTTTGATAGCTCTAATAATTATTTAATATATTCGGGTATTATATGAGTTAATTTGGCGTCAATGCTTCCAAAGCTGTTGCTGAAAATTCTTCCGTTGCAGCCGCGAGATTAAATATTTATGGTGAAAGTGAGTTGTATCTTCAACTAAAGACTTGGAATCGGTCTCAAAATAATCGGGGAAAACTCTAGCGGATCTCGTAGTTTCCTTACGTGCATGCAACCCACAAGTCTTCGATTTCGTTAAGAATACGTGAGTCGTCTTTCTCTTCACGGCCAATTTTCCTTGAAACATTTTACGCTCATAGATTTATTTTGAACTGGGCGAAAATGCTTAAGTTTTAATATATATACGAGTACATAATATTGAAGTTATAAAAATTCTAGGTGAAATTTAGATGCAAAACGATCCTTGCATCTTCCTCCAGACACTTTCTACCTCCGTTATGCTCAACCGTTTTCTGTTCATGCATATTCCCCAATCAGATCCTTTCCGCATGCCCTAATTACTTTACTTATTTGCGGCATCTCCCTTCGATCTAGATAAAAATCGTATTTCAACTGCCTTTTCTGTAAATTTATATCAAAAGACTAAACCCACCACGCAAATTTCGCAAAGTAAAATAATAGTAAGTTAGGAGGCAATTTTCAATCGGATACATTGGGAAATAGGCCAAGGATGGAAGTACAAGCGATGTAAATATACAAATCCTTAAAATTGACAATAACTTGATGAGTACTTTGTGACCTAATAGCGACAATTATCTCAGCTATAAAGATTTTAAAATCATTTTGTAATCTAATTTGACAAAAACTAATTACTTCAGTGATTTGCTTACCTTGCATGGGAAATACGAAGTATTTAGAAGAAAAAAACATCGTCGCAAACTGCGGAGAAACGCAAAGGTGGGAAGCAGAGATTTAAACTCGGAGAGAAAAGTTCCTCGCCGGGCGACAGCGTCATTCTCAAATACCCCACCGTCTGCCAGACCGAGATATTGTCACCAACGTTCACAGGGTGCTGTACAGAATATGCCGTCACCGACTCAAGAAAACGATGACGCCATGCGATGCTTGTAAAAGTTTTCACGTCTACCGAGGGAGGCAGAGGAGGTGGCAATTGTTCAAAAAGCCTTCTCCCGTAAAGGCAATTTATAGGTTGGCAATAGACATACCGAGCAGAAAACACATTCAAATGAGATCTGGCTATTAAATGAGAATGAGGCTAATCTTTCCCTTCAGAACCGCGATTCGGAAAGTTAACTTAGCAATGATGGTCGCATCAAAGGATTATCGGCTCGTAGGCAGAGTAACAATGTGAGACTCAAGAAAAATTAGGTGGGCTAAAACTTGAGCATATAGAGCAATTCAACTATTTAGGCAGCACATAAAACGTAAACGGATGAATCAGTAGGGACATCAGGAAGAATTTGAGTTCACAAAGGAGGCGTCCATGAGCAAGAGGTTTATGAGCGGATCGTTAGGTAAGAGTTTCACTTTGAAGCAAGGTTAGTGAAGAGTTTGATCTGGAGTGCAGCGCGGAAATAAGAAGACTAGGAAGGAGGACGATAGAACACTGGAGGCGTTTGAGATGTGGGAATAAAAGAATACTTAAAGGTTCTGTCAACTCAACATATGAAGATAATAAGAAGATAAGGAAATGCCATAAGCATAGATACATTTTATTGGGGCTTTCTGTGCAAAGGTTTCCAAGAGGTAAAGAGCTCCATGACATTCCAAGGTCTTCATGTATAAATTTTTATCACGATCCATCACTCATTAATATTTTCCGTTCCAATTTTTAACGGGCGAAGAAAACACCCATCAATAAAATGAACTCGAATGCAAGCGGAACATATCATTGAAATAAACAAGCAACACTCGACCCAATTATTGGATTTAACTAGGAGCTCTTTCAATATTTCATATATCTTCATTAAATCCTCGTAATGCTAGCTAATCCCACATGAACATTAAATGCTATTTGAAAAAAAACGCTTTGACAGTTATTTATCACTTTTAGGAAAAATTTCACGCATATTTTTTATGTCATTCTCTTGAGGTACAGAAGAAATTAATGTCACCGGGCGAAGATTAAGTACCCAATGAGAAGTACTCACTGTAAAAATTAAAAATTACAAATTTACAATGAAAATTAAAATTTAGCATGAAGTGAAGTATAATTTGGTTGATGGAATTACCGAGGAAAAATATCAGCTTTTCATAAAAATACACGGAAATGGAACAAATAAATCTCTCACTATCCATAAAAGCTTCATTTATTTATAAAAATATTGCATTCCTTAACAAAATGAAATACGATTTTTTTTGCACCGGATGCACTCGTTGCAATATTTTTACGAGCGTGACACGCGAGGCTGCGTGCACGTCCGCCTGTGGCGTGAGCCGAAGACAAATGAGCCACTCCTCCCATGCATTAAAATTGCCTCCGCTGCATTAGTGTGCACCTGAGATTGCTCTTTAGAGAGCCACCGGGTGCACGCTCGCGCGCAGCTTCTTAAGGAGAGCGGTCGGTGGGCGGGGAGCGACGGATTTGACGGCGACCGACAGGGGGAGACGCGGGGAGAAAGAAGAGCGAGCGACGGTGATCTCAACGCCCGCGCGGATATCCACCAATCGCAATCCGAAGCTTCACTTCCACCACGCGATCGACATAAATATTTAAATCCCGGGCGACTGACAGACTTGTCTGCAGCCACCTGAACCCATTTTTCCCGCTCTACTGAGCCCAACCAACTCACCTTATGAAGGACACATCACTCCCTATCGACAGGTCGTATTTTGTCTTTTTCGATTTGTATTACTCGCTTCAATCATACAATATCATCTTGAAATTTCCAGGGCATACACAACAGACTAATTTTTCCTCTTATGTCATAGGGAATAATTTGCTACGTGTGTACAGAAAGCGTTGCTAAGATTTTAAACGAAATAGGCTGGGAGCCGCTGGAGATATAGAGGCTGCCCGCAGGGTTTATATCGCTTGAGCAATTAAGAAAAGAATTTTTTCAGAGCGACACGGAGAAAATCATAGTCGAACTCTACTATACCACAGAAAAGAGAAATTAAGAGATATATTTTGCCGAACGGATAGGTTTAGGAATTCGTTTCCCCCCGACCAATAAATACCGTTAACAAATAATAGGCGGAAGTTCAAATGCACATTTCCCTTCTATTTGTTTACACTATGGGTCCTAACACCACCCGCCACACGTCTATTGAGGCGGCTTGGAGGGTAGTATGCAGGTGTGGATACGTAAATATTTTATTCGAAAAAATGCTAGGGTAAAATTATCATTCTTAAAATACAGGCGAATGTTGTAAAGGTTCCACCCAACATTACAAAATCAAATGATAGAGAAATTTTAAATATTAAAACGTACCATAAGATAAAAGGTCACAAAAAATATATCAATAAGTCCCCCACGACGGCCGTAACAGGAGAAAAAGCGAATTTTCATTTCCATGAAAATTTCAAAATATGTTATTATTATTGAAGACGATTAAAATCCATAAAATGTCACACCATAAAGTATTAGGCTAAACTTTAAGGAACCAAAAAATTGAATAGGAAACAACTTGACTTCTTCATGCCATATTTTTTTCAGGACACTATAACAAAATAAATTTTGCATTTTTAATTTAAAATTTGCTTTTGATGTCGTTTTAAGGCAAGTTAATATCAGCGAAACATAACTTCATAATCATGGCAACAAGAAAACATAGATTGCGTCAATTTCTTCCAGTGAAGAGCTGATGAAGTGATGAATTTAAGAATACATGAACCCTCATAACAATCTCCAAAATCAATGTTCCTTAAGTACGTTTTACACGGGGCACGGAATTGCGCAGGTTAGAGCTGCATTAATTTCTAAAATGTCGTGGAATTGCGAAAATGCATGAACGAAATTAGAACAGGGGCTATTTTGCCATCTCACGTCCAAGCATTCTCGCATGTGTTCTTGCAATTCACCGCATTACCCGACGCAATTTTGACTGCACCTTCTTACACACGTCAGATTGTGCAAGTACGTGTCCCGTGTACAACGGCCTTTATGTTTGCTTACTAGCGTCTTAGGCTGCAATTTATGGTCTAAATGCATTTTTTCAACGACGTAGAGTAATACATTTTTTGACTCGGTTAGTCACTATGGAAACTCCTTTACGGATACGAGTCATAAAGTGAGGCAAACGCAATGTCGATACTTTTCCGTGGTGCAGCTCCACAGAAACCCCGCTCTGTCGCCGCGCGACTTAAGACATGAAGATCCGGGACGAACTCGGACGAAAGGGCGTGGAGGAGTGCAAATCGGTCTGGCGACAAGACGAGTGAGTTGGGAATTCAAGTGAGATTAAGAACGACAGCCACGGAACGCTCTCAATCTACGCGCGTCCTTGAGTTTTGCAACTCTAATCCTCCCACGAGAAATTACAATCATTCCAAATTTAAATTCCAGCTCTTGGATTCAAGTCAAACAAGCCTGGAAGCTACCCATAATTGACGCGGATGACGACAGTCCTCCGAGGGTTGGAAGACCAATTACGATGCTGAAATGCACCTGAGTCGTGAAAGCGCTTGCAATATTTCTCCCCATCACGACTTTAGTCAACAATACCTGGTGACCTAACGCCGCGGAAACCTCGAGAGAGGCGACTCTATTTGGATGAAAGAAGCAGCATTATTCCAATGCTTTACTCTTCAAATATATGACCCGTGCCCGAAGATAAAGCTCAAGCAGTGTCTTACACAACGAAGAAAATAAATTGTATTCCTAACGGCGGGAGCTAATGATTGCTTACGTGGGAAGAAAACTAAAGGAAAGAAGAGAAAAGGATGCCAAAAAATATGCAAGAAAAATATTTTCAAGTAATTTCAAATGGATCATTACATGACAAAGATCCATAAAAGACAGAGGGCTTAAAAAAATTAAAACCATGGTCACAGAGGATACGTTTTCATAAACCTTTGGAATAAAATAGGCTGAATAGAGTGCTGGAACCATAAAATTTATGCTAAATTTGCAGGGCAACAATAACAGGAAATTGACGTGAAAGTCTCTAGCTGAAAAAAGCAACATAAAAATAAAGCTCGCAATTAACCAAAATAACAATATGAGAATACTAAATAAGCAAACGAAAAAATTCTCAACCACATGAAGTTCCATGGATGACAGAGCGTGTCAAAGGCACTCATTAAAATAGTTTCA
Source organism: Ischnura elegans (assembly GCF_921293095.1). Classification (NCBI taxonomy): domain Eukaryota; kingdom Metazoa; phylum Arthropoda; class Insecta; order Odonata; family Coenagrionidae; genus Ischnura; species Ischnura elegans. The sequence continues at coordinate 18,898,202 of NC_060248.1, forward strand.
TTTGGAATGTAAACACGTTATATGAGCCGTGAACTATTTTTCAACTTTCACTGTACCACTTCTCAGCTATTCGAAAAGAGATTCATGCGCTCCCATAACCATGCTGTATGGGGTTTCACTTTTTTAATTCTGTGGCATACTCGTGAGAAAAGGTGAGAAATTTTCTTCATATTAAGTCTCCAAACAGACAAATTTGGAACACTTTCAAACTTCTTCTTCTATAACAGGGAAATTTTGGAAACAAAGGTTGAAACAATTTCTTTCCCTGGATTATTCAGGTTATCATTATTAAGACATATATTGAGTTTAAAAATAAAAATCGTCGCTTTTCTATTGATTTTACTCGCGTCGTTTCTCATGACAGTTTCCAACATTACTCAAGACTTTTTAAAAGAAAATACTTAACAATACGCTTTCTATTGAGGCTCTAAACACTTGAAAAATGCTGTTGACACGCAGCTGGATATAAAAAAAAACTTTACATCATCTGAAAGAGAATAATTTTCCACCAAACGAGAACAAAATATACCCAGTAGACCTGCCTTAAAACGGTTGAATAATTTAGTAATGAGTGAATTTATAATTGAGAGATGGGTTCACGAAATGAGCTTGTCAAAAAAAGTTATCGAAAACAACGATAAAAATCTAATCGTGACCACTAAAAAGTGTTCCTGAGCGTATAATCACATTAATAATAAGCGGACACTTTTTGGAGCATATGAGTTTACTGTATTAATTTTTTTTTTAAATTGAGACAACGTTTCCACATTTCGAATGTGGAAATAAGTTGCATTCATGAAAAAGAGTAGTCTCTTAACAGCTGGTAATATAAGCGTTGACGTTAGGAAGCAATGTATTAGGACTTATATTTGGAGTCCGCTTCTTTATGTCTGTGAGGCAAATGGTAATGGCAACAGCGATAGGATTTAAGGAACTAAAAGACTGATCGCTCGACCTTTTCCATTTTTCTGAATCACTCGATCATTCCCACTCTCCTTTATTTTCCATCGCATAATGCGCCACTTTCCGTATTTACAACTGTCGTTCAATGTAAAGCCAAGCGTGGAGTTACAATTGATGTTAGCGGCCGTGCATTCTGATTGGATGAAAGACAGTGCCAACGATTGTTTCAGCGACGGAAAAAGGGACATGCCGAGTGATGGAAAAAGGGATGGGATTTCATTTTTCCCTGTTCATTGGAGCGATAGCTGGAGCTATCGCTTCGAAGGGACGGAAAAAGCGATCTTGTGTTTCCGGCTATACTTTTCTGACTGGTACGGTACCTGTTGAGTTAGATCTGAGCTGTCGAATGAGAAGATTACCGCAAAATCACTGATAATATCTCGCATTGTTACTTAGATTATTTCGTTACTTAGATTATTACTCGCATTGGTACTTAGATTATTTCGTAAAAAAACTTTTTTTATCAGTTAAATTTTACATAATACAGGTATTTTTTCAGTTATTTTTGACAAACCGTTTGAAAAACCATACAAACATTAAATTTAAACCCTTAGCGGCGAGTGTAGCGGAATAAACACTCTTTCATGCTATACTTTTCTGACTGGTACAGACCCTGTTTAGTTAGATCTCAGCTGTCGAATGAAAAAAGTTCCAGCAAAAACAGCCTATTACATGAAATACAAAAATCGATTCGGTTATTCATAAAAAAAGGTTCCCCACTGCCAATCATATTTCGCAATATTTGTATTCACTTAGATCATTTCGGAAAAAACTGTTCTCCCCTTTTTTTTGTATGTTAAATTTTTTATATTCCGCGTATTTTTTAGTTATTTTTGATAAACCGTTTGAAAAACCTTACAAACGTTAAATTTAAATCCATAGCGGCGAGTGTACCGGATTAAACACCAGAATGAACACCCTTTCAGGCTATACTTTTCTGAGTGGTACAGTCCCTGTTGAGTTAGATCTTAGCTGTCGCATGAGAAGATTACTGCAAAAAACAGCCAATAAAATCAAATACAAAAATCGATACGGTGATTGATAAAAAAACGGTTCCCCGCTACCAATCATATCTCGCACTGTATTCCCTTGGGTCATTTCGGCAAAAACTGATCACCTGTTTATTTTTGTTAGCTACATTTTTGAAATACTCGTATTTTTCAGTTATTTTTGACAAACCGTTTGAAAAACCATACAAACGTTACATTGAAACCCTTAGCACAATAATAAACACCCTGGCAGTTGGGTGACCCAAAGTGTGGCTATTCGCTGCATTCACCACGGGAGTCTCCACGGAGATTTCCTCGCGAGACGTGCACTGCAGACAACTCGAGCGCATTCTCAGGTGCGGCTTGAGGTTGAGCAGAAGGAGGGGTGGGGTAACACTATGAAGGGGGCAACGCATAATTCGCGCTCTTGTCGCCCGAGATCTCTGCAGACGAGACTGCGCTTCCACGCGCGGACGCATTATAATGAGTAACGTAATATAACGCCCCAGGGTTCAAGGAACTCGCGGCCCCCCCACGCCCCTTGGGCCCGGCCGCGCGGAGGCGAAATCCCCCAACGGTCCTCGAACTCTGCGAATCTGATTCTTTTTTTTTTATTAAATCCGCTCGAGCTGTGAGGCCCACCTTGATACGTACTCGATTCTGATTAATTCCGAAAGTATTCTTTGATCCCTATCGCGAGGAAAAACCGGCACACGTAATGCTCCGTTCCTAACTATGCCCCATATGGGGCATGCGCAATAAAGCTGCTGCCTCCAGGGTACTACAACAGCCATGAGATATGAAATAGCTACGTATAAACACCATGAGTTTTCCTAACCGATTGTACCATGCCCATAAGCCGATTACTTCTCAAATTGAATGCAATTCCAATTTTTCTTCGCAGTCATGGGCTTCCTCCCTCGGCTCCACGAGACACCAGGAATGGATTATATTCCCTTCAAATGCGATAGGCAGAGTTCTTATCCAACACTTCTGTAATGTACGTGGTAGGTATACCATTTACCCTTACTCATTCGGTGATTCCACCCGAAGGTTGGTTTGGTTATTCGAGGGTAGAGCTCACCCCGAATTAAGCCACAGGCGTTTGAATTCCACTCATTCGAGGATTTTGTTTTGGAGGGTCCGGAGGCTTCACCCGAATGTCACAATCGCGACATTTTATTTTAAAGAAGTTAGTGTTGGGAGCTCATTTTATTAACATGGCTATCCCGCCAACCCGCACCATATGTTTACGTCAGCTGGCATCGTCGCCAGAGCTGCATGAGGTTTAATTTATATCTTGTTCGGAATATGACAACGATATCAGTGGGGATGACGCGCAAAATTGCTGTCTGTCTCCATGTAAGCCGTAGATAATGTTAATCTATATATTTACACACTGAAACCTTTCTTTCTCTTAACTACTCGTATACCTGGCAGCCAGTGTGCAGTGCAGCTGTGAATCGCAGATTTCCCCGTGGAGCTATTTTCGCACTCACCTTCGGCCCACACGCTGCAGGGCCAGAGGCGATCCAATCAGCCAGCCAGCGCCCCTCGGACGGCGAAATACCTCACATGCACACCAGGATCCATCATTACATAGGAGCAATCACATCAAGGCACACGAAAATATATTAACATGATGACATTAATGATAGATGTCTTCCATAGCGACACGTAGAACTTCACCTAAGAATCTTCTATATTATTTCTACTGTATAGATACCTTTTTCTCAACTTATACGCCACCAAACTCTACAAATGAGGTACCAAAATGCACAGAATTTATCAGAGAACATGCGACGGCATATCTTACTTCCTAAATATTGCTATTTTTTCCTAAAATTGGAATTTAAATAACAAAGAAAACAAAAACCGGTAAATATTCCTGACATAAACGGCGCACAAACTGATACATTTGTTCATTTGCAACAATATCTCGCATTCTTTTGATAACTTTTATTAAAATGCGGCTGATTCCACATTCAAGTCTCCTGTTGATACGTAAGTATGAGTCATCATGTGCTTTTAACAGAGGATAGTGTAATTACTTCCAATGTTGTGTTTAAAGAGGTCCTCTGACCTCAATTTGTACATGAACATTCCAATTAAATTTGTACATAAGACCCTGCCTTTTTTTCTACATTTTAAAATTAGAAACGCGCCTATCCCTCTGTGGACCTGCATTGAACAGAGCGGGGGAAGCCCGCTGGGAGCGGGCGCAGCACGCTCGTAGTACTATATTTCCGGGTAGGAAACGAATAGAATAAGACGCACTTTGCCAAACGGAAAAGCATTGGAAGACGTGCACCCGACGAGAAATGAATAAAATGCTTTGGAAAATGTGATCACTTGGAAATTGCGTCTCGTGAGCAGGAGCAGAGTTGAACCCGTCACTAGCGAAAATGAATGGAAGTCATTAATCTTTGTCCCGTGTGTCACAGAATTAGTTCCAAATTACCGCCGCGGATGACGAGGACTGGTCGAGAAAAGAATGATTGGAGGACGTGGACCCTCTGCCGCGCAAACGAAGTCCGGCGATCACTCATCGACGGACGGGAGTCGCACGCAAACCCAGCAAAGAAGCATTTCATTCACTCGCGGCTGATCGCGCGCCCACACGACTGAAGACTGAGGCGAATGTCCAACGACAGCACGCCACGGCAGACGCCATGCGAATATCAAACAATTGCGAATCATGGATACATTACTCCAAAAAACTTCTGCATGAAAGTTTTCTTATTAAATTCCAAATGCCACTGTAGAAATGAAGAGATATAAGAATCATTATGGCAGGAGTAGCGCTCATTTTGATGTTAGACAAGAAACACTGATATGACTAATCAAGCTTGTTAGCCCCATATTAATATATTTTATTTTTTCTGCAATTCATTGCAAGATCTACTTATCTTAACAACTTTCATTCGTACCAGGAATATTTTCTTGTAAAATTCTTTTCCTCAAAACTTTTCCACACAACCATTGGCTTGTCTCAAGGCTTTTAAAATGCAAGACCTTCAAGTTCATTCAAGACAATAAATCCCTTAATAAGAACACAATATTGAAAAACCGCATCGATAAATTTCAATTTTTCAAACAAACTATTCCATATAGGTATACCTTACGGCAAATTAAAGCCTTTATCTTATTAAAAGATTTTCCAACAGTCAGGCATAGGTGCAAAGAGAGTGATGTCTCTTCAGTAGAGTCTCAAAAATATTTTGAGAGAGAAATTCTGTAAAGTTGGCATAATGGGAAACTCCAATAAATTCGTGGATTTCAGACACAGTGGTCTCAAAAGTAAGCTACTAACCGAATTATGCTATTATTGTTCCATAAAGTAAAAATAAAACACTACAAAACGAGATATGAAAATGCATAAAAATTAAATTAAAATGTTGTGTATATGCTGATACGGGTAAGCGCTGTCTCACAATAAACCAGTAGTGAAAGAAATAGGAACACTTATGAAGAGCTTGGAAAAACATTACGAGAGAAATCCGTTTCGATCATGTTACCCAAAACTTTCTTCCCCAAAATGTAATGAAATGGATTGAGTTACTTCTCAAGCCACGAACTGAGAGGCATACAAAACGCCTAAAACTAAACCTATCTGGCCGCCCTAACTTTCGTGCTATTGGACCAGATTTTTGGTAATTAGATTTTAGAGAAAGCTAAGAAGCGATTCCTCTGCGGACGGAATAGCTTAATCGTAACTACTCGTAACCCTAGAAGACAGTATGAGTGAATTTGATGCTTAGCTTCCTCCATGGAACTATTTTCGCAGAGCTCACTTTCGGCCCACAAGCTGCAGGGGCAGAGGCGATCCAATCAACCAGCGAAAGCCTTTTGGACGGCAAAATATATCAAAGCTATTATTATATACGATAAAATCACACCATTTCGCACGAAAATGCATTGACACGATTACGTTAATGACAGCGAGGAACCTTAGAACAGCACAAAGAATATTTCCACGTCCGAAGTAAACGATAAAAAAACCATTTCTTTTAAAACACGCTGTTTCCAAAAACCGTATAAAATGCTCTAACAAGTAAAAAATATGCTTTTGATCACTCGGAGAATAAAGTATGGTTGCTGATTAGGATCATTACAAAAGGGTGCAGAAGAGCCTGAAAGGTGAGGAAGGATTGGAACACAGTGTTAATATCATAACCTAATCAGCACCCACGCTTTAGACACCGTGTGATCGAAAGCATATTATTTCATTTTATAATGAATTTCAAGCTGTTTTTACAAAAAGCATGTTTTTTAATACTTTTCAATTTGTTTATTTTAACTAATGACTGATTATTAAATATACACAACCAGAAATGTAAATGTATATAAATTAAAGCGTTATCTTTACGCTGGTACGGGTAATCGCTGCCTAACAATAAACTAGTAGAAAAAAGAAGTAGGTAAATTTATGAAGAGCTTGGGCAAACATTAAAAAATAAAATTACAATTATTCTAAAAAAGTAAAAATTTGAAAAACAAAACTTCGGAATGGACGAGGCTTGAACTCGTTTCCTCCGACAACACTCAGCGCCAAATGTTCGCGAACAAACTATTGTCATCTATTGAGAAACTTTAAAATTAATTTCCCGTATGGAAATTTAGTTAATTAATTAGAGCAAAATAGAGTATAATTCCGAATATTATTTCGTCATCAGAAACAAGCAAGTGCGCAAAATTTCAAGCCGATCCGACAATGGAAAGTAGATTAAAAGTCAATAATATGATTGCATCGATGACGCAGATAGACGAAGCAAGTTAAGAACAAGCGTGTAGTAAGAAAGATAACGTGCCTAACGGGTGGGCATTGTAATTTGTGCATCCATCCCGCAATAAAAGACTCTAATTAATGCTAATTCGAACTCGGGCAATGAAATCTTTCTCAACGCGGATCTAATTATTTCAGTTTTCTCTTACAGATTACCGGCCGATGCCCTAATACATTCCGCCACACACCTATTGAGTCAGATTGCGTGGTGGAATGCAGATGATGAAAAAAAAAAGAATCTAGAAATAATCAGGCTTCCAAAAGGAAATTGAATTCCAAGAAACAATCGCTTCAGAAGCTCGACAGCGACTCTGATGTTTTTAGGCTGGTGTTAATTCCGAAAGTGATGATGCATTAATGAGGTGGCACATTAAATTTTGCAAAACGCCGGCGGCCATTACTCTCTCTCTCTCTCTCTCTCTGAGTGAGAGACGCGGCCCAAATCCGCTTCGAATGAATCTTTCATGAGGCCGCCCGCGCGCTCATATCACCGCCACTCATAGTCGGTATCAAACCCCGCGGACCAGTCCTTGGCATTTGGGCCGTTACCAAATCGGACTCTATTAGGGAAACGTCCGACTTAATTCACCCAAGGACCGCTTTACATCACCCTTTGCCCATATCTAGACGCTAACTGATAGGATAGTTGGTATATGACAGGCACACTCCTATAATGATAAGCGAGGGCTGACCGATAATTTGAGCCTATAATGGTACCGAAAGAAGCAGTAGACACTCAAGTTCACACAAAAGGAGGTGTGTTTCTGTTGGAAGTCAAGAAAATCCTTGGTCAGTTTTTCATAAGAATTCTTATTCACCGAGAAGGCAAATACACTCAAATATCCAATCCAAGTTTTGCAGAGCCTTGCTACGAGCTCGGCTTTCAGAGAAACTAAAATTTACCTTAGCAACCTTACCACCATGGATAATCCGCCCGATTTCCGAAAAACTAAACTGTATCCATCACATTAAAATAAATAATTTAATGACCATGCGATCACGATTAACTAATAATTTCGGGCTTATGTGCTTTTCTTTGCCCTAACTAGATTACTTATATGCAGACGTTCATTCCCAAATGTAGCCTTTAACAAGTAAGGTAGATTTATATAGTTGAATCCCAATTATCAAGGGCTGTGCAACCGTAAGGTTGGAATATTATTTCCCATCCACTTCGCCACAGTGACATGAAAGCATAATCTAAAGACATTGCTTTTTTTGCTGTAGCTGTTTTTGACATAACTTACTTATTTTTGCAATAGTTTTATTCATTAAAGACCACCTCAAATTTTAAAATACTTCAGCCAGAATGCAAACTAACGATCTTTTAGATTTATTTACAGGGCGAGGACCCATTTTGATTTAAAATCAAACTCAACACCGCAGAGATAAAAATTAAGTAGACTCATATTGACGCAACTTACTTTATTTCAACTAATAAACACCATTTGCCAACAAGCCACGATAAGCGTGAAAACTTAGCAATGATAACAGGTATATTAACTGCTTGTAAGTAGACCTGGCTAGAAAAAAAACAAGGATTAGGTCTAAAATGCCTAACAAGTATTTCTGAAGTCTGTCTTGCATAAGAACTGATGGAACCAACAAATGAATAGGAAATAGAGGGATTGGATATCCGCTGAGATACGAGCGAGATGGTGGAAAGAGAGAGAGTCTCTTGTTGGGGAGACTGCGGTCCTTTAACATCGGGAGCCTCCGGAGGGACTCGTCCGCCCACGGGTCGCAGAGCGAGGAGGTTGGGGCCAGATCACCCGGGGCGATGCTATGGGTTGAGAGGGAAAGGGGAATACGACAGAGAGAGGTGGGAGTGGAGAGAATGAGTTAATAAGAGGACCGGAGGCCGTTAAGTTAGCACGCACACCATCTTCAAAGAGACCATCTAGATGGGAAGTTGAACCGCGAAATGTCTCTTTCATGATATCTTATGAAATATTCTCATCTAATAATACCCGATGGTCTGAAAATAAAAAAATGAATATTCCATATTGATTTTTTTGGAAATATCATTTTAGAATCGGAAATATTCTAAAAGGTTCTTCAGTAGGCAAGATATACGAACAGCTGAGACTAGAACTCAAACGTCGTTGTGACTAAAAACACTGTTAATAAGAGAATCGAAGGAGTACCGGAGACGTAAGACTTAACTATGCCAAAGAATTATGGCTAAGTAGCTCATTGTTTTGAAGACTTCTTCTTCACACTAGTAGAAACGACCAGAATGTGATATTCTATTAATTCGCTAAATGTATTTATTTTTCTTTGCTATCGGTTGCCTATGCTAATTTCACTTTACCGGCATGGCAGATGGTAACTGATTTATAACACGTCTTAATTTAGTTTTATTCGTGTTGAGGGTAAAAGGGTCACAATTCATTCTTATAGAGAGGGAGAAGATGGAAAAACATGGAGAAAAAAGTGAACGGAATAGAGAGAGTATTCTCTCTACTAAAACTCATTTTCTTCTTCAGGTATTCCCATCTTTTAATCCTCCCTTCTCCTCTTATTTCACCAACCACAATTAAAACCGTATAAATTGAATGCATTATACACCATTTATACCTTGAACACAATGTAGCAACATTGAAACCTAGGCAGAAATAAACTTTATAAACGTGGAATATTGCAAGTATTTATTTCAAGACGGAAAAATTCTACTCCATCACGCTTTTCCCTTCGGATTAAAATTCATTCCTGAATTGTACTCTCCTCGCAGCTTAATATGAGGATGACGAATATAAAGGCACCCCACATTCAAGTCCAGATAGAATTAAATTGCTAACATACATCATTTGCATGCCTCCCCGCTGCACGGTGGACGGAATAAAGGACGCAGATAAATGAATTACGAGGCAGCCAGTCACGCACGCCGTGGAGGGGGCCTTATGGAAATCGCATCGGTCGTCGTCGGGGGAGCGGATTCGCGATGCGAAATTTCGCCGCTTGGGGGCGAAAGGGCTTGAAGTCTGCACGGCCGCAAACTTGTTCGTGACTTAGGCAGCGAAGCAAGTATGAATGAGCAACCGATCAATGAAAGAATATGTTTTGAATAATCGAAGCGATAAAGTTCACTCGATGTAAATGTTATCCATTGGAATATCTCCTTCCATTCCCGTACAATTCGTAGGATAGAAGCGGGCCTCGGCGGTGGCAGGGTGAAGCCATCGTCCTGGATTCAAGTTCCGCCTGGGTTGGTAAACCCTACCCAGGGCATGAGTGTTTGTAATTTTCCGACGTTGTTATACATTAGATTCCCTCGTTTTAAAGGCACTTTTTTGGCGAAATGAAGACAAATAAAACAGATTAAGGAAACAATGAAGAGTAATCCAGCTTAGAACGAAATGAAGGAGAAAATTCAACGTGTAGACAAGTGGGAATAGGAGTGCTTGATCTGAAAAATTGGTGTACCGAATTGGAAGTTAACTTATTTTAGCCGGAAAATTACCTTCAATTTTATTAATTAAAAAAATCGCGGCCGTAGCGAAACAACGGGGTCATGGAACTTGAAAAATGGATTACAGATCTACTTACACCGCATGCCGCATAAAAAGGTGAGTAGCAGGGGTTGTTAGGATATCAGCCGTTAAAAAAAGAACAACTGGAAATATACGTACAGTGTTAGCATAAATTATAACCTATGAAGGTGGCAGCAATGACGAGAGCATTACCGAATCGCATCAGTGCATTAATTGGATCAACTTTATTTTACAAGGTGGCGGACATTAGAAAGGCGATAATTACAGACTATCAGTGGAGTAACTATGAGGGGGATGATAGGGATAGATCCCCCTAAAGCCTCAGAGAAACAAAAAAAATATTTAAAACTATTGTCTAGTTTTTGACATATTATAACTGCATCTGCTCAAAGTTAACTTTTAAGTGCCAAATTGATATAAAATACATTTCCAGGCATGTCATTTTTCAAAACTTCCCGGATCCCCCGTTGCACTGGTGGGGGTCGCCCCCCAGGCACACCCATCCCCCCCTAATTATATTCTTCGTTGCGCCACTGCAGACTATAGTAAAGCCACAGAAAATTTAAAGCAGAGCTATGCAGTGAACCCTTCCAGAAATAAGAGCCGATTTGAAATTCTCGGGGAATAAATACTTACTACTACTTCTACTTAAACTACATCAGGCTTCCTTATCGACGATTAGCACAATTTAGGATGCATACAAAAAGACGGCTTTTTTCGGACAAGAAAGTAAAAAAAAAAAATCAGAATTCAACCACCGTTAACACAACTAAATGTTAGGCGATATTGCACTTGAGATACCATCTATACCATTCAATGAAAAATAGCGGAAAATTTTGCCCGATGAGCATGCCCTACCAAAAAATTGTAGGGTAAAATCAATTGTTATTAACGCGGTCGTTAGAAATGGATAAATGACCGATGGAAAGAAGTGATGGCGAGTCCAAGAAAAATTCACAAGCAGGAGTCCTCGATACATTCAAATTATTAATATGCGACAACTTATAAACCCAGACCCGTATCAGAAACGTCAATCACCATGACTAGCACGTTCGAGGGAGGAGAAAATTCTTACAATGCCAAAGGAGGGAGTGGTTTGCATTTCGAATGAAACAAAGGACATACAATAATAATAGCTTGAAGAGTAACTCCGCCGTGGGTCCACATAGAGAGGGTATGGGAGAGAAAAATCCCGGCACCCAGGAGGGGATGAGAGGACAAAACGGAAACGCCAAACTTTCAAGGACGCATGAGAAAGGGAACCGATCGTGGCTCGCAGAATATGTAGGGGTTAAGGGCGCAAAATAAATATTCGAGCTGGTAAAGTCCTTAAAACTGAATCGCTCCATCATTTTTCCCGTCCCTTCCCAGCAATAGCTACAGCGACCACTCCAATGATGGCGGGAAATGACCATTTCAAGCTACCATTTTCGGCGATGGATCCAGGTATGGAAATACCAACCCTTTTCGTTCGCTGAAACCATCGCTAGTACTGTCTTTCAGAAATCAGAAAACACGGACGCAAACAACCGTTGTAACGCCATGCTTGTCTTGTAATTGAATTATGATACTTGTAAATAAAGAAAAAGATGGAATAAGTGATGGAAAAAAGGAACGGTGGGAATGACCGTGTGATTCAGAAAATGATGGGCTGAGCGATCACTATTTTGGTCCTTGAAATCCTATCGCTGGAGCTATCACTCCGAGGGAAGGGAGAATCAGCCGTTACTTTCTGTAAAATAAATCAAAATATTCGTGTAGTTTAGACTCCTCAACCAGGAGATAAACTCTGGGGTAAAAATAGGATAGAGAAACGAGCGAAATGTTGATGTTTTAAATACATTTAAAAAGAATGAGTTTTCTTTTTGACCACTTACTATACTTGCAGGCTATTTCTTGGAGTATTAATATCTAATTCTACAACAGGTATGGCCAAAGTTTCAAACGTACAGTACGTTTATTTCCAATTCTTCTTTTTTTAACGGCTGATGTCCTAAAAACCCCCTCTACACGCCTATTTATGCGGTAATGAACTAGGCTATGGAAAAATAAAATTCCGAAACATTGGCCTCACGTTTTATTTTTAATCAATGAAAGTTAAGAGACCAATACTCTGAGAATTATTCTACATATTAATTTAAAAGCAGAAATGAGACTGTTTACACGTGCGATAGATTTCTGGCACCAAAAATCTTCCGCCCCTTAATTTTTATTGTGGGAAATTTATTTTTTCACAAAAAATTACATTGCGCAAGAAAAGTTGTACCAGAAATAATAAATTATGGGGATTGGAATTTTTAAAGAATGAAATCCAACACAATTATAATATACAATAGAATAGTATATCGATGGCTACGTTCTACTCACACGTATCTTAAAATTTGGTCGGTCTGAGTTAATACTGTTAATAAAAAATAAAATTCAAGCAAAAAACAACTCTTTGTTTTCAAATTTACGCTTCTTTTTCAGTTGCCATCTGATAGATATGTCAGCACAGACAAACAAAAATATCTAAGCTTTGAGGCAAGTTTATGCACAGAGAAGAGTTCAAAAAATGCAAAACTAACAAAATCAGGGCAACTTAGCAACCAATTATAAACCATTAAAACACAATTTTTATAGATACTTTAATTGCTTATCAAATAAATCCTTAGCCAAGAATTAAAAAAAAATACCTTCAATATTCTCCAGCAAAAACAGCCAGGATCTCTTAGAAAATAAAAAGCACAATTTTTTACTGCATTGAAATTTGCCTTCTCATTTGGACGATATAGCTTATCACATTCAATTTTATTTATTTTATTTTATTACATTTTCTATATTTTACGAACGGGCAGTGCGAATACATCAATATCCAAGCCCTCGTTGTAGGGTTCGATAAAAATAGGTGGAAGAACAACGAGGAGTCAGCCTGCACCCCAATGGGGTCAGAATGAAGAGAGGGAAAGGGTGAGTGGTGGGGGAGAAAGTAATTGATTCCTTAAGCGCTCGAGAGCGACTCTTCAAGTGAATTATTTCCCGTCGAACGGAAGAGTTCAATTTATCCTACCTCTGGACAGAGCAAGTGCGCCCTCTGCAACTCGGGATGAGTGCAATTGCAAGACCCATTCGCGTCACTCCCGCCTGCGGGAACGACGGCTCCCGGCATGCACTGCGAGGGATGACAACTGTGGCATCGTCACAAGAGCTGCATACTTACCTGAAACGAAATGAATTAGATTAATTAAAATTAAAAAAAGATGTATCAACTTAAATCAACATTGATGAAACATAGGCAACTGATCATATGTACCGCAGGTATCTTAACCCTTTTCAGGCCCATTAAGATTGCATTACAAAATACGTTTTTAGGCTAATATTAATGCGAAGATTCCGAAATCATTTATATGAAAGCAATATATGTAATGGTTACTGAGATACAGTCTGGGACGTGAAATAATATCAATTCTGGCTCCCTTAAGGCCGGGACACAATGAACGCTAACGTGAGACGCGAGCCGTTAACGGGAATCGGTAAAAATATGGCGGAAGGGAAAGCTTATGGAAGGGACACAACCACCGTTTACGGAGATTACGTAAACGCGAGAGATGGGCAACTTTCTTCTCTTCCCGTGTCCCGTACACGGAAAGCCAATCACAGCGATACAGCATAGTTGGCGCCCATTGCTGAATATAGCAGTTGTTGTTGCCGTGCAACGTGAGCTGAAGAGAAGTCAGTTAAGGTAAGTCATTACTTAATTTAATTTACGTGCATACTATCCTGGTCGGTTTCGAGCATTCTTCAAAACTCTTCCTACACACAAACGAAAAGACTGGAGACCACAAACAAAACCACTGCGCGGGCGTTAGTCAATATTCTTTCCGGCCACGGGAACGTCAATTGTGACCGCAAGGTGGCGTTCCCCGTCTCACGTTCTCCCGGATCCTGTATACCGTCTATCCGTTAGCGTTGATTGTGTCCCAGCCTTTATGGTCCATACATATACATATGTATCACATGACATAAACCAAAAATGCGGAGTTTTTCGCGCTAACTCCACAGGCTAGGTACGCATAAACTATAAACCGAAATTCCTGCTATAATTGACCGGCTCATTGATTTGTTATAAGCAATCAAATTTTCACTTCGTAAACAGCATTTCAAGTGAAAGCTCTTAACAATGTGGAAACTACGACATCTAAAGGATAACATTTCATTTTATTTTTATTTTATTCTCAAACCACCGAATACAGCTCATATTGGCCATTTTACATCGGGGTAATCAACAAATTAAACGAGAAAACGTACACGAACAACCATACCCTGGACAGGGGAAACCTACTCAGGCGGGACCCCTCTTGTTCGGCAGGCGAGGACGTTACCCCGCCGCCACCGTCAAAAATAATTAAAAACTAGAAGCCAATAACATATTCTCCAATAGAACCAATTATTGCAATCATACACCTTCTCATTTAATATTAAGAGAATTTCAAAAATTTGGGACATATATGTCCCTTGCACCTTAAAGCGTTAATACATTCATGCATAAATATTGCCCGTGCATATATTGCATACATGTCTTGAAAGAACTTTTCTGCCGCTCACCATAGGAGAAGAACATTTCATTCTGCAATCTGAAGAATAGATGACGATGCGGTGCCCGAAACGTAGGCTGACACTAATTTTCATGCACGGTGGAGAGCCCGAGAAAATTTCATTCTGGTTATTCGCTGGGAAAGTGTTAAATGAAAAATATGAAGATTTGAGCCTTCATTTTTGGCGAATTATTTAATGACACGTAAATAAAATCGTGAGAAAAAAATCTCGGTTCAGCTACACTTGCTCAAGGACAGTAACTCAGAGATACGTTTGCTGCCAAGCCGATTTCAATGTTGTTCCTGCAGAATCACCTATTTGTGACCACAAAAAATTGTTAAAAATCACTTTCATTCGATTTTGGAAACGTATTTAAAGCAGTAAAAAACATGGCAATAACTTGAATTCAGAAAGAAAAGTAAAACGAATCCCTCAGTACAGGGGCAGATCCAGAAATTATTTTCGGGGCCACAAGGGTCTGACAGGTCATCTCATATTTGACATAAAAAATAAAATACAACAATTACTGTAGAAAATATTCTCTTCATTTTTATATGAAATTTATTGATATTAAATTAAATTATTGAGGCTCCGCAATACACAAAATAAAACGAACGTAACCGCATTAAAAATCTTGTCTATTTTTTAAGCGTCTGGGGGTGCCCCCCACCCTAAATTCGCCTATGCCACAGTATGCAATTTGATAATCGTGATTTTAACGTCGTGGATTGTAATTGGAGCAGGCAAAAACCCAGTCGAAGATACACTCAAATACGCGGTTTCGTATAATTCATCACCATCCACTCGCTCCAGGTGAACAGAAAAATATTGACCGCAGCCTAAAGAGATACATACACCATTCTCGAAATTCCTAGCAAATTGTGACGGTAAAGGCCGTTTCACACGTTACATATATGAGGACCAAGTCTACCACAAAGAACGGCTTATTTTACAATACGGCATATTTCATGGTGAAAGCGTCGAACTGCATTAACGACTGAACCCAAAATAAAATCCGTTACGTTCACATTCTGGGAAGCGTGAGAGCCCAGTGGGCAAAGCATTTGGCTGTTTATCGAGAGGCTCCGGGTTCAAATCCCGATTAAAAACTTCGGATACCTAACATTTAAATCCTGAAATTTCGAGGTGACCCAGGGAAATGAACAAGCCTCCCAAACACGTACGTGTGCAGTTCACACGCCTGAGGCCTGAGGCCCGGGATGAGCTCTACCCTCATCTAACCAAATCAACCCTCGAATTAAATCCCTGAACATAGGAAAAGTTCACGTTCTAGTATACTAGTTCACATTCACTAGTTTTTACATGATCTTTCACCGAGTAAAATGGCCTCATGAATATAGGCGACAACCTTCTAGCTGCCAAGAAATACAGTACATATTTATCTGTAACTAAAAAGGAAACTGGGCACTCTCGTCATTCGCCAAGGACGTCTATGGACACAGCCGGGCATTTGTCAATTAATCTCAAGCATTAATTCCCGAGATTGAATCCTCCGGGGTGATATCAACTGATTTCGAGGGGCCCAAATTTAATGAAAACGAACCGGAGATGGCCATTAGGGGGGGGGGGGGGGTGTCTGACACCTTAAGTGGGTCCTCAAGGGCAGGGAATGTGGAACAGGAGAAAGAATTGTGTGCGATTATAAATGGCTAACAAACTCAAAGATGGATTGGTATGAGGTAGGGTTGAGTTAATGAGAGAGGTAGAGGGCGGCCAAGGAACCAAAAGGAGTCCACAATGACATCGGGCAACGGATTTAAAGGGCGGCCCACGAATGACTTTCGAAAACCGATCCGGTCATAAAATCTGATGCCAAGTCAATCACCGTCACGCGAAGTGAATGCGACGTTGCTATCGTTCAGTCAAACAAGACTCGCTTAAAAAGTGACGTACTGCACCAACGGCGCCACAGCACTTCACTTGAAGGTCGTCTCTTAGATAGCCACATTGCTTACCAGTAATTCGATCCTAGGTAATGAGATTTGACAATTTTATATGATTAAAGGTTTAATTTCCCGTTCCAATCAGCGTTAACGCGTTAATAATCTTGGGATGAATGTAAAAAATATAATTTCAACTCTGTACACCCTTATCATTGAGGCGGAAGAATTAATATTTCCTGTGTAACCCCTATAGATGAAAAAATGTTGATGAGCAAGGAGGAAGATAAAATAGACCTTACGCGTACAATGACTAAATATGAGGCATACACCAAGCTAAAAAATGATGTGGCGTAAAAAGGCAAATGATTCTAGGGGCTGAAAATATTTCTGCTCCGATCAAAACCTAATTTAACCGATACGCACTCCACGGAATACTAAAAATCCCAATTAAAACGCGATTCCGATCCCGATTGGATCGTCATCATAGGCTAGTTAAGGATTTTTCCGAGTGTATTCAAGGACGGATCGCTTCTTTATAAATTTAGTCTCTTACGACGCAGGTGTCCGAATAAACATTTTTTTTAACTTCTTTTATTTGCCTACGATTCTCGTAACCTTAAGATATCAAGTCATTCAATCCCAATTTAAACGTTTCACGGAAAATATAATACTAAGTAATCTGGGTTTTTGGGATTAAACTTTACGTTTTATACTAGATTGTTTTTGAGGTTTCCAAGGCTACTTTCGCACCCTTTTGAGATCATGCCACGTCACTTCGGGCACCCACTGCAGACACGCCGATGATCGTCACCAATTCGTAAACTATAAAATCTCAAGCACGAATGATCGGCATCAAACTGAATGGCGTGATCTGCGACAACTAGGGCGGGGAACTTGAGCGAATGGAAAGGAGCGGTTAGGAATAGCCCACATAGACAGCTAGGGTGATATTCGAAACATTATCCCATTCACCAGCGCTAGTGTTCCACACGCCAAAGGAAAAGAAGTGACTAGCATATTTCGCAGATTCTAATCTCATAAATTCACGCTCACAGTTGGGCGAGAGGCGTCGACTGCAATTTGTGAAACACTGGTAAACACAACGTTGGCCATTGTCAAACAATGAATTATAATCTGCCCTGCTTAAGAAGGCGACAACTCACGATCAATTTTTTTCCTCTTGCGTCAGCGGATGCATAAAACGAGACGATATGTGGGCGTGCAAAATTATCTGAGTGATGAATTAATCGTAGGTTTGTTCGTGAGTGGGGACACGATGACTTTTGCATTGCGTAGTTCCATGCAAATTGTCAAGTTGTGCGCACTTTGAATGCTACCCAAAGCATTTGCAAACATTTTTCAATATGTAAATCATCTTGTTTTATCATCCTACAAGTGTATGGGAATGTGAGAGGATGAAATTCAAAGCCCGGAAAAAGAAATATACAGAAAATCTTAACGCTGGGGAGAGGAAATCAAATGATTTCCTCCTCCTAACGTTTATCTCCCAATGATTTTACTCACTCAATCTTAATTCTCTACCTATGGCAGCAATAAATATACACTCCTACCTCGATAAGTGAGATTTCAAGGGACCACCATCTTTATGAGCGACACGGAGAACATAATATTAGAGCTCCACTATATTTCCAGGTCCGATAGAGGCGACAAATTAAAAGAGATGTTTTGCCAAACGGATAGATATGGGAATTCGTTTTTCCCCCGAACCATAAAGGACTTAATGCTAGTCGTAATTTCGCTAGAGCATTTCCTTTTTATGTGTAAATGGCCGGTGTCCTAACACCCCCTGCTACACGCCCTCTAGGCGGCTTGCGGGGTATTATGTAGCTGTAAATGTTCATTGTGAAATTCCTCGTCCTCAAGCCTGAAACGATTGGAAGTGTAATTATTGTAAGTATCACTACCAACGGAATCACCCATTCTAATTACTTGAAGGTTCTCGGTAGAGTCTAATACCATAGTTTACACCCAAGAGCTCCGGACTATGAACGCAGCGTGACGGGGCGTGCAAATCGGGCCGCACGCATAGCCGATGGAAATTGAGAAGGAGAGATCGGTCGTAAAATAAAACGGAACAGGCGACGGCCGCGCTTTGAAACACGCGTGCACGCATTAGTGGAGTGCGGCGGGAAGGCTTTCCTCGACACGGTGACCATTAGCATACGAAATGGCCGCTTTGAAGGGAATTTTTATTTTCAATGGCGGACGTGGACGGAAAAAAAAGAACCAAGATAATGCCAATTATGCAAGCGGGAGGGAATTTCTCGCTCCCGATCGGATGCCTTAATTTTTGTCCGAGAAGGAAGAAAAGTAAAAAAGGGTGGGGGTTTCCATAGCACCCGCAGCTGGGTGGTCTCGCCTAAGACCGCACATATAAGAACCGAGATTACGTGGCGAATGGAGGGAGACTTCTGTCAAAGATTGGTGACCGAAAAGCACATTTCGAGGAATGAGAGAGGAAGCGAAAGCGATAGCCGCGAGCTATTGAAGTCCAAGACTAATTAATAATGTAATATTAATAACTACTAATTCATTAATAACGTACTTTTAATAACAAATAACGTATTCACAGATTATTGTATGTATTGTAAGGTAAGGTAAGGTAGGTAAGGTAGATTTCCCTCTTGAATTCACAATAAGACCAACTCCCTTTCATTCTATCTAAAAAAATCCTATTCTTTTCCCTCCTTTCGCTCGTTTACCTAACACTCTACCCTCTAACACTGTCTTCAACATCTCCTCCCTGCTAGTACTCGCTCCATTCATACCTTCTGTCACCTCCGTATTCAACTAAGAGGAAAATAAATAGTATTTTAGTTAGGTATCCGAGCCCGATAGGTGGCATTGCACCGAGTGAATGAATATAAATTATTTTATGTCTCGTAACAAGAAGAAAATGAGGCTTTTTCATAGCCACAGATCACTTATCATAACACAAGAAAAATTTACCATTGGACAAGGCTATTTAAAGATGGTTCCGAAATGTAGCATTTGTAACCAAACAGTTTCAAAACATGATTTCCAGTACAAACTTCAAAATATACTCTTCTGAAAGTACTTTACTCACCCCGACAAAGCTTCTCCTAGAATTGATTGTTTTCAAATTTTTTTGAAATCCAAATTTTCAATAGTCTCTTACGGCATCACTAGCTGCAAAAAATTATACGCCAATAAGATGTAATTTATAAACCCACACAGCACACCACATCGCATGAAAAGGTTTAGGAGTAGTTGAAAAATTACTACTGTTTGCACCAGTCTTATAAAAAAAGATTAAGTAGCCAAAAACGTAGAAATACGTTTACTGAAAAACGAATCAACAGACTAATCGTACACCAGGATATTACATACAATTCAGAATAGTATCTACTTCTTCTTTCCTCTATCCAATATCCTTACAACATTTTACCTTCTTCCTCCTTGGATATAATTGCACAATATTTTAGAATTACTATATTGTAAAACTACTAAATTTTTATTCCAATATTATTTTATAATTATTTGTATTTTTTGAAAGTTTTTATATGATCATAATAAATTATATTTCATAACACATCAAATTGAGTATTCACAGTACTTTGCATAGCCAGGGCGAAACCTTAAATTCGCAACGGAGCCATGAATGGATTGCAAGAATATAAATGCCATGGAAGATAAGAGATCGACACGTACTGCTTTCAATTAGATGGAACGAATTCATCAGATGGGGTCGTTCACTCTGACCCGAATGCGAAATTTATTTCACGATTAGGGTACGCGGGTGGGAAACATATTTTCGGAGAAAATCACTTCTACATTCGGCCTTTCACTCGATAATTGAAAACAAAAAATCCGGTAAAGGAGCCCCTCAATTGAACACATAATATCATAATCAGGAATAAGAATCGGTGGTTAGTGAAACACGCAAGATGATTGGAAAAGAGTAGCGAGTGACGTCAACATCTCTCCCAGCAAATTTTTATATGGCCCCTCCACATACGTGTTCTTTCGCCGCCGGATGGTGTATTTCGGGGGGGGGGGGGGGGGGAGTAAAAAATTTAAAAATTCCGAGGATTTATTTCTTGATCGATCACAATCAGAATCCAAAAACATGTTGGAGAGCAACGCCAGATACGGATGAAGTAATCAAACCTACAAGTTGAATAGTAACCGATTTAAATTTTATGAGCATGGATTTTTAGAAGATAGCATGCTCCTAATATTATATCAACCCTGAAAACCTCAAACATGTAATATTTTTGGACTGAACTAGAGAGAAAAGGAAAAAAATTGAATAGGTAGAAAAAAGAAAGGATAAATTATAAGAACGTGGACGCACTGAGAAATGTGCACCGATAAAACTTAATGGCACTGAACGAAGAAAGCATTATAGATAAAAGCACAACGAAATATCTATGAAAATCGAAATTTTCTTCACTCTATACTTCTCTTTACTTTTTGCAGTACTTTGAGAGAATTAGGTACTAATAATGATAACGCTATCGAGAAATGAAATCAAAAGACCAAAAGAGGGCTCGCTACAACGCAATTTGTTCGCCCAAATGCGATTAAAAAGCATCGGTGAAATTTGGTTCTTCCTCTTCATATTTCATGCAAACAAAAATAATTAAGGAAAAATTAAATAACCCCAATGGAAATCACTCAAGCTTATTCGAGTGGAAAAGCCATGGCAATCCAAAACTTTTTAATGGCGTACAAAAGCAGTGGCGCAGCGAGGGGGGTTTTGGGGGTTAAACCCCCCCCCCCCCCCAGAGCTCAGAGAAATATTTAAGTTTAATCTATTTTACTTAATTGGATTGATATTACTAATAGAATAGTTTAAGGATTAATAAAATATCCCTCAGAAAGCCGTAAAACTCACCATTTTGAACAATTTATCTTGAAATTCCGCAATTTATTAATCTCGAACCTACCGCTTATCCTGGTGGATATTCCATCCCCCCACACACCCCGGTATTAGTTGCACCTAATCCCCCCCCCCAGCCTTAATTCTTGGCTGCGCCCCTGTACAAAAGTGCCGGCCTCGGTGGCGGTGGGGTAAAGTCCTCGCCTGCCAATCCGCAGGTCATAGGTTCGAATCCCGCCTGGGTAGGTGATCCATAACCAGGGCATGGATATATGTATTGTACTTTGTTAATGTTGAAAACCCGTTGTAAAGGCCGCAATATGCTGTTTACGGGGACGTAGGAAATAAGTAAATAAAGCGAAAAATAAAGTATTTAAATTGTCCAACTGCTAGGTATCTGATTATATTATAAGTGAAAATTGAGTACGATTGATGAAAATTGCATAGAGTCAATGGATAGATCTAACTTATGTCTCGTGTCAAGAAGAAAGCGAAGATTTTTCATGGTTCCTGATCATGTATTATAACACACAAAAAATGAACCATGCGAAAAGAAAAACTGGAAAACATCAAATTAAGATAACTAATTGGCGGAAACCTGAAATTTTAATTTCAAGCAGAACGAAAATAACCAGAAAGATCAACAAATAACATGATGAAACTACACAGTGAAGGAATAATGAGTCACCAATAGCCTTCGGTCTCCACACATTCCACTATAATAATACCGAGTAATATGCAACATATTTCGAGGATATATAGAGGCATCCTCATAAACTCTCGCGCTATAGATAAGAGAGAGTATTTTTTTACAAAATTAATTTCAAAATTGACTGTTTCAAAACAAATGCTTAGGCATCGCGTTCGATGGAAAAACGCTTGGACAGCACAAGTGAATTATATTAAGGTTTAAATTCAAATTAGCGCAATACCAGCGTTTGTAGAATGTGTGCAATTGAATAAACTAATTTATCATTGAAAAAAGTGTAGTTAAAATATTTAAATCAGGAAAAATGCTTTCAATGTCAAAGGAACGACCCTTCGAGAAAAACTGCACGCTCCGCCACGAAGAGAGGAGGGCCCTAATTGTATTTGACCAATATTTTTCTGATCCGTCCACCATTTAGAGGCATTCGGCGCGATAAACGTGAATTGTTGACACCATATGGCAGTGGGAATACGAAATGGATCGGGTGCAGGTGAAACAAAAGAGGGCGAGGGTTAGAGACGATGGGGGGCAAGAGGGAGGGGATGAAGAAAGAGGAGAGAGAAAAAAGAAAAATAGGAAGAGAGAGAAAGAGAAGGATGAATCAGCGGGAGGCATTCCGCGTTCTCCCCCCCCCCTCCACCTCCACCTCCGGTGAAGAGAAGGGGGGGGGAGTGAGAAAATGGAATGGGGAGTTGAGTGGGGGGTGGGGGAACAAGGGCATATTAAGCTGAGGTGGGGTGGGGTTGGGAGAGGGGGTACCGAACCGGTCCAGAAGGAGCAGCAAGAGAACATCGCGACCCTCTCCCACTCTCATCCAAAAGAAAACAAGAGCTCATCCCACGCGCGGCATTTCCAATGCTACGTTTGAAATCCTCGGGAAAAAACGCTAGTCCCAGACGAACGTAAATCCAAGGAAGAATCCACCGGAAAACGAGGTAAATGTCACTCGCGTCAAAATTTCAAAATATGCCCTTCGCACTATAAATATTTTCGTTCAAAATAAAAGCGGGTGTTCCAAACCATATTTTTTGTAAATTTTGTTTCGATATCGAAGTTTCTAAAACTCAAACTCTAAAATGTCTACAGACGACTGCTAAGATGTTCCTCTGTGCTTATGAAGTATGTGTATGTTTCAATTACATTATAAAAGTGGTTTAGACAATACTTTTTATGACGTGTCCCATCACATAAGGATCGTGATAAATATTAAATACAATTCTACACATGATTTGAATCCAATAGCATACATGCAAAAACATTAGAGAGTAATGCTCCGAGTTCAAAATACGTTCTTAGTACGATAGTTACGCAACATTCGGCTCAAACTACGATAAAAAGTGTCAAATACAAAATATATGCTCCGGATAATCAGTACTCACATTTTTTTTACATCGAAGGACGTCACATCTAAGTATAATTAATCGATCAAAAATAAAAAAGAAAGTATGTTAAGGTTAAAATACAAAATAGCTTAATGCCTTATTTGTAGAATGTGGAGAATTCCTAAAGGGGGTGGGGAAGGTGTGGAAAAGTATTAATGGCTATAATGAGAGGTAGTAGCGCTTATTGCGGACTGCGGAACGAGGTCCCATCTGGGCTGGGTTGGCTAACTCGAAAAACGCTCCATGTAAACCTACATTAACCGGTAAAATACTTTAATAATGCTTTTTAATCAATACCTTTTTTGTTTTCGAGCTGACCGTAGCGATACTTCCATTCGACTTAATTACAGTATTCATTCCGTAATATCTCAAAACGTATTACAGTGACGAACCCAAGTTTTATTTCCAGCATTGGCAATTATGGTATGCGGAACAATATACGTCTTTTCGCCAAAATTACTTACATATAGTGTCCTTAATCAACAGTTTTTCAACGTACATTAAAACGAATTTAAAGGGGAAACGCTAGAGACTCAGAGGCTGCGCGCTAGGCTCAGATTGCCCGAGCGATTGCGAATACCTATTTCACAGCGATACGAGAACATCACATTTTAACCCGATTACATTTCCAGGGTCTACAGAAAGAATATTTTGCCGAACGGATAGGCGTGCGAATTGTTTTTCCCCCCATACAATTAAGGACTTCAATAAGTGCTACTAGGAACTTCCTCCAAGAGTTACCATTATATTTTCTGACGGCCATTATATTTTCTTACGTCCTAACACCGCCGCCTATTTAGGCGGTTTGTGGGGTAGTGCGTAGATGTAAAATCATAGTCATACGAAATTCCAATGTCCGAACATAATTTACTGAAATTTACAGCAAGGGAAGCCTATTTTTTGAGGTCGATAATGCTCTTATAAGATATTACTTTGAAATGTTCATGAAAATAGCATACAGGTACTTCGTATCTAAGATCAAACTTCTTTAAAGAGTAGCGGGGACGAGGGTCAGCGTAACCTTCCGACGTAGCTGAGGCGGAGACGGCCTCGATCCCCACGGCTCAAGGACACGTGGAAACTGGAATCGTCGGAATAGGAAAAAGATACAATTTTCCAGACCAGTGACCGGCGTCGGCACATAAATAATAATAAAGGACTCACCATCGTAAATTATTATTCAACGTGAATCCTCCATCTACTCCCTTCGAGGTACTTGGAGCTCCATACGGGAAAATATAGTGATTTCATCCATCCATAACAATGTACCGCATTAGAGAGGTTTACCGGAAAATTGGGATCCAACAATCACTTCTAAACCATAACGCACTAGAATTTACGGATTTCACCCATTACTATATCCTTCAGTATAGAAAACGTTCACCTCACGTTTGCCTCATCCTACCCATTAATATCGTCCAATCTCCTCCCCACCATGCTTGCTCAACAGTTTTTTTATATTATTGACTTCAGCATCCCTTTACTATCCAATACCACTTCACGCCGCCTACACAGTCTTTTTATCTCATCCAGAAGTTTCTTCTTTCCACCGGCCAAATCGTTCACCTCTTCATTCGTCTCTCTCCGCATCCATATCACCATTTCCTATTTTTTTCCACATTCCACTATTTTCTTCCACTAAAACTCAAAATATTATCCTTCTTTCGAAGAGTTCACTCATCTGAACCATATAACTCGAGACTAACCTTACGAAGCACCACGACAGTCATCTCCTCACGCTTCTGCATTAGGCGTTTGTCATCAAATCCCTCTCGATAAGAGACACCTCAGTCGCCAATCGCCAATCCGTCCCCCAAAGATGAGATGATTAGAGCATCATGGGCGTAACCAGCGAGGGGCAGGAGGGGGCAGCTGCACCCTCCCGCTCAAGCCCCCCCACCCCCCAGAAGCAAAACTCGCAAATGTCTTTAAGGAAAATAATATTTTTCAAGCAAATGATTTTAAAAACTAATAAAGAGCTGTTAGAGTTTCCTTGATTTCATTCTCCTTTTCCATGCTTATCTCTTACCCAAAACTGAACAACCATGACTGCCTCCCCCCAGTTTTGATCCTGGGTACGCCCTTGAATCAAGTTGACGATGATCTCGCAATAATGTCACTACTTTCGACTAATATTCATGGCATCTTACTTTTCTAGACATGACAGAACAATAAGAAAGGCAATGGCAGGTTCTACAATTATTCATTCATGTGATTGGTGTCGGTACAAGGTATCATCATCAGACTTGTACCGAGACCGGTTACCACAGAAAATAATTGTGGATCTTGCCATTGCCTTTCCAAACTGCACTATAATGAAGGATTTCCATCATGCAACGCCTAACACTATTGAAGTTTCAAGAAATGAATTGTTTGGCGACTATATGAACATGAAAGGATACAAACTCTTCAAGAAAAGAATCTACTCCTTAGACGGGGTTAATCTGAAACGATAGGGTCAATATGGAAGCAATGAAAAGCAACAAAAATCCTGCATGACCGAATCAACAAGTCTTCACTATATTATGATTTTTTTATTTCAGATTTCTACTATTAATTCGGGTATCGGAGCTATTTATAATATCAACATTAAATCAGCAAATTATAGGTGAAAGATAATATAACAATAATAATGATTTTGAATGTCACCTACAACTTACATTGTAAGTGACTCTCGCTGCAGTACGTTGGTGACTAGTCACAAAATAGCAATAGAAAGTTCTCTATACAAAATATCAAAATGTACAAATATCTCATTAGGATTACGAACATCTAAAAATACATTTTGATCAAGATGAAATGATTGAGCTTACTTTTGCAATGAAAACCCATTGGCTTTCCCAACATATATTTTGTTACCAACGTAGGGATATTATCTAGATAATGCAGAAAATGCCTTCATTCTTAGAAAAATGCAGACAAAGAAACAATAGACACAAAAACAAACGATTGGTAAAAACATAGTTCTCAAGATGGACATTAATGACCAGTGCCTCAGTTAATAAGAAGGTCGACATGAGAGGTCATGGACATAACAGTTCTAATTGCTGTATCTTTCGCAAGTAACAATCATATCATAAAATTTAGAACGATTGCATTCCCATTTTTGTGACGAGCTTTCTAAATCTAAAATATTGCCCGACTGTCTTTGGAAGTAATCAAGCTTCGTCAATCTTACCGATCGCTTTCGAGTTTTACCTTGGCTTATAACGAGGTTGGCTTCAGACGCCTTGCCGCCAGAGAAAATCCACGGAATTGTAGGGGATCAAAAGGACTAAGCCGTGTGGGCAAACCCAACAACGCCCCTTGCGAGCTCCTAAAGAAGTGATTTATGCGGCTAGCCTCTCAGTAACCGTCCCATTTATGTCATGGTTGCATAAGTTTTGGAAAGAATCATTTCGAATTACATAATATCACAATGATCTTTGACGGTTGAGAGCACAAAAAGGGGCACTCTTAGAAATAGCGTCATGATTTACATCTATACAATGTTATTTCAGGGATGCGAAATAAAAACGCAAGGCTAGAAATATAGTAGGAGAAAAATAGCTGGCAAGATACATCACCAACTAACTCCGAGATGAAGACCTCTATGGTCTAATTTTGGCAAGTTTAATCTAAATTTGGCAAGAAACAGAAGAATAATGTTGTACTTTATAAAATAACCCTATGAGAGAGTTTGCATCAGAGACGCATCCATCAAACATGAGGAAACGCTATAGTCACTGATATCATAACGAAGCGCTAAGGGAAGCGATTGTTCTGTCCCTCACAACTCATCAAAAACACAAGATGAATCAAAGTAACATTGCTCACTTTCAACTTAGCGAGCAATTATAACAATCATTTGATTCGCGTATTAAGAAAATTCGACGAAATTGTTACATCAACGCCCTACTTTTCTGAAAGCATTCAGTGGACACAACCGTCCTGAAACTACTAAATAGATACAGAAACACGTATTTTTCCTCGGCCATGTTTGAGAAAACCTGTTGCTTCCAAAGGCGAAAGCGACAGCGGGAGTACACGTTTGCCATCTGAACAAAGTTGCAGAAGAACAGACCTTTGCCATCCGTGAGCAGACACTGGAAGATGCAATAATGAAACCAAAAGGTCTAAATGACTGATCAGGCGAAATAATTCCCGACTAAAGCCGATAAGATGATTCATATTCGTATTTGAGGATTACCTTTTGTCTGCAAAACGCCGGGAAAACGGGTTTCTGTAGCTTACACAGATTCTTCGTATTCTGACCGCGTGTATCAATTAGGGGATTCTCGTCTAGTAAATCAATGGAGCATTGCATAATGGATACCAAGAGGTAAATTAGATGCATAAGTGATCAAGTAATAAAAATTAATTTCTCCAAGCAAAAATATAAAAAAAAACATTTTAACAGATACCTACATTTAAAATTAAATAAAATACTTAAGAAAATTGATGGGGCAACCTCTTACTTAGTTGTTCAGTGTGCTTTTTTAGTTGTTATGTTACAATATTATATTAATATTACCTACATCGATTTTGATTAATTAGATTACAGAAGTTTTTTCTTAAACGTTCTGCGTAAGTTCTGTGATCACAATTTTTTTGAGTGTTTTCATATATAAACCACCTCTATAGATAATAATTTTGATTAAATACATTCTGTAACTAAAATGTCGGGGTTATCAAATGCGCAAGTGTCGTTTTTATTAATTACATTTTTATTTTATTTTTTATATTTTCACCTTAAAAGTAGATAATATTATAAATTAAAACATACTAAAATACTAAATGTAATATTACATGCGCCCAACGTTTTTCGTTTTGGTCGTAATCATTGTCATAAAGTTTGTCACCACTTGAGTAACAATTCATATCGAGACTCACATATGGACAGAGAAATTTATTTTATTCTTTAAATCGTTGTTTTTAATTTTTTAAATTTAGATGTGGGTATGGAGAAGAATGGAGAAGGTGAAATGGACGGAGAGGAAAAGGAACGACGAAGTGCTGGATATGATTGGCGATGAGAGGCAGCTTTTAGATGAGGAGAAAAAAAGAGAGGGTAGAATGTTAGGGAAACGAGGGAGGGGAAGGAAAAGAATAGGATTTTTAGATGGATTAAAAGGGAGTAGGCCTTACAGTTAATTGAAGAAGGTAGCGC
Source organism: Ischnura elegans (assembly GCF_921293095.1). Classification (NCBI taxonomy): domain Eukaryota; kingdom Metazoa; phylum Arthropoda; class Insecta; order Odonata; family Coenagrionidae; genus Ischnura; species Ischnura elegans. The sequence goes on from NC_060248.1 coordinate 18,927,020, forward strand.
TGGAAGGAAAGCGAGGCTCCCAAATCACTTCTTTAGTACTCCATGGAAACCTACCTTAATCGGTAGAATACTGTAATAATAATATTGCTTTCTTCTTTTAATTTTAAATGATTTAACTCTATCAATAATACAATGAAATAGTTTTTATTGAATCAATATACGCATTTTAATTCTACATTATGAATAAATTTTCAGATATTTCTTAATATTTTATAATACATTATTTTTCTTTTCTTTTTCGTTTCTTTCTATTCCCTTATGTCATTATCACTCAACTAACTAATGATTTATAGTTTTGAATTCACCAAAGCATGTTATTTCACTTTATTGACCTTTATTTAAATCCAAGTTCTATAAAATTTTAATCTGAAAAATGCGCTTATATGTTGCACAACATTCAACATGCCACATAAATTCGCTGAAATGTGATTTCAGCGCCACCAGTGGCTAAATGTGGAATTAATTTTCCATGCAAAATTAATTTTGTAAATATTTTTATATATAAATCCAGCCAGAATCATGACAGAAAGCATATAAATATGCATTGTCATCAATATCTGAGCTAGATATAAGGTTTCAATGCTCTAGCTAGTCGTTAAGTGTGTTAAAATTGAGTTACAAAAGTCCAAGGTAAAAAACAGACAGACACGAAAGTAAGTTAAGAAAAACGTTGTAAACATTAGAAAATTCATTGAAAAAATCAGCGTGTACATGCCTTGCTCTACGTCCCCGCTTGGTTGTGCCTGGCTTACCACCGCACAATATATAGCTGAAGGTTGGTTCGCTGTCATGGTGCTTCGATATCTAACCCAACCAAAACTACACAATCGAACGCGTTTGGTGATTAAAATTTAATCAATTCGATTCACGTGACCACACTCAAAGGAAAATTCAAAGTTCTCATTCCTTGGATTCCCATGATCCCACCAGATTTGCCCATTGAGTTTTATTGATTTCAATTTCCAATGAGTGTTGCATTCGCGATGTGGTGAATTGCAGGCTTCTATTAAATATAAACAACAAAAATTGCATGCAGGAAAAAGCAATTTTCAGCGCAAACTAGAAGAGGAACGCAAATCACAGGCCTCTGTTAAAGATAAATAAACAAAATATGATATAAAAAAAGAGAGTCCAAGAGTCTCGATCCGAAACTCTCCCGGACAGTAGTCGCATTTTATAACAACCAGACTACGGCGGGTCGCGGGTTCGAGTCCCGCCTGGGTAGGTTGCCCAGGAAATGGTTGTGTGTGATAGTCGCCGTTTCATGTTATTTCCTCCGACGTAAAAGGCCTTAAATGAACTGCTTTCGGGGTGATGAAAATAAGTAAAATAAAATGTAAAAATGTTTGCAATATTTATTCACGTTGGTTGATAACGCAATGATAACTAGCGATAACAAAGCGAGAGAGAGGGGGACGAAATGGAAAGTGTGTGAGGGAGCAAGGGAGGAAGGGGGGTGTGTGGAAGACGGAAATAGGGGCGGGGGAGGGGGGAGGAGAGGCGGTAGACAGCGGCGAGACGACCAAGTCTGAGGGGAGACGTTGAAATGGATACGACCCAAGGGGATGCGAGCCGTGTGAATGAGGGGGTTGGGGCAGACCGAGGGAGGAACGGAAAGAGTCCCCAGCGCCACAGATGCGACCACTCCCAAGTATATTTTTCTTTCTCCGCCGCGAAACTATTGCCGTCTGCTTGTCCCAACTCTTCCTGATGAATGGTACATTTTAATTACACCAAGGATGAAGTTTGCCATGAAAAAATATTTGACTTAGCCGGGATTCGAACCCGGATCTCCCGATACCACAATCAGGTGGGTTAGCCAGAAACACCTCCAAGCCATCTTCCCAGAGCGAACTTCGGGATGGGTTTTACCGAACAAGATGTTGACGTTACAAATCCACACTGTGGCACATGTGGCGAGGGTCGTGCTTACTAAGCCACTGTCGGAGTGACGTCGGAGTGAAAGTGAGTGTTTGTGCAGTGCTTTGGTACATTTTAAAATATCCAATATCTTAATTTATTTTTAAATTTTCCTACTAAATATTAGAAAAAAAACTGGAAAGCAAAGCAATCGATATCGGGAGCAAAAGCTGGGAAAGTATTAAAAAACGGCTGATATAAAAATTAATTCCACTCCGATGAACTTAAACGAAATAGAAAGACACAGAACTTAGGAAAATGTAATTATCTTCGTAAAAGAGGCGCATGCCTATACATAAAGCAGTTCCTTTTTTCAGGCCACTATGTCTCAATGATATTTCTTATAGGCACAAAAACAGAGAAAAAATCCGTCAGAATGAACACGATAATTTTTTTACATCACGCGATTTATAGCCATTTGATCAGCTCTGCTTCAAACTGATCACACCCTAAATTCATCCAAATAACCACTACGACATTTATTCAGTGCTTTCATCATAGGTTTGATTTGGATTGGTGAGGTTAAAGCTTAACCCAAACGGGCGTATGATATTTAAAAGTTCAGGTCGGAAGTAGGGAGGGATTCTTTTCCCTGGGTCACTATGGGCAGCGAGAATTTTCTTTCGGGAATTTCCAAGGGCTCGATTACTAAAGAAGAAATTATAAATCTTTTTAGAATATTCTCCCCGTAAGCCCTGTTGGACTCTTATGAGTTCACTTTCGGGATGGGGCATCATCGGGGGAAGGGATGTAATTGCATGGGCTGGTGTGATCTTCGGAGACGGGCGGTAGAGCTCTCGTTGTCTCCCGAAAGATTTGGGCAGAGGTGTGGAGGGAGAACTAAAAGAGGATCGACTTATTTCCTCAGCCGCTCATCAATCAAATGGCGGGGAAGATGACGACGGGAATCCACTAAGGTGCGCGAGGATTTCTTCGGTATAACACGCTTCGTGTAAATAAAAGCTCCAAAATGATAGTAAAACCGAAATCGAAGAATATGGAACAACTTTCTTTACACGGCAAAACCGGCCCTGGCTCACATTAACGTCCCTCCATGGAGCTATTGGGGAAAGCTCTGCGAAGGAATACTAGTGACAATATTGTAGTGGACGGCACAAACCCAAATTACTGTTGATCAATACGAAGATCGGTTTGATGCAGCTCTCCACACAACTCTACAATCAGTTAATCTTTTAACACTTATAATATTAATCAAATAAATTGATTTCGGCGTTACTTGGTGGAACGAAGCAACAGAAAACAATCGTCTAATAGTTTCAACGATTTAGCATCGTTGTCAAAACAAACACCACTTATATTGTAACGTATGTTCTTCCGCATAACACTTACACCAGTATCATGAAAGCCAAGATTATTATGAAGTTGTGAAGTACGTAAACTTCACAACTTGATTCGTAATTTTGAAATATAAGTTTCAAAGAACTTCTTCGCACTTACAGGACGATTGATTCTTAATTTTGAAATACACATTTCAAAGAACTACTTCGCAATTAAAAGGCTGCTACACAGGACTACCGTACATTTCGCCAATCGCCAATTTGCAAAAATATATTTACTTTTCGCCTCAGATTATGAGCTGTCACTACCCCTCTGCCGATATATCTGCTCAAAAACTGTATTCACGCGACGTCGATTACATGGATATCGATGGGGCAGACAAGACGGCCGTCGCTCGGCCCCTCAGTGGACACAGAACCGCGACCATGGGCAAAGGAAATGCCTCTAGCCCTCCTTCATGAGTCCAACAAAATGAGCAAAGAAATAACGACGGGACAGAGGATTCATTGATGCCGGGATGGAGAGAGAGAGAGGAGAGTGGGATTCGTCCATTCGCGGTCCACTAGAGAGATGGGAGCACGTGAATACTCGGCCAACTCGGCCATTGCAGAGTAGAAAGTTGCAGGTTGACTGGCGCAGTGATAAAGCTCCCCTTTGTTTGGCGAGCGCACGATGCAACCATGATACCGTGAGAGAATTCACGAAGTCCTTATACACTTCCAAAAAATGGCTCCATTTCTCAATCGAAAGTGGTGATGTTTCACTATCTCTTTTTTATCCGTTATACTCCGCACACAAGCCTCATCAGTTCAGAATAGTACCTACCCATTACAACTTTCCGCTCCAATCAAACTGTTCTCCGCATTTTTTTAGAAAAAAATTATTTCGATCCATAAAGTGACAATAAAGGTAGTGAAATAAAATCCATTGATAGTGGATTTTTATCCATTGCCCTCTCTACAACTTATCGTCGCTTTGGGAAAAACAACCAATTACAATATTATGTTAGTAATTCTTTGATTTTACCACAATTATAATAATTCAGACTATAAAACCGTGAAGGAAATTTTACCAGATTTTCGAAAAGAATACTTTTTCATCGTAAATACATTTTAAAGCAAGATATTTCATTGAATCGTCTATTGTAATATTGAAACATCATTCAAGGCGATCAGGAAGGGGTAGATTCCCGATCGTCAATTAAAAAAAGAATTGTGTTTTGAAAGAAAGGCATAAATAGCCAAAATTTTATGATAACAAGAACTGAAATTGAGCAATTAACGCGTCAAATAAATAACTTCAATTTCACTACCCTTCAAATCAACAAAACTTAAAAAAAGATCGGATGCTTTCCCGGCGTATGCTGGTAGTGAAGGCTATTCGAGTTCTCCACCGGGTAATCTCCTTCATGGCTGCCGACGTTTCGGGGTACGACTCGTACTCCATCTTCAGGGCTGAGTGAAGCCTCAACCCTGAAGATGGAGTACGACTCGTACCCCGAAACGTCGGCAGCCATGAAGGAGATTACCCGGTGGAGAACTCGAATAGCCTTCACTACCAGCAAAACCTAATTCCTTTTTTGATAACGGAGGTATGAATTTTCCCATATTCAACCCATGAAAGTGAAAAATAGTGCATCTGAACCGCGGTTAAAGTTATCACTAACATCGTTCATGTACAATTAAGGGCCACCCCCGACGAGAATTTAAAACAATCGAAAAATAGACATTAAAACTAAATTTTTATCGATTGATTAAATGAAAAGGAAATTGAAGAATAAAACTCATCAATCTTCGTTCATTTGTAGCGGCAATTGAAGAGCCAAAAAAATGAAAAAAGGAGTATTTCCTATGGGAGGTGATAAGAATGCAATGAAACTGCATATTGATATTTCTTGCTTGGAAAAAACAGCATGAATTATTCTATTTTCCAAGATACATTTGATTTTAAGAGTAAAATACCGAGGAAAGCCGACCGCTGAGAAAAAAAAACCACGCAAATAGAATTGTGGACACCAAGAGGCAGAGTCTAGACGTGAAAACTCAAGGAGGCCACAGCCAAAATAACTCTCCGCCCATTTCATTCCTCTCTTTATTCTTTTCACTTCATTCCTTCCTGTCTTCACTCCTGGTTGCGTCCAGACATTCGCCCCCAAATGCATTCAACCGGAATAGAATCCAGGAGAGAAGAACGGTGACAGAGTACAACTCATTTCGATACCTTTCCCGAAACGAAGGAACATAAACAGTTTCATCCGTTAACGTAACTGAGGAGGTATGAGGGAAACAGAACCCCCCAGGAACCCTAAAAATATTTGTATCACTGCAATCCTACTTGTTAGAAGCACAGTAATTAAATGTTTAAGGTTAAATTTGTCCTCACTAATTTATTAAAATTAGAATTTTATCTTCATGATAAACCAGTTGTCCAAGATTTCTTAAGTAATACCTCTTAAGGTCTTGCTTGACTCGGTTATTATTACCCGGTGTGGTGTGCTATTCAATCAATCCCCACAACCAGTTACAACTAATTACAACACTGGTTTCATCAATACCGTTTCTTCAGTATACAGGAAACAACATAAAAATACCGGATATGTCATTTCCTATTTCTTTCAGACAATCTTTGAACACATGGAGCTAACTGAACTATTTCTCATGCATGCGCAACAACTACTTTGCCATAAGCGATAGTGATATTAACTATTTGGCGCGATTTATACCCAGCGTTCAAAATGGCGTCAAGCAAGTATTCCCACACGCAAAACCCCCTCATCCCATGAAATGCTGATTAAATTAGTTTCTCATAAAATTTTATCTTTTGAGACATCCAAAAAAGCTCATCTTTCAAGACATCAATCGACAGCTATATCGGTTGCAAATATTCCAGGTAATTTCACAATTTTCACATGCAGGACGCAAAAAGTTCGAATAACAGTCTAACAATTGATGCTACAACAGTTCTTTCCAAACATGAATTGCAATTTCATTGCGCAGATTCTTAAAGCCGGTGAAAACGCACATCTTCCACCCGCATCTATCGAGAGATAAGCTCCATAACATGAGTCGGAGTACTGTATTCTTCTTAAGCTTGCAATTAAACACCGCGCCACATCGTCCATCGGCAAAATTCATGAGGCGATAACACAGGAGACGCATCCGGCAAGCTGTTGAATAACTGCCGGCATCAATGCCGCCAATGTCACCGTCCACAGGGCAATCTGAAGATCTCGGCGATCCGTCACGAACGAAAGACAGCCGTGACGGACACGCAAGATGAGTGGTTCCCGAGGGTACGCAGGTCACGCAATGAAGATGCCGCTCCGACAGTGAGTGAGTCTTGCCTTTTGAGTGGACGATGGCGACGCGACGCGGGAGCAAGGACGCCGAGGACTCGGGAGGGTCGCCGGTTGGCCGTAATGACAAAAGCCCGGTCTGAACTCAGTAGGCACAAAGCTAACGAGTTTTAAGTGCCCGCCGATTGGTATTATAGCAGACCAGATCGCTTTTCCGCAAAAGGAACGACTTGCGTAAAAATTCCAAAATGTGTTGATTGAAAGGTAGTTTACCTGGTAAACTACCTTTCAATCAACTTGGCTTGGAAAGGTACTGTACTTTTTCACAGTAATTAGTGACTTCCCCTTCCATTTCTACAGGTGTGGATATTCCCGTCCTCAGGGGAACGGGTTCAGCTTTTCGTCCTGTCGGGCTCTCAGCCGTTGTTGCTGTTTTCTGCGCGGCTTCCCGCGCCAGTGAATAATTAATTATTCTTCGGGGGTTGGTGTTTGGCCAAGGCGGTGGATGAGATTGGCCGTCTGTAGGTATCCCACCATTGCGGGACGTCGTTGGATACTTAGGTTTTTGATGACGTCGACGTTGCTAATGGCAGCTTTCTCGAAGAACTTTATTGCTGCGTCTTTCATCCTCCAGGATACCTTCCGTTTCAATACGTCGAATTTCCTTTATATCACGCCTAAATCAGTTGAACTTATTCCAAAACGTGCTAAATCTTGTTATATACCCGGAAAAATTGAAAAAAAACATTCACAAACTAGTTTCCTATTTGTCTGATTCAAATTTAGCACACGGTCTTTTGGAACAAGACAAAAATTGATGCACAATTCGAAAATGCACAATTCGATATGCGAAAAAATTCCTTCTAATTAAATTTTAAGCATAATATAAGGTAATAACAGTTTCCAAGAAAAACAATCAAAAGACTGTCGATTAAATAAATTAAAAAAACTTTTTTATGGTACATCATGTTTTGTTTGCATTAGGGAGCTTTAGAAGATCAAATAATATTTCTAAGAGGACATAAGGAGGCATTAAATGTAATTCTTAAGTGGCTTCCATAGCTGCGAAATCAGCGAGTCCATGCTCGTAATTATATACCATTAAATACAACATGGGCCAAGTATCTATCAAAGTACGTATTACTAAAATGTATCAAAATAAACTCTCAGAAAACAACGATGGCATCTTTAATCACCTCAGGCGTACAGGATAGTGCTATGAAAGCAACGCCACAGCCCCAGAGGATAAAAACATCGTCTGCAGTCATTATGAGCATCGCCCGATCGAGAATGCCAAGGTATGTGGTGAGCAACAGGATAGCAGTCCATACGTCACTACTTAATATATTCTCGAGACCGCACTCCGACCTCCGATCCCCCTGCAAACCATTTCTCCGCAAGCGACCATAATAGATGCCGTAACACCGAACGGGAAATACATAAGAATCACAATTTGAGAAGTGCTCGCCTTTGAGGTGACGGGAGCGGTAACTGCCGATCATTCTGAGAGCTCTTGTAGCCGATCTTTACAATAATTTCGATTAAATTCAAGTTATGTGTTACGTATGATTACAGGACGGGACGCAGAAATCTCGCAGAATTCCATGTCGCCAAATAATTACATTTTCTACTTTCGTATTCCACGAAAGATAATTTGACTTAGGTGCTAATCCAATAGGTTCAGTCAAATCAATCTAACTCCCACCATTATTCTTGTGAACTGCTTGTGTCCTAGCACTCCCTGCCACATACTCACTGAGGATGGTTGCGGGGTGGTATGCAGAGGTACTCATCTGTAACGTCAGCAAATATGATGATTAAACACAGTTACCAATGCTTTAATAAATATCGATCGGTAAGCATCGCTAATTTCCCGATTAATATCACGCTCCTTTACACAACGCGATAAAAATATGCAGCTAATCAAATAAACTAGTCGGTGAATCGCATTTATATCACTTTCAGCCAGAAATATCATAGTGTACGACAAGAAAGTTTAATTTCAAGCATATCCATACGTTTATAAAGAAATCTGTAGTAGCATAAAATAGCGATAGGGGGGTACCTGACATTCTGCTCTTTGCGTCAATATTCTCCATTAATTCAGCGATAGCGTCACTGAGAAAGGCCGTAATCCAGACGACAAACAGGGTCGTGGCCAGTGCGCCATAATTACCCGCGTCCGGTCGAGAATCTCAACGACGCGAGCAGAAAGACAACGGCCCGTCAACCGCTATTTATTATTTTCAGAAAATCCATATGTTTCTCACGGGGACGAGTTGTCCATAAGGTACCTAAAGAGGTGTTGTGTCACAGGGCAGCGAATACAAATCAATCGGAGGATGAGAAGTGATGCTGCGCAATTAAGGTCGAGGGAAGCTACCGAGCGATCTCCGATTATAGAAATCTCTCAAGGCTTTTACCTAGAGAGCTAGCTAATTGTTTATCTTTTCAACTGCACGGCGTAACACTATGCATCACAAGGAGGTTTGAAATTCATGGATAATAGAGAGTTCATTCTTACATAAAATCGAAAAGGATTCGGATGATGTTATTCACTTTCGGAGATTATGTTTCTTCCAAATACCGACTCAAAAACCGCCACTTATGTATAAAAAATCGCGTAAATTATAGCTCCTTGACAGGTAGAATTTTGGGTATCTTTTAACATGAGAATTATGATGTGGACCAAATAAAGAAATCGTGAGTCATTAAAATTTCCAATAAAAACTTTAGAAAATAGGCGCGAGGAATCGCTTCCACTCGATTGGTAGTGGTAGCGTGTCCTTTCCATGACGCTTTACTCTATTGTAACTTACGATATAAACTTTAAATTTCCAATAAAATTAAATAAAGCCAGCTACTTAAACATTTGTTTTCATAAACGAAACCTACGACAACGACAAAAACAAAACGAAAGTACTGAGGTAATATTTATTGTTCACGAAAAATATTGACAAGGGTCGAGTCAAAACACCCAGAACATTTTTAGAGGATAGTATACGTTTTACGCCAGGAAAAAAATTACGAAAAAGTATATTCCAGCGGGAGTGATGCATCCACTTAAAAAGATCATTGAAATAATTAGCCCTAAAAGTTAGTAACAAACCACAATATTGCTGAGCTTTAAACTAGTGCGTGAAACAGACAGGCACTAATTTCTCCGTCTGGAAAAGTTTCCACTAGCACCTTGTCTGTAAGCAAAACATTGCACGGAGTAAAGTCGCCCCAAAGTAGCAGCCACCCAAGTTTTCTTCACATCCTTGGCTCCCACCTTAAGAAAACAACAGCGAAAGGGCAGCTCGCAAAAGGAGGCTAGCGTGGGAAGTGTAAAATGGTAAACAGCATTACGATTGCACAAACATTTTCTTCAAAGGCTCGACATTTTCCGATCCTGCAAATCGTCAATAGCAACCACTTCGGCAACATATACTCTACTTTTTCCTATCACACCGAGTGCTTTGTTTGAAAATAAATTTATGCAAGGTACAAAAAACTAGTGGAAGAGTAATAGAATCAGAATATCCTTACACAAAATCCTGCAAACGAATTAAGAAACTAAGAACAACAGGGATCACTGTAAAATTAAAAAGAAGTCCCATGAAGTAAGGGTGGAATTAAGGCCATCAGAATTCCTCACAATGAAACGCTATTATCTTTCATAGCATATAGGCGGGTGGAAACGGCCGCGAGCACGACGCCACCCTATCTAAGGAAACGGATCGGTAAGGCAAAGCTCTCTCTGCGGCGATAACGACATATGACGACAATGAGGTCGACGAATTTTCCTTGAAAATTAAACAGATGAAATCTAGTCACGATTCGTCCATTGGGGACAGAAAATATAAGCCATTACGGCCAATCCAGAACGGGGTTAAAATCTGCTCAGAATACTGAAATGATTCTATTGGATTATTTGATGCGAACAAAATAAATTACATCAGACATGGATTAAGACTTCAACTGCGGATGAAATTCGTTACGTTTGATATTAATGAGCACAGTCTCTCCGAACAAATAATAATTAATTTTGAAAATTTCAGATTTTGAGAAAGACATCGTACAAATTTTAGTTACCTACTCGTAGACATTCATCGAATGGAAAATCAAGTTCAATTTAAAAATCACGAATAAAAAGCAAGATTTAATTTTGATAAGACCAGGATCCTTGCACTTGACATCAGCTGAAAGTTCGCTTAAAATAAAAATTTAGCACATCATGTCAATGTTTCAGAAGTTAAACACATGATATTTTATTGAAATTTTTGCCAAATGATTTTTCGAAATGGTAAGAAACATCGATACATTATCAAGATGGCATAATTAATTTCCGCATATCACGAAATACAACTTGAGCTCGAAAAAAAATAATTTCAACTATAAAATCGTAAAATTATAATTTTCCCTTACTAAAGCACATACAGCAAACATTTCTCACTATTATCATGACACTGGCCATTAAAATATTTTTACACTTCCATACTCATAAAAAAAATCAAGATTTATGTATGACATTTTAATGGAAATTACAATATGAATAGGCTGAGAATTATGTTGCCAGGTGATAAAGCACAGCCGCCTGCCAATGGGACACAAAACATTTCGGTAAAGAGTTATTCGCGAATTGCGAGTTAGTCTTGTTTTCATGCCACATGAAATGAAATCGCGTATAGATTAAAACAGCGGATAGACTACTGGGGGCCAAATGAGCTAGCGAGCAGCAAATTACTTCATCAAAATTAATTACTTAAAATCAGGGTATATGAGATTGTACTAAAAACTATAATACTCCTCGGCAAAGAATTTTGGTCACTAGCAAAGTTTAAATAAAGAAAGCTCAGAACATTTAAAATCAAAGTACTAAGGAAACTATTTGGACCTATTTATGAAAAAGGAGTTTGGAGAATCTGAAAAAAATAGAGAACTGAGTGAGATTTATGATGAAGCGGATAGAATTGCAACAATGAAAGGCAAACGTTTTCGATGGCTGGGCCACCTACTGAGAATACACTAACATGACAAAACAGGTTTTTAATCGTAGACAAAATGGAATAAGACGTGTCCAAGTATATGCAATTTCTACAAAGGAACAGATACTCGACTGTTCAGACGTACCTAGATATTAAAGACATAAGTTTAAACATAATCCGGACTGCACCTTCCTTCACTCTGTAAATGCTTTGAACTCATCACAGTACTAGTGTATACACTGTGATTTAAAGGCATGGATTCGGTCCTCGAAACTATGACAACCCTGATACTACTCACCCGTTTGAAATTCCAAGACCTGAAGAAAGACATAGAATGCGCTGGAGAGACCAAGTACCAAAGGATGTAAGATGACTTGGGGCAGAAATAGAAATGTGGGAAGGCAGATAAGAAAGGAGGCGGGTCATTGGCGAGGACAAAAACCACATAGGGTTCTCATGGCCACAGGAGTATCTAAGTGAATTGCTCCTAGCCAGTATCTATAGTCATATCGTCCTCTTTCCACTCCAAAATTTACAGTTACTTTCATTTGTGCAAATCATGGTTCTTCTTTCATAATTTTCATTCAAATCTGCTTCGTTCATTTTCCTCTCTGTTCACCTTAGACATAATTATTTCTCCTGCTGTTTTTTTAATGCTTTCCCGTTTCTAGTAGACACATATATAATCTTCTATGATCAGAATATAGCAGACGAATTTTTTGGCAGACGCTTCCCAAATATTAGCTAGCATACATTTTGCCCATCCTTCATCTCGAAACAACGAAATGAATTTAAATTTCAATCCAAGAAACTTTCTTCCGAAATCGGTCGCGTCAAAAATGATAGTACTCGCAACCTTCAGATAAGAACCCCTCGGCACAGCCAAACGAGGCCAAGGAATGCCGATAAAGGGTCTCTTTCTCAGTCCAACCTACTTCGGCTTAATTGCCTTCCCGAAATCATTTCGGTGTCGCCTCCGGCAGCAATCATTGGGCGCGACAAGCATTGCGAGGTGGTCAGTGGAAGTGTGGAAACCATACTGAAGAGTTTCCTTTAACAGTGGCGATGGTCATTCAGTGCCAATAGAGACACGGTGGACCTCTAAATACGAGGACGACTAGCAGTAGCGCCTACGAATTGAACGACGGCTGTTTCTGATTCTGAAGGGAATATTAGGAGGTTCCGTCGGGACCGTACAGTCGAAAAGAAATACTTATCAGAGAGGTGTCTAAGTACCTGTAATTACTACGAAAGAATAGTTACCTGTCTTTCAGACGAACCAAGATACCTACTGACAGAAGTATCGAGTGCAAAATAGAGAACTATACAGACGTTCCGTCGGTACCATGCAGTCGAAAAGAAATACTTGCCAGAGACGTGTCGAAGTACCTGTAATTACTTCAAAGGAATAGTTACTTGTCATTTAATATGAACCATCCGTCGAGACCATACAGTAAAAAAAAATACTTACAGATATGTGTCCAAGTATGAAGACGGAGAAACAACTTGTCTTTTACCGTTCCAGCGAGAGAAGCAATGCGATCAATGCATTTCGTAGTTTTTATTATTGCCGATGTGAAAGAAAATTTGTAAAAATAAAAACGGGGTTGAAATTAATAGAACTGTAGTGTGGAGGATTTTTTACCTTTATTGGTGCGAGCAGGGTCGATGACTTATTGCTAGTCAAGGTAATTTTATACACGGTAGAGTCGTGTCCGAATATCTGTAATCGCTACTCGTCTTTTTAGATACACATAAAAACTGAAGTAGAGAATACAAAGTACTCGAGATGATTGCCAGCATCCTTTTCAGTTGCAGTGAATACAGCCACTAACCACGACTACCAAGTAATCGCCACTTATTACATGATACTCAAGTTTATCAGTACCACTGGTAATTAATACAGGAAAGTAATAGCCTAGCCCTCCTTTAATACTAATTCCAAACCACTTAGGACTGGAGTATCGACTAACATATAGGGCTGACGTTAACCCTTTTAAATCTTACACATTTTACGAAAATGGATGCATATTTATTTTATTTGCCTCCGCAAATAAAATAAATAATTTTAAGCATTTTTCAAAAACCTAATTTACTACAACTGAAAACGGGTATCTTCAAAATAGCGATTTTCTGCGAAGACGAAATTTTCTACGTCACCATCGACAGAAAGGAATCAACGTACGCACATTTAAGACTTATTTTCATGGTTCATTCACGGAAAGCAAATATTTTAGCTAAAGTACTATTTTCATGATTAATTATTTTTTAAATTTATTGTTTAATTTAAACATGATAATTATAACGTTTTTTTAATTTTTCTCCTTTAATCCATAAGACTTTCCATTCATCGAAACACGTTGACCAAGTCAACTTGTGTTGCTGTTTCCGTGTTCCATTCTGTGTGTGTCGCCGATTGTTGTGACACAAGTCAACAAACGATTACGCGCAGGAATTAGAGAGTTGAAACCGGTTTCCGTCGACACTAGTCGACGCGTGAGTCGCATGAATAGAAAAAACCCACTATTATCTTAGTATGTTATTCATAAATATGGCAGGGTATTCTTCCAATTACGAGATTTAAAAAAATATTATGAATCTTTCCCATCTGTCTGCTTGGAGTCAATTTACGAAAAATCCTCATTTCTCTTGATTTTTGCAACTTAAATTTTGAAAATTTCAATGTCCCAGAAAGTTTTACACGAGAAACGATTCGTGTGTAATTTTTTAAAATTTTCAACCATATATCGAACTCATGGAAATAAATAAGATAATTTTACTCTTTTACACAATACCTTTAAAATTAAGGTACAACTAGTATCACAGTATCGTAACATGTTCAAACTAAAATAAGGAAATAAATCCATGAATATAAGCCCTTAAAACTGAATTTTATCGAACGCCTTTCAACTTATTTTAACTTTCCGAGGTATGTTTTTTTTAGGAAAAGGCACCAATATATTAGATAAAAAATATATTATAAATTTCACAATGACAAAAAAGCTGTGGCAATGTGGCAAAAGTGTGGCTTTTGACGATGTGGCAAAAGGTTTATTGACGTCCTAAATAATTGACAATCAATGCAAACCGCTACTCTTACATCAAAGCACACACCTGGCTTGATTTTTATACCATATTTGATGCTTTGATGACATTAATTGACCTAGAAGAGCCAAATGAAATAAAACTCTCGTGATAACTGAATACAACAAACGCACGTAAATGTGGCGTGGAGCCCTTTAAAATTTCAAATGAGGCGCTAGCGAGCGGAAGAGCGCCCACTAGTTTCCACTGATGCCGCCGGGAGCGCTTTACGGCGGGACAACCCGAGCGGCGTCAGCGGCCGATTGAAGAACTAACACGGCCGACTCGAGCTCCGGAGTCATCCTAAACGGATTCCCCCATTCAAGGAAGGGTGGGAAAAAAGAAAGATAGACGGCGGAAAGCGAAAATAAAAGGTTCGATGGCAAATCCAGTCTCCCTCAGACAACTTACGGCACCGCTCGTGCCACGCCCACCCCGCCTCCCCTTCATCGGCCAATCACACGCTCGCAGGGAACAAGGGAGGATCACCAAGCGATTTCGGGAATGTGCGCTGACGCGAAATATTCGCTAAAGGGGACGGTGCGTCTCACGGCTCCCTCAGCCTTCGAGAAAAAGAACGAATATCAAGGGTGAGAAGACGTCACGATTAAAGCGAATATGTAATGGTTATTTCTTTGTCCACGGTCCGGGCGGATTTAAAGACTACTCTGATGCCCTTTGATTTTGTTCGCGATAATATCAAGATTCCCTACGCTACTGGTCTATTTCTCTTGTATGTACCTTTTTGTGTTTCACAAACAACCGTATACCCTCGTTCACTAGAATGTAAGTAAGCTTATTATGACACAGACTAGTAAGGGAATTATGCCACGAATCGCAGCTTATACTCTGCCTCAACCGTGAAATAGAAATTGTGTTTCCGTAGTTGACAGAAAAGTGGAAAGATAAGGATGTGTAGTACTATCACAGCTTATTACCTACATTGTTTCATTTGAATGCATATTTTCCTGATAAGCACATACGGTTGCTTAAAGAGCTATGCATCAGATAAAATTCAAAAATCATTCATCATGTAAATGGATGATAGAAAGTCAAAGATTACAGTAAGTCAAATTTGATATTTTCTCGCCAGTCACATATACAAGATAGGCTCCCAACACCTGACTGTAAATAAAATCTAAGTAAAAATTTTGGTTTAGATGGAATAATAAATCACTCCGTACCCCTATCAATAAGTAATCATTCACATCCATCAAGATTACTTTCTATTTCTTCACCTCTTTAGCAGTGTTTTTCCCAATAATAATTTGTTTTACATTATTAACGTTTAAAAAGTCACATGTGACCCAAATATCTCGGACTACAAAAATTTAGAGAGGTAAGTTCAGAATTTACTTTGGTACCTGATATACCTTCCTTCGAATGCCGAAACACTGCAAGACCATAAATTTTAACACATCGCAACTGAAATAGCCTGCAATAGTTACTTAAACTTTAACGCTTGCCGCCGAAATTTTAGCTTTTCCTTGGACGAGAGGGTATGGTCGACTATTAATCATAAATCTGGATTGAGGCCAATTAATATAAGTCAACTTTCCCGCTTTATTAACAAGAATCAATTAAATGCTGCATTATTAATGGAACGGAGCTTGCGAACACGGGCATAGGATACGAGCCAACCGCGTATCCCTAACGATGGAAACCACACCCGCAGTAAGGTCGACCACGAGTTGATGACTGTTGCGACGCCGAGCGACGTCAACTAAGAATTCACGATTTAAAGATGTGTGAGTAATTATTTTATGCATTCTGCGCCGTTGTCACGAATATGATCCATCTAAAAACACCCGAGCATGCGTATGGGTAAGGACTTACACTGACAGCTGAAGGAACATTAGCATTAGACAGGGAAGTTGCTTTTAAGGGATTCAATACTTCAGCGGGAAGCGTAACGCACGAAGTGTTAGAAGCGTTTACCCCTATGAGCATGCAAACTCATTGCTTAAATATATGTGTACAATATAGCATAAACTAACGTATGTTTTGGGCTTTGTCAATAATGTCTGTGCAATCTTCAGTGAAAAAAATCTCTAAACATCCACAAAATACAAATCTTTTCAAGCATAAATGAAGTAATGCATGATTTTTGCATACGAAAATTAAGGACCAAAATTTGCAGCTAATACGCTATATTTTAATATTTGGGGCCGAAATTACATGAGTTTATGTTGTGTAACTGGGAAAAACATTATATCATAATAAAGAATAATTAATACTTTATTCTTCCAAAAAAAATTAATGCTTACAATATTCATAAATATATTCGGACGATAGGCCTGTTTTTAGGGTAACAGCGCAGGTTTTTACTTACACTGCTCGAATGATGTAAGGCTATTTCATTACATGTAAGAAAATTTCAATAGAAAAAACAAACTTTCTTTATCATAGATCTTGACTAAGGAAACAAAACGAAAAGAGAAAAAATTCTTAACGTAGCACATCTTCAATGTTTACGCAAGACATTGGCAATTGTTTAGCTGACAAAGAAAAGTTTAAAAAAATCAATTTTGAAACTGGGGATAAAGCATCAGTTTAACGTCTTTGGTTCCTCAACTACAACGGTAAAATAAGTACTTTCACTAAAAGACTGGAAACATTCGTCCAACCTTAGAATAAACAGAAAAATCAAGTGCGGCATGGCCAATGCTAAGAAACGAAATCGTTATGATCTGACGAAAAGTGTGGCCCCTTCGTAAGCGTATTTACGCAGAAAAAAATAAAGCGACGCCAATTTATTACACAGGATGTTAGCAAGGAGATAATGAAGTAAATTAAAGTTGCGCACGCAAATTTGATCGTCTTATGTTTACATACTCAACTATTACTTCAAAAATACCAGGAGTAAAAACGTTATATGAATTTCATCGACATTTTTCGACATAAAAATACACCTCCCTCCCGCTTTTTACCGGACGTGGAAAATGGATCTCAAAGGCGGAAAGGCGGCGACTTCTGAACAGTGTGGCAACATTGATAGGGATTTAATGAAAACACACCTTAATCAGTGGACTAGTTACATTACATGAGTGCATGTGTACAATTAAAGGAATCCGAAACCTTTTTTCACGCGGCTACACCTCACAGGTGAGCGACTGGTGTCCAATTAGCCCCCCGCCGCAATTCCAGGAGCCAGAGAAGACTCCGCAGATGCCGGAAGCTCTGCTATGGCATTATTATCGGCGGCCAGCATCGCTTCCCCTTTTGTATGCTAATGCTTCCGCACTCCGGATGCGACCGACCGCCGAGAAGTGGGTCTCGCCGCTATGATATGCAGGCGGGGGCGCGGTCGCACGCTTCGCTGCACCCGCGGCAAAAGTGAAAGGGAAGTGAGCGGCCAGTGATAAGCCACGGCACCGCGAGTCCCAGCCAAGCATGTCACCAAAGACTATTACATTCCTCTTAAAACTTCGATTACTATTTTAAAATCTCGGCGGCGGCGGGGTGAAGACCTCGCCTGCCAAACCTAAGGTCGTGGGCTCGAGCTCCGCTGGGGTAGGTTGCTCCTATTCGGGATATGAACTTTCGTGCGCGTATAATTGTTCAAATGTCATAAAAACCCCGAAGTAAATGGACAAATGATGCTTTTTTTCGGTGTTGTGCCAGTAAATAAATAAAATGACATCAACCCTTACAAAGCGAAAATGATGAGTTTTTTTTATTTAGTCATTGCATATTGGTTTGTTTAGTGGAGCGTAGGGATGCTGAGTGAGGTATACCAGGTGCAATACCCTGTCGAAGTCTTGTCAGTCCAACACAAAAACACTGACGATACTAGTTGGCGCTGGGAAAGGAAATTCACTATCCCTATCTAAGGGCTGATATTAACGCGTCAATAGTTTATTCTAGGCCGAACTCCACCCGCACCAATCCAAAAGAACCTTGGAGGTGAAGCAATGAGTCGTGACGGTAAACACTCGACTTCCAATCAGTCCCTCAACCGCCATCGGCATTCTGATCAGAGTCAAAAGCTTCACCTTTCATCAGAATTATTCCACACAAAAAAGGTATCATACCCATTAACAAATTGTTCTTAAAGTCCAGCGAATCTCGTCGAAACAATAGATTTTACAGCAGGCAATTCGGCAATTCACGTGGGACAGTCGACAACAGCTACCAGTTAAAAAAAAATCTGGTGTAACCATTTATGGCCGACGCATTGTTTCACTTTTTATTGCCCAATTATTTCCGTAGTCCCCTTAGTAATTCACGAGCACGAACCACCTCAAAAAAGGCGAAAGGAATGAGCATATCACACCCACGTATCAGTTTCAAATGAGTAAATGAACGAGGTTCTATCGTGACCACGCAAGCAAAACTAACACCCTGAATTCATTTTATATCTACAGCAGCAATTTGACAAATGTACTTGGCAAACCTGAAAGACAAAACATCGCAAAAAGTATATTGCGTCATCCCTAATGGAAATAATTACATAATATGCATCGTAAAAAGTTCTTTTATAGAGCCTATATTCTCTAGAAACATTTTCATCTTTCTTTAGAAATTCTTTGAAAATATTGCCTCAATAATTGAAGGCTCAACTTCAGTGAATTTTAAAAAGTAAATTAACAATTATCACCCATTAAAAAAGGTTTTATTCGGTAAAAATCTGATTGTAGGAGGCACTCGATACCAAATGCGAGATACACGAACAAGGAGTAAGTTATAGGACCCCTTGGTCCTGGTTATAAGTCGTCAGGTGGAGCGTTAAGTGGCTCGTTGATTTCTTCACAGAATGTGAACCTTGCTAGTAGGTATTGGGGTGTATTGTACGTACTGTAAGTGCGAAAGCGAGTGTAAGGGCGATACGTGCGCGAGGCGACTCCCTGCAGTATTTAGCATTCGACCCGATTCGTGAGGCCTTAGCGCCGAGGGGGCGTGGGAACTGTGCCGTATCGCCCTTGGCAGCGGCCATAATAAACACCGCGCTGCATTCACAACGCAAGCGGAAAATATGTATATCCAACAGACATTCTCCCTGAGACAATCAACTCAGCCTTTTACCATATTTAAAATTTTCTTCTTGGAATCATAATGATGCATCCAGGCCATAAGATCATGCGAAAATAATTTCATTTCTATAATTGATGATTTCAGACTTAATGGTGCGAAATCTTACCATTATTTTGTAAAATGATAGAATAAACTTTTTTAGGTTCTATAAACAAATATGTATTAGTAAACATACCAAATTTTATTCCCTCATTTTCCGTAATTTCATCTCATTTCACGAATTCGATGGTTTCAACGATCAAGATCAACTTCGTGAAATGTTGCTGTCATAATGAAAGAACGACTTCATGAAAATTTCACAGAATATTACCACTAAAACTCGACTGACATATTTAAGTTCGAGAGATTTGATTTTATTCGCCCGATGAAATGGACTCATCCATTCGCTTTACCCAGCTTCTTCTTGCAATTCCCTCATTTTCTTCTTTCTTCTGATCTCATTCATCCGTCCCAAGTACTTATCTCCATGTCTTTCTCGGTTGGCATTTCCTAATATTATATCCTCCATTGCCTTCCTTAGGTGATTATTTCATCTTATGGCATGGCCTGTCCATGGTCGGAGCTCAACATTGGTTACGGGTACCCTGACGGACACACTGAGATACAACTTTCCCGTCCGGGAACCAAGACATAACAGGGAGTCACCCGAAGAAAGTGTTGTAGTACCTTTAAATTAAAACAAGTAGATGTACGAAATCTATCTTCATTCAGCTGGCTCCCTGCCATCATATCATCTTTCGATGATGATGATTGGTTGCAGATGGATTGAAAGGGAGTATGCATTATGAGTTAAAGAGGGAAGTCAATGATAGACGTGCAGACTATAAGAATATTTCTTATAATCTCAATATACACCTTCTTTAATCGGTGGATTTCTTTTATAATAATATTCTCCTGCCCGAAGACAACGCATTTAAGGCTTTTACAACGTGATAATATAATGAATAACAGCGTTGGAGGATCACATACGCTCATTCCCTGGGGGGGGGGGGGTAACCTACGCAGGCGAGACTCAAACCCGCGACCTTCAGTTGGGCAGGCGAGGACTTTAACCCACGGCCACCGAGACCGGTATATTTTCTACCTAAAAAGCGAACTGCAACTTGGATAAACTAAGGGTTAAAAAATGTTGCTCGAAACCTGGATATTAAGATCTTGATTTTAGAGCTTTCGCTCGCAATACACTCGGGTACTCGACGCGGCCAGCACAAATGCGTGACGCAGGTATAGGCTCTCGGGCCCTGGCGGGGATACCCACTCGTCCGCCCCTGTCTCTAAGGCCAGTCTTCTCTCTCCGCGCGCAGCCCTCCGCCAGGCAGCCTGCGCGACGCTCTCTTGATCCCCCGATATGCGACAGATGCGGGCGTGTTGGAGCTGAAGGAGGGGACGACGGTCGAGGGGTCTCGTGGATCTGTCATTTGCGACACAATCGCTGTGGTGTGACCCTGACCGCGCTATCCTCACCCGGGACCCTCTCCGCAATCGAGAGGACTGCTCGCCCGCCACCTATTGGTCGATGTCGTCTCTATTATTTCGCCAACTGTTGGGTTTTGTGGTCTCCTGATGGGATTTCACGGTCGACGGGGATGATAATGTTGAGCGCTGTCTCGCGTTAGCCCGATGACGACTCAGTAGCACCCAACATCATCGCTCCTCTTTACCTTATCGTCGGATAGGGTGGGAAACGAGGTGTTGTGCCTAAGGATTGGATAAGAAATGGAATGGTCTAACAGCATCTAAAGAAAAATCTTTTGATCATTCTTCCCATTGCGTGGTTTCCTATTTCTTTAGGCATTGTCGCCTCTAATGATAGCTTGCGCCGCGAGATATTTTGCAAAAAAGTGAAAACGTACCGTGTAAAAATTTAAAAATGATTCTCATTAAGTTGAAAGTTAAATAATTTCCTTAAAATCGACCATTTAACGCGTTTGGCGTTTAGCCCTCTACATCTATATGTTGTATGGGTTATACGGGTCAACGAAATGATCACACAGGCTTATCCGGCACGAAATATTGTTGGCCATATCCCGTAAAATCCGAATACACCACTAAAAACTTCCTTGCAAAGTCGAAAAAGTCGAAAAAAAATACTTTAGGACAGCTTTATTCGATTTGGAACCACTTTGCGCCGCCTTTAGGACGGCGTTTATATCTTGATTCCCGGACGGGAAAGGTGTATGAGATATTTTGTAAAGGTACCCAGTGGGTCCGTTCTGGGTACCCTAAGACAAATTTATGAGACGTGAGGGCCATTCGAAATGCTCCCTATTTCTATCCACAGATGTTAATAATAATAATATGCCTTTATTCGGGCGAGGTTGAGACTAAAAAGTCCCCTCTTCCACCTAACCCTGTTTGATACTTAAATATGAGCTGTCGTATTTGAAAAGATATGTCTTTTCTACTCGTAGTTTCCTGAAATTGCAACTTAACGATTTTCACAGGATTTGAAAGAAAAGCCAGTGAAATTTATTGAGGCGAATTATTTTCACCGAACTAGAAAATTTTCATACAGAAATACAGCGCAAGATAGAGACAATGTTCCTCTCTCAAAATTCATCACGAAGCTAAGCGATTCAAATGGCATATTATTACAGCAAGCTCGACACTCTAACTTGACTCGGCACATAACCAAAAATATAAAATGAATATACGGGCATCCTAACAATGTAGGCATTCAGATTAAAATTATTTAGCGAGAGTAAGCAGTCCACACACTTTTTTCTTGGTAAAAAAAGCTGTGGACTAAAGCCTACCAACTAAAGCCCTTTAGGGTTGGATAATTCAGACAAATATTACGCTGAGGTCATTTGAAAGGATGGCTGTCGTTGGGTGCTAAGATAGAATTGAATAAAATTCCGGAAGGTGTCGAGGGTGTTGTCCTCTCCTTGGGGGGGGGGGGGGAATGAGTGAGGTGCGACGTAAGGACACAGTGGATACGGAGGAGGGGGCGCCGAGGAGGGTTTGGAGGGGCGGCCAGGGGTCGATTGCCCTTCTCACGGGACGGACGATCTCAGGCGCACGAATTAATGCATGCTGGTCGCGAGGCGGAGACGGAAATCCCATCCACTGGCGAGGAAATTCGGGTTGAATTCATTCCGCAAGGATTGACAAATAAAGTAGACAACTTCCAAAATTTTCCTGCGACTCAAATATTAAAAAATTAAATTTAAAGAAATAATAAAAGTCATCAAGTAAAATATAAGCATAGAAGTAAGGAAACAGTTCATCAGATGCTTCATATGGAGCATGTTTCTGCAAGGCAGCGAGGCTTGGACGTTTAGAGCAGAATTAGTCAAAAGTTGAAGAACTCGTAATGCAGTGCCACCAAAATATGATGAAGATAAACTGGATCGACAGAGTAAGTAATTATTATTATTACAGTATTCTACCGATTAAGGTAGGTTTCCATGGAGTACTAAAGAAGTGATCTGGGAGCCTCTCTTTCCTTCCAGCGCTACCTTCTTCAATTCACTGTAAGGCCTACTCCCTTTCAATCCATCTAAAAATCCTATTAGTAAGTAATGAGGACCTCAAAAAAGATTGGTAGAAAAGAGAAATATTTTTTTCCCAAGGTTGAAGGTCTTAAGAGGTCGTATGTATACCTCCCTCACGACTTGTATTTTTTGTGGCGGATTATTCGCGTAAAACTGATGATATCATCTTGAAATGTTCCAGGAACATAGAGTAGAGTACTGCCGACATTTTCCAGTGTCTCAAACGTAAAAAGAATACGTTTAAGTAAATAATTAAAAGACATAGGGTAAAATAATCAAATTTGAGAAAAATACGGATTCTGTCATCGGTCTAATTCGTATACCCATGTGATTTCAAGATGATAGCATAAATTTTACGCAAGTGTTTCGTCACCAAAAAAGACCATTCGAGCGAGAGGTGCGCGTCCTCTTAAGGATGTTCCACAGACGAAACGAATGAAATGCCATTTACGGGAAAATCCACAAATATTCTTTCTATATTCCAGTATAAGAACCATTTATTAACATGTGAGTCGTAGTCCAGTGGTTACGGAGCTCTTCTACTAGAATGATGTCCACGGATGAATGCAATTTGGAGTACTATTTTCATAATTTCTTTCTACTTTTTATTTTAGAGAATTCGTCATAATTTCCATGATTTTCACTGAATATTTTTCATGCGTGCAAGTTTTTTTTTTCATAAATGCGGCGTCTGATATTTACCCATTTTTTTTACAGGCCTCCTTTTAACTATGTTATTTCCGCGTCGCATCACGAGGCATTTTTGAGATACGATAGATGTAAGTACTATTATATCCAAACTGGAGCGTAGATAATATATCTTCCTGCACTACAAATTCACATTGACAACGTAAGCTCCTTCTTGTATGTACCACCATCTCCCTTGGGAATCGTGGGGATTTGTTCACGCGGGGTGCAAGTTGTCGGGGCGGTGGCCCAGGAGACGGAAGGAGGGGGGGAATTCCGCCCCCCCCCCCCGTTAGGCTCCCAAGAGGGAGGGGACGGTGCAATCGACCACTTCCACAGAGAGCGGGGGCCGGTGCTCGGACAGCACCAGAAGAGGGGCAGAGAAAACAAGGGACGAGGCCCCTTAATTTACAGCTATAGCGCACACACTCAACCCCGCATTTCCAATTTATATGCTCCACAATTATCCGGACCCCTCCCTCCCCGCAATGGCGTCACACGTGGTCTCCTTCATGTGAGGTCCACCGGGCTAACTTCCGCGGGAGGCAAATGAATCCTCGGAGCGTGGGAAAGAGAGGCTACTCGCGGAGAGTTGAGCGGGGATGTGAACAAATATGAATCCGAAAATTCAAAGGGAAATATATGGTCGCAATATAAGACAGCATTCTTGCATCAAGATGATATAAACATCCAGGTTAGTCGCATGTAATTCTAATAAGTATCTCAGGGTCAAACTTACCATGGGCAATTGGATATTTCATTTATGAAAATATTACAACGACATTTCTTAATTCCGTATCATTCAATTCAGAACACACGACTCAATTTGAAATTGAGGGAATATTATACTCTCAATTTTTAACTTCAGGACAATCACTATATAAAATCTTTCCCTCAAAGCTAGCAAAAATGTTTTGGTTGACGATATAAAATGCCATAAACTAGGCTAAGCTCGGCAAGAAAGCAAGTAATATTGAATTTCAGAATACCTTCAGTCCAGACAATCAATTTGTTGAAGATGAACCACCATCTGACAGCTTAAAATTTAAGCCTTAATATTTAGCGTTGTGTTTTCAGCGTTAATGCGTTGCGTTTCAGTGTTAAAAACATTTATCAATTCGATAAAGCAAATAGTATCACGTATCAATTGATCCAGACACATCAGAAGTCATCAGCAAGGAACTCAGGATCTGAGGAAAGGCACAACACACTCGCCACGGACGAATATCAGGATGAAGTTGAACGCGATGACCAGGGAGGGACGGATGCGCGGTGCGCAACATTTCCTAGGCAGCTAGCGATACAGTGGGGGGGGGGGGGGGCAAACCCCTTCCTGCAAGAGGCGATTCTATGTCTCCATAGGGATGGCTGAGAGGGGGTTCGGTGGGTGTGGCAGAGGGGGAAGTGGAAGAGGGAGACCACATCCTGTTGCACGACGGGGGACACTCCTCAAAGCCCTACTGCCATCTACTACGCCGATGGCTCAAAGGGGGCGGGGACTCAAACTATAAGACAACGACGGTAAAAAAACGTATAAGCTTATTATTATTTATTTATATATTTTAATATAATCATAATAATAATAAATAAATAATATTTTAATCTGATTATAATTAAATATTTATAATAACAATAAGTTCTTATCATATACAATTTAATCATGCACATAAGTATTTATTACATTAATAAATAATTATTAATTCTTTATATCAATTTTATTTCAATTTCTCTGATTAATTATATAATAATAGTTTTTTAATATATTTATATTCATTAACACCTAATAATAATTAATTAATAATAACAACTATAAGTTAGCTTTGCATGCATGTAAGGCTTTTAGTAAATTTTACGTTAAGGCTTTGAGGAAATTTAGTAATTGGTGGTCATTTTACCCTTTTACACGAGGAATTTTATTAACCGTATCACACTGTCATAGCGGCATCGTCAAATAGAATGAATACAAAATACATAGGAAGTGCATCAATGTTTTCTTCAGGTGGATATTACAATCACGAAAATTGCACGATTTCAAGCCTAAAATTGCTAAATACAAATTATTATACATTTAATACCACCTGAGTAAAAATTAAGCACCCGTAACTTTTCAACAATATCTTTATCAAGAAATTGTACTATAAACTGAAACTACAGTTGATTTCTGGGCAGTTAAAATTTTTTGCTGGAAAAGTTATCAACGATTTAATTAAAACGTGTATTTTCACAATATCTACTTTTCAGGAAAATCTTACCAACAATTACCTTTGAATACTATGTATCCAAGTCCGTGGTTAATTTAAGTAGAAAGCTATCCAAGTTAAAAAATAATATTCGATGAAAATTTTTCACAGCAAGGTTTTCCAGAGGCAACTCAATTTTTCTGTGGGTTCCTTCACAGCCAAAGTGGAAAGCCTAAGGCAGTGGTTCTCACACTTATAACTTTCGATATCTTTAATGACACCTCATTCTAAGGTGTACCCCAGCCATAGAAGAAGAGCGGTGTCTCCGTTCTTTAGGATGTATACGAAAACAAGGAGTAGATGTCAGAGGTTATGGTGGGCTAAAGAAGCTCACTTCCATACGAGTATAACGAAGAAACGCTTGATATTGCGTTAGAGAAGTATACGAAACTTCAAAATACCATAAAATGTTCCTCAAGTTTAGGTCTCATAACCATTAATAGGTATTTGAATGTTGTAACTGCTGCATTCAGCGATTTTTATTCCAAGGAATGATCTGGTATTTTCTGAGCGTATGAACTTGAAGAAACAACTCTTTCTCTTGTATTTAACCGGGTGAGATAATCGACAGTAGCTTTAATGTAACCGCAAGCGTGGTACTGCGATGATACTAATTCGACAAAGCTTTACCCAGCACTTCGTATTTATTTATTTATTCGTTTATTTTATTATCAAACCACCGATTACAGCTCATATTGGCCATTTTACATCGGGTTATTCAAAAAATTTAACGAGTAACCTTACACGAACAACCGCGCTCTCGACAGGAGAAACATACCCGGGCGGGACACTAACCTGCGACCTCTTATTTGGCAGGCGAGGACGTAACCTCGCCGCCACCGAGGCACGCTAAACACAACAGCCAACTGGGATCGGCGTATCGAGCAACAACATCTTCGTAGAATAGTCCCTCATACTGCATACGGCGACGAGTCGGGCTTTAATTTGCAATACCTACCCTATAAATGGAGACGCTAGAACCTGAGATTTTCAGCATTTTATCATCACCGCATCGAATACTTTACATTAATAAATAAATAATAATAGTAGCACCGAAAAAGGCGACCGTTTCCCCACGCGCATTGTAAAACGATGAGGGAAATCTCTCACGAACGAATAGACGTCGAAGAAATGTATCACTCTAGTACAATTCCATTAGCAATAAATGCATCTTTTGACGCCATTAAACGTCACATCGACGGTAAATTCCCTCCCACAGTTCAAATGATATCATTTAATAAAACAGCGACTGAGAATGCCCAGCCGGAGATATATAGTATTATGCGGCTTACTGAAAATAAAACTAATATTTCTCCTGCGTAATATACGGTCTTCATACATATGGCTTCAGAAGCTAAAGCGTGTTATCTGGTGATCGGTCACACATCAAAACGGTAAACGTGACGCGAGAAGCCGTCGAGAGAGGAAAAAAGGATTGATTGATTATTGTCTTTATTAAAGAGCCGGGACGGATTAAGGAAGGGTGGGGTGCGTTGAAGGGGAGAGGGGGAGATGGAGGGGGGTAGGGAGGGGTGAGGTTGAACACTGTAATGGCCCTTGGGTGGGGGAAGGATGTGGAGGCCGGAAGTCGGGCCTTTCAGCCAAACAAAAAACGAGCGCCTTTGATATGGAAATGACAACCTGCGCCCGTTCGATTCCCCGCAGCCACAGTCTGCACCCGAGCGGACACCAAAACAACGGGCTCGCTCAAGGCGACTGCACTCGCCCTATATACACACAGGCGGGTTTCATTTCGTCGCTCGAGGACAGACAGACGAGGCATTCACGCATTCTAAGATAAACAAGCGACAGTCTTCAATAACCTTTCATTTGATTTCGTAATCGCAATGAAAAGTGATTCTAAAAGCAACAGAGGCTTACTTAAAGCTGGTGGGCCCTTAAAAATGGTCAATGGTTTCCCGGTCCAGGGGAATTTTTTCTCATGGCAATTCGTGTATGTCTTCTGCCTAATCTACATTGGTGAAGGGAATATTGACCATAAATTCTACGATCAATAATACTGAAATATTAATGAAATTCTTACAACTAAACAAAATAACGCCAAATAATACGCTAAACTAAGCCAAACTGGAAATTTATGACTCTTCTTTTAACAAATTTCTTCCAGTAAAAAGCAGAAAAATAAAGTAGACCTAACGTAGATATTCTAAATGGTTGAATTATTAAAGTGCAAAATAATAAAACATAACAATCACATAAATTTTATCGAATACATGCGTTTACTTCAAAACTTCGACTGGTAAATACACGTACACAAGAGTATCCTGCGAAACTTATTAGCGGAAATGACAAACTTCTTTACTTTGCCGGCTATTCATCTCACCGACGACTCACTATCTTAACGTCATCATGAATCCCCCAACCCCTACTTACGGCCTCCCCCATTTCTCACCTTTCCATTCAAAATTTCTCCACCCCTGCCTTTGGCCTCCTTTAACTTTGAAATAAGCTACTTGTACCTTGATAGTAACAGAAAGTGCCGAAACGGGGTCAGTCAACATTAAATTTGTGTGGAAATTTATTACGGTCTTAAATTCTAATTCCATGGTAAATGAAATTTTCATACAACCACTGAGACCAATCATGCCAAGTAATTTCATCAAATATAAGCGATTAAAATTGTAATATTCCACTTCATTTGAACTATTTATTCGATGACTTAACTCATGCACTCATAAACACTGTCAAAATCCCATCAAAGAACCGTTGACGCATCACATGCTGTGTATTTAACGCCCCATCACACTTTGCCCAATCGCTGGAGCACATAATTGAAGCATCGATGGATGGAATTATCGTCCGCAATAGTGCTAATGGTATCGACAGGATACCTCCGGCCACACAAAGAACTTTATTTCTTTACGGCATTACTTCTTATCGCCTCCGAGATAAGGAATCATGTCGATCGCTCTAGTTTCCAACGAGATCCTTCTCGAACGGGTAGACGAGATATTCCAAGAGAGGTGGGGACGGGGAACAGGATAGTAATTGCATCCAACCATTCATTGCGCATCCGCAATAGCGATTGTGAGTAACCCACGGCCAAGAGTACCCGAGGGAAAAGAGAAGGGGTGGAAGGAACGTGCCCTTTCACGATGCGCACTTATTGCGCAGAAGGGTCGAAATAAAGTTTCAGGACCCGTAGGTGAGCAATGACGTTTTTCATCCGATAAGGCGCGATTTGAAAAAAATATATCAGGCAGCGGATACAAAGAACGATTTGAAGAAGACTCGGATAAATATGGAAAAACGCCCGATATCAGATGAAAAAGACGACTTAGATATTAGTATGCGGCATAATTTGGGGAGACTGGGAATAAAATTGAACAAGGAAAACAAAAGCTTGATGAGATTAAAGAAACACAATAAAAGATACACTGTTGTATGTTCCACAGAAATTTTAATAATCGACCCAAGATTCAACATTACACTGCATTTTCAAAGGTCGTGTGACAGGTTTACATGACAGCGAAATGTCGAAACCTGGGTCGGTTATCAAAACTTCGTCAATAAAATCGCAAGAAATCGTCAATAAAACACCAAAGGCGAAGAGTGCATTCCGCCAGTGGCGGCTTGCCCATAAGGACTCTCGGACGCCGCCCCTCCCAAATATTAGAAAAAGTAAAAAACATAAATATCCATTAAGTTATAATTATACATCTAATTAATCAAAGCGTTTTTTCAGTCACATACATCGAAAGTGTTGGAAAAACACGAAAAGAAATAGCGCGAGAAGTTCGTATTTGTAGCCGTGGGGCGCTGGCCAGAACGTCCCAATCCATCCCCATGCAGTTATATGGAGAGTGGTAGTGGTGGGGGCCGCTGGTGCTATGACGCGTCTAACATTGTGTCTTATGGAAGTCTTGGGACGTCGTCCGAGAATGCGCAGAGCGACGTGTGTGTTGACATCGCTGCGCAGGCCGGCGGACGTATAATCTGGCGTCTACTTGGTGCTGCCACAGAAAAGGGACGTATGGAATCAGAATGGTCACTGTACTGGGTGTAGTTATACGATTTTAATTTTTAATTACTGGTAGGTATTGCTACAGAAAATAAATTATCCCATTATGCTTGCGTTTTTTGGTGTTTGAATTCCGGAACACACAAAATCCAACCAGTTAAAGGCCGTATTGATGTAGGAAAACTATTCTCGCGTATTTGCCACAGTTCTATTATGATTACGAATTTCAAGAACCTTGAGGAAACTAATATTATGTATAATGTTTAGGCCTGAACAATGTATTCATATCTTCCCGATGATTAGAAATGCGGTACCTATTTTTCAGGTAAATTTATCAAAAGACCTGCAGTATTAGGAAAAATCAGTTATCATTCCCCACTGATTTATAATTTAAGAAATAGGTGCGTGCGTGATAGGGTGAAGGATTAAACATGATTTAACCCGTAAAACGTGGCTTTAAATGGAGTCATTCAATGAATGTCAAGAAGTTCCGCTTACAATGCACCTTTTGTGTGTAGGTTCATCATTTTTCTAGCCGTCCTTGTTCTATTAGTTCATGTTCACCTAATTTCTCAGCGGCAGAGCGGTAGCTGTCTGACGGAAAATGTCCTCTTGGGTCTGATTTTAGTGGCTTCGAAGAGTTCATATCAGTGCGGAGATCCTTACAGCTCCCATCTATGGCTAGGAGTCGTCTTCTTTTACGATCTAGAATTTATTTTCTATTATATCATGGCAATGATTTCGAAGATATGGTTATTCCAAGTGCGACCCGTTGGCGTTTCGTGTGTTTACCACATATGAATCTTAGACTCAAGGAGATGGTCCGTGACGTCTTTTGTTTGCTTGAATGCCTTTGCTGACCTTAAATTCGTCCCTCAGCTGAATCAGCATTAGTGGACCACGACTTCTATCTCCCTTGAGTCGTCCTTATAGTAACGGCAAGACTCTCGGAAAGAACGGAGTGGAATGAGTTCAGACATCATTTTCGAGGAGTTAACTGTGCGTAGTTGCCGATTAAGAAGTTTCTTAGTGCTGTGTGTACATTCAAGAAGACAATTTCAATTAATCAACAGTGCTCGTTTTTGTTTTAGGGAAATATAGGGAAAAATTGTCCCCAATTCTGTGTCCAGGCACCTTGTTCTTTTTGGTCGTATTTTTCGTCGGCCCATTTTGTGTCGTCCCTTGTTTATCAAGTCCCTTGTATATTTATAGACTAGTGCCCTTGCCATGTGTTCAATCGGAAAGAAATTGTTGTCCGGCGCTGATTTCAACGAACGTGTAATTGATCACTTTGCTGGACAAAAGGAAAGAAGGATGGACTTCTGCAATATTACTAAAGGCATGTGAGTATTTCAGATTTTGTTAAAAATGTGTGAGAAACATTTAATTATTGATTTTAAATCATACTGTATTCAAGAAGCAACGCGAACACCGCAATCAAAGTTTACATCTGCAATAGCAAAGCGCGCGCATTCTAGTAGTGTTTGTTGCCTAGTGGAAGTCAGTGACACTTCCCTCCCTCCTCAGGTGTTACAAATGTCATTGCTACCTAAATCATTGCAAATGTTGAATAGATTTGACAAATAACGCATGATGATTGCAAAACGAACAACATAAGTGTATTGCGGGCATATCCGCACGAAGAATGTAGGCACTAAAACCTAAAGTTACGTATTTTCGTTTGTATTTGCAAAATATCGCAGCAAATATATTTTTATTCTTCAAGATCATTGATCAGTATAATCGAGAGTCCGGGCTAAGCCGATCCGTATGACCGCGAGCCTACTGCATTTAGTATTTATTAATCAAGCTTTATTAGGAAAACTAGGTAATTTTGTTGAAAAAAACGGAACATATGGCATCACAAAATTTTATTCCTAGATTGCCGTAAAAACTTAATAAAATACACGAAATATTAAAAAATTATGACCCCTCGGTGGAGTGCGCCCCCCCCAGCATTTGACTCACGAGCCGCCACTGCATTCCGCACAAGAATGATCTACTTAGAGATTAGAATACAAGCATAGAAGTAAGGAAACAAATCATCGGGTGCTACATACGGAGTATGTTTCTCTATGGAAGTGAGGCTTGGACGTTGACAGCAGCAGAGAAGTCAAGAGTGGATGCAGTCGAAATGATTGGTGCTACAGAAGCATGATGATGATAAATTGGATCTACTGAGTAAGTAATGAGGAATTGCTGAGAATAGTGGGACAAAGGAGAAATCTCATAAAAACCATAAGATCTTACACACAAAAGATGTACACTATTTTTATGTATTAACGTTATTTACGAGAGCTATATGTAAATAAAATGCATCCAAGCCATCATCGCAAAAAATATTGTTTAAGAATATGATGTTTTAGACTTTCCTGCCCGATTCATTGTTCTGTCAAAGTTAAGGAGGGGTAAAAAAAAGACATTATCCACTGATCGCAGCTTGTAATCGAAATTTGTCTTATCAATGCTTATGAAAATAAATAAAAATAAGTACATCAGGAAAAAAAATTATCAGACATGCCTCGCGGATAGCAACAGGTGCAAGAACGAAAATCGTTGATATTCTGATACTAAAATGTTTCATAAATCTATAACAATTCCCCTTAAAATTTTCATTTACGGTTGCTTGACATGCATTAAATCTCCTGCAATTTGTGGGCCTTAAATTCTACATTTCTTTGCGAAAGGCATCATAATTGAGAGAAATATTTTACCTACAGTAAAAAAAATTAGATTAGACCATAGTAAAAGTTTTTCTTGAAAACGCCCAAACAAACGGTATGCTTGAAAATAGACATAGTATAAGCACATATGAATTTGACTTATGAACAAGAAACACCGTATGTGAAGAGTATTTGTTTTGAAATGAGAGCAGTTAATGGATTCAATTGCACTGTATCTCAATAAGAACTCCCCACCTCAATGATATGGGTTGCTAGGCTAGGCATACTAGAGAAAGGAATACGAGCAGAGAGTCAATAAGTGCCGAGAAGGAATGCGTCGCGGGGAATGACGATAAACGGCGATAGACATGAAAATGAAATTCCTAATGCAAGGTCGCGGCGCGGGCAGGCATCCATGCACTCGCGGTTGGAATGGTGGGGGAGAGGGAGAGGAGAGGCCGCGTGCCAGCGGAATACGTCAAAGGGCAGCGGCTGCAAAATCAATCCTTCGTCCCGAAGACGCATAACGGAGGAGATGGATATAACTTCGAATCTATCGCGGAGAACACATAAGAAAACATTTGTGGCAGGACCCTGAAGTGGCTAGGATTCGTCAAGCGTGTTGCGGGGAGATTTGCGATTAAAAAAGTAAAAACTAGGTGCAATTTCACACTCTTCCGGCCACACCTTGAATATGCAGCGAGAATATGGGATCTGGCGATTATGCAGCGATTTGATCGATGGATTTTTCTCTTTAATGGGAAAATCCACCAAAATCGTTGGCACATTAATGGCTGATGCCTGGTTTCGCTATTTAGTGGGCCCTTTCCGCTTTCATAGCGTTGGGGTGTTTTTCCCTCGTCCCGTCCCTTCCTTCCCTATCCCTATCCCAGAGGCGTCGACGGGCTCCTATCGCGGCGGCGCCTCTTTCCTTTTTCCTCCCGTCCAAACCCCTCCCCGGGAGCGCGGGCGTATAAGTCTCGGACTTGGTTCCCGGCCCCGGTGTGTTGTATCCCTCAGAGGACCCAACTAGGAGTCCTGATCTCTCGTCCGGCCACACCTTGAATATGCAGCGAGAATATGGGATCAGGCGCAGAAAGACTTAATCCGTGAACTTAATAAAATGTAAGGGGAAGCTGCGCGATTCGTCAAAAACTTCTACGGGAGTAGAAAGAGCGTTACAAAAATGCTTAAGGAATTCGGCTGGGAGAAACTGGAGACTCGGAGGCTGCGAGCTATTGGATTGCTTAAGAAATTGAGAAAGTATATCTCTCAGAGCGACACGAAGAATTTCATATAACAACCCCACAATATTTCCAGGTCGGGACAGAAACGATAAATTAAAAGTGGTATTAGGAGATTTGCGGGATGGAAAGGTATGGGAAGACTTTTTTCCCCCGAACAAAATAGGATTTAAATTAATCCTTAGTGGAACTTCGTTAAAGCATTTCCTTATCAATTGGTAACAGATGGAAAACCCCCACTACACGCGTATTGAGGTGGATTGCGGGTTAGAATACTTAAATTAATAAATTTACGATTTTTATTGGAATTACGAGAGGGCGTCCGCCCCCATCGTCGGCTGCGGATCGCTCTTCGACGAGTCTATGTGCGAGGAGGCGTCCCGAAGACGAGGCGGAAGAGGATCCCCTCCAATTGCGTAAGCGGCACCCTCGCAATCCCCTCCCACTGACTCCACATCGAACACTTCCCTCCTTTCTCTGCCAATCAATTGCAACGAAACGGCGATCGCCTCATCGACTCCACTCGCCTCTGAACGATAAAGGTCATGGGAAAGCCCCACAGCGGTCGCACTTCCTCGAAGTATTTCCAGAGTGCCAGCAAATAAGATGGGTTCTCTTGTAAGAAGGATTTATCACCTTGAAAATCGCGTACTCCACGCTGAATGAGCAAAATACAAAATTAGCAAACATGGAGCATTCATTTCATAGTTTATAAAACGGTTAGCAGCAATAGAGAAGAAACTGCAATTCGATATAGAATTAAAACAGCGGGTCGGAGCTGCTTTAAAAAAATTGCTGAGCAGAAAATTACTTACTCAGTATGAAAACCAAAATCAGGACCTATTAGACTTTACTATAAACTATATAACAACCTCTAAGGCTGCAAAGTTTAGTCACTAGAAAAGTCTCAGAAAAAAAGTTCATAATTTTTTAAAACAAAGTACTGAGGAAAATATTTGGAGCAATTTATGAAGGAGGAACTTGGAGAATAAGAAAAATAAATAAATGAGAGAGATTTATAGTGAGTCGGATGTAAATGCAACAGTAAAAATCAAAGGTTTAAGATGGCCGGGCGATACGATGAGAAGTGACTACACCAGCATGATAAAACAGGTTTTCAATGGTAGACCAAACGTTATAAGGCCTCTAGGAAGAAGACGACGGAGTTGGAAAGGATAAATACCAGAGGATATAAGAGATTTGGAGCAGAAAAAAATTACGGAAGACAGAGATGAGTGGAGACACGCCATTGGCGAGACCAAAAACAAAGCAAGAGTAAATAAGTTTATAGATGGGAAATACCAATAAAAAGCGTTACTTGAACTCACAGCAGGATATTAACCAAGGTGTTCGTACGGTAATAATAGAGATAATAAATAATAGGCAATTCAAAAAATAATTAGGATAATACTAATGACACATCAATTCAATAACAACCGAATGAATCAGATGCTTAGTTCGCTGGGAGGAGCAAGCAAAGATTGAGTAAAAAAAAGAAAAGACAGTTCGCGCCGGAGCATGCAACACCTATGTCTTTAAATGCTACCCGGCGCTGGACATTGCATATTTGATACGTAGTAGTAGAAGACGAAAAACCTTCGAAGACGCTGAATTGGAGGCATTACTCGAAGAAGACGCATGTCGAACTCAAGAAGAGCTTGCTTGTGCATTAGGAGTTACCCATTAAGCCGTTTTATGTTATAGCAAGGAACTTGAGTTCCTTATGATTGAACAAAGTGATTTTACAGCTAGAGAACGCTCAACCTCATGTCGTCAAACCCGTTAATACCTACCTTTATAGGTTCACATGGGAAGGTCTTACCCACCCTCTACATTCCCCAGATATTGCGCAGTCCGATCATTACTTTTCCACATAGTCTGGTTGATCAGCAGTTGCGCTGATTAAAAGAAATAAAAAAATGGCTTAATTCAAGGATAACTTCGAGAGATGAACACTTTTACTGTTACCGTATTCGAGCTCTGCCACAATGATAGGCAAAAGTTGTAGCTAATCATGGACAATACTTAGAATGGATCATTTATAACTATTTTTTCACAACTAAGTTGTATTTTCATTTGTAAAAAACAGTGAGTACTTAGTTGCGCACCTAATATATTTAATAATTAAGACTAGCTCATGAATAGAAAGTTTTCACTATTGCAAAAATATAAAAATCATTGCACTCTAACAGTATAATAGGAATAATTATAACAAGACATTTTACGGATACTTAGATTGCATATGACGAATGTCTTGACGTAGATCAAAGTTCCTCTCAGCAACGCGCAAGAAGTTCTCACGCCGAAAGCGCAGATGCAAGCACGGGAGGATAGCCAGGATCACGGAAGCAGACGGAAGGGGGAGGGGGAGCATAATGGACCTCCATCACGGGTGGAAAGCAACAATGGGAGCGAAAGTGCGGTGCAGCCGTGCCGTGGAGTTAATGCAGCGGGAATGCAATAACGCAGGGCGTGATAGGATTGCTTGAAAAGAGAACGGAATGGAATGAGGGCATCTGATGAGGAGGGAGGATAAGGGGAGGACGAAAGAACAGGGCCGGGAAGCCCGGGAAGAGCACGAGAGCAGAAAACTGATCCGCGATTCACTAGGATGAGTTAAGAAAGCTCACACTCGCAGGATTAAAAATTATAATTAATCGCCATAAACAAATTAAAAACTATAATTCTATTTAAAAAACAAAAAAATGCCTTGTTGTATTCCACACTTTATTTCAAATAGTACGACCCGGGTTCCTGTATATCATGCTATCATCAGATATGCAGAAACCCGGGTCGTACTATTTGAAATAAAGTGTGGAATATAACAAAGTATTTTTTTTTTTAACACGAAACAGTTCCACAAAGTAAGGCTGGAGACCGTGTCTTACATATAATTCAATTTTTACATTCGAGAGGCATTATAAGCTCCTAACGTTTAACTTAAACTTAAAATAATTCATTGAAAGACAAAATTAACTTCAGCGCGAATATCCAATTTTCTGTGCTCGGGCATAGTGTTTCCGCAATATAAAAAAATTTTA
This sequence comes from Ischnura elegans, assembly GCF_921293095.1. NCBI lineage: Eukaryota > Metazoa > Arthropoda > Insecta > Odonata > Coenagrionidae > Ischnura > Ischnura elegans. The sequence goes on from NC_060248.1 coordinate 18,963,976, forward strand.
ACATATAATTTAAAGTTAAATTGATGTAAGGCAAGTTTATTTTTACATCAGTCCTCCACATTCCTAAAGTCCTCTTAAGGATACCCTAATTATTTTATAGACATCCTTACTATCACTGTAACCCATTTACTCAAACGTAAGGTTTAAAATATCATTGTTTAACGTGTTAAGAGCAAAATATAAACTTACCAGGATATGTTATGACAACTCAAATTCACACAATTAATCAAAATTAATCGTAACAAACAAATTAAAAAGTTTAATTTAATTGTTAATTTTGATAGGCATTCTTAGCTTCTAACAATTAACTTCTGTCGTTGAAATAATTTATTTACAGATAAAATTAACGATGATTAGCGTCTTGGAGTTTAGGTCTTTTTTTAGATTCTGAGAATTTAATACAAAAATTTTGGTCAGCGTGTCGTTATATTTCGAAATGACGAAGGCCAAAACTTTTGCATTCAATCCTTAAAGACCCTCCATGACACTTTTTAACGTTAAAAATTGAGTTCCAGAGAAAGAAAATAAAATCCGATAAAATTGACTTCAGTGCGAATATGGAATTTTCCGTATTCGGGCGTGAAGCTTCCGCAATACAAAAAGCGTTTCACACAATTTAAAGGCTTCTATTGACATCACGCAAGAAGCCTAGTGAGAGGTAAGACGAGGTGTCAACGAGAGAGAAATGCGAGAGGCAATTAAACGGAGGGGTGTCGTATTTCAGGCGTGGGAGAAGGAGAGGGGGACAGGGTGGGGGGAATTAATGGTGGAGGGATGGTTCTTAAAGAGAGTGAGAGACGAGAGGGTTGGTCACACGCCAGTGCGGCGACGGACGCGTCGCGAAACAATAGAGCCTCGAACCGCGCGCTCTCTCGGAGCAGCTGGAGGTCGAAGCCGAGAGAGCAGCAGCGACCAGACACAATTTCCCCTTTTCCACATCAAATTCAAAACTCGCGCAAGCTCAAACAAGTAATAAATAATAAGAGTGTATAAACGTAATATTGACGGTAATATTTGCTGGCATCGGTGGTGGAAGGGTTACGTCTTAGCCAGTCAAACCGAAAACCGTGGGTTCGTGTTCTACCTGGATAGGCTGTCCCTATTCGCGGCCTGAATGTTTGCGACCGTCCAACGTAGTCAATCTTTATTTTCCCCCCCTCTAAAGCCTTATCCTTCCCTGCCCCCTTATCCTCTCTAAACTTAACGATTATATTTTAATTTTTTAAAAGAATCCCCTTTCTGAGGATTGTTCTCACCGCTAGGGCTATTCTACTAAATATTTCTTTTTGCTTCGTCAATCGTTGGTCCCTCGGCTCCCCAAAAAAACAAAACTCCTTCAACAAGTCAAGTTTATGGTTCCCTACTTTCAGTTCGGTCTTCGCTCTTTCTCTTCTCTCCCGGGGAAATGTTCAGAGGAGAAGACGAAACATCTCACGCACAACTTCGATCTGATCTGCTTGCTGCGCGGAAAGCGAGTGAAGCGACAATTATTTCGCTGCTGCTGGCTGAAGTACGTGCTGCACCGCCGCACGCTTCCTCGATGGGCCGTGGCGTGATCACGAAGGCGCACGCCGCCGCGTCACCCGATCATCCATCACGATCACAAGCAGCTCTCCCACGACAAGCGCTCCCTTGTGGGCCGACTGCGCTAAACGAAAAAAATGGCATTTTGGGGAAGGAGGGGAGTTATAGGAGAGGGCAGGGCGTACGGCCTCCACGGAGGGTCGGTGAGCGCTGATCGATCCGACGGACCAAGTACGCACACGCGATCCAATAGCTGAAACCGCCTTCCTTCCAACAAATACCCCACTAAAGCGCGCCGGAGTAGTTTTCAACGAAAACACATCACTTTTGCTTCCGTGGACCGAAAGCACATTCACCACGGAGATTCTTTAAAGCGCCTTCATAAAAAAAATAGTTTATTTATTTATCTTCGCTTAATAATTTTACCCTTGCCGAGACCCTCGACCCCTTCTCCTGTTTTCCGGGTCATGCGAACCTGAACGAGCCACGGCAACCCTTGATTTGATATCGATAAATTTGGCTGAAAGCGTAAGCTTTGTTCTTGCTGTACTTATTTACTCTCACCTCTCCGATAACAGCACAATGAAGGACTTAACATCAGAGGATTTAAACAATTATCAACGATCACGAACACCCATGCCCCCGGATAGAGGCAACCTACCCCGGCGGGACTCAAACCCAAGATATTCGGCTGTATCGGCCACCGAGTTGATACACTTTTAGGATCAAATTACTTCGATTGACTTCTCTAAGCCAATGTACGCTAGCAAGTGCCCTCACTGAATAATATTGTACGCGCTAGTAAATGTGGCGGCAATTAAAATGAGGTAGTCTGGGGTCAGAACGCGGATATTGCTTCTGAACGCCCTTATCCAAATTTAAAAGTGCGACACACTTAATACATAAGAGCATCATCTAACTGGCTGTGGCCAACTTAAGTCATCCTCAACGAGGCTGAATTTTGGAAATTTGCCACGTTTCACAAATCCACTCGTAATTCAAATTCCTAAAATTCAAATCATTAAAACTGCACACTGATCTCTAATTTAACTTAGTACTCAAGCCCTCTATAGTCAAAACACATAAAAGAGCACCAAATTCCGAAAACTAGGTCGTTCACGGTGCAAGCCGCTTATCCTATTTTCCTAGGTCGATCCCGAAGGTCTTTAAGATCATCCGTCGTATTCCTTTGGCTAGTCAAAAACGGTCCTTCAAACACGAAAACCATCTCGTGAACCGCCCGCATCATGAGGGGAAATATTCCAAAACGGGACTCAAACCCTTGACCACCACACGAAAACCAAGTCACATGTCGGCCAATATTGTCGATAATCACAATAAACCTAATATCTTGGATCAGGAGCCTCTGTGCTACTACCATGAGAATTCAGGAACCTGGATAAGGTAACTTTCTGCGCAGTAGCCTAGAAAGTCGAAGGCCGGTGGTTCGATTCCCGGTCGAGGGGATTTATTTCTGATGGCCGTTCATGCGGCAGGATCTAAATATTGTCTTGTGAGGAAAACGACTCCAAAGAACATATGAATTTCCTAAAGGCAAAAGCTTTATAAATGAAAAATTAAATTCCTAACAGATAAAAATATAACAGTCCACGTTCATTGGAAAGAGATAAGCCGTAGGTACGCATCGACGCCGATAGCGTTCTCGCGATATGGGAGCACGGGTGAACATCCTCAGAGGAAGCAGGCTCCGACCGATAAGGCGGTCGAAATGTAAGCCCTGGAGGGAGTGTTATCGACAGGAAAAGATGCGAAGGCCGGAGTCGAGCCCGGTCGTCGGCCTCGGGCGGAGAGGCGCCCAGGGGAGGAGCGGGCCGCGGAATGGTCGGAGAGGCATTTTTCCAACGGTTAACGGGCGAGAGACGGGAGCGCGTCGAAGGCATCGGAGTGATTGGCGCCATGGGGGATGAGAGGCGCCTCGGGTGATACACGCCTCGGGAAATGCCGAGGAAAAAATCCACTCCTTTGCTCCACTGAGCTCAACAAGATTTTGATCGCCCATCTCATGCGGGAATAAATTGGAGCGATTGGATCGATGTCATCGCATGGGTGGTGTACTGGAAGATATCGCTGGAGCAGTAAAAGCACGGCTTTGGGCAAAGTAAAAAAAAATGTCAAAAATTACTGGAACACAACTCAATAAATTATCTCCGTGAAATCTTACACTAAACTTATGAAGCTTTATTGATCATTTAAAAATCAGAGCGAAATTTAAGTAGTTACTATCTTTAAATAGGTTGTAATATTCCGGGAAATGCGGTGAAGTATGAGTATCAAGCTTTTATCTCCTAATTGATTGCATTAAGGACGTTCTACCGAAAATGGAAGATTTAAAACAAACTTTTTCCGCATGCGTTGCCAAAAATGTTTGCTTCATTATTGATTTCTAATAGGTCTGGAAGCAAAATCAAAGAAGAAATAAATACTTCTTTAAAAAAAACTTAAAAAAAAACACGCTTTTATTTCGCTTGGAACAAGTAATAAAAAAAATATTTCAAAAACTGGACTAAAAAGTAAAAAATAAATTTTTATATGAATAGTTCAAAGAACCTGGGCAATCCATAATATTTTCACTAATAAATTTTTGAAATGATAATTCAAAGAACCTGGGTAATCTATAATGTTTTCACTAAAAATAAAAGCGTGGGGGCCTCACCATTACATATTACTCCATTACATAAAAATACTACTCCACTCAATGTCTATTACATTTTATATCCGTGAGGCCCCCACGCTTTTATTTTTAGTGAAAACATTATAGATTACCCAGGTTCTTTGAACTATTCATGTAAAAATTTATTTTTTACTTTTTAGTCCATTTTTTGAAATATTTTTTTTATTACTTGTCCCAAGCGAAATAAAAGCGTGTTTTTTTTAAGTTTTTTTTTTAAAGAAGTATTTATTTTCTACTTTTTAATCTTCAAATCTTAATCGTATACTTGACCACTTTCATTAGTTTTGTTTAACTATAAAAGCCCACCTCGTTGTATTTTTTTCGAAAAAATCCGCCATGTTGAAAATTCCATATTTAAAATTAATATGTTTATAATGATCAAAATACACAATTTAGATGTTCGAAAGTGGTAAAATATTGTATTGCCACCGGGAATACGACTTCCTGTAAAGTTTCAGATCGATTGGAAGTCGGAAAGTGGTCGAATTTTCGATTGCAAGATTTGAACTAAACATACAAACAAACAGAGTGAGTTAAATAAAAGCGTGTAAAAAAGTGGACAGTTGTGGAGTGTATCTTTAAAATGATAATTTTCCTTGAGTTTTAGTCGATTGTAACCGATTAGGAATACCACTTGTTTCCACTATACGAGAATATTTGATATCAATTACAGTGTGTTTCCCGAAACTCAAAGGGCACAGGGCTGTGAGTGTACACTAAATTTTTATCACGATTGTTACTCTGGTACCTACGCACTTCTTAATTCATCATTTTTTTATCACGACACATATTTTCAAGTAACGATCTACACTTTTTTCTACGGGTTGAAAAGCATCACCATATGTCCGCAGCTAATGAGTAAAGTTGACATCCAGAGAGTTTGAAGCGCTGTGTGCTCGTTATTAATATCGATCGGCTGCAATGAAATAAATTGAAAACGAAATAAAATTTGTTTCTACGTCTGCCCGATATCATCAGCAAACCCTTCCCTTATTTTTTGTGCGTCAATCAGTAGAGGAAAAGGAGAATGGCTTATTTTAAAAGTTTCGCAAGTAAAACCATAACTCAAATAGTCAATTATTAGCGATGTATAACTCGCTTAGTAGTTATTTTACCACCCGGAAATGCTCAGTTCATATAAAATAGACTTCTGATAGGAGTGGAGAAAAGTGAAGACTGCTAAAAACCTTAAGGAAATGACAGATTAGTGAGCCACATCATGAGGCATGATCCCTGATGAAAACAATCGGTGAAGGACAAGTATGTAGAAGGAAATAAGGGCAAGGCACGTTACAAAGGCACGGGACAATGAGTTACCTAGGGCAGAATATAAAGGATTTAAAGAAAAGAAATACGTCACTATGAAAAGGCAATCGGATAGGAGAACGGAATAAAGGGCTACGTCAACCGAATCTTGGGACAGTTCACTTGTGATGATAATAAAGTGAATTTTGAGCTGCACTTGCCTGTATCTCAAAATTGAAGAGTTTTCCTACGTATATTTCAGATTAAATTTGATCCACAGACTTTATTAACTTATACTGAAAATTACAAAAAAGTCAGTTTAACTTTTAAACGAGGAAAAAAGTCACTAAAATAGACCGTTCGTAAGGGATGGATTCGTCCTCTTAATTCCGATTCCCTTCCTCAAGCGGCCGATTGCGGTGCTTTCCTTGGATCAAAGGGATGGATCGCCAGAATGGTGGGCGTGGCAGTTGAGGGGGGAAGGGATGTGGGTGTGGTGACGGGTGTAGGGGGGTGCGTGTGGTGCGGCGGCACGCACCACAGGAAAGGGGGGGAGCAGCGCAGAGGGAGATAAGGGAGGGAGGAACTGCGGCGGCAGTGCATAGGGGTCAAGGGTGGGACAGCCAGGAAGTGGAGGGGGGAGGGACTGTGATTGGGGCGGACGCGCAGACAGAGAGAGAGAGAGGGAGCACGCACCTCCGGCTAGACGAAAAAAACGAAGCTCTTCCATTAACATCGCACGCAAGAATTCAACGGACCCGTTCCTAAAAATATTGAAATTTGGCAATTTTCAACAGTACTTAATTTCATTCCGTTTACTATCCATAACCTACTTATCGAAGAGGGAGCAATAATTGAAAAGTACTCACTTACCCTTACTTCCAGGGCCACTTAGGTCCTATATAACACCATAGAGTAAGTATATTACTCTGTAGTATACTTTATGTATATATATTGCTCTATAAAGTATACTACATATAGTAAATATTACTCCATCGATACCTCCACTGCACAAAGGCTCAACAATCGCCAACCAAATCAAATCCGCTCATCTAGTACTACTAGCGCTACTAGATGAGCGGATTTGATTCGGTGGGTGATTGTTGTGCGTATGTGCAATGAAGGTATCGCTATGATCACACTTACAATTAGCCGCACAAACAATTTCCCTCTATCTCTTGCCCGTTGCCTCCTGTTCTGGAGTTCCAACATTCTCCGAATCAGATTATAGTTCGTTCCACCATCTTTCTCTTTCTTGGTCTTGTTCTCGGGCTACGTCCATCTGGGTATGCTTATCATTCATAAATGATTAGGAGTGTTCGAAAATAAGGTTTTACGTAAGATTTATGGAACCACTAATGAACAGAAGAGGTGGCAAAATCAATTCAATAAGGAGATCAGAGAACACTACAGGAGAAATTATATTTTTGGCGGAATTAGGGGCAGAAGATTAAGTTGGCTAGACCATCTGCTGAGAAAAGAAGACGAAAGTAAGATGAAGGAAATTCTAAAAGTGAAAAATACATAAAATAATAAAAATATTTTGTTGTAAGAGCACTATCACCAAATCTGGTACTTGTTTCTATGCTTTCGAGTGATTTTCAGGTACCATTATTTAATAATATTATCAGTCAATACGTTCCAAAGAAATCTCGTCCCATACGATAAAATGTATTCGAAAAATTGACATTTTTAAATCTTAAACAAAAAAATTTGGCAAGTTTCCGACTCTACCGGCCTCTTCTGTCAAATGATGTTGCGCCCAGAATAGCACTCCCCCGCCCCATTGATTCAGCGAGCGAATTGGATAATGAGGAAAGATACGACGATATCACCATTAAAATGGGGGTAGCAGATTTCGCGTATTTTTTTCGTTTTCAATTTACGAGTGTATAACTGATTGCATGCACCTACCACAAATATTTTAGGGGCGAAATATTTTCTATCGATCTTGGTAATGAATAAGAAGGATCCAAAACGAGCATTTAATTCCAGGCACAAGTAGTTCAAACAATGAATACGAGTAAGCACTACTTTCCGCTACGTGATGATACTTAGCGCAGATAAAAATAACTCCGGGAAAAACTATATCGATACTCAACCAATTGGGCGTTGATAAAATTATATAAATAGACGTAAAGTATTTTCGTGTGCAATAAATGTACGTTGTAAGTCATACGTAGCATTGTAAATGTAGATAATTGCACGAGGGCAACAAAGAAAATTTTGACGAAAGGTTGGGAGGGAGGGAGATGAAGCCATGAAGTGTCATAACTAAAACTCTTCTCACGACGAAAACAGAAGAAAAAAATTAAGGTCAATGCAAAAATTCGATGAACTATTTATCGTACCGTATTTTCAACGGGATATTTATAATATCACAAACGAAAAATAATGGCAATGACCCCGACGTGATTTGAACACGCAACCTTCTGATCTGGAGTCAGACGCGCTACCGTTGCGCCACGGAGTCCGCTACCTAATGCGAGGTGGAATTGGATAGAGGTAAAGTCGTAGGATGCGGAAGAATGGAATGTTATGTTCGAACTAACCACTTCAAGGACTTAAAAATTAGAAAATTAAAGATTTCACCCAGAGAAAAAGATACGCGGCTTTATAATACTAGGAAATTAACATAAGGGGATGAGGTAAAACTCTGCTATTAACGTTTGAGAGCTGAAAATAGATGCCCACATTGGTGCAGCTTCAAAAAAAAAACTTTACCATAACTTATCAATAAGGACTTACCCTTCTAACTCCATCAAATATCTAAACTAAACCGAATACTTGTCGTTGATATTTAATTACAAGTGATAACTTGCCCTTTTATTCCTATTAATACAAAAAATCCTCCAGCAAATAATCATCAATACCTTGCAATTATGCTTTGGCTCTCAAGAATATCTTACTTCAATTGTGCAACGAGATTATGTCGAGTCCCATTAATGCCGTTTTATTTAAAGTTAATATTTTTCTTCCTTACACTTTTTACATTTTATCTATTTGTTCTCAATCCTTTTCCTTACGTTTCTTACATTGCTAACACTAACCTTAATCATTCTTAAAGGAACGTTCAAGTATTACGTAAGTACTTTTTTGTCATTTTTGACCCCTCTCCTTCCGACCATGCAACGAAAATAGGAGCACAACAAATATGCAAAACCGCACCTCCTCCCTTCCCCCAGGAGTGGTTACGTAATACCTCCACTAAGCTGCGAACACATAGCCATTCCTGCTGTCCCTTCTTTTCCTTATTTCCGCAATCCATTTTCACTACTTTTCCTTAACTTTTGCAACTCCCATTCATTTCAGAGCATAGACTTCCGTTAGAATATCTCTTGGAAGCCGCGGACAGTGATGGGCTCATTGACATCTTCGGGGATGGCAAAACGGACAAGCTAATTGATAACAAAAGCAACAGGGAATATTGCCATTACTGAGATTTTTAGTGCAAAGAATCATTTTCAAGAGAAAAGACTTTCATTTTTATTTTTATTTACTTTATTCTCCAACCATCGAATACAGCTCATGTTGTCCATTTTACATCGGGGTATGCAACAAATTTAACTAGTAAACGTACACAAACAACCATACCCTGGACAGGGAGAACCTACTCAGTCGGGACTCGAGCCCGCGACCTCTTATTTGGCAGGCGAGGACGTTACCCCGCCGCCACCGAGGCCATGCAAATTTTCATCAATAGCTTGCAAATATGCTTTAGCTCCCAAGTATGCCTTACTACAATTGTGCAATGAGATTATTTTGAGTCCCGTTAATGCCCTTTTATTTAAAGTTAATATTTTTCTTCCTTACACTTCTTAGATTAGATAGATTAAAAGGTAAACTTTGCTGTATATCACACATTTTTTATTAAAAGAGTCGACCGGTTTCAACCTTAACAGGCCATTATCATGAGGTGAATAATAATGTTGAAATTACATAATCTTGATAATGACCATTAAAGGTAGAAACAAGTCGAGTCTTTTGATAAAAACTGAGTGGAATACAACAAAGTTTACTTTTTTGAACTATCATGTTACGATTCCATACAGTAACCTCAAAAACTTTTTTTTTTATTTAGGAGAAATTAGGAGTTGTAGGATCTATTCTGACGAAAAAAATGATGACGAAAAAAATGATTGTGTGATTCAGCTTTGCAATTCGGAGTAGTTACACACTGGGAGGGGTTCGTCTCCATGGCTGAGAAGGTCTCCGTCGCAGTAGACGAGCGAGGGAGTCGGGAAAGGGTGCGTGAGGGAGAGACCCAGCCAACGGCGGAATAATTGAGAAGGGGGATGGCAAAGCACTTTTACTATCCGGGGGTGGGGGGTTCAGGCTTTTCTTATTTTTCCCCAAATTTATAGCTGAGAGTGTTATAGGGGGGGCGGGACTTCTTACAGAGTCCCGCCAAAGAGCATCAGGCAGGCGACACGCAAGCCGGCCAAGTAAAAAAAAAAAAGCAGCCGTGAATCAAGTGAGAAGGTGTGAGGGGATGTGAATTATTTATTGGTAGCAGACGGCAGAATTCTCACGTCTTCAGATCCACAAGGGAGAGCCGTGATCCTACCGAATGCCAGACCAAAGAAACGCCTACCACGCTCCACGGTGAGAATCGTAATTGAAACAAAAAAAAACTGAATAGGCTAGATTAAACAAATAAAGATAGCAAGACATTTCAAACGAATTCACAATTGAAAAAAACAGGCAGAACTCCTAATGACATGGGATATTGATTAAAAAGTTAGCAAGAGAATGATGATGGGGTGCGATTCGGCTCGTCCAATAAATTTAAAAAATAGCAAACGAACATGAATCCATGCCAACGATGGCCTAAAAACGCGAATCAATAAGGTAAGAAGGCCAGTTTCCTATTGTGAATAGCAATAGCTTCAAATAAAATATCTGGCGATATTACAGCGCGAGCAGAAGAGAAAAGGTAGAGTACTTAATGTGACCCTCATTTCATCGTTTTGAAGGGGACCTCTCCATTCACAACGATGACACTCTTGACGATGAACGCTCACTCTCTGACGGATGAACGACGTAATTATTTTGGTTGAGGAAAAAATTGTTCAAAAACCTCAAATACACTTTTAATGCAAAATCAAGTAAAGCTCTAAAGCAAAACTCTCTCGATATCAAAACGCAGAAGAGACTTCTATATAAATTTCAATACCACTCACAATATCATTTATTCAAATAATTCACAATTTCAATAATTCAGAATATTTTGAAATCAGAATGGGATCAGAAATCTATGAGGCAAATTTCAGAAAAGTATGGAAGGAATTTAGACATTAATTCCCATCACTTATGAAAGTTTAAGACAATTCTATGTACAAACAGACCAACGGTTACGCCTATTACAATCCACATCTAAAGCATATTGAAAATGAAAAAGCAGGAGCAATTTCCACAATTTTACATTTATTAATACTACCGGCTTCGCTACCCTGATGATGCTGAAAAGCGAAACCGGTAGTATTAATAAATGTAAAATTGTGGAAATTGCTCCTGCTTTTTCATTTTCAATATGTCACGTTTCCACTCCATCTCGCCTGAAACCTCAGACTATATTCTAAAGCATATAGTGAGTTGATATATTTAAAAACTAGATAGGTCTTATAATCAAATACAATAGACACCTATCACCTAGAAATCTAGAGTATTTTGATTAAGACAATGATTACAGCCAACGTAAAAATTATCGAAAATATCTTATATATAATATTTCAATAGAACCAATACCATGTCTATACTGACGATAAAACTTGAAACAACTATTTCGAAATATTGTTTCATAATATTTGATGGCTCGATAAATGCACATAAACTTGGATAATATAATCAGTGAGCTTACCTTCTCCACTTGCTTTATTATCTGAGAAATTTAGTACGCGAAGCTGAGCATATATTGCGGCGTAATAATGACCAGCTACAAATATTCATAATTACACGTCACCTTGACATGTGCGAGCTTTAGTTCGAGAGTTTCAGGGTTCGACATAGCAAAATTGCCTCAAGGTAACAGAAGCGGGTACGAGGGAGCTCGTTCAGTAATTCGGACATTCTCACAACGGTTCACATTATTGAGGGGGTATCATTTCCCTCATAAAAGAGTTCACACAAGAAACCTTGCAAATTATTTACAGTCGCATTCAAAAGTACTGCAACGCATTAGCGTTAATTACCACTACGCCAACTGACTCATTTTGATTGGTTGAGTCTCATTAGGAAATCTCATTAGCCATTGGACGGGAACGAACAAATCAAAGCAAAGACTTACAAAATCAAAGCCAATAGTAACAAGCAGTGGCATAATTTACGATGATGTTTCGGCACATCTTTTCCTTATTTCACTTTCGTCACGCCTCGTCAAAAGACTAGAGAGTTAATGGTGAGAAAATATACTTCGACGGACCGGTCAATTTACGAGAGAAAATAAATTGAAGTTCTGGAGGTGGATTTGCTATCTAGCATGAACAGTACAATTCATATAGTATTCACACATCCCGCATTCATTTCCCTTAAACTATGCACTAATAAAAATTTTGCAGGAGATGGGAATGTTGTTCAAATTTCCCTCGTTACGGTACTACAGAAAATACCGAAACTCCAGTTCCGAACTGCGGCGAAATTGGCGGAATACTTTTGAATTCGACCACACACACCACGTTGAATGACAAATCTTGGTACCAATTGGGACCTATCTCACGACAAATAAAAAATGAAGCTACTAAAAATATCAGGTCCATTGAATTTATGAACATTTTCAATGCTAATTTTTCCACTGCCAAAAACAACTGCGTCTCCAAAAGCGACTATCTGGCTCGGGAACGCCACTATCTGCATGCCATGAAGCCGTCATCGCTCCGTGAGTCGATAAAGAGCCAGGGATGCAGAGATGAAGCCGTTATCGTGTGGCTTATGAGGTCTCGGCTCAGACAAGGCTCTCGCCGCCGCCGCAGTGGGAGGGGAAGAGGTGGAAGTCGCAAATCATCCCGAGGGGGCGAGGAGTGGGGGAAGTCGTAATATTGAGAGGGTAAAAGGGGTGGGGAAGCGATGCTCCGTACGTGATCGTGCACGCGAAACGATGCCCTCCGTTGCCGCCGAAGGAAATTCTGTTTCAATCTCTCAATTCATAGGACATCGCCAAATGGATCCACCGATTCCAATATCTTCCCCCAAAAACGCATCTAGCAGATTATTCCAAGCCAATTTTTGCGGTATTTGCCATTCCAGCCAATTCGTTAATAAATACGATGTGTCTGATAAATCAATAATAAAAATTTATTTACACCTACCTTTTGCTTTTACAGCTGAATACAAGATAACAAGAGAAGGAGCTTCAGGTGGTCTCCGAGGTCATAGGACCAGAATTGAGCCACCATCAAATAACAAAAATGTATGCCAACAAAAGAAAATAATAATGCAGTAAATAATAGACGAGTGTTTTAAAGAAATAACATCAAAGTAAATTTTCAATTATTTCTTGCGAGAAAAGCCAATTTTTGGCGTCCTAACAATTTATTTGATGATTTAACGTTTTTAATAGGATATATATATTTCCAAATCAAATGCATTATTGGCAGTTAACCGCTGTCGCGAAATAATTTATGCAGGGAGCAGCAGAAATATTTGATGGCTTTCAAATGAAATAACTTTAATCTTTATAAGTATCATTACATGTTTAACCTGTTCCATAAATTTACAGACAGCACATAAATAAATGAAGAATTTCAAGGAGAAATGGTACCAACTTATAAAAACACATATTTTGCTTTTACTAACTGATAGGTATTTTTGGTTCTATTATAGATATGAAATGGAAATGAAATAAAGATTAAATGGCAAAAAGAAGGACCTCTCGGAGAGAAAATGGACAAATCAAAGAAGCTGATTTACCACCAAATCCTCCTCCCTCAATTCTTTTAACCAGCTTCATGTCCAGCCATTCATCTTCAACAACTCACTTCACCGGAAAAATTCACTATCACTGTGGATGCAGCGGAAAAGTGTACTCAAATTCATCAATCGTTGATTGGATAAGGTGTTAAGAATGTAAAACACGGTGGCCTTTCACCACTTATTCAGGAAAAGAAAAGTTCGCATGGGAATATTGTGATTAGGACTCTTGCCCCATATGGGGGAGAAACTTGCCCCACGCGAGGGGCAAGTCTCCTTCAAGTTTCCATTTTATTCTTATTACCCATTTGTCCCGAAAACAACATCAATGAGACCTTTTACGACGGGAATTCAACAAATAACAATTAAAAATCATATTCCTGGTTAGGGGCCACCTACCCAGGCGGGACTCGAACCCGCGATCTTTCTCGCAGGGAAAAAATCTACCTTACGAGGCCGACACAGACTATGTCACAGTTGAAAACAAGTAGTTTATTATTTTTTGTAGCAATGGAAGTATTGTAGGGGACATAACAGTGAACAAACTGCAAGAAAACTAGAATCAATGATCCGACCTGAATGCATAACTATATATGAGGGGGTGAGAAGCCAAGGGGTGCGAGTGATTTCTGTTTCTGAACGGAATTAGGTAGAAATTATAGGTAAAGAAAACAAAACGAGAACAACTTGATATTCAGTAGTTCATTTCATTTTCCACTCGATGTCAGCACAGAACAGAGACTCACACGTATCCATTGGCCACCACGTTTTTGTATATTTCTTCTATAAATATCTTTACCTGACTATGATTAGAAAATAAATCACTTCTACCCCTTTCACTCCTCACCCCCTCATATTTGTCTGATAGATGCGTTTTCCTTGCCCCCCCCCCCCCATTCCCCATGCGTCGTCATCCCCTTAGAGAGCGTCAACCCGCTACTCATCCGAGTCTTCCGCCGACTCGAGCATTTCACGGGTGATGTAACCAGGTGGGGACGTCAGGTACGTACGCAGTGAATAAAACCACCCGCCCACGCGCTCGCAAGCACATGACGACACAGCGTGACCCACGCCCACTCGGAGAGCCCGCCCTCGACGGCGGGGTTGGAGGAGGGGGAGGAGGGGAGGGAGAATGGGGGAGAGGGGGCCCTATCACAAGGCATTCGAGGAATGTTCTCCCCTCGGAACGGACGCAAATGAAGATAGACCCGCGCCAATCCATCCTCAAGAAAGCCTCACACAGATGTTAAACGAATTAGGGTGGGAGCCGCTAGAGACTCGGGAGGAGGCTTGGATTGCTTGAGCAATAGGGTGGTTTCCTGTTATTTTTTATTGCCTAAATCGAAAGATTATTACTACTGGAGTACGCATTTGACGCTTTTAGATTTTTAAATGACGATATCTATTTTTCGCGATTTAATGAAAAGTGAAAATTTTCAAGCGCGCGGAAACGCGACGGCTAAGTGTGAATGCTGGGAAAACCCCGTGTGACGTCATTCTGGTTCCCGCTGTCGCCGTGTGAGGTGACCTTGGGGCGAGGATATTGTGCGCCGCTACTAACAGTAATCATCATGAGCCACGAAAGCTTCAATCAAGAAACTTCTAGATTACTGCTGCAATACAGCTTCATGCTACGATTGAAACGGAAGGAAAATAAAACATTGGACCCAATGGAACATCATGCAGGTAAAAAAAGAAGCAAAATCTGAGGGATAAAATGACCGGACAGATTTTAAACATAAGAATAAAAATTCAAATTGAGGAATGCTAAAATGCTAAAGGCTGTCTTCCACTTCAAGACATTGAACGCGTCCAAAAAAAAGCCGAAGCACTAAACGGCAGCATAAAAATAACATTGTCCCAAGCATAAATTAGCAACAGAAAAACAGCAACATATTCAAATTTATGACATTTTTGTAAGTTCAAGTTCACCTTAAAGACATAAAATGATAAGTGCCCGCGATAACATTATCTAAAACAGGAAAATTCAATAGCGAAATTGGGGAACCATAACTCCTCTTGATCGCGTGCTGCCCTCAATAACTTCAGAAACGTATGGATTATCTTCGCTTTAATCAATTAAGGGTACAAAGATAACTTAATGCAGAAATCAATGCTATCTTAAGCACATGATTGGTTATATATGGCAGTTCAACGAGACAATGTCAAAGAGTGTTGTCTCTGAGTAGATTCTGATGCAATACATAAAAAGATAAACCGAGTTCATCGATTATCAAAAGATATGCGTGATTTTCCTAAGGGAGTAGGTATATCAAATTATACGTTCACGAAATGCAAAAGATATTCACCGGAAAAAATAGGTTCTATCTCGAATTGACGGAAACGATTTAACCTGATTATTTTCTATGGCATTTCAATTTAAACCCCGCGTTACTGCTCGTCCTAAACGGTAAAAACTTTTAAACTAAAAATAATTGAGGCACGCGGTATATAGTGGAAGGACATCTTGAGTAAACGCAAAAGAGATGGCATATTTCCAAATGTTTATTGCGTGCCGTACAATATTTTCCGACCGTTAGGTCATTCTCAAGAGATGACTCCTATCCCTTTTCCTCAACATTCCCCCTCTACTTCCCACCCCCACTCATCCAAATAGGATAAATACAAATCCAGAAACTCACAATATCGCAGTAAACTTGAGAACGACCAAACGGTCTAAACGTGTTGTTCGGTGCGCTCTAAATTTATGGAAAAGTGCAACCTCTTTTTCATTAGTTTTTTTTAATAATTGGGAAGGTGCATCCGGATCCCATCGGTGGAAAATACATATTGTAGGATTACTATAAAGGATATTTTACCCTTTAAATACTAAACGCAATAACGGTAGACCTTAAGTGTTTTTAAAAGGAAATTTGCATATGTCACAATTTTTTCTTCGTGTATACTAAAGTAATTTGCTTTCGCTTCACATAACTGCCAAAATGAAAAAAAACATCAATCGAGCCCTTTTTGAAAAAATAATTTTTTTCATATTTTGATGAAAGGCTGAATTAAATATCTTGTCGTGAAAATTAAAAAATAATAATTTCAACAGATGAGCAAAGCACTCCATGCAGTACTGAGTTAGGTCGTTTTACTTACGTGCAAAATATTTTGTTACTAATAATAAAACGAAATACTTCACAATTATTTTCCAAAAGCATAACCTCGCGTCAATGAAGTAGTATACAACCGGTTATGCAACGCACAAAAACGGCTAATTCTTCAAATGAAATCCTTTTCACGTGTGCAAAACACGATCATTGACGCACGGTAATGGGTTAAAAAAATAGTATTCCTCCAGTTAAGTACGCTTCAAAATTCCACAACCGAGGAATTGTAAAAAAATGGAACTGAAAATGAAGGTTAAAAAAACTGATATAGAATCCTGAATGCAGGGATTGTGCGGCAGAGGCCGCGGTTGACACATACCAAAGGAACTCGCTCAAGCAATATGGGGAGTGACAGCAAGGGGGAGGAGCATGCATCTTCATATTACTTTGAGAGCCGTGAAAGGAAGGCATGAGCCAGGGGTTGTCCCGTCACCAGTCACGAAAAAATAAGACGTGGGATTTAAAAGCATCTAAAAAAGAAAATCACCATGAAGTTGGGAACGCTACTATGGTAACGCAGCTCAGAAATTATTCACGACAGCACTTTAAAAGCCGTTTGCCGTATGAAAAGGCCGTCTTGAGATATTTTCACGGGTTGATTGATCTTGAAAACAACGCTGATGACACACAAGAAAATGAGAAATTCGGAAGATGGCGCACGATCTAAAATTTTTAATACACATTTATCGTCTTAGTTTTTAGGTTTATTTCCGCCAGTAATTAGAATCGACTCATTTCCCTCCGCAGTTGAAAATTATTTTAAAATCAGTTTCGCCAATGACAAGTCATAAATCGCACAAGTTCCATAAGTGCACTCTATATGTCGACAAATGGAATCTACGTCAATTTGTAAATATGCACACATGATTTTTTACACACACACTTGAACTCATTCACGATAGACGTTCGATGCATCAGCACCATTTAGATTAAAGGCAATAATCGCCAAAGGCTGATATATAGTACTGCATATTTACTACTGATATACTACAAATGCGAATTTCCTAAATATATTTCAACAAAAATATATTTTTTCAGTTCTGATACGGCCTTAGTGACGTCCGGGTAGAGTCGTTGACTGCGAATCCGAAGGTCGCGGATTCGAGACCCGCCTGGATCAGTTATCTTTGCCCAGGGCAATGATGTTCTTGTTTCTAAAGAAGTTAATTGTTGAGAGCTTACACTAAACGGCCATGGAGAGCTGTTTTTGAGGTATGTGGAAAAAATAGGCTGATTATGAAGTGTTGAAAATCACTAAAAAATAAAGTTTCAATAATTAAGAATGAAAGAAATTTTGCTTCTTCCACAAGTTTATTTGTACTAAACTTGTGGAAGAAACAAATTGTCTTTCATTATTAATATGGAGCCCTTCCACCACGTACGTGCTTAAAATTTTGATTTAGTTTTGATTTAAATTTTCAATAACTTACAACATGTTAACTAGAGAACCAATCGAAAATGGTCATAAGTATTTTCTAATCATGCCCGCGATTGGCTGGCGAAAATAAACTTCGGTGACACCCATCACGTCACCAATTCCAACAAGGCATTTCCCGTGCATAGGAAGGGGGAGGAGGAAATGAATAGTGATGTCAGCACCCAGGGTGGCTTTTAATGCATTATGACTCTTCGCAGGAGTGGAAAAGGAAAATAGGTGGGGTGCGCTGCAAGGCTTAATGTGGTCAAGCCTTAGATGGGGGGAAGCAGAGAGGCGGAAGAAAAGAAATGCAGGAAATGGAATGGAGAGAAAATGGGAGGGGTGGAGGAGGGGAGGGGAGTTTTGGCGAAGAGGGGATGGGGTGGGAAGGGGAGAGGTCTAAGACGGAGGCGACGCACAGTGGTCCGGATCGCGAAAAAGTTGGACAAAAATCAGATTTTCGTTGGATGTCTTTAAAAATTGCTCCCTATATGTTTTTGGCGAGCTATTTTCATTTCTGCAGTTATTTTTAAGAAAAAACTATTATTTCATGCGATATCGTGGAACTTTAACTTATTAAATGGCTAATTGTAACGCTGACTGCATAGATAAACGGTAATCATGATAAAATATGAAAATAAATGATAATTAGTTGTATAGAATGAGTTAATGATCTTTAAAATTAGTCAATAGAAAAAAAACGGCTAAAAGTAGGGTTTTTGGGTGCATTGACTTACGTTAAAGAGGTGCGATTTCCAGATTTCGTGAGATTCTTCTGTATGGACTAAAAAGTAATTACTAAATAAGTGTCAAAATAGTATTTAAGTGGCTCTTTTATTCTCATAAAAGCATGGTTAATTCCTCATAAATTTACAATTATGTATTTTAATTTTTCAGCATCAGATTCTTCTGAATCCCACCCATCCTCCTCTTCTCATTCACTCGAAGAATTTTGAGACTCTTGCAAGACCAAGAGATCACGAACCTCCTGCGGAAGATCTTTAAGGCCCCGGCATTTGTTTAGTTCAGTTCTTAATGTGCTAATAAAAGGATCCGATATTAGGATCAGTCTCCGGAAACTATCCTCATTAGTGTGAAGTCGAGATATTTTTCTTGCGTGATGCTCGCGATATATTCTAATGTCTTTATTGCGAGATTCCTGGGCCTCCTCCGACAGTTCTCCAATAGGAAGAAGAGCCGACTCGATGACATCTGCACCATGTATTAACACTTTGTGCACAGTGGGTGGCATGTAAAACCAACCATAATGTCTCACAAAATTTTCCGCTGTATCCATACAGAACTTTTGAAATTTTACTGAATCTATCAAAAATCCGCAAGACAACCTTAAAATTGTAAATGATCGTAGTTTTTCTCGGCGAATCGAATGAATAAAATCTTCTCGGGTTAAGCACTGGGTCAGGCTTTTTGAGGCCAAAAAGCCTGACCCGGTGCTTAACCCGAGAAGATTTTATTCAACCTTAAAATTGTTGAGAAGTGAAAGATTAACTCTTCCTCTACTCCTGAAAATTAATTAACTATGTTATTTCATGTGAAAAGTACTGCATAAAGCAATAATAAAAAGATGTTATATTGCAACAATGAAAAGAAAGCATTCAAAAATATTGACCCTCGCCAGTAATTTCAGCCGATAGGCGAGAATTTTTGAAGAAGCGCCTAGCTGAGTTTTCATCACTGGATGTACCATATTTTGGCTTCAGCACATCAACTAAAAGGCCCATTCTCTTTTTAAATTCGTAGGTACCAATTAAAAAATAAGACTACTAGAACAATATCCCACGGAAGCCCATATCACCATTAGAATACAAGGAAAATACGAACCTGAGGTGCTTTGAAGGTTGCGAAATACAACATCAGGGAAATCAACAATTTTATCCAACCAAGTGCAATTCCTCTTCAAAAAAGAAGAGTTTGATCGCGAACTAGCTCGCCATCTTCTCTCGTTGGAATAAAAAAAATTTCATCTTTAAAAAATTATTAAGCTCTAGTTTTACCTCTTCGTCTCCGTGTAATCTGAAACAACTCTCAAGATATGCATTCAAAATCCTTTTTCAAGCATCCATGGTTTTCTCTTTTTTCTTCAGCATTTGTTCGTGCAGTTTACGCCGCGTAAATGCCCATGACATTGTTGACAGTCAACAATAAAAAACACAGGTTTGCAAAAAGCTACAAAACAGTCTTCTTTCTAAAAAGTTTAAATATCAAATAAAAGGGAAAATATGAAAAATTAGAGCGGTGCCTCGTCTCAGACCAATTTAAAAAAACGGAAACAAGAAACGGAAATAAATGAAACATAGTATACCTGCTCCATAATCCTTATTTATGTGGTTGTCAGGAACTAATAAATCACTTAATCACATTTTTTTTAGTTATCACAACACTATGACTTCTTTGCGAGATCACTGTAAATCACAAAAACTGTAGCCAAAATAGGACTTCGCAATTAGTGATGGGTATGTGTTCACATCGACAGAAAAGTTGAAACTGAAGGGTACCAAAATGTTTCGACCGAAATTTGGATGGGGTTAAAAAGAGGAGTAATATTTACCAATGGAAATGTGGGTATATCCCCTGGATAACTTGTTGGGGTAGGATTGGACCCCGTAAAGAAAATGTGAAATGTTTGGATTTTGAGCGAAAATACATACTAGCGGCGGACCTGCAATAAAATCCGTCCAAAAGGAAGCGGGTGGAGGGTAAAGACCTCATCTATTAACACGCGCAGCTTCACTTGCAAGCCAGACCGCCCCTAGAAAACCAATAAACTCAAGTTGGGTGGTGCACCAAGTGGCAAAATAGCAAAATGACAAAAGATGGCAAAATGTCCCGACCAAAGACCCCTTCCCACTTCCCTGAGGTCCGACACGTGTTCGGGTAACGGGTCTCTTGCCCGTTCGGATTGAAAGAAAGGGAAGGCGGTTGTGGGTTTTCCGGTAGCAGTGAATGTAGCCTGTCGTATTTACTTCAATCTATTACCAAATTGCGATTGAAGTCGTTCTGAGAAGCGATCGACGAAAATATTTTATCTCCTCTCCCAGCGTCCCAACTGCGCTTAACCTAATTCAAATTGTTTCGAAATTATTCTATTGGTCCACACACAGATAAAGTTTGGATGATTACAAAGTATAAAATAGGTTTTAAAATGCTAAAATTCTTATTTTTGTGATTCTGGCCCATGAAACATTGGGAGACACATTTTACCATGTGCCTACACTGCGCTGATGCTAGCGTGTCGACGCTCACGTCTACCGCGGCTAGGAACATAAATCGTTGTTATTCGCTGACTCGCACAGATTTGCAGCTGATTTCTTTACTAATATCTTTATAATACTGTACTTTATTGTCACCAATAGCCAAATTTGCGCAAATCGACGTCACTTTTTTTATAACTCAACATTTATGCGAATTTTTCCGAAAAAAATTACTCCCCTTCAAATAATTCTATAGCAATCATCAACATCTCTATAAGGTTGAAATATATATATTATGACAGTGCAATGTCTATATTACTATAGTGCAAAGTTAGTTTACGAATATAATTGGCGGCGTAAAGCCAAAAATAAATCTAAAATGCGTAATTTTCGAAAAAACGGAACAATCAAGTTTCCATTAGAAATAGTGCTACTTTGACGCAATATATCTAAGCGAGCAATTTTTTTTATAAAAAAGTAAGCATGAAAGGTGATATCCCAGACATATTACTACATAACTTCTACAGTCAAAGTGAGTTTCAAGAAAGTCGAAAAAATGATTTTTGTCCACCTTTTTCCGGATCCGGACCACTGTGCGACGCGTCGTCTGACCCGCTCGAAGCAATCACATTCCACGTTCACTAACTTAATCAACGCAAAGGTTGGTGCGGATTAGCAAGGGTAAGAGATTCGAACATCATCTCTAATTGACGTGTAGGAAAAAAATTGCGTTGGAACCATCATATCACCTTTTGAAATCCGGGTAGAAAGAAAAATAGTTTTGGAAAATTCCACGAGCAACTTCTTCATTATTAGGATTACTTCTGCTTGGAATCCTCGTATGATATGCAATTGATTCGAATTTTTCCACAAATTTCTCAGCGGAACCCTGTGTAATTTTGAAGAAGAGCCGAATGAGCCAGCAAGATGCTGAGTATAGTTTGACCAATCACAGGCTCAACTCGATGAAATGGAGCTCATATAATATCAAAATCTCTAAATAATAAAATAAATAATATACACTATCCCTAAAAGTCAACCACAAACTTTCATTATTTTGTGATTCAATCCGCAGGTTGGTTTGATTAGGTAAGGATAGAGCTCACCTCGGACTAAGCCACAGTAATTTTAAATTACATATTAGGGGAAAGGGGGCCAGATCTTTTCCCTCAGCCACCACGCACTTCGAGTAAATTTATTTTGAGGTGACGAAAGGCTTCCCTTGGAAATTGAATCCAGGACCTCTCCCTCAGCAGCCACGGCGCTCTATCAACTGAGCCACCACGCTCCCTAAATTATAAGCATTTAGATAAAAGCAGTTTGTCTTTCACAAATGATATCCATTGATGCTATACAGCAAAGCTAAGGCACTGCATAGAATGAGGGCAATTGAATTTCATACTTCATTACCGAAGCTGTATTAGCCGCTGGTTCGCTATATTCGTGAAACTAGCATCACCTGACCAGCAAAATTGTCACGTAACAATGACGCCTAACTAGCGCCATTCTCGCGCAATAAACTTTATCTTACTTCAATGACAGCACTCCATGCTGTATATGATATTTTTTGCACTGCAGCTACTTTACTGCACACTGTATATGCAATCGACTCAAAAAGTACCATGGTGACGTGCCGAGGCCTTATAAATTTAATACTCATGTCTTCATTAGCACAAAAAATAAAAAATATTCATGAACAGAAATTAAAAGGAGTCTATACTTCACTGCTAAGTCATTAAGAACTTATCAGCAGGTTATATCATTTAAATATATAATTTTAGCAATATTTTCCATTTTTATATACCCCATTACAATACTCAAAATACAATAAAGTACTAAAAACCAAAACATCATAGAATGCAAAGTAAAAATTTATACTTGATGGCAATATTTGTAAATTTATCCATACTTCAACTAAAGAAAATTATTATATTTTGAATAATATCACTACTCATTAAACCATCCCCTACTTTTTACCATTATTTCGTTTCTTGTTGTAATTTTGCTTCAATTACGAGGTATCTGATTTATTTTTTTAGATACTACCAATTTGAATGTGTTATTTCCATACCTTGTACTTTGCTAAGGTATTTTGTATTATAATAATAAGAAAATATTTTATATTATTATCACGATTCAATTTAAGGTAAAAGAACTTTAAATAAATTACTTACCATAACGATATTTATACTTTAGTCGTAACCAATATTGGTCCCGTAACTAGACAAAAATCGCTATAAGTGCCTACGTAAAAATTCGTACTTTCAAACGATATTTACAGGAATTATAGACAGGAAAAATCCCAAAATATTTGTTATCGATCCATGAAGTACAACATTCGTAGCATACTTTGATAATAGTCATAAAAAAAATGATGTTTCATTTATTTCGCGGAGGAAACTCCAAAATGTGGTCAAGCTTTGGTCGGGGGAGAAGCAGACAGGCGGAAGGAAGAAGGCGAGGTAGGAGATGGACTCGAGAGAAAATTGAGGAAACGGAGGCGAGGGAGTTGGTGTAAGAGGGGTGGATGGGAAAGGATGAGGTGCTGGGGGAGACAAGTGGCATTAAAAGGGGACCAGTGGCCACACGTAGAGGGGGTGGGGCTCAGATTGGAGGGGTTGAAAGTGCTGCCCTAGGCCTCAATCACATACGGGAGGGAAGGAGCAGGCACGGAAAAGGGTCTCCGGGGAAATAACGCCCAAAACATCTCAGGGATAATAATCACGCGAGGAGCACATGCTTAAGCAAATGACAGCCAAAGACTCAGATTTCAAATTATGGGATCAGAAACAAATGCATGAGTCGAGATAGAAATTGGAAGGAAAGAATTAGAATAAAACGAAAGATTGACACTTTTGAAGGAAAGCACTGACGTTGTTGGTCTTTCATACCTCCGCCGCCGTGATTCATCGAGTGGACGAGGCGTTGCGCTACCTTCGACTCGACGTTACCTGATCACGAGGAGCTTGCAGCATGATCAGACGATGCAGTTGACGCTAGTCAAGTAAATATTCTCAATTCCTACTTCGCTACTTCCTCGATCATCATCAAAAATCAGCTGGGGTTTTAAGACCTACATCGGCAACAGACGTCATGTACATTTTCCGGATAACCACCAGTTCGACAGCAAGTTCAACAAAAAAAGCAAGTGGGAATAAACAAAGTTGATTGATCTGTTTTTTTATACGCGATGGTCCACAATACAGCGCCATTAATTGTTGAACTTAGCATTTTAACGTTAATACCATGAAATTTCTGTATACGTGTGCATTCTTTGCGTGGCTGGCGGAGAGAAAAGACGATTGAAATTGATTAAACAGAGGAAACAGGAACTTTGTAGCTGGATGAGAAAAGATAATAAAATTGCTGAAATTCATGATAGAGGAAAGGGCGTTGCGCAAGGAGGAAAAGTGTCAGGAAAGAGTGGAAGATGAGTAGAATAAACTATGGATGAGAGCGGGAATGAATAATTCATGAGAGTAGTTAAAAAAAAAAGGAGCAACAAGAAATAGTGCACAAACCTAGCAACAAAACCTAAGGGATAATCGTTACTCATAAAATTAATTTCGTATAAATATAACAAATTACTGGTACTCAATAGATAATTCAGCGGTTGTCGATCAATGAAATACATCGAAATATGTTCAAGGTAAAACAGTACCGTGAGGGACAGAAAAAAGCACGACTCTGTTCAAAGATCTTACCAGAATAATAGGAGAGGGGAGGCACGTAACATGTGCAAAAGGCGTGTTACAGGTTTTAAAAGACATAAAAAATACAGAATTATGAGCAATGATTAATGCTGAGGTGAAGTAGTGGATTACTCGTCTCCGGCAGAATTTCAACATTAACATCTATTCAAATTTTTATCACATACTTCATAATTATGCTCCGACTGAACCCTCATTCTGTTGCCAACACATTCCTTTGTTTCATCCCATCATCACTCTTTACGTAAGCTGAAGCGGTGGGTACCGTTTCCTGAACAAGCGTTTTCCGACTACCTGACTAGGGCCTTAATTTGGAACACCTTCCTCTGAAAGAAACCATACCTTCAACCTTTCCCCGAAATTTTAAAGAAACTACCAACATCTTATTACTCTTTCCCCATATAAAAAATACATTCCCTATAATTATGATGCAAAATTTCTTACCTTAGCTTTTCCCTTCCAACCACTTTACAGCCTATAAAAGGAGAAGATAAGGCGTTATCGCCAAAATTAAACGCCTAAAATTTATTTGCATTTTAAAATTGTTTAACAATAATATTCGATGCAATAAAACGCATTATAGATACGTTAATGGACGGAAATGTTTAATGAAGAAAAAATGAATGGCATATACTTATCACAATTTCCGTGAAAACTCTATCGAATTCATGGTAACAAATGCGATTGAGGCGCCACTTATTGTTAGCTATAAAACATCAAGAAATTCACGGAACACGAATAACGATTTTCCATCGGGGAATAAAATTTTCTATAAGTCGAATGGCAAAATTAAGACAAATCCTTGACCCACCACCACAACAAGAATGACGCGTGAAAATGAGAAAATAGCTAAGAAGAAATAGGCCTTCCTGTAATATACAGCCTTCCAAAGACTCGCTATGAAGAATCGGTATCGAGTATCTTATTACTAAATAATCGCACTGCCGGAGAAATACCACCGGCACACGAGCACACCTGACCTCGAGAGTACGCCTGCCAACATATCAACCACAAAAATCCCACGAGAGCTGCATGAAATCGACACAAAACCTAGCCGTAAAACGCATACAAAATAACCAGACCACACCATAAGATAGTAAGAGAAAATTCAGTGGAAGAGAACAAAAAATTAAGAAATTCACGCTACACTTCGTACAAGTTTCTTAAAACTCATGGTTGAATGAATACCGCATATTTTTCACTCGAACGACACGTCCTGTGGAATATTCAGATGCTGCTAGTTTATGTGAACAATCTTAGCCGTTGACCAAATGTATAATATGTTGCACTGAATTGTTGAGGCCTTTACTTTGTAGAATTCCATTATATGGTTGGAAGGAAATTACTTTGCTTTTCTACAAAACAAACACTTTATTGCCCATAATATGTTGTTAAATAAAAGGATATTAATCAGCAAAATACATTATCACTAGCAATCTGCACTTATTGTAAAACGGTGTTTTGCGCCGTACAAATAAAAATCAGTTGTTAGAAAAAATACATAACTAATTCGTGAAATAAATATTGCTATTAATGGGTATAAACTAAGA
This sequence comes from Ischnura elegans, assembly GCF_921293095.1. Lineage (NCBI taxonomy): Eukaryota > Metazoa > Arthropoda > Insecta > Odonata > Coenagrionidae > Ischnura > Ischnura elegans. The sequence goes on from NC_060248.1 coordinate 18,990,344, forward strand.
AATGTATGGTTTGACTTTAAACTTAAAAGCAACTTGTATTATAACATATATGTTAATCGCAGAAAGATCGGACATATATTAAGGATACTTTTTGATCTTCCGATTTTTTACTTATAGACGAATAATTATTGCACGAAATATTTTTCAGAACGGGAAAAAACGAAATCAAGTCAATATATTGGCCACTTTGGGTACACCAAGTAAAGTGGCACCAGGGAATATAAACAAATAGCTTTTGAAATAAAAGCGCTTCGGAGTGATGGGCGGAGTGAATTCAATCACGAAACATTCGCGAGGAATCAAATTCAGTCTCGTCGAGAGAGAACGAAAGAGGTAGCGGCGCCAAAAGTATTCATTGAGAAGAACGTTTGAAGCCCGCGAATGCCACGATTGAGGACTGCTACCTCCACGAAACGATTCCCCGCGCAGAAAAAGATAACGGGGACGGGGCGAGGACCTCTTGGCAAACACGGCCCCTCCCCCTCGCCTTCCCTCCACCCCTCGATATCCCTCCCTCGCAGAAAACGATTGTCTTTCCGCATTCTGCGAGTCGCTGCTCCTCCGACTTCAAAGGCATTCCTCCCCTGCGAGAAAAAAATGAAAATGGAAATTGAAAGACCTTAAAATCTTTGTTTCCCATGAGTAGTCAGAAGGCGTGCGACCCATTCTCTTCACTCCCTTCCTTCCCCTCTCCCTTTCCTTCGGGTCGCACCTCTGAACGTACGCTTGGGGGATTTCATCCAATTCTCGCTACGACGAAGGAGAACACAAACTAACATCAACTTCTGCACAGAAAAGGAAGGGCGAATAAATAAATGGGTGACAGGCCACAGCTACAGTTGAAGTCGAAGAGTTCATTCATAAAAAGGTTACGCAGAGAAACTAAGTAAGTTACATTTTTATTGAAATACCAAAACATTTCCCTCTTATTGCCATCTACAGAGTACAAAATATGAGGACTTCAGCTCTTCATCTGCTCGGAAAATGTATATAATTGCTCACTTTTTGAAGCAGACTCCAGCGATGACCCCGACTAATTCTTGTAACAATGAAATCACAAACAAATAATACTGCCAAAATACGAGAAAAGCGGCTCGCTGAGGGAGCAAGTATGCTGTGAATATACTGGCACTACCGTAAGTTACAAATGTCCGAATACAGTGTTCTCGATTTCATGTTCTCGCGATAAATTTATAACGCAAACGCTCAACACAGGAAACCGGCGCGGCGCGGCGCACAGCTCTGAGACCGGGATGATACTGAACCGTAGACGATGATGAAGACGTCTCGCAAGCGGAGACGAGTCGTTCCCCTACCCTCCCAACAACCCTTGGAATGAGTCATCGCCCAGTGACGTAGCGAGAAAAGCCGAACCATTCTGGGACTCGTATCTCATCGGAGAGAAAGCACAGGACAACCGCCCACAGTGGGGCATCACGCAATCATATTAGGGGCTCGACACCGATTAAAGGAAAACCCACAAAGGAATGGTGCATCTACATATGCATACTGCCCTGCAAACTGCCACTATAGGAGTGTGGCGAGGGGTGTAGGAAATAAAAATGAAATTCTGCAACGAAGTACCTCCTAGCATTTATTTTAGTCCTTGCTTGCACGGGGAAAAAGGAATTCCCATACCTATCCGTTCGGCAAAATATATCTCTTGATTTATCGTTTCTGTTGGAATTTGAAATAAAGTGGGGTTCTATTATGATGACCTCTGTATCGCTCCGAGAGATACCTAACCTCAATAGCTCAAGCAATCCATGACTTGCGGGCAGCCTCCGAGTCTTTATCGGCTCCCAGCCTAACTCGTTTACCATCTGCGTAACGCTTCCTCCACGCCGGTAACAGTTGGTATGGTATTTGGAGGAGGCAACCGACAGCTAAGGTCACTTGCGACATGTATGAAGAGCGGGTAATGAACGGTGGAGAGAAACCCGGCGTCGGCATTAGCCCGCTCTTATCGAAAGTCGCCAAGGGGACCACGGCTTAACGTCCCATCCGACGGACGGAGTGTTGCGCTAGAAGTATCTACATCTACATCTACATAATACCCTGCGAGCCACCTATAGGGTGTTTGGCAGGGGGTGACCAATCACCAACATGCAGCATGCAAGAGGACCGCCACATGCACACCACACAGTCAAAGAAATATTACGCACACTAGAAAAATGTACATGCTTATTCATAAAAAAATTGCTAATGGTTAGTAATTCCTAGAGCAAATACATGCAAGGTTAGAACTATGAAAAAACATGCCATGAGTGATCCTAGCGAGCGACGCCATTAATCCTATCAATTGAGACAACGTTGCTATCCTTAATGGTACGAGGGAAGAATGACATTTTAAATCTCTCTGTTTTGCAGTCTATTTCTTTTATTTTTTTCTCATGATCGCGTCTACTATAGTACGATGGTAAACGAAGGATATGCTTCACGTCGTCTGAGAAAATATTATCTTCGAGTTTCCTAAGTAAGTTAAGCCTATACTTCGATCTACGCTCCTGTAAAGATTCCCATCCTAACTCGTTTAACATACTTGAAACGCTGCACTTTTTGTCGTAACAACTCATCACAAATCTGGCCGCCCTGCGCTGCACTCGATTAATTTCACCTATTAGTCCTACCTTGTAAGGGTCCCACACGCTAGCAGCATATTCCAAGTGAGGCCTCACTAGAGTCAGGTAGCTTATTTCTTTCACCTTTTTTGGGCATTTACCGAGAATTCTTTTTACAAATCCAAGTTTACGGTTAGCTTTCCCGCATACTTCACGTATGTGCTTACTCCACGAAAGATCCCGGGTAATGGTGACCCCTAAGTATTTAACGAATTCGGTATTTGGTAGTGGAATCCCGTTAGCGGTGTAGCTCCTTCTTGAAGATATATCCTTTTCCCAAAAATTCATCACCATACTCTTTTCAAGATTTAATTCTAACTCCCAAGTACTGCACCAGTCATTTACGGCAACGAGGTCCTTTTGTAATGCTAATCTAACGCGAAGGTCGTAAATTTCACGGTATACCACTACATCATCTGCGAAGAGGCGGATTTTGCTTGTGACCACGGTGGTTATATCGTTAATGTAAAGAAGGAACAAAAGAGGGCCGATAACACTTCCTTGGGGTACGCCTGAGGTAACTTGAATTGTATCCGAGCTAACTCCATCCAAAACAACTCTCTGTTCGCGATCCTTTAGGAAATCTTTTATCCAACCAATAACGTGTGTATCTATGCCGTATGCTTCCAACTTTTGAATCAGCTTTAAATGCGGAACCTCATCGAATGCTTTTCTGAAGTCTAAAAATATGGCGTCGACTTGAACATATCTGTCACCCGCGGATAAGATATCGTGAACGAAGAGAGCAAGTTGAGTTTCACAAGATCTCCCTTTTCTAAACCCGTGCTGCTCTTTTGCTAACAGATTTTGGCTATCAAGATGAGCCATTATCGAACTGAAAATAATATGTTCCAATATTTTGCAAGAAATGGAAGTAAGTGAAATTGGACGGTAGTTACTAGGCTTTTCCCTATCCCAAACTTTAAATATAGGCGTGACGTTCGCTGTTTTCCAATCGTTAGGGACTGTGTGTTCTGCTAGAGATTTTTCGAACACTATCTTCAAGTAAGGCGCTATCTCTGACGCTGATTCCTTATACACTCGAGCTGGAATGAGATCAGTGCCTGTCGATTTCTTTGGATCAATAGAGCTGAGTTGTTTTTCTAAACCACTGTTTGAAATACAGATAGACGGCATCTGCTCTTGGTAGAGTCGAGGTTGAGGTGTTGACATATTGGTCGTGAAATTAGAGAAGATACTATGGAAAAAGTTATTTAAGAGATTAGCTTTATCTCGATTGTTCGTCACTCTTTCGCCACGTTCATTAAGGAGTGAAGAGACTGTAGCGCAATTTCCCTGTACCTACCTCACATATGACCAGAAAGCCTTAGAGTTGTCATCTAAATATTCGCCCAATATTTTTGTTTTGAATTCACTCAACGCCTCCCTAAGTGTTTTTTTCGTCTCTTTTTTCAATTTTTATAATCTTCACGCATTTCTTGTATTTTCTCACAGGTAAGTCCCGCATGTATCTTTTTTATTTTAGCGTGAATTGCTCTCTGTCGCTTAAGAGCTTTACCGACTTTAGCATTGTACCATCTCGGTTCAGTATTAAAACGTTTTAACTTACTGGGAATCGTTTTATCCACGGCTTTCTGCATAATACTAATGAAATTCTTCCATGCTTCGTTTACCCCAGAATTGACAGTGGCGTCTTTAAAAACAGTGAATGAGTTCGTCAAGTACTGCTTTAACCCTTCAAAATTCGCTTTATGGTATAAATAGACCCTTATTCTTGCCACAGGTTTTCTATCGGAGACGATACGAAACTTTCCATGCACTGCCTTGTGGTCACTTATACCAGCCACAGCCTCAGTTCTGATAACGCACTCTGGAATATTCGTTGCTAATAGGTCTAGTATGTTGTTACCCCTGGTCGGTGTATCTACTAGCTGAGTCAAGGAATTGGAATAGAATGAGTAAAGCAAAGTTTCGCACAGGTCCTTGTCTTTCCCTCCATTTTTAAAGCAGTATTTTTCCCAATCGATAGATGGAACATTAAAATCGCCGCCAATTATGACACTACTACGATTTTTTTGAGAAGTAAAACGTCTTATCTGGTTATCTAACTCCAAAACTGAATCTATGCTTGAATCTGGTGGTCTATAATATGCGCATATAAAGTACCTCTTAGCTGAGCATTCGATTGAGCACCAAACACTTTCCAATTCACTATCTCCAAAATTCTCGGCTATGCTTTTGATCTCATCCTTGACGGCAATGAATACTCCTCCTCCTGTTCTCGTTTTACGGTCCTTTCTGTATATGTAATATGATTTCGGGAAGATCTCTCGGTCGTGTATTTCATCCGATAGCCAACTTTCAGTTCCTATGATTACATCAGCTTCTGTATTTAGAATTAAATGGTGGAAATCAGCAACTTTGTTCTTAATACTACGGCAATTTACAACTACGATCGATAAAGCTTCTTTTATGCACGGTTTTGTGGACTTTCCTGATAATTTAAGTTTCTCATTGCATGCTATATTTGATTTTTGTGATGCTCTATCACTATTTTCACTAGGGCTATTTTGACGTTTTGAACGCTTTATTGCTGTTTGGACGGAACCTTTGACCCCACGATTTACTATACCCATATCTACCCTACACTCTGCCCTACTCACTAACCTAAAAAAGGCCTACAATGCTCGAAGATTCTACTCGCTACACACCTCGCTGACTCGGCCGTGTAATGAACTCCCGAACGATCCAGAGTGTTCCGACACGATTGGATTACCGGCCGCAGATCAACGAAGGAGGCTCCGATATCCTTGCAGCCTCTGATTTATGCCTTCCACTCGGCTCCAAATCAGGGGTCCACGATCGATCCTCGGGACAAGACTACAGATCGAAAGCTCCATGCCGACCCCAATGGTCCCACCCACCCGCTTCACTTCGGCATTCAGATCCCGATCCAGATCCTCCATGCAACACTAAAGCGAGAACTGGGTAACCTTTGAAAATTCTCTGCCACCGCCGGGATTCAAACCTGGGCCCATGGGGTGCGAAGCCAACACACTAGCCACCACGCCAACCCGATCTCCCGCCAACGGGATCGGGATGAGGTGTTTGGGACATGGGTGCACGGGGAATAAAATGAGGACCGCGTTTAGTAGACAAGTTAATAATTTTAATTCAGCCAAATCGCAAAAATCCAGAACCAAAATTTATGACTACGGAGAAGTTACCATGATCATAAAGAAATCTAGTCATAAAATAAATGAAACTTAGCCGCAGACAGCAAGATTCTTTCAAATAACCGATGAAGGCTTAGTAAAACTAGCACATATTCCGTAGAAATGCTACACGTAAAGTTATTCGTCAATACCCTAAGAGCCACGAGGATAAAACTTTGTCAACCATCACAATTAATGCTGAATCACACTATCATTTTTCACGTGTAAGTCTAGCGATCATTACAGCTATGCTTTTCAATCACGGGAAAAATGATCGCTTAAGCCATAAAGTTCTATAATACACGTTAATTTGAGGCGACCATTATATTTTTCCTATTTTGATTATCATTTGTGTCACCAAAATATTCGTTTGTCCTCGTTCACTAATTCGCTGCCGGCGTATTTCACATACGTGTCCAGTGATGGAAAACACAACGGCAATAAATGATGGAAACAGGGACGATGATCTCTATCATTCTGCCATTCCTTAAAAGATGACGTCCGAGAGTTATCATTCGAGCTGTGAAAGCCGCCATCCCTGAAACTTTTGAGCATGCGATTCCGGCTTCCGACAGTAACTCACGTGTGCAAGGATTTCGGCAAGCGCTGAGCATTGGCACAGCCAGCTGAGAAACGCAGCCACAAAATCAGGCTGAGCAAGTGCCGTGGAAACTCACCTGAAAATAGAGAAAAAGAACAATTTAAACACTTTCACTCACATACCATGAGATATTAAACTTTCACGCACTATATTCATGATAAATGTTTCCTTTCATTAACCCTTATTCAACTACAACATCGATTAATAACAATAAATTACAGAAAAACTAAAAATAAATACATTTTGAATGAATTCGACCCTCAGTTCAACCGAGCAACAGCCGGGTCATACCTCCATGCATCAATAATACTCCGGGTAGAGCCCTCTCTCCCAGTAAGGAGACAAAGGTAACTTTTCTTATAAAAAAACATTACGATACATTCTTCAAACATTGCTTTGCATAATAATAGCAAGCCAAATTGTAATTTTTTGAGATAAGATAAACTATACAAGAATATAATAATACTAGATAATTATTTCTGCGACAGCTTTAAAAAAACACGTCCTTTGGAAAATTTTACAAAAATATAATATATTTAAATGATGTCACCTGGCTCAAGTCCTTAACGACTTAACGGTGCACTAAATATTCCTTTAATTTTATGTGTATGGATATATTGTATCATTTGCGGTAATAAAGACTTTATTTTTGATTCATTTTCTTAAATTACGACAAGAAAATGACAAATGAAACATTTATCGAGACTTTGTTGATCCTAACCGTTATTTTCTAGATCTAATCTACACTCACTCAAGTATATTTTTCCAATTTGTTATGATAATAAGAAAAATTGATGCATTCAATGTACACTATCATTGTGGGTAGGAAGAAATAATAGAACTTTCGTTTACGGCTGAGGAAAAAAGGGAACTAGAAATGAGAGTTCTTAAAACGAAAGCTCGCTTGAGCGGCCGACGGCGGGCGATATTTTTTTCAACTCCAGACACTCAAGAGTGTAGGTGAAACGGCGACAGCGGAGTGAAACCATTCATGCTATTCGAAAAATGTCATTAAAAACTCGTTCGTGCGTGAAAATGTGAGGGAAACCTCCTTCGGCGGTCCACAAGCTAGATTAGACACAAAAAATGCGACACAAAGTGGAAATAAACACACAAGGTGCACTAGACGTATCCACCACCATCGAGTGTCAAAAAAAAGACGGAAACGAATCATTAGGAGACCAATTAGTCGCACGTGTAAGCTGCTGCAAATGATAAAAAGTGGCGCTTGGATTTCAAGCACTTCTGGCACGAATGAAAGTCTAGTCCGTTCTGACAAAAGAGAACAGTTCAATTAATTTCCTTACATCCCAGACTTCCAACGGCCTCCTATAATAAGTTGCCATTGAATCTTAATACGCTTCAAGAGCTAAAGGATGATCAAAGTCGGGTTTTCAAATTCGAGTTCTTTTTTAGATTAATTTTCACGTTTAACTTCACCTCTTAATCTATTAGACATAATTTTCATCAATTTCATGCCTAAATTTGTATAGCACTGCCAACCACCGTTGCGCGCACAATAATCAAGAAATTGAAGTTCCAACAACTTATGTCAACAGTAATCACAAGAACAGAAAACCTTACATCAATATCCTGCAGGGAGAAAGACAGGGCCTTCAGGACTGCGGATTCTTTTAATTTTAGCACAACCTTTCCATTAAAAACGAGTACGAACATATACGAAATACAAGAGAAGAGATGTTCATTTATGATCAAATTTAGCATCATGTTTAAAAATACTCTTAAACTTGATTTATATCAATGAACTACCCGCAATTCTAAAATGTAGCCACCCACAATGCCGTGCATAATATCATAGTGTAAGTATTTTCTTACTCTATGATAATATTCACGTCATTTTGGTTCCAACAACTTATGTTGAAAGTAAAATTTACAAGAACAGAAAACGGATAGCCAAACAATCATTGAAATTGAGAAGACCTTTTCTCGCTAGGATTTCGCCGACCCCGGCAAACAAATGGAAATGACCCCGCTTCCTCCCTCCCCCCCCCCCCCCCCCCCCCCGAGATGCGCGGCTTCGCTTTCATTTGTCGTCGCAAGCCACCCACACTCGGAGGCCGAGCCGCTCCGGGGCCCACGATTAACGACCCTCACCGCTCGGGCAACAGTGGAAAGGCCCCCCCTGCAGCATCGTAGTAATTAAAGCTCCATTCGCCGCGGATCAGAGAACAATGGAAATTCCTATTACGGCCCGATTAAACACTGAATGCGGGAGAACAACAACACATCCACGCACGAGACCAAGCAGGCAGGCTCCATTCCACCGAGAAAAATGACGCTGATAAGGTAATCTTGATCGACAAAGTCTTGCGCACATTGACGGGCTATAAATAGTATGACAGCGTTCAACGAGGTTTGAACGTGGATTGACAAAGCATGACTATCTCGCCTTAATGTGAGCATTTATCTCCAGAGATAGCGTGCTAAGGTACTTTGAAAATGAAAATGGGGACACGAATTGAAAGTCAACTTTGATTCGCCACGGACTCGTCCGCTTCGTTACGTCAGTAAAACAAAAGGAAGACGAATCGAGTATGAGATTTTACACCTGCTTAACAAGGAAACTACACACAAATCGGCGAAATGCATAAAAAAATCTATTTGTTTTTTAATTTAGCAACATATTTTTTTTAATTACCTCAACCTCTTGGTCTATTGAAAAGATTTTCATCAATGAACTACCCAGATTTTGAAAACACAACCACCTAAAATTGCGCGCATGATACACTTGTAATTTTGGTTTAAATAGCCGGCATGAACAGTAGTTATAAGTACAGAAAATTAACTGAAACCGTTGAAATTGAATACGTTGCTGTAAAAGGCTGCAAACTTTTCAACTTCTGGACATGTGTATTAAAAATAACACGAGCAGTCGCTATTAAGTGCACCGAAGAGACGGAGCAGCACTAAGAAAGACAAGGGACTTCACCGATTCGAATTCAATAGAACAGGAATAATTTTTTTCTCGGTGAAAATTTTCATTTTTTTAATATGCTGAAAAGTGAAAGAAAATCAGGAGTACTAAATCTTCCTTTGTCTTCTTGCGTATAAAAACTACGCACTGCAGTCTTTAAACCTGGGCTTAAGTCTCGGAGAATGTTATGCAATGCATACGACCCGAGTGCTTTGTGCAACATTATTGCATATTACATATCCACTGGATATTATCCAGCAGTCTATTTCAGGTAGCTGCCATTGACCAGCAATTATAAAGCCAAAGGAAGAGAAGAAGACGTCTTGAAATCTGAAGTGGTCGCAACACTCGACACGAAATCGAAAGAATCTAGTTGGAGCTCAGGTCAAGGGAAATCGATTTTTCCCGCAAGAACTGATCCCTACATTAGGTTTTATTTTCCCCGGTTAAAACAATAGGTCCAAGAAAAACTACTTTGTTTTCAAGCCATGGCCTAGAAATATGAATGTCCATTAATTCTCAATGATACTAGTCAGAAGGACATATGACATAATACCTCAAGGGGAACGGATGCATTTCTTCTGAATAGAATATGGATCATAGGATGAAATTACGCAATACAGCTAAAAATTTCAAAATTAATTTCAGACGATATTATAGCGATGTATTTCTGCTCACAATTAACCCAAGAATGGCGCTAAAAAACCCACGCATCAAAACATTTAAGAATAATACCTTTTTATTCTACGCTATACACAAAGATTACCGCATTATGGTGAAAAAACGTTGCTTAAAGTAGAATCGAATCATCATCAATCATTGGCATTCAAATGGCGCTCTAAAAACCACGCACATGTATTACAGAAGCGAAAAAATGGTACAAATCTAAAATAGATGTGAAAAATACGCCCCACGAGTATTAACTTACATTAAAAAGTAATAGGAGAGTCTGACGTCAGCGTATGCTTCCGAAGCTGCTGGAATTTTTTTCAATGATGGCAGTAATACACTTTTATTAACGGATAGAAAACACAAGCAATTTTTCGCGACGCAATGCTAACTTTGGAGAGAATTTCAATGATGATTCGAACATAATCTATAATTGACATCTGAGCGACCAAAATATCTTGGAAACCATCGCTTCCTTATTTTGAAAATCGGGTGAAAAGTAAACCATTTTTGGAAAATTCCACGCACAACTTATATAACATAAGCATTAATTTTGCTTGGAATCTTCATATGAAATTCAATCGATTCTACTTTTTCTACAAATTTCGCAGCGAAAGCCATTGTAATTCTGTAGAAGAGTCGATGAATCCTGAAAGATGCTGAGTAAAGTATAACTAAACACGGGCTCACCTCGATATTACGTTAATACAACATACACCAAAATCTCCAAACAACAAAATAAATAATAGACACTATCCTCAAAAGTCCATCTTAGGCTTTCTCTGTCACTCATTCAGTAATTCAACCCGAAGTTTGGTTGGGTTAGGTGAGGGTAGAGTTCACCCCTCGCTAGGCCACATGAGTGAGAACTTCACAGAGTAGGGGGCAGTTTCCTTTCCCCGGAACACCTCGAGGTTTTTCTTTTGGGGATATCCGAAGGCATCAACCGGGATTAGAACCTGGGAACCCTGTATCAGTAGCCAAATGCTGACATGCTCCCACTCATAAACCCAATCCCACTCATGATCATAAACATCAAGAGCGCGAAGGGCTTGCGGGAGCGACAGAAAACTTTTAACATAGGAGTTCACCCCGATGTGTCGTTTGATTTGAACTATCAGTAAGATAAAGGGATCGTATATACCGCACCAGTTCGAGTTACCGAGAGGGAGTAAAGGGGTGGCTCCGTAAAAGAGTCGGAGAAGCCCTCAGATGCCGAGTAAAATTTTGACCAATCACGGGCTGAACTAGATATTTTGTCATAAGTCTCCAAACATTCAACGGATCAATAGACGCTTATCTAGGGAGGTCAAGCGAAGATCTTCAATATATGATCATAACAACCAAGAGCATGATGGGCCCACGTAAGCGACGGATAAAAAAAGCAAACAAACTTAGTCGATGCGTCGTTTGATCTCGTGATCCACTCGCAGCAGTAGGAGATTAAGGGATGGAGAGTAGCACAGCAGACGGAGTTACCGAGAGGGAGTAAAGGGGTCTTCACGCGACTATGCGGGTGGAAGACACAGAGGAGTGAGGGGGAGGGTGGAAAAGGGGGCAAGTGGGATTACAGTGGTTGTGGGGAGGGGGGAGGCTACAGTGGTGTTCTCACGCGCGCAACGGGAAGAGGAGAAAAATCGGGGGGAGCTACAGAGAGATAGGGGGGGATGGAAATTGGACGCAGGGGGGAGGGAGGGAGGGAGGACTGAGGGGGACACACGAAACATTGCGTGTATTGTAGTGGGCGGGGGGGAGGCAGCAGTATTAAGACATATGTGTGTCTGTGGGCACACGAATGGTTGTTGGCCGCGCCGAAGGCCCGCTTCTCACCGCTCTACCCTTTGACGGGGGCCCGCACGACGGGCGACAAAAGCACACGAGGAAGTGAAGAAAGAGGGGTGTGAGATCAGGGGGAGGAGACGTACTCCGATAGGGGGCCAACATTGGAGTCGGTCGGGGTGTGTTGGTCGTGGCACTCGCGTGAATTGGAGCCGCAGAGGATCACGGTCGAGCAGCTCAAGAGCCGAAAGGTTTGGAAACCGGGAAGTGCTAGCCGCGTACCCATTTCCAACTTATTATATTTATTTCCACACATCCCAAAAACAGCACGATGATCTTAAAAATTAACAATATACAAGCATGAACGTTATTTAGTGATTTTTCCGGGTATTCTTCCGCGTTTATCCATTTTGTAGGACAATATTTCGCAAACGTTCCAGTTGGCTTCCTCAGGTCCACTGAAGCGTCGATGCAGATAGTTGTTCATCTTATATACACCCCGTTTGCCGCCTTTTTTGCGGAGGTGTGGCCTGATTGGTCAGGATCTTTGAAGACCCTTTTCCACGCGCTGGCGAGATTGTAGCCGTCATCACGGTTGAAGTTCTTTGTTGTTTTGGCGATTTCGATTGCCTCCCTGATTATTCACGGGTAGTAGCGGCCTTCATTGTTCAATAGATAGGCGTTGTCAAAGTCAATAATGTGTGTCGGTCCACTCCATTGGTGTTCCGCCACCGCTGACTGGGTGAAATGTCTACTTGGATACAAGCATGAACATCCATGCCCTGGATAGAGCTAATTCACCCAGGCGGGACTCGAACCCGCCGCCGCCACTGGGGCCGGAAATTCAATAAGAATGTGTTCAATTAGGATGGATTTACACTGCTGGTAGATTAAACCAATATGAATGCAAAATTACTCACATAGTGTGTAGATACAAAATTATACACAGTGTGTGTCATTTTGTATTTATATACGTAAGGTTAATTGCTTGGTTTAGTCTTGATAATGATGTAGTGCAGCGAAACATGTCGACTGTAGTTTAATAATTTTTTATGTGGAAAGTGCGAAGTGTTTCACTTCATGTCTCATGAAAAGAAGATTTAAAATAAATAATTACGTGCCGCTTACATTGCTTACAGTATCAAATTACGATGGTAGCGACTAATCGAATCATTACGTTAATTTAGAATCGAGATATAAGATTAATTACCCTGTAAGGATAATCTTTCGACAAGCACAGATATGCTGATAACCGTAAATATGAATAACCGCAGAATTTAATTTAACACTCACTTTGACACTTGACCTGAATGATTACGAGACGAGACAACAAATATAACCGATGAGTCTGCGTGGAGTAAGCTCTGAGTAATAAAATTGATACACTGCTCACAAAAGAAGTATCCAGTCGTAGACAACCAAAATGGGAAACGTATTTGGGGTGGACGAAAATGGACCCGCTGAGGCTTCGAGTGACAGATGGTTATTGAGGTGAAGGGTTTCTTAAAGGTCTTCCCGCTCGACTCTCCAATTTGGGCTGAGATGGCATCAGTACGGTCCACCCGGGCAATGAAATTGAAGAGCACATCGATTTAGGAGAAACGTCACGGTCTAGTGCACAGAGACAAATGCTCATGATAGAGCGTAAATAACGTACAAAAACTAACGGTTTGTGGAGCTAGATGGGCACATATCGACGAAAAGTGGCTAAACGAAAACAAATTGGTCTGTATCTGGAAGAAAAAAAAAATGAACGCGGGGAATCACATCACCTTAAATCTGCCTCTGGATGCGAGACAACAAAAACAAGGATAAGTAATGTCCACTGGTATTCCGGCGGGGTAATGCCACATTAGGCCGGCGCTAATTTTTTTCAAAATGATCCGATTTAAAAGTTCGTGGTCTCAAAATGTGCGAAATTGTGAGAAAAAAATTAGAAAAAAGTTTCAGGTTTTCCTCTCGAATGTCATGCTTACTTAAGAAAACATTTTATCCAGGTCGAAAAACTCAACATTCAAAACCGGCCCTATAAAACAGCCTTTAGGCACGGCTATGCGACTTCGCACGAACCTGAAACCTTTCTCTAATTATTTCCTCACAATTTCGCACATTTTAAGATCACGAACTTTTAAATCGGATCACTTTGAAAAAATAAGCGCCGGCCTAATGCCACATCTACGCCATTGACGGCTACTGAGTGTCCATTTGGAACACCATGCTAAAACAGTAGCGTGTGTGTATTTAACTCATAAAGTTGAGCGCGGGTAAGTTTGGAGGTAGTTTTTACAAATGGTAGCATATCAAGGAGCATAATTTCTTCCCGCGCTTCATTGAATAAAACTGAATTAATACTATAACACGTGGCTAACGACTAAATGTACCTTTCAATTTAACCCCGCGCCAGCGCTCCCTCAACTATGGTCAATACTGTAGCGTGAAATGCGAGAAATGAAAAATTGCGACACTTATTTCAAATATCGATTTCTATTATTCGTAAATTAGCATAAAATTTTTATGTGGATAACATATTAGAGGCCTCAGTCGAAACCGCCCAGATCTCTGCATCGTAGCTTTTGGCCGAGATACTCGGAAGTCATAAATGCCCCATTGTCCCCAACGTTACATCTTACGCCGGAGAAAAAGGATCCATCAGGCCGGAGAAGAATTGGCTATAACGATATGCGGATTACTTTGAGGGAAAGTGCTCAAGTCTCTTAATTATGAGTACATTAATTTCGAAATCACGTATCACCTTCCACGGCTTTTTACTTGAGTAGAGCATACTTTCTCCCTCTGTTAATCCTACCTCTAAAGCCTGCTCCTGTCCTTCATCTTTCCGAAAACAGATTATCATTTCAGGGAAAATAGATTTTTAAATACCCTCAGTTGATACTATTTATATACCCATGCGTGAAATAAATACACTTTAAAGTATTAATGAAAGCAACTATGTTTAAATCAACCGAATTTCAAAGGCCTTCCACAAAGTAACACCCGAAAGTTTTGGTCATTTAAATGCATCTCCGTATGTATATATGTATATTTAACATAAATCTCTCTTTTATAGGCACCATAATTTAAATATAATATGGAATGCCTAGCGTACATTTTTCTGCATCAAACTTGATTTAAAACGGATGACTTTGAAACGTCAACAGGAAACAGGCCCTGTGTTGGAAAATACTGTTGACCTAAAATTAAATACGCCGACTTACGTTCGACAATTACATATAGAAGACAAATTAAGGACGTGCAATATTGTACTGATAGAGTTATAAATTATATAACTTTAAAGATAAAACTTGCGACATAGAGAGTAATTGCATATGTTAATCACTAACACACTTTACTCAATAAGAAGAAGAGAGATCTATGAGGCTACGCAATAAACCTATCGCTCATTATTTTTTAGATGGCATACCATACGAAATGAGCCTGGGAATCACAGGGCATTTCATTGCAGGAAAAATAATGTCTGAAATTAAATAATAACATGGCAAGTAAGGCTTAAATATAAGTAGGGGATAGGAATGTGGGGAGGAAAGAGAGTTGGAACTACAAAGGACTTCATATTTTAGGTTTATGCAGTCCCACAGGATTTTCATTGCGCCAGTTTTTTCTTGCTAGAAAAACTCTACTCATTTTGAAAGAGAACTAGGAGAAGAGGCTTTAAGTGAATCAAATATTTACGAAGGGGAAAGAGAGCTGAATGCAAAAAAAAGAGCGTGACTTACCGCGGCGATTTATCGGGAATGGTCGGTATGGAAATAGGCTCATGCAATCAAGCAAAAAGGCTTTCATGGGCCTTCGTAGACGGATTGTGATAGATGATTCGATGGGATAGACAGATAGCAGGGGAGGAAGGGGGAGTTTTGGAAACAGGGCGTGGGCCGAGAGTGGAAGGGGGTCGGCCCTGCACACACCACCGAACTGCTTCGCACTCGCAAATCGATAAGAATGGGGAGGGAGATGGAAGAGAGAGAGAGGAAAAGGGATAGAGAAGTAAGAGAGGGCAGGAAGCGGGAATTCGCTCCCGGAGCAAGAACCATGCCCATCCGAAATCTCCGCAGAAATCAGACATTGGTGGGAGAAAAAGTCGCCTTGGTGCAAAATCCACAGCAGCTACAATTCCAGAGTCCATTATCCACTAGTCAAAATCCACTTAAAGCATAAAATTCACGCTCGGAAGTGATCAACACAACTCTATAGAAAATGTCACAGCTAACTACAGAGAAAAATTCATTGACATAACAGCTGACATTACCAGATGTCAATAAACATAACTATCCTGTCAATTTAATAACAGATGCGATGAAACAAAGGAAAATATTGGAAACAATGACAACTAGTGATATTATTATAAGTCACATCATAAAACTAAACTTGTTGGTTGTCATAATTTATTTCCTATTATTGATATTTAAAAATACTTTACCTAACGAGTTTTCACAACAGGAGATTTAAATCGTAATTTGGTGAAAACGGTTCTTATCAGCGAGTGAAACCTAACCTAATCGCACCTGAAATAATAATCAAAATAGGTTCTTAAACCACCTGGAGCATAGCCTCTTTTCTACGGCATCTAACTTCGAAGAGGTAAAAAAACGGAACATGATTGCAGTTAATAAAAACCTTCAGCGGAATTTCCTAATTTTTCCAAGTGTGGTTTCCAAGTGCATTTTTCCCTGTGTAGTATTCCTAAGTTTCCAAGTGAAGTGTAGTAGTAGCATTGCAGTTTTACAAATAATTTTCAGGTGCAAATATAAAATAACTTAGTCCAAACTTGTTAGAACTCCGAAAGCTGTTCTTTAACCTTTAACATTGACCCATGAAGCAGTAACGGAAAATCTAGAAGCATAATCAACAGCCGCTACGGAAACCTTCGCTCCAATCACGATCTTCATCATCAGCATAAACTACGGTAAGAACTAATTTTCCCAGTCCAGAAATTGGCTCAAAAATATAATCATGATACTAGAAAAAATGCTTATCGGCAATTCGGGATATTGCCATGACAACCAACAATCTGCTATCTAATTTCTTAGATCCAGCTGGTAATATTTGGAGATTCATGGGAACTAAATGTTAATTTCTTACGGTTCATCGAGGCTGCCGACGCAGGGAATAAGATGACTTGACGGAAGCTACAATTCGCTATGGGTCATAAAGATGTTTTTCAAGCCTACCGGCTGACAGCGAAGGAAATTTATAGCAGCTGCGGCGAGAAAACCATCGACCGTGATTGGAATTCGAAGGACTGGCTATAGACGAACCCTGACAAAGCGGAAACATTATCCCACTCAGATGAAACTTCTTCACGTTTAACTTTTTCAGATATTCATTTCAAAATAAGTTATAACAAACAAATCAATGATAAAATTATTGATCTTAAATCAAACGAAAACTGGAGTTAAAACAAAATTTATCCCCGTTTCTTTTTTACTCAATAACTTGAGACAAATCTGAGGCACAGATAACCACAAGTGAGCAAAAAGTGATGATTATTACATTTGCCCTGACCGGAATTCGAACCTGGATCCACCCAACTCGTAATTTCTCTGAAAAGCACTATGCGATCGATAACATCTTTCGCCCGAGCGATGTCATCCAGCGAGACATAAGGCAAACATCCATCACGCCATCTTCCAAGAAAGACAAGCAAAGAGAAATGCCGCCTAAATAAAATATATGTTTTAGAGGAATATTTCCAAAACTTAAACACAGAAAGGCTGAAGGAAATTTTCCTTCCTGCACTCAATTGAAGATGTTTCACCTCGATGACAATATTACCGATAAAAAAGCTTTCTACCTCGAATTTTCAAGAGTCCTACTAGATACAGCACAGAAACTAACTAAATATTATAATTATGATAATTAGAGCGTCTCCACAAAAAATAAATTTTCTTCCGCAAGAGGCTATGAATTTTCTATAATATTCTCCACTTGAATTGTATTTTCTTCATCCCCTACATAATTATTTCTTTACACCGGCTAAACTACTGAGAATGAGCATAAATACACACTGAACACTACTAAAATTACTCTAGCCATACATGAAATGAATATTTCAACCGAAGTATAGAATCAAACATCTCAAACAAATTGTCCATCCACTCCATTCATCTACAACATCGTTATATTGCTATTACAACCAGGCTGATATTTATATGCTTGCAAAGAGACCTTGAGTGATGAATAACGGAATATATGCATATATTCTTTAGCAATTATTTCATGAAATAGAAAAGTATGAAATTTGTGGAAACACGGAATAAGCGTGAGATTTCAGACGTTAAATTCAGAGCGTTCAGTCATGGAGGCCAAATCCAAAAAATCCGACATATGAGCAACTGCAGCGGGAGTGAAGAATGACATAGACCAGGGCGCCATAGAACGAATGAGGAATGAACAACCTATAAACACTAATATGATGACTTAAAACGAATGGAAGTCTCGGCTAAGCAAACCATACATTAAAGAACTGGTAAGCAAAACAATCGAATAAATTCAATCAAATGAGAAAATTTTATTTCCCTGAAGCCATGAATATATCGCACATACTGTAAAATGACTTGACAAGTACACAATTTAGAACAGAGAGGATACACTCGATAGATAGAAGATAAAACGAAAAAATTAATTGGTTTCTAATTCTTCCACACAACTCTCAGAAACTACTAAAAGGATAAGTTGCCACCTGATTAGCCACTTGAGTAACATTTTCGTCTGGGGCTGGATTGACTACAAGCAACATAGCGAGATGACTTGTACTCGTGCCTCTGTAGAAATTTCAGTAATAATTCTAGCCGTATGGAACGAATAAAAAAACTTCTAGTCACCATTAACGACACGTATTACCCAAGAAGGGACATGAACGAAAGTAATGAAAACTGGAGCTTAAATCAACTCCATATCTGAAAAGAACGGCATGAAGAAATCGCCGAAAGAAAATAGGAACATGCCAACGTATAGTATGAAAACACGTCGTGCATCAATATCTCGTGAAAATATAAACGGTGGATCTAGCAAACCTTTTACGCAGAAATGAGCTCATTGCATAAGCACCTATGAAATTAATGTCTTTAATACGGAGACCAGTATGCGCGGCGAGGGAGCACATTTTTCAACCTGAGTGAATATCCAACGCGACAGCGGTCGACCAATGGCAAGTGCGCATGTAGGAGCGCGACCCGTTGATGGGAAAATTTAAAACGTGGGATGGAAAGAGACGAGAAGTGAGTGAAGTGAAAGGGCGTCCTACTCTAGGCGCCGTCGTCCATCATAGGGGCTAGGAACGGAGAGAGAGGGAGGGAGCGGATTGATTTTCATTCGTCAGTCTTTCGTTTATGCCTCGTTCACATTACGATTGTCGGAACGATCGTCCTAACGATAGTTGGCCGAACTAGCCGTGTGAATGCATGTCCTGACAATAGTTCACGTAGTTCCGAACGTTGCCACTTTACGATGGTTAGGCGCTGGGAGACCGGAAGAGGAAGCGACAAGAGAAAGACGAAAAGTTCGTGTAGCTCTCTTCGCTCTATTTTTTTCATGGATTTGTCCTAGGAAGGAAGAATATGGGCGGAAGAAAAATTATTCGGTAAGTACACGTTGAACACAGTAATATCTTGACCCTGCATATCTCAACAGCTTTACTAACCGTCGATTTCCCGTTTACTTTAGATGTCAGCACTAGAGGGCAGCACAGGTTTTAACCATCGTCGTGTGAATGCACGATAGTTCCGACAATCGCTGGAACAATCGTAATGTGAATGAGGCATTACCGACCAATAGGGGCAGCAAAACGAGAGCGCAACGAGGGAGCAGTATTTCACGAACGGGACGGGCTAAAGGGACATCGGAGAGGGTGAGACGGAAGGAGAACCCAAGGCAGTGGCGAGGTCAAAAAGAGTGCGAGGTGACCCCAAGAGTGTACAACCTGGAGGTGGGCGCGAGTAGGCTAGAGATAAGATAGCTTATGTATCAGCACGGACTATTTCTTTCTTCCTCCGTCCATCGTTGGTGATTTGGCTTCGTTCGGAACTAAACTGTGACACCTCTTCAAGATAGGAAAGCAAAAGCTTGAAGAAGTGAAGGAGTGTTTCAATTTCTCCATGTTTCCGGTGCAACCGCGTGGGTTTGTTGGTGATGACAACAGTTTCGCTGGCACTGCTGCCAGCGTCTTCAGGTCGAAGATGAAGACGCTGGCAGCAGTGCCAGCGAAACTGTTATCATCACCAACAAACCCACGTGGTTGCACCGGAAACATGGAGAAATTGGAACCTGAACACCTACGTAGTCACATTGAAGGAGTGTTTGTTGCCTAGATAGCCGAATTGCCAACAATGGACGAGGCTTGAAAAAAAATCAGAAGAATAGCACAGGCGAGGAGGGGATTATAAAAATAAGAAGAATCTTCTTACAGCTGATAGTACAAGCATAGAAGTTAGGAAAAAATTCATCAAATGCTCCAAATGGAGTATTTTTCTCTATATAAGCGAGGCTTGGACGTTGACAGCAGCAGAGAAGTCAAGAGTGGAAGCATTCGTAATATGGTACTACAGAAGAAAGATGACGATAAAATGGATCGACCGATTACCTAATGAGGAAGTGCTAAGAAGAGTGGGAGAAAAGAGAAGCCTCCTAAAAACCTTAAGCAGAAGACAACTTAGTTGGCCACATTTTGAGGCATGATGGCCTAATGAAGACAATCGTTGAAGGGCAAGTAAAAGGGAAGAAGGGCAAGGGACGGCCCCGAATAAGTTACATAGGACAGGTTATAAAGGATAGATAAGAGAAGAAATCCGTCGATATGAAAGGCCTACCGAAATGGAGATTTGCGTCAAACCAATCTTAGGATTGTTGACTCCTGACGACACACATCGCCGCAGACGTCGCGACGTCCGTGTCGCAAACAATACGCCCGGATGTCGCCGCCATCGGATTTTTCCGTCGGTGCACACCCACCACTAGCACCTTATCTAAAAAACAGACGTGCATTTATTTCCATCTTAAGAGAGAAATACTGTCGCTCAGATTTGAAAGTAGGACAAAAAACAAGAAATAGTCATATTTATTTCTAACAAAATACTTAGCGGAGAGGGTATGTTGAAAATGGTGTTATAGGGTAGAATGTTAGGAAAATAGAAAAACGAAGGAGGGGAAGGAGGGGAAGGAAAAGAATATGATTTTTAGATAGATTGAAAGGGAGTAGGCCTCACAGTGAATTGAAGAAGGTAGCGCTGGAAGGAAAGGGAGGCTCCCATATCACTTCTTTAGTACTACATGGAAATCTACCTTAATCGGTAGAATACTATAATAATAATAACTAAATATTGACGTCTAGACGCGTCTCAACTAGTCAGCTAATGATAGATTGCATGGTTGAGGGACATATGCATCGTGTCCTGGCATTTATACCTTTCATGGTCTTTGGTCAACCTCATGTTTAATCTTTAACCTACCTGCTACCTTTAGATAAGGGACAAGAGCACCACGGTTAAGGTATATAATGTGCCCATACCACCATAATGGAGACCCAAAATTGCCGCCCTTCGGTAATCGTGCGGCAGCCGGCGAGTGAATTAGGCTGCGCCTTGGTCTAATGATATCCAAAGAGTCAGTACAATCTTTATGAATTCTACTTTAAACCCGGACCAAAAATCCCGGTGATCCCGGGATTCCTCACTCATTATGAGAACGCCCCGGAAAACTACGCAAGAAAATTCACTTTTAATTATGCTGTCTTCATTATCCCAACGCTATTCTCTTATGATGATACAATATTTTTTAATCTACCTTCACCGCCACGAAAACAGCGCATTTAAGGCCTTTGCAACGAGGGAATCTTAGGAATAACGACGTCGGATGATCATAAACGTCCATACCCTGCATAAGGTCAACTTATCCACGCAGGACTCTAACCCGCGACCTATGATTTGCCAGGCGAGGACTTAAAACCAACGACACCGAATCCGGCAAATATATTCACTTGTGAACTACGCAAATTTTTTTGCTGTACCCCAACCTCGATTAATTCCATGTTTAATCACCCCATGATCATACATCATTGAAGAAACCCTCAAATGTTTTTTTAGCGGAGGGACAATCGTAAAACTTGGCAGAAGAGAGTAGGTCTCGTACGAATAGAACACCACACGCGGATTGTATCGCACACGACGGGGATAGTTCCTCTTTCCTCGACCGAAAATTTCGATTAGGAGTCTGAAGAATCATTTTAATTAAAATTAAAACGGAATAGGAAGATTATAACACCGGCAGGCTGAAAATGACCATTCTTACGCGTAATCTCAACGGTAAATTTTGCCGAAACGAAAAATCTTCCCTCGGGAAAAAGAAGATTTTCTCAGATTCTTCCTTATTATACATTATGCCGTGGAGGAGGAAAACTTGTTTTGCTCGCGTGACACGAACTACGGAAGGTGCCTGGGGTGGGAAAAATGGCAATCACGAGCAGAAGTGGGTTGGGGGAGGAGATAGCGGGGATTGCGAATGGGATAGAGGGAAATGATCCGCCGTGAGGACTTTGACGGCCGACGACAACCGTTCGTAAATCGCAAAAATCGGTAAATAACTATTGAAAATTTCATGCTCTCGAAATCATACAGATAACTTGTTTTAATGCACACATCTGGAAAACTCGGCGTTTTCACGAGAATATTTTGCTCATTTTTTCCAACTACGTAACACAAATTGTTTTAATTAAAATGCTATAAAACCTTAGCCATCGATTCTTGTCTCTTTGCACCGCACACAGCGGGCAATATGTGAAACAACATTAACATTATGTGAAAAAACTGATATAAGAACAGTAAAACTGAAACATATAAATAAAAACAATGCTTCTACAAGAAGTTTAGAAACATAATACAACTGCTAGAGGAAGCATATTCGTAAACATCCTAGATCCATGGGTAGAGTAACTAAGAAACCCAACAGACTTACACATTAGAACGGTTTCATACGATACCTAATAAAACTATTACCCAACACTGCATGGAAGTAAATGGGTAGAAAAGTAAAGCATGAACATAAAAATGATACTTTGCAAAAGAAATACCACTAGATAAGCATACCCAATTTTTATATAACCAATTTTTAAATCAACCTATTATAGAGCCTAAGAACTACATTATTTTCATAAATTCGTTCCCATCCAGCTATTGAAACAATCAAAAGCAACAGTAAAACTGAAAACATGTCTCAGCTATGACATTTACCAATTACTTTTTCAAAAATTATCTTTAACTAAAGTTATAAGAGTTTCACAGTGATTAATCGATTACTTTTTTAATCTAATTTTATCTTCACCACCCCAAAAAAAAATCCTAGAAGGCGTTTACATTGAGGATATCCAACGAACAGCAACCAAGGACGATCACGAATAGCTATGCTACTTACCCAGGCGGGACTCGAACCCAAAACCTCCAATTTACCAGTCGATGCTTTACTCCACCGCCAGCGAGGCGGGAACAAAATATAAATTGTAAAATATTTAGTCCCTCCGATATTTAAACTCGGATTTCTGAGTCCAGAGTGCTACCCATTACGCCATGGGACTGGTTTTGAAAACTTTCCCAGCTATGATAACATCTATGCACGACGAATGGCAGCGAACCGCCCCAAAAGAACGACGTAAATCCAGCCCTGCATGAGAGAAGGGCCTATGTCAAAAGGCAATGACAAATCTTAAACTGGCGGCTGTGCAGCAACCACTCTCCCCAAGCAGTGGAAAGTATTCCGTCTCCCAGGTGACGAACAACAGCCTCCAATCGACGCCCTCCCCTGCCCAACAGATTTCAGACCCTCCCGTATCTGTGATCGCATTTCCGAGTGCTTGTGTGTGTACATATGCCAACAACTGCTGCCGGCGTCAAAATGATATGCCGCCGTAATTTGCAAATTTATATTTGGTCTTGTGTGCATTCTAAAATAATTTGTAATACGTCATTTTAAAAATAATTTAATTCATAATCCTGGAAAATTTTTTGTTTTACGAAAGCTTTAAAAATGTAGACACGCCAATGCAACACTTCACTCCGCGCGCCGTAAAATTAGCGCTTTTGTCATCTTCATGAACTTTGTAACTCAGCCTGGGGAAAACTACTACTTCTAAAGCATTCATCGTCCACAATGAGTTGCAAAAATTAATGTAGATAAATAAAATGGCCTTTGCATATTTTTATAACGCTTAATTTGTTGTTAATTGACGAAAATGTTTAAACAATATCTAGTCCTGCAGTTTACGCCGACAGAGAAAATAAAACTGATTGAAATACTTTTTAACTTTTTTCTTACCTTTTTACTTTATTTCGTAAAGAAAAATATTTCAGGATTTAGAACTAAATCATCTTTAAAATTACTCATCCTCTATATTATTTCTACTGTATAGATACCTTTTTCCCAACTTATACGTAACCAAACTCAACAAATGAGGTACCAAAATGCACAGAATTTATCTGAGAACATGCGACGGCATATCTTACTTCCTAAATATTGCAATTGTTTCCTAAATTGGTTAAAAAAAAAATAATCGATAAAAAAATAATCGATTAAAGAAATAATCGATTCCGGCAAGGTTGTCCTCATCCCAAGAATACAGTTAACGCCGTCGGATCCCACCATGCCTTTTAATTTGACTCGCAGACAATTTCCCATTATGGTTTCCTATGCGATGACTATTAACAAGGCTCAGGGTGAGACTTTGCACAGAGCAAAGAGCTGGCTTATTCATGCCTGACCCTGTATTCTCTCATGGCCAACTTTATGTAGCATTCTCTAGGGTAAGATCTTTTCCAAATATTTTTGTAAATATTAAGGAAAACGCTAAACAAGTATTAACAGAGGATAGTGTAATTACTTCCAATGTTGTGTTTAAAGAGGTCCTCTGACCTCAATTTGTACATGAACATTCCAATTAAATTTGTACGTAAGACCCTGCCTTTTTTTCTACATTTTAAAATTAGAAACGCGCCTATCCCTCTGTGGACATGCATCGAAAAGAGCGGGGGAAGCCCGCCTGGAGCGGGCGCATCACGCTCGTTCTACATTATTTTAGCATGCACACAAGCCAAGATATAAATTTGCAAAATACAGCGGCACATCATTTTGACGCCGACAGTAGTCGTCCTTAGCAGAGTCTCCCCAGCCCTTCGAAGAATCCCGGGTTATCGAGCAAGAAGCTTTAGTTTGGATCCCTTCAGCCCTCACAAAGGAAATAGTTTCGGTTGCATGCATGCGTATAGGTGTTGGTGAGTTTGCCTATTTCAGTTGAGAGGCTGGGGTTTGGTCCGCCCCTGCGGTGAAACCCTCCCCTCCCCGTACATCAACACAATGTTTAATTTTTGCAAGGTGGGCGAGCGTTGGGAGATATGAAACGGTCATTTCGAGTTTTTTTCTTCCATTCCATATCCCAAGGAACATCTTGATTAGACTTTTTGAGAGACGAGCCGTAGAGGCGACGGGCTCCGCTGCGATTGGGAAATGAGGGAGAGGCCTTTGAAAACTCTCACAGTGGCACTCATTCACCGATTCTTTCGAGGATGTTTCAGGAAGAAGCGAAGTGAGGCAGGCATGGCAAACGCCTCTTGCGTTCCCACGGCCAACCATCACCATCAGAGAAAGGAGTTTAGGTCTCTCTTTTAAGGACCTAACTTATAACTTTTTCCCAAAATAAAAGTCGATTTGAGGGTATAAAGAAGTAATTTAATTATGATTTATTTAAAATTATTTCATAATACCCTGAACTTGACTTCTGACATGCTTACACTCATGTCTCTATTGGTATTAAAAATACTAAATCGATCCAAAAGCTCCTTCTCCCTAATGCATCTGCCTGCTATAGTATCTCCCTAGCCAAACGCTCATCTTTCACCGTACAAGCAATGTCCCATTTATCAGCTAATTGAATGCTTTCCTCTCTCCTCCTGTTCATTCTTTATTAGATTTTATAGATTGTTATTGTCATTTTCTCATTTCAATTTTTTTCTTAATTTTCACTTTAAATTGGCATCGCGGCTGCATGTGAAAATTGTTTAAATAAATAAGTCACCCGCCCACACCTATCTATTGCTCAGCATGCTTTATACCCTCGTCGCAATAATGCATTAAGAGAAGATTATTTCTTGGTTTTCAGCGGAAAATAAATCAGAAATTTCCAATGGGTGTAGTACGCCGCCAAATTTTGGGTAGCCATTGAAATATCACGCTGAATTCTCAGACTACAATTAAAGTTTTGCCGACTTGTTGAAACGATGAGTTTTACCTAACAATCACATTTAAAAATAGGGAATGCGATTAACTAACGTAGAATTATTTATTTTATACACATTAAGTCATGCAGCAAAGGATCAAAACACTAATAAAAACGAATCATCCACATGATGATCATGACTTTTAGAGATTACAATAAAAGATTACAGGGGAGCTATAGCTTTGAAAGCGTAATAGAAAGACTACCTCGTAAATCAGACGTCAGAACTTAACAGCTTGGATCTAGGGTAATCATTGAAAAGCTCATAATCGATGGAATCTGAATTCAGCGATTTGAGTTCAAATTTCAGAAGGACCAAACATTTTAACAATTACTAAGTGAAAACTAACGCACCGTAAAATTTCACTCAAAGTCTAACACAACTATTACCTCTACCATTCAATGTGATTGTTGGTAACGGAGAAAACGTAAAAGAATTCACATTGCATTTAAGTTTCCCATGCGAGGAGGACATGCTACCGCTCTAAGCAGGCTTGAAACATGAACTATCTTATCATCTTGAACCTCAGACGGTCCCATGGTGTAATGGTTAGCACTCTGGACTTTGAATCCAGCGATCCGAGTTCAAATCTCGGTGGGACCTATTATTTTTGCAGTCAAAATAGTAACATTTTCAATAAGTTTACGTTTTCAAAAAAAATCGAATGAAATTTTTACGATCCTTCACTTTTTCATTGAAGGAATACATACAATCGCGCAGTGCAGGCCTGAGACAAACCCCCAACGAACTTAATTCAAGAAATAATGCCCCATAAAGCTAACATTTAAAATACTGAAAATATTCGGGTACACGTTTACCATCATTTTCTCTACCTCAAGTTAAAAAACAGTTCCAGCCGCGAAAAAATAGTAAAATTTTCATTTGGGATTTTGGTAAATGTTGACAAGAATCAAATTTATGAGCTGAGAGAATTTCAAGATGATAGAAAAAAGATTCCAAGGGATAGTAAAATATTTGTTATTTGAACACGTAATTAAACGAATAATAATAAAAAAGAAGAATAATAAAAACGAATACCTTAAAAATTTAACTGATTTCACGATCTCTATTCTCACCTAAAAATGCAAATGATTGTAATGAGTCCGAATCTCTCCAAGCATGGATTAAGTTCCTCCAACCCTTCCACCCACACTAAGCAGAACCACCAACAAATTAAGAGCCCCTTTATGTTACTATAAACCTGGTGTTCCCGGAGTGACCGCCAAGTTTTGTGTAATGACGCATTAATGACTAATGGAAAAGGAGTTACGAGCGTGATAGAACTGGGACGCAGTTGGCTAGATATTTCAAATGTGTATTTCCCCACTCACAAGGGGTCCCATGTTGTAATGGTAAGCACTTTGAATCCAACGACACAAGATTGAATCTCCGTGAGTCCTAAAGTGTATTTTTCAAATCACACATGAAATGAAATCCATGAAAAACACAAATTCACATTGTAAGCTCAATAGTCTCACAAGCTTTTTGATGTCACATTAAACGTACATAGTATCACAAAATATTCATTATCTGAACACGCGTTTTAAGTTGCGATACACTGAATGTCAAAAGTTAATGTTCAATATCTATCCTCACCAGAATCCGTTCGCTAATGTCGTAGATAATCTCCAGTATTTATTCCATTGCTTCAAGGCGTACTTAGCAGTTACAAGTTCGTAGCCTAACGGAAAAATACGCCGGCATATAATTCGCAGTATTAACGTACAGGAGGGTAAGAATCCCTGCGTAAGCTCATACAGTTCACATGAAAGAATGGTTATTGAATTTAAAATAATAAGATTTGGCGTTATATCTCTGGAATCCGACATATTCTCCACAAATTTTTCCTTAATTTACACGGGTTTCAATGCCATAACGTCGTCTGCCAGGGTTGAGGACAGGTACTGCCATTAGTTCCGACTATCACCGCGGTCTCAAAAACAAGCCACTTTTTTCTCGGGAGTAACAGCGACTTGGTCCTCACCCTTAACGCAAACGATTGTACAACGCGCTCCTCACTTTAAGAACGGATTGAAAATCCTACACTCCCACTATCGCTTGGCAGAGCTGCCTCCGCATAACACTTCATTTGCGTTCCTACGAGAACTTTCGGAGTGATTACCTGGGTTTTGTGTGGTGATTTATTAATATTAAATGCATAATGACTAGCGAACGAAAAAGTTGTGAGACATAGGAGACTTGAGATCTTTCAACAAGCAATACTTAAGCGGTCCCATGGTGTAATGGTTAGCACTCTGGACTCTGAATCCAGCGATCCGAGTTCAAATCTCGGTGGGACCTGTTATTTTTTTACAATTCATATTTAACATTTTTCATTGGAACTCAATTTACACTTTAGCCAAAATTTAAATCCGATTATTCGTCACAGAGAACAATGAACAGAAATTTTCACAATGCATACTTTTTTCAAAGTGGAAGTGGAATACTTTTTTAAAATAGTGGAAGACATTCTAATGAAAAATATGCCTTAAGACGTCCAACCATGTTTGAAGTGCGTTTGGAGGACGATCACTTCCTCTTGACCGAACGAACTTTACCTTAATTCGTGACGCATCGCTCGATAAATACTTAGATTAACATCTTGCAATTATATAGGTGTGAACCGTTGTAATCATTTTCCAAAATTTGAAACATAAAATTTTAAGCCTGAGGCTGAAGTGAGTTTATTTTTTTAATTCTTGGGATACATGATCATTTTGAGAAGGATTAACTTTATCGGCCAGGAAAGTACAAGATGATAGGTTTTAGAAGTTTTAAACTAGTTTTGCGTCACGAATAAAGGATCGGTTCGTCGGAAGTGATAAGATTTCTTAAGCGTTCACAAGCATTGACTTCCCTCTTACTAAAGTTACGATGGTATAAATTTTAAATATGAATAAAAATGTCAATCAATAGTTTAGTGTATTCTTAGAATTGCAGTGCTCGTTCGCGAAAATTATTCTTTCCCGCAATATTCCACCCAATATCCTATCATGTTTGCTCTTTTTTTTCTTAAGCTCTTCATAAAAATTCACCTTTTTCCGGCCCTTCTGGACACTTCCTCCTCTAAATACACCAAAAGATGAAGTTCGCCATGAAAAATATTTGACTTAGCCGGGATTCGAACCCGGATCTCCCAATTGCCGGTCAAATGTGTTATCCAGTTACACCACCAAGCCATTTTTTCAGAGCGAACTTCGGGAGTATTTAACTTTGCACTCGTGCGCGTGACTGCGCACAAAGTCACTTGATTCTGCAGCACTTCCTCCTTTGTTACATGACCTACCCGATTGATCTTGTGCATTCTCCTCCAGCACCAAGCCTTGCTCTTCCCCCTTGCCCATGTTTCACTTCCATTTAAAGGCACGCTCTAAAGCTACGACATCAATAGTCTTTTCCTTAAGTCCTTCCTTAAGTTCCTTAAGTCTATATTCCTAGAGAAGTAAACAAGAAAAACCGATCGAAGAACATAACAGAAAAAGGTTAATCAACCCATGCCATACGAAAAAAGAGATTTAAATTCAGAGATTGAACTGAACTCGGTAATGTAATATCGGGTGCTTTCCGCAGCACTGAGCGATTGCGACGTCATGCGACCTAAGGAATCGCAAGCCATGTGAAGACTGAAAGCGTGTTATTCACATCCACTCCCAACGGTCCCATGGTGTAATGGTTAGCACTCTGGACTTTGAATCCAGCGATCCGAGTTCAAATCTCGGTGGGACCTAAAATTTTTGTAACTGCAAGCGTTAAAATGAATGGAAGATATTCTACACGCCCGTGCGTGTTTATATTAGGTTAGAAATTTATGTTGTTTATATAGGTTAGAAATAACGCACTATAAAATTTCACCCTTCATTAATTTCATCCGAGTTAAACTACATTAACATTCAATGTTTTTCTTTGATTACAACAAAATGTTGAAGAATTCACATTACATTAAAGTTTTCCACCTGAGGAAGACATGCTACCGCGCGAAGCAGGTTTGATGTATCAAACATCTAAACACAACTTCATCGGTCCAATGGCATAATGGCATTTTGCCCATCTGGTATTTTGAATCTATCGATCTGAGTTCAAATATCTGCGAGATCTAAAATATTTGCTGCTGTAGTTGTTGAAACAGAAGCAAAGTACTCTTCGCGCCCGTAATACCATGGAGCAATTAATACCACGAATTCACATTTTTACGCTGCACGAGTTCTAATTGTCATTGCCATCGTTTCATCCCAAGCTTAATAAGATACACTGAAAAACAGAAATTATTCGTTATATGAACACGTATTTATCGCGTTATACCGCCGATGGCCTAAAAATCATAAGTGAATGGATAATTGCAGTTCAAACCACAAAATGCAAATTACTGTGATCGACGCGGCTGAATTCCACTACAGAGTAAGTAGCTTCAAGTTCAATGGTGTCAGGCTCAACTTTGTGGAAGTTGAAGTTCACAAATGAAAAAACGACTTCGTTTTCTTCCACTAATTTATTTTGACGGTACGACATGTTTCGACCTTGAGCGGTCATTTACGAGTACAAAATTTTGTCAAAAGTCGGGTAAATTTATCCAACCTTCTCAAGTCCCTTCCTGGTATAAATTTACCCGACTTTTGACAAAATTTTGTATTCGTAAATGACCGCTCAAGGTCGAAACATGTCGTACCGTCAAAATAAATTATTGGAAGAAAACGAAGTCGTTTTTTCATTTGTGAGTAGCGTCAAGGTTAAAAGTAATCGATAAATATACGCTTATTCAATGTAAACCGACCCGGGTATCGTAGGGTCACTGCCATTTTCTATCCAGGAAATTTTTCTCCCTCAAAACATCGCATGAGGTGATTCCCAACCTAACAAAGTTCCTCCAACAAAGAGCTGCAACACATAAACAGTCTCTTTCAGCCCTTGAAAGATGTGTGGAGTGATTACTGGGTTTGTATGGTGATGTCTCTATTTATCTATAAATGTAGAAGAGTTTGTCTGTTCGTCTGTCCACTACGCGATTCCATGCGGCAGCATCGATTGCGACCAAAGTTAGTACATATAGGTACACCTTATGCCCCCGAACCCCGTAGTACTACTTTCTGTGGCGTTTGATGCGCCCTGTGGCGTTTGATGCGCCCTGTGTCGTTTTCCCATTACCGTTTGTTACGTCACGCAGGGTTCCCACTCTAACTAAATTATAAAATTCACGGTTTTTCCAGGTTTTCACGGTCTAAATATCATCAAATTCACGGTCTGTTGATAAGCCATTTTAGACAGAAATATTGACGACGTAACAATCACCGCCTGCAAGTTAACTAAAACTTTATCAACCGCGACAGGCGCCGTGAATTCAACGTAGCAATGAAAGTGCTATTTCTCATGACGCAACCTATCGATATCAAAATTTAGGCGAAGCTTAAGGTTGTGAGTGGCAAAATGGAGGGAGCAGTGAGGTAGGGAAGTAAAGAAGTGTCTGATTTTTCGCCAGGGTTAATGAAACTTTGTACGCCGGTCTTCCAATCACAGGCTCAAGATCAATGTGTCATCATGGCACAAGGACCAATAATTGCACTTCAAATGTACGAGTGGAGATAAATTTGTGGACAGTGTCTGTATGTGGCTCACTTTGAAACATGATTGAAATATCATTTTTTCTTTTGATCTGTCAATTGTATTTCTTTTTCCATAAGTTTGAGAAATTTTTAAGGTTTTATGATGAAATTCACGGCTATTTCCAGGTTTTTTCACGGTAGACGAAATTCACGGCTAATTCACGGTTTTAAGGTTTTCACGGTTGAGTGGGGACCCTGGTCACGTCATACAATTTCTGCGATTGGTCATTCTCCCGAGTAGGCACCTTTATTGACAAGCTCAAAGAAAAAACATAAAAATCCTGCTAAGCGACCATGAATTCCAAGTTTCTAAACGCCGGGAAAGCCTACGATCATTCTTCCAAGTTTCTCACTTCTCTTGGCACTTTCCTTATCGAGAAGCGCAGGGTGGCCTGATGGTAGACAATAAATTGTAACGTGAAAGTTCTTTACATACGAGGCTATTACCTATCCTCCCTTTTCGTCGTTTAGCCCTCCGGACTTTACATACGCATCAGCGTTTACTTAAAATATTCTGATCGTAAATTTTTATGTTTCCGAATCATTATTTTGACACAATATTTTTTTTTATTCGCTCTAGAGTGAACGCACAACTGCTGTTCTGTCTGTAAACGGTTAAATTTGACACGCATACTCCCACGCGGCCGTATTCAATAATGAGTAAATCATAATCGGGACTTTGAGCCAAAAGATCCGAGTTCAAGTCTCGGCGAGGCCTAAATTTATTTTCAACCGCAATCGCATGCGTAGCGAAAAAAAAATATTATCACTCGCACATAAAATGAAATCCATAAATACACCATATCACATTTTCAAGCACAATCAACTCAACACAAGCTTTGATTTGATGCACCAAATAAGAAGCAAAAATATTAAATAACTGAACACGCATTTAACGTTGTTATTATCAAAATATCAAGAGTTAATTGACAATTGCTGTTCTGACTCTAAATGTAAATGATTGTATAGCGCGACTCGCCTTAAGAACAGATTTAATACCCTAAACTCCTCCCATCATCACTCGGCAGACTTGTCACCGCATAACAGTCCGTTTGTGTTCCCGGGACAATTTGCGGAGTGATCATTTCGTTATGTGTATTACTTATTAATATTAATTGGAAAATAATTTGCGGAGGGGAAAGTACTGACACATACAACAGGAGATCTTTCAATGCGACACTGTCTACCATCAACTGGTCCCATGGTGTAATGGTTAGCACTCTGGACTCTGAATCCAGCGATCCGAGTTCAAATCTCGGTGGGACCTGAAATTTTATTTTTTCAAATCGTTATTTTTACACATAAAGCCGCACCGAGATCTACCCAAAATGTTTGATTCAATATAATGCTGCACTCAGAATCTTACCGATAGCTTTTAATAAATCATAATTCATAACGATCAGCTTCGAGGAATTAAAATTTGTCATACCACCTTATTGAAAATACAGGCTAAATTCACGTTCCTTGAACGGAGAAGTATATCAGATTAGAATGGCAGTCAAATTAAGCCTAAATAATAAAGCCTATCACGATTTATTAATTATTAGCAACTGCAACCAGGTCCTACTTTTCTAGACCAACAAGAAAGCCTAATAGCGAATTTTTGAAAATATTCCCACTTCTCCAGGGACAATATTTATTTCATATGATTAAACCATATTTCCGATTCTAGTAACTAATTTCACATTCTTCCCATATATAACAAAGCAAACAAAATACTGTCAATCAGAATTTACTTAATACCTATTACACGAATCGTCATTTACTTTGTCATCACTTCAAATTACATACAAATAGTTTGCACAAAAACTGGTTCTAAGGAAACGAGCGATATAAGTAAGAAGTTCTAGCATAATTATGAGAGCTGTAGTGAAATTCGTATTTAAAATAACTTGAGTAACTCCGCAAAAAAGTAAAACAATAGTTTCAACGCCTCGTAGATGGCAATGTCTTGACACCCGGGTCGGTGATAGTGTTAAATTTCTGGGAACTAAAACCAAGTGATTTTAACTATGAAGAGCGACAAAAAGTATAAATAGATTTGAAATGTTCGGTAATTACTGTAAAAATGAAAACAAAACAGGGATCCCATGGTGCAATGCATAGCCTTCTGGACTCCAGCAAATAATGATCGACCTGAAGACGCCGGTTGGAATACCGGAGAAACTGTCGTTATAAAGAAAAATCCACGCGGTGAAGCCCAGGAACATGGAGACATCATCCAGCGATCCGAGTTCAAAGCTAGTTGGGATCTAAAGATTTAATACATTCAAATCGTCGTTTTTCCGGTGGCGATGGTGTACCTACAATCCTTGTCTGCCAAACCGAAGGTCGCGGATTCGAACACCACCTGGTTGAATTGCCCCAATACAGGACCATGGATGTTTGTGATAGTCCATTGTTATTTATTGTAGCCCCTCGATTTAAATACCGGTTAGTGTTGTTTTCGAGTTGATGAATATCAATTTTTTTTTAATTCATGCAACATAATTCGCGCATCTCACGAATGAAAATTTTGGAGGAAAAAAAGGATGACTGCGAATTGCAAGAAGTGTTTCCAGAGATTGTTTCTGGCGTGTGGAACATTTAGGAGATAATTAGGGAGCCGTGGTTGACGGTCGGATGGAATGCCATGCATTCGTTTGATTAAAAGTCCGACCGAGAGAGGAATTCCTAACCAACCGCAAACTGCACGGGAGTGGAACGAAGCCCGCGGAGATTTCACAACGAGCTCAAGAGTGGATTCCGGGAAAAAACAAGAACGCGGGTACAACCGCAGTCAACGAGGCGCACCCACCAGAGCCAATGGAAACATCTCAAAGAAGAGGGCGGAACATTAAAAAAGCTATCGAAGCTTAACTACTCACACATCTACATACTACCTGGCAAGCCAACTCAAAAGGCGTGTGGCGGGGGGTGTTAGGTTTCGTTTCGGGGGGTGTTTGGCGGGGATGCTAGCATTTATCTAAATAATTTATTTTTCAGGGGAAAAACGATTACCCATATCCATCCGTTCGGGAAAATATTTCTTGATCTATTGTTTCATTCGGACCTGGAAATAAGGTGGGGTTGTAATATTATATTCACCGTGTCGCTTTGAAAGAGATTTATTCTCAATTGCTTAGGAAATTTAAGCCCAGCGCTAATCCTCCGAGACTTTAGCCACCCCCAGCTCAATTCCTTTAACACTCATTTAAAGCTTTCTGTAGGTCCGCAACAGTTTTCGGGTGGGTAATTACATCGCTAAAAGGGTGGGCAATCTACGAGCCATTCAGGGTTAATTTCCGGAAGAAGCCTGAATCGCACCATCATTTTTTTCCTCCCTTCCAAGCGATAATTCAAATGATGGCGGAAAAATGACAGATTCACGCAATCATTTTCAGCGATGGCTCCAGGGATGTAAAACTTTTCCATTACTGGGCACGTCCCTTTTTCCCTCGCCTAAACCATCGCTTGTACAGTCTTTCAATCAATCAGAACACACGTACGCTGGCAGCGATTGCAACGCCACGCTTGGCTCACAATTGAATAACATAAATACGGTACGAGACGGAATAAGCGGTGGAAAAAGGGACGGTGGGAACGACCGTGTGATTCAGAAAATGATAACTATAGCGATCCCTCTTTTGGTCCCTGAAAATCTATCGCTGGACCCTATCCCTGAAAAAAGGTCGTGTGATTCAGGCTTTAGCGGAGCACCAAAACCTCAGTAACCGCGGGCCGATATATTGGCCACCCTTGCTCAACGGGATTCCACGGTGGGGTGTTCTTCATCGCTAGCTCCGTAATGCATATTCGATACCAGCTCATGCGAAGAACCCGGCAACCCTGCAGGGGAGAGGGGCAGGGAAGGAGTAGGTGAGGGAATAGGGTGGGGGTAGTTGGGGAAGCACCTGATGTAGGAGGAGGGGGAAAATTCGCGAGGATGGGTTGATTGGAAGAAGGGGAAAGGGAGAATGCCATGGCGATAATGAGGAAGGGTAAAACGCAGCGGGGGAGGGGATGATGGGGCAGGGGAGGAGTCAATGAGAAAGTACACCGGAGGATTGACTCTTCGTACACATTTCATAAAACTCTAACGAGGAACTTCAAATACTAATCATTTTAAACCAGTAACACAGTAAAGACCTCGCCTGACAAACCGGAGGTCGCAGGTTCGAGTACCGCCAGGGTTGGTTGCTCAAATCCAGGTAATAGGGTGTTTGTAATCTTCAAATATTGCCATTCGCTAGATTCCCCGGTTGTAAACGCCTTATATCTGCAGTGCAATGAAGATAGATTAATCTATATTGATGGATTTTGGGGGTTGCCCGCGTTAAGACTTCAAAATTGCCAATTTTTCCCCTCCCATGCCGGAGATCTCATCAGGGAAAATGATCGTGTTGCCTTCATTGAGCATCATTTTATAGGTGGTTCAGTTACGGAGGAGAAATTTCAGGGCGTCTTTCTTTCTATACGTGACTAGAAGCCAAGTTTCGCTAAATTTCTGCCCGTTGTCTCTACTACCATATGATAGGAAACATTGGAAATTCTGAAGTCTCGACTCGTGTTACCCCAAAAATGCATTAATAATGACTAAAATAGACCACGAAGTTTGAGTTATTTGAAGATAGATTAGATTAAAACTATGAAATAAAATATTTGGAGTATAATATGATTTTGATGCGCTCCATGTTTTCAGGGAAGTGATAGTTGGTAGGGTTTCCCACTTCCATCCCGTG
Source organism: Ischnura elegans (assembly GCF_921293095.1). Classification (NCBI taxonomy): domain Eukaryota; kingdom Metazoa; phylum Arthropoda; class Insecta; order Odonata; family Coenagrionidae; genus Ischnura; species Ischnura elegans. The sequence goes on from NC_060248.1 coordinate 19,026,710, forward strand.
TTTTTTACGTGAAACCATCACGTGGACTACCTTTCGTCTGGCTCCTACCCTTCGACCTATCTGGCATGGGTGGCGCTAACGGGAATAATTTAGAATTAATCCCGCCAGTGCAGCTCTAGGGGTCATAGGAACTCGCAAGCCTTTCCACCGCGACACAGTTGTAGCCCAAGAGAAAAGCATAATATAATAATAAATTAAAAATATTTCGGCTCTTACCAAGCTTGACATGGAGGAAACACGATAAATCGTCGGTCTTACGATACGAGGGTGCCAGAAGGTTAAACTTCTGCTTCTTAAAGATAAACAAGACCTGCCGTACACTAGTCTTGCCCTCACATACACCCATCTTTGGATTTTCAAAATACTGATTTGGTTGGTGAAAATTGGTTGAAAACAAATATGGACCAGTAATAATCATCACCCTATAATGATAATAATAATAATTAGTATATAATGATATTAATGATCACCCTATACACGCGATGTGCTCTACAAAACCCTCGGAAGATGTAGCACTGAAGCGGCTAGAGAGAAAAATTTCTTTTGAACACTGCATTGAGGTTTCCTTACACAGAAGATGCATTCACTCGTAAAGCGCACAACCATAAATGAAGAGGTTCTTCCGAACAATTTTTCAACCACATTATGGTTATAATTGAGTTTGAATGCAAGGTTGATGGAAAGACACGAGCTGAAGTCGGCTTGTCACACGAGGAAGAATGGCAACAAAGATTACCCCTTGGATGTTGACATTGCTTCAAACGTTTGAAGTGCTTAACGAAGCCTCGAGGGAACTCTTCTGGAAGATTTCCCACGCAACACTAACGGGGCATCCTACCATGACAAAATCCTGCCGCATATGGTCAATTGTCAGGCGTTGACAAAATGGCATTGATGACTCTACGTCACCCACGTCAACATGGATTGTTTTTACACAGACGATTAGGCATGAGGTCAAGAACAAGAAGACTAAGAAAGGAGAGGTAATAGGAAACAGGAGTTCAAAACTCTAACTCGATAAGAATGGTAGCGGCGGCAGAAATTAGTATTAGCAGTTAGTATCCAACGATGAATCATTAGCTAAATGTAGATTACTAATTATTTTGCGGAAATTTCCAGCAGAATACTTTTTGATTTACGTTCAAGATACTTTGAGAGATCCTAAATATTATGGTAGAAACGATCACATGGGTAAGATTAGGGAAATATATTTCAGAATCGATTGTATAAGATGTTGTTTTTCCGCATACAATAAGTGCCCATAATACTTGTGAAATTTTTCTTGGAGAGAAAAAAAGAGCCATAAAACTTATCGATCTCTTTAGAAAGATGAATTTTGAATAATGTTGAAACTCATCCTATACATCGGACTAAGGTAAGAACTGCAGGACAAATCAGAAATTTTCCGGACGTCTGGCTACCATAAGAAGATGAAGCAAACCTGTAAATCTGCACGTATATTATGGTACTTGTATAAATTAATTGGGCTCCAACCAATCGATGCATTTAACACACGAGGCTTTAGGAAAAATAAAGAGAAAGCTATAATATTCTGAGATAGAGATGCACGATTAGATAAACGGCTTAAAAATGCCGACAACGTTGACAGGAGAACTTGAAATAATCACCATCTTAATGAAAGACCACAAAGACATTCCTCAGAATGTTAATTATCGTCTTCGCTCGCACAGTTTTCCAATCAATGCGCGCACGCATACGGAGATCGTTACGAACGCAAGGGAACCGCAGAGGATTGATTTTTCAAAAAAGAAGAGTCGAGAGGAGAAATGAGGGAAGAGGCATTGGAGTGGAGGGGCAACACAAATAAGAAGACGCAACCAAAGTGATTCCTTAAAGAGATATCACAGAGATAACGAAAGAGGGATGGCACGCTGCAGATTTTTGTCTGATTTGATGAGTGATTTTTGCCCAACTCTGTACAATAGTCATTGTGTTAAAGCATAATAATGATATCATATTTTCTTTGTGTTGAAATTCCCATGATTCGACTTTTAGACATCATGCCGGTTACTTTCGAATTATAATAAGCCATAGATACGCTGTCTGAAGTATGTTGTTACGTGAATGGCATTCGAAAGTGACTCTTGTCCTTAATAAGACTCAATATGTGGTTAGAGTCAATTTATTCAAAATTATATTACAAATATTCTAATAAGTATAAACAGTATAGTTTTATACATTACATACGTACTTAAAAATAAGCGAGATGTATGCGAAACCCGTTATCATTGAGCTATCGAGGAAGGCGCTTTGTGATAGTATTTAACAACGCTTTCTGACCGTCAGGCCATTTTCAAATACACTGCGATATTGTCAGTTTCTGAGTCTGTATTAATTCTATTTGGATGAGCGTGGGTGGGAAGTGGAAGGGGAAGGTTGAGAAAGAAAGAATTTAGAGAAGGAAGAGAATGACCTAACGATAGAAACGCGTAGTACGGTACGCAATTAACTTGTTAAAATTAAAAATGCTATTTCTTTTTCGTTAACTCAGGATGTCCTTCCACTAAACTCGCCTGCCTCAGTCACTTAGTTAGAGATATCATAAGAGTTGCAAAATAACAAACATAAATACAAAAGAACTCAAGCTCAAAGGCGCAAACTATAGCAAAGCCGCTTCAAAGATAAGACAACGATAACGGGATTAGCATGCATGTCGCTTCTTTTAAATACATGAGTAATGTATAAAACTATAATCTCAATAACTATTAGAATATTTGCAATACCATATCGAATTAAATGATACCCACTACTTATTTAGCCTTTCTTCACCATTCTCTCTAAAGCCAACTAATTCACTTGCCCTTTTGTTTGCCACCGTAATTATGATTTTAAAAATCAATTATTTTCCTGGGAAGGCAAGAGTCTTCTAAAGGACATGAGTCACTTCCAAGTGCTAGTCACATAACATCATATTACAGCATCCCTGATTGTAACCGTAAATAGAAATTAACCTGGCATGATGTTAACAGGTCGAATAATGAGAAATAAAACAAAAATCAAAAATGATATCCCGATTATAATTTATCACAATGTTTAATGTACAGAATAAGGCAAAAATCATACACCAAAGCAAACACAATATACCGGAAATTCGACTTTAAGTCCTTGCACGGTTCTATTACGCTGACATTAGTACTACTTCATTTCTCCTGAATGAAAAACAACCACTTTTTGACACAAATCTCTTCCTATTACCACTGCTTTCAGATCGTGCGGCATCGATATTGACGCTCTCGTCAAGAGCCAATTAAAGAGACGTACACTGGCAGTGTAATGACACCAGCCCCTCGTAATATTGATTTTTCACGACGCTGAGGTAATCGACAGAGATTGAACAAAAGATTCATAGCAGTGATGAGCAAAAAATCACAGTTCACTCAAGCATACTAATTCGGTTCCCAAACTGAAAACTTCCATGCTAAGGGAACTGCACCGGCGCAAACAGGGTATAACTCTTGAAAGACGGAGGAATAATTAAGATTCCAAGGCGTGGTAGCGACAAGACTCCGAGAACATTTAAAATCCAATGAGAGGCATAGTTTTACCTTAGCAACCCCTGAAGTAGTAAATAAATAGACATCTGCATTGTACCCCACGAGAAACCTAACGAATGTATGGCAGTGTGATTTTTTAGCGACATGCATTACTAGTAATTCGAGTATCTATATTTTAATAATATTAGCAATAAAAATCATGTTATAATATCTACATAAGAAACCCCTACGAAATATAGAAAAAAACTGAAATGATGAAAAGGAGTGAGATGGACACGACTTCAATTATACTAGCAATATCACCTGCTCATTTCATGCATTTCGCAACTCTTATGTGATTATTTATCTTCCCCACCTCGAAAACAGTGCATTTAAGGCCCTGGGAATCTAACAAAAAACAGCACAGGACGATCATATACACCCATGCATTAGATAAAGGCAACATACCCACGGGGGACTCGAACCCGCGTTCTTCGGATTAGCATGCAAGGACCTAACCCTGTCGTCACCGAGGCCAGCTTCTCTCCAGCTATCTCTAATAGTTCGAGGAGAGAAAGAATTCTCAAATATTTTAGCTCTGCAGTATTTTATAACGTTTTTATAAACTCACTTTGTTGTTCGTCATCTAGTCCGGATTAAATCTTGAAACTCAATTTTAATTCACCTTCCGATTAGCTATCAAGCTGAAAATTTCTGAACAACTCAAAACCAGATAAAAATGCAATATTCTAACACATTCAATATGATTTCAACTGTATATTGATTGTTATTCAGAATTTTAAATTACATGTGGAGATGAGTTTTAAAAAATGGCCACCATAAGAGATCATTTAAAGGAACGAGAATGACACTATAACACTTAATTTTTACTCAACGTCAATTAAAATGTAATTAACTGTAGTCCACTGGATTTCTTAGTTTCATTATGTTACTATGTTTAGTATAAATTTAGTGTTATAGTGGGACATGCTCCAAACGTTTTCCGCTGTATATGAAGCAATTTATTTAATGACTCTGTCAGCTTCAAAGAAAATGTATTGCATTCTTTTTAGTTCGCGACAAAATTATTTTAACATTTATTTTTATATTGCATTACTTCCATTGCTATCTTCTCTTCGTCCCATCTATCGTACGACGGTAGGCACAGGCTATTTTGCACATGGTCCGGGGAAAAGTCTGCTCTGAATGAGGGGTCAGTTTTAATGAAAAGACAGCGAGAGTGAACAGTCCGAGCAAGAGGAATTCGAAGTAATTGGCTCTCGAATTCCTGGAATTGGAACGGAGCGTGCAGTGCAAAAGGGCTGCATGGGAGGAGGAGGAGGAAGGGAGGGGGGAGAGGGGAGGGGCCGGGCAGTTAATCAACGGAAATTAGCGACGGTGGCGGAAATAAATACGGGGGAGGGAGGGGTGCTCAGCAAACGAGGGGAGAGAATGGAGTGGGTGGAAGCTAATTGGAGGGCGCGAGGGGTGGGGGTTGGGGGGAGGGGGGGGAAATGGAATGATTATCTCCTCAATTGGAGAGATATTGGGACTACAGCATTCCTTCTCCATCTGGGCCCTCATCGTTGTCACACACATGAGGAATGAATGCACACATCTGTGAAAAAAATTGGGCAAAGTTTCAGTAAATCTTAGAAATATTGGAGACCGGTTATAAATACTACTCATGATTCTAACTAGACAGTGAAATCCAAGGTTGCAGTCACTTTACATAAAAATTTAGGTCTATGATCTGAAAGGCAGATGTGGCTCTTTGAGCAACGATTTTGTCTCACGGCTATAATAAATAATTCATGTAATTAACCCGTGGTGATAATCGTCTTTACTGGTGAGATAATAGAGCAAAAACATTCCATTTCCATCCAAGCTCAATACACCGCCATATTTTTTAGATACAACTGTAATAACAGAGGCATGTTACGCCCTAGAAAATGAGAAATCGCTATTAGTTAGAGTTCGTTTGAAACATTTGTGAACAGATACGAGTACTCATCACAATTTTTAAAAGGATCTGCGTACCTTCAATTACGACTCCGCATAGACACACATATTTTCATAAAATTTTTGAAAATTTCCTGAGAGCTTATTGCACTCAGAGACTACGTACAGTGCTTCGTAAGCTATAATTTAACTCGATATAATAACCAATAATGCATTAATTTCATTCAAAATTCCCTTGAGAAACAACAGGATAGCTATTATTAGTTATATCGTAGCTAAAACCTTATACATTCCCATGAAAATAGGCACCCTATAATGGTAATGTATATAAGTAGCAATTGCTTTAAGTAACACATCTAAGAAACAATGTAGATCACGAGCAATAGCAAGCATTTTGAAAATCTAACAATTGCCAGAATACATTAAATACAATAATTACTCGTAAAACAATAATACATAGTATTCAGGAACTCCTAATCGATAGGTACCAGTAACGAGCAATGAAGATAGTATTAATAATTAAAAATTTCCGATGAGGTCGCTAGAAGTTATTTTAACTACATGAAAAGACTGTCTTTGCACACTTTTTCACTCGCATCATTGTCATCGTATTCTGCGACAGGTGAATTAAATGTGGTACTTGAATACAATTTTTACAGAATATGATCGATCAAAAGTAAAAAAATGTCAAGTCCTCACACTAAAACGGCCATCATTAGGGTAACCCTACTAACAAACGAATATGTGCTGTTATTCATTCGATATTTTTCCTTTCTTGGAATTGGAATGTATCAAAGAATAGGTAAATTTTTACTAGAGACATTTGTCATCGTTTATAATGCATTTTGAACTTAAGCACATTACAAAAAATGCGGTAGCTTCCTCAGGACTACAATTGGCCAGGCAAAGATATTATCAAGAGCGTTAACTTCATTAAGACCAAATTTCGACATTTTCGACAAATATAGCTTGTCCTTTATGCAAGGAATGCGAAAAATATTCGAATATCAAAGAAATGGTGAAGAAATAATGCAAAAGGAATACTCGAATATCAAGATGAAAACACAATAAGGGATTAGTAATTGAAATAGATTATTTTTGCATAAAAATGTTTTTAAAGCTGGGATCCTCTTGACTAGGGCATTAAAAAGGACCTTAACCTACAGCATTTCCGAAAAATACGATCGTAAACTTTCCAGGCACTTCGAACAAGGTGCTTTCTAAGACGACGACTGTGAAATGGACTAGGAGCCTTTAATGCGATTTCTGGGCGAACAGCATGCCCGTAACATTCCACCAAACGAGCTGAATTCCTCACGCTTTCCGCCGAGTAAGCTAAAATTCCCGAAGACCCCCCCTCTCCTCCATTTTCCTTTGATAACGCTTAAAAGATGAACGAAAAGGTGTCCGAGGTGAGAAAAATGAATATCGGAAAACGTTTACGAGGGTGAATGGAATGGCAATCCTTATTATTGGAACGATGGAATTAAAGGGATGAACACGTGGGAGGGTGGAGAGAGGGGGGTGGGGGAATTCGACCCCTCAGCATGGGAGGGGGTGGGAGGAGGGAGTCGGAGGCCCGAGGGTGGAAACGGGGAGGCGGCTTGAAAGTAAAGAGACTGGGGGGGGGGGGTAGGGGTGGGTGGACTAGCGCCAGTGTAAGGCTTCTGCGCCTGGACATGCACCACGTTTCCCAACCCACCGTCCCCTGGTTCCACTCGCCCACCCCTCACCCTCCGCGAGCCAACAGAAGCCCAGAAAAGAGTCAGAGGGGGTGGGAGAAAGAGGATGCGGTAGCGCAGGGCGGAACGTCAACCTTCCAGCGATCTAGAGCAAAGTACGAAGCAGAAATGACCACGTTCATCAATAAATGCATTCATCCACCCTCTTGAGTTCCCATAACAACCAAGGATCATAATTTCTCAGTATCACATTAGGGACATGCATCTATCATCATTAAGGGTATTGTAATGTTTATGCTCATGTTACAGCAAGTTGGAAATATAAAAGATAACTCTCTTAAATCCTAAAATTCCTAAGGGCATTGATTGACATCCATTATATTTCACAATACAACCGTTCTTACCACACTTCTCACTTTCTTTCCAAACCTTTTTCTTGCCTCACCCCTTCCTTTTATTCTTGCAACTAACGTTCACTATTTCAAAATTTTTCTCGTGTTATGCTTAAAAATTGTAAAGTTATATGGCATTTGAGAAGCAGTGACAACTATTTTTGGAGTTGTTTCTGATTTTCTGTAATCTTTGGGAAGTGAAAATTTGGTTAGGTCCATCAAGGATTCATCGTAAGGGGAACTTTTGTTCTTCCTTTTACCAGTGTGAAATATTTCCTCAACAATTTATCGTGAAAAAGCTGACGAGGAATAAATAAACAAATAATTGACATGAAGCCAATAAGGGAGAAAGAATTAAAAAAGGGGAAAGGAGAAATGGCTTATAATTTCAAAGAGATATAAATGATTTCAACTATACAAGTGTCTCCGCAGTTTATTACACCCCACGTTATCGACAGACAGCGCCATAGATCCTTCGAAAAATAAGCAACCCAACTTAGTTACCGCCCCATCCGCGATGGTAAAATCATCTAAGAGAGGGATAGGGAGAAAAGAACACTGAGAAAGAGTGAGTCATAAAGCCTTGGCACCTGTTAAAGTATTAACGTCTCGAAAGATAAAAAGTCTCCGTTATTTTAGGAGCCAAAAGTGGAACGAGATAATAAGAAGACGGTCGGTAAACACTCAGTAAAACAAGCCGAAATGGGCGAGGCGCAAAATGAACAGGGAACGTAATCATAGGTGGCGCCAATACGGTTGCCCAATAAAGTGTTTATTGAGAGGGGAGCGGTTGATAAGATAGTTGGAGCATGGGAGGGGTGGGGAACCGAAGGAAATACGGAGGGGGGGGGGAGCGCCCCCTACCAATGTCTCCAACCAACCCCACCCCCGAATCCATAAACCCCGTTCCCTCCTTCCCGCTGGCCCTGCCTCGCAGATGAGGGCACATTCCTGGCCTCGGGCGGATACCCTGGAATGACGGACCCCCTGCCAACCACTCACGGTGGGAGGCAGCAGGAGATGAGATCTCCATATAAAAGACGCCCTTGCTCGTTTGACATCTACCTCAGCATCATCCCTCTCCCTATCCTGCTCCATAAAGTCTTCGCAACGGGGACAAAGAAAATCCCAGGCCCGCAGAGATCCCTAAAATTGAAACCCTCGGGATGAAGGATGGTGATATAGCTCATGGAAGCTCATGGGCAGGCATGAAATCTTTTAAAGGATAACGAAAATCGTTCCACATCAAATTTAAAGCCCACCATCGCACGAAGTATGGCTCCATTTCGGGTTCTTCTCGGCCGAAATTTTTCATCGTTTAATTTAAATTCCTTAAATGAAATCTTTGCGCATATTAAAAATGATAATAACTTTTATTTAATTTCGTGAGCCCTTCGTCCCTGGGAAAATGAGTATTAACTATTGAATATCGAGTCATACATAGCAAAAAATCAAAATAATATAAATCCAAACAAATGCACCTTGACCGGAGCGATACAATAAGGGTCTATCCAATATAATAATAACGGCATTATGACACTAAGAAAGCGTATTTATTATAACATTACGGAAATTATAAGAAATCCTTAAATTTCTGGAAATATTTTAAAATCTATCGCTTCATTCAACTATTAACAGTCATCACATTGAGAAAGTTAACTCTTCCTGCAACGTTCCACAGGATGACAATGGTTTCTACGGTTCTAAACGGAAAATTTATTAAAAGAAGAATAAATGCAGGAAATTCCACATGGTATTTCCTGCATTGGCAATACCACATGGTACCAAGGATGGGGAATCTTGGGATTTCATAGCTAATTAAATCAGGGTATACTCTTAGCTAGGGAGCCTAATCACAAAGTGAAAAGGAGTTATCTATTATTTTAAGCTTCATTAGCTTAAGTTAGATGAATCTCTCGAAAATTTCACGCCAAACATATATTTCACACATTAGCATATTACTCATTAAACGAAAATTAACAACAAAGATAGAGAACAGAAATTACAAGCGATGGGAGACCAGCGTGGCACTTCACGAAAAAAATGGATGAATTTAAATGACTTGATTAAAAATATCGTTATTTACTTTCCAAGGACAGTCTGCACTGCAACCGTTACTTGTATTAAGTAGGCATTCACGATAAGTTATTTACCTGCAACAACTGCAGCTCAGAGAATACTCGCTAACGCTAACAGAGAAAATTTTCAAGTTATATATGGGCATTAGTTAACTCTGGCAGCCTGTTTTCCTTCTCTGATAATGACGTCTCCACGGTTATCTGCAAAAATTCTGGCGCAGGGCAACGCCCCATTTAGTTGGGCGAGATAAATCGACCTCAACCAGATCCCCCGCAAAAGCCGACTCGCAAACACTGAGAAAGAATGCTTTGTCTTTAGACTATTGACAATTCTCATTATTACGAACACCTTCCACCGAGTTAAGGATACCACATGATGGTAGCACTAGGAATAAGAAAACACACAAGTTACCTGATGACCATAACCTTGAAAAGGTAAAACATTATTCCTTATACATAAAAATCATTACGGTTATCACACCGGAACTCATAATTCAGATAACCCGAACGAAAAAAAACATTAATTTTTATCCCTTGAGGTGATTATATCACTGAAAATATCTCCAAACGCATCGAACAGTCGTTTTCATATATGTTGCCACTCTCTTTGTTTATTCTTGGAAAAAATCTGTAAAGTTTTGGTCCCAAGTAAAGAAAGCTTCATGTAAGTATTAAAAGAAAAAAATCAAGCGTCACTTTTATAAAGAAAGCTTCGTTTAAACAAATAAACGTCAATAGATACTACCTATGAAGTTAACATTTTTTACTACACTAAGAAAATCAACACAATTCTAAAACGTAGAATCCTTGAGTAAAATTAGAAAATGCATCGATGAAAATAGCATTTTAAAGACAGTCGTGAGACTCAGAATAGCTTATTTCGAAGTTTTCACGGCATTAATGCCATTTATTGCTCTCTGGAATCTCAAAACGAAATACCCCTAAATTACAAGAGATTTTAACTGGAGTAGTGAACTCCATCTCTATACGCAATGCATCAGGCAGTTTTCACATTACCCCGAAAGATATTCTTCACCTACCGAGGATTAAATCGGGGCCACGCCCAGATGCTACATCAGTCGCTCAAATCAAGAGGCTGCCCGTCCAAGAAAAAACACGAATGGGCGATATTTTCCAAAGGGAAGCAAAACATCCATGAAAATAGGGAGTGGACGATGAAATCCAGCTATTTCGAGGTAAAGTATCAGTAAATAACGGGAAATAATTTTTTTTCTCCTCGAGTTTGGGGAGTTCGACTGTCAAAATATTTCTTTCGTTATTTATGTTGGTGTAAATTCCCCGTATTTCGAGGATTAGAATAAGGGCTGGTACATGTACATATTGCCTAATAGGGACAATTTTTAAAGAAAAACATTGATGTAAACGAATAAAATTTATATTTTTTCGAAATACTCATATTCTTCCATATTATGATTGAATCATTCATATTAAAAATATTAATAAATTCATATTATTTTCTGAACACATCTCGTAGAGGGAAAACGACGCAATCGAGCCATTACAGTGCGACCAACATCTTCTGCTGTGGACCTAACTTTGTAAAATGCGAAATTGATTATTAAACTTCATGATTCTTTCTTTAAAACATTGTTATTCTTAAGTTATAATTACGCGCTTGTAAATTTTAAGGTGTAGAAGCCTACGCTGGTAAATAGAAAACGATATTCTTAAGTTCACATCAGTGATAATTGTTACTCGGATATACATAGCTCCCTCGGCATGTATGGGCGGCTCATGGTCGGCAGTGCGGATTAGTCGATGGTGGACGAAAAATGCGGAGATTTTAGGACCAGGTTCAAGGAGTTTTTCAACAGCCCAACAGCGAGTTACACTTATTCAGTACTTAACTTTACCCAATCAGTCCCAGTGGACCGCGCGACGTCAATACCAAGGTTCTCCACCCTTCTGTTCTTCTGGCCACTTTCATCCAATCGTTCCGGTCTTCCATTCGTTTGCAGACCTTCCATTATGTTTCTTCGTTGAAGATTCCGCTGGTCATTATAGCTGTTGATGATGAATTTAAGTATACCGGGACTAGCCACGGTGATAACTTGACTAGAGTAACCCGCAATGCACAAATTGTGCGAAAAATCCGAATAGAGAAAAAAGAAATCATTCGCCTTGATCGGGATTCGAACCCGAATCCCTCGATTTCCGGCCGATTGCTTTCTCGAAATACACTTTCTCGATATCGTCGAGCGATACGTGGTTATGAATACCTGATTGTGAATAACAAATAGAAAACGATCTTATGAATATCGTTTTCTATTTACCAGAAGAAGCCTTAGGCCGGAAATCGAGGGATCTGTGTTCGAATCCCAGTCAAGGCGAATAATTTTTTTTTCTCTGTGGATTTTTCGCACTGTTGATGATGTTTTTGCGGTTGTGCACCGCGTACTTATTGGGTTTGTTACCCGACTTTTCGTGGCCGTCGAAGGGAAGTCGCTCGCCGTTGCTTGTCACTTTCCCTCAAAAAGAGTGACTAGCAACTGCCACGAAACGTCGGGCAACAAACTCAATAAGCGCCACGGACAAAAAAAATTATTCTCCTTGACCAGGATACGAACCCGGATTCCGCGTTTCCCGGTCGAGTGCTTTATCGAGTTAAGGTCTCTGTGGATGTTTGTGGGCACAAACGGACTAGGTGTTATAGACTGCTGAGCATATGATACCACAAGCAGTCCAAATCGGTGCGGCATCTTACTTGTGGCACCATATGCTCAGCAGTCTATAACACCAAGTCCGGTTGTGTCCACAACCATCCACAGAGAGGGATGACGCCTCGGCAGCTTAACTGGCTGAAGCACTCGACCGGAAGATCCGGGTTTGAATCCTGGTTAAGGCGAATGATTTTTTTCTCTGTAGATTTTCCTATTATGTTATCCACCCACCTTTCCGTCGGTCTTCCTCTTGGTCTCCTTTAATTTGCTTATTTAGGATATCTTTCGTTTTCATCCATTCCACATGTCCAATCCAATCCCTTTTAAAAATCACACTATCGTGTATGCTACTACTTACCCCCATTAATATTATATTGTTCCTGATTGTTTCGTTTTCCCCATTCTCCTTTTAATTCGTACTGGACCGAACTATGTATTTTCCAAAGCACCCGCATCTAAAAACTAATTGCTTGTCCAAATCTTGTTTCCTTGTGCTCCAGCTTAGGCAGTCATAAAGATTTACAGGGAGAATTTGTGATTAAAACAGTCCTATTTAAATTTGTCTCGACCTATAACTGGGCAACCATAATATAATGACGAGCTATACTATATGCTTACTTATTAATACGTGGACTTCCGAAAACAGCAAAGCCAGGACTTTTTACATCGAATCATAACAGAGTAACAAAACGCAATAATACACACCCATGAACTGGATGGGAAAACTTGTTCAGGCGGAACTCGAACCCCTAACTTTCGAGTTGAGAGGCAAGAACTTCATCCCACCGTCAACGAGACCGCCATGATAGAACCATTAAATTAGACCTGCAACACTTTCGCGCATGCTTAAGCCTGAATCACAGGTCAAGTTTTTTCATCCCTTCCGAGTCTAACGATAGTGGAAAAATGACCGTTTCGCGCAATCATTTCTAGGGATGATAATCCCATCCCTTTTACCATCACACGGCTCGTCCCTTTTTACTTCGCTGAAACCATCGCTGAAATTGTCATTCTGGCAATCATAGGGCACGGCCGCCAACAGCGATTATAACGCCATGCTTGTCTCTAAAGTGAATGACAGTTGTTAATTCGGAAACGGGCGGAATAAGCGATGGAAAAGGGGAGGGTGGGAATGACCGCGAGATTCAGAAATTGATGGATTGAGTCAAAGCTCTCTTTTTTTGTCCCTGAAAACCTATCACTGTGAACTATCAATCTGAGGACCGAAAAAGTGAACGTGTGATTCAGGCTTCAAGAAAACTGCCCTCGCCCATTATGAGCACCTTAAACACCGAAATGATTCTTCACACTCCTAATGGCGAACCCTTCGCTGCACCCACCCTTACCTCCTTCCATCTGATTGCCTCTTTACAAACTCCCTAATTCGCGCGCCAAGCCACCACTCGCGACGGCCAGGAGCTATGGTGGGGAGCTCACTTCACGGAGGCCGAGGAGTTTTGCAATTTCTTTGCTCGAGCCGACGGCCGACTGGAGGGATAACAACGAGATACACTCGCGGAGCAGCAAGCGAAACAGAAGAACAGGAACAAAAGGAGCCATTATCCCGCCATACACTCAACTAATTTCTCTAATTGGTAAGAGCGACTCACCTTCCTCGGTTAGCAGAGCCCTTGCCAATTTGCAGAGGTACGCTAAAGAGTCGAATCGGATGGAAGCAGGGAAACAAATATCGGATGATGACGAATCAAGGACCTTAAGTGGTTCCTGGCGTTCTCCAGTTATTGAAATGTTTAACGCATAACCGTAAATGCCTCCTAACCAAATGATGGCTTTGACCCACAGTTCTTCATTTCAGCATTCAATTTCTGACATTACTTCATGTTTGAGGTCATTCTGTGAACCATTTCTATGAACAGATCGCGAGGGTAGAACTTCATTGCCACGGCAGTTTACGATTCAAATGAGTCCTTTATCTCTTCGCCAAAATGCCATATAACTGTGGTCAGAAAATTAGTCGGATAGTGTGTCTCCAATAGACGTAACGTAATGACGATGCATATTCAAGAATATGCCTATGACAGTAAAGAGGTACTGAAAAATTTTGTTCATATTCACCTGATATAAAATAACTTGAACAAGGTACAATATAATCTACGCAAATATATGCATGAGATTTCACTACTATGTATATCATGCAGCAATGATAAGAAATTTATTTTACTTTAGGAACTTTATTTAATTTACTTTCTGCTGACATAAAGTGGAAAAAACAGAGTAGAGTATATGATTGTCTAGCGCATTCTTCTTCCCCAATTCCATATTTATCCATAATATACATACCTGAAACACATTTGAAATGAAGAAAAACTATAGTTATAACATAATCAGAACGACTGATAAAGATCCGAACATAAGAAGGATTGAGGAATGTACAAATAAATAAAAATCTGCAAAAATACGGCGAAAAAACAACAAATTTTACTGTCCGTGTCACACATCGCAAGTCACCCATGTCTTAGAAGTAGATAGCGATACATAAAATTAATAGGTTGAAGAATGAAAGAACATCAACGAAGATCGAAAACGCTTCGTGAATAAGCTGAATATTAAATCTATTCGTCAATATAACGATCAGCAGGGCGGACAGAGAGGCTGATAGTTGAGGTGTATAAATATAAATCTAAAGAAAAAATTGGAGGTCATAAGTCAACCACCGCATATCACTCTCAAACGAGAATACCGGGCTAGGGAGATGATCTTGAAATGACACGGGCGAGGTGAGGCCAGCCCACATCGAGTGGAAAAGGGGCGTGGCTCTTCCACCAAAGAGTTGAAATCAATGCTCAGATCCCCGGATGACCCCACGCGACGGATGAAAAAGAGACGAGACTCCTTCTCATTATTTAGCCAAGCAATCCTCATATCTAGACTTGAGTGCACAGTCAGTTGTTGGCACTGTTTCTGTATAAACGAAAATGCTTCCTAACCAAATTATTGCTTAAATCCATTGTTCTTCATTAAATAATCTCTGATATTAAATCATTTTTTAATCCTACGATAATCCATCTGTATGAGAAAGATCCCGAGGGAAGAACTTCATTGCACAGGCAGTTTACGATTCACATGCGTTCTTTTTCTATTTGCTCCACATGCTAAATAACTACGTTTATGAAATTCGTCCGTGAGATGTGTCCAGAAGAACTCTGAAAATAACAGAGATTGCATAACCACAATATACCCTAAACGAAGTAATTCAACGACGGAATGAATTCTTTCACCAATATTTTACTGCCAATTGTCCAATAATGAAAAATCAAGGAACCCATTTTTAGATATTCTGATCCGTCACCAACTTCTCGAGCAATTCGCGCCTAAACATTCGGCCTTACACTTTTTCCAGATAATTTTAAGACGTCACGCACTCCTGGTGAGAGGATCTCCACCGCATCTCCATTCTTAGCATAACCCTCGCGTATGTTTGCTGCCGCATACACTATTATGAGCAGTTTTTTTTTTTTAGAACGAGCGGTTCTCTTCGAGCGAGTGAGTGAACCATAACTCCGATGACGTCACCAACTCATGAAAAGGGGGCAGCAACTTCCTCGTTTTTTGTTTTGCAATTATCATCGAATGGGTGAATGAGGAAGATTACTACTCCGCCACAACTTACCTCTCCTTACCGAATTGTTTTATCGAACTGCGATACCGGATCAGAGTGAGCGAACCCATTGGAAAAGAATAGGGCGAAGAGTAACATTGTAGTTAAGCGTCATTTTACATGAAAAACTGCCTGCACTGGCAAATTACCTTGCAATGGTAACAGCGAATAAGGATTTATTTTTAATCCAAGAGGCTCCAAATTTCAAATTAAAAATAACCCGATAAACGCTCGCATTGTTGCCCTCTGATGTTTCCCGAACGATAAGAAACAATTCAGTACTTTTTTTCACTTTCCATGATCTCAGGCCAAAGATAGCGACCAGTCTCCGCAATGAATCGATGATTTCATCCTCGATAGCAATATTTTTTCTGCCATGTCTATTGTTAGCATAAGGTGCAAAAAAGTAATCACATTTGGTGAAACACCTCATAATCTAAGTCCTACCGTCCTCTACAAACCATCGTCATCGGTGATTTCTCTTGAAACAGCTTTCACACATAGGACTGGAGCAAGAAAAAATCCAGACACCAACAATTTAAAGCCATTCTTCATTATCATCACGTAGCTTTGTGTAATGGTCAATAATTGCATTTATTATCCGGGCGAGTTCATTGTTAGCCGAAGTTTCGATTGCCCCTGCCATCGAAACGTCGGCCTACAGCGAACTCACCCGGTGGAAAACCCGAAAGGATTTCACCAGCTTCATACGTCGGGTGAGAACATGATCATATTTATTCTTCACTTACAACGCTTCCGAAAAATTTGATTCCCATTTCCAACGGCTAAAATGTAAAACCACATCAACACTACACTAGAAACCAAAAGTTACTTACATATTAACACTGGTGGGAAAAAGTCAAAGCTAATAATAAGGCATCCGAAATTTCAAAGAAAAAAAAACAATCTTACCCATGAATGGTACAAAGTAACACTGCTGCGGAAACAACCGATGATTTTTTCCGCTCATCGATATCATTTGAAGAGGTTGGAAGCTAAGGGGTACAAGTGATTTTCTTTCTAAATAGAGTTGTGTACAGAAATTGTTAAAATAAATATACAAACTCCTGGCTGCCAAGGGATACGAGTTAGTCTCTGTTTTGTGCTGACATCAAGTGGAAAATCAAATGCACTACTAAATATCTAGTTTTTTTAGTTTTTTTCTTTACCTAACTCAGCTAAGAATAAGAAAGAAATCACTTTTACCCCCGGGATCTCATCCCCTCATTTCTTAGCGACCTCCGAATTTTAAGTCGAAAGCACGCCACACTTTATAATAATATACAACAAATGACTTTATTTCTTTCATTTTCATAATACAATGCATAAAATAAGCACAAATATAATAGAATGAAAATAGGTATCCCAGAAGAGCACTCTTTTGGTGGGGTAGCCATTCGATACAAATGGTAGCGTAGACAAATAAAAATACGTAAGCGTCAAGGAAAGTCTATTCACAGAAAAGGGTTCATTATAACAAAAAATATTTAAATTACGGCACAATAACTACAAAACAGAAATCATTTAAACAAAAAGTTTTATGGACACTACTAAAAAAATATTGAAAATCATAGACACGCGAAAGAAACACGTAGCACATTTAAAGTATCTTCCCCACCCCAAAATGCCATCATCAAATCGCAACAACCCACGACAGTTAAAAAAACAACCTCGTCATCCCATTTTATAGGCTTAATAAATAAATACATCAAACTGAGGACGACATAAGATCAGTTTCCGTCCTCCTACGCTACCCATCCTTCTCAAGTTGCCGTCTGTATCAAAGTTTCCATTCATAAGCGCGGAGCACCAACCAGTCTACGAGGACATATTGCGTCGACGCCCAGCCACTGATGACCTTTCAGACCTAGAGGTTGAGCGGGTCCCGGGCTTCGCGGGTGAGCACAGCTGATACCGAGGCTCAAGGTCACGTCGAACGTCCCTGACATTAAGGGCACGGGCGAGGGGAGGGGCAGTGTGGGTGGAGGAGGGGGAGCCCAGAGACCACGCCCATCGCGGCCAACCCTTCCGCCACGGACGTGACTATTTAAATGGACGCGAAACCTCTCACAGATTTCACATCATTAATAACTTATAGAAATGGGTGGCAGGTATTAACGCAAGTTCACATTGTTGATTACCTCCGTAGTTTTATGCCACCGACCTAGGAACTAGTATCCCAAGACGCAACTTAAGTAAATGATAATATTATCGGTACTTCAAATTAATTAAATTACATTGTCATTGGCAAATTATTAGCAGAAAATGATGGGTTTCTCCATCACACCATCATCTCTTACCAATAAGTTCGTGTAATTCTAAAAGTCACTGCCGAACTATGAACTTTATTTCTTTTGCTTTGCACTGAAATCCTGAATCATGTTAGCCGAAGGGTGAGAGATATTGTCGTTATATTTCTAAATATTTTAAATTTTCTGCAATTTTCGGTGAGGCCCGGGAAAGAAAACTCACCAAAAATACTTATTAGGATCTACAGATTTTCAAGCCCGATACCTTGTTAGCATTCTACAGGTCACTTTCAAAAGCCTCAAATAAGAAAAATTTTGCATGAAGAATGGAGAAGGTGAAGGGCTGGAGAGGAGGAGGAACGAAGAGGTGCTCGACATGGTGGGTGATGAGGAGAGAGGGTTTCTGGATGAGATACGGAGGAGACAGAAGGTATGGATGGGGCGAGTTCTGAGCAGGGAGAGGATGTAGAAAGCAGAATTGGAGGGTAGACTGATGGGTAAACGTGGTAGAGGAAGGTAGAGATTAGAACTTATAGATAGAACGAAAGGGAGTAGGGCTTCTTTATAATTGAAGAACATGAAGGGAGGGGAGCTACCAGAATATTTCTTAAATAATCACTGCAAACTTAACACGTTGCGCACCGGGGTTTTATAATATAGAGGAACGACGTACCTGGGTAGAGAAGTTTAGATTGAAAATATGAGCCAATTTGGGCGAACTGCCTTTGGTTTAAACATGGTTAAAAAGCTAATGTTTACAACATATTTTTACCTTATCAAACATATCAATACGTCCAATCATAATAAGTAACGAACAACAACTGAAAAGCGAACACCCAAAAATCTATATTATGCTTTAAAATTGTTTAAGTAGACGCGCCTAAATGACGAGAATCTACGTCATCCGTCTGGAACGCTCAGGAAAACAAAATGAAGAGAATTCTCGCCATCCGTACTCAACGTGTTAATCGGTAAAATATTTTAATAATCCAATTAAAATTAAATTAATACAGAACGTATTTGTTGGAAAAATAACATATTTATAATTAAGACTAATAAAATAATAAAAATGTTAATTAGTAAATTTCAAAAAATTTCGGAGAGATTACGTTACCGCAGTTCACATTCCCTGGAGTCCAGCATTAAGAAGCCCATGCGTGGCGTGGACATAATTGTCGGTGAGTTAGAGATCTACACAGAGATATGGGGTACCACATGAGATTACACAATTACAGAGGGGAGAAAACGTGCACTTGGGGGAGAGGTGTCGGAATATAATCTGACCGCAGCCATCGCGCGGGAGAGAAAGATGAATCAGTGACAAACGCGGGAGTTCTCACGCAAGAAATCTCTCATCGCGCTGTAATCGGTTCCCATTTGCATACGCTTATTCGGGCGCAACGCGTAAAGAGGGCTGATATTTCCCCAAATCACGACAGAGAGACACTCCCGGAAGATTGGGAAGGAGATAAAAGAGGGCGAGCGGCTTAGAATACCACTCACAAGTGGTTAGAAAAAAAAGAAACACGCGGTGCGGCGCCAGAGATCGGACACAATGAAAGGGTTGTACGGATGCGAAGAATGTGGGCGGTATGGTGAGGGATGTGGAATGGTGGACACGGGGTGGATAAGGCAGGTGAACGGGGAGGTATAGCAAAAAGGATATAAGGGTGGACACGTAAGAATTCTGTGCCAATGTTATCCTGCTTTTGAACTCAAGCACAGCGATGCTTGGGATACCTTGCGTAAGCCGATTTAAAAAAAACCGAGGCCAACAGCATGCCTACAAAAACAATTAAGAAAAGGAGAAATATTTGAGTACTCTTTTTTAGCTGGCGACATCCTAAACGACGAGCTTTCATAAAAATATCTTGAGAGAGGAATTATGACCAAGTTAAGGACCTAGAATACTTTATCACCGTTAACTTAACGATCCATTTTGAAATGAAAAATAAACAACCTTGGTAATTTTTCACACGAAATTTTTAACGACCCATTGTTTGCGTTCCTGTACATACACTGATTTCATTAAAACAGTTACCAAGAAAACGATTTGACATATTTTCATGAACAGCTAGCGAAAATAGACAGCGAATTAAGTTAAAACTAATGAAAGGGATTGGTCAAATAGATTCAAGTGAAAAAATAGCTACAAATACATAGTACAATACAGAGGACCGCGAGTTAGTCATTACAGGCACATACTTTGTTCATTAGATGTGTTATTTTCAAACTACGCTTGCATACATTAATTAAATGTCTTGTAATTCACGAATTGTCCGATGAGACATCGAATTTCAACCCGTTTCACCAAAAGAGCAACTGCAAATACGAAGTTTTCACAAAACGGAAAAGAAAGGAAAAGAATAATTATAGTAATCGACAAGAAGCCAAATTTATATCACGCAACTCGATATAAACCCCAGAAAAATAAAAGCACCCCACATCGTAGCATTGGTAATGGAAACAGAGTTCCCAACCAAACTAGATTATAAAATACACGTTTTTTCCAGGTTCTCACGGTGTACATGTCGTGAAATTCACGGTTTGCAGTTATGCCATTTTGGGCAGAAACATTGATCACGTAACAATAATCGGCCGCACGATAACTAAAAATTTAACAAACGTGACAGATGCCTTGAATGCAAACGCAGCTGTAATGGCCCGAAATTCGGGGGCCATTTGCAAATTATTTCGCGGAGGACAGGGCTGTTTGCGAGGCAGAGGACGATGCACAAACAGCCCTGTTTTTCATAAAATGGGAGATCCGGGAGGAGGAGAAGGAAAGGCAATGACCGAAAGACTGGCAAATAAGAATAAACACCATTAATGGAACGCTCACGGGTCTAACTTTTCGAAGGGGGGGGTCTAGTTTAAAAGATATGTTTTCGCGGAATACCCCCCACCTGGGCTTTTTGAACGTCTCTACGTCATTCGAGAGACACTATATAAAGGTAAACCGGGAGATACTTGAGGTCTTCTACTTCGAGTCTTCGACTACTTCGGGGTGAAGTTCTGATCGCGAAAGGCGTGATTGTGCACGCCTTGATTATTGTAAACTCTTGTCTCGCGCCTGCTTGGCTCATCGATACCCGCTTCCCGGGCTCTTTTGCTTTCGTTTTCACTCTCTTCATACCTTGCTTTAAGGCCCTCTCTTGTGGGCCATTTTCGCCATCAGCTTCCGTTACTTGCGAAATTTAGACCTCATAATCCCTTCCCCCTCCGGGAACTTGGGAAATTCCTCGCGCCCTACCCATCGCTAGACCAGTATTTGCCAGTCTATCGCCTATCGCCACAGCGTGCTGCCGCCTTCTCCTGCCTCCAGCCTCCCAGGGTGATTCGTGCCGTCGCCGGAAATAAAGGTAGAGTTCCTTTTTCTTTTATTAAAATGCAATCCATGTACTATCATTGATACCCGACGCCAAGGGCAAGAGCCCACGTTAAAATAGTTCGGATTCGAGTCCCGGCTTATCCGGGGCCGGGTCGCGACACAGCAATGAAAGAGCTATCTCTCATGACGTCACATATCGTTAGCAAAATTCAGGGCCGGCTAAAGGTTGTGAGTGGGAAAAAGGAGGGAGCAGGGTGGCAGGGATGTGTCTGATTTTTCGTCAGGATTAATGAACACTTTACCTTTTACCGGTCTTCCAATCACAGGCTTAAGGTAAACGTGTCGTCAGGGCACACGAACCAATAATTGCGCTTCGAATATGCGTGTGTAGATAAATGCGAGAACAGAGTCTACGCGTGAACGACCTTAAAATATGATCGACATATCAATTTTTCTTTTGATCCGTCACTCATAGTTATTCTACGGTGCGGAAACGTGGACACTGAGGAAAGAAGACGAGAGAAGATTGGAGGCATTCGAGATGTGGGTATGTAGAAGAAGGAGAGGGTGTATGTAGGAGAGGGTGAAATGGACGGAGAGGAAAAGGAATGACGAAGTGCTGGATATGGTTGGCGAGGAGAGGCAGCTTTTAGATGAGATACGGAGGAGACAGAAGGTATGGATGGAGTTAGTGCTTAGCGGGAGGGAATGATGAAAATGGTGTTATAGGGTAGAATGTTAGGGATACGAGGGAGGGGAAGGAAAAGAATAGGATTTTTATATAGATTGAAAGAGAGTAGGCCTTACAGTGAATTAAAGAAGGTAGTGCTGGAACGAAAGGGAGGCTCCCAGCTCACTTCTTGAATACTCCATGAAAACCTACCTTAATCGGTAGAACACTATAATAATAATAATCATAGTTATACCGTCAAGTTTGAGAGATTTTTAAGTTTTATGTCGAAATTCACGGCTTATTCACGGTTTTAAGGTTTTCTCGGTTGAGTGGGAGCCCTTGGATAAGTACACATATCATTGTGAGTGCGAAACGAATCGGAAATAATATTCCGACACAAAAAATACACGCCAAAATCAACGTGCCAAAAGAAACTACTACATCAATCATCTAATTGCAATATCTATCTGCAATAAGTACAATTATTTTCTTACCAGTGCATTTCTGAAATTCAGAAAAGCCGACTGTTTATCTTTCCCTTTCTAAGGGCCCGATAATAATCAGGGGACTGCAGACACTCTCACTTACGAGAAAGGGTACTGTGGGAGCCGAAGCGGGATAAAGACGGATAAAACAAAGGCCAAAAAAAAAAGTTTATTAAAAAATAGCGCACACTTTGGCGAAAATTTCCTTGAAGAAAAAAGATCTAACATAACGTACTTGGGATAATAAGTCCGTATGCTCCTCTAAGTCACTTCCTAGCTTTATTTCTTTTGCTTTACACTGCATTCTTGAAATATGTCACTCGAAGAATAAGAGATATATACATATATACATTATTCGCATAAATATTTTTTGTATTTCTGCAATTTTAGTAAGGGCCACGGAAGAAAACTCATCAGAGTCTTAGCATCTAAAATTTTCCAAACCTGATAATTTGGGAATATTCTACTGTTCACTTTGAAAAGCCTCGAAGAGGGAAAAATCTGGCGATCCCTTGTCATTACTGCAAGAAACAACTGAACATGCCAAAATTATTACAGTCCTTGAATGCAAAAAGCCTTAAAATTATCTCCGTCAGGGCATTAAAAGAAAAAGCGGCCATGGCGAGACGGCGTCTCCTTGCGGCGTCGCGAGCGAGTATTTCGAGAGCATTCCGGAGGCGCCCCTGCGCACCTCCACTCGTCACCATGGAAACATTTACGCCGGCAATAACGAGAAGAGGAGGACATTCCGAGGGGCGGATGTTTAGTTGGGGGGGCGAGGGGAGGGGCGGAGGGTGCGACGAGCCCTTAAAAAAACCCCAACCACCGCTTCACCGACATAAAACCTGGATTTGGATACTAGAACTTAAGCTGAGCAAATGTACATTTATTAAGTAGGTCGTCCAACAATCCCATTTTATGCATACGTCGCGGATAGCTTCAACATAAGTACGTCAGATGAAGTGAAGAAGAAAAGAAAGAAAAGAAGAAATCTGGGAGTTACGATAGCCTTGAACCTATCTAAGGGAACACATACAATAAATATCTATGAAAAAGCCCAGACGAAACTAAGTATAAGGATTTGTCAAGCGTGTGGTGGGAAGATTTTCGGATGAAAAAGTATTAGAGAGGTGATACTTCTCACTCGTCAGGCCACACTTCGAATATGCATAGAGCATTTGGGATCCGGCGCAGAAAGTCTTAATCCCTGAACATATAATAAAATATGAGGGAAAGCTGCGCGATTCGTAAAAAAAAACTTATTCGTCAAACGTAATTAAGTCATAATTGCAATTTCTTAAATATTTGCCATGAATTTCAAGAGTGCGGGAAATAAAATTCAAATAATTCTTTAACATTCTTTATCGCGCATTATCACTTCAATGAATCATGAGACATTAAAGTTTAAGCTTTGGAAAGAATAGAAATTTAGAAGCTGAGACCTTACAGGAATACACCATCGAATTCCATTAAAACGCCAATCAAATCCTATCCAATGAAACTATAAAATATTGAAAACCAAATAATACGCTAAACATTAATAAAATATGCATTTTGATTTTTAAAATTTCTTTGGGAAATTATTACCGGGCCCACAGTTCACCAGTGTCCGAAATAAGAGGTCTCTCGATTATAACAGCGTGTCTCAACTATCCAATGAAACTATTCTTTCCTTCTCACTTCTCATTACATTGAAAACGTCAAATAAAATATATAACCTTCTACAATACCTTGTGCAGGCAGTGAGGTGAAGATTCAGTTCCAGAATTTCTAGATGTTCCAGAATTCAGTTCCAGACTTCATTGACCTGAAGAAGCCACAGCCATGCCGATAAAACTGTTGTTACAAGGATGGACTCACGTGGAGCATATCCCGTAAACCTCATCGCTTAATCTTCTACAATAACGTTCCCAATTCCCATCCCAATTCTTCCGTGACCTTCCTTCTTCACCCCCTCCTCTCCGTCCATTACCATTACTAACTGTCGCTCACTATTCCCCATTCCAGTAAAGGATAGAGATCACCCCTAGCTATTCACACGGGCGTGTTAACCCTCTCTAACCCACTGCTTCTGAGAGATATGACAATGCGAGGATTCTCATCCTAAAAAAGTGAAAATTTTCTACTCATTCATAATTAGTGTGGCACCTACATATTTCGCCATTAAACTTTACAGCCCAAAATAACACGTAATTTAAATATTTCTTAAAAATATCTTAACAGGTATATATTTTTGATGTTACTCAGAAGCAACATTGGGTTATAAAGGGTTAATATCACATATCATGCGTAGGAGGGTAAGTCCCTTCCCCAGGGTTATATCGAAATGGCGACAACATATTTTTTGATGTTGTCCAACCACTTCCTCGTCATCTGAACCCGGGACCTTTCGGTAGTTAGTCTAAAGCCTGAAACACATGATCATTTTTTTTCAGTCCCTTTCAAGCAATAGCTCCAGCCATCGCTCCAATCATCGTACATTATTCGGTCGCCGAAACCATCGCTGGTGCCGTCTTTAACCAATCAGAACGCATGGCCGCTAACAGCGATTGTAACGACATGCTTGGCTTTTAGTTGAATGGCAGATGTAAATACGGAATAAGCGATGGAAAAAGGGACAGTGGGAATGGCCGT
This sequence comes from Ischnura elegans, assembly GCF_921293095.1. Classification (NCBI taxonomy): domain Eukaryota; kingdom Metazoa; phylum Arthropoda; class Insecta; order Odonata; family Coenagrionidae; genus Ischnura; species Ischnura elegans. The sequence goes on from NC_060248.1 coordinate 19,051,990, forward strand.
CTGATTCAGAAAATGACGGCTCGGGCGATCACTCTATTGTTCCCTCAAAACCTATCGCTGGAGCTTTCATTCTGAGGGACGGCAAAAATGATCGTGTGATTCAGACTTGAGAGCCAAACCCATAGACCACCACGCCCTCCCCACACCTGATGTATAATTTGCCATTTTTATCTCAGAATAGTTTCACATAAGCTCAGCGAAAGTAGGGGTATGGCAGTGTGAAGAGCCACCCCTTCAAAATAATCCCCCGCAGCTCCCTGTCGTCTCAAGGCAGAAAAGAAAAAAACGAAGCGTACACGAAGTAATGGAATGGTTCGGGAATCTCACCCTGCCCGGAAGGAGTGGAGGAGGCATCAGGGCCCTCACTCGCACACCCCTCACCCCACTCCTAGCACTCGAAATCCCCTTCCCATGGTTTATTTTCGCCCCAGAATATCCTTCCACCCCTGCCGTCTCTTATTATCCCCATCTCCACCCCTTTTAACCAAGCCACCCAAAACTCACCCCATCTCGGAATTCGGTCAAATAAATTTGCATAATGTCTTCTCGAGATTTCCAACTGTTTAAATAAATAATGGTTTTCCTTATAATTTCTCGGGTATAATAAAATTTATAGTGCGTAAAATGATTAAACTCGATTTTGAGAATAAGCATTAACAATTTTAAGTTTAGAAACCGTTGACATTGAATTCAAAGGCTGATCATCCAAAAGAAAAAATGTTAAATAGGCTGCGATTCATTTTGCATTACGATACAGCGTCACACTCAGACGTTTTTATTAAGGTAACCATGAGTAACATACTTACCATTTAAGATATGTATTTAATGAGAATAACATTGTTACAATTTTTGAGGCACAATTTTTATGTTCTCATGCATTTTATTGAGGTTTTTTGTAATTAAGTAAAAAATAACATCATTTCTTTCTTAAACCACTCATTTATTTCCTTGAATTCTTCTTGGATTTGCTTTTTCCAAAGGTTTAATTCGTTGTATCACCAACGTTTCAATGGACGACTCGTCCATCTGAATGAATAAGTTTGACTGAAGAAAAAACGCTGACATATAACTATAAACAGTCACACAATCAGGTTACTCCTGATTGGCCGGAAATATCTAGGTAATTCGGATAAAAAGAAGGAGTTCTATCACTTTTAGTTTTATTTAAAATGGTATTCCACGCATTGGTAACTTTATACCCCGAGTCTCGATTAGAAGTATTTTTATAAAGCATGATCCCAATGGCCACCTAAGCAAACCTGTCTCAGAAGTTGTTGGAACGACAGAATAGGGTAGTTTCCTTCATCAAAGAAAACGAAAAGCATTGATTGCGATTCGTTACCCACCATTAGTGTATTTAAAATATACAAATTATTTCGTTTTAGAAATAGCGGTTTAGACGAATGGCATTGGTCCATTTTTATCCTCATTTGAAAAGGGCCAGATTGGCGCCCGTACGATGCCACTCCACGTGACGTCACAGGGACCTAGTTTCTATACGAGAAGATAGGAGTTATACATCGTCTGAGGTTACCAATGCATGCATGAGGCGTAGAGCTCAGGGAAACATGTCTTAATAATCACTTATTAAACTGGCTTAGGTCGGAAAGTTTTCTTCATTTGATAAGGTATTAATAATCCTTATTTAAGACAAGCGCTACCAGCCAGCAGGGCACTCAGCTACCCGCTAGCAGCCTACGTCGTATCAGCGCTAAGCCTCGCCTCAAGGTCACCTCACAGGGCGGCAGCGGGAACCAGAAATAAGTCTCACGGAGAGATTTCCCGGAATTCATACTTACGCGTCGCGTTTTCGCGCGCTTGAAAATATTCACTTTTCATTCAATCGCGAAAAATAGATATCGTCATTTAAAAATGTAACTGCGTGAAATACGTACTCCAGGTGTAATAATCTTTCGATTTAGGCAATAAAAAAATAATAGGAAACCACCCTATTGTTTGGCGTTATCCCATTTTATCTTGTGGTCCTTATTGATGCTATGTTCATCCAAAGCTATGCTTGCTTAAAATAACAATATTCGCCGTTTCTAACTCGGTTCTTTCAGTGCAATGCTCAAATAAATCCGAATAGCCAATTTTTATTCTTCACGCTATTTATAAGTTATTATTTGTTCTTTATCTTTACCTCGTTTAATTCATGTTAAACTAGTTCTTGGAGTGTAGGTGACCTACACTCCAAGAACTATTTAAACATTTATAAGTAATGCTGGGAAAATATTAATTGACCCAGAAAGCTTGTTTGAATTCGCCCCGGTCCAAATTCTGATTACTAAACACTTGATGAAAAACACGCGAATTTGAGCTGCTTTTTTAAATAAAAATTCTGTAAAATGAGCCATTTTCTATTTTCGTCATCAAATAAATAATAATGAAATCATGCAAGAATAATTGCTAGAATATAAAATAAACAAATTCACAGCAGCATAAAACAGAGGAAAGGAGCAAATAAAATCTATGGAATGAAATCGTTTATTGACTGTAGGTATCCAGAAATAACTGTTTTTGAATTAATTGTACTTAAATTAGAAATTCCATGAATTTGCCCAGCATCAGACCATTTTGACTGATTTCTTTGATATACGATTTCACGTAAAAAATCAGTCCATCAAAAAAAAAGCTGAAGAATAACACAGATAGTGAGCATGGAAAACGTCTTCATTTCCACACTTATCATTCTTCGTACCGAAATAAACTCCTCTACTTTCATTTAAGAATCCCAAAGGCCCCTCTTGTATGGGGCCCCACACTCTTCGGAAGCCACGAAGCCTCTGCTGTGATTCCTCGCTGCTCTTAAATACAAATCAGAAGAATATTTTTCACTCTATAAGTCGTAATGACCTGGAGTTGAGCACACTAGTACATGGAAAAAGATAAGAGAGATTGCTGGAATTCAAACAGAGTGGATAGACAAAGGATAATACACATACTACACTTCACAATAAAATTTATCAACACAATGCATTTCTTCTAAAGAGAGATTTGAACGAAAATGCAGTCAGTTCCGAGGATTTATACATTTCCCTCATCAGCGAAACACATGTTACTTATGATGAACACGGGCACAAACGAGGGAAAAGAAAGGGAATTTGCTTTACTGATGAGATGGGTATTGCTGAGACACAACAAAACCAAATTTTAAAAAATCAAATCGTTTAGGAAGAAAAGTGCTTCCGGATGTGGAAGATATTTCCGCAAACAATAAACGCCTTGACAGTGCAGAAAGGAAAGACAATGGCAGCTTCCACAATTATTCAAGGATGCACTTTTCATGAGGCACTTCCATAAGACACTTATTATAGCAATCATTTCCACATATATTTAGTTATTGAAATACGAAAATATTAGCTTGAAGTGCCTAATAATGACACCTTGCACCAAAAAGGGTCGCATCAATAAGTAATTGTGGAATCTGTCATTTACTTTCCTTTGTACATTATCATGTTTCGCTTCACACTATTGAATTTGGCGAACGCCTTACTATCTGCGTGAATATCTTCTGTAAACAATCATGAATTAAATTCCTCGTACGAATGAAAGAGTAACTCATCAATATTTCGGTGGCGGCGGGGTAAAGTTCTCGCCTGCCAAACATGAGGTCGCGGGTTCGAGTCCCGCCTGGGTAAGTCTCCCCTATCCAGGACATGGTTGTTCGTGTACGTTTCATCGTTAAATTTGTCGAATACGCCGATATAAAATGGCCTATGAGAGCTGTATTCGGAGGTTAAAGAATATAATTAAAATTAAATTAAATATTCAAGGCACATCAAGCATCGAGAACACGGGTATGCCATCTATTTCAAAAATTAGCTCCGAACAGACAGGGAGCGAAGACCGTTAAGGAAGCGCGCCAAAGGACGGGATGGCGGGCAGCGTGAGAATGCAAAAAATTGAAACGGCTTGTTCCTCGCAGACGGCTCCAGGCCGCTCTCCATTCATAACGAAAAACGCACGCGGAAAAAAACACACACACTCGCGGTGGGAGCAGGCAGCGAGTTTATTTCGGTCGCTTGCTTCGTCACGAGGGATCATCTCGGCCGGATCTCCTCCACGGCAGATGAAAAGGCCTTTGGAGAACGTGAGCGCAAACGTCCCGTTGAGGAGGAAGAAAGGAAGGCGGGGCGCACTGGAGCACATTGCGATTGAAATCAAGCCAGCACCTGCAGCCCACTTGCATGCGACGGGGCAATTGGCGAAGAAAGGCCCGGTCCAGTGAATGGGATTAGCCGGGCGGGTCATCCACCACATCAAGTGGACGAGTTTATCCGACAGAATGGCTCAATACTAACCCTTACAATCAATGACAAAAGCTGAATGACACCATTCTGCGGGAGGCAATGATGCGATTTAGCGAAAGGGAGATGATTACGGTGCCTCGAGGAAATGACCGATTAAATCGAACGATGAAGTTCTAAAATATAAGAGAGAGAAGATTCCATTAATCACCAGTCAACAATTCGAAGATAGAATAAGGCTCTCTCGGGTGGATAGAATAAGGCTCTCTCGGGTGGACAGCCGGGTGAGACCTTCCTACGTTTTGAGGTCCGACGTGTTCCCCGTCATCATTCCCTGATGAGGAGGAACGTGCCGGACTTCGAAATGTTGGAGAGAATAAAATCTCACCCGGATGGAAACCCGAGTAAACCTTGCTCAGTCTATTCGCCGAGAAAGCATCAGATCTTTCTTCAATCCGAATATAGTCTTGACGCAGCTCTCAACTCTACTCTCCTATCATCACCTCTTCGCATCTTATATAATTCTTCTCTTTTACATCCTTCATAACCTGTCCTATGCGACTACTTCTCCTCCACAACCACTCCCTTTTTCTCACTCGCCATCCAGTTCCCTTCGACGATCGTCTTCATTAGGCCACCATATCTCATGATGTGGTCGATAAAGGGGTTTCGTCCTCTCTTTCGGATTTTTATAAGGCTTCTCCTATCTCCTAGCTTTCTGAGGACTTCCTCATTACTCACCCGACCATCCATTTTGTCTTCAACATCCTTCTTTAGCACCAAATTTAGAATCGATTCACTCTTGATTTCTTAAGATTTCTATGGCGCATTAACAAAGTCATCCATCGGCAGATATCTCCCGAAGTCTTTTGCCAGTGAAAGATACATTTATGCGTTTTCAATTAAGAGTGGAAATGGAAGTCGTAAACGCATCAGCATAAATGAGCCTAGTTTATACAATACAATGGCGTTTCGATTTAACAATTCATCAATAGGTAAAAAGCGTGAACGGCAGTGAAATTTACATTCATTGCCATAGGGAAAATTCCCTGGATCGGGATTCGAACCACGGACCTTTCGGTCACGTTTAAAAACGGTAAATATACCACACGAATAAAAAAAACTGGATATCTCAGTGGTCTGCAAAGTGGTCCGGAAAGCCAAAGGTCCGCGGTTCGATTCCCGGTCCAGTGGATTTATTTCGCACGGCGATAAATATGAAATAACTCCAGTTAGTTTTTCGACAAATTTTCGCGAATGCCGACTAGTTCCCGTACGAGCACATAGCTTTCCAAACAATGGCTTACGAACACAATATAAAGGCAATAGAAGCCCAGCCAGACTATATCTATCGTCTAAACTAAAACACTAACCTACGGAAAATACGGGAAAAAAATTAGGCTTGTAGATGAGGGTTAGCCCCATTATTTTATATAAGAAGCATCAAACTTACTATATTAAATTCAAATTAAAAATAGCTACCTATTCTGGAGGTTAACTTTTAATTAGAACCATTTCATTTTTCAATTAAACTTTCACTGTAGTCAGTTTATTTTTTTGATAACCTTCCTAAGCATGTACCTACATGGCAACCCAAAAGAAAGACAATGAAATGTGGGACGTGGCGTGGGGTGAGTCGATACGACGTAGTCAGGAGGAAACGGGAATGACGGTCCGCGGAAGATGAAGGGCCTTCGCAAACGATCGTCGTTTGCACTGCGATGAGAGACCAATGTGGGTTAATTGAGCGGGGTTAAACAAATGAAAGACGCAATTTGATTTCGAAACGGCGGCGGGCAGAAAGAGACGCGTTATAAATAACGTCGGACGAGCAAACGGATTGACGGAGACACGGAGGCCATATCGCTCGGAAGCGATTGTCACAATGTTCTCCAGCGCAGAAAACAACCGACCACAATAGCTCATCAAAGAGGCCGCATTCGAAAACCAGGAAGAGAGTTGGACTACTTGATGAGATGGAAAATCAGTGGAAAAAATAAGAGGATAGCTTTGTAATTTAAAAAAAACATTCAATTCACAACACTGATAAGCCTGAGAAAACTACAAAAACTGAGAAAACAAAAGAATGAATGAAAACGATAGGTCTTCAACAAAGGTATGTTATCGCATATTTTGAGAATGCATACATACAATGTACGTGAGTTTCTGTTTTGATATTTTGATGAATGATCAGCAAAGTTTATGTTTAATGTATGAAAACGCGTCTTCCAAGACAGAAATAAAAGCATGCCAAAATCGAGCCCGTAGTTTACCCTGACGGATTATATTTTAGGAGACCAAATCGTAAAACCCGTCACTCCGACTGAAACTGAAAAGTGTCCCAAACATGTCGTCATTATCGACCAAACAACGCAGGAGAGCTAAGTCATTTCACAGAAGCTAAACAGAACCCTAACAAGTTTTTTCTTATTTTATTATCGCATCACAGATTGACGACTGGATTGATGATGATCATGACTATACCCAACATGAGGACATTCGCAGCGAAAAGGAAATCTCAGTCAATCTTTTCAGTTAACTAAAAATATAGAAAGGGACAAAATTAACTCAAAATTGGTGTTGCGTGCATGAAACAATACAGAGCGCTAATTGGTCAGAACCTTACTGGGAAGGATTGCCGGCGCCTGGAAGCTCAAAATATGGTGAGATTCCGAAATGTATAAAATTCGGACATGCAACGAAAATCGCATCAGTAAATTAATTCAAAAGAAAACGGCGTTAAAGACACGATAAAGAGGAAGGAGAATATCTTGGATCATGAATGGAATAAAGGGTGTTCCAGGTCTTCTTTTCTTTTCCGCTTGTCTCACGAATCTCAAAGCTCTTTTAATAGGCCTCTTAATTTCTCCCTCGATATTGTAAAAAATCGTAATCTTTCCCTCCGTAATGTCTCGAACTGATGCCCTCCTCTCCCAACTGGAGATTTTCCCTTAACAATGACGTCGCGTACTAAGTGACCTCAGGTTTTTCCACCGAATCATGAAAGGTCATTCCACGTCTAGCGACATTGTCCCGATGTTTTTCCTCCGTGTCCCTTCCCGTAAAACACGAAACTCGTCCCCTTTCCATCGACCTCACCGCCCGCGCCGTTTATCTATGACTCATAGTTCCCTCGACATAGTTCCCTCCCTATCGGCAACCTCTTAACTGCAATTCCGTCAAAATTCTTTCTGTCGATATAACATCATACTTTTCATCATATATACGACCGCCATCAGAAGACTTCCTCTCTAAATTGCTCTTCCTGTTCCCTACCTGACTGATTTGAAAAAAATAACGGATTAGATGATCATTTTAGTGTTATCATTCGTGATATGGTAGTTTATTTGATGAATGTTTTTTTTGTTTCTTTGTCGCACTTTATTACTTAACCCTTTGTTTATAAATCCAGCGCAATAGATCTTTTTGGCTGTTTTTTTATTTGAAGCAAATAAATATACCTGCCGCACTGAATAAAGAGTTAAAGGTGGAGAAAAATGAGGGAATTGGATCAGGGAGTGACTTGATTCAAAAGTACGCGTCAATATTTCATGCTTGTCTACCTTAACGGTAAGACGAATTTTGATGATAGTTCAGGTTGGTAGATACTGACAAACATGATTGTTAATACCCCTGTCTCAGTAAAAGTTATATGAGCAATGTCTATGGGAATTATTCAAATCAAGCGCGATAATGACTCATGTAAATGCAATCTGGGCGCAAATGCTTTCATGGAAACAAGCATACAAATCAATTTAAAAAAGTTGTACGGGTAAAGTCAATTAAAATTATTCAAATCAAGCGCAATGGTAACTCCTGGTAATCAAATCTAGGCACAAATTATTTCTTGGGGCGATGGCCGTCACGATGGCGGATGGGTAAGGTGACTCTCGGGCGGGAATGTAGGGCAAACGAAGCCGCAGAAGACAAAGGAATGCGAGGGACGGAGAAGATCAATCGTCAGGCAATAGAAGGGAGACGCAGCGTAAATAAAGCGAACAAATGAATAAATCGAGGACGTCACGGCGGAAGCTGGGGAGGAAAGTGGAGATGGAATCCGGGAGTGAAGGGGTGCGGGCGAAATAAAGCCACGCATATAAAGCCATTAGCGGCCACTGCCATCTTGGGGCTCGTGCTTACAACTGCATTGTCATTAACATTTCTTGACTCCCTCCCTTCGTTGACGATGGTAGTAATTTCAGCTGATTCAGGCGATAAACGGTGGAAGTTCGACATATTAAAATAATATTGAAATGAAAGGTAAGATGCACTTTTCCACAATTATTTAATACCTGCGACGCGTTTCGGTTCACACAGCCATCATTTGGTACAAGACTTCTGACAAGATATCTCTGATACAAAAACTCTGCCATAGATTATCCCGATCTCGTCTCCAATTTAACCTTACACACTCGCACGCATTCGCTCCTCCATACGTCCATTCCCAGATTGCCACTGACCAAACGTTCGCTCCTCTTCCGCTTCTCTTCCGCCATAAATTCTCTTCCAGACCACATTGACAAACCGCTGTCTATGCTGCTGCTGCGTATGCACTGAAATACGATTCACATAACTCTCACACAGAAGCAGTTTCGAACTTTGACATTGAATACATTCCTTTCCTTTTTTCTCATTTTCATACTTTTTCCAACTAAAATCTTTGAAGATAATTTAGATTACCCCTTCCCTAAATCAGCGAGAAATTATAAAGGCGGAGTGAAGGACTGTCGTTAGATATCACGTTAATGGGTGTGCGAGTTTCAACCGTTATATAAGCACCACAAACAGGTGGATGGTCTTTCTCTAGCTTTTTCAGTAAGTGAGATCCTCCATTAGTTGGTAGCGTAGTGCGTGCAGGAAGCGAGAAGGCGCCTAGTGTGGGGTGCATAGGGGGCGCCAGACGGTACGGAAACAGTTTCACCACGGCGACGATAAAACCGAGGGAATATGCAAGCAAGCAAAGCGAGTAGTGGGCGCAAAAGGGGGTCAAGTCGCTGCACCCACACACCCATCTACTCTACGCCCCACTACAAATCCCTTGCTCCGCATTCTTCCGGACCCCTGCACTGCGACCCAGCACAAGGAAAGCTACTCGCGGCTAAGGCACGTCGTTTCACTGCCTGAATATCGCATAATATTCGGTGATCGATGTGACACATTTATAAAAAACGCACTTAGCAAATTTGCAGAATTGCACAGCAAAATAGAGCTTTGAGAGAAATATCGCCTATGGCCACGAACGGAGTTCACGCCGCTTAGGGACAGCTAGAGGCTAAGTTTGTAAGTAATATTCACCTGGTTAGGACGTATTTACGTAGGGAAAATAGCCACATTTTGACTCCCCTCCCCCTCAATGGCACCAGTACACTTCATCCAGACACAACCATCCATCCCGATATTCGCGTAGATTATTATTTTTTTTTATAAATTTTTAAGCAGGTTAATAAAACTTCATTGCCATGGGATACCTGTCATTTTAAGCTATTTATAATATGTTATAAGAAAGTAAAAGAAAAACTGCGTACCCTTGATGCTACGAAACTCTGTCATTCATAACAAACTAAAAACTTGAGGCATCTTCGCTTACGTAGACATACCCGCAACACCTCCTCCCAAACATGTTACTTCGTATAGACAGCCTTATACTTATTCATCACCCTCTCTTTATCGCCTATGTGAATTATGGACAAAACAATATGAGGTTTCCTCAAACGCACTTTTCAAGAAATTATGTCCAAATAAGGGTCGAATTTACCCAGTCTCCTGATCACCTTTCCTCCGAAAAATAAATCATTACTCTGAAAAACTAAAATACAATTCATATCACTCACATGCTGAAGAATTTTCGTATTTTGACATTGATAATAAACACTTTTTCCACACAAATCTTTGAGGAAACGTTTGGAAAATTGAGCTGACCACTCCCTTCCTGTGAGCGATAAATATGAGGTCCGGAGTCTAGGAATATTCTTGGATACATTCGTAGACATATTCATTGTTAATTTAGTCAACCAAAATTTTGGGTCACAATTTATTTGGGATGTCGTTATAATTAAGGAGGTAAACCCTCTTAGGCTTATAAAAACATCCGTCAAATAGCCCGCTTGCACATATCTGAAGGGAAAAAGTTCCAAAACATATGGGTAGACAAAATCGCTCTTCATTTGTAATCAAATGCACTTTTCTTGATGTTAGACAAATATACGTGGTTTTCGCCCGGCAGTTGAATTTTCGAGGAAAAAGATAATTGTAGGATTAACAACGTAGATAAAATATCTTTCCTTCACCAATGTAACTACGAAAACAAAACAACAAAATATCTCTCGTGATAGTAATGTTCAAAGGCTATTAAAGAAACCACAGCAACGATGTCTGTGTATTCATTAGGGGATAACAATTTCGTTGCTAGGATTTGATGCAGCGAGTTCTTTAACGGATATTTTCAACTAATTTTACAAGGTTTTACGCTGAAACAACGTAGGCAATAGCGATTGGTGTAAGTTCACCATCTGCCAAACTCCTTTCGAATTCTCCATGTCGCAATTCGTATTTATTTGATAAAATAACTGCTACGAGTCAATGACAATAATATTTTTTTCGCTCATGAAAAATATCGCAAATATTTGAAGAAAACTATGAAACAACTAATGGAGAGAACTGCTGAAAATTAGGAGACTTGAGACACGATACAAATAGTTCCTCCTCCACGTTGAAGGCTTCCTGCACGCACTCTTAAGACCATGAGAGGAATATACCCGAGTTATCTTCGTTGCTTCGCGACGAGAGAGGAGGAAGGAAGGAACCCCCCTCTGAGATGCGAGGGTGTCGACGAAGAGGAGACGGAGAGAGGCAAAAGAAAGTAAACACCGGAGAGAGGACGCGGGAAGCACTTGCGCTCCTCTCGCGGACCTCTGGCGGGGAGAAGAGGAAGCAAGAGAAGGGTGAAAGGAGAGGACGGAAACGCGCACCACTCGAGTGGTGGGAGGCACTCAAATCCCGCCCGCCTCGAAACTCATTAATGGAGGAGTGGAGAAAATAACACGTACCGTAAAGGTTTTTGTTTTTTTCCTTGTATATAAAAAAGGAAAAAAAGAACTCCCAAGATAAGGAGGGATGCGAAAAAAAAGAATTCTTTTTCCGCGATGTTTTCATGAAAAAAATAAACTGACGCACGAGGAGGAAGTGCATGACATCGAGGAAGGGAGCGAGACGCTTTAATAACGTACATCGTTCCGCGGTCTCCAAACATGACGGGATAAGAAAATCACGGAAGGGATGAAATATCATGGAAGAAAAACCTTTCACTCTTACTCTCTAAGCACTTAATTACAGACACACCAATAATTACTGATTTGTTGCTTGTTTTACACAGCAAACAGCGAAGCTTCCAAACAGAGGCAAGATACGGCAAAAAAATAAGGATTGAGAACTGTAAAGAGTAAAAAAATAACCTGCAGACGCACACTATATTGAAGATCATCTCTGAGATGAGCATAATGACAACGGATAATATAATAGAACAGCCACTCGTCCACAGTGGAGCATAGCATGAGCAGTTTGAAGACTTATCTTGGTAGTCTCTCAAGGTTTTAATGATAACGAAACAGCTGACAGCTGTACTTCCCAAAGGAGATAATGGCGAGATAATTTTCTGGATAAAGCTCTGGGACAGTGTATGCTCAAGCTAACCATCAGTTAACTGCTAACATCAAGATCACCGTTTCAATGCAAACTAAATTGAATGGAGTTTGATCGGCTACATTTCGAGCATATTTAATGATCATTTTCGTTATACAACTCAAAAACTCGTCGAGGGTAGTGGAGAATATGAACTTTTTTCCGTAAAATCTATTTTGGGACGGGTTTTTCGTAACGTTGCACTTAAAAGCCCACTTTAAAAATGACAGAAATACGCAAGTTTGCTAATTATTTCAATCGAAAACGTAACTAAGAATGTTAAATCCATAAATGAGCTAACTGAAACAAAAATTTCAAGGCATAACATTATGTAGTGATTCCATGATCAAAAACACGCGCCACCCTTCCAAATAAATTATAAATGCTTAACCCGTCATTTTGACAGGCGTCGGTCTTTTAAGTTAGGCAGATAGTATAGCTCCAATTCCATGTGAAAAAATCAAATCATATTTTAACAGAAAACGTCCCGTAAAAAATTAATAAAAGTCGGAAAAATTAAGATGTCAGAAAAAATTGTAGGCAATGTGATTAAGTAAGTAGATTATTACCCGTCAAATTAAGGGTCTGGTCTTGCTAGTGTTAAAAATTAAAACATATGTTCCACAGGTGTTAGTTACTCTTCGGCATAGACGCAGTGGAGGTCTAGTGTTCGAATTAATACCACCGGCGAAGAGTACAAGAAAACATCTGGCAGGCATTAAGAGGGCCGTCGAGAGGTGCACGTATGTTCGCGAGGGAGACGAAGGGATCAGGCGGCGGCGGTGGGGCGTTGCAACACTCGCGGCATCGCCCCTCGGGCCCCGCTGAATCACGCCTTCGAAATACACGGCCACGGAGGAGGATGATGAGATGAGGACTATAATTAGACGGTGATTTGTACGCGTGCTTCAACAGCCAGTTCAAAGACATCTGTCAACATCCATAAGTCGGGTAATCCCTTAATGAACATAAAATGATACACGGAAAGATATTTACACCTTAAAACTCAATTCAATGGCGACGGACTACATCCGATTCATCAAATATTTCAATAAATGAACGATAGTTATTAAAAAGGAGAAATTAATGATGGGGATAAATTATTATACCTATGTTTCTCACGAATAAAAATACTTATTAGGCGTAAAAGTATAAGGAGATAGCCTGGGTGTCCGCGCCGACCCCAAAAAATGAGAAAAATGAAGAAAAAATAAATATCGAAGAGTTAATTACTCTAATTAACCATTCGTGAGTTCGCGTCCACGGAATGGGGTAATAATCCGTCATAAATACTATTATTCGTTTATGGGGATCGGGTCGGTGTAGTAGCTAGAGTGTTGGCTTCCCTACCTGTAGACTGGAGTTGGAGTCCCGGCAGTGGCGGAGATTTTTCGAAAGGCCCGATTCCTACTGGAGTGCATTGAGGGACACTTAAAGTACAACACTCCGTCCGTCGGATGGGACGTTAAATCGCCGTCCTCTAGGCGCCTTTCATTCAGAACAGGCTAATGCCGACGCCAGGTTAATCTACATCCTTTCTTTCATACCCTTACCTCATGGCGAAAATGACCTCAGCTTTCATTCGCCTCCTCCAAGTATCATAACTAAATTATTTTTTATATATAAACATTAAATACGAAGAAGTGTCGTTATTGACATCAGTTAGCCTCAGGGTCAAACCAATTTTTAGAGCTACTGGTGGTAGTCCCATCAAAGGTGAATATATGGGTGGAGGCGCGGGCCGCACCCGAAATGAGGTTCTGCATGTACACCACTAGGAGATCCAATATTTCTTTACGATAACACGCACAGACTTTTCTAGCAAAGCAGCTCTCTCGAGAAATATGAGGGTGGAAAATGGTTTTTAACGTAAGATCCTTCCATTCAAAAATTACTTCAAATTCTCATACGACGGCAAAAAAAATTATTTACACGAAAACAACTATATTTTTCCTTCCAAAAAAATATGTTACGCTATTGTGAGACTGTTGAAAAGGCTGGGGTTGAAAAGGCTGAAATGAAATTTAATTTCGAATAATATACTGTTATTTTGCGCAAAATTTGGTCGTAATTTTTATGGAAAAGTTTTAAATAGTGTAAGAATATTAATGGATTCCTGTAGATGGAGTCGAGATATCAGAGCTTAAACCGAGAGGCTCGTTGGACCCTGAAATATTCAACCAGGCGCCGCTATTACTAGGTTTTCTGCGGGCGCTTCCCATGAGAAAAGTAATATTCTTCGCGCCACGCGGAAGCTCGCGAGTGATCCATCTTTCCCGGGGGGAACTCATTCCGACTTCCGCGTCCTCGGCGCCGCACATCCCATCGCAGACCACGAATGTCACAGCCGACTTTCGGCGCCATCCGGAACGACACCAAGCACGCGATTCGTCACTCATATCACATGAGAGGTTTTAATTTAAAAGGAAAAAAACACAATAAAACGTCTATCCACAGCCAAGAATGCATGAAATAATGTAAGGCGAATCCATCCTCATGGTTAAATCTCTTGAGAGGGACAAAAAAGTTCATCGAAAAGAAAGGTGTCCTATCAGCATACATTTCGTGGCGAAGGGAGCTTCAGCTTATAAATTTATGGGAGGAGAAATATATATATAAAAAATGAAATTAATCCTATTTCAAGATTCATGAATAGTAATATTGCACACGATAAGGCTAAAAAATTGTAACTGCTGGAATTATATATAAGGAAATTTTATTTTTAACGATATACTGTTATTTTGCGCAAAATTTGGTCGTAATTTTTATGGAAAAGTTTTAAATAAAGTAAAAAGAAAACTAATTAAAATGTATGCATCAAAATTATACATAGTCCTAAAAGTAAACCCGATGTGTTCCATTCTGTATTATTTCTATACCTCAAAATGGTTGCCTTCAAATGTTCTCAAAGACGAATAAACGAACTGCTGGTGAGATAGATGGACGGAAGGAAGGCTCTGACTGACGACGGTGATGGAGAAAGGATGGATAACATCGCTCCCCGATTCAAGCACACATTGAAATGAAAATTGCATTTCGCCATCATAAGAGCACATTCACTGATTTTTAAGGCCCCCTGGGTAGACATGAGATTGATGAATCGAAATGGCCGCTATAAAAGCGACAGATATTGAAAAGATAATACGCCGATATGAATTCATTCGTCCGATTCCGTCTTTCATTTGTTTTCCCAAGAAAAAAATGACCACGAGCCACCACAGAAGGCATAATCTTCGGCGGACATCCGCGCTTCCAACATACTTTGAAAAAACCCCACCCTGAATACAGCTCTCGCCATCTATCCGAAAGGCGGTAGGGAGGGTATAGGAAACAATAAGGGAATGGGCAGTCATCGAGACAGAAAAAGAACAGAGCAGCGCCGATCTCCGCACAACGATGCTTTTCACTGTTTCAAACGAAATGATAGCGAATCCCAGAGGGAAAGTGCAATTACAGTAGGTATCCAATTCAATGGCATCCAATGGATACATTAGCATTGCCTATTCAAGCATAAGCCAATCTGGCTAGGAAGATCAAAAAAGTTCTTCGTTTCGCTGTTTTAATACCGCAACGAATAGAAACGCTTTGTTCGGAGAGATGTGACAAGACGACAAGGCAACAATAAATATCCATATTTTTCATTAAATAGCGTTTATTTTTGTGCCAGAGCAAGCATTGTATACTAAAACATCTTCCCAAATAAGAGTCTCTCGAATAAGTTCAACATATTCAGGCTTCAATTGGTGGAAGTTAGACATATTTAAATAAATAAAAGATCGTAACACTTTTCCACAAGAATTTTTTAATGCGTACAAAGCGTTTCGGCTCACTGAGCCATCATCTGGTACAAGATCAGAGTGGCGGCTCAGTGAGCCGAAACTCGTTGTACGCATTAAAAAAATCTTGTGGAAAAGTGCTACGATCTTTTATTTATTTAAGAGTCTCTCGTTTAACAAAACATATCCACAGCTATAAAACTACTCGAAACCAAATTAAAGAATTTGAGCATATTAAGCGTTGTGGAAGGACAGCAAAAGGAAAAAACCGCAGACTATAAGGCCCTTAATAATCGTACATTGTAACCCGGAATATACTATTTTGAACAAATTAGGTATAGAGACAGACCTCTAAAAATGACTGTTAAAATCGATTATCGATTTCGTCCGCGTAGCACTAAAGCGGTGAATCGTTCCCGCTATGACTACCGGGCAGACCATCGCAGACGGGCGATTTTCTTTGTCCCCTGGTCGTGTTTTGCACTCGGGCTATGCTTCTCTCGGCCGACAAAAGACAGCGGCGATCGATGAAGAATATGGACTGGCCTGCTTCGGAAGGAAGCAAGGTGGGGGTGGGCGGAATCGGGGGGAAACGGGGGGAGTCCATCGTGTGAGGTAATCCATGAGGGGGAGGGGCGTGACTCATTACATTTGTAAGCAGGTATTCAGGTCACCTCGCAGACTACAAGGCGCCAGGGGGTACAAACATTGGATGACTCCACTCACATGACAGAAATACTCGTGGATCCAGAATTATGCAAATGGGAAAACCATGTTGCAAATGAAAAGTTAGCACAAGGCAAACCGACCCTTAAAAAAGTTATATGCTTAGCAGGAATCATCACCCCCGCTCGATTGGATTTTTTCCTTCAAATATTGGTAGCTTAAAACATAAGTTAAAACGATAATGTTTCTGGAGCATATGAAGTAGACCCTTTTCCTGTATCTCACACACGAATATTTTACCTCAGTAATTTCTCCAAGAAAAAAATATGTTTCAGATGCAAATAACAGTCGAAAATCTTTTACTCAAGACACGTTGATAATTTCAAGATATAAGCGTGAGTTTTGAAAATTCGTTGCGTCGCAGGAGGAGACGAAATACGACCTATCAAGCGGTAGTGAGGTTTCCTCTTAACCAAACTCATCAATCACCAGGCATTTATCCACTCCAGTAACAAAAGCCGTAATAGTCAAATAACACTTTTATGAATTTACTGCCTTAAAATGTCTAATATATACACTTGTTACAAAAACAAAAATTTTGTAATAAAATGTAAATAATCACTTATAATGAATAAAACACAAAGAGTAATATTTCACTTATTAAAAAAAGTTACGGAAAGTGCGTTCCGGCACTGCTGATTTTGCCATGAAGTCACTGAGTAGCTCACGATAGAAGATATAAAAAAAATTAAATCCGCGTGATTCAAATTATCGTACTAACTTTGATTCACTTCCGTGCAAATGATTTTTTACTTGAAAGTGAAATATACCGAAAAATATGAATATTGATATCCATTTCACCTCAATTCATACTCAGCCGAGAGTAGTATAAATAATAATAAATTCCAGCTTGGCGTCTTATACCCATGATCTTAAAAGTAAAAATGAAGCAATAAAGTAAGAATGCCAATCTGTTAAATGCTTCAAATCAATGGTCGAGCCAGTTGGTAAACGTCAATACGAGACAACGTGCAAGTGGAGCATGAAATGTTTCTTCATTAATATAAGGAATTTGTTTCACTTTGGGATCCTTCTCATCATTATTGCAAAGAAAGGAGGAATATGGAATTGCTCCAAACAAGAGGGCTGGCAATGGGCCAATTTCTCTGCCTATATTGCAGAAAGTATACTGCCTATCCTACAGGAAGTCGGGTATTACGCTTTTCCGCGATTGAGAGACATAGATTACAGTAATGCCTAAGAGTGTAGGTCGAGGGATGTTCGACTGCAGGGCCCAGCGCATGCGCACTAGGCTACTCGCATCCTCCCCTGAGCATGCATCCGGTGAGAATACAAATACCCTGAACTGAAATGCAGCATTTACATGCATAATTCAGAGGACGGCTTTCGTCAAAACTTCACCCTTCCGGCCTCAAAAAAATTACATTATTTAAATTCTGAGTAGCTTCTGCTGACGAGACGACAGCGGGTTATGCGGTATGAATTCAGGGGTGTCCGCATGAGTTACGGTTAGGGGGGCATGCGAGAAGGAATTCGCGAGGAGTGCGTGCACTTACCATTGTCGAGGCCTTGAGTCGGTGGTGTCCTCCGCCGCTGCGTCTCAGCGTCCCTCCCCGGATGTGGTCCTCGTCCAGCTCGACCTCTGACCCGTCCGCTGCCCAACGCCGCGTCAGCTCCGACAACTCCGACACCGCCTGCACCTGAGAAGAGCATAGAAAAAATATTTATAGGATATAATTCGGTAGCCACGCCACGGCAAAATATCAATGTCCTCTGGTTGCTGTTCCCAGCCTTCAGGCCGTCTACAGCGCGCTTCATGTTATGTCATTTCAGAAAAACGTTTTCTCACAGTGTAATCACAGTGTGGGTTAATTAGGGTCAAAGTATGTGGAGGAAAAATAGGGCATGTGTTGGAGTTTCATGCTTGTCTGAAGGTCTCGGTTCATAAAACCAGAGATCTGTTACAGTTGCATTGTTGGCGGATGCCAGAGATTTCTAAAATTTTGCGAGGTTTGCCTTGATTTCCGATACAGCTGATGTGATGCACATATCTTTTCGCAAATCGCTGTTATACGTAATTCAGTGGAATACTATACAGAAACTTCTTATGAAAGAGGGCTGTCATTTTCGCGAGATTGGGCGGAGAATTGGGACCAAAATAACGTTAAAATTATTTTAATCGACACATTTTGAATGTAACATTAAGCTACAATAGTTAATTATTAACTCACACAAGGAGTGGTCATAGCAGATTGATATGCAAAATAAATGTCACTATTCGACTACGACTTATCATTTGAAGGCAAGAATGAAAAATTCGAGATGAATGAGGGAGATGAGATGGATGGAGAGAGAAAAGGAACTAGGAAGTGCAATACAAGGCGGCGGAGGAAAGGAAACTTATGGAAGAGTAAAGGAGGAGACAGAGGATGTTTAAAGAGCGAGTACAAATGTGACATGGAATGCTGAAATTCGTGATGAAAATGATGATGTTGTACATGCGGAAAAATGTTCAGGGGGATAAATAACAGGTCTCCCTGATAGCAAGAAAAATAACGGGATCTAAGAAGAAAAACAACGTGGGATAGAGTACAAATGGTATGAACTGTTGAGTACCTACTGCTCCATATAAGGCCGACTTAACCTATACACTATCAAAAATCGTGCAACAATATAGGATGATGATCGAAAATGAAAAGGAGACTTCGTTGATTTCCACTGATTTATTTCCTCGGTACGACATGTTTCGATGCATAGAGGTCATAATCAAGTACAACAAATTTGAACATTAAGCAAGCATATTTAGGGTGTTTATAAATGAATATCGGGGTTTTAACGCTTTATAATATTTATAACAAAACGATTTCTGTTCACTATTCGCCAACTTTGCCATTACCGCTTTCTAGCGGATCGCGGCGGAAACATTTCACACAAATGTGCATTGTTGCTAAAAAAAAAAAATAAAACTGCTTGAGTTGCTTTTTCATTCGACATATAATTTATAACTACAAGTATATTGTAATAAATATTATAAATCGTTAAAACCCCGATATTCATTTATAAACACCCGGTATACTCCTTGAAGGGGGTGGGGGTGATGATGTAGGTATGATAAAGTAATAAGTCACAGGGCGCGACGGTTTCAGGAATGCTGGAGCATTGAATGCGCGCAGATATAATCATCAGAATGTAATAACTGATCCACTCGTGATTAAAGTTTCCAAAATTACCAATGCTAACTGATATGACTCACTCACCTTGACGCCAGTGTTGGGGGCAAAGCCCCCATGATCCCTCCTCCACCCCCCCAGGTTCCAAGTTAGGACTTATTTCCCGGGGGCTGCTTTTCTTAGCCTTTAATTGAGTTAGCCGATTGCTTGTTTTTTTTGCATTTGTGGTTCATTTTATTAATTTTCCCCGGCTTTCGCCGGGCTGGTGTCCCACTCACCTCCCGCGAAATGCGTCAGGATCATTGGGAATCGGCTTTCTCAGGCTTTTAGTTACTTAATTTGGTTCGTTAAGCTGTATTAAGCTGTAAGCTGTGTAGCTTAAGCTGTATTATTTTACTCATGAGGCTTTTAGTTGTTTTGATAATTTTATTATTCATTAAGTCATTTCTGTTAAAGTTCAGTTTATGCTTTGTCAATTCCCCTTTCATTTCAGTTCTTAGGTGTTCCAGCGAGTCACACTCTTTTAATAGATGCCATGCATGTTCATTTTCTCTCTTGCAGAATGTACATTTTTCATTGTCACATGGATTGAAAGATTTCAGCTTGGCTTTAAAATCGCCGTGACCAGTTAAAAATTGCACTGTTATGTGATCTAGGTCTGAGACTTTGCATTTAACTCTTTGTCTACTCACCTTGACAGTGACGGTGTCGCCCGAAGACTTGATGAGGTCAATGATTTCGTCCCTTCCCTTGTCGTCCACTGCGATGCCGTTCACCTCCAACAGCCGGTCGCCCGGGAGGAGGCCCGTCTCGTTGCTGCCCCTGTTCATCGAACCCGGCTCCGCGAACAGCACGGCCCTCCGCCGCAGCCACCCGCTCCCCATCACCCCCTCCGCGTCTCCCGCACCCTTCTCGACCGCGGCGCCGCTGCCGCACCTCTCCACGACCACGGCGCGGCGCAGGGAGAAGCCGAAGTCGCCCCTGGGCTGCTGTCGCCGCACCGTCAGCACCCGAGGGCGCGGGAGCGGGGCGGAGGCGACGGCGGGAAGGGGCAGGTTGGCCCCGGGCAGGGGGCCCTCCTCGCCCCACCGTCCGCCCAGCCATCCGCCGGCCTCCCCCGCGGGGCTCATGCTAAAAGGAGGCGTGGCAAAGGGCGAACTGGCGCCGCCGAGGCTCCGGCCGCCGCGGCGGAGGGCGTCTTCGTCCTCGGTCAAACTCTCCTCTCCGCTCGGACTAGTGACCATCTTGGGGGGCGTCAGGTAGTCCCCGCTGCCGGCCGAAGGGAAGTCGTCGCTCGCGCGACTCGTCGAATCCGCCGGACTTAAGTGGTTCTCACTCGTTCGCACCTGCTGGTAGGAAAATCATCGTAAGAAAAGGGGTTGTGCATAAATTAAGTTACCATCTAAAGGGCATAGCCCTCCGAAGACACTTAAAAGCTCCATAACGTTTTTCCCTACCTCAGCACTGAAATGTGAGTGGCACGAGGCAGAATAATTTTGGAATCCTTAACGAATCGTACATAACATCGAAAATATGCTAAATGAATTAGTCAATCCTTGAAGTTTAACGTTCCCAAAATATTATTTACTCAATTTTCTAAAGTTATACAAGTTGCAATGCTAATTTAGAAATGGATAATTATTATACGGTAAAGAACTAGAGGACTAGAAAATAATTTATTCTATTTTTTCAACCTAACAAATATTGAGGAAAATACTAAACTACCAAGTAATGTTTGGAACCATCGGTTAAACACCACCAGAAAAGGGCATTTTGTTTTTAAAAATTTAAAAAAAAACAGTGCGCAAATAAAACTTTTTTATAGGGTCAAAAGAGCCTGCTGAGGAAAATCATTCGTTTGGCTGGGTACTCCGGAATAAAATGAGACAATGTTTGCCCAGAAATTAATTTTTTTGAGTACTTGCAAGCAAGCTAGGGGAACAAAGAATAACATCTCACCCGGCCACCCAACAATATCTGCCCGGGGACGTTCTGGTACGCTATGACCTCGTTCTGCAACGTGTTCCTCACCAACAGGTCCTCCTCTTCGTCCTCACCGGGGGACTTCGACCTGCGCGACGCCTGGTGGTTGTTCGCGGTGGGCTGCACGAGCTGATTCTGCCCACCACGAAGGGAATTATTGGAAGGGCTGAGCGGGAGGATTTCCTCCGAGTCCACGAGCCCTATGCTACCACGGACCTGCTTGAGGATTCCCCTTTTGGGGGGCCTTGGAGGGAGCGGGGGGCGCGAACCGGGGGGGAGCAGGGCCGGGGCGTGGTGCGGTGTGTTGTGCGCCTGGTGGTGCGGCGGGGAGGTGAGGCTGGCCTCGCTGCTGTCGCTCTGGGTCAGCGTCTCCCGGAACCACGAGGCGGAGGAGGAGGAAGGCGAGGGGCTTGAAGGGTCGAGGGACGTCGTCACGGAGGGTCCGACCGTGCCGGCGAGGTGCGTCGGGGAGCCGGGCGCGCGGTCGAGGTCCGCGAAGAAGGTGGCCGAGTAGTCGGCGGTGATGCCCGAGGGGAGCTTCTCCTTGTCGCGTCGGCGGCGTCGGCCGACCACGACGCCGGGTCGGAGCTTGAGGGATCGCCGAACTTCGTCGAGGCGGAGGAGTTCCTCGGCTGTCATGCGGCCCTCGGACCGCGATTCCCGCTTCTTGTTCTCCTTCCGCTCCTTCTTCTCTCGCTTCTTCCGCTCCTTCTCCTCTCGGTCTTTCTCCTTCTCCAAGCCTCCTTCCCCGCGGTCCTTTTTCATAAAATTGAACATGGCCTATGAGGGCCCCCGAGGCCTAGACCACGCCGCTATCCTCCTGGCCTGGCTGCGAAGAGAAAAAAAGATAAAATTAAGGAACAGTTCAACTGAAACATGAAGAAAATAAAATACTAACAATAAGTACAATGAACTTGCGTTTGAGTACTATAAAGTTTTAAAATATAAAGGCAAGTTTTGAAACATTGGCTTAAATAAATATGAACTTCATTCGCCTACAAAGCGTCCAGCAGACAAAAAACTTTTTTTTTTCCTATCACTAGTTCCAACGCGTAGGGGTCATTCTCAGGTACCTAACAGTACACCTATCCAATGGAAAGGAGGAGTGCCATAAAAAAGTTAAGTAGCTTTGAAGTTTTGATATACTCACTCTTTGTGGACCTCTACGTTAGAAATGACTCGAAGTAAACATTGTAATCATTTACATCCCAATACATGCACTCCTACTGCATCGACTAACGGTCAAATAATTGGGATACCCAAGCTATATCATTAGTCAATAATGATTGAAAATCCGAATTTCCATCCGAGCTCTTGTGGCGAATGTTCTTTGCAGCTACGTTTTGAATACCGCTTTGTAAAAAAAAAACAATACACTGTGCGTCATTACATAAAAATAATGATAAACAAACAACATAGGAGTATTGCCGAACTAATTTCCGATTTTATATCACCTGAATGCTATATAATGAAGTAAAAGTATAGCATCTGAATAACAATGGCGCTGTTATTCAGATCCTATATGCTGATGCTGAATGGCGATTGGCCCAAACAGCTTGAAAACGCATTAAATAAAAAATCTCCCATTCAACGATTCAACCCAAAGGCTGGTTTGGAAAGGTAAAGCTCACCCCATACTAGGTCACGGGCGCATGGGCGACTAGCATTCGTGGTAGAGGGCAAGCTCCTTTCGCTGGGATGCCTCGCACGTACGGGTCCGACGGTTTCACCTGGGATAACAATCTGGCACCCTTTAGTCAGTTACAAAGTGTTACAAAGTTATCCAGATGACTACCACGCCCTTCAGTTTACCAATGAAGATTCGACAAACACTTCGCTCAATCTAATTTTCATTTCTAACATCAAAGTTCACTAAATGTTTCATTAACAAATACGAAATTTAATTCCTTGGAATAGTGCAGCCAAGGCGGACTTTTTTTAGATCTGTGTCTGTTACGACGGAGGCGGAAACATTTATCGTCTTGTTTCGAAAAAGATAAACTGGCTCTATCACACACAGGATACAGTGCGGGAATGTTAGCAAAAAATATCTACCCGTGCCTAAGTTCCGTCTCTTGAGTTTGAAGAATGATATATCTTAGAAGAAATTTTGAATTAAAAATTAAATCGCCTAAGATTATAGCGTTTATATTTCTTAGGTCATTGACTGCAAAAAAAAGGTTTACGCTGATGTTTGCTCTTTGGAAATTGGTGGATAGAAAAACGGTATTGTGTCGTATTTTCTGGGTAATGCACTGGTGCATCGAATACACGGCTTAGTAAGTGAAGAGATGAAGATAACATTAATAATTTTCTATACATAGTGTGAGTTAACTCACTCATTCATTGATTCAAACCGAAATTCGATATGTATAGTAGAGGGTAGAGCTCACTCCATACTAAGCCACAGGCAAGTGAAATTCACATATTCAGGGTAGCAGGGGGACAGTTACTTTTTGTTTAGGGGTGTCCGAAAGCTTAACCTGAGAATTGAACCCAGGAACCTTCGATCGAAAGACAAACGCTCAGCTGTAGGCTACCAAGCTCCCTTTTGAAGCAAAGTGAGTCTTTATAATCCTCAGGTGATTAAAATGATTAAGTTTATCGGTATTTTTAAATATTCATAAAATCCATCACCGTTAATCCGTGACTTTGAGACCCCTTACCTACCGACTACCTCTTACCTATAATTCCATCAAAATTCCATCTGTTGATATAAAATATCAGCAATTTCATCATATACTACCGCCATCAGAAGACTTCCTCTCTATATAAATTATTTTGTCTTTTGGACTTGATACTAAGTAAATAAATTAAAATTGTCGGACACAGTTATTTTGCGCTCCGCACATACATGAAAAGCGCCACTTGGGACCTTCATTTTGCCCTCGTTTGGTACATATTATGCGTTTTTTTGTATGATACAAATCGCATTTACGGAAGAAACTATTCCAGGCACGATCCAGTGGAATGTTTTGATCGAGAGCGCATTGGAGGACGAATATCTAAACGGATAACCTACATAAACATAAAAAAGGCCGCAGTGAAACACCGACTGCGACATCAAATGGTAACCGCTTCGGCTAATTCGTGAAAAAAAAACGCTGAACGATTGGGAACGAGCGGAATTTCAGAGCTTCAATCACTTTTGCGCACTCTAACAGGTAATGCAAGGCGACAAGGGTCAAACAAGAAATAAGAGGGTTGATCAGACGCTAAGCATAATATGGAATCAATTCACATCATCAAAAACAGGAATAAAGGATAAGATCCAACAATAGCATTGTTCCTATACAGAGGACATAATTGACTCAAATGGGCTCGACGAGAAGTATTAAACGCTCTCACGCACAGTCTGATCGACACCAATAAATAGTTTGATGCTAAACTGCAATCTAAAATATGTTATACTTATGCACGACAAAAAGGAATGTATAGTCGATCCTAGGCACATATTTTCATATGAGCGATATAAGAAAATAGAGCGCTGAAAATACGGACACTTGGCAATGAAATTTACAGACAGGATTAAAAGTGATTCCGAAACTACGGGGAAAATATGGAATGAAATCACAGGTAAAAAAATGAATTCTATCATTATAATAAATGAAAACCAGTCACTAAAAGTTCACCTTCCTCTGTGAACAAAATTATTTATCATTGTAATCGCGGCTTAAGGAAAAATCCAGATTGGTATTGATTACTTGGAACATTACTATTCGGATTCCAACTGAAAATGATCACGCTGGCGAATTACAGTTCACTTCAGCGAGAGTGGTGTATGCCGTCCAAACTGAAGAAAGCAGAATACAATCGAGAAAACAGATAGAGACATAAGAAAATATTTATCTAATAAGCGACCCAAAATAACGTAGTCTAACAAATCCGACACTGAATTACTGCCCAGTCTCTCCTGCCACCGACTTCAACCAGATATAAAATTCATTTAAAATGCCCTCCATTCCCACTTGGACAGTCCTGATATCGTTTCCTTCGTGAACAAAGAGTACCTCCCCGCTACACCCATTCTAACTTCACAAGCAATGCCCAGGCTAACGTTCTCTTTACTGCCGTCTTCCTGCCTTAATAAATACTCTACCGCCTGAAATTCATCCCTTTTCTTTATAAATTAAATATGCAATTGTCTTGCAATCATCTCATTTAATGAAAAATTGCAAAATAGCTTGCTAAAAATTTTTATGGACACTGAAATTGCTTATCAAATCAATCCCTGGCTAAGATTGAAAAAAAATTCAATACTGAATTACATTGAAATCAGGGCATTCAGAGTTACCCTCAGATTTTGGTTCCTGCGCAGCCACCTCGAGCACTTTTTGTGTATATTTACTCTCAGAGTCCTTCCGTATTACCTAGAGTTCATTTCAAATATCTATGCGACTGAGAGGCTGACCCAAGTTTTTTGGGGGTGAGGGAGAGCACATGACTTCTTGAAAAACCAACCAAAATGCGATAGGCAGAGCCTACGCTCCGGGAAATTGAGTCGCTTTCAGACCTCAGAAGTGTACGCTTCGTTAATAAGTTAGCTATGTTGCCAAGCGGGACTAGGGTTTTTGACGCGATCTTTCGTTTCGCTGCTCTGCAAATGCTTCGGAGAAAACATGGCAACGCCGCGTCTCTCTACCCATCCCGAATCCAAAGGGTCGTAGGTCCCACCTCTTGCCGCGACGCCGCTCGAAATATTCCGAGGTTCCACGACTGGGCCAGTCGCAAAGATATTTGAGAAGGATGATAGTAGCGAGCGCGCTGTCGGCACATTCGTCGACCAGTGCGTCCCCTCGACCTTGTTCCGTGGGCCTGCCTCCCCACTGCCCTTGCCTTCACCGTCGGCCAGAGATCGAAAACAATGGAAGTGGTGATCGACACCGTCCCGTGGCTCCGTGTTCGCTTCGCTTCCGCCGACCGCTAAACCTTTTAATAATTGAGCCCCCTCTTCTTTTCCACCCCCCCCCCTCCCTCTTCCTCGACGCTTTTTGAATGCTCAGGGCCAGCCAAGCATCCCTCTCATGCCACTCATTTCATGCCCTTTGTCTACGATCGCACGCTTCGACCCCGCGAACCAGTTCCGAGCCGTTGCGTTGGGTGGACGAACGGAACTTGAGCAGGCAGCCACCTCAGGGCAGGTATGCATGAAAAAGGGAGCCTATAATGTGCATACGCTGTTGCCTAAAGCCGAGGACAGCATTGAAACCAAGTTGTTCATTAATATTTCCGAAATGAATATGGATCATTCCAACGCAAATAAACCAAGGTTTCTTCAATCAAATAGTTCATTAATACTTTCTTAAATAACCTCACCCGACAACTGATTAGTGGAGAATTTTAATTTTTATCTTCTACATTAAGTAAAAGTACAATTTACGACACTAAATAAAAAGTAATAAAGTTAAAGTAAATCTCGAGATTTAACTAATGATGTACCAAAGGGGTCATCATTTTGGTCAAATTTTGCGCTCGGTAAGCGGAAAGTTAAATGAATTTTAATTAGATTTTCCTGCATAAAAAATTCTGGTTACTTGCCATGTGCATTGCGGCAACATGGTTACGGTGAATAAACATTCCTCCCTTGTATTCATAAGAGCCTTTGTTCCTCCCGCCATGAGCTTTCTGGGCTTGTATTCGTGTTCGGTGCGGAACTGGAGCACTAAGGGTCAAGGCGAAACGCGATGCCCTCTCTTGATTTGTATTTTGCACAGAAGAGCCGCCGCCTGTGCCAGTTTCTTCGTTCCCTGTTGCTCTCGTTGACGTTTAGCGTCTCTGCTGGCCTTTCTTACGAGGTTTGCTTGCGACATTATTCAACGTGTTTTACCATATTTTTGTCAAAGCTTATTGGATATAAATGTGTAATGACTAGAAATACATCTGAAGCAAACAAATGATAAGCAATCGAATTATCCTTATTTTTTGTTATGATGATTTATATTTTGTTATTAGTAAGCACTGATTTTGATAGTTAGTAATAATGAACACCTTTTAAATGACTATCTTTGCACATCTTAAACAATCGAACTCAACTTTTAATCGCTAGTAACTAATAAGCGCCGTACCAGACTAACAATCGGGGTCGCCGGCCGGAATTAAGATGCAATGAAACTTATTCAGGATAATACAGTCCACAATATTATTTAGGAGGCCGATAACAATTAAAATAGGGGAATGTGATGCGTTCGACATAGTTTCCAGGGGCAAGTCTAAACGGGACATGAGGGGAATTATGGAATTTCTTCTATTATTAACTATGTTAAAGCTATCAAAATCTGCGCATAAGGTAAATTATGATTTAATATTGGTATTATGCCATTAAAATCATGAAATTTTGGTAGTTAAAGTGTAATATTATAAAAAAATACCACAAGGTTACAAATATTTTTATTTCTAATTGGTCTAAAACTGAGGCGTGCCGCTTTCACTGCTATTCTGAGTCAGAAGATGAAGATTTCTAATATTCCAAAATATTTTCTTCTCATATCAGTAGGTTTTTCAACTCCTCTGGTATTTTCTTTCCTTTAAGGGGAAACCCAGCAGAATAAGAAATAAAAGGATCTGATTTAAGCAGAAGCCTACTGAAAAGGTCATGACTTATGGTAATCCTAAACACTTTTCTGGCATTTTCTTCACGTTATCTTCTTATATACTTGTGCCATTCTTCCAACGCCTCATTGGAAAACTATCCAATAGGATGCATTGCATTTTCACAATTCTCGATCCATGTATTATAACTTTGTGAATAACTGGTGGTATGATACCATGGATACATTTTTACGCAGAGTTTTGCTGTTTTTAGGCATTAAGCTGAGAAAACCGTACCATTAACTTGAAGTTCAGGGGAAATAGCTGTCAAAATTACTGAGAAGCGGGTTATTAGATCGTCCGGAATTCCTAGAAAATGATTTTTAACTCTAATAGGATTAACCATTAACTTGAAGTTCAGGGGAAATAGCTGTCAAAATTACTGAGAAGCGGGTTATTAGATCGTCCGGAATTCCTAGAAAATGATTTTTAACTCTAATAGGATTCTCGACCTATAATTATTTACCAACTCGAAGACACTTGGAAGATATTTTAACACGGAGGCAGGATGCTTCATAGCTTGGCCATAAAGCCATGTAATTGGCTGCTTCAACCAAATTTTATTTAACTTCATAAATCTACTATTCACTCAGGAGCACTCATCCCAATTTCGAAAATATTGGTGAAAAAACACTTTCCGAATGAAGGCCGAAAACAACTTTCTTTAATTTCTCTCCTCCTTCCAATGAAGGTTTTTGTGTAAAAACTCTAATACGAATGATTTTAATCTGCTTCAAGGACCCCCCCTCTAATTGTCAATACCATACGATGTAAATATTGGCGAGTCACTATAGTTATATTTACAACTTGGTAACTACACTGTGAACGTCCTTCGGCACAAACTTCGACAAGGAACATTGAAGGGAGCAAAATGTACGAACACATACTTTCAGAAAGGTCGTCTACCATGATTTTATGCCATTATGGTTAAATTATGGAATAGAAAATTGGATATGCGCATATAACAACAAAATAAAACATGCTGTGATAAATAAAAATACGGAATTATGGGATAAAACGCGGTATTTGAACACAATGACACATTTTTATTCCGATATTTTTTCCATTCTTAAAATACGATCTTTATGTAATGAAAATGAAATAATAGAGATGATGAGCACTCGGCTGGGAATGAGCGAGCCAGTCGCTTGGACGGCATATTTTGGGAAAACCCAATTTGTAGAATGGCAAAAATTGCACATGCTCAAAGTAAAAGAACAAATGTAGGTAAGGGAGAAGGCGCCGAGGACAAAGGCTTTGGGGGGGCTCGAACAGTTAGGTTTATTGCTGTCCGAACGCGGCTTCCGCGCAATGACCCCATGGTAAAACCGTAAGAAATGGGTACAAACCATAAAGGCACCGCAAATAATAAGTAATTGAGT
Source organism: Ischnura elegans (assembly GCF_921293095.1). NCBI lineage: Eukaryota > Metazoa > Arthropoda > Insecta > Odonata > Coenagrionidae > Ischnura > Ischnura elegans. The sequence continues at coordinate 19,081,503 of NC_060248.1, forward strand.
TCAATTCACTCAAGATTTAGGGAAAATCCAGTCTCTTAGACGGACTGCTGCGCATATCACACCAAGTTCCCGAGTGCCAACCCCGTGTATTGCGGGTCACAGGGCGCGAGAACCTCCCGACATCACTTTGATTTACCACAAAATAAAACGAAAAGGCAACTAATGGTAGATAATTCTTTCGAAATAGCTTCACGGGTAATGTTTTTCTTTACATTCTATCACATGAGAACCCGGTGGTAGAGCGTGGTTTTTACCTCTTTATTTTATATCTCTAATTATATATAATTAAAAAAATATTTTTACATAATATTATAGCACGCTGTCCTGAGAAGTCGGACAGCTTAATAAAATTAAAAACTAAGTTAATGGATCACTAAAATGTGAGGCTGCTCAAAACAAACTCCCCTAAACGTGATGAAATTGGCAATTGGTAAGGGTGTTTTTTAACTTAAAAAGGGGTAAAAATAACGTGAGAAATAACACGCTAACAACTTCCGCTGAAAACCATTCTTGTATTTCGAAAAATTAGCAGTAAAGGAAGACAAAAAGATCCATTTACAATGGAATGACGTTTTAGCTTCACATACTTTGTATCTTTGGCCAGTTTGAACGCCTTCGAAAAATCGACTTTTGTCCGCGGCAAAAGGACATCTCAGGCGAAGGCTGCATACTGCTAAAAATGAACCCAGACGATATCGAATTTTCATTTGCGACGCCCATGCATCTTGTAATGTGGGAATTTTTGTCATTTCAATCTTCTGTTGGCGTGCTAGGAGCCGAAAATCGCACTTCCTTACATTTATTTTGAGTGGGTAAGTCCCACATCTTCGTAATGGCCTAAGAGTGCACAGTGCACAAGTATCTACGAAAACTGACATTTCGATACCAGTGTGGGAAATGTTGATCCGGAAACGTTTGAATCAAGTGACAGTTATTCCTTGTCGAGACAATACTAAGCCGCCAAAATGGGACCAATAGCCTACGTCGAGACGTGGCTACGTGTTAAAACTTCCTCGATGAACATTTTCAGGGTGAACCTTCGACCAACTCCTCCAAGCAAAACAAACATCTGGTATTGTTTCAGCGGATGGCATCCATTCCAGTTTTCCACCGGGCTAATCCAGCATTTCTGTAGACGCTTTGACCTATTGGCATAACTCGCTAGCATGATGACGATATACTACACGTACAAAAATCGAGAAAAATGCGAACAAAATTTTTTGAAATTTAACACGCCGTGAAACCTTAGTACATACGGAATGGTGGCGACAAATTTGCTCGAGAAACGGGAATAACGAGAGAATAAGAGTGAAAATTTAAATACCAGATAGCAATACATAAGAAAATGTCTTAACCTTCAAAATTACATTAAATACCTCATTTTGTCGTCAATGAACACGTGCAGCGTATTACCATAAGTGAAGGATTATTTTTAATTTGAATTCTTAAAAATTTCTCCTAATGTTACAATTGAATAAGGAATAAGTGCATGTACCATTATTATTCAACATTCAAAAATTACATTACGACGGCTTAACGAATATTTAATTGAACAGTCACGTTTGATGAGGAAATCACTCTCCCAGCGATGAGCTTTGAAATAAAAATCTAGTAACTCAGTTCTCTCCATCACCGCCACTACAAAACCTTGTTAAAATGTAAGATGGCCATGACACTAAAGAGAAGGGGAAGAGGCAATTCTCTTAAAACAAAAGGTCACTTGTCATTAGTAAAATTAGACATTGCAATATTTCCACTGAGTTTTATTATGACAATACGCGTTTCGTCGTTACAAACAACATTAATATTATTACACTTGATAATGTTGTTTTTATCGACGAAACGCGTATGGTCATCATAAAACTCACTAGAAATATTGCAATGTCTAATTTTACTAATATTAAGAACTTCCACCATATCGTGCCCAACATCATACAAGATAGCCACTTGTCATCATCACCGCAATTATCGTATGTATACGAATATTACCTTAGTGATGACAAGTATACATGAATGAGTATTATCTTACTGACCTGCGTGTGAAAATAGGCAACTAAAAACTATCTCACTGCAATGACGCCTTTCCATCAAACTATTTGATACTTAATTTCTCTTCAACACGCGATAACACGCCGAGTAGAGATTTCAAGCGAACGCGTGGTAAATTACCGCCCGGATGAGGCCAATTAACCAATATAACTAGAACGGGGATATATTTACACGATATCTCAGGTTGTTCGAGTTAAGATTAAAAGACAGAAATAAAATCAGAGCTTACATACGCAGGGAGGAAAGAATCGCGTTTCCGAGGAACACATTTAATCAGGTGATACATAAGAAAAAAATGAAAACTTGACAAAGTGTAGTCCAAAATATTCCAAAAAATGTACCAATACATACCTTCAGAAAGGTCGTCTACCATGATTTTATGCCATATAGGTTAAATTAAGGACTAGAAAATTTGATTTACGCATATAACAACAAAATAAAACATGCCGTAGTAAATAAAAATACGAAATTATGGGATAAAACACGGTATTTGAACACAACGGCACATTTTTATTCTGATATTTTTCCATTTTTAAAATACGATCTTTAGTTAATGCAAATGAAAAAACAGACGTTACTTAGAACATGTAGATTATACTAGGAGAATTGTGCTATGAAATCACGAGAAGGAACTAAAATATGTGGGCATTGAAAACATGGAGAATATTTAATGGACAAGGAAGAAAAGGAAGATATTGCGGACGGCATGGCGTCAAATAGAATAACTGTACTTATTCCAACTCATGTGACTAAAGGACACTAAACCTAGAATTCGAATGATATGAGTAAACTAATATTGTTCATTTGGTCAAATTAAAAAATTTCAACTCGTCATATACAGATACATATTACAAATTCAAAGGAATATAAGACATGCGGTTGAATACATTGTTGGTAACTATGGCGATAAAACGCTTCGTTGAGGTTTTGCAACCAGCCGATGCTGACTGTGTGTGCTGATTCTCGCTTGCTCTTTATCGCTGTAAAGAAAGAGTATTTCAAGTATTTGAACCACTTCCAATACTGAAGTTGAAGCACTTATCAACTCGAGTATTGTGGAAGCTATTGGTTCCGAGATGGGCAGTACAATAAGCCTTTGCTTCAAGCCCCCACGGGACGACTTGGAAGAAGGACAAAGCACGGATTATCATGATCCAAGTGCGGACGAAGGAATCGAGGAGGTATTAGCCGATCCCGCACCAATTGGTGGTCCACCACCGGTCGAAGACGAGCCTCATCGTAGAGATGTGGCGGTGCAGGCGGGAGACGAAAATTATCGCATCCGCCCAATCGTAGAATCTGCTGGATTCCCGATTATGCTGGGCGGCTCTGAGGACGACGTCACACCCTACGTGCGGCCATCGTGGGAAATGGTATCCAGGGGCGTGCAAGTCGGAGGGTACCTGGATGAAATGCTGCAGAAGGTGTACGACTGGCTGGTCGACCCTAATTTCCCAAGCGAGCCCGGCATATACGACGACTGGGCACTTTTTTTCGCTGTCGCTTTTGTCCAATGTAAAGCCGATACGGTTGCTAAATTCAAAACATAGGACGATGATATGTACTGTGAAAACTTCATCATTGTACTAAATTCACTGTCATCAAAATTTAAAGTGATTCTAAATTTACTGTAATGCAAAATTTAAAATGGAGATAAAATAAATTCCTTTTTTCACATAAATTTGGAATATATGAAGTTTTTTTTTTGCCAAATTCATGCTCCTATTCATACTCTTTACCCTCACTGATCGTAGTGACGTAATGATTATACATTTTACCGTCATTTTTAACATCACTGGCATCCGTGGTGGTAAGGGGGAGTCCACTCTACATGACAGGACGTTCCCAAGATTCATCGCCGATGAATTAACAAGGAATGCAAATGGGAGTCATTTTGAAAACGTAAAATGTATTTGTAGAATTCATAGGTGAAAATATCACTAGGACCTAAAATGTAGAGGAATTCAAGATAAAGACTTGGGTTAGTTTCTGGATGGGGAGAAAGAAATTGCGGAAATTATTGCGTCAAATGGCCCCTCTGCCAAACACCCTAAAGGTGGCTCGCAGAGTATTATGTAGATGAAAAAGAATAACCTAGCTTGTTCCAACTCACATCTTATGATCTAAGCTCCGCTTGCAGGTTCTACCAACTGCTTTAGGTCCCACATGGCTCAAATACGATTGATGAAATTCAGATGAAATAAATACTCTGTGATTCTAGCGGCGATTTTCACAGAAGAAAACTAATCTCGCAATTAAGAGGAAACTACAACCAATATTGTTTATTTCTAACTATAATTTTTTTCATAGAGATTTAAAATATAAATCGACTATGTTTATTGATAAGATACGGAGAAAACGAAGTTATATTCTAGGATTTAAAATGGCCTGACCGAGCAATTGACTGCTCGACGTTTAGTCCGGAGGTGAAAACTGCGCTGGCCGCAACGTGTCAGCTGTAAAGTAAGGGGCGAAGAAAAGGTGGGGGAGCATTGATAAGAAAAATTATACATAATTATAGCGCTCAATGTTGAAATATTTGACCTGCAGACTCTTAACTGGAGATTTATCCACTACGAAAAGTTTTGCAGAGGGTAGAGAAGGGATTAGGATTGGAACAATGGAAACGAAACCCTAGGGCGGGGTCGCGGGGATACAATCCTGGGGCAGGGACTATAAGCGCTAGCTTTTCTCCTCTGCACCCAGAAGGGGAAGGACGGGAAGGAGCAAGGAAGGAGGCGCCGCCGCGATGAGAGCCCGACGACGCCTCCGGGGAGTGGATAGGGAAGGAAGGGAGGGGACGAGGAATCCCGCACCGTCACAAAGGCGGGCGGGCCCTAATAACAGCGAAACCAAGCGAAACGCAATTAATATTCTACCAATCCTAGTGGATTTTCCTATGAGGAAGAAAAATCCATCGATCGAATCGTTAGATATTATCGGTAGATATCGGTAGGATTGGAACACAAGAAATCTAGGATACACAAAACGAAAAAAAAATAATCTTATTGAAATCAAATTGTTGCCTTAATAATAATATTTTCAATTCAGGTCAGTTTTGCTTAACCGCTTGTGCTGTAATGACGAGTCTAGCTCGTCATGAACATTCAACGCCAAACCGCGCAATGACGAATGCATCTCGTCATCGGATTTTCATAATTTCAGCACTATTTAGAGGAACAATATTTAATTATTTTGAAAGCTTAAAAATGTTAAAACATACATAGTATGCGTAAATAATTCATATTTCATAAAACATGATGCATTGGAAGGATTAAAATGATTTTATTCGAGCAGCGATAGCTGTGTTCTCCATTTTTTATTATCACATTTTGTTTCACGGTTCTGCGTTCATTACAAATTACAAAATATCATTTCATTACCTACCATATAAAAGAGAACCACAGAAACAATAAATATAGAATAGGAGCACGATATTCGGAAAATTAATCGAATTGGAAGGGGTGAAATACAAGAGAAACGCTTATAAGACCGTAATTATTTAGTGAGCTGGGAATTAAATTTGAATAGGAACTGGTCACGGAACATACTCAAACTTCGATGGGATCTGTTATCACAACACACTTCTGCTGGCGAATCTTCCACTTTTAATACGCTCCCTTGAAGTGAACGACCGCAACTTCCTTCACGGCATGAGTAAAAAGCATTTTGACAGCGTTCAGAGTGCCCTGTTGGCGTCATTTATGGCGGTTTTCACTTTGGGGAAGAGGAAAAAGTCTGATAGGGCAAGATACTGGGTGTAGGGAGGTTGGGAATTCGATATTACAATATTTTTGCCAGGCAAAAGGGAACCACGAAACCAGGCCTATCACAGTGCCTTGCAAGGACGCTTCGGTTTTTCACTTCTAAGGAGCGTGCGAGGTTTTTCACTTCTAAGGAGCGTGCGATTAGTGGCAAACTCGCATGCAAAGCATTAGCACAAGCGTTTACACAATCCATCGTTCTAGAAGGTAAAATTTCCGTCCTGCAAGCGTTTAAGCAAAGGATAGTGCCAACAAATTAATAGGTACGTGCAAAGGACTCTAACAAAACTGATGCTTGAGGGGAGTACTGTTAATTAAAATTTTATATAAACAGGAAGATAACAAATGAATGGTCGGGAGCGGCCGAATAGAATGGCGGGTCTGGATGAAATGCTCGATAATGCGATGTTGTAGAAAGTATTTAGAGCTCGGTTACAATTCTATTTAGAACAGAATGAATGGGAAGTGCTGGATGAAGGCTAATCCTTGTCGTATTTTATAAGCACGTGTCATAGAGGCAGAACCTGAAAACCATGCAGCAAGTAGCAATGTCAATGCTGGATTCAAATAACAAATCCCCGTCAAATATCCTAGAGGAGTATTGTAGGTCTGCATGTATCCGTGGGTGCTATCATTAGTCAACAAAGATCAGCGAGGACTTTAATACCACGACCCATGCTTGAACTTCAACACTTCATGACCTATGATAAGAAAATCATTTGGTTCATACCCACTGACAACTAATTTCCGACCATTACTACGGCGTTGTTATGCCATTATTAAGTCATCATCATACTATTATTATTTAATCATTATAACGATTAATGTAGGTTCTCATGCAGTATTTAAGAAGTATTTTGGCATTCCTCCCTCCACGGACTTCCCTCTTAAAATCACAATACGGCCCAGTCCCTTTCATTTTACCTGAAAATCCTCTTTACTTCCTTCCCCTCCTTCGTGTAACCAACCCAGCACTTTTTTCAAAAATCCCCTCCTCCGTCAGTACTCGCTCCGACCATTCTTTCTATCTCTTCCGTATCTCATCTAAAAGCTGCCTCTCCTCACCACCATGTCCAGCACTTCGTCGTTCCTCCTCCTCCTCTCCGGCCACTTCCCCTTCTCCATTCTTCGCTGCACCCACATCTCGAACGCCTCCAGTCTTCTCTCGTCCTCCTTCTTAAGTGTCAACGTTTCCACACCGTCAAGCGCTATGCTACAGAACAGACTCATAGCCTTTTCTTCAAAGTCTTACAACTATCGTCTCAGCTCCTTCCTGTTTATGAACGCCTCTTTTGCTAACGCAATCCTCTTCCTGATGTCCTTAAGTACTGCCATCGTGTCATAACCGTTTCAAAATCATGGTGAGAAATAAAAAGTTAGCTCTGAACGTAAAAAATGAATTTTCTATTCCTATTTGGAGGCTCCACAAAGTAAAGCCGAAAACGTTAAAATGGGGTTCATGACCTAGGTTACCGTCTGTGTCCCGAAGATCATCGAATATCATTCGGCGTTATTGCGACAAAGCGAGAGGGGTCACATACGCGAGTTGGCACCAATCACTCATGGGCTCCGTGCGAGGGGAGATTGGTGCGTCCCTGATTAATTTCCCACGGCCTGCGCCCTTTCCTCCGCCTGCGAGTCCAGTCCTCCCATTCAGCGCACCCCGTCGCGTGCATAAACCTTCCGAGGGCTCGTGACGGACGAACTGCCTGCACGGACTCGGCATTTCCATGCCGTCATGCTCTCGACATTCTTTTTTTTTCATTTAATTTTTTTAAATTCCATCCCCTTTCTCCTTCACTCAATACAACCCTTGTATTGTGGGATTCGGTTTAATCCGTAAACTTATAAATGTATCAAAGCGATTATGTAAGAGAAAAACTTCAATATCACTTGACACTATTTTATCTTTCTTTATCCCTTATGCATGGCTTCTTCCCTTGTTTTTCTCTCAGTAACCTAGGCGCAAACTCAAGACCAAACACTAAAAAATCAAAAAGCAAATACAACAAACAACAAATGAAATTCAGAAAATGAAGCACATACAAAGAATGGAAGCTTGTATAAAAACATACATTAAAGTGATGTCGGTTATTCATAGTACATGAATCATTTATCACATATTTTAATAAACAATATTAATGAATAATTAAAAATGCAAGAATATTATAGGCTTATTGGCGTACACTCGAGTGGAATCAAAGAAGAAAGAAGACTCACGAAACAGACTCAATAAAATAATATTAAAATCACTGAACACGTCCTAAAATTTCATAAGTTCCTGAAAAAATATTTGGAGGGAAAGGTGCTCGGCAAGAGAGGTAGTGCCAATAAAGACGTTTCTTGGGATATAGAAACCAGAATGGGATATCAAACGTATTTTGAACAGAGGATGACAGCAATAAAGAGGCACCAAGATCTAAGTGACGACCTACAGTGACGAGGCTTGGGATGACGATGATAAATGCATTTGTCTTGTAATCTGATGCATAGCATGGAGTGAGGTATTCTTGCTGGGATTTCACACTATCCACATATACGCTCAGATAATGGAGATTTTTCATCAGCATGAAGAGCATATAAAACTTATTACAACTTTGAGGAAATGCATTATCTGCCAAACACCTCTGAGGTGACTTTATGTAATGAGTATACGTGATTATATAGAAGAACTAACGCGCCAATATAAAAACAAAGGTCCTGCGCACGAACCGATATAATCGCCACTGTCCATTTCGAACACGCAGATATCTAACAATGTGGCAATAGACCTCAAACGGGATTCATATGAAACGATAGCAAACACTATGCACAATTCTTGGATATTAACAATTCCCCTTGTCTCACGAGCGTAAGAGATCAAAGGTCACTTTTTTCAGCTGATTCCCCGCGTCCATAAACATTCGAACGAGCGATTATGAATCCCTACGCGAGCGTGTCGTGCATTGACGTCATAGGCAGCAGTGCGCTCCTTTATTTACACAGCCTAGACAAAGGCAAAGGAAAAAGGGTATTCTGATTCCGCAAACAATGAATATACATGATATCAGAAACTCAAAGCGTCACCGAGTTATCACTACCAACATTACACATATTTCTGGTGCGTTCAAAAGTATTCTATATTTAGATATAACAGGGCGGTGTGGCATAACGAATAAATCGGATATTGGAAAGCTGGAGTAAGCAAAGAGGAAATATCTAAGATAAATTTTTAAATTGAATAATTATATAAAATATACATGGAGAATTGATTAATAAATCATAAAGTATATTTCATGAGGAGCGATGGGTTTTTTTTCACACTAAGTAACGAAATTTCCACTTTTCTGGATTTAAACGAAAATGTGACAAAAATCACATCCGAACATACTTTTAGGCGTAAAGATATATTCAAAACTAAGCCTGAACCAGGAAAAATATTAAAGAGAATAGGGTAGTTTCCTATTTTTTATTGCCTAAATCGAAAGATCATTAATCCTGGAGAGCGCATTTCACGCTCTTAGATTTTCGAATGACGATATCTCTTTTCGCGATAAAACGAAAAGTGAAAATTTTCAAGCGCGCGAAAACGCGACGGCTAAGCAGGAATGATGGGAAAAGTCCGTGTGACGTATTTCTGGTTCCAGCTGTCGGCGTGTGAGGTGATCTTGGAGCGAGGCTTGAGCGCTGATACGACGCAGGCTGCTAGCAGGTAGCTGAGTACCCTGCTAGCAGGTAGCGCTTGGCTTAAATAAGGATTATTATTCCCCTATCAAACGAAGGAAACTTTCCGACCTTAGGCAATTTTGATAGTTGATTATTAAGAGATGTTTACCTGAGCTCTGTCTCATGCATGCATTAGTAATCTCAGACAATGTAGAACTCCTATCTACTCGTATAGAAACTAGGCCCCTGTGACGTCACGTGGAGTGGAATCGCATGGGCGCCAATCTGGCCTTTTTCAAATGAGGATAAAAATGGACCATTGCCATTCGTCAAAACCGCTATTTCTAAAACGAAATAATTTGTATATTATGAATACACTAATGGTGGGTAAGGAATCGCAATCAATGCATTTCTTTTTCTTTGATGAATGAAACTACCCTATTGTCTAGCAGAGGTAAAGATAATAGAGAAAATAAGCATAAAAGACGCAAAGTAACGATAACACGAGTCAAAAAAGTGCTCCCTCACGTCCTAGTACATCTCCCTTAACATGTGTCCACAAAAAGGTCCCTTTGACCGGGGGAGCGAAAAAATGTCCCCTGTCGCAGCCGCAAGCTTTTCCCCCAAGGGCACTCGAGTGACCCGACCTTTCGGCCCGACGGCGGCGACCTTTCCACACTGCGGCAGCGGAAGGAAATGGATCCAAAAATAGACGCCATCGCACATCCTCGCCCCACTATCCAACGGCCATTACCATAAAATCGGCAACGATTACTCGAGTCCGAAAATGGTGATGCAAAAAATTATCATTTCGCGCCATAACTCCAGCTAAGAATCTTCAAGTTTTTTTTAAAAAAAAGCTCATTGTCAGTATCTACGGCCGCGTGAATGGAGCGATTCACATGATTCGCATCAGTATCATCAGTATTTCATATCACCATGCTGGGTGAAGGATTAAATGAATTGGTAAATCATAAAGTACATTTCACGAGGAGAAACGGTTTTTTTCACACAGAGGAAAATTATGCTTTTCTCAACTTAAACGAAATGCTGTGAAGACTTTAATCAAATTTCTATCTCATTTCAAAATTTCCCGGTAAACAATGAAATACAGAGCTATAGACAAAATTAAGAGAGAAAACTGACAGACCGAGAGAGTATTAGTGAAGAGTGGGAGAAAATACATTTCCAGGCAGCCCAAGAGGAATGCGAGACAACTTAATTTGCCACATCGTGAGGTCTCATGAAAGCAATAGTAAAAGGACAATTGATAAAGGGATGTCTCGTCTAAAATACCCTGGAAAAAGATAATTGATATTAAAGAAAATATTATTTACGTCAAGAAAATATTTACTGCTAGGATAGCGTTGAGGTTACGCTCTGAGGATAATGTAAATCACTCGCTACCCTCCCTGAAAAAACCGCAGGGATGATGTGAAATATCTATATATATAAAAGAAAGTCGAAAATCGTGTTAGTTAGAACACTTATAACTCGAGAACGGCCGCACCGATTTCAATGAGATTTGGTTCTTTGGATTCGTCTCAGGCGGGGTTAACATATAGGCCATTAAAAAAAGGATAATTTCACAAAAAAAATTCATCTCTTTCTAACAATATGTTTTTAGGAGTTAGCAACGCAACAGCAATTGATAAGTCGGTCAAAACTACCAATTAAATTATTTGTTTTGTTTTTACCCATTTAATAACTGAACTTCGTAACAATATAATATTTTAATTACTAAATATATTCAAAATATTGAAATTGCATTAAAAATATTTAATTCTAGCTAATTTTAAGCCCAGCTCGAGTTGACTCTTCACTACCGTGTTTGTAAACAAATCTCCAAGCAATTGTTGACAAAAGGTAATGTCCGTGTTCCTGTCGAGGAATCGAGCAGTTTGATTACACTTTCTCCGAATATTTGCAATTTTTTTTGGAAGGTGAGCTCATCAACAAAGAGTTCCAGAATATGATTGATCACCACAAAAATCAAAAATGATTGATTGAGTGAGCAATTTCGACGGCCTAGAACGAAGATGTGGATCACTCAAACTAGGTAAATCAGGATCAAATAATTGGTACTCTGCATGAATTCAAATCTTTTAACTGAGTAATAAACGAAGACGAAGTCACCAACCATCTAACTGAATATATAAAGTCCTTGGACGTACCTTGCTTACCACGGCACGATTAACAGCTAAAGGAAGGCTCTGTGTTCATGATATTTCGAAACCTAAACTCACCATAGCTATCCAACGGAACGCGTTTGGTTATTTAAAAAATTGATAATGAATGTGACTCACGCGACTTTACTCAAAGGAAAACTCAAAGATGAGGAAGTTCTCATTCCTCATCTTTCCATGATCCCAACATATATGCCCTTTTGAGCTTAAATGTATTCAATTTCCAAGTAGTGTTGCATTCGCGATAACGATTAACAAATCGCATGGTCAGTCTTTCAGTTTTAGTGATGTTTGTGCTCATGTGCTAATGAAAACCCATGATTTTCTCATGGTAAATTAAACCTGCTATGTTTACGAGTCGGTAAACTATCCGCTGTATTTCTTCCTTCGCTTCAAGGGCGCAGCTAATACTACGGGTCTTTAGGGTATGGAAAACTCGCTAAGGTAAGCGAGAGGTGTGGGGGCCCTCCCCCAGACATTTTTTCAAGATAAATGGTTCAAAATAGCGGATTTTGCGGCTGTGTGAATAGTTAAATGTGTTTTGTTTGTTACCTATCCGTCCCCCTAATATTAGTAACAAAGTTTTTTATAAATAAGTTCTCTGAGCTCTTGGGGAGGTTTTACCCCCCAAAACCCCCCTCGCTGCGTCACTGCTTCGCTTCGCCATATTTATTTAGCGTCATCTGTTTTATATTGCACCTGATAAAAGAAAAACTGTTGTTTATCATAAGGTGCTTGACGCACTACATTAAACCCGAATGTGTAGGACACACCGAAGTGCGTTTACGCAGTGCATTTTTTCCAAACAGAGATACTGTAACTGGCGCGCCTAAAGTCATTTGATACGAATGCTGCTGCTTCATAGGGGCTTTTCTTACACGATTTTGAGCATCAGTCAAGCGTCGGTCTGGCGTTGTGTTAACCTGCCCCGTGAACGGGCTAAGTTTACGCAACAGACTTGGACTTAAAAACTTTTTTTTACGGTTAAAAGCCAGCATCAAATAGCCAGAAAGTGAATGCGTATAATTTTTATTTCATTAACTGCTTTATAAAACTACAATGCCCAAAATTTCTTAAGCTATTTTCATGCTCATTTACGTAGTTTTATTGAATTAGTATCTTATTTTATTATAATAAACATGGTTATAAACGATACAGCCGCTCTTGATTTATAAATGTGTAACTAAACTGTTAGTTCATTGATTGTTAGGGGGTACGAAGTCCGCCGGGTCAGCTAGTAACACATAAAAACCAGTAGTAATGAATTAGTAATGCCGTTACGGACTAAAAGTGTTTTTATTTAATCACAATTATCTCGTCGATCAACTACTTTGCAGATATGATAGTGAACCTAAAAATAAATATTCGAAAAAAACTTATTTGCAATTTTCCACGCTAATTGATTACGATGAAGTGGCATGACTAATTGATTTTGAATATAATTTCTCCCACATAAAAATAACTTTATAGTACCTAGGGTGAATAAGTGAAACTCGATTACGAAAGTACATATTTGTAATTTTTAGTGATGTTATCGATTCCTAAGACATCATCCAAATTACAGGCAACTTACTTAGTATCGCAAGAAAAAAGGAAAAAAATGTTTAATAGGCTAGGATTCAATTTTCATTACGATACAGCGCTGCATTCGAGTTTTCGTAAGACAATCATGAGTATCCAACTATTCAACGGCCATAATCTTAACCTCGGCAATCATTAGTCGAGTCCGAAAATAGCGATGCAAAAAGGTACCATTTCGTAACTCCAGTAAATTTCAAGTCTATTTTACGAAGCACTGTATCTACTAAAGTGTGGAGAGAAAAATTCATGTTACTAGAATTATTCATCAGTATCATCAATACGTCATAAATTCTATATCTGTCAATCAAAATCGTCAAACTTACATAGATAAATTTAATTATCTACCGAATTACCATTATTTTGAGGAAAGTTACATAAATACACCATCGAAAGCCTATTTTAAATATCCGATTTTGATTTACTATTTAAGGTAGGCTTTGAAAGGGATTTCTACACACGTTTCCACAAAAATTATTGTTAAAATTTTAGTAAAAATCACAATACTACCACAATTTTTGAGGAATACCTTTTGTCTCCACATGAGTTTTTATAGTATTTTAATGTGGTTAGGTAAAAAATAGCATCATGCCTATCTGAAACCACTCTTTTTATTCTTCGCTTCATTCTAGCCTTCTTCATTATTGTCTTTTCATCAAAAGTGAGAGCTCCGTACGCGATAACACGGGTGAAAGATCCTCGACGTGACGTTGATCCTTATAAGGATTAACGCGTGGGTCATGGCAACGGCAACGTGAGAGGCGCTGAGGAATTCTCGCTTCTCGACGGACAACGCGTCCGCCCATCCCTCCGACGAGCGCGACACGTGTCGCGGACCCGTCAATAGCGATGCGAGGCACGCGACAAGAGGGAGGACGCGAGCGGTGACGCAAAAATAAAACAAAAGCGGATACTTTGGAGAGCGGGAGTGAGAGAGGAGGAGGAGAGTGAAGCGACGCGACGTACCCCCCAGATGACCGTATCGTGGGGGAGATGAGGTGAGGTCGCACTGATTAGGGTGCGGGTGAAAAGGAGGGAGAATGGTGTAGGCGAAAGAGATGGGCTCGCTGAGAGACACCTTGGACGCGGATTCACTCAGAGAATCAAGGTTCATTTCCAAACCGTGGATTTCAAGGATAAATATAGGCAAAATTTTCGCGAACCACGTTATGAGCATAGGCTTCCTAACTTCACCCACTGAGAATGAGGGAAATTGAACATTATTCATATTTAGATTCAGAACAATCAGTTACAGGCCAATAGGTTTTTCATCGAATGATTTCATCTTTCTAATTCCAAGACGCGGTGGGTGATACCATGGTGGGTGAGGAGAGTCGGATTTTAGATGAGATACGGAGTAGACAGTAGGTATGGATGGAGCGAGTACTTAGTGGGGAGGGGATGCTGAAAACAGTGTTAAAGGGTAGAATGTTAGGTAAACAAGGGAGGGGAAGGAATAGAACAGGATTTTTAGATAGATTGAAAGGGAGTAGGTCTTATTGTGAATTGAAGAGGGAAGTGCATGATGGAAGGGGAGGCTCCCGGATTTCTTAAGCACTCCATGGATACCTACCTTAATCGGTAGAATACTTTCATAATAATAAGTCCTAGAGAGAAACGCAGCTTAAGAAAAATGAGAATATTCATAAAGAAACATGAATTTTCGCATAAAACAATATACTTTATTCCGAGAGTAATAGAGAAAATGATTTCCATTATATTATCCCACAGAGATTAGGAAACAATAAACTGTTTCACACTTTTCAACTTTCCGTTTGTAACCCATTCCAGGCTTGTGCTGGACCCCTTCTTAGGGCGATGGACGGCCATGACCAGAGGGCGCCAGCACTATGTGGGGGATGACTACCGAAACGATCCAGAGTGAATTATATTAATTTAAATTATTGTTTTGTTTGCTTAACACGGTGTTAGTAATGCTGTTAAATGAGACATCGTTTAAATCAAGTTAATCGCTCAATGTTGGAATTCTGAATGTAAAATTTGTCACTTCCGGAAAAGGAGGGCGCCAAAGATTCCCAGGCTGGCGGGCGCACCGGGATACGTCCGAGTGTCCCGGCGGCCCAGCACGGGCCTGACTCATTTGGGGACGTCCCTTACCCTTATTCCCGTCCACCTGTACTTAAACGATAGCTTTCATCAGGCCATCATGTCTCTTGACGTGACCAACTAAGTTATTTCATCTTCTTCTTAAGGGTTTTAGAATACTTTTTCCTACTCCTCTGAGCACTCCCTACTAAACCACTCGGTCGAACGATTTATCATCATTGCTTACTCAGCTAAATGACCACTCACTTGCTAATTAAACTAGAGAGTTGGCTTCGTTAGGTGAGGGTAGGGATCACATCGGACTAGGCTAAAGAAGGCTGAGTTTCACACATGCAATGTAGGAGGGGGAGGCAGCTTCTATCCCTGGGCCACCTCGAACTTCGAGGATTTTTGCTTCGGGGAGTAAAAAGGTTGCACCTGGGAGAAGAAGAGCTGAATAAGAGACTAAAACGGCAGCGTTAGGACTTACTAATGGGTTAGTTGACTAGTAGTGTAGCCTATTGACGTATGTATTCCTTAATGCATGTTTCTTAATTTACCAAGTATTTATAACAGCGTGTTTTGCATGTGCTAGCTTCATAGGCAGATTTCCTTCATAAGTAGTTGGTAAGTTTTGCCATTGCATGAATGTAGAAGTATAAGTATTTGGTACGCGTTACATTTTTATGACCGTGTGGTGTGCATGTGGGAATCCTCTCGTTTGCTGCATGCTGGCGTTTGATCACCCCCTGCCAAACACCGTTGAGGTGGACCGCAGAGTGTTATCAAGGCGTAGAACCCGGGACCTCTCGATCAGCAGCCAAGCGCTCTATCTATTAGTCTACCAAGCTCCCACATCTTTAACGTTAAGTCAAGCTAAATGACAAACCGTTACTTTTCATTTGTCAACATTTAAGCGATCCGCGGGGGTATTTATTCCCCTAATACTATAAAAAAGATCAAGATTAGAGAGAAAGAGGGAAGTAGGGTGAGTAGAGAGGTGGCAAAAGGACAAAAGAGCGAGGGAGATAGTGGTAAAGGGGGGGGGGCACTTTTGCAGCAGGGGCACGAGGACCTCTTGGCCAGCGAAAGCGATTGCACGGCGAGATACGGGAGTGGTGGGCAAGTGGAGGGAGGGGCTCGCTTCGTTTGCGATGCACTCGAGAGGAGCTCGAGGGGTCCCCCGGTGGAGGGAACAGAACATGCCACGGCACACACCACGCACAGCAGAAAGGGAAAGGAAGGGAGGGAAGGGATTGCGGCGACGACATGGCCAGCCAACATACCCCCGTGCCGTGTTTGATCAGCACCCTTTATTACGGTATCGAACATTCTTTCATCTCAAAGATTCATAAACGAAAGAAAAAAATAGATTGTGCCGAACTGTAACAGGGTGGCCATGGATTGAAATTTTGAAATATACTGACATTTCAAAATTTGCAAATAGGGAGATTTCCAATTATTTTCTTATTGCCTAAATCGAAAGATTATTACTCCTGGAGTACGTATTTCATGCTTTTATATTTTTAAATGGCAATATCTATTTTTCGCCAATAAACGAAAAGTGAAAATTTTCAAGCGCGCGAAATCGCGACGGCTAAGTATGAATGCTAGGAAAACCCCGTTTTGACGTCATCCTGGTTCCGGCTACCGCCGTGTGAGGCCACCTTGGGGCGAGGTTATGAGCGCCGCTAAGATGCAGGCTGCTAGCATGTAGCAGAGTACCCTGCTAAGAGATGTTTCCCTAAACTCTGTGCCTCATACATGCATTGGTAATCTCCTGACTACTCGTATCGCATCTAGGTCCCTGTGACGTCACGTGGAGTGGCATCGCATGGGCGCCAATCTGGCCTTTTTCAAATGAGGTTAAAATTGACCATTAAAATTCGTCTAAACTGGGATTTCTAAAACCAAATAATTTGTGTATTATGAATACACTACTGGTGGGTAACGAATCGCAATCAATGAATTTCGTTTTCTTTGATGAAGGAGACTACCCTATTCTCAAGTACTGTTACTAATATTAATATCTAAAGATAGTGAGAATAAAAATTAGAGTTATTTCATCATGTCGACACAGATATTTGCATTGACCAGAGGTACTCTTATCTTGTGGAAGAGGCCCCCTTATCTCATATTTACTAGAGAATGCATGGTGTAACCAATAGGATCAAATTCTTGAAAGCCGTCACTGACTGATAAATATTGCCGTATCACCTAAAGAAGCAAAGATCAATAGATATCGACTGTACACATTGCTATCATGTGTCACAAATGAGAGGTACACCCAATGATGTTTCAGATAAATAATAGTTTGTCTTCTCCTTATTACTTCCTGGAACACCATAAACTGCGTTCAAAGAACTATAACGACTCCAACTTTTTCAAACGATTGACGTCAATAGTAAATATTGCATGATGAAACTCTGGGAGGCAACTTCATCACATAACCTTTTTTTTAACATTTTACGAGGAATTAAAAACAGAGCCACAGTTTGAGATAAATTTTTATTGTCCACTTGTAGTGGTCTGAGCCCATGGTTAAGGTCCCGGATCAAAAATATCTACGAAGCTTAATGATTTCGGGGAAAGGCTTATTGCCTAAAAAGAACAGGAGAAAACGTTTATGTGTTTGAGCGTAAAACATATTTTCCTGATTCGTTCGACATCGCCACGAAAATTATATAAATTCACGTAGGGAGGAAGAATAACGTAATCACAAATATTAAAAAACTAAAATACATTGCAATATTAATTGCATCAATGAATTACTGCCTACAATAAGTGGATGTTTTTTATTAAAATTAGCAGCTTATCAGAGATTTCACGGGGCCGGACCTCAATTAAGGCCGTATGATGTGCATATGGGAATTGATCACACCCTGCCAAACACCCTTGAGGTGACCCGCAGGGTATAATGTAGACGTAGAACCCGGGACCCCTCGATCAGCCTCTACCCACTAGTCTACCACACCAAAATTTTGAAATATGGTGATATTTCAAAATTTTGCCAATTCTCAAGTACTGTTTACTAATATTTATATCTAAAGAGAGTGAGAATAAAAATTAGAGTTAAATTTATCATACCGAAACAGATATTTGCATTGAGAAGAGGTACTCTTATCTTGAGGATGAGGACCCCTTATCTCATATTTACAAGAGAATGCATAATGTATTTTAAAACTATTTAGTAATACAAACATTACAGCGAACCCTCAATTGGATAGAGGGAGTTTTCACTCGACCCTTTGCAAAAAGTTAACACACTAAACTCCAACCTACCATTTTTTTGCTTTGTATATGAATGAAAAATGTTGAAATTACGAATCATTACACGAAATCCATGACCTCAGGATTAAAATGGACTCATTGCTACAGATGTCAGA
The DNA here is from genome assembly GCF_921293095.1 of Ischnura elegans. Classification (NCBI taxonomy): domain Eukaryota; kingdom Metazoa; phylum Arthropoda; class Insecta; order Odonata; family Coenagrionidae; genus Ischnura; species Ischnura elegans. The sequence continues at coordinate 19,100,157 of NC_060248.1, forward strand.
AGCCATACCTTCGAGCGTACCAGTTACACAGGTAAGGGAGATTTAACTCAAGAATTTGTTATAACTAAACACACAACTCTCTGACGCACTACTCTATGGCTTTAATAGAAATCAGGAATTTTGAAAAAGCCAAGCGGTACACGTGCTATGATTTTGCATATAAGATTCACGGATAATGATAATGATAAACGAAGGTTTCGTATTTTCCACAATTTATTAACGGAGTATTACTAAACACGTGTAGTAGTACTCCGTTAATAGATTAAGGACAAAACGATATTTTCTTTTATCATTATCATTACTTATGTTCCACGACACCTCTCCTAAGAAAGTTGACTATATAAGAATCACGGAATCCAATTTTACGTCGGAAGGCTTACTCCCAGAGCGTAGGTACAGGACTCTAGCATTTGCTCTCCAGCATATTGAACTCTCGCATTTACAGTAACTGAACACATAAAACTCTTTCCTAGTCCTCCTTGGATTGGTGAGGGAGTCAGAAAAAGAAAGTTCAGGCAGGCAAAAAATTGAGGAGAAATGCGGAAAAGAGTTTTTTTTCGACCGTGGGAGTGTCTCCCTCGCGAACATCGCCATGACAATAGTGGGATTAGCCGAGCATGCACGAGGAAACCACAGGGCATGGAAGGCGACGCGACGGCTGGATTGAGAAAGTCGGGTGGGCACTGTTGCCGAAATGCGTGACCATGGATGGGGGGGGGGGGGGGGTTGGTTGTTCACTGGAGGACCCCCCTTCGCCTCCTTGAAGAGCCCCGCGGGCCCTCGCGAGAGAAGCACGCCTCCTCTTGTCCACACGAGTCACGCGATTACGTGCAACGGCGCGTTCTCACTCGGCACGGGAGGTGGGCGGGGTAGAGGGCGCCTTGACGGTTGGGTGAGTGAGACGCAGCCAGGGCGCCCAGGGGGGCCAAACCCCCCCCCCCCCTTCAGGAGAGAGAGGGAGCCCAAAATAAAAGTTAAAAATACCTCATCTAGAGCAGTAGATTTGATAGAATGATACCAGCTATTGTTCGCCAATAATTAATGTAGAGACATTCTTATATTATGATTTCTTACTTCTATCGATTTCCGGTTACAATAATAATTTTATCGACAAGCAGCGAGCTCAAATAGTAGACTGATTCAAGCAATGAGCGTAGGGGTCCACATTTAATGCTCCAGTGCTTCAGGGCTCATTTGCCTCATCGATACTGACTTTACGAGGAGGTGATGCATACTTACTATCCCGTTGAGATTACAACGCATTATTATTGTCATTAAAGTACTCTATCGGTTAAGGTAGGTTTGCAAGGAGCGTGTTGCGGGTTACCTCAGCCTGTCTCCCCGCCCATGTTGGATCTCCTTTCCACAATAAGGCTTGCTTCCTCAAATTTTATCAATAAATCCTATTTTCATCCTTCCAATTCCTCGCTTGCCTGATATTCTCCCCCCTAACAAAGATTTTTATATACCTACCCAGATCAAGCTGTCCATTATTAGTTTCTTTAGTCTAAGCAGGTTATTTCCTGCAGGAAATTTCCGACGAATGTTATATGATTAGCTATATGAACTCGCGGAGGGGTATAGTCGCAAGTAAATGAAATTTTAAATTGAATGAAAGAAGCAGATACTTTGCGGAGAGCCATTATAAGATATGAAGTGATACTACTTTACACTTCTCCACATAAAACTTTATTTCACCCGAGTCAACATGCTTCATTGCACCTCAGCATCATCAAAGACTTGTTGTTGTTGCCTTGTTGTTGTTGTTCTTGATAATGTTGCATTGCAGAGAAACATATTGACTCAGGAAAGGTGCAAAGTAGTATCACTTCATAACTTAAATGAAAGTACTCCAGGCTCCCGAAAAAAATTTGGTTGAATTCATTTCGTCTGTAATTATTTGCGAAAGTAACTTGCACAAATATACTGCCTTGGTAAATACAGTTTCAGTTTCTGAAATACAGCTATTTAAATAAATGCACGTACGAAGAAGAGAATATTAATTTTTGCATTTCTTAGGATCTTAGAACGAAACGCGATGATGCGGTTTGTTAGTAAGTTCTGTGAAACTAGTTTCATCAATTACGTCACTCTAACAACGTAATGAGTATTGATTTCTTGGAACGCCGGTTATGACTGGAATTATGTCTCTTAGGAATTATGCTTAAAGGCAGTAATTATGTTTATAAGCAACCAAACATTCAGCGTCGCAAGCATGATTGTTTGGCTATCACTGCCACTTTTGCCCAAACTACTTCCATTGTGTTATTTCCGTCAGCAAGTTCGGAGAAATACGAATGACGATGAATTCTTGCTTCACAACCAAGCGAATGAATTTCAAGCCAATATTATTTGTTGTCATGAATTCCCGACAATATGACTCCACATTGTTAGATTTTCAACTGGAATATTTGGAGCAGATCCTATGTACAAAGGAAGTATTTTTTGCCCTCAACGTGTGTGCATTAATTTTAGATCCTATACGCACGACAGGGTAGGGCAGATGGCGATGACCGTTCATTTATATCCACAAGCCTCGACTGATGGTTATAACCACCCAATTGCGAATGTTTCATTAAATATTATCGGGTAATTCTCCAATAAATACATAAGAAGTGGGCAGGAGTGATGTAGTCTTAATTACTTACTAACACCAATTACATTTTTTCAAGCAATGCAATCAATTGAAGAATCATCACGTGGAGGATCTAAATTATTACCACGTGGAAAAACCATATTGAAAAATAAACATGTCTTACTAAGTATGTAGATTCCACACTTATTGCATTCTAGTTGGTCAGAATAAAGAAATATGGAGTGCCCAAAGCGAAATTATTTTCCAAGCCAGAACAGAGTTCCAATTTAAAAATATCATATTCTGGCGTTCATTAAAAATAAAACACGTGAACATTTTTTCTTCACGCTGACAGAATGTAAACCAACGGACAACCGAACGCTTCGTCATCACCCAACGTCGAACAACTGTCGCTCTTCGGCGTCCAGTCGCTCTTTCCATATACGCCCTGTTCAGCGCCTCACTCCAAATGTCTCCAATGAGGAAATCCGACATACCTTCGCAACCGTGAGGACAGCAACAAAAATTTTCGCTTCAGACAACACGGCGGTTGTTGAATTGCAAGGAGGGGGTGGGGGGGGCGAAAGAATTTTTGCGAGTCGTCGTCACACCTAGGGGAGTCGGGATCGATGGAGCGGCCCGACGGATTCTTTGTCGAGGACAAAAGGGCGTCAGCTGGAGGGAGGGCGTACGCGGGAAAACAGAAGAGCAGCGGAAGGCGTATTCGGCGGAGACACCGCTCGCCAAAACGCAACGAGAGGGGCGTACACTACGCACGAGAAAAGGCATTATCATTATTAAAGTAGTCCTCAACTTATTAAAGGAGCCTCAACAATCCGACGAAAAGCATCGCTACATACCATCAAAATATCTCATTTCGCTTCTTAACATAGGCAATCAATAACTCAATCTGTGATTCAACCCGACGGTTGGTGTGGATAGGTGAGGGTAGACCTCACCCTGAATTAAGCCTCAGACGCGTGAACTGCACACATACAGGGCACCCTGAAGAAGCTAGGATTCGTCAAGAGTGTTGAGGGGAGATTTTCGGATGAAAACGTAAAAGAGAGGCGCTATTTCGCACTCGTCCAACCACAACTTGGATATGTAGCGAGAATTTGGATTCGGCACTGAAAGACTTCATCCGTGAACTTTATAGAATACAAACGAAAGCAACGTGATTCGACAAAAACCGCTGCGGGCGTACATAAAGCGTTACACAGATTAAGCAGGGAGCCGTTAGAGACTCGGATGATAAGCGCTAGGCTTCGATTGCTTGAGCAATCAGGAATAGATAACTTTTAGGGTGACACGGAGAATATCACATTGGAACTTATCAAAATAAGATCCCCATTGTTATTCCAGGTCAAACGGAAACGATAAATTAAGAGACACTTTTTGCCGAACGGCAGGTATGAGATTTCGTTTTTGCCCAGAACAATGACGGAATTAAATAAATATTTAAAAATAACTTAAAAATAAAAAAATAATTTGATAAAATTTAGGCAATGAATATAATATAGCAAAAGTAATACATACTTAAATAAATGATATTTACTTCTAAAACAAAAAATAGTCGAAACAAAAGATAAGAGATACAATTTTAGCAATTTTTTTTATTATTTGATTAATCAAAATTGATTGGTAATACCAACCATACACTGTAATAGCTAAGCAGCCATACACAAACGTTGTAAAAAACTTGTGCCAAAATTCCAGTTTCCTTTTTATTAAATTACCACTGAATTTTTTGTATTATACTATGAATTATAGTAAAAATGTTATGACATTATATTTTGTTTATACCTCAAAATTACATCCATTTTCATTTTAAGCCCTGACTAAGGAAACTAAATCCATGAAACGTCGGAAAAAATTGTATTTCAATTTCTTTTTAAACACAAGACTACAAAACACTACAAAAATTCATCTCCTACTTCCATATACTATGACTTCCCTAATTCCTATTAACAACTAAACCTGTTTCTGCTCTGTATCCAGTGAATTATCTTGCAAACAGCTATACATCGCGTTTCCCAGGGGAATATATATTTTCTGAAAGTAACCTTAACATCAAACGCTCACATGGTGATAACTTGCTTAGAAGGGTGACATAATAGGATAACTTGTCGTGCGCACGTGACGTCAAAGACGTCGATCAATGACAAACAGCTCACTACATTGTTCAAGGACATTCTATAAGGGAGTAATTAAATGTCATTACCGGGCACAAGATACATGGAAACTTTATTTCTCCGTAAAGTCTCCTCGTGCCGTCGGACGCTCACGCATGATAGCACAATAAATGCCTCAGTGCCAATCACAACTCGATTCGATAGAAAGCTTTGTCAAAACCAGAATAAGAAGTTGGGCCATTAATAGCTTTTCCCTACACAAAAGAACAGAAGTAAAAGAATTCCAGGAACCGAAAAACTCAAAAAGTCGTCAAGTGTGCTCATTAAATGAATTTAATTGCCACAAAATTTTACGTCTACTTAGTCCAAGTTTCATTATGACCAATAAGTTTTGAAACTTGAACATTTGAAATGAGCATTTAAAATTAAAAAAACACAAAATTTCACATTGGCACAAGCCATTACTACTTCCATTCTTCAAGCAGTGATTTGCGATTATATAAAATTCGAACTGAGAGCTATTATAACTCAAGTGCTTCCGATGTCATTTACGTAATGTGATTGCTTATCGATGATTGACGTAATGCAAATGGGGACGGGGGCTACAGTGAAATGTGTATGTATATGCAAGTGTTACAATTAGGAAGGTCAACAAAAATTGCTTCCAATTACAACAATAGCAATGAATTAAAAAAATCTAATCAAAAAAACAAACGTGGATCTCTACGTCGAATTCGCAGCGGGCACATCTGTTGCCTACCGTGGCGTCACCGAGCTGCCATGCGAGAGAGGATTGGTCAATAATTACGCATTAATTATGTCCTATTCATTCCCAATACATAGGAGATGTGTTCATAAAACAATGGGAATTTTAGTGTTATGGAAAAAATATTTATTCGTCTATCCTTCAAACCAGTCCCCATTAGCTATAATGCACTTGTGACAGGGCGTTTTCCAATCCTCGAATTACTTCTCAAACTCGATCTTTGGGATAGCATTTAGCTATGTCAGCGATTTTTTTAAATTTCATCTATGCTTGTAAAAAGAATGTCTTTTAAGGTTTTTTAAACAATGGTTGTAGCTAAAACTTTATCGTACTTCAGGGGCATATATACTGACATAACAAAAAACATTAACAATCGGACTCACCAAACTCGCGAGAAATTTAAAAAATTAGTTCCCGTTATTGTCGTACGTTTTCTCACACTTCAAAGGCCTGTTAACAGGGTAAATCAGCTAGTATATGCTAATGCATAAATGTAAGAACGCGAGAACGAACCCCATAATGCACCATGTAACCACCCCCACCTAAATCATTCATGCAATCAGATATAATGCACATGTATAATACACGTGTTCATGTTTCGTGTAAACAGGCCTTAAGAAGATAAAAGATGATCGGAGGTCCCCTCGTGACGAGCAATATCTATTTGCACATGCAATCAAAGCTCGGCCACCAATCGGCCACAATCAAAGCACCACCACCAAGACGAAAAATGGTTGTCTCCGAGGCTTCAATTTCATGGAAGATACTGAAGGTTACGCAGACGAATACAAAAAGAGGGGAAAATAAAATATAATATGAAGAGAAAGGGCTGCGTGAAGCACTTGACGACAAAAATACCATGGCAAGTGGGCAATGTCATGAACTACAACGATAAAAATAAGTCATGGGGTATATTCGAGAAGAATTTAGGTAAATATCACAGCTAGCAAGAGATAGGAAGATACGTAAGGCTTTACACCACCAATCCTAGGATTGAAATACAATGATGCACAGTGCACAAAAATGCGGAGAAGTTTACCACAGTGCAAAAAAAAAATAAAAAAATAAAAACGTAAGACCCCGAGAACCTCATAAGACTGTCAGGATTGAAATATTTATTCACGGCGGGAGGAGGAGAAAGGGGGAAGAGAAAGGAGGGGTGCAGGAGGAGGGTGGGAATGAAGGCGAGAGGAACATATACATAAAAGGAATGGAGGCGAGAAAGGTACGACCGCACTCGTGTCGAGAAAGTGCAGGCTAAACGGCGTTGCGTCACCTACGACGCGATAGCACGATGCTGCAGCGAATGTCCCTACACGCCATAAGCACCCGGAGAACATGCCAACGACACCTAAGACCGGGGAAAATGATGATGAGATAATTTTTTTACGAAAGGAGAAAAATACAGTAAAAGTAAATTTATTACTCCTTTAATTGGAAAGGAGAATTAAAAATAAGTTTATTTTGCTCAGATGTCAATTAATTTGCTTTTAGTGATACAGTTGTAGATTTCCATAAAGTTATTGTTTACGAAGAATTTGATACCCAGCGCCACTGCATTAGTAAGTTAAAAAGACTGTTAGATGGATAACCATTTCGAGAGCCACAGAAATTCACTTCTAGTCAAGTAGCTGCACGGTGACAACCAGTGATATTTTTTCAGTAATGAGTTGAAAATAAATGATGACGCTCTTTTGTGCAGGCTGGAAGAGTGCAGGGTAATGGGGCGAATTTTTAGTAGAGGGCGTGTTTATTACAGTCTGTTAAGACCGGAAAATGGTGATAAGAAGAAGGAAATTGTTAGGTACGTTACGTACGTCTGATAGTTAACAGACACAATTCTTACGCTAGATGTAATACAACGCCTTTTGCGGGCAGCCTCATCACTAAGACACTTCTCCGCATCGACCATTAACCGCGGAAGACTTCGCAATGAGATTTCGCGGGGATATTCAATTTGCGCTTATGTGCGCTTATTGCAAGCAAATTATCATTCTATTGTAATACTTCAGGTATGCAACAAAGAAAACTGAAATTTATAAACTAATTGATATCCAAAATTAGGCCCTGAAACATTTTATGGCTTCTCGTGGACACATCAGTACGTCACAAGTTAGATCTGTGGGTAAACGAACTTGACGTAATAAAAATAGATTTACTAGTAGAATTTGGTTTAGTTTGGAGTGTTGACAAGTAAGTTGTTAACACCACGCATGTAAAACAGGAATTTTAAAAAAATCGTAGGGAATTTTTTTAATCTCTGCAGAGTGTACAAATTGGTGTTATTGCATGTGATCTTTTCTTTATGTAATCTTTTAAGTGAAGGCATATTCAGTCTCACCAAGAGCATCAAGACCCTCTTTCAGATTTGTAGACTCTAAACCACATTACTTCATTTGTACGGCAGCATTATGTTCACATAAACGTTGAACGGGAGATATTACCATGTAAGTGGACTCCAGAAAAAGTAGAGTACAAAAGCCAACCTGATAGAAACTTCAGGACATAAATCAGGACTGAAACCATAAAAATCTCTGACAGCTTTCGACTTATCGATCCCCAAATACTCGGCCGTGGTGTTGATTTCCTAACTTCTTCGTGAACTCGTTCCCGTTAGTGTGTCACAAAACGAAGCTCGGCGTAGGAGATATCCCCGCCCTTCAGAGGTAGGCTGTGACCATGAATATTACAAATTCCAAAATTGGACGTTGATTCGTAAGAAAACTCGCTCCAGCCATTTGGAAAGCAGTGGTCCTCGTGATGGCTTAGGACGTTTCTCGCTAAATGGTAACCACCCACAGAACATCAGTAAAATGATAATTCGGAAATTTTCGTAACGTAATGGTGGATAATTGGATAATTTCCTGGATAGAGAAGTTAGTGAATTTTAATTGGATAATTGTTTGCATTGCGATATTTCACACAATCATGTCTTGAAGGATTATTTTAGTACATAGGCAACTGGGAATGCGACGAATAAATATACCACATGGCTTACGACTTTCAAAAAAAGGCCAACATCAAACTAGGCCGAGCGAGTCGGACAATTGGTCATTACTCTCAAAACGTTTCGATTCCCGAATCAATTTTTTTCCATGATTGTGTATAAAATATTTGAACGCAAAGTAAATTTTGAATACAAAGGAAAGTACAGAATGTGGTGCTAAGATAGTTTTGGAGATAGTATATGGAGTCACACTTAAAAAAAAAAGAAAATCGTTGGGAAACAGAAGGGCGAGGCTTGATTAATTACAATCTTCATTATGGCAATTAGTCAATTTCTGCAATTTTACGGGGAAAACTAGGTGGACGACGTCTACAATTTCGCTTCGAATTTGAAAAACTTTCAATGCTCACCATCCGGGCGAAGTCAAATACATTTGGCTATATCTATTCCGCGCCGTTGTGGCCGTATATAGAAGCATCGGTGGTTCAGTGGTAGAATGCTCGCCTGCCACGCGGGCGGCCCGGGTTCGATTCCCGGCCGATGCACATTTTGCTGATTTGTTAAGCGGAACCTAATACTTTTTTCGCTATAAACTTAGATGACCTGATATGTGTAATACTTTACCCGAAGCCCGAGACGAGCTGAGAAATTTTAAAAATTCCAATTTTTTGCTGAATTTTTCTCATTCATCCGGGATATATCTGAAATATTAAGAAAATAAAAGCAAAATCGGAATCAAGAAAAGGGAAAATGTATCGCATTTCAGGCGACAAGAATTTTTCGGACGCACGATACTCACTGCCGTCACTACTCCTAGATATCCCAAAGATAAATTTGAAAGCACACCACTAAGCGCTGTTAGAGCCGACAAATGTATCCGCAGCTGCATAATCAGACCGTGGGAAACCCAATACGATATCGGCGGAACCGATCATGACGTTGAGGACATCCACGTTTCCAACAGCATTCTTACGTCCATCAATTAATGCCAGTAGGTCAGCGGCCATCCTGGGCTCAAAAAATCCATTTCAGGAATCCCTCTCATTACATAAATTACGCATTAACGCCAGAAGACGCATGAAAGTAAGCGCACCTTACCTGATTGGTAGAAAGTTATTAAATAAAACGCATTCCTAACCTAACCTACACAAGTACAGAAATTATTACACGATGTTAAACGAATTAGGCTGGTGGTCCCAAGAGACTCGGGGTCCGGGCACTAGACTTACACTGTTTGAGCTACTGAGAATGGCACAGAGCCACACGGAGGCTATCATATTAGAACACCCTCATATTTCCTCGTCCGACAGAAATTATAAATTAAGAGAGATATTTTGCGAACGGATAATTTATGGAAACCCGTTTTCCCCCGAAGAATAAAGGCATTTGTATAAATACTACGTGGAACATAGCATGCACATTACCTTTTCTTTTTACACCGTAACAGCTGATGTCCAAGCATGCCCCTGGCCACATGCCTATTGAGGCGGGGTAGTATGTCGATGTACCGGTGGTTCGACAGTTGGAAATATTTAATTTGCTTCGCATGGGAATATTGAAAGCGACATTAGTTGAACGAGGGAGCGAATGTGTTTGTGACTCACCAGGCGCAGCGTGTAGGGGGGGAGCGTGTGTCCATGCTCGACGCTCAAATATTTTATTAATCGAAAACGGCTCCTCGGACGTAATGACGGAGTGACTTCTGGCACTCCATTGGACTGCAACTTTCAATTAATTAATCGCCTCAGAAAGTATGTCACTCGGTCTGTTCGAGAAAATTAATCGTTATTTCATTTATTACTTTCGTGCGCCTCTAAATGTTAAACAACCGATCTGATTGTTTCACCGCAACTCAAGAATTACAACATAGCATAACTCAAGAATCAAAGAAAGTTTAAAAAATAAGCAACACTCAAGTGTTACATATACAGCAGGTTGTTTACGACTATCGTCGTTTTCCTGCACTCAGCATCGATGTCTCCCTGTCATGACACTCCTCCCATTCCACTTGTTTCCATTGCTCTCACAAGTCACTACTTGTCAGTACTCCCTCTCTCCAATTCACTCTTAGTATTTCTCTTTTCAGTTTTTCTGTAGGTCTCCAATCCAATATTGCTTAGGCCTACTGGTTACATACATCCTCTTAACATGGCTAGACCAGAGTAGTTGCTTCTTTTCAAACCTTGTCGGCTATATCTTTTTCCAATTCCATCATTTTCATGATTGTATCAATTATAAGTTTATCAAGTATACTCTATCTGCAAATTCTTATCATGTAATGGCTTCCGGTCATAAAGAACCTACATCTGTTTTGCTATAAAGTGGGAATATTGGCCTCCCTCCCCCCGTCTACCACCCCCCTAGAGCTGAAGGACTTGGAGCAGGCATGCATATGGGCTTTCCGTGCGTTTTCTGGACCAGGAATCAACCGCGCCCATTAGAACACAACCAATCCCCGTCAACCGTTTTCCCCCCTCCATCTTTACCCTCTGTTATGCATCCTTGCTTCTACCCTCACTTTTCCTCCTCTTCTCACTTGAGAAAGATGGGCAGCGTCCCATCGAAAATTTGTAGAAACAACCTTTCCCCGTAAGTTCCCCACTTTTATTTTATTTTTCGTTTTTCTATCAATCTCTAAGTTTTTTATGTGCCCACCCTAGGGCAAGAAGAAGTTCCTTTATATTATTTATATTATATACTTATATTTATATAATATATATTCTTATACGCTTACACTTATCTCATGGGTGATGTAGGACGGAAGTAATTAATGAACAGAAGATGAAACTCTTTAAAAGCGCCTGCAAACAAAAATATTGAGTACACGGAACGTAAAACAGGCCACCGCAACGCAGAAAACTCGGGTATCGCATTTTTTTCACATCGATGCACATTCCGCAAATGCACCGGAAACAAACGAATGCATACATGCGCATCAAGAAAAAAAATCCCCATCACAAAGGCATATCGAGGACAAACGACAGACAGGGAAAAAAATTACCATAGGATGAAAAGTATGAAACGTCTATGTCAGCATATTTCGAAAGTATTAGGCCAACCAAACTATGCGTAACAAGAGTGAAAAAAAGAGCCTCGAATGTTTAAATGTTGGAGTAGTAATGAGGATTTTGGTTTTTCGAAAACGATTCTAACTCAAAAAGTATAATATTTTATTCTCTTCGTATAAATGCAAATATTCCGGTAAAAGTTCGCAAGTGTCTACGATTCTATATCTCGGCTAAGACTGTTATGTCGTAAGCATAACGCTGCATACTATTTCTTCAATATTAAAACTCATTCTCGGTAGCTGTAGTTCGAAAAGTAATGGAATAAAATCAAGAAATGCTTAACCATAATCAGTTAAGAGGCATCTTTCCTTCAATATCCATAGATACTAATTTTCCAGTCCATTCTTTACATGTAAACATTTTTCATTGAAAAAAAGCCTCCTCTTTGTCTACCTTTCATATTACACTTTCTAAATATTTTCTAAGATGTACGCGGAAAAAAAACTATGAAAAACTACCGAATTTAGATATTTTAATCATAATCTCAAACACAAAAGAAAGAAGATTAATATTAAACACACATTTAAGCTTGGCGCCTTCTTAAGATGTCTTAAGCCACTTATAAATAAGCAATAAGCTAATTTTCAAATTATATGTAACGTAAGTACCAAAGAACAATTATGTATAAATCTTTAAACATTGGCTGTATTACCATATATTTTTAAATAGGAGCACTTAAGTCAAGGAGATAACAACTATATCCTCAAGTCATGCTCAATTTTCATCGTTGTATACAAATAAGAGCAGAGAAAATTTTTACAACAAAGATTTTTTCAAACAAGGAAATTAGTTTTTCCCACTAAGTTGTAAATCCTAAGATTAGGCCCGTACAAAAAAAAACTTTCAAAGTTGCGTTTCACCAAGTCGTTTGACATTTGAGCTTTGCGTGACCCAGGATGATGCCCCAAAGCAATAAAGTGAAATACCCAGGCCAGCCCTGATTGCGTCCCCCATGCTTTCTCAGATCGACCACTTGTTTCAACTGGTGGCTTGTTCACCAGATGTGATACTGATAACCGATTAATGGCTACGGGATGGTTTTAACTATAATTTAAGCACTAAGTTCACCATGATGAGAAAGTCAAGAGATACATTCATACATTCCGATGCTCATTTGCTACTTGACAGCCTGACAGCAAAATCTCTGCTCTGATCACGTGACATATTTTACTGTTTTTAAGCGAATTTAAATGCTACCGGAATCTGGACCATGGGCGCACCCAGCGAGGGGCGGGAGGGGGCAGCTGCCGCCCCCCCTAGAAGCAAAATCGCAAGTATCTTTATGGAAAATAATATTTTTTCAACCAAATAATTTGAAAACTAATAGAGAGCTGTTACAGTTTCCTTAATATGTTGATTTCATTCACCTTTTCCATACTTAAATCTTTCCTACAACTTGAGCAACCATGGCTTGCCCCCTTCCCCTAGTTTTTATCCTGGGTACGCACTTGACCTGGACTTGGGAGAATGGAATGGAAATGGTAAAGTACGATCACCTTATATGTTCAAAAACATTAAGTATGAAATGAATAGAGCTCAACAAATGAAATAAAATGAGACTCCCTCCTCGTCCGTCAGCGATTCATTTGGTTCCAATTTTAAATTTATATTTATACATCTAAAACTTTAATTAACATGCAGTCGATAGCAGCGCTAGGGAGCCATAAAATAAGGTGATTTCCAAGGTAAAAATTAACAATCCCCATTGTGTTTAACCATAGAGTAAGTAAATATATGTATACTTACTCTACGGTTAAACTCACACAAAATTACACGAACTAAAAAGGTAAAGGTAAAGGCATGGTAAAAGAATGACGTCGAAGCGTGGGACAAGGTGGAAAGTTAGATCCAAATATTAAAAGCATAATAAAATAAATAATATAAAATGTTAGCAAGTAAGTAAAAATTAAGGCTAGTAAAATATTCATATTTAAAACTGATGTGAAATTAACTAAGAGCATTGATTTTCTAGTAATAAAATGTGAAATAAAAACACATTCCGGGAAGTGAAAGTACCATGTTTGGACTATTTATTCTTTGATTTTTATAACAATACCATTTTAACTTGGGAACAAGGGGATCTCAGTGAAATATACGTATTATCTGAAGGTCCATAAACCTGGTTAATATGAGTTGAAATTCTACGGCCAATTAAGAACCACTTTTTAAATATATTTAATACAACAAATAAAATTTTCTACATTTCATTATCTCCATATTTCGGATTGGAGGTAACTTTAAATGGAATGGTTTGCCTTATCCTCTCGACTATCACTGTTTACATTAACCTCATTAAGTCTTAAATCAATATCGGCCTCGATCCAGAAATTCAAGCATCCACGCCTTCCCATCGGATCGTTGAGCCGGATGCGCAGAGAAGCGTGCCCCATTCTCAAATTCTCAGCCGAAATGGAAAACTTTTCGGTCTTTTTGAAATTTTGATTCATATCAAATAGAAAACCTGGAACCAGGAATTTACCACAAATCTAATAACGTCGAGTCGAATCTCCATCATAAAAATCGCATGGAACAAGTAATTATCACGTCAAATTTTATAATCGAATACTGTCGAAACTGAAGCTACTAATATCGCACGAATCGCAGCAAATATTATTATTATTGAAACATTCTGCCGATTAAGGTAAGTTTTCATCTAGTACATACGAAGTATTTTGGTAGTTTCTCTACCCTTGGTGGACTTCCCTCTTCAATTATCAATAAAGTATCCCCCGTTTCATTCTATCCCAAAATCTCATTCTCTTCCTTCCCCTCCCTCGTTTATCTATCATTCTACCCTCTAACACTGATTTCAACATCCCATCCACACTAAGTACTCGCTCCATCCATATGTTCTGTCCGCTCCGGATCTCATCTAGAAGCTGCCACTCCTCACCCACCATGTCCAGCACTTCGTCTGTACTCCTCCCCATCCACTTTGCCTAATCCATTCTTCCCCATACCCACATCTTTAACTCCTGCAGTCTTCTCTCATCCTCCTTCCGACCGCCCACGTTTCCACACCGTGCCTCAGTGGTGGCGGGGTAAAGTGCTGCCAAACCGAAGGTCGCGGGTTCGAGTCCCGCCTGGGTGGCTTTTCCCTATCCAGGGCATGGTTGTATGTGATAGTCATTGTTAAACGCTATTTCTCCCGATGAAAAAGACCTTCAATGAGCTGTTTTCGGGGTGTTGAAGATAAATAAAATAATACAATAAAGCGATACACTCCACAGACTCTTCACTAGCCTTTTGTGTACACTATTACATAATGATCATCTTATAATCTCTTTCTAATTCATGAACGCCTCCTTTTCTAACGCAATTCTCTTCCCGATGTCCTTACTACTGTATCCATTTTCCTCAAATGTGCAGCCCAAATAGTTTAATCGTTCTAACTGCTCAAGTTTCTGTACACCTAATTTTATCTTGAGTCCCACATCCGTAGCATACGATGATTTACAAAACCGGTCAAAACAGATATTCTACCGCATAGTTAAGAGCTATTAATTGTTTCGCAAACGTTTCCAGACATATTCGCCTGGTTTTGAAACTATAATTGAACCGATAACTTCATAATTTCTGTCTTAGACCTGAGATACAAAAAGCGGGTAAGTTTGACGCAGATGTTTAAAAAGGGAAACTGAGAAAACTTCCGAGAATTCCATTTAAAAAACGACCCTCATTCCCAGACTAATATAAAATTGAGCCCTATTTCTGTTGATTCGAAGATGGTTTTGAAGTAAGCAAACGCCTCTAATATTTATGCATGTTCCACCGCTAGACGGCAAGGTGCCTCACGCGCCGCAGGCTCACGTCAGCAGTTTTGATCGGGCGACCTTTTCCCCGTCGCTTCCGTTACATAACTCCACACCTCTCAACACGAACCCCATATCCTCCTTTCTAGTCACCTTTTCTCCGCACACTCCATAGAGAGCATCTCGAACAATTCCAAAAGCAGCGAATAGGAGAAATGGAAAAGTTTATTGGGAAGCCACTCAAATATCAAATTGGGATTCGGTGACCTTTCTAGACTGCCCAATCATCCAGACAGTTTAGACAAATATTTCAGCAAACACGAGAACCCTGGTAAACATTTACGAGACAAGCCAAAGAAATCGGAATGTTTGTTCCTTAACCGTTACCAGCCAGCTAATTTTCCGCTATTTTCACCGTTCACGACCAACTGTGGCAAATAAATAACTTCTCGATTTCCTCGACCGATCTCAGCATTATTTTCCCATTATTTCCTTGACATCAGATTGAGTTACATTAGAGGAAAGAAGAGAATGTGTATAACGGGTTGCCTATCACATATATAACCTGATGCTGTCTATATATAGAGGAACCTAATTCATGAAGTATGAGCATATAACTAACAAACTAAGGCTTCAAAAGGGAAATCGACGATTGATAAGTATTCGCCACTCCGAGGGAAAAAATGGTAGTTCTGCTGCTTTTGCTGACATCTCGAATTTTGAGGCAAAAATTCTGACACAAGAAAAGAAAAAATCACATAAGTTATATGGATGCGGATTATTTCGTTTTTTTTTTCTTGCATTACAATGTGCGCAGAGAGAAAAGTGGACGAATGAAGAAAATTAACGAAAATACCACCTCACCATTGCATAAGTAATCGAAGTAGCCACCTGCCGTACATTTTAAGGTATCCACTCCTTTCCTTGGAAAATTATTTCTGAAAGAATAATTTAAAATTTATTATTACACAGATTTTTTTTATTAAAACACGACCATGGTTTCTATGGTTCCACAAAGTATCGCCTGAAATCGTCCACCTTTTTCCTTACCAATGTTTTTAAATTTAATGACGTAGTTTATGCATGGCGCACTGTGAGCTAGCGTGTCACTAGTACTCCCAAAATCCTTCGTTAGAACTGAATTGTGAAAACGTAGACAAACCTGTGACGTGAAACATCAGCGGACTCCGAGCAAAGGGGGCCCACGCCGATATTCTATGTATGCACGACCCTTGGAAACGGAGGTAGTTACTCTCAAGAAAAACCTACAGGTTGCAGTGAAAATGAAAATAGCACGTTGCCAAGTAGAGTGTACCCTCCGAAGCGACAGCACTGCATGTTCCTTCCTAAATTTCCCAAGGGAATTGTGGCCTCGCTCCTTCAACAAAACTGGGACAAACAGTAGGTTTGCTCCAAATACAAATTTCCGCCGCGAAACTATCGAACTGCTCTTACGGAACTCACTTCTTTACCCGTTCCCAAAATGTATTCAACACGAGAAGCAACCTCAAAAGAACAGTGAATTCGTTCGTGGGTCGCTACAGCATCATTATTAAAAGGAAAATATTTGTTTCTGCAGTACAGTATCAGTCAAACAAAAGGCTACCCAGTAAGTAATTCACAGAAAGTCACGGATTTTTTAGTTTAAATAGACGTCTGTATTTAAGATAAACTTATGTGGCTTCATGTATTCCGAAAGTCCGTAAAAAATTAAATTTACCGTCATAATGCACATTCATTTATTTTTTTTATTTTAATAAAGAGATACACATACAGCAATACTGCCAATTTAAAGTGCATTTATAACAACAAATATTAAATAATTAAAGAATAATTATTTGTTACAAATTTAAAACAAAAATTTATCCGGCTATCTAGTCATTTATGCGATAAATATGTTAATGCCCGATGAGTAAAATTTTTAAGTGTCAGACCGAACGGATCAATATCAGCGGGTAGAGTTTAAGACAAAATTTCAAATTTTAATAAATAATACAGAAAAACCTTACCACTAGTACCACAACTTGAGAAATAAAATACAACACACAGCACCTGGTATCGCTTCCCCAATTCAAACCTCTCTAATTGAATCAAAAGTTATTCGAAAGAACAACTTTTCATAATGATAACCGAAGGTAAAACAGATTACTAAATTATTCAGGGTGGGAAAATAAAGTATTGTATCAAATATGTTTATTTAAATTAGAATAAATGAGGACAAGCAAATTTGGGGCAAAATAGGTTAGAAAAAAATAAAAATGGATATCTGATAATATATTTTAATTCGATTTTGGAACAAAAACTACTCGATAGCGCGACATTAACCCAGGAGTATTGGGTGCACTTAAATAACTTAAAGGAAATATGAATCTGAGACGATTTGAATTACATAAAGCACTTAAACTGCACATAAAATCGATTGATACGCAAGAGGAAATTTATAGCGCAAATCAATTCCCAAAGAAATAACAGAGAAAAAAAATCAATCGCGAAGAATTTCCCGTGACATTTATCATGCATTACTTCATCACCGCACACTCACCGCGAGAGTGGGAATATTTCTACAGTATAAAGCCCATCAGACAGCACAGAGAAATATGTATTGGCATTCAAGCGAGAGGAAAAATGGATCCTTGAGGGCCATAACTTCAGCGAATAAAATTAAGTAACCCATTAGCCACGGGAAGATAACGGAAAAAGTGACCTTGCGGGCCACTTTGGATATGCATCATAACTCCGCGTAAAGAAGATAAAATCATATGATGTTAATTTTTTATTAAATAAGGGCAAATAATATGTTTTGATACATTGGTTTTCACTACTTTGTTCATTACAAAATAAATTTGTTCGGTAGAAGTTTGTCAAATATCGCGGCCCGAAAAATGTCAAGAAGGGGCGCGTGTTCCCCACCCCTGCCCCATAGCTTGAGCCTTTCAATAAATAAAAGAAACCAGAGGAGCAAAGAGATTTGTGCATTGGCCCGTATAGATTCAGGTTTCGAGGTTCGAACATCGGTTCAAAAGATTTCTTCAAGTGTCCATGGGCAACTCCGCCACCAGCTGCAAGGAAGCAGATCGCCTGCAGCTGGTGGTGAATCCGTTGACGTGGGAGTTCTGTCGGTCGCCTCAGCGCATGGGGAAATAAACCTCAGCAAATGTCGCCCTAGTTCATGGGAAAACTTTGATCGGGCACCTTCGGAGAAAATAACTAGCCCACAAGGACTCGGCGATCTCAAATCTACCTTATCCAACAAGCGCCCGAATAGAATAATACCGAACGCTTCAGGAATGAGAGGCTAACATAACATAATACACATGCAGCTTGGAAAATGAAATTTCTGAGCGCGTATTCCGTGACTCTGTGATGAAAAAACACTACTTTTACCTTAACTATGATTTGAAAATGCTGCCTAAACGAGTGGCGAATTTTGGCATCACGTCGGGCAATAAAGCTCTTACACTAGGCATCTAATTTATTTTACAATAAATATTCCTACAGTTATTGCCTCTTGTGCGGTCATTTTACTTAAAAACGTCTTCCAAAGCTTCAGTAGCAGCATGATAATATACATTCTATACAGTAATAGATAATCCCAAGTAAGAACAGAAAATGAGGCATGGAAGCCTTTTTTTACCAATTGACGTGAAAATATATTGGCCTTCCCGCAATTTGTCCCTAGAAAATTACTGTTACATTATCGAAATATTGTTGCTTAGCTTGTATCAAGATACAAATAATATGTCTGGAGAACAAACTTCGAAAAATTTCGCGAAAATCGCGCGATCCGTCTTTCACAGATTTTTATTGATTTTCGGCCGGCGATAAAATAATGAAACTCTGTATTTTTATTAACTTCAGTTTTACACATAACAGAATTTCTAAAACGAGGATATTTCATTTCAGGATCGGAATGAAAAAGTTGGAATTTGGATTTTTTGGCCAATATATTTTTTTCCATTTCAGCCAACTGTTCAGCGTGGCAAGGGAGTCTCTAACAGAGAGAAGCAGGGAGTAAAAACGTTGCGCGCAGGTCTAAATGCGTTTCACGCTCCGGGAGGTCGAACTCCACGATGGTTGACATACATACGCCCTCCAAGGCCGTTTGCCGGTGGCGTGTATCCATAAAAAAGAGCAAAGATTTACCCGCTGCATGCATGCACTGAGAGTATCCCAGCGACGATGGGCTTAGGCAATGGCTTGTTTAAGGCGACCAAATCCTCTGCTTCAACCTCGCTGACCGACTAATCCTGTTAGTGGCGCCTGGAACGAATCAATTTGCTCGGCTCATGTCACCTGCAGCCGCAGCCCTAACTTCCCCAAGAGCTAGCTGCATGCGAACACAGCCCACGGTCATGACTTCAATACCATATTTCATTCATTTTCTCTACCACCAACTCAATCACCAATAATTCCAGACCCTGTGTCAACATATCCCCGAAAAGGTAAAAGAGATATTACAACGCCAAATATCATTTCCTCCCTTTCAATTATTGTTTTAGGTATGCATTTTCTTGCACTTGTCTTCAATACAATAATTCCCCTGACCTGCATTCACTCCCGAGTGGACTACCAATACTAACTCCAAGCATTTTTTTTAGCGAACCATTAAAAATATCGAGTGCTGGTCGTTAACTTGGGTGATTAAAAAAAATTCTTAGCCACAGATTCGTAAATTAATGAATAACATCTTCAGAGCTACACAGAAATAATCATGCGAGGGTAAGTACGACACCTACATATCCTAAACAATTTAACATAATCGATACAATTTTATTAGGGATAATCACTTAATAATTTGTTACTTTATCGAATTCGTTGAATACTGTATTGATTTAAAAGGGATCCAAGAATTATCCAAGTTTTTTTATTGATTCGATTTAATAATTAAATAAGCAATTGCACCTTATGTGATGTTCAGATCCCAGGCATCAAAACATGACTTTAATGCATATAAATTATTCACCATGAAAACAAAATTAATCCATTCCAAAAATGGTCTTGATCAGGTAAAGATCTATAAGCCTCGTATACAAAACTTAAATTAATAATTCGAATCTTAAAACTACTCGAACTTGCATTGATTACGAACTAACGCGGAGTTAACGTAGTTGATTTTTGTTAACGATTATTCTGGAAAGCTTGCGCCAAACAAAGCGACGCACACCAAAATAATTATTCTTTTAAAAGAATAATATTTTCAAGGCCCATCGTTGGCGGCAATGTGACTACAATATGAATTTGATATTTAAAACGCAATGGCCAAAATACCACGAGGTGAAAGGCAACGCACGGCTCTTCAGATGAAAGGAGATTTCCGACACTTCAGGACTATGGGTCGAAATAAACAGTGACCTATGTTGACCCCGTTCACCCAAGACTCCCCTAAATCATCTTGATTCAACTTTACACCCATGTGATCATGACAATGATAGCCGAATAAGTTGGAGATCGGTCGTAAAATAAACCTGTTTTCCGGAGGAGAAACGATGAGATTCCCAATAAAGCGCCTCACAATTGCATCCAGAGACACAAATATCCTCTCATCTAGTGACAAACATACCCCATGCTATTTGATCCAAGAGGAAAAGTCAACCACCAACACTGATCATTTACCTCTTTCGTCTGTTGGAAGGACAGAGTGGTCACACTTGCATCACAAAAAAATCCCAAACTTGTTCATACTTACTTCACCACAATTAAGACTGATTCATAGTATGTACTACTGTATGTACAAGGATAGTCATCTCTACACATGAAAAAATTTGATAACTTGTACATAGTTAAGTTGTATATTTTAAATCCCTCATAGACACCGCTGAATTCAATCATTTTCATGCCACTATGATCCCAGCTTATGAAACGCTTGGCACTAATTTAAAAATGCACATACTTACATAATTAATATATGATTATCACAACTACTGAAGAATTCAGCTTCGGCATCGAACACGTGACAATAGCCTCAATTCGGTAATGGGCCTCTACAAATTACAATAGTATCCCCAGTAGCCAACGAGGCGCAAAGAAAGTGCTTGGATTGATTCACAGAATCACTTTCACACACCGGAGAATGACAAGGAAAGAGATTGGTTTGTCCCGGCCACGAGTTACATTGAGCTTTTAAAAATTTACGACGCAGAACTTGGGAGCATAAAGCACGTTGAACATCCCTTTGGTGATCTGCTAGGGGAAGAGAAAAGGGTCCTGCTCAATTCCCTTATTTCCCAACAATGCCTCCCAGAAGAGGTTTTCGACAACGATTCGAGGATGCTGCTAGGATTTGAACTTCGCCGTGGGAGGGATGGAGAATGGCCCCAATGTGAAAGCGGCGGTGGAGGAAGAAGGAGAGCGTAGGGGAGATGGGTGATTGGTGGGAGATGCTGCGGGTCCGTTCTCAGCCTCCGCTTAGCACGTCCCCAAAGCACGCAAGCCGCTTTTAGACCTGGGTCACAACAGGAAAAAATGCCCCGCGAAGGGATTACACGGTTAGAACACAGAGATGACACGCAAGAAAAATACAGATGGCACGTAAACAGAAAATAAGCGACTAAAACAACGAACAACTAAACAGGGCGTTTTATTTTTTTATCAAATTCGTAATGCACTCATATTACAACTAATGAACTTTTTTTAAAAAACTAATAATTCATATAATGTGCTTCGCTCTGTGTGGCATTAACTCTCCAAGAATCGTTAACAAAAATAAACGGCATGAACTCCATGTTCCTTCGTAATCAATGCAAGTTCAAGTGGTTTTAGGATTTGAATTATGACTTCTATACGAGTCTAATTGATCTTTGTTTGAAACTATGTTGCTTGAAACAGGATTGCAGCCTCAGGAATAAGTAAGGTATTAGGTATAACTTCATGGAACCATGAGATCGAGAAAGATAATTTGCATAATACATCCTGCACTTCTTTCTTCAGATCAACCATGGTTTCTACACGCCATTTTCAAAGCGTAATTGATTATCAATATCCATATTTCAAACGGGTTGGGTGATTACCTGCATCTAAATTCGCCAGTATTGACTTGCCAATAAAAATCGTAGTAAGTTAATAAAAAATCAATAACAAAAGGTGTAGAACACTTTTGAATAGCTTTTCATATGGATAGTTGTCATTAATTCCCATCAACCCCCTTTTTCACAAAAACTTATCATTATTCTCCACCTATATCCCGAAAGGGCGGTGCTTCTGAATTTTCCGTTAATATGTTCAAGGTTTCCTTAAATACGACGTAATTTAACAATGGAACGGTTACAACGGCACAATACATATATTATTAGTTCACCCATAAATCACAGCAATTAATTGCAATGCGGAATCTCTTTATAATTAATGTTGACTGTTAATACTGACTTATGTTGAAACGTAGTTTAATTATTTTCTGCTACCACAAAATGGAAAAAATTAATAAAAAATGTATGCGCGACGATCAATTAAAAACCTAATCAAGTAGTCATACAGAACGAGATACAAACCACACCAAAAATTAGTTGTGGTTGGGATACGGTCGAGCTAACATTTTTAGTATGGGAAAATTCACTGAGCACCAAAGAGAAACCGAAGTATGGGTATCGTAAATAGTAAATTACCAGGAAACAAAACACATATCCCCATATTTATGTGCCTAATAAACCAATTACATAAATTGCATTACTTTAAATAACGATATATAAGTCAGCTAAGTTGATAGAATTAATATCGCCGAATGGGTTTCTAATGGCACGTTACATTTCAGTACTTACTAGAAAAGCTGATTTCATGGATTTAAGTATTTACTTAAGCTAAGCCTTTCTTTAACCTCCAGGAATTCATTCATTCATCCCGGAGCCACAGGCCCTATGGCCACGACTTGTGTGGGGTTGCTTTTGCCCCCTGCACATTGACTTGGGGAGGGGCACCCACGTGACATCCGGCGTGAATCATTGTCCGCCACGCCCCCCCCCCCCCCTGCGAAATGGTCTGCATGCGAATGGTTGCGAATGGGACGCCTGGTCCCTATAACTGGCAAATTCGGCTGGGGAACGGCAGGTGCTTCCCCCCTCCTCCAATTCTGAGTGGCGGGTGGCAGGGGTCCCCCGGTCAGGTCATCGCGATCGGCCTATTTCGGGCATTACGAAAGCTTGTTCCCTACTTTCTGGGGCCGCAAAGTAAACCAATTGACCTCAGGATCCATTCGTGCCATTGTGTACACTGGTTGCCTTTTGTGAAGAACAGCTATGAATGGATTACGCTCAATACACTTTCCGAATGTGGTATGAATGTGACAGAGCCAAGAGGGGTCAGCAGGGTAGGTACGTTCGTAACCCATCCTGCCCGGCAAACTACAGAAATGGGTCCTACTTTGAATCGCTAAACTTTCCATTTTGAGTACGTAAGTACATCATCATAAGAGAAAGCTTCGGGTGTCAATATCCACGGAGAAAAAATTAGAATGCTGCGATTTGCTGACGACTTAGCAGTCATAGCCGAGTCAGAGAAGGATTTGAAGAAGACTTTGACAAATATGGAAAGTACCCTGGCCAGGTATCAGCTGAAAATCAACAAAAAGAAGACTAAGATATTAGTTTGCAGCAAAAGAGAGGCGGCTAAAACAAACACCAACCTAGGAAAGCATAAGCTTGAAGAGGTGAAAAAGTTTTCTTACTTGGGAAGCTAAATTACCAGCGATGGACGGAGCAAGATAGAAATACACAGTAGAATAGCGCAGGCGAAGAGGGCTTTCTACAAAAAGAAGAATCTTCTTACAGCTGAGAATATAAGTAAGGAAACAATTCATCATATGCTAAATATGGAGTATGTTTCTCTATGGAAGCGAGGCTTGGACGTTGACAGCAGCAGAGAAGGCAAGAGTGGAAGCATAAATGTGGTGCTACCGAAGAATGTTGAAGATAAAATTGATTGACCGTGCAAGCAACGAGGAAGTGCTATCAAGAGTGGTAAAAAAGAGAAAAAATCCTTATGCAGAAGACGGGACAACTTAGTTGGCCACATTTTGAGGCATGATGGCCCGATGAAGACAATCGTTGAAGGACAAGTGAAAGGGAAAAAGGGCAAGGGACGGCCCCGAATGAGTTACTTAGGACAGGTTATAAAGGGTGTAAAATAGAAGAAATACGTCGCTATAAAAAGGTTAGCGGATATGAGAGAGAAGTGGAGAGTTGCGTCAAACCAATCTTAGGATTGTTAACTAATGATGGTGAAGTACATCATCATAATTCGGGTATTTATCATCAAGTTTCATACGAAAATTGCACATAAGATATCCCTTCAATTCTCCATACTCGTGATATAAACTATATTTTTACACACAAACGTCATAAATTAATCACTTCCTACTAAATCCAGAAGCGATGAAGCATCACAAATATTTGAGACTCGCGTTCTGAAAATGAATCTGAGGATTTCGTACGGCTGCTGAAAAATTCCTTTTCTCCCACCGACATTCCTCACACGAAAAGGTTCTTCATGGAATCCATTTAATGATAAATGTAGCTGGAGTTCAAAGATGTTCCTGATGGTATTTCTAATCCCGACATCCGAGACTGAAAAGCGAAGACATGACTGAAAAAGGAGTCTATTCGCAAACAGAGAGGATTTTACCACCACAATTATGAAAGTCAACTAACGTACTGCATGGAGCAACGTAGGTTGGATAAGTTGTTGTACATAAGCAATTTTTTAATACCTATATCTACATAATGCCCTGCTAGTCACCTCTAAGGCGTTGGACCATTCATCAGAATGTTGCATGGAGGAGGATCCACAAATGCACATCAGATGGGTATAAAAATACTGCGCATGATAACAGAAAATATTTAGATACGAAACCCCGAAACCCTTGTAGGTTAGAAGAATGAAAAAATAAAAACGTGCAATTATACGCAATAGCGAGTGACACCACTGATTTTATAAATAGAGACACCGTTGGCGACGGACTACTTGGCGAAGTCCAAGACAATTTTATTCTCCCCAGCTCGATCCCCAAACTTCACCACAAAACCATCGGTAATCCGACACTACTTCAAGTACAAAAATATTTTTCATCGTAATTTAATACAACAGACTTTTTTTCACAACGCCTATGATTCTATCCCTTATTTCCCACATCTTCAAGTGCCAATGGAAATACGGTCCCTATTTATAAGACTCTTTAAAGTGAGCACCGTTACGTAGGTGAGCCGGGATAATGACCCCTCGGTTCTCGATGCAACAACTTTCGAAGGGTCTTTACCAGAGGCTCGGATGATTTTGGCAAATTTCCAAAAACTGTTTCGTGTTTCACAGCTCTAAGTAGACAGTTTTCGCCTGGTTTTCTCCTCCCCAAAAACGAGTCAGGTTGCTGAAGACGGATCAATCATTTGCAACGCTAAATGACACGAGAGAGGGCATGGAAATACAGCGGAGGGAGAAAACGGGGCCGAGACTAAAGGGAATTTTACAGGTTCAACTCGGATGGCAAGAAACGAAAGAGATGCGATCAGCGCACTCTTTAAAAACTGGTTTCAAAACACGCTAAGATTGTTTTGCGTGAACGAGCGCCTCTTTCTCCGTCGATCGAGAGAAAGGAGGGGAGAGGAAGGGGGTGGGTCAGACCCCGTTCACTCCCACTGCCTATGTCCCGCTTTCATCCCACCAAAACGCATGGAAACACAGCGAAGAGCAAATTAGCACCCAAATTGGGATTTTTTTTTCCTTCCGCACGGATTCGAATACGAAAACAATTTCAAAGCACAAGGGAGACCGGGGCACGTTTACATTCGGGGTACGTTAATACACTGGTCGGTAAATAAAAAAACGGAGAGTAATAGGGCATCAAAAGTCGGACTATATTAATGTGGCTTCATCTCGAGCTCTTTTCCAAATTTTACTGCGTCATACTCAGAATATTCTTACTTTGAGGAAATTTCCATTTATCAGGCAAGAATGTAAATGTATTGCATTTATTGAGTGTAATGTGTTAAATACGTACCTAATCGGAGTCGGAGTTGATACGTAATTCATAGCATAGAATACAAAATAAACTGTGCAAATATTAGATGGAGAGAATTAATCTTAATTTTTATAATGAAACCAACTAAAATATGAAAATCATCGTGTTTGAGTTAGGAGAAAAAATGACGACGCGACACCTTTGAATTCTTTTATAGCATACATCATTATGAATTTTCTTCGTGAATTATGACAAATATTTGCATATTTAAAGTACTTCTTTGTAAATAATCTTGTTTTAAATGATACTGGACACATTTATATCGAGTAGTCTTGTTTTGCAAATAGTTAAGATAAAAATGTACCAATCACAAACCTCTTCATGTCTCCTTATGAGCTGATCACATTATACCTAGCTATTAAATAATAGTTTTCATTGCTTGAAACTAATTTACAAGAATTTGCACCTGTCCCGTATGTCAAACACAAATTGTTAAGATGTTTACGCATGGTGCTCTGTAAACTTATCCCATCTGTCTATTCCATATCTAATCTAAATTGTTTCTATCCTCTCGCACATCTACCATTACGTCTTAGTGGAAAAAAATTGCGAGGAAATTTCGTAAACGATATGGTCAGCAAAAAGTACTAACATTTGTGAAAATATAGATAATTACTAATATTTCTGAAAAATAGATTTTACTAAAGAAAAGTACCAACTTCACTTCCTTCACATAACAATAAAATTAATTACAAAATAATTTCGTGTTGTATCCAGCATGTATTGGAAAATAAATCCAGTAATTTATGCACTAAATCAACAGCATGAACGGGCGAGAGTGGGATACAAAATGAGCCAGTCATGGTCGGCAGTTCCTTACCAAACAACAACACTTTTCCAAAAGGCAAAAAATCTATGCAAGAAGACATGAGGGCAATTACCACTATCATGACAAAAACCGTCAAGAATGCATCAGGAAATGATTTAGCTGTATCCAACCACTCAGAATACATGATGATAGCAAGTATAAAAAGAGCAGGTTATCTTGAAGAAAGAAAAAGACCATAAATTTGAATGGCTATTTTTTCCCCACGAGGTGGAAATGGTGTGTCGACCATAAATTCACAGGGTCGTTCAAACCTTTTAGCAGTAAGTAAGCTCGGAGGAGACGAGGAGCAGTGCACCGCACTGGAGGTCTAATGCTCAATATCAGTTCAACGCTCCTGAGCAAATGGACGTGCGTGGGTCGTGAGGTTTCCCTAAAGGGAGGCTAACTTTATTACATACGCCACAAATTCCCCACTGAAGCCTTTGAAAGCGGTCTTTACTAATTACAGCCATTTTTCATCTCATTATCATTCCGTTTTACTCGGATAGCCATTCAGCAACGTCAATATCGATAACGGAGACGGCCTCCGCTATAACACGCCAGCAAATTTTTTTTTCCAAAGTACCACCATAACATCACCTTATTGAATGCAACAGAGGTGAATCGATTACTTGCATTTGGGCAATTCTCTCAAGACTTTCTCTTGAATATGCATTCATGAAACGAATAAAAAATTGCAGTAACCTTAAATCCCTCTAAACGATGAGCAAAGAAATCATACACGTGTAAGGAGCAAATTACAGATTGAGAAATGCAAATGAAAACGATATCCTAAAGCTAATCAAAAGCCTAAAAAAAAACTCAAACGGTACATTTCAATTCAGATAAGACAAACCGAGGGTTTTATCCTCTTTGTGTTGTGAGTGGAAAAATTATTAGTCCATAAATATAAAACAGACAATACACACTGAAAGAAAATAAAAATAATCGAAAAAAAAAAAACGAAAAATTTACGTGTAGAAAGAGAATCACATTTAAAAAATGTTATCGCGATTTTTAGAAAAAAATCATGTACGGCAAAGGTGATGCTCGGAAAAAACCTCCACGTGGTGTGCCGAAATGAAACATATTTTAAGTCTAAAACTTCACTAGTAGATTCAAGTAAAGGGAGATGCAAAGCATGAAATTCCGGCATGTAAAAATAAACGAACGCCACCATTTTGGGCATGATAAACTGCCGTCAATTAACGCAGAAAAAGAATGGCTAAAAGGCACACTGAGTTCGCTAACAGATTTCACCAGGTTTTGAAAGAGTCCACGCTGAAACCGTTGAGCTTCAAAATGATCAAAATAATGTATCTCCGGGAGATGAACGTCAAGTGGAAATTCTCACGTGGAGAAGTTCCTTACGTACGAAGATCCGCTATTACGGAACTATTGAGGAATAAGAAGTAAACGACGTGAATGCAGCTCAATTTTCGTTTAAACTCAAACTTTTCTCCTGAGAATCCAATCGCATAAGTAATTCGAGATTCCATACTACTAGAATCTCACTGATACAGCAATATTTTTTTCTAGAAAAATTCGATTACTTTTCTTCTTAATGAAAAAAATGCATTCTTGAAATTCCATTCGAATAAATCTACTCGTGAGGATGGAATAATAAGTGTAAAATATTACATCTCTCTCAGCTTATTAATTTAAATGTCATTTTGGTTAGATAAGGTAGTGCTACCCGTAAAAGTTAGCCAAAGGCTTGCGAAAATTTCACATTCAGCGTAAGGAGGCAGTAACTTACAAAGAGAGGAATTCCAGTCGAGGCTTCAGAGGTTTCGCCAGGATTTAAACCCTTTTGACCCTTGGTCAGTGGCCTAACACATGAACCAATGGGCCAATACACTCTCCTCCGAGAGTTATGAAGGTGCTAGGATATACTGTTGCGGAGAGACAAAGTCTAAAAGGCATAATTTTTCAACGTCCGAGTAGTAGATCTCGAACTACGAAAGCGTAACAGGATTGATTTTTAGTTCGCAAGAGTGGTTTATTAATAAAAAGGGAGGAATATACGTCAGGAAGAAAAAGAAGGGAGTGGAAATTTTGGAAAACGAACTAAAGAATTTAGGGGCGGAAAGTTGAGAGGTTGAAAACTATTACGAGCGTAATGTGCATAATGGAGCGAAGCAAAGTAAGACTCCAGTGATCGGCTTTCACTGTGAATCAACTCTTAAGTCGTGGACAATAATCGAGGAAAAACAAGCAGAGGTAAATAATAAAACAGAAGGTTCAAAGAAATAACCATTCTCCGACAGCAGACTTATATGATTCATATCTATATTTATGATAAAATTTCAATGCACTTTATTATCAGAGTGAAATTCCCTGAACCTTCCAGACTGCAGAGCATTTATAAATATCCCGGACTACCTGACAATTCATCTTTACCAGGAATGAAAATGTGATGGAATGAAGTTAAATACTAAGAAGAGAAATAAAATAAAGAACATAAAATAATTAGTAATAAAAAGAATAATAAAAATTAATTTTGATAATAAAGCAGCACTCCCTAAATGATATTTTCACCTTCGACGTTCAAATGCTAGAGAAAAACCTGTGAGTGGGAAAAATTCTCTATTTTACTTTAAGAAAAGATAAGATTTTCCCGATAATTCATAACTTCCTCAGATATTCTTATGCTCTTTAACGCATAAAAATTATCGGAATGCCCAGGTTTTCCTGTTAAGTGGTCATTGTGTAATCCGAGTATGAAGAGACTGATGGAAGTAAGAGCACTTACAATACCAGACGGTATATTATAATCATTCTTTTCAATAAAGCAAATTCTCTGTCCCTTCTTCCTTCGGTTAGGTACACTTTCCGCAGTGAAAACAGCATATAAAATCCATTCGCTCAATCCGATGAGCAAAAATATTTGGGAGTAAATAGGAGGAAAGTGTACCTCACGTCTTTCGAAAGATTACCACAAATTTCCGATCATGGCAATCACTTCCGCTGTCGGCTATCACCACATCCCACCCAAATTTCCCAGCTCTCCTCTTCGCCACCATCAAAACCTTTGACCAATCATCTTCCTCCCGAGACCTCCGAGGGGCGTTTTTCACAAGGCAGTTGGACACACACCGATGCAGAGTAAGTTTAGTAGTGTTTTTGAGGAAAAATCAGAGAAGGGAGTTTTTTTCCGACTACTATTTACACATTTTGAGGAGAGTTGACGAATTTTACTTTGTATTTATAGAAAATTAATCACAAGAACATCAAGGTAATGCGTTTTGTAAAGCATCGCGTGCGAGGTATGGGAGACTAAAGACTAAAGAAAATTTGAGCAGGTAGAGAAATCAACTATTAAGGCAGCACATTAGAGGAAAAGACATACGGTATTAAGGACATCAGAAAGCGAATTGTATTAGCAAAGGAGGCTTTCATGAACGGGAAGGAGTTTCTGATAGGATCGTTATGTAAGAGTTTAAAGACAAGGTTAGTGAAGAGTTTGATCTAGAATAGTTATAGCTATCTACAGTGCGGAAACGAGGACACTAAGGAAGGAGGACGAGAGAAAATTGGAGGCCTTCCAAATTTGGGTATGGAGAAGAATGGAGAAGGTGAAATGGACCGAAAGGAGGAGGAACGACGAAGTGCAGGACACGGTGGGTGAAGAGAGGAAACCATTAGATGAGAAACGGAAGAGACAGAAGTTTTGGATTGAGCGAGTACTCAGCGGGGAGGGGATGTTGAAAAATGTGTTAGAGGGTAGGAATGTAGGGTAAACGAGGGAGGGGAAGGAATAGATAAGGATTTTAAGTTAGATTGAAAGGGAGCAGGCCTTACAGTGAATTGAAGAAGGTAGTCCTGGAAGGAAAGGGAGGCTCCCAGATTACTTCTTTAGCACAGCATGGAAACCTACCTTAATCGGTTGAATACTATAATAATAAATAAAGAAAAGGCCAGCGAAGTGTCTGATAAGGATTTCAAGAGGCGGAACCTGACGCAGTGGAAAGAGATGGGATAACTGGCTACGGGTGACATAGATAGTGACAGAGATGCCGGAGAAAGGATTAGGAACGAAGGACGAAGAGAGAAAAAGAAATGAAGTTCCATAAATGGCAAGTAATGAGGAGAAATGGGGAAATCAAGGAAATGAAGAGGAGCGTGTGGAAGGAGCGCAGGAGCAGGTACAGTTACAGTGAATACAGTAAACTGTGATAGACCAGAGTGAGCTGGATAGGGGAAGAAAGAGAAAACGGGAAAAAGGATAGAATGAATTGCTTATGCCGAAGGGGGAATTGGAAAAAAAAGAATTAGGAACAGCGGATTTGATTGAAAAAACCGATTTACTTCGTTCCACGATTATGTTAACTATGGTTAGGCATTACCTTCAATAGTTATTCAAAGTTTTTTGCTTTTTTCCACGTAATATACCACTTAACAAGTTTTATTTTTGCTGATCCCCTTACCGCACCGCAGTATAGAGAGTAAAATATATCTATTATCGCGGATAATATGGTGTACGTCTCCATACTTACATGGAAACAAACCTTCCTACATTAATAACGAGTCATCATTTCACTAAAATAACCAAGAAATTTTTTCGATTATTAAACACTGATGATGTGACTTTTGGATTGCAATGAGAACCTCTCCATTATAACAGGTGCTGTTAAAGCCGTTTTCGCCACGATTACTTTACGCTCGAGCAAAGTTCTCAGAACCACACCTCTAAATAATTGCTGCACGGCGGAAAATGCTGATGCCTGCAACCCAAGTGCACTCGCACACGCCTCGCCCTGAATCTGTGTCACGGCCACAAATACGCACCATATCCGGTGCTCTGAAAACACCAATACACGTTCATACTTTGACGCATTCGACGAATGTACATTTTAAATAAATTCTAAATATTTTGACACCAAGCTTATTTCAGGCGGAAGTTGGCTACGTAATGTGTTTACATATAACTTACTTATAACCCCAGCTCGCGACGGACGGACCCAAAACACTGGGAGGGCCCCCACCCATGTGGGCCACGTGTACTACAATTTTGATTTCATAGTTCCTCTCGTGCTATAAACAAATTATTGCCTATATCGCCTTCTTGATCACATCAGAAATACGGTCCTTTTTTTATCGTCTTTCTACGACGATTTTCAAGAATTTTGTCCGATCCGCGGTAAAAGTCCCCACGAGAGCGACATTAACCCTAGGTAAGTTCTAACAACACGTATCTCAAAAATAGTAGATTTTCAGGAGAGCCAGAAAAGGATTAATATCTGTTACTTGCACACTGAAATTAAAAACCAAAATGCCCTGATGACGATGGACGACACGACCATAGAAACGTCGCGACGCGTCGCCAGAGATGGAGAACCTCATCCCGAGGGAAACCCGAAACAATTTCAACATCATCATTCGCCGGGAAAACGTCAGATCATTCTAAAAGCCATAAGTTCATAAAATTGAAAAAGAAGCATTCATTTGTAAACAAAATGTTGTTTTTTTTCTTGTATTTTATTTATTTAAATGTTATTAGGCTTTGTTTAAGATACCTGCCTCAAACCGGCCGAATTTGAGATACGTGTTGTTAGAACTTAGCCATCGATATGCCATCGCTCCATTAAATGACTCAAATTTAATAGCCAACAAAATTAACACTTGGCAATTATCAGCTATTCCATTTATTTCTTTGGACGGCCTCCTATTATGATTCCCAACTGTCAATAGTTCTGCCTCTTCGAGAGACTACGAAGAACTTGCAAAACAAACCCTTTTCAATTTTCTTTCTCCGTAGCTCATAATGCAAATTCATATTAGAACGCTAACAAGTACATATGCGTATTATCAATAAAACATCACGGCATTTCAAAAACTAGTTACATAAGACTCAAGGTCGTAAAGCTTAATGAGAAACGGAACACCTGGCCTAGCCAACAGAACAATGATGATAGAACAGGTGATCAATTAAAGGAAAAGGTAATGGAAATAATAACTAAAATAAAACTGGAAAAGAGCATTAACGAAAATATAAGAATGAAAAAACTGCACGTAAAAGTGAAATACATGAAGAATTAGAGCAAGAACTATAGCGGCATGATAACGATATAGCCAATTTCTCGAGCATCACCACATTGCCCACACGAAATAATTCACAACGTAATTGCGATGGATTATTTGAGAAAAGGTAAGAGGAGATGAGGAAATATGTGTTATATAAGTTAAATCTTAGCTCTACGAGAATTGCGCGGGGGGATACAAGATATAATTCAAGATTTACAAATATTGGAAAAGATGAGTAAGCGTAAAAATTCACACAAAGAATAAATTACACGAAGTTATTTTGGAATACGCGTTTTATGATGAGGTTCATTTTTTCAAAGGAGGCCACAGTTCCCGTTTCGTAGGAAGGTATTGCATATTTCCTAGGGGATACGAAAATTAATAAAAAGCGACCCCAATTCAACGGCTAAAATCCAATATACATCTATATGTAAATACATTCCCGCAAGCCTCCCCAACATGCGCGTGGCGAGGGTATTACTTAAGGCCGTTTTACACGGTACACGGAATTGCGCAATCTGACGTACGTGCGAAGGCGCAATCAAAATTGCGTCGTGTAAAGCGGTGAATTGCTAGAACACATGCCAGAATGCGTGGATGCGAGACGGCAAAATAGCCCCTGTTCTAATTTCGTTCATGCATTCGCGCAATTCCACGCCATTTTAGAAATTGATGCAGCTCTAACCTGCGCAACTCCGTGCCCCGTGTAAAACGGCCTTTAGGACATCAGCAGTTTACAAATAAAAAGAAAACGCTCCAAGTTCCGCCTGGCATGTATTATATTATCCTTTATTATTCGGGGGAAGGCGAAAGGTTCCCATACCAATCCGTTCGGCAAAATATCATTTCTGTCGGACCTGGAAATACAGTCGTATTCTAATAGGATATTCCCCGTGTCGCTCCAAAAGATATCCGCTCTCAATAGGGTAGTTTCCTTCATCAAAGAAAACGAAAGGCATTGATTGCGATTCATTACCCACCATTAGTGTATTCATAATATACAAATTATTTCGTTTTAGAAATACCGGTTTAGACGAATGGCAATGGTCCATTTTTATCCTCATTTGAAAAGGGCCAGATTGGCGCCCATGCGATGCCACTCCACGTGCCGTCACAGGGACCTAGTTTCTATAGGAGAAGATAGGAGTTATACATCGTCTGAGGTTACCAATGCATGCATAAGGCGCAGAGCTCAGGGAAACATGTCTCAATAATCACTTATTAAAACTGGCTAAGGTCGGAAAGTTTTCTTCGTTTGATAAGGTATTAATAATCCTTATTTAAGCCAAGCGCTAACAGCCAGCAGGGTACTCAGTACCCGCTAGCAGCCTGCGTCGTATCAGCGCTAAGCCTCGCCTCAAGGTCACCTCACAGGGCGGCAGCGGGAACCAGAAATACGTCGTACAGAGAGATTTCCCGGCATTCATACTTACTCGTCGCGTTTTCGCGCGCTTGAAAATTTTCACTTTTCATTTAATCGCGAAAAATAGATATCATCATTTAAAAAACTAAAAGCGTGAAATACGTACTCCAGGAGTAATAATCTTTCGATTTAGGCAATAAAAAATAATAGGAAACCACCCTATTGCTCCAGCAATATAAGCCTAGCGCGCAGCCTCCGAGTCTCTAGCAGCTCCAATCTTAATTCTTTCAACACCTTCTGCCCACTCGTAGTAGTTTTTGACGAATCGCACAGTTTTTTTATGAATTTTTATTCATAAAACAGCTGCGCTACCCTAAAAGCTACCTAAGACAAAATTCCACACCCAGTCAGTTTTAATAATACGCAATTCACAATTGTAATTCAATATAAAATTATTCTCCACGGAGCGCTAGAAGAAAATTCCAACTGAATATTAGGATTACGCTGGAAATTTCTCTCCAGCCGTACATTTTTTTCCTTTAAAACTAGACGTGAGCCACGCAACGCTGAGTGACACAAGGTGACGTAACAGGTAAGTGCTCTTTTGACTTGAATCAACAGCGAATCGTGCTGGTTTTTTTCCTTGCACTCAAATTACCCCGCTTCCGCCGAAAGGCATGTAGAACGAAGAGGAGAAAAAACCTGCACCTTGCACTAAAAAAAAAAGTAGGGAAAAGCGTAGGTCGGGAAAAATACGTCGCCTTCCAAGGATGACATCAGTAAATAAGGGCGACGAGTCACTTCGTCGAGTGCGGACGAAATAATGTTGACGCATTTTCTGAATTTCAATCGAGAAACTGGCGTACGAGGCAACTCTATCATACATACACAGGATACGTAAAGACTAACATTTAAAAAAGCACTGTAGTGCTGTGAAAAACATTTGGACGAATTGAATATTAAATTTACGTTGATATGAAGCAGCTATCAAATTCTCGGTCGTAATTAAGGAGTTTTTGAAATCTGGCCCGGAATCAGAAGTAAGACCTTAATTAGAAACGACCACAATGGTGATTATCTCTTAATCAGCGTAGTATCTGGTATTATCTCTAAACTAACCGAGACTACGTTCTTTCTCTACGACAGATTATTTACAAAAGATATACAAAAATCACGCAGCTTCAAAGTCAACGAATCGCACACATTCAAACAAAACAAATCAATATCATTAAATTACAAGAAAAATAACATTGGTTTAACCTTTTGGTTTTGGAATAACCTCTACATTGTTCAAAATCTTCTCCGCACGTTCTCCGTCATTAGAGGACCTATGAAAAGTTTATGATTTCAGTTGATTTCTCTTTCACCTCCATGTTTTAAGACGATAAATTTCCTTCCTTTGCACAGCAATTACTTCCAATTGTTTCCCCCAGGAACACTTTCTAACACCTACGTCAATACTTTCTCGACGAGACGTCCAAATTATATGGCCTGCTTCAACTGCTCGCTCCGTTTTCATTATCATAATAACACCGCATAATTAGATCCTCTCATCCGAGACCATTTACCCGATCAATGCACTTATTCGGATCTCGAAAACCTTGGCTCCATAGAAAATTCATCACGCTCCACTTATGTTTGAAAGGGAGTCCATAATGCATCGGCGTGAAGACGACTCTCCCCACAGCTCACATTCCACGATCAATTATCCCCGATCCAAATAAGATGTAATTACAGGCGACGCGTTAGAGATGTTTTTATTTTTAATCATCACCAATAGCTTTCACTTTATATATTCAGGGATAAGTTCCATTCAAAAAAATTCAAACGGCAAAAGAACTTGGAGCAGAATGTATAGCTTTTTTAAATGTGGAATAAGAATTCGAGGAGCCGACCGAAAGATTCGATAAGCCATAAGTGCCATGATGGAAGGGTGGAGAGAAAGTTGGTATTAGCCTGCACTTAAACAAAGGTATAAAGAGGTCACGGCTTTACGTCCCGCTTAAAGTACCCACCACAAAATACTCAAACAAGAATTTTTCTCCCTATAAAAAGTATGCCTTGCACATATTCTTTACCATTTTGCATACTGAACGCAAAGTTGATCTCAACTATTCCCTAAATTTTCTCACTTCTTCACATAATAGACAAATTACTAAAACACTTCCTTTTTCTTGTTATTTTTTTCTAGGGTCAATTTGTATGTCAAAGGAAGTTTGTATTTTTTCTAATTATTAAAACATTTTTATGACTAATGGAATATCCTTACATCATTTCAGCAATGCCAATTCATTTGAGAAAAAACCGTATAGTACTCTAAAAACAAGCCTTTTGTCTAGTACGGCACCTAACTTTCAAATATTTTCATAAATATTTTGAGAATCCAATTGTTTTTTGGAAGAATAACTTTATTATCATTATTATTATTATTATCATAAATGAACGTAATTCGAAACGATGGCAAAACTAGGCTTGTTAGTATCCCATGGTCAGAGAGTCAATTCCTTTTCTCCTTCTTATACCCTATTTCGTCAACTTCGAGTGGCATAACGCTTCACCCAAGTCTCGTGGTCTCCTTTGAGGGGCTATTCTTCGCGTGATCCATTCCATCAGATCTATCTAGAATTCATTACGTTCCCATTTTTACCCCACCTTGACTTTGCGATCATAAAAACGTTAAATTCCCATAATCCCCAAATCCCGTAAATACCCTTCACATGCCTTATACACTTCATTTTCGTTGCATACTTAATCTAACTAATCAGACCCTCCATATCTTAACCGTCCACCGCGATTTCGCCCGTTTATTGAAGGAAAGGTTACTTACTCATGAGAAATGCGGTTGGAATTTTGTCTCTTCTTAATTAGCATCATATTTATTTCGAAATAATTATTATGCCTCGATCACTGATGCTGTTGAGAAAATGAATTGTTTTAGCCAATAGAAATCAATTCTTTAAAAAATTGGATTAATGTGTCATTATGTCAAAATCAATGCCCTAAAAAGTTTTCCTAAAAAAATTTCCCTAAGCTACCAAGAAGCCCTCTTAATCTACGTCAGAATGTACTGTCAGCTTCCCCGCCCTAAATGGAAGGGCTCTAGATTTGACGCGCCTCAGGTGTGGATCACACAACGCCGGTTCCATCATCAACGAACGTAGAAAGCTCATAGGGCTTATTTTCTTCCAAGATCAACACGTGGAAGCGGAGGAAAGAAACGTCGGGTCATTTCTTCATGACGAGAGAGCGACGGCATTTCCAAAGGGTTATTTCGTAATCGTAGGCGACATTTTTAAAGCAATCTTATAAACACCGCAAAGGAAACAAAGACTGCGGCACTTGAACGAAACAATTTAATTTTTTTGAAAATGCAACGCAAGACAAAAGGAGTAGGTACAACTAAGCAGCCATTGGGAGCAATTAAAAAAATAACAATATCGAAAGAAAAAATGCACCTTCATGCGTGATAAGGCCGTGAGCATGAAAAGGTGATATATTCAGAGCATTTTCTGAGTCCATATTTAAGCAGAAAAGCAATATATAAAATGACAAGCTACCTAAACAAATCGCTGCTGGTGTTTCGGGCAAGAGCCTCTCTACACTTAACATCGACCTGAGTAAGGCAGTAGCAATATCAGCAAAATTATTGTCTCCAAAGAAGGACACAAACGGTGATTATCCCGTAAACCTGTACGCTAAAGTCAAAAGATGTTATCAAAGTAATTTGTCCCTTTATGCCAAACTTTAAGTAATACCTGAAATTTAAAAATTATGGCACATCAAAATTGAATTTATCCGTACGATACGGAATTCATTTGACCTTCAATTATCATGGACACCGATACATTAATGGGATAAAAGTATCACAGCATTAAATAATACACCGCGCCAACCACATAGAGCTGGCCACCTAGTATCTGATAACCAGCGATTCACACTGCTTTTTTCACAATGGAATATCACAACCAAAAAATGTTTCTTCGAAAATAGGCTTCAACGTCCTCTTTGGCAAAGATTGAGGTGGTAGCTCACAATGAGCGAAGCCAAATTCCTAGAATAGACCGCTACCCTTGAGCTTCAATTTCCTTACGATGGTGAGTTGTGGCGATACTACAAGGCGCCATTCAGGTCCGGAAGCGCACACAAAGAATACATTTTCGAAGGACCGAAGCATCTTTTACCTCGAAATCTGTATAGCAAATGCGACAAAAGAACCTACAGCCGCAAAGTTGGCTGAAACACAAAAATTGTCGCGCGACTAAAATTCTCGGGCTTGGCACAAGGTACTTATTATTTATTTAATTAATACATATTGATACAAGTGGGCTATCACCTGGAGATGAAATGAGAATTAAAATAAATGAATTAAAAGCCTACCCACCTAAGAGCAAAGTAAAGGGACAGAAAATACACTGAAGTGTGTGATAATAAAAACATGCTAATTCGAATACCATACAACTAAAAAATGAAATTTGAACCAAATAACGCTATCTCTAATGCTCCCGAATGAATCACAATGATATCAACCAAAACTCAAAGAACAGTTACTCTTAAAACTTTTAATACTTGCGGAGAAGATCTTTAAAAACATTTTCAGGTAGGTCATTTATTCCACTTTTCATGAATAATTCGTTCAAAATATCTGTTGTGTACTTCTTGAACTTAATTTAAGGACTATCCCTAATCAGCGAAGCTCCCATTACTCGGGATGGTGGTAGGAGGATTGTTTCCGAGAGTCCACGATGGAAGGTAGAGAGATTGGAGGGATGACTATCCAACAAGAAGTTAAAAGTGGTACACTAGACACGCAATCATATCTACTGGTGAATGAAATAGCGCTCAGATTATATACGTTTCAGCCGTCTCGGTGAACCAAGTTCACCACTAACAGCCAAGTAACAATAACAATCATTCTGCGCAATATATTTGTGCAGTGGGCGAGGTGTGTTGTTTATGCTAGCAGAAACCTAAATACGAAATTTAGACATTTGAAAACATTGAAATAATCAGAACAGAATATTCTATTTTTTACAGTTAATACAATTTGTCCATATTGTTATAGTTTCTCTGAAATAATTTTATTATATTTTTCCATTGTAAGAAAAAAATATTTTAATTTTGATTTTTTCGTTGTACTTTTGATTCTTTTCTCATTTTTCTTTCAATATAAATCCTTTTTTGTTATGATTGGAAATATTCAACAACAATTCATTTGAACAGTTCAAAATGAAAAACCTAATAACGAGAAGAAGGAAAGGCATACAATAGACTCATAGAAGAGCTGCTTTAAGAGGCGTTGTGTATGCGGTTAGAATCGATAGGTTCGTAATTCCAAGTGTCTGTAAGTAATGAGTTTTTAGTTGCCACTAGCCTGGACTTAGTTTTTACACTTCTTTTAAACATTAATAGAGACAGCTTGAACAAATACCAAGTAACGGAAATTAAATCAGGACCCAGCCGTGAAGAAGCGAGAATTAGGAAAGGAGTGGGGCAAGGATTCGTTTACATCGAGAAAGCAATAATGAAATCAAATAAAAGGCTTCAGGAGCGAATATACAAGGAGAAAAAATTTAGCATGTTACGATTTACCGAAGGCATTGCTTTCATAGCAGAGACCGATAATGATTTGAAAATAATTCTGCTTAATGAGAGAAAGACAATTTGTAGATATTATTAAAAAAATAGCAGAAAAGCCATTTAGTACTAAAGTCATTTTAGCAGAAAATAAGCAGAATGGAGAAAGTCATTACTGAAACATGAAAGACGATAGCGTAAATTCGAAAAAATTGAATGGACACGAAAAAAAAGAGTGAATACAACAGATCGAGCAAGAGTGATACGATCCCCAAGGAAGTGAAAACATCACGACGGCGACAGAAAGGGAAACGGGTTGGAGGGAGTGAGTGGGTGCCAGGGTTGAGGGTGTGTTGAGAGGAGCGACTACTACTTACTAGTGATGAGCGATATATCGCTAACTGTGATTGAATCACCGTTACTGAAAAGTAGCAGTCACTGTCGGTGATTCAATATTCGAAATCACTGTGATCGGTGATTCTATCACTGGATTCGGTGAAGATAGCTCTGGCTGTTACCAAGTGATATGCGATATATCGCAACCTGTGATTGAAGAGAAGTAGCCGATCACTGCCGGTGACTAAATCACCAAATACTCTAAATCACTGCGACTGTGAATACGGTGAAGTTAGCTTCGGCAGCTACCATGATGCTACTAATAGTAAAATAAGGATGTCTTATTCATCTTGTATGATAAATAAGACATTCTGTGAGAAATATACAGCTAAAGCTTTGAATTATGATGGTTTGATTATAAATATGTATAAATAATGATTGGCTCTTATCAATTCTTTTACCACTTCAAATTTACTTAATTATTGTAATATAAACTCGGAATTAGAACTATTCCCTCAAAAAATATTTTGCCTAATTTTACAATTTTCTATAAGTTTATTTGTTCCTATTGAGGAGAGCTCATTCCTTGGAATTGGACAAAGTAGCAGGAATAGCAGCGCCAAAAATCACCGATGACTGAATCACCGAGAGTGGTGATCGCAATCACAGTTAAGAATCACCGTTACTGATGAGTAGCAGTCACAGGTAACGAAGTGATCCGAAAATCACAGTTCCGCTCATCACTACTACTTACTCCAGGAAGAGTTGTGAGCGGGGCTGCGAGACGCGGAAGGTTTCGGAGGGGGGGGCTGAAGAGAGGGGGAGGGAGGGATACGCCGGGAGGGGAGGGAGTGCTCACGCGCCGCCTGGAGTAAGGTTGTATCGTATTGATCCGGGGGGGGGAGGGGCGTAGGAGGGGGAGGGGCGTAGGAGGGGGAGGAGGGGAGTAAAAGGAGGGGAGGGATGCAGGCCGCTTTGGAAGGCTACGGGCGGCTACGGGGGCCCTAATTAAGCGACGACCATCTCGATTCAATTGACCTGCCAGCCCTAACATTCGTCTAGGACGGAGTTCCCCAGCATATTTGTTCCATTCGTAGACCCTTCGCACACCTAGGACTCTCGCTTCCCTTTCCTTATCGAGTTACTTCATTAAAATTTAAGCTGTTACCTTGAAATTTTCAGAGGGTATACAGTGAACCCTAGGCAAAATATTACTGGACATTGAAAGCAAATAGTTCCCTTATGTACCTTAAAAGTTTTTATTTAAGGTAGGGGAAATTGTTGGCAAGGGTTTATTACATACATTCTAAGAATTCCGTCATTTCCATTTCTGCTACAATTGTTCAGTCTCCCCAACGCAGTCTCTTCCTGAAGGACTTTTACCATTGGGTCTACCATTAAAAACCCGTTTTATCGTGCCGGTGTAGTACCTCCTCAACATGAGGCCCAGCCATCTTAAACGTTTGCATTTTAGAAATGTCAGAGGACAGAGAAGAGAGGAGGATGGTTGTTTTCGAGGCCAAAAAAATACATTGCGTTTACAACCTCGCCACGGAAGCAAGTAAATATGTAATTCAGAAAATATCGAGAAAATAGCACAAGTTTCAAACTAATACCACACGCCAAAAAAAACTAAGTAAATAGCTTTTACGTAATAAGTACGTCCGTCTATCCTCTAAAAACTACCGTTAAAAAATACATTTTGGATTTCTCTATACTTAAGGTAATATTCTAGGTATGGAGCTATATACTTAAGGTAATATTCTAAATTTAGTGGTAGAGGCAAATGTAGCTAAGGGTCTCATCTATGCACCCTGAACTTTACAGGACATTACCTTAAGTTTTAAATTGGTAATGCGACAAAAAAGACAAATAGGAAGGGAGTGCTTCCTTCTATGACTACAGACTTTTCTGTGCCCCCTATCTTCCAAGTATGTAATGTAGTTACGCCGTTAGAGTGAAGGAAACACGGTAATGAAAAGCCTAGGGCGATAAACACGGAGCAAGTAATTAAGGTTGTAAAGCAAATGAATTATGTAAAGGTGCGTTTACACTGTGTAACATATTATATAAACAAGTTAAATATAACATATTTTACGAAAAAGTTACAAATCCGTGTAACACGTTACATGTAACATTGTGTTAAAAAAACAAAAATGCGTGTCATATAACAAGTTTTTGGCTTCCCGCACGAAGTGGGAAAATGTGTAACATGTAACAGAAAAGAGGTGAGGCGCATGGTGGGGATAGCCAGTTGACGGGTTGGCTAGGACTAAATCTGTAACATGTTATTTGTGCATATTTGGCTCCGCTGGACTCTTGTTATAAAACAAATGTTACAAGTACCTTGTTACATTTAACATGTTTATAAAACATGTTACACAGTGCACCTTAAGGGTGTAAACATTGGTAGAAACAAATACGTGGAAAACGATGAAATAATAGCATTATAAACTTCAATTCTGCGAATCTTCAGCTCCTACAATAAGGAAATTGCTAGGAATAAACTCCTATATATTGATATTGGTCAACATATTATGCTCGGGAAGATCAACCGACGAAACATTCAAAGTTCATTTTTAATTATCTTCTTTACTTAAATTCCACAGTATAAATGTTTATTTTAGCCATCAAATTAAACTATTTTCAATAGATTTGACCCCGTAACATTATCAAGGTGAAAAATGTTACGCGGTTAAAAAGTCAATCATAAAGCGAATGTTTGTAGGGATTACTTATAACATTTTTACAAAACGTCCTATGAGTATGTCTTGGTGAAGCCATGCGGCTTAACACAAAATAGTACATTTACTTACACTTTATTTAGCGAGGTAGGAATGCTTAAACGAAAGATAAAACACCAATTTTACTAATCATCACGCCAGCTCCCAATCCACCATTCAATTCCACTTTCCAGGCTGTCATAAGCAGCACAATTACAATTCCTCCTATCTATGAATTAAGGATAATTGTAATAAGAATATTATTAATAAGTATTCAAAGTTAGTATAGTTAAATAAATAACCTATCATATCCATCGCCAATTTAAATTTTTAATGAATGGGTCAAGATGAACTTGCCGAACCAAAAGTAATTGTTTGCGATTTGTGTAAAACCTGTCAGGAAGAAATTCCAAATCCACTCTTTTTCCAGGATATTTCCATTACTCCATTACACGTATACACCAACATTATACTCAGCAAGCCGCCTAAAAGGCGTGTGGCAGGGGGTGTTAGGACACCAGCCGTTTACAAGTAAAAAGGAAGTGCTCTAAGGAAATTACGACTAGCATTTATTGAAATCCTTTATGGTTCGGGGGAAAAACGAATTCCCATATCTATCCGTTCGGCAAAACATCTCTCTTAATTTATCGCTTCTATCGTACCTGGAAATATATTGGTGCTCTAATATTATGTTCTCCGTGTCGCTCTTAAAGATATCCATTCTCAATTGTTCTAACACAGCGAATTATAAGCTTCCGAACTATTAAACAAATCGGTCATCACCTACGTACCATCATTGATTGCTTAATATGTTATCCACTCTTGAAGTTGTAAAAGGAAAACGTTCACTGCGTAACGAACAATCAACCACCACTACTACTGCATTACATGCTCAAAGTTTCAAACTATTGTCATAAAGAGAATGCGACAATGTGACACACAGTACCAATGCAATCGATCGTTGACTGCATTCAAATATAACCCTTAATTATGCGCTACCATGCAGAAAACATCAATATCTTTATATCGATGAGACTGCGACAACATAGGAGCAATTCAAAAGTCAGGCAGAAATAGCCACCAGAAATTACACACGACCACAGGGAGCAATTAAGTTTTCGATGATCGGTCCTCACCGTGAGTTCACCTACACTGAAACGGAAACCCAGACATAGTTATACGGATGTGATTACATCAATCAGTAGTTCAGTAAATACGCTTGGTTACAATGATGCTACTAATGGGATCCTAGAATTTCATTCGGTTTTCCGAGAAGGACTTGCTTTGCAGGAAAAATTCCCTTACACAAACCTAAGTTCATACAGTTGAAGCTATAATGTACAGCAAATAAATCCTTGTGAATTATAAATAAATCCCCGGCATAATCAATAAATATTGAATACTCAATAAGTTGTCAACTTTTTTTCAGTGTTCCTATGCACGTACAAGAGTAAACAATTGTAAATATTGAAGTCAGAGAGCATAAGCTTCAAATTTATCTTTTGAAAACAAGAAGCAATAGTGTTTTA
The DNA here is from genome assembly GCF_921293095.1 of Ischnura elegans. NCBI lineage: Eukaryota > Metazoa > Arthropoda > Insecta > Odonata > Coenagrionidae > Ischnura > Ischnura elegans. Next base: position 19,144,759 of record NC_060248.1, read on the forward strand.
AGGATAACACCTCATCTTCATTTATCAAATTAAAACATTATGTTGCTTGAAGGAAATCACACTGGCAATTGTTTAGGCAAAAGGTTAGAAATATTTTGCCTCGATTGCCTGTCCCCACATTGGACAAAATCAAGGTATCGACGAGGGTTCAATGCGAAAATTAGAAAAGAAATTATTTCAAGGCCAAAGTTATCAATTCCAGTTTAGACCAGCCACCAGATTCATGCCCATTCCACGGAGTACTTATCACCATTTATAGAAGAACAAAGCATAGCCTACGAGAGCAGCACAATTTTTTACGGAATGAAAGAATCATACACCATGATAAGAGAAAGCTGATATTGGTGGGATATTAAAAAAAGCGGTGCTAGGTCTGATACCAGATGCTACCAATAAACCTTCCGATATACAGGAGAAAAGATTTATTCATAAATTCAAAGAAACGAATGCCCTTTAAGATGCACGCACACTTAATGCTTTCCTTAATGTAAGGAGAGATAAATTGCTTTCTCTGTGAATTAACTCGATCATTTTTTTCTCGGATTTTCAACAGAATGAAATGGTCGGCGATCAACAATGTTTCACCCACAACTGCTTCCCATTTACGCTGAAATTGAATGGCGAATCCGACCTCGAAAAGAAGGTAATGGTTAAAAATTCAACCATTCATATTGAAAATATTCTACCGGCACAGGCCAATTTCCATCCGGAATATTACAGAATTCAGCAAGGCCTGCCTCCCACGAAAAACACTGAATTATCTCATTCAATCCGACATTAGGGGTAGTTATTCTTGTCACTTTACCCATGAATCCCGATCTTTCACACCCTCTTCCCCGATCACAGCTGGAAATATTTCTCAGCATCGCGGATTTCAGAGTCATGTATCTGAAAATCATTTAAGCAGATGGCTCACGGCAAAAATATAAAAGCATTCCGGTGAACGACCCCGATTCCGTTACGCAAATATTGGCACGTTTCAAAGAAAAATTACGGGACGGCTTCCCTGTTTTTTTTTCTGCTATGCGCCCCGAGGTAAACAGTTGGGTCGTTTACGGTTTCCTCATTACTGGGAGGCAATTGGTTCCGAAGACATGACCGGAATGAGATGGAGACATGTACAAGGAACTTCACGCACGACGAATCCCGGGAAGATTCTCCAGCAGACCACCGCAGAGCAGACCACAAAAAGCCAGTGTTTTCTCAGCACGTGCATACCGAAAGCGGCCAGAGAAAGCGGCATGGCCCCCGGGGGCACCTCGAAGAGTACCGGGCGGAAGAAGAGAGGCAGGCGGTGATGAGGCCGCGTTGTCTGTGCTGTGGAAGAGGGGAGGATTTGGCCCGGCACCATTTCCCGGGCAAGATGAGCAGTCATCGATCTTGCGGGCCCAACAATTGTCCGGGATTGGAGGGCGAGAGTGAAAGTGAATGATCTACGGTGCCGCGGGGAAAGGATTCATTGAAGGAATACACTAACAGTAAATAATTACTTTGTAGGTTTGGTCAACAGGCTTAGGTGGATTTCCAAGATCATACTCCTAATTGGTGACTATCAATAAAATTCTACTGCAAATAAAAAAATAGCCTGAAATTTTAAAACCTGAATTTGGCTTTTTAGGACTTAACTAAATAGAATATAGAATTAATTTCGGTAAGGACAAAGGGATAAGGTAGATTTCGTATTCCATAATTTTACTCCACATTAATAGATTATATTTTGCTGTAAATACAAAAATAAATTCAATAATAAAATCCTGAATTCCCTGAGGGCCGATTCCTAAAGTACATTTAGGATTAGGCTAACAACAAATAAATACTATCTAACAGGCCAACAGGCTTAGGTAGATAACTAAAGCCATACATAAATTCATATAAATTAATGAAGTTCTTCTGAAAGCACAAAATTTATATAATATTTATACCCTCAAGTTTTATTTTTAAGCATTATTTCTTCAGTGGGATAGTACTTAAAGCAGGGCCCTGGTCTCTCATCGAAAAGGTTATAGTTAGGAGCATACATTACTCATTACTACTAGACACTACGCTACTCTTTAAAAAATTCTCTTTTAAAAGCAAGTGGTGTCATCAAGTTGACGGTTATCCATCAAAATTTTCACCGAGTAATTTCAAAACGATGAGCTAATTATCCATTGCAACATTTTTACTTCTTCAGAGGTATAACCCGTGAAGTTAGCGTGTATCAAATGATTTTCACTCTCAATTCTACGGATTTTTATGCGATACATGACTTAAGCCAAAATTGTAGCACATAGCCTAGTCATTTGTGTCGTGACATGAAACATTATTTACACAATTGGGACTTTGGGAGCCATTTATTTTTAATAACAGGCGGTTGCACAATACATGTTTGCTGTTGGGCAATGATTGTCAGTAAAAAGTTACGTTCGCACCTACCATTTAAATAAACGAAAAATTGACGACCATCGCCACTACTAACTCGCTATATCTGAATTTGTTCATGAAAAATAACCGTGTGATGCAGCCGTGATCCACGGATGACAACATTGTAATAGTATGATACAATGAAATGAGGTTTCCGATGATAAACTCAATAGTGAAGGTATCATTCCGTGAAAGTCCAATTGATTTCAGAGGAGTGCTGTAAAAATAATACTTGTAGTACCAATCGGGAGGTAGCATTACTTTGTAGCCTTTTCTAAAACAAACTACTTCATAGTCTTGTATCTGCTAGACATCTTCCTCAAACCACAATGCCATTGAAGAGATAATACACGAAAACCCAACAGATGTTCATGCTACACCACGTCATTCCATCACGAGGAGCAAGGAGTGAAAGTGAAATGATTTCCGCGCCGAGTAAAGGGAATGTAAAGAGCGTTCGTTGAAGCTCGAGGTGGGGCACACGGGAAACTCAAGCCGGGTAACCCCAGCGTTCATTCCGATTTTCCTCGCACGATACAAGACCTGGAGAATTAATTCGCTATAAAAGAGGAGGAAAAAAATTTAGCCGCAGGTGAAGGCAGGGTACAAGTAACGGGAAACAGAGAGCGGGAGTGAGAGTCTGCGGCAAGGAAGGGTGGGTTAGGTATGTGGGCAGGCAGAAGTAGGCGGGGTGGGAACTGTGTTGAAGGTCAATGCCATTGCACGCGGAAGCGCCCTCAAGTTTACTCGATCAAAACAGTGCGGAGGCGTGATTTCGCCAAATCCTTCCTTCCGTAAATACGCACAGAACCGCAATCACTTCGCCCGGCGGATGACACAAACGCTGAACTAAAGCGCTGAATATCAATCCCGAAAACTGGGGCACGTCAATTAAATGACCGGATTACAGGGCTATCCACTCACCGCTGAGAAACGAACGTAATCTTTGCCAAACGCACTTTCACTGGCAGCGGGAACAGATCAAGATTTTGTGACAGATCACGACTACGAAAGACTCCGTACGTAAACACTCTCGGCTTTGAGCGAGTTTACTCCTGCGCTCCTGTCACTCCAATGCGAAGAATTTTCTTAGAAAACGAATGTTTCTGGAATCATAGCGATGAAGGTAAAGAGCGAAATGGATTCACGGGTAACTTAAAAATACAGTGAGGGTTAAAAGCTCTAATCCTCAGTTTCTTTGAAGGGGTAATAGACAATTCCTGCTTCCACGGCACAAAATCACTCACAGTAACTCAGGCAATGTTGCCGATAAAAATAATTTAATTACAGGTCTCCGGAAGGGTGAAGAATGAGAGCGAAAGATTATACTACTCACCTTAATTTCATAAAGCCATTCACTTCCTGTATTAGTTGATATATCAATAATTGCTATCACTGACAACAAACAACGATAGTTTCCACTGAGAAGACAAACACAAGCATATTCAACAAGACATCCAAGGATTTAGCCACGAACACTGCTTCTGTACTGTGTATTCCACTTTAAGGCACTGAATTTCAGCAATTATAACAACACTTCACGAGCACATCTCCAACAACAAGCGAAAATACAGCAGCAACACCACCACACACAGACACTCGCACGTTCAATATGGCTGGAAACCGCAAAATAACAGACGGGGAGCCAGTAGTAGGAGCGCCGTCGCTACTCCACGTGTGCCAGCGCCTCAACCAAGTTCTCTCAGTCGCCGTGAGAGGCGCTTGACGGCAAGGCACTCGCATAGTGGTGGTCAAAGAAGAAACTACATGAACATGCCCAACTGGGAATGAGTTGCCAAGCGGCAAAATATGATTATGCATGGTTTGCTTTCTCTCCAATTAATGATTGCATAGATTACTAAATTCTAATAAATATTCTAGGTGTGCAGTTATATATTTTTCTAGATACTCTTCTAATTCCAGCCTATAGTCTACAGACAGAAGATGATGATTTGAACCAGGGGCAGATCCAGGATTTTTTTCTGGGAGGGGCACAAGCAAGGCCGTATCCAGGATTTTGTTCTGGGTGGGGCACAAGGATACCTCGTAATACAAAACGAACGCAATGATAATGGGACCGTATTAAAAATCTTGCATATTTTTGAGGGTCTCGGGGGGGCACGTGCCCCCGTGCCCCCCCCCCTGGATCCGCCTATGATTTGAACCCCAATGTATCATCGAATTTATCACCAAGAGACCACGTGAGTGTAACATTTCCCACACCTCGTATTCCCGAATAGATGCTAAATTTGATATCTCATCAACTTATTTCTCGTTTTGTAAGTTTTTCCCGTCCTGTAAGTACATTTTTGGAACACTGATGATTGAATTCATCTTGGAAGATATTTTTTCGATACAATGTTACTACAAAAGATTACTCGACCAATGAGGGGAGATATAAAACATTTTATCAAATACTGGATTGATAATTAGCTGTCTTAGGCTTTACACCAAAAAAAATTCTTTAACATTACGCCTTTAACTTCATCAATATAACCTACCTCGATGCTTCCGTCTTTCGCAAAGGATAACAAAATTCTGAATTGCGTCTTTCTTCCGAATAATACGATGAAATATTGCATATCGAGTGGCTATAAGGTGGCCAAGAGTCTAAGATGTTCTCATTCCCGACAACAGTGGAAATTGAGAACCGTTATTGGAAGAGCATGGAAGCGAAAAGTCAGTGTTTCTTTTTACTGCCGAGAGATGGCATTATTTATTTATATTGTTTAACAACACGAAAGAGGGCAAGGAGAAAAGAGGTCGCACAAGGGTGGATTTTGAGCTTAGCAAATAGGTAAAAAAAAAATTCGGTGGGAAGAAAGGGAAAGAAGAAATGGCAAAAATTGAATAGAAAACAAGTCCTGCGAAAACATTGGTATAACATCACACCGCAATTAATGGACCCATGTTCATATATAAATATGACGGGAGAACGTAAAGAAATGTGTACAATATACTGCGATGAATTTCCATCACCCGAACTTTTCTGGCTTTGAGGATCGGAAAGCGATCATTCATGAATCCCTTCGGATGAGGCTGAACGATATGGTTTACTCTAAAAAAATTATCACAATCAAATGTAATCTTAAGTTTCATGAAAAGTTGTGTTCCAATGCAGCAACGACATAATGTTCTTCAAATACATCTATGTAAATAAATCTCCTATTCTGCATCGTATTGAATGCAAATAACGCACGATATATTATACGGTGCGTTCTAGTGATGAGCGGGACTGTGATTCTCCAATCACTTCGTTACCCGTGACTGCTACTCATCAGTAACGGTGATTCTTATCAGTGATTGCGATCGCCGAAGAGAATCACTCTTAAAAGTCATCGGTGATTTGTGGCGCTGCTATTCCTGCTACTCTGTCCTATTCCAATGAATGAGCTCTCCGCAAAATGAACGAATAAACTTATTGAAAATTGGAAAATTAGGCAAAACATTTTTTTTGGTGGGAAAATGTATGATTCTGAGTTTATATTACGATAATTAAGTAATTTTAATACGGTAAAGGAATTGATAAGGGGCAATCATTAAAATCCCGTCGGCATTTTTTTTAAACACATCACGTAATCAAACCAACATGATTCAAACCGTTAGCTATATATTTCGTAAATAATATCTTATTCATCATAAAAGATTAATAAGACATCCTTTATTGTTATATTATACTGTTGGTAGTAGCCGAAACTAACTTCACCGTATTCACAGTCGCAGTGAATTCGAGCATTCGATGATTTAGTCACCGGCAGTGATCGGCTACTTCTCTTCAATCATAGGTAGCGATACATCGATGATCACTAGATAGCAGCCTATCACCAGCTATTCCTTAGGGCTATCTTCATCGATTCGCAGTCACAGTGATTTCGAGTATTCAATCACCGACGGAGATTGCTACTTTTCTGTAACGATGATTCAATCACAGTTAGCGATATATCGCTCATCGCTAGTGCGTTCCATAAGTAATGGCACCTAATTTTTCCTGACGCAACTGTTCGCTTTAGGGTGTTCTAACCTATTGGGCTAGCTGGAGGGGTATGTTAGATTCAAAACGCACCCCGTCTCATTCAGCCGCAAGGTGCCGCCAAGTCAGGAAATGCTTTCCCGTGGACGTCATAATGAGTAGTTCTGTGATATTTTGCGTTAAACTTGGGTAATCCGCCACCGAACCGTATCAATTATTTTATTAGGGCTTTGGGAGGGATTGCTTCTCCAAATCGTAAGATTTTCGATGGCTTATGTCGTCATGGAGGGCCGAGAGGAGATCACCAACGAACCTCGCAGTGGACGACCGTCATCCACAAATGCATGGATCCATGTACAGGATCAAAACCATGCTCATTGTCTTTTTTCGTAAATATCAGGACAACTGTGAACTCCTATTTCTTCTTGGAAGAGCTCAAAATACTGAAAAGGAGGGTCGCACACAGACCGCAGCGACTTCGACGTCGCGTGGAAAGTTCACCACGACAACGCGACGAGTAACAGCGCCTTCATTGACAACGACTACCTGGCCAGGGATCTTCGGCATCTTGTTTTCATCACTGATGCTTCCTATACCATCTGCCAAACTTTTCAGAGTATATTTATCTCCACGTAAGCGTTGTCAATACCAATATTTCTACATTAACAACTATTATAAATAAAGCATACATACGAATTACGAGAAATAAATTACTATCGATAGCGTCTTGTTCGATTGTACTGTAAATCCCAACACTTTCTCGGCGTAATGTGTTCATTGTCCGACGACATTAGCAGTCAACTAGTTGAAGTGCCGTATGCTCAACATAATATTTTGTGCTCGTTGATAATTTTTTTACGGAAAACACCATGAATGCAGAGTTTCCTTCACGCTAATTAGTTATGTTTTGAACTACTTCCTCTTCACTCTCTCCCCAAGTTGATGTCATGTCGGTTCATATTCATCATCTAAATCAGAGGTCTCCAAAATACGGCCCGCGGGCCGGATCCGTCCCGCACACTCGTTTCAATTTGCGCGCGATTCTCGCTCGGTTAACTCTGTCAGACACCGCTAGGAGCGTGCTTGTACGTGACAGCTCAAAATAGACGTTGGTATCGGATACTTCAGCAGACGTTGTTATCGGATACTTCAGTAGACGTTGGCATCGAATTCTTCAAGTTTCGGCAAATTTGCTATCCGGCCCGCGGGGCGCTTCGGAACTTGAAACGTGGCCCTCGTGGCCTAGTAAATTGGAGACCCCTAATCTAAGTCAATACTGTTTAACCTTTCTTTTTTTTGTACATTATTTATCTTTTGTTCTATTGGTAATTCTTACAATACAGTCCACCGAAATGTCCATGACGGATAAATGTATGAAAGATCACATACAACCCATATACTACAACATATATATTATTTATAACGTTGGCTGAAATGGAGACATAAAGCCGGCGGGAATCCGATAAAAATTATTCCTCACACTACAACATTTACCGTACAATCAATATCATCACATCATTACTTTATGCGCCTCAAGAGCGATAAAGATGTACCGATGAGCCATAAGCCAGCCAGTTCAATTAAGAATAAATATTTTGCGCCAATGAATTTGTTGTGTGTGTATACAGTAAGACACAGTGTGTACTGTTGTGTTTGCGTGAACATAAACTTAAATCTAATAAAATATAATTTGGCATGAATTAAATTTTTTGTCATTTTTTAAATATTTTTATTTTTTCAAATACTTGCTTTTTTGTAATTACTCCATTTTTTATTCACTTGTAGTATTATATTATATTTTTTCTAATATGCAAAAAGCAAAGATTTTTTTTATCTTTTGATAAGATTTTTTAATCATTTTTTAGAAAAAAATTAGATGAAATAGCGCAGTGAAAAATAAACTAGAATAACAAGAAGAAAAGACAAAGGAAAGACTCATAGACGAGTAATTTTTTGAGGCAGTTTTTATGTTGTTTGGAACTGATGTGTCGTAATTCCATATGTGTGTTGAAAGTTAGGTTTTGGGTTGCCCCGAGCAATTTATTACTATTTAAATCTCTGGAGGTTAAGACCAATGCCGTCTTGATAGGTCTCACTCAATCGCGCGTTCAGGCCATTTTCAATTCTAGAATATGACAAATTTCCATCCATCTTCCCGCAATAAACTCAATTCGATTGTACATAACGTATACATCGGGATAATTCTAGCTCGAAGAAATAACATTAGTTAAAATGTTTGAAGTTGTATTCGAGATTAGGTTTGTTCCATCAAAATCGGCGGCGACATTGTGAATACAAAGTATTTATTTTATTTCCAGTTCATTAATCGTGTGTGAACCATGTAGGATCTAAAGCGGTCAGTTGAATCACCATGGAGAGAAATATATAGGACAAAAATTGGAACTAGCTAGATTATTCTAACAGACGCAATCCATTCCGGAAGTCCTTCTTCCCCATTCATAAACTATCCATATCCTTTTTCTTGAATTGTTGAACTCTATTTTATTTTATTTTCGTGATTTTCTCATCGAGCACGTCACCAAATACAATACGTAAGTAGCACTTTAAACCGTTCTGCTTATCAGATAATATATCGCTTTGAAACTTGGACACTTCCGGTAGAGCAGAGTGGACTTAACACTGCCGTGACGGAGGTCGATAAAGTTTTAAAATGACAGAATATATATATTAATTATGCCACTGCGGTGTTTGAGGGTACAGAGTAAAAAAATGACAATGGATGTTGAAATAAAACCTGCATTATTCCAACATTATGCGAAAAAAGGAATTTATTTTATCTCCATTTTAAATTTTGCATTACAGTAAATTTAGAATCACTTTAAATTTTGATGACAGTGAATTTAGTACAATGATGAAGTTTTCACAGTACACATCATCGTCCTATGTTTTGAATTTATCGGCAACCGTATCGGCTTTACATTGGACAAAAGCGACAGCGAAAAAAAGTGCCCAGTCGTCGTATATGCCGGGCTCGCTTGGGAAATTAGGGTCGACCAGCCAGTCGTACACCTTCTGCAGCATTTCATCCAGGTACCCTCCGACTTGCACGCCCCTGGATACCATTTCCCACGATGGCCGCACGTAGGGTGTGACGTCGTCCTCAGAGCCGCTCAGCATAATCGGGAATCCAGCAGATTCTACGATTGGGCGGATGCGATAATTTTCGTCTCCCGCCTGCACCGCCACATCTCTACGATGAGGCTCGTCTTCGACCGGTGGTGGACCACCAATTGGTGCGGGATCGGCTAATACCTCCTCGATTCCTTCGTCCGCACTTGGATCATGATAATCCGTGCTTTGTCCTTCTTCCAAGTCGTCCCGTGGGGGCTTGAAGCAAAGGCTTATTGTACTGCCCATCTCGGAAACAATAGCTTCCACAATACTCGAGTTGATAAGTGCTTCAACTTCAGTATTGAGAGTGGTTCAAATACTTGAAATACTCTTTCTTTACAGCGATAAAGAGCAAGCGAGAATCAGCACACACAGTCAGCATCGGCTGGTTTCAAAACCTCAACGAAGCATTTTATCGCCATAGTTACCAACAATGTATTCAACCGTATAGATTTGATTCCTCTAAAATTTTCGTATAAATTACTCTTACTTGATCTCTTCAGGAGAGAATTATTTTTCCTTTTGAACTTTTTTCCCTTTTTGATTCATTTTAATAATTCTACATTGTTTCTAATTATAAATGATTAAAGTAATAATTTAATAAATGGAGCATGGATATTTCTATTTGGAATTGGAAATATATAATGAATAGATCGGAATTGGAACGAAACAAAAATTAAATTGAAATTGAAACGAAACAGAAATTATAGATTTCGAATTTAAATAAAATACAAGGAAAAATCTTTTATTTTAACCTATATTTTAATTCTTATTATGTGATTCTACAAAATAATAGTCTCTAGATTCACAATCCTTCTAATTTTTACTACGTTTTAAGATCCATTCGTGCGCCTCTACGATATCAATGTTTCCAGTTGTTCTTAAGATGGGACTTAAAATTTAAATATAGGCTTATGATCATAATATTAATATAAAATGTAAAACGAAGTCATGAAAGTTGCCTGGACTCACTCAACCGAATATCATCCAGCCGCATCACGAGATTATGATTTCTTATAAAATCATTCTGCATCTCGTTTAAAACCTCGAAGGTGACTCCCATTTTAACTATTCAAGGCAATAGCTCCAAAGGCCCCCCTGAAAAGCTTAGATGGTCTTTCCACACCAATTTGAGACTGTGGACAAGTGGTTGTAACGTTAGTAGGTAATATAGTAGGTCATTTTAGTAATACAGGGTGTTTATAAATGAATATCGGGGTTTTAAAGATTTATAAAATTTATTACATTATACTTTCAGCTATAAATCATATGTCAAATTGAAGAGAAACTCAAGCAGTTTTATATTTTAGCAACAATGTACATGTGTGTAAAATGTTTCCGTCTTGATCCGCTAGATAGTGGTAGTAGCAAAGATGGCGACTAGTGAACAGAAAGCGTTTTGTGTTTTACAGTTTTCAAAGACTTGATCTGTAGTTACTTTGCAACGTGTGTTGCACAGTAACCCCAGATCCGCACATTATGAGTGTTTACATGTCTACTGAGGTGAAAAGTCGATTCATCACTGAAGACTACATGATCCAGAAAATCATCATCGTCATGAAACAATATTTCCATTGTGAATTTGGCAGGTAATCCGTGGTCTGTAGGCTTTAGAGCCTGTAATAACTGTAAACGGTAAGGACATAGTTGTAAGCGTTTACCGAGAAATTTCCAAGCAGTCGACACAGGAATTTCTAATTCACAACTAGTCTTCCGGACTGATTTCTTCGGGCTACAATGACCGAACGACTCTTTCACTCGCTCAACAGTCTCTTCGCTAACTCTTGGTTGTCCTGTGCTCTTCCCTTTACAAAGACAGCCTGTATCTTCACACTGATGATACCATCTACGGATGTTCACTTAGAGGATCAAAACCGAATTTAATGCGGAACGCACGTTGCACAGATTATGTCTTTGCAAACTGTAAAACACGTAACGCTTTCTGTTCACTAGTCGCCATCTCTGCTACTACCGCTATCTAGCGGATCGCGGCGCAATAATTTCACACACATGTGCATTGTTGTCAAAAAATAAAACTGTTTGAGTTGTTCTTTAATTTGACATAAATTTTATAACTGTAAGTATATTGTAATAAATATTATAAGGCTTTAAAACCCCGATATTCATTTATAAATGCCCTGTATGTCAAAAAGTCTGTTAGAAGGGTTATCACTTCGCGCGCAACAGAAATTTACTATGGTCAGGTCAGAGTCCTCTATATTGCCATATAATAACGACATGATGAGAGAGTAGTGTTGAGAGAGCAATCTAGAGGACTCTGGGTCAGGTTGTTAGGTAGCGACTTCTAGTGATATTTGTAAGAATTTAATTAAACATTAATGATGACACTCTTTTGTATGGATTGGAGTTAGGTCAGTGGTTGAATAATGTTTTTTAATAATTTTAAGACGAAAATGAACATTATTATATATGCAGTATATATATCGAAGTTTATATCCACCTATAACTAGATCCATATCTATAAAATTCCGTTAAGTAAATCCAAGTCTGAGAACATGCAAGCCATTACTAAGTATTTTGCAACTAATGAAATTAAGACTTGTCACGGCACAAAAGGAACCAAAGCACTCTTTCATTCCTTCCTTGAGGGTTGGTTCCATAGTATGCCAAAAAGAGCAAGGGAATTCGAAATATTGAGCCAAGAAGAGCCAAATCGTGACAGAATGCCAATTCAAAACACTGCGAACCAGAGATTCCCGCCATTATGCAAGTAGTTCACCTAAAGCTACCTAGGAGGCGCTGCAGTCATCAAGTTGGAAGGAATGCTCGTTGGACGATTCTCGGCGACTCGCTAACCGATATATTGTTTTCTGAAGTTGCTCACTCCAAGCAAACAGAAAATGAGATTTAGAAAAGGATAGGGCAGTCAAAATAATGTTATTGACAATATATTTTTCCTTCCAAAGTGGAAAACTCATTTGAAAACACCATTTATCGGAGTCGGTGCGAATTTCAGGGAATCATTGGCCAACATAGGCGGATCTATGGGGGGGGGAGGGAGACACGGGGGCACGCCCCCCCCCCCCCCCCCCCCAGGCTCTTAAAAAACATGAAAGATTTTTAAAACGGTCCCATTATCATTGCGTTCATTTTGTATTACGAGATATCCTTGTGCCCCCCCCCCCAGAACAAAATACGGCCTTGACTGCCCCCCCCCCCAGAAAGAAATCCTGGATCCGCCTCTGCTGGCGAATCATCATTGTCAACACGTGCATTAGTAGAACTCTTACAATTAACCTCTTTAAGAATTTTGTGAAATAAGGTGGAATTTAAGTGTTAATAGCACAAGAGGTAGCGAGAAATGAATCCACCAATCGCTAACAGAAGGGTTTTTAGCATTACATAAAAACAATCGATTCAGACATGGATTTTTTCAGTCATAACGCGGCGTAAGTGAATTCAAAAACCTTAGAAAACTCCATAAGCTTCCTAAAACTATTTATAATTTATCAACTGATATTTCAGCGAGCTATTTTGGCTAAAATTGGCTTTAGCTAAATTGGCACAGAGCTCCATTCTCACGTAAATTATTTATCTTTCAATTTAAGATCTCAAATGACCCGGAAAAACCGATATATTCTTAACCGCTGTACATTATAAAATAGAATAGGAACAGAAGAACAAAATTGGAGCAAAATATTGATGCCGTCGACGATGGTTTACTGATTGCAGGCAGCATTTAACACATTAGAATAATAATTTCCATCCACACATACTACAAGACTACAAATATTAATCTACTACAGATATTAAGAAGAATTAAAGAATTCAAATTTCATATAAATTTTGCAATGTTGAAGACCAAGAGTTTATACTTATATTATATATTGAAGAATGATCAGCATGACTAAACTCAACGTAGAGACGTTGAGCAGGATTTCAAAACACTCATCATTGATCCATCACAATTGCAGGTCTTACAAAGCTATTCCTTCCCCTACCCCCCAAACCTCAAATGCACCAATGCCTTTGCATGCAAAATATTTCTAGCGGAGATCCTCACATGCTGTAATCCGGTGGAGTATCTACACATTCCTACCACGACCTATTTTAGAATAAACTTCAGTAAATTTACCAGTATAAGGTATCAAATTCCAAATTCTGAATTCACTTTCTTCGCTTAAAAACAGATGCAGTGTGAATAGAATTTCCCTCCGAATTACTGAGAGTAATTACATCACTCGTGTACAGGGGCGGATCCAGGATTTTTTTCTGGGGGGCACAAGGATCTGACAAGGCTTCTCATATTTGAGATTATGAAACAAAATACAACAATTACTGTAGAAAATATTCTCTTTATTTTGAGATGAAAGTTAATAATATTAAATTTTCATGATTGGGGCTCCTTAATACATGTAATAATACGAACGTAATGACAACCGTATTAAAAATCATGTCTGTTTTTGAGCGTTTTGGTAGGGGGAGGGGCACGTGCCCCCCCCCCTAAATCCTCCTACTCGTGTATCCTAATCACTTCTCGATAGTGTCGTTTATTCTTCTAAGGAAGTTGAAAAACTGATCTGACAAACTCTAAATAACTGCTCACCATAGGGATGCAGTGTATAATAGAGGAAAGGTAGTTTATGATGTGAGTTCTGGTTTAAAAAAATCGCTCATTGTAAGACCGTAACTTAGGCACTTTTAATGCTATAATATTCCCGAAAATACTTATGAGTTGGAAATAATTTTCACTGCAGATTCAATTATCAGCTCATTGAATGTATTTTCATCTCAAATCGGAGTTTCTTAATGATCTTCAATTGGTATTGAATTTAATGCTCAAATACTTATGTTAATAATGCAGCGATGCAGCCAGAAAGTAGATATTATAAGTAGGGATGTGTGATTACTCGAAAATTCGAGTCGAGTCGAGTAGTTGGTACTCGACTCGAGTGTATCGAGTAGCATTACAAATGTCGATTCGAGTAGTTTTGCTTGCTGTGCGGTCGAAGTCAGTAAGTTCAGAAAACGGCCGAAAAGAGGCGTTATCATGAAATTCGTGCAATAGCATCCTATATAAAGTCGATAAGTCGTTCTAATGCCTTTGCCTGGGAGTCCCACCTTGCTGCATATATAGCGTTCAACCACTATAGCAGCCGTCAAATCTTGCAATTTTGGCAAGAAAGTACTTGCCCAGCTACGTGTGTGTAGCTAAGTGTGTAGCGAAAGGCAATTTTCTGTCGGTAGTGATAGAAGTCAAAACCTTCTCTCTAAACATGCGGAACGATTGGTTTTTCTGCATGAGAATTTGAAAGGGTAAAATATTACACGATTCGTTGGCGCAAATAATGTTCATAAAAAATGCGCAAATTCATTTACTCAGGGTTCTTCCAGGCAGTTTAGATACACATATTAATTGAATCGTCGACATATAAAGAGGTTAATTCATTTAAATAGTGCTTTTTGGACTGTTTAAGGGCACATTAATTTTCGTCCATATTCTGACAGGATTACCATCATCTTTCCTCATTATCTAATCCATTTCACATCAGGCTGAGTATTCAGAATAGAAAATTTGCAAGGGGATTGGAAAAATGAGCGTACATTTTTGTATTTCCTGGTCCAGAAATAACCAAACTCGACTCGACACGACACTCGCGAGTAGTTTTCAACTCGACTCGAGATAAAAAAAGACTACTCGCACATCTCTAATTGTAAGCCTCATAAGCATAGGGGTTTTCGATCGAAACTCTATTGCATTGAGATACGAGCAGTGGCGGCTTGCCTGTAAGGACTCTCGGACGCCGCCCCTCCCAAAGATTTGAAAATGGAAAAAAATGAAATACCCATTCAATTGTAATTATAAATCTATTAACCAAGCTGTTTTTTCAATCGCATGCATCGAAAATGTAGATAAAACATGCAAAAATAGCGCGAAACGTTCGTATTTGTAGCCGCGGGGCACTGGCCAGAACGTCCCAATACATCGCCATGCTATAAGAAGAGTGGTAGTGGTGGGGGCTGCTGGTGCTATGAAGCGTCTAAGCTTGTGTCTTGGGACGCCGTCGGAGCATGTGTAGAGCGACGTATCTGGTGAGTTGACATCGCCGCGCCGGCCGGCGGTCGTATAATCTTGATGTTTCAGTGTTGCAGAATACCTTGTTTTGCTGACCAGGTGACTCATTATGTGTAAATTGTTTTAATGTGAATAGGCATAGTTGTAGTTGAGTTAATTGAGTTAGAGATTGCTAGTGTTTTAGAGTTGATGATTGATTTGAGTATTAGTGATCCCTATATTGCCTGAAAAACTCATTAAAATACACAAAATATTAAAAAATGTTGACCCGCCGGTGGAGTGTGCCCCTCCCAGAATTTGACTGAAGAGCACACACTGGATACGAGGGAGACTTGATGGAGTGTGCATTTAGAATAATAATTAGAACAGTATTATGGCAATTTATTATATAATATTTACCCCATATTACTAGCGAAAATAATATTTTGGCCTTTTAAATGGAAGGATTTTACCGTAACAATTTATAACCGTTCAAAAATCTAGCCTATGACAATGCATTGCAGAAAATTCGCAAAGATTCCTTTCAATTACCACTGTTCTGAATGTTTCGTTCGATGCCACCAAATACATTTAACTAATAACAACACACCATCTTAAACCTGCAGATCTCTTTATCATGTTGGCACTCCAAAGGCCCTGGCGCACCAAGTCGTTTCAAGATTCATTGTCTCCTGAAAATTCAGAGACAACCAGCGAGTGCAAAAGGTTAGATATCCATGAAGTATCGAAAGAAACTATGATTAGAAAGAAAACAATACTAACCAGTCATCAAGGTATATTTAGGATGTTATAATTTAAAGGAATAAAATCCTTGAGGTTGAATACATTGCTGGTTGCATTCATAAAAGTATTAACTTTAATCATTTATATGTAGAAACAATGTAGAATTATTAAAATGAATCAAAAAGGGTAAAAAGTTCCAACGGAAAAATAATTCTCTCCTGAAATGATCCAGTAAAATGGATTAATACAAAAATTTTAGAGGTATAAAATCCGTACAGTTGAATACATTGTTGGTAACTATGGCGATAGAATGCTTCGTTGAGGTTTTGCACCAGCCGATGCTGACTGTGTGTGCTGATTCTCGCTTGCTCTTTATCGCTGTAAAGAAAGAGTATTTCAAGTATTTGAACCACTCTCAATACTGAAGTTGAAGCACTTATCAACTCGAGTATTGTGGAAGCTATTGTTTCCGAGATGGGCAGTACAATAAGCCTTTGCTTCAAGCCCCCACGGGACGACTTGGAAGAAGGACAAAGCACGGATTATCATGATCCAAGTGCGGACGAAGGAATCGAGGAGGTATTAGCCGATCCCGCACCAATTGGTGGTCCACCACCGGTCGAAGACGAGCCTCATCGTAGAGATGTGGCGGTGCAGGCGGGAGACGAAAATTATCGCATCCGCCCAATCGTAGAATCTGCTGGATTCCCGATTATGCTGAGCGGCTCTGAGGACGACGTCACAACCTACGTGCGGCCATCGTGGGAAATGGTATCCAGGGGCGTGCAAGTCGGAGGGTACCTGGATGAAATGCTGCAGAAGGTGTACGACTGGCTGGTCGACCCTAATTTCCCAAGCGAGCCCGGCATATACGACGACTGGGCACTTTTTTTCGCTGTCGCTTTTGTCCAATGTAAAGCCGATACGGTTGCCGATAAATTCAAAACATAGGACGATGATGTGTACTGTGAAAACTTCATCATTGTACTAAATTCACTGTCATCAAAATTTAAAGTGATTCTAAATTTACTGTAATGCAAAATTTAAAATGGAGATAAAATAAATTCCTTTTTTCGCATAATGTTGGAATAATGCAGGTTTTATTTCAACATCCATTGTCATTTTTTTACTCTGTACCCTCAAACACCGCAGTGGCATTATATATATATATATATATATATTCTGTCATTTTAAAACTTTATCGACCTCCGTCACGGCAGTGTTAAGTCCACTCTGCTCTACCGGAGGTGTCCAAGTTTCAAAGCGATATATTATCAGATAAGCAGAACGGTGTAAAGTGCTACTTACGTATTGTATTTGGTGACGTGCTCGATGAGAAAATCACGAAAATAAAATAAAATAGAGTTCAACAATTCAAGAAAAAGGATATGGATAGTTTATGAATGGGGAAGAAGGACTTCCGGAATGGATTGCGTCTGTTAGAATAATCTAGCTAGTTCCAATTTTTGTCCTATATATTTCTCTCCATGGTGATTCAACTGACCGCTTTAGATCCTACATGGTTCACACACGATTAATGAACTGGAAATAAAATAAATACTTTGTATTCACAATGTCGCCGCCGATTTTGATGGAACAAACCTAATCTCGAATACAACTTCAAACATTTTAACTAATGTTATTTCTTCGAGCTAGAATTATCCCGATGTATACGTTATGTACAATCGAATTGAGTTTATTGCGGGAAGATGGATGGAAATTTGTCATATTCTAGAATTGAAAATGGCCTGAACGCGCGATTGAGTGAGACTTGTCAAGACGGCATTGGTCTTAGCCTCCAGAGATTTAAATAGTAATAAATTGCTCGGGGCAACCCAAAATCTAACTTTCAACACACATATGGAATTACGACACATCAGTTCCAAAAAACATAAAAACTGCCTCAACAAATTACTCGTCTATGAGTCTTTCCTTTGACTTTTCTTCTTGTAATTCTAGTTTATTTTTCACTGTGCTATTGCATCTGAAATTTGTGTACTAGTGCGTCAAAAATCTCGTTTAAAAAAAATCTTTTCTACTTGCAAAATAGAAAAAAATAGATTATAATACTACAAATCATAAAAAAATTAAAAAATCATAACAAAAATGTAAGTACCTAAATGGGAATAAGGAAAAAATAACAATATTTAAAAAATAACTAAAAATAAAATCATGCCAAATAATATTGTATTAGATGTAAGGTTATGTTCAAGAAAACACAACACTACACACACAACACATTCGTCGGCGCAAAATATTTATTCTTACGTGAACTGGCTGGTTAAGGTGAATATGGTCCCTCGGTACAGCTTTATCGCGCCTGTGGCGCATCAAATAATGCTGTGATGATATTAATTGAATAGTTTAATGTTATAGTGTGAGGATTAATTTTTTTCGAGATTCCCGCCGGCTTAAAGTCTTCATTTCCTCCAAAGTTTTAAATAAATGATATGCTGTAGTATTAGGATTATTAATGATCATTTATACACTTATCCGTCGTGGAAATTTTGGTAAAATGTCGTGTAAGCATTACCAATAGAGCAAAAGATAAAAAAATATACAAAAAAATAATCCTAATTGAGCAAACATTAAACAGTATTGACTTAGATCAGGAGTCTCCAATTTACTAGGCCACGAGGGCCACATTCCAAGTTCCGAATCGCCCCGCAGGCCGGATAGAAAATTTGCCAAAAACTTAAAGTAGGGTAAAGGGGGGTGAATCGGACCGGCCAAGGTCGGTAAAAGGCAGGTCGTGTAACGCTCCCATAGTGCATTTCGGTTTGATCATTTTGGTTCTCACCTGACCGTAGTTAGCGTGGTGTGTATACGGAGCGTGTGGAATAATTTCGAAAAATGGTGTGTTGCAGTGCTCCGAATTGCTCCAATTCCTCCAGAAAAGGAGTAAGACTGTTTCGATTTCCTTCTGATCCAAAAAGAAGGGCTGGGTGTCTTATGAATTGTCGAAGAGACAAATGGAAACCTTCTACCACATCGCGCTTGTGTGAGGTAAGCTAGTGACAATTTCACAAGTGTTTTTGCCTGGAATTGGGCCTTGCAAGTATTTGTATATTTAACTTAATGCTTAATAATGCTAGTAGCAATGTATCACGGAGAGGGGACTTCTCATAGTAGAAATATAGGCTTCTTTCAAGTTGCTGTGAACAACGTGCTTGGCACTAGCAAATGTTGACATGGGTTCATCACGTTTTGCCTTGGATTAATATTGAGTAATTCCATAAGTGCTATATTTTTCAATATTTTTTATTACTTCGGGTTATGTTATGTTACGGGGACTTCTCATAGTAGAAATATAGGCTTCTTTCAAGTTGCTGTAAACAACGTGCTTGGCACTAGCAAATGTTGACATGGGTTCATCACGTTTTGCCTTGGATTAATATTGAGTAATTCCATAAGTGCCATATTTTCCAATATTTTTTATTACTTCGGGTTATGTTATGTTACGGGGACTTCTCGTAGTAGAAATATAGGCTTCTTTCAAGTTGCTGTAAACAACGTGCTTGGCACTAGCAAATGTTGATATGGGTTCATCACGTTTTGCCTTGGATTAATATTGAGTAATTCCATAAGTGCCATATTTTCCAATATTTTTTATTACTTCGGGTTATGTTACATGTGTATTATTCAGGAAACAGTGAAATTTCATTTTAGATTAATAGACTAATATAATTGCATGTAAGCTCACTTGCGCTAGTATAAATTTCAATTTTATTTTATGCGCACTATGGGTTATACCTTCGCTTTACGGAAGTGTTTCAATTCTTAAGAATATTGTTATTATTTAGGTTCATTTCACGGAGGAGCAGTTTGAGAGTCGCCGACAGGATGGCCGCAAGCTACTAAAACGAACTGCGATTCCAACAGTGTTTCGCTTCCCACATCTCTCAAGAGCTCCTGCTTTCAGTCGAGCTCCCCCAAAAAGTAGAGTTCTGGAAGAAGGTAAGTATTTTGAATATGAGTTATAGAAAGTGAACAAATCGGCGACAGCCGTAGTCTTTCCGTATAATTGGTTTACAATTTTGGAAGTCGTAAGGCATTGAGTCTAACGCATGTATTCCTTATACGTTTATGCACAGCAATTATTGACGGACAGCAAAATGGTTCCACCGGCCCAGAAAACATCCCGTGTGATGAAGGAGAATTGGTGGAAGAAGCAGGCGATGACGATAGTCAACAGGACGAGGTCTCGCTGCTTAAGAAGGAAATCCGAAGGCTGCAGGCAAAAGTAAGTACTGTGATGTTTGTTACGGCAAATTTATTTTTACATAATGTGTGATTAACGATATTTCTAAGCGAAAAGTTATAAATTATGATTGTGAATTACAACACAAGACTTATGAGCTATTTTTTTTTAAATTGATGCAATGTCTCAATTCAGTTGAAAACCATTTGGGATAGTTACTACTTTTAACCTGGATTACTGGTGTAAAACAACAAATTAAATCATTTAAAATTGAGTAAAATAGAGACATACCTTCATTAACACCAAGGGGGCACAGAAGTTCAGCCAAGTTTATCACTTCTAAGTGACTAGAGATTGAAAGAAAATCACAATTCTTAAAATCATACTTACTAAGACAATCAGGAATGTTACTAGCTGTTTTAGTCTTAAGGCTAAGTCTTGTAGATATTGGGGGATGGTGAATATCAATGGGAAGTAAACTTTCAGTTGCTGAGACTAATGTGCAGTGAGTTCATGAGTTATGCGATGGCATATTGATTTATCTCTTTGTACGTAATTCAATTTTTCCATTATTAAACTTATTTTTAGTATCACTGTTGTTGAAGTGATATTTGTGTGATGCTACGTTATACACACCCGAATTGTTGTAACTTATTACTTAATCCATGGGCTCCTATGCATAAATTTTATAAATCCTCTATTAGTTTTAGTATTAGTTAAGAGTATTTTTTTAACGTTATCTGGTACTGTAGGAGAATGTCTGGAAACTATGCCTTCATTCTAATCTATGGTCTATTATTAGGGAGTCGATTAATGTGTGAGCTATGTGATTATCAATGTCAGTTTCAGTTGAGATTTTTTTAACTTAGTGCAGGCTTGGTGTCAAACTCGCAAAGGAAGCCAATTACTCCAAGAACTGTGTCCTCTGCATTGATGAGATGTAGTTAAGGCCAACGTTGGAGTATGACAAAGGCCTGAAAACATTCATTGGTATGATTTCACCTGAAATTTGCCGGGAAGGTGAAGAGGATGTGTGTCACCTGGCTACTCATGCCTTGGCATTTGTAGTTAGAGGTCTTACCCTTCACTGGAAGCAGGTGGTTGGCTATTTTCTCACTGGGGAGTCCATTGAGGCACCAAAGCTTTGGGCTGCCATTAAAGAAATAGTTATCCTGCTTGGTAATTGTGGCGTGAATGTTGTTTGTGTCTCAAGTGACATGGGACCAAACAACACAAGGTTGTGGGGTTATTTAGGTATACACTCAACAAAATTTCAGGTGTCCAACTCTGTCCCCCACCCAGCATCAAATGGACAATTATATTTCATGCCTGATGTCCCTCATTTATTGAAAAATGTTAGGAACAGCTTGCTGTCAAATGAAATTCAAGTGGGTGGCAAGAATGGAAGAGGATGCCTAAAAAAATAATGTGGAATAGGTGAAGAAGGATGTGAAACAGAAGAAATATTTAGGGGTGAAAAGATTAGTTAATATGATAATTGAGCAGGTAGCTGCATCAAGAAATCTTAGGATTTTTTACCAGTGGGGATGATGAAGTCCGATAATCTTTGGAAACCATGATGAAATAAGCTAGATAAGCTGTCTCATGACAACACATGTGTGAGTACATGATTCTTTCATAGCCCTTTCATTGATATGTATTTCCAAGGTTATTCTAATTTTTTTTTCTTCCAGGCGGAAGTAGCTGTGTTATATGGTCAATAAGAGGGGGAAATGTTACTGATAGGACCTTTCAAAATGATGTGAATTGCGGATTGATATCTGTAGAATTTAAGGAAGCAAGTGAGAGTGTCACGGGAAACACTTTTGAAAAAAGTTTGAGGAGATGTCTCAGGAGAACACATGAGTGAATAAATGATTCTTTCATAGCCCTTTCATTGATATGTATTTTCAAGGTTATTCTAATCCTTATTTTTTTTCTTCCAGGCGGAAGTAGATGTGTTATATGGTCAATAAGAGGGGGAAATGTTACTGATTTATTAATTATTTGCCCAGTTTTCCCCTTTTGGGTAATTTCTTTTTAAATTTTGGGTTGCAGAGAACAACAGGGAACTTCTTCATTATTGGCCTTAATGGGCTTGAGTTACTTGAGAACATGATAGAATACTTGTTGCTATGATCAGGCTTTCATGTATCAGGCTAATGTAATGTTAAATGACATTTTGACTTTATTCTTAAATTTGATAAATATCTGAGACATAACTTCTTTCTGAAAATAGGAAATGTCTTTTTCATGTGGGAGTGTTAGAACTTATTTCAATAATGATTATGTGCTTAGTTTTCCCACCCTTTTTTGAGCTAAATATTTTTATTCTTTCTAGGTTGAGTTTGGGAACTGGAAAATACATTCTAATGGCATGAACTGGTATATGCGTTTGGAGTATATGAGGCCTTATGCATTGCTGTGAACTTGTCATTTTGCAGGCATATGGTAATGGTGAATGGCATTTCAACTTTATTTTACATATTTGGATAATGTGTGAGACTACTGCAATCTGCAATCCTTGGAAATTATGTAATATGTACTGTTTCCGATAGTCTTTTTAATTGTATTTCAGGTTTGCAAGGATTTTATTAGGATCTTACATCAGGAGGAATATCAGTATATTTAGAAGTTGATGATTTTAAGTATGGAATTGATGTTTAGTACAATCCATTTATTTGAAGATATTATTCTATTAACTACAAACACAATTACATAGTTCTGATTTTTTCGGGATCATGGTATAAGTGTTGTTGGGTATTCTATACACTGACCTATAATGATAACTTGGATGAACATAACTTTTTCCTTTTGAATGTTGATTTCCCATGAAAATACTTGTGCATCTCAAAATGAATGGTTTGTTCAATTAATTACATTGTTAACTCTTCGGTTTACTTTGTCTCATGGTATTTATATGTTGTGTTTTCTAGCAGCCTGGTGCAGTGGATAATCATGAACTATTTGAAAAACTGTTCTTCTTAATCCGGGACAGGATACTATGCATTAAGTGGCAGTCTGGATTTGTAATCCTGAGGGTGATACCTGTTGTGTGGACCTTACTGCTACATTTGCCAGCATTAGCAAAATCATCATTCCTTAAAGTCTAGACATTATGGCAGTGCACCTTTAAATGGATGTTTTAAAAGCCTTAAATTATGTGCATCTGTTTTGAAATTAGTTTGATCAAATTGTACTACTATTTCAACAAAATTATATTTTATTTATTCTGGAAAAATATTCTATGGCCCATGACTTTCCGTTTTAATGATCAAACATTACCTTTTATGACTGTATTTGTAAATAGTTATGTGATTTACTGAACTGTGGAGATTGTAGTGAATTTTATAATAATATAAGGATGTGATTACGATGTGCCAGCATTTTTTATTTCTATCCAGCAATTCATCTCAATAAGTATTTTAATTGTTAATGGTCTGGGTGTAATTTGGAATGCATTTGCTCTGTGCTGAATGAAATGCAGTTGCAGTCGGATTATTTGTCATGATTCTTAGAAAATTGGCAAGCAGATGGTTCTAGTATTACATACATGATTTGGAGTAGCAACGTTAACAAATTCACAACCCTCTTAGATCAGTCATCCTATCGCTTGGTTTGGGCATTTTTCGAGAGTCGAACCAAGGTCCTCAGACTAAAATACCGCCCGTATTATCAAGTATGCTATAATTTCCTATAACCTTGGGAGATTTCATGAATCTAACTTCATAAATGAAGGAATGAAACATGGTTCCTTGTACCTATTCACCCGGGTCGCTGAAGACAATTTTTGTTGTATGGGTTGGGGATTTTTTCAGAGTTGAACCGAGATCTTCAGGGTCAAAAACCGCCCTTATTATCATGTATAATGTAATTAACTATGACCATGGAAAATTCCATGCACCGGACTTCCTAATTAAGGAAGTGAGACATGGTTCCTTGTACCTATACACACGGAGCGCTGTAGAACGAATGTTTTTTTCGCTTGGCTTGTAAATTTTTCCAGAGTCGAACCGAGGTCTTCAGTGTAAAAAACTGCCCGTGTTCGCAAGTATATTATAATTATCTATGACCATGGAAAATTTCATGTACCAGACTTCCTAAATAAGGAAGTAAGACATGGTGCCTTACAACCCATGCATCCAGAGCGCTGCAGTGCGAAATTTATTTTTCCCGTGAGTTGACAATTTTTCTAGAGTCGAACCGTGGACCATAGACTCAAAATACAGACGTATCATAAATTTCCATTTTATCAACTATTTATAAAAAAAATTTCATTTCCCTGCATCGATTACGTTGTGAGAAAACCGTGTTTCCTTTTACCTATGTCTCCCATTTAAATGCACGTAAAATTTGAATTCCCGCCGCGCTTGAGAATCAAGATGGCGGATTACATTGGTCAAGTGCGTGACACGACCTGGCTTTTACCGACCTTGGGACCAGCGGGTGAATAGGAACGCTTTTCAAAAAGTGCGCTCAGACCCGAAACGGTATCACAGAAGAATGACTACGCTTCAGGCATTGCTTCTTTGTAATCTTGTCCTTCTACCAGAGTGAAAACGAGAACTCGACGACTGAATATAAGCATATGATACTCAGTCGAATGGAAGCCTGCCATAAGAGAGAGGTGTGAAATTGGATATTTAGAAAACCTCGTATATGTTCAAAGTAAGGTGACATAGTAGCACTTACTCAGATTTCAAGTTTTTCTTTCCTGAAAGGAAATTTAATACCATAGCTCCGACATTAGGTTAGTTTTTTGAGCCTTGTATGAATATCGGAGTTACCAAAAATGATACAAAATCATATTACTCAGTCGGGTGAAAAGGACCAGCACGCGCAGTAGTTCAGTTCCAAGCCGCTGGTCGAGGGTGAAGCATCGAAACAGTTATACTCAACAGGCATTTGGAAAACCTCCTTCTGCTACCGAAAAGTAAGTAGATATACAACTAATATTGATAAATTTCTTAATTAAACTTAATGTTTTACATTAATAACATCAAATGTTTATAAGAATGTTCGAGGGAAAGTGGCTAAAAATATATTTTTAGGCCATACTCTTTTATTGAAGTATTATTAGAAGTTTAATGGAACAAACCTATTATAATGACATTCTATATCACGTTATAGATATTTACTACGTAAAACGAGGAGGGGGAAGAGATTTTCCCCGTCATAGAGGGGAATTATTACTGCGAGGAGCACGATTTACAGGCTGAGCGAGAGGTAAGCTACCTTCGTTTGATGTAACATTTGTTGTGTAGTGCTCCATATATTTTAACCAATTATTCGCTGAAACAATATTACAAAACATACGCATTTCGTGATGGAAATTTATAGTTAATAATTCACATTTCCCTAACTACATTCATTCTACATTACTCAGTGGTCTATGGTTAATCTGAAAGAAAGGGAGGTGATATAATGTACGTGATAGAGGGATTGCCAGAGTATTAAATATTATATATGGCGACCGGATTAGTTGTGGAACGCCTTACAACCTCTTTTTGATAGCGTAACATTAGCAAAATTTAATTTAAAACGTATTTATGAAAGTGATAATTTTCGCTTACCGTTAATGATTTTCCTTTTGGATTAAGATGGGGAAGTACCGGCGAAAAACGGAACAGACATGGTCAGCGGAGGATATGAGAATGGCGCTGAAAGCTTTCAGAGAGGGAAGAAGCATGAGGCATTCTGCCGAACTTTTCCATGTTCCCCGTACCTGTCTCTATCGTAGGATAGTAGCGGACACGGAAAAATTGAAGACAAGAGGGGGGCAAAATGTCTTCTCAGTGGAAGAAGAGGAAGCATTATTTAGAAGAATACTTAGGTTATGTGAAATTGGGTTCGGATTGACAAGAGATGATGTCATGAAGGTGGCATATGAATTTTCCATTGAAATCAACATAAAAAACAATTTCTGTGCGTTAAAAAAACGAGCTGGCAAGGATTGGTTCTTGAATTTTATATCTAGGCATCCTTTAAGTCTTCGAAAACCCGAAGGTTTGTCAATGGCTCGAGCTGAGGGTTTAAATAAGGAAGATGTAGACGATTTTTTTTCTAAGTTAACTACTTCGATGGCCGAGGCTGGAGTTATGGATAGGCCCCACCTCATATACAACGTTGACGAAACGGGATGTGTATTAAATAATCGCCAAACCCAAAAGATAGTTGCAAGAACAGGATCTAAGGTAGTCATAAAACAGACGTCTGTGGAAAGGGGGGAATTGGTGACAGTTGTTGCGTGCTGCAATGCATGTGGACATTACATACCACCTTTTGTAATTTTTAAGGGGAAAAAGTTCCACAAAGAATGGAAGGATGGATTTCCGTTGGGATCTAAAAATTTTATGTCCGATTCAGGGTGGATAAATGAGGATCTTTCTTTGGAGTGGCTAAAGCACTTTCAAGCAAACAGGATTCCTGGCCGATGCATTCTAGTCCTCGATGGCCACGCATCACATAAGACTCTTCCTGTTCTACTGTTCTGTGAAAAGAATGAGATCACTCTCTTATCACTACCCAGCCACACTACACAAAGGTTGCAACCACTGGACAGGTCTTTTTTTAAACCATTAAAGACATATTATGATATTGAAACAAATGCGTATATGACAGCTTGTAAGGGGGATAGAAAGATAATTAAATTTAATTTTGGTCGGCTTCTTCGAAATGCATGGAGCAAAGCCGCAACAATTGGCAACGCTGAAAATGGATTCCGATCAACAGGAATATTCCCTCTGAATCCGGGTGTCCTGACGGAGTTAGATCTTCATCCTTCTAATCTCGGAAGCTCACACGCACCACAAGGTGCATCAACTCCTTTTTCGAAAAATCCATCTTCCGATCAAAAATTAACTGCCAGTCCCTTTGAAGAAAGCCAATCCTCGACTTCAACATCTGAGGAATCGTCAAATACTTTGGGTAGGTCTTTCCATAATTTACTACCTACACCAGAAAAAATAATGAAATTCAATGTGAAAAAGTCAAGAAAGCAAACTGCTCAAATACTTACTTCTCCAGATATATTAATAGAAGAAACAAAGCAACGGCTGAAGAAACAAAATATTAGGAACATGAAAGGAACTTGCAGAAACTTATATGAGTCATCTTCAGATAGGGACGGCAATATTGAAAATGGGGAAATCTCATCTGATGATACGCTGTGTGGCTT
This sequence comes from Ischnura elegans, assembly GCF_921293095.1. Classification (NCBI taxonomy): domain Eukaryota; kingdom Metazoa; phylum Arthropoda; class Insecta; order Odonata; family Coenagrionidae; genus Ischnura; species Ischnura elegans. The sequence continues at coordinate 19,172,402 of NC_060248.1, forward strand.
CTGCTCCAAGTCTTATAATTGCGCGAATTCGTCAAAGTTTAGAGACTGGATTAAGTGCATGGAGTGTAATTGTTGGTACCATGAGCTGTGTGTAGGTGCTAAGGGGCTACATAAATTTACTTGTGGTAAATGTGCTTAATTGTTTTGGTAAATTTGTTCTATATGTTCACATTTGTGATGTATGTCTATTTTTAACGTTATGTTTGACTCTAAGAAGGTGTAGTCGAAATATCTCGAGACTGAACTACATTGTTAAAAGTAATGATGAAAAATTTCAAAATTTTATGCAATAAAACTAAAGAAAACTAAAATTATTAACATTATTTTACTGGTCCAATTCAGCCTCTCATCTGGTCCGATTCGCCCTCCAAGTCGTCGGACGAATAGGACCATGCAGTCTCTTGAAGAAATTGCTCCAGGACCGTTCTATTCAGAGCAACAACGCTAAAAATTACGTTTTAAACGGGTAAAACATCAAGTCCTTGGCTAATAATGCTTTCATGATGTAACTGTTTATACAAACGAGGAAATAGACGATTTTCCTTTTCGTGGCCCGATTCACCCCCCTTTACCCTATTCGATACCAACGTCTACTGAAGTATCCGATACCGCCTATTTTGAGCTGTGACATACTAGCATGCTCGTAGCAGCGTCTCACAGAGTTAAACGAGCGAGAATCGCGCGCTACTTGAAACGAGTGCGCGGGCCGTATTTTGGAGACCCCTGACTTAGACGATGAACATGAACCGACATGACATCAACTTGGGGAGAGAGTGAAGAGGAATTAGTTCAAAACGAAACTTAATAGCGTGAAGGAAAATCTGCATTCATGGTGTTTTCCGTAAAAACTTTATAACGAGTACAAGTTATTATGGTGAGTATACGGCACTTCAATTAGTTGACTGCTAATGTCGTCGGACAACTAACACATTACGCCGAGAAAGTGTTGAGATTTACAGTACAATCGAACAATAGGCTATCGATAGTAATTTCACTCTCGTAAATCGTATGTATACCTCTTCTATAATAATTGCTAATGTAGAAATATTGGTATTGACAACGCTTACGTGGAGATACTCTGGAAAGTTTGGCAGAAGGTATAGGAATCATTAGTTGCAAAATACTTAATATTGGCTTGCACGTTCTCAGCCTTGGATTTACATAACAGAATTTTATAGCTATTGATCTAGTTAGAGATGGATATAAACTTCGATATATTTTGCAAATATATTAATGTTCATTTTTGTCTTAAAATTATAAAAAAACATTATTCAACCACTGAACTACCTCAAATCCATACAAAAGAGTGTCATCCTTAATTTTTAATTCAGTTCTTAAAATTTCACTAGAAGTCGCAATCTAACAACCTGACCACAGTAAATTTCTGTGGCACGCGAAGTGATAACCTTTCTAACAGACTTTTTAACATATTACTAAATTGACCTACTCTATTGCCTACTAACGTTACAACCATTTGTCCTCAGTCTTCGAAGTGGTGTGGACAGACCATCTAAGCTTTTCAGGGGGGCCTTTGGAGCTATTGCCTTAAATACGTAAAATGGGAGTCACCTTCGACGTTGTACACGAGATGCGGAATGATTTTATATGAAATCATAATCTCGTGATGCGGCTGGTTGACGATCGGTTGAGTGAACCCAGGCAACTTTCATGCCCTCAATTTACATTTTATATTAATATTTTGATCATAAGCCTATATTTAAAATTAACGTCCCATCATAAGATCAACTGGAAAAATTGAAATCGTAGGGGCGCAGGTATAGATATTAAAACGTAGTAAAAATTCGAAGGGTTGTTAATCTAGAGAACATTATTTTGTAGAATGTCATAATAAGAATTATAAAATAGGCTAAAATAAAAGATTTTTCCTTGGTTTTTATTTAAATTCGAAATCTATAATTTCTGTTTCGTTTCAATTTCAATTTAAGTTTTGTTTCGTTCCAATTCCGAGAATAGTAATATCCATGCTCCATTTATTAAATTATTAACTTTTATCACTTGTAATTAGAAACAATGAAGAATTATTAAAATGAAACAAAAAGGGTAAAAAGTTCAAACGGAATAATAATTCTCTCCTGAAGAGATCCAGTAAGAATTATTTACTCGAAAATTTTAAAGGAATCAAATCCATACGGTTGAATACATTGTTGGTAGGTAACTATGGCGATAAAATTCTTCGTTGAGGTTTTGCACCAGCCGATGCTGACTGTGTGTGCTGATTCTCGCTTGCTCTTTATCGCTGTAAAGAAAGAGTATTTCAAGTATTTGAACCACTTCCAATACTGAAGTTGAAGCACTTATCAACTCGAGTATTGTGGAAGCTATTAGTTCCGAGATGGGCAGTACAATAAGCCTTTGCTTCAAGCCCCCACGGGACGACTTGGAAGAAGTACAAAGCACGGATTATCATGATCCAAGTGCGGACGAAGGAATCAAGGAAATATTTACCGATCCCGCACCAATTGGTGGTCCACCACCGGTCGAAGACGAGCCTCATCGTAGAGATGTGGCGGTGCAGGCGGGAGACGAAAATTATCGCATCCGCCCAATCATAGAATCTGCTGGATTCCCGATTATGCTGAGCGGCTCTGAGGACTACGTCACAACCTACGTGCGGCCATCGTGGGAAATGGTATCCAGGGGCGTGCAAGTCGGAGGGTACCTGGATGAAATGCTGCAGAAGGTGTACGACTGGCTGGTCGACCCTAATTTCCCAAGCGAGCCCGGCATATACGACGACTGGGCACTTTTTTTCGCTGTCGCTTTTGTCCAATGTAAAGCCGATACGGTTGCTAAATTCAAAACATAGGACGATGATATGTACTGTGAAAACTTCATCATTGTACTAAATTCACTGTCATCAAAATTTAAAGTGATTCAAAATTTACTGTAATGCAAAATTTAAAATGGAGATAAAATAAATTCCTTGTTTCGCATTATGTTGGAAAATTGGAAGTTTTATTTCGACATCCATTGCCCTTTTTTTTACTCTGCACCCTCAAACACCGCAGTGACATAATTAATATATATATTCTGTCATTTTAAAACTTTTTCGACCTCCGTCATGGCATAGTTAAGTCCACTCTGCTCTACCGGAAGTGTCCAAGTTTCAAAGCGATATATTATCAGGTAAGCAGAGAGGTGTAAAGTGTTACTTATGTATTGTGTTAGGTGAAGTTCTCGATGATAAAATCACGAAAGTGAAATAAAATAGAGTTCAAGAATTAAAGAAAAAGGATATGGATAGTTTATGAATGGGGAAGAAGGACTTCCGGAATGGATTACGTCTGTTAGAATAATGTAGCTCGTTCCAATTTTTGTCCTATATATAACTCTCCATGCTGATTCAATTGACCAATCACTCTCGTAAATCGAATGTATACCTCATCTATAATAATTGCTAATGTAGAAATATTGGAAACCCGCACCACTACAGTAGCATTGGGTTATGTATCTATCTTCACCATTACTATCCTTTCATTAAACTGCAGGTAGCTTTTAGCACACATCCCGGCGCTCTTTCTAAGCATTATGCCAACTCCAGCATTACCATTTAGCGATCGCGTGTGTATCATTCTGTAGTTTCCACTCCAAAAGTCTCCTTCCTGGGGCTCCTTCATTTCGCTGATGCCTAATGCATCGAGGTTCATTCTTCGCATCTCCACCTTCAAGGTCTCTAGCTTACCGCAGGTACGAAGTGATCTGACGTTCCATGTTCCTATCCGTAACATTCTATTTCGTTTGACCGATGTACCCTCTCGAGTAGTCCCCGCCCGGAGATCCGAATGGGGGACTAGTTTACCTCCGAAATATTTTACCCGAGAGAATTCCATCATGTCATTATATAAATTGAGTGGAGTAGCTGTGACTCCTCGGGATAATAATGTGGTGGTTTCCCCTTGCCTTCCACATCGCAGTACTACAGCCGTTAAAGTAAATGTTACCACGCCCGTAGTGGAATGTGTGTCGCTGTACCGACCAGTATGGTCTCCACCTTCGCACATGTGAAGAAGAGCTGCTGCCCTCTCCCCCGGGTGATGAGAGGCATAATTGTTGGCGGCCCCCAGTCGCCAAGTCACGGTATCTTCACAGGTTTTGGTATCTTTTAAATGGTCTACCTTACCCAAGGCCAGCCCAATACCCCCTCAGAATACCGCCGCTTTTTGTCCACGACTGCTTATTCGACGAGAGAACTCGCTTATCTCGCAGCTAACCTCTATATCTTAAGGTCGACCCACCATCCGCAACCCGGTGGACGCACTCGGTGGCTTTAAGCTCAGCCGCGAGAACATGTGAATATAAACTTCATTTTGATCATTTTGAGATGAGGAAAACATAACTTTTCGCAATCCTAAAAATAAGGGCCGGCCTACCACACACACAATACATTCATTGGCGCAAAATACTTATTTATTGTTATGTGAACTGGCTGGCTAAGGTTCAACGGTACAGATCGCGCCTGCGGCGCTTCAAGTAATGCTGATATAAGTAAATGATATTTTGTAGTATTTGGATTGTTATGATCATTTATAGATTAATCCGTCGTGAAAATTTGGTAGAATATCGTGTAAGCAATATCAATATAACAAAAGATTAAAAAATATACAAAAAAAGAAAAAAAATCCTAAATGAGCAAACATTTAACAGTTTTGACTTAGATCAGGGGTCTCCAATTCACTAGGCCACAAGGGCCACATTCCAAGTTCCGAATCGCCCCGCGGGCCGGATAGAAAATTTGCCGAAACTTGAAGAATTCGATGCCAACGTCTACTGAAGTATCCGATACCGCCTATTTTGACCTGTGACATACTAGCATGCTCGTAGCGGCGTCTCACAGAGTTAAACGAGCGAGAATCGCGCGCTACTTGAAACGAGTGTGCGGGACGGATCCGGCCCGCGGGCCGTATTTTGGAGACCCCTGACTTAGACGATGAACATGAACCGACATGACATCAACTTGGGGAGAGAGTGAAGAGGAAGTAGTTCAAAACACAACTTAATAGCGTGAAGGAAACTCTGCATTCATGGTGTTTTCCGAAAAATCCTTTTTAACGAGTACAAGCTATTATGGTGAGTATACGGCACTTCTATCAGTTGACTGCTAATATCGTCAGACAACTAACACATTGCGCCGAGAAAGTGTTGGGATTTACAGTACAATCGAAGAAGAGGCTATCGATAGTAATTTCACTCTCGTAAATCGTATGTATACCTCTTCTATAATAATTGCTAATGTAGAAATATTGGTATTGACAACGCTTACGTGGAGATACTCTGGAAAGTTTGGCAGAAGGTAAAGGAAACATTAGTTGCAAAATACTTAATATTGGCTTGCATGTTCTCAGCCTTGGATTTACATAACGGAATTTAATATATATAGATCTAGTCATAGATGGATATAAACTTCGATATATTCTGCAAATATATTAATGTTCTTTTTTGTCTTAAAATTATTGAAAAACATTATTCAACCACTGACCTGCCCCAAATCCATACAAAAGAGTGTCATCCTTAATTTTTAATTCAGTTCTTAAAATATCACTAGAAGTCGCAATCTAACAACCTGACCACTGTAAATTTCTGTGGCACGCGAAGTGATAACCCTTCGACCAGACTTTTTATCATATTACTAAATTGACCTACTATATTACCTACTAACGTTACAACCACTTCTCCTCAGTCTTCGAAGTGGTGTGGAAAGCCCATCTAATCTTTTCAGGGGGGCCTTTGGAGCTATTGCCTTGAATAGTTAAAATGGGAGTCAACTTCGAGGTTTTAAACGAGATGCGGAATGATTTTATATGAAATCATAATCTCGTGATGCGGCTGGTTGATGATCGGTTGAGTGAACCCAGGCAACTTTCATGCCCTCAATTTACATTTTATATTAATATTTTGATCATAAGCCTATATTTAAATTTTAAGTCCCATCTTAAGAACAACTGGAAACATTGATATCGTAGAGGCGCACGTATAGATCTTAAAACGTAGTAAAAATTAGAAGGATTGTGAATCAAGAGACTATTATTTCGTAGAATCACATAATAAGAATTAAAATATAGGCTAAAATAAAAGATTTTTCCTTGTATTTTATTTAAATTCGAAATCTATAATTTCAGTTTCGTTTCAATTTAATTTTTGTTTCGTTCCAATGCCGATGTATTCATTATATATTTTCAATTCCAAATAGAAATATCCATGCTCCATTTATTAAATTATTACTTTAATCATTTATATGTAGAAACAATGTAGAATTATTAAAATGAATCAAAAAGGGAAAAAAGTTCAAAAGGAAAAATAATTCTTTCCTGAAGAGATCCAGTAAGAATAATTTTTTACGAAATTTTTAGAGGAATCAAATCTATACGGTTGAATACATTGTTGGTAACTATGGCGATAAAATGCTTCGTTGAGGTTTTGAAACCAGCCGATGCTGACTGTGTGTGCTGATTTACGCTTGCTCTTTATCGCTGTAAAGAAAGAGTATTTCAAGTATTTGAACCACTCTCAATACTGAAGTTGAAGCACTTATCAACTCGAGTATTGTGGAAGCTATTGGTTCCGAAATGGGCAATACAATAAGCCTTTGCTTCAAGCCCCCACGGGACGACTTGGAAGAAGGACAAAGCACGGATTATCATGATCCAAGTGCGGACGAAGGAATCGAGGAGGTATTAGCCGATCCCGCACCAATTGGTGGTCCACCACCGGTCGAAGACGAGCCTCATCGTAGAGATGTGGCGGTGCAGGCGGGAGACGAAAATTATCGCATCCGCCCAATCGTAGAATCTGCTGGATTCCCGATTATGCTGAGCGGCTCTGAGGACGACGTCACAACCTACGTGCGGCCATCGTGGGAAATGGTATCCAGGGGCGTGCAAGTCGGAGGGTACCTGGATGAAATGCTGCAGAAGGTGTACGACTGGCTGGTCGACCCTAATTTCCCAAGCGAGCCCGGCATATACGACGACTGGGCACTTTTTTTCGCTGTCGCTTTCGTCCAATGTAAAGCCGATACGGTTGCTAAATTCTAAACATAGGACGATGATATGTACTGTGAAAACTTCATCATTGTACTAAATTCACCGTCATCAAAATTTAATGTGATTCAAAATTTACTGTAATGCAAAATTTAAAATGGAGATAAAATAAATTCCTTTTTTCGCATAATGCTGGAATAATGGAAGTTTTATTTCAACATCCATTATCCCATTTTATCTGTACCCTGTGGGAAATGGAATCCCAGAGGACATAGCGCTTACAGATTCAACTAACTTTTTAAGTCTTACGTGGCCCTCACATGATTGATGAAATTGAGTTATAATAAATACTTCGCAATTACAGCGGCGATTTTGACCGAAGAAACCTAATTTCGAATACAATTTTTTTAAAACTTCAATATTTATGTGGAACTAGAATTTTCTCCATGGGCAGTGGCGTAGTTCAGGGGGTCCGGAACCCTCCCCGAAATATAAACGCAATTACTTTCCTTCACAAAAGAAAACAAAATAATGAAAAATCATTAATTTATGAAAAGTGTTAAAAGTAGTTCAAAACTTTTTCCACTGGATTTGGACCCCCCCGAACGAAATTTCTGGCTACGCCACTGCCCATGGAAACTAAAAACACAAATAGCGTAAGTTAATTGAGGATAAATGGATGTAAAGATGCCAAATTCTAAAATTGAAAATGGCCTGACCTCGCATTTGAGTGGCCGACGTTTAAAACAATCGCATGGTCAGATGCAGACAGGGGTCGAAATTGCGCGGGCACCTCAAAATTTAATTTATAGCGAGCACTTATTGTTAGCTAATGTGAGACAATATTGACAAATGATGAAATTAGACCAGATAGTAACAACAGTGGAGCAAGTGAAGGGAGAAAATACGTGGTACACAATAATGAGTCAAAGAATTATAAACTATTTCTTGAGAGAAAAATTATCAAAGCCATACGTTATTGCGAATATTATCGTCTTAGCGGGTTTAACAAGGTTGGAGTTTCACAAAATAAGGGCTGTGTTACATTATATCCGTAACGAGGGCCGATGATATGCTTTTTCAAAGGAAAGTCTTTCAGAAAGGAGTGTATGAAAATTTAAATTTTTTTTGCAAATCAAATATGAAACCAGGGTAAAGAGTCATAACTTAGAAAGATTTTCTGACCTTTGATGCAACAACGAGTAGTTAGAATAATAAAATTAAACCAAGGAACAGGACATCCATATCTATTAGACTGTCATTAAATATCAGAGTAAAGCTATGCAAACATGGATGATAGAAAAATAAATAATCATTAAGAATAGAACTAAGGGTGGCAGGTATAAACTGCTGAAAATTGACGATGGATTGAAATTAAACAAAAATAATCTATATCAAAGCTGAAATCTAGATGCTATACTGGAATTTTTCCTCGTCATCCCAAGACGATATTTGTGATTTATTGTGAGAGAAGTCAAATTATCTTGGCATATTCCAAATCGGACGAGGGTTATACAACAGGGGGTATGGGCCTTGACAAATTACTTTGCAGTAAATTCCTAATTCATCACTCAACAGAAAAATCTTAACTAGTCATTAAAGAAATGACGCTGAAAATTCTACTATATTAGACTGTTAGAGTCAGTGGCAATGAGCCACTTCATTTTTTTCATTTCAACATGAACTACAAATTCAGCATATTGAGACACTCACATTATAATAACTCGTTCATTTTCACAGATACAGATACATCATTCCAAACATTCAAATTCACTGAAAAATTTGGAAAGAAAACCAGGAACATGGGGAGAAAAAACTTTAATAAATGTAATTCAGCGAAAATAAAAATCGTGCCTACAGTAGCTGGAATTTGATTTGCAAACAACCAAACATTGATCAATACAAAAATAAATCAAAGCATTTTTACAGGGAAAGTATACAGCCAAAATTGATTATATAAAAAGTTTCAAGCCTTTTTTTTACTTGGTTGAACATCACCCAGTGGAACCTCGAGAAGCTTAACATAAAAGCAATGACCAAAACTTAGTAACAAAAATGAAGATACCGAAAAATAAATTCTGTCACATCCCTCACAAAGGGAAAGTAATAGGTTTTTTAACGTGACATTGAAGTGAACTAATGTCTGCCATTATCGGAAAAAGGTAATGGTTGACGAACGACAACTTTTTCATTTTCGGTTTTCTCCAGTTGCGCGGGCATGACTTTCGGAGCTTCCACTGCCCAGACAGCGCTTCCCAGTCTCTGCACAGTAACTTCGATGATGGGCAAACTACTTTGGAACGAGTCGGACCGGATCAACCTCCAGGAATGGACAAGGGCGCGCGACAATGCACTGGGTTGGTGTCCCAAAAGGCACTATCATGGCACTTCCAACGTTTACACGACTCCGTCTACTGCTGCCCACTGGAACACTTCGAAGTTCACCGCTTCCGGCAAGGCTTACTGTCTTTGGTATAGGGTGATGTTGGCAGTAAGCGTATAGATGACGTTGTTTGACTTTATTCAGACTTGTAGACTCGGGTGCAGACAATGTCGTCCACCTTAAGGATCTGGAAAACGAAGAAAAATATTTTTATCACTTGTTCCGGTAATGCCACAAATAACAACAATGGGTAGAAAAAGCTTACTTTAATTATTGCCTTCCTCCTCAAAATACAATAAAATACACTTTTAAAAAACTTAACAGGTTTCTATGACGCAAGACATTAAAATCATTCACGGGCTCATATTCACTTAAATATTTTCTCCAACCATTAGCATTGTCCCAATATTTTCAGCCTCAGATTTGCAAGAGATTCCCAAATGACATTTCCGCCGAAAACAAGAAAAAATGTTTTTCTTTATTCGGCATTAAAGCAGTAGGACTAACAGTACATAGAGTAAAATCAAACGAACACATCGCGAAACCACCGCACCGCAAGAATACCATGGACAATTTCTTTACCCCATAATAGGCACTTATTCAAAACAATGGAATTCTAGTAACTATTTAAAGATATCGGAACAAAGACTTTAATAGTCTTTCACTTCTAGATTGCTACCGACAGCCTAATTTAAGTGGTCCGATTCAGACAATGTTTAAAATGAAAATGAAGTTCCTTGGAGAGAAGTTACTTCACTTATAATACACAAATCAGAAAAACATAATAAGAAGGGAAGAAAACAAAGAGAAGGTGAGAAAAACGAGGAGAGTCTGCAAACGCAACATGGCTGGAACACACACCATGCAATGCGGCGATGACGTAAGGGCGAAATCTTTAACAAGGAAGTGGGAAGTCGGATGTTTTTCGGGACTGACGCAAAGAGTCCTTCAGGGCAAAAACAAATTTTAAAGGGAAGAGACATGGCGTAACTTGATGAGGGCGCCTTGAGGCGATATAATAGGATTGAATATGATGTTTCGCTATAAAATAAAGTGTTCAAGATATTGAACTAATAACCATTCTAGGCAAGAGAAAAAAATCGGAGTTTGGAGAAAATTTGGCAATAGGCACGTGGTGAACGGGGAAAACCACTATTTCGGAGCCGACAAGAGAGTGCCGCGACCACAGAGTAACCGCTGTGTAAAGGATCCGGAAGGAACACGCTCTTTCCTCCGGATGCTGTTTTACCGAGGGCGCACAAAAAAGGAAGAATCACAAAACAATTTTCGCGATCTATTAACGTGAGACTAAAGGGAAAAGTAGATGAGCAAAAAACTTACGCAAGAAGAGAAATTCAACTATTTGTGCAGCTAATTAGAGGAAAACTGATACAGCAATAACAGCATCAGGAAGCGAATTGCATTAGCAAAGGAAGCGTACATGAACAGGAAGGAGCTTCTGAGAGGATCGCTATGTAAGAGTTGAAAGAAAAAGCTGGTGAAGTGCCTAATCTGGATTGCGTAGCGCTATACGGTGCGGAAACATTGACACTTAGGATGGAGGACAAAAGGATATTTTCCGCCACGAATATTACAAAACAGGATCCTCAAGTCAGCCTCTAAATATGTTGTCACAAACCGCACATAAAAATGGGTTTACAGAAGTCGCCACTCGCTTCGCTGACGGCCTAATTGATCCGAGTTTAAAGGGAAAACAAGGTATAATTGGTGGTATTATGTTGAATTTATACACATGATGATGTGGTCTATGACATTCAATACTTTTCAACGCTATTCCTCGCATTGACAAGCATTATACTGCAAAAAACTTGGATAAAAGTGGATATCATTGCACTCATCACTGCGCCGCGGACATTTTTGAAAACCAATTGAAATGAGACCGAAGTGGCAAGAGAAATCAAACTTCTGTGGGATGGATTTGGGCCTCCTATATGCAGTCCCTTTCCTATAGGCTTTCGATATGATGGTCTGGATGAGAATGGATAAGGTGAAGTGGACGTGGGGGAGGAACGAAGAAATACCGGACATTGTGGGTGAGGAGAGGCATGAAATCCATACCATTCATGCCAATACAAGGTCAATTTCGATAAGTAAGGCCGGAGAAAGAGAAATTGCGGAGTGGTTTAAGAGAAGTGCACACTTACCGCCTTCATTTCGTCGCCGTTGAACTCCCGAATGATGGTCGTCTCTTTGTCTCCCTTCTGGATGTGGACGAGCTTGTTGCCGTCCTTGGTGATCACGGACTGCAATGAAGACAGAAAGTAAACGGAATTAGAACTTTCCTTAAAAATTTCAAATAGTATTGCGGGAAATTTTCTCAATTATCATCAAACTTCACTATTCATGACCGTAACTACGTATAATCCGATGTCACGGGCGAGACTTCATGGAATCGACTTATCGGCTCGAAACATAATGAAATTAAAAAAAAACCTTCATAACTCGACATACATACATATAATAATATACACCACAGTACATACATATCTTGTGATGACATGCGAAGTCGAAACATAGGTCGTATGGTATTAAATATGGAATTATTAAGTTTTTTTTACATTTGATTTTAACACTCAGTTTACCAACCAAGCTGAGATCTGTGTGAACCCTGACCGATCTGAAAAGAGAAAGGGCGAAATGTTTTTTCAACACAGCCAGACACTGCTTATAGCAAATTTAAATCAAAATCTGCTACTTGTGAATCTAAGGCAAGGTGATCATCGGCAGAGATTATTTCCCATTTTAAAGGAATTCACTCCATCGTTTTTAATACCTAAAAATGATTCATCATGTGTCCTTCGCTATGTGAGGATAAGGCAAGGGTGGTCATTGGTGGGAAGTTATTGTTGCTAAACATTTCAGTAAGTAAAAATGATTGGATTATTAAGATCTCAGCCCCGTTGATAAACATAGTGCATATAATACTTAGAGGAACTTGCAATTTATTTTTCAAGGAATACTGTAATTATCGTGACAAACACTTCAATAAAATACTTTATTCGAAAATGGATCAATATTAACTCATTTAAGACTACTTTCGCAATTTTAGTGTATAAAATGTATAACAATGATAAGTTGTTACTAGCAGTAAGAATAAAGATGAAATAGAGTTAGCCAATTTAACTAATTCATCCACTGTCCATGTGCCTCATAAAATTCATATCTTTCATAATAAAACATGCCCAATTTATCTGAGAATACAAAATATGACTGGCTCGTGCAGCTTTTAAGTAAAATGTATCATCTGGTAGCACTGTTAAAAAAAGGATTACGCGAAGCAACACTTAGTTTAATGAAGATACAAATTGAGCAATTCCCACTAACATGAGAGATTATCATCATTTTTACGACCGGCAATATCTACACAATTACCACCTAAAAGCTACGAGGAAATCAAACATTCCAAGCAATTCTCGAGCAGCGAAAGCGGTGGACAGCATAAGAACGATGATCAAAAATTATGTGGCTCATTTTTTGAATAAGATTATGTCATGCTACTACAACTACTCATCGTCAGATGCTATAATGACCAAAATAATTTGCATTCATTTTAGTTGACTTCATCGAACAAAATGAGCCGACTGGAACTTCAATAAAGCTACAGGGAGAAAATCTCATTATTTGCGAATAAATGATGATGACGACGAGGCCATTAAACAAAGGACATAAAATGCATACAGCTCATCTGCTGCAGGGAATTATTCCACAGCGCCGTTGAACAAGAAAAAAGACCGCATATGAAGTTTTAATGAGTAAAATAAACCATAAAAAAACAGATAAAATGAATGCATTTGATTAACCTCCAAAAGAAAATAATAATAATAATAATAATAATAATAAACGTCTTTATTGGGAGAGATTGGGACTAAAGTCCCATCTTCCATCTAACCCCTCGTCAAACATGAAATATATGCAGTTAAATACATTGTCAAGTTGCTCATGAAATTAAATGCAGATAAATTACAAAAAATAAATTAAAGTTCCAATTTCATTCAAAAATTATAAGTTAACAAGTTAAGTTACCATTGACCGAGTGTAAAAAGATGTTATTGAACGTGGGAAAAACCTAAGGATATTGACTGTCGTCCTTATTGGAAAAAACCCACTGCAGGAAAACGCCCACACAAAAAGGGGGCGCGAAAAACCTGCGAAAACCTACTGAGAGAGCTAATGTAAACCTGAGTATCCACATATACAATGAATTACATGGAAAATGTCACCCAGATGTGGCGATGGGAGTCAAAGCAGACAAGGAAGTTCGATGTAATCAAACTATCTACAAGCAACCGAAAGCTAGGTCACAAAAAAATTGACGTTGAAGGTGCAGTAACCTAGTTCTCGGTTCTCGAGCACATGTTAGCGAGAATTGGAGATGCATGAAGCGGCTGCTCTTTGAGACTAAATATGCACATGCGCCCACATGGAGTGAAAGGTGGATTACAGTAGGTGGAAGTCGCTGGCACGGCAGCGAAAGTAATGTCAAACGCAACTTGGACGGCGTCGCGAGAGCTTTTAATAACGCACGTTGAGTGCAAAAATAACGGCGTCCACAAGGGATCAGCGCTCGAAGGTGAAATCTGCTTTGGGGATCAGCTGAGACGACGAGGGCCAGCAAACGGGAAGTTAAGGGAAAGGACCAGGAGAGACAGCTGTCGTGCTCTCTTCATAGATCCCTCCATCAAATAACATGCTGATGATGATAACACAGACGTGGTGGAAATCACAACCTCGAAGACGCTTGGTTCCAGTGACAGACAGTGCACTCGCATGGAAGGAAACCAAGTAGGTAAGGTAGCGCGTGGAGGCGAAATTCTTCTTCAAAAGGGTTATGCCACTGCACATAAAACGCGGAATTCTAACAGAGTAGTTTCGTTAGAAAAAATCGAGATCAAAGATAAAACAATTTCAACTATTTCTTGCGTGAGGATAGCACGAGAAATTTATTCTTCCATTATTTCTATGATTTAGGAGGTTGATGTATTATGAGCAAAATTCTGCATAATAAGAGCCAAAACTATGATTATAAGAACAGCATTTACGGGGTATCTAATTCTGAAATGGATTAAATGCCGGCCAAAAATAACTAATCCATTCATTATCAAGGTGGAAGAATGAAAATAGGTTTTCATAGCCGCTGAAAAGTTATACGATTGAGAATTTCCTAAGCTCCAAACTTTTCTTAAGCTCTGAATTTCTAAATTGTGAAAACGTTATCATTTATTATTTGTGCTTCCAAACGACTTTCCCTACATTATAAACAGAATTAGTCAGTGTAGAACAGAAATTGGAACTTTTAAAAAGATCAAGTAACTATTTTTAGCAGAGAAGTAAGGTGAAGTATAAAAAAATATTTCGCTCTTTATAAAATTATCCAAAAAATATATAATTATAGGATATATGATATAACTATATGCCGTAAATTAGTCAATTGCCACAATTTTTAAAGCCAAATAAATACTGACCAAAAACCGGTCTCGCCAATCAAGAAAAGTAAGTAATTTTTTAGACCTCGTTGCCAGAAATTAGATCATTTCTGTATTACTATACAAGTTAAAAGTTAGCAATTTGAAAGGTGGTACCAAGTAATTTAATTTTTCAACCATGTTAAAGTGTTATGACACTGAAAAAATGAAAATACATCCCCAAGCTAAAACTAGATGTGTTAAATAGAACACTTGAAATAAGGGATGAAATTAGTTTTTCAAGATTAATTTCTTCCGCCTATTTTTGAAAAGTTATATGTAAATCTTTATGCTTAGAATCAGGTTCTCCATAGTACGCGACTGGTACGCAGAGGGTGTTGTGGGTCCCTCACCTTGACCTTCCTGCCGTCGACAGTCTCCTCGTCGAACTCTTCGCCCAGCTTGAAGGAGATCTCGCTGTTCTTGAACGTGGACATGGTCTTGATGGTGAAGGTGCCGTCCTTCTCAGTCACCTCCACGGTGGGCGTCACGGCATTGCCCATCTTACGGGTCACCAGGCCAACTCCTGAAGGTGGACGAAAAGAAAGCAAGAAATTTAGAAAAAAATTATATTTGTGAAATACGAAGAATTAATGCATTGCCCACAGGGTATCTTTCACCGACATGAAAAAGTTGAATGAAAGTACGTGTTGGGAAAAATTAGTTTTCTTCGCGTAGGTACAATATACAAATGGAATCTTTTTATTTAATCTAAAAATACAATTTACAACGGGAAGTATGTCACCTTATAATTAGTATTTTGAAACTAAAGAATAGTGATGCTGGTTCAGCATGATAGCGATTCTGGGTTTCTGCAAAGGGTAATCTTTCAAATAACGCCGTCATATTGTAGGGTATTTATATTTTTTAATCTAAATTTCGGGAAGTTAGACTACCTCACACAAGTCAATGATAAATAAAACTAGTGTTTAAGAAATGACAACAGCGATGTAGTCCAGAAAGAACTTTCCATCAACACTCAACTGCCAATTTTTTCCAGTTCGTTAAATTTGCCAAGCACATTCCTTCGAAGTGACGTTTAACATTACAGGATGCACAAACTGCCCTACGAATGGATTACCTTACTACCGGGCACAAATGAAACCAAACGACTATGTGTTTGGTGAGGGCCCACCTTGACATTCAGCCTAGCCTCCCGGCATATCACCTCCGAGATGGCACATACAATTACCGATGACTCATGAGCAAAGAGGAGCGGGCGCCAACGCTCTAGAAGGTGAGCCAAGACGACCAGATTCATTCGCACGTCAGATAACCCAAAAAATCCTCTGCACTTGCCCTTTCTCGACGGCCGACTCCAATATAAACGACGGCGCACCGCAAACCCACTTCTCAGAAGCGTCGCTCAACGCGAAGGCGCGGTCTCCAATTGTGACATCTCGAACTTGGTTGCTACGCACCCATATTTCCCAGAGACCGGTGCATCAGTCCCACAAAAAACAACAAGAGTGACGAACGAAAGATAAGGGAGTGAATTGAACCCATAATAGTCTGTATCTATTCACATAGAAAAGTATTAGAGAATTGATAAACCTTAAGTAACCCAAAATTAACAAAACCGTAAACAAAAAAAAAACATCTGAGAATCGACGACTCGTATACACAGAGCTTTCAAGTAAATAGAAACCGTAAACAAAACATGCAGAAATTGATAAACCCTCACACAATGGTTCGACCCAGAGGTTGGTTTTTATAGGCGAGAGTAGAGGTCTTCCCATACCAGGCCACAGGTGTGTGAAATTTAAATAATTCCGGATAGGGGGATAGCAGCTCCATTCCCGAGGATAACACGACCTTCAATTTTATCTGAGATTGTTCAAATGTTTCTTTCGCCCAGAATTTTGAACCCGGGATACTCTGGATTCGTTCGCTTTCAATACATCGCCTTCTAGGAGTCTCCCTTAATTTTCGACGAATCATTATCTTCCGAAAATAAGTTTTAACACACTAAAATCTCTTGAAAATATGGAGCAAAAATCAACCACCCAAACCATTTTTATGACGACTACATGTAATGCCGACTTTACACAACGTTCGTCACTTCATCTTTCCATTAACTAGGTTTCACAATATCGCTGGAATAATTTCATTGTAAAACACCACATGTTCCAACGGTAAGGCGGAAAAGGAAAAAGGCAACTCGCACTGTTTCCACCATTGGGTGAATGAGGATAGGTTTTATCTCCGGAAACACCTGAATTTTTTTATCACCGATAAGCATTCACTTGTTTCTCCACAACGACGATATATTTTTTGTCCAGTTTTCCCGGTTTCCAAACTTATTATCTTACGACAGCTTCAAGCTATTATACCATGCATGTAACAGCTTTAGGCTGTAGAGCGAACCATGGTGTGATGCATCGACCACAACCGATGAATTCGACAAAGACTAACATGTTACAGGGTGTCTCGATGCGGCTGATATCGTCTTTCATTGGCATAAAACTACACACCCATGATACGAGCAGAGGAAATAGATTCAGATTGCTCCGACAAGCAACGGCAATGAGCCGAAAGTTCATGCGAAATTTAAAATTAAATCTGCAAGTTAAGGTAAAAGTGGCAAGATTGCACTAGTAAAAATAAAAGCGCCAATATTTAGACAAATATCAAAGAACAGGCTCAATATTTCGAGTTCCTTCCCTCAGAGAATAAGAAAATTCTCGCGGAACGCAAAGACGACTGTGGACAAACCTCAAGCCGTCCTACGCCGTCTCCAACAGCAAACATCATTCGGTCGTGAAGATGGAAGGCAAACATTAGAGAACTTTGGAGCGACCCCGCATAAATCATTCGTCGAGGAATCCTAAAAATGCTTCCGACGCGCAAGGAAAGCGTGGACATGAGACGACGTGGTACTCGGAGGCCTCTCTTTCCCGGAACTCAGAGAGGGAGGGGGAAAAAACAAAAGGTGGGCCCACACCGAGCAAGCAAACGCAAAGACAGTTAAAAGAGGGACACCGTGTGAGGGCAGTGTTCTAGGACATTCCGGCGTAACAGGGCTCCCGCACGCTCGCCATGCTGGTTGTTTGTTTCCCAACGCCCTCAAAGAGAATTACTGCGTTCCTCAAATGGGGCAGAGCCATTGTGGAGACATAACGAAGGACATTTGGAGACTAACACAAATGGGAATGCGAACAACCTTATATTTAGCCTCACGGGCTTCAGCATGAATGAACTCTTTACCACAATTAGCACTTTTATTTGCTAAAAATGATCATCTCGGTTCGAAACAATTTTTTTGTAAAATGAAACTATTTTTTTCCGTAGAGAACATCGAGTGTAGGTCATCAGTTTGGGTAGTCAAAAAATCATTCTTCGCCAACGTTTCACTTACGATAAGAGTGGGGAGTATTCATTCAAATATAAAAATGCAGTAACGATGTACTAATGTGACAAATTCTACTTTAATCGTCCCTCTAAAAATTGTATCCATATCCATATATTAAGCAACCTATGAGATGTAGATGTTTCACCCTCATGATTCTTTCAAAGCAGCCCTTAAGATGGATTTCATTTAATTTCTAAACGTTGGAAATGAATGAATTTATTAATTACCCAAACTAAAGACCTGCACTCGATAGTTTTAATGAATATATTAATCAGGAGGTCGAGAAGGAAGACACTTCTATTTAGTTTGCCTCAGATTTCAGATCACACTGAGGACTTAGAATGAAAATATCACGATCCAGAAATATAAATATCTTGGAGAATAAAGTTTTAATCTCTGAATATAATCCAATAAAATCACTACCTTCATCACAAGTAAAGCTATGCTTAATTTATAAGATACGAGAGTTGAAAAACATTTATCACATATGTTCATTCAGTTGAATCACATTTGCAGCCCTGGTGTATGATTAGCAGGTAAACTCTAGAGGGGCATCGAGTATATGACGATACCTATCATAGTGTACTTCATTGTAATTACGCATAGAAGAATCACTAGGCTCTTTTCCACTGCTTAATCATTCAAGGCCATTCAACAAGTATTTTTGCACCCTATTAAATAGTACCGGCCCCCAGCGAACAGCGCGCAATGTCAACATAAGATTTCAAGATCAGCAAATCCAAGGATCGGAAAAATTACCGTAACCGTATCATTTATCAATCATTCAATCTGGTCAGTAACACTAGCATTAAACACCATACACACAGGATCCAGTGAGGGTATAGCTGTGGCAGCGTGGGCGTTCGCAGCTCATTAGTTATTCATGAAAGGGAAAAGGTATAGAGGGAAGTGACAAGGGAAGATTTTTCGGAATTGAGTGGGGGGGATCGCAGAACCAGTATTTGAGTGCCGGTAGGAGCGCGGAGGGCAATGCCTGCGGTGTCGCAGAGGCAAGCGCCCAATTCGGGCTCTCAAGCCACGTGCTCACGAGATCGATGTGGCAACGTGGCAGAAGGTAAGAGCGGGCAGACCCGAGGGGAACATGCGATTGCTGCGAAACTGGCGTCATTCCTCCTGAACCGTGGACCAGAGTCCTCTCCCCTTTTCCATAATACACCCCTCCATCGCACTCGGACCATCTTTGACAAAGGATTGCGCGGGAAACTATCTGTAGAGGGCGGAATCCTGCGCGGAATTGTCTTCTTCGACTACAGGCAGGTGTGGTACTTTCAAAGAAAAAATTGTACGCATTAAAAAATCAATTTGTGCTCCTTCTGGAAATGGGATATGGGAAGTGAGAAAGGCCCGAATTATAGATAAATTAATCTATACAAACAAACTTTATAAACACGTGTATTGAGAAGATACAATTTACAAATTCAAACACAAACCTACCGCTTCTACAATGATCCGTTAAGCATACATTCACTCCGATAAGCAAAATATTCCCTCCTAATGAGAGTGGCAGAACGTCTGGCGTTAAATCTGGAAATCCGGGTTCGAATCTCGCAAAAGCAAATGATATTTCAGCTTAGAAATTTCCGCACTGGAACGCCGCTGGCTAGTTCAAGGTATTTTTCTCGAGTGAAGCGAGAAGCATTTTTCAAAGGGGGGAAAAGCTGCAATCGCGCACCGCTATGACCTTCCATTTATATTGTGACGCGATGCGACGCTACATATAGTCATCACGGCTTTTATGGATGCAGAGAAGAACGTATTTATTTCGAGCATTAAGAAAAACAAAAAAAACGTACGCAATACGCTTAATCTCAATGCCTATTTTACCATGACTTCGATTCTGAGCTCAACTTTTGGAGAACATTTTTTTTAATAAAATTACTTTCATACGTTCAGGAAACTAACATTGAGCTAGACACTGCCAGAGACAATATGCAGTAGCGCCCCAGCACTTTCCGGCACGGGCACAGAAGGGAAATCATTAAAAACTTTTATTTCAGGAAATTTAGGAAATAGATGTGACAAAATAAGGATAAACTGATCAGAGCATAATAATTCAGTGAAACTATGCATGCAAGCCTTCCCTTTGTATTATAATTTAAGTGTTCCATTCCATTGAGTACAAAAGAAGCATTCTGGCAATATCCTCCCCCTTTAGTGGCCATCCCTATTCAATTCAATATATGGTCTACTATCTTTCAATCTACCAAAAAATCTTATTCTTTCCCATTCTCTCCTTCGTTGACATTACATTCTGCCCTGATATTTTTTATATTTTCCTGATAATCTTAAGTGGTAATCTTAACCTTAAGTACGGCAATGCATTCAAGCGTGAAAATTTATATATATTAAATGCAGCTTCGTTGAATGGACACTAAAATATTGAAGAGCTTAAAGCAATCGACAAAATGAATTATGCGCTCCATGACCGATGTAATCATGATAGTCACCGCGAATGCATTTATGATGGTTCCCTCCTCAAGCGGGAGAGGAGATTATTATGGAATGCACTATGAGAGGGCGATACGCTGATGGTTCCTTCAATTTCCGCAGCAGTTATACCGGCGCATCGCTAATTAAGCCCTGCCGTCCCCCATGGGCGACTTCCGATGCGAGAACGATTCGCGATAAGTTCAGTGAACCTAACATTTTCGACAATGCGGCCGGAAGAATGAATTTGAATAATCAGGCACTGCGACACGACGTTGTTGCCAAAATCGTCATCGCGATAAAAGAAATGCTCGGACAGAATACCTTCACCGTCCGCCGGAACTGAAATCGGAAGAAGTTAATCATGCATTCAGTAACCTCCCAACCAGAGACTCACAATTTCACAGCCGCTATCACGGAAATGGGTGGCCGTAAGTGACCGCATTGGTCTTGAAACCAGTATTATTTAGTAAAATTAATAACTAAAAAAAGACGCTCCGTGAGCAAATGCAAAAAGACATGGAAAGTGATTTGATGCTTTCCCGGTGAATTATGTGGGTAAACTTCTCGGGATTCCCACCGGGTTAATTCATTCATAACGGGCAACGTTTCAAGCTCCGTATCGGCGCTCATAATCAGGGCTGAATTATATTTATTTAACAAAAAAATTAAAAAATAGACCAAAAATTAAATAAATCAACATTCAGCCCTGATGAAGAGCGTCGAGACGGAACTTAAAACGTTGGCCGTTATGAAAGAATTAACCCGATGGGAACCCCGAGAACAGTTTACCTACAAGACATGGATAGTACGAAAGACTCCTCGGCGATTAAAAAAAATGCCGTTGTAAAGCATTTCCCGTCTCAGAAAAACGACACAGCATAAATGGAGTAAAAAAACTTCTAAAAATATACGGAGCATGGAGAAATTACGTTCTCTTCAGAGATTTTGACAATAATATTGAAGTTACAAGAAGACATAACGTAATCAAACTCCAAAATCGTTAGATGAGATAATACAAGTCTATGGAGAAAAAAATGCTGAATGAATTCCAGATTGAAATATAATCGTAGACTAATCATCTCAAGATGCTGCTTTACACTGCTAATCCTCCGGGAAATTCGATTAACCTTGACAGGAACATAATGGTGCAAGTAACATGATATTTCACAGGGCCCAGTTGTTCAAATGGGAGAATAGCAAGATACTCCAAAAGAAAAAGGATGAATTGACGAGTGATGAGCGCTTTGTGATGGTATGAGGACGACGAAGGGGAAATTCAAGAAGAACATTCAACAAGCGGGAATGGAGAGAGATACACGCTTCCGCGTCGAAGTAATCGAGAAGAGGTCGTAACTAAGGCAGAGCTCGGGCTTAAGCCAACAAAATCTCTTTGTTCACGAGTCTTTAAAAACATTTTTTCCTCTACGTTTCTCCTGTAATGGAAAACCCGCAATATATCGTACGAGATTTATGGAAATAGTCCGTGGATAAACGAGAAAATATTGGGTACGCTCAACTTTAAAAGAGCCGAGTGAGTTACTCTTATTCAAGGCAAAAGGTAAAGCAGACTCATTTGTTTCGAAGAGTTAAAATTCCCGCAAGGATTATATATAAAATTAATATTTATGACACAGTGAATAGAGCCAAGCGATTTGAATGCGTATCGTGAACAACGAATTACAAACGGCTAATGGAAGGAGTTCATTACTCTCTGAAACCAAACGTCTCAATCAATGTGATATATTAAGCGATAGGATGAGCGATGGATAAATGCAAGAGAAATATTTATGCAATGACAATATACGGTAGACCTTAATGGCGCGAAGATTGTTACCTCATGTCACATACACGTGAACGGATGGCTGAATGCTAAGTGCGAGAGAACAATAGAGGGAAAATCGGAAATGGATACTATCAACCAAGTGAAGAGCTTACTACCTACGCTTACACCTGCGACATGATAATCGACAACAAGGTAATTCTCTACCGGATATACTGGAGGAAACAACGCCTTAATGCGCTCAAATTATACAATATGCAATTCTCTTGGGCTTTTTATCAGATCAGCCTACGGTCAATTGCCAAATTGAGAACTTCTAAACATTTTTAAAAGCACCAAAATATAATTTCACGAAATCGTAACAAATGTACCCTCTTGATTTTTTTTCCGAAAATTTACCTCAATGCGTTCGTAGTTTCGCCGAATTTGTTGGCTTACTCCAGGCTAATTGCTCGGGATCCAAATCAGCGCATCGATGTATATGAGGAATACAATAAAGCAAGGTTA
Organism: Ischnura elegans; assembly: GCF_921293095.1. Taxonomy (NCBI): domain Eukaryota; kingdom Metazoa; phylum Arthropoda; class Insecta; order Odonata; family Coenagrionidae; genus Ischnura; species Ischnura elegans. The sequence continues at coordinate 19,195,356 of NC_060248.1, forward strand.
AGAAAATTGAATACAGCAGATCCACGCCATATGATACAAATCCGTGGCCAGGCTCCGAATATACGGCAAAATAATCCATAAATTGAATAAGCAGTTACCAGACGAGGTACCAGTCTTTAATAGCAATACGACAGTAAATAAAGTCACATAGGAGTATATTTAAGCGTTCTATTCGATACCCAAATTGTTGAGAAAGCATTTTGACCGAATCGCGTGCAAACTATGGGGTAAAGTTAAAGGTAGCGTAGCCATCATAAGCCTCAGGTAGGCTAAAAATATACTTATGGGTGCACATCGTAAAAACCCTAGGTAACATCGCTTCCTGGCCCGGAGGTTCACATCCTCAGACATAACAGTGACTTAAAATAGTTATTACTACCCAACGAAGCTTAGGAGAAAGGACTACTACCAGATACTTCTTTCTCAGCAGTTATCCTCTTAATAGGTCGCTGTTCCTAACTAGTTGCCTAACAGTCACTCGATCCTGGGTATTTCTTTTAGACAAACTCGTCATTCACGTCACTTCCCATCTTCTCTTTTGTCTTCCCCTCGTTCTCTTCCATTCCACCTGAAAATTTCGAACCATGTTCACCACATACTCCCCTTCACTCCTTGAAACGTGACCAGCCAATTGCATCCTCCTCTCTTGCACCTCCCTTGAGATTTAATTGTCTTATCTTTTCTTGTTCTTCCCATCATTCATCTCAGCATTCTCATCTCCACCGCATCCATTTCCTTTTTTTCGTGAGCTCCCTTAACAGTCCTTGGTTTCACAGCCAAATGACAGTGGAGAAGGACCAGGGACGCCAAAAGTGGAAGTACCGAAATCGGCGCGCTCGTGAAAACGAACCCACTCTCCCCACGAGAGAACACACCATATTGATCCGCGGGCAAAGACCTCTCCCCTACCCCCTCCCTCACGCCCCCACCCCACCCTCCTGGTCACGCCACCTCTCTTCGATCAGACACCAGCGCGGTGGTTCCAGACGAGACTGGAGGGAGACGCCGCCCTCCCCCACACGGACGCTGCTGCTGGAGGGGTCCTGGAGAACTGGAGGGGAGTTGGCGCGGAAAGCGGTGGCGTGAGCCGGTTCGCGAGCTGCTATAGGGCCTCGGGGCCGTCACGCCACCCCGAGGCGAGAGGAAGGGGCGGGCCGCACTACTTAGATACTACTACTACAACCATCTCCACCACCACTGGACTGCGGTCTGGCGGCGGGCGTGGTCTTGGCCCCAATGTCAACCTTCGGCCAGGGTCGCCTCGTGGGAGATTCTTACGCGCGAAGAGTAGCCTCAAGAATAGATTCGAAAAGATCATCGTTTCTGCCCCCCCTTTCAGGGGTAGCTACCCCGATATGTTTATAGAGACCATGTAAAAAAATTCCTAGCATTCATTTCCTCAATCAAAATCAAAACTATTGCAGTGAATGATATAGTCGATGACAGCAACTGAAAAGTGAAGCTTAAGCCATTCAAATTGTTGTAATACCTACCTAAGAATGAAGACTGATGGTAATAGAGAAATTTTAGGAAGTGCAGGAGAAAGAGGAAGTCTTCAAACACAATCACTATGATAAGACATCTATAAAAAGAGATTGTGAGAAAGAATAGAAATACGAGAACCGATAAAGATTCGCTAATTTGAGGTCGCGTCAAAGCACCGCCAGGGTTGTTGACCATTAAGGGTCATCGCCGACAATTGACAATCATTTTTCTGGATGACATTGGCGCCGTGGAATTTTTCACCATTTCCACCGCCCCTTCAATGTTTACGTTATTTATTTCATGTAACGCCAAACGCGACATTATAACCGGTATCGATAGCTTTTGACACTGATTCGATCAATGAAGTTCTCAGGGTAAAAATGGAATTTCCCGAATGAAAAATAGCCAATACACAAGGATAGGAAATCAATTGGCAGCGACCCTTTATAAAGCTTTCCCTCGAAGGTTCATTATTACGATATTCATTTGCGCTTCGATAAGGATGGATAATTAATTGATCCTTTGAATCAGGCTTGAGACAAGGTGGCCCTTCCAAGGTTATTTCTTTGCTAAACGAGGGAAAAAAGATGGCTATATAGTGTGATATATATTGTCCCCCTTGAAAGAGTCGCTCCAAGTGGACAGCGTCTGAACACGCGACCTCGCGCCTAACTCGTCAAAACGAAAAGACTGCTATTTGACAGACCAGGTGGACTGCCCAACACGGCTACTTAATACCACCTGGAGTTCCGAAGAAGGGTAGGTATATTTCCTTGAAATTGAGCTTCGCACGGCAATGAAAAAAGTGCCTCTACCACACTAGCATAGCGGATAGTCCAACGGAACTCACGGGTTTATGGCAACTTTCTCATATTTGCGGGAGACCAATGGATTTCGTTGAATTCCTTTCGATTTAAAGCTATGCCGAAAATATCACGATTGGATTTGGAAAGTTATCCTGACATGATATTAATAAATATTAGGATCCATACTGCCATCTTCTCAATTGACTAGCTGGGGAAAAAAAACAACCACGAAGCAAATAACCACTAAGTATAGAACTTGTTAGCTAAATGAGAAATCTTGAGGGAGGAAAAAAGGGAAAAATGTTTACCGCAGAGGAATAAATCTGAATGACGCGATGATAGTGATTGGGGAGTTGACTGAACTGCTTGATAAGATAATGAGGAAAACGTAGGCTGCAGTAGAGAAGATTGGAATAAAGATGATTGTAGAGGAATGCTAGATAAACGTGGAAGGGAAAAAATTAAACGGGCTTTATTGTTTTTCTCAAACGAGATTGCTATTGACAGCGTGCTGACTGCGCGAGCAGTGGAGGCTGACATCGAGCTAGGGAGACAGACAAACGGGGAAGGAAAAGGAGATAACTGTGTTCGTGATAGCGCCCAACAGAGACTGCTAATTGCGGAACAGGGACGATGTAATCCGAGAATGGAAAATGACGCCTAAATAGCGTGGACCGTTCATTTAAAGCAACAAATTTATGAAATAATATGCAGAAATCTTACGTGCACACGGTGTATAACAGCCGAACGGACATCCTATAATTCATCTCATAAATTCTTCAAGAAAGAATTAAATCCTATACATCGCTTGAAGTACACAGTCTTCGTCCCATCTAAACATCATATTCCATCCCATTTTCAGTTCACCCAACATAGCCACCCCTTACAATTTTCAGTGCATGATTCACCCACATTTCCTGCCGTCATAATACTAACGGAATATATTGCATTCCCATAATTTCAAAGTTCGAACTTAGATCGCAATCACACACCTGGAGGGAATCTTTCGGAGAACAAGGAACAGGAAATAGCACAGGAAGGACCTAAAAAGGGGCGGGAGCGGCAGGTGACGACATCCATGGAGTTCAGGGACAAAAAAGGCTGCCCCTGCTTCAAACCTGCTTCCCACACTCCTCGGATTCAGTCAATGCGTGCTAACGGCAATGCACAAATGTGGACTAGCCACGTGCTGAGCCGGCTGCCGGCCCACAACGGGGGACCTCTGACAAAACCAACCGCCTCGCCAATTCCATAAGATTAGACGCTGATTTGGAACTACGGCATTAGGCATGCTAAAGGGGTTTCAGCGGTAATACAGATGATCAATAACATGTTTTTATCATGAAAATACATCCTACCCATGTGGAATTCTTCGAAAATGATAATCTGTCAAGAAATATTCCACCAGTTTGAGTCTAATAAGACTAATTGTCATTCAAGTGATGAATTTATAGTTTTTTATAGTGCTTACACTATATGAACTGTAAAAGCGTAATCAAATAGTGACTACGACTAAAGGAATTACTATGACCAGATTTTACTCTTACAACGATTTGCTATGCCAGAGAGGAGAATCCTCCTCGGCTATGCGTATCTTACCAGAATTTTTCGAAGGTGCTACTTTACTCTCATTTTTATCTTCAATTCTAATAAAAATCTGAATTAGAGATTCTATAAAAACTTGGGTTTAAGTGAGTGGTGCTCGAGCAGTACCTAAAGCATACGGCATGAAGGATTTAATTGTTCATGAACAGACGGTTACGTTAGAGTATAATGAAATTTTCACGAAAGCAAAAGCAACGTCTTTTGTAGGAGGAATTACACGAGAGTCGAGGAATTCTTTACTAACATTTACAGCCATTGAAAACGAGAAAGAAAAGCGACATCATTATCATAAGCGAAAAACTTAACAATGCAATTCGACAAAAGGGACACGACAGCGGAGGAACTTTCCACGACGTCAATTGAACAGTTCTCCGCACTAGTCATTCCCATTTCACTCACCGAAGAGCAATTTTCGTTCCCCACCCAGCTCTTCCACTCCCCACCCAGCGAACTGTTCTAATTGTGTAAATTAGCAAAAGGCCGAAGAAGAAACCTTCCACTCCCATGCCGGAAGCATGGCAGACGAGAAAATCTAACTCTTAAATTTTTTACGTCATCCTATCTGGCGCCGAGCAAGACGATCAAATGTCAAGAATATGACAGAAAAAGTGAATACTATTGAGGTTAGAGAACGATTTTTTCCGAGATAATCGAAATTTAGTAATGGAAAGCATTTGAGTCGTGCTATGAGCGACATGAATTGCGAAGAGAAGAGTGGAATCCTGAAACTATTTTGTTAAATCGACCGCGAAGTCAAGTCATTGAGGACGCCATTTATTAACATTTTTCGAAGAACTCGGAAAACTTAAGATTGGTGACAGACAAAATGAAAAATGTGCCTGCGGAGAAGGAATCCCAAGTTATTTACTTTTCTTAATCTACCCTTCACCTACTCATTTTCCATATTTACATGCCCAGCATGGTGAAACAAAGGAATCCATTCTCTGCAAATTGAAGAGGTAATGCAGTAAGTATATTATTTTTTAATTTTCATAAAAACGAGCATAACTCTGCTGCTTCAGCTGCTCTTATTTAAGTTATGTTTACATTAAGATAAGAAGAACCAGTGAAAGTGTTTTAGACACGAAAGAAATATCCATATCACTACATAAATCACTGGCGGTGTAATTTAATTTGCATATGCTCGTGCGACCCTGGAGGAATGTCTTTCACGAGAACCGCCAGACTTGGAAAGGGGTTTTCGAGTGAAGGTGAGGAGAGGGTAGATTTTTCATCCCCGCGGGGGATGTGGAGGGTGCAGAGGGGGTGCGGCACCTGTTGCAATCCCGAGGGGAGGAGAGTCTAAGAGAGGGCAATCACGCGAATTCACGAGCGGAGAGTAACGTCGGGCGTTCGTGAGAGGGCGGGGAAAGGAGGAGCAGCTGGGAACTCTCCACATAGAAGGGTAAAAAAAAACTGACGCGCAAAAACAGAATGCATCCAGAATGTCGCCAGGAAAGTAAACAAATACGTGAAGACCAGCAATACACATCCCACACTATCGGTGACTAATGAACGAAAAAATAATACGCCAACATGGTCAATAGCTTCTGCCCTTATCTTGACCCTTATTCGCTCGAGGAGCCAATCTAGGACCCTGTGTTCAATCCTGGACAAATTTTTATAATATAAGTTGAGTTAGATTCTCTCTTACACCTGAGATAATTTTTTATCAAATAAAATGTTTAAAGAAACTACTCCTCCAACATTAGTTAGTGTTCCATATGCACAAAAAATTTATCCCTCCCTCCAAATGACGCGTTCTTGAATCGGGCTGGAACATTGTGAGAGTAGAAACTTAAATTACCGTGAGAGGGTAATAATCAACAAGTCCTTTTCAGCTGAATCCATATATCCCTTTGTTTTGCCGGGCGAGGACTTTTCCCTACCGCCACCGAGTCCATCAATGACTTTTTCAGCGATAACAGCTTTTAGTAATTTTCATGCTAACCGCACAAATGTCACTCCAGTCATCATTTCAGTATACTGAACCACAGTGAATAAGTTTTGGATCAAATTCAACGGTAAATATCATGAACCTCGCTGTCAGTATCGGCACAAGAACTTCCCGCCGCGCCGGCATTGGCGCGCAAGGAGCACTCTTCTCTCTCTCAAACTCCGTATCTCCCAAGGCAGTCGCCACAATGGACCACTTCATCCTCCGCGTGGGCCCCTCCCTCCCCACAGCGCCCCCCCAAGGCGGGCGGCGCCTTTCCCACGGTCCTCTGAAGCTCCCCCCTCACTAACAGCGAGATTGAAGCGAAAGGGGTGACTCAGGGAGAGAGCACGCCGCGTGGGAAGGGACATTAATTCATGAACTCAAAAGAGCAGGGGAAAGAAAAGAGGCAAATGAGACGGAGAGAAAGAGAGACGAGTGACGGCGAAGAGACGCCGAGAGACGATTGTGTGAGAACGCAGACTCCGTCGTCTCCTCGCCACGAGATCGTGAGTCTTGAGCGCGCGCGCTATCGCGGGATCATTCCAAGAGCCAGAGAGGAAAACTTAGTCAGATTCGCACGAGAGAGGAAGCGCAAACACTTACCAAGAAAATGTTTAAGAGCGTGCAGGCTATTAAGCTACCTAAGAGCAGTTTCTCCTGGCTGTGGGATTTACTAGCTCGAATCCGATTCGGTACCTCAACTATCAAGAAGACACTGGCAGCGATATGAAATTTATTGGCCTAGAAGCGTATGGAGGAGAATGGAGAAGGTAAAGTGGACGGAGATGAGGAGGAAGGACTAAGTACTAGTGGGTGAAGAGAGGCAGCTTCTAGATGAGGTACGGAGGAGACAGAAGGTATAGATGGAGTATGAGTGGAGAGGGGATGTTGAAAACAGTGTTCGAGGGCAGAATAATTGGTAAACGAGGAAGAAAATATAATTTTTAGATAGAATTAAAGGGAGTAGGGCTTACAGTGAATTGAAGAGGAAAGTTCACTTAGGGAGTGCAGATTGCCGCCATAAATCATAAATACCCCATGAAAACCTACCATAATCAGTAGAATACTTCTATTATAGTAATGGGTGCGATTCATACATCAGATAGCCTTCGATAGCATTCGAATCAAAAGTTATTCGGTGATAATTTACGCTGAATGCGGTTCTTAATGACAGATTTGACTCGATATAATTAAATTAATTTTAAAGGCACAGTTTCAGAATTTACACTATTTAGCCAAAGACAATTTACTTTATATTTTAAAAAAGCAAATTTTTCGATTTCGGCGGAAAAACGGAGAAAGACACGCTTATCTGCGCACCCGGCTCACCGATCCGTTAGCTAACAAATTTGACTTTCACGCCGCTGATCTGAAGGGAATGTTAGTTTACCCGTTGATCACCACGCACTCAAAACCTAACAATATAAATTCAGTTTCCGCAAAACGTTCCTCCATTTCAAGGTTCTCACCCAGATATTCACGCTTCTTTGGGCTGCAGTATCATCGCCAAGAGCGGGCTTCAACGACATGGAACAGGGTACGAGCCGTCGCCCATAACAGTCTTCTACATAAAAGGCGGCTCAGAAATAGACTGCCGAGACGGGTTTTCGATCACGTACGCTTTGATCAATCACTGACCACCATTTATCATGCGTGATTGGAAAATCACTGCCGTGGAAGTGAATGGAGCCGGCTGGAAAGGACAACGAGGATGTCGGGACGTACAGAGAAGAACAAGAGGACAGGAATAGAACCGAATTGAACGCAAGGATAGGAGGAGAGGAGGGTATGCCCTTTGACCCAACATGCGCCCGACAAAAGGATCCTGCGGCTCACCGAGATTTTTTATGTTTTGTACAGTGACGAACAACAGCGCAGCAACGAGTAACACGGATCGTAATATATGAACTGATGCTGACTGAGTATCAAGAGAGTTGAATATCCTATATTAAGCCGCGAAGGTTGTAAACAAAGCTTTACTGTTTTTCCCATCAGCATCTCGGAACTCTGACAGTTATAAACTATAGCCCTAAACATCTGCCAGTGAATTTTGTAAAAGATATTTCAAATTAATAAGTAACCAATCCGCAAACCCCCAGAGCCAAATGCTAAGTCTCGGTGCGAAACTTCCCCATTCAGTACAGCAGGACATTAGATACACCAATGACTACATGTGTATGTAAGAAAACCACTTCCATACGCCGACTAAACTTATTCGATCGTCGAAATTTATAACTTCGAGGAATTGGGAAGAACAAATAGACTTAGACAAATCTTGGACTTTGAGCCGAAGATCAATTCAATAGATTTCCCCTATAGGCAAATTTTGCATTAGGTACGATGAGACTGTTTCCAAGGACTGTACCGTCCCACATTGAATTTCCATCTTCAGTCCGGAGATCAAGTGGAATGATCCTTGAAAGGAGTATACAAGGACAGGAAAGAAGAAATATCGAGCAACAAACTAAAGCCGCAGATGTGAAGGATATACACGTGGGCTCTCCGTATATGTTCGCATCATTAAAGAGCATCAAAAATTGCCATGTGATATGGAACAATGCTAGACGAAAAGGAAGTCTTGAGGGAATCAGGAGACAGGAGTATCCCCAATAACTTCGACAATCAGCCGATGCGAACTGATGCGTAAGAAATTCAACGCATAGAGCAACACGGGCACCGAATGAGATTAGCGGATATTAGCACAGCCTGCAACCGGGATAAAGCAAGAGCCGACACATGACAGATGTTTGGGGGTAATTGGAGATCGCGCGGCTAATCTGAGGCGGGAAAGGAGTGCGTAATGAGAGAGCTCTGCGAGGCGTGACTCGCGCGACACGGCCAACGGCGCGCAGCTGCCCAGCGGAGATATCGGGAGGGGGGGGGGGGGAGGAGGATCCGTGTGTTAGCAGAGTGGGCCGGCCAGATTGATGGACCCTGTGGGGTGGGAAGGAGAAAGTTGGAAAGGGAGTACCTTCAGACGACTGGAATGTCTAACTACCAGCAGAAACCCTCAATAGACCACCGCGTCTCACAGAGTAGATATTTAAAAATTATATAAAACCGAATATAATCCAAAATTTGGGTAACTCCGATTTCAACTTACTAACAAAACAAGCTATTTAAAGAAAGCAAAGGATTTTATTTTTGAATAATAAGTTAAGTCTCATCGCTCATGTCGCGCAATGCACCATTCACTTATTTTTACGATTTCCTTCTAATGTGGGACATTTTAAGATGAGTCGTAGAAGTCTAAAAAGGTCATAAATGGAACATTTTCCATTTCACCGTCGACTCATGACATTGCATTTCACTGATAAATTTTGAGTAAAACCCACCGCCCGTCGATTGACCACTAATGCTGTTCTCTCCGTTAAAAAACTCCCACTTAACAAAGATTCCCAAAATAAAAATATCACTAGAACTATACGATGTAAAAAGTGGAAAAAAGAATGCACACGCAAATAATATGTTGAGACGTACAAAAAATGTTCAATACAACACGTCGAGAACGAAAGGTAAGGTAAGGTTGATTTCACAGTATATTTCCGATTTCGAAATGTGTTCTAATTTACATGTAAGAGGAGAGGGATAGGAACATCAGCTTCGGCGGGTGGGGGAGGAGCAGGTGAGTCGCCTATCAGGCAGGTGGAGGGAAAATGTGATCAATCAGAAATCTACACACTAAACTCTAAGTTACACCGTATCGGGTTAGCTGCCAACTGCATGTGAGATCAAGGAACAGACGAAAGCATGGGTATCGGATACCGAGATATCAAATATGTTTTGCATCAAGACGAGAAAAGGGAGACATTGGCAAATCTGGGAGCTGGATAGGAGAACAAAAAATTGAATATTTGATGACTCACTAGCGCGTGCAGCGCCACGGGTGGAAAGAGACGCACTATTGACACTCGAGACGCGGAGCGCGAAACTAAAAAAGATGTTACGGGAATGAGGACACATCGGAAAAAATCAAGATTGGAGACTCAGAAATAGACTTATCTTCAGTAACAAGAGAAGCAGCATCTAACCTGTCAAATTCTGCCGACGACTGAAATAATATATCATTAGGAGAACCTCAACTCCTCCGTATTAGTTGCAATCTTTCCTGAGAATATATAATACAGAAAAAATCGATGGTGATATTATAAAAGTATTTCACACCCCTAAACATGCTGGAAGCCCTTACCAGCCCCTTGAAATACAATCCATATCGCTTTCAAAGAAATAGGCAATACAATTACCACTGATGGAAAGGAATTTGGCGAATTTTAATTGGAATTTTTTAGTACAATATTAACTGGGTTTAAAAGAAATTAGCGACCTGAAGAATTAAAAAATAAGTTATTTCTCCCATTCCGGCACTGTATATTTTCTGCATTGAACTGTACACTGTGTAAGCTCTGTATATGGCCAAGAAAGTATATACCCAGGACGAGACGGACTGAGTCAAAGCAAAAGGAATTTGACGTGGGAATGCCTTTGAGAGGAGACTCGCGAAACATGCGCGTCTATGACTTGCATCAAGCCGGCGAGGAGGGCGTCACCTTGCGGCCCCACGAGTGACGTCAATGAACGGCGTCGCACTAAAAGAGGAGAGCGCGGAGAACGACGCTCCCGCGCGCGCAGACCGCAACACACGACCCTCCTCCCCCTCTTTTTGAAAGGCGACGCCCCGCGCTCTGAAGAAACGCGAAGACAACGTCAAAGATCCATCAAGAGGAGATGCCCTCGTGTCATCGATCGGAGAAAGCATGACAATATCGTCATCCAACTCCCCCGTGAGACAATCGCAACTCCCGCCAACACTTGTGTCTCCTATCCATTCTATTTCCCTGCTTATAAAATACAGCACACACCGTAGGACTAATAATCTGAGAGCCCCCGGTTCGAATCCCAAAATGAAGCCTACGGACACAATCCTCTTAGTATGTGGTGGCTCATGGGTCGGAGTAGAGCGCCCCTGAACTGAATGTGCGAGTCACGCGCATGTGGCTTATTCTGGGTCGAGCTCTACCCCTAACCATACCAACCTCCGGGTTGAATCGCCGAGTGAGTGAAAGAATACACTTACAAAGGGGTAGCCCTCTAACGTCGACAAATATCTACAAAAACATTTTTCATTTCAATCAAAATCGCATTTCAAACAAAACAAAATTTGTTTTCCATCTGCATCCATAATTCATGTGCGTAGTGTAAACGGATCCTCCGCAGCTCAAGTACACAACAAATGTTAAGCCCAGAAGAAAACCGCTCTCAACCACTGTTTGGAGTAGCGTCCACAAACATTGGTGGAAGATGGGTGAGTAGCAACAAACAGAGGAATGGAATCTGAACCTCACGCTACGCTGTCTGGATGCAACGATAAAGGTGTTGTTGAGAACACAAACATCTTTCCGAATGCTTCCACGCAGGACACCCGGTTCGTAACCCGTAAATGTCATTCTGAGAGGATCGTAAATTGCAGTCTAGGGCCTTCACGCTTGAAAATAGAAAACCTATTTTACCACATTCCACCTTTAGTGAAAAATCAGTAGTATAGATTCTCTCGGCAAAAAGTTTCAAGCGACTAATTCCTGAGTAATGCTGTTGGGTACGGGGGTAAAAGAGTGGAGGGGAATAGGATTTATAGATAAATGAAATAGAGCAGGTCTTATTAAAGACTAAGGAGGTAAGTTAAATGAGGGAGGAGGGAGAAAATTGAGTTAACCGTAAAATGACAAATACAATCCAACCACACAAACTAAATATTCACATACAATTTCGTAGGAGTGCCGTATTGGAGAAAATAACCAACAAACTAAACTTCATTAGAGGTATCCCACATGAACTTTCTTAACTTCACTTCTAAATGTTAAATAGGTTAGTTAGAATTTTTAATTTGCTATTTTCTCCATTGTGAAATTAATATTGATTCTTTACCATTTTTGTATTTATTGTATCTATAATCTTTCGACAAAATTATCCTTGAAAATGGATAATAAATTGAATACACGTCGGCAAATTTGCGTCTACTGAATGACAAACGTCAACAATTCATATAAAAATTTAGACAATAATTCAACAACAAAAATATAAAAACCTACTTAAAGCGGCGTTCTGTTATATAAATAGGCATGAAAAGTTAAATAAGTTTCATTATTCAATACATGGTATAAAACGTATACAAAGTTCAAGAGCAGCTAATGATATTGGCACCCGAGTTTACTCGAGAAATGTTCTCCTAGCGCAGTGGCAAGGACGTGATCATAGCGTTGAATGGTCGACCGACCTGGAATTCCCATCAATCAACGGGAGTGGGTCGACTCACGTGGAATTCGCATCCGGCTACGATCCCAACTTGAATCCAAGCAGCTTTCGAGAGAGGGGTGTATATGAGTGTGCAATGTCGGGGTGTAAGGGGAAGAAGAGGAGGTGGGTGGGGGAGGGAGTCTTGCCAAATGGACGAAGCACGCCACTTGGCGAGGGGAGACATTTCGGAAAAGCAAAAGGAGGAGGGGGTGAAAGGGGAGAGGAGGAAAGGTAGGTAACGTCATACTCGCAGAGAAACCAATAACTGCATTTAATTTATGAAAACTTAAAATCGCGCTCCCCTAATTTCACTTCATTAGCTGTCACCAAAAGAAGTGGGCTTACCCAGTTATAGTTTGTGGACATTTTTTTTAATATTGGGAAAATGTGCACAAGAAAAATTTTCAATGAAAAGAATATGAAAATAAATTTACCACTAAAAAGTGCTGTACTAACGGCAACGATCATGATAAGAATATAATGCGCTACAAGTGAACATTTAGGTAATGAAAACTGAAGGTAAAACAAAGCTATATGACAATGGCGCAAGAACGGGCCCAGGGAGGTTTCGGGTAAAACTTGAAACAATCGCGTTACATTACCAGCATTATGCATGCATACCTCACCTATATTTTATGCATTGAAATATGTATCACATGAATGCTTTATTTTCTTTTAACGCAATATAGGAAACCAATTTGAACAGGTAGAAAGACAGCGGATGCCTGAAATTATTAGTGCTTATCCTTGAGGTAATCTATAGATTCTAAATAGCATTCACCCTTCCTGCATTTGTATTATGAAAAAAGCAGCAACTTAATTCTAATTTCTTAATTCTCTGATTATTTATTCCCCGAAAATCATAAATTTCTCCGATGATACAGAGATATTTTTCATTTTTGTTTTCGGATCCCAAGGAATGTTGACGCAGATGAAGGGGGGAGTTTTAGAACTGTTTAATCCCTCAAAATACTTCAGATTCAAGATAATTGTTGCCATCAAAAAAGCGATAGCACTCAGTAAAGCGTAGCAGAGGAGGAGGATGGGGAGGAGTGTTAGGTGATAGAGACGGGGCACGATACCCAGATGAGGGCGTCGACAGGTTGACGGTGACGTCACAAAGGTGATGTGTGAGGAGGGGGGTGTGGGCAAGGTAGTGAAGCCAGAGATGTGAGAGAGACCCCCGCATCCACCGCGCAGCGAACCAGCGGTACTTTACGATGAGTGGCCACAACAAGGAAGCAGGGAAGAGTCTTGAGAAGACCTCGGGAGTCATACGAGAGCATTGAGACACCGAACAACAACAGCTAACTGGGTGCAACAGTCAATCTTCTCAATCAGAAAACTGTTCCTCTGGAGGAACAGAAAATTAAGAGTAAGGCATTGATTGAAATTAACTGAAAAAAACCTCTTCCCAACACTCGTGATATACACCAAGCCTTTAAAACAAGGCGCAAAAAGCTCTTCGGAATCGCAACATAATAAAAAAATTTGAAAGAATTCAAAAACCGGTTTCTACTTTAAGGCCAATCAAGAGATTTTTCATTCATCCAACTCTTTACTGTGAATCCGACAAATTACGATCTTTAAACTGCCATCTACCTCGCAAGAACGTAATCTGATCAATCTCAATTACAACGGAACCTGTTACACGGTTGTCCGAGTGTGAAAGGGAATACGGAAAAAACATACGTAACTGCGTGAGGCGGCCAACCATGTGCTTAAGAGGCAAAAACACTAGCTACACAACGGGAAAATTTTCAAATTCAGGAACTGATCTGATTGACCTCGCTGATCAGGAAAATAATTAACATGATCCTCTAGCAAATCGGTTACTCAAACGTATAATCTAAAAATTCCATCAAACTCTTTCGACCGTTTTTGCTATGGTACGTATGGATTTATAATCCATCATGTTAGCTTGACACTGCCATAGCGCATTAAATTCCTAAGATCATCGTCTTCAAATACATTAATACCGTAAATTTCACATCTCATTAACATAACTATTGAATTCATTTAGGCACGAAATCTCGAAATATATATGCATTTACGGTCGACACGATGGGGTGCTAGTTGCCAAGGGCGACAGATAAGATGGGAGGAGACAGCAATCAGAGACTTTGGCGTAATTCAAACAGTTTTCCTCGCGATGATGGCCGGGTCACTCGAGATAACGTAGAGCCTCCCTGATCACATAATTACTTCAAATACACCACCGAGAAAAAAATTGACGCAGAGATTGATGATTTACAGATAAAAGAGTACTCTCAAGTGAACAAATAAAGATTGTGGAGGCGGATACACTCGGATAGACGCGAGGGGAAGGGGAGGCGCGACACATTTGTCTGGACGAGTGACGATAGAGTGCGAGGGAGGGAGTTCGGAGACACCAGAGATAAGAGGGGGGTGAAACGGGAGATGGGGTGCGGTCGGCTGCAGGGGGTGGCAGGACACAGTGAAGCAAGATACTGAGTGCCCAAAGGGAAACAACGACAGAGATGGTGTATCTGAAGATAGAAGTTTACCACACGCTGATGACCGCGTGCACGTTCACTTAAAAAAGTCTGTCAACATTCGATCTATAAAAATATAATAATCGATTTTTCAAAAAGAACTGAAAAAGGCTCTCCGAGGGATATTATATTTATATTTAACCTATACCTAAAGTAATATTAATCCAATTAAGTCAAATAGATTTAACTTAAAAATTTCTCTAAGCTCTGGGCGGGAGTTTTATCCCCCAAATCCCCCCCCCCCTCGCAGCGCCACTGAGGAGCCCTATGCCTGTTTATGTGGTACCAACAGGTTAACTACATGCAATGCTCAATTTATGTAAGGATATTCCATTATATATGAAAACATTATAACAAGAACTTAACACTATTTAACGCACAACTACTGTTAATAAAAGAAAAATATTAACGAAACATATTCTCAATGAAATGTTTAAAAAGATATTAACCATTTTATAGCTAAGTTGTACAAAATTTCGCCTCTAAATTGGTATAGTAGTTTATAATAATATACAGGTCCCACGAACAAAACTTTCAGCACGTTTTAAACTTTTATCCTTAAAAAAGAATCCAAGAAGAAGCAGAGGATGACATTAATCGGTCACAATTCGACTCATTGATTCAGTTGCCGATTACGTCCAGCACGTACTCAACATTGACCTCCAGTCAATAGGTCGAGCCACAGTCCAAATTAGCTGTAGGGAAAGGGTGAGTTGGAGAGAAGAGACGGACGCATCGGCTGAAGGGAAGACAGAGCTTGAGACAGGTGTGCAGAGCAGGGATTTACAGAACCATTCAAGTTGAACCGCCGAGGCCGAATGAACAATACGTCCACTCTACCCTCTGGGAAGATTTCAAAATGAACGGTAGGAGACAGGCATGCGGTGTCGTCAGAATGGTTTTTTTTGGCAGATCCCAGCGGTTGTTCAAGTCCTTTGTACGAATTTTCATGATGTGCGGAGAAAAAATAGTGGCGTAATCCCCTATTCCTAGTCACTCTTGTGGCGTAATCCCCTATTCCGCACATAAGAACAAAGTTATGTCACACAATCTACGCCTCTTTCACAACTTGCCAAAGAATTACAATGGGTCATTATTTCTTTAAATGTCAACTGCAATTAACAATAGAAAACTTCAACAAAATCATCATTCCCATCGAAGGCTGCTTAATGACTGCAGGAATGGAATTTCAACGCCCATGTCCAACTAGTATCTTTTTCTTTAGCGTCTGATAGAAAAAGTCAGTTCCTCATAGTACAACCGAGTTAAAAAAGCGTAAAACTGAAATCCAAGACTGGAACAAAAGAAAGATCACCCACCAGGAAGATTTTCCAGAAAACAAATGAATCACCAATAACGAATGGAATACATATGCTTCGACGGGTATTTGTAGTCGGATGTTACCGAAGCTAGATGGGAAGCCAGTTACAGGAATTACTACGGATGGGACACTTGGGAGCCGTCTAACACAAGAGGCCCACCCATCCCTTTCAATTCCAAATGCCGCCATGAATTATTACAATTAAATTCCAACACCCGGGAGAAGATTGCCCACCAAGGCCGACTTTCTCTCGTCACAGTGCGCTTCCAACGATTAAAGAGGAGACACGCTGCTTGTCTTCATTGGCGGCGATGCCAATGGTAGGAACACACGAATCTGCCCAATAGTAATTCAAGAGGCATGCTACTAAGATCACGACCTAGAACGGGTTAGGTGAGGCGAAGTACAAGTGAAAAGGATTGCTTCCATGGAATCGTGGATCTTTCGAGCAACCAGATCGTGCAACACATGGGCGTAACTACCAAATACAATGCTAACTATAAACGCTTAACAATGAATTCGAAAACTAGTTAAGATATTCGATCGCAAAGAACAAAATTCACTTATTTCAAGCATAAATGTAGGATTCATTCTAATTGATACCTAATATAATAAAGCAAATGTAGGATTCATTCTAATTGATACTTAATATAATAAAGCTTGAGGTCGCAGCTATGAGAAATATAGTGACAATTAAAGTTTCTAAGCGGGAAGCAATGTCTGCAATATTCAGCCGTACGAGAGACCAAAAGCTACTAAAATAGTTGGTATTTCCGAAGCAGCATTGTGATAAATTGTATTTTTGTAGTAATAAAATGGATTTATTATTCTTACCACGCATACATGACTCCTATCATGAGTTACCTACACCCTTATCACTAAGTTTGACTTTTCCCTATAGTTTAAAATTTTGGTATTGTATATTATATAAAGTACAGTATATTATAATTTAACAGTTCGGGATCCATTGGCTCACAACGGTAAGAATGACTACAGTTAAGTAGGTTAAGATTACGGAAATTCTGAAAATAAATTAAATACTGAAATAAAATATCTAGAAGCAACAGAGAATTCATGAAACTGGCCATCTGACAAGGTCCTCCTCAGCCCCACACAGTGAAGTACAAAAGTTTTCAAAGGGAACCTAAAAAATGGCAATAAATAAACGAAACCTATTCCTATCGTAAACTAAGGTGACGCAATCATAGCGAGCATTCCAAAGAATCCTAAAATTATTCACGACGATACTCTATGACTTAATAATGGAGTAAAAAAATTGATTGCCGAACAATAATGCTGTACTTTAACAGCAACGTTACTTCACTCAGTAATGGTTACTGACAACTGAATAGAAAATTCAAAGCAAGCCCGTAATCCTCTAAGACAAATGGTACTTGCGAAAACGTTCTGACGCAACAAGACAACGCAAAACATACATGTAAAGATAATTAGAATAGTTAAATTCGCGGTAAGTTTAGTTACCAATTATTCCGGAATGCTGCGATAATTAATAGAGCCTTAGTGTACCGCTGAAATATTTTCACTTTCTCGAATTGAAGTGAGTTTTCAAATATTCAAAAGGATATTCCATCTCGCAAAAAGTTCATAATTTCACAAATTCTTTAGTAGGTATATGATTCGGCGCGAAATATAACAACTTCAAGAACTACCCAGTTTGCAACAACACCACGTAATCATTCTCAGTAATGTTAACACGGATTTGCAAGATAAGTGAAATAGAAGCAAGCTGTGATACCGAATACACCTCGAGAATTTCCTATGAAGGTTATGGCACGTATCTCATCGCTTAGAAGAATATCAGCGTAATTAATCATCTCCCAAGCGTAAAATGCAAGCAAGGCAAAAAGTCACCAAGGGAAACGCAACCTAATCCTCCGCTAAAATCCAAGGAACAATGCTTATTATTCCTACTTTGGGCCAATCACAGCTTTTTCACACAAAAATAAAAACCCTGATAATCATGAGGAAAACTAAGTTTCGTTGCTGGCGTTGCTCAGCAAACCGATATAATTACCTCATTGAATAATCACCAAGTACTCAGTCCGAAGGTTAGTTAGTCGAGGTCAAGTTAGAGGTAGTCCTAGAAAAAAGCCACAGGTGAATATATTTCTCATTCTAGGTGTGGCGCGGTATACTCCTCTCCCTCGTCAACCTCACTCAACGAGCAATCTTGAGGGGGTCCGAAGACTAAATCCGTAAATGTAACCCAGACTAATCGCTAAAACGCTAAGCCCGCCATATCAGCCTCGTGAGATAGGCACGCTAACGCCAAATTCACGTAGAGGCTAAATGAATGGAACGTGCGGAACCTCACGCTCCATCGAATCCTCCTCCATGTGAATCCAGCTTCATGGAACGCATCACTCCTGATGGACCACCGTAACTTTCTTATCGAAATGGGCAATAATCAGAAAAAAATTAATACGATGATCTTGAAATTTTCGAGGTAAATACAGGAGTCAAAAGTTAACCGTATATTAAATATTATAATATCACAGCGATTCGAGCCCAAGGATGGTTAAAATAGTCGAGGGTAGAACTCTCCCTTAACTAAGGCAAAGGCGTGTAATTTCGGCCATTGAGGGTATGGGGGTGTCCGAGGGCTGCACTTTGACTTTAATCCCTATATCAGCAGTTAAGTGTACCCACTAAGCTAAGAATCGCCTTCAAAATTATCTCTGAAAGTACACGAGGCGAAATTTCCTTATTTCTAACACAGGCAAATGTTTACAAGGATCATTTCCAAGAATATATCAAGATGGTACTACATAGTTTCATGATAGCCATACTGATCAATCACCTTTAGGAATGTACGCTATAAAAAAAATTCCGAACGCTATTATGCCTCGAAGTGACGAAACTAGGATTATGCTTGGAAGGGGGGGGGAAAGGGGACTGGGATGAGGACCCCTCTCCTCCCCCCAAAGCAACGGGGGTTCCGGGAAAATTTTTGAAAATGGCATTCTTGGAAATAGATTTTATATCATTTTGGCACTTTAAATTTAACTTAAGGCAGACGCTGTTATCACATTTTAAAACTAGACAACAGTTAAAAATTATTTTTTTTATTTCTCAGAGGCTTTGGGAGGGAACTATCCCCTAAGCCCCCCCCCCCCCCCAGTTAAGCCGCGAGTGCCTCATGCCGATAGAAAAAGTAGGCCCCGGTCGTGAGGCACTTGACGGTCAGAAACACTAGACAGAGCAGATGACTAGACGGACTGATGACAGGCAGAACAGAGAACAAAAGATTCGCCCGATATTCACGAAAGCTTTCCTACCCTCTCTCCCACCCACGCCCCCACTTCCCAAGGGTAGGGAATCTATGAACTGGAAGACCGCAACACACTCGCCCACAGACACCCTTTCTCAGGAGAGTCGCGCTTGCTAAGAACTCTCGATCGCCACGAGGTAGGCGAAGAAACCATAGTACCGACGAAAACAAACAGGACGTAAAGCGCAAAAAAACGAGCAATTTAAGAAGCGTCCCAGAATAGGATACAGTTGCAGAATGTTAAGGCACCCTGGGTGCATGAACGCTATAAAAACCCAAACGAGAGTCCATTTAGACAGTACTCGAAAGAAGGGGGCAATTGATATAAATAGCGATTACTTATCCTCATCGGTGCTTGTTCGTACCCGATATCTGCCCTTTTTAGCTGTACGCAATAGTGCGGTATTGACAAAACTTATGGCATTAAAATCAAGAAAGTTTAGAAGACAATATTATTCCGGTTACTTTTACAAACCTAGATTAAAGCGCCTAATTAATCAAGCCTTCACAACAACATAGATTTCGCAATATTTCGATTACGACTACATAACGTAATTACGCCGATTGAAGTATCTGCCTCATATATCGCCGTACAGTACACCATGATTTCTGACTCTATGATATGGCTTACTGAAGTACTTTCTTCTGCCAGTTAAAATGGTAATTCGAGTAGGTACTAAAAATTGTCCTTTGATTATTTCGAAAAGATACTCGTGCACGAAATCTGAACAGCACATCAGCAAGGACGACTTTCTGCTAAGAAATACATGTTAGTCTCACAACTAAAGAGCCTCTGCCATACTTATAGGAACACTGAAAGATTATTTCATCGGACCTCGAGGAAGGAAGTGGCAGAATTTTCGGGAGTGGGCGGGGCCCCAGCTAAAGCGGATGGGGGGGGGGAGAGATAGGAGTGACCGTGAACTTGGGAAAACGGCACTTTGGCGCGAAAGTAGGAAGGAGGCACGTTTGAATTCCAGCGGAGGCCATTTGACGATCACACGAATCACGCCCATTCACGACCTCACCGCCTCGTTTTCACGTGTCTCACGACTATCGCCATCGCGGATCCTGGTACGAGTAATGAAGCTCGGAAGTATTCGATTGAGGCTCTACAGATATTCCTCGGATCTTCAGCGAGTCAAAGAAAAGTTTCTCACAACGTTCCGGTGGGCGACCACACCGCCGACCCCACGTGTCGTCCACGGAAACGTCCGACGAAACAGGATTTCATGACCCGATGAATATCCCGGGAACACCACGATTCTTTTATGAAATAACAAAACGAAACGACAGAACTTCACTTCGTCATGCGCCTGGTTGCACATCTTAGGAAAGGCACTTTTTATACGATCATGGTGGCGTTGATGACGAACGCGGGAAGTACGACAATCCACGATGAGCAGATGAAGCGATGCAAACTCTAAAAGAAACTCGCCAAACTTCCTCCGATCGCGGCGATACATACACTTTTCCGCCGGGCACGAGACAGGTAATGATAGATCACACACACCACAAGCGCATGGGACGAAGCGGGTTTGGGAGTACGGAAGGAAATCCAAGCTCACTTCACACGGACATACAAAATCAATTGGATAAAGACTCACCGAGAGCCTTCATGTACTCGTCGAAGTTCTCGCTGGAGGTCATCTTGAACTTCTTTCCAAGGAAATCCATGGCTAATGTGGGTGGTTCGGAGCCGAAAACAGCGAAAGAAGCAGGAGCTGGGCGAAGCTGAGAGGACTTGCGGCAGCAGAGGACACCGGCGGAGTGAGGGCGCAAATGCCTTGCCGTAGGGATATATAGACTCCGCGTGGGGGAAGTGGAGAGGGGATGGAGGGGAGGGCATCGGGAGGGTGGGGCACAAAGGTTCTTGAGACGAGGAGGAGGAGGGGAGGACCGGTGAGCAATGTACGTGGAGGGGAGGAGAAGAGGAGCCTTTTTCGACTAGGAGGGGGGCGAGGGGAGGGGGATGAACTTGAAGAGCGTGGAATGAGAGGGAGAGTTTGAACAACGCCGCCAGCGACTATGCACAATGGTGGGAACGGGGAGGAATAGAGAGGGTATTCAACGAGCAGTTTAGACGAGATACTTATTGTTTGACAGGAATTTCTTGATGTACTAGTTATTACTATCATTCTATGTTTATGCTAGAATATTTTTTTTCGGGTAAACCGGATAAGGTGGTCCATTGTAAGAGACTGTGGTCCAAGTCACTCTTCGTCATCAGGTTATTTAACCTCATGCCATGGCACGGGTTGGACTTCGCAACGCTATTTACAATGGAACTGACGACCCCTATATATTTTTTTCCGTAAATCTATTGGGATCACACTGCACATTTCTAAGGCTTTTTAACATTTAAAAGGGTTAAACTTATTCAGTTTCATCGTCAAACACTAGGGTGTTCTTTTTTCTTAGGAGATTCAAGCCCATTCCTTACATTTTTAAGTAGCCTATTCGTTGAATTAGTTATTTGAAATAAGCTTTCGCTCTCCAAACACAGCTCCTCCGCTCAATATATTCCTCAATAAAAATATTTTCCTATCAGTAGTAGACCTAATGCAAAATCCTCCCTGTATCGCATATTGTTACTCATTCACGCTAAATAGGAATGCACCGAAGAATTTTAACAATAAGAAAAAATACTAAGAAAAATATGGAGTTGAAAAATCTTCTCTTGAAAAACGTCTTACGCCATGCTCATGAGTCAAATTAAGGAAAATTCAATTTCTCTATGAATAACTATGTAAATTATACTAAATGAGCACCATAATATATTCTATTCGCCAAAACAAACATTCACTGTGAAAAGGTAATTTAGGCCTAAGCTTTCGGGAAGACCAAAAGTATATAACCAGTAGTGAAGTAGAATAGGAAGATAGAGAGGGAATACTCTCTCTGATTTCAAGAGGAGTCAACGGTCTGGATCGGTGTCATAGGAGTTTGAAGTGATCAAAGGAGATTGTGTGCACAGGTGCGACATGCGATGGAAGGATGAGGTAGGAGAAACGAGTCATGCAAAATATGAACTGGATGAACGCAACGTACAGGAAGCAATTCTCCTTTACCAAAAACAGAAATCTAGAAAAATATTTCTGATATGCCAACTCCATCGAATCAAATGTATAGCGAAGTCCTTCAGGCTGTTAAATAAATGTGATCATTACATCTGGAGACATGATGGCCTGATGAAGACAATCGTCGAAGGACAAGTGGAAGGCAAGAATGGAAAAGGAAGACCCCGAACAAAATATATGGAACAAGTAAAGAAGGATGTGAAAGAGAAGAAATACGTAGGTGTGAAAGGATTAGCTGATAGGAGAACTGAGTGGAGAGCTGCGTCAAACCAATCCTAGGATTGTTGACCAGTGATGATGATAATTTATTGATCCCACCATGCACAAAGTGCATAACTGTGTCATCAAAAAAACTTTATAAAGAGAGAGAAGAAGAAAAAACATATGATTTGATAATCAAATATGATTTTATCTCTTAAGGAAAAAGTTTTATTCAGCAATACAGTATAATCAAATAGATATACAAACATATTTATGAGAACATAATCTTAATTTAGGTACCTATCAAAAAGTTTGAACAGAAACACATTAATGAAATTTACTGGTGTTTCGTAGATTACTCTCGAGTGTGAAGTGACATAATGGAGCGAGTGAGTTGCAATCGTTGTGACAGCTGTGGTCGGTTAAAGGGGTCATTGGCTGAGAGAAGGGAAACACCGGAAGCCACACGAGTTATCCGGGGTTATGCCGTTAAATACCTTCCTTCCGGAGAGTCTTAAAACTCCTACATGGCACACTCTGTAGAACAGAGCATATGCATGAGCAGATCATGAAATCACAATGCGCAGCAAAACGAACCGGATCCCGCGGCTGAATGATGATCACGCAAGGTGCGCGCATGGCATCTGAGGCAACCCAGCGGGCGCCGAATACGACGGGACGGGACTCAGTACCCTCGACCACATAATTTTGCGGTGGTTCAACCAGAACAACCACCACAAACGTGAGAAAAATAAAATAGAATGAGCAGAAGAAAAAGTAGTAAAGCATAAGCATGAAGTATTAATGGCCAATAACACATAATTCTATAGGTATGATATGCTGTTGTGAAAGAAATAGGGAATCGAATATCAATCTATTAGCTTCAGCAGTTGCAGCTTGTACCTTCTCATTTACATTGGTTTCATAGATCTTTCGTGATTTTAAAACGTCTCAACCTGTAAAACATTTCGTGGATTAATCGTCATTTTCTTTTATTAAGGCTTAAATATGTGTCCAATGAAACAGCTGCTTATGATTCTCATAACGTGTCACTAACTCAATTGCATACAGCTGCAATTTCAGAAAAAATGCATTGAGACGTTTCATAGGGGATTCACACCTCCCCAATAGGAAGTAGGTTAGAGTAATCGCTCTGGTGACCAAAACTAAGCGCTGGAGGGAGTTTTGTGAGTTTACAACGGAGGAGAGGCGATATACAGATGAGAGCTTGGTTTGGGAGAGCCCTAAAATGTAGGATATCATTCTAAAATTCAATAGTGAAAAGAGTTCAGGGCTGTCAGAAGTCAAGTTTAGAGTATAAATTACACAAGCAGCACATGTTTAAAAAATTATAGAAGCGTTGCGGTTCATTTAGTGTGTTAGGGGAGGGTGTGGGGCAATGGATAGGGTGTCTCCCACGCCCCTCGACCGGGCGCGGAGGGAGGGAGGGTTCATTCACGGAGAATCACGCGCCGTGAGCGGCAGACGGGAGAAAGTGGGAGAGGGGCGGGAGCAACAGATGCGAACCAACGCTCCACACACACGAGGTGGCGCTCACTTCTAACACGGACACTCGCCATGTCGCCGCCGGAATCACCATGTTACTGTCTTGAAAAAAAAAGCATGAAACCCGATTTTAAGGAGCTCTATCGTTTAAACGAGGAAATCAATTCCAATGCAACAAAAAGCATACGATAGAGAATTTATTTCTACGTTAGATCATTTACTTTTTAAAAAAATGCGCACCACAGTATTTCCTGTACGTGATTTTCTATAAAAAAAAGTACCCGTTTTTTGCGCGTAAAATCAAGTTTCCAAGCTTTGAGCGCTTGGTATTCCCGTAGTTTTCGTTCTAATAACTTGGAATTTTGATATAAGAAGCCATATAGTTCGGCTATAACACATGTTGGTAGTCCTTCCTCACGCAGTAACAGAGCGAAAATGCCACGGATGAGACAAGCTTTTCGATCAAGTTGACTAAGTCTACGTATCACTCCCGCTTGAGTTTACTTTTTTGGATAATCACCTTCAATACTTCGGCTAACATCTAAATATATCAACGACCTATAGAGTATATCTTAATTAATGCCATCATTTGCCTTTGATTCGATAAATTTCCCAGCTTCTCAAACCTCCAAAAAAATCGTTCAACCTGAGATTTCGCCAAATTTTAAACGAAAAGGGGGGAGATACAGCCAGAAATTAGGGGGTGGGTGGGGAATCTAGACATGGGAGATGGCAAGTTAGGCGTCTAGGGAACTTGCATGCACCATAGTTTTGTAATAATCACAAAGGATTAAAAGAAATAAGGCATGAAGGACTCCCACTCCATGTATGAAATACGTTTGCAAGCGGTTGTATATGTATTTCCTCCAATTTTTCAAAGAAGTTCTCGAGTAACAAGGACTTAGTAGTTTTGTTGCGGTTAAGTAAAGATCTTGTCAAATTATCGGTGGGGGAGTATCGTTCAGGGATAAAAATAAATTCCTATACCTATATCTGCGATAAAATATCTCCTATTTAATCGTTTCTATCGAACCTGGTAGTATTGCGAGATTCTAAGATGATTTCTCCACGTAGCTGAGAAAGATATCTGTTCTTGATCCGTCTAAGGCTACCACGTAGCCTCCGAGTCTCTACCAGCTCCCAACCTAACTTATATGATAGCTATGAAACACTTTCAGTTCGCTCGTTCAGCAGTTTTTGAAGAATCGCGTACCTTTCATTTGTTTTCATTTTATTTATTTGATGGAGCAAACCTTTCTACGCCAAGTCCCACATGCTTGCCAGGTATTCAAAGTGCGGCCTCACGATTACGAAGTAAAATCTTTCCTTCACTTTTTCGCCCAAGAACCATCCCACAACACGCTTTAAAATTCCTAGTTTCTGCATGTCCCTTCCCAAAATGTTTCTTATTTGCGTTCCCCACGATCGGTTTGAAATCGTCGTAACCAGCAAATACTGGACTTCTGACGTCATCATATAAACTTCATTCCAAACATAAGCATGGGGAAAGTTAGACGTCTTCCGCAAGAAATCCTCTGCCGTGCATTTTCTGAGGTTTATTTATAGACCCCACTTTTGGTGCGATAAATGTAAGTTTTCAAGGTCCGTTGATAGCATTTCAAAGTCAGAGTATTCACATATTTCGTGATAGAAATATGATTTATTGCTTTGAAGCTCATTATTTCCTCTTCACCCGAATACGTATAGAATATCATGGTTTAACATTTAGAATTAAAAGAGTTTGCAGAGTATTTTGCCGCCATAGCATTATTGGTGACAACCTCTTTTTAACCTCCAGTGACCGACGGACACCCTTTCATCACGTCCATGCCTAGATTGCTATTACTGATTATTTTTCCAACAGCTGCGGTTATTCTGAGTCAAAAATAAATATTATTACCAATTATGGTAATTTCATCTAAAAAAAACCAACATAGTTTTTCACCTACGATTTTATCCATTTTCTAGTAAAAATTCTTCCTTCCAACTTTCATTTTATCTATTTCTCTATGAAAAGACAATATTTGTCCACAAAAAAATATTTGAACTTTTAGCAGAGAGAGAAAATATCGCCAATCCTTTGTTTCGCCTCTGAAACGATGGGCTTCGGAGTGTTATCCTTCTCAGGAAGCCAATGAAAGAGAAATATAGCCACGGCTTGCTTTTCTTCAAAGATGAGAAGCTTACTAGATCTCGTACTAGAGTCATTAAAGATGAACTTGAACTTAAACGTATATTGACATGGTGGCGTATGACTGAGTCACAATCCAGTAAACACTGATAGCTGGTCGAGATATCTGTAGAAAAGAGGGTTCTGGGAAGTTAGCGGCGGTCCCTAGCATATATGTTCCAGCGGACTATGAATTGTTTTTGACACAACTTATGGAGAGTGAATAGCTTCAGAAAGTAATGATTATAGTTGGACATTATTTAAAAGTATACCAACGTAACGGAAACTGTACACTGTAATCATTTTCCTTATGCTCAAAACTTCCTTTACTTTAATTCGCTTTAACTTGCTTTTCATTTTGGGAAAAGATTTAAATAACTAGTCTTTGTGGAAAAAAGCCAAGAAAGGACAGATGAAGATAGAAGAGCTAAATCATAGAAAAAGGTTTCTAATTTTTATAATAATCTCAACTACTTCGCACGGAAAAAACATGTCATTACCCGCAGTCATATTAGAGTGTAAAATGATTTTAAAAATGTTGATATAAAAATTTCCATGAATATAAATTAGTAAAATGTTATGAAAAATTTTATCACTAAATAGAAATTTAAAAATGTGGAACAAATACTAAAATTATACTAAATTTCGAGGAGATCGATCCTGATTACTCGAATGGAAAACTTTAGGCTGTTTTATAATTAACGATCGAATACGAAGTATGGTACCTATTGGTCTATAAGATATATTGAGGTTTTTGGCTCTTTGTAAAAGTAATTAATGATTTATCATTCATTCTAGTGCCAGACGGCTCTATGGTGTGAGTGTCTCGCTGCTGAACGAAGAGTCCAACGTTCAAAAGAGAGTTAAGTCTTTGAACATTCCCAACGACGAGCCTAGGAATGTGAGTTGCTCTAGTGTCCCGGGAAAATAACTCAACCCTCACCCAAAGTGTGCGATATTCGGAAGCATTTAGTATGATCCGGGGTGAGCTTTAATCTGAAATATAATTGCAGGAAAAGGGAAACAGTAGTAAACACATCAGGATGGTGATTGCGTTAGCTAGGGAGGCGTTCACGAATAGTGAAGAGCAATTGAGAGGATCGTTACGTAAGAATTTGAAGAAAAGGCTCGTGAAGAGTCTGATCTGGAGTGTAGCTCTTTATGGTGCGGAAACGCGGACACTCAGAAAGGAGAACGAGATGGGTTCACAAGCGTTCGAAATGTGGCTACGGAGGAGAATGGAGAAGGGAAAGCGGGCTAAGAGGAAGAGGAACTACGAACTGCTGTACATGGTAGAAGAGGAGAAAAAGCTTCTAGTTGACATACGGAGGAGACAGAGTTTGAATGGAGCGAGTACAAAACGGAAAGGGATGTTAAAAACCGTATTAGAGGTAAGAATGATTGGAAGGCGGGGGAGGAAGAGAATAGGATTTGCACTATTGATGATTTCTTCTCGGGTTCTCAGCCAGGTTAATTCTTTCGTATAAGCCGACGTTTCAAGAGACAACTTGTCGGCTCTAAACACTTTATGCATAGCGGGCGAACGAAATGAATCATTCCCAATTCAAAGACGATATAAATCCACTCCATTAATCATCCTAAACGTCGGCTTATACGTAAGAATTAACCTGGCTGAGAACCCGAGAAGAATTCATCAAAAATATTCACCAGGGGAAATCCAAATCGTTTACGATTCATACTACTCTGACAGAATGTGATGTCCGAAAGAAAGGGCCTTAATGTGTATTGAAGAGGGCAGTTCACGATGGGAGGGGAGTCTGCCAGAATAATTTGTAAATACTCCGTACCAACCTATCTTAACTGCAAGAATACTTAAATGATAATGACACCAATCTGCAGATTATTGCTTCGAGTGAGTTTCAGAGAGGTATCCACTCAAAAATAGCAGCTAATTCCGTTCTTAAAAGCTTGCCTAAGTCTGCAGCGGATCTAAATATCTTCCACATCGTAAACGTTACACTTTGTGCATAGCGGGCGAACGAAATGAATCATTCCCAATTCAAAGAGGATATAACTCCACTCCATTAATCATCCTAAAGCAATAAAGTCAGATTCAATGTGTGAATCGAACCACTGTCCTTGCTCCTTGGATCGCATCGTCATTCGCACATCTCGGAGGCTCAGAAAACGGCGAATGACCGTCAAGAGTGGGTGCGTGAGTATCCGATCAAGCCACGTCACGCACGCGGCGCCTATTTTTATGCGCGGAGACTGAGACATTGAAATAGTACGACGGTTATAGGTCAGAGATCGGTGCTATAAAGATAAGGGAGGAAGGAAAGTTGGAAGGGCTACGGTATTGCTTCGTTCAACAGATAGTAGCGATAAAGATATTGGATGACAAAGAATGAATACTTCAGTAAATAAATTTATGCGCTTCAAAAGATTACATTTTTGCCATATAGAGGTTTTGCGCTCGAAGAGATCATCGCAAAAAAGATTTTACATAAATGATACCGCGAGTCTGATCAATGCATACATAGAAAAGTCAGCTGACTTTGCAGTTAAAATTGCGGCTCTTTACATAAATATTTGTTAGCTTAATGAAGTTCTCGGTGGAATAAAAGCTGGTTTACCAGCAAAGAAATAGAAGCAAGGAAAAAGGAAATATCATTATAGTTTTTTTGGACATTTTTTTAATTACACTAAATATTAATACATTTCGTAAGACCAGGAATGAAATAGTTCAGTTGGAAATACACGTCAATATTCCATACCTAAGACAATATTTTGCTGAAAATAAAACTTTCAATTTCACGTAGGTGGCTCCGTTCTAATTTAGAAGCTCGCTGAAGAAATTTGCCCCGTAAAATATATCCACACTTATCACAGTTGGGTCGTAAGAAAAATCCTTAGAACCTTTATAATATGTGATACACGTGATTCCTCTGATGTTTGACTGACAAGTGACTTTATTAAACTTTTACACGCATCTAAACTTACACAGGGTTGTTACTGGCACACTCCTTATTCATTCCTTAACACATTGCGGACGGATCACGAGTATACTCGTGTGTTCGCGAGCCACATGTTACGGACCGATCACGAGATAATCCGTGTTTTCTACGCGCTGCCTTCATAAAGTTTATAAATTTATCGAGGTTATATGTTATAAAAATTATTAATTTTAAGTATGCATTAAACATTATTTATTCATATTATAATATCAGGTTTTATCTTAAAACACTAAAAATTTGAAAGAGATATTGTAAAAAGTTATTCAGATATAAACCAAATTAAAGTTGCATGCAAAAAAACAGCCTGCCTTGAAAGATACCCGGCCACTGGGGTAAGTTCGTAAAAAAATATCCAGTCCTTAAAAGTATGGTAGTGACTTAATGAAGGTATACATTTACCTATCCCGGTAAGAGAAATGAGTAAGATACAAGGCAAGAGATGCAGTGCAAGATCACGGCAACCAGCGAAGGCATGCATTACGTAGGATTTGCTTCAGCAGTACACGGAATTGCAGCGAACGTCAGTGACTCAAGTGAGTGATAGTGAGTGATTTGTCTCCTCCATTCTCTTGAGGCTATTTCCATGACAAATATCTTCTGAGTTTGAATACCATATATCGTACAAATTAAGTTTTCAACATTTGAGACGGATATAAGGCATGGTTTGCGTGGTCTTGTACCTCGGATTTGGGATGATTATAGAAATAATTCTGAACTGAAGTCGTTCAAGATGATTACTAGAGCTCATAGTGGTCCTATATTCAGGTATATTTTAGTAACCGGAGAAATTGCTCGCATGTCGGCCGTGAATTTTACTTGGTACAGGCATACCACGTATACGTGTAACCATTAATTCAGGCCAGAGACATTATTTCATTTTTCGTTTCAAATTCGTGAATGCAACGGTAGCAAAGCAGTGTCCTTAAAACGAGGGTTCCCTAACGAAAGATTTATAGGTTTTATGCTTACTGCGGCCTTAAATAACGTCCCCCATATCACCAGAACGATTTCAATGGGTAAATTGAACTTCAAATTAATACTAGGTAATTTTTATTTTTCTTCAGAGAAACTATAAATCTGCATCAGTGAAAAACCTATGTACAATTATTTACACAATATGGCTTTATGTTTCCGCACTACTTCTTTTGATCACACAATTAAGCAAGAATATATCACAATCTTCTACACCATTGTTTTCACGGGAAAAGATAATATTTTCGCACAAATCGGCTCAAATAATCCTAAGATTATTCAGCAAAGAATATCAATGGAATTACAGGGATGGAATTCTCATATATTATACACGCGTAAAGATTGATAAGAGTCCTTCAAAAACCCTGAAAATCCCAGGACTAAGTTTAAGTCTAAGTTTTAAACTAATAAGGTGGAGAGGAAATACGACCGGCGTGTTTAGGGCTATGTGCTTCCTTCAGAGACCTGCTTCCTGAGCAGCAACAAAGTAAAATATTTACCCTCAGAATTTTTAAATTTTCTTTGAAGGACAAATGAATTCCGCTCAAACAGTATCTTTTGCAACGAGTTACCCGTTCAACAATTACAGCTACAATATTGAAAATTTCAGATGGTACTGAGTAAACCCATTTCAAAATTTGCCTTTGTCTCATATTTGAAATATTTACATCAGCGTTTCCTCAGTTGTAAAATTTTTATATTTGAGATATAGATATATGTTGAAAAAGGCCCACTCTAGATGATCTGAAAATTCAAAGATTACGTGAGTTAAAAACGTCACGAAATTCATCACGAAAAAAAATCAATCGGTCGAGTAAATCGTCTTCTAAACACACGAACTATCGGTGCATAGCCTTAATATCCCATTCTTCGGATGGGAGGAGTATAACTACCCAGGATAGGTCGATCGCAGGTGAACTTCAGGGAAGAGAACGGAAGTCGTCAATCGTGACTGATAATCAATGCTGGTGCACATTCTTGCACGATACGGCAATCCTCGATGAGGGAGCAATAAACAGAGAAGACGATAGGCTGCAGGAAAACCTTGATTTTTCTCTTCTCTGAGAAGGACAAGGCCGCCCTTGTCCCGGGAAATACCGAAATTGGGGCAACCAATGGAAAGAAGGTCGTGGGGAGAAGCCGAAGGCGCAGGATGAATCAGGGGGACGGAGGTGATGAAGACAAACGCACAGTATTCCGTGCGGAGTTTCCCATGAGGATGGGAGCAACTACTAATAATATTCCTCTTAAATACATCTTAAAATAGAAAAAACGGCTCTCGGGTAAAGGGAGCACGAAAAAAAAGAACGTGTGAAGTTGTATAATCACATTTCGGCTCAATTACAAGTAATTTACTCGTATGTTCAACAAGTTTCACCTGTTTAAACGAATGTATTGTAATTTCAAGAACTGGCTGTGCAATAAATTTTTTTAAATATTTAAGGCATTCTCAGAAGAGGATTTTTCGAGATAGAAAATAGTGGGTCAGTGTGTGAGAGGTCAGGTTTCACTGCCACCATTAGGTAGTGAAACCTGGCCGGCTGAAAAAATCCCGCGAAAAGAAAATGAGAGGAGAATGGCAGAGATGAAAATGCTGAGATGTATAAAAAAAAGAAGAGATACTAACAGGAATAAGACAATATCGATGGCTAAGTTCAACTAACAACACGTATCTCAAAAATAGCAACTTTTCAGGAGAGCAAGAAAATGATTATTTTTTTAACTTGCACACTGACATTAAAAATCAAAAGTTCATAAAACTGAAAAAGGAGCATTCGTTTGCAAACAAAGAGTTGTTTTTTGCTTGTTTTTTATTTGTTTTAATGTAATTACACTTTGTTCAAGATACTTGTCTCAAACTGGCCGAATTTGAGCTGCGTGTTGTAAGAACTTAGCCATCAATGTGGGGATTAAAAGTGGTGGTTGAAGGAGTGGTCAAGGATGGCACAAGAGGGAAGGATGCAATGGTTCGGTCGTAGTTTTTGAAGGGATGTGGAGTAAGTGTGGGGAAAGAGTTCGAAATTTACAGGTAGATGGGATCAAGACGAGGGTAAGACCAAAGAGAATATGGAAGGACTGTGTCGAGATTGATTTGAGAGAGAAGGGTTTGACTTAACATGATGCCCAGGATCGAGTGACTGAGGCGACTTAGGAATAGTGACCGGATCGGGAATAGCAGCAGTGGAAGAAGAAGAGAATTCAGAGGCGTATTAAGGGAAGCTAACGCGTATTCAGGGCTACAGCACTGAGGAATTTAGAAGTAGGTAGTTGATTAGTTATATAATTCAAGTTTTAATTCATGATGATGTGCCATCATTAAATATGAGTCATTGGCTCAAATAACTGTTCTCATCATTTCAGTAGTGCACTACCCCGTCACCCACTTCGCACAAGAAAGCGAGCCTAGTGCTCATAGTGGGCTTCCAGAGAGGCCGAGAAAAAGTTCCATTCATGGACGAGAGAGAGGTTAAGAACGGAAGTCGGCAGTGAGTCGGAGTATCGGGCGATAAGCTGTGCGGGCGATTGGGCAGGCTCGCCGTGAGTCACCCTCGATAAAGGCCGAGTCACTCCGAGGGGACAGCATTCTCTCTGCTCGACAGAAAGACTGTGAGACAGCGGAGGCGGACCTCTGGAAGGGGCGGGGGAGGCTCAGGGGTCAGCCAGTTGGGGGCATTGAGTAGTAACATCGGTAGAGGGAAGAAGATGACGTCACCCGAAACTGGGCCAACACGACAGGGCAATTCATCGCTGGATGATGGCAAAGAAAATCCACGTAAAAATTGAATGCTGTCGACGAGCTTCGAACATTATTATGGGTCTACTGTGGTGACAAGATTTATTGTTGATAGAAACCACATAGATACAACTCCAAATCCAAAGAAGATTTAAAAAAAGTGAAATGTATAATGCATAGTCTTTTACAAGTACGGAAATTCTCTCCGATGGAAGAATCGAATTTGATATTGTTATCACCAATATTACGGTATTGGATTATCCAGTCGGCCATAAGATGAGCTGACAACCATATCACATTTAAATGAGTTCGCTTAAGTCGCTACTCTCGTCGCTGACGACAGAGTGGTCCAATTCCAACGGGGAAATAAACTGAAATTAGGGCTGTTAACCAACGTTTATATTCGAGATGCTTTAATCCATCGAACTCGCAAACAATGATACTGACGAGTGCAAATATTACATTGTGATAAATTGGTAATCGTTCTGCGCCCATCGCCGATCTGTAGACGTTCTTAAAAACGTGTCAAAAAAGAGCGAGTTGACAGCATTAATCAAACTTCTACGGGATGAACAAGGTCGTCCTCTATGTATTCCCTTCCATTGCAATATTCGTGGATAGGCATGTGAAAAACAACTGGCGTAACTTGAGAATGTCCTAAGGCCCCGTTAATAACAATTTGATATGACTTAACATCATCCAGACCCGCAAATGAAATATTCCACAAATCAGAGCTCAGACATGTTTTAATCGTGAAATCTATCTCGAGGGATCTTTCGATAGTTATTATTATGGCTGCTAATAGACAATGCTACCTTCCTTTCTAGTGGCAACTCTTACAATAAAGTTTGGGTTTTCTGAACTAATGACGACTCCAAGCTGTCAACTTCGCGGTTTCATTAGTTGAGAATCACAGGTTGCTCTTCTCAACTTCTTAGTGACGTAAAGTTAATTCAAGTTAAGTCGTTGTGAACGAGGCCGTAAGCCACGTTCACAAAAACTTGACTTGTTGTCAAACAGACCTATGTGTGAAATATTCCTTCAACAAAACCTTCGTTTCGATCGTGAAATCAACTTGAAGGAACATTGAATAGTGCTTACGGTTATCGATAGATATTATTAGATAGATATTATAGATAGTATATAGATACGTCGATAGATATTATTTTCCTTGCTACTAGCTACTACTGAGGGATAATTGACAGTTTTTCAGCTAATAATATCATTCAAAGTCGATGTACCCCTCTTTGAGATGTTGAGAACCAGCAACCGCTTTTATCGAGCTTTCAACTCCTTAGTTACGCCAAGTTGATTCAAGTTGACCGTACGACATCGTGCGATATACCATTCAACCTGGCCAGCATAAGAGATCTCCTCATATTTCTTTGCACTACGGAGAAGTGAGTAGAAATACGAGGAGGATATCTCAGAAGAAACACATGGTATAAATCCAGGGTAAACTACAGCTATATCTTGAAGCTTTCCAAAACTACGTTGATGCTCAATAAACTTCATCATGGCAGCGAGCAGATCACTACCTCATGCATCAGTGGTAATTTTTGTATATGTAAATTATTGGTTATGGGCGTACGGATGGCCAAGGCATTCTATCTTATGTTTACTATGGAGTCTCTTTTGAATTTCTTTTTCACCAATACAGACTGCATATTCTGCCAAAATGGGCATTGTAAATTAGGCGATACATTGCATTATTTAATAATTAGTCAACATTTTTTTTAAATAAACAAGTACGCCCTGTCCATTATGTTATACTTACAATGCTTAAATTGAAAAGAATATTTTCACGCTGAAATTTGACCGCGTAAGGATTATGTAACCAGGCTTTAGGCTTTCGCGAGGAAACTGCGACAATAGTTGAACACCGATTAAAAAGTGGGTGAAGCGGCAGCACGAATCAAATTTCTACGCGACGATCTGAGACGGACTTCATGAAGTCCCCTTAACTGTAATATTCCGGGGCATAGGCTTTCGCGAGAACTATGCGCAATGGGGGGGGGGGGGGGCAGGGGGCGCGGGTGAGGGGGCCTCTCGAGGTCCCATTGGTCAAATGGCATCGGAGGCGGAAGCGGCAAATGACGGACGCCGCCGCGTGGGAATCCGACTGTTGGCCGAGGGCACAAAGGAGGCGGGTGAAGTGGAGGGCCATTCTCCTTCAGCCGAAACGGCGCGCCTTTGCTGGAAGAGGCCACATCCATCCCACTTGTATCGACTCGGGAGGGTGCCGGAAATCTGCCAATGGAGGAGACTGCTTCTAGAACGCCGCTTGAAAGGCGACCGCATCAATTTCCATGACAAAAGGTGCTTGAAATGAGGATTCAATACCAGGAGGCATCATCTCATTAAGGTTTTTGTACTCTCGGCGTCATTAAATCAGTTCCTCCACAAGCACGTAGCCGGAAATTTGTTTCGGTGGGAGCTTAGGAGGCGTACGGGTTGCCAATACAGATATTTTTTGTCAATTCACACTCAGCTTAAAACCATACTTTTCATTAAATCAGCTATATTTTTGCCTTGCAAAAAGCTAAAATTTAAATTTATTATTAGTCATTGGCAGACATTATGAGATGCAACAGAATCGAAAGATGAAGTGTCAGATAATAGATGCCCCTTGGCTATTGGTCTCAGCTCAGCAGATAAATTGCGGGTAGTTGCCTACAGGGAAAAAATTGGGGTCGGTGGGGGGTTGCAAAAGCCCCCAGAGCTCCCCTCCTAGGCTACGAGGCTGCACTCTCCTGAGATATGCAAATATGCTCGAAGTAAGGAAGGAAGGTGAGTTTGATATTGAGTCAAGTATTAGCTACGTGTCTCCATTGAACACGTAATGCGATTGAATTTCTGGGAAGGACATGCATGCTTGCGACTGACATCACTCTTGGCATGAATTCTACAATGAGTGCACCAGTAAAATTATTTCATAAGATCTGTGTGCGATTTGTATCATATAGTTCAATCAAAATCAAAGGGATGAAAGGGCACTTCCTTTGGACATCTTATTTATAATTGCAACATAATATGATACTCTGCAACTATTACTCAAACACCTACTCACTGTGTCTAATCGAAGGCTGTTTTGACGCTTGAAAGAACAGCTCACCCCATACTAGAGCAATGGGGAGTGACGTCCATAAATAGCGTTGTGGTGATTTAATTTCTTTTAATAATCACTTATTTTCGCCCTAAAGATATTCGACTGTTTTAATAGGCTTCAGCCGACTACCACCTTATCCTCCATGAACTCTGCCATCAGTTTATCTTTCCGTGTTTAACTTTTTCTTCTATTAAGTACCTACTGCAAAACTTCTCCGTCGAAAAAGCTAATTCGGTAGGTTAACGATATATACAATGAACACTAATAAATTAAGGAAATAACAAGGAAGAGAAAGGAATGAAAGGTTATTTTAACAAAATTGCCACTCAATGTCTTGGTCAAATATCTTAAAACCCGATCATAAATATACATGAATAGCAATCATTAAAAAACAGGGATACTGCGGAAGTGAACATAATGAAAGATAATTTATTCTCAGAAACGCGAAACGCCAATAAAGAATGACACGAATCTTCGCTCAAAACGTTACAATTCGGTAATAAGATATTCTTATATATCTCTTATTTAAAAAGCAGTGATAGTGTACTACAATTAAGAGAAACAAGCAAATCTATTGCTCTTAGTTTCATTTCGAACGTCGAAGCTTGCGCGGGTCGCTTCCTTCGAGAAAATACTAACTGTGCATTCTCGGAAGGATGTTCAAGGATTCCAATTGGACGATAAGGAAATGTGCTCACTCGTTAGGAATAATGACAGTTCTCATTGAGCTCGTAAATTCTCCGCCCGTGCCACATCTGCGCATTGGACGGCCATCTGCGGCTTCGCATAACCCAGCCAATTGCTCCCTCTCAATGGAGGTACGAACCTACTTGCTCCTCTCCGAAGAAGGTTATTCGACAGGAAAAATCATTACCTGCAACATGTGTATCCAAATTATAATGCATTCAGTGAGGGGAATCAAAGCACAAGCTTAATTTCACACATAAAATCACACCACTCTCATCTCCATGTAAATTATTTTAGAAAAAATTTTTATAGAAATAATTCACTCGACTAATGTCTTAAGGCCGTTTTACACGGGGCACGGAATTGCGCAGGTTAGAACTGCATTAATTTCTAAAATGGCGTGGAATTGCGCGAATGCATGAACGAAATTAGAAAAGGGGCTATTTTGCCATCTCACGTCCACGCATTCTCGAATGCGTTCTAGCAATTCACCGCTTGAAACGACGCAATTTCGACTGCGCCTTCGTACACACGTCAGATTGTGCAAGTACGTGCCCCGTGTAAAACGGCCTTAACACTTGCGGCTGAGCTTTAAGCCACCGAGTGCGGCCACCGGGTTGCGGATGGTGGGGTCGACCTCTTGTCATTAAGGTTAGCTGCGATTTAAACGAGTTTACTTGTCGAATAAGCAGTGGTAGACAAAAAGCGACTGCATTCCGAGGTGGTATGGGGCTATCCTTGGGTAAGATAGGCCACCTATATGATACATCAAGACTGTAAAGATGCCGTGGCTTGGCAATGGGAGGCCGCCAACAATTATGCCTCCCATCACCTGGGAGAGAGAGCAGCTGCTTCTTGATATTAGTGAAGATGGTTCAGTTACTCAGTATAGGTGAAGGTGGTTCATTGTGATCAGCGAAGCGCCACTCATTTCACTGTAGGCGTGGTAAAAATTACTTTAACAATAGTAGCATTACGATGTGGAGGTCAAAAGGAAGCCAGCACGTTATTATCCAGAGGAGTCGCAGCTACTCGAATTTTTTAATGTTAGACATGAAACTTACATACGACAAGTTATAAAGGGTCTAAAAGGGATTAAATACGTCACTGAGAAAAGGATATCGGATAGGAATGCGAAATGAAAGCTGCGTAAAACCAATCCTAAGATTGTTGACTTATGATGATGAATGAATATCTAAGAATATTCTCGGGATGAATTCTGTTCATTCCCTTCCGCAGCCACCCCGACGAGGCATCGCGTCCTCTCTCGGAGTCGCTTGCTTCCTTTTTCCTTCCTTTCGTCCTCCTCCCCTTTTTGTGGTCCGGGCGTAAAATTCATTGCGATATGAGCCTGGCCTGAAAGAGTGTATCTTGGCGACCCCTCACAGCGTTTCTTTTCCGTGCACTAATGTCACTGATCAATTAAGTTTCTTCTTTCAAATATGTGGCATGATGTGGTGGGAGTTATTCATACTAGTTAAATAAAATTTTGCAATATTTTTACGCAATTTCAATACAATTTTTTTTGTATAATACTGAATTTTTAATTGCAAGACGCGTTTCGTTGTTACAACAACTTCATTCGGCATATAATGTGCAGCCACGTTCTTCCATAAATATTTTCTACAGCTAAAGAAGAGAGGGTAAGAGGAAGAATGCCTTTTGAGTGTCCGGAACTGGGGATACTGAAAGTAAGTATGTAGTGGGAAAAAAGAGTCGTTTTTATTCTGTTGTCTAGAAAAATACCTCCAAGAGGACAGTAAAGATGCATACAGTAACCTCACCCTGAAGCCTTTCTCCCTACCCTTCCTCTCCCGAAAACCAAAAAAAAAACAACCCTTTCTCCCACAATCTTTTTTTAAATTGAAATTTTCGCGAATGACCATAGTCATGGAATTAAAGGTTTAAAATATGTTAAAAGATGTGAAGATCCGCTATATTTTGTTTTAAATGAATTTTTCCCTTCAGTTTAAAATAGGCTAATAAGGTCCAATTAATAGGATCTTGGGCCACAAAGATATTTTAATATTTGCTTCCGTATGATGACATCAAGAAAATTGTTAACCGATAATTTAGTTATTTCAATTTCATTGAATCCTAAAAAAACTAAAAAAATAGACGAGCTACGAGTAGATTCCAAAAGTTAAAAAAATAATACATATATTTTTAAGATATGAAATATGGAATGTAACTGATGGTGAATTTTTTGCAAAAAGAATTGCTTATAAGTTTCAGAGATGATCACAGATAAAAAGGCTAACGTAGCCGTAAAAGTTCGAAGCCAGAAATGATGGAGTACTAAACATAACGTGATCCATGAAATATTATATTGATCTTCGCATGTTCTATAATCACGATACCTCAATGTGAAAAAAAGAGGCTCTGTCGTGTCAATAGATACGAAACTCTTGGAGAAATGTTTTTGTATTGGACTCGATACTGATATCTTCATCAATTATCTTATTGATTTAAGCTTAAAATGGCTGCTTGCGGGTTGTAAAAGATCGTATGAATAATGACTATGACATGAGAATTTTAGATAAGGAATACTAGTCACGCAAGCCCCAGTAACATCGAAGGACGCAATATTTTCCTGCTACTATTGAGCTAGTAATCATTCGCCACTAAACGGGAGCATTAGGATGCTTATTTTGATGGCTATTTTTGACTGTATTGGAAGGCCATCAGATGGAAATTATTTTTAATAGATGTTCGTTTCCATCGTCTTTCATCAATTCAGATTACAGAGGTCTTAAAGCCCCTGCATGTTGTGATTGGAATTCAAAGGCCTTATCGATTTATTTTGGGCGATGGGACGTACTTCGAATACTGGCGGCCAGGTAGTTAGCTAGGATATAGATTGCGATGCCATCCCTCAGCTTGAGGAACGCACCCAAAATCTCTCAAATTGAATACATTTCAGATTCCATAGCATTGATTTTTAACACTAATATTTACGAATATCAGGGATAATACATGGAGTTTCAGCAGGAATATGCAATACTTCTGGAGGTGGTGGGGAAGATATTTTTAAGCATTTTTTGTTCATAAACATAGAATCGCAACTCCTTAGTCACTGAGCCATGGCGAAACAAACAATTTTTTTGCATGCACTTTGCAGTTACCACGAAAGCTGTTTTTCTTGGGTGTCCACCCTTTGCGACATTTCATTTAATACTCTGGACATTTAAGTATATTAAATAGTTAATATTGTGCGAATAGGTGCTATTACAATTGTTTGAAACAATTAATCTCAAAATGGGTGAGTTACGCAATCGTATTATTGATACTCGCTCAAAGATCTCGTTTAATTAAACTCGAAGATTAAGATAAGCAGTTTTCTTTCGTATTTTATGAAGTTCACGGATAATATCTTTCTGCGCCGTATCCCGCATGCTCTCTGCGTCTACAATTATGGCCAAATGAGTGCGGAAAGCACCTCTCTTTTACTTTTTCTTTCCAATAATCTTTCCAAAACATGCTTAAGGAATCCTGCCTTCTTCGGGGCTCTGCCACAAATATTTTTTGTATGTGTCCCCCAAATATACACTCACTCCACGTGGTCTGTAGTACGGTGAGACAGGAGCCGTTAATGATGAGCTTTGCTATCTCTAATACATGAGTCAGGAGATCAAACTTGAAAAAATGTACAGGGATGAGTGTCTCCGAGTTCGATTATCTTGAGGAACTGCCTTTATCTTGTGAGAGGGATGAGGACTTGCCGATAAGATGTTGCATAAGACCTCTACTGCCGGGACAAGGGTTGACTCAGGAGGTTCCACGCCGGCCTACCACCGTGTGCGATGGAGATAGCACTGAACGGTGGGAAAGACAAACTAACGCAGCGATTAACTACAGATGGGAGTACGTGCAAGACGTAGATAAGAATCCGGGCAAAGTATATAATGGCCTAAAATGAGTTTATATAAAAAAATTCACAAAATCTCGGCGTGATATTTGAAGAGATATTTTTAAGTAGTCTTAAAAGCCAAACGCCAATACTTCCATTTCTGTTCCACACACGATTTCCTCAGTTGCATAAAGAACGAACTGAAATCAGTTTACTCCTTCACAGTGATTAATTACCAATAAGAGTGTTAACAAGAAAAAGGTAAGAATCCGGAAAAAGTTTTCATAAAAGAAAATTAATTTTTTTTTAAACTTAAAATTTCGGCATGCCGGTTGAGAAGGTATCTTTAAGTTGACTTAAAAGCTAAGCGTCAATACCGCCATTTTTACCCAATGCAATACGTAATTTCCTCTGCTACATAAAGAGCGACTGAACCAAATTTTAATAATATGGGTTATCAATAGATGAGAAACCAGGCAAACACAATAAATACCTAAAATGAATTTAAATAATAAAACTTCACAAAACCTCAGCGTGCTCATTGAAACACATTCCTTGATTGGTTAAGAAGGTAAGCATTTTATGCATTCATATCTGTACCATGCAGTTTATCATCGTCATCTAAATGAAGAGTGAATTGAATCCACTTGAAACATTAATAAATATTCCTGACGCATATGGATACCAAATCAGTCGATATGGTATGGTAGCGAGAAGGTGACCAAGAGCTTAGGTCATTTTGGACATAGGGAAGGAAGGGATGAGAAAAACCCAAGGTTGGCATTAGCCTACTTTCAGCGAAAGGTGCAAAGGGGATCACGGCTTGACGTCCCATTCGACGGACGGAGTACTGTACTTGAAGTGCTGTCCACACAGCACTCAAACAGGGATCGCACAGACTGTATCAATTGTTTACTACAGCCGGAACAGCTACTTTGGAAGCCAAATCCACACCGATCCGAACCCAGTCAGTCGATACAAGTAACAGCACGAGGATACGAAGAACAATAGGTTAATTGGTTGTACCTGATATTTCAGCAAGTTAAAATTAATTATGATTTAATGAAAAAAATGCAAGAAGTAATCGGTCAACTATATAAATATTAGTGATGACATGATTTCTCATGGAATTCGTCATGACAGAAGGCAAGGGAAGCATTATAAGACCATAAATTTCGGCAATTCCTTTGCAGGTCTCGCAATTTACGCCTGAAATGTCCTACCAGTCATAATTAGATAAGTATGATGTAGTTACAGATCATCATTGGTGGATGGAAGACTCAGATTGCAGGGGAACCAAAACAATTTCAATGAATTTACTCATGGAATATATTTCTTAAGGGCAGTGAGCATCAAACGAATCTACCGTATGAAAAATGAGGAAATCCTTGTAAGAATGGAAGCAAAGAGAAGCCTAGCGAAATCCGCTCGAGAATGATAATTTATTCTCCAACATTATGTATTAAATTATAAGCTATGCATTCAAAAGTATCTTTTTATTACTACAGGAAAAAACTAGAAAATATCACAGTATAGGGTTCATAATCAATGACGATAAATACCAAATCACATTCGAAGATGGCAGGATCATTTAATAGGCCACACCATTAGGAATGATGGTCGTATGTAAAATCGCCAAGGAACCACAAAGGCAAAACATTGTTAAGATACATACGATAACTCGGTTGTTGTAAGTAAAATTGGACATTGTAATATTTCCACTGAGTTTTATTTTGACACCACGCGTTTCGTCGCCACAAGCAACATTATCAAGTGTAACAAAAGTCTTAAGAGTTCTTCCTTATTCTTGGTTCTTGATGGGAAGGGGTAAGGTGGAGGATGACGTTTGGGTGTCGAGAAGAGGGGATATTGAGGATTGTGGGAGAAAGTGTCGTTTTTTTAGGGTTTCGGAAGAGGAGCAGGGCGGGGGGGGGGGTGGAAAGAAAGGTTTCGGAGTGGGTGAGGGTACCACGCACGCCTTCACTGTCTTCTTTCGCGTTGTGGCCGTCCGGATGGAGTCCTCGTCCAGATGATCTTCTTCTCCTGGGTGGTTGACCCAGTGTCCTTCTATTGTTCCTCTGTGGTGCAAAGAGCAGGTGGTGGTACAGCGTTTGGGTGAGGTTGTGTGTAAAGGGTCAGTACAAACTTTAAAAAACCTTTGGATTACAATGAATTTTTTCGGGGTCAACGGTTGGAAATCTAGTTTCCAACCTCACATGTGTGGAGAAAATTGGTCGGCGGAGAATGGCTTCATGGAAGAAATTGTTATTCTGTGTGTGTCTCGGTTCTTATAAGTGTATTTCCAGTAAGGGTGAGGGTACAATTTTACTTATATTAAGAACTCCCACCACATCGTGCCTAACATCATTCAAGATACTCGGTTGTTGGTTGGTATAAAGTCATTACAGCCGGCAACTTTTTTTATTCGGCCTCTCAAACAGTGAATTCCACTGAGATTTATGATGCCAAGAAATTTCAGCCTGAACAATCAGAAGAGAATCCGCGAAGAGCAAGTCGATAGAGACCAAGTCAGATACATGCTATAAAATTTTAAACCCAGTAAGTTGGGAATAGAATAGATTTAACACTCTCGCCGGCACACACAGCCTGCCAATCAGATCTGCCAAGTATCTTTCAACACCACTGCGACATTCATGTATAACTTGTTCAATAAATTCCGATAAGAACACTGAATGCATTCACACAGTAGATTATGTTCTGTTGTCATCTATCCGTTAGTATAAGGAACTTTATTTTTACTGTCGATCAGGGAAATTATCTAAGAGAGCGCTGCTTGTAAGGAATAGTTCCCTTCTCTCGATATCGACTAAATCGGTACCTGTTGCGTGACATTCACGATTGGCTACCTTGAAATTATTATCGTCTGTAATGTCGTAATTTACGGCGCACATTGATCTTTCCAAAGAGTTTATCAATCAGCCTCCGACTGCACCTGCATCTCAACCCCTTGCGTTCTTATGTAACCACTGAATTGCAACTAATCACGATGCATCTGATTTGTCACAACGGGGAACCTATTTGTCGAGATTTTTTAAATTGAAATGTGTAATGTCAGACTAATGCAACCGAAGGTAAAGATATGATACGGGTACTCGGAAATTTAGCAATCGAGGAGATTTCATAAATGGATATATATCATTAAATCTCCAGTGAAGGAAATTATTCCATCAAAATTATTCTAGTTGAAAATGAAGATATTTATTCATTATTCATTAATTTGAAAAACTAAGATGGCGTTTACAATGAAAATATCTTCATGAGTAATTGACGATCCTTCATTCCAACTGGTGGCATTTTATTCCTGGTATTTTTTAGTATTCGGATACTTAGTTAATCTAATTTAATTTTAATGCATTGTAATTTATCATTAACCCACTATTTGTAATTCTGTCGTGTGTGTTATTCAGAAAATAACCTAATTAAGCCTCCCGAATACGTCAACTCAAGTAAATGGGGTAAATAGATAACGATTCACATTAGCGATTTCCACTTCTTGATCACATTATTATTTTGGCCCTCATTGACTCTCAAATCTTTTATTGTAAGTTTTACCTTAAGTAAGTTAAGTTTAATGCGTATAAATTTATTAATTTTCAATTTTACTGACAAAATAAAAGATAAATAGGTTTGCGCTTTAGATCGATCGTTCTGATCAGATTTGCGATTAGGTGAATTCGAGTTTCTGGGCCGCAACTTACTCATGGTTTTAAGTCAAAGTCAAGTAGGTTAGTGTTAAGGTGTCTGAGAATTCGAGTAATCAGTAGCTGGCAAAGCAAGAAATGAATAACACTGCCCAGATGAAGAGGGAATAATGTGAAAAGAATATTATACATGTGAGACAAAAGCCTAGAAGTAAGGAAACAATTCCAAATAATTTACTCATGGAGTATAATTCTT
This sequence comes from Ischnura elegans, assembly GCF_921293095.1. Classification (NCBI taxonomy): domain Eukaryota; kingdom Metazoa; phylum Arthropoda; class Insecta; order Odonata; family Coenagrionidae; genus Ischnura; species Ischnura elegans. The sequence goes on from NC_060248.1 coordinate 19,239,816, forward strand.
AAAGGCAGTGAGGATCAAATGAATCTACCGTGTGAAAACTGAAGAAATCCTTGTAAGAGTGGAAGCAAAGAGAAGCCTTGCGAAAACAGCTCGAGAATGATAATTTATTTTCCAAAGTATGTATTAAATGTGCTATGCATTCAAAAGTACACTTATATTACTACAGTAAAGATAAACTATAAAATATCATAGTATAGGGTTCATAATCAATGACGATAAATATCAGATCATATCGCTACAATTCGCAGATAGCAGGATCATTTAATAGGCCACACCATTACGAATGATGGTCGCATGAAAAATCGCGAAGGAAAAATTAGGATGGCGAGATTGGTATGGGAAGGCCTCGTATCTGTCGTATTAGCGACACACTCATGTATTCCAGTCAAATTTTAGTTCTTCTGCGTCAATTTATCCTTTACTCAAGTTTCCCAGAAGTCAGTTGAGAACGAACCCTCTTGACGGAGAACAAAAGAATTGAGCTCGCGGCTGGAGAGAAGAGTAGCGGCGTTGCCCTAATTGGTCGACTGCTTTGCGACCTCCGCGCTAATCGGCCGCCCTCGACCCCTCCCACGTTCCCCCAGCCGTCTTTTGCGCCTCATCCGCGAGGCGCGGGGAAAATAAAGAAAAGAAATTTTCTCTCGGCGAAGAAAACGCTTCTTTTCTTCCTTCTCGGAGCGGAAGACGGCAGCCACTACGGCCGAGCAATGGTCTTTTTCACGTGTCTGAGGCGTCGATATTTGCCTCACTCGCTCCTCAAACCCCTCACCATTTTTATCGTCTGCACGAGCGTTCCGTGAGCCACAGGTAATAATTTACACCTCAAGAAGACAGTGCAGTTCTTTCCGTAAGCTGTAAAGAGTGCCCATAACGAAGAAAAATTGTAAATCATGATATTTTTTAACGAAAACCGTTTTATGAATAGCTAATAGTTTTCATTCAACGATATGAGTGAATGATAACTTATTCACAAGCGAATGCATTAAATGTTCAAGGTATTCAAAAGTAAAGTTGTATAACTACAATAAAAAACTAAAGCACATCACAGCACGACGTTTGCAACGAGCGTTTACAAAAATAAGGTCACATCTCTATAATTTTAATAGGTTCACGTGAGAGTACATGAGATATCGGCATATCTAAAGATATTATTATGACGATACATTTGTCACACAACGAATTAAAACCATTCAAACGGATTCGATTATGCCGTGTAGTTCTGAGAATTTCCGTTGTGAATGAATGAAGGCGTCGAGGGGATGCATACAGTTTTTAAGTCGATTGTGAGTAGAATAATTCATCCGTTTTTTTCCATTTCTCCATTTATAATGGTACAGCTGTGAAAAAATTTAACCACTCAATTATGACCTCAATGACGAGTCAACCAGTGCAATTTCACTTCCGCGTTATTTACAGCTGTAGCCAACGCTATGACTAATAATAAGACCAAATGCTTAACATTTGGTCGGTATTATAAACCTTCACTTGGAATGATTTGAGTACCTAACCACCACTCAGTCAACGAAAAAAAATTGGACCATTTGATAATGGACTCATTGATAACTCATTGCATAGAGGTTGAGAACTCCACAATTATCTATTCCCTAGCCATTATTTGGTGGCATCGGTATTATCTGAGGGATTTTTCAGAACAGGGATTTTTCATTTCCCATTACAGTAATTTGAAATTAACTGTATGATAATGTTCCGACTTCCAACAAATCCTCGCCTTTATCGACATCAACATCCATCTGGCACCCCATATCCTTCACTTACTCCACCTGCCACCCTCCACTGCATTTCATCTGCATTAATTTCACCGGCTGAGCAATCCCGGTACTGCAGCTGACTCTGAGAGATAGCGTTATATTTTTTTGCTGACATTGGGCGGAAAAAAGTGGCAGGTGATACCTTGCCTGCAAGTTAGGAACTAAAATGACTCAAAGAAACCGAAAATCGTCCTTTTTTTAGGGCGCTATGCTTGAGGAAGCTCTAATCCTTGGCACCATGGAATAGAGTGAGTAATCCCCCAAAGAAGATTGCAACAGATGATTCTCCGATCGCCAACTAAATGCGCTGTCATTCGCCTCATAATGAAATAGATACAATTAAAGTCGCTCTCCGCGATGCTGCCAGTAGAGCAATCCGAATTTAAAGGGGAATTACACAATTATTAAGGCCTGGTTACACGATTCATTAACACGTACGGGTTAATGTCTAAATGTATGGACGCGAGAATGAACGCCAAAATGCATCGTGTAACCACCCAACTTGTGCGAATGCATGAACGGAAAATAGAACCTGTTCTAATTTGGTTCATGCATTCGTACATGTTCCGTTCCGGTCCACCAAAATCATTCACGCAAACGTACAGTCACTTTCAAAAGTTTTAGGACAAAGTTTGTGGCGCCACTTCTGCTTCTCAAGAAAATTTAGTTTCCCTTACTCCATTTGTTTTCTTTGCTCACGCACTGCAAATATTTCGCCTCCATGTGAAGATATGTGAACAAAGAGGGAGAAGTTACTTGCTAAATTTATCGTTTTGATTCGATCTTTGATGGATTTAATGATTAATTTCGTGTGCATACTCTGTGTCCTTGCTCCGGTTTTCACTGCTGGTCTGATATTATGCATTACAAAAACCTCAACGTCACAAGTCGTGGTGGCGTAGTGGAGTTAATGCGATGTCGTCATAGTAAAGGTTGTTGGATCGATTCCCCTGCTCGGAATTAAGGTCTCAACATTTTTTTTCCTTGGTAACTCCTTTCGTATTTAATAATTGGTTTCAAATAATTTAAATTCGCTGTAACCGTTTTATACTTTTTTTTAATGGTAAATGGTAATATACAAGTTAAGAATTGGGCAAGGGTTGACATCATCATCATTTTTATGGATTGCTAGTACCCATTTTGAAAATTAGGGATTTGCAAAAGGGGTAACCGTAACCCGACGGTAAGGGGTGCATTCAAACCCAGCGTTGGTATTAACTTAATGATTTTAGATTGGCGATGAAGGGTCACGCATAGTAGTTGATTATTGCATTAATTGGTTTAGAAAGCTGTTGATTGTTATGATTCTCTGTAATGAGCACCATGCTTCATCACACGTCTCTTGAGACGGGTGATAAAGCACAATTTTCATCACCACAAACCTCAGTCTAGGGATTTGAAATAGAGCTTCGAAATTAAACTTTTAAACGCACTATTTATTAAAATTCCCTGGGCAAGACCCCCGGTATGGGCTTCCCCAATATTTTTTTATGAGTCGGCACCCCTGCATATATATCATTATTAAAGATGGCGGAAATAAGGAATTCGCCAATATTTGAATCCTGTTTCAAGTACTGTGTTAAGGCGAACGACAAATAACTTCACTTGCGCGTTCAGGGCACGTCAAAAAAAATAGGGAGTAGAGAATGCTGGCATCGGCTTTCTCTTGTTCTTAACGAAAGCCGCCAAGGGTCTGAACGTCACATGTGACGGACAGATATTTTGTACTTGCAGTGTTACCCACACACCACACAGGATGGGAACGACATTCAACAGAAAAATGTCCACCACCACCAGATTTTTGAAAAAAGCCCTCGGAGAGAATTACCTATGCACTGTCAAAACGAAAATCTGTTTCCGTGAAATTACCCACTCATGCTATACACTTACCGTAATAGGCATATAGCGCTAGAGGGTAGTAGAGCTCAATAACCCACTACAACTCTTAAATAATTTCAAGTTTTTTTAACTTAACTGAGAATTGTTTAACAGATAAACCTTTAAATATTGAAAAACGAAAACTAAAGGAATGAAGTAAATTCTATTACCATGACAAATTATAAAATGAATCCCAGGTAAGTTAAAGTTGTGGATATCAATCATCTCTCCCCGAATGATCAAATAAAAATGACTTAAAGTGAAAATAATAATTAAATAAATAATCAAAAATAATTACTTGCGAACCCAAAAACTTATGGAAAACTTTAAAATTGTTAATTTGATTGCCGTGTTTTTTTCAGTACATACGCATAAAAAATAATTGTAAATTTTCGTCAAATCTTTTATCGACCAATAAAAGTAAAAAAATCAAAACATGATACAAAAATGGCAAAGCTTGCAAATTATTCTTCGGAAGGCGTAAGCGTTGGTTTTATCTAATTAATAGCGAGTAATACCGCCATTATTTTCTATGACCGCCTCCAGTCTGGAGCTCATAGAACGAACTAAATTCTCGCACACCTGAGGACGGCGTCCAATCGATTGCCATATTTGGCGCACATGACCATTTAGCGCATCCAGATTGCGCTCATTCCCAATGTCCCATTCTCTCACCACTACACTCCAAAGGTTTTCTATGGGATTCAAGTCTGGGGAATTAGATGGCCATGGCAAAACATGAATCCGTGGATGCTGTTCAAAAAAATTAGAAACGATATTTGCCCTATGGATTGGGCAATTGTCCTGGAGGAAAGTCACTTCCTCGCCAGGCGAAACGACCGTTTCAATATACGGCAGAAGATGGTTCGTCAGGATACCCACGTACTCCTCTGCATTCAGTCTTGGAGACGTGGAAACTATAGGCCCAGGCCCTGCAGCCGTCATTGCACCCCAATAACTTTTGCTGAGGCGTCCTGAGTTATTCCTTGTAAGGATGTGCCGCTGATCGTATCTATGAACGTAATATGTTCGTGATGCATTAATCAATTCCATCATGATTGTCAAAACAATATAAATAAATATTAGCAAGTTAAGAAATGAAAGAAATGCTTTCATACCGTGTATCCCTTGCCCTCCACAGTTCTATTATTCCTTCCTGATTGCTGCGAAAAGTTTTTTCGCCCGCGAAAATAGTCCTAAAAAACCTAGTCGTTTACTAAATTATTTCTGCTGAAAAACAACCTCGAATGCTTCTGCTGCTCAGTTAAGAAAGGCTTTAGGGCAGGTTTGTGGTGTTGTATGCCATGCGCAATCACCCGCCTTCTAATTGTTGCGTAGCTGCAACCAAATTGCGCCTCCCTGGAAATCGCAGCTACTCCGACAACACTGAGAGGTTTACCCTCAATCAAATGGCGAATCCTGTTGTCCTCCAAATCGTTGGTGGCCCGAGGTCTGCCGCTTCTTCGCCCGTCCTTCAGGAATTCGTCGCCTTCCCTAAAACGCCGTACCCAGTAATACACGGTATTCCGGGACAAATTGAGCTGGCCAGCTATTTGGGCAACTGTTTTACCGCCCTCCACCATGCCAATTATCTGTCCGCGTAAGGCTGGACTCAACCGCGTGCTCCTCTGCTGTTCCATAGCCCAGGAGTTCAAGACTGGGTCTGAGTTATCGATGAAGTTGTTTCTGAACCACGTGCTTTTCTTTAGTTCGCTGTTCCATGGTTCACGGTTCTCAGGTCCTGTTCCCATGATTACCACTTCAAAACCATGGATATCTTTCTTCCCCAACTGTTAGTAATTCGTGGCATGGATAAATGATTAGAGCGTTAGTTTGCTGATCTGGAGTCTTAGGTTCGCATCCCCTTCGAAGCTAATATTTTTTCTTTTGAAAATTTTTAATTTCAGCGTATTTACTGTCATAATTATTATTCAGTAGATACTCATAATTAGAGAGCGGAAAAAAAGTCTTTCGACGTTTTGTAAAAGTGGAACTTTTGTGGTTTTAAATAAAAATCTTCACCAATCTCATCAAATAAAACCGTTTTTAATTACTTTCTTAGAGACTTTTTGGGACTTTTTTGCTGTGGCGGGACTTTTTCGATTAAAAGAGACTTTTCTGGGACTTTTTTTTTATTGAAAATACGTTTTTTTCACGCTAAGGTAATATTTTGCCGTTGTGACCACACTTGTTCAACTTTGTGTCGGACAAATCTTGTTTTTTATGCTGTGCATACTATGCGGAGCAAATATTTACCGTAAAGTGTAAGCTACTAACAATTGCTAATGCGGAATTTCATAAATAACTCTGGAAACTGCAATGAATTCTTTCGATTACTCCACCGTTCATGAAGTAAACTCATGAAGTGCTTCAACTCGAAGGTGGTTTGGATATGTGAGGGTAGAGCTTACCACGTCCAATTGCATGTTAAATTCACATATTTTTTCTTTCCCTGGGCCACGACACCCTTTCTTGCTAAGGGTGTCCAAAGACTTCACAAAGGGACATTATGAACCAACTTATTTCAACCCGGGTGGTCAGCTGACAAGGGGAAAGCGCGACACTGTATGCTAGCACTCTGCTTTTTTGCAGCAGCTCGATTCTGTAAATGTGATATGGCCGTCAAAAGCGGATTTCGTCAATGTATTCACGGCTTTGACGCTGGAGCGATTCTGAAACTTTTTAGTGACGTCACTCTCACAGCCGCGTCCGTGAAAGTATTCACGCCCAAGAGGGCCAGTGGTAGCTTCGTCGCGGCAATGCGCTCTAATTTTTCATTATGAATTTACGCTGTGATTGATAATTAATAGCACATTATTCATTAATTACGATGGTGGCTATTTCATATTGTCACTTCCCATAAGTAATATGTATTAAAAACAAATAAAAGAAATGCGTAAAGTTAAATTTACATTCGCGTCCTATTTAAATTGATTGGCCTTCATTGCGATTGAAGTTGGTGGGAAGTTAAACCTTGCGCTGAGGGTTTGACAATTATCTTATATTTGTGCATCTTCTAGAATGTACAAGTAAAATACTCACAACTTAATGTTCATAATAATTTGGAGTAGAACCAATGGTAAAAGTATTGTGCGGTACTGAATGTTAACAGATTTATTTAATATTTGTTTCGTAAGTTCAAGCCTTCGATTTGTTTTTATTAACGAGAATGGAGGCTCTTTACATACCTCCGCTACTTTTGCATGAGCATCAATGTCAACGGAGGCAATAGATGCACATACTTCGGCGGCAGATACGCGATATCAACAATCCCTGCGAGACGTGAGATTGGCGATGGATCACTGAGTTCACACCACGATTAATTCGTAGACGATTAGATGGCTTGCCGGGGCATACTTTAGTACGTTAAGATAAACATTGATCATCTATTCCATCTCTTCCATGCATTATTGCTGCCGTTCAGTAACACGACCAACATGATTCGTTTTTCTGTTGACACAATAGAAATACTAAGACATGTAAACATCTCGCCCTCTAGCAGAAACTGTTAATAATCTACTCGTATTCGCGCCATAAACATTTTCATCAGTATAAATCGTGAATAGTGGCATGTGCTTGCACAATCAGACACATATATGTATACGCACCACAGCGCATTTAAAATTATGTACTGAAATGATGAGAGCTCAAACGCATACGAGAATGAACCATTATTAAATAATAAAATAACACTTGTTATCATTCCGCGTAAGCATTAGCTCCATACTATGAGGAAATAAGAGCTAATTGTGCAATTACGAGCCCGCTACGTTATAACTGACTTCGATACGCAGCACTTGACAACATATAAAAGAGGTAATGTACAGTTTATAGCTACAAACTAATTAAGCAACCGTAACTTATCATTAATAGGTACTTTTAAAAGAAAATACCTCACTCAAAATTGAGTAAAGAAGTATTATTTACTTTGGGAGTGAATATTCCACGGCATTGTATATGTTTCTCTATGGTAACTGAAGTTGCAGTTGGCCGCTGAAGTAAAGTTTGTATCGGAGATTCTGATTCGTTCCTCGCGTCCGCACAGCTACCAACATAAGAAACTTAAGTGATCGTTCGCAATCCGTCAAACATCTCACGACACAGGCTTACAGGATCGCTTGAACGTCTTTCACGGTGAGAGGCGTGAGAACTCCGCTGTGGTTCGAACCACGCGAAGCACAGGTATGACATTTACAGAATCGAGCTGCAGGAGATAAGTGGAAAAATGATACAAATGTATGAAAGGTTATCTAGAATTTCCGAAATCTCTCGAAAAGTCTCACGTTATATGAAATGGAATTCCTGCAATTTTGCTCAGTTAAAAATAACTACAACAGCAAGTTCTAAATTATAGAGGAAAAATGTATTTAATTTTTTACTTCAGGTTGTAAAGAATATTGACCCTGAAGACGATGCAGAATGTATAGAAAATGCTCGAGAACTCTTAGAAGATAGTACACTCTCACTGGAAATGATATGTATTTCAGCATCCTTTGGGTTTTTGGTAGAAAAATCAAATATCTTAAATCTTCCATCCTGAGCCTCAGTGATTTGGTGTCAACAATAATGGGTGTGAAGAAGAAACTTATGTGTCGAGGGTAAACAAGCCGTAAGTGTTTATGGCAAATTGTGCAATTTTTTGGATAAAAACGAAGGCTTCAAGTTAATGACTGATATAGCTCAGATTCTCAACGGAGAGGTAAAGGGGCAGACATCTAATGTTTTACAAAAACTCACCTTAAGTGAAGTGGCTACGCTGCGATATGCTCCTATTACAACATGTGAAGTTGAACGATCGTTTTCGACGTATAAACTTATTTTGACCGAACGTCGCACAACACATACAATGGAAAACATAGAAAAATATCTTATCTGTCACTACTTCATAAATAATTTTTTGGAAATACAACTCAAATTGAATGAAAATACGTTTTTTTCCTTTATTTTATATCATGCAATTAATAAATAAAATCTGTTATCCGTAATCCGTAATTTGACTTTAGTTTCTCTATTTCAATATAAAGATAGATATTGATCAGCTAAAAAAATTACAGGGGTCAACAATATTCTTAAACAATTGCTGATCATCCAAGAAAGTGTTATTAGGAATTAAAAAAAATATTCTACAAATTATGGTGATCTCCTGTCTTAAAAGTCCATAAAATAATACGTGAACCCACGAATCCGCATCTCTACCCTCCTTTCTCCATCAATTCAGTTAAATTCAGCCATTTTCTCATGGAAATTACTCAGATTTTTAAAGAGACTTTTTTCAAAAATATTAACGACTTTTTAGGCGACTTTTTTTTGAAAAATTAGAGACATTTTTTTCCGCGTTCTACTCATAATTTATAAAGGGCTTAATTTGTTTTTTATGCAAGCTGACCCGGCGAACTTCGCACCGCCTAGCAATCAATGAACATTTATTTGAAATAAATCAACATTCAGCCCTGATGATGAGTGCCGAGACGGTACTTGAAACGTTGGCCGTTATAAAAACATTAATCCGGTGGGAATCCCGAGAACAGTTTACCCACATTATTCGCCGGGAAAGTATAAAATCATATTTCACAATGAACATTTTGGTTACAGCATTTATAAATAATGAGCGGCGGAACCGATTTGAATCATTTTTGACTTATTATAATACCGTAAGGAAAAAATTCAATAAAACTACAACAATTAGTATTACAATTGCTTGTCAGAAAGGCATTTTCTCTATCTACATAGGGATGACCAGGGCATGTTACGCAGAATTTCTTTCTGTGAATTTTCTAATTTTTATGTTTTAACTTATCAAAATTTAGACATTGTGGTTTTATAAAGCAGTTAATAAAGTCCAAATTGTGGCGAGGCATTTATAACTCGGTTTGGTAAAAGTGCACTCCGTAAACGTGCCCCGTATGTAAACGAACCCGAGTGTACACTACACATTTGGGTTTATTCTGCACTAGCACCTTCTGATATACAACAGTTTTTGCTTTGTTATTAGACGCACGGACAAATGAAGCGGATAGTTTACCAACACTGAACATGACACATAATTGTTCATGAGAAAAACATGGATTTCCTAAATTCAGACTACAAACACTCAACGGTTGACATAGTAATTAGCTAATCATCATCGCGTATGACACTACGTGTCGAAACCGGGTCGGTAGTTTGTTATTAAAAAAGTGGGTGGAAGTTAACCATTTTATTTTATCCTCATGAATATAAAACATTTCCACTATATATCGCCGGACACTGAATTATATTTGCGCACGTTGGGTGCCTTTCTGAAGGTGATAGAAGGGCGGGAAGGGAGGAGATTGGAAGTACTTTGGTTTGCGCTGATGATGGGGTAGAGGTCTCTTAAGATATTTTTTATTTCTTAGGGCTGTTTCGGCCTTCTTCTAATTCATTGGTTAAAATTCTAGATTGTGCATTCGCAATAGGGTATAACATCAACAGGTTTCCATTATCAGCTCGCCGATTACTTGGATGAATCCGTTCTGACAAATTAGTTGGATCTTTGCATTGATTGAAAACTAGAAAACACATTCAACGCAAAACCCAAATGAAGTAGTATGTTATGATTATAAAGGCTATTTGCTGTATGTAAGTCAAGTTGGACGTCATATAATGACACACATATCACCCGTCTCAAGGGACGGGTGAAAAAGTATGGAGCTCATTACAGAGAATCATAACAATCAACAGCTTTCTAAACCAATTAATGCAATAATCAACTACTATGCGTGACCCTTCATCGCCAATCTAAAATCATTAAGTTAATACCAACGCTGGGTTTGAATGCACCCCTTACCGTCGGGTTACGGTTACCCCTTTTGCAAATCCCTAATTTTCAAAATGGGTACTAGCAATCCATAAAAATGATGATGATGTCAACCCTTGCCCAATTCTTAACTTGTATATTACCATTTACCATTAAAAAAAAGTATAAAACGGTTACAGCGAATTTAAATTATTTGAAACCAATTATTAAATACGAAAGGAGTTACCAAGGAAAAAAAATGTTGAGACCTTAATTCCGAGCAGGGGAATCGATCCAACAACCTTTACTATGACGACATCGCATTAACTCCACTACGCCACCACGACTTGTGACGTTGAGGTTTTTGTAATGCATAATATCAGACCAGCAGTGAAAACCGGAGCAAGGACACAGAGTATGCACACGAAATTAATCATTAAATCCATCAAAGATCGAATCAAAACGATAAATTTAGCAAGTAACTTCTCCCTCTTTGTTCACATATCTTCACATGGAGGCGAAATATTTGCAGTGCGTGAGCAAAGAAAACAAATGGAGTAAGGGAAACTAAATTTTCTTGAGAAGCAGAAGTGGCGCCACAAACTTTGTCCTAAAACTTTTGAAAGTGACTGTACATTAACTTGTACGTGTTAATGTACCGTCTAACGACTTTCATATTCATGATGATACATTTAATCGTACTCATTACTTTTCAACGCTATTCCTCAATCGCAAACACTGTATTTCGTAATCACCGCGCAGCGTGTGTAAGTAGGTATGTATTAAGGTTCAAAAACGTTTCCTTACATATACGCTGGCGCCGCTTATGCACTTCTACGGAATTTGAATCTCTCTATTGTTATAGGTGATGGGACGTTCGCGATTTATTTGATTAAAGAGTCTTTCGCGATTGAATTATGTAATGAATGATATGACTCATGAGTCTTTGAGCGAAGAGAAGTCGATCATCAATCACTTACACTTCAGATGTCAACCGGTTTCATCAGATCGATAATTACCACTACCGCTTAAGCTCTGATGGTAAACTCCTGGGTTTGCTGAATGATAAAAAAATTTCAGTACAGAGAGTTTCGTATCAATAGTACAAATACTTTTTCAATACTGACTCAATCGATTAAATTAGTGCCTGAAATGGATCCGTTTGTCGGAGGGCAATATATAAAAATCGGCTCAATGATGTCTTCCACTAGTTGTGCCATGAAAAAAGACTCGCTTCGATGATGATAACAACCTTAAATCTGGCAGTGACGAAGTATGATCGATGATTTAAGATACTATTTAGATAAGGTATTCAAATACCGTTTTCATTTACCTTGAAAATAGGTTCTAGACAACTAGCTTAACGGGGAGCATCCATTTAATCAGTCTTATAACTTAGAAGAAACCTTGTTCGCTTTAAGGAAAGTGTAATTTTCTCGGGGAATATTCTTTAAGTATTCATTACAGAACCTTTCTTTATCTCCAATAATACTGCTTTCTTATTTCGAATGGATACCGGCAGTAAATTTTAGTGATCAGCCATCAACCATTCCATCATTTCACTCGAGTCCTGTGATTATTTTCCATCTGCGAGTTCCCATCAATCACAAAGTCGTTCCCGTGGATTAATGAGTTCTTTCGCTTCATTCATAAATAAAAGAACGAAGTGATTGAATCACCCAAGTGACTTGATTCATAATGATCGAATCTTTTTAAAGAACGTTTTTGCCCATCTGTGATTATTTTATTGCCCCGTTCATACAACCTTGGTGAAGACCGAGGCCCGTACTTCGGTGGCCCTTAACCATTGTCCGAACGCGGGTTGGTCACCGAAATATCAGTAAGTAGTTCGAAACGCTGCCACTTAAACGAGATCATTGCTGCTTGCGCGGCCTAAACCGGAAAAAGGAAGTATAAAGAGAAAAGCGATATGAGATTTTGAGAGTGAAAATGGATTGGGGAATAAACTTCATCGTAGTGGAGTTGATTTTCAATAAAGATGAGTGGAGTTGTTTGTAGTGCAATGATTTTTTTTTCCTTTGGTCATTTATATTCACAAGAGTTTCAAAACTTCGGCACACGAGGGCAGCAATGGGTTACCGCGGTCGTGTGAATTCGCGTTGGTTGGCTACTGAGGTACCGACCGAGGTGGTATAAACGGGGCATAATGATAATCCACACACTTGCAGATCTAAATAAAGAGTAATTCCTACCTTATCGAATGTTATTACTCTGATGGTTTTTTTCGTGAATAAAAAGAACGCAAGGAAAACGAACAAATACCTGTAATATATTTTTTTCTTCCCAGCGATCAAGTAGAGTTCATGGAAAGGCGCCGTCTACGATATTAAATTCTATTATTTAACAGTAATAAATACATTTGTTATCGTGTTACCCACTTCATGTGCGTGGCCTTAATAAAGCATATAAGAATATAGAATAAGTCAAATGTTGTCATAGATTATAGGCGGCGCGAGCCAGTTTAATGGGGGACTATTTTGACCTATAGTACACTCAAAAAAAGGATTGGATGTGGCATCCAATTTTTATTGGGTAAGTGAAAGTTGGATGCAGTATCCACTGCAAAAGACACGGCAGCCAACGCGATTGGGTGTACTATCCAACTAAATTGGACGCTCGCAACTTGGTTGTAGGGTCCACGTGTTGGTCCCCACACCAATCATGAAGAGATCGCTCATCCAACAGTTGGATCCCACAGCCAACTCGGTGGTGAATATTGCTTCTACGCCAGAGCCATCTAGCGATAAAATGCCATACAATTCTTAAGTGCACATGTTTGGCGTGCTTGAAGGTAAGTAAATGGTTTTTCTGTTTGCTCTAGCATTTGTGAAAATATGGCCATCCATTGGCATAATATTTTTTTTTTATTCTTAGAACACTTCTTCTTAGAACAAGAAGACGAGAAGATATGGATAATCAAACTAGGGATTTTCTTGATACTTTGAACCTGACCAGTCTCGCGGGAAAATTTACTGGTAAGCTTGCTAATTGTACTTCCGTTACTATGCGCAACTCTTATTATATTTCGCAGTTAAAGGTTTTATCTTGTTATTTGATGTTATCCTCAGGTTGGATTTTGTGTTTTTAACCCTTGATTTCTCGAAAATAATTCCGGTCAATTTTCAACGAATGCCATATAAATTATGGTTTTTGTTACTAAATGAATAAATACATTTTAGCTTGCATTTAGTACATGTGTAGCACTATTACTAAATGATACATTGGAATTCTCAATTAATCCATTAAGGAAAATTTTCAAGCAGTTTTCCACAAATTCAATATCCACTAAATGTGTGTCAACTCGAGGATCATCACCAGAAGCCAGACTCTCATGAAAGATGTGATATCATGTGAATCAAAAAAGGCTATAATGAGATAAAAATTTGTGAAAAAGTACTTGATAGTTATCATTTGGATATGGATTTCATTATCAATGATAATTTCATTCAAACTATAGCCTGAGTATCACTACGCAAGGTGAAATGCAGACACTTGTATACTAATTATTCAAGGCCTGTACTCTAAATGCATACAATATCATGCGTATGAGCTGCAATTCAGAACTGTGTATCGCGAAATTTAGAACTCAGGTCGATATAGACCTTTTCTGCCCGTATTCGAAGCTGTGTAACATATCACAGAATTTTATCTATAATTTTTCTCCTGATATACTAACTCTTGATGTTTACACGTGCAAAAAATGGATGCTGATTTATCTAATGCATTAATGGCTTATGCTAAGAGTAGGAAGTTGCTGTCTTTTCATGTCTAACCTGGGCAACTAACTGTAAAAGAGGAACCAATAAACGAAACACGTATTTAATGGTGTAGAGATTTTAACTCATTCAACAGCATTCTTTCTTTGATCTCAGAAATAATTAAAATGGAATCTTAAATAAGCTCTTTTTCCAGCATGAGTATTTTTAATGGCATAGTTATTTCTTTTTGCAGATGAATACATTGACTATACAAACCTAATGATGTTGACGAGAGAGGACGTTGAATGTCAAGTGCCTCCCATTGAGCCTTCAGAAAAAGTAAATGAAAGGTGATAAAATACTTCATGTTCGGAAGCACGAAGGTAGTATCATTTTAAAAGGATATAGACTATCATTTATTATTTGAATTGACCTTAATGTATTTATGAATTTTGTGACTCTTGAAAATCTTTCATCTCTTGAAAATCATTTGATATATGTACGTGACTATATATCATCAAAAATCTATTGTGAGTGTGTAAGGCAACTGATTTTTTCTGCCCCTTGCCAAGATTTGCCACATGTCAAATTTGAATATGCTCGCGATACAGTGATGGCTACAGTAAAAATTATGTTTACTAAGAAATTTTGAGGGACTACGATGTTTGTGTACACATACGTCTTCATTTATGTCTCTATGCCTTTATGCCTCTAACAAGTGTCTTTAGCAAAATATGCGTTACACGTGCTCATACGTTGCCTCCAGTATTACATTAATTAGATGTATTTAAAATATCTTGGGTAATTTTATGTGATAGACATCGGAAAATTAGTGAAACCTCCAGCTCTAATGTTTATAGCATTCTAATCATTATTCAAAATTTATACCATGGAATTTGGACTAACACTTATTAAATTTGTACTTACATTTTGCAGAATTTTCATCTTCCTGATATCTATTCCCGATATTTGGCTGTTGAACTGTGTATATGTCGAAACAGGGGTTGGAATGACCGGGTTTTTGGGAAGTTGTTATCTATTATGTTATTCACTTCTCCCTGAAGTTATAGGAGGTAAATATTCCACTTAAGATAGAAAAGGACTCTTTTGAATTACATTAACTAGAGGTGACATAAAATAGGGAGTCTATAAATGCAAACAAAAATAACAGGCTACCTGAGAACAGAATGGGCACAACTTTTGCCTATTAAACCACACTTTCAAAGAAAACGAAAAGGAACACACACAACTTCAAACCATTTGATTGTACAAGAAGCACTGAAAAACTTCATCTTCGACACATGAATCCAAAGTACGCACAGTTAATTCCTTGAAAATCGAGTGTGAACTCATTTCACTCCGTTCTTCTCGAGAATCTTGCCGTTACTAGAAGGAGGATTCAAGAGAGATAGTCCACTAATGCCATGGTCCACTAAGACTGATTCAGCTGAGGGACGAAATTGAGGTCAAAAAAATGCATTTAAGTAAACAAGAGACGTCACGGTCCATCTCCTTGAGAGCCTAATATTAATGTGTGGTAAACTCACGAGACACTAATGGGTCTCATAGGTCCCATGCGGATATAAATGACCACGCCTGGAGCAATCACGTCTTAAGTAGTCATGCCTTCGTCATAGTTGCCATGATGAAAAAGAAAATAAATTCCGGATATTAAAAGTAGAAAACATTTAGCAACAGATGGAAGCAGTTAGAATACCCGCTCTCATATGAGCTCTTCGAAGCCACTTAAATCATGCCCAAGTGGAAATGTAAGATAAAAGTCCCTTTGCCGTTAGGGGGAGTGCGTCACAGGAGAACAATGTAGATTTTTTTAAGTTGATGAACATGAAATTAGTAAAAGGACGGCTAGAAGGTGAGGGGCACTTATACTTCTATGTCTCGCCACTAAACACCTCATTATTAGGAAATATCTTTTTAGCCCTCCTTTCTCATTGTACAAATAGAAAAAATACAAAAACTCTAAGGTCTTTCACATCCTTGTGGAAGGCATAAATTGTATGCATAGGTATGGAAATGAGGCTGATGCAGAGGTTGGCAAGCAGAGAATTCTTTTTTCTCTCTTTGGAATTCTTGAAGATAATTTGGGGTTATTGGGCTTTGTTACTACAGTTTAAAGCCAATTAATTCTGTCATTGATATAAAAGTCAAAAGCAAGTCACACATATTTGCAGGAGAGGAAGGAAAGTGTACGGAATATTGATAACTATGATAATGAAGATGTCTTGGCAGGATTGATAAATCTGGCATTGTAGAATGTTCTGTTTGGAAAAATGTGGAAAATTTTCTTGAGTACTTTTAGCATATGTATGTTTTTTTAAATTTCTTTATAAAAATTTTCTTCCATTTTTTAATAAAGGCGTATATTAAAATATCATTGTTATCTTTTATTATATAACCTACATACAATATTTAACTGGTGTCACTAGTAATAATAATTATAATATCCGCTAAAATATTACCCATTCATTAAACGCTACGGCAACAATTTCGCAAAGCTGCGGCATCCAATATAGATCGGCATAAGACGCAACGACGCTGGCTGAGGTATCCAACGATTTGGTTGTCACAGCCATCTCTTACCCAGCTATTTAAAATGGCTGCCGCATCCAACTAATTGGATGGCGCCCCAGCATCCATTTAAATTGGGTGTGGGATCCAACTCTTGGATACCACAACCAATTTTTTCTTTCAGTGTACACTTTTGAAAAACAATTAGTTCATCTTGGAACGCAAAGGAGCTTATGAGAGGATCGCTATGTAAGAGTTTAAAGAAAAGGCTTGTGAAGATTCTAATCTTGAGTATAGCGCTTTACGGTGCGGAAACGTGGACGTGGACTGGAACCATTCGATATGTGGGTGTGGAGAAGAATGGAGAAGGGGAAGTGGACGGAGGGGAGGAGAAACGACGAAGTGCTGGACATGGTGGTTTAGAAGAGGCAGCTTCTAGATAAAATGCGGAGGAGACAGAAGGTATGGATGGAGGGAGTACTTAGCGGGGAAGGGATGCTGAAAACAGTGTTATAGGGTAGAATGTTAGGTAAACGAGGGAGGGGAAGGAAGAGAATAGGATTTTTAGATAGAATGTAGGGAGTAGGCCTTATTGTGAATTGGAGAGGGAAGTTTATTATTATATTTCCATGCCACCGAAAACAGCTCTATACGGCCTTTTACATCGGGGTTAATAACATGTTAACAATTTAACATACACAAAACCTACCTTAATCGGTAGAATACTAGTAATAAACAACCAATCCCTGGATAAGGGTAACTTAACCAAGCGGGACTCAAAACCGTGACTTCCTGTTTGGCAGGCGAGGACTTTACCCCGAGTGACAAGGCGAGGATTTTACACCGAGGCCGACAAGTTAATGAAGATAGGGGAGGACTGCCAGAATACTTTGAAATACTCCATGAAAATCTATTTAAATCTATAGAATGCTTTAATAATAGTCATAATTAAAATGAACCACAAACGCCAACATAACAAGGCAGGCATCCATGGGACGGACTGAGGCCTTCTCTAAGCAGTCTCCTCGAATTCCACCTCACTCAAACACTTCCTGCACCATCCTCTTTCTCCAAGTTTTCCCAAGTGACATTTTGCCGAATGAAAGACAGGAAGTAATGAATGCTTTGGGAAAGGGAAAAATGTCTTGAACTATAAAATAATAATATCCTTAAATTTGGACCTGAGCTCATGTAATCATTTCATGAGTGCCGTTTATTACCTCTCTGTCACCATTTATGTAATTTATTTCAATCAACGGTTTCACTGTCTTCCTCCCCTATTCTCCAGCATTCTGGGTCGTTCCTTAATTCAGGGGTATAGTAGCTTAATTTTTATGTCCTCAGGGCAAATAAAATACAAGGAAGCCCAGAGAAAATACTTGCATTATGGAATTTTGATAGAAGCGGAATTAATAATTACCGGAAAAGAAGAGAAATCTGCTCGTGTGAATCAAAAAGCGTAAATTTTACATTAGAATGAGCTTTCGAGGCAGTTCTCCATCAATACCCAGAACAAAATTTGATTAGAAAATAACTGGGAAAACAGAGTAAGTAAATGGATTTCATTAAGATCTACCTCACTCAGTGGTTCAACCCGAAGGTTTGTTTGGACAGGTAAGGTTAGAGCTCACCTCAGATTTGGACTCAGGTTGAATGTGGTAGGATTGTAGGTATAGCACTTGTATACTACCCGAAGGGTCCCGGCTTGAAATATAGGATAGGATATCTAGGATTCATACAGATCATACAAATTTTTTCGATATGTGCAGTGGCCCTGGGAAATGAATTGGCCCCATTATCTTGAATGTATGAAATTCACAGTCCCGTAGCTAAATCTAGGATGATTGCATCTATCCACCTCTCCTCAGCAAACCAAACCAAACTTTAGATTGAATCACTGCCTGGGTTGGTATCATTGAAAGTTGTGGACGGTTACAAATATATCTCAGCTGGTATAAAGTCTCTCATTACATCGATAATTACCAAATTTGAGTTACATACGCTGATTGACTGGATACGGGAGATAAATTTCAAATTTTTCAAATTTAAGGGAGAAAGAGGTCCATTCCCTAACTTTTGTACGCCCTTTTATATTCCATTATCCACCCTTACCTTCATTCTGAAAACCTGAAAACATCAATCACGATAAATGCAACTATTGTCTCTTCTCTGCAGCCATGAAAAACTACTGCGGTCATTTGAAATTCGCAAAGGGGATTCTAAATCCTGGAAATTAAGTGGCCAAGTCGGTGATACTCAAAGAGACGTTAAAGTTTTGTATTCGAAAAAGTGGATTATTATTATAGTATTCTACCGATTAAGGTAGGTTTTCATGGATTGTTCAAGAAGTGATCTGGAAGTCTCCCTTTCCTTCCAGCACCGCCTTCTTTAGTTCACTGTAAGGCCCAATCCCTTTCAATCTATCTAAAAATCCTATTCTTTTCCTTCCCATCCCTCGTTTCCCTAACATTCTACCCTAGATAGAGACTTTTTGGGGTGAAAATTGTGAAGCTCCCGGAGATTGCGATAACTTAATCATAGAGTATCTGAGTTCAGTGTGTACCTACTCGCCTTACTGTAAGGCAGAGCCTGAATCATACGATATTATTTTCGTCCCTTCCGAGCAATCGCTCTAATATGGCAGTTTCACTTAAATATTGTGCGCGATGGCTCCAGGGATGGAAATCCCATCCATTTTTCCATCATTCGGCAAGTCCCTTTTTTCGTCTCTGAGCACATCGCTGGTGACGTCTTTCAGCCGATTAGAACGCACGGCCGCAATCAGAAATTGTAGCGCCTTGCTTGTCTTCTAAATTAATGACAGTTGTAAATACGGAAAGTGATGAAATGAGTTATGGAAAAAAGGGACGGTGGGAATGACCGTTTGATTCAGAAAATGATAATTATAGCGATCACTCTTTTGGTCCCTGAATGCCTATTGGTGTAGCTATCACTCTGAAGGACGGTAAGAATGATCTACTTCTACATACTACCCCGCAAGCCGCCTTAAAAAGTCGTGTGGCAGGGGGTGTTAGTATACCAGCCGTCTACATATTAAAAGCAAATTCTCAAACAAAATTATGAGTAGCAATTATGGAAGTCCTTCATGGTTCGAGTGAAAAACGAATTCCTGTATCTATCCGTTAGGAAACATATCTCTCTTAATTTATCGCTTCTGTAGGACCTCGAAAGTGGTGCTCTAATATTATATTCTCTGTGTCGCTCTTAAAGATATTTATTCTCAATTGTTCAAGAAATGTAAGCCTAGCGCGCAGCCTCCGAGTGATTCAGGGTTTAACACCAATTATTTGAAGTATACATTCTTTCGTCTAAGCGTCTCCTTTCTTTCTGATAGAGAAAAGGGCCTGGAGGGCTGAATAAAATAGGTGTTATCATTCATTGATGCTCCTGATATCACTTAATCCTGGAGAACATGTCAGTTGTTTGGCATCTCTATTTGCATATTATAAAGGTTTTCATTAACATGATATCATAATATCAACAAGTTTTCACAGGGCTCCAAACTTTTCATCAATTAGGGATGAGGATCTTATTGAAAAAAATAATAATTGGTCATAGTGAACTCGGCACGAATTAGAATGATCTTAGATCAAACGAGATCAACGGGAGTAACAAGATTGCCATTCAACTTTAGAGCAAAAGGAATTTCGGCCATGCTAGCGGAGGATCTTCCAGCTTGACTATACCTTTGCTCACTGCGCCCATCTCATAAGAATTGAAGACATTCACGACAAGATCTCGGAATGGAGTCCCTTGCTTCCGACAAGGACACCCCCCCAGACCTCCCGTCGTGCACTCTCCCTGCATGCCCTACCGATCGCCGATCGGCGCATTGCCGTTGCATTATGGGAGAAAAGGGCGGTCGAATTCTTCAAAGCAATCGAACGGGATGAGCCTCTCCTGAGGAAGGCTCTCCTCGAATTCCCATCTCTCTCCTTACATTACGTTCGTATTGCTTATTTATTGTCCGCTTTGACTGTCATTTTACCTTTCGCGACGAGAAAACATCGATCAATCATACATCTCGCAGATAATGGGACTGCGTAGAGGTAGTGGCGCAGCGAAGAGGGGGTGGGGGTTTAGGGGATAAACCCCCCCCTAGTGCTCAGAAAAACTTTTAAGTTTAATCCATTTTACTTCGTTTGATTAATATACATATAGAAGAGTGTAAGGATTAATAAAATATCTCTCAGAAAGCCATGAAACTCACCATTTTAAACCATTTATAATAAAAAAAATTCTGGGGGAGGGCCCCCGCACCTCCCGCTTATCCTGGCGGGTATACCACACACCCGAAGTCTATTTGCACCTTAAACCCCCTCTAGCCTTAATTCCTAGCTGCGCCCCTGCAGGAGGCCCAATGCCATCTGTTAGATGGCTGATTTCTGTTGCCAAATCGGTCGCATTTCAATCAGTTTTCAAAAATGTCCGCGGCGCGGTGATGCGATCCACTTCAGAGTCCTCTAGATTGCTCTCTCAACACTACTCTCTCAGTAGTTATTATATGGCAATATAGAGGACTCTGATCCACTTTTATCCAATATTTAGCATTATAATGTTTTTAATTGCGAGGAATAGCATTGAAAAGTAATCAATTTGAAAGATGGCATCATCGTGAGTATACATTTCGGTTAATACCACTAACTATACCTTATTTCCCCGTGTGAAACTCGGATCACATTGTCCGTCAGCGACACGTGTGGCGACTTTCGTAAACTCATTTAAATGCGCGATGGGTGACAGCACAGACAGCAGAGGCCAACTTGAGGATCCTGTTTTATAATATTCGTGAGTCCCAGGTTCAAATTAGAAACTGTATGCATAAATGAATCAAAATTGAACATAACATTAAGAATGGACGGCTAAAACAAAAAACTGCGGAAAATGAGATAAAAGAAAAGAAGATTTTAATCATCTGAGTAAGTAATATCGATAAGCGCTCTTCTATGTCGTGCAAAATGTTATAGGAACAAAGCTGCTGGCAATTCTTTTTTTCAGCATTTGGAAACACGCAAATTCACTTTGTTTACATCATTTAAGTTGCAGGATAATATTTTTAGCGTCAATTTATCCTCATCATCTTAAGTTAACAATCTACCTCTACAAGCCGAGGCTTGGACGTTGTCAATGTATTCTAAAAAGAAATTTTACGATACTCAGCAGTAGATAGATAAAATCTAATTGCATTGCTAAAGTTTTAAATGCCGTTTGGAACTGACTGCGAAAGGGGAAAGAATGGCAGGTGGTAAATAAGCTTTATAGCGCATGTGTGTGTTCTGCTGGCATAATTTACCAAACAGCTACAATTCAGTCACGAAATGGAAAATTAGACATGCATCCCGCGTAGCACGAATATTTTAAAAAATCAATAGAATTTTTCGTAGAAATTCTTCCCTAGCTTCCCGAGCATAGGCATAATTACTATCGACCTTTTCAAAAACTTGTTGGGTCAAGTGTACCTTCAGAAAAGAATTGATAGGTTTGAGGGCTTTGTCAAGGATGGCAACACTCGAAAACTGAAAGTACTTCGAAATTTCCCGACAATAACAATTTATTTTCTGTTTTCCTCGTAGACCTTTCCAACTAGGAAGTTTTACGATAGGCGCGATACAATACTCTATGTTCCTTACTTTCAACATGAAAAGGAGGCCAGGGGCAGTAAAAATTCTCGTATGACGCGCACTTCTGACAGACGTTAAATTTTTACGTTTAGATTAGTTTTCGTAACTACACCTTGCCCCATACGAAAATGAAATACTCTCCTGTATAAGTGGCTTACAGCATGAGAAATCTTAAATTGGGTCTTTCTAATAACTATTTATACCTTTTCAAGGGCACTGTTCATCTGAACTGCGGTCCGCACATTTTGGAACTAAAAATTTAAAGCTTACCTAGAGTATTGATTCCCTCAATCAGGGAAGCTTATTCAAATTACTGGGTTAACCAGTAAAAAAAAATAAATTCACCATAATTTCCAACTATTCACTCTCCCTTTCTAGAGATAAAAGTATGTAAAAATTAAGGTGAAACTGAAAGAACTCAAAACGCTCATTATCGAAATTCAACGCGAGAAAGATTTTAATCGATAATTTTGCAGATTACTGGCAGCTATTTTATTATATTTTACCCGCCTGCCTCTATAATGCTTTTTTGTGCAAGACGATTGAAGGGAATAACCTTTGTTAAGTATCAGAATTATTTGTATGATAGAAGCGTTTCTTAATGACGTGCCGCTCACCTTAGCACACAACTATCAGAGCAATCATAAAAATGTTATGAGCAATTTATTTTTCGTAATTGCTTTGCACCATGGCCTTGGTTATCCATGTTGACAGGAAATACTAGGTTAAATATCATATTTTCAAGAAAATTTACAAGGATTGATTCTTTGAGAGTCGAACTCAATTGAAAAACTTTATATTTCCTTAATATTAAGGATGAAAAAAGATCATTTTAAGTAACTTTCATTAGTACCTAGCTTTATGAAACGCTTCCCTTTAGATTGTGCGCTTTCCTTCATAGTATTGCACAGAACCTCCACGACCTTCATCTCTTTACCTATATCCTCGTCCGATATCATCATTTGACACATTCATGCTCTATAATCTTAAAGCCTCTTGCATCGAACAGTACCAACTGCCGGTGGTTCTGTCCTTCGTCTTGTGTAAATCCAGCGGCAGTTGTCGTAATCGTGACATGATAAAGCTAGTTACAAGTGAGATAAGGAAGGAGTCATGTTCTGGAGGAGGCGGTGTTTTTTTCAGCGTGCACGCCTCGCCGCGAGATGATGGTCGCCTCTGAGGATGTACTCACAAGCCTCTCTCGAGTGGGGGACCCGCCCAAGGACACAACGGGTCCCTTGACTCCGATCCGATTACCTGGCGACAGCACTTGGACAACCGCCTCACCCCTTCGTGCTTATCTCCTCTCCCACACTATTCAGACACCACGCCATCTCATCTCGTCCAACTCATCTCTGCCACGTAACGAGCACGAAAGCCACCACACGTACTCCGAGTTACAAGGATCTTCCTCCGTGACTACGCGATCAAAAAAATTCTCATTACAATACCTCTTTTTCTCAAAGATTGGAAATTAATGCCTTATAAATCAATGATTAACCATTGAGAGTTGGATACTCAACCCCAAGGTTGGTTTGGATAGGCCGCAGTTGAGCTCGCCCCAGACTAAGATACAGGCGTGCGAGTATCGTTATTTAAGGTTAGTTGCTAAACTCCTTCCACGCTTCCCAGGATATCGTTATTAAGAAGAAATTAGCAGCGTCAAAGAGGAAGCCCAACACCTATTTTCGCATATGATGCTCAAATAAATCTTGCGCAAATACAAAGCATGCCTAGTTGTAGGGAAAGAGAATAACAGCTCACTAAACATGACTTATTAAATGCATTCATCGATAAGGGGGCGTCCATTAATTACGAGAGGTGATTTCACGTAATTAATGGATGCCCCCTAACTTGGCAATTAAATCACTAAACAGTGTTATTCACACGGTTATTTTATTCCTTAGACCCAGATTTTGACCAACAGACATAACCTTGATGGGCCTAAAGAAACCTGCACATAAAATATTTTTTAAGGAATGCTACCAAATGATTCCATTTCAAGGTAATCGACATTTACTTCAGCATGCAAAGCCCTAAATTATTATGCACAGTGCGTATAATTTTAATTCTCTCTCCATCAAGCAGTCTCAGCTGTTTGAAGCACTATTTTCATTAAATTTTATGATTGAAATCACAGCACATACACGATAAAAATTCAATAATAATGGAGGGCATAAATGTATTTTTTTTATCCAGAAACATATCAATATGGCTGACTACTGCATTAGTCAGAACAAAAATATACCGTCAGTTGGATTTATTCGACGTACAGCCAGCGAGGGCAAATCTAAACCTTGTCCACGCTGACAACAACAATCATGATTGTGATTGAAGCGATGCACGCATAAAAGTACTCGAGATCTGAGGATGGTGCTAATCACGCAGCATCCATGATCACAGGACCTCAACCGGTATAAAGGTTGCGATTGAACAGCTGACTCGTCTTTTCGAGGACTTCTGAAGCCAGCGGTGAGGATCGATTGTCTCGCAATCCTGAGTATCTCTAAGAGATCTTAGAGATGATAAGTAGATGACTAATCGAATCAATCGGATCAATTTTGGACAGATATAACACGTTGTGATTGATGCAATAAAGAAATCAAGACCAACGTGTACGAAAGGCATCATTGATAGCGGGAACCTCCTAATCTTGCGGGGTAAAGAAATCAAGACCAATGTGTACGAAAGGCATCATTGGTAGCGGGAACATCCTAATCTTGCGGGGTAAATAAATGGGGTACTTAGTCCCATATATCCGTCACGTTTCCTTAAAAAATACGCTACTGAATCAAAACTGGTAAAAAAAAGTAGTTTAAGGAAAAAATGTTGATTTAATTCATTTTCTTGGTTGCCGTTTACAGATAAGGCTGCGATAGGCACATGTAATCTTTTCATTAGAAAATGAAAATAGGCTGAAATTATAAAACAAAAAAAACTTCATAAAAACGCATCAATAATATTCGGATGCTTTGGCATCTATTGGGTGGAGACGCACTAGTGTTCATTTGGTAAAATACTAGTTTGGAGACAATTTAGTTTTAATTATATGAGCAAGGAGATGGCATGCATGGTAATTTTCTTGAATAATCTTGATTAAAGCTTATCAAACTATGGCATTACGATAGCTTGATAACAAATCGATGAGAAGGCTAGTGAGAGAGAACGAACAAATCATTTCGAGCATGCTGTCGAAAATTAGAAACGATTGGGTGTAATATTCAGTCATAGAAGAGACAGTGATGGATTCCGAGTCTGAATGAACAAATATGGAAATAGCATTAGGTATATGAAATAATAATAAAAAACCACAGAAATGAGCTATCGAACCGCAAGAGAAAGGTCAATGGCCAACATCAAACAAAAACTTGAGAATTAAAGAAAGCTAGTGTTGCGCGTCTTGAGAAGTCGAGTAATCAGCGTCTGAAAAAACAAGAAATGAATACCACTATCATGGGTGATGAGGGAATCATACGAAAATAATGTTCTACATTTGAGTTAAAAGCCTAGAGGTGAGGAAACGTTTCAAAAGAATTTACACGTTGAGTGTATTCCATAATGGCAGTGAGGACGAAATGAATCTCCCTGATGAAAATTAAGGAAATTCATAAAAGAGTGGAAGAAAAGAGAAGTCTCGTGACAACCATAAGAGGATGGCAGGGCCATTGAATAGGCCGCACCATTACCCATGACGACGAAGAAGAGTGACGAGGGAAAGATGATTTAAAGAACGGTAAGTGAGAGCCTTGTAATAGCGATATAGAAAAAATGGTGAAGAATGCAGAGAAGGCGATAAACCCAAATATTAAACTATAATTAGATAGAAGAACTGCGTTAGGGAAGGGAGCTGCGTTAAATCAGATCCAGGATCTCTGATGATGAGGAAAATGATGACGATGGTGAATAAAATTAAACATTGACGATGGATTCAGGCTTCATATGCGCCTTTGATCTATATTCATGGGGAAACAATTGGTGGAGGAAGTGTCGCCACGAAGAAATTGGTATGAATAGAGAAACTGAAGGCTTATTGCAATGAATAATTCTTGATGCATGGACACCTTAAAAAATGAACATTCTTTCAATACGTTTGCTGCAAATGATCTAAATATGGCGCTATATTCCCCGCAAACCACATTGTGCCAAAACTCTTGCGTCCACGTTCATAGGCCTATTGGAATGGAATGGAAAAAAATAGCAAATTGTCAATAGCTTATTTAATATACAAGGTATTCAGTTTGCAAATACTTGCAATTGCTGTAAAATAATTTCAATGCTCAGTCAAACTAAACAATATGGAGTTTCTTAAGTCTTTATTACGCCTCTTTAACTTAAAAAAAACCTCTCGTAGTTGGCCCTAGCACAAAATTTATGATATACTCAGGTATTTTCCACGGTAGGCGCGAGAATCATTCATGTTTGAAAATACTGTTAGCAAAAATTGATCATAAGAGAAATAATGCATTCTTATGAATAGCGACACAGCATACATTTTTCAATACTCATCTCATTTATATTAGAGTTCTCTTACTTAGATGATTGAATGAGAATTTTAGAGCATAGCATTGGAGAAGAGAGACTTCGAGAGCAAAAAGTGGATTAGCCAATGTCGTGAGGGGGGTGGGGGGGGGAAGAGAGCTCCTTCGGGGCCGTCTTCTCCTTCCCCTTTGGCCAATTACGCCTCCACTCCTATTCAAACCCACCTCCTCCGAGGAGGCGCAGCCCGTCCCTCCCTGCCCCCCGTTTCCCTCCCAATAATCCCCGTGGTCTGCAGCCGCAGCCTCCGAGTCACCACTCCGCCCCCTTGACCTCTCCCCGCCCAAGAGGGTCGCCGCGGCGGGCAGGTCATGTCGCCGGACAACGTGTACTACCTAC
The DNA here is from genome assembly GCF_921293095.1 of Ischnura elegans. Taxonomy (NCBI): domain Eukaryota; kingdom Metazoa; phylum Arthropoda; class Insecta; order Odonata; family Coenagrionidae; genus Ischnura; species Ischnura elegans. The sequence continues at coordinate 19,266,985 of NC_060248.1, forward strand.
TGCGCAATTTCTCCGCGAACTCTTATGCACTAATACAATGGTGTTTATCATTATTATTAATTGAGGAGGTTCCATTGCGATTCAAAAACTCAAAACGAACACTTTCCACGTCTTTGGTAAAACAATAAGTTTGGCGTCCGTGAATTATGTTACAATCAAAGCAAATAAAGAGTATACCATAGCGGACCATTAGGAAAGATCAAGGGATATACGAAGCTGTAGTGAGAGCGATCTTAACATTTGTGGGAGTGGCTAACACTAGGCAATTCGAAAACCAGAAGACTACATGAAACCACGGAAATGTAAAACTGCGAAAGATTGCAGTAAAAGTACGACAACAACAACTCTGTACAGAGAAAGAAGTGATTTGATAAGAAAGGAGAGCAGCGGGAAAGGTGGTCATTGTGGTTTGGAATGTGATTAATCAGCGGGACATTTCGATGGAGGGTGGAATAGAATTGACGCGTAGAATGAATGAATAGAAGATGGTGAGAGGCCAAAGGCATTCCTGCAAAGGAGAGAAGTGTGGGTCGGTCACGGAAAAGGTGGAAGTATAACCTTGATGAGAGATGAGGGAAATGCACTCAAGGAGGCAGGCATCATCATAATGAAGTAAGAAAGGTGGAAATAGGAAATAAATGTCGAAAATTCAATGCTCAACATATTGAATACTCTTTCTAGCTTTATGATCTGACCTCATAGCTACTTTCATGTAACTAATGTGATTTGACATAAATCATAGCGTTCATTTACCATTAATTTATAGCGTACATATGTTAATATGGCATTGTAAACTTAATATCAGTTTTTCTGCCACAAATCCGTCAACATTCAATATTTAGTCATTATTTTCCCCACGCTACGATCAATATCGCAGGAAGAGCCCATGCAAATATTTTGTTTTCAAGAATGTATAGTAATAGAGCTCAATTTTGTGTCGTCAGTCGATGATGTACAACGGGAAAGGTACAAGTATTTTGGAACTTTAATGGGAATTCCATTACCTTCGTTTCTCAGCCTACCTTTCTTCAGGTAATCTACCAGTTGGTGGTTGGGAGAATAAAATCCACCATCCTTCCAATACCCAGAGATTCCGATAAAGCAAGGAACCATCGATTCTACGAAATTTTGATAAAACGTAGACTATGAACTTTCCCTACTTTTCAATTCGTTCAAAGTTTCCTTTTCGAAGCCGTCATGCTTGGCCATTATCACGAATCTTCTTAACATCTTTCCCATCTCCCCCAACCTCTTTTACCATGACTAAAGTAATGGATTAAGTTTCACAAAATCCATTATTCTCCAACTTCAAATTTCAACTAAATTATACGCTACACTCCATATCTGACTAATTTTCTAATTTTATGGATGTTTCCATTGAATTCCACTACTGCGCGTGATTGACCTGATGTGTAATAACTGAATGTATGATTTTACCAGGAAAAAAGGAATTCATTGACTCCATGACCAAGTACCCATTAATATTTACCCAGAAATAATCGATTTCATATTCTAGATGCAATGGTTTCGACGATAGGAGAATGACTGACAAATTTTAAAACGACTTAGATGCAGACATTGGTAGCTGTTGACGCAAACGAATACTCTCGTTCATCTTTGAGTAATGCGGCAAATATTTCTCGCTTGACCCAAGCACAGGTGAATCATCGTCAGTTTTTACGACGTCCTCTCTCGTGGGCGATAATTACACATTGCTTGACCTTGCAAGGATTCCAAAAAACTCAGGAAATTCAGCATCGAGTGATTCAAAGACATCATTTCGAAATCTTGAATCATCTTTGGCATTCCAGCTGGAGTACTCATGCTTATCACAATGAGTGCTGAGATTTCTAATTCCCAGAGTTTTCAAACCGTCTACCATGTGAATTCATGAGTATTTTTATATACTTTAAGCAGTGGCGTAGCGAGAGGGGGTTTCCGGGGGGGTCGGGACCCCCCCGAAATATAAAAGCACTCTTACTTTGCATCACAAAGGAAAATCAAATATTTAGCAATCACCAAATTACAAAAGATTTCTTTGAAAAACGAAGTTATTTCGATTATGAAAAGTGTTAAAATTAGTTTAAAACCCTCTACTCAGTGCCCTGTTTTTTTTTTAAATTTCCCCTCCTGGTTTTGGACCCCTCCCCGGAAAAAATTCCTGCCACTGCCTCTAAATTATACTCTCACGAAATTACTGCAATACCCTTCAAATAAAAAAACACAATAAAACTCCAACATTACTGCTTCATCACAATAAAATAATACAAGGTTATACGCAGCAAATATATGAAGAATAGGTTGTTCTGGCATTAAAAACTTCTAACGATGAGGGCAGAGAAGTTCCCAGCAAATCATAATCCTCTTTGCATTAAATAATAAAATTAAAAGGAAGAATATACGAATCATTCTTACGAAGAAGAGAATAAATATTTTAAAACGCCATTAATGGGTAGCAAGAATGAAGGAGAAATATGTGCTTCCGCAATAATAATTTATAGGAAGAAATTAAAATCCGACATTACAAACTCCAATTTTACTTCTGACTTTGGAGGAAAATATAAAATGAATTTTTTAAAATTCCTTTATGCATTCATTGGATTCTTTGACGCTTTTCATCCATCATGCATAGTTTTTATTCCATTCTAAATTGTAGCCGATAAATTGGCAATCATGAAGTAGTCTCGCGATTGGACTGAGCTAATTATTATTATTTTTTATTTCGTGGCTACAAAATGGAAAATATTAATACTAAAAGGAAATTTCCAACCGAAAAAGAAGTTACTCACTAGTGTAAAAAATGATAGTAAATTGCACATCATTTTCAGCATTCCCCAGGATATTTTTTTCATTAACTCTAAAAATATTTATTGGTTTTTGAAACCAAATAAGTAAGATTCTCCGGTGGAATATATGGAGCATGAATCATTCCTTTATAAAAGTCGAATACTAAAAATTTTCGTCCACCAACATTGTCAGTTAACTTTGCTCTAGCTCCATTAAGAATGCCTCCTCTACCCCTATAGCCACATACTTTCGAATTTTCCGCCATCTTCCTCCATCAAATCCAACCGACGCCCTACCCTACGCTTCTCCCTCCAATCCGCTCGGGACGCCACCGCCGCCGACGTCGGAAAAGTTGCCAGGGCGTCCCCGCGAGATGACTCTCACTGTCCACGGCACCGCCTTTGCATGCAAGCAGAAAGCTTGGATTTGCTGCGTAGTAGCCTACGGCGAGGCCATTATTCAAACCTTGTGACTTCGAGATAATGCCAATGCTCTCAAATAAATGATAAAAGTAAACGAAAAAAGACTCTCAAGTGCACCCATTTGGAATAAAATTTTACTTTTCAGAGACTATTCCTCCATCATCACGAACAATAATCACCCTTGGCCAATTTCTGTTTGAATGGAACCATATGGAGGTAGTAAACTCACCAATGGACTCAGCTAAATATTAAGGAAGTTACATAACGAACAAATGGAGAGTTCATACCGCTATATAATGAGTTACTACATTTATTTTTAGATATTAGTAACTTCCTACATGTGAAGCGTAAAATCGTCGATCGCGCTTAAAATTGTATTCTATATATTAGAAAATTCTGAAGTCACCACAGTCGGTGGCCATGGTGATCGCTATTTCTTTGCCCAATAAAATCCGAGTTACATCAGATTATTCCATTTTAAGCGTTCTTAAAAAACGAATTCCCGTTTTTTACGGTACTTTTAAGCCACCTAGACGCCACTAAAGTTGCTGCGGGGTGCCCGCAACTCACCTAATTTTTATTCTGAGCAGAAGACGATTAGACGGTCAAATGATTACCCACATACGTCATAGCTGACTTGGTACAAGAAAGCAGAGGAAGTAGCTTTTGTTACTGTTCCTTTAAACATAAATAAGAAATATTAATATATAGCTTTATTTACATCAAACGAAGTCTCTTTTGTAGTATTCCCGAGAAGAATTTGAAGTCTATTGTACCAAGCAATGCATATTTCGGGCCAAATTAGTCTCGTCAAATATAAGAATTACATTCTGAATAATAAATTGTGAAAATATGCAGATTAAAATCAATTTCATCCTATTTTTTTTACTGAAAACTGAACGTGGCGTTAACAACGTGGAGGGGCACTATCTTTTCTTCTGTAAATTAAAGCTAACATGCCCCCGACATTAATATTTTAAACCCGAAAATCTACGAAAAAATTATGGAGTGGTTTTCAATCTAAGCATAAATTAATTGAAAATTCAGCAACGAACTAATTACCTTCATGAAATATCGACCCGGAAGAGACTGCGGAAGTTTCATAATTTTTAAGCTAAATATCAGTTTCAACATTACCTGAAAGTGCGATATGAATACAAAAATAATTATTTTCATGCTTAATGATAGGATTTCAGTTTTTTAAAAATCATCCTAGGAATTCCTCTGGCGTAACAGAAAAAATTATTAAACTTATTTACAAAGCTTTGCAATAGACCGAACAGGCCTGTCAAGAAAAACAAACAGATGACTAGCGTTCTGTGACGTCAAGACTTTACTAGCCAATTCAAAACCTTTTACTTCAATTTCCTCGTGAGTACCACATTCAACGGGATATAAACTTTTCTTTGGAATAAAAAAAAACGAATTGTTTAAATCAAACAAAGACGTAATCATCCAATGAGCGGTCTTTATTCCTCGAAAGGTCAGAGAGAGAGGTGGGAGGTCACGTGACCTTGGAGGCTTTCCTTTCTCAATCCTGTCGGTATGTGCATAGACCGCAACTACCTCTTCCCTATAGCCCTCCTCCGAGGACACCGCACATTCTATATAGGATGTTTCCGCCGGGGTTGGGTTTATTGAACTCTCGCAAGGGGTCGCAGGAGGAGTGGGGGTGTGGCTGCAGAGGGGGGTGAGGGTGGGAGGGAAGGGAGGAGAATGAATGCGCTCGACGGCGGATATCTTGAGGGATGGGAAAATGCGATCAAGGGCCCACATCCGTCGTCTCTGAGCGCAGGGAGGAAGTGACGAAGCCGCAGACGCAACGCGAGTGCTCACGCTCGGGATTAAGAGAGGGAGAGAGAGCCTTTGGGCCGGATGGAACGGGCGAATCCCCGCCAAGAGAAGGTAGCACGCAGCAGCACACACCCGCGAAGTCTACGGAGAATTCCTCCGCCCGTTCAATGCGTCGCAAAATTCTGTCTTGAAGCAAAAGGGACTGCACAGAAGAGGTCCTAGGTGGCAGTGACGTAACTATGGGGGGGGGGAATGAGGGGGATAGAACCCCCCCTCCCAAAGCCTCAGAGAAATACATATAATATTCAAAACTATTGTATTGTTTTGACTTATAGTAAATTTTAACGTGACCTTTTAATGAAACCCAAATTTTAAGTGCTAAAATTATGAAAAATGTATTTGCAGGCATGTCATTTTTGCAAAGTTTCCTAAAAGGGGGGCAGTGGTGGGTGGGAGGTCGCTCTTCCCCTTTCCTTCTCATTCCCTCAAAGCATATGCCTAGTTATGCTACTGCTAGGTGGTGATATACAGGGTCTTAAACCATATAAACTACAGCAGTGAGGAGCAACTTCGTTATCCAAAAATTGACGCGGCGACATAGCACAAAAGTTTTTATTTAACATGACGAGTACACGCGAAAGTTTTAACAAAGAATTTATTGGTACTATTCTATTCTATTCTAACGCCAGATGATGATACGCTGTATCGAAACCAGTCGCAAATATATTTTATTTTGTGAAAAAGCTAAGTCTTTTCTTAACCTTTGTGCATCATGAAGGAGTTTCACCATGTTACGCCAACCACCATCGCATTTAACTATTCTATTCATTAATTATCTTCCTGATATCTGGTTGCGGAAGTTATCCACCCATTTACTTCCCAAATATTTAAACCGTTTTAAAGGATACGTATGCAGTCAATGGGGTTGTTCATTCAGAGAGGAGATTGAAATTCGCAGAATGCGGTAGATGTAAGGGAAAGATGTGTTTCACCAAAAAAGTAACATTCTCATTCAACTTTTCTCCCGTAACATTAAATAAGTAAGCATTTCAGATGAAATTGATAAAAACGCGGAAGTTTCCCCCCACTTTTCATGAGTTGGTGGCGTGATGAGGGATCCGTTTCATTAACTCGTTCACTGAGAACCGCTCTTTGAGTCAATGAATCGCTCACAAGACTGTAAAGATCGACGAAACACGGGGCACCAATCCCGAGGAAGAGAGGAGTGGTTGGGAAGCGGTGACACACAAAGAGGGCAAGAAGTCGTCACTTTATTTGCGAAAGAATTAAAGCCGTCGATTTTTCGTTGCGAATAACTCGAGGAGGAGGAAAACAATAGAGAAACGGATGCGTAAGCTTCTCTTCATTTTTAAAACTTTATCACAATTAACGAATGGAAACGAAAGGTGAAATGGATTGGGAGGAGGAAAAACGACGAAGTGCTGGACATGGTGGGTGATGAGAGGCAGCTTCTAGATGAGATATGGAGGAGACAGAAGGCATGGTTGGAGGGAGTACTTAGCGGGTAGGAGATGTTGAAAACTGTGTTAGAGGGCAGAATGTTAGGGAAACGAGGGAGGGGAAGGAAAAGAATAGGATTTTTAGATAGATTAAAAGGGTGTAAGCCTTAGAGTGAATTGAAGAAGGCAGTACTGGAAGAAAAGGGAGGCTCCCAGATCACTTCTTTTGTGCTCCATGGAAACCTACCTTTAACGGCAGAATACTACTTAGCGAATCACAATTAACAACCACAAAAAATTATAAACCTACCCATTTCCAAATTGGTCGGCACCGATGAATCGCTGTATCACACGTTTATCGTTATATATAACGGGTTCTCCACCGGTTCAAGTTTTCCATAGCCGACGAGTGATGCCGTTATCTACCCTGGTGTAGATGCGCGGGACGATCATCGAAACTTCGACTATGGAAAACCTGACGTGGTGGAGAACCCGAAAATAATTCCTGCCAGAAGTACGCCGGGGAAGCCTACGATCCTATTTTAACCGTTGTGTTCCAACGAGCGCAACCCTAGCTGGCGACGATCGGTGGAAAACCCTTGCTCCCGAACAGGAGTTCGCATTTAATGGGTGGACGAGGCGGGGGTGGAGAGGAGGACACTGTTGCTTAAGGAAGCTCATCATGAGCGGATTCGCAGACGAGCTAATTGCCATCTCGTCTCGACTTCCAATTCGGGGACATGTGGGCGACGACAGCCAAGGCCAAAGGGGAGAATAGTATGCTTAGTGCGAGGGAGTGGAGGAAGAAGAGCGACCCACATCACGAGCCAAAGACTCATACGGCACCAGCCAAATCTCATGCTCCTCACGAACAAGAGTGGGGGAGAGCGGTTTGACCCGATGCACAGTGGTCCCAATCGCTAATCTAGAGGGACAAAAGTCAGTTTTGCAACTTTTAAAAATAAAGTCGCCGTAGGTTCAGCGATATCCGCAACTAAATGCTTCATCATGATTGGTAACTTTTACAACGTTTATATAAGTTATAACAATGTTATGCAGCTGCAAAGTCACGCATTGAGATTGCCTACCCTCCGCCTATACCCCGACGGTGGCTGACTCGCTAGCATTAACACGTACCTGCTTGATAGCAATAACGCAAGGAACGACAATTTCTAACTGGATCTTATAGCCATTGGTATATAGCATTATTTAGAGTGATTTTTCTTCAAATATAATTGATTTCAAATACTATATTTCAAATGGCAATCTCTCAGTCTTTAAAACATCGTTTTTTATCGACTTCAATTGTTTAAATTGACTTATAAAAAATATATGTCGAGGTAGGATTGCGAAACCTTCAAAGACATGTGGAAACGTCCTTATAGTTATAGATATTTTTATCACATTTTGCGCCTACTTGCGCTTTTTGACAATAATGCCCTTTATGTTCCATGAAGTTAACGAACGAGAGCCGCTGAGACGCGGGCCTGGGGGAATTTCCTCGGACGACGCCTGGAATATCGGGATAAATTTCGCTAGAGAAGACAAATTTTTAATTTTAACTATTGTAGTTTTGTACGGCATAAATTTTTATTAATATTTATGGTATAGTTATTACATGGCTTACAATTTTTTACATTTTTATATCGATAGGGAAAATCATGTCACATTCAGAGCGATTCAAGGTACGGGCGGTAAATCGCATGGAATTGTTATAATTGCTGAGGAAGAAAAGGCTATAGATGATTTATTAAATCAGTAGTACATAAATTAGGATTTGAAAGAATATACCCCAAAGGACATCAGGAAAATTGTGATACTATTTAAAAGTAATTTTGATAAAAAGTGGAAACAGTGCTCCAGAAAATAAGACAGATTTTGCTAGATGTGTACAGTCTCTTTTGAAGGATATATCGAAAGTAGAACCTGTTTTGCAAGCCAGATTTCATTGTTAAGCTCTGGGAAAAAAGATGCGGCTGCAATTATAAAAGACATAACTGAAAACATACCAAAGAGAGCAACCAACTATAAGAAGGCTTAATTGGCTTCACCTTTGATTCCAATACCATATTCATAATTAAAAGCTTTGTCCTTTTCCATGGAATGAACCTACTAAGCAAAAGTGCGTAAACATCATAAGAGAGGCCAACCAAAGACGGTGCGATATTTATCCCTCATACAAGATAAATTTGAACTCAAGTTGTCTTGCTATCCCCCATCACAAGAACTGACCATTACTGAAACTTCGGGCGAGGTCAAATTACTGGCTCCAGTGAATACCACTATTTTGGCTCAAGAAGATGTTGTCGCCGCTTTCCTTCGGTCTGGTAATGAATTCAAACTAACGATGATATTTAAGTGGGGTTAAAATGGGAGTAATGGGCACAAGCAATGTATCCAAAGATTTGTATTTCGTAAGGAATCAGATCCAGTTGACGATTCCCATATGTTTTCCATTTCTATGTTGCCTCTTCAGCTAAAATCAAATGATAAAAACAACATCTTATGGCAGAAAACCAAGCCATCTTCGATCGGGTATTGTAGACTCATTAAATTATTTCTGGAAGATGAAAGTTAGGAGATAACTGTGAAAGAAGTGCAAAAGATAGAGGCGCAGATCTCTCCACTGATGCCCTTGGTCATCGAAATAAACGGGAAGAAATTGTACATAGTGTCAGAATTTTTATTTTAAAAGAATCCCGACATTTCATCAGGCATTACTGGAGTAGAGGTGGAATTATTTCAATAGCTTGGAGCAATTCTTAGCGCACTTTCCTGTGGTTTTCCATAAGTACAAGTGAACTTGAGACGTAAAGAATTTCACCGATAGTTTACTAATATACCCTAATTACTCGGGGAAAACCACTCGGCAAACCACCTTCCTCAATTTATTACTTCTGTCGGACCTAGAAATGGAGTGAAGTGCTATAATGTTGTTTTGCGTGTCGCTCTGAAATAGTCTTCCTTAATTGCTCAAGCAATCCAAGCTTAGAACATAGCTCCCATGTCTCTAGCATAAGTTTTATCGCAACTATGCGACGATTTTTGTTCACTCGTACCAGTTTTGAGGAATTGTGCAGCTTCTCTTTGTATTTTAACCCATTATAACCCAATGTTGCTTCTAAGCAAGATCAAAAATATTTATATTATATGCTCTGTTTATGAAGTATCTAAACTACGCATTGCATATTTTGTATTGCTAATTGTAATGACGAAATATTCAGCTACCACGATAATTATGATTGATTGAAATTTTTTCAAGTTTTCAAAATGAAAAATCTTGAAATTTGAATACTCCCAAAAGTAGCTCTGGGTAAGAAAGGGTTAACGAGTTCATGGATGAACTCTTTCAGAGTAGCAGAACAAACGCTAGCAAGTGAAGTATCTGGAGTGTGGCGCTTTACGGTGAGGAAACATGGACACATGGGAAGAACGACGAAATAAGACTGGAGGTAGTTCAAGATTTGTGCATCGAGAAGAATGGAGTGGGTGAAGTAGATGCAGAGGAGAAACGACAAATTGCTGGAAATGGTGGATAAGAAGAGGTAGCTTCTAGATGAAACTCGGAGGAGACGCAAGGTTTGGATAGAGCGAGTACTGAGCGGGAAAGGGATTTTAAAAACACTCAAAATTAGAGGGTAGAATGTTGGGTAAACGAGGGAGTGGAGGGATGATAATAGGATTTTTTAGATAGAATGAAAGGGAGAACGCCTTATTGTGAATTGAAGAAGGAAGTCCATTGAGGTATGGAATACTGGCAGAATACTTCGTAAACACTTCATTCAAACCTACCTTAATCGGTATAATACTTTAATTGTAATAATTATAATGGATAATAATAACCCGTAGCAAGCAATATGCCCTTAAGATTTAAAAATATTTGTTTATTTATCTCTTTCAGATGTTAACTATGCATATTTTTTGGGTACACATCCAACAAATTTACTTGTGCGTTAAAGAAAGGGATTTTCGGATTGTCTTTTGGGAAAATATTGAGTTTTTGTGGGCATATATATCATAATATCCTGAGTATTTCTATTTAATCCGAAGTAAAGCAACATGGCGGAGGGGCTGAAATGCCACGCATCTTGGCCTCACCTGCAGACGGCAGGAGGAACACCCAACGCCCGCTACAGGAACTGTTTGATAAGAACCAATGAGTCAGATGCCACTACGATCAGAGCATCATCCACTTCCAATCTTCTGGACGATGAGAGTCGGTAGCGCCAATGCTAATAGTGTTCAGAGGAAGGAGCGGAGGAGGGGCAGAGGTAACGTGAGGGATGGTGAGGTCGGTCAGTCTTCTGCCCGCCGCCCGCCGCCCGCCGCCGCTGCGGTGCATGGCGCCGTCTTCGCCGAACGTCGGGGCAGCAGAGCGCTAATTATTGGAGCAAGGTCTCTTTACTGCGGTAAAAGGAATTAGCTATGTCGGAGCAGCCAGAAGGAAGGGTGCTCTTAAGCTAATTTAGGATCAACATTACAGAATTTCATCATGGCTTGGGCGTAGCAAGGAGCGTCTTACCGCTTCGACGCATCTTTCGAAGAGTGCAGGGAACGAGCGTAGAAAAGGGACTTTCAAGTGGTAGGTTAGCATGTGAAATATAATTGAATAAAATGGAGCACAGGAAAAACACTTTGATAGAACTTTTTATGAGTTATTTACCTCCATAAATCTGTTTAATTGCGGAAATAGTTTTGGTGACATAATTCCAACGATCACCAATGCATTCCTCTATTCAAAATTCTAAATATTTACCAATTTAAAATACCGCTCTCCAATATGAGGAAAATTCTTCCATGTGTTTAGCTGCAATGCTCATCTTTAGGCGTTGAAGTTGGCACGGTAGTATGGTAGCCATAAATTTCATATTGCATAATTAAATAATATGGAACACTGGACAAGCGTTTTTCTGGATCAGAAATTGATATAAGATGACTCCTGTGACCATTATATTGCATGCACAACTTTGAAACTATGAAAAAGTAAAACGATATTAAATGGATCAATATTCCACTGTAATAGTAACTTCAATATTTCGAGTCGCCACTAATATCAGAAAGTAACTAACCGTAAGTGCTCACGACAACATAACACTATGAATGAACGAGTACAGCAAAGTTATGATGGAATTCCCTGAAAAGGAAATTTAGCGCTAATTTTAAACATTCGCCTACACATACATTTTAGCTGTCAAAATCGTTAGAGAACGGGGAATATTTCTTTATGCAACTATAGTGGCAGAGGAAGAGTGTACATTAATTTTCGCACAATTTGTGCATTTTTATTTATTTTTATTTGTGCATCATTATTTGTGCAATTTGTGCAAGTTTTATATCAATTCAAAGGTATGTTAAAGCTTATAATTCAAATAAATAGGCATGGATTATAGGTTATTGCTCAAATAGCAACTACGGGAGTGATGCTAAAATATCTATTACTAAGATAATAAAGCGTAGAGCGAACGGACAGCTTAATCCTCACCCTAGAGTGAGCAAACTCCATTACGCTGTCAATTTGACGCGTCGGTGCAAGCCACGCGATAGATAACAAAGGGATAATTGAAGTGTACAGAGAGATTTTCTGAAAGGCCTGTCCAACTGCAACAGTATCTCGCAATCAAAAGATTACGGATTAATATCACGGTTAAAGCTGTTAGCAGATATTCTATGCTCAAAGTGTCAATTATGACTTCAATTTACGGATAGGCAGTTAGAAGTGATTGCTGCCTCCATAATTTCATTACTTAGGATTTTTTTGGATTTTTCATTCTATCATTAATGACATTTCGGAGTAAAGAAGGATCGAATATGAATACTTTCATCGCCTATGCGCGAATAAGATGAAGCTATTTTTTTATAAACTAAACTGGTTTTTGATATAGTTAATAAAGTTTAGCAGTGATTCAAGGCATTTAACTTTCACTGGTGAATACGTTTATAATATCGTAATTCATTAGCAGAATGCAATGAGCTATAATCAAAACATACATCATCACCATAATCTACTCATTTGAATTCATATCAGAGAAAAATACGAAAATATTTTCGATTTATAAAGCAATTTATGGTAGATTATCAAAAGAATTTCGGCGCAAAAATGAGGTGCGTCAACCCGCACAAGATGTACCTAAACTTATCGAAAAATAAACGCTTTCTTCAGCATTTCGCAGCGGAAGGCAAAAGAGCTAACGATGACAGCTTCTTACGCGAGTAAACAGAGGCTTGAATTGGCCAATGATTTTAATCGCGGCGCTAGAAGACTTGAGACTCAGATCCGCCCATTAAAATGTTTGAGTCAAGTTTGAGAGAGTTGGGAAGTAATGTTAATACACCACGATCGAAGGAAATGCGTCAAATACCGCAGTGCACCGCGTGGGAGAGCGATTAATCATTTTCAATGAGGCACTCGAAATGAGCGACTGCATTCAAAACTCAGCGTTTCGCGGAAAACCTAACCCGTGTGGCGGCGCTACCTAGTGCGCTGACTCCCCGCAGTGGTCGGCGGCGGCGCGGCGCTGCTAGGCGGCGAAAGGATCCTTGATTGATGAGCGGAAGAAACTGAAGGGGGTGGATAAATTGTATGCCTCGGAAGGAAGTTGGAAAAATGGGGTATCGAGGAGGGTGGCACTGCTTGAATTGCGCTCAAATCGACCTTCCTATTTCAATGAATACGCCACGCAATCGATCACGTCGGGCAGGAGAGGATTCGATTCATCACGACCATATTCTCTTCAGGCCTGCAAAGGGTATAGAGGTTTAAGATCGGAATTTTAAGCCTAGAAATGAAATGAATCCAACGTAAGGATGCACCGTCAGTTAGGGACACCAAATGAATTATTATCGTGGTTTTTTCATCTCATGAAACCAAATTAACCGATTCTTCTTGAGAAAACGAAGTTTTCCACCAATTTTTGCAATACTTTACGCTTGATGTATTAACTCACCTCATCTTAATCCATTAATACCCTTTTCGTTACCGATTCCTTTCTAAAGCCATGGTAGTAAATATAATGGCGTCATCTCAGGATATAAATTCAAGCTAACACACGGAATAATCGTAAATTAATGTGGGGGCAGACATTTACCGATGTGCTTAAAATACTCTGGGCATCTTTCAAGTGAGATCTACTTCGTCGAGTATGAATGAATTACTCAAAGTCCCTCCTTAGACATTTCTCTCCATTTGAGACGAAAAGCATGTTCCCGGACGCATAAAAGGTGAAATAAAAGTTACTCGTGCCCATAATATTCGTATTACTCATATCTCAAAAATAGCTTTAATTTTTCTCTTCACATTATACGTTAAATAATTTTACATGAATTCCTAATTAAGAGACTAAAGAAACTTTCTACCTACGACTTCCTTATTCTGCATTCTACCCCTGCGCACAACTCCTCAGCGCCTGTTCTGCCGGTTTAATTTTATGTGGGTCAGTGAAATAACAACGCCTAAAAAGAACTCAGGAGTTTGACTTAAAAAAAATGAACTATTGACTCGAAGTGATTTCCGATATCTTTACAAAATATGAATGGGGGACAAGCGGAGAAAACCAAGAAAATTAATCTACTCAACGAAAAACATATAAGTAGAAATATAAAAGAAAGACAATAATTTTGACCCTCTTGAACGTGATTTGTTCTTTCAAAGTCAAAGATAGTCTCTTCGCATCACACCGTCATTAAATCTTGCAACATGTATCAAATAACATAAACTTTATCTCAGTAAAAGAATACCAGTAATATGGAGAAATTAAATTGCTAAGCCTTGAAAAATCAAGGTTTAGAAAACTGTGGAACATATAGAAGGAATTAAATTTAATATCTACCACATATTACAAATGGTGCAACTTAGTCTGTTTCCGGATTTTACTGCTCTGCTCCATGTAAACCTATCTAAACTGGTAATATACCTAATTCAATTATTGAAAAATAAAATTCTACCGCAAAAACCCAACTAATGAGACTATGGGGATAGATGATAATTCTGTAACAAGAGTTGTCAAAATAACAACGCCATATCACATTTCATTTTAAACTCATTCATCATGATTACTCGCATACCCACAAGCTGCTTTGAAGTGGCATTAACCTCCAAGTCCAAGTATATTTCTCGTTGTTGTTTTCCGTAGTTCCCAGCTTTGCAGCTGTCTCCTGGCATTAACACTTTCTGGAAAATGAGGCGGGGTATATTTTCTATTTCTTCAGTTTTATTCGGCGAAATTACCAAAAGAGGAAGCAATAAACACTCTTACTCTATACGTATGATATTTTTTAATCTATTATAAGAAATTATCTTCAAATAAATCAAAATAACGAAAATTGTTTTTGTTTGCTTGGAAACCCTAACAACAGCATGTTTTGTTTACTACACATTGTTTAGATCAGATCAAAATAAACAGGATCAGCTATAGCATTTCGGACGGCTGGATTAAAAATTTTTTGTTCATTCCTGTCACTAAATATCGATGATAGTAAAAAAAGAGAGATTTCTGGGACAGGTGGTTGATGCCGTTGGAAATATCGGGCGCGGAGTCACCCGGAAAGAAGTAAACAAGTATCTAGAGCGAGTCAGCAATGTGAAAGACTTCAAGACTCGCCAATGCGGCGCGGCTCTGAAGAAAGCGATCGGACGCGACGTTTTAAGGAAGGAAAAATCCGGTGGCTATTCTGTAGTGGAGGCAGAGGATGGATGCCGCCGTCGCGGTAGGTCGCGGAGACGCCGCAGAAGCAGAAGTCGCCCCTGCCCGAAGAAGTGTAAGATTTGCCGGAATAAGATGGGAATGATCACCCGCTGCCGCGTGAGCCGAAAGGGAAAGGGGAAACCAAAGCCGTGCCGTAGGCGCAGCAGGAGCAGAAGACGGCGAGGCGGGAGGAGCAGGAGTCGCAGAAGGGGCAGGTCCGGTATGAGAAGGCGCAGGTAGAGCAGGGGCCAGTGCGGCAGGAGGAGACGGCGTTGAAATTCAAGGCTTTGGAAATCATCTCAACTTCAACTTGATGGTGAAGAATGTACACATATTATTTCCCTAACTCTTAAGTCTAGTACAAATGTCAAATTGTGGTGATAATACATTAAATTCATAAAATAAAATTTAAAAAAGGATATAATTATTCCTGAACCTACCTATCATTGCCTAAGGAAAGAAAAATTCCTCAAACCTTGTTAACCGTTTCGTGCGTGTGTAATCCATTCTCATCATTGGTGAGGACTGCATGGTTTACTAAAGTGAAATCATACTTGCATTAATTCTAGAGAGATCTAAGCTTATTAAGGACCGCAGATTAAAAAGCCCATCTTGTTAATATGCCTACTTCATAAAATTTATTTCACTGGAAACAAAAATTTAGAACAATATTTAAAATCAAAATTTACTGCCATAGAATTGTAGGCTTAACATATTTCAACGTTACACATTCATTTACTCTTGAAATCGTTGAATTTTAACAGCAAAATATTGGGATTTAAAAAAACATTTATCTAGAACGGGAATGTACGCAAAATGAGATTTGATGTTCTGTAATCCTGCTATGTTCGTTTTCAATTTATATCTCTAGGTCATAGTGAACGAGACTTATCACGGAATACTTTTTAGTTATAGTTTAGTTACTAGAATCAAGAATATATGAGCCATGGGTAATACTGAGAACTTATGCCTAATTTAATAGTTAATTGTGTTGAAAATGTTACTTGCTATAAGTATATATTAGTGGTTAATGAAGGAATTATGCAAAAGAATTAACAACGACTGCAACGCGGGATATGCTTAAATTAAATTTCATAAATACATGGAACAAAATAAGTTAAAGTAATTATAAATGTTTTGAAGCTCTTCTTGAAAATTGTTATTCGTACCCATAGCAACTGTTCTTTCATATGAAGTTCTGTCATAACTGTTTACAAGGAAAGTCGCAGTGGAATTTACCGATTATTGCATAATATAAGGTGCTTCTTTGACACTTATGAATTGATGAGCTGCACATTTTAATTCTTCTTTCGTTGATGAATAAAGCTAGCGTAAAAAACAGAGGACAGAACTGATGATGTAGCAAAAGCGATGGTATCCTGAAGATTATGCAACTATTTATTCACGCTTTGAGAAATAGCATGAGGAATTTCATACACCCTTTATTTGCTTAGTATGTATATATTTGTATATATATCCATACTACTCAGTGAGGATGCACATAGAGTGAAACTTCTTAAAAATTATTCTCCATCTAATATAATAAAGTTTCATTGACCATTTTCTCTTCTTAAACATAAGTTGGTCTTACAGCAGTTTATTTTACACAATAACTGGTAATTGCCACAACAGGTCTTTTCAAGTTTCTTTAAACTTACTCGAAGCCTGAAAGATGAATGCATAAAATTTACAGCTGGAATACATATAAAAATGGGTAGAATTTAGGTGATATGGTCACGCAATAGATGATTTTTCCTGTTCATACGTATGTTTCGAAGAATACACGTCTGACCACATCCTTAATGATATAATTTTTGGCATGCACAGGCAGAGTTTTTTAGAATAATTAGACCTCTAAAAGTGGTATTATTGAATAAACTAGAATATCTACATGGAATTGATCATTCTTAAATTGAAACGAGTATTGATATTTCAAGTGTGCTGTAACGAGGCATTTAATTCCATGAAACATGATGCGTTGTTTGTAGAGCGATTTTCAGAAAATAATTATTTTGCTTCAGCATAATTCCAACGTTTCAGTGAATATATATGCGTTCATCAACGCTAATACTATATTTTTATGATGAATTCATTGAATTACACCGAAAAATCAAACTCATTTGGAAAGAAGACATGAAGGTGAAATTTTTCAAACGTTACTAGCTTTTTTGCAGTAATTCAACGATTCAATCATAAAAAACATAAGATTTTTAAGCAATTGACACGGGAAAAATCAAAATTTCTCTCGATACGAAGTAGATAAGTTATTCTGTACACCCAAATTCAGCAACCACATGAGCTTACACCAAAATAAACACT
This sequence comes from Ischnura elegans, assembly GCF_921293095.1. Classification (NCBI taxonomy): domain Eukaryota; kingdom Metazoa; phylum Arthropoda; class Insecta; order Odonata; family Coenagrionidae; genus Ischnura; species Ischnura elegans. Next base: position 19,284,448 of record NC_060248.1, read on the forward strand.
TTTCCCATCCTCGTTTGATGGCTGGCGTCTTTATACTTAGCAAAGTACATTTCAAATACAAATTTGATGGTATTCTCACCGCAGAGAGAGACGAAATCCACTTGGTACAAAACAGCAACCAATTTTGTGAAACCACTCATTGTCAATTCCCACTGCGACATGCGCTTATCCGCAAATAAACTTTCTTTCTGATCCTCATTCGTTTGCTTTCTCTCATAACACCAAAGGGAGGGCAGAAATCCGAACTGGACGGCTGAGGGTCACGCACGGAAACGGCGAGTTGATTCGCAACGAAATGAAGGCGAGCATGGCGGTAAAGCGATAAGGGAAGATTAAAATTTAATTTATCCTTCGTGGAGTTTTTACATCTCGGAGAGGAGCTAATAAAAACAAACCCCTCTCCCAAGCCCGAAGCGTGGGATGAAGAGAGATAAAGTGCTAAATTAAACCGCAATTGCGGAAAGCATCGGGAGGGGAAAAAACACGGTACGACAGCCTTAAGCGTCGGCGATGAAGCGGCCGACAAAATGAATGATGACCACTCCATCGGAAAATGAATATCTACAAAATTACTCTTCTCTCATCCTCGGGATAACAATCCCTGTGCGTAATTAAAAAATAATCCGTTTAACCAGGGTAACAGCCCATGTATGCGCAACTCGTCAGGTAAATCGGCACACTTCGAATTCAAAGAATGATATCCTGTATGAAGTGTTTTCCTTAAACGTAAAACATGAAAGTGTTCGAATTTAAATTAAAACTTCTGATAAATTCCAGATAAATCTTTTCCTTTCAAAGGCTGTTGCGATTTAGGTAGTGGGAGTTATTTCTCTGATTTCATGGGCCCTTAATTGCGTTATGTCTCACATATAATAAAATACACAAGACATAAAAATAAGAGATACTTAAAAATATAATTCAATATGCTTTCCGGTATCTCTTAGAAGTATTAACTTGGGAATATTATGGCCTTGATGGCCATAATGTCTAATAGACAAACTATTTTCAACAGTGGGTTTCTTTAAATATGAAGGACGATTCTATTATGAATTTAAAATAATAATGATAGGTAGGAGTGAAAAAAAAGTTAATTGAGTCTCGAGGCTACACATGAGGCGCGCTTGATAATTCAGATTAGAAGAGTTTGGAAGCCGGGCAGAGAATATGATTTTAATACTGCACAACACAACCTTGTCCAATGGCGATTATATAAATCAGTCCAGTGTGCCCAGGTAAATATCCGACAACTCATCATCATAAGCTATGCATCCAAGAGAAACTCCTCCTCCATTATTCGACTCCAGTATGACAAAAGCATCTATTTTCTGTTTATTCATGTATTCTATTAAAAACTCAATCTATTACCCTTCATGTCTCCTATTTGAATATTTTGCGACGTTCATTTCCTTCCGATAAAAAAAATGTTTAACATTGATTTCATGTGATAGCTAATGATTCACAGGGCAAAAAAAGGAAAATAGACTTTCAATAGAGGTACGAAATCAGTACTCATAGTTCACGATATGAAATACAAACTCCAATGGCCGTAAAAATTATTTTTCCTAACGCTATTCCCACACACTCATTACAGCTTACATTTCCCTAATATTCCAATACACATAGTGCTAGGCACACTGCCGGTCATACGGAATACAGGACATCCTGAAATCATACAATCCATTTTGAATGATTTTCACTGAATCTAGGTTTCTTTGGTCTCTACTATTAGATTATCAGCAGTATTATGAATACGTAAGCAATTTCAATTAAAAAGCCTAAGAAAAGGATTTTGGACTGGAAAACCTGAAAGAGCCATAGAGTGATGGAAATTTGACTTGAATATACTGGACATGGTAAAAAACCTGATTTATTATTTGTCAAATTCTTCTTATGGCACCACTTATTTGAATTAATTGATAAAATTAGACCAATACTTCTAAAGGAGGGAAATAATTACTCCCCTCGATCATACAGGACCCCCAGAGGACGAGTTCAAAGGCATGGCTCGGTATTGGAGAGGAAATATGAAATTCAGGAATGAGTAAAATTAGCATTTTCCCACGACCATAGGGAAGGCAAGAGCTTTTAGAATGCTGTAGCTGATGGGACTCACAATTTTCCTACTATGCAGTGGCGGATACATATGGGGGGCGCAGGGGGCGCCCCCCCCCTTGCGGAGCCGCCTTCATCGCCGAAAATTGCAGAACCACAATTGTAACTTTTTTGTGTCATAAGATGGAATTGTCTTGCACATGTGTATCATCAGTTAAAATTAAACTTTCTTAAACTTTGCATGTAACTTGATTATTTTTCATCACGATAAAAGTAAATATAGGTAGCTCAAAATATCTTTTTCGCTCCCCCTTGAGTGTTTTCTGTATCCGCTACTGCTATTATGCGATAGATGCTGCTTCTGGCGACGTCCCTACTGACGAGTTGTCGCTGCTGTTAAGCGGTGGTGTCAGACCTTTTCCAGTGTTTTCCCAGTAATTTTACCGTACCTCATCTCTTGCGTAAATTTTCCTTGGAAATATTAACCGGTGTTGTTATATTTGATTTTGTATGATCCAAAGATTGTGCCACTTTTGAAATAAATATTTGAAACTTGGAATAATAGGTTACAGGCTCTTTGACGCTAACCTTTGGCCCATTAGCAGCCAAAAAAAGTAAAAATAAAATCCAATCCGTTTCAAGGACCTAGTCTCGAGCGGCAGTTTTCAAAAGCTTTTTCAAGTTCAAAAGCTCCGTTTTCGCGCCAGCCTCCTGGCAAGAGGAAACAAAAATGAAAGTGTCTGTGCGCATCCTTTCGTCCGCTTTACCCGCGCGTCTCTCCCTCCCAGTCGTCTGATTGGCTCAATTGGGTCCCAAGGCCCGCCATATTCCTTTCCCGCGCGTCGACGTCACTGTTTTCTTCCCGCGGGAAACGACCCCACAGCACGTGGGTCTCAAAACGGACGAGGAATGCGGCGGCGGTGCTCCATCTTGCATTCACTTGCTTCCGCTCCACCCTCGACCTCCATTCGCTCGCCCCTCTTTTTCTGCTCCGCCAACATGCACTTAACTCTCATGGGAGATGCTCCACAATTCAATCTGGTTAGACGATCGCAAGGATTAGGTCTCAAGGACAGTGGGGTAGCTAGACTCTTCCAGAGAAAGTAAAAGAAGAGGGCTATTCCCTGAATTATGATATTTTGTGTCCACTCAACTATTTACTACATCATTCAATGAAACAAGGGGAGTGTTGTGGCCCAATATGTACTGCTCTTAGCTTATGACCAAAGGGTCTTGCGGTTTCAGATCCCGGGTAAATTCTCCAAGCAATAATCATCTAATTGCAAGATAACCCGAGGATAGGAACTGGCCCGCTTACCATTTTCGAGGGTTACTGACACCTTTGTGACGTAGTCAGGGGTGAGCTCTATCCTCACCTATTTTTCTCTCTCTGATTGAGCGATCTCCCCCATCCCTTGGTACTCCAAATCACAGGCACAGCTGCACCATTGTTTAGATGTAAGCCCTAGAGAACTACCACACGAGTCTCCTATAGTAAAGAGAACACCAACTGCATCCGGCTGTTTAGATTGAGAATGACGGGGTCGGTGGACGATTTACTGCCCTTGGAAGTCTAAACATGTAGCAAGAGAGTGAGTAAGAATGTTAGGGCTGGTTATATGGTGCTGCATTGTGAACACACATATTCATTGATCCGCTCAATTGGAAATTCATATCAGCAACTGATGCGACTGCGTTGGCGGCCATAAAAGCAAATAATATTTTTATTCCCTCCATAAAATCGAACGATGCGCCGAAGTCGCGAAGGACTGCGAAGTGTGAATACCTTTGTGCAGGTGAGTACAACTAGCAACTGTTCCTAAGGGAAATTTATACTCAAGCCATCAAATGGACCGACGCGAGGTAATTCTCATACACCTAATGCTCTTTGGGTTACAAGCTGACTTCGTTGAGCTGGCACCGAGCAAAGAAGCTCAGTGAAAGAACCTGGCACAATACCAGGTTTTGAAAGTGTAAGAAAACAAAGCGTATCCTATACTATATGAGATATTTTGAGTAAAAATCAGCTGTTACCTTTTGCCTGCGTATCATAGCTGGTATTTATGTATGACTCGCAACGTCTTCCATATGACAACTTCTTGCTTTAATGGTGAAAATATCCTTTTAATCCACTGATTTTACTTCATTCCAATTCCATAGCATTCAAACCTGTTTATGCATTTAAAAACAGATAAACTAGGCGTGATGGAGTGGAATTTTTCCATATTGAAAGAAACACATCAATTTTCCATGATTTCCAACTCTTGGAGAATTTCATGCGATTCATTCAATATTTTTATGCTTTGTACGAAAAATTTTTAGAGCATTTTTTAACAGTCCCTGAGAAAAATTCTCATTTAAGCTCGACGATACAATGATTACTGACGCAAGCCGCGTTACTTGTGCTTGACCCTCAGTGTCATTTTGGGACCAATGTATCGGCTTCCCAAAGCATTTATTATTTAATTCCTTTCCAACTCGGTTGAATGTTTCAGATCACAGCGCCGCAACGGCCACGAAGGCCGAAGCACAAGCTTCCTATCGAGACAAAAGAGTAACGAATCGCGCCACGGGCACCCTCTCAGGGCAGTCACCCCGGCACGCTCTTCGTCGTGCTTATTCCTCCTGCCCGTCATCAGCCCCTCCCCCTTTTGATATTTCCCGCCTTTGCTCCCCCTTCCACTTCTACCCCTCCCATTCACGCGTGCCCGCGACCCCTCCCCCCTCCAATGACGAGTGAAGAAGGGAGGACGACAATTGACGTGTGAACCGTTGCGAGACTTCCCTCCTTCACAACCGCTTGCCCTCCGCGGATCAGCATAAACAAACATGAAGGCAAAGAAGCTGAAACCTGAAGCCAACATAGAATACGTGAATTCATAAAAATTCCGGCAATATTACCACAAAGGAAACTGGCATGAGTTGGTAAATTAAAATGTCAAAAACATTTAAATTCTGAACCTAAACCCTCCGACGCATTTTCTGTTTCTCTTGATCGATGCCTTTTATTCAACTATCGAGGCGCGAAACGATCACGATCTGAAATATTTTAAAAATCGATTTCAACCTGTCAGTAATTCAAATCACAGGTTGATTTGCATTGTTAAGGTAAAGCTCACCGAGATCTAAGCCACAGGCGTGTAAATTTCACTCATTCGCGGTAGACGGGCCAGTTCATTTACCTGGGCCACCTTGCACTTCGAGGATTTTTGTCTAGGGATGTCCAAAGACTTCACCGGGGAATCGAATCCGGGACCTCTCGATCAGCCGCTAAATATATACCCACTAGGCTACCACGCTCCCCGAAAATCGATTGGAAAAGTTAATTACGTCACTAACGGGTAACTAGAACGTTAGCTACTTTTGTGCACATTATCCTTCGATGGAGATATGGTGACGGTGAAGTGTCTGAATGCGAAATAAGTTCCTCGCCAAAACTCAACGTAGTTCAACATCAACGTAGACTCTACATTATTTTTTTTTAAATCAACAGAAATAATCTCACAGCTGCAATTAAAACAATCATATCAAACATCGTTATAGTTCTTACACCGACAGTAACGATGAATAGAGAGAAATATTTTTCCGAGCAAATATGTCAGGAATTCGTCTTTTCGCAGCGCAATAAAGGACTTCAATAAATGTTTGGTGGAAATTAGTAACCAAATCCTATTTAGGAATGCACACATTTCCCTATTTATTTTTTTCCCGCTCCAAACACCTATTAACCCATTAGTGCATATCGCCCTATATATCGGACGCGCGTATTTAATTTTTTTCTGGGCTCCAGTTGACTTGCGCTACATTTTGATACTATATTAAGTTCAAAATGATGTCTGCCTTCACCGCCCCTCTAATATTTTATTTGACTCCTTGAATTTCTCGACTTGAGAAGCATTTATGTGAGACATGGCATTGAAAGAATTTTCAGTCACCCGCACGGGGGTAAGTAAATTATTTTTTATTGTATTTTGCTCAATATGTTGATAACTTTTATCTCATTTTTCTTCTAAAGGTTGATCTTTTTATTTTCAATATTATCAAGTTTTTCTGTACTATTTTGAATCTGTAATCAACACTGAAAACTGACCGTCCGATATATCAGACGGGCAGTATTATTTAAACTATTGTTTGTAAAAATTTAAAAACTGCAGAAATAAGTTAAAATTAACTTTATTAGCCAGAATAATTACTTTCTAAATGAATATTTGACAAAAATAACTTTATGCACTAATGGGTTAAGGCGGTTTGCGCGGCAGTATGTTAGTGTAGTACGTTGATGTAGACGAAATCGCCTAATCACCCTCATTCCCAGCCACAGAAACGCGAAGGATGGGGCGCGCCATATGGTTCCGGATTGTCAATCCCAATACCCTGATTGTGAGAAAATTAACGCGTCCGTGGCTTAGTCTGGGGTGAGTTCTATCCTCACCTATTCGAACCTCTTAGTTGAATCACCGAGAGGGGTGTACTCCCTCCAAGCACACCACCCCTGGAATTCATTCCCTTACAATTGTTTTTCTGGCTACGACCTCGTCTCCTCCCTCCCACGACTCCGCCACATGACCACCTCTCCCACGAAATACACCCACGCGCCAGTGTCCGCCTAATGCCCACCCAGTCGTCGCGACGGCTCTCAACTCCACCCTCCCTAAAAAAGAAGCCATTAATCTCATTTCGTGCGTCTTCCTTCGGGGACATTGGCGCGGGGGCGTATGCTCGACGATAGAGCATCCACCGCCGATGTAAATGGTGGACCTTCCTTCGCCGGAAGAGGACGCTGCGAGTGAGCGATACTGATTCCCAACCTCAAAGTTAATGCTAACAAGAGCGATTTTTAAGCTTCTGCGCAAACGACTCAAGACTGAAAAGGACAAATCCTAGCTCACGCGTATCTCATCCCTTCCCTTTGAACTTTTCCGCGTCAGAGAAGATTGGCTGACTCCAACGGTAGCGTTTCTTTGGTCTTTTTATTTAATATTAACGTAGATAATAGAACAATGGTGGAGTTGAATTGAGAAATTATAAAGGGATCTTATCAAAATTCTGATGTTTCTCCTATGCTTATCCCGATTAAAAATTTATTGACAAAAATCACGAAGGAGATATATCAGGAGTTTTATTAAATTTATAACATTTATAAAAATATTTATAAAAAATGTTAATGTTTTCCAAAACTATCATCTAGGAAAATACGTATACTTTATCGAATACGTATACTCTACCATTTTCTATATTCATATCGAAGTAAAGCGTTTCAATGCCGCTCTCCATCTCTGGCTACTGCGCATAGACGTTAAGTGCACTGTTTATATTTACTGAGTCCCTAATCTTTCGCAGACCTAGTTTTTGAAAGTATTCGCAGCCTTTGAGGGATTTGTGTACATAATTAAAAAAATCTTTGTTTGGTGCATACAAATCAATAAGCATTAGCGAAAAAAATAAGGAGCTTTGGCGAAAGTCAGAGTAAAATAACGGTTTTAGAAGATATAAATGCTCAATTCCGGTGATTTAAGACAGGTACCACATTGACGGTGCGGCGCAGTTCTGCCATGTAAATGCCTCACTTGAATGTAAAGTTCTATATCAATTAATAGCCAGCTTTGGTACTTTAGGCTCTATGGTAGTGATAAAGCTTTCCTGTTATCCGTTATTATTCGGGGCTAACGAAAGCCAAATGCATCGACCAATTGGCTAGTTATCCATTTTATTTTTATTTTCAAATCCGTACTTTCCTTTTTTCTTCTTTTAGTCATGACCTTCCCGACGGTTTTCGCCGAGAAAACGTTTCAAGTTCTTAATTCTGCCTTCTAGCTGCGAACATTCTTCGACGACTCGACGACCTCCTTGCTCGGGTGGGCTGATTTTTTGGACGACATCCTCTGAAGGATATTCAAGAAGATCTTCTTTCTGGGTCCACTTCCACTTGTTTTTAGATTGCGTCATGGAGGAGATCACGAATCCCTTCATTGTCTAGCACCGCCAACTGATGAGTCTTAATATTTGAAAAATGAACGTATCATTCATTTTCCATTGCAATTTATTTAATCTTCATCCAATAATTTCAATGAAAACCACCACATGCATTGCTATATTACTAAGTGAATGAAACAGACACGCATAAAATTGCCATTCCTCACAGAATCAACGCCAACTCAAAATGAGATATCCTCAAATAAAAAAATCAAATTAAGATGCAACCGGAGCAGTAACCGTTAGAATAAATAGGTTGCTCAGAGCACAGGGAATTAGCGAAAATATATTCGCGAGGCACCTCAAAACAACCGACTACTCATAGGAAATTCGATTATCAGCGAACTATATCCATGAATAAAATTCTTATCTTAGGAATAAACTGATATTGCAGTTCATCAAGTCACTAATTAAATAAGACCATGGTGCATTAAAGTTAAATTACTGCTAACTAAATGCGTTTACTACCGCTTTGCGGGGCATATAATTCCGATATAGGTATATCGTTGCGTGAAATTGTATGAAATTTTGGGTAACTAATTTGGCTAAATTCAGAGGAGAACTTCAATATCTATCACTGGCCTCCAAATATCCTCCACTCCATCACCCTTTAACTTAAAGAGGAGAAAAGGAGAAAGAGAAAACACTTTTTTCCAATGCGTGGGAGGGAAAAGAGATATCCAATTTTGGGATTAATGTACATACATAAAGAAGCTCATTTATAGAGCAGTTAGCTGATTTTTACACATTATGAAATAAAACTCATGGTATATATGGAGCATGTTTCTGTATGGAAGCGAGGCTTGGACGTAGACATCAGCAGAGAAGCCTCGAGTGAAAGCATTCGAAATAAGGCGCTACAGAAGAATAATGATGATAAAATGAATCGACCGAGTAATGAGGAGTGCTGAGAAGAGAGGAAGAAAAAAGAAGTCTTCTTATCTTAAGGACGGGACAATTAGTTGGCCACATTATGGGACGTGATAGCCTAATGAAAACAATCGTAGTGGGACATTGGGAAGGAAGGAAGGGCAATGGACGGTCCCGAATGAGTTACATAGGTTATAAAGGATGTAAAAGAGAATAAATACGTCACTACGATAAGGCTGACGGAAAGGAGAGCTACGTCAAACTAATCTTAGGATTGTGGACTAATAATGATGACGAATACAAAGATAAAGAAATGTTCTTAGAGTTGTTCTTAGGCCCTTGGTCCACTAAGAACATACAAATATATACATTAGTATCAGAGCTCGAGTACACAGAAAAATTGGATACATGCAATGATTGATATAATAATGGTAACAGAAAATACAAGCATATTGGTAAAATTAATTTTTTTCTTCTCCATTATCAAATCCCTTAGCAAAAAATTAGCCACTTAACCATAACGGAAGTAAAGCAAAATATTTTTTTCCTAAATGGATTGGAATGGGTGAAAAACCGAAGATTTAACATCCATGTTCCACTTGACGATACCGCACTCACTCAGCGACTCAACGCGAAGGTTAGCTTGAATAGGTGAGGGTCGATCTCAACCCAAACTAATTCACAGGCGTGTGATTTTACACATTCAGGGTAGAGATGCCACCTCGCACTTCGAGGATCTTCGAAGGCTTCACCCAGGATTCGAACCTGGGACCCTTCGATCACCAGCTAAGCGCTCGAGCCACTGGACTACCACGCTCCCCTTCGATGACATAAGAAAGATAAAATGAAGCACATAAAAATATTTGTCACGTAAATTCAATAATATTGGGGTGGTAATATATAGACTGATTAGCCTTATGCATTGAAGAAATAGCAAATACCATTCCTCGGGGAGACGATAAGAGAATACGTGAATGCGAACTGAGTGTAGGGGTAAGGACTGGAGAGCCTTAGGCGCTTGGTAGTTGAAAAACATCAAGCAAAATTCGGAAGCTATTTGCTAGGTATCAGTACTTCGTGGAAAACCACAAGCTGCATTAGAATGGAGGTCGCAGCTTAACGCACATCGCCAGCCGTGAACACGCCGTGAAAATCAATATAATGACACTTCTCATATGTCAAATGAACATTCGACTTACCTACTAAAAGAGCTTCACCGCGAAGGCAGTTAAGCCTTTTTCCTGGCCATTTTCAGCATCATTTAAAATAATTAAATGAAGGCGATTCCCGCATCCAATTTATAAAACTTCTATCAGTCGATGATATTCCATAGTACTGGAGTCTCCAACCTTAAAACCTTACCTGAAGCCTTGAAATGAGATGAAATGGAGAGAGAACAAATACTTGGTATTGCATTGTGGTTTGCCGTATAACTCTCCCATTTACTGACATTCTGACGTTGCAAGTTTTCAGTTGCACGTAAAAGTTATGCAATACGCAGATATATTATCGTTCTGCTTAAATAGTCTCTTCTCTTTCAGCTAAAAGTAACAATTAAATTCGGCAAAGAGTAAAGTAAAATTATGAGGTAAATTAAATGCAATCCTTTTACGAATCATGATCAAGATAGGTACCATAAAAGTATCCTCATGAAAATACGAGTAGTACGCAACTAAGGTGACAAATTGTCTCAAACATGGAAAAAAAGATTGTTCCCGATGTAATTTATCAAAACCAGCTGAAACTAAAAAACAAATGTGCTGTTTAAATTTTTTTTCTTACTTAAGTTTATTCCCTCATAACTTTAAATTAAATATGGAGCTAAAAAATGGGAAATGTGTTTTCAAAAATAATTTTATCGAATTCATATGTCCTCTCAAATCATTTCAGAGAAATTAACAGTATTAGATCATAATCTATTTGTACATTACTTGAAAGTATGTATACTTGATTCAGCTATGTATAGGATTCAGCTGTTGGCATCGCTGTCATACGTTGTATAATTTTTACCATATTAGTTTATAATCAAATCAATTTTCCTTATATTGTGTACGATGAGCTAATGCTGAAACACACGATCTAGAGATCAGATAATATTTTAACTGTTCTACATATTTAATATAAGATTTATTTTTTTAATGTCAACAATATTTACTGGATACTAGAGAATAAAGCTTGCTCACTTCGTTCCTGATTCAATAATGAGTATGTTCATTCCCTCGGTTGCAAACAATTGGCTAACCTTGAATGGAGGGCACGCTAGCCAGAGTAGTGCCTCAAGCAGCTTGGCTGGTGACCCCGGGGGAATGTCAACGGACGAAATGCGATTGGCAGGAAACGCAGCTTCGGAGAGGAAGGGGGAGGGGGCGGAGGATCACGAGGGGAGAGGGTTAAGAGATGATTGAAAACGAAGCGACTGGGGGGGGGGGGGGAGGGATGGGAAAGGTGACGGGGATAGGTCAACTGGTGCATCGTTGAGGCTGCATCCGAGTCATCGTCCGCCTGACGAGATCAGATTGGAAACTGCGTCCTCGCCGCGAAAATATATATCGCACTTCACTGCTGGAGAGCCATTCTCATGGGATGGAAAACTGAGAAAATAGCATATATTTATTTCTGACGAACATTTTTCGGGTTTGCAGCCAGGTTAATGCTTTTATACAAGCTGGCGTTTCGGGAGACGACTTGTCTCCCATCCTCAAGGCCGTGTTACTTTATGGAAGTCCAATTTCACACTGAACTGAATCGACCGTTTACCGAAGACAACAATGCGGCTCAGGTGTCGTCCGATTGGCTGTAGGTCTTTTGAAATTCTTCACGTTCAACACTTATGTTTTTCATACAGCTGATTACAGGTCTCCATGTATTGCTAAGATGAAAGCCGGTGTCCCGATTGAAATTTTTGGGATTGAGGCGGATCTCTATTGCTTCCTTAATTATGCGGTCCCAGTAACGCTGTGCGTGGAAAAGGATTTTTGTATCTTCCCATCTAATAGCATGGTCTACATCAATGCTGTGTTCCTGGCTGCAAACCCGAGAAATATTCGTCAGAAGTATTCACCAGGAAAAATTAAAATCGTTTACACATTTATTTATTTGAATCATTTTTACGTAAAACCGTGGCGCTAAATACAAGTGAAAATTTTATGTGAACCATGAAATGAGATAAAATACAATAAAAATGTAAAAAATTAACAAAGAATAAACCACAGGAGCGAGTAAAACATTCAATTAGCTGACAGATTGGACAGATTTTTTACGGTGAAATTGTTGTATGATACGTAATAAGGGTCGATGGAGGGAGGGAGTGAGTTTAGAAGGGAAGAGAGGCCATATAAAGATGAGCGTTTGGTTAGGGAGAAGGGAAAAATGAGGTGGAGAGAATTGAAAATAAATGCCCAAATTAAAAAAAAAAAAACAGATGGTTGTCCTATGATAGACTCATTAATTGAAGAAATGTCAAAAGACCATGACAATGACCTGATGGGTGTGACCTACATCCCACGTGATCCTGTTTAAGGAGACGGTATATCAGTCAAACGCTACAAAAATACCCACCATACCCAAACATCATATAAACTAGAAGATCTAATCTCACACTCAATTGAAAATATGGAGGGCTGTATAAGCGCTGGGAAATATATTAAAGCAAACAACATGATCTAATTCAGCCGTAGGCCGCTGATTACTTAAAAAATAACAAAAGCATAACAAATAAGCCGAGGGCTCAAGCTAAGCTGCAAACCAAAGAAAGACGCGTGATCTTCAGTGGTCCCTCCGAGAAGTGCAAGTTACGACTTCCTTGCGGGGGAGTCGTAACTTGCACTTCTCGACGCCTAAGAATGCAGAAAAGCCTTGGTTTGGGTTTCGGTCGACTGCTAGTATTTCCTCCAGATAGTAATGGAGGAATCAAATTTGTCAGCCTTTATTTATATATAGGGACGAAGAGGCTTTTCGGGTCTCTTTGCTGTCTGTCTCCTGTTGAGGGATACATTGATGCCTTCACCTGCACGCCACTCCTGTTTCGTCTCATCGCCGGAAATGCCTAAGCTTGGCTGTTCCCTTTCTCCCAATTCCGCATTTGTTCCTCAATACTCTTCTTTTTTTCTGTGCGCCGGTGTTTCTATTTCAAATGCAATTTGGTTTGTTAATAATCTTGCTAAATTTATTTAAATCTCTCATTCTACAAATTTTCCTCGGTTCACAGAAGGTTTCCATGACAGTTTTCCGTTGCACAAGGTGAGAATGATTTTTAACAGTAGCATCCTGAAGTAATCCAACCCGCATGGCATTTATACCAAAATTATTGATCACAGTGAGTACGCAGAACCTCCACGTCAATGAAAGGAGGTAAGCGCCTGCCCTTAAATAAACTGTGGGTACTTCCAATTGACGTAAATCATAAGCACATCCCTTTTTAAAGAGACCGGAGAAGATTTGACAAAGAAAAATACGTGAGGTTTTTAATCCCGCTAATCGCAAAAAACTATGAGTACCATATGCACCAAACGGCAACGTATTTTATACATTCTCAAATACTACATTGAAAATCATTTCGAAAACGGCAAAATCCGCGAATATAATCTGAACACAGACTTCGCATCATCCAAATAAGTTGGTGGAGAACAAGTAACTGTTTTGAAAATATTACATTGTTATGAGATGAATGCGACAAAATTATTTACCCCATTCGTGGAGTCAATTATTTAATAGGATAACTTAACCTTTAAACTTCTTATCGATCATATAAAATTCGCTCACTGGCTAATTTCTTTTCATTGGCTGCATCCTTGCACGCATACCGAATTCTCCGTAGAGTGACCGAGGAATAGGCATTGAGACTTAAAGACTCCCAATGCGCAGCCCATGCAATTGCGTCTTCCTCTCTCCGACGCCTCACCCTTTTAATATTCCGCTTGCGGGGCACGTCCCTGTCGTTAGCGCAGATTTGTCGCCGGCGGGGTCGGACGCCGGCAGGGAAAGATTACGCCGGGCGGTTGTGAAGAGGGAGAGGTAATGCTCAAGCGGCGCGATGGTTAGCGGGAACTGCTGAATGGAAAGCGATTGGAGAACGGCTTGGTTCAGGACTATGACAAGAACAACGTAAAGATATCGTTCTGTCTGTTTGTTTTAATTTAAAAAAAATTTCGTCACGTGTTTCAACTGGCTCGCAGTCATCATCAGGTACTGAGATAGTTCAGCAACAGACTTATATAACATATATTTCAAAATTAGTGGGGAGGGGGAAGCGGAAGGATCAGAGGGAAGAATAGGAGGGGGAAGTGGAAAGAAGCACAAAAATAGACCTCCTTCCCCCTTCTCATCGCCCCATTCTTCTTCTAATCCTTCCCCTCTCCAGCCCACTAATTTTGAAAAATTATTATATAAGTCTGTAACTGAAATATCTCTGTACCTGGTGATGACTTCGAGCCATTGAACCACTTGTTGAAGAGTTTTAAAATCATAATAAGTGGACAGTACGATGCCTTTGTGTATCTTTTCACTATTTTTTCCAACGATATCTCTTCCGAAAACGTTGGCTTCATTTGTGGTTCAGGACTTGGAGCGACCGCGATCGTGCTTCTTCCCTCATCGATCAAAGAAGCCTCACGCGGCTTTGCGACGAAACGTCCAAATTTTTTGTCTCACGCATGGATATCGTGAAAACAACCTCGGAGAAAATATGATAAGCTGACTACGTAGTCGACAAAAGCTGAGGCCAACACTGAATTGTAACGGGGAACAGAAAACGCCTTAGCAAAGAAAATATCTGTACGCATTAAATGAAAATCATGATACTACTTTATCTTCGTGGGATTCAAATACAACGGAAATAAAAATTCCAATTGAAATAAACAACAAAATCGACTTAAATATAGTAGTCATCCTATTAAGTACATCTCGTATCGATCACGTAGTATGGGGAATTGCCTTTTCAAACTCGATTGCATGCGGAGAACGCGAAAATGACTCTGGTCCATATTCACTCTGAGGTAACAACAGAAAAATTTCTCATGAGCAGCATTCCGATGCGTACACACTGAAATAGCAAGAGATAAGGGCGGATCCGGGATTTTTTTTGGGTAGGCACCACGCAAACGGTCCTCTCATATTTGGGATTAAACACTACATGCAACAATTACTCTACGAAACATACTCTTAATTTTAATATAAAAGTTATTGATATGTAAATATTTACAACGTTTATATTAAAATATATTAAAATTTATTCATATTTGTATTAAAAATATCGTCTATCTTTTAAGCGCCTGGGGGGTTACGTGCCCCCGTGCTTTGCCATAGGCGAATTTTGGGGGGGGGGGGGGGCGTGCCGCCTCTGGCAAGAGAAAAACTATGGGGTGAGAAAAAGTCCTCCATTAACCACACTCCAAATTATGGAGTGTGGTTAATAACGCTAATGCATGAAAAAAGAAGTTTCAATAAAATTTTAACTTCGTCACGCATAGGCTCGGAATGGTATTTTAAATGATGTTTTCTTATTCGATTTTTTTCTCTGGAGTGGCAGTGGTCATAGCTCAAATGAGAAATATTTCCTCAAAAAACTTAAAAGGCCCAGTTGAAAGAACCATTTAATTAAGTCCACATGGCCATCCTTTTCCAAGAATGAAACTATAAATTTAATCACCGGATGGATACGAATGACTATACATATAAATGATGATGGCTATTCAAAAATTTATATTACTTTTCTCCTAAATGAACAGAAAAATTTAATCTGATCTATGTTTTATATGCGCAACAAAAGAAGAAATTCAATTAAGGTAATTTTTATTAACATCAAAGCTGAACAGAAACGTCATAAAATTAATATTCACCTCATGCTTCATTAGGGAGCGTGGTAGCCGAGTGGGTGGAACATTTGATTGCTGATCAAGGGGTCCCGGGTTCAATTCTCGGGTGAAACCTTCGGAACCTCCCAAACAAAAATATCGAAAGTAAGAGGTGGCCCAGGGAATGGAACTGGCCATCCTACCCTGAATATATGAAGTTCTCTCGCCTGTGGTCTAGCCAGGGGAGAGCTCTACCTCACAATACCATATCAACTTCCGGGTTGAATCACTGAGCGAGTGAGTATTTTATCACGACGATTTTTGTACAGAAGATGCATTCAGTCGATATTTTGAGTCGTAAAGAGCATAATTACGCAAGGAAAATAACAGTAATAAGCATCCAAGGGCAATACCACGATTAGGCCTCTGAACTTGACATTGCGTTAATATATTTTCTCTCCCGGATCGTACGAGTAGCATTACGCGGAATTGTAACACCGACATATGGCTTCATAATCCATCGAGTCCCGAAAGTATTACGTCCGCTGGCGACGGCTGAATAGGAGATATGCATCTTTTGCATACGCACGCAAACCTTCAGCAGGAGGCCAAATAAAAGCGACGACAGGAATGAGGAATGCTTGGGAAGAAGGCAAACCCCCGCCCACCGGGGGCAGCGGTGGGAATGGAAGAGAAAGCAGCCGAACGCCGCAAATGGTCGCCTCTCTGCACACTGGGGGTGAGTATCACGTTACTTATATGGAGGACCACGCGGAGAACGGGACTAAAACTTTAATCGGCTTTGTTTCCCTCAAAGCCTCGTTAGTCGCGACTAAAAGCCGAAAGGACACGGATTACTCTAGCCAAAGCGCGACACGGCGCGAATAAGTACCAACAGCTCCTGCTTGCATCATCCTCACACTTATAATATCCAATTCGCTTTCCTGTTTTGAATTCTTATAATTATCTTGTCTAACTAAGGAATAAATATTGAATATTTTGTATGATGCGTGGTACGATGTGTTGAAAGTTATTAATATTAGTGAAATAAAACATTGTAGTAATTACTGTAGGTTGCATTTTCCGGGTTTCACCGCGTCGTGGTTGCGTTGGTGACAACAGTTTCTCCTGCATTCCAGCAGGCGTCTTCAGGTCGAAGTGAGTAATTGTAGTAATTACATTGAATGTATTTACTTCTTATTTATTCAGTTTATTTATTAGGTGCAGTGCAGTGAATTAATTTATCGAGTGCAATAGTGAATATAAATATCGAGTGAATATAAAAAATATTGATGAAATAATAGTTTCCATTCACAGACTGTGTGATAAAAAATAATACTGCCGCCAAATATTCAAAAAGGCACGCCATGAAGAGTACATTGCTTTCTATCAATAACACATTTTACTTGCTATACTATTCAATCACTAATTTGCACAAAAAGTTTATGAATCCAAAGAAAGTCTTATTCAGCTATAAAATTTTGTACTTATTGCAATAATAAATTGATGGAATAATAATAGCTATAGATTGCAGTTATTTTGAACATAATTCTGCAAGCAATGTTACAAAAAGGTTTTATTCCGCTTCGGGTCAACATTTTTAAACCAATGAAAGTCTTTTCAAATAAAACAAAATTATAAAGAATTTCATTGATAGATTTTACAAATATCAAGAATTTCTGAGCACATTTTGATAATATTTACTAATTTGTTGCTACATAACATGAATAATAAAGTTTCGTCTCACAAATTTTACATGTATTTGTGTTATTATTTCCTGAAATAATACGTTAGGAGTTAATACCTTTAATGCACTTGATGACCCTGGACGAAATCTCAAAGATTCGTGCCAAAGGTATTGTAAAATGGGACAAATGTCTTAAATTCAAGGCGTTCACAACGAATATATGATATAAAGTTTCATTCCTTCGATGAAGAGACCACCTTAAATGAAAAAATGAAACTCATGGCCGTCAGGTCATGCAGAATGTTCCCAGAATCCCAGAGTGACAAGTGCATTGCTACAGACCGTAAGGAGTTTTTCACTCCAAATTTCATCAACTTACTTTATCATATTTTCCGATGCTTCACATACTTCAATAAACAATTGTTCAATTCAACAGTAAACGATGATTTTTATTTTCAGCTGCGGCTTATATTCCAAAGAGATAATACAATGATTCGCAACGGTTAAGGCAGGAATATAATAACCCTGCAGCGATAGGAGGTGGGACACGTAGGAATTAAAATAGACATCTTTCAAGAAGACCAATCAATTATTCCTCCCACATCAGAAAGAGGACTGTGGATACTCTAAATTTTCGTTAAGGTTGTCACTTGATCATGTTCATGGGAAGTTAATCATTTCCCATTTTCACGAACTTCAAAATAATAAAGACACTTGCCTGCCCTCCAAAGGAGCAAACATAATGGCGTGCCATGAACCTGTCACCGCACGACCATAAATACGTAGTGAAAAGAAATTTCAGCTGAAGTTCAGATGGAAGACCATAAATATGCCTCACATAGGGTTTTAAATAACACCCGAAGTTCGGTAAAGTCTATTT
This sequence comes from Ischnura elegans, assembly GCF_921293095.1. Classification (NCBI taxonomy): domain Eukaryota; kingdom Metazoa; phylum Arthropoda; class Insecta; order Odonata; family Coenagrionidae; genus Ischnura; species Ischnura elegans. The sequence goes on from NC_060248.1 coordinate 19,302,701, forward strand.
TTATCCCTCAACCCCTATATTTCCTGATTTTTAGTCTTCACCTTAAGCAACCTAAATCTAAAAAGAGGAAGGCCACAATTTTTCCTTCTTGTAATTTCATTCATGTTTTGTTTTTCACTATTAAGTAGTTTCACGCAGTGAGAATACTCCAAATTATTGCAGATCTTCGCCAAATTATCCGAGAGTAAGCAAGTCACTTCATGCTATTAGCAAATGGAATATATTGTGAATATATAACAACGGAGCATGAGTGACCACATTGATATCATAAAGGAATATAAGTGAATTATTCGACAAGAGGTAACATTGTGTGACATAATAAAGTTTTTACATAAATGTGTGCCAGGTTTATTTGGGTAGAAGAAAGTTTTTTTCCTTTTTATAGAGCTACAGTAACACTTTGGTTTTTAGAATGATCTGGAAAATGGACTGAAAAATATGTTGTCATAAAATGATAGGCAAAATAATATTGTTCTGCCCAATTATTTTCGCCGAATAACATGGAGATTTTCTACTAATTCAATCTATGCTAAAGCAACACCGCAAGACATGTTCTGTGGTAGACGAACCATTTTTAAAAGGCCAAACAGTTGTATGTGGCCAAAGAGCCGGGGTTCTTGCACGGCTAGTCTTCAGATAGATAATGAATATGCAAAAATATCTGAATATTTTCTATTAAATTTTCATCGTTTATTCTTAACTATGAGAGCACACCCAATATCGCCCCATGGGCACCTTAAAGGCAGATGATGCCCATTGCTCAGCTTATACCAGAGATATTTTCGCCAGGATATTTAAGATGCAATTTTCAAACCAAGCTCTTTTTTCAATCGCACAGGAAGTAAGGAATCCAAAACTAGAGACAATTCAGAGGGCAAAAAGTAATTCCAAACATGGCACACATAGGAGTTCCACAATGATGAGTTTACGGCCAGGAAGCTCAGAACGCGAGCGTACCAATTCCTCGGGAGAAGAATTGAGGGACCATCTTGGAAGAGGCCACAAGAGCACATACAGCTAACTCACAGTTTTATAAATCCTTGACAGGAATGTTTTGAAGGACGCAGTATCGCCGGCTTGGATGGGAAACAAATCGCGAGGCTTTTTTTTCTTTCCTGGGAATACGCATCGGTGGACGGCTATCCGCGGCAGGGGCCTAAGAAATCCAAGTCGTCCGGAACGGCTCCACGACACGAACACGCTCGGATGATGATGGAAAGAAAGCAAACTTTGTCACCTAAATTCTCCCTTCTCTCTCCACCACCTTTTCCTGCCGATATATTTCGCTGTATTGTACTGCCCCGTCACTTCGAAATTTCTTCCAGCAATCCTTGGATGCATATTTTTCACAAATTATTCCTGCATACGCTTCGCGCCTGGTACCATTACCATGTAGAAATGTAAAATAGAATATACATAGAATGTAGTGTATGTTCACTTTAACATGTTGACTCGTACATTTAGTTTCGACACATTCATGCGTCATCATCGGGAACTCCTGGAACTTCTTCAGGTATCTGGTGTACCCAAAGATGACGGACGGATGAATGAAACTAGTCGTACGAGTCAACATTAAAGTGGAAATACACTACATCCTTTGCCTATTTCATTTTTCATCATTATGTTCCACAAAATCTCGCTCCACACGGCCGATCTCATATAGGAAGGTCCTTAGATCTGGTTGCTCAACTTTGCTCCAACACTAGACTCGGCAGGATTCTACTGGAGCTAGAGTCATTTCCACAGTAGGAAGACCATCATGTACGGAGTTTTACACGGGGGAAAATTCTCTAAACTTTCTTGGAATGAATATCTGCACAAAACTTAGCTCGTTGCTATTTCGCAAGAGGGATTATAACATTGACCATGGAAAAATTAGATAGGATGGTCCTCGAACGATCAACCGCAAGCTCAAAACCTACGCCGTGATTAAGTCAGAACTAATAATCGGTCCGCAGCCCAACGGAACGAAGTGGAACCACTTTTGCAAACATCGCTTAAAAATCCAATTCTTTCGACAATTGGAAGTGTCAAGATATATACAACCGTGTCTCCTTCTTCCTTTGCAGAATGGGACATAATCTGCACGGTGCACTAGATGGTAACTTAAACTGCGGAATAAGTATCTATTTGGGATCACATTCAAGACGCGAAGACAAGAATCCATTATTCCGACGATGGTCCATTGTGTTCATGAGATAAACGATGAAGACTCACCGAGTGCCTTCATGAACTCGTCGAAGTTGTCGCTGCTGACCAGCTTGAAAGTTCCGCAGACGTCGGCCATCTTGGAGTGGTAGGAGAGGAGTCAAATTGGGCACGGAGAAGAGCGAGGTCGGCGGTGAGAGCTGACGCGGGGTCTTCTCAGGCGGACGCGGACGAAAAGTTGTCGGCAGGTGTGGTGGTCGACGCGAGGTCCTCGGCGGCAATCGGAGTGCGGAGTGCAGGAGCGTGGGGAACCGTGCGGCGAGTGTGTGAAGGGGTTGACTGTTGCGGGGGCCGTTTTATAAGGCGATGATCAGGGGCCGGAGGGAGGTGGGGAGATGAGGGGAGGGGGAAGAGCATGTCACGACACCCAAAGGTGTGGCAATTGTCTCGTGTGTTGGTGAGAAGGGCTCGCGACCGCATGTGGCCGGAGAGAAAGGGTTCGTGAGGGGGAGGTGTTGTGGGGGGGCCGACGATATCCTCCCCCGCGGGAGGCCTCGCGTGTTTTCTGCTGCCGGCGGGGTGACCATCGCCGCCGCCGCCGAGTTGAAGGATCGAAAAGTTTTATATAGGGAATTTCATAATAGAAACTCTACCCTGGATTCACCAAAACCTGATCTCAGCTTTCTTTGACCCTCTTTTGGAAGGAAATTTCCTACGTCTATAGCATTGGTGGGACAACCCACTGATTAACCCTTTATAACCCAGAACTGATTCTGGGAGAAATCAAATTTCAAGATTTTTCATTTTGAAAACTTGAAAATTTTACACTCAATGATAATTATCGTGGCAGCTAACTATTCCATCATTTAAATTTATACTACAAAATAATGCGTAGTTTAGATATTTCCTGAACAGAGCTGAAAGTTTAAACATTTTTGATGTTGCTTAGAAGCAACATTGGGTTATAAAGGGTTAAAAGAATCAAATATCAGAGGACTTCACATGTAAATTTCCTTTGTGGGACTAATTTCAAACATGAAATGCAATTTAAATATGCTGAAGTAAAATAAAATCATGAAGTCATAATCTGTCTTTGGCCAAAAACAAATTTAAATGATGACCGTAGAATAATAAAAAATGAATTGAAATTTCACTCCAGTCTAAAGACACTTCTTCCAAATAGACTGACCGAGACCGAAAACCAACTCCAGAGAATCTGACACGGAGTAATAACTATAAATCTACGTGGATAACCGCAAGTGGTATTCTGTCGTAGACGAAGCTTTCTCAAAATGCCAAACAGTCGCACGTGTCCTAAGAGCCATGATTCTCGAACTTAAGAAATTCAGTTAGGTAACGAACATGCGAAAATTTCCTATTTAAGCTATTCTTACGAGAAACTTAGGTAGACTATTTTGTAAACGCTGAACAGGGTTAATGCTGCTTGCGTTTCGATATTATAAACCAAATTTTTTCACAGAATTTCTCTTACATACCCATCGGTATCAATTCCACAATTTCGCTATTTCCCATGATTATGAAGGAATCGTAGAAAATTGCAGATTTTTATTCAATAAATGGTAAAGATTTGAAACTGTCCAATTTTGATAGATTAATTCCTGTGGAAAATAAATATTTTAATGAAATCTACATAATTACAGAGTATTTTTAAGGTGGAAAATCATTTAATAGCCCATTAACTACAGTTCACAAGGTACAGTACAACTAACACAGTTCCATTTAATAAGGCATTCGGAAGAGGAATTGAGGAATTGTTAATTCTGGTACTCTAAACTTATAAAATCTGTGTTACAACTAGGGAAATGAAATCAGCAAGAATACTAACTTTGGGCTTGAATCAGCACGCAATAAGCCAACATTTTCGGTGTTTTTCAAGACCAAGCATCCGTACCAGGAAACATGATTTACTGAAAAAAGTAACATATTATTATCCTATCCCAGATCATGTTCGCGCATGGTTTAGCTACCAGAAGGTAACTTCGCTCGTTTTCAATGTTTTCAAATCGGAGAGGATAGGATGGTGCATAAATGCTCATGGCGGATTGAGTGTGACTAAATATTTATAAAAAAGACTATTTTATCATACTTAAAGTGACATTCTGATTAAGGTACTTTTTCTAGGAAACAGAATTATTTTTAAGTCCCGTCGATTAGTGCTACCGCAGACGAATAGGCTCTTCGTTTTGAAATACGTTTTCCCTATCTATTACATGAATTAAGTCTGTGAAGTGTACAGTCTTAATCTCAGTCTAAGTACACTCTTCTTCTCCGTCTTTGCTTATTGAACAACCATTCCTCTATCCAGTGAATCCGGCTACCCTCTTCTTGACAACTTCTCAGGGATTGCCCGATTCAATCTGTCATCTCACTATCTCTAATTAAATTTCTGTCTCCATGACAACCATACCATAGTCTTTCACGATAATTTTTCTTCCCGCCCACGACAGCTCCTCCATTTTCTACACGCTCATGCCTATAACCCCCGCAGCTAACTCAAATTGACATTTCCAAGGATCTGAAATAAATGATATTCAACATTAATTTTCTACACCAAACTGATACTCCTACTACTGAAACTACTGCCCAGTGTCTACACCACAAAGACTCACTTAGAGAAAGAATTACGAGCGTTGAAACTCGACCCAATAACTCAGCTTGTTAACTCAATCTCATTCAATATGCGCCCGTCCGGTTGGTTAAACGGGTGGAACACTCGTTGGGTTCTTCTACGGTTGCAGCGTCCATCTATGGTCGAGTAAATACGCAAATTTATACTAAAGATATAAATAATTAGCATTGGGAATTTCTGTGGGTGGAATTTGCCTTTCATCTTGACTGCGGCTGTGGAAAAGGATGAACACTAATTACATAATATCGTGGTTTGCGCAGCCTTACAATGCCTTAGTGGGTTAACAATTAATACGCACAGAGGAACTTACAAAAAATAATGGAAATATAGTCTTGATAGAAATACAGTATTAAAAAGAAGAAAGATTAGTTGGAACATAATTTCTCTCTCGAGAATGTTTGGTATGCAATGAGTTCAAACGGGACTTAGATATATTCCGTGATCCAGTAAACAAATTCTCGCAGCCTATCCAAGAATTTATTTATTAAATCTACATCCATATAGTCTATTAAAATATAATTAGGCCTAACATCAACTTACAGCCGTTCTCATTCTGCTCGGTTAAGGATTAATTCCGTTGCCACATTTCAGTAAATGGAAAATTCCTAATATATATATAACCATTTAAATGTCTCGGCCGATATGATTGCCCCCAAGTATTTATCACAAAATCATTCGAAGAAAATTATCATTGAAAAGGAGACACATTAGGAGAGAAAATTCGGTTATATTGTTTTTTTTATGTTGGACATGATAAAATTGGAATTACCCCTTTACATTATGCTGGGACTATTGATTTAAATCTGCTTGCGTCTGAAATGAAACTATGGCATTCATTTTCGAAGAATAGAGTCGGCTAGAGACTGTGAGGAAACCTTTGGTTATCGCCTATGATTGAGGATCTTCTACATCGGCAGTTCAAGAGCAGTGGTAGGGCCTGGCACCAAGGTATAAACGAAAGGAAACTGTCACAGCCCCCAAGGGGCTATTCACTCTCGGCGTAAGGTATAACCGTAGGATGAAATCATAAATTTCATGTGTTGTGGCATATATCAATCAATACTTAAGCCATTCCTCAAGGCCAAACTTTGGCCCAAGGACTATCAACAGCGTTTAGGCATATCGCCATCAAGACATCGTATTTTTAGGAATAGTTTGGTAAGATTCGTAAGTATTCACATCTATTCTACCTTGCTGAACTTTCAATTTGTCTTTCTACGAGGAAGTGCTAGCCACAACGAGGACGCCAGAGGGGGTGCACTTGCACCCCCTTCATAAAAAAATTTTGGAAATGATTTTGAAACCTCAAGCCATCAAATGGTAAAAATGAGAAAATTAAATGATCAATAACGAAATATTAGATGAATTAATCATCAAACCATCATCAAAGGAGGGTAATCGAATGGAAATTAACTCGCCAGCCTGGAAACATAACTGAGCTCTCCCTTCGCCCATCAAAACTGACGATACACATAAAGACTTAGGACATTTACATGGAATTCTCAAAATCTTTTATGGCTGAATCATGATTTATATGGCATTACGCATTGTAGTTGAAATACAAAATATATTTTTTCAAGGGAGCATCTTCTTACACAATTTTAGGCACAATTTATTTAATTTGCTTTTTGTACCTCATATTGCTTATTAAAAAATCTTTGGGGCTAATCATATGAGAACTGTAATCGTACACAAAAAACTAAAGATCATATAATCATTTATTCTGAATTCATCAAAATTTGACAGAAAACTTGTTGATCAGTTCTAAGCATAGTGCTATGAATTCTGTACGTCCAATGTTTCATGGTAATTTTTCATTAATGCTCATTGAAAACGATTTTAGAAATTAATTAATAAAAAAATAAAATTCAACCTTAGGACCGGGGCCCTGAATGAGCGATTATCCGCCATTAGAAAGCGTAAGCTCATTATTCCCCCACGATTAGTTTGATTGATCAAGGCGTCGGGGACGTCTCCAAATATTGACAGCGATGGATGAAGAAAGAGGGTGGAAGAGGGAGGTGGAATCTCTGCGAGGGAGGAGGGCGGGGGTGAGGGCAGAGAATGCAATCACGCCACGGCGGCGTCGGCCGGAGGCACGCGAGACGAGACAGGCCAACCCTCTTGAGAGGGCGTGCCACTTGAAGAGCGGGGTTGAATGGAGGGTGGCGCTTCAGGGGGGGGGGAGGGGCGGGAACCGACAAGACACCCTCTCCCGCCAAACGACGTAACGAGGCGAAATTGCACTCACTGGTCATACGACGGGCGATTTGAAGGATGGGAGTGTAAGCACCCTCAAACCCTTTCCTCCTTCTCTATCGGAGACGGTGAGGGGGATGGGCTATGTGAGGGGAAGGGATGATTGGAGACGGGTGGAAAAGAAATAGGATTGCAAAGACGGTTGGAGGGATAATTATGGTCAATAGGATAATTATGAGGAAATGATACCCTGAAGAAACTAAGGATTCTCATGCGTATTGAGGGATGATTTTCGAATGAAAAAGTAAAAGAGAGATGCTATTTTGCACTCGTCAGGGTACACCTCGCTATTACAGCGAGAATATGGGATCTGACGCAGAAATATTTGATCCGTTAACTTTCGTTTAGTTAAAAGTAGGATGAATTATCTCTAAATATTGGCGGTGAAGAACAGTTTTCATCATTTAAGGCAAATCATTTCAACAGTTTTAGCCGAAGATAAGAAACGACATGATTTAAATATTCTTCCCGGATGTACCTACAACGCATGACGCAAGAGAACTCAATACTTGATTACCCGGAAATTGAAGTTTATATGGGTTTGAACATAGAATGCAAGACACATGAAAGATGTATGCTAATCATATTGAAAAAGAGGGGAGAGAAATCAGGTCAGCGAATATTTTCATTTCAAGCAGAACGAGAGGGTTGAAAGAAAGCTGATATTGGAGGAGTGGGAGGGTGAGATAGATGCCTCGTTCTGATCGAGAAGAATGAATAAATAACGGCGCGATCCGTCGAGACGTCTCCCGACCCAGCCACTCGAGGCCGCCGAATTGAAAGGAGTGGATCGCCGAAATATCATGGCTTGGAGGGAGCGGGTGATAGTCCCAGTCCAGAAGGAAATAAGCTTAAGAGTTTTTCTGCCCCCTTTCTGAGGAAGTGAGTATCCATAGTGATATAAAACCGTATCTTTTTCCCCCTTTGAATAGCTGAAGAATATGTATCCACCATGTAAGACAGTATTAGACTTTGTATGAAGCAAATAGCAGACCATCTTAAGGGGGAGAAATCATAACGAATAAAAGAGTATGCACACTATAGTGATCGTCAGAGTAATGTTCATGGAGGATACTGCAAATGCTTCTGGTGGCCGTAGGAATATAGATTATTACTGCAAATGCTGTTATTAGCTGCAAGAATATACATTATTCCTCTTTCAGGGTTGTTTTTTATGAGAGAATAAAGAAGCACCAACTGGGGAAGTATTAATATATATAATATAATTTAAAAAGGTATTTAACTAAAGTACGAAGACGAGCTGTAGAGCGCAATGCTGAGGCATACAGAGCGAAGCAAGTAGCAGTCATTTAGTTTATATACCTGGAATAAAAGATTGTGGAGAGAAGTGGATTTTTCACTCGATGGACTATTCATTATTCACCTCCCTCATAAGCGCTCGTCTTAGTTAAATACAGATTTATGTATAGCATTAGCAATTAGAAAGTAAAACTAATGATGATGTATGATGATTAATATACTTAACCAACAGAATAAATATTATTCATCCATAAAAGTAGCTATAAAAATTAAAGTGTATTTCAAACATATTTCAAATAAATCCTAATTTATAAACGAATATCTACGGGTTAATACTATCCCTTAAATTCCACGGTCAAAACGTAATCCACATTTTCTTCACTAGATTTTAGAGAGATCATTTCTATAATCGGTAAAAACAACTAATAAATCACATCTATATATGAGAATAGAAACATGAAACTGACGCCTTCACACTCATTAATATCACTCTTCAAAAAATTAACTCTAACCCAAGAACACTAATCCAAGTAAATCTAATTGATCAAGCGATTAAGGCAGGTAATTCATGGATCGGAAACAATAACGCGCGTTTCCACTAGCGAGAAATCGAGGAAAATGATTGCATTACACAAAGTTCAGCCAAAGTTATTGTAGAGACGCTGTTAGCGCTCAAATAAAGGAAACAGTAACTGCTTTCGACCCACTTGAATTCAACCGATAAGAGCTTTCACGCGCTTCGGGTCTACCGATGGCGCCATAAGAGACTCCGAAATTGTCCTAATCAAAGCCAAATGAAACCCCTGAGGACTGCACAGATTTATATTAAACGGCTATCTGCGTCAAGTAATAACTGAAATGCCTAGAATGAAAGCATTCCAGAGAGGATGATCCAGATCTATGAAACTGGAATCGTCGACTAATATTAATTTTAAAGGAAATATAATTTTGTTCCCATAAGGAGTCCTTAAACTACCCAAAAATTGTGCACGAAACTAAAATGAAAATATAATCCCTTAATTTCGGGGAACAGTACAAGATTATTAAAATCCTATTAGCCGAATAGTTGAACAGATTTTGCGCGGTATTTGTAAAGGACAGATAAATGTTTTCCCGTAAAGGGATGGTCGATATTAGGAGAATAGTTTTGACAATTTTTGCAGTGCTCTCACCAGATGAAGCACAGTTAACTTACAGCATTAATGTAAGCGTTATTTTAGGAAGTGTTTCACAAAATTTCTATCCAAAATTCAACATTCCGATAAAGGCAGATATCTAAGAGAATTATAATGCTAATTCACATAATCCTCCCACCCTCTCTTAAGAATGCCTAATATATGTAGTTTAACTTCAAATGCTCCATATCCCTGTTTTTTCTATGAAGCCCTAGTGAAACTAATTAAAAATAATATTTAAAAACAAGGAACTCGGAGAGGCCTTGGCTTTTCATCATTAACACAGAATTAAATATTTGAAATTTCTTAGAGATCGCATGAAGATTTGGGATCAACAAAGGCATAAATAAACTGCTGTGTGTGAGGGACCCAATCACAATAGAAGATAGATAAAAAGGAACCCTCAAAATATGCTTTAATCCACCACTCCCAAATAAATTTATGGATGCCAATTAAATTCGATTTTAATTTGAGAGAGAAGAGAGAGGGTTAATTTTTACCTCGAATTCTACAAGTGAAAATGTAACTCAAAGCCAGCGGATACTTATAGAAGATTGTAAGTAGTACTTACGTTCTATATATGTATATGTGTCTATATGTATATAAGATATACTGTTCTCAATTACAAGATAAAGACGCTGGTCGCTACATTATTTAGTAACGATAAGGTATTTTGCAAAGGAGAAGAAAAACACAAAGAAGTTTATCATTAGGAAGAGAATATTACCGAAACGCAAGAAATTTTGTAACAGATATGGTTAAAAAAATATCTATTGAAGTTACAAAACCCAATTCGACTCGGTACACTACAGAAACTCCCAATTCTCGGGAAAATGGACGAACGTGCAGCGTTTTGAAAAGTCATTGCAATGTCCGTTGCGTCCGCCTGACATTTTCGCTGTTAGCTGCGCTGGTGAGTCCAAGCTTTCATTGCAAACGTATCTTGGTGTACTCGGTCAAATCAGCAGACCTACTTTTCTTGGCATCGCTACAGAGTCGTAATTCCAGTATTTAGTGGCGGTGGTGCTAGAGGAAAAAAATCCTTAGGTATAGTCGGTACCGATAATTGCTACAGAAGCCGAATGAATACAATCACCTGATCCTGAGCAACGCACAATTCATGTGGGATAATGTTTTCTAGCGTCTGACATGAATAAGAGGAAAATGAAGAAAGGGTAGAGAAAATGGGAGACAAATAAATCTTCTTCCAAGGTCTAAGGAAGGAAATAGCAATGAGGCAGAGCGCGAACAGTTGCATTAACGAAAAAGAGTTTATCCCTCTACATTGTTTCCATTAAATTTTGCTTTCTTTAACACGTTTTCAGCAGTACAAATTTTGCATATGTTTTGTGTATCCTGGAGATTGTTGAGGAAAAAAGGCAGCAGGCAGCTACCAACGAAAGAAATCGTTTTGAGGTGCCCCTTATATCATACAAGTGAACAGATCCGCTTCTCAATACACTGTACCCTAGAGGCAGTTTGTGTTACATTTGCCTATTTTCACCTGGCGAGTCATTCGTCGCATCGCTTTGGGCTAGTTGCTTCGGGTTTGCCATGGGCAGAGCGACTCATGGGGCGTTTGAATTTGGAGTAAGTTAATTGTGTAGGAAGAAAGGATAAACGGGTGAAAGCTTTTTCAGTCAAAATTTGACTCCGACTTTTCAATATCACGGAGAACCACTTGAAACAAACTTGAGAAAGAGGTGGAAATTTTGTAATTTGAATTTTTTTTATTTTGGAAGCAAGCTTCCTCCTCTTTACCACTGGCGATGTGAATTCCTTTTACCATTCTTGCGCTATTCGAGTGGTTCGAATTTGGGCTTCAGCGGCACAAGCTATTCATGGAAAAGTTATGAGGCTGAGATCAACAATTTTCCCAACTGTTGACAAGGTCGAAGGGTTCCCCTTACAGAAAACTTATGCTGCTTCTTAATTTCTGGCACCAAGTTTAACTTATTATCGAAACGTAAATTTTTTAGGGTAACTTAAACGACTTCTTGATTACTAAAAATTCCTCCCTATGACTAAACCCTCAACTGTGACTATCTATCCTCAGGAGTAGAGCAACAGCGCCTCAATTACAAGGCGAATAAGGGTGGAGCATGAGAGCAATAGGTTGGGAGGGGACCGATCTTCTGAGGTCGAGGAGGGCAGACGTGAGCCAGAGTACGGAAGGGAGATTAATCTGAAGGAATTCGAGGGAAGAAGGGGTCAGCGCTGCCCTTCACAGGACTTCTTTGTTGGTTGCTGTGGGAACTAGGGTAGAGGGTGGAGGGGGGGTAATGGAAGTGTGCGACACGAGCGGAAGTCACTATGATTTGGGAATGATGGTGCTGGCGACGTTGCTAGGAAAGGGGGCGTTATGCCAATATATATGTTAGGGAAGAGAATAATAAAGAAAAATCCTGAGTATCTTAGGAATAGGGTACGGCGTGTAAGCGGCTTTTTCATACGGCATCTAATACGAAGAAGCGCGATCAAGGGGGTGGAATTAGGTCGTTCTTTTGGATAGTTACTTCTACACGTGGCGTTTTCATGGTATGCAATACATCTATCTACCAAGGGGACTGCATAGAGGAGGCCCAACTCCATCCCATAGAAGGCTTATTTCTGTTGCCACTTCGGTGACATTTTAATCGGCTTTCAAAAATGACCGTGGCGCGGTGATGAGTGCACTGCGATCCACTTTCATCCAATATTTTGCAGTATAATGTTTGTCATTGCGAGGAATAGCATTTAATTGTAATGAATTTAAAAGATGGCATAATCATGTGTGTAATTTGCAGTCAATACCCCTAATTATACCTTATTACCCGTGAAAATCGGATCAATTAGTCCGTCAGCAACACGTGTGGCAACTTTTGTAAGACCATTTAAATTCGCGGTGAGTGACAACTCGTTTAGAGGCCATTTTGATGTTCCTCTTTTGTAATATTCTCGACATCTACATACCACCCCGCAAGCTGCTTCAAAAGGCGTGTGACGTGGGGTGTGAGTGCAGCAGCCGTTAGCAAAACAAAAAGGAAATGCTCCAACGAAGTTCCTCCTAGTATTTATTCAAGTCCATTACTATTCAGGGTAAAACAAATTCCCATACCTATCCTTTCGGCTATATATCTCTCTTAATTCATCGTTTCTGTCGGAAGTATAGAAGGGTTCCAATTCTCTGTGTCGCTCTGAAAGATATATATTCCCAATCCTCTCGGCGACATTGCGTCTGAGGTCTGATATACGCCATAAGGGGCTTTTGAACATTCATTAATTATTTTTAAGCATCGTTCGTCAACCTAGTGTAAAATAACAGTTGGAGAGCCACCTTACATATTAACGTCTTCAAAGTTTTCTATAAATTGCGGGCGGCAACCGCTCCTCCCCTTCTGTAATTTGTCGAAGGCGCTATTAGGACAGACATTAGGTAAGTGTCTCCACAGCAAACAACAAATTATGACGCCACCGGAGGAGACGTGAAGGATAAATTTCCGATTGCAAAAGGGAAGACTAAATACCAAATTCGAACAACGCGAACGGCGGCATAATAGCAAAAGGAATTCACGATTGTTGGTGGCAAAGAAGAGGTAGCTTGCTCGGGTGAATATCCCAAAGCATTGGAGGGAAATTCCTTACCAGCTCAATAAATTTCGTGCTTTTAAGACTCATTCCTACATTCCCACCTCCAGCAAGCGAAGAAAAATTTCGAGAGATTGAAAATTTGAAGTCAACTTTTGATTGTAAAAGTTTTTATCTGGTTCTCCTTTTGTCACACGGCTTAAACTTTTTTCAATTGGCAAAATTTGATCGCTCCTTTCCTTTTTTATAATTTTTACCCCCTGTCATTGATTATTATTTAATTTATCCTTTTGCCTTCATGGTTTTGTTACAATGGGCTAATTTATATTGGAAACTTTGCTATTTTCTTATCCTCTGATGAGACCACTTTAGCCGTTTCGGTCTTCAACTTTTACGACCGCAAATTCCAATGTGGTACAGAATTTTTTTATTTTGACCAAATTTTAAATCCTTATTACATCCGTAAAAGTAATTGGCAAAATCATTGAATGAGATAAAAAAAATAACCGACCCTTTTTAGTGAACCACTGGGAATAGGAAACAAATGAATGAGGTTTCACGGCCTCTGGCCACGGCACAATTCATCGGGTAGAAAAGTGCCTTTTACCTAATTATTATCCTTTCAAGCACCTTCCAAAAAGAGGAGTCCTAAGGATTTAAAGGGTGGAAAAAGCCTTTAGGTACGTGAGTTCCAGCAAGTCAATTATAACCTACTGCATTATACATGAGTAACCACGAAGTCATGTGCTGGCTGACTTTTCCTTCCCCGACTGCAAAAGTTTCCCCTCTCAATCGCAGGAATATTTTCAGGGGAAAGTGCTTCCAAGAGAATATCGTTCTCACCAACGAACTTGCAATTCCTAGAAATAATTCGGTAGATGGAAAAGAAAGATGATTAAAACAAAAAGTCTTACTCGTAATTTTCAAATAAAACACACCAAATTTTCCGCCTACTTTTCGAGAGTTGGTGACGTCATTAGACTTCAAGTTCATTTACTCCTTCAGCGAATGCCGCCCATTGTGGAAGGCCATCGGTCACTTGAGTAAACAACAGAAAACCACATGGTTTTGAGGTCGAGATCGAGGAGTTTCTGATTGGTGGTAACCCGCTCGGCAGAAGCATGTTACGTAATCAACTCATCCGTGAAAGGGTTAATACAGTTGATTGCTTGCCACAAATAGAAGTAAGCTACAATTCAAAAAACGGAATAATACTTTTTTATAATGGCAAACTGTGCCCTATAATGATTAAAATTACATCTAAAAAAATTCTGTGCAAATCAAAGGAAGATACACCGAAAATCCCTCGAAGAGTAAAGTTAGGGTAAATCGTGTCCAAGATTTACAAGAACGGATTTAATATTGTATTTAAGACGGTGCAAAGAATGGTAGAAGTAGGCAAATCTACAGGTAGAGGAGAGAGTGAGGAAATTATTTAAGAGGGAAAGCAACCAAGAAGGTGGAGGAAATGCCACTCGTTAAAATACTGGGAAAGTGAGTGATGGGGAAGGTTTCGGAATTTCGATGGGATTTCTGGGTGTTCGGGAATTGGGGAGGGGGTGGCCGGCTCACGATGGGGAGGACACAATGGGGTGAGGGGAGAAGGGTGGGGAGAGGAAGGGTAATGGGGTCATGGGTCGATTTCCGTGGAGGGGGAAGTCAGTCCGAGTCAGAAATTTCGCGCTCCGCAAATCCACGGTAACCCTCGACAGGAACCCCTTCGTTTTCCTTCTTATACTTCTTCCGGAAAGGTAGACAATGCGAAACACAGCTCGCGCTCTTTCCTCACGACGTTTTCAAATCTGGGGAATCGAAAAGACAAGTTGGCGAATCATTAATAGATTTTAAGAAAGCTTTCAACACAGTACCTCACAAAAAAACTTTCATACAAATTACAGACATACGAGCTAAACGAAACAGTAGTAAATTGGATAAGCGACTTTCTGAGTGATCCAAAGCAAAAAGTAGTTCTTGACGGAATTAGCTCTGATGAATTTTCAGTGACATCAGGTGTCCCACAAGGAAACGATATCGGCCCATTTTATTCATAAAATATAAATTTACCATTACTACCGAATTCGCAGTAAAATACGTTAATTTGCTGCCAACTATTGCGAAATTAGGGATCATCTGACTTTGAAAGTCTACCTTCGGATTCAAAAAGCACTTAAGCGAGGAGCCAAGAGTGGTATTAGAATTTTTCATCCGACCAAATGCACGGCGATATATTTCTGGCGGAGGTCGTCAAAATATTTCCCTTTATATGTTGTGAATGGCGTCAACATGAAAGCAAAAGATGGAGTCAGCTATGTGGGATTAACAAAAACTTCAAACCTACCGTGAGGACCTCGCATAAGAAATAATTGTGGTAGAGAGCTGAAAAATATTCGTCAAGCGTGCTGTGGAAAGCTTTTCGGATGAAAACATGAAATAGAGGTGCTATTATTCACTGTTAGACAACAACTTGACTGCGCATATGAAGGTAAACTGGATACGGTAAAGGAACACTTAACTCTTGAAATCTATAAAACACTAAGGAAAACTGCACGATTCGTCAAAAACTGCTACGAGTGAATGAAAGCGTTACACAGCATTTTAACAAATTTGAAAATACGACGCTGGGGTTTCAGGTACTACTTACTAAGCTTAGATTGCTTGAGCAATTAAGAAGAGATATATCTAAGATCATCATCTAATAGCGTGACTAAATTTCTAGGTCCGACAGAAATGATAAATTAGGAGAGATATTTTGTCATACGGATGGGGGTATGAATTCATTTTTCCCCGCACAATACAGGACTTTAATGGATAATAAATACAATGCGGAACTCAGTCCGTATTTCTCCTTTTCTTTCTCTTATACTTTTTTTCCTTATTTTCGTCAATGGCTGGTGTCCTAACACGTCCCCCCACAGGCCAATAGAACCAGCTTACGGGGTAGCATGTAGACGCAGCTGCACGTACTACTGTAGGTACCTATATACCTACTGGCCGATTTCTTTTGGCTCCGTATTCGGCAAAAGAAACGTGAGTAGGTACTTACTTAAATCTAAATTTCCTAACGGAAACGGAAAAATAACGGCACTCTTCCCAGTCACACCATCATCTACTTAACCAATTGGAACAAGATACTCATGACGGTATTTATGCTAACCGGGACACCGCAACGAAAACTTCGTAAAGTCATTCCAAGTTACAGAAGGAAAACTGCGTAAGCTCACAACGCATATACAGAATATATAGTCACTTGGAAACTTTAAAAACTGAATGGACTAATACGTTTCACTGTCTTTACATATAACGCTAAAATTCCCAATGTAATCGCATTGTAGTGCAACGTTTGTTAAATATTTTATTCACACTATTTCGCAAAGTTATATTTTAAATGTGGAGATTTTATCTCCAGAAAAATGTATCGCCACCAACGTTATCTTCAATTTTAAGCCACAGTAAAGAAGTAAGCCGCAGTAAGTGAATAAGTAAGCCACAGTAGGGTCTGCAGATGTAAAACCATTTTTTTTTGTTTGAGGCCTACAAACGTGAACAAAAAATATTTTATTTGGCACAATCAGAGAGGAGAATATAATGGAAATTGTCGGCGTGATTCATTCCAACGGTTTCCAGAGAATCGAATCGAAATATTTCTCACGGCCTTCGATTATATCGCGCGATTTGCCACCATTCCACCTTCAAACGCGCACTAAAACCCGCCGTGCCCACCCCAACCCCTCAAAATCGCAAACGTCTTCTGACGTGATTCGCTCACTCCGTGCCGCCGTCCGTGAGCCGGAACAGTTCCCATCAATTTCGCACGGAATCCCGAAAAACAATTCCCTATCCCTCTTCCCCTGCAATGCAGACCGCCGACATTCGTGTTCAACCGAAAGCCATAAATCAAATACGTAAACACGTTATCCTTTCCCGGAATAACCACACGAGTCTATTTGACGACTTACCCACGCGAGGTTCCCCACGTGTGTCAATCAGCGTCTTCTATCCTCTCGTGCTGACTCTCTGCCTTGTTCCTCCCGCTCCGATGGAGTCCAACGAGGTGGCGGTTAGGGTAACGATCGGATCTCTACTCAGGTCGCACATTCCTTTGTGCCGTGGTGAGACGAGTTCCTTAACTTCGATGAAATGTTGTCCATCCTGAAGGGAAAAACAACTGCGAATATAGTAACCGAGTATAACAACTGCGATATATAACAACTGCGAATATAGTAACCGAGCGATAGTAAGTATAGTAACTGTAATATAGAACCCGTATTCCACTTAGGCATTAAAAAACTCTACTTATTAAAAAAATAATTTCATAACAATTATTTCGTTCCCGAAGCGGAAAAATCAAGGTTGGTAGCTTTGGAAATATGGTGTTAAAAATAATAATGAAGATCAAACGGATATATCGTGTGAATAATGCGAATTTTCTTAGTAGATTTTTCTTAGAGAGAAAATTCTTTTGAAAACCTTGAGTAGAAGACGAAATAATTTAACTGGCCACTTAATGAGATAGGATGATATAATGTAAATTACCGTTGAAGGAGAGAGAAGAACGGCAAAGGTGGGCCACGTAGTCGATAGGAGACATGTATGGAGAGCTGTGCCAAACCAATCTTAGAATTAATGACTGTTGACAGAGATGATTTATCTCGTTGTGATTCTGAAATAATTTCTCTACACATATATTATCGGAAACATTTTTAGATGTGAGTCAAAATTTCAAAACAAAGCTTTGAAAAAATTATTTGTTCCACAATTTATCAATGCTGTGACACTTTCTAACACAAAAATGCCAAATGAGAGTGAATAAATCTGTTAATTCAAGGAAACTTCTCATTGATTTAATGTAAAATATATGTTATCCAAGGCCATTGAATCCAGGCGGCAATATCAATTCAGGAATGTATATATATAACATTTTTAATCATTTAAACATTAAAAACTAACGTAAAAAAATTTAAAATAGCTGTTCATTTATTTACAGCCATCAATTGAGAATTCCGTGAAAAGAATTACCCAGGGGACCGTACGAATTGGTACCTATTTATTTTAGCTTTGCGAAAGCTGGGAAAAGTTACAATTCACACCCATGAAAATCAGGATATCTTTATTATTTTTCTTATTTTTTCCAGTATATTTCATTGTTTTAAATATCATACAGGACTTAAAATTGTAATAATATTTCAATGCACTTGTGATTGTTCACTAACTAATTCCATTTTACTACAAGAGGCACTAACTCAGGACAATTTTCTGAATCTTTCATTACAGTGGTTTGCTACCGGTGAGCGTGACTCTCCGCTCTGACTGGGGCACGGGAGGCCGCGTGGGGATAATCTCTACATTTCCTTAGCGTCGTGAGCGTGATGCCAATTTCGACGCTGGAGGCAAAGGAGTGGAAAGACTTAAAATTGTGGCCAGAGGTTGAGTACTCAGAGAGGCTTGGAGCGGTAATTGAGTTGAGCAGACAATTGAAACGCGCCAGCCGTAAATGACAAGTTCTTTTCTCTTTCTCGTGTCTTGAGCTCATTCAAATCGAACCAAGTTCCAAGAAACTGGAGGACAATGATAACCAGCTCTAAACTTTTCCAAGCGCACAGAAAAGAAAAGCATAACCAATTTCCCTTCTCAGAGAATTTCCGGATCCAAGTCATTTTAAGTCGAATACATATTATTCAACCCGAATTAGAGGCATAATGAAAAGTAAAAATATTATTACCACAAAATTGTGTGTTAACATGAAGTTTACGCCTTATTAGGGTATTTAAAAATCCATAAAATTAATTTATATCCACATTTATCAAATTTAAACATTTTTAGCCATGAAAAATTACATAATTCACGTAAAAAGAGAGACAAAAAGTAATAACTAATTTAAAAAAGTAATTATACGAGTAAATAGTTACCATTGCAAACCGTGACGTCTTCGGTTTGACAAAATATAAGTTGCGAAAATCCTTATTGATCGACTTTAAATGCATTTCACACTTTCAATGCAAAGCAATTTGCTATTGTGTTCAAAAAGTAATATATGATGTTAATAGAGGATGTTTTTTTTAAATTCTATCATATATTGACCAAATAAAAATTGGTAATATCAGTTACCAATCTCGTGATTTCTCATTAACAGAGACTAACTTATCCCATCGACCTCAGCAACTATGGAGAAAACAGCACCTTGCCCGAATTAAATACGCCTTAGGTTATTTTAATGTCACATCCTGCCACTACAATACAGCCATTGTTTTCATTCAAAAACTTTAAAGCACTCGTCAGACCGATTTTTAGTACTGAAATGTCAGGAATTACTGCTACCTTTTACTCATAAACTGAGAAAAAGCTGATTTTGGTCCTATATTTACTTACTAATGCTATTAAAAGAAATGCTATTCCTGAAATTTCCACAAAAAAGTCTCGAAATGTTTCGTTCTTCATCAACTTTGTAAAGCAATAATTATTATTAAAATCTTTAAATTCCGGTAAATAAAAAAGGCTGACGAACCATTTCGCTTCAATCGATAAAATTCAGAAAACTTTAAGTTGAAAATCTTATAATGAAATAATTATTAATATCTCAATATTTCCAGGTTTGGAAGAGTACAAAGTACCTCCCAAAATTATATTATTTTGAAACTATAAAGTCTAGCTCTCATCATTTTACCTTACACATCCACTTTTGTCACGTAAATATTGGATGACAAGTAGACAGATCAATTTTTCATTACCAGTGTACAATAATTATAATAAAATACTATGAAGTACTCTGCAGATCTAATAGATTCATAAGAGTTTACGGAATAGTGAGGAAGTAAAAACTGGAACTTCTCAAAAGAATAAGCCCGAAATATGTGCATCATACTATGCTGCTAACTACAAGTCAAATAGGGAAAAGGTTTTTCTTAGGTTAGGCATTGACATGCTTTTTAGGCTATGACACTTGGATAGTGGCAACAAGAGTGAAGGGGTGAAACGAAATGACCCCGGTAAAAGGGACGGGGAAATCTATGGGGTAGAGGGGCGTGTGGTTTGTCCACAGGTGAAGGAGTCGCGAGGGGGAGGAAAACGCTGAATCGGCGGGAGATGGAGACGGGGCACGTGCGTTGGGTGGCCTGTGTCGCAGGCGCCGACCGCAGGCGCAAGGGAAAAAAAAGGAAACTGCCACTTATTGGGGAGGGTGGTTGGGTTGGGGTGGTATGAAAGGAAATGGGTAATGTGAGGCGGTGGACCGAGGGAGACGCGCGGAGGAAGGAGCTGAGATTCGGGGAAAGGAGCAAATTGAAGCGAGGAGGTGGAGGGGAACAGCTCCGAGCTGCGTTGGAATTCGAGACCGTGGGGTGGACGACGTATCTCAGCACGCACCTACCGATCGTCTTTTTGACGGATCAAATATCCGAAGAAATCCTTCCGGCTGTTTCGGTGCGACATCACCAGTGCCACGGGTGGAGGCCACGTGAGTCATCTCTTTGTCCAAGACGAGAGAAGAGGGTAAAATACTATGCCCTAATCAAAAATATAATTCCTTTCTTTCAGTTTCTGTCATGTTCATTTCTGCAATCAAACACCAACACCCAGGAAATAAGTGATTTGCGGTCATTTATTTCAAAACTAATGGAGAAGAACGGTTCGGTGAGTTGAATTGTCTTCGCCTTATTAAACATTTATTAACTAATTTTACCGGAGTGACCACCATTTATTCAGAAGTACATAACGTAAATACGTCTTCATTCGGTGAGATGGCACTCCAGCAACAAAAAAGTAGCTCGATGAGAAATATGATCTTTTCATTGAATACATCGTTATACTTGAAGATAGCAATAAAAGTTACCACGCATTTCATAATCCATTGATTATATCATTCCAAAACATTTTTTTAAATCTTGTCACTTCCCTATTACTGGAATTAAAGCACATTTAAGACAGCTTTCCTATTATTTGCACTATTTTATGCTAATCCATTGTTTAGGCTAGAATGCATACGTTATTCATAAGCAAATAAGACTCTTGGGTCTTTTTAACGTTGTAATTTCTTCCTAATAGATGGCACATTTCTATAGTAAAAATCGATAATTTTGGCATCGCTAATTACTCTGGTGCGTTAAATTAATACCACCCAAAATTATCGAAAAACATATCTTGAGACCTTCCCATGGACATTAAAGATCGATAGAATTTTGCCCTCAAAACAACAGAACAAAAACAGTACTTTTCAATTATGCTATAATCATATGAAAAATCAATAATGAATTATTTGGAGGCCCATCATGCAAAAATGAAAATTTGCTTGAACATCCCAAAACTAGTTAATTACTTTACTTCGTATGTTGGGAATAGTACTGTGTTTTTATTTCACCATGAATTTTAGTTCTATTTTAGCCCGGTGGCGATGCGTTCGGCAACTTAAACGGAAAAGGAAAACGGGAACCCCGTCCCCAGACGCACCACATACACCCTTATGCTCGATATTAGCTAAAGGTCACGTTTTCATCGTAACTGTATTCAGCCAAACAAGATCACACTCTAATCGTGTCGTTTTTCCAATTTTTCTTTTGGTATAACAAATGACATTATACTGGTAAGGGTATTTTTTCATTATCGTCATCATCCAAAGTCAACAATACGTCAGACGTCAGCGTTCTGGAATGATGTTGGTGATTGTGCTGGTGTGGCGGATAGATGCTTAACTTAACTGTCTACTTACTGAATCGGGGTTAAAATCCTAAGGATGGCAGAGAATTTTAAGTGACTGCCCGATCCCTACTTGAGGTCTTAGTGGAAGGCCCTTCTAGTACAGCCCTCCGTCCATCGGATGGGACGTTAAGCCGTGGTCCTCTTAGCGCCTCTCGTTAAAAGCAAGGTAATTTCGACGCCGGGTCTATCTCCATCCTTCCCTCCATACCCTTCCCTGATGGTGTAAATGACCTGACTGTCGGTCGCTTCTTCCAAATATCCTCTCACTCATTGAGGATAGATCTCACCTCGAACTAAGCCGAATGCGTGTGAATTTCACATATAAAGGGTCGGGGAGTCAGTTACTTTCCTTCAGCCACCTCGCACTCAGGGTTTGGTTTTGGGGCAGGCCTCACCCAGGATAAGAACCTGAGACTCCTCGATCAGCTGCCGGACTCTCTACGCACCAGGCTACCACGCTTACCTTTCCAAATATCATACGATACCTATTGAGGTGGTTTTCGGGGTATTCCGTATATGTATAACTTTTCCTCCCATAATGCTTTCTCCATAAGAAAAAATTCTAGAGGTTTGAGTAAATAACAATACACAATCACTCGAAATTTTCAATTCTCGATGACGATGGCGTCCAAAGCATAAACCATCCGCTCAAATCGAACGGCATTCAAAGCAGACAGCGAGTGTTCGAGCAATTTTTCACTCTTCGCGATCGCACAAAGCGGTGAGGATAATGGCGCGGAGCTCAAAGAGACCGGTGGCGCCGCGGCGTGGGAGAGAGCGAAAACAGCGGGAAAGGCGAGCGTAATCTGCGTCGCTTGGAGACAAGACAAGGCGAGGCTTGCGCGCTCACAGTGCTCGGGGGAGGAGGGAAAATTTGGGGAGAACGAGCTGGCTTTTTGAAACAAAGGCGCACGCCACAGAAACGCTGGATGCTCCGGGGAAGTGTTTTGTGAATGGCGCCTGGCGTCGCGATGGAACGACGCGATGTCCCCCCTAACATCTGCTCGCTCGCTGGTGCAGCATTCGGAGTTAAAAGAAATAAAGGGACGAAAATAGGGGCCGCTATCAAGTAGGCTATCAGGTCACGCTCCTCCAGTGGATATCGCATAAAGGAGAGCATATGCAACCAGGGGCCTTTTAGCTCCAAAAATAATACAGTGCATTAAAATATGCGCCTTGAGAGAGGAAGAAAGGAAAAAGATATACTGCAATCGATGTTCGGGATTAATTAAACTAAATAGAAAGAAATATTTTATAGGGAAAATTACATTTTACTCCTAAAATGTAGATTCTCCCCATGATTTGAGAGCTAAGGTCATGGACACATTGAAGAGTACTTAGTTTTTTGCCGAACTGAAGATGAAAATTCAATCGGAGAGGAGACACAGGTGAAACTAATATGCTGAGTTCCATATTTATCATTCTAAATTAGTATAAAATTAGTAATAATGTCACAGAGAAAATATATAGATGGTGGGCAGAGGTTACGGACAGATTATTTAGTTTATGCCGAACTGAAGATGAAAATTCAATCGGAGAGGAGACACAGGTGAAACTGATATGCTGAGTTCCATGTTATTCTTCTAAATTAGTAGATCATCAATAATAACGCTGCCGAGAAAAGATATAGTTTGAAGCAAAGATGGATCTCAGAATGAGAGAAATTTTGAATAAATTATACTAGTATTTCCAGGCTCAAGTTTTTAGAAAATTTCGACCTAAAATGCGAAGCCGCGATAAATAAATGAAACATTTACAAATTTTAAATAAATCAACCATTGGAAATTAAGAAGTGTTTTAAGCCTTTATACCGACGTAAATTAGTTATTTTAAAATCTATCTTTTCTTTCAAGGCTTTCATTTTCTTATACAAAAATAGCGCTTAGCTTCCTTTAAATAAAAAACTAAGCCAATTAAATAATCTTCAAAGAGACGATGCTTCGCTCCACAGCAGTTTATTCCACATTCATGAGACATAGGCCATGTCATAAGGGGAACCTTGTAAATTTATTGTAGAAAATGGTGAGGTATTGGTGAATATTGTTTGAATTGAGAATGCTAAACATTATTCAAACGGAAGATAATATGATTCAAAAGGAAATGTTTTTCCTGAAATTGACATGGTCTGGTAGATATTTCTTGGAGGATTATTTTATTTTTTCAGATGCAAATTAAAGAAACAGTTCCCATTTATCCTATTCTATTATTCAACCAATTACTACTCATTTGTTTTCATCAAAATAATTGAAGATGAAATGTGCCGTACAAATCAATGACTGCTTTAGACATATACCAAGAAAATCTTCACCGTAAAAGACACAGAAGTCTGCCATTAGAGGTAATATATCTCCGAGCTGCGGAAGTGAATCCCTGTGTTTCATTTTGGGAAAGAGAACTTTTTGGCTTCAAAAGGAACAAATGCTTCGAGATACATATAAGTAAACAGAGACGGGATAACTCAGTACCGGGAAATATAGTGTTTCTAAGGAGCGCTGTTCCACTGAAACAATAGTGTTCTCCTCACTCAAACGACAAACAAGAGATATAAAACTAAGAGTCGCAATATCACTCTGAATGCACGATTGAATTTGCCCTTGGCTTAAGAATGTACATGTACATCTGCGTACCGACCCGCAAGCCTCCAAAACAGGCGTGTGACGAGGGGTGTTAGGACGCCATCCGTAAATAAATGAAAAAAAAATACTCTGACGAAGTTCCGCCTGGATTTAATTGAATCCCTTTATTGTTCGAAGGATAAGCGTTTGATGTCAAGGGAGCGTACTCGTAACTCTTCGATAATATGGATATAAATTTGCATTGAGGTGCAGAGCAAGAGCGCCCACTTAGTTCGAACGAACCGGGACAGAAAATCTTCCACGACAGACTTGAAATTACGAGGAATGCGAGGAGTAAGGGATGAGGATTAATCACAAATCGACCAAGGCAATGCGCTTTTGTAAAGCATCGCGAGCGAGGAATAAAAGACTCCAGATAGAAGTAGGTGGGGAACAATGTGCCCCTCTAACATTTTTCATCTCGTATCACCCTGATCAAGGTATGGATGGAGGGAGTACTTAGCGGGGAGGGAATGTTTAAAACGGTGTTAGAAGGAAGAACGTTAGGTAAACGAGGGAGGGGAAGGAAGAGAATAGGATTTTTAGATAGATTGAAAGGGAGTAGGCCTTACTATGAATTGGAGAAGGCAGTGCTGGAAGGAAATGGAGGCTCCGAGATTACTTCTTTAGCACTCCATGGAAACCTACCTTAATCGGTGGAATACTATAATAAATAAATAGCGGGTGTCTTACGTCATGAATAATCACAGCAGCGGAGAAATTAAGGGTGGAGGTAATTAAATGTGGTGCTACAGAATAGTGATGAGGATTTAATGGATAAACCAAGTAAGCAATGAGGAAGTCTCACGAGGAGTGGGAAAGAAGAGAAGTCTTATGAAAACCTTTGCAAGAAGACGGAATAACCTAATTGGCCATACTTTGAGGCATGATGGCCTGATGAAGAAGGGACAAGTGAATGGCAGGAATGAAAAGGAAGACCTCGAATAAAATACATGGAATATGTGAAAAAGTTTGAGTAAGAAAAGAAATACGTGGCTGTAAAAGACTAACTGATGTGAGAATTGAGCGGCCATTCCTACTGACATTATTTTCTTCCAACTTAAAGATTTTTATAAAAAATCATATTTTACTACAAGTATTTTTGTAGGCCACCAAGCATTCTCACAAGTTCCCGCAGAAACTTCAACGGCGCATTCCACGCCATGAAAGCTCTCCTTCCCTCTTGGCAGTGGTGCAGCGAGTTTGGGGGATAACCCCCCACCCACAGCGCTCAAAGAATTTTTTATAAAAATATTTTAATATGAAAAATTTTGTAACTAATATTAGGGAGACGGATGACTCACAAACAAAACATATCCAACCATTCACAGAGTCGTAAAAAAATCACCATTTTGATCCATTTATTTTAAAAAATTTCAGAGGGAGGGCCCCCGCACCTCTCGCTCACCTTGGCGGGTTTTTTAAACCCTCCAGACCCGCCAGTATTAGTTGCGCCTAAACCCCCCCCCCCCCCTATACTTAATTCCTAGGTGCGCCCCTGCCTCTTGGTGAAAAGCCGTCAGCAAAGTCGCAGTGTTCCATGAGTCCTTGAACGGAACTCAGGCTGAAATGTTTTAATTGTCGTATGTGCATTGTGGAAAATGAATGGGAGAGGATTGAGGCAGATGAGAAAGCAAATTTTCTGAGATACGACTGGAGAGTGGGCTGGAAGGAGGGGAAAGGATGGGGAGATACCGGGGAACTTCGAAAGTGGAAGGTTTGACAGGAAGAACACTCAGTCGCACCAAACTTCTCATAAACTCCCACGCCTCCCACATTTGGAATGTCCCAAATCCCCACGCATATTGATCACTTGAGTTTCAGGCGAACTCCGGTCACGAAAGCGGATGCCGAAGAAAGTGAGCGTCCAAAGAGGGTTTTACCAAGTGCCGCTTCCTTCGGAGGAAATAGAAGAATTTCGACACATTTTTACTCAAAATCCCATACAAAATATAGGCTAGTTAAATAACGTTTTCCCTTGATTAGAAAGAAGGACACTTAAATTTTTCAAGCGAGCGAATAGACCTGAACAGCGTGTAGGGCTGGATAGATAAAGATCCGTGATTCGATTCCTTGGTCTTATTTGTATTTTTCCGCAAATAAATTTGATATGGGGCTTCTAAGTTATATACACTGGATGCATAGAAATTAATTTAAATGTAAAAGAAAGAAAATAAACAATAGTTTCCAATTAAATACCCTTGTATCTATCAACTTTTAACAATGAATGATTTAACATGTCTTATCTACGGCGTAGGAACGAATATGAGTTTGGTTCATTTGCACTCGATCCTGTGTTGCCCTTATTAATCACAATTCCTCTCTGACCTCATATTCTCCGTTCTTGATATCTTAAAATCCACAACTATTTCAGCTACACATTTTAATCTGATGGGGATCGTTATAGCCTCGTGGGTAGATTTGTGGTCCGCATTTTGCTGCCTATCACTAAGACTCGGGTTAAAATCCTAGAAGATGACTGGTGGAATCCCAAAACAAAAAATTTCCAGGAGTGGGAGTCCGCACAGGGAAAAAAATTGTCACCTAACCCCAATGCTCGTAGCTTGCCCTGTCACTTAGTTTGAGATGAGTTCTACTGAAACTTATCCACACTAATTGTAATCCTTATAATTGTAATTGAATCATTAAATGGGTACAATAAGATAATTATGATAAGAAACGATTACATTCAAGTTTTGACTTGTAAGGGTTGCTTTTTGATCTATCTCCCTATGAATTTTGCGAAAATTTCACGTGTCTTGGGTCTTCCATGTAACAACTTCCCCAAAATTCCAGCACGCGATGTCACTTTGATTTGATCGTGCTGGATGGAATGACAGAAAAAAGTTCCAGGAATTCCACGCAAGCTGTGTAAAACGCGAAAGGAATACTACTGTGGCATGTTAAATTCATTCGCCTTGACTAAAAATTGAAAGGACGGTCAACGATTGAATCGTCACTTGGAATCTGACAAAAAATCCAAAAATCCCTTCCATGTACTTCCAAATAAAATGATCGAGATGGCTAAATGAAAGACATGAGATTCTATGACTTCGCATGATAGTATCATAAAAAAGAAAAGGAAAATAAACCACAGAGCTTTGTAAATTTATATATAGGAATTAAGACCAATCGCGTCACCTTATGCCACAACCACCAACCACATGATTGTGTCGGAGACTTATTTCTCGTGGAAAATAAGACTTATTTTCTCATAACGAGGGATTTGTAATAACCAAAACACGTGCTATCCCACGGACGGAGTTGTTGTTGCGCTAACGAAGTGTTGTAGTTGAAGTGTCCTCCACACAACAATCAAGCCAGGAAAATTCTCTCTCACCGTCGGCATTTGAACCCGGGCCCGCGGAGCCTAAAGCCAACACTCCAGGCACCACACACACACACACACACGATCCCCACCACTCCGTGACGGATGTTTAAAATACCTTTATTTATCAAGTTCGAGAATTAATCAATTTTATTCGAAGCTTTGGCCAGATATTCCGTCGAAGTAAATGTTGAATTTTTTCATTTATTCTATCAAAAACAGAAATTACCGCCAACTTAAGAATTTAATGAAGAAGATAAATGAAAGGGTCTGCAGCGGCGTTTTCTGGCGGGGGTTCCAACACCCGCACGTTGCGAAATATGCATTTTGGCCATGTTTTTAACACACGAAACGTCAATATTGGTTTAGTAATAGTTCTGTAGAGCATGTATTTCGTTTTAAGTGAAAGTTTGGATCTTATGTGGAGTACTGGTCCTAAGGCTGCGTAGGCTTTCCACGTAGAAGCCCAGTCTTCATAAACATATAGCTGGCGTTGGAGGTGTTCTGCTGTTGTCCCAAAGTTTGAACCATAGGCAAAGAATTCGCGTGCTAGTGGCTAAATCCGGGATCAGTTCTACCCTCACCTAACCAAGCCAACCTTTGGGTTGAATCAATGAGTGAGTTAGCATGAATCTCGTCATAAATCTTCCAAGTACACATTCAGGGACTCAATCGGATGGGCAATGGTATTTCCAATACTATAGTCCAGTGGTTGAGGTGCTCTATTGCCATGCCGAGGTTCTAAGATCGATTCCCGAGCTAAAAAAATAATAAAATTTTCTGCGCAAGGAAACGTTTTTGTACACTCGCAATGTCTAATGTTTTCGTATTTTTTCACACGGAAGCTTCCTCTGAATTATTGTATATTATTTTATTTTATTCGAATTTGATGCGTTTTTAAGGTACGCAGGTATTTTGTTTCCTTTTGTGTTGCAATATTATATATTGCAACACAATATTATATTGCAACACAAAAGGAAACAAAATACCTTCGTAGTCTTTCGTTATTAGTTGACATTTCAACACCCTGCGGAGTAGGAAAAAACATGCCCTGAAAGCTATAATCTTTACAAAAAAATTGATAATTCTCTTGATGGAGGAAGTAATAACAAAATTTACCAACAAGTTGTTTCTCTGGAGCCTATTGTTACAGATGGCTTGTATTCAGATGAGTAACCGCTCGTTGAAAAGATGTTAGACGTCCCCAACTCCGGATGAAGAGCCCATTCCCTCCCTGGCTCACCCTCTCTAGATTTCAACGGTTATTTTCTAACGAATTCGAAAATTAGGCTTCAATTGTGTTTACAATACCGTATGCAACATAAAAGGAAACTATTCATAAGTGTATATTAAATATGCGTGATGTTGCGACAAGGAAATAAAATAATTCAAAGGAAAAAATGAGAAAACATCACATGCCGTTTGAGCACAAAATACATTTCCTCGCACAGAAAAATGTGAATATCATGAAAATAATTGTGAAAAGCAGGCTTCTACAAAAGAAAAGGTAGAAAGAAATTATGAAAAAGGACTGCCGACGCGGTTCGAACTTGGAATCTTAACATAAGAGTAGTAGACACTGGACCACGATAGAATATAATTTCTGTTCTGATGGAAATTCAAAGCCAAATGCGTTGACACCTACCGATCCTTGCGCAACCAGTGACTAAAGTTGGAGTGCAATTTAATGC
The DNA here is from genome assembly GCF_921293095.1 of Ischnura elegans. Classification (NCBI taxonomy): domain Eukaryota; kingdom Metazoa; phylum Arthropoda; class Insecta; order Odonata; family Coenagrionidae; genus Ischnura; species Ischnura elegans. The sequence goes on from NC_060248.1 coordinate 19,332,082, forward strand.
GCAGAGACCGGTTTCACAGTAATACTACTACTGCTCCCTAGTGAAGCCCCCTATAGTAATAAAATCTCTACGGATATGTCTTTCATCTCCATGGGCGCTCACTTTCTAAAAAAAACAACCCAGGAAACTCAGCCTGCTCATCTGCGGCACTCGTCACAAAAGCGGACCTTCCAGCACGTCCTTGATGTCGTATTTCCGAGCCATTAAAGCCGGCCATCATACGTGTCATATATTGAGAGCGAAATGCCTCCGAAAGCCTCGTTGATGCAGTCCCGCCTGACCCAGCCCATGCATTCAACAGTCATCGCTAATGCCCACTCAATTATGACGTGCCTATTGTGAACTGATGAACAAGGAGAAAAGACAGTCTCATGGAAGAGACCGCTGAGGCGATTATCATCTGACCCTGAGTGTATCACCTCATGGCAATCGTCGAAGTTCATTCCTGAATGCATATCCGTCTCATATACGCCAAATCCAACTAAGATAAACGTCAGAGCCAAGTTGAATCAAAACCAGAGAGAGCTCTTCCTTGTTTCTTGACTAATCACCAAGAGGAGCGATCATTTTAGCCGGGTCCACGTTTTAAATGGTGCTTTCAAATAGCCATCACCATTTCTGTTAATATAATGGTCCTATAACGACAGCATTTACGAAAGGTATTTCTTGAAAGTAGGGATGGCAAGTGAAACGAAACGAAAAAAGTTTCGAACCCAGAAGTAGAGTGGAGGGGGATGAGAGGGAATAGTTTCAACCCATTACGTTTGACATACATGTAAAGAGGTTAAAACATCGAGCTACAAATTCCAATTACCAGTTTGCGTGCACCGTTCTCCTGTTAGTGGTAAAAATATGAGTGCCTGATAAGAATGATTCATCTAATGGCGGTAAGCCGAACCTCTAGATCATTCAACCCTGCTTCGTACTCGGTGAGTGGGTCAAACCTAAACAGTTTGAAGGTGAATCACGTGATCCCTCCAGTGCGAAACATTACTATCTGTGTTTCGTTTCGTCCCAGAGTGTTAGTTTAGTTTCGACCCGAAAAAGTCTTGACTCCGATTGTGTTTCCGATTGTTTTGAGTCCCCCGGTTTACATCCATTTCGTTCCGTTTCTACATTTCGATCCCGGGAATGAAACTATTGAAATTTTACTGGTTTCGACTTCTCCGTTTAATTTCGATTGCTATCCCTGCTTGAAGAAAAGATCTTAGATTTTTCACCCGTGTGCGTGGCTCCAACACGAATGTGGGATGATAAATTAGACTTTATTGAATAGAATGTGCCAATACCACCCAATCGTGCAGCCAATTTTTTTTTACCCTTTTGGAAATGGGGAGAAAAACTTCAGTTGCTCTTACTTAACCTATGGAAACCGAAAAATATCGATTTTTCCACATGAAAGTATCATTTTATCAAGCAACACAACCAATCAAGGGAATGAATACGAAGTTTTGGTAAGCATGGCGGCGTGGATAGGAGATAAGCTAGCCGTATAATGGTGCTGAAATATTTCCCGGGGAAAAGTGAGAGATTGCGTCCGTCACGTGACATGCAGGGAGTGGACAAGACACACATTTACCCTAAATTTATGCAACCCGATATCCATAGATGCCAAGATGGCCATTCGCAATGGACACGCCGCAGCATGAATGAGGGATTAGCTCGAAGTGCTCGGGTGGTGGAATGCCGATTGGGGTAGGAGGCGTCACATGACCCCCATCGGGCACCCCGCCGCCGCCGCCGTCTTGGCCTTCCGGCGCCGACCCCCGGGGACCCATTCATTCCGGCTCAATTGGCCCCGCAGCCACAATTGAGGGCCGACTGCTTTCTCTCCTTCACTCTCTCTCCCTCGCCACCCTCACCCTCCCTCTTACTACGGATGCGACCTCTCTCGTACTATTCCCATTCATACACCAATCAACCAGCTCATTGCGTGACCCCGTCCTCCTCGGCCGCATACCAAGAAAATGGTCCACCACTTGAAGTAAAGTTACTCATGCACCTTGGTTTTAATAGTTAGTTTTGCGGAGATGTTTGCAGCTATTCATGATAAATGAAATTCAGTGAATCGCCGAAATTCGCTGGTGAGGGGAAATCTTTGACTGTATTTGAATCAATCTTGGTTTTATTTCGGTATAGTCTGCATTTGAATCGACCTAGGTTACATTACGGAATAGACTGTATTCGAATCAACCTTGATTACATTTCGCTGCAGACTGTATTTTAGTCAACCTTTGTTTTATTTCGATACAGACAGATTTGCAGAGATTTTTGCATCTATTCATGATAAATAATACTGGTTGAATCATCAAAATAAGGAGAGGAAATTAATGAATTTATTTCAATCGACCTTGGCTAAATTTCGGTTTATGCAAATCCAAACGGTTAAGGAGCGCCGGATTTACACGAATGTATGACAAGCCCCACTTAAAGTAGTCCGCCTATTTTTTCCCCACAGGAGAAAAGTCAAATTTTAATGTCAACCATCCACTGTATCAGATAATTATGTTCCGCGCCATTGATTTAATTCACAAGTAAATAAGTGCAGTTTGAAAATGGTAAAAAGAAAATAAATTATATACATTACGATGTAAAAGAAACTTGAAATATATTGATGGTACAATCTCATTCCAATAGAGGCGTTTTCTTTCGATTGCAATATCTCTTGAAGGAAAGAAATGTCTTAATTTATAGAAAATACAGATACTTTCTAACGCATTATTTCTATAAGCAAGGAATTTGGCGACTGGATGAATATTTTGTATACTTTTATAACTTATCGATAATTTTCTGAAATATTTCCCGGATTGTCAGGTAACAGAAAAACGCCTATCGCATTTAAGGAGCTTCCCCAGTGACAGATGTGCTCCAATACACTTCACATGTTTGCATAAGAAAAAGCTTAAACCCGTGGATAATCTTGACTGATATCAAAATCGAAGTTGAGTGCACGCATAATAAGGACAATTCAATCGTTATCTTTTTAAACTAATGCTTTTTTAATCTTTATGAGCCGACCTCAGCCCCTTGAATCAACGTGATTTGACTTAATTTGCAGCTTTTACCTACAAATAACTAAAATATTAATATGGTGACTAGACTACGTTTTGAGTCCATCATGATTCTTCTGATATAACGAACTTTATATCAGCTTTCATGAGGACATTTTTATTTATTTATTTAATGGATACGGTTACTAGACGGGAAGCGCCAAAGAAACCCATGCAAAATATTGATAAAAACATTTCTAGAATAAATTACACCGAAAGCCTAATTTTACTTATACTAAGTCGATGTAGTACAATTAGAAGATAACATTAGGGGAGTGAGGGGCAAGAGTCCGCATGGGGAAAGATTCCTTTTCCGAAATATTTATCTAAATGCCGGGATGATACCACTTGTAGTCAATCAGTTTCATTGACGTTACTGAATGCAATACAGGGGCGTGTTCAATGGAAGACAACGAATGACAGAACGTAAGTTTTTCTTATTTTTCATTTATACGCAACTTTAATCTAATTTGAGGGACCGCGTAATTTTTATCTGTGGTTTGGGCGTTTATTAAACTACTAGTTTTGTCTAACGTTTCTTCATGTGCATTCTTTGCCTCAAAAATTCATGTAGTTAGCTGGTTTGCAGCTCACCATGTGATTACTTTACGGCGTTTCAGGTGTACCAAGTGCTTTTGGGGTAAGAGTCCTGGGGCAAGTTTCCGAGTAGGACTCCTGCCCCACGGGCGCTGACTCCCGCCCCATTTTATACCATTGCTTTTTTGTGACCTCAGAGTTTCTACCATACATATCACATGTACTTTGTTGATAATTGTATTGATAGAAAATGCAGAAATGTTACAGAAAAAATGCTTGAAAAGCATTAGGATAACAGATTTAGGAGGTGGCTACACTGAGAAGGAGCAGTGGGGAATCCATACGTTCTATTGCAGCTGGTCTAGAAATTGATGATTTTTTTCTACGTAAGTCTTAAGGCGGAATTTGCAATAGGAAATATATCATTCAATGATTGGAAATTCGGAAAATATTAATTTATTCCAGAATTTTAGACGAGCTTTATTCGTAGGTATGCAACTGACGGGAATGCAGCAAAGAGATAATAGACGCGGTATATCCTCACTAGGTCCATACGCGTTTAGTGAGTCTGATTACCTGCCTTCATTGGTTACAGATAAGTTGGATCCAAATCAAGGAGGGTATGAAATGGATAAAAAGAGGGAACAAGGAGAGAAAATTAACGTAGAATGTGAAGAAGCCTTTTTACCCTCAGGTATTTCCCTTACCCTTAACTCCTTTATTCATGTCCATTTAATCCCTTTCAACCTTCCACTTCTGAGAATACTTTGCCTTGCAGATATCGGAAGGCACATGTCTTACTTGAGAGCATTAGTCCATATCCAAAACCAATGCAAGTGCAAAATCGGAGTAAAAACTCGAAGTGGTCTGAATTCTTTCGAGTTCATCCGACACCCTGAAACTAAAAGTGAAGATATCTAAAAACAGGGATAGGGATCGCAGTACTAATCGGCGGTTTGTGGACGGCAAACGGCAAAATTCTCTTCACCGGAAATACTGATTTTGCTTTTGGAGGTTGTGAAAAAATGTACTTAGAGCCACCCATTGTCGATTGGATAATGTGTTATGAATGTAAAACATGGATAAAAGAACCTTGCACCGCATATTCTGGAAAGCGGAAGTTCACATGTGAAAAATGTGATTAGGACTCTTGCCCCATGAAGGGAGGGCTCTTGCCCCACGTTAGGGGCAAGTTTCCTATTTGTTTTTCTCTTATAATTTTATAAATAACGGCAGTTCTTAATTTTTTCTGCTGCAATGGGAGATAGGTATTGCAGTAGACGTAACAAAGAATAAATTGTGTGAAAATGAAATTTATTGTTTGAACCGAAATGCATAATTTTTATGATTGTTTATTAGATGCGTACTCTTGCCCCTCTTTCCCCTAATAATTGACATAAAAACTGAATATTCATTCGTATCAATTGCAGCCCAAAAATTGATATTTGCGAGGAAAACAATATAAATGTTCAAATATCGACATACAAAGGTTACTTCTGGTTGAACCTTTCCTTTAAATCCAATAAAGCCATAAAATACCTAAAGCTACGCACACGAAATTAGAGTTACTATATATTTGTTAGTGTCAATCTAGGAAGTATTGACTAATCTGCTTCATTACAGGAACACTTGAGGAGCAAGTAAGATATTTCGCGGTCATTCATTGCTCATTGTAGATACTGTTTCGTTAAAATTGAGGTTAGCGAGTGTTAGCATCACGCTTTTCCATTACAATTTACCTTGCAAGGATGTTAATTAAAAGATGTTAAGTGTTCTTCGTGGGGCTGTGTCCTTCATTTCCGTTTGAACTCCTTTTGCATCCGTTCCCATTACCGGCGTGGTCAGATAATCTTCAGGATGCTTCATTCAATTCAATCCAATAGATTCTATCTTCCCTAAGTGCAGCGTCACTAGTGCATATATATTATCGTAGCTTTTCAAACAAAATGTACACATTTTTTACGCATAACTAGATCGCATTCAGCAATTTGAGATGTAATTCAAATTGAAATGATACCGTGCACTTCCTTGACGATAATGAGCGACATTGGACAATCTGGATACAATATCTAATCAATACCATTTTACTTACGACATTTTTGCAACGAAGTAAGCATGAAATAAAAATACACTCGAATGAAAAAACAAGAAACATTTCAACCCAAACTTCGTTTAGCACCTTAACTTTAATATTAATAAATTTACAAATGAAAGTGAAAACTTCAGTCTCCCTTTCACCTTTTATTATTACGACGGATTCAAAGTATACCGGGACTAGCCGCGGTGATAACTTTTACGGGAGTCACCCGCAATGAACTTTCGCACGATTACGACGGATTATCTATATATTTTCTTCATCAAAATTGATAAAATATAATGCATTAATACTTCATCAATCCAAAACTTTGCCTAAAAACTGATATTTCGTCCTATATTTGATACACTTCGAAGAGAGCATGAACAGGAAAAAATATGAACAAAAAGAGAGGCTGATAGGAAAAAACTTCCAACTAAAATTAAAATTTCAGTCTTCATTTTTTCCTTTCGTAAATCATTACATGATAAAGATTAACAAGAACTTAATAATATTAATTCCCTTAAGTAATTGATTTTTACTTCATTCACAACATAAAACAAAAGTGAGGAAAAAAAGATGAAAGAAAGGATTTAGAGGATAATGGAAATTCTTTCTCTTATTTATCCAAATTGCATACGAACAAAAAACGCAATGCTTGATGCATTTCATTCCATAGTATCTATTTCAAGTGTTTGACGCATTCATACAAGATAAGAGATTGTTCCCTTGCTACTGAAAACCCAGTTACCCTGATTTACTCAGACTCTCGTAGTCTACAGGGTGTCCCATTTATCTTGACCACCCGAAATTACTTTTTGTCCAGATGCAAATTTACAAACGTGTCAAGCAAATTAGCCGTCATTAGCCGTCAGGGGGACATTAATAAGCATAATTGCCTTCCTCGTAGCTTTGTTATTTACAAAGATAAGAACAGCGGTATGCCTTTTTTAAATGGCACCCTATATTTTTTATTCGGCAATTCATTTCCTCTCCTAAAGACTCATTCAAAAATGTAGCACAGTGGACCATTAGCAGAAACAGAACGTCATAAAAACATAAGAAACTCGTCCACTTACTGGAGTTAGCGGTAAACAAATGACAAGCAAGTCAAAACATAAAACAAAAGTCACTTTGAGCCCGGGACCACAACCGCGTCCACGTCTAGGGTGCCATTTAAAAAAGACATACCGCTGTTCATATCTTTGTGAATAACTAAGCTACAAGGAAGACAGTCATGCTGATTAATGTCCCCCTGACGGCTAATGAACATTTGCTTGACACATTTTAGAATTTGCATCTGGACAAAAAGTTATTTCGGGTGGTCGATATAAATGGGATACCCTGTATATTCCTTTTTCTCCGGCAATACTCCCTCTTCTTTGCCACCCTCACAATTCTCTCCACCGACCACCTCCAGATATTTTTTCACCCGTGTCTTCCGGTAATGTAACGGTGCACCGCCCACGCAGACACTAGCGCCATCTATGGGGAGGCTCGGTCACAATTTTCTTCACGGCCGTTAAAAGGGGGATAGAAGGGGGCAGAGCCACCTAGCGGAGGAATTGCGCGTCACTCACTTCCTTCCCCCCCCCCTCCCCAAATGCATCCGCTCACGTTCATTGTTTGATCAAATTAGAGCGAGGTTCGCCGGGCGAATGGGACGCTGTTCGGAGACGATGGCAGTGCATTGTGGGTGGAGGATCGAAGGCGCGGCGGGGGCGAAGAACTAGATAACCGCGCCTCCGGACGGGTTCCGCCGCCTTCAGCCGGCAGCCAGATGACGCAGAGTCCATAGTATCTCAGTCACGAAACAACTATTGCGTCCAAAAATTCGTGGCATCAAAGTGGTGACCTGAAGGTTTTTATGACGGAGTTACGATCTCCTGAATGGTTTCTAGTTCCTACACTCTTTCGTCGATAGTGGTATTCGTGTGTAATGATTAAAAATAATTTGAATTGTCTTAAGATCTAATGTAGACTATTTTTTATAAGTAATATATGATTCATATCTTGATATATTCATTCCTTTTATTACAATTCACAACTTCATATCTTAAACAAAGTCAAAAAATTTGTCCCATGGCTAAGAGCTCGCATCGCACATGAAAAATTTTAACTTTCTGCTATAAAACGTTTCCAGTCGATTTGAATAAAAGTCATTTTTATTGCACTTAGTGCTCTAGAGCTACCTCTAAACTTTAAACAACTGACCTGATTTTTAGCATATCGATTCCAATCCTCACAGCATATTTTAAGCGTTTGATATCGAAACCAACTTGATACGTTGTATATATGTCCAAGAATTTATTTCACAAAAATTATTTTTCGGAATTTTTTTCATCCTGTACTGGTTTTATCTGTCCAACTTGAGTCAAGTGTTCGACAGGGAAAATGATCTTACATAAATTAGGAGTATGAAAAAAATTCATCGAAGGAATACCGGGTGAATACTTTCCAAAGAGCCCAATGTCTTCTGAGATCAAAAGGTGCTATTATCGCAATTACCTTACAGGTAACTTTGGCGACCAATTCTTCGATGAATTGGTGCACCAGCAAAAAGTGTTAGCTTCCCAAATATTATTTTCATTTTAAAAATAGATATGATAACTTCAAAGTTTATGTTATCTTAATGGAACAATACGCGTTCGTCAGGATATGGATCACCTAAATTCCTACACAGTCTCAAAGAAACCAACGTGTAACGTTGGATATCGATATTTATCATGTCTTCTCTGTCTAATGAAGTTCTTAATACAAATTTTCCCTATAAGAGACGCAGGAAATATCTTTCATTATTAATACTCCATCGGCATTGAGAAAAAGTTTAGAAATGAATATTCTTATATGGAGGAGGTATGGCAGTACCTGTCCACCTAGCAAAAATGTAAACTCTAAATTCATCCATTTGCACGGTAGGTCGGTAGGTACTCTTAGGGATGGAGTTTTCGGTGGTAAATGAGGAAAAAACTGTCACTACGGGGTGAAGGCAATCCCGGTCTCTGATAAAATTCACGCGCCCCTACCACAACAACATTGCGGTCGGCAGGAAATGGAGACGGCCCAACAATGCACCGTCCTACGCGCTATTAACGCCGTTACGGGAGAGGTACAAGGGGGTTGTCCACGCGGTAACCTCTCTGTAAGCACCGCACGGAAAGCGGTTTGGCCTGCGGCAGGACTCCGAATGAAACTCCTTTAATTTCTCAGTAACCATTCAGTAATGCTGGTGGCGCTTTTTATCAGATTCAATGCCTTGTTCTAGCCATTGAGAGGAACATGGAGGGTTATTTTGGGATGGAATGATATACTAAATTTCTGCAGGAAGAGCAAGTTCTGTTTTGCTACCTCAACGGCGGCGCCCACTAATGAATCCGAACTCGTTTCTTCCGTGCATCTTCAATTCCCTATCTCTATGCTCTAAAATGCTCTATCAGAGGCAGCCGGTAGAGCTATACGTGGACAACATCGAACCTCTATGATTGATGTTATGAACATTAACGGTATTTTTCTATATTCAGGTTTAAGTGACATACCTACCCACATCTTACCCAGCGATCTGTACCGGTTATAACCGGCTGTAGAGGTGTTGTCGTCAAAAAATTGATCTGAGGGTGTTACAATGGTGCTAGGTTGGGCTGAATGGTTTTCGGTTCCTGCACACTTTTGTCGATAGTGGTTATCGTGCGCAATGACTGAAAACGATTTGAGCTGTCTTAAGATTAACTTTTAGACATAATGTTTTAAAATTACCTAACGCACGAAAGTTCAACATCGGAATGCCATCACTTTTTCACCGAAGATATATCGCGATATATTGTATTATGTCCGATACTATATACACATTTTTTATCGGGTGACTATTTTTTCTCGGATGGTGCATCATGATATTTTTTTCGTAATAGATTCTTACTGGTCGATGTTTCGATTTTATAATAGGCCAAAATATCCTGATTTTATCGAACAACAACATATCGCCAATGCTCAAATTTTATACATGATATTATTTTCCGATATTTCTGTACGAGGTAGGTTAAAAAAATAACGGGAATTCTAGTTTTTTGGAAAAAATTATTTATTCGTCTACATTAATTTTGCCGGTTTTAAAATATTCTCAATAGTTATTATTCACTCGTTCCAGCACTTCTCCCAATATTCGAAACACTTCTCAAACTGAATATTTTCTTTTCCGAATTCTGAACACACCCCCAGGCCTAGGCGAAGCCAAAATGATGTGGTGTCGAGTCACGGAGTTAAAAGCCTAAATTGTGCCGTAACGGTGCGCATGTGGAGAAAACTACATTAATCACCTGAGTGGGCTAATATCGTTTGAATTTGGTACCCAGCACGTGAGCCATTTCTATATCTCTCGCATGATGTTATACTCCGTCTACTTGTGTTCAAGGTCTATGATTTCTTCCATCCTCGCCCTCATGTTCTCATTTAAATTCCCGTAAAACCTCGCCGATGTTGACTGCGCAAAGTGCGATTTACCTTCAAGTTGGAGCCTTAAAGTTGAATCTGGCAATAAATTCTTAAATAGAAAGAGGAACATGCACAATTTTTTAAAATTACTTGAATGAGAAGCTCCTTTCCTCAAATGTACTCGCCGAAAATTTCGCGGATGAATAATGCTTTTAGCTGAGTTATGAGCCTTTAAAAATAGACCTTCATCGGCTAATTGAAAACACGACGTCATCGGAGCGTGACGTCACGGCACGGTATCCACTGATGACAGACTGAGGAAGTGGATAGAAAATCGATCTACGAGGGCTCAAATGCAAATTTGGCGAAAACAATTGCTGTTTTAACGTCAAAATACTGGCTGTGAATATATTAGGTTGCCAAGGCTTTGTTGAAACAAATAAAGAGGATTGTTTGGGGAGATTTGGAAAGATTAAATGAAAATAAGTTGATTGCAGATTGCGATCTACGTTGGACGCCCATATCATTTGGTTAGTGGAATAAGTGTATTGCAGCATGGATATTCAATAGACAAACGTGTGAAAACCATATATATCGTGTTTAGTGCCCCGCCGCTAAGTACCTCTATTTTCTCGCCGGAGAAGATTTTTGCTTGTGCCCCAAAGGACAATAATAAGAGAAGAAAGTGGTTGATGACCTACGGAATGGAGTTAAATACTTTATTTACATTGCCAACGGGATGTTTCTCTACGTAAGTACACTCTTGAATCAGAGTTACCGTAGGGTTTTATCAAATCGCCAGTATTTCTCGGATGGCCACCAAATTTAGGATATATCACTCATTTCACCTTGTAAACAACCCCAGAAATGTACGTAATAGTCCACCGATTGTAGGATTATATATATAAAGGAAGGTGGCTATTCATGAGAATAAATACTGATTACGATTAAACCACGGGTAAAATAAGGAATATACGAGAAATATGTGGCTTTTGGTAAGGTAAATTAAGTATTTGCTGCTGTGATGTCCGTAAAGTTCACTGCATGTCAACGCAAAATCTAAAATTTCGTCTCGTTTCTGCAGTGGGTTTCTGTTCAAAAACAGGAACTTGAGTACAGAGTAAATACTATTTGAAACTTATTTCTGTGTCTATCAAATACTTTATTTTACCTTTTCACGATCATTAGGATCTCAACTCCGGCCGATTAGGGAAGACTATCTAAGTTCCGCAAAGTAGCTAACTAAGTAAATACATAAGATAGATTTTCTGCGAGCAATGGATGTATTAAATTTTAATGGACAATAAATAAATATTTAAAAACATTTGTAAAATAATTTTCATTAACCGCATAATTATTTACCTACCTTATTTTACTCCCGTATCGCGCTAGTGATAGAGCAATCGCCGTTTTTCAGAAAATTAGCCGCCATATGGAAGTCGACCAAAAGTAAACTGAGGTATTGTGCTTTCTTAAATCCCTCTTAAGTCAATTTGTCCTTTAAGGGACTACTACAAAGCTCGACGAAGATTTTTACTTCGATATCTTGCATTGAAGGCTCTACCACTCTTCTCTATTAGCGAAGTGAATGAAGAAAGATCTGAGGTTTTCCCGGCGTATGATGTTGTTGAAGTTATTTCGGGTTTCCCACCGGATAAGGTTCTCCATCTCTGCCGACGCGACGTTTCGATGGTCGTGTCGTCCATCGTCATTGATGCTCAAGCCCTGATGACGATGGACGGCACGACCATCGAAACGTCGGCAGAGATGGAGAACCTTATCCGGTGGGAAACCCGAAATAACTTCAACAGCGAAGTGAATGGTGTACCGTGCGATGACGTCAGAAGCCGTTTCAGGTCACGTGACTTCAAGCGGTATTTTAGCATTTTTAATAAGCATTTATTGACGTTTGTGAAGTAGTGGAGTGTTTTGGCTTACATATTTGGACTCGTGAGAAAATTTTCTATTCAATGTGACAACTATCATGATGAACAAATTTCATGCATGTTCCCCATTGATTAATCTCATTTTTAAATTAAGTGAATTTTTAACGCAAACCACATTCACATTAATAGGAAATATTTGCTACGGGCGATTTATAGATAATGACGTCTACTTTTATTGCTCAGACAGAAGTCTCCCAAAATCTGATTCCTCAACACATTTGCAAATATTATCAGTTTAAAGACCAAGTATCTATTTTCACCACAGAGTTAACTCAATCGTATGGAATTCGTGGTTGACTGTAATAACCAAACTTCCAAAATTAATCACTGAATTTAGTTCAAGGGTTCTGCTTTAATATGCGAAATATCAAAAAAAAATTCAAAACTATATGGATTTCGGATGAAGCAGGTGAGGTGAAGTGTTGATTACAATATTTTATTGATATAATTAAAAAATGAAATAATATTATTGTAATTAATTATATAATATTAAATTTACCCGATATATTGCGCGTAAAAAAGACACCCATGTCTATTCTTCGGCATACCAAGTAATGAAGGGGAAGAGATGAGGGATAGGGGTTGGTTGAGCGGCTGCGTCAGGGGGTTAGGAGAGCAGTGAGAGGTTTGGGACGGAGGAAGGGGGTGGACACTGAAGGACAACCGACGGACGATGAGGAACAGGCAAACTTAAGTGATTGATCGATCATTTATAACTGCAGAGGCTACCATGCCCTTAAATTACTAATGCAATTTGCTTAGCACATTGAAATATTGACACTTTGCACTAATATCCACATAATTGAGCAACAGTAGATACGTAATTTAATGCAGAACAAAAACTAATGATGACTTCCAGTCGCAACGAGAATATAAAGATTTACCTAAAGGCAATTTTTACTGTGGCTACTAATACTTACATATTGTAGAACAGTAGATGGGTATACTAGTCGACTGCCAACCAGAAATCTTACATGCTCTGATAAAAAGTTATTAGAAATTCATTAGCTGAAAATAAACTACTTTTAGATACTAAATAATTATTCATAATTTAATGTATGGAGAGACGTTGCGAGGAATTCGCATCAAGAGACAAGCGGATTGTTATCGTGGAACAGTCGGTCTTCAATTGTTTAAAATGTTAAAAATAACATTTTTATAAATCATCCTTAAAAAGATCTTTTACAATAAATAACTTTCAAATATCTATATAAAAAAGGTATGACGAAGAGATCCAAAAATCAATGGGAAAGTGATGCATGCTTTTTCTGCACAGAAATGCTTACGCAGAAATATTACTAAGATTTTATAAACAACAAAAGCAATAGAGGCAGGCTAAGTGTAAAATACTGAGGTTATTAACAAGGCAGCAGTTAGCAATCAATGTATGGCCTTTAGTTCTTCAAGATGTCACTACTTGGTTTCCCGCCAAGAACGACCAGCGAGCCGCCGATAAACAGGCGCTGGCAGCAGCGCTCAGACGGATTTTTGAAGAACTGCGTACACCGATGAATTTGGATTGGGGGCGAAAAGAAGCGAAGATTTTTAAACTGAACGAGCATGAACTGTTTGATTAACTCACAATTTACGCCACAAATGATCAAATTTGCCCTGTACTCACATCCCAAAGATTAATGTAAATCTTGATTTATTAAAGAAATATTATTATCACAATAGAACGTTGCAAGAAAACAAGTAATTTGCTTTCGCCATCGATAGCAGATAGTCTTCATGAAATAATTCCAACAGAAGACAGCAAACGAGTGCTAAACAATTATTTCAATAATTTCCTAGCCTACCTGGCTTTCTTTTGTTCATCGTGCCTAAAATCGTGGCAAGATTTCCGCGAAAGCATTTCTGTGCAGAAAAATCATGCATCACGAGCCGACAAAGTAACCAATCAGAAAATTTGAATCAAAAGATCAAACAATATTTTTTATTGTTGAGTAATAATGCCATCAAACTAAAAGAAGAGTCCATGGTAAAACGTGCATGGAGAATATACAACCTCGGCTAAATGTAAAGTTTCTGGAAAAACACCTTTAACTCAAATAAGTTGGATATAACTGTAGGAAAGGTCAGGGTCCAATAGGGTTCACGGATGGATTTAAATCGCGAACAAAAAGAAGCGAAGATTAATACGATGAACGAGGATGAACTACAAGCGTCACTCAAAATTTACGATATAAGCAAATTTTCCCAATTCTTGCATCCAAAATATTAATGGAAATAATCAACTTAAAAACAATTTTGACACAATAAAACTTGGCCCAAAAACAAGCTAACAAGCTTTACTTGAGCCATTAATTGTATTCACGATAATATTTACAAAAACATTCCTAGAGAATGCAGCAATTAAAGTTCACCCTAATTATTTAAATAATTTTACAATCTATAGGAGCAGCAATGCATGCAATGTAGGATATCTTACAAATTTATACAATAATGAATCGGGGGAAGGAAATTTTACTCCAAATAAACTACATTAACAAGTCGGGGCCCCAGGGCCCTCAGCTCTGTTGGATAAACAGAGTTACGAAACTCTATGATTCGATACATCTATAGAAGTGCTCCACATAACCCGGTCGATCCTGAACTTCCGCATGGACGCTCAAACTCCTGCGGAACGTGAAGCAGGTGGGGAAAGCTGCAAGAGGGGTATCCGTCGGAGATTGCGTGCAGTTGGCCGTGGTTGGGCATGGCGAGGGCTGATTGGAGTCGTTAATTCAAAGCCCTTTGCTCTCTATATCGCCGCCGCTGCTGCGATCGTGAATTCTGGGTAATCCTGCCGAATGCCTTTCGAGCAAGTGTCGCGAGGGAGATGGAGCGAGAAAAATCGGAATGCGCTAGAAGCCAACACGAGCTTCGAGAGATTGGACCGCACTCTGGTGTTGGTGGGTGTGGGTGGAGGAGCGGTAGAAATGCAGGAGTCTGCAAAGTGGTTTTTCGCGCCGTGTTTGCCACTGGTTTGGTGGGATGTTTCGTTTCGCCACTTATTTCTGGGAGCGAAACACACGAGTTGACAGCCTGTAACTAAATTGCAGACGTCGTTTTTTCTTGAACTGCGATATGCTCGACTTGATAAAATTGATTGATCCTTGCATAAAACGTTAGAGCAGCTCGCTCCCAAGTTGACCAAGCCGCAGAGATCTTATGCCTTAATAACGCTATCGAGGTATACATTGTGAAGTAGCCTTATTCTTTTAAACCGGTCTTGAAACTTGAAAATTTTCATCCAATTTTTGAAAGCTAACATAAGGAAGTGAATGCCTAGCTGTATAGATATGTATGTGTGTCAGTTTGTTCTTTATTCAAATTTAAACTTTTCATCACAACGGATCAGCTCGTGGTGAAATGTAAAACTTCAAGCTTCACTTTGTGGAAATACACCATCAAAGTTAAAAAAGAAAAGAATGTCACCCATAAAAGTAATGAAAAAGTAGTAAAAAATATTTCCGAGACAAAGTAATAAGATAAGTTCACACACGCTCGACCGGTCGTGTTCTGTCAATTTTCGCGGTGAGAAAGCCTTACCCACCCACCCACCCCTTGGTCCCGGCGTCAGTTCCAACTTCTCTCTCCTTCACCCAGATTCCCTCCTATCCCCCCCTTCCCTACTCTCCTCCTCCTCCAACTCCTCCCTCCCTTTACATACCGAGGTGAATAAGATTTATACAATGATCTTGAAATTATTACGGAATAGGGAGTATAATCTTTTTTATATTTACCCGTATTTCAAATTCAACAATTTTACCTCCGAGGAATTACCGAGGTAATAATTTTCATAATTACGATTTAGGTAAATGTTTTAAGGGTATACTCTATATACCCATGGAATTTCAAGTTGATAGCTCAAGTTTGAAACAGGTTATACGCCAGTAAAAATGATTGGTCGAGCAGTAAGAATTTAGCCTCTTAAAGGGATTGGCAGACGCTAAATTTTACCATAACTTGTCTTTAAAAGATATCTAACAAGAAAATTTTCAGGATTTCAGGAAAATTTTCAATTTTCATTTTTTTTCACATCCCAGACATTATCTGCTGTGCCTCACTACCAATCACGGCCTCATGCCATTTTCAAAGTATTGTATGAACAAAATTTTTCATGTTTCAACTGTACCTAAATTAATTTTATGATCAAGAGTATCTTAAGCTCCCACCAGGACAAGCCAAAGGTGGTTACATATTTTGCGGAGTATTACCGAGGAGTATACACAGATAGGACAGAGGACTTTCTTCCGTTTTCCGAAGGATACAGTCAGGTGAGCATTTTTGACTAGTACTTTCTTAAATGCTTTAGTTATTGAATTTATTTGTTCTCCATAAAGTTTCAAATTGCTGAGTGGGAAATTAATCTCATTTTTTATTTTCCTTGTGAAAACTTCACATGGGTAATGTGCTCACGCCTATATACCCTGTGGTATTACAGTTCCATCGCAGAGAAAGAAGCAATACGAGGCATCGTAGTGAGTCGTTGCGGTGTGTCAGGTGCGGCCGCGTCTGAAAGAGGATCTCGCGGCGATGGACTGCGACAGCGGATGATCCCGCCCTGCAACGGAGGAGATGCGCTCCGTGGGGATTACCCTAATGGGCTCCTTTGTGCATCCCTTCCGCCAGCATGCACAGAGTGACGGGAAGCCCACCTGCTCGCATGCAACCGGTGCGGGCGATGCAGGCGGCCGCTCACAAAGGAGGGATATCGCGCGCATATATATCTCGGAATGCTTTCTTGTAAATAACCCACGCATCTCCCGAACGCGATTGCGGAGGAGTGGAGGGAGAATGGCGGCTCGTACCGCGAGGAGGAATGGGAGAGAGCGAATAGGTGCGCCCACATCGGAGAGAATACGAAAACATTCACGATATACACATATATTTATTAAAGGGAGCGTGATAGCCAAGTGGGTGGAGCTATGTTGTTGATACAAAGGGTCCCAGGTTCAATTCCCGGGCAGAACCTTCGGATGCCCCGAAACAAAAATCCTCGGAGTAAGAGGCGGCTGATGGCCATTGGTCCCTGAATGTCTGATCCCGTGGCTTGATTTAAGGTGAGCTCTACCTTCACCTATCCACTATAACAACTGGATTGAATCAATGAGATAGAGTGATATATCTATGAATAACATAAATATCTCCAGCAACTATTCAGGAAACGCTTGGAATTACTGACAGATATACGTCTTCGTTTCAGCCTTTGCTGTCCTCCATTTCCCCTCACGCTTTGCTAACCAATGCCTACATTCAATTTCCAACGGCTCTTTTCACCCACTTCCCTCTTGACTTGCTTTCATTAACTGTGACGCGATACATTTTATCGACCAGATTCCTGCCAGGCGATTTCGTTAATGTTGTTTTCATTCTATTACATTATTAATAAATGAATTATACCCTCAAACAACGTATAATTTGCTCGCTATAGACAATGTCTTTAAAGCTGCGTACAGATTAAATATTAAGTGCATTATTACTTTATCGTCTATCTCTTAAATTTTATTTTCTCCGTTTCCCAGGGGCTCTTTAGAATCAGGTTTTCATGCATTATACTTCGCACTTGACTTCTGCTCCGGGATATTTCGCAGACATTTCTAAGTCCTTTTTCAAAATTTATTTTAGATAACCAAAGAGGCACAATGGATATGAAAACGAAGGAAAAGGCCCCTCAGTTTAAACACTACAGTTTCTATTACTATACCTATAAATTTCACTTTATTATTCAAGTCCTTTTCGCGGAAATTAAACAGCCACATTGGATTTAAATCGTAAATTGTGTTTAAACAAACGTTATTAATGAATTCTGTTATTTGGGAAGCAAGATAACTAGTGACGGGAGAAGCAAGAAAGAAATTATCAGCAGAATAGCCCAGGCGAAGAGAGCATTCCACCAAAAGAGAGACCTGCTTACAGCGGGAAACTTAACCCATTAGTGCCCATAATTCCCTAGTTGTTATATTTGAACAATATCTTCAAAAAATGGTCTTAGGAGTTTTTGAAACAACATATATTAAATTTAGCACTCAATAATAATTTTTCCATTGTTTTCTGAAGTGGCAACTTTAGTTGCCGACGGGCACTAGCATAGTCAAAATATGCAAACTTCATTCCATCTTCGCTATTTTTCAGTTTACCAGTGGTTTTTTGAGGTTAACTTCTTCAAAATAAATGCTGTGCTCCTATTGCAATGCAATAGAGGAGATTATGAAATATTTGCATTCGGGCACTGCTATTTTATAATATTCTTACCATTTCCTCACACAAGAATGGGATGTTATTCTGGCAAGATGGGTAATGATTTTCTGTGAATTCGATAACCTATCGCGACACTTTTAAAATGTTCTTTTGAACTTTATTAGCTTAAAACAATTGTTAATATTGCACATATATTTTTCAAATAAATCGCATTTACAAAAATGACAACACTTGATATGTTTCATTTTTACAAACAAATAAAACTTATTAACACGGACTGGCAGAAAAAACTCAAGATCATATACATTTTCAGAAAAAAAATGAAGCACAGTAATTTTAAGATGTAGTTTGTGCAATAGATTATAGAATGAATATATTGAAAATTTGAACAAAATGTATTACTTTCATTTCTTTCACAACAATGCGCCCAAAGGAACAATAGGAAATTAAAGAAACACATTTTACACACTACGAATGAAAATCTCCGAAACATTTGTTAGCATGCAGTGGTGCATCACATTTTGTGCAAAGATACTGTGTTCTTTTTTTACAAACACGACATCGCCGATACTTTGAATTCCCCCTCCCAATTATGTGATCTTTGTGATCTCGGCGAAAATTATTTCTCGGAGAAGACGAAAATGGTGACCGCACTCCTGGTGACAACGGGGCAACAGCAAAAGATTTAAGGAGAAAAATTGCACACTGGCGCCTGAATTCAAGTTGGGGCATTTCATTAGCAAATAATCTTCTATAAAGAAGCCATCCTTGGACCACTGAAATGTCTACCGCCCAGGCAAAGAATGGCCACCACCATTTCTTTGTCCTAATTGCTGTGCGATAGGTTGCAACAAATTGGTCGCAAATATCCACCCCGCCCATATTTGCATTGTACCTAGCGATTGTACCTGGAACATCAACAAACTGAATCTTTTTTTCTGCCCTGGAATACCGAGTTGATTTTTTCATAGGCTCCATGGGTTCACAATTTGAGAGAACGGTGACAACGGCGTTATCATTCCACCGTACCGCAATTAGATAAGAAGAAGCGGAAAAACCGGTAGAACCCCTGTTCGTCTTTTTCCAAGCCCTCTGGTCAGGTAGCTTCATATTTGATCCGACTCTGTTTTCTCGCAATGTCCCTGTTCCTCCCAATCTCTTTTTGGTCAACTCAGTTAAAAGTTCAACTGACGTAAATAGGTTGTCGAAATCCTCTGCTAAACCTAACACAACGTCCCCCCCCTTGGCCCAACCCAGTGTCAGGAAGACGAGTGGATGAACCGCAGTAAGGCTCAGCATGATGTATGTAGCCTGTTGGATCAGCAGCAACCCACAGCTTGAATCCAAAGCGAATGGGTTTTCCTCTAATAAACTGTTTGCTCCCATGCCGGCCGTAATAGAGAATCATGCTCTCATCGATGCTCAAACTGTTCCCCGGTTCTATTTGTTTGAATGCCTGGTTGAGGAAATCAAACAAAGGACGTACCTTGTACATTCGGTCACTCCCATTGTTAGCATCATTATCTGCCAGGTGAAGGTAGCGAAGTAAATTTTCAAACTTGTTTCGCCTTATTGCATCCGCAACTATTTTCACGTGGCAATCCGGGTCCACCTTCCAATACATTCTCTTTTGAGAGAGGCGGTGGTATCCTGACAAAAGCATTACCCCTATTAATGAATGTATTTCGTCACTTGTTGCCTCTAAACCATGAACAAGATGTTGGGCGGCATACCGGTTGCTTTCTATGACTATACGATTCACTAAACATTCCGAAAAAATTGCTTTGAAGGCATCAAATGGGGAGTTCACAGTTTCGCGCAAATGGTCTTCCGCATTGGGGAGATATTTTGGCGATACATTTTCAATTTTGGAAGCAAAGTCCTGACAGTTTTCCTCCCAACATCGCACGGGGTAACAACGCTTTCGCTTCTTGGGCTTCTTCACGGTTAGCGTTACCGAGGTTTCACACATTTCACTGAAATTACCCCGTCCATTCTGGACCAATCTCTCCTCAGCCTCCTCGGAGAAGTCAGCATGAACCTCTGACTGCAGAATACGAGCCGGAAGATGGCTGAAGTCTCCTTCCACCTCCTCGTCAGAAAGATCGGAATCCTGATCGCTTATCATTCCCTTCTCTTCAACGGGAGGGCAAATGGCAATGCTTTCCGGGGAAACATCGTCCTCCAATAGGGCATCTAGAATTTCATTCAGGCGCAAGCCTCGTTTAATACAATTCCTATGGGCCCTAAAAGCGAATTAATAAACAATGGTGTGTAACATAGCAAATGAAACCGACCTTATTTCGATAGAATTTGCAAATAATAGTGCTTTTTCCCAATGCCAAAAAAATGGGCAACCTGCTATTTAATCAAAAATATATCGATATTTTAGGAAGATTAGAAGAACAAAACACCGAATAATGCATGAAAAGTTCAAAAGTACTCAATAAAGTTTTAATAGCTACTGTTTAAGTACTTATACTACTTTGAAACTGAATTAAATCAAAAAAATACGAATATTTGCAATTTTTGACTACGCTAGTGCCCGTCGGCAACTTAAGTTGCCATCACTTTTTACATTGGCATAGAAAAAAAACAAAACCATATTTCTACGTAATAATTTGGATAGTAATTCATTAAAGTTTTCACTATAAGTGGAAAAATAAATATTAGTGAATATAATACGGAAAAAGTCCTCAGCTAACATGATAAAGAAGATAGTCACCAGTCGTCGGCTGAACACCTGGAGGAGCTGCAGTAATCCGACCAGTACGCGAAACACAATCGAACTGACGAGGAACTAGCAGCGCTGGCCAACAATGTAAGGTCTAGTAAAAGCACACACGAAGAATCATATGAATTGACTACTTAGTAAACGTTGTATGAGACAAAATGTAGCATGGCAACTAAAGTTGCCGACGGGCACTAATGGGTTAAATATGGAAGTAAAGAAACAATTTATAAGAACCTACATCTGGAGTATGCTCCTATACGGAAGTGAGGCATGGACAATGACCGCAGCGGAGAAAGCAAGGATAGAGGCTTTTGAAATGTGGTGATACAGAAGAATGATGGAAATCAAATGGATCGACCGAGTTAGTAACGAGGAAGTCCTAAGAAGGGTAGGAGAGAAGAGAAGCCTCATGAAAACCTTAATGAGAAGACGGAACAACCTTATAGGCCACATCTTGAGACATGATGGCCTGATGAAGACAATTGTCGAAGGACAGGTGGAAGGCAAGAATGGAAAAGGAAGACCTCGAACAAAATATATGGAACAAGTAAAGAGAGATGTGAAAGAGAAGAAATACGTAGGTGTGAAAAGATTAGCTGATAGGAGAACTGAGTGGAGAGCTGCGTCAAACCAATCCTAGGATTGTTGACCAGTGATGATGATGATACAGTGTACTCAGAGCCTGAGGGTGGAAATAAAAAATTATCTACTTAATGTTGAATATATACAAAGCACTGAATACATTCTAAAAATAATTTGTTGTGTGTGGGTATAATTCATTTAATGCTTGCTATAGTCAGCATGACTGAAAATCAACGGGACGGGATGCGGTAGATAAGATGTATTGCGCCATAAGCTTAGAAAACAACTGAGTTCTTACAAATAGCCCGGTTTTTCAATCGATAAATATCTAGTCACAGTGAACAGTTTTTCACTGAAATGAATTATGCATAGAAAGCCTCTGAGCAGTGGCGCAGCGAGGGTGAGTTTTGGGGGATACACCGCCCCCCCCCCCCTCCAGAGCTCAGAGAAATTTTTAAGTTTAATCCATTTTACTTTAATGGAATGATATTACTAATAGAATAGTGTAAGGAGTAATAAAATATCCCTCAGAAAGCCGTAAAACTCAGCATTTTGAATCCTTTATCTTAAAATTCCGCCATGCATTAATCTCGCACCTACCGCTTATCCTGGTGGGTATTCCATACCCCCTCACACCCCGGTATTAGTTGCACCTAAACCCCCACAGCCTTAATTCCAAGCTGCGTCCCTGATCTCAGACGATGTAAAACTCCTGACTACTCGTATAGCATCTGGGTCACTGTGACGTCGCGTGGACTGGTTTCGCATGACCGCCAATCTGGCCTTTTTCAAATGAGGCTAAAATTGACCATTAACATTCGTCTAACCTGGGATTTCTAAAACCAAATAATTTGTATATTATGAATGCATTAATGCTGGATACGAATCGCAATCAATACCTTTCGTTTTCTTTGATGAAGGAAACTACCCTATTCCTCAGTCGCTGAGGCCATTATGTCGAAGCCCCCTCCCCCCCAGCCTTAACTCCTAGCTGCGCCCCTGCCTCTGAGTCAACGATGAAAGTTCCTTATTTCATCAGTGTCCCACAAGAAAGAATCTTTAAGCATCAGCTGCACATCGTAGGCTAATTACCTGTAATTCTGAAACGTACTTTGAGGACCGGGGGTATGCGGAGGAGTGTAAAGCACAAAAAAAATAAAAAGCCACGGTTGAACACGAATATCAAAAAATAAAATAACAAAAGAAACGGTCGATTAACAAAAAAATCACCTTTCTGAACTGTGGTAGCCAGGAAACCAACGAAAAGACTCGGGGAAAAGGCGAGGTTAGAAACAGGGATGGAAGATTGTTACCTTGGCTGTAGGAGGCAGCGGTGGTCGAAAAATGTGCCTTTGGTCGCCTCTCGGGAGCAGCTCTTCCCACGCCCAAACACTCGACAAGAGCTTTAGCAAAACAATGCACACCGCTCGCGGACAAACATTCCCTTAAATATGTTTGGGCCCATTTGACGCCACCAATGCTAGGCCCCTACCTACCGGAGGCCATTTCCTTATGGCGGAGGATTTCACCACCCGCCAAGCTGCTTCACCGATAGCGTAGAGGGAGGCACGGCTCAACTCCACTCGCCTGGACTCCATCAAGCGTATCCTTATTCCAAAACACATGCGCATATACTTCCATTTAGAGATGTTTAATACTACATTTGCCTTGTAATTCTACAGTTGTCGAAACTAGTAGGGTTTTCAATCAATTGTGCGAAATCGTTCACAAATCATCCTTTCCAATATGCTATCTCTAATTCACGAAGTATATCCTGAACCTATTCTCGTTATAACCACATCTACATACTACCCCGCAAGCTACCTCAATAGGCGTGTGGCGGGGTCGTCAGGACACCCGCTATTAACAAATAAAATGGAAATGGTCTGACGAAATAACGCCCAGCGTTTATCAGTCCTTAATAGCTAGGGAGAAAAACCAATTTCCATACCTATCCCTCTGGAAAAATATCTCTTTAATAGTTTCCATCGGACCTGGAAATACAGTGGAGCTCCAATATGTCGCTCTTAAAGATATCCATTCTCAATTTCCCAAGCAATCTAAGCCTATCGCGCAGCTTCGCGTCTCTAGTGGCTCCCAGCCTAATTCGCTTCACATTTGGGCAACGCATTCTGTTCGTCCGCAGCAGTTTTTGCCGAATCACGCAGTTTTCCTTTTTTATATTTTATTAATTTCACGAATTAAGTCTTTCTTCCCGAAAATTCTCGCTGAATATTTAAGGTGTAGCCGTGAGAGCGCGACATAGCACCTCTCTTTGACTTTTTCATCCGAAAATCATCCCACAACTTGCTTGACGAATCTAAGAAGTGGAACAATATAAATTGCATTCGTTTCAGGGATATACAAGGCCCCCTTTGGCAATGCAGCGTAAATAGGGCTTTCACATTATCGAGGCTCTTTGTCGGAGCTGGAAATTCAACGTCAGATAGGCCCGATATCGAGATCAGAAAACGGGAGAGAGCTCCTTCACAATCGGATGGAGAAATCTCAGCAGGGAGGCGCCGCGCCGCCGGCAGGGGTCGAAGGGATTGTTGGAGAGAGCGCTAGGATCGCATGGAAGAATGTTCGCCCACCCCATGAAATATGCTCCATCGATTTCGCGGAAACCATCGCTTTCAGAAGGGTGATATCGCTTCATTGAACATGATAGTCATAATGGTTCGCTCGAACGCTCTATCGAGAGTACTGGCTAGAAATACAAATCAAATTCCTAGGCAAAAAACGTACTCGAGGTGAATATATTGATAATTTATTTAGAAACATTCTTTTTTCGGATAGCTGAAACCGCAAAGAATGAAATCACTGTAATCAGTCGACATGAAGAGGTTTAACAAAAATCAATGAAGAAGAGTATATACGATAGAGCTTGGCTTTCCATTCATGCATTAATCATAAAATTTGACGAAGACATTGATATGAGACTATTATAGTGGAATAACAAACTTTTAACATGAAAATCAAAAGTGATCGCAAAGACATTACAACGGTATATTACTTCAAAACAGGCATTTACCAGAAGAATAACTGCTAAGGAAGTCTACGAATTTTTATTGTAATTTTAAGTACGATATTTTATAATTTATGAGTATGATAACCAACTATCATTATACGATCAATTTTATCAACGCCTCAGTACAAATTTTACGCACCCTATGCCTCCTCTTTACCCATATATATTAATAAGGAAATGCTATCGTCGAAATTAAACGGCAAATGACATAAAATTCATCGCATGAATCATTTATAGAAGCCTCTATGGCTGAGATTCGATTAGTTATCCGCGGCGAAAACAATGGATTTTCGAGGAAATCGGGATATCGCAATCGGTAACCTCGCGGTAGAGAAGGATTTTAGAATTTACCATTATTTTGTAAGAAACTAACTATGAATGCACCTTTTAGTTCTAAGAATGAAAACAAAATTTTATTTTAGAGTTAGATATTTATATAAAATATGTGCGAGTGAAAATTTAAAATAGCGATGATCACAGTATTTCATTTATCTTTGAAAACACCAATACATTTTAAATGTTTTAAAACTAACAAGGAATCCTCTATTCCTACCTTCAGCTTAGAAGTAAAACGAGAACTTCTCATCAAATTAAAAACAGATGATAAATTTTTTCCATTATCAAATTGTTCAGCACGATGAAAACAAGATAGTTTGAATGTTGCATAAAGAACGAGTAGGCAGGCAATAGATAGGTCTTTTTTATGTTTTATGATTAAATGCATCCGTAAATAATAAATTTTATGAGTTAATCTAAATTGACTCAAATTCAAGTATTCTATGAATTTCTGGGCTAGATTTTCAGCTTGAACTAAGTCGTCATTTTATTTTTCCCACCCATTCATCTAGTAGAATATATGGTAAAATACTGGCCAAAATGGTAAATTCACCATCACTCTGGTTGAGTATTTTGGGTTGTAAAGGATTTAAAGAATCAAATCCCATGTTAACAGCAATGACTTCGAATCGCAAACTAAGGAAGCTTTTATGTATTTCCAACTGAGTTCGAATAAAGGATAACAGCTTTTTTTCATCCGAAACACATTTCAGTGGGACGAGCAATCAGTTGTCGAAAAACACGCGCTGTTTCGAATCTGTTGTGGTGGCGGCGTGGGAGGATGTTCATCTAAACGGACGGCTCGAAGTGACGGTAGGAACAGGAAGGAAGAAGCACCGAAGTCGACGAGAAAGCAGAGGGAAGGGAGGAAGAGGGAGGAAAGGAATGAGAGAGAGAGAGAAAATGGACAGATTTCGCGGGAATGGAAAGAGAATGAATCCTGAAGTGAGGGAAAGGGGAGAGATTTATCCATCGCAGGGGAGACGTCAGGAAAGATTAGTTCGGAGGAGGGAGGGGAGGGTTGGGCGGGAAGTTTGGAAGGGAGGGGAAGGAGAAGAGGAGGTTGGACACGTGCTAAGTGAGGAGGAGGGGGCGCTCCGGGTAAAAGACAGAGGCCAGGAAGAAAACAACCCATAGGAAGGAAATATCTCGTTAAAGAATTCGGAGGAGGGAGATAATGGGAAAAGGCGGACGGCATCTGCGAGGAAAGCATGCTAAACACGAAAGTCGGGATATGAGTGCAACTTCACGGGGACTCAACCACAATCCCATCGCAGAACGAAAAAAAGAGTCGTGTCGAGTAGATCTAAAGAGTACCACGGTAAAATGAATTACATTAGGGAAAATAACATGCCATATTAGGGGACAAAATTAAGCATACCCCACCAAGGATGATCTACCGAGCTTCGTAGAATGTTATGGCGGTCTTCACCAGTTGCGGATAAAGAAAAACTAAAGGAAGGCGCAAAAGATATCTTGAGCTACCTTTAATTTTGCTATAACGACAAATAATTGTGTCACATGCAAAGTTTAAGAAAGTTTTACTTTAAACTGATTTTACACGAGACAATGCCACCCTATGATATAAAAAAGTTACAATTGCGGTTCTTCAATGTTCGGCAATTCGGTCCCGCAAAGGGGGGCGCGCCCCCCCCTTCACCTCCCATATGTCTCCGCCACTGGTCTTCACGCAATATTTTATCGCATCTAAAAATCGGAAAAAATTCCAGGGCTCTGATAAAGATTTTTTTCTATTAATATAATCCTAGTATTTTTTCGAAGCAGTCCTATACTCATGTCTCTCATAGGGAAGTCTTTTTATATTTACGCATGCCTTCTCTTTTTCATTCTTTGTCATCCGTTGTATAAAATTAATTGGAGATCTGAACTTTTCTGACATTCCCATCCACATGCCTTGTTATTTCTGCCGATATAAAAAACATAAATGATGAGAGGAAAGAAGTGACTTTTGTGATCGGCAAAAAATGAATTGCAGGAGTCATGTAACTTGAATTTCCTGACAAACATGAAACGATTCCCTCTCACCAAAACGTTATTAATTTCAAGCTATTGCCATTTTGATGCCGAAAATTGAAGAAAAATTACTTTCGTAGAAATGATATAGGGCCAATATCTCATAATGAGATAAAAAGCGTTGACCGAAAAATACATTCATTTATCTCATGCTGAAAATCACATATTTAATGTTCAACAATGAAGGAATTTAATTGTGAATAATATTCTTTCATCAATATTTATGAAAAATTGGAATTACTTAGTTTTTTCATAAAATTGTACATCACGACTTGATACAATTGATTTATTGATTGTTGATACAATTTCTCCCGAGATTTTAGATACGATGAATATGCATATAATCGGTTAAGCGATAGCAGCAGAATTAATATTTGACTATAGGAACACATTGCAGAGATGAGGAATTTCTCACGCCTATTACTGAAAGGATATGCAGTTATTGACGCAACAAAAATATTACGGAAACGTTTCCCAGTAAAAAAGAGAAAAGAAGATGAATGGAGTATTATTTTTGGTAATATTTCCTACTAATGATGGATTAACTCTCAGCATTTAACCAATATTTACATAAATGTATGCCTCCGAGTATTCTCCTATATATCTGGAATCAGTCCTGGAATGCTTTGTGGGCATTGTACCTTACAAGCAATTGTCAAATTTCTTTCTTACCTTATGTAGAGTAACCTTATTACACAACCTTGTTTTCAAACGTCTTATGCCATTATAATGCTTACAGAATTCTAAGAATTATTCCCATAATTATTCAAGCGTAAAAGATATTAATGAATAGAGTAAACGTTGGTCAGTAACAAGTACGACAACCTTTCTCTAATGTTTTCTTCTGATAAATTTCTTTCATTCCGGTGTTCGGCAAGTCTAAGTCTTTGATAAATATTCGGGTGTGTTAAACTGGAAAATTACAGCAAAAAAAGCAATCACTCTATTTTTAATATAATATTTCTCAAATACCTTCCTATGAATATAATATTTAAAAATCAGAAAAGCTTGATGATTATGAAGAAAATGCTTTCATATTTGTCAAATAGTTGTCAATGTGTGCACTAGCACAATAATTACACATCATAAATTATGCACTGATTTATAAAATTTAAACTTTAGTCAATCGAAGTCTAGAAAATTATGACGCTATGACTAAGAGTATGGTATTGACATTAATTAGATTGACGCAAGGAATATATTCAGATTCAAGACCTTAACATTCAACGGTCTAGCTCCGGAAAAATTACACGATCCAATTGATTAAAAGACTAAGGTGATAAAAAATACTCGGAATTTAAAAAAGTTGTCATCATGGACATGAAACCGAAATTTAAAATCACGGTTCATCAAGTTAATGGAAAGAAGATGTTATCTATGCCGCTGATATTGGTGAGACTTATGGATATTCACCAAGAAAAATTTGCATGTAAATGGGAGAGCTCAAGATTCTTAAAGCAATCCTGCGGCGAGTGTAATTGAATTTTAATGATCTCTTCCCTTCAAAGCAAAGGAGATGAAAGTCTTGATACGTCTTGTAATGCCGAAAACTTTTAACGCGAAATTGATCGTGAGTGATGTCTTGGAGGAATTGGGTATAAATTGTGTTATATCGTACTGCGGACGGGTTAATATATCACACCTATAGGCTTGATTAATCTTACAGGATTAAGAATAGGGAAAAACTTCCACCGTCACTTTAGAACGGAATCCAATGGAATGACAAGTTTAAAATAATTAACAAGTGATTTTAATTTGTCGTTCAAACAAAGGAAAATTTTGACCAAATTACATCAAATTTACAATACAAAATTTTTACAAATAACTGACATCAAAGGTCTGAATTTTTAATTCATTTGAAAAACCATCAGAAAGGTCGATTCCGACTTAATCCTTTTCAACCAAAACATTTAAATTTTACTGGGAGTGTAATTTACCCTCATTTTCAGAATATGATAACCTGAACCGTTTAATTTTGACGTTATTATTAATTGATACGAAACTATTTTTGTTATCCGCCACATAATTACACTTTCCAATCGTCAAATAGTCATTCCAAACTTCGAGGGATCATTTTCACACGTACGTCAATGAGTAATAGGATTCAAAATTGAAGTATTTCCAATTTCATGTTCTCTTGATACATGAAGAAACCTGACTTGATGCAAAATTCCACGGGCTATTCTTTGGGCTTCAAAAAGGACTTCAAATGTTGCAAACACCTTTACATAAAGCGTTTTTAAATATAAAACTTTGGAAACATCGATGATAAAAGCATCAAATAAATGATATGTATGATTCACAAAATATTTACAAGGTAAACAGCAGGAGGACAATAACATGTGGTTACAATTCTTATTGATGAAATAATGAATAAATTCTCCGGTTGTATCTAACTGTATAATTACGTCACGCAGAACCGGTGATTGATGAAATTATGTATGCCTACCCTTTTATCCTGAATGCATGGAGTATATTTCATAGGCTGATAGAATATTTAGGAAACATTACTGGGCTTCAGACACCAAATTACGCCACAGTATTTCTCCATAGTATTCCAAAACATTATTTATTATTTCTTTCAAAATTCTATTTTCTTGGATCCGTCCATTGCCTAGCTTTAATATCCCAATGATCCAAATATCTCAATCTCACTATCAACAACTTACCACTGGGAATTAAATACACAATTACGTCTTTAACATCAAATACTTGTTAAAAATCTACCAACGTTGGCCTACAACAATGTCATTTGCAGTCAGTCACTAATACAGATGGCGTGTCTAAGTAACAATGGTTAATTCATATCACATAAGCCGTTAGCATTAAGGATAAAAAAACATCGGATGGTGAAACAAGTACTGATTACGGTGGAAATTCCCCTAGAGCAAAGAAAAACATGAGCCTAACCGATACAATGCGATAACTTCATTTTTATCTAATTATTTTTTTAGCAAAAATCCATGAGGAGGCCGTATTGCATAGGATATAAATCAGATACCAGGAATAGTGTAACGTTGGCACTGCGCTATGAAAATGGCAACCGATACTTCACGACTTTAATTGAACAAACACCTGAGCCAGCAATAAATTGACTATGAAATGCGTGAATAGCGCGCATTTTACGATTCCCGTCCACGCTTCTGCGCACGAAAACACTTACTCAAATTGCATTTCCAAAAATCAATGAAAAGAGGAGAATAAGTCACTGCAATTCGAAGCTTAATCATATGTAACAGAAGATAAGTGAGATCCAAAATAATTGGTACCGCACAATTAATGTTAATTAGTATCCATACTTGTCTCTTTACCTTTTCACTATATTTCACTCCCTGGGGAATCAATACCTCTTTTTATCACAATGTATTACTGGTGAGTTTCGGTGGAACAGCTGAGTTATGGGATTAATATATAATCATGAATATTCTCTAAAGCAGAGGTCAAAGGTCAATACAGCTACTATTTAAGTGGAATGCGATTAACAACTTTAGACTTCACTTCTCAAGAGTAGCTAACATTCATTTTAAGAAACCTTAATTTTGTTCCACAGTTTTGATGCGCTTGAAGAAAGCTTTTTATTCTACAATTAACTCCAGTGAAAACCTGCGTTACCATTTGCTCCATAAAAATCTCTTTATAATTGCTGTGGAAATCAGCAAAAAATCTTTTAACTCCCAAATTTGCAGGAAATTGCCTATTCATGACGAAATCGATGGAAGTGAGTCCCTTTTTCCCGGTTTACCCGGTGGGAAATCCAACTCAAGATGCAACTCATCTTTTGCCAGAAAATCATCGGATTTTGATTAGCTCAAAATTTTTCCACCAGAAGGTTCACTCCCATTCTGGACTTTGAATCGAAATTATATATAAATTTCAACGCACTTGGCCCTGATATTTAATTTCAAATCATTGTATCCCATCCATGCCACATCAACCTCCTCCACTATTCTGGCATTGTTCTCTATGATGAATCGAAGATTTTTCCATTAATTATCCTATTAACATAATCCTATTAATATCAAACTCCTTACTTCGATTCAGAAAATTATACATTTACATCTCAACCTGCGTACTGCCCCGCATTAGGCGTGTGGCGGGGGATGTTAGGACATGAGCAGTTGAAAAGTAAAAAGGAAATAAATGCACATACGAAGTTCCGCCTTGCATTTAACAAAGTCCATAATTGTTCGGGGGGAAAAATAATTCCTTTATCCAACCGTTCGGCAATATTTATCTGTTAATTTATGGTTTCTATCCGATCTAAAAATATAAAGATGTTTTAAGGTGGCGTTCTGAGTGTCGCTCTGAAAGATATGTCGCTCTGTGTGACATCAATAATCAATTTCTCAAACAATCTAAGCCATATAGGTATCCTCAGAATTTCTAGCCACTCCAAGCCTAATTAATTTAGAAGCACTTGTACTTGATTTTTCAATTTGGAACCACCGAACCCTATCTAGAAATTTAGAAAACACATTTCGCACTTAATTCTCTTCCACAACTCCCTAATCCTACTCTGCGATGAATCAACTAGGCCAACCATCTATTCACATCAGACTCGAAAACATCCCCGCTGCCGACTTCTCCCGAGAGTGGCGCTGGCCACCCACTTGATGCATTCCTCCCACGACGAAAGGGACGGGGATCCACCCTGGCCAGGAACACGGGAAGAGTGTTGAGAAGTCGAGGGGTTTTGGGGTGGGGGGAATGAGAGGGAAAGGATTTATTCGGAACCCGGGGAGTGCTGAGTGCTAGTTTCACAACTCAGCTATTCTTTCTATTTTTTTCTTCTATTTCCATCGTGAAATATTAATTTTCAATATAAATAGAAGATACTAGTGTTATTGCAACATCAGAGTGACATTAGGAAACTGCGTCACCAAATCTAGCCTATTAAAGCGTGTCCTGATGAGAACCCCTCATAGAATATAATGGGGACTAGTACCCATTGCCGTAATCTCTTATTCGAGGTTAAGGAGATTCAAAAATGGGAAAGGTTTATTTAAAACTAATAAAATTGGAAGAAAAAAATATTCGACGTTTCAGCATTCAATTACAATTATACTCTTATTTAATAATATCTAAATAATAATCACCTGATAATTATTTTCAAGGAACATAATGAAAATTACAGAAATTTTCCCCCACTTTTCGCCACTGGCCACGAGAAAATGAATTTTAATAATTCAATAAAGTAAATAAATTAGTAATGAAGACTTTTCCAAGAAACTTGGCGATTCTGCGAGTATTACAGTAATAAATTGCGTTTCCACTTTCTCCAGACAAATTATCTTCATGACTTCTCAGTAAATCAGCATATAATCTTTAAAGTTCTAAATTTGCAGGAAATTACCTATTCGAGACGAAATCGATAAAAGTGAGCCCCTATACCCGGTGGGAAAGCCAAGTCGTTTTCTCATCGTTTCTCATCTCATCGTTTTCCAGAAAATCAACAGGTTTTGCTTAACTCGAAGATTTTCCTCCAAAAAGACGCCTAAAATCACTGTCGTCCAGCCAGACTGGCCGTTCCCACTGGGGGTGTGAACTGTGCGCTGGGGGTGAGAACGACCCCGGGCGTTGTTCCGCGCCTCCGCCGCCAGGGAGCAGGGCCGTCGCGGCCCGCGCACGTGCAGACGACCACCCACCCCTCTTCATCCACAGCATCCCTCTTTCGCGGATCTCGGAGTGAGGGAGAGAGAGAGAGAGCCCAACACCAAACACTCAGTTGCGGGGAGCGAAACGCTCAACAGCAGCGGAGTGCGACGGACGGCGGCGAAAAAGAACGAAGTGCGACGAGGAAGAAGAGCGTTCAGGGCGAGGCGACGACGCGATTCTCCGAGGAAGTTGGACCCACGGTGGAGCGTTGGGAGCGGTGGGGAAGTTCATCGCAGTACGTGGCGAAAGACTCGAGAAGGATAAAATCTGCAGGTGGCAGCCGGTGCCGTAAATACTACAGGGTGTGGGCGGGTCACTCAGCGTCGACTTTTGGACTCGTAGATACGAGTATTATTCCGAAAAGAAAAGTCAGGCGCTTGTAAAAATGTCACTTTCCACTTTCGAGCATTTTTCAGAGTGAAATCAGAGCATTTAGCATCGGCAGGAGTGAGTACAATTTGAGATAGGGACGTTAGAAACTTTTTCGAAATTATCCACAAGACAGGGGAACGGCAGTGTTTTTAATATTACGACACCTAAAAGATTTCCCGCACGTTCTCCAAGAAAACTTGTTCAGCAAATACAACTCAGGTATTAATATTCTCGTGATTAGTTAGAAATTACTGGTCAGACAAAAGATTGATTAGTGAAGGCGGGTCTTTTTGCTCTGATAGTGGGACCTACGGACACGGAGATTGTTCTAGAAGGAAAGTACGGAGTATAAAATATAAACAGACGGTATCGTATGGCCAATACCTTAGATATTGCGTCAACCTGGAGTTATTGCTTATACTGTCTATCAAGAAACTCAGTCAGTGGCCGCAGCTTTATTCATATGATACCTAGCGCATGGTTTCTGTTGCAATAAATGTGGCAGTGACTTTAAGTCCAGAATTATTTAACTAGTAATTAATGAATGCATTCTTTAGATTCTCAAAACGGTATTCCATCATTATCCACTCTACGAAAAGTTTGAGGAGAACGATGTGAATATTGTTACCATTACACAACGAGTGTCATGCAAACTTGAAATTGCAAACGAAAAGACGAAAATCCAGCATCAGAGTGGATATCTCTCTTTGAACGAATGATTTTTTCCGTAGCTTCTACGATAGGTTTCTTTTAGTACCTTTCAAGTAGCGGTCTCTGCGATCAGAACGGATAGATTAGAACCGCAGTCTAGAGCGCTTTGAATATAGATTGAAACAAAGCTTCAAGGCTCTTTATATGTTCAGGAGCCGCGGGAGTAGTGAGTGCTCATAAGAGGGATAGAAAAACAACACGCAATAAGACTATAGTCTGGTGATTTTATTTCGAGAAGATATAGGCAAGCGTTCCTTCTGAAGGTTTTGCGAGCAAAGACGTAGCAAGGGTAGGACCACGATAAACAACGTCTCCCTTTTGTTTCAACCCGTCGAAGGAGGTAAACACGACTCGAGGACGCTATCGGCGCATAAAGCGGCGGCAATCGGAAACGCCGCGAAACATAAACAACCTCTAGTGACGTTTGCGGAACAGCCGAGAGAGGAGAGGAGTCCCCCAAGGAGAGAGCTCGGGAAGGAGGAGGGACAGTACTGGGGGAAAGCACCCCGGCGTCCCCGGGGCCGGACGCCCCCACACAAAAGACAAGAGGCGGGATTGGCAGCGCCCGCTCCCCTACGATAGGGGCGATAGGCGGTCCCCTTCTTAGAAGAGCCGGGAAGGTGGGAAGGAGTTCGTTTTAATTCGGTGGACAGGTGTCGAAATTCCGCCGTCACGTTGGAAGGGAAGATCTTAGCCTTCATCGGTCACTTCCTCCCGTCCCACTCCTCCTCCCCCTCCCCTTCCTCCACCGCCACCAACGCCTCCTCCACCTCCTCATCCTCCTCCTCGATCGCCTCCAGGAAGGCCGCCGCCTCCTCCAACGGACCCCCCTCGTCCAGCACATCGCTTCCATTCGCGCACCGGAGCAGCAACTCGCCGTCAGCTCCCACCAACATCCTCGATCAACTGCGCTCGCTCATCATGGTGAGTACGCTTTTCCCATCCCCTTTTCATCCCTTAGTGACAGATCCAACCCCCAAGGAAGACGGATTTCTCATCAGCGTCAGCTCACAAAAATAGTCACGCGATTGGAAGTTATCAAACTGAGACCAAAAACTGCGTAGTGCTAAGTATAATTTGCGCAGCAATAATGCGTTGCCAGCCTCGGCGGCGGCGGGGAAAAGTCCCCGCCTTCCAAACGAGTTGCATAGCTGAGTATGCTCTTTAAAACGTTTTTTTTTTTTTTTCCCATGGGATACGTATAATTCCTTTTTCCTCCGAGCAATGAAGAACTTGCAGCAACTCTCTGCGGAACATGGTTGGTTCATTACCTTTTTACATGTTAACGACTGGTGTAAAATTGATGGTTTGAGGCGTGACTTAGTGAAATTACTTAATTAAAAAAAAACAGAAAATTTCATGTAACCTGACCTGACGATGTCGCACAGCAACGAAACTGGTCGTTAGTAAAATCAAATGTGAAATTTACGAAGTGTTTTATTTAAAACGACTGGTGTCCTATCACCACTCCCCCCCCCCCACCCCCCCAACGCCACATGCCTATTGAGGGGGCTTACGGAGCAGCATGTAGATGCAGATGTAGATATTATAAACATGAACAACAACGTGCAGTTATTCAAATCACTCACTCAGTGGTTCAAGCCGAAATGTTAGTTTGGATAAATAAGAGCACGACTCACTCCAGACATAGCCGTAGGTCAATGAATGTCGCAAATTAAGGGTAGGGTAACTTTTCCTTGACCGCCTCGAACTTTAAAGATATTTTGTCCGGGGAACCCGATAGTTTCACCAGGGATTTGAACTGGAGACCCTTCGAACAGCAGCCCACCGTTCTAAACTCCAGGTCACCACGCTTCCAGATTTTCAAATGTGTATGAAATGGGATAGGTTAGACTGGTCAGGATGTATAGTATCGCAGAAATGAACCTCAATGCAATGCGTCAAATATGCGCGATAATATGACACTCAATGTTTGTCATACCGAAGCCTCCACTAATTGTAATGCCCGATTTAATAATCATGGCGTCTTCCCCTCACAACTACTTGGGACCTTCGTGGATCATCATCGCGAAATGGAGCGAGTTAATGGTGTTGTTTGTAAAGTGCCATAAAGTATGATATTCAACGTACGATTTGTCAGAAGTGACCTTGTTAACAGTATTTTTTCATTCCCGTCGTGTGAAAGGAGCGACGTAAGCGGCTCAGCCTAAGTATATAAGCGAAACACTAACTCAATGCAATATGGAACTTTACGCAATGGCCCGCAAGCTCCAAGCCGAGGGGAAAATAAAATATTTTTGGGTAAGAAATGAACAAATACGCGATCGGAAACTACTCATATATTGCTTACCTCAACGCTTGCTTTCACCTCACTTGATTGCTCCGCGTTGGTCCTAACTTCTAATTGAACTAGAGAATAAACTTCAGCGCCTCTTAAACTCATACCTAAAAATTTTCAGGATCTTCGTAAAGATGAGTAGGTATATCTTCCATCACCACCATAATTTGCCAAAACTTGCCATAGAACTTCTTCTCGGTGGAAACTTTATCGTAGAATCTCCTATAGGGTAAAATTTACTTGTTTTAAGTTTTCCTGGATATCAGACAATCAATTATACCACTTGTTGTGATTGTCTGATATTCAGGAAAACTAATAATGGAATACCACAAAGTAAATCAAGAATTAGTGAAAATTTACTTGTTTTATTTCTTTTCATTCTCTGTTAGGTCGAAAATCCAGCATTTATATTTCCTCTCTTCTAACCAATATCGGCCTCTGATTCTTGAACCACTTGAACTGATCCCTCCTACCCCCTACGTCCTGTACCTCGGACAAATGCTTATCTTAAATCTTTTCTCGTCTCTGGTAGTAATCTCTGGAGTTCCTGTCGTTATCTATGAAACAATCTTTATCTCTGTCAACTTTCATAGAAAAAAACTGATCAATTGTTAGCTCAGTGAGTACTAACGTGAATAAATTTATTTGAATCGTATATTTTTGCAAAATATCTAGGAAATTTTTGCATGATTTTTCTCTTCCTCCCAATTACTACTTCATGTTCTCACTACGTATGAGATTTCTGTAATTTTATTTCGGTGTAATATTTTTGCTTTCATTGCCAAGAGAATTATGACAGGTACATTTTATTTGTTTGATTAGAATTTGTTACAAGTCTTTGTATTTGCTCTTGTGTTCTCAAAAGCAAGAATAAAATTTATTCATTCATTTATAAAGAAAGTTCACTGTGCCAATAAAGCTAGTTTTTTCGAAAACAAAAACAAACCTTCCGTCCTCGGCGGGAGTGGTCCAAAGTTACATAAATTCACTTAGAATAACAACACTTGCTGTTCTCATTCACAAGAGCGGGTCAGTATAGTACAATGACACAAGAATAAAACAAAAAAAGAGGATTTTGTGACAAAAATACTGATTGGTGCATACATATTCCTGCGGTAATTCGAAAACATTCATAAACAAAAGGATTTAGACTGCGGTTAACGTCACTTACGATAACAGTGGCTGGATAATTTTAAATATCACGAATTTCCCAGATTTGTAGACTGAAGACTTTCATTTGAACTCCTAAGCTGATTTCATAACACACAGCTGACTATTAATTCGACGCGTCGCGCAATTCAATTCCGAGAATAGTAGTTCAAAAATCACTAATAACATGCTATTACTAAAAAAAAATTCCAATGCGTAGCTCTTAAGTTACACACTACTGATATCAAATAATCTGGATTAAAAACAGAAAAATCACACTCAGTACTACGCTATTCAACAGCTACAATGGAAGACACGCTCAGAAAATACTCGGTCTAAAAAGATAAAATAATAGCCACAGAGAGGTCGCAATGTGCGTGAAATTTAAAGGAAAAAATATCAACTTTTAGCAGGAAAATACATAATTTCCTTCTCCTTTGCCGATTTTTGGTACTTAATGCGGTATTTAAATGTGAATGATAACCGCATAGTTATTTAATTACCAAGGGTCTCACACTTTCACACACAGTCAATTTACAGTGGCAATTGTTGCTGCCTTCTCCCCTACAATTTTTTTAATAGGGGCCTCTAGTATGCCTCCAATTATAGCCTTTAATCTAGTTGCGGATTTTTCCTAGAAAAAATTCAATTTCAGTTAAATTCGTTTTTATTTCGTAATTATTGGATTAAAGATGAATTCTTTGGGCTTCTTTATTCTCTTTAAGACTTGATAGAGAATTCCAATCCTCCCTGTGACAGCTCAATTTCTCAAGATAAGCATATGCCTAGGGAAATGACAGTAATACAGATGTGTCTCGACAGCTAAAATCGTTTTCGGAAGCGGCCAGCGGTGAGATTTCATGACAGAAGACTTGTATGCGGGTTATTAAACAGTGTGATGAATCCTGAGAGTTGAAGAGAGAGAGAGAGGAAAATAGAAATCATGCAGAGGGAATACATTTCGAAGAAGATGTTAATAATACTTTATTTCCGTTTTATATCTATTTTTTCCGCATGCTCTGAAAACAACTCACAATGATCTTTACATCAAGGTTCCCAGCAAGTAATAACTGTTCAAGAACGAACACCTAAGCACTAGATAAAGGTCAGTTGTGATATTTCAAATCCTGCCACGTGAAGGGAGGTGAAATATACATGAATTATCATTTGAAAAAGAAACCTGGACTGGGAATCGAACCACGGACCTTTGACTTTCTGGGCCAATGCGCAGACCACTTCGCTATCCAGGTTCATTAATACCCGTGGCAATTGTACCGAGGCTCATAGCACTAGATGCCCTCGCGGTCCATCAAGAATAGCAACGCGAGGGAGAGAGGTCACTTACTCAGGCGGGACTCGAACCCGCGACATTATTACGCGAAGAATTATAGAACAGGACATTTCAATTGTTTAAATAAAACTTATAAATATTATCGCTAGAAAAAAAACTTTCACTACAATGGCTTCTAAAAATGTTAATTTCTATTATGTAATGATTTAAATTTAGGCATTTTTAAACATAACGCAACAGTAGAAAAAAACTTCAGTCCATTTTTTCAAAAAATGGGGAAAAAATTTTGCGATCATTTTTCATTAAATTGACCGATGTCTCCTGCTTTAAAAAATTAGTTATAAATAAAATTATTTCAGTAATGTGGTTACTGATCATTCTATAATTTGAAAATATAATAGTTTTTTCCAAATTAAAAAGTGAAAAAAATCATTTTTGGACAGCTTTTTTCGATTTCAGCCCACTGTGCGTCGGGGTTTACTTCAGGTTCATTCTCAAAATGAAACATTCA
This sequence comes from Ischnura elegans, assembly GCF_921293095.1. Lineage (NCBI taxonomy): Eukaryota > Metazoa > Arthropoda > Insecta > Odonata > Coenagrionidae > Ischnura > Ischnura elegans. The sequence goes on from NC_060248.1 coordinate 19,371,005, forward strand.
TGATTCGCAAATAGATCGCCTAAGTGGAAACTAGCACTAGGCAAGACAACTAATATGTGCATTAAAATTAAATGGCTAGTTTACATAATAAGTGGGCTTCACAAAGACGTAAGACGACTGTGTTGATTCAACTTCAAAATTATTTCACTGTTGGTAATATTATCTTATTCAATGAAAGATATACTATGCAGTCATTTAGTGTAATTTTCGGAGTAAAAGGTACAGCAGGACTTTGTGCAGCTATACAGCTAGTGGCAGAAGGCTTAAGTTGGATTTTACTGAATTCTTAAATGATTTAAATTCTTCCTTTTGGTGGAACTTTCACGCTTTCTTTCCATTTTACTAAGATGAAGAAGAAAAAGAGGGATAAACAGAGGTGTCCCTCTTCAATGACGCTTAAACTCAAGCCTTTACTTGCAATAGAAATTACTCTTTTTGAATTGAAGATCAAAGGGTATTTTATGAACACAATTCATTCTAAGTATATGTATTTTTACGCAAGAATTAATTGAGCATCATGGAATTGACTTCCGATAGAATATTAAATAAATTATATTAAATAGCTTCAAAAACGTAAACTTGGCGCTGCGTGAAGAAAATTATTTCTTAAGAATCACGTAAAATTATCGTAACATTCAAAAAATTAAATGGAAATATTTGTTTCAAAGCACAAATATTGGTTTTGTAGAAATTTTTTAAAATCTAAATTTGCAGCATATTTAAAAAAAGTTTATTTTTCTTCAGATTAGCTGAGATTCTGAATTCCAATAAGTTGATTAAAGGTTTATTTGCTGTCTTTGAAAAGATGTCTCAGCATCATTTCTTTAAAAAGAAGGCAGAAAAAACTGTAGAAACGTTGGAGAAGAAACTTTCTGCACGATTGTTATCCCGCGAGGAATTCATTCAATTTTCCCCATTCCCGAAGGCACCCACAGCTCTGCTCGCTAAACCGTCCTCAACTGAATAAACCTTGCGAAGGGCAATAGGAATAAGGGCCCTGAAAGCGATACGGCCCAGCGGGGCCCACTTCGCTTCTCGGAATATCCCTTTCGGGAGCCTAGCGATCGAAGCATCTCCGACCTCGTTCACGCCTTTTCGGGAAGATGAGCTCCCACTTCAAGAGGTAGAGATACGACCTTGTCCCACCACGCATCAATTCCGTCCAAGAAAGGAAAGCCAAAACCCGTTAAACCACCTTCCCCCGTTCAATGGGTCCAATGAAGCACTGAGATTGACCCAAATGACTCCTGTTTGAAGGCTATTTTCATTCCTTTCCATAACAAAATCCTCACGGTCAATTTTAAAGAGTCGTTGACATAGGCGATAATTGCAGTAATTTTAATACATTTGATTACGTCTCTTCGAATTTTTATGGCTTCTCATCAAAATTTCGTTGATAGATGCTCTGCGGTTCCCTTTGATCACATTTTACCTTCTTCGCCTCATATTAAGGCAGTCACGGTCGCTCTACTGTCTAATTTAGAATTCTACTTTGAACGATTCCGGAAAATTTTCCACCTTATGACTAAGGTTCCTAAAAATAACCAAAACCAAAATTCTGAGACGCACTCAAATCCTATACTAAGCTAACTAAACATAAAACTAAATTCAAAAAAAGTAATGAATATGGAAAAAATGAAAAATCTGTGGTAATTCCAAGAAGAATACGAAAAAATACCAAATATATCTTGACAAAAGTCGGATAAATGTCATCTCATTATGCAATTCTTTTTCCCAATTTATGGGTACCCTGGTGTAAAAGATGAATACACCCGAGCTTCTGTATTAATACACGAATATGATATGCTAAACTGATATAGAATTTAGATTATTTTATTAAAAATCCTAACTTTTTGCCGGAGAATTATAGAACAGGATATTTAAGGTATTTTATTGATTGAAAAAACGGGGTACACGTAGCAGTTACGACTAATGCCATATCGATACAAAGTAACGTACAAACAAAGTAATTGCAGCTATTAAAACAATAATTTTTACCTTACATCGAGGAAAACCACTCAAATTTCTATCTATATTCATGTAACAGCTATCATCAAAAGAAATCGAACGAAAATGCTTACTTTTGACCGCTGAAAACCAATATGGACCTTTGTTAGTGGTTACAACGTGCGGGAGCTGACGCAATACTGTGACTCAGGTTGACATGTGCATGCTGCTCCTCTCTCCCCTCGCAAACTCCGCTATTCCCAATAGTTTCGCTAATACGTTTGTCACTAGCGTACCCTGGCACAGCCGAACCCATTCTACCTAACAATACGGCATGTATGTTTCGCGTGGTAGGGCTCTAGCACCCGACTTTAATGACTGCTACGAGTATGAGGATCACAATCGACATTCATCAGTTTCTTTCCAATTAGGGTACTTTTTAGGATAAATCTTTTGATAAATGCGCACCTTTTCCTTAATTTTTGCTCATTAAACCGATAAATTAGTAACGAGTGTAATACTTCTCAGGTGAAGCGCTTGAGAGAAGTGAAACACGGAGCAATGAATCAATTCCTATCTGGGTGAAAGTGTAGACGTACAATTTTCAAACTAAATTTTGAAAAATTTACGAGGTGTATGTACCTTCTGCAATGAGAGATAAAATAGGAGGCAGTGCCATCTTTAAACGCTTGCTCCGCTCAATAAAAGAGAGCATTAACGATATTTCAGAGAGAAGGATATACACGGAAGTCCGCAAGTCCATAGCCTCATGTGCTCTGGTAATCACGTCGAATCATAAGGATCATATTTAATCGCTCTCCAGTTAAAAATATCTATTGGATAAAAAAGTACTGCACTGATTGGTAATGGGGTTAACTCGTTCCAAATTAAGCATCCACTCCTTTTCTCCACGAATGGCCACAAAAGCATTCTATGGAGCACACCTTTATCGCTTTGAAAATGTAATTGCTCATCTCTGAGAGTCCATAGCAACTCTCAAAGACAAATTACTGGGTCAGCGTCATGCATTAGGACATGAAATAAGTTAGGTCTCGTTTTTATCGTGGAAATTAAAGCCACAAAAGATTTACATTTTACACTATTGTCTTCTTATCTTCTTTGATCTAACTTACTATTGAGCCTCGAAATAAGCAAAACTGATAATAAAAAATTTCTTCAGATCTATGAAGTATAAATTTCGTTGATAATTCCTGGGAAACATCATAATTATATCTTTATTATGATATGTTTCTGGTTTTTAAAGAAATGCACCATTTTATTTAAATTATAAGGATTCAATGCCATTCTCTTTAACACTAAGTATTTAAATAGCAATGAATAACTGAAATACCAGTCAACGAATTTCATTTTTTTAGTTTTATCCTGAAATATCACAAAATAGAAAAAGTGCACAAGAGTTTTCCATTGAAAATACGCCTGGACTACGTTACATTCCTCGGGTTGTCGGTTCGAAAATTGCTCTCCGCAATTACCCGGGCAACGTGTGTCGGGACGTGATCCGAGATCCAAGCGATCGGTTGACTTTTGCTTTCCCTTCCTCTCGGCTGCTTCTCCGTGGGAAAAGCTCCACCTACGATCTCGGAGGAACGCGCGGAAGAAACCTCGAGATGCTCCTCCACTTCGCCGCTGAAAGCAGGGGCGAAGGGCCCTCTGGGAAGGGTGATGGATAATCCCCAGGGCAAGAGAGAGAGAGAATCCGAAGGGAAGTCGTAGGGGCCTTGATTACTCCTTGTCCTGTGCGGCTGCAAGAGGGACGGATTGGAAAGCGATGAGCGGGGGTTGACGAGGAGGGTAGCCGCGGCCGAAGGGAGGGGAGCTAAGGAGCAAGTCTCCAGCAATCATCACCGCCTCCTTTCCCTCCCTTGGGTAAGCGAAGACCCTTCCCTCATTCCCAGCCTCAGCAACCACCAACCTCCTCCTTCAATCCTCGCGCCCGGTTTGAAAAGAAACGGGCACGGTGGTCGCGCAACTGATGACTTTTGCGACGTTTTTATTCGTCCGGTCACTCCCTCGTCACTCATCAACGATGACGTCTTCGCGCGAGTTCACCTCGCTCCCGGACTTAAATCGCTTTAGTCTCTGATGATTTGAATTCTTCCGATGCCGCCGTGAATTTCAATGTGCGCTCACAACTTATTCCTTTCATTCGTGGATGCGAGACGCCCGCTGAGGCCGTCACTTGTTCTGACCTAGACCCAGGCCTGCCGCCGACTCAATGAGTGACATGCTCGCCGGAAAACTTGAGGGCGGTCTCTTGAGTTCGAATCCCACCTGCAGCACAAACGATTGCCTTTATGTGAGACGCCTCGAGACTACGGCCTCATTTTCGCAGTAGACCAAGAGAAGCATAAAAAAATTTAATTTAGGATAATTGGTACATATCCTTAGGTAACCGAATGGTTTCAATTGCATAGTACGTAAGTCGACTACTAAACCCAAATACGTGCACCCAAGTTGCTCCTGTAAAATCTTCTCAACTTGATCTTAGTCATATCTGATTGAAAATCCGGCCATAACACTGAATATATCAATACAGTTAACCTTTTAAATTTTCCAGCATAAAATTTTATGCATTCAAGTATGCGTTTCAGTTTGATGCCACCTTTAACGTCTCCAATTTTTACGAACCATTGCGTAATTTTGAACATATTGTTGTGAGTGGTACAGTAGCAGATATACTACATAAAATCAGAACCTCAAAGCCAAATTACACATTTTCGCTGAATATTATTATTTTCTAAAAAATGACCAAAGAAACTATCCTTGACCCTTTCAAGCAGTATTTTGTCATCTTTGGTATTTCATTTCAGTACAAATACGGATGCATGGCTATGCCTGCATAGCACCTTCGCTGAGAATCAAGTTGATTACAGAATAGCACCCACATGAAGATAGTGCCATAATCCAAAGGGTCTCGCTCCAGTCACCACATTGGAAGTGACCCACATTCCAGGCATAACGACCACCGCCTCCCTCAAAAGTGTAAACGTAGAAAATGAACCATTTTTTTCGAGACATAATTTACCGGATCCTACACATATGTGTGGGAAAGGAGATGAAACTTGGAGAGAATTCAGAGATGAGACAAAAGGCGTTGATGGATCTTGCAGGTACTAACGAGAGAGGGGATACGGAAAAGAAATGGAGAAGGAAGAATAATGAGTGGGCGGAAGAAAAGAACAGAGTTAATGGATAGAATTTCGAGTAGTGCACTCCATCCTTACTTGGGAAAGTGAAAATGTTCATAGATTAAATGAGAGGTAACCTCGTATCACAAACTAGAATATTCGCAATGTTAGCCACTGGAATTTTTAGATATTTTTACCGATAAAATTTCACTACCTATCATCCCTTCAATCTCATAAAATTTGTCATATCATTCTTTTTTTTATATCATTCCTTCCACGTAATATTTCAAGCTTGCCGCTTAAACAGCGGTGTAATTTACATAAATCGCCTTGAGAACAAATTCCTCTTCGACCGGGAATCAAACCGCGGCCCTCTGGCTTTCTGGGTCACTACGCAGACCACTAACCCACCCAGGTTCCTGAATTACATTTGCTGTGAGAATTCTGGAACCTGGATATCGAAAAGCCAAAGGTCTTTGATTACATACTCGGTCATTTTTTTCTCAGGACTATCCATGATGATACCTTTCCTCCTACTTCAGTTCTATCCTCGGAATTCTCTTATGTTCCTTAGGTCTCAAATTTCAACTCGCGATTTTCCTCTAATTTATCACTGCTCGAACAACTACTGACTTCATCTTCGAATCATGTTCAGGCACTACTTGCAAGAAGGCATTGGAAATATTTGTGTGAGAAATTATGAATGAGTGGTCATTTAAAAGTTGTATTTTTTTTATTTAATTTTAATTTTACAAGTATAATTTATTAGTAGCAGTGGAGTCGCTAGTGCCTGGTGACGAAGAAAAGAAATATAAATTGTTTTCAAAAAATCATTATACCTGTATTACCACTAGTGTGGAGTGAACAAAATTTATGGAACAAGTAAAGAGAGATGTAAAAGAGAAGAAATACGTAGGTGTGAAAAGATTAGCTGATAGGAGAACTGAGTGGAGAGCTGCGTCAAACCAATCCTAGGATTATTGACCAGTGATGATGATGACCACTAGTGTTTGACAATGGACCGAATTATCTGTATGGGTCTGAACTGGAGGGTAGTGATTGAGATTGAGGTTTTCAGATACAATAGGTAGTGGGCCAATTGCGAATTGAAGAAGAAATTCCATGAAGAGACGGGAGGCCGTCAGAATGCTGCTTAAATACTCTCTCGAAACCTGCCTTAATCGGTAGAATATATCAATAAGTAATCATTAAATTTTTTACACTGAAGTATGAGTTTTAGTAAGCTGTCATGTTCAGCCAATACATTGGAGTGTGAGAAACATTAAGTTGCTATCGATATTGGATAGATGCAATGAGGTAAAATAGGACGATGAACTGTTAACCCTCTATAACCCAATGTTGCTTCTAAGCAACATCAAAAATGTTTTAACTTTTAGCTCTGTTTAGAAAATATCTTAACTACCCATTATTTTGTTGAATAAATTTTAATTAATTGAAATATTTAGCTGCCACGATAATTATAATTGAGTGTAAAATATTGAAGTTTTCAAAATGAAAAATCTTGACAGTTAATTTCTTCCAGAATAAGCTCTGGGTTAGAAAGGGTTTAAGAGAGACTAAGGGACAATCCTTCAGAGTATGGAGTGTTAGGTCTTATAGCGCTCTTCCGGCAAGAAGGGTAAGTCTTGTGTTTGCGGAATTCGGCTCCAATAAAAGACTCCTTCGTATTCTTGGAGCTGAAGGAAGTATCAGCCCACTCGTAAGGGTCGATGATAAGGAGTAGAGAGTGATGTGGGTGAGGAAAGGGCAACGTTCTGGACAAAATGGTCCAACCAAAAGGGTGGGTTTGGAGGGTGTGAGGGGTCAATCAGGGAGCCTAGCCGGGGGCCATTGGAGATGAGAAGTGGCCGATGGTGCCAGGGGAAGAGGGCGAAAATAGATTTCCTCCGTTTTCGGCACCCCTGGAAGTTTCGGCGGAGTAGAACATAAATTTCTGAATAGAGCCCGCAGATGCGGTGGGCTGGCAATGGCAATGAAAGAGCGCGTAAACATCGACCGTATACGAATGAGCCACCTTATCGAAATTTATCGCCACAATATTTTCTCTCCGTGGCGTCTCTATCTGATTTTACGATGCGGCCTCTATATCATGATTTTCGGATTGGCTCCTGATAATATTTCGATGAACTGATGATATGAAGGGAAAAAAACTTAATCAACTAAGCAAGCGACTCTCTCTTTACTAAAAAATGCTGAAACGGTTGGCATACCAGAGATGAAAAAATCAGATATTATAGTTAAGAGTCGACCAAATTGCATCACCTGACATATATTACGGAAATAAACGATCTTATTAAAATTTTCGAACTGAATCCTATTTATTTTTTGGTAAAATTCAAATCCAAAAGAAAATAAATGCTAAATTAAAGTAAAAGTAACTATTAGTAGACTCCAAGACTTGCCTATTAAATCTATTGAGAATATTGCTTTCATTAAAAATAAGCTTTCAAATATTTGACCTTATCTCATTATTTTATCATATTCAAAGAAAAATGGTCCGTTTTATATTACTACATTTCTTGCTACAACCTGGAAACCTGTATTATCACAAGATGAAAGCCCTTTCACCCTAATTCTCGAGATATTTATCCTGGATCTCTCGTGAAAAGCATTAAAAAAAAGAAAATTACAGATTCCAAAAATGGCTACCCCGAACTTCCGGGAGCATGAGGGTCGAGCGAGGAAAAATAAGGGGAAAATTGGTATTTTTAAAAGCATAAAAGTGACTGAGAAAATAAAAGTTTCTTCCGGCATAGTGGGTTTCCAGCGAAAGATAACAGGATTCCTTTCAAAATTCATTTAATTAAGGTCCATGCATTGGACTTTGAATCGAAACGTGCGCACAAAAAACCGAATTTCAGCCAAAGAGGCCTTGGCAGCCTCATCGATGATAATGGAGGGAGCGGCGATTCAAAAAATTGTCTCGCTTCGTCTTGCCTGGCTTCGAGCCCATTCAGCAGCCATCTGATTGTTCCGCCATCGCAGGGGACACATTGAAGATGGGGAAGTTCTCGACAATCCTCAAATACCGCGATGAACCACGGCAACACGGCGCACGAAGCAAACGCGCTGTGTGCTGAATTCGGAAAAAGCAGGCCAAAACCTCACTAATGGTTTTCTCGAGTACGGAAGTTTGAAACTTTCCACAGTTTTCGTCAATACAATTATTATTATTTCAGTATTCTACCGATTAAAGTAGGTTTCCATGGAGTGCTAAAGAAGTAATCTAGGAGCCTCCCTTTCCTTCCAGCACTGCCTTCTTCAGTTCACCGTAAGGTCTACTTCCTTTCAATTCATCTAAAAATCCTATTCTCATCCTTCCCCTCCCTCGTTTCCCTAACATTCTACCCTCTAACACCATTTTTAACATCCCCTACCCGCTAAGTACTCGCTCCATCCAAGCCTTCTGTCTGCTTCGTATATCATCTAAAAGTTGCCTCACCTCACTCACCATGTCCAGCACTTCGTCGTTTCTCCTCCTATCTATCCATTTCACCCTCTCCATTCTTCTCCACACCCACATCTCGAAATCTTCTCTCATTCTCCTTCCCCAGTGTCCACGTTTCCGCACCGTAGAGAGCTACACTCCAAATCAAACTCTTCACTAACCTTTCCTTTAAACTCTTACGTAACGATTCTCTCAGAATCTCCTTCGTGTTCATGAACGCATCCTTTGCTAGAGCATTTCGCTTCCCGATGTCCTTACTACTGTATCCGTTTCCCTCTAATGTGCTGCCTAAATAGCTCAGAATTGCTTGCATTGAAATTTTGCGAAATCCAGCATATCAAAACCAATGATATACATTTTGTGGATATCAATGCAAACAAAACTTCACAATGTAATTTAAGTGTTTGTTACTATTAATTTCGTCAACTTTCACCACTTATAATTGCTGTATTTGTGACCGATAGTATAGATAATGTTGCTTGAAAAAATGTTTGAATTTTTACCTCAAATTAAACCAGTGGCGAAAGAAGTTGTAGTTTTTGACTCGCAAATTTTCAAGGAGCTCAAGGAGTGCATATCTATGGTTTAGAAATGCGCCCTCGGATCGATGATTTCCAAACTAATACACATACCTCACACATTAAAAATACTCAAGATGACAACATCCACCAGGTCCATTACGAATCACAGCAATAACTGAATAAAATACAAAGGAAGGCTGCGCGTTTCGTCAAAAACTGCTACGGGCATACAGACAGTGTTTCCCAGATGTTAAGCGAATTAGGCTGGGAGCCGCTGGAGGCTCGGAGGCTGCGCGCTAGGCTTAGATTGCTTGAACAATTGAGAATGGAAATCTTTAAGAGCAACACGGAGAACATAATATTACAGCCACACTATATTTCCAGGTCCGATAGAAGCGATAAATTAAGAGAGATGTTTTGCCGAACGGATAGATATGGGAATTCGTTTTTCCCCCGAACCATAAAGGACTTAAATAAATGCTAGTCCCAACTTCGTTGAGCACTTCATTTTTTATCCGTAGACCGCTGGTGTTCTAACACCCCCTGCCACACGCCTTTTGGGCGGCTTTCGGGGTATTATGTAGATGTAGATGAATACTTGCCGCGATCACGTGGCGAACACCCGTCTGTCCGTCGCCAGTCGGTTGACTATCCAAATAGGCACGCAGCGTTCAAGCGCATTTTTGCAAGCGCACGGCGGCTAGGGTGGCAGCTGAGTTTTTTTAAGATAATAGGTTATCGTTTACCGTAATCGATTCACATGACCACGCAAGACTTTAATGTGGCGCTGCTAAAAATGCCATAACCTTCACGGAAGGACGGCTGAACTTTTGATGCACGAGAAGATACCACGCATATTTTGTCAGCATAGCATGATGAACGGAGTGAACTTATGAGGAATCGTGACCCGAAATGTGCGATACATTGCCCTTCGCGAAAAAATGGCCGAATCAAAACATGTCATGGAAATGCTTAGATTTTCTTCCTACATTGAAGGTAGGAATGAAACACTTCCAGACGAGCTACTAAGTTGTTCTTCGGGAATCTGGCAGATCTATAGGTAGATATATAAGCTTTTAAACAAAATGTTATCACTTCAATACAAATAAATTTTTAAAATCCGTTTTTTTCTTACTTTCTGGTATTTTCGACCAATCTGAGACGGTTGAAGATTTTTTCGTCAAGATTCCACATGTGTCGAGCCTCGCAAATTCGCGAATGAAATATAAATTTATGAATGAAAATGAACTTTGTTTTTCCACATAAATATTTATTTAATCACGACCGCGGTTCTACATAGAAATATAAATCCTAAGGAAGAATCAGCGGTGCAGAAAAGGCAATGATAATCAAGGCAGCATCGCCATCATCAATGGTCAACCAAGATCGGATTGCGGGCCCAATTCTTCAATCGTCTAATTTTTTAACACCTGCGTATTTTTATTCTCTTTCAGCATGATAATGAAAGCTTAACAGAGATGAATACGGTTGACTTGTATTTGGAACAGGACCAAAAGCAAACTCTTCATAATTTATAACTCATGATCAACTTCTGGAAATTTAATTAGCTTGAATTTACTCGATGAAAGTTTCTAGATCCAATCTACAGGTCCACACGCCATTTTTGAAGAAACTGAGATACCTTTCGTCACCATTCACCCGTATGAAGCAACTCTAGAACCTTAACAATTTCATTGAACGGAGGGAGGATCCGATTCTTCACCCTTAAACTTCGCTTGAATCCCGAACGGTCTCATAAAGGCCGCTCCTCTCGCCCTGAAGAATAATAGCCTCGATCATTTCACGCTCAAGTGCAGCGATCGCTTTGCTGTTTTCCCGTCGGGGTTTACAGCCACCTCTATCGCATCCGCTGGATCCATGCGATGCGTCAACATATACAAACAGGGTGGAATGGTCCAGGGATCTCGGATCCCATCGATTGTTGACTCTCCCGAAGAGGGCGCGAGCGAGGGTTTGGCTTTCGGGATGATCCATCCGGAGGATTAATGCGAGAGCAAATATTATGGCGTCTAAGCATTCCCCTAAATGATGGCCACGGACGGGACGTAAATTAGGTTCCTCGCCATGTGGGCATAAAAAATAGTCCACAGTTTCTGCTTTGAGGTCTATTAAATATGAGTAAAAGACTCCGAAAAGAAGCAGTACTACTACTTTAGTCAACAATTTCAGTAATTGAGCGCATAATTGGATGATTTTTTTACTCACTTCAAATATGTAACTTACTTTATAGAAATGGGCAGGCATATCAATTCATCATAATCTACACTACATTAAAGACACATCTTTAAAGGTTAGCCAATGGGGAACCACATGAAATCGCATAGCACTGATAGCTGTTTATGAAACGCCATCCTTGGCAAAAGACTCAAAAGCTACGAGCCATGCTTACTTTTGTTGAGCAATTAAGAAAAGATATCTCTCAGAGCGATATGGAGAAAATCGAATTAGAACGTCCCTATTATTCTGGATCCGACAAAAAACGGAAAATTAAGAAAGGTATTTTGCCGTGATAGCAATCCGTATTTTCACTGGAACAATAAAGGCATTTGATAGATGTCATGTGGAACTAAAAATTCTGGATTTGCAGTATTGACGAGATGAAATAAATGACGCTACGGCCAAAAGAATTCAATTCTTCCGTAGTTGAAATTCAATTTTTACGAAGATAAAATTTAAAATTAACATAAAACGTAAAGGTTAACGTAAAGCTGTCGTTATCTCTTCCAATTAATTTCGGCATAAATCCCTAATACTAATTCTCGTTATTTATTAAATAAAGAGAGGTCATTTTTCTTTCACAAGGTTTCGGTGACGGTCGAAGCTCCTTAAATAAACCAATGCATGCGTCCTGCTTGTCCCTTCGTGTGTAGTCACCACGTGAAAGACGGCATCGCCGCGTCTTCGCATTCATTCACACAGCCTCGCTCTCGATTCGATTGAAGAAGATAACGAGTTTCAGCGAGCGCAGAGGATAATGAGGAGGGCGGCAGAAGGGCGAGAGGACAAAGACTGGGGGGGGGAGGCTAAAGGGGAGGGCTTACGCCCCCTCCTCCTTTCAGCATCCCAAAATTTAATTCAAGAGAATTCGCTCGCTCGGAATAATTACTGCTAAACATGAGATCCCTGCTTTAACTGTTTAAAATCATTTCCACTTACCTTTCCAGTTAGTAGACAGAATACCTCCTAAGCCCTGCGCCTCGGAAAAATACTTATCTTAAATCTTTTCTTATCTCTGGTTGTAATCTCTCGAATTCCCTATCGTTACCTGTAAAAATTCCTCTTCTCCGTCTAATCTCAAAGAAAAACTATTTAATTATTACCGGGAAGAGCACTTACGTGAATAAATTAAATTTATTTTTAAGGCACGTTATTACAAATTATCTGAGAAATTTTTGCGTGATTTTTCTCTTCCTCTAAATTATTACTGTATGTTCTCAATATGTGCGTAGCGTAATTTTATTTCGAAAATGCATCCTAAGTTCCAACTTGGAGGTTTTTTGTAAATTCCCTGAGTCATTTAAGGTAGGACACTATCTAGGAAACTTATAAGTTTTACTGTACGGAAATTTCAACGCATTGATATAATATTAAAAATTTCAAACTTTTCTGAAGGACCTTACACCGAAAAAAATGAACGCTTAAATCCCCATATTTATTTCATTTGACCAACCAGTTACGGTATTTCTATGGCATTCTCAAGTGACTGCGGCACAGCAGTGCTGAAACCACTTGGACGTACGAAACTATTGTGGATAAGTACTAAGTTAGTATTAACAGTTCTACGAGCTTCTTCAAAGCGACGGCCGAAGTTGCCTTCATGAAAAGACCGTATTTTGAGCACAAAATATTATTACCACAGTCTAGTCCGTATCTCCGGAACTAACACCCTAAAACCTCTTCCCGTTGAGATTCTGACCAGAAAATCCGAGGCAAGATACGAGCAGGAAGCTCCACAACGCGCAAGAGGAAAAAGATTTGTCGCGAATATGATTGCTCTTCGGGCCGAAACTAGGGACTTGTTGGACTGATAGTCCGGGCTGATGATGAGCCGTTTCCCGTCACTGCACTCACACACCCTCGCGGAGAAGACGAGCCCGGCGAAAAAATCCTCGTCGTCTGCTTCGAGGAGGAAAAAATGCGGTCGGCGCAACAGCCATTCGGGAAACATTTTCGCTGGGACGAAAGTGGAGCGCGGGAGGCGCTCGTCATCTTGCTCTCCGATTTCGACACTCGAGGGAGCTTCGCCTTCCCTCCGCCCACGCCTCCCGGGGCGCCACAAACATAATAGGCAGGGACGAAGTTGCAGTACTTGGTTCAAGATTTCCTTGCTCAAGCCTTTGGGTTACATTGTTACATTTTGCAACAAACGCATCGAGGAATTTTGGTTTTCTCGTAGTTTCCATGTTTTCAATATTGTTCATTTATATTCATCACCCCGAAAATAGCACTATAAGGCTACAAAAAATAGCAATTGTCTATCACAATCATTCATGCCCTGGATAGGGGCAAGCTATCCAGGCGGGACTCGAACCCACGACCTTAGGTTTGGCAAGCAAGGATTGGAACCGCCGCCACCGAGGCCAGGTGAAAAGAGTTCCAAAACAGCATAGGAAAAAATATACACTTCCAATATTGAATCTATTTTTATGGAATCAGTTAATTTTAAAGACAAATTATTTGGAAATGTATTGAAATAATTAAACGTCTTAAAACAAATAATAAACGTATTAAATTTAATATACTCTAGGGGTCATTAACACTGTAATATTGGTGGAAACCCTTGCTCTATCTGGAAATCTAAAACGTAAATAACTAAAAAACATTTTTCGTATGATAATTCGAAAAACAGACCAATATCCCAGGTCCCGGATGATTTTAAAAACCATAGCAATGCTTCTGATCTCTTTTCTATAGATACCGTATCGGCTCTCCTTTCTAGAAGAACCACTAGGTCCATGAATATAGGTCTACCTCCTAGGTCTAGTGGCAAGTTTGGGAGAAAATTCGCGGAGACAAAGCACAAAATTCGGAGGTTGCTTAAAAAAAATTTCACCTACAATTACAAATTTACTCTTTTCATAAGAATATGTTTTAGCAAGTTTTTTTTATCAAAATATTTTTTAGAGTTTTTGAAATGATTATTGCTCATAAAAAATGAAGACCTAACGAAAACCAAAATTTTTAAAAGGCTTATTTGCTACCATATGTCCAAATAACGAATTACTGTCAAGGGCACGCCTAAAAAAAGTTCTGGATTGACATCTCCCAGTTTCTTTTCTACCTGCTCCGACGTCGACACTTGAAAGAGCTTCCATATCTTACCGTCTCCACCCCGGGGGAGCCGCATTGGATGCGGACACTCGTCGGTGATTACTCGCTCAAAATCCTCGCGAGGGAGGGAGCCGCCAAGGAGCAGCCGCATCCGATCCCACACCCACCGCGACACTTGTCCGCACGAGAGGTATTTCGCGGCGAGGGGGATGGCGGGCTGGGGGCGTTTATCCACCCGTCGGCGGCCTCGGAAAATCTGGAGCAAAGACTACGCGATTTTGCCCCCTCACGTGGACGACCATCTATTCCTTCCAGAAAGGAGAATCGATGCGCTAGCTGCAAATGCTAGATCAGAAGCATGGCCAGGGATCCTCAGAACACCCAGACCTGCGATATCAGTCTGTTTTTCAAAGTGCCAAGGTAACGTTAACGGACACAGTAGCAAGGACATCAGGAAGCGAATTGTACTAGCAATGGAGGCATTCATGAACAGGAAGGAGCTTCTGAGAGGATCGTTATGTAAGAGTTTAAAGAAAAGGTTAGTGAAGAGTTTGATCTGGAGTGTAGCTCCTTAGGTGCGGAAACGTGGACATTGAGGAAAGTAGACGAGAGAAGATTGGAGGCATTCGAGATGTGGGTATGGAGAAGAATGGAGAGGGTGAAATGGACGGAGAGGAAAAGGAACGACGAAGTGCTGGATATGGTTGGCGAGGAGAGGCAGCTTTTAGATGAGATGCGGAGGAGACAGAAGGTATGGATGGAGTTAGTGCTTAGCGGGGAGGGGATGTTGAAAAAGGTGTTCGAGGGTAGAACGTTAGGGAAACGAGGGAGGGGAAGGAAGAGAATATCATTTTTAGATAGACAGAAAGGGAGTAGGCCTTACAGTGAATTGAAGAAGGCAGTGCTGGACGGAAAGGGAGGTCCCAGATCACTTCTTAGTTCTCCATGGAAACCTACCTTACTCGGTAGAATACTATGATTGATTGAAGGTAAGGTTAATCTCGCACGCATTTAACTTGACCACATGAATAGCTGTATCATAAAAATGCAATATGCACAGGGCGTTTATTAAATGATACAAAAAAGATATCATACTTTCCAATTAATTTTATTTCATAGCTCTACTAGACGAGTTTCGATTGACTTGCAATCATCATATGGTATCTTTATCTCATTATTTATATCTTTTTGTATCATTTCAAATGCTGTCCCACGATATCTCTCCTGAGGAAGTTGATTTTATTGGGTTCATTTTTCTTTGACCAGTGGAAACCGCCTTTTCACTTTGATTTTTCTTCAGTCAGCATTTATCACATAAATATCCGAACCGTCAGGGCTAAGCGTAATGAATACATGCATTTACTTTAATTAGTAGCTGCATCCTGCATTTCATAAGACTGAATATAAATTTACGATAAATTTACCGAACAAAAATTACACTGGATGAGATTTTCAGGATATTCAAACTAGTTCCATTTTCATATTATTCACTCTGGCCCTGAAGGTGTGGGAAAATAGTTTTTAAGACGTCCGCTAGGGCATTGCAAAATAATTATCCATCGGAAAACCCCACGGAAGAAATTAAAGCCACATCAATGCTTCGGGCTCTACGTTGTGGTACTCCTTAATGCTCAAGGATGACATCTTAGAGATGTTTTTTTTTGCCTGCCGCGTGAACGGCAGTGAAATTCACGTAGGAGGAAATTAAAATCCGATGGAATTTCAGATTGCAGAGGTGAAATAAAAAATTGGAAAACCACGTCCATGATTACCATTTTTCTATATTCTGAAGTATAGCGGTTGATATCCTTTTGGTATTTGGTGTTAGGTGATGTGGTAATATTTGCAATGGATATGTCATGGGATAAATAGGCCACTTCCGTTACCGAGATATTCCTTTCTTTGCCGTCTAGCCATGAACTAGGTTCGGAAATACTTATTGGGGATCGTTTTGAGCGTCGGGGACGTCAAAGGATGCGACGGAGACGGCGTGAGTGGGCATGGAATGGCGTCATAAAAAGGAAGGAGGCAGGGGAGAAATCTCACATCTTTCTCTTTCTTTCACCCTCGCGTGGCTACGTTTCCTTCGGCCACAATCCACCTCGCCCGCGGCCTTGGAGAATCCAACGGAGAGAAGACTTCTTTTCGCCCCACTTTCGTCATCATATCCGCGGCCATGTTTGATCGCGACGCCGCATCCTCGGCGAACAGGCGCTAACGACGCCGAGTTCATAACAGGGAGCTCACGCTCCTCTCCGATAACCGCAGGCATGGTCCAGCGAGGATGTGACGTCTCTCTCCAAATGTGAGGAGAGGATCTCCCATGTGAAGAACCGGCCTCAGGGAGACCAAGATGATTTCGCTTCTTTGTCCTTCAGATTCCCAAAAACTAAAATATGGGATAAAGTCCGAGAGACAAAATCCTCTATGATTGCATTTGTACACTGTATGGGGATATGCTGGACATACAATAGTAATGTGGAAATTATAGGACTGCTCAACTACTTAAGAAACCGAATTCTTTGGGGAATTAAAAGTTTCAGTCGAAAACGCTCGTGAAAAATACTTCCAGCAAGGACTTACGGTAAATAAAATGATGATCCAAACACGTTTTCAAGTCGTTTAACCAATTTTACTTCATTATATTCCCACGAACTGTTAAATTATTTTTGTTAGTTATATAGAGCTACATCGAGAGTCTGAGAATCTGTAGCAATTGAAGTTTCTGTCAACAGAAATATTCACTGCCACAAAGCCATGGCATCCCTTTGAAGGAATAGGCATAGTAGAAAAAGAGAGATACGAGTGTGCCCAAGTAATGAATTACTTGTTGCAATACTTCATGCAAAATTAAAGAAGGGGGACTAAAACGAAATTATTGCGTTTTGTATGTTGTAAAATAGCTTCTTTTAGAACTGTAACATTTGAAGGTTCATTCCATGGGAGAGCTAACACATGAGGGATAAATTTCGTAGTTTTTAACAGATTACCAAAAGTATGCGATGAAAGAAAATTCTGCGGCAGAAAAATCACTGGTTTCGACACGGACTCGTCTTCCAGTCGGGTTCTTTGGTCAATTATATGTAGACCGATCTGTTTACATTCGGATATGTTTGACAAAATTACTTCACATGAATACGGGGAATATGTTTGGTCGAGAAAAGGGGAACGCTTTCCTCTGTAGAATTCTCGAACTTCGAGTGCACTTGCCATTTTTTACCAAAAAAGAGTGATTATAAAAAATGCAAACTTAATGCCAACTTGCATTAGTAAGTCGTTTATTTGAGGTTTCCGTGGTCTATGATGATTATCACTATCATAAGTCAACAATCATAAGATTGGTTTGACGCAGCTCTCCATTCCACTCTCTTATCCGCCATTCATTTCACGGAGAGGTATTTCTTCTCTTTCACGTCATTTATTACCTGTCCTATGTCCCCACGGCCCTGACTCATTCAGGGCAGTGGGCCCTTCTTCACTTCCACCTGTCCTTCGGCAATTGTTTTCACAGACTGTCGTGCCTCAAAATGTGGCCAAATAAATTGTCCCGTCTTCTCCTGAAGGATTTAGAAGACTCTTTTCTTCCATTATTTTTCAGATTTCCTCCTTACTAACTCGGTCGATCCATTTTATCTTCATAATTTATCGGAAGCACCACATTTATAATGCTTCCACTATTGAAATCTCTGAACCTGTAAACGTCCGAGCCTCGTTTCCATAGAGAAACATATTCCATTTATGGTATCTGATGAATTTTTCCCTCCCTTCTACTCTTGAAAATACAATTAGATAAGGGTAATATGAATATAAAGAATATTATTTCGGCTATTACCTCGTGAATCATGAACGCCCGAAGTGTCCCGAATCCTAATTGTGAGGCCAAGAAAAAACTACTTCCATCACTATGATGTGGATTTTTGGGGTAAAAAAACTAGATGAAAAAATATCCTGAGATAAACTGTGAGTGAAAGTGTGCCGTCATACTCACTCTCGACCACACTTGCAGCGCCAGCTCGTTCTGTTACCGCGCGCTTCTCAATAGTGGTCCAGGGTTGTTCAGGAGGAGTGAGAGGTCGCTTTGAGAGCCAGCGACACATTTATTCCCGGAGCCTTATGGAATGGCGTCGCCCACGTTGACGCTGAGGCGGCCGTGCATATGACATATTTGTCCTGCTCGCCAGCGGGTGAGAAAAATAATGAGCTGGAGACAGATGCACAAGATTGCGTCTCCGACTAAAGGCTTTTGAAAACCACGCCCCTTTACATAAAACACTCGTTTATATCCTGAATATTTACCAACACAAAGGTGATTATGCAAATTGCAAACTTAATACCTACCTTTGTACAGAGTCTATTCTTGAGGTTTTCGTGTTCAATGAGCATAAAGAGAAATATTTCGGGCCTATCCTTAGTATAAATAGAAAATATAAATTTATAATATGCATATAAATAACAAATATAAAACATACCAGAACATTGTCTTCATATGACGGCTGAGACAAGAACTAAAAAACCTTCAATTAAAGCTATTTTCCCAATGAACATCAAATTTTACTCTCATCAAACATGTATAGAATAGGATATTATTAAAAGTAATATAACCCTCCACCGTTATTACACTTAAAATCACGCAAAAATGAATTACTCCAATTTCAATTTTCAAATCTGAAAACAATTTCACCTACAGAATTATATTCTCTCTATTTTCTCCATAGCATAGTACCTATTGCTCCTTCCGGGTGAAAGTTTATCATGTCATTAGTAAAATAAAACTTACGATGTATATATTTCTGAGGTGTTATGAGGCAGCGCAAACTCGCAAAGTCTTCTTAAAACTTTTCCCGTAATTCTGTTTCAAGTTTTAATCTCATTATGCCCATCTTCAAATATCTCCTAAAAAAATCTGAGAACCTTTGTCAATAGAACAGGTAAGGTGAGACGGATAGTTTCACCTTACCTGTTGTAGGACAGGTAAGGTGGCTCAATAGTGAAAGGGAGAAGTAGTCTCAATGGCTGTAACGTTAGGGATCACGTCACAGGTACGAGACAAATTACTTTATTGGTTTGTATTACAATCCCATGAAGATTTTGCACTGCTCCTAAAAAAAGTGAAGGTGTAAACTATTTTCGGCGTATTACAGTCATTTGCTTTAATATTAGAAATCCAATATCTACATTGAAAGCCCAGAGTCAGATTTGAAAAGCACCATTTCATGCTAAAGAGATGAAGCGCTTAGAGAGGACAACTATTCATGAATTGTGAGTTTTTTTCTATAAAATCATTTTGGTTGAACTGCAGAAGATTATCCTAAGTGTAAAGATACGTCTCTTTCGGGTAATACACCGCGTGGGTCCATTGTTCTCGGACGACAGTTTCGCCGGCGTTATAATCGGCTTCTTCAGGTCAGTGAAGTAATGATGCAGTGAATTGGCCGCCTTATATATCTGTCCGTAGAGGCTAGGTCATCTGTGATTGGCTGTCGCTGCTGTGTCTTTTTCCACGCAAAACTCGTTTTTCTCGGGAAACAGCAGCGACAGCCAATCACAGATGACCTAGCCTCTACGGACAGATATATAAGGCGGCCAATTCACTGCATCATTACTTCACTGACCTGAAGAAGCCGACTGTAACGCCGGCGAAACTGTCGTCCGAGAACAATGGACCCACGCGGTGTATTACCCGAAAGAGACGTATCTTCATACTCATCGACCCGCGGAAGCCTGCATAGGGTATCCTAAGTGTAAAATTATCTATCGGCAGAAAGCTTCAATCGCATTCTTCAAATTCCATAATATAAACATTCCCTTCATTGACCTAGAACGTGACGGCTGAAAAGGTCAGAACCAACACAGCAAACTGTAACATCAAAAACCCACTACTCCTGTTTTTTGCCGAATAATCAGCGCTCTCTCCCGACTCCATCGAATTTTAATTAGTTTCCCTTTGAGTTCCCTTCGGACCCAGTCCCCGCCCTCGCCTCAATTTATATCCCCACGATGAAAACGAAAAATTGACAGCATTAAAGGGCAGCGAGAGGAGTACAAAAAAAGAGCGAACTCGGGAGGCATTCCAGTTCCAAGGACACCGCAGCCGACACCATCTGATCCCAAATTGCCCATCATTCACTGCGAACCTCTGGAATTTCTATCCACAAACCCGCGCCGTTGTCCTAAAAAATAGTTTTTTTTTTCTTTTTTTTTATTTGGTAAAAACTCGCCATGCAGGAAAAACTATACGATTACTTCGTGAAATATTCAATCCACGCATTGAGAAATGGAAAGAAAAACGCTCTGTCGGTCGAAGAGCTTCGTTTCGGTGTTAAGTGAAAGGTTACGAAACATGCACCCGGAAATAAAAAAGTAAACACTATTTTAGATTATAATCATATCAATATTGATTAAATCACAATGTTTTCAGTTATTGGCCTCTTCTAATATGGGCTTAAGAAGAGATAGCATTGAGATATTCATCATATGATAAAGAGCAGTAATCAATGTCCTACTGATAAATAATTTAACATCTACCTACACGTTGACAAGTAGGTTTTGATTCATGCTACACTGCATAATCACCATGTAAAGAAATGTTAGCTACACAGAAGGTATTTGCGGCGTGAATGACACTCCTCCACGGATATTTGGCTTTCCCTAATTGTAAGTATACCATTTTAACCTAATAATAGCCACATAAAATCTTGAGCTTCATTAACCCGAGTGGATATATTTTTAGTTTGAATCAAACCTACTTATTTGACCTAAAAATATATCAAGTTATATAAACCCTTAAAAAATAGATGTTGGCTGATTCTTTAAAGTGGAAAAATATTGATATTGCAGAAAAGCAAATCCAAGTTCCACGGTTATTGATGCGACTGGTTTCGAAAGGTGT
Source organism: Ischnura elegans (assembly GCF_921293095.1). NCBI lineage: Eukaryota > Metazoa > Arthropoda > Insecta > Odonata > Coenagrionidae > Ischnura > Ischnura elegans. Next base: position 19,392,272 of record NC_060248.1, read on the forward strand.
TATCATCATCGAGCCTTGCATCGAAACCGACTGTATCAATGAATAATTAAGGAACCTGCCATTGCCTTTCCTCTCCACACTACCATGTTGAAATTCCACCAGTTCTCTATGCTTGATAGTATTGATTTTTCAAAATATTGACGGGCTTTGCCCAAAACATTCATCGCTTACTAAGCTATTTATAAAACTACTAAAAATCACACTGAAGAATGGTAACTAAAGAGAATATTACAAACAGAAAGAGGAAAGCCAAGCTCGAGAAACTGAGCGAAAAAGGATGTCCACGTTATTGAACTTATTCGGAAAGCATAATCCTTGCTTCCTCTTGATCTTTTATTCTTGTGATTATCACGCTACCCCCGGACAAGAATAAAATGCGAATGAAAATTTAGCACAGCAGATATCACGAGGCTCGTGTGGCAGCGTCGACCTCAATTCTACCAAAATCCTAGTCGGAAGAAAGGAGAGATAATCCGGCTCGACCGCCGATCCTATTTTCGGGACGTTGCCCACTCGTAAATTGGAAAAATCGCGGCGAACGGCGTGGTCCATCTTCACTTGACGACTCCCATCTCTCTCATCCTGTCAACAACGGATTGGAACGGAACTGATTCTAATTACACGCATACACGTCCCCCCTCCCCAAGGCAACCGAACCCCTAGGATTAAATCCCCGATGGGTGCTACGCGGTACACTGTGTCGTTAAGGGAAGCTGCTCGAAAATAGCCCGCCCGTGCGGGTGAAGTTTTCGCATCATTGCTGCGTTCTTGATCTTAATCGTATCACTATCATAAGGTGCAGCAAATCGAAAACGTTCCGCCGGGTTGCGAAAACGTTTTTTACGAAAAAAATCCTTTTCGCATTTACAGCGTAGGTTGGCACCTTTCCACTAAGATTTACGTTTCAACAACGTTGATTCCATGGCTACATCTTGCACTACGTCCACATTCTTTTTAGGCCACACTTAATGCAAAATACAAGCATTTAAACAAGCAACTTAAAATCCAAATTTAATAAAGTATAAAATCATTAAATACCTGTGTATGTTCTAAAAATATACGGCCCTAAAAGAGTGAACAGTATGGTTTTACGACGATAAGTTTACCGTGAATAAACACAATTAGGACAAGTACCAATTATTTTCGAACTTAAAAAGGTTTTTTGGGCAGATTGTTTTGAAGTAATGCTAATTAGTGATAATTTTCAAATTTCGCAGTTTTATGTAGTTAAAAATCCGTTTTCAACTAAAAAAATGGTAATTAATATCAATTGATATACTGCAGTTGTGCGGTCATTATCCTCACCTAAATTGCAAAGAATTTGAAGTACGCATCAATGCGCTTAGGCATACATCAACTTGCTATAATCACCGATGTGCAAAAGGCAACACTAGTGAGCCCAGATAATTGCTTATAATGCCACGGCCATTGGAAGGGAGATACGTTAATTGTAAGTTGATGTTATCGACGGCATATCATTCATTTAAGTATGCAATTAGAACGATTTTGATGTTTTCGGATGTCCGCTTAGCTTTTATATACAATAACTTCATCCGTTTATTCGTAGGTACTGGAGAGTTCGTCGTTTAGGACTGTCTGTGCTTGTATTATGGGGTGAATTCCAGTCAATTCAACTTTTGCTCGCTGATTGGACACATCTAGGAACATTTTTGAGCCAAAATAGTGTTATTTTCAACGTGACGTCTCCCGTTAAGCTACTGCTAATAATCACAGTGCCAGTGGTTGTAATGCACAAAGTTTGACAAGGTTGAAAAATATCGGCCAAGAGTTATCAGTGTTCCATCGTGATTGAATTGTAAAAAGTGCTATTACGATATCGATAAATGTCTAACCGTAGAGTAAAAATTGTCAGTGGCGTGCTAATCTCCGTTGTTCCCCGTAGATATGACATTTCACGATCACGCTATTGAAATAAAAACTGTGTGTGAAGTTTGTTATTCCATTATTTCAACGAATAGTAGTGAGAAATGTCACCTGTGCCACTTGTGTGGGCTAATTTCAGGTTTAAATCAGTGAATAAATAGTTGTATTCATCATAACGAGTTCTGTTATTGTAAGTTGTACGTGATGAATATAAGAATGTGACAGTGACATCCAGTTTTTGATAAGAGTAATTGCCTATTTCCCGCTATATTTTTATGGTATATGCTAGTATATTGTTTATGGATTTACCTATATTATTGAAATAGGTTGTAGCTTGTGTGTGTGTTGGCAGCGGAACCGATCGCGATCTCGCATGTGGATTGTGTGCAGACTGTTTTGCTGTGAATTCGTACCGTAGGACGGATAGGACTACCTTCTCCGCTAATCCGGCGTTGCCAAATTCAATAGCACAGCTTACTCTAATGTCAACAGCACAGTTTACTCTAATGTCAACAGCACAGCTTACGATCGTTATCCTCCAGTATTACCAGTTTCTTTTACAACTCGATTTGCCGCCAACGTATAGCAATAATTTGTCTTAACAAATTCCATGAGGGTCATGGCATAAATTTTTGGTGTCCTAAAAAAAGGCTGGTGTCCTAACATCCCATGCCACACGCCTTATAGGCGGCTTGCGGGGTATTATGTAGACGTAGATGAATTTCAGGTGTACTATTGGAACGAGTGGCAACGTTATCATCCATTTTTCTGATAACTAAAACACACGAAGTGAAACGCTTGTACTTCATCATCCCGATGCCGCATTATTAATATCCCAAGTAATAATCTAGGCACAATAGCAATAGGAAAACTTGCCCAAGAATAACAGAACAAAATAAAGTGACGATGAGCGGCTAAATACTCCCTCAAAACAAATTTTACCCCTAGCGCTCAGCGTATTTCCCTACTCCCTACGGTTGTTTAGGCACCTATGACGTCACGCATGGCCTCGGCAACGCTCGGGTGTCTTCGCGCAGTGGTCGGCTCAGAGAAATTTTTCTCGATTTTAAATGCAATTTTTTTATTTCTTTTGATGTTGAATGGAGAAACTGAAGGTATTTTTGCGAGCTAATGTATCCATTTGACTTATTCAAAATAGTTTTTAGAGCAATCTACGACCCATGCAAGTTCCTCATTACTTCCATAAATTTATGGAATCAACTCTCTGAAGTAAATTGGTCATGGGTACGTAAAAACTCTCGAATGAATAGAAAAGAGAACTTCGCTAAGAATGGCAATGCACGAAAAATATTTTGGAACACAAACGAATAAGAATAATATTTTTCATCATTATGGTCTTATCATTACCAGAAATAAAGTGTTCCAATCACAAGTATTTTCTCCTAAAAATAAAAACAGAAAAATACACCATATCATCGACTGAAAATAAATTCATTAACACAGACGAGCGGCAATCCATGGAGGAAGGAAACTTATAAAGGACTTTAGTGAGGGTAATTTAAGTTTGATATCGAAAGAATTTTTTCATTGCGAGGATCCAGCGATGTTGAAACTCTTTAGGCGTCTTAAGTTCTCAAGACACTTCCATTAAAATCGTAATGAGGCGGCAGTAAAAGCGCCTCATAAAAAATTTATAAAACGCTTTGCCTTTCACTAAGCCATAAAAATTTTAATTATCAAGAAGGAAAAAGACTCTGCGGGAGAAAAACATAAACGAAGAAGAATTTAAAAAGGAGAAGATTGAAAATAAATTGGCGAGGTGGTCGTCACAAGGGTTAGAGAGTTGAGCAACAGGCAAAGAAGAAATAAAAAGAGGGGAACGGAATAAAAAGAAATAGGATGGAAGTAGAAAAATGGGAAGACAAAATTTTTCCAGTCGATCCGAAAGTGTTCAGTATAAATTTTCTAAAAAAACATTATTACAAATTCATAACCACATTTCGTCATATGGGTACAATAGTCAACCCTTGAGATAATTTAGCCTGTCGAAAGGCATATGTGAAAATACATTTAACCTATTGCTAGGAAAGATTACGCATAAGCTCAACCGTAATTCGGCGGATTTAATAGATGCTACTCATAGAAGATATTGCATGTAATTAATATTAAATATCTCTAGATGATTTTAGACTTTGCAAGAAATATTTCAATACTAACTATATACTCCGGGGATCTACTTAGATACTTTACACACCGTCGTAACAACGAAATGAGTCGTTCTAAGTGGGAAAATAACAATGAAAATATTTTTATGCGTCCTTAACATTACAGCTTAATATCTTAGATAATTATACTATTGCCAGCTAATGGGCTGTGGGATTCACCTTCATATAAAAGGAGTATCACAGTGGGAATAAAGGGGCTATTTGTAGTATACCAAATGCAATGATTTAAAAAATGTGGAAAATTAAACCTTTATTAAAGCCTTCTATAATTATTCCTTCCCAATCGCTTGAAGCCTCAGTTTGAAAACTATTCTCTCTCTCTTAAGTTTCAATGTCATGAAAGAGTTCTCCGGATCGCCACCGGGTCAGGAACTGCATTACTGGAGACGTTTTGATGGCCGAGTCGGACATTAACGTTAATTCCTGACCTGACGGAGATCCCGAGAACTTTTCACACTTTCATTGTCATGTCCGCTTTCCTACAGCATTTTCTCTTGGTGCAACTTAATATTTCTAAAACCTCATTTTGTGAAAATGTAGTTTCAGACTCCGCCTCGCTTTTCTTACTCAGTAAATCTACTTGAGTGATGAGGTATGTTTTACCAGGCGGATAAACATAAGCAAATTAAAAATATTTACATTTAAACCAGAATGCTAGGCCTTGCCATACACCCTATCAGTAAAGTTATATTCAGCTGGAAATGTTCCGTGGAATGTTCCGAATAATAATAATAATTCTGAGTAATCTAGCGTTCACATTGGATGTACATTGAAACCGAGCCGGTAATATTACTATGAATGGTCTACTTAAATCTAAAAATACAAGTATATAAATGAGGAAAAAAATCATTGAATTCATGAGCTACGTATAGAGCATATTTCTCAATGCGAGCAAGGCTTAGACGTTGGCATTTGCGTGGAAGTCATGATTGGAAGCATTAGAAATGTGGTGCTACCGAAGAATGATGGAAATAAAATATATCGACAAAGACAGTAATGAGGAAGTGCTAAGAAGATTGGGGGCAAAGAAAAGTCTTCTAAAAGCCTTCAGGAAAAGACGGGACAGTTTAGTTGCCCACATAATGAGATGGCCTGATGAAAATATTCGTAGAAGGACAAGTGGAAGGGAAGAAGAGCAAGGGACGGCCCCGAATGAGTAACAAAGGGCAGGTTTAAAGGATTTAAAATGGTAAAAATGCGTCACTATGAAAATTAAAGCGGATAGGAGAGCGGAATGGAGTGCTGCGTCAAACCAATATTACGATTGTTGAATTGTGATGATGATCCTGAATGGCTCCAATCTCAGATAGTGCACTTAACTTTGACACGACACACGTCTCCCTCGATAACATCTAGCATAGATTCTACATTTTTCTATCCGTCATACACCATCCCTCCTTATGAGGTATTCTTCAGCTCCCGTTCCTTTCAGTGCATGACCCGGCACTTCTTCTTTGGCTTAAATAGTCATTCTAATGTCATCTCAAGGGTGTTGGGAGTCACCATCAATCAGTAGCATTACAGCATAAACTCGACCATTATAATGATTTATAGTAAGTGGAGGGCCATGCATCTTGACGTTCACACTCGCGAATTACACGGAGATTCGCCGTTGAAAGGAGTTGTATCCGCAATAGACTTTTTTTCCATGCATCCTCAGCTTGTGGTATAAACTTCCTCTCTTCGACAGCTACCGACCCAATCCTTCTAGCAGTTTTTTCCTCATATTTGAAGAGTAATGGATTCGAGGGGTGGGCGAATATGGGCGAAAGGTTTCAAAGAATGAGAATGCATGGTCGTGCCGACAACAACTTTTCCCTTCGCCCTTTTTCCTCTCCGTCTTTTTTCCTCTTCGCTTCCAAGAAGTCCTTTTTTTGCTGCCCATCCTCTTTTCCTTCGAATAGGGTACATTCTCCCAGCGCAGAAAAAGAGATCGTGCAAGTGAGATAGGTCGAAATAAACTGGAGGCGATACAGAGGGGTTTTTTGAGGGTTCCAAGGTCCACCATTTAGGTTTTTGGAAATTCCTCGGATCGACCCTTTACCGATAGCCTTACTTGACCGCTGATCACCTTAGCACCACAGTCGCCCCCAAGCAAATGCTTGACCTGATTTTAGAAGTAGCAGGTGAATCTTCAGCTGCAAGATGAATGACTGGAAAAGATAGTATAATACTTGAATGAAAACTGTGGGTTTGTAATTCATGCATGCCCATTTCAGTTAATTCATTTATATTCTTGGTAGTTCATCACATTGCAGTCTTGATTAAGGAAAGTCCTATGTAAATTCCAATATGTCATCCAATAAATTGTCAATAGTCATTTTATTAACACCTAAACTTCTATAAAAATTTATGTTTCACTAGGAACAAAACATCTGAAAAAAAAACAAATAGATGTTGACAAGTTCGAGGAAAATGAAGAAAACATGCGGTCGTACTTTCTATACCATACTGAGGCCATTCTGTTGAGCGCACAATTGAGCAGCTCATATTGCTTAGGTAAAAGCATAACTATTGCAAATTCTATGTGTAAAAGTAGGCACAGGATAAACATTCACCCACACTCCCAGTCTTGCCGCGATTGGATCTCACGCACACGACTCGCTCTGTCGCCTTCAGCTTGCTTTCGACCGCTTTGGATGCGCCGAAAGCAAAATCTTGGAGAGCTAGGCGAGGATGAGTCCCGGGAGTCGGAGGAGGGCCTCCGCAGAGAGAGTTCGAGGAGCATGCATATTCGATTACAGCTCCGTGAAGATTCAAGGACGCATCGCATTGAACGCAAGGGAAGGGAAGAGCTCACAGCTAAGGATACGGTAGCCGAAAAAGCTTGAGATGGTAACCCGCGTGCCACGCAACAAACACTTCATCGCCTCCTAGATTTATTCACGCCGATTAAGGAACATCCACATAATGACATGAAGAGATAACAAGAAATGACTACCCGAGACAGTACAGGAAAAATCGTAGAATCCGAGATTTCATCGCATTGATTAATCTACATCTACATAATACCCCGCAAGCCGCCTCAAAGGCGTGTGGCAGGGGGTGTTAGAACACCAGCCGTTTACATCTAAAAAAATGAAGTGCTCTAACGAGGTTGGGACGAGCGTTTATTAAAGTCCTTTATGGTTCGGGAGCAAAACGAATTCCCACATCTATCCGTTCGGCAAAACATCTCTCTTAATTTATCGCTTCTATCGGACCTGGAAATATAGTATCGCTCTAATATTATGTTCTCTGTGTCGCTCTAAAAGATATCCATTCTCAATTGTTCAAGCAATCTAAGCCTAGCGCGCAGCCTCCGAGCCTCCAGCGGCTCCCAGCCTAATTCGCTTAACATCTGGGTAACACTGTCTGTACGCCCGTAGCAGTTTTTGACGAAACGCGCAGCCTTCCTTTGTATTTTATTCAGTTCGCGGATTAAGTCTTTCTGCACCGGATCCCATACGCTCGCTGCATATTCAAGGTGCGGTCGGACGAGAGCGAAATAGCACCTTTCTTTTACTTTCTCATTCGAAAATCTTCCCACAATACGCTTGACGAATCCTAATTTCTTCAGGGCTATACCGCAAATATTCTTTATATGTGTTCCCCACGTGAGGTTCGAGGTTATCGTAACTCCCAGGTACTTCACTTCGCCTGTTGCCTTTATGTTAATACCATCCACTGCATAAGCATGGCTAGAGTTGGACGAATTCCGCAAGAAATGTACCGCCATGCATTTGCTCAGATTAAGTTCGAGTCCCCACTCTTGGCTCCACAAATAACGTTGTTTAAGTCCGATGATAGAATTTCAGAGTCTGAGTGATCACTAATTTCGCGATAGACGACAGCGTCGTCAGCAAATAAACGTATTTTACTGCTAATGCGGGAGCAAAGATCATTAATGTATATAATGAACAACAGAGGGCCGATTACGCTTCCTTTTGGAACACCTGATGTAACTTTTACAACATCAGAGCTAATTCCGTCAAGAACTACTTTTTGTTTACGATCTCTGAGAAAGTCGCGTATTCAGTTTACAACTGTCTCGTTTAATCCGCATGACTGTAATTAGTATAAAAGTTTGTTGTGGGGTACAGTGTCGAAAACTTTCTTAAAATCTAGAAATAGTGCGTCAACTTGTCTTTTTGATTCACCAGATTTTATAACGTCGTGAAGAAAGAGCGCGAGCTGTGTTTCATATGATCTACCTTTACGGAATCCGTGCTGACAGTCATGGAGGAAGTTACGTCTGTCCAAGAAAGTCATGATATTGCTAACGATGATATGCTCAAGTATCTTGCCTATAATCGATGTTAATGAAATCTAACGGGTAGTTGCCTGGGTCATGTATGTTTCCCTTTTTGAATATGGGTCTAACGCTTGCAATTTTCCAGTCTAGCGGTAACTTCCCATCGGAGAATGACTTCTTGAATATGATCTCTAAGTAAGGTGCGATCGGTGGAGCTAACTCCTTAAGGACACGCGCGGGTATTCCCTCTGGACCCGGAGATTAACTATTCTTAATCGATTTTTGTTTTTTAGCCATCCCATCACGTTGTATAGATATTTCTTCCATCGATTCCTCAGTATATGGGATGTCTAAATTGAATTGAGTATCGCCAGTAGTGTATACACTTTCGAAGTGGGAATTTAAAGTGTTAGCTTTGTCAATAGTTTCGGTGACAAGTTTATTAATAAAACATCAGAAAACAGAGGTAGGAAGTGTTACGCAAACTTGAGGTGTAGCTGCAAATCGAAAGTCAATTTTCAAATATAGAAAAACATTTTCGATAAAAAGCGAAGTTTACTTGCGAAATAATATTCTCTCTCTACAGATCCATTCCTCATATTTTATTTCAACGCAAATTGAAAGCACAATGAAACGCAAATTCCATTTCTTTATAATCAATTTGTATGCTTTATTGCACTGGTTGCACTTGACGCTAACTAGACCCCAAAATATTGGGTCCAAATTATACGATAAACATTATTTTCCACACTACCCCGCGATGTTACCTTTTAACAAGCTTTTAAGCTTTCTCAACGAAAACCATATGCAATTCTGGATCGAAATACGCTAACAATGTATTTGCCTCTCAATAATTATGAATCCACCTGAATCAAAATAAAGACGTTCAATCACAGGAGCGAAATACCTTTAGCGTCCATTCGTATATGAATTAAAGGGAAAATGGTCACTTTCACTTCGCCGAATTGACTAATAAAATTCTACTTATCATTATTATCTCTTTACATGACCATTTTCCAGTAGATGAAACCTATCTAGCCTAGTAATGTGGCTTTAAGTCTTGATTATTGCCTAGAATATTCGATCTACTATCTAGTCTTAAATCCTGTTTCATTTTAGAAACATGTGTAATTAATATTTGAAATCAAGATTGGACGATAGAATTCTTGTGATTCGCTGACAGATACGGAGTGCTATCTTATTAAAATGTTAATTGGAAGTACGAGTAATAAACTGTTGCACCGCGTTCCCGGGGATAGCACGATAAATTTAAAAAAACAAACAAACAAGACTTTAAATTCCAAATTCAATTTTTCGACAGGTCCCATAAATTTTCATGTGAAGAGAATATGTATGTAGGATAGGATATCCCCAAAAAATATAGGTTTCACATGAAAATTCTATGGAGAATAATCTAATATTTACGATATCATTGGTTCTATCAGTGTTCTAAAACCCCTCCGTGTGGGTCGGAAATGGAAAATAAGCGGGAGAAAAATACACAATGCGCGGAAAATTGACTAACAGAGGAGAAGAGAAGAAAGTATTTTTCCATGATTCGATCCAGATAAAGCTTAATCATTCACACCATAGTCAACCACCGGAAAGGTAGGTATATTTCAGAGTGTGAGTAATATGTACGAGTTGAAGTAGGTCGGTACACGCACATGAAATTCACGTTAGCGGAAAAATTAAATATAATTAGCCAATCTTCCTTTTTGCAAAGTCACACAACTCTGGAGATAAAGTCTCGCTTGAATAGTGCATAACGAGGAAAGGAAGCTGGTCGCAAAGACCAAATATCTAGGTCTAGATACAGAGAGACTCGCGCATGTCGCACCACAGCTCCCCTGACCCCATTGTGCTCGTCGCAGGAGAGTTTGATAGAGTCAAAGGACTGGTGATAAGGAGCGTGTAATGCATACATCCTTTATTGCTCAAATGAATCCACGAGTGCTAAATACTATGAGTCTATTTATCCTATTTTTGGCGAGTCACACCACGGAAACCGCCACGACCTCACCTCCCATACATCTCCCAATGTTAATCATGTAACTTTGAAAACTAATAACTTTTTTATATGCTTACTTTTACTTTTTTATATGGTTTTAACATTTTTATATGTGCAAAACAAAGGTATGTCAAAATTCTTGTGTAATCCCGTCTCGTTTTTTATCACATTATAGTAAAAACTGTTTTGAAACCTTTATTTATGTATCAATGTTGTATATTATTGTATTTTATTGTACTCTAATTTTTTCATTCATAGCCCCGAGGAAGGTTTTAAAATATACCAAAACGTTAGCAAAAAACGTTTTTCATTATATGACCTATACTCCAGGAATTTTTGATCAATAATTAAAAGAGGGTAAGACAAGGGAAAAAAGAAAATCTAACTTAGAAGTCTAATTAGTCCCTTGATTCAATATGAATGCCCTGAACTACACTCTTTACCTACAGTGGAATAGTCAAAGCCTTTGCATTCAATGGATAAAATACCAGAGTAAAGATATAGTAAAGTTTATGATATTCTCCCAGGCAATACAGGGAGTCATTTTTCCTAAGCTAACTCACTCAAGGATCCAAGCTGGTATGAATAGGTCGAGGTAGAGCTGACCCAGGATAAGTCACCAGAGAGTGACATTCAAGGATTCCGGTAGGGAGTCTAGTTCCACAAACTACTTCGCACTCCGCGGATTTTTCCCTGGGCTGTGCGGTAGGCTAATCTGAATACGAACCCGGGACCTTCCGAAACGTAATCCAACTGTTTACTTACTTAGCACCCATATTTCCCCATGTTTTCTATGAACCTACACGATCAATCTATTCTTAATGGCCATTAATCAATGACTCACCCTCAATTTTCTTCGTTTCGGAATCCGTCAAAATTCAAAGAGGCGAAAACTTTCTTCCTTTCATTAAAAGATATTTGCAGATAAAAATATAAGGAAACGAGGATTTTTACAAGACGCTAACGTCAGCTTTGTGCAAGAAGTAAATGGAAAAAAAATATTTCCTGGCAGCGAAGAGAAGTTCTGCCAGGATTAAAAAAAAAAGCTGATTAATCGTAAACGAGGAGCTCATTTAAGCTCGGTGAGGGATTTTTCCCAAAGTAACTCCGAAGAAGTTTAGAAAAGAGAAAAAGGAGATTAACTTGAAGTTTACCGAAAAAATTTCCCACGAACACCCACACCTCAAGCAAATAGCGCAAAAAATCTTTCAGCTGATTGCCATCGCCGGCACACTGTCGATCAGAAATAAATTATTTCAAAGGTAATTCAAAGTTCTAATCACTAACTTGCACCTTTAGGAGCCTAAAAATGATAGTTTTGCATTAGTAGCCTTCTTTCACTTAATTATCAGGCAACGTAAAAAATCCAATTTTGCTTATTATACGAGAACAGCAACGTTAAATTATAAATAGCACATTAGAAAACTAAATATATTACGAAAAAAAACAAATAAAAAATTAGCATAGCATTTCAAACCATTCGTTGAGTGCCTAGCTATGTAAATATTGAATAAATAGCGAAATAATGATGTAATGATGTAATATAATTATCTTATAAGCATTACCTATCCGTTACGAAATTAGTAACCTAACAAATTTTATATTGAAGAAATTGGATTGAATTTAATAAAATATTGGATAAAAAGCGAAAAATTTGTGATTGCTGGGGAATTAAAATATATAAAAATGCATAGCATTCAAAATTTAGGTACAAAAATTACCAAATCTTGTATTCTAGCACGGCTACCAGCATTTTCCCATTCCACATACGTTACATTAAAAAATTACAGGCTTTTTGTCTTTTTCCTCTATGAAACACAGTGCTCCAATTTCTGGGAAAGATACAAAGCTCTCAGGCTGGAGAGGTTCCTGTATGCCGCAAAGATACGAGGAGCACTGGGCCGGAGGCAATATTACATGCACGCCTAAACTGACACGACAGTTGGAGGAAAATCATCCAGACTGTTCCACATTACGGGAAAAGGGAAAATCTGCTCCGCATCCGCAGTGATTCAGAAACCAGCGCCAGAAACGGTGAGGCGGAATAGGGGCAGGAAAATGGCAGCAGATTTTGACCCACGAAAACTTTGCCTTCGAAATATCCTATTATTTGGTCACTTTTGCAACAAAAAGGCCTTTTTACATTTTTGTTTCGTGGAATTAACAAAATATAATTGCTAACAAAGTTTCAAAGCTATTGTTTCATGAATATTACACGCTTGCATGTTAATTCCATACAAAATACAGATATTTTACTAAGCCAAAATTTTTTTTCACTTAGAATCGCAGTAAAAAATCTACAGTTAAATATTAGTAACATTTCCATACTGACAGATTTCGAAGGGATTCAAGCGCTCAAGCTTCGACGCTTTGGATATTTTACACAATTAAAAATAGCATTATTCCGGAAAATTCCGGTTAAAAATGACCCTACGATAGAAAATAAAATAATAGTTATTCAATAGTAAAAATGAAGCTCCTAACAAAAGCAACAGTTAGATAAATAGTTATTCGGGAATAATACCCAAATGACAATCCATAGAAATGTCATTAGTGAGAAAAATGAGGTACATATCTACCGAAATACTTCGAAGATGGTCGAATGGTCCGTAGACCACAACAACGAAAATGTGAAGTTGGTATCCCGTAGGTTTCGCCGAAATTCTTGAGATTGTGTTTCAAGCATGCCGTTGGGTAGAAATTTCCAGGGCACCAATCTGAGCGACTTGAACCGCATCAGCCTTTTTTTCTGTCCCCCAGGATTCGAATAGAAGGCCAATAGTGATAATGGCGGCTTCTCAATACTTATGCTCAGTCTTCATAGATGCTGATAAATCAATAAATCTACTAGATTTGGGACAAGCAATACAGTTATGACATTAATTTGGCTTCTCGACGCGTAATTTGTTCAAAGTTAATCATTCCTAACAAAAATGCGTTATTTTCTCAAATTTGTTTCCTGAATCTGAAATAAAAGGCATTGGCATCAATTAACGATTTATATGGGAAACTCTAAAATTGATAAATATTTTGGCTTGTACCCCGCTTTGCGTTGGCGGGGGAGGGTTCCCCCGAGTCTCCGCGGTTGGCTTGGAAACACCGTGGCGGTGAAATGCTAGCGCGGGATTAGTGGTATCATTTTTATGACATGGTGGAGAGATAGGGCGGTTAAAAATCCGGGAGGGCGGCATATGAATGTAACGCGCTCAAAGTCGACTCCTGCCCACCCCCTCGCAGCGAAGGGAGGCGGGCGGGTGAAGGGTGGCGTGGGAGGAATAGCACGCATCAAGGGGCGCGGATGAAAAGCAACGCAAGAGATTAAGGGAAGGAGAGACATCCCGCACAGCTAGTCAACCGAAAATGAATCTGCTCCGCCCCCGTTCTTCCTCGCAGAAGGCAATTTAATTCGACCGACATTTAAAAATCACACAGCTTAATTCCTAGCTGCAGGTATTAATACGTGTGAGTTATCAATTTATACTAAGGAAAACTTTTCATTCGCACTGACTGAGATCGAGAACAAGACCAGTGGTTTCAACATTTCCCGAGGATTATCTCCAAGGGTCAACATTTCCCTATTACGCTCATAAGAAGTAAATACCAATTGCACTGCCCATCCATTTTGCCACGTATACACAAAGTGACTTAATTATCGTGAAAAATTATGAATTCTGACTATCTTACATTTTATGGTACATGCGTAGACCTAGACTATCCATTCCTGCGATCTCTGTCTAAGTTCATCTTCGAGTTGCGATATTGACGATTTTTTATCATTCATTATTCACCGTACGTTATGCGCTAGATTCAAAATAACAGGATTTCTTTCTCCAACAGATCAACTTCGATCATATAATGCACACTAATACCATTCATAATGACATAATAACCATTTAACTACTCATAATGTAAAACTAACTAAGACTGTAAATGTAAAAGTGAGTATTATTTGATCTGATTACAATGAATACAGTGAATACACCGTGTAATAAGCAAGAAAATAAGGATAGCTGAACGGTTACTTTAAATTGGCAACAAGAGATAAACAGAGTCACTCAGCTTTTAGAGGAATTAGGTTGGGAGCTAATCCAGACATGCAGGTTACGCGTTAGGTTTTAGACTTCTTGAGTGATTTAGAAGAGAAGATATCTTCTTGAGGCATACATTGCCGAAAAAACAGACGTATGATTATGTTTTTCAATGGAAAATCAATTACCATGATAAAATTACAGAATCTCCCCTAGAACACCAAAAATAAGCTTTATTACTTTATTTTCCCTTATATGTATACTTTTTGCTCAAACATCTCCTACCAAACACCCACAGGGGTTAAATATCATGCATATATCGACAATGATGGAAATGACAATGTTTACAAACGTGCGCGTGACCTGCTTTATACGCCTTACAAAATCACCTCAAAGTGATCGCGTAATCCTCGGAATCGGAAAATGATCATGAAAGCCCTCATTTCGAATGTATTTTTATCCAGAACAAATGAATAGTGAGATATATGAGATGTGTATTGAAACAAACGTATTGCGAATTTACCAGAGAGAATAAGAACAGTGAAGACAACATTATGGAAATTTCAGTTGATTTTTTAACCCACACCGATCTTTTTAAGAAGTTTGAGTGAAGGAAAAAGAATACTCTCAATCATGAAAACTTGCTAACTCCAGAATAACCCACGAATACTTACCTACTTAAATATTAATTTATATAAAACCCGATTCATGCCTCAAAAAATAATATATAGAATAATTCTCAAACAGAAATTTTGAGCGGAGAGAGCTAAAAATTAAAGTATAATATTTCACCAGAGAAAACTTGCGCATTTTAAATCTCATAATTTACATTCAAAATATATCTCGGAATTTTCATCCATTCCAAAATACCTCGGAACAGTTTGATGAGAAGCTATTATAATTATTTCTTGCGCAGGATTTGTAATATATATAATATTGTTATTAACAGACTAACTAATGAATTAGTTTTGTGAGCGGAATAAGTTTCCTAAAATCATTGTGAATCTCATACACAGCAATATGCAGACCCTACGGCGCCACCGGTTTAAACTTTTTCAAACTAGATATTTATAAAACGGGAATAGCCTGGTAAAAAAATCATATATAATTTATCGACTGGATTTTGTTAATATTTTAGAAAATTACCTTTAAAAATAAAAATTATCGGTTTCAATTTCAGTAAAAAATACTGCCTCCCTAAAAATATGAAGTATGTTTAATGGGGACTACAATGGTATGACCCTTAACCACACCAATTTCAAAACGGATGTACAGGGCTATAAATTCAGTATATAGGCCGTAAAAATACTACTAACTTCCTCCATGATTTAAGTAAAAACATGAATAACGATGAGTAACACGGTTCAATATGATGCATGCCGACATTAAATCATCTATTTACGCAATTGTGGGGCCAATTGAAGGAAGAGTTATTGTGTGAAAAAAGTTTCATAACCACCAAAACGCATATATGCAAAATATCAACAAAAAAAATATACAAGGGCTGTATGTTTTCAATCCTAGATCGATCATCACAAACGCCACACAAGCGAAACTCGGGTACTGCGCGAGAACTGCGTAACACAGTCTATTTACGAGCATTATACGTTAGTTTAATTTTAGTAGCAGTCTCATTAACAAGGTCACCTCAATTGATTCTCCAGCCAAGAGTGAACTACGGATACAAAACCTGCTGAATGGCTTCAGTATTGATATATCTAGATGTTTATGCCAATAAAGCGTATTTTTTAACCAACCGTGGCTAGAGATTAGACAAATTCAATATAATACATCAAAAACATAATAAAAACACAAAAAAGGGTGCACCAAAAATCACCATTAAAACGAAGAAAATTCAGGCGAGCATCCGAGGACCGAAAGGTTATGCCACCGCGACCAAATATGTGTCTTCCTTGTGGATTTTATACAGCTAAGGACTGCGATAATACAACTGCTCAGTGCGAAACGAAATTCCGATTGCGCGGCGCTAATTAAACCAAATTAAAATGACATAAAAAATATTTTTTACACACGCTTTTTTTTCAAAAATATAATAAAATGCACTAAAATTAAAAAATAATAAGTTTTCCACCACTCACAAATTAAAGTGTGGGTGCAGATTAGGTCACAAATTAGATCTAAAATAAGAGCTTCATTGGTGAGTAAGGATAGGCACGCATTTTTAATGATGAACACTTAATTTTTTACCTTTTAGTGCATTTCATACATTTCATTTCATTACATTCATTTAATACTTACATTTTTTAAACAAGCGTGTTTTTAAATGTTTTTTATTTCTACTTTATTTTTTAGTGGTGAACCGCATTATCGATTAAATCACAGCTGTTGAAGAAATTTCTGCCAAAAAATTTATAACTTCCGCCATTATTGATAAAATTTAAAACTATTTTTACTTATGGAAATTTAGTCATTTAACTACACCACGATGAAACGATATTTAAAATTTCTGATCATTGAATACTGAGTATTCATCAAAAGAAAGTTAGTGCGCACAATGCCAAGCTAACCCGACAATGAGAGGTGGGTTAAAAATAAATACCAAGATTCCTTCGATGAAATAGGCAAACAGACAGATAAAGTTAAGATAAAGCGTGTGAAACAGAGACATGATGACTTCTGGAAGTGTTCTGATCCATGGCACCGCCGTCATCTCAGCGCTGGTGTGGCCCAACTGCTCCGACAGCAAATTGAACGGGACATTTTCGATCACCCGCTGTGCAATCCCGACCCAGCGCCGAGTGACTTCCATCTTTTCTCTGAGAATTTGGCTATGAGAGAAGTGTTTTCAAACGGAATATGAGCTTCAGGACAACGGTAAACTTCATTGAAAGTCACTGGCGGCGACATTTTCTGGGCGTTCTAATTATCAACGTTCTAACGCATTTCAACGGCTCGTCCACAGGCACGACCAATGCCTCGATCGACGAGGCGATAATGTTGAAAAGTAGCCAAAATCGTCTTTAATATTTAATGATTAAATTATTTTTAATTAATCTCGTTGTCTCCTATTCATGGCCTACCGGATGTTAAAAAAACAGGCCTCGTAGCTCATAGTAACTCATCTATGCTGAGAAATAGACCACAGAGTTACCACACCCTTTCAAGGGACTTAGCAAAGACATCAACTGTTGAAAACGGATTTCGATGGTTTTATAATAATTGAAGAGTCACCAGTGTAAAATTCGTAAACCATATTAAAATTAAACTTGAGCTTTAAGGCAAGATCTTTGTATCTACTTATTCTGAACAATCAGAGAAAAATTATGCTTTCAGATCTAGAAAAAATCACAAGAAAGTGAGATTTTTAGCGTAACTGCAAAATATCGTTCTCACTCTAAATTATGTTACTATCCCTGAAAAAGAGCGCCAATAGGTTTCCTTACCAACATAGATTTGTTTTCGTGATTTATGGGTCTAAAATATAAGATTTCGTAATTCAGAAATTATCAAAGTGAAAAAATGCATAACGAGCAAAAAAAATTTTTACTCCTCTTTTGTTAACCTTTTACTGTACCTTTCAGCTAAATTTATCTAAGAGAGGAAATTCACTCAATTGTGAATAATAATAATACGTTTTTTTCACTCCAATATAGAATCCTTTACATTGGTCGTTTTTCATGGTTTCTATGCCAAATAGGCCATATTCGTAAGGTTGCATAATTATATTATACGCACAAATAGCTGGGTAAATCTCGCGTAGTTAAATTCCAAAATATATTATTGATGGGCAAAGAATAGCATCACAAAGTAAAGAGCTTATGACATTTTTTTTACTGTATTACTCACACAAATAAAAATCCTTCTCGTGGTTTGTTCCCCCAAATATCATTCTTCTCCCGCGGTCCTCACTGCTTGAACGTAACTGTCGAGGTGTGAGGACTCTGGACTCGGGCAAGTTGTCCAATCCACTCCATTCCAACAATTTCGATCCTCTATCTCCACACTCTCCTCAAGACACTAGGTGTAAAAGAGGTATATTTATTTAATCATAGTCTATAATCCGCACGTATTTCTGTTGCATACAAATTTATTCATGTAGGTTAGTCATCAATAACACACAGCAACAATCTATGGAAGTTTAGGTGGCACAACGGGCTGAAGAGTTCATAGTATCCAACGTTCCGACCCTCTTGTCGAAAGATTCTTAGATTTGAAGTCAGAACTGAATTTATATGGACCAGTAAACCATTAGTCCTACCTGTATTCATAGTATTGGTGCGGTGAGGAATTCGGAGACAACCTCAGATTGACTCCATTACTTCAGATAGGGGCCGAACTTATCCTCGAAAATATAAGAAGATCACTCAGAGATTCAACGCAACCCTTGGTATAGATATGTGAGGGTAAAGCTCACCTTGGACTAGGTCACAAAAGAGAGAAATTCACGCATTCAGGGTGGGGGTGAAACCTCGCCCTTGGGAGGATTTTGGATTCGGGGGCGCACGTCCGAAGGCTTCACCCGGGATTTGAACCCGGGACCTTTCGATCATCAGCCAAGCTCTCTGTCCATTAACACGTCGTCTATCTACTTACTCCGCTGTAAGGGCGACTATCGATTAAATGGTCAAAACGTCAGCTAAATCGATACACCACCCGAAAAATCACGCAAAGTTCACGAATGCGCCGGGAAAATCTTAAATGATACAGAATACATCAAGATTTAAACTAGTACATATATACCTAAAGACTATCCACCATATAAGATCGAGGTGCATGACAAAATCACAACTTTAGTAACCAAATCCCTCTGTTTCATTTCAATATTGGCTTTTCTCGTGCGATAATGTCATTGAGGAAAAATTTGTCTGGAACGGAATCCATAAATACGACATAACAGCAGGTTATACCAGTTTAGTTAAGGATGCATGAGTAAACAATAATTTTATTAACAAACCCACCCTGTTCCATTTTAACATTGATTTTACTTGTGCGAGTCTCGGTCAGATCAATTTATCTCCCCTCTTTGGATTATCGCGCTTCGTGTGCACTTGCGGGTAACTCCTTGAAGCAAGTCACTGGCAGGGCCGAAATTATTTCCTTAAAACTTCATCAGTAAGGCTTCACTTCATCAGTTCAAAACGGGGCATTATGCACATCCTTCTGTAATCCCTCCTATCTTTCCTTAAATCTTCCAACAACGTCCTCTTCCTCTCCATTTCAAGCTAACAAAACTATAACATTTAAAAAGTAATTGGGCATATGATATTGGCACTCTTCATTGAGGATTACTTAATTATGTCTCCATTGATAGAGAGCAAAGCGAAAAATAATACAAAAATAATTTTTATATAATGCAATTAATACAAAAGAGAAATAAAATACAATAATACAAAATTTATAAAAATACAATGACACAAAAAGGTAATTTTTCATGCATTTTTTATTATTGCCCAAGTGATGCTTATTTTCAAAACTGTACTGTTAATTTTTTTCAAGGTAGTACACAATTTCTTCAAGTAGCCTCCTTGAAAAATCACTTCCCCTGATGTGCTTTTGGCTATTTTTCGCCGCCTCTTGGGCGGCGGGGTAAATTCCTTGCCTGTCAAATCGAAGGTCGCCGGTTCGAGTCCAAACATCGTTACTGATTGTTAAAAACCCCTGATATCGAGGCCTTAAATGTGTTGTTTTCGGGGAGGTGAAGTTAAAAAAAATAGCAATATTTCCCAACCGATGGTCCACGATTGTCTCACTAGTGGCGCACAGCGCAAAATAAATGTTGGCACTCAGTGGAGATTATGATATGTTATAGCCTGGACGGTGGGAAAAATAGGATTCATTAAAGAGGGCGGGAGAGGTCCGTACTTAATTTCACTTTGGGCAGACTTCAACGCGTTGAGAACCACCGCTCCGTGGTTCCCCATGTGCAACATCCCCAAACCCTTTAAACTACATTTTTTTAATACGCAAATGAGTCCAATGATAGTATAGATATCGAGCAATGGCAGGAGAGGTTCAATAGACGAGAAAAATTTTGACTAGAGACCGAAAATTCGTAACAGCATAGCGATGATATAAAATTTAAGAACATAAATGAATAGAGAAATGAGACACCTGATGTTAAGCTCAATTTGGAGTATAACCAGATTTGGTAAGGCCATCCCAACAGACTTTGAAGCTTATTTTTCAACTAGTTTGTTCTTAACCACGCATAATCTATTCAATAGAATAAAATTACAATCGTCCAGTAAAACGAAGGACATACCTTGATCCGTTTCCAGGCAGCACATACCACTTAGCAACGAACGTAACAGTAGCGAACGCTGTCGATAGTGTGTCAGAATAACTACGTTAATCACAGCTTAAAATTCAGAATTCGGTAATGATAAATTGATTAATATGATGCTGAGGGAATTCCTGAGAGTCTGAAACATATTCGGCAAATCCGTGAGCCCAAATGAGAATCTGCCAGCGTTTGTTCCCGATGACCTCAGCAGCAGCTGTAATCCTTCTATCTACGCCTCCTACGTCATCTGGCCTCGGGCGAATAGTGAGCTGGTGGTAATGAGGTTCCACCATTAAGGGTTATCGGATTAAAGACAAGGGTCTAATGCGTGGGCGGAACAGTTGGCTGAGATACCATGCTTTTAAAAGCAAGAGCCTAGAGAGTGAGGGGGTGGCTCTTTTTCACTCGATACTTTATTAAAACCCCACATTCGGTTCTTTAAACCAAAGCCATACATTGTAATACCCCTGGATGAGCCCTTGATCATTTTTTCAGATCATGACGCCAATTTTCAATGCTTTTCCGAACATCGTTTACAAAAATCAAGACAATTAATTTTTTAAACAGTCACTTATCAAGAACAATTATAAAGAAGTTTTACCGTTTACAGTGCAATGTTCCCATTCGGGGAACATATTTATAAAAATTCGTGAAAATTATGCTTCGTACCCGTGATTACTTTTATAGCTTTTGTCAGGTAAATAAAAATGGAAGTATTTTTAAAGTGAATCGTATGCCTTAAGTATACATGTATGTATATATTATGTATTCGATGTTTTCCCCTACACTCGCTCTTAAGTTACAAATGCTTATTTGTTCATTTATTCAAAAGATCAAAAGAAAAAACGTTGTTACGTTGTTAAACTTAGTTTTTTGGTCAAGTGTATATTCATTTTTCAAGCAATAGCAAAATTTTGTGCCGTGTTCCCGTTTGAATATAGCATGCTTGAAAACGCATTTAAAAATTTTCGCTCGGGTTTTCTTTCATGATATCTCAGAATTAGTGGTAAAATAAATAGGATGTGCAAAAATAATAATAAAATCAGTTGGTAAGAATGATGAAGATAAAATGGATGGACCGTGTGAGTAACCAGGAAGTGCTAAGGAGAGTAGGAGAAAAGAGAAGCCTCCTAAAAACATTAAGCAGAAGAAGGGACAACTTTGTTGGCCACATTTTGAGGCACGATGGTCTGATGAAGACGATCGTTGAAGGACAAGTGGAAGGGAAAAAGGGCAAGGGACGGCCCCGAATGACAGGTTATATCGGACAGGTTATAAAGGATGTAAAAGAGAATAAGTATGTAGCTATGAAGAGATTAGCGGATAGGAGAGAGAAATGGAGAGCTGCGTCAAACCAATCTTAGGATTGTTGACTAATGATGATGATGAAGTTAGTCCAGTCTTTAAAGGGTTAACCAGAACATTAAGGGTTGACCAAGAGTCATCTGAAACTCCCTTTTGGTACAGTGAATGAAAATGAAGAAGGCGAGATGTGTTGGAACCGTTGTAACATTCTTCAAATAAGATGACATAATTATTTTCATAGTAAATGTCCACATTTTTCGTCATAGTATACAACTAAGTTCAACAACGCTGCGTCATCATAAGATACGGATATTTGCGATCCATGCGTGTTTTCACATTCCTGCCAAAGTAAATCGCCCCTCGAAACTTACTGCGATCTGCATTCCTTTGTAACTATTCAATGCCAAATCATTATATGTACAAGCTTATTGAAAAATTTTACAAGGACATTTTATTATTATATTTACATTTATATTACACAACCGATGTCTCAAAATGTATTATTCATATTATTTCCACAATTGAGTTTTATCGAAGGAAATAAGTAAATGATAAACCACAAATGAAAACTAAATTTAGATAATATTGTTTCCTCCTCTATTCAGATTGGTATGATCTTTGGTACGCAATAATAGGAAAAAACTAAGCCAAATAAGTTTTTTCTCGAACCAGATGTGGAAATGTTTTCATAACGCTCAGTTACTACTAGGTACAGAATATATGGATCGTGCGGACTAACCCCTAGGGGAAGTTCCCTTTATTGAGGATTGGTTCTCTCCGTAAACGTTCTTAATTTGACGATAAGCATACGATATTTATTTTAATTTCTTAAGAGACATTCTTCATGGATTTCTACAAAACGTATTGCAAATTTAACTGTCCTTACGTAAAAAGCACAATCCACATGCTAAATGGTCATTTCGTCCTCGAAAACAGCTTTCATGGACGAGCACGCTCTTTTAGATAAGAGGATTTTTATTTTTTATACATAAATGTAAAGTAGCTACTATCTCATCTACGTCTAGTAGCTACGATCTCATGTACCTAATCTTTACGTTTCGTGCGTGTGCGTCTGAATATGCTTAAATTCGAGACAAATAACATCACCAAAAAAAACAGGTAGTTATGTACGAACCAAATTATAAGCGAGGGTTAATTTTTATGCCAATGGTATGCATGGGAGATACATGTAACAACATTAATTTTTCATGCTGCCCAGATAGAGGGAAAATGATTACAGTTGGCGAGGAAAGAGAAGGAAGAGAACAGCAGGGAATAAAAAATAATGCATTAGTCTGACCATAATCCCTAAACCCTATCTAGACATGGGGACAATCCGAGTTGATTAGCAAAATTTTCTTGGCTTTTCCTCAAATGAACCTAATTTGAACGGTGCATTTACTGTAATAACGGTAAAAATAAATAGTGTTCCCCGTAGAAATATTTCACGTCTAATTATATAGAATTGTATTGTAAATTCATGCAGTACATATATATTTTTACGTGTATATTTTGTATTGTATTTGTATTTAGTACAGATAAGAGGCTATAATTGAATATTGAACTATTATAATAGTTTTTAATAACAACAACATAAGTAGATATTTTATATTTTATTCTCTATCATTATTCTAAACACGTTGAATCCACATTCTCTTTCTGGAGTTGAATGCAAATTTAATGGAGACCTATTAATTGATTTTAATACACCGAGAATCAATTGGCCCAATCGTTTCTGAATACGTGCAATACCATAGTCCGCCAACAGAAAACTAAACCTGGTGGTCAAGTACCTATTTGCAGATGATTGGCCGCCCCATTCATCTCGATGCGATGGGAGCAAACATTTTGTAGCGGAAGCAGAGGCCGTAGCACCGGGGCCAAGCACCCGTTGATTCCGCGATATCCGGAGCAAACACTGCCGGCCAAACAAACAATTGAGTACGATAATGGGTGACTGTTGGCCGGGGACGGGTGGAGATTTCAAGCCATGCCTCCCTGAATGGGACACTCTCTATGTTCACGTCCTCACATTCCACTTCATGAATTATTCATGAGAATCTCAAGTCCTTTCCGGAAAAAATATAATGAAGCTTGGTGCCATCAAGAGAGGAGCGACAAATCACGGAAAAAATTGACTCTTACAAGCACTAAATATTGGATTAATTGCGGAATCTTTCTAGGCTAATTATCAAAGGACGTAAAAAAAATCATGATTTTCGTCAAGCTTTTAAAAGCTCTGAACAGCGCCTGATGAAAGGATGGAAGAAGCCTGCAGTCGGCCCTTTAATTTTTCTCACTCAGGCCCTTTAATTTTCCACATAACTCAAATATAAAGAATTTTGTCAGCAACAGTCTGTCACTCAGCTTATTCCTTTGCCAGGAATTATTGTGGATTTTAGAAGTGTTTATCACGTATTGAATTTCCAATTTTATTTCGTATGATACCAAGAAATGTTTAAAAAACCAACCCGAAGAAAAATATAGAGTTGGAAACCAAGAAATGCAGCACCATAACTACTAGCCAACAGAAAAATTTTGAGTGGGTATGTATCACTGAAGTCGGTTTCTACCGGGAAATGACGCAGAAAATTCCTAAATACTTTTCTGAAAATTTACTGATTCCATCCGGTATCCCCACAACTCATAGTGCTCTCCAGTTTCCGTATTGCACTTGGAAAACTTTGGGTGATATAAGGCTTACGAGATCGTCTAGAAATTACCATACTGCATTCTCTTTTGTTGACCCCGAAGATAGAGAGCTTTCACTCCTTCAAAAGACTTTTTCGCCTTTAATGCAGTTATTTCAAATTGAATGCAACCTGAATTTCAATGGAAAATAAAGTTATGCGGGAGATATGAATAATTAATTAATTCAATAACTTCGTGACAAAGACACTAATTTGTAATGAGGTAATCTTGATATTTATTGTATAAATCAAATCATCCGCTTTCAAAATTAAACCTGAAGACAATTGCTCTTATTGTTGGTTTTATTCTAAATTGAATGGAAAAGCATTCTTAGCTACGAATATTATCAAATAACACAAAAATTTCAGTTTAGATGCTTATTTCAAATTTTTAATCAAAGTAAAACCTAAATCGATAGTTGAATTTATTTTTTTAATGGATAATTACCACGAAGTGTGGACATGCGAAATCAAACTATTTTCCTGAGGTTTCACTCAATAAAGAGAAGCCTGATGCGCCATCTTTTCATTCTCTTATATTTTAACATATGTATTCAATTGAATACAAAATAGTCGATATTTTCTTGCTACTTTATATTTTCACATTCAACACACCTATACCATCAAAATACCGAAAGGCTTAATGATAAATGTGGGGTAATCGATGAATGAGATCTTTCAATCATAATGAAATCATAATCCGCTCTCGTATTATGCCTAAACCACATAACAATACCGTTGAGCAGCTGTTACATTGGTGCTGAAAATTTTTGCTATCAAGTACGCTCAAAAAATATTTCAGTTAATAACTTTTTCGACTATATCTACGTGGTCTCTTGACTCGCTTAAAGCATTGCACTCCATAGTAAACACGGAAAGAGACGAATTTCAAGCGCAATGAATGAGGACACAGCAGCGGCAGATGAGTTTCGTTCTGTTTACTAAGAGGCGGAGAAGCGCTAAAATTAAGGGAAAATACGGCAGGCTTGCGAGCAGGAGTCGTGAAAATTAAACCTTTGATGTGAGAGCGCCTATAAGTCAATAGCCAGTTTCCTGTGCGGCTGACACATTTAAAGTAATTCCTTTTTTGCATATTGATATCCAAAAAAATACCGGGAATATTTGCAACTACATCCACCTATTACCCAGTAAGCCGCCTAAAATGGCCTGTGGCGGGGGATTTTAAGATACAAGACGTTAAAAAAAAAGGGTAACTGCTTTAACTAAAGTGCACCCAGAATTTTCTAAAGCCCTTTATTGTTCGGGGGAAAAACAAATTCCCATCCTTATCGGTTTTTTCTATTCCCATTCGGCAAAATATCTCTTAATAAGAGTTCCATTATGATGTTCTTAATGTCGCTGTGAAAAGTATCTGTTTTTAATTGCACAAGCTACTGCGGCTACTAGCCTAATTCGTTTAATATCTGTGTAATGCTTTCTGTACGCCCGTAGCGGTTTTTACGACACATTTATCTGGCAGTGACTGATAGTATTAAATGTTAAAGGGATGCTGAGAAAAGCGAATTATGTGGCTCGATTCCAAACCGCAACAAAATAAGGAACTCCTAGCCAGTTTCAAAGTAATCACTTCGGATAAGCTGAGGGAGATACTTGATTTCGGTTCATTAGCAATCAGAGTGGTTGGCCATTGAAGTGTTTGGAGCCGTTACTTAATGGAAATTTTTAAAAAAACCACAAGCATGCCTGTGAACATGCATCACCCAATTTCAAATCCAATCAACACTTTTAAATTGCAAATGGGTGCGAGTTTCAGAAAAATTGAGAAAACTCCAGTTAAGAAAAAACTCATAACTCATAAAAACTGGAGCGCAAAGCGTTAATGGCCTACCTGTATGCAAATTAATGAATGCCGCAGTCAGAAGGCTTCTATATACTTTTCATTAAATTAATAAAGCTGAATTATCACATCTTCGATATAAACGAAATTTTCAAATAATCAACGAGATAAATATAATTTTCGTGACTGATTTGAGTCAGTGAGCCATCATTTATTTTTTTCAAGAGTTTTTCGGCTTATCATATGCCCAGATAAAATCCACGAGTAAGATACCACATATCTAAATACTTTACTCAATGATAGCAAATATTTAATGTCTTAGAATGAATACAAAGGTTTTATTACAAAGTATGGCTCGATTTAAGGATATTGTTCAGAGCATTGAGCTTATGTAAAATGAAATGAATGAAGAAAGAATGCGGCAATATCTGCGAATGGTTTTGTCTCTGTCATGTTTAATAGAGGCAACTATGAAGCACTAACCTATTCTTTGATATTTTGGCTCTATAAAACTTCTACCCACACTATTGGCAGTTTCATGATTTATTGGCAGTTGCGCATGTGCTGTTGAATTTCTCTGAATTTTATATCGACCATTTCACACAAAAACAATATTTAAAATTTACAATGCGATAAATATATTGAAATCTACTTAAAACATATTTATCATATTTGAATTAAAACCATCCTTAAAATGTGGCAATATTTAATGGCATGCCTATCAAAAACCAAAAATGCATGACTAGTTTCAATTTTCCTTACAAAATTTTAAATCCCTGACTGTAGTCTTGATTTGGAGAAAAAAATCAACACCGATTATTGTTTATGCCCTGCAACTTAATCACTTTTTTATTAAATAATAGATAAAAATCCAGGGCACATCACCATGTTCCCATGCATTGCAGATTAAAGCTTGTCTAGCATTTTAATTGCTCGGACGAGAACTAACTTCACTATTAACGGATAACTTGTTGAAAAAACCATATTCGAGAATATTTATTTTTACCGTTTGTGTAATTTGGAGCTTGTGAAAGACCAAATATGCGTCTCAATTTTCATTTTTTCATGCTGCATTAAAATAAATTTTTTATCACTTACAACTAAAGAATTAATATTGAAATGCTTACGTGCATTATGTCTTTCATATTACGATGAAGACTTTTCTATTTAATTAGCTCATTAAAAGTCCTCGTGCGGTGCAAGTTATCACATGCTACACAGATAGTTGATACCACACGCCATGCACCAATTTTGATTTTTGGCACTACTAACTCCCAAGGAAAAATGCTTCGATATAAACATTATGACGATTATTTTACGCAAAAATATTTACTCCAGAGGACAAATTTCATTTCATGATTATCGTCAAAGTCGTTGAAATATATTCACGGGATATTTATTTCATTCCTGTACGTCGCTGTAAAACAAACGTACTCCTAAAATGATGCCCCAATAGATCCCTTACGCAGCGTACATTCATGTAGATACTGTGTGACCTCTGAGTGTAATTATATCAGCTTTATCAATGGTCATCCATTTTATTTTGAGTAATATAACGACACCAAAAAACTGGGGCTGCACTTCGGTTTACCGTGAGTTTTCCTCTTTTGTCATCGTCCTTCCGCTTTATTCCGAGAGCCTCAAAGGCATGGAGTTCATTTGGTCTTTCGACGCAACCAGCGGAGATAAATAACTCGCTGTTAACAAAGAAAACTTTTATGCTCGAGAAAACAAAAGGTGAGGGAGACAAAGGAAAAAATCCTACAATTGACACGGTTTTTAATGCATACATTTTTTTATTCGGAAATCGCTTAAAATTAGTGCAGACTATTAGAGTGTCAACAAAACCCATATTTTCAACGTATATTTTATTATTAAAAAATGCAACAGTTTCATTTCATTTTGTGAATCAATTAGCATAGATCTCCGAACTGTATTTATGCTCTTAATAATTCCACTGACATTTTTAAAATTAATGACATACCGAATCGTGAAAAAATGGCTAATTTCAACTTGCAAAATCGTTTTTTCCTCGATGATATAGTAAAAATATAATTATTCATTTCGCCCAAGACTAAACTAAAGCTTCAAAAAATCCTTTATATCAACGATATTTTTAGAAAATAATTATGGAAATAAATATAATGGTCATTCAAATATATTAATCGTCGGCGTAAATAATGTAGACTTAAACGACAAATATTTTGAAATTTAATCACTCGCATATATATGGCATTTGATTCATTTCCTCGGTCAATGCCTGCAATAAATGTTATTATTGAAATTTTTTTACAAAAATATTGATTAATTAAACTAAAATTTACGTAAATTTCACGGTAAATAAATGATTTTATCGAAATGAAGACCGTCGGCGTGACCGCGACGTTAATCTTAAACAGTACACATTGCTACTATTACCAAACTGAAAAGATAAAAAAATTTAATCGATGATATCCAAGTTTTACACTGTAACCTCTTCTAATTCGTTTCGTGTTTTATAAGTATTATTAGCCGCACCAGTTTCCTCCTTGATGCCGTCTTGGTCATCAATAAAGGATTCCTAAAAAACATAAGCCGCGCGTCAATTTTTTCTGGCTAGTTTTTTCTCACACAGGCAATCATTCCTCTTCTTGCATCAACATTTGCTGGATGGAACAGTTGAGCGAAGCCAGAAGCAAGTTGTCACATGCGATTGATTGCACAACCATCACAGACGCGCTTGTAAAAACGAAGTTAACACTGGCTACATAAGCTTCATTCACGCTTTTAAGTAAAATTTGTAGCCAAG
This sequence comes from Ischnura elegans, assembly GCF_921293095.1. Classification (NCBI taxonomy): domain Eukaryota; kingdom Metazoa; phylum Arthropoda; class Insecta; order Odonata; family Coenagrionidae; genus Ischnura; species Ischnura elegans. Next base: position 19,421,440 of record NC_060248.1, read on the forward strand.
AAACAGTGGCGGATTAAAGGAAGGGGAACACATATCCAAAATATTTGTGCTCTGAATATACAAGGAATCTTCACGCGTATTGTGGGAAGGTTTTCGGAAGAGAAAGTAAAATAGAGGTGCTATTTCCCTCTCGTCCGGCCACACCTTTAAAATGCAGCCTATCGGGTCCGGCGCAGAAAGACTTAATCCGTAAACTTGATAAAATACAACGGAAAGCTGCACGAATCGTCAAAAACTGTTAGGAGCGTACAGAAAGCGCATACATTCTATATGATTTAGGCTGGGGGCCGCTACAGACTGAGTGGCTGCGCGCTAGGATTACATTTCTTGAGCAAATCAGAATAGATATCTTTCAGAACGACTCAGAGTCGTCTCCATTCCTATCTTACTTCTTCTAAACACATTTCGGATCACTCCTTTTCACTCTGTCCATAGATCGTATTCTCTTTCTCCGCTCTTTCTCGTGATATATGAAAAAATCAAAAAGATTCCCGTCAAGATGCATGAGATAATATAGGTCGGTAAAAGAAATCTTCGAAGGATAAGTCATCGAGAAAATCGGCGGACCGAGGGCCTCGCATTAGTAAAATAGACCAAGTGAGAGAGGATGTCCGAAGAAAGAAGCATGTTGATATGAGAAAAGTAGCTGACGGAAGAGTTACATAAAACCAATCTCAGAATTGACCATGCATACTAATAGTGACGATAACGTAAAAAATCCATTTTTAACGAGACTCAACATAAGACGAAAAGACACAAAGGAATTAATCATTTAATAGTTCCTTCACCGAAACTTCTCGAAATTAGCTGCGTGGTGAAACATTCTCGAAGAGAACAAATTTATCGAGGAAAATTTTATTTAAAATATTAACAAACCGCGCTAGAGGGAAGAAATCTTGTTATTCGGGGGATGGGGAGGAAGAGAATAGGATTTATAGGCCGGGTGAAAGGGAATAATTCGCATTTTGATTAAAAGAGGGACGTCAAAGACAGACGTGGAGACGACCGAAGTAATTCTCAAATACTGCACCTGGCCCCTGGATCGATTGTACCTCTGAGCACCCCTAAACCATTTTACTTTCTCTTCCAGTTTCAATGACAAACTTTTGCTTAAATTTTCTTGGGGAACGTGACATTTACACACTTCTATTAACATTTTGGCTGCTGAGTCTGTGTAGCATCGCAAAAATCAATTTTTTCACGGAAAATATTTATCGTTTGTGATGTTTATTAATGCTGAGGGAACATTTCAATACTTGCACTTATTAGTTAATGTAAACATACATAACTCGCATATCGAAACTTGATGTTTCATGGTGGGTAATGATCATGAATATTGAGGCGATACAATACTTAATATTTCACTGTTTTCATCCTCTGAGCAATTCTCAAATGATCCATGCGAACCTATCTTTACTGGTGGAATGCACAACATGCCTAAATCACTCATTTAGCCGAGGGCGAAGAGAATTGCTGAAGGATTGGGCGTCCATCTCAAACTTCTTCTCGACATCCCATCATGCATCGCTTCCTCCGTGGCGCCCACACCCTCGCATAGCACACCCCGAACAACTACTCACCCACCCTCCCGCGATGACTCCCTCCGCGACCATCCCAACCGGCGATTGCGGAGTGATCTCCCGCGAGAGAACGGCCTTGCTCCCCCTCATTCATCCGCACTCTTTATGGAGGAGCATCCACGGCCGTCCCACGCACCCATGCCTATCGAATTCCTCTCCATTCCCTCTCCGTCCGCTCAAGCCCTCTCGATCCATTCTCTCCGCGCTTTGAATGTCAGAATGCGAATCCATCAACGGCCTTATCGTGCCCAACCCACTTCCCCTCACTCAATGCACGGCCCGCAGCTCTCCAGTCCCTACACGGATCCCTAATATTTTTTCTAGAATTTCACGATTGAGTCGAGGATTCACTAACCCACGGACCGATTTATCGCAAATTCAAATAAGCGTTAGAGCATTGCAAGGAATGAATATTGGATTTCGTGATGCTTGTGAATTTATGCGTACGTAAGCCTGGCTGAAATTGGTGGATTCCTTTAAAAAACCAGAACCAATCGATTTGCCCCAAAAAAAATCTTACATAACTGCGAATATTTAAAGATTTCATGATATAGCATCGTCTAAGGATAGTACGATCTGTGCGGAAAATCAAAGAGCAATTGAAAATGTGTGGTAATGTTTGTCTTGCGAAACATAAAAGGTAATCTTCGAATTCTTCAACGTAAATCAGGCAGTAGATTGAAGCCAAAGAGAAAGAATATTTCCACTGCCCCCTCTAAGAGGAATTTATGAAATACACGCATACATGGAATAAAATAGTAGCCTTGACAGTAAACTAATTGCGTGCAATAAGTAGGAACAGAATGCCCTCCATATTGAGTCAAGGACTCATTACCTCACGAAACGAATTATCCCAAATTCAAATAAACGTTGGTGCTTTGACAGGAATGAATACTGGATTTTTTAATACTTGTAAATTAAAGCGTACATAAGCGTGGCTGATATTGGTAGATTACCAAAAAAATCCACAACCCATCGATTTACCCAGAAAAATTCTTAAATTATCGGAAAGATCTCTAGGGTCCGTGATAAGATAGTAAGGATAGAATTTTCTAGGCGGAAAAGCAAGGCATTAGCATGGAATGTATGATAGCACTTGCGCTGTGATCTTTAAAGGCGGTCTAAACTCAAATCCTGGATTTCCTACCTAAAACAAAACTTTTCAATGTATTTTTAGGCTGTGAAAATTAATGTGATCCAGGGTAGGAACTAGCCCCCTTTACCATTAAAGTGAACAATATACACACACAATTTTTACACAAGGGTAATATCCGCGCTGATTTATCAGGGTAGCCTTGACAACGAGGCACTGAGAGATTAATTAACTCAAAATGAATGGTTTTGAGGTGAAGCTATTAAATCTACAATGAAACATGCGTAGAACCACTTAATGAGCCACAAGCTAATTACAAGGTAATTAGTTAAAAAGGTCAATCAAACATAATCACAATCAATCACCTCCAACCCAAATTAAATGTATTTCAGTTCCCATATTAGTCTTAAATACATTTATTTATTTGATTAATTAGCCTCAAAATCTGAAATAAGAATTCTTTAGATCATAATTACTTAAAATTACAGGTGTAGCTGGTGTCACCGTACCAGTAATGGTAATACTGTAGTTTCCTCGCTTAAAATAGGGCCATAGATAGAATACCAAATTTCGTGCATGAAAAGGATGGACTTGGGTTTCACAGTGAAGCTAATAATGCATCCCAGAAAAGTTTGTGACACCGTAGCAAAATATTTATCGTGGCGACAGGCAGGCATCCTGATGACTATGCAAAAATAAACATGCTTGAGTAACGCGGAATGCATATCACGTCCACGTTTGAGGGCGGTTGGTGAAATCCATATCGAATCACATGAGGCCAAGAAAATAGAATAAAACCCAAGAGTAAAGGGCAAGTGAAAGAGGGCTAAATTACACCGATTCATGTCTCCCATAAAAGGGAAGTCAATCAGAAGGGTCCTAGGTAATTGCGAATAGCTAGTTATCAGTTAGAAGCCAAAGTAGGGGACGGACGTCAAGATGTTCGCGCTTGGTAGTGACTCTAACACAAAGATTAAATAGATAACGTTGAGCGAAAACAACTTTTTATTTTCCAAAATAATTACAAATTCAAATCACACAATATATTTCACCATTCATACGAAACTTATATGCATTACGGGAGTTAAAATCAAGTCTTTCAAAAAGAAGAAAATTCTTTTCATTCAACATTATTATTGAGTGTGTCCACCAAGCCTTACCAATATAAATAAATTCTAAGCATAGTTAAGTTTAAATTACTATCCTTTAAGTGCCATTTTAAATTAATTGAACATTTTCTTCATTGATTGAACTTCACTTCACCGCGCCACATGATATTCGATGTCAGTCATAAACTTTGATTTAATACGCTGGGTGGTATCCGTCGTACTTTTGTCACCCGTTATCACATTATCCCTCGTGTTAAATGGTACTAGATCATTGTGTTCTATTTTTAATATGCAGGATCTTTTCCCAATTCATTCTTACAGTGGTTTTACCGCTTCGCTGGTACACCCTTTTCTCAGGAAATTCTTGAATAAGGAAGTTAATTCTGGATTTTCCCCCGTACCAATTCATTAAAAGAAACATTTTTTGACAGAAATTAAGGAAAATTACCACAATAATACTCACCCATAGCCTCACTTAGACTAATAGTTGTCCGAATCGGTGAACAATACTACTTCACGATATAACTTCTGTCTTGTTTCACGCTCATTGTTTGTCTTATTTCCCAAAAAAATCTACCTCACGATTTTCAATGTGACCCATTTTAAACTCATTATCCTCCTGATAGGGCCTTTCGTGTTCTCCAGTGTCTTCCCCTTTCCCAAACTCTTCCTTTCTTTCCTTATCTTCCTCCGAACTTCTCCCTACTGTTCCGAGGTAGCCCCCCTTTTCATCCGGAGTTAACCACCTCCACGTTCAACTACCTTATCTTTTTCCCCTGCCTTAGTCTTCTAATCATAACTCACACTTCATGAGCAATAATTTAACATCTAAGCCTGTGGCACCAAAAAAGGTGTGTGATTTTTGACACCCTTCCTAAAGATATGCTCCAATGGATCCTATCTGATGATATATCTCGTTCTCCATTCCCTATAATCTACGCATTTATGCTCGCAGTACTAAGGTTTAAATCAGAAAGAAAACGCCTACTTTTAATTCCGCCTTGGTAACAGTTTTCACATCCTTTCTCTTTCATGATTCTTTTACATAAATATTTTCCACGTTGATCATATATCCTACATAAACTCATATGTTTTATTTCCATCCCTCTCCTCCGTACCTCATGAACTTTAAATTATGACTGTATTTCTCTAATACTTCTAATAAAAACCTGATATCACTCTACTTCCTTTAGATACCTACATTCCACATTATTATCTTCCCATTAAGTCATTTTTAGGAAGCACAGGTAGGCAATGCGAAATTAGTTGTAAGGTATTATATTTTCACCACTAAAATCCAATTATCACCTGTATTACGTTCACAATCCATGTGTCTCCCGTTTCATTCTCAAATTAAGTTGCCCATCGTATTTTCTCTAATATTTTCTCCATGATTTACTCAAATAGCGTTTACTCTGATTCGACCCAACCTCAATAAATTAACTTACATCCTATATACAAAATGTGAGGAATTGAGAATAATGCCGGGTTGTCGACCTGGAAAAGCCTTGGTTTTGGTCTATTTATACATCACAAAGGATCTTGTCACATTCCAGTTGAGAGGCTGGGATTTGATTCCAGCGGTGAAACTCTATCCACACCCACACGGTGATTCATTGTTGCAAGGCAGACGAGCGTTGGGAGATAAATTACACGGTAATTTGTGTTTTTCGTTATATATTGCATCTTTCAGGCCGTGCAGATCAATTCCTCCCGTTTTGCATAATTTAAATGACCTACCTTACCCAAGCATAGACGAATACCCCCTAAGAACGCCGTCGCCTTTGTCCACAACTGCTTATTCGACGAGTAAACTCGCTTATATCGCAGCAAACCTCTATATCTAGACGTGGACCCACCATTCGCATCTTTCTTCGTTTCATATTTGGCACTTCCAGCAAGCACACTGCTTTTCCGCACGACGTATTGAGTTTCCACTCTGGCTTATGTATCATACGGAGATGATGACGTTCTTTTCCATGTGGTCCGACTTTCTTGGTTCCGGGAAGGTATTCCTGTTTCCGACTCTCTTAATTTCGTGATTGCAAGTTTCTGGGTCTCCCTTTAGTGTCCCAGCAGCAATTTGAACTAGACACAATCAGATACATTCAGCAGTTCCCTGGAGAGTAGATTCCATGAGCCTCTTTGCCAGGATTAATTACTATCGCTCTCGAAAATGTAGCTAAAGGAGCTATTGGGACCAGCGATGCCTTTCCACCCAGACAAGGCAGGAACGAACGGAGAAGACTTATAAATATAAAATGACACCAGCCCAAAACGAAGCGCCGCAAGCAGCTCTTCCCGCCGCAATAAGTAGATTAACGATGAAGGTGCAGATCGATTTTTTTAATGAGACCGAGAGCGCATTTCCGCGTCACTCCACGAGGATCAGACTGAGACAAAAAAAAGGTAGACACGTAAAAAAAAACTAAAATGAACTCTATGCTCTCTAATTTTGCATCTTATTTTAATGAAAGCGGAGGGTGAGACATGGGAAAAGATCTATAAATGATGGGTGAGGTGAGGAAACTTCTAGAGGCGTTGAGGAGGACGCAGAGGGTTTGGATGGAGCAAGCAGCTACCTTGAATCCAGGAATACTCAAAAGAACTTAATGCACACAAATCAACCATAACAACGGGAAAGGAGTAAACTGATAGCTGTTGAATAGAAATGAATGTCAGGCAAGTGAAAAAGGGGAAGAGAATAGGGTTGTTGGCATTAAAGGGAAAGTCATATAGTGTGTTAAATTGGGAAGCAATACATTGAGAAGGATGGAAAGGATGGTTCGATTCGCAAAATTAACCATCTAAACGAAATTCTACTCTATGGATTACTTTAATCATAATACGATCTTTTAGGATATTTATTATACGATAGTAAAAATATATTGACGAAAATAAAATGTCTCACGGACATCACAATACATTGAATCCAGGAATACTCAAAAGAACATAATGCACGCAAATCAACCATAACAACGGTGGCATATCGAAGAAAAAACGTCGAGAGGATTATTTTTTTAATTCCCTCAACCATTACAATATATTCATGTATACTTCTATCCAAGGGAGACTTAAGTTCAAAATTCTTGTCGAATCTAGCTGGAAGACAAGCGTTCTGTTTCACACTTAAGCTCAATAGACCATATAACGGAGGCTTACGCATAATTACTGAAATATACCTGAGGCACAAAAAAGAAGATAAAATGACAAGGCTAGAGAATTAAGAAACGCACATCATCATCATAGGTCAACAATCCTAAGATTGGTTTGATGCAGCTCTCCATTTCTCTCTCCTATCCACTATCCTTTTCATAGCTACATATTTATTCTCTTTTACATCCTTCATAACCTGTCCTATGTAACTCATTCGAGGCCATCCCTTGCCCTTTTTCCCTTCCACCTGTCCTTCTACGATTGTCTTCAACAGGCCATCGTGCCTCAAAATGTGGCGAACTAAGTTGTCTCGCCTTCTGCTTAAGATTTTAGGAGGCTTTTCTTTTCCCCAATCTTCTTAGCAATTCCTCGTTACTTACATGGTCGATCCATTTTATCTTCAACATTCTTCGGTAGCACCGCATTTCGAATGCTTTCGCTCTTGACTTCTCTGCTGCTGCCAACGTCCAAGCCTCCCTTCCATAGAGATACATAGTCCATCTGATGAATTGTTTCCTTACTTCTATGCTTGTGTTCTCACCTTAAAAAAAGATTCTTCTAATTGAAGAAAGCCCACTTCGCTTGCGCTATTCTACTAACGAAACGCACATCAATATATTACCTTGTAGAATGCACTCATTTTAGACAACGGACTGAAAGAACAAATAATATTTTAATACCTTCCCTTTTTTGCGAGATATAATAAGACGTGGTGGTACTGTTATAATGACGGTACTGCCAAAAAATGTGTGCTTATAAATATTTAATATTTCAAGGTGGATGGTTGGGAAGAGGTTATAGCCATAGTTACTTTTACAGCCACTAAGAAAATTGTGCGACGACGAAAAGGCTTCGAGTGGAGATTTAAAATCGTTCTTTAGGGTATATTAGGAGAGCAAATACAAGAAAAACGCTATGAATTTAAATATTGCTACAAACTTGGATATTCTAAAATAAAATAACGTTGTTTGTACTAGAGAACAAGAAACAAAAAAGAAACGGAGAAGAAAGATCCTGTCAGAGAGCGAAAATGGAGGATATTTGTGGTGTGGAAGTATAGCAGGGACTAGTAGACATGTGCACTGAAGTGATTGAATCGCCTGCTCTTGGACATGGAAGTCTTTACTTGATAGACATCATAATAATTATTCAAATTGGCAATAGAGGGTTTCAAATGCCGAAAAAGTGAGCAACTTCGGGCACTGAAAAAATCATTAAAACGTGGGAAGTACAACAATTTTCCTGTGACCAATCAGCCAATAAATTTCAGACCTTTTCGAAGGAAATTGTAGTAAGCGAGGAGAAATAAATGATTACCCCGTATTAGAGTGGAGTTTGTTAGAGAATGCTAATAAAAGTAAAACTCCACGAGGAGCTCACCGTTAATTGAATCCATGGATACATCAACGTCTACAAACTACCCCATAAGCCGCCTCAATAGGCGTGTGGCGGGAGGTGCTAGGTAACAAGCCGTTAGCAAATAAAAAGGAAATACTCCAACGAAATTACGCCTAGGATTTAATGCTGTCCTTTATTTTTCGGAGGAAAATAACTTCCAATATCTATCTGTTCGGTCAAATATCTCTTTTAATTTATCGTTTCTGTCAGACCTGGAAATAAAGTGGGGTTCTAATACGATGTTCTCCGTGTCGCTCTTAAAGATATCTATTCTCATTTCATTACCACTATACATTTCATTATATTCATTACCACTGCACTGAACCTAAACAATTTACCCCTCTCCAAACCGACCCTTTCCCCAGGCCCAGGAACCTTACCTGCCTCTCCTAGCGTGGGCTCAGTCACGCATCCCAACCATTCCCTCACCAACCCTCCCACTCCTCCCCAAATTTCGCCCCCTGTATAACCCTTCTCCCTCCGCCCCCTGCCAGAATTGGGTATATATTGGATTGTCGATATTATACAGAGTGTACTTGATAATGACGCCTCAGCGTCGAAACGCGTCGTACCAATAAATTTTCCTGTGAAAAGTTACCAAGGTTGTATATTTTCATTTCATATCTATTCTCAATTGCTCAACCAATCTAATCCTAGCGCGCATCCACTCAGTCTCTAGCGGCTCCCAGCCTAAATCATTTAGAATCTGTGAAACGCTTTCTGTACGCCAGTAGCAGTTTTTGACGATTCGCGCAGCTTTCGTTCGTATTTTATCAAGTTCACGGATTAAGTCTTTCTGCGCCGGATCCCATATGCTCGCTGCATATTCAAGGTGTAGTCGGACGAGTGCGAACTAGCACCTCTGTTTTACTTTTTCATAACAAAATCTTCCCACCACAGCCTAGACGAATCCAAGCATCAAAGGATATATAAAGGGTCGGATAATAAACAATAACCTATAAGACGTTTGAATGCTGCAAAATATCATTATAGTAAATGGAAGAAAATTCATCTACGTCTAGCATGCTAGGTAATGAAAAATTAGCACCTAATTATATACTTTATAATTTTCCATTGTCAAAACTCAGCGTTGTGTGAATGGTACAGAGAGCTCACGAGGCGAGTCAGTTGGAAGCTCAGAGTCGGAAGAAGTAAGGGAGGGGGAGAGAGAGAGAGTGGGTAGGGGAGGAAGACGCATGGAAGAGAAAGGAAAAACAAAAGAAGCACGCTGACGCAGCGGCGCAGTTGGCGAATATTTTTTTTCTTCGCCATGAGAAAGAAACCAAAGAGTCTTGGGAGAGTGTGGCGTGGAAATCCGGCGCCTCCCGGCGGATAACTCGAGAAAGGCCGGAGATGAACGGGATGAATCCGGGAGAGGAAGAGCAACGCGGGGACAGGACGGAAAAGTAAGGCGCCGACCATTAGGAAATGCGGTGGGAAGAAAAAAGACAATATACATACTCCCTCAAAGACACAAAAACTTAGCCATTAAAGTCCCCCAACTCCTTCTTCCCAACAACTTCTTCTCGTCTTCGAAAGCGTATTTGGAGTTAAAATTCCTGTTTCAAACACCATCTCTTTCTTGCACCTCCTTTTCAGGAAAAACACTAACGTTACAAAAAAACATTAACAATGAGTCGGAAAAGGAAGAATAAACGAAAACATGCTATCTAATTCTACCTTAATTGGCGAAGAGATTTCTGCATTTCTTTCCAGCTCATGAAGCAAGAAAAAAAGTCGTGATAAGAGTAATTGAGACTTCTATTTTAAGAAGACATTAGTATTAGCATCAAATTTTCATGGTAACTTCAATAGACCATTAGGTGGATAAGACCACGCGATTTCGGCTTAAAATAATTTATAAAATAATAGAGAAGTGCTTTCCCGGCGAATAGACTTCGTAAAATGTTCTCGGGATCGCCACCGGGTCAGAAACTGCATAACAGGTACCGAGAGGTAGTTATGCAGGCATAACTACCAACTTTTTGATGTCCGACTCGGCCATCGTTCTTAGGGCTGTGAGAGCCACTCTCACATCACTCATAGCCCTGAGGACGATGGCCGAGTCGGACATCGAAACGTCGGCAGTTATGGAGTTCCTGGCCCAGTGGCGATCCCGAGAACATTTTACGAAGTAAAATAATAGAGGTTATTCTTTCTATACTATTGCGTACACATAAGTCTCTTGTCAAAAATTCCAAATATGCATTGTCAGAAGGATTTTTTAAAAAATAAGAAGAAAAATGAAAAAAAAACTAGAGATATTGAGATATTATCGTTGAATTTTTTGTGGAGTTTTTAGACATTTTCTTAATTTTCAGATAACTCCAATGCATCAACACTACTCCAGCATTTAGCAACGATTGCTAACTGATAAGGATCCTTGCACAGGAATTGCTGAGCTCTATACTCTCCAACACCAATTATTTTCATTTTAGCGACGATTATTCTGCTGGTTTACACGGACAAAAACACACCATCTTCACCATTTACACCCTCCAATTCCTCTTTCCACACTGAATGTGGAAATCGGCTCGAAATAAGGCTCATTGTTCTTCCTTCTCCGCTCGTATTCTGCCCTCTCCCTTCATCTTCCACGCTTTCCCCACATCCTCCCCTTTATACTGGGTTTCGTCATCCCCTCCCCCCTCACTGCATTCACACCCTCTTCATCTCCTTTTGCAGTTTCTCCTCAACCCCACAATCTCCCGTCACAACAACGGAGAAAAAATCATCAAGATGAGGTGCATCACTGATCAATTAAATCACTCAGTGCCGAATTAATGCATTAGTCGATTGTGCACTTATTTGGTTCAGACAGAGCTTTTAAGCTTTTTGCGAATATTTAAATTACGAAAATGGCAGAGCTTTATTTAAAAAAACCTTTTAGCGCTCATGCAAAAGTTAGGAAATACTCCTCCTGGATATTTTATATCCAGTTATAAGAGTCGGTTCTTCAATATGAATATGAACTCTCTTTCTCAATGCATGAAGGCGTTCTTGAACAATTAAAGTTCAAAGTGGAGCGACTTTTTTTCCGAAAATCGTACCTTTTTCCATACACGACCGAATCCAAAATTGTGAAAATAAGGTTAATTTTTATGATATTTCCTTTCATTTCATGATTATTTCATTGCAATCTCGTCCGGCCACACCTTGAATATACAGCGAGTATATGGGATCCGACGCTGAAAGATTTTATCCGAGAACTTTATAAAATACGAACGAAAGCGGCATGATTCGTCAAAAAATGCGACGGGAGAACAGAAAGCGTAGTATAGAAGTTAAACGAATTAGGCTGGCAGCCGCTGGGGACTCGGAGGCAGCGCGCTACGCTTAGATTGCTTGAGCAATTGCGAATAGATATCTTTCAGAGGGACATGGAGAAAAATTACGTTAGAACCTCACAATATTTCCAGGTCCGAAAGATGCAATAAATAAAGCGAGAAATTTTTCCCAACGAATAGGTATGGTAATTCGTTTCTACCCCGAAAAATAAATGATTTTAACAAACGTAAGGCGTAACTTGGCTGGACCATTCTATTTTTTTGTAAGGGGCTAGGATCAAAAACCCACACGCCTATTCTACATCTACATCTACATAATACCCCGCGAGCTGCCTAAAAGGCGTGTGGCAGGGGGTGTTAGGACACCAGCCGTTTACAACCATAAAAAAAGAAGAGCTCTAACGAGGTTGGGACTAGCGTTTATTAAGTCCTTTATGGTTCGGGGTAAAAACGAATTCCCATATCTATCCGTTCGGCAAAACATCTCCCTTAATTTATCGCTTCTATCGGACCTGGAGATATAGTGTGGTTCTAATAATATGTTCTCTGTGTCTCTCTTAAAGATATCCATTCTCAATTGTTCAAGCAATCTAAGCCTAGCGCGCAGCCTCCGAGTCTCCAATGGCTCCCAGCCTAATTCGCTTAACATCTGGGTAACACTGTCTGTACGCCCGTAGCAGTTTTTGACGAAACGCGCAGCCTGGAGGCGGCTTACGGAGTAATTTGTAAATGCAAATGTAGATGCGTCTATTGATTAGCTATCGAGATACAACTATTCAAACTAAAGAATCTAGGCTTTTTGCTAGGACAGCAAGAGAAAAAGAAAACCGAAAACTCTGCGGGAAAAGACGATCATCGTCTCCACCATAAGCTTCGGTTTTCCGGTCGTCCTCACTCCCATTATTTCCAATCCCTCGTGGCTTCCGAGAAATCGCAGCTCCCTCGCGAGGAGCAAACTCTCTCTCTCTCTCTTTCTATGACAGAGTGTTGGTGAATGAAAGAGACGTAATCATCGCCAGCGCCAACAACAAATGCAATCGCGGGAGCCGCGCCGTGGGAACACTCCACGTCGCTTGAAGTTTGTGTGTGGACAAACCGCTTTCCTCCGACTCGGCAGAACGCCTTAAGCCCGCCGTCGCAAAGGCGCTCAACAGCGGCGGGAAGGCGATGGGGAGGGATGAGAAAAAACACGGCGATTTGCGGTGGATCCCATCCTGCCCCCTAATCCTCCTCCTGCTGCTTCGCCGTCATACTCATCTCAGTCCACGATGTGACGCCAGCGAAACCGTCGTAATCTGTCCCGAGATATTTCGAACGAACGAAAATGTATTTTCTCCAGTCCACCGACAGCCAAGCTCCTGAGAAAAACTCTCATTTTCTCCCACGCGCAAAAATTCTCAGTGACGGAACAAGCGTGAAATGAGATGCTGAGGAATTTTGTCACTAGCGAAATATATAGGATACTCACTGAAATACTCTAGGGAGATGTGCATCAAAATAAGAATTATATCTAATAAAAATCATAATCTAAAAACTTGACAAACCTACTACAAAATAGCCAGGTTTTTAAATGCATTCTATCAGTCATTCAAGGAAAACTCGGAGTGCAATAGTATAAAACACGGATAATAGAGTGGCTTTGCCCAGGGTTTGGAGAATAGAATTTTAAAAAACAAGATTTTCCTATTTTGAGAAACCTGAACCTTAAAATTTGTAAAAATTCATATGTCTGCGTGCACAGGTGTGTACATATATGTACCCATGGGAGGACAAGCGTCTTTTTCCAAGCTTTAAATTTTATATCTGAACCGTTGACGGCTGAACCGTAAATTTAACATGGAAATTGTGATAGATTTTCATAAAATAGTTGATGACAGGAAACTGGATTATAACTAACATGGCTCAAACTATCACGAGTCAGCCTGGGCTAATGAGTCCTAGGACCACTTGTCGCATTATTGATTTACTTATTTCCAACTTCCCCGTAAACAGCACGTAAAAGTCTTTACAACGGAGGATTAACAAAGTCCAACACAAACACCCATGCCCTGGATAGGGGCCACCTCCCAGGCGGGATTCGAACCCACGACCTAAGGTTTGGCAGGCCCCGACTTTACCCCACCGCTACCGAGGCCGGCAAAACAATTCAGCAAAAATATAAAATATACTCGGACATATTTTCCATAACATAAGGTACTTTTCCTTCACACAAAACGGAAAGATGGACTGATAAGGACATTTGTCGAAGGGCAAGTGGGCGGGAAGAAAGGCAACAGACGGCCCCGAATGAGTTAGACAACTCATTAAAGATGTCAAAGAGAAGAAATATACAAATATGAAAAGGTTAGCAGACATGAGAGCATATTGGAGAGCTGCGCCACAGTAATCTTAGCCTTTTTGACTAATGACGATGATGATGATAACTAAATGAATTAATATTAGGTTGGCGCTCAGCTTCAGTCACATTAATAGCATTCCTCTAAGATATTCGATCCCTATAATCAGCGTCCCGCATCCCGCAAATCCGCGTCAGCCAACACGGACTCGAATCCCGTCCGCAGCCGGCGGTATCTGCAATCGTCAGAAAACAAGATTCGACGGCTATTGAGAAGCGGCCGTCAAATTGAGATACGATTGACCATGCGATTACCTTCACTTGGTTTGCAGGCGCTGAAAGCCATACAACTTTTTGATGCAGTCGTCCAGTGAGGTCTTCTGCGTTAAGTAATTTATGTGTTATATAATTTCTTCAACAGAAAAAGTAAAAAATCTTCCTCTAATATACAGTACGTAAATAAATAATAAATGAGCATAAATTCCTTTATACAATAGTTCTATGCGTAATTCGTATGGAAAAATATAATGCTAAAAATACATTACAAAGTCAAATAAAATTTTTTTTAAATGATATAATATAAATAGTCTCCCAAATATGTGACATATGTGCACTTATAACTTAATACATCACCCGCTCATTTACAGAGAATATATCGCCATAATATCCCACGCAAATCGCACATATGAGGCTTCAGCGTGGGTAAGCAAATTTTAGACGTAAACCAGCGTTAGATGAGCGCAGAGGACACAGATCATGATGGAAAAACCAAGCAGTGCTGACGTACCTAGCCTCCCAGCTCCGATATGAGTGGACAGAGCAAGGGGCGAAGAAGTAAGATACTGCGAGCAGCATCACCCCTTCACGCCGCGGCGAGTACTGTCCCCTGCACGCTGGCTATCTCCCACGACAGAGAAGCAGTCACTGCACAGGGAAAAAGGCAGTGATAGCTTCCCATCACCCGAGTCGCAAACGAGGCCATCCTCGTAGCAGCCAAGCGGCCTCGAGGATATATTCTGCCTCGGTTTGTCGCGCATAAAAGAAGGTTTACGCGATTGCCCGTCTAGTGGATGAGAGTGGGTGATGGTGGCGGGGATAGAGCTTCCTCAGACGATGGAATGGGAACGAGGGGAAATAACCACTGTGTGAGGGTGGCATTGCACAGATTACGACCCTCTTAGGAGGAGAGGGAAGAATACTAAGGCTGACTCCAGGGGGTGGGGGAGAAGCGTTTCCTCATATCCGGATTAACTCAAGTATATGGGATCCAGCGGGGAGACAGCCTCTAAAAGGGGATGAAACTCAGATTTGCGAAAAAGTAAGGCCCAATCACACTGGGTACACCGCGCCCTCCATAGGTGGCGTTTGAGACCATAGTAAAACCCTGCGATACAAAGCGTGTTTAAAAGCCGTTATTACGTCACAAAAATAGCGAAATGGAGAATTCAAAAGCTTTAAACTTTAGCATGGACTCAACCCATTTCCACATAATTGGATTAAAAACGGATTAAATTCTGCTTTAGTTGAACATTTTAACCCACAGTTTTACAAACCTGCAAGGTAGTTGACTTAAATATCGATCAATTACCAAAATTATGATTGATTTCCAAGGGATATTACCGTTTCCCTCACTCTAGGAATGCTTCATGCCTTTCTATGATTTCACCGAAGAAAAGTTACACCCAGTACATAATGAAAAAACATAATAGTAATCAGGAGGAAGAGAAAAATATAAAAAATCCAGATAATTTGTAAAAGCATATCATTATAACAAATTTAATTTATTGACGTTAAGTGCTCACTGAGGTAATAATTAAATATTTTTTCTTTGAAAATGGTCAGAGAAGAGTATTTTTTTTTCATACATTACCAATGGAAATTCCAAAAGTTACAGTCATAGATAAGAAAATATTAATAACTTTAACCACGTGATGCCGCATATCATACGACGGACTGAGCGAGAACTCCAGAACGAATAGGGTGGTTTCCTATTATTTTTTATTGCCTAAATCGAAAGATTATTACTCCTGGAGTACGTATTTCACGCTTTTACATTTTTAAATGACGATATCTATTTTTCGCGATTTAATGAAAAGTGGAAATTTTCAAGCGCGCGTAAACGCGACGGCTAAGTATGAATGCTGGGAAAACCCCGTGTGACGTCGTTCTGGTTCTCGCTGCCGCAAGTGAGGTGACCTTGGGGCGAGGCTTTGAGCGCTGATACGACGCAGGATGCTAGAAGGTAGCAGAGTACCCTGCTAGCTGGTAGCGCTTGGCTTAAATAAGGATTATTAATACATATATGGGAATAAAAAACTTTGAAATGGTAGAAAGAAGACTAAAGAATGTTTATAATGCAACATAAGTTCATTAAACTATTAATTTGGTTTATAAATCAGCGAGTTTAGTTAATTTATTATCATTTTTAAGAATTATAACATTATAACAAAATTCACTAACTCTTGGTTAACTATGTGGTATTCCATTATTTCCTGGATATAGACAGTTACTTATACCACTTATTTTATAAGAGCGCGACCCGGGTTTCAATGAGTAATCATCATCATCAGGCGCTAATTATAATTTGTAATTATAATTAGCGCCTGATGATGATGATTACTCATTGAAACCCGGGTCGCGCTCTTATAAAATAAGTGGTATAAGTAACTGTCTATATCCAGGAAATTATAACATTATTGTTAAAAATATTTTTCACAGCCACGGGCGACGCTGAATGAATGTCTTTTACTAAGTCCTATTAAAGAGAAGTCCTGTCCTCTTGCGGATACTATAACAACAAGAGCTTTCAAAAAGGGCAAGAATAGGAACATTTGTGAAAAATAAGAGTAAATCAAAGGAGGAAAATATAAAAAAATAGTAATCTGAAAACAAAAAATTTTAATTTCGTGGCGAGTATAGAGTCTATGTCGCCGACTCATGGCCCAATAAAGTGGCATTCTGTCCCAGTTAAGTGGAGAATACTCTGGGATATTCCTCTATTGGGTTCTGTTCTTCAAGATCTGCCCCAATTAAGCGGCTGCCCCAAGTAAACGGTGGACCTATTAAACGGAATCTACTGTACCTTATCAAACGAAGGAAACTTTCCGAACTTAGGCATTTTTAATAGGTGATTATTAAGACATGTTTCCCTGAGCTCTGTGCCTCATGCATGCATTGGTAATCTCAGGCGATGTAAAACTCCTATCTACTCGTATAGAAACTAGATCCCTGTGACGTCACGTGGAGTGGCATCGCGCCAATCTGGCCTTTTTTCAAATGAGGATAAAATTGACCATTGCCATTCGTCTAAACTGGGATTTCTAAGACCAAATAATTTGCATATTATGAGTACACTAATGGTGGGTAACGAATCGCAATCAATGCCTTTCGTTTTCTTTTACGAAGGAAACTACCGTATTGCGCGTACTCCGACCCGACCAAACGGATGTCTCCAAAGCGATCACAGACGTTGGGGAGGAGGAGATATTCCGCGTCTAACTCATTGCGCAAACAAAACGGCCTTAATTTCGTGGTTTCTGTTTACCTTTGGCTCACTAACGTTTTCCGTTCGGGTGGTTGAGTGTTTGGGGTGTGATTTTGAGGAGGAGGGAATTCCAATACTCGGCGAGTCATCCCGAAATCACAAAAGCAAATAGGGGCGAGAGCGATCTGCGTCTCCGCGAATGAGATTCGATCGAGAAGAGGGAGGGAGGTGCGGGGGCAGGAGGTGGGGGGTGGGGAGGAGAGATATCGGAGAGAGCAACCAACCGTAAACAACCCAAGACAAGAATGGATTCCGAAGATTCGGACGCGATTGGTGCGTGGAACTCATACGCAGTGTATTAGGGGTGAGTGTTAGCCTCGTGGGTGGAACTCGAACGGAAAACCCCGGGTTCAAATCTAGGGTGAACCCCGTGACCACCCCTAGTAGCCCAGGGAGAGAATCTGCGTTCCCCACACTGAATATGTGAAATTCTCACGCCTGACGAAGGTTTCCACGGTGTTGAGATTCGAATTTCTCCATCTTCCCATTACCACACGTTTCACTCCCGTGATACAGTTGTCGTCACCCAGAAATCGACGCGGTAGTAACCGGAAGATGGAGAAATCGGAATCGCAGCTTAATATTTCATCGACTTTCAAATCTACGCATCGTTTTAAAAATCGTGATTCATACGTTTCCGTATAAGTATTACGTTACCGAGCCGTTGTTTGCATCTTCCAATAGTCTCATATTTGATTCAGTCATTGATCACATCTATGATTAATTATTCTTTTAAAGCAATTATCACCAATTAATTTGAAACCGAATAATACTGCATTGATTCATCAATCGTTTTTTGTGACAATATTCCTCAACAATCTCAGATTATTTTCCATGTCCTCATTGCTAAATCGTTACTATTTATTAATTAAATTCAAACTTAATGTGGTTTTAACGGAGAAAAGGAGAGGCTTAAGGATGAAGGTGGATTAGTAAGTGGGTAAAAGGGTGGGGGATGAGTTTCACAAGGATGCTGTGATAAGTGCGCAATTTCAATAATTTTGGTGAGTTTGGAGAAAATGAGATTTTATACTGATTTCATTAATGTGTAGACAGTTTTAATATGTTAAGCAACGAGAAAGACAATCTGGACAAATAATAAGTCCTACTAATAATTAATAATAAGTAACCACCCAACTTGTGCGAATGCATGAACGTAAAATAGAACCTGTTCTAATTTGTTTCATACATTCGTACATGTCCACCAAAATCACTCACGCAAACGTACATTAACTCGTACGTGTTAAAGCACCGTGTAACCAGGCCTTTAGGCAATTTTAAATTAATTAAATGTACACAAATGCACACGGTGGCGAGGGAAGTGTGGGCGTGCGGCATTCAAACTGCCTCAAAACGAGTTCCTTTGCTAGTTGGGAAAAAATTTGACGGATTAAAGCAAATAAAGTTATTTCCAACGCACAGAAACGAAATCATTCATAATGTCATGATCTCAATTTAAGAATCTCGAGCCGCTATACTATTCCGCATAACCCAAGTTATGTAGATAAAATTCTACCTGTGCAGAGGTTCATTGTAGTGAACGAGGCATACGCAATGCGCAACCATCGAATTGTCACGTCATAGAGAAGCCACTCGTCAGTTCGCGAATCATAACAGTTGTAATTGGATGCCATGCCTAAGATACCAGAATCAATATCATCCGTACAACTGAAGCAGTGTGATGAGATAATTTCAATCGAGTGTAAATCATTCGAGTGTAGTTCATTGGCCTCCGAACTGCGATATCCAGACTTGAGAGGCAAGCCACCAATGCCAAAGCAACGTAGACCACTAGATACGACATCACGTTAGGTATGTAACTCGAGATCTGATTTAAATATGCAATGGAGGCAATACCAACTGCCCTATGCATAAATATATACTTACTAATTTTGCATTGAAAGATATCTTTGTTCGGTTAGCTACAAGAGGAAGAGTAATAATGATTGAGTTCATAACAGGATCGAAGGTCACCTTTTCAAGGGATGGATGAAAATTAAAAAAAAAAGGAGCTGGCAAATTAAAGTTGCAGGTCTACAAAAATGGCAACGAAAAACTTGTAAATGACCACACCACCATGAACAACACAGGATAAGTCTTCCAGTGACAGCACAACTTATGGTTGCAACTGCTAGGTTTTGCTCGCGGTCGCCTCGAAAAAAATGACGTTGGATAGAAAGGAGAGAAATGAGTCGTACCCAGAAATGAGGAGAGAATGAGAACGGGAAAATATTGTTGGAAAGGTCAAGACAAGCTTAGTTGACAATTGTTAGATGAAAGTCAAAATAGGCGGGGACATGATTTCCCCTGCTGAAACGTGTGAATTAAAATCTGCACACCGAATTGAAATTTGCTGAAAAAAAATCGCATAAAGATGAATATGAGGGAAAGAGAACGCAAAACTGATTCGGGGTTGGCTGGCTGGCATTGCAGGACGGGGGCAAGGGAAGATTAATTCACGCAGGTTGATTTATTGTGGCCCTCTTAATGGGGAAGAAGCGAGCGAGGCGATGCCATCCCATATTTTCAAGAGAAGGCATGGCGAAAACCGAGGCTTAAAGGAGAGCGGAGAGAGAATTTAAATTGATTGAACGAAGCCTAATGTGAGCGAATGGGGGGAAGTAAATAATATAATCAGAAAGGTAGAATAAAAAAGCCATAAATCACGCCCATGTGGTAGTTAACAGGGGGTGGGTGGGGAGGGAGGGAGCAAGAGGGGGAGGAAACGGAAGTGGTTAATCGACGAATGAGAAATGAAATCCAGGTGTGATGACTATGGATCGTCGACGTCAAATAGGGATTCAAATATAAGACTTGCTGCAGTAAAGTTTTCTCGGGTTTCGCACCGGGTCAGGTCCTCCATGTCTCCTTCCAACGTTTCGATGAACAACTCGCCCATCTTCATCAGGGATTCAGGAATCCAATGCCATTTCCTCCAAGCCTCGGGGTATACGATATATACAGAAATCCGTGGGTGAGAGTTAGTGAGTACGTGCGGGTAGCTCATCGAAACGTTAGAAGGACATATGGAGGACCTGACCCGGTGCGAAACCCGAGAAAACTTTACTGCAACTTTTCGCGGGGAAAAAAAAACAAAAATTATATCATAAGACTTGGTGCTTTCGTGGCGCACGATGTGGATGAATTCTTCACAGGATTCCCAGCAGGTGAGATGTTCAGTCAGAGCTGACGTTTCCATGGCTAACGCTGTCATCGTCCTCAGGGCGTTGAGTGCTGGCTCAAAATTTTGTCTAGGTTTACATATCTTCAGGCCGTGCAAAGGGTCGTTTCTGACTGGCCGTCGTCGAACTTGTCATTGTTTCTGGTTTCCATGAATGGCTGATCGAGTATCCCGTATCGCGGGTGAAGTTTTTGTCTGATTATATAGTACGCACAAATAGCTGGGAAATTTTCGTATATATCCCGTACTTAAATACCAAAATATTTTAATTACAGGCAAATAATAGCAGCACAAAGCAAAGAGGTAGTATTTATGACAATTTTATCGTATTCCTCACACAAATAAAAATCCTTCTCGCAGTACTCAAACGGGAGATTTCCTGTGCTAGAAATATCCCATTCAAATGCACGACATGACTTATAAACATTCGATCATTTCTTACCATATTGGTTGAGATTGTTCCTCCGCGTGCCATTCAATTCCCGCGGTTCTTTACTGCAAGTACGCAACTCTCGAGGACTCGGGCAGGTTCCAAAATTTGTCGAAACCACTCCACTCCAAATACTATGGATTCTTTATCTCCTCGGACTCTCCGAACGACACTAGGTACAAAAGAGGCATATTTATTGAAGCATAGTTTGTATTCACCACGGATTTTTGTTGCACACAAAATTATTCATAATAAGTTTGTCATAAATAACACACAGCAAGATTCTATGGTAGTTGGTGTGGTACACCGGGTTCAATAGCTCTTAGTATCGAACGTTTCGACTACATTGCCGAGATATTATCAGATTTGAATTCGGAACTGAGAATTTAGGTGGTCCGGTGAACCATTAGTCCAAGAAGGACCTCAAGCTGGCTCCGTTGTTTCGGATGTTGATAGGGCCGGGCTAACACTCAGAGATAAAAGAAAAACATTCTCTCAGTGAATCAACCCAACTGTTGGAATGGTTCGATGAATGGATGAATGAGGAATGAAATCCACAATGAACTTTAAAAATACCTCTTAGGGAAATAAAAATAATTTCACACACTGCTAAATTTTCTTCACACTTAAATTTAATCAACACGATAGATGGGGTCAATGAAAGGGCTATCCTATTCGAAGAGTATAAGGTAGTGAGCAGATATGCATGAAAATAGACGTATATAGAGAATACCTATTCGAAATTACTACACCTGAAATTACTAACCTTGTATGCATTGAAATTCGAATGATTTACTTCAATGCACAAGCTGTGTTTCTTCTACGATCAACTGTTTATTGAATATGTAATGGAATATTTAATCGCTGGAATATTTAACTTTCAAACGACTGAACAAACGCGTAAGACAAATATCAACCGATTTGAAATGCAACGAGATGGAACCCTCTAACGATCTCTCAGCCGATTATCGGCTGCGGGTACATTTACATTTCAAAGATTTGAATGGTACAGTTCTGAAAGTCACGCAAAAATTGAATGAGTTTTGAACAGAAATCTCCCCCTCGGATATGAATGAGCAATTGGACTGAATGAAATAAAAAATGATAAGTAAAATATAAAATACAATTAGCAAAAGCAATACGTATCAGTTACCGATCATTGAATTTCTCTGCAGTAAAATCATCACTCAAAACGTTCGGCGCTAAAAAATTGAGATAATTTCTTTCGAACTATGATAAGCTTAATGACCCTATGAAAAAATGGTAGGAATGTAATCTACCACAAATGGAATGGAATCTACTACAAAGAGAAAAGGATAAAATGACTTTGTGTACCTTGGGCATTCTTTGTTACACGGAGACATTAATTTTACTGGAATAAAATAATTTTATTCCATTATGTTAACGATTGACACATTTGAAAGAAGATCTTACCTAATAAACGGTAATATTTTATGGCCCAAATTCCCTACTGAACGAAATATTTGTTTGGCAATAATCAAAGGCTCTTGACTTAAAGACTAGAACGGGGGTTCTGGATTTTTGATACTCATTTCCATACAGCAGAATACATACTTTTAAAACGGACGATACGTATTTTCACGGAGGAAAAAGATAAAAGGCTAAAAGTAACACGGCATTAGTTGAAATACCATATTTCAGGGCTATACCCAATTAAAAAATAGAAATTTTGTAATAGGTAGGAAATATAAATGTGATGTGAAATGTGTCTCTGGGTTACAGTTCACTGCGGAATAGCTGCTATAACTTCCGAAAGAGTATATTCACTGGAGGAATCATTAACGTAGGAATAAGAACGCACGAGAAATACTACGCACGTGCGTGGTAGAACTAAATCTGCCTGGCTCGAACTAAAATCGCCTACTCTGACATGGATTTCAAATACGATCGCCATAATAGGTCAGCCAGACTCATGACCCTTTTCTATTATTTTATCATGATTTTTCCACAAATTTTGAAATTACCACGGCAAACATGTCAAATTTGTGGTATTATTTTACTAGACATCAGTTCATTAGATGAGTAAAGGCATACCTTTAAATGTTGAATTGCTTAATGTGGATTTTATCAATAAATAAATACCCGGAAGTCAATGTAACTCGCAAATTATATCTCTACAACCAGTCCTCACAGTTGATATTTATTAAGGTACGATTCAACGAACAATTAGTACTTCTTTTTTGATGCCCGAAGACATGTATATTTTCCTTCCAGAGAAATTATATCATTCTGGAAAGGTCGATTACCCTCACAAATTGCGGTTAAATAGTCAGCATTTCAACATTATTACGACTAGTTACAACGCGAAGAAGGGCTCCAGATTTTTTTCATGTAGTTGACCACTGACTGTTCACGATAATCACATCCATACTGTACTGATATATCATTAGCATTTAATTTCAGCCCACGGAAGAACTGCTTCATGTAGCAAGCAATACATTCATTCCGCATTGCTCAAGAGTTAGCTAAAATATGTTAAAATGACTTCTGTCCGAAAGTATTCTCTTTAGCTTTCACTTGCAAATTGGCAAAACAAAAAATTATCTCATTAAAAGGTCAAATAAATATTTTCCACATTCGGTGGCGGCGAGTCGCCCGCCAAACCGAAGGTCAAGAGTTCGAATATGCCCATATCCAGTGGATAGGTGTTTATAATTGTCGATCTTTATTGATAGTTAAAATTCCCTGATGTAAATGCGTCAAATGTGTTTTTGGGAAGCTGAATATAAATAAATAAAGATAAATATGATAATAAATTCCGAATAAAATATTATCTTTTCACCCGTGGAGATCCCGAGATTTTTTACTAGAATTTATGGAAAAATACGCCTGGCTGAAAACAAAGGTTTCCAGGAATCGCATGTTAGTCTGAGAAGGAACTCCTCCGCCCACCCCGCATACGAAATGGGGTCTCACAAACACTAAACGCCACGCGAATCAGCGGAATGGACTAACTGCATAAGACCACGATGTCTTTTCGAATTTTAACATAGTCCAAGATTCAACATCTTAAAAATACTTCTCACTTTAATATTCTGCTCGACAGAATGACGTCAGAGATTGTGGAGGCATGCTGCATATGCATGCGATTTCCTTCACCCCCGATAATCACAGCGCAAACTCGCGGTAACTGCCGAGTTCAACGAGAATGTGAGAGCCCAACTCACTCAACCGCCCAACTCACCGAAATCATGCAGTTCGCGAATCCCAAGTAGGTACCTCCGCCAACCCAAAAGAGGCGACTATTGGGCATTAGCGGAGCCATTGTTAGCGGCGCCGAACGATTACCATCTGGCTGTCGGACGAAGGGAACATTTAATTCGCATCCCTGGGATGACTGCGGAATGAGGAGATTTTGGAATGCCTTCTCCGAATGGGTGAGAAGAACAGGGAACCCTGAGCCGAGAGTGCGCTCGTAAAAAGAAACCTATTCCTTCGACTCATTGTGAAGGAGAGAAAGGAAGGTGGGTTGCCCTTTTTTCGGATTCGAACCACGTCGTGGACGACTGTTCGGCCAATGGGAGTCCAGCGGGAGGCAGAGTGACGGCGAGGAGGGATGTGCACGCCAAGTGGTTGAAAGTCGAGATGGAGAAAGGAGAACCACTTCCAATGGAGAGTCCGTGTGGGTGTAACATGTCTCCCTGAGAGATCTGCCATATTCTTGGAAGTAATAGTTCTCTGAGGAGAAAACTACGTTAAAAAGGTATAAATAGGCCAAATAAACGTAGTTTAACTCAAAAAAAAGTTTAGTTAGAACTATCAAATTTTGATGAAATTTATCAAACTTGAATTTTTCGGTATTAATATTTCTTTAATTTATGAAAATTGAATATTTCGGTAACAATGGCCAAATCAGTTTGATAAATTCTATCAAAATGGCCACAGCAGTATGATAAAAATAACTAAAATAAAAAGGATTATAAAAACCGACGTGGCGTACGAAAATGAAGGATTTTGAAAATCATAAAATTAGGATTTTAACGTAAGTTTCCAGTATGATAATTTTTACCCAATCATTTTTTCCGTGTTGCATCGTTAATATTTCAAAAAAAAATTTCATTGCAATTATATATAATTTGGTTTTACCCGACCAGATAGTAGCCGTAACAACTAATGAAAAATTGAGCAATGAAATATGAAATATTACTGATTAGGATAGGTATACTGCATATAAAAAATTGAAAATGTTGACAAAAAATTATATATTTAAATGGTGACACCTGCTTACAAATCCTTAACGACTCAGCGGTAAACTTCAGATTCCTTTTATTTTGTGTATATGAATATTTTTTGTGTTAATAAAGACATATTATTATTTTTTAAACATTAAATACTGTAAACCACAAGAAAATGTAGCCTTAATAGGTAGAAGTCCGTTACTTCATAGGTCTTAGACATCTGAAGAGGTAAAAAATAGAAGCCTTCGATAATAAACCAATAAATAATGGTGAATATTGAAAATTCGATGTTCAGAGAGGACAATTAACACAATATACGTAAAGGAGGGATAAGGGAATGTAGGAAATCTTTAACCCCTACCGCCTACCATTGCCCTTAAACAAAACAGGTATCCAATGACTGAATATGCTAGTGTAAGTGTAATCGAGACTTAACAAAGGTGGAGGTGGGCAGTGGAAAAATGGAGAGTAAACTGAATTTAAGCATTATATAATATACGAAGGTATAATTTGGCGTGAAATGCATTCACATAATACAGGAACGCTAATCTTCTTCTAAGTTGATTCATTAGTCATCGACTTTATAACGAGCAAATGATTATTCTTATAAAAAAAATGTCCAATTTTTAAATCACTTTTGACTCCACAGTGTAAATTTAATCAAATCCTACTCCGAAGTTTATGAGTTTTTATTGTAGATGAAAGAATAGTCAATATATGAATGGGAAAGAGACAGTAAAAAACAAAGCTAGAAGACAGTACTAGTATAAAGTGTAATAAATGATAAATAACGAGGACTTATACTGATGTCACGAAATATTTTCTAGCTCCTCCTTCTCGGTTATGATAGATAGATCATCTCTTGCTCTATGCTAGATCAGCTCTTGGCTCGACGTACTTTTTCGATTTTCAGTACAACATCGAGACTTGAAAACCACATCACTGACCTAATCGGATGAAAATAACCGACTCAGCTGCTCAGTCAGAGCTCAAACCCGAGTCCTAGTTATTTTCCGACGAGACAGATATGCCACTTCCACTGAGCCCATAAAAGCAAAACGAAGAAAGATAACAAAAATATGGTATCCGGAAATAGCGGCCAAAAACTTCAATTTCCATAAAAGTTATTTTATATATTTTTTCGTGACAAAATACTTATTTTGCCACTTTTACATGAAAATATGCAGGCACTTAATTATCGAGCGGTGTCGTTGCCGTGTATCTGTATTGTGTTCTGATCTTTTCAATGATGTTCAGCAGGAATGAGAACGAACCTAGTAAACATTTTCTTAAAATTTTTGAGTAATTATTTCATCAATCGACAGTAAAAGAACTCCATCAGATAAAGTGGAGTTTTATTTAAAGGGATATGATGAGTGTTCAGGATACACTATAAACAATTTTTATTCTCGTAAATCATTATTAGTTCCACTTACATAATGTAAAAATCCGTATAAGTTTATAAAAAATATCTTCATTATGCTTTTTTTCCTTAGGTGCTGCATTTTATAAAATTGCACTCAGAATTTCTCGCTAGCGTCCAAGAAAGAAGGTTAAAACATGGATGGTTAAAATTTAATCTAGTTAAAGCCATATTAAAATATAACAGCATACTAGAAAAACCAATTTCTTAAGGGATCTAATTAACTAGGTAACTAGAGAACAAGAAGTACTTATCAGATTTCATTAACTTTCCTAAAGTTCTTTACGCGAGTATACTATAACACTTGGTTTTTGACCAACAATTTCACTCAATTAATGGGGAATTTTCACATTTTTTGAAAACTCTGTCAAAATGTAGTAAACATCTAGGAAAGAATATCTACCGAGGGAAATTTCAATACTAGCGTTAGTTTTCAAGATATTAAAGGTCAAAGTGGAGGAGTGGGGGTGCGAACGAAAGTAGTGTGTCCAAGAGGAGTGACGTCATTTCTCCCCAAACAGAGTTGCTAACGTCCGAGGCGTGGAGCTTCGAGATTGTTGCGGTATACGTACGCCAGGAAGACGGTATGTTTACCTACGTGAAGTGCTGTTTATAATATCGAATAATAAATATTGCGTGGTGCCGATGCGTTCAAATACATCACGAAATTCTAATAAAATATTCGTCCTTATGTCGAATACTAAAGCGAGAAGAAAGAAGTGGGTTAAGGCGATGAAGAGGAAGAACGATGTCGACGAAAACGACGGGATTTGTTCGTGAAGATCACTTTACCTTTAGTAATTACGACAGAATTATGCTGGAAATGACTTGAGCGTGTGGTGCGGAGCACTTGCAGTTGCCCTGTTCGCGCAGTACCCGCATGCAGTGTCGCTTGCATGCTGTTTTTGCTGAGTTATCGTAGGTTGACGGCCTTCGTAGTACCCGAAGTCTTATAATTATCGTATGTTTTGAATTCGTCGATGATTAATCATGATAAGAATACTTAAAGGGTGCATACAGTAGGCTACCCTCCCTCTCTCCGAAATCAATTTATTCACATGCATAGTATTCCAACTGAACTCCCTCGAAACCATATTTGCTACCTAGCAGTGTATAATTTGTAAGAAACTCACTGATGCATAATCACCACCTCCTCCAATCAACTGACTTAGAGCCATAGGAGGAAATACAACCAGAGGAAGTGGTGGAAAGTCGAGGTCAGGTAAAGTCATGCCAATTGAAACCAGAATCAAAAATTGTTGATGTTCAGAAAAGAAACCTGTTTCCGCCAATGCTGCTACTTCTCCTATGAATATGATAAGTGACTAACATGGAATCAGACAGGGAGATATGTAGCCAAAGGGTCAAGTATATTGTGTTTTTCTTGGAAAAAGGCAGCATTGAATTTAAGAGTAGATTGTGAAAATTATTTTATTGTCGATATGCTATCAGGAAAGACTGGGTTACCTGTTATTGCTATGTTCAGGAAAATTAGACTCAACAAATCCTTCAATATTTTAGCCTAGAAGATCTCAATGTCTCACCCTCGACAGCGGCACGATATTTCTCTGCTTCCATTATTCCGGTGGCTAGTCTTTTGAAAAATCTAGTTTTTTTGGGTTGACAAAAATAAGATGTTGCTTAATATGCCGATTCCCTTTCCTGCTCGCCTTCACATGTAGAGTCAACTATTGATTGTTTAGAAATAGAAATTTAAAAGCCAGGTAACCCAATTTGGCAAAGTTTAACCTGAATTGGAGCATAAAAAAATAGATCAGTACTCACTGCAGTGAATGACATTTTCTATTTTATGGATCAGTTCTTTTTACTGCGATCAGTATAACAAATTGCGCTTATTTTATTACGCTGCGATAGGTATAAAGTAAAAAAGTGAATTGCAAAGGAAACTCTAAATCCGTTTTTTTACAGTACTAATCAGTGCACTAATTATACTGTTGATAGTGAAGAAAAATAGGAATAATGTTTTTTCAAACGCAATTATTTCAAAAGGAATCATTTTTAACATTACTATAAAATCAATGAATTGTTTATAGCTCAAATATTTCTATCTAAACTCAATCAAAAAAAATAAATCATATGATTCTTCTTTAGAAAATTTCATTTCGAGGGGTAATGGTGGCCGGGCAATAGATAGTGTCATTCACATAGACTGGATTTCTTGAGCACATTCTAAAAGGCTGTGGAGTAAAAGTAGATCGCGCGTTCAAACTAACTGTTCACTCATTCAGTGGAAAAATTTGAGAGTTAATTAGACCACCAAGAGTTTCCAAGAATGTAGAGAGCTCTCAAGATGAAGTTAAGCTAACTAAGCAAATAGAAAGCTTTAGGACCCATGCAGAGAGAGTAATAAGAAAGGTCAGGGAATATAAGTTGCTTGTCCTTCATTCCTGCATTGACAACCGTTTGGTGCAAAAAAGCAGGATTAGAGGATAGCTTTAAAAGACAACCACTTCTACCATAACGATATTCGGGCCCTGCCTCAATGATGGGGAAATTTTTTAGGAAGCGACGGAAAATTCTTTTAATGATTCATTTATAACCTTTTTTTAAAATAAAGATGTATTTTTCATTTGAAAAACAGCGAGAGATTAGTTGCGCACCTAATACTATTTAACATAAATGATTGAATTTTGTCATACGTTTGCTAAATAGCTTATAATTATTTTGTAGGCATCTAATAGAAGTTTAATAGCTAACATTAAAAGCTGTATTATCTTATGCTTATGCCTATCGTTAAGCAGCCACTATAAAAGCGGCTACAAAAGTTCATAACCTTTCAAAACCTGTACACACTTCAGACAGTATGCATACAGAACACACCTTAAAACTGTACATAGTATGATGTGTATAATGTGTACAGAAAAATTACCTTAAATCTGTGCACAGAAAGCATTTCACAACATACTGAATCAAAAAGCTGATATCATACAGAAAGCAAAAAATCATAACTTGTGTCATATAAACTATATTTGCACTAACTAGATGCATCAACATTTCATGCAGAAATTTTCAACGGAGGCCGATTAGCTACTACTGTGTTCGTAAAAGCTGGTCCAGTAATGCCATAATAAACTAGAAAAACTTACCGCGAAGCCTTCACTTCTCTAAATTCTGCAGCCAAAAAGTCTGGGTTAATTTTAAAATATAATGCCATCATTATGGAATTCACCTCTGGGAGATTATCGCAACAGCCTTTTCACGAAACCGTCTTCCATTTCGCATATATTCGATATATTCTTGTTCTACGAATACAGAAAATGGATAAAATATACTTGACGTGACTAATAACGTCTTAAAATGTCTGAGAGAAAACACGGATTAAAACAATACCGAAATATTCACTTACTCAACGACTGCTTCATTGTAGCTTCTGCGGCCGTACATGCAAAACGAAAACGCCGTAGGGAGAAATGACGTCACCAACAATCAGAGCTAACTTCGCGTTTGCAGACGCATCTTACTGTTTTAAATGAATTTCATGATAAAATCAATGGTTTACGAGAAGTTTTATTGGTGAAAATGGATTCCTGGTGAAAATTTCTATAAGAATCATATATTATTTCGATGAAAAAAATTTCATGCAACTTCCCCATTCTAATTTATAATTGCCACCTCGCACATCCGTTCCATGGAAAAGTCCATCATGTTATTAACGGCTCCATCACCAGGTATAACTATCACGTAAATCTTAAACAATTATTTTAAGGCCACGAGTCTGTGCTTTTTTTAATATATGTTCAACCTCATTGACAATGGATATGTATTGAAATGCGTTAGAAATATTTTAACATCTGTTCATACATGTACTCGTATGTTACCTGGAAGCATTCACCCTCTATTTCCTCCAAAATTCAGAAGCATTACTATCATTTGAAACAGGTAGCTCTCACTTTCCATCATTTTTTTCATTTCAACTTCCAGAAAGAAAGAAAAAATTGAATCGCATGCCAAGGCGAACATTTCAGTGTAGAAATAAAACTAAAAGATGCGAAAAAACACGTACTACAGAAGTAATACTTAATCGATGAAAGATCCAATATCGGAGAAAGTAAATAAGACGTAGAACTTGCGGCCAACCGAAAAGATTTTCGCGCAGAAAACAGAGAAGAGTAACTTATGATCGATAATCTGAGACATCAAAATCTATCTCGTAGAGTTTAGGTTCAATGGAACGGAGAACAGTGAGAATACATAAGCCTTAGAAATTCCTGAAGAAAACAATCACTTCATGTTTTAAAAATAGCATTAAATCGTATAATTGACAACAGGGCTACATAAAAACGAACGCATTCGCCGATTCAAAAGTATATAATAGTGATGGAATCGAAGAGAACCGCAAATTAATTTTTATTTAAACATTTAAATGAAATTACTACAATTCTTTAACAAAATCAATTGATTTCTAATTTAACTACAGTTAAAGATATTCACTGAGATTTTTCTTGCAGACATGATAATTTATTTACTGGCATCCCTTAAAAGTTTTAATACAAAGCAAATCGTACTACCCCATGTTAAATAAAAGACTTGTAAAAGATAATTTGACATGCACAAAATTGAATTCTGAGAACAGTGAGTCTATGACTAGAGGCGACACCCAAGTAGTGGCGTAAGAGTGATGAAAACCTATAACCTCGTTAGTGAGAGATAAAAACGCGCTAAACTAAACTAATATTCAGAGAAAAATTTTTCAGCATTTTACGCTCTGGAGGAGACAAAAATGCAAAAGCATACTTTAAAAATCATCAGTTTCACCCTTCGTAGCTCCTATTATCCGTTCAAAATTTCGTTTTTTAAATATATTACCTATGTATATACCAATTAAATTAGAATTTAAAATTAGAGTCACTCAATTTTTGCAAATCCAATTCCTTCAAATTTCATGGGGAATCGCGTCGCGAAGAAAATAAAATCAAGTTGTGCATGTCTCTTGAGGGGGCTTTTCTGCTGCAAGTGGAGCACGTAAAGATGAACCACGTGGACCGGCAATTTCCTGAAGAAGCATCCGAGATTGGATTAAATGAGTCACGAACTGGAGCGAGATCGAAATTCTCAAAAAATAAAATCCCACGCCCAACGAGATCCGATTACAAGTTCCAGGAGGAGGAGGAGGGGATCTGACGAGGGAGACTTTAAGGCACCCTCAAACATTAAAAAATATTGTATCCAAGCTGGGTAAAAATTTCCATAAAAATATCCTGATTTGCCTTTAAAAATTTTATGAGTGCAATGAAAAGCAGCAAGGAATCTATATTGTTCCGAATAGCAATAGAAAAATATAATTTTAAAAAGACCAAATTTGCAAATAATACTTCACACGATTGAGGTTTTATCTTAACCACCTGTTGTTCACGAAAATTATCCAAATATGCATTTTATCAGGAAAAAAATATGTTTACAAAGATTACAATCAATAAACGCCAAGCGTGATTGACATCCAAACGATGGTGATACGTTGAAACTTGGTTTTTGTGTGACGATTTTAACATGAATCTTTCGTAAAAAAATATTATTTTTTATTAAATACTGTGAACATATGGAAGTTACGGAAGTGATAATTTAATTTATACGAGGTATATTTTGTTATTTTCCGCTTTAAATCACACCTTGCACTGAATAGTGACATTCATTTGGTCAATCTCGGAAACAAGGGACGACGGTGGAAATTCTCGAAACGGCAAAGTTCAAATAAAACTTACGAACATTCCATGAAATTTCTTTAAAAAATCCACAGAGATAAATAATAGATGCCTGAGCAGGTTAATTGGCTAAACATCCGGTGTGAATTCGAGTGACCCGAGTCTACGCGAATGATGTTTGCTCTTTGATGTTTTTGCTCATTGCTCAGGGAGCACCGTCACAGTCTATCTCGCAAAGGGTGAATGTTCTTGGATATGAGGTAAATGAACTTTGTTCTAACGCAAACGTGAGTGGGATTGTCCGCATATTTATTCTTGAAAGGTCGAGAGGTCCAGATCTTCAGCAGGTACTTCTTCTCTCGGGGGAAATAAGGCCTTGGCGGAAAAAGCATGTTTGCAAAAAGCAAGCAGTATTTCAAATTAATTTTGAGCAGGGGGAACGCCTGAAGAAAACGAATTTTTTTTTCGTTCAAAATCCAATTTACTTGGGTAATGATGGTACTACCGCTGATCAAACCAAGTGATTCACATGAATTTGAAGGCTAGAAATTCGAATTAGGTCGAAAAAAAATAAATTACATGATTTAATTAAATGGTGCGCAGATAAAATCGTAAGAGGTTCTCACTTGCTGTGCTTTAATGGAAGTGGGTAGTGTCCTCGATTAACTCATTTGCTGTTACTTTAATCATGAACCTTCAATCCGAATTGATTTTGGCTCCATTAAAGAACACTTGCTGAGTAGTTCTGAGCAATTATTCAAAATAGTCATTCAGTGTATTTAAATTTATTTTATTATAAAGTCATCCTTGTTTATTTGGTGGAGCATGATCAGCATTCAGGTGGAATTTCGATCGCATATTCCAAATTCACAGAATTTTCAATCAGTCTCACGCAATACGTTCACGCCCCGCATAACAAAAATAATATCTCTCAACATATTTACTACAGAATAAGAAAAGCCATTAACATAGCGCTAATTGGCAATTTACATGGATGCATACAGTATAGATTGTTATCTAATTCAATTTTCGTGCTTCAAAAACCATACCCTGGCCATTTTAAAGCTATTTATAACATAAACATTGCTTTTTTGTACACTGAAATTGCTAATTCCGAAGTTTGCTTCATTATCGGCACCATGTGGAGACTATTACAAAAAAAACACAACATTTTGTTCAAACTTTGAGATGACTAAATGAAAATTGACGATCGAATTC
Source organism: Ischnura elegans (assembly GCF_921293095.1). NCBI lineage: Eukaryota > Metazoa > Arthropoda > Insecta > Odonata > Coenagrionidae > Ischnura > Ischnura elegans. Next base: position 19,455,053 of record NC_060248.1, read on the forward strand.
GACATTAAAAATACCTTTTCGATCATAACTTAACGTATGCCTACGTTAGATCCAGAAATTCATCAAAGAAATAACAAAAAATATGTGAATTTTACTTTAAAATTATAACGGTGAATAACTAAAATAACTATGAAAAAATAGTTTACGACTGAATTTAGCGACAATTCTTCACAACCATGTAAAAACACAATTGTCGCCTATCACGAAATGATGAAAAACTTTTTAATCGCCGACCAATTATGGTCGGTTTTGTCTAAATTGCTGAGTAATACAACATTGTGTAGAAACTGACCAATGTTAAAATGTTGACACAAAAATTACTAGTGGTATGAACCGTTGGAAAAACATGATTAGAACATGCGGTCACTCACTTTCCCAGAACTCCGTATTTCTCGGGATTAAAGAAGAAAGGTTAGCATCACGCAGAGAGGAGCACTCGTTAGGGAAGTTTCCAAAATGAAAAGACAATTGCTGTTATCAAAAAAAGGTCTCTCACCGCTAACACAGGAGAGGATGATTCAGAATTTAAAAGCCCTCGACCAACATGGGGCTAGGTTCTCTCGCCTTTAATGTGGACAGGGACATTAAAGCAGATTCTTCGACTATAACCGAGGCCTGTGAAATTCCATGACAGGAGGACGCGTGGATGCAAGCGCGAAATGTCAGAGGGATAATCGAGATTTGCGTGGGATTCTCAGCGTAACAGTGAGAAGGGTTGGACTGTGGCCATGAAATTGTACCAGATGAGAAACGCAATATTGTGAGGAGTACTAAAAACATCCGCGAGAAAATGAATTTCAGCATGTTCACGGTAATGGTAACAGTTTCTTTCCTCATCATCTAGAGAAACTAGTCAAAATTGAAGCGAGGATGAGTCTTTATTTGAATGGTAAGAGACCAAACTTATAATCAGGAAAAACGAATTAATCGCGAGGAGTCCATTCGAGGAAAAGGAAAACCATTTAAAATTGAAAACCGTTGGAAAATTGATAGTTTAGGTGGTAGAATTACATCTTAACGAGTTTTAGACGAGTATACTCTGTGTGTTGCCAACATGAGTCTTGAAGGAGAAAGATGAGAATGGATTTCAGAGACTCGAATATCTAACTATTTTTATTGAAAAAGTTGGTTTATTAAAGTTAAAACAAAGATGAAGACGATAAAATACAAATATAAGTATATATATAACTTCGGAAGTAGTTCTCAGTATGGTTCACAAAGAGAGGAAAGTGTTTAATTATATGGGGAGAATACAGAGTGAGTCGTTAGATCATTCATGATTGTATAATGATAAACAACAGGTATGATAAATGATGGCAAAAATGTGTCAGCAGGCAGATTAACTTCGACATAGGTACGAAATATGATCCCAAGACATTTTGATTAAAAAAATGAAAGAAAAAACTCCTAATCCTTTTCGAGCTACCTATCCTCACCTTAGTCACTTTTTCAGAAATTTTGCGTACTGATTTCCTGAAAACGTTTGCTCAAGAACAGCAAGAAATGCCAAGTGAGAGTATTGACAAGCAAATACAGAGAACAAAAGCATTAGGCAGCATATAACTAGGTGCTAAATAAAGATATTTTTACATTTACATGTTTAGCTACACCAGGCTTCAGTGAGAAGAAGTTATTCTGATTTATGAATAAACAAAACAAAATTGAAGGGATTCAGGATCTCACAGTGACAAATTTGAAATATTTAAATTAAAATTGATTTTTTTCCACTTGAGCGTCTTTCACTTGGATCTACTGATAACCCTCGTATTCACATTATGAAATCTTAAGTCTCAGCAAAGACAAAACTTTGGCTCTTCATTTTGGGGATAAGAATGAATTTTCCTTCCTACCACTACTCAGGATCAAGAAAAACGCGAGTGAAGAGAAGAATGGATTCTCTTGAGGAAGGCAATTCTTTTCGACGAATCGAAATTTTGCACAAATCGAAAGCGGCACACGCCCGATATCCCACCATTATAAGCTTCCCATTCCCAATTCCCAACAAAGACAACATTCCCATCGAGACAACGACAGAAAAGAAGACTTATCCCTGAGAGATAGGGACAATTTCCACAGGTGGAGGTTTATTCACTCCATAGCAGCACGAGGGCGGGGAGAGCGAGAGGGCAACTCGAACGGGATTGACCGTCACTGGCCTCTCCGCCAAATCCCTCCATGAATTTATGTATCACTCGCGCAGCACTGCAAAGCATGCATTCACGCAATATCAAAATTCCTAGACCGCCGTAATACGGATCTATCCATAGAGGTACATGGAGGGGACGAGGTGCTTTCAACGCGAAGTCAGCAGAAGCGTCTCTACTGACGTGCATTTTTAAGTCCACTATATTGATGAACCCCATATGTCATGCTTCCCCTAAGCAAGCGTATTAAATAAATTGTTTATTTTGCTATAATTCGAGGGTGCTGATGTAAAGTACCTACAGTTCTCGCCCGCCAAAACGAAAGTCCCGGGTTCAAGTCCCGCGCGGATAGGTTGTTCCCGGACTTTTGTGATAGTCTATTGTTATTTGCTCTGGCCCCCCGATGTGAAGGTCTAACGGTGCTTTTTTCAGGGTGATGTATATAAAATTAAAATTAAAAAATGTGCCTTGACCACTGTTTTCTTTTCGCTTCGCAGACTCGCCAGACGAACCTGACCCCTGAGGAAAAGGACGGGGCGGCCGAGGGGGGCGGAGGCGGGGCGGGAGGCGAGGAGGGGGCAGCGGGGCAACAGTCGCCCCCACAGGAGACGCCCACCCCCGCTGAGGCCTCTGCCGCCACGGGAGCGGAGGAGCCGAAGGCGGAGAAGGCGGACGCGGCGAGACCTCCAGCCAACGGCAAAGTGTCCAAAGCGCAGATGAAGGGTGAGAGCGAATATATTGGGGTATGGGGTGGTTCTGAATCTGCAAATGAAAAATGACCGCATTCTGAGAGCTGATGTATATTTGCAGGAGCATAGAGCAATAATGTATCGGAGAAAATATTTCTCAGGCGACGAGTAATGTATCATTCGTTTGCCGCCGCGCAAAGGTAGACGTGACCACGAGAAAAAAGTAAATGAAATAGACTGCAAAACAGAGATATTTAAAATGTCATTATTATTATGGATAAGAGATGTGAACATAAACAATATACCATGATATGATAGGATAGGATATGGATAAAATTATTATTAAGGATAGCAACGGTGTCTCCATTAATAACATTAATGGCGTCGCTCGCTAGGACGACTTTATGCTTTAATTTTTCCATTGTTCTAACCTTACATGGATTTGCTATAGGAGTTAGTATCCTTTGGAAAGTTTTGCCTTTGCATGAATGCGGACGCATATTTTGTAATAGGGTAGTTTCCTTCATCAAAGAAAACGAAAGGCATTGATTGCGATTCGTTACCCGTCAGTAGTGTATTCATAATATACAAATTATTTGGTTTTAGAAATCCCAGTTTAGACGAATGGCAATGGTCAATTTTAACCGCATTAGAAAAAGGCCAGATTGGCGCCCATGCAATGCCACTCCACGTGAAGTCACAGGGACCTAGTCTCTATACGAGTAGATAGGAGTTTTACATCGTCTGAGAATACCAATGCATGCATGAGGCAAAGAGCTCAGGTAAACATGTCTTAATAATCACCTATTAAAACTGCCTAAGGTCGGAAAGTTTTCTTCGTTTGGTAGGGTATTAATAATCCTTATTTAAGCCAAGCGCTGCATGATAGCAGCCTGCATCGTATCAGCGCTCAGAGCCTCGCCCCAAGGTCACCTCACACGGTGACAGCGGGAACCAGAATTACGTCACACGGAGTTTTCCCGGCATTCATACTTAGCCGTCGCGTTTTCGCGCGCTTGAAAATTTTCACTTTTCATTTAATCGCGAAAAATTGATATCGTCATTTAAAAATCTAAATGCGTTAAATACCTACTCCAGGAGTAATAATATTTCGATTAAGACAGTAAAAAAATAAAAGGAAACCACCCTATTACCCGTAATATTTTTATGACCGTGTGGTGTGCATGGGGGGAGTCTCTTGCTGAATGGTGGTGATTGATCACCCCATGCCAAACACCATAGAGGTGGCACGCAGGGTACTATGTAGATGTAAAATTCACCTCTTCCCTACGATTGTGATATTTTTGTGAAGTCACTGAATGTCTTTTTTCCGTCCCCAGAGTTCCGCGACGCCTTCCGACTCTTCGACAAGGACGGAGACGGAAGCATAACGCAGGAGGAGTTGGGCCGCGTGATGCGGAGTCTGGGGCAGTTCGCGACCGAGGAGGAGCTGCAGCAGATGCTCACGGAAGTGGACATCGATGGTGAGACATCGCTTCAGCGTCTACCACTCATCAGCTATCTTTCGTTTTGGTCGTAATGATTGTCATAAAGTACGTCACCATTTGAGTAACAATTCATATCAAGACTCGGCTATGGACAGAGAAATTTATTTTCTTATTTTTAGTTGGCGAGAAAAACGTTGTTTTTATTTTTTTTTTTATTTTCTTCTTTTTAGTTTTAAATGATTTATTTCTTTTCTTCTTCCTTTCTCTCTCTTCCCTTATGCCACTATCTCTCAACTAGCTAATAATTTATAGTTCTGAATTCGCTATAGCAAGTTATTTCACTTAATTGATTTTTAAATTTGAGCTTTATAAAATTTTAATTTTTTTTATAATTTTTTTCTGAAAATTGCGCTTATGTGTGACGCAACATTCAATATGTCACACAACTAATTCGCTGAAATGGGATGGCAGCGCCACCGGTGGCAAAATGTGGAATTAATTTTCCATACAAAATTAATTTTGTAAATATTTTTTTTAATCTAGCCAGAATCATGACATAAAGCATATAAATATGCATTGTCATCAAGATCTGAGCTATATATAAAGTTTCAATGCTCTAACTAGTCGTTAAGTCTGTTGAAATTGAGTCACAAAATTCCACCGTAAAAACAGACAGACACGAAAGTAAGTTAAGAAAAACTTTGTAAAAAAGAGGATGTCTGTTTGTCTGACCGCTATGCATTTCCTTACTGCAGTACGGATTGCAACCAAAGTTGTACGTAGATGCATCCCATGCTCACAAAGCCAGTATAGCCCGGTCAAATAAGCCCAAAAAAATGGGTACCCTTGCATAAATTCCCAATAAACTGAAAATTTACAGTTACGTTAGGAATACCACTTGAATGAAATCCTAAAAAGTCCACCTCAATCCCATGTGTGCAAAAAATTTATTCAAGGTCAAAGGTCACAAAAAATAGGTTTTTTGCATTTTTTGGCCAAATAGTTAGTTTACCGATAAAAGGTGTTCGGACCAAAATTGTAGATCATGAAATTATCTACAAAATTTCCAACATACTTTTTTCTCTAACATATACCGTTTCTGAGAAAAAGCCATTCGAAAGTTAGATGAAGCTGTATTCTCCGTAATATGCATGGCTATATTTTTGCGCTCTCCATACCTTATTGGACAGCTCCAATGCCAACTTTCGAATGCCTTTTTCTCATAAATGGCAAATTTTAGAGAAAAAAAGTACAACGAAAATTTGTAGATAATTTCCTGATCTACAATTTTGGTCTGAGCAATTTTATCGTAAAACTAACCTTTTTGCCAAAAAATGCAAAAAAAAACATTTTTTTTACCATTGACCTTGAATAAAATATCTTGCACACACGCGATCGATGGGGACCTTTCAGGATTTCATGGGAGTGGTTTCCAAAAGTTCCTGTAAATTTTCAGCTGGTTGGGAATTTATGCAAGAGTCAAAATCTATTTTGACCGGGCTAGTAGTGCTACTTCTGATTGTGTCCGACGCGTCCTTAGCGTCGTTTTCTCATTACCGTTTGTTACGTCACATCATAGAACTCCTGTGGTTGGGCATCCTACTAGGTAGGCACACCTTTTGACACGCTCTAAGGGAAAGCATAACTCAAAGGATTCTACGCTTGACTATTAATTCTCTCGGTGCAAACCTTTTTGCTGGGGTATGCGTTCACACTACGTTTTTGGTCTACGCACGCAGGGACACACTTAAAGATCAATGTTGTAGGGCGGTGTATAAGCTGATCCCGTGCGTGGTACTCGTAAACCGTATTTTTTCTACTGCTTGCTGTTACATATCTATGCCACCATCATCATACCTGCTTTGTTCCTTTATCTAAAAAACCGTGCCATGTGACCATGAATTCTAAGTTTCCCACTTCTCTGGGAACTATCCTTGCCGGGTGGCCTGCTAGCCTCTGATCAACCTCAGGATAACCAAATCAGGAGATAAAGCAATTTGTACAGCATTACCACGTCTACTGTTCTAGCGCCAGAGTTTTTCACAATGCCAGTTTTTAGGGAGCGAATCATCTTTTCTTTAGACGTAAAGCCAGAATCACACGATCATTTTTTCCATCCCTTCCGAACGATAACTTCAATGACGGCGGAAAAATTACCGTTCCACGCAGTCATTTTCCGCGATGGCTCCAGGGATGGAAATCGCTTCCCTTTTCCCATCATGCGGCGCGTCCCTTTTTCCGTCGCTGAAACCATCGCCGGCACCGACTTTCAGCCAATAAGAAAGCACGGTCGTTAACAGCTACTGTAATGTTACGCTTGGCTCATAATTTAATGTCAGTTATGAAGACGGAAAGTGATAAAAAAAGTGATGGAGAAAAGGGACGGTGGGAATGACCGTTTGATTCAGAAAATAATGGCTCGAGCGATGACTCATTTGGTCCCTGAAAACCTATCGTAAGGAGAAACTCTCTGAGGGACGGAAAAAAATGATCGTGTGATTCGGACTTGAGATTTGGTCGAATAATTGCATTTATGCTTCAAAGCAGACTTTTTCAAAATTTACCAACACCGTCGGTATTAAAATTTAACAAAAACTATAAGGAGGGAATTTAAATCTATCATTGAAACACAAATGATTTCTTGACCGGTATATTTTAGTGCACGCATTTTACAACGGATTTCAATTAAATTTACATCTATTCACATTTAAAATGTTACACAATCTTCATAATGATTGGATAACGATATATTAAAATCAGTTCGCCAATTTCTTCATTAATGCACAGTTTATTTTCCGATCAGTATCATTTACTTTTTCCCAATTTGAATGCCATGAGGATGCAAGTAAATTTTTCTACAATTTAACTATTAAGATTTTAATTTGATTCAATGACCAAAAAAGTGACGCCACTTTAACCTAATAAAATCGGTGATAAAATATATATTTGGGCAACAAGCTATTGACACAAAGAGCGCTAACGGAATTCCTTTCGCTATGCTAGTTGTTGGACCGAGGATCGAAAAGAGAGAAAGAGAAAGCATCAAACGGATGGATATTCATTATTCGACAATCACGAGAGCATTGACTTTTGGGAGTGAGAGTGATGGGATTGGCAGGTCCACTTGGATTCACTTCGAGACGTGTGATCGATGCAGATAATCGAGGGGCGAAGGGCGTGGCTGGCGGAGCAGCGCTCGAAGGAAACCAAACGAATTACTGTCTCTGAAAAATGGGTCCATTAGGCGGACCCCCACGAACTACGTAGCCCGCAAGCACACCCTACCGCCACAGTAGACTCTGCTCCACGGTTTTCTTCCACATGCGGGATGAAGCGCTCTACGATGTGGGCACATGACCACTTAATATAAGAGGACGAGAGTCAACTAGAGAGTTTGAGGGTTCTAGGTGAACCCTTCGAAGGATACAACGCACCGGGGCCGGGAACCAAGCCAGTGGCTTATACGCCCAGACACCCGGGGAGGGGAAAAGGGGAAGGAAAAAGGATAGAGGCGCCGCCGCGATAAAGTGAGAGAGAGTCAACTGGAGGTGAGAACGGAGATTTCCGCGTTGAACTTCCTCGTTTCCGGCTACTACCGCGTTGGCTGCTGTGGCGATGCCAATTTTCGTCATCGCCACAGCAACCAACGCCGCGCCGTAGAAACCGGAAATGGAGGAGAAGAATGGAGGTGTTCGAAATGTGGGTGTGGAGAAGAATGGAAAAGGTGAAATGGACGGAGAGGAGGAAGAACGACAAAGTGCTGGACATGGTGGGTAAGGAGAGGCAGCTTTTGGATGAGATACGGAGACGGAAATTATGGATGGATTCAGTACTTAGCGGGGAATAATAATAATAAGATGACTTAATTTCGGGCGAGGTTGAGACTAATAACTCCCCTCTTCCAGCTAACCCCTCGTTGGCGTCAGTGCAAACATATTTAAAAAGGTAAATAAACGTTTACAACACATTCATTGATACATATCACTTGGTCGTAGGCGCTGCTCAATGCCGTGTATATTAACCAGCTAGTTGTGAAGTGAAAAGTACTTCGTGTAGCCTCCTCTTAAAATATGCAAATTAATATGAGTTCCTAGTTGAAAGGTTAAGATTATTCCTTTCCATATATGGGAAGGGATGCTGAAAACGGCGTTAGAGGGTATTGGCTAAACGAGAGAGACGAAGGAAGAGAATAGGATTTTTTTAATATAATGAAAGGGAGTAGGTCTTATTTTGAATTTAAGAGGGCAGTCCACGAAGGGAGGAGAGACTGCCAGAATGCATCATCAATATATCAAGCAAACCTACCTTAAAAGGAAAAATACTTCAATAATAATGCCTTCGAAAGAAATCACGCATTGGATTTTACAACATACAGTCTTCAAATGTCAGTAATTATGCACATATTAAAATATCATTGAAAACTAATGGATTCTAAAAATTTTTACAAAGAACTTATCAAATATAAAATATATTGAAACTAGAGTGAATTTTCAAGTTTAAATTTCCTCCCTTGGGCGCCGGGAGTTCACGATTTTCTTTGCCAGCCAGTGTAGAAGGGACCCCCTGTGCAGGAGGCACCCCCTGCCACGAGGGATGGTCTGGTAGAATTAACCCCTCAGCGATGCTTATGGTGAGGGAAAGTGTCCAAGTGCAAGATATGCAGGTGGCAATAAAAACGTTGGTAAATTCCGCAGTCTGCGTGCAAAATGTACAAAAACGTTCCCGCATTATATGAGTTAAAACGTAATCAATAAATTGACAGATAAATTACTATTAGAATGTAAATGTAAATTTACAACAGTTTGAAGTAGCATTTATATGTTTATAACTACGAAAAGTTTGATTTATTTCCAGTCATTAAAAATAAACTAGATTTTTTAACTAGCCGTCACTCTTAATTCACGAAATCGATTTAATAAAGGAAAAATAAATGTATAACTTTATCCTTATAGCGGATTGTATTAACAAGTAGGCCACGGAAAAACCGAAGCAATTAAAATACTTTATGCCGCATAATTTCGTAATAAAAATATATCTACAACAGATAATTTCGTGGACCAAAGTTTGCCACCGAATCGGAGTCTAAAAGCGCCCTCGTTGCATTGCGCGTGCTTCTTTGGAAAAAAGGAGCCACGATGGACAGGGATGCGTGTGAGTGGTGAAGAGAGAATGGTTTTCGGTGAGGAGTGACATGCAGAGAGAGGGGTGTGTACTATCACAGTTGGGCTGGGGCGAAAAAAACTTCGACTCGCGGATTCGTTAAAAAAAGAAGAAAGGGAGCGTAGAGAGCTGCAAACGGAAATCGATTCTCCCGAAAGCGGCGGCGAGAATGAAAGCTCAGGATGGAATATTTTTTTCGAGTACATACAGTAAAACCATTGTAAACGACCACCTCCATTCAGCAGTCACCCCAACAAGCGGCCGCACATTCCCGAACCAGATTTAAGGCAGCTGATTGCAGTGGTGGGAGCAGAAAGGGAACGGTGTCTAGGGTGCGGCGCGAATTCAACTAGCCTAAAGGTGTACGCTTCCGTAATTTTTAATCTTCACGTGGAGAAAACCACGTAGCCAGAAATCAGCTATGGGGGTGTTTGGGTACTCTCAAGGTAATCTGTCGTCAATTCGTTATCAGTGGCGTAGCCTGAGGGAGTCCGGGGGGTCCGGACCCCCTGCCGAAATATAAAAACAATTATTTTCCTTCATAAAAGAAAAAAATTTATAGAAAAATCTTGAATTTCCGAAATATTTCTTTTACAAATGAAATTTTTCGATCATGAAATGTGTTAAGATTAATGCGAAACCCTCTACTTAGTACCCTGTTTTTTTATTTTCACCCCTGATTTTGGACCCCCTCCCCAAACGAAATTCCTGGCTACGCCACTGTTCGTTATCATGATCAACAGTCGTCAATCCTGAGGGTGGTTCGACGCAGCTTAGCTGTTAAATTAATGTCACCACGCCTGCAGTGATACAAGTGTCGCCGTATTAACCACTCTGGTCTCCACATTCAATCGCATGGAGAGGAGCTGCTGCCAACTCCTCCGGGTGTTGGGAAGCATAATTTTAGGTGGTCTTCCGCCACCCATGTCACGGTTTCTTCATAGTTTTCGGGATCATTGAAATGAAATATAGCAAAACTCGCAAACACACATGAATCTGTGTGATAGTTTTCTCCGAGTGGTTGAGTAAATACATCCACAGGAACAAGTCGGATAAATAACTAATAGCCCTTGAAATCGTTCAGTTAGTAAATTTTCACGCTTTTTTCATTGCTGATTAACAACAAATTCTTCATCAAGAAGAAAAAAATGGGCAATCTGCGTAATATGATTCATAATTATTGATTAGTTCCGCATGATTTTTAGAAGATGAGGCCGAGTTCTAAGATAATGAGTCCAGAAGATTAAAATCGATGTCAAGTTTCGGGAAATCCGCCTACCCGGACTTAAAACTTTTAATTAAATCCGATATGGAAGTCGTCGGAATCAGAAAATCTAAGAATTTTAGGCGTAGTTTATGCATATAATAGACTATATTAACGCCAAAACGAATCGCCATGGAGATGTTGATGGATCTCCCGTCTTCTTCACTGTCGGCCTTGTGTTGGAAGTGCTTTTTTTTCCTTCGGCTCGCTGAGGGCGGCTCCTGGTGTGCCGAAATACGTATTCGAACCGTCCCTCGTCCCCTTCTGACTATCGACTACGGTCTTCTAATACCTAATTTCCCTTCGAGTGTTGGAGCCATCTGTGTGTGCAACCATCAACTATCAACTAAGCATCCTTAACTCCAGCCCAGCGAAGAATCCCGGGTTGTCGACAAAAATTCCTCATTTCAGGGGCGCAACTAAGAATTAAGGTTGGGGGTGAGCTCAGGTGCAACTAATACCGGGTGTGTGTAGGGGTATGGAATACCCACCAGGATAAGCGGTAGGTGCGAGATTAATAAATTGCGGAATTTTAAGATAAATGGTTCAAAATGGTGAGTTTTACGGCTTTCTGAGGGATATTTAATTAATCTTTGTACTATTCTATAAGTAATATCAATCGAATTAAGTAAAATGGATTAAACTTAAAAATTTTCTGAGCTCTGGGGGGGTTTTATCCCCCTAAACCCCCTCTCACTGCGCCACTGCCTCACTTTGGGTCCCTTCAATCCTCGCAAAGGATCTTGTTTTTGGCTGTATGTATGCGTGAGTGTGCGTAAGTGAGTTTGGCTATTCCAGTTGAGAAGCTGCGGTTTGGTCCCTGCAGTGAAACCCTCCCCTCCCCACCAACACACTGATTCATTGTTGCAAGGAGGATGAGCGTAGGGAGATATCACATGGCAATTTGAATTTATCACATCATACTGCATCTTTGAGATCGTAAAGCTCAATTCTCCCTTTAGCATAATTTTAATGGCCTGCCTTACCCAAGAATAAACGAACACCCCCTAAGAATGCCGTCGCTTTTGTTCACGACTGCTAATTTGACGAGTAAACTTGTTTATATCGCAGCAAACATCTACCACAGAGAATTTTCCCTCAACCTGGACAACTAAAAGCACTTTACTATTGTATTCACTTCCATCCCCCCCAGTAACATATACTTAATGCCTGACCTGACAACCTGTCTGCACCCCCTAGCCAATAATACTGACTACGGTCATAATTAATCCGGCCAACTTCACATACCTGCCCTGCTTCACAAATTAATATTTACAACATTGCATTTCCTTTTATTCAAGGTGATGGAAGCTTTAGCTTTGATGAATTTGTCGAGATAGTGTCTAACATGGGGACAGCGGCGGATAAGACAGCTGATGAAGAGGAGAAAGAACTCCGGGATGCCTTCCGGGTCAGTATGCCCTCTTAATGGCACTGCTATTCCCACATATATTTGCCATCACATATGTCAATCAATGACTGTCTCTAAAACTCATTAATAGTGCTGACAAAAATCATGGTGTTAACAACGGTGTACTATAAGTCGCTTGCTTACTCCAAGCACCATAAATAAAGAAGTCAAAATATGTAAAAAGAACATTCAAATGCAAAAGAAGATTCATGGAAGCATAGTTATAGCGGCAATAATGTTTGACAAAATTAGAAGGTGCTTTGCGCAGCCTAATACATAATTCCAAATTTTTCTACATCCACTTTTTAACATGTAAACAGATAAAATTAAATGCATTGAAATAAATGTATAGATGACAGCTAGAGGAGGTAAAAACAAATAAAACTGCAAAAAGTAGCTTCAAGAGAATGAATGAATAAACTGAATTTGGAGGATTTACATCCTCATACATTCAAAACAGAACAAACATCATATTTGTTAATCAACGATAGACATATAATGAGAACACCTTTAACAGTTAAATATATTTGATCCAAAATTCACTATTATTTTATCAAAATAGAATAGGTATGTACCTCTACCTCGAGTACCTTACTTCAATCTCAGTGTACCTTGAAAAATTCAGAAGTCAACAAATACTCAGCCAGTTGGATGTGTAGGGCACATAGAAGACTGATGCCCAACTTCAACCATTGCTGCAGTGGCATAACTATGGGGGGATGAGGGGATAGATCCCGCCCTAAAGCCTCAGGCAAATAAAAAAATTATTTAAAACTATTGTCTAGTTTTGACTTATAACAAATGCATCTGCTTTAAGTTGAATTTTAAGCACCAAAATGATGTAAAATGTATTTCCAGACGTCGTTTTTCAAATATTTTCCGGGAACCCCTGTCGCCTGCGGGGGTGGGTCACCACCCCAGGCCGTTCCATCCCTCCCCAAAGCATATACCAAGTTACGCAACTGCATCGCTGCATTTTATCTCAAGCATTTGAGTTAAGGCAAAGCTTCCCTTTCGATTTTTAAATAGTATATCGAACCCAAGTTTAAATACCCCAGATTTAATGAAAGCATATTTTTCCAAAGCAATTCCATTAAAAAGGTCTATCTGATGCCAATCGATGTGTCTCATTTCTTTCACAGGTTTTTGACAAACACAACAGAGGGTACATCAGCGCATCCGACCTACGGGCAGTGCTACAGTGTCTTGGGGAGGACCTTTCTGAAGAAGAGAGTATGTACCCATGTTATCAAACGAAAGATAACGATAGAAATTCCACCCATTTCACCATCATTTCACTTAAAGAAGGCATTCCTAACCTACCATTACCATAAAAAAAGAACAAATTGGCAACCTACAAATATTCAATCTGAACTGTAGATCATTATCTTGCCATTTCAGCATAGGTGTGTCTACAGCGGGTGCCATGGTACCAACATGCAATCTTCAAGGGAAGGAGAAGTAGCCTTGAAAATCCAAACTATGTTTAAAAAAGTATAAAATGCAAAATTTGATAACAAAATCCCTCGATAAGAAGTAGGCAGAAGCTATAACTACTAAATTGCAGAGAGTAATATTTTTTACTTTATATTCATCATGGCACTTGCTTTGTAATAATTCATATATCCACTATATTTACAGGAAGAGGGCACTCTTACGCTCTCTTGAAATCCATGGGCAAAAACATAATAAACATGCCTATGCAATTTATTACGAAATGCATTGTTACATGATACATAAACACAAGAGTAAATGCAAGAATGTATCGTAAAATTATTGTGAAACCTTCCAACCTATACAAATGTAATAATAGAAAATAGAATTTGTTCTTATTTAGTTCATGCATTCAGACAAGGCCCATTTCAGTCCTCCAACATTGTTTATGCAATCGCATATAAATTCGTTCAGGTTAATTTTTGCTCTGGGGGGATTTTGATTCACACATTTTGATTCATTTGTTTCTCTGGCAACATTCGATGCAATGTAAAAGAAAAATCTTGATTCATCTCATTATTTCTAATTTCATATCTCTTCCAATAACTATGTAGGAATAGAATGTAAAATCATGGGAGAAGTAACAAAGTAAATACACATGATGCTAATATAAAATTATTCCACTTAGCGTAAGATTTAAGGTTGTAAATAAGTTGTACATATTTTAATTTTTCATTTCAATTCCAGTTGAAGACATGATTAAAGAAGTAGACGTAGATGGAGACGGTCGGATTGATTTTTACGGTAAGTAAGCGCTTTCCAGGTCCAAGCCTATGTTAAGATTCAGTGTGGTATGATGATTATATTCAAGAAGAAAAATGAATTCAAGCACAAAAAAGTCAATTTGGTATTCGGTTATACTACAAGTTACTAATTTATGGCTACAGCGACCAAACTTTGCCCTCAACTTTTCACCACTCTCATATATATTCCTTCTGGTACTTGAAATCAAAAAATCAATTAAAAAATTACTAAAATGACAATATCAGAGTATCTGATGCAAGAATTCAACCATCAGTAAATCTGTAATTATTTTGGCAAGTGGAAGTATGAACCGGGATACAGCTTTTCCGGTAAAGCATCATCTAAAAAATTGAACCAGTACATATTTATTTGGAATTTTATATACTTGGTATTAGATAGTAGTCTCACAAAAAATTACCAGAGGGTTGAAAATTCAAGCATTTAGGAGTTAGTAAATATTGATAGGATAGATTAGGCTAATGATTCCACCCCATAGATATGACGAAGGCCATAAGTAGCCGGAAAAACAACAAGGGGAATACATCTGAAAACAGTAAATCTAAATGCCAATTAAAGTTAGATAGAAAATATCTGCAGGGCGATTTCTTGATATCTAAGGCAGATTTTTATGATATTCTAACTCTGGCATTTTCATTTCCACTCTTTCGACATATTCAATTAGAATTAGTAGACCAAATAAATCAAATCATTATTATTTAATCATTAATTTTAATTAATTTAGAGATGGCAAGGTTATTACTATGCATTCCAAGCATTTCAGCAGGTTTGAACCCATTCACACCTTCTCCTCTCCCTGTATGTACTCACTAGGACCTAAAATATAATAAAGGATGAGACCCATAGAGATGAAATCAGGAGAAAATCTCCAACTGGTACTTTCAATATATGTAAGTATGTACATATGTTCAGTAGATTCTGGTAAATGGGCCCGGTTATTTGGGGCTGCCGCCTGATTGGGGCAAATATGGAATAAAAGAACCCAATATGTATAAGAATATTCCACAATTTTCTTCTCATAACTGGGAATGCATGCCTCTTTGTTGGGCCATGAGTTAGACACTGTACTCGTGACGAAATTATCATACCATTATTACTCAACTTTTATACACCATCAATCAGGACACCATTTTTTAACATTCTCCTTCTTGAATTTAGTCATCTTTTTCACACAGGTAATTATTTTTTCCTTATTCTAAGAGCTCTTATTGCTAGGCCATCCGTCAGAGGATACAGATCCCATTTCCAGGCCATGAGACCTCATTCAACGACAGGAATCATTCCCCTTCATTCAATGTCCTTTTTTTAAGGGCAGTGGACTCCTGTGGCAGTAGATTGTAAGGCTAAGCAATAGGTTTTTGGAGGATAAAAAGGTGTGTGCAACAGTTTTAGCTTATTCTCACCCACCCAGACATGCCGCCAACTGGCCGCAAGTGAATGAACCTGGGATAATGAGAAAGTAGAGGCAATATCCATGCGAGGGTTTATAGGTGGGCACTGGCCAATTTCAAAGGAATTTTGAGCAGAGGAGACTGGTCGAGACGAAAAATTTTGCTAACCAAGAGCCTTTTGTAAGAGACATCTCATAAAAAATTTAACTGACAAATGTGGTCCATCCCCTTTCCTCTATACAACTGAGCTATCCCCATTGATGGATTGCAATGTTTTTTTGTATACATATTTCTCTTTATTCATCTCAGTAGTTGACACATGCACAGAAAACTTTCTCCTCTTTACTGACAGCTAGTCTTTTGAGAACTAACAGTCTATAACCATTGTCAGAGGTGCACATATTTTGTGAGATTTATCTCATGTTCCACGATCTAAGTGAACCTTGAATAAGTGAAATTGTTTTAGTGCCAAGAGTACAATAACAAACCTTTTCTTGAGTAATATGCCACATAAGGACCTTTTACTGGCTGAAAAAATTGACATACTAGACAAAATTGAAGATAATCCACCACAATCTAGTCATCACCATTTACCTTAGATATCTGGGGTGCCAAAATTAATGACAGCTTGGACATTGCAGTGACAGGATAAACTGAGAGAAGAATGGAGCCACAATGTAAATCAAGCACCTCCCCTGAAAAGCAAACATCAAGTTAAGGATACAGATATCGAAGATGCTTTAAATCAATGATTTTCCATTAAATGAAAAATGAGGGATTAGCATCATTCCAACATTAAAAAAGAAGTCAGAGGACTAGCTTTGAAAATTAATCATGACCATTTTAAGGCATCAGGTGGTTGGCAGTCTCAACGGAAGACCAGAAACGAAGCAAAATTCAAGAAAGCTCAGGGAGGAAAAAATAATGCTGATATTAATATAGTGCAGAGGAGTTGAAGTAAACTGCCCAAGTTACTCCAGAATTTTTCTGCAGATGAGATGTACAACACTGATGAAACAGGATTGTATTAACAAGCTACACCGAATGGCTCTCTTTGTCACAGGTATGAAGGACTAACAGAATCAAAAAAGTGATGGATTGAATCACTGCTTTGTGCTGTTCAAATGTCTCAGGAACTGATAAAAAATCTTTTCTGGTACACAATTAGAAAAAGTGCTAAGCCTCTGTGCTGATAGGGTTAAGAATAAGCAGTACATATACCGCGGAATACTATGCCAATAGCAATGTATGTGGATGGCTATGAGCCTCTTTACACAATGGTTGACCAGTTGGGATAAGAAATTAGCACAAAAATCAAGAAAGATTCTTCTTGTACCTGATAATTGTATGACACATCCCATTTGTTCAAATGCAGTGTATGCCAGGGGGGGTCCAGACCCCCCCCCTAAAATATAAAAACAAAATCATTTTCCTTCATACTAAAAAAAAAAAAAACATTGAAAGATCATGAATTTACAAAATATTTCTTTAGAAAATGAAGTTTTTTCTATAATGAAATGTGTTAAAATTAGTTTAAAACCCTCTACTAAGTGCCCTGTTTTTCAAAAATTTTCCCCCCTGCTGTTGGACGAAATTCCTGGCTATGCCACCATTCAAGTGGTTTAAAAAATTTACAGTAGGAATTCCTGCCCCCAAACTCATCATCTTTGGAGCAACCCATGGATAAGGGGATCATTAAAAATTTGAAAACACTTGACCATGGAAAATTGTTAGATGATATTCTAGAATGTATAGAAAATAACCTTCTCAATTACTGAGGCATCATTTTATGCAATGTTTTAGCCAAAGCCAAGAGGACTACATAAAGGTAGTCCCCAGTCCCTTCCGTTGATACTAGATCCATGTTGCCAAGGCCAACAAATAGATTAAAGTGTGAATATTCCGCAAGCAATAATGATTCTGACAGAAAGTTGGTGAAACAATGCAAAATTGTTTTTTCATTAGGTTTTCAAACATTCCCATCCAGAAATTCCATATGAACCTAAAAGTGAATTCAACTTGAAATTACACCAAATAATATACCATGAAGATTTCCATAATATTGATTACAATTAAGACTGGTATGAACCAATGAAAACTGTGATGATATTGTTAAAACCATATTATCCATGCAACAAGGTAAAGCCGAAGAGTAGGATAGTGATGAAGATGAATTTGTACATGAGAGTATGTAGTCAAATGAAATCTCAGGGTGGAAGGAAGTTCATTGAGGGTTTACGACTCTTCCTCATGTAAGCATCTAAGGTAGCCCAACGTATTCATTGGATGTATGTACTGACTTAGTAGGATGAGGATGAAGAGAATGCAGTAGAGTACATCAGACAAATTCTTCCGACAAGGAAATATGATTTGAACAGTGAGTAGTCAAATGTTTATACATAAAAAGAAATGTGTAGGAATCATGACCTGATCACTAATGAACCACGAATTTCTCTTTAATAGGACTAATATCTAAAATCGCATACTGTTGTGAAAAATATTTTCAACTAAGAGTAACAGAATTCTTGAAAATTTTCAATAAATAAACAATTCTCACTGATTTATTAAATGAATTCATAGTTTCATAAACGTTTTTGGCATTATAAACATCATTAAGTTTTCTTTTTTCCATTTCTACATTTGCTCATAAATATATATAAAATACTTCACCTCATTGGGGCAGCCGCTTTATTGGGTCAAAGTACACCAGGCCTGATATGTCCAAATCACCCAGAATCTACTGTATTTTTAAAAAAACTCTTGAATAAGAGGCATTGCTAGCAAGTCAATCAATGGGGAGTCTCCATACTTTAAAAATTATGCCATATTTTGTAGGACCGTCATTACTGTACTCTCTTCTAATTTGAATCCCAAAAATTGCCACTTTGGTGGAGGGGAGACTCGCATGAACATCTTGCGCTGGTAGGCAATTACTGAGGCATCATTTTATGCAATGTTTTAGCCAAAGCCAAGAGGACTACATAAAGGTAGTCCCCAGTCCCTTCCGTTGATACTAGATCCATGTTGCCAACTTTGGCACATTTTCATCAGTTTTCAAAAATGTTGAAAATTATTAACTATTAACATTAATTATGGTAACATAATCTGAAAGAGCCATCCTTGTTTTTATGTAATAAAATATGAATTTTTATGAGGAATCAAAAATAAGACAATTCAGATGGTACCAGAATATCGCTGCACATGACAGTATATATTTAGCAGACATAATGAAGTATAATTTTTCATGTACACACTTAAGCTTTGTTAGTAAAGATTGTAAAGGTAACACAAAATGAGCTACACTATATGTAAAGCATAATGTATTATTATTTTGTATGGTAGCCTCAAACAGGTTATCCTTCGCGGCTACCTAAAATTACTCAATTTTGCAATTGTCATGTAATTTGTGTGTGGAGTAATAAAATTATTTATTTATTATTATTATAATTCCATTTCAGAATTTGTTAACGCTTTGGGAGAACCTGGTGAAGATGACGAGGCGGAAGACGAAGAGGAGGAGAAAGAAGAGATAAGCCCACCCATGATTAGTACTTAGATTTAGGTGTACGCATTCACTCCAAAAATCAAATTTAATGCAATTAAAAAGGCTAAAAAGTTCAATTCCAAATATTTCCAAATTTTCTCTCTTGCTTGTTTAGATGTTTACATTCCTGATTACCATTGCATCATCAAATTACAATTATTTACCCACTAACATATCTCCAAGGAAAGCAATATTGATGAAATAGTAGTTCAAGAATTCAAATTCAACACAATACACTAAGTAATTTAAAGCTCAAGAAATATTAATTTTAGTTTGTATCTTAACTTGTGGCATTCAAAGTACATCAAAATATCATGAAGTTTTTGCATCTCAATTGTAAACTAAGTAAAATATCCATGTATAAATATCAATAAAGGAATTCAAAATTGTATTACTTGACCCTAGCATTATTATGTACAGTGGAACCTCGTTAAAGCGAGTACGGGCTATAGCGAGACCCCCGCTATTACGAGAGACAGCCGATGCACCGTCAATTGACCCTATAAGAAGCATGTTTAAAAAATTCGTTTTTACGAGGCCCTTTTGGTGTTGGCTCTCGCCATAACGAGGGTTTCACCGCCGGCAAAACTTACATCAAGGCTCCTTAATCTCTGTAATTGCTAGCGATGTGTTAGAAATGAAGTTAATGGAGTGCTCAGCCTCAAATTTATGCGTTTATAAGTTTGAGAAAGGAAATTTAGTGATGCAAAAAAACATCACCTTTCGTCTGGATTTAAGCTTACGTTTATCGGATAGAAATTTATCTGTCGCCGCACCACTCCTGTTCCTGTATAACTGTTTGCAATAGGTATATTGGCTATCATTTGCTCCACCTCTGGTTAAGCGACAATTCGCTATCGCGAGTGTTTATTGGTGCACCGTGGGGTGTCGTTATATCGAGAGTGCACTGTAGAATAAAATCCACAGAAATCAAGCTGAAAAAACCATAAGAGAGCTCAAAATTCATGCCTATCGTGTAAAGAATTTAGGGTATTTACTCATTTCATTCATTGAGATCTTTTCCCTTTCTGATAATCTGAAGACTTTTTCTGATAATCAAGGGTAAACCTTAGAAGTGGTTTGTGTTTTCTCCAACCTAATCATACAACATGTATGTACTTACATATATTGAACTTCAGAATTTTAAGGTGTGCTAATAGCACTTACTCTGAATAATATTTGACCAGCCTCAAAAGTATAAGTAGGAGATAGAGATACATTTCAATGATTTTAATAATTCTTTTGAAATACGAGGGTTGTACCAAAAGTAAGGTTCCTAATGAGCTACAATGTTGAGGGAAGGTGCTAGGCTAAATTCCGCAACAGTGCCGTGCGCAGTGGCTCCCCCACTCTCTAGTCCGCCCATCTGCATTCACTATGTTGCTCAGCATTGGCATCGCAACCGTCGACATTGGAAGTGTCAATCCCCTTTCCCACCAAGTTTGAGGTTTGAGTAGTAATCCGATTTCTCCACGCAAGGAAGTTACCGCCCGAGGAGATTCTTCGGCACCTGACAGAAGTTTATGGCGAAGAGTGCATGTCCGTTCAACACGTCCGCAAATGGTGCAGGGCTTTTGCTTACAGTCGCACGGGAGTTCACAATGAAGAACGGAGTGGAAGACCACCAGCTTTGGATTGTCCAGAAGATCAACAGTGAGCTGATCAAAAATCGGAGGGTCACTGTCCGTGAACTTGTTGAACGCATTCCCGAAGCTTGCCACGGCACAATTGAAAAGACTTTAACAGAAACTTTGGGTTATCGTAAGATGTGTGCATGCTGGGTCTCCCGGATGATGACTGACAAACACATGGAGCAACTCCTTGACTGTGCTTGCAAATTTCTTCAACAGCATAAGGGGGGTGGGGGCAACAGGGAGTAATTGTTGGACTCGATCATCACGGAAGATGAGGTGTGGGTGTTTCATTACATACAAGAAACAGAACTCTTTGGTGGAAAACGCTTCAAGAGCGACGATGAAGTCTGAGCAGAGGTCACACGCTTCTTTAACAGGTCGGCGGGAGACTTTTTCAACTTAGGGATAGAAAAGCTCGAGCAGTCTTTAAAAGTGTGCAGAAAAAATTAAGACTACGTTGAAAAATAGGCAAATGTGTAAGCTTTTCAATGATGTGAAAATTACTAACCATTAACAAAGTTTTGTACTTGTAAAAAAATAAGGGAACCTTACTTCTGGTACAACCCTTGCATAACCAAAGCAGTCTAATTTAGTAAATCCTGTAACTCAATTTGATGGCCACTGACTCTACGACTCTGATCAAGGCTGACTATGATTTTCTTCAAATAAATCATTTATGTTGACTTTTTAGGCCTAAAATATATTTTTATAATATTAATATCTCACAATTGTAATAGTATAATATAATAGTCTTTAATATATTTTTCTTTACCCTTTATAATGAGCACGTCAAACACCAACATGAATTATCCTTCGCATTTGCACATTAATTAAGCATACAGTTTGTAGTATGTGTAACAGAGATATAAATATAATTTAAACCCTAGAATACCTTTAATTATATTATACATACTATCCAGAACATGCAATTATCATATGCCAGTGGCTAAGTCAGGGGTGAGCTCTACCATCACCTATACATACAAATCTTCCAGTTGATCACAGAGTGTATGATGACTGCACAGAATTGTCGTGTGTTATTATGGACTAGTACACTTCCAGCAATACAGAATAGTGGGAGTTGACTTACTTCAAAGTATAGTTCTTTCTGCCAAACATTCATTGACAGCAACTACATTAGGGAATCAACCCAGGTGAAAATAGTATGCCAGAGAGCAAAAGGCAGTAATAATCAAAGTTGTACTGCTTCCAATGCATTAAGAATCATTGGACCATCTTAGGAATCTGTTGAACCCCTCAATGCAGTCATGCATACCCAGTGCGCGGCCTTTAAATTTCGTATGTCGTCGTCATGCGTACCCAGTACGCTTCCTGACCTACTGTATATAATATTTTTTTCTTCACCAGATATTGTATTTCAAATGAAAACTAATTACTCTATCTTTTGAAGAAATGTTTTCCCTCTCCAATAAAATATTCATAACAACTTTATGCCTTCAGGATTTTTTTTAATGTTTTGATGAAATTCCATTTTAAACCAGCGTGTTAACAAATTCGGTCCAAAAACTCAATGCCTTCCTTCAACTGTACTATCTTGAAAACTGCCGCCTATTCTGCTTGTGAGACGTCAACAAGGGTCACCTACTTAAGCTTGAGATACGGTATCTTCTAAGCTCACTGCTTCCTCTCCGTCTTCTTCTTGTGTGTCATCACCTTGAGCCCCAAGTGTGTTTGGTCTGCCTCGTTAGTCCTAAGCAAAGGGGCCATGTTCTTCGCTCTGCATTTATTTTTTCCTTTTTTTTCCATGGACAATAATCAACGAAGATAAGATTCCTTCTAAACAGTCAGCGTATACCAGGACCCCTTCAAGATATTCTCTCTTTTCTTGATGGAGCTTCGAAATGAACTTCAGTCCACTAGAGTCATTCATGCTGTGTGGTGTTCTTTCAGGCAGTGTGTTGAAATTCTCATCGGGTGTACTTCCTGTGTGTGGTATTTTTATTTATAATTGGGGATCCTTCGACATGGGAATAGTATTGAAAGGCAAAAGAGACTCTGAAGTCTGTTTGTGTGTTAGGTAACAATAAATTCATTGGTGGGGGTGAATATCAAGGACCTGTTATTGCATTCGTACCTAATGGAAAGAAAACGCCATTACAAGTGGTGTATGAAGTTATTTAGGAGACTATTGAATGCCACAGTCCTAATTCATATGCTTTTCACAGGAAAAACGCGCATAAAAAATTGACATCATTTCATGACATATCATTGACTTGCCATTGGTCGAGGTAATATTTTTTAAATATCCAACTTCACACGGACTGTTTGGACAAGGCCGTCACTCCTTACACAATTTAGTACCAAGACTCACAGAAATACATTTCCTAAGGACAAATCCTGCAGCTGGGAAGAAATCAAAGTCTCAAAGGAGGTGTGCAGTTTGTGCCTAATATGGGAAATAGTTGATTATTCAGGAGCAGTTCCAAATTTCTGAATGTATTACCAACAAGCTTAAATAATTCCATTTTCCTTTTCTCGAATTAAATTTTTATTAAAATACTAAAAGAAAAACATGAAACTACTGCCACTTACAATGTTATAGTTATAAAATATAAGTGGCTATAGCTGCTAACTATAAATTCTGGAAAGTAAACAATTTTCAAAGTGTAAAATTATTTAAAAAATCAAAAAAATCATACATTGATACAAAACATACAACATGTAATTCCACAGATAACTTTTATCACACTCCTTCTCAAAATGGCAAGATACAATTAATTTGCATGTCTATAAAGAAATCTTATCCCGCCCTAAATACATAGACAAAATCTTTCATATACACTGATATAATTTTGTCCAGAGTGATTTCCTACCGTGGCTTTCTTAAGGAAAATAGAGCAGGAACTCCATTATAAAGTCCACACACCACTTGAAAACATGACATGATGGCTTAATACTTTTTTGATATACAATCCCTTCAGCAAATCGAAAGGTTTTCACATGTAACACATCATCAAATATGGATGAAAATCCACTGAAATGGACACTTCTCAACTTGAAATGCCTTAATGAAAGCTCATTAAACCTAGCAATGATACATAGGATGAAAAATATTTACAATGCCTTCAAAAGAAATCTTTCCGATTTGAAAAAGAATGACTGTGTCCCCTAAATATAAGGCATTCTTCGGAATGAAATATTCTTGATTAAGGAATCAAGAAAGTGAGTGATACCGAAAAAGATGATTTTGACTATGGACATTAATACCAACTGCAAACACCTTCAGATTAAAAATTATGAAGAATATAAAAAACGACGTTAAATGATTAAAAAAGAATAAAATTTCATTCCAAGAGCAGTGACATAGATAACTAGGAACCTAGAGCACATTTAAGAACACACATAAAAACTGCACATTAAAAGATACCTGCCACTCAAATTTAAACCAGTCATTATCAAAACATGCTGAACTACAATGCAAAGCATTCTCCTAAAGCAAAAATGCCCCTGAATTATTTCATTTAACCAATGATGAACGATTAGTATTCAAATAAATGCTGCTTTTCCTTGCTCAATGAAATACATCAACAATGGAGCCCACCACACATGATTTCAAAAGCACAGTAATACTAAATACTGAGGTGGATTTAAAAACCCCATCACATCTCTTTTGTCAGAAATGAAGTTCTGTAGATTTATTATTATTTAGTGACACAAAATTTGATACACCTATATTCAATAATGGAGTTAGTCATGATTTAATTACACTTTTCCCTATAAAGACATTTCAGTTTATTAGAAGGAAATTGTAAAATTTTAAAATCCCTCTAACTATGAATAATGAGCACCATTAATCATGGGCCAACTGATAGACATAGGGCCGACTCCTTAGTAATCATGGCTGAATTTGCTTCCTCCAACACAATTAACAACACCATCACAATGAAAGTGCTGCTATTCAATGGGTGTATAAATGATAAATGCAGTACAAATATGAAATGAATGCCTAGCAAATATTTCAACGATAACACCATTTAAAAAATTATCATTCCTACATTTCTTCCCATCATTCCAGCAACATCACAGCAGAAATAAAAGCTACTACCACGGTGGTAGCAACCAAACTTCTCCATGCCATTAAGTACCCAACATAGGGCTACCGGTACCATTTTAAGAGATCCCAGAAAGACTAGCAAGATGAAGGTTTGCATTTCTTCGAAAACCATGATCCAGCGACAAGTCGAGCCACCAGCGGCATTACAGGGCGCTCAAGCGCCGACACCAGCGGAAAAGGAAAGACCTGCCGCACGAGAGATCTCAACGGCTCCGGTACAGACCACCAAAACTTTCTGATCACCTTCTGGCATGCTGAGCTCTGAGCACCCTCACTCTGAACTAGCCTTGAGGATGTCACGTGAGGCACGATGGCTCTACCAGGTTGGACCACTCGACGGCGGCCAACCCTATGTTGGCATCAACTGGTGGTGACCAACTCGGGAGGCAAGTGGCCGGAGTCACCCAGCAGATGCAACACCACACGCCCACTCGGCTTGATGCTCAGCCACGTGATGCTGGCATTGTTAAGAGACAACCGTAACCACGCTTCAGGAGGAAACTGAAGAGCCCTGTCAACAACAGATTGAATAGACACGATCATTAGATCAACCAAATGCAGAAGTATTTTCACAAAGAGTAAGGGATACAGCCTTAAACAGTTACTAAAATGAATGAGAGAGTCAAAACCAGCACAATGCAAAGCAATACGATCAGGGTTGTTACACGATTCCCAGATTCACATTACTTTTGCCCTCATCAAAATCTCCATGGCCCCTGACTTTTTCCCCACCCGCCTTTCAATCACTACATTAAATTCTTCCTTGGCCCAGACAACCACAGCCAAGTTCACCGCAATTTAAGTTATCCCAGGCATTACCCATCGCAGTTCTTAAGGGTTATTCAAGTAGTTCACATTGAGGGCAAATTTTCAATGAGAGAAATATGGCAGAGCTGAGAGTGGAGCAGAGGAATTTTGAATATGTTTAGCCAATTCCGGGGTGATACAGTGGAAGTTCTACACACTGAAATACAAGATAGCTGCACTTTTCCACAATTATTAAATGCATACAAGGCATTTCAACCCACAGAACCATCATATCCCCACTGTATATGTTTATCACCCCTTACCTCAAACTTGTTTAATCCTCCCCCACCTTTTCCTTAAATGTATAAATATGATCTTCTGATGTACTGTGGTGTCTTTTACCAGATAATGGCTCTCTGAGCCAAAATGTATCATATGCATTAAATAATTATGGAAACTTACCACTAGTTTCCATCTCAATTGAGCTATTTCCTTCTAGAATTTCGTGGAGGTAAGAAAACAAAGAAAGTACTTGATGATACAGTATATAAAATGCTATGCAATGTATGTTTTCACAAACTTCATTTTCCTTAACAATTAAAATGGTTTCATATGGAATTAATCCATCTCCGCTGACAAATTCACCATTTTTTTTCTGTGGTGACTACTTTGACAGCCATGGCATAAAATTTCCCTAATGTCTTGGGACAAAAATCTGTCTTATGCCTGATTTCCCTGAACTGTAACAACCCTGATAATGTAAAGCCAAGAAAGCAATGCTATGTAATGGGATGAGAAGCCACAGATGACAATTAACATGCTTAGAGGTGGTCTCATGAACCATTCACGAATAAGAGCAAACAATAAAGCCAAAGACAACCAATCTCACCACAGATCACTCACCTACACACAAAGTATCGGATTACATTGGCGTGGCAGACAAATATCTCAAAGCTGTCCTTTTCTTGAGTTGGAGGAGCTCTGTGAAAGTATTTTCGGAAAGCAGCTTCAATCCTAGCACCATCTTCATAGAACTGCTGGCAGTGATAAAGTTAAGATTAGTTTAGTACTGCACATGATGGACCGAAAATTTCCAATAATATTCCGCTAACATTATCAAATAGATCTGAAACTCCATATTAACAAATGCATCAATGAGTAACTCAATGAAGGTTATGAGATCCCTAAGCAACAATACACAAATGCGTCAAGGGTCAGACAGCCAAAAGGGAGTGAGACTTGATAGCAACGCCAAGCTGTACGAAAATTTTACAGAGACATCCCAGGGACAACTCAGTATCCCCCTCTCAACTTATCGAAAAGGCTCCCAAGGCTCCACATGCAACTTCATCATGTACTAGCATCCATTCATTCAAAAATGCATGTCCTTCAACAAAATCTCAGAAAGACCAGCTATTGTAGAATAGAAAATGTAGTGTTTCCATAGGATAAAAAAGAGAAGACTCTGAATTCGATCTACTTTTGAGAAACAGTTACCCAGCATAAAATAATTGCTTTCATGAAATTTAAAAAATATGCATTCAATGCATGAATGTATAGTCTCAGACAGAAAAATATTAAAACCCAGGAGCTGAAAATTTAAGTCCCAAATCAACGCTCAATTGGCAGTGCCACTGCACCATGCCACGGCTGTAAGGAACGACAAACACTCCAAGCATCGAGCGAGGTTGAAATGGTTTCCGAACTCTATGAAGAATCATATTTCGACCCCCTTCCCCCTTTCCTCCCATCAGTCGAACAAAAACCATTCAATTGAGTAGCAAAGAAAAGGAAATCGGGAAGAAAATCTTCTATATATATAAAAGAAAGTCGAAAATCGTGTTAGTTAGAACACTTATAACTCGAGAACGGCTGCACCGATTTCAATGAGATTTGGTTCTTTGGATTCGTCTCAGGCGGGGTTAACATATAGGCTATTAAAAAAAGGATAATTTCACAAAAAAAATTCATCTCTTTCCTATGGACATGCTTTTAGGAGTTATAGTAACACAACAATTGATAAGTCGGTCAAAACTACAAATTAAATAATTTGTTTTGCTTTTACCACTTTAATAACTGAATTTAGTAACAATATAACATTTTAATTACTAAATATATTCAAAATATTAATTAAATTGAAATTACATTTAAAAAATTTAATTCGAGCTAATTGTAAGCCCAGCCGTGGCCAAGCTCGAGTTGACACTTCACTACCGTGTTTGTAAACAAATCTCCAAGCAATTGTTGACAAACGGTAATGTCCGTGTTCCTGTCGAGGAATCGAGTAGTTTTAACTCATTTCCTTGGAATGATTGCAAATTAGTTTCAGTGAGCTCATCAACAAAGAGTTCCAGAATATGATTGATCACCAAAAGAATCAAAGATGGTTGATTTAGCGAGCAAGAACGAAGATGCGGATGACTAAAACGAGGTAAATTCAAATAGTTCGTACCCTGCATGAATTCGAATCTTTTAAATGTGTAACAAACGAAGACAAAATCACCAACTACCTATCTGAATATTTTAAGTCCTTGGACATACCTAGCTTACCAAGGCACGATTTACAGAAAAATGTAGTTTCTGTGTTCATGATCTTTCGAAGCCTAAACCAACCATAACTATCCAACGGAACGTGTTTGGTGATTAAAATAATTGGTAATGAATGTGATTCACGCAACTTACTCAAAGAAAAATTCAAAGGTGAGGAAGTCCTTATTCCGAAGATTCCATTATCTCAACTCATATGCCCTTTTGAGATTAAACGTATTCAATTTCCAATTCGTGTTGCATTCGTGATAACGATTAAAAAATCGCATGGTCAGTCTTTCAGTTTTTGTGTTGTTTGTGCTCATGTGCTAATGAAAACTCATGATTTTCTCATGGTCAATTTAACGTGCTATGTTCACGAGTCGATAAACCATCCTCTGTATTTCTTCCTTCGCTTCAAGTGCGTAGCTAGGATAGGGGGTTTTGGGCGCAGCTAATACCACGGGTCTGTAGGGTATAGAAAACTCGCTAAGGTAAGCGGGAAGTGTGGGGGCACTTCCCCCAGATATTTTTTAAGATAAATGGTTCAAAATAGTGGGTTTTGCATCTGTGCGAATAGTTAAATATGTTTTGTTTGTTAGTCATCCGTCCCCCTAATATTAATAACAAAATCTTTCATAAAAAAATTCTCTAAGCTCTGGGGGGGGGGGGGGGGGGTTATCCCCCAAAACCTCCCCTCGCTGCGTCACTGCTTTGCTTCGCTATATTTATTTAGCTTCATCCGCTTCATCTTGCGACTGATAACAAAACAAAAACTGTTGTTTATCAGAAGGTGCTTGACGCAAGAAAGTAAACCCGAATGTGTAGAGCTCACCGTGGTGCGTTTACGCATGCAGTACGTTTACGCAGTGCATTTTTTTCAAACAGAGATACTAAAACTGGCGCGCCTTAAGTCATTTAATGCGAATGCTGCCTCATAGGGGCTCTTCTTGCACGATTTTGAGCATCAGTCAAGCGTCGGTCTGGGGTTGTGTCAACCTCCCCCCTGAATGGGCCAAGTGTATGCAACAGACTTGGACCTAAAAACATTTTTTTACAGCTAATAACGCAAATAGCCAACAACTGAATGCGTATAATTTTTATTTCATGAACTGCTTTATTAAACCACAATGCCCAAAATTTCTTAAGCTAAAACGTAAGAAAATTTGCTGAAAAATATCCGCGTAGACGTGCTCCGATCCACCCTATATAGATTCAATAAAGAAAATTTCCTTCTGACAAGCAATTTTGGTACTGATTTACATAGTTTTATTGAATATGTAGCCTTATTTCATTATAATAAATTAAACATGATTAAAAACGATACAGACGCTCTTGATTTATAAATGGTGTAAGTAAACTTTAAGTTCATTGATTGTTAGGCGATACGAAGTTCGCCGGGTCAGCTAGTATTACTATAAATGAAAATATCAATGTAAAAACCAGCATTTCCATTTCAACAACACAGAGAGAAGAAAATAAACCATCCTGCCTCAGCCCAAGGCCTGACGTATAAATGTTAACAGGTAAAAGAATGCTGCTCCAAAAGAATCACGTCAGCAACTTTCACTGCAAACCAGTTGACTTGAGTGTGACCGGTTGCAACCAACTACTGAGATTATCTATTTTCCCATAACTTCTTCATTAACTTTTTGATGTCCCACAATACATTTGACAGCTGTCAATCGGTCATTTTTGCTGCCTCCTTAATTACACACCCACCAAAAAAAAAACAATTAACTACTATCACTGGCATTGCATTGCCATCTCTGGATCAGACTGTATATGTATGTACTATAAAATTCAACTTGACTAACATTATTTTTTTTCGATTCAACACTAACTAGTTGAAAACCAGTTTATTTAGGCCTACACATTAGTGGCTACCTTTTTACATGTGTATGTGATGTGTCACCCAATGATTGCAAGCTCTACTGGTTAGCAACTGGAGTTTCAAAACAGTCGACCTGAGAGCCTCAGATAACCGTAAAATGAGTTAAATGGACAAAGAAGACTTGATTACAAATGGCTTTGAACTAGATATATAGCCTAGCAAAGTTTTGACACTGTAAATTTCAATCTACAAAGATTAAATGTGTGGCGAAACGCCTTATTTGTATTTTTGTTTTGTTAAGTGGTTTAAATTTTATTTATATTTTTCCATGTAAGATAAATGTGGTATCAAGGGTATTGTCTTACAATTCAAAATTTGTGCCTCGTTGAACAAGTGAGAGATGAAAAAAAAAAAGAATTTAGTTCGCTCAGTCCCCGCTAACGTCGTCAGTTTACATGTGCGTTGCAGACGACGTTAGTGCGGTGAACGCTGGGTAGGGGAAGAATGGATAAAAGGCCGTGCACGGGAGAGCACAGGTCTCAGAAAAACAACGAACAAGTCAGCAGAGAACAGAACGGAGAGAACAAGGTGACGCACGCTACGGCTAAAACGCACCCGAGAAGGCTGAGG
Organism: Ischnura elegans; assembly: GCF_921293095.1. Classification (NCBI taxonomy): domain Eukaryota; kingdom Metazoa; phylum Arthropoda; class Insecta; order Odonata; family Coenagrionidae; genus Ischnura; species Ischnura elegans. The sequence goes on from NC_060248.1 coordinate 19,485,806, forward strand.
GCTGTGATTAAGCGGAAAGAAGGTTCCGGATCGCCGAGGGGTCGAATTTTGGAAGAAGCACTGGCCACGTGTAGCAGACACAATAAGCCGGCTGCTGGCCCGAGTGGCTTCTGGTCTCGATCCCCGCCACCGAGTGAACGAGTAAGCTTATACGCCCCTATTTCCCTTCTAGTGCAACTGATATTTGCCAAAGTAGTGTGTCCCTTAAAAGAAACCAGTGAGTGTTTCGTGCTCTCTCTCCCCATCTCTCGTCTGAAGAAGAGGAACGATAAGTGATTAGTGTCAATTTCTCATTGTTTTCTCATTGGTTCACGAGTGTTGATTTCATCATTGTAAAATATTTAAATCGCCTCTAAGACTAAAACATGGCTTTTGTGCTACAAAGGCGTTACTGAAATATGCGCAAATTCATTGTATGATTTATTGTATGTTCGATGGTTTATTAAGGGTTTCAATTTATTTGTGTTGAAGGGTATAATTTTTTTGTGTGTTTCTTTTGGAGGGGTAATTCAAATGTCGATGGGGTTATTTCATTTCATTGTATAGTAGTCGGTTCATTAAAAATCATTTATGTTAAAAGAAAAAGAACCGGAAAGAAATTTATTTAAGGTAGCGATTCTTCTGCCCCCCACCTATTTTACTGCCTTAATAGCAAAGCCAACGGCGCTGGTCGCCCGAAATCTCAGAACCCTAAAAATTTCTTTCGTGTTGTCCCGTTTTTGCTTCCCACTCGTCCTAACGGGTAGCAGAGGAAAGGAGGCGGGACCGGCACAAATGATAGTTGACCTAATACATTACTAGAATGGAACTCACTGATTTTATTTACGAATGGCACAATCTAGGAACACCAAACACCAAATGATACCAACAATTTGAGAGGAAATAATCAAATGCCAAACCACCAAGGAAATCACAAGATATGGACAAAGAAGAGTTTGAATGATGTATTCTGGGGGAGAAGCCAAAATGGATTATCAAAAGAGTTAGATAATCCATCCATGATCATCCTAAGCTTAGCTTCACTGTAACACTTCCTCTGTATCTTCCGAAATTCTCGTTTCTCAAACATTAGAGGTAAAAAAGGAAGAACATAGAACTAAAATAGAGGGAAAGGAGGGGATGAATGGAGCGACTGGCCTGGGAAGTGATAATTAAAGTCCAACAAGCAGTGAATTGAATCGTAAATGATTAATGCTTCACTCTATAGCAGAATTAAATATTATAGAAAATATAACAAATTTGTCTGCACATAGCCTGATCCCAGACTTCCCATTACCATCACACATGCAATTAGCATCCTGAGCATCTTCCCAATTCAACATACCACTGCAATATGCATGTAATCTGTCAATTTTAGCTATAGATACTACAGATATATGAGTATTGCCTTTATTTCACAGTTGCATTTATAGAAATGAGGAGGTCTTTGGAGGAAACTTGTGGGGAGGAAATAATTTGACTAGACAGCAATGATTAAGGCAAATGATTTTTCAACGGTGAATTACCCTCATTTGATGTTGACATCTTTGCACCAGTACGTGAGAGTTTAAAATGTAATTTAAGTAGGGCTATGGTTGAAATACATAGAAAAATTCAAACAAAGTATGTAATTATATTGCAAATTGCAATAAATTGCTTCCTGTACCTGCTCAATGTACATATTTGCATAGTTATCCATAACTCCATCCACAACAAATTTAACGACCAAGAAAAAATTGCATCTTATAATTAAGACATATGGTCGCTAAAAGAGGATAAAGTAAAATTGATTTCATGCTTACATGTTTCTCAGGTCGCCAGTGACCGACTGGAGGCTCTGGAGGGATAGGCGCTCCTTCCTGAATGAAGTCAGAGGATTCACACGGGACATCTGGCAGGTGCTTTTGAATTATTTGGGCTGTTTCTGTTGCCCGAGACATTGTCGAGCGGACAAGTCGAGTGAAAGGAATATTTAAATCTTTCAGGCGTTGACCAGTGAGATCTGCCTGCATTCTCCCTGCACAAAGCAAATGAAAATATAAGCATATAAATACATAAAATTTATTATGAACATCAATAATTAGCATTAATAACACTTAAACTGAATACACTAAACACAAAGAAACATCTAATACGGAAACTTTATTTACATGACAATAAAACTATTTCCACTGGCTAATATGCTACAAAACAACTCGTTTCACACATAATATGAAATACCAACTTTATCAACTTGCACCGAATTCACCTAGTCTCCAAACAATAACTATAACAGTCTATAATACTGGAATATCATATCCTTGCCGCTAACAACTTTCAAGTCCTCATCTCGTCTTAAAGTGCCCTCTGGAGTATGGTTGTTGGGACAGAAAAACCTTGATGGTCAATCAAACATAGAGACCATTTCTCATTTTCACATTTCAATGCATACAAAGTCAAGAAGCCTCCACAATTGCTTAAACTATACCTCTAAAATAGCCATCAATATACCACCACCTAATTACCAAGGCCGATAACTTCACACAACCACTTTGGGGATATAACAGTATACATATGCTAACTTAAGTGATTTTCCTCACCATGTAAGCTACCACACCAGCTCAAAGACAAAAATGAAATTTCTAACTTTAATCACTTCATTTGAGCAAGATTATTCTATTTTTAGAGCAGATCTTCATTTAATATAATGTCCAATACAATACTGATACACAAATTAAACATTACACTCCTGGAATTTCCCATTTACCCATAATCAATCAAGGTACACATGCTCTCTCAGACATTCTCATTTCCCACATTTTCAGAGCTATTACTCTCCTTCACAATTAGCTGAAATAGGAGCATGGAATGCAATCCTACAAAGTTCTCTATTGATCAAGTGAATCATGGCCAAGTAAGTTAACATCTGCCATTCAATTCCAGCAAGAGGAAGCAAAATCTCAACCAATACCATGAACCAACTCTGAAAACTAAAATATGAAGGGAATATTAAAAATTTAAAGGGACAAAGCCTCATCATCAGCAGCCACCACTCCTGGGCAAAGATGCTAAGCCGATGCTAAATTGGCAGACTTTACAGCGAGTGGATTAATGAGGCCCAGGCCAGCCTACTCCATATAGTCTGCATACCATAGGGTGGGGCACGGGCCTGCCAGCTCCCTGTGTCAAACCGACACAGATAGCTGGTGGGCCCATTCACCACCCTATGGTAAACAGACTGTATACAGCACTGAAGTCACTAAAGTCTGCACTCAAAAATGATACTGACCAATGAAAAACAGAATCAACCTCTGACCGTCAGGAGTCTCAACTCATCAATCCTTCTGAAGGTTAACCCTGCCAAGCTAAGGTCCAAAACTTGTTTACAAACAGGTCTAAGTTGAGTTTAGTCTGCTATTTGATGGGCAAATAATAAATACATAATTCTGAACATCTGGACTAAAAGGTAAACAGGAGGATTCAATTCACATAATAGACAAATTCATAGATATCATTAACTATAGTATTAACTTTCACTCCATCCAACAGATAACTGATAAGTATAACCATCGCATTTTCAGTTCCTGATCACATTTCATCCCTGCTGATAATCAGCACAATGTTGAAGCCAAATTTATGTAGTTTTTCGCCAGGTTAATAAATACAATAAATGTTTGCAATCGCAGGTATGGAAATTAAAATTACAGCACATGAAAATTCCGTAATATAAATTATGGCTCCAGCTACAATTTTCCTTATCAAACAGCATAGCTCAAATCATTGCTGGACTAGAGCATGAGAAATGATTGTATCATTCACACTTAATAATTAAGTGATGCAGTTGGCATGCTCTTCACATGTTGCACAGGATGGATCTACTTAGCCGAAAATATGTGCATCGGGGTAGCTCTAGGTGCTAAAACTCATTGAACCACGAGATTGGAGTAACGGATAAAACCACCAGCCGACGAGGATTCAAACAAGAGGATGCAAATGAAGAAATTACAGATTCCAATGTTTGTGCCATTCACATGGCCACTGAGATTTTCAAGTCCATGTCATACATTTTCTTCGGTAATTTAAGTAAAATATATGCCGACACATCTTCATAAGTTCGAGAAACATTGGGTCTTTGATACCATTCGAACTGATAAGAGGCTACAAATCGATAAAATATGCTTCACGTTTTCAAGTGAATGGAATTACACTGTTTACGTGATTTCATGCATAAAAAGCATCAAAAGGAATGAAAGGCTACGAACAAAGTAATATAACTTCACTTAACAAGCGTGTCTAAACCAGATAAGAATTTTCACGGGAGAAAAGCATTTCGCTCAGGACTGAAAAATAATTACGGGGCAGCATATGATACGAATGATAAAGCCGCTGAAAATGGGTCGAAGTTACACTACCGCCAGCATACATTTCTCAAAGGTTAAAGCAAAACGACAAATTGAAGTTCTAAAAATATACCACGCCAGTTGGAATTTTCATGAGAGCAAACAATGGCAGATAACGATATCACCAACAAACTTTCCAACCAGCCACTGAGATACATATACCTCACAAGAATACTAACTACATGGAACTCAAACAGCGTTCGCACTGAACTACGCATTCGATCAAATAGACCTCAGTCAGAGGAAGGCTAGTAAGAATACGAGAATTAGATGACCCGAATTCATAGCGGTTTGTATTTTGGCAGCACATAAAATAGAGCTTAAGAAAATTATTCCCATGGCTTCAACAACACAATGATAGTTCCTAGACCATATGTCTCTGAATCATTGCGGTGTCAAGCTGTATCTGTTGAGTTTATTTATTGAGAACGTACAATCAATTATCATATAGCATAATAATAAATAGGGCTTACCAAGCTCTGTGAGGCATTTTTCCCTATCAGTAGCTCCATTTAGGTTGTACTGACCGTGCCGAATAAGGAACAAATTCCGCACGGCAGTGGGCTGTACCTTTTCCAACTGCTCATTAACCTTATTATCGTCCTTCCCATTGGGCTTAATGAGACTTCGAGGTTCTCTTCTGTAAATAATGAATTGAATTATTATACAAAATATGCTAAAGATGCCCCGAATAGAAAAGAAAATACTAAAAACAACATACTTATCCCAGTTGTAATCCCATTTCACAGACGGGGTGTAATTAGTCGTCCAAGAAGCATGGACTCGTTTAGTTGTATTTTCCCGGAAGGCGTAATAAAATATAAGAGCTCCTCCGCAAGCACCAAGACCGGTAAACACAGATCTTAACCTTGAAAACGACGGCATGGTTGTTTCGAGAACGCCGATTGATGAACTCCACACTTACATTAGAAACAGCGCAACTGACATTCGTCTGCGCACCTCCCAACGCATGAAGATAACAAATGAACTTAAGAAAGCGAAAGTCGCGGAATATCAGCCAGTATTTAAATCGTGTTTGCAACATCAAAATCGTTGTTAGTAATTTGTCATTAAATTACATTTATTTAATCCTGAAGGCCATCATAAAATAGCTTAATACTATTTTCATTGATTCTTACAAGCGCTATTCTCTCTGATACCCTAATTAATTTTCATTATAACTAACTAATATCATGTCTACATGATAAGAATGAAATCCCATCGCGCAATTAATTATATTTCGGGGTTTTGCTTATTTTACTGAGTGTAATATGGCATCAAAAAGAGAAATACAGAGAGATAAAATGGAAAAGAATGCAAAATAAGTGGATTTCAGGGGTGGAATATTAATCGCACTTGCGTATTTCAGTGTGAGTGCTGAGACTGGCACAGGTTGATTATTTACAGGCGGCATTTTCGTTGCAACCTAAGAGTCCTATGGTTTCATATTATCATTCATTCGGAGCTATTATTTTTTTTGAAGTACTCAATATATTTGTCAAGTTTGCGTTATAAACAAAAAGCCTGGAATTAGCAAATATATCAGCTTAGAAGTTCAAGCCCAAGTACCTATTTTTGAGTGACAATTTTGAAAAAGCCTTGGAAGTCACGACTGGCCACGTATATAAAATGGCATCAATGAAATTTCAGCTCTTGCGGAGTTAATTTGTAGCAAAGTACTTACTACAATGTTGGAGCAAAAAGACCCTATCAAGCACCTCCAGCTATATGTAAACAAGCAGTTTTTTTTAATTTGGCCCAAAGTAACATGGGCCCAATTATCAATTTAAAAAATCAAATATAGCAATAATCCATGAGTTGGAGTGGTATCTAACACAAAATATCCCTTATTTGTATATAGTATATATATGTCGACAGGGACCCGTCCGCAAAGGGCGGGTGTCTGTCATGGCAGCGAGGTCGGCAAGGTCCTCGGGGTCATCAACATGCGAAATCCTTGCAGGAGACTTATCATCATCATCAGCAGCAATGAAGAAAGAAGAAAAGAAGACCAAGAAGATGGAGAAGAAGGAGTCGGCTATAAATGTAGGGACGTGGAATGTGAGGACAATGATGAGGGCTGGGAAACTAGAAAATATCAAAAGGGAAATGGAGAAAGGGATGATAGATATCTTAGGATTATCTGAAGTTAGGTGGAAGGATGGCGGGGACTACTGGAGTGATGGGTATTGGGTTTATATACAGTGGTGGGGAGGAAAGTCAATGAGGGGTAGCTTTAGTATTAAATGGGAAGATGGGCAAACATGTGGTAGGTATAGGCCCAGTAAGTGGTATGATCCTGGTGGTAGAAATTGAGGCACGACCCACCAACCTTGCGATGGTTCAAGTTTACATGCCCACAAGCAATCATAGGGAAGAAGAAGTAAATGAGGTGTATGAACAGCTTGAGGAAATGCTTGAGAGAAGCTCCAGGTAAGAAAAATCTGGCAGTGATTGGGGACTGGAATGCTTCAGTCAGGGAAGGGAGGGATGGAAAAGAAGTAGAAGAATTTGGATCAGGAATGTGGAAAGACAGGAGTGAGAAAGCTATTCATCACAAAGACATGGTTTAATCATCATAATGGATGAAGGTAAACATGGAAATGTCCAGGGGATATGGGGAGATATTAGATAGACTACATCATGGTAAGGCAGAGGTTTAGGAATACTGTGAAAAACTCACACAGCTTCCCTGCAGCAGATGTGGATTCAGACCACTACGTAGTGTTTATGAAATTCTATGTTAGATTCTAAAGACTTATGAAAATTAGGAAGCGAAGAAATGGAATGAGGAACCTCTTCAGGGGGACTAAGAAGCGAGAATTTTGGAAACTAGTGAAAAATTGCATCCGAGAGAATGAAAATACACAGACTGTAGAGGAAGGGTGGAATAAAATTAAAACTGGAGTAGTCAAAGGGACTGAGAAATCAATTGGCTACATTGACAGTGGAAGGATGAAGAAGAAGTGGATAATTGAGAAAATGATAAAAGAAATGGAAGAGAGGAGGAAGTGGAAGAACGTGGACACAGAACAGGGCAAAAGAATTTATAAGGAACTAAATAATTGATAATGACATTAAACTAAGAGGGCAAAGGAGAGTAGGTGGAATAGACAGTGTGAGGAAATGGAAAATTTCTAAATGGAAAGAGAGGCAGGCCTGTTCAATGCCAAGTCTCTAAGTACGCTAAGTCCCTAACGGGTGGCGAAAGAGGACAAGGTCGAAAATTAAGGCTAAATGCTAACTGAGCAAGAAGAGGTACAGAGTAGATGGAAGGAATCATCAAGGATTTGTATGACAGAATGAACAGGCTGGTGAGATTGACTTAAGAAGAGGCCGGGATCCTAGACTTGCAAATCAAGAGAGCTCTCAGGGATATGAGGGCTTGGGAAGCAGTAGGCATGGACAACATCCCGTGTGAGCTTCTGAAGAATCTAGGGAGGGATGGCAAGAGAAGGTTTTTTGAAATAGCACACAGCATTTTTGAGGAGGGATGTTGGCCGGAGGATTTCATGAAGACTGTTCTTATTCCGCTACCGAAAAAGAAGAAAGCTGTGGAATTCGGAGATTATAAGATTGTTACCCTAATATCACACGTAGCTAAAGTGGTACTGAGGATATTGAGCAGCCAAGTGGAGGTGAGGGTAAACAAGTATTTGGGCCGAGATCAGGTTGGTTTTAGAAAAGGAAAGTTAACTCATGATGCGATAGGGATAATGAGGTCCCTCGTGGAGAGGAACCTAGAATATGACCAGGACATGTATGCCTGTTTGGTGGATTTTGAAAAAGCATTTGATAGGGTGAACTGGATGAAGTTAATGGATATTCTCAAGAGAATAGGTGCAGATTGGAGGGATAGGCAACTCATTCGTAATCTGTATATGGCCCAGGCGCAAGTGAGGGTAGAGGATGGAGAATCTGAGTGGGCAAGCATTGGACGAGGTGTGAGGCCAAGCCTGTCCTGAATCGTCGCTTTTTTTACCTATATGCTGAGAAGATGGAAAGAGAAGCGTGGGATAAGTTGGAAGCTGGAGTAAAAGTGGGAGAAATGATGTTTAAATCAGTGAAGTTCGCAGATGATCAGGTGTTGATTAGCAAGTCAGCGAGGGGATTTCAGGCTCTGGAGGATGCGTTACACAAGCGTTGCGAGGAGTATGGGATGAGAATTAATCACAAGAAGACCAAGGTTATTCAATTTTGCAAAGCATCACAAGCAAGGAATGTAAGACTCAAGATAAAGGTGGGTGATGAAAAACTTTAGCATGTAGAGCAATTCAACTATTAAGGCATCACATTAGAGTAAAGCAAATACAGCAGTGTGAAAATAAGGTAGACAATCGCTTAAGCAAAGGAGGAATTTATGAACAGGAAAGAGCTTATGAGAGGATTGCTATGTATGAGTTTACACAAAAGGTTACTGAAGAGTCTGATATGGATTGTAGCACTTTACTGTGTAGAAACGTGGACACTTAGGAAGGAGGACGAGAGAAGACTGGAGGCATTCGAGATCTGGGTGTGGCGAAGAATGGAGAAGGTGAGGAGGACAGAGAGGAGGAGGAGCAATGAAGTGCTGGACATGGTGGTTGAGGAGAGGCAGCTTTTAGATGAGATACAGAGGAGACAGAAGGTATGGATGGAGCTAGTACTTAGCGGGGAGAGGATGTTGAAAACAGTGTGAGAAGGAGAATGATAGGTAAATGAGGGAGGGGAAGGAAAAGAATAGAATTCTTAGATAGAATGAAAGGGAGTAGGCCTTACAATGAATTGAAGAGGGAAGTGCATGATGGAAGGGGAGGCTACCGGAATTCTTCTTAAGTACTCCATGGAAACCTACCTTAATTGGAAGAATACTGGAATAATAATTCATTATCTGAATATATGTTCAATCAGGATTTCGGATATTCAGACAGCATTTCAAAAATAACAGGTGATCTTCATACTATTTAACCCGGGAGTGGTCGCCGCGGGTCGCTCCGACCCGCACGCAACTATTTATATCTGTCCTGTATGTGCAATGGAACGAACGGTCTCCACTTTCCGTGTAGCTGCTTCTCTAAAACCCTCCTACCATACCCTGTTGAGTTTCTTCAGTTTCCGCTCGTTTGTTGACCTAGTCGTACACGTGCGGGTCACCCTGACCCGCAGCGACCATTAGCGTTGTCAAAAAGTGTGGTTTGGACCTCAGGGTTCGGGTGAGTGGAGGTCGCGATGATGGATGTATGAGCTGAGGACTGGGTTATGGGCCTTCGGTGGGGTCAGGGGTGGAGGCCCTGGTGTGACATGACTTAGTGCAAGGGCTGCACGCTCAGAGACAGAGACAAGGGGGCAGTGTTCGGCGTGACATCAACCGAGAAGCATCTATTCTGTGATGTGAACCATTTCTATTATTAATACAGTCCACTAAGTATCTTTACGCGTTTTTCATTTCATTAAAGTTACCACCCTTGGACAAGTCGGTTTGAAGACGCGTACTAAGTATCGAACAAGTGTGCAAGTCTTTTTTATGACTGTGAGCGAAAGTTAGTGTAATGTTGTGTGTTTTCTTGGTCAGGGCTTAATTTTAGTGTTTTTTTTGTTGCTGAATCATAAACATGGCAAGCGAATCTAAACCTGGTTCCAGTAGACAAGTTACTCCTTTTGATCGCCGCGTTCCATTGGACGAAGAAGGAATACTTTTTACCTTAGAAGAGGACTTTTCTTTTGACACATCGGATGACGAATCCAACTACGGGAGTGATGTTGATCCCGTTGAGGAATGTGCAGATGACAATGCCAGGAATACGGACACTGAACAAAGTGGAAGTGAAGTTTCTAGTGACGATGAAACATCAGATGACGACATCCCACTTTTGTACAGGGGTCGATATTTAGGGAAAGACGGCGAATCATCCTGGAAAATTGCAGAACCTACCCAACCCGTACGAACCAGACAGCGGAATGTTATCGTCCATTTACCTGGAACAAAAGGTGAGGCAAAAGATGCTAAAAAACCGTTGGAAGCATGGCAGTGCTTTTTGCCTGACGAAGTAATACAAAATATTGTAAACAACACTAATTTATTCATAGACTTGAATAAAAATAAATATGGCCGAGATCGTGACTGTAAAAACACTACATTTGAAGAAACTAAAGCCCTGTTGGGTTTATTGTATTACGCAGGTGTGTTGAAGGCTTCACATCTGAACGCAGAAGAGTTGTGGGAAGAAGTTCGTCTATTCAAGTGTGTAATGTCTTTGAATCGATTTAGATTTTTGCTTCGAATGCTAAGATTCGATGATAAAAGAACCCGAGTGCAGAGGATGGAAGTGGACAAGTTAGCACCTTTCAGGGATGTTTTTGAATTTGTTGTAAAGAAATGTAAATCAAACTTTTCTGTTGGTGAGTACACAACAATTGACGAAATGTTGTGGGCCTTCCGTGGAAGGTGCGGTTTCAGGCAGTATATGCGGAATAAGCCTGCAAAATATGGTTTGAAGGTGTTTTCATTGGTTGACTCACGAACATTTTACGTACTCAACATGGAAGTATATCTTGGAAAACAACGCCCGGGACCTTATGAACACATAAGTCAAACACCATCTCCAGTAGTAATCAGGCTTGTCGAACCGATAAGTGGAAGCAACAGAAACGTCACTTATGATAACTGGTTTTCTAGTATTGCCCTTTCTAATGATCTCTTGCAAAATCAAAAACTCACCACAGTTGGGACAATCAGGAAAAACAAAAAAGAGATACCTCCAGAGTTTTTGAGAACTAAGAATCGAGAAGTACACTCGTCAATTTTTGGTTTTGCCAAAAACTTGACAACACTAGTATCTTATGTCCCGAATAAGAACAAGGTCGTTCTCTTGACCTCCACCATGCATCACAGTAAAAGTATTGACAATGCCACGGGAGAACAAAAGAAACCAGAGATAATAACATTTTACAACGCCACAAAAGGAGGAGTTGATGTGGTTGATGAAATGTGTGGCAATTACTCTGTCGCCAGAAAGACAAATCGTTGGCCCCTCACCGCATTTTACCATATTTTAGACATCATAGGACTAAACTCTCTCATCATTTGCTCCTGGAATAACAAAGAAAGAAAACTTGTACGAAGGAAATGGCTCAAAGAGTTGGCTACGGAACTAGTTACACCTCACCTTAGAACTCGTCTTCAAGGATCTCTGTCAAAGTCAACACGTATCAATATTTTGGACATACTAAAAGAAGACATTGTCCGCCCTCCAGTAGAAGTCCTGAACAAGAGAAAGCGGTGTGGACTTTGCGACCGTCAAGGCAACAAGTCGGCTAACAACTGTGCGTCATGCAACATCCCTGTCTGTGGCAAACACTCCAAGCCCACTTGTCTCAACTGTATCGACATGGAATAAATGGTGAGTTTTTTTATATTATACACATAGGAACTACACAATCTATTTACACCTGAAAGTTTTGATGTGCTTTTATAAAAAATAAATTTGTGTATCTAATCAAGTTGTGGGTTTTGTAGGTTCACTCGTGGCCAAAATACCTCAACTATACTGACTTTGGGATGCAACTAAACAAATAACTGGACATTTGTAGAGACATAAAGTTGTGGAAATATATATTAGTTCCTTTTGGAAAAATATTATGAAGTAATAGTTGAAGTTTTCTTTTAATCTTTGTGATAAACCATGGCTCATTGATATTTCGTTTTTTTTTTTGAAGAAAATATGTACAACATTTTCATGCTTCAATAACTTGAAAAATTTTCCTTATAACAATAAGCCATATATTATTTTTTTATTTCTTTATAACCTATGTTCAATATTAAAGAGTGAAAAATTATTGTAAGTAAGCTAGTTAGCCGTAAAATTACTAAAAAACTTGTACTATGACAAAAATCTCATTTTTTGTGATACTTTTTCTTTAATTCCGAAAAAAAATATAAAAGCATTAAAATGTCTGTTTAAAACACATGGTTTGAGTTTATATACCTTGGAACTGAAATGTATAAAGTTACAAAAAAACAAAAATGTAAATTAAGCTTTAAAACAATTTCTTTTAGTGCGGGTCAGAGTGACCCGCAGCGACCATGTAAGGCTACATGTTAGGCGCGACTACTCCCGGGTTAAATAAGATCCAGAATACCATGTTTCTCTGAATAGATTCCCCCCCTAATTTTTTGGCTTGAGTTCTGGGAAAAAATTCAAAAATGGGTTTGAATATATTCTTCCCTTTACTTTTACCACAGGTATTTTTGGAAAAGAAGGGGGGACTATATTCAGACAAATACGGTAATCAAGTTCTGCACAACTTCAGTGATGTATGTACTTAATCCTCTAAATGTGACAGAATGGGAAGTTTTTGTGGAAAATTACAAGACCTTAACTTTTGTGGCATTTGCTGTAAGGTTTTCCCATTCATTTATGTACATATAAGCTGCCAAAGTATTTGGTTATAGAGTCAATTCCATTCCTATTCATCCTAAAAATTTAAAGAGCCAGGCAGGCCCCCTATTTCACTCCATTTATTATTCAGAATATCCATAGCACATAATATTAGGTTATCAACTACGTTCCTGCCATTTTTTCATGTTTTCTTCATCAAACTCATCTGTTGGCCAGAACAAGTAGCATCTTTGAGGTCAAAATCTCCTTTTTTGAACTTGGCAAACCAATCATGAGTGGTTCTTTAAGCTAGCTATAGCACCCACTCCATACACAAATTTTGCGAGAAGCTTTTACGACCTTAACACCTTGATTAAAAGTAAAAAGACGGAGGTGCCAAAATGCACAGCTTTCTCAAATCGACATGCGATTTTAACAATTTGAAAGGTAAGAGCAATTTATCTTTAAAATATCAAAACAGATTCTGGTATAACAAACTTTTCTCTTTTGAATAACTTAAAGCATTGAGCTAAAAACATTTAATGACATTCAAAATGCTACAATGTCAAAAAATGGCAGGAACTTAATTGCCAACCTGATATATGTATGTAAAATATTCCACTATGAAGAAACCATTACCAAGGCTAAGTAATGGATTCACATCCTTAGGAATCAAAGATAGCATTGCAAGAAATCAACTACAGTAAAAGGCCTCAAATCTAAAATCCACTCCCAATTGTATCTCTCATCAAGTGTAATATCAAAATATGCTTCACTATGAAATCCAATATCAAAATGCAGTTAGACGGTAGATGCTTACAAAATTGAAGAGTAAAAAATTGGCTTATATAAGAACCTACCTTAAATTTGAACTTGTGTTTACGCTACAGCGCAATTAATATTTTTCTGTACTTAATAAATAAAAATATCTACCTAAAAGTATAAAAATAAAAATATAAAATAAAAATACTTTGTTCTATTTCACACTTTGTTTTAAATAGTATGACCCCGGTCTGCATATCAAGCTATCATCAGGTCATGATAGCATGATATGCATACCTAGGTCGAACTATTTAAAATAAAGTGTGGAATAGAAAAAAGTATTTTATTTTATTATGAAGCAGTTCCACAACGTAATGCCAGAGACCATGTCTTATATAAAAATAAAATATATAATTCTATTGTTATCCCAACTTCTAGCAATCAAACTGAAAATTTAGCGAAAATCAATAAGTATCTGCAATTTCAAGTTGTATAGGCAACAAAAGCTCTTTCAGGGGCTGACTAACCTGTTTCAAAATATGTTGGCACTACAGGATGCCCTACTAAATATGTGCCTTCAGGTTTGACTAAACCATGGGATCATCCAATTAAGTATGTACACATTTTCTTAGTGAATCATACCCAATTATATCCATGAAATGGACTATCTATTTGTTATCAGCAAATGTAGCAACACAGTACAAGCAATTGGAAACTAAAACCAGCGCTATTAATTGTAAGTTAAAACCAAATTTGAGTACTACAAGCAAAGAAATAATATGATTGAGGAAAAAAAACACCACAGACTGTGAGGTCACATCTGAAGGAGATTGTAGCATTTGCTGTAAGGTTTTCCCATATATATATATAAGCTTGATTGTAATGAGAATTTTTAAAACTCTGCATTGAAATTTAGAATAGCAAACTTATCAGATGGAAAATGGTCACCAAGTATCTCAGCACATGGCTTCAAACAGCTATAAGTGAACTACCAATTAGTCCATAAATATAGCAGGACATTACAGTGGGTTAATCTTGGATATACCTTTATGGAATCATCTGCTAATGCAGAAAATGAGCAATTATTCCACAAAGGAAAAAGTAAGAGAAGAAAAGAGGTATCCCATATGGATTATGATGTTTTCATGAGAGGACAAACTTGCATCCACCTCATGAGACGTAAAACATCCTTCTGATTCGAGCAGGTGTGAACCGATGGGGAAAAGATTCCCAGTTCCCTTGAACTTGGCTACACTGTTAATGATTGGTGCAATAGCCACAATTGAAACAGAATCAAAATTCATGTTTCCATGCCTAACTGAATTCCTGTTTCTCTTTTCCTTTACATGACTCCTAATTTAACCCGCCTCTGTTAGCTTCGAGGGACTTTGCCTTGGTTGAAAATATATTGATAGAGACTTGGATCCCATGAGGACAAGTGTACACAAAATATTAAGAAAAAAATTAATCACTGTCGTTCATCATGTATTCAGCATTAAGGTGTGGTTAAAAATTTACTATGGCACATATATTTTCTGATGAATACCAAACATGGCATCACCTGACGTTGAACGGCGTAGACTGTTCCTCATGAAAGTATGAAACACCCAGCAGAGTTAGGCCTTCATTGCTATGAGTTTTTCAATTTTGTACCCAAGTAAGAGCACACTAACTAATTCATAAGGTTGAAAATCAAAGACTAATAAATGACAAGGTAAGGGTATCTGATTTCAAAGAGATTTTTATTTTTAACGGACACTTCTTTTATTTTCAACAAAAATAACAATTTTTTAATACACCAAAGTTCACTACATATCTTTTTCAACCTATTATCCTAGACGCTCTTGGGATTTTGCCGGATAGGGCGTAGCAAAAGCCCCTCCCACCATTATTTGCAAAGGAGGAGGGTAACGAGGGTCAGATGTCAAGGGAAGTTTTAAGGTTGCAGGAAAAGGGTTATGGAGCAAGATGGCCACATGAGGTGGGCTCTTGCCCAAATATCTTTCACTCACTCATACCCAAACAGCTCGGCACGCAACAACAACTCACTCTTTTGCAGTAAATTTCACCAAATATGTAGCCAGCAACCCATACCGATGGGTATATATATGTTTTGGGAACATGGCAGGCAATATAGATCAAGCGCATCCATGGTGAAGCAAGACTTCACAGGCTTCCGTGAGAGTCTTTTCGCCAAGTCTCTAGTCATTGAAAAACACCAGGTTATTAAAAAAAAATGTAATGGGCATAGTGTCCCTATTCCTTAGTATGCACAGGTCAGAGCAATTTAATTGTTTGGAAGAAGGATCTGGTGGGCAGGAGGCAGGAATGGGGCTTCTTAAAAACCATTTCCGGCATGTCAGCACAGAATCACATCACAAATCACATCAAAGAGTGTATTTTTTTACACCTGAGTTTAAAAAAGTTTCTTCATGTATTCGTCCTTCCCACCAACCCTGCCAAAATAAACAACTCCCCCACACAGCATCACACCAGTTAGTAAGTTTGTTCACATTACCAAAAAAAACAAAACAAATATTTGACACATCCACTCATAGAAAAGATTTTATCCACATTCAAGGAGAAACAAAAATTAAACAAGTCTGAAGCCCTCCTTTACCACATACATTCCCCAATTCCACTTCTCAGGACTGAGACATTACGATCACATTGATCAAGTTCTTTCTTCACTTGACACACAAAGGGTACCTGGTCCACCAACTTTTTTGTTTATATTTTCCCAGGACAAAACATGGATGTTCCAGCCATTTTTTTAAAAAATACAAAAGATTCTAAACAAAATGTGTGGAAGAAAAATTCGTATCTTAAAATCTAATTTTCACTTGGTAAGCGTGTGTATTCACGTTTTTTCCTTCCAACATTTAAAATCATGTTGCATCACACAACAGTCAACAGAATCTAAAGAGCCTGAGGCTCAGATCCATGCTAAGTAGCACATTGTCCTATTAGTGTTTGTCCAAAGAGTTTTTCCTTCCCCCATCCACTCGGCGACGTTCCCAACCCACCGAGGGTGCGAACGCTATCACCGAGCGAGGGGGCCCGTTTCAGTCTTCATCCGAGAGAGGCTCGTACTGCGCCGAGAGCAGAGGGGCCGGTTCCTGCCCTCGGACCACGGGAGCATCCCGGGGAGATCCCGTCCGGCTCGGGGGTCTCCGGGATATAGGGGACGGCTGCGGTGGTGCCGGAGAGGGGACTGGACCTGCCCCTTGGGGCGGTGCGGGGGACGCTCCTGGGGAGGCAGATGGAGAAGATGCAGGTATGGCCCTGACACTCAGGGCGGAGTAGGGGTAATAGGGGGGCGCCGAGGGGAAGGTGGATGCCGTTGCTGGAGAGGGCGTGGGTGGCGACGACCTAGTGTACGGCTGGAAGACCCCTCCCCCTGTGGATGGACTACCCGAGGTGGGGACTCCCTCCCTGCCCGTATCCGCAGGGGACACTGTGTCCGGACGCGATGAAGGGGGAGCAGAGTCAGCCCCAGGGGCTCCGCCAGAAGCCGCAGATGACGCTCGTCCCTCGTCTATCACCATATCCCCCGATTGGGGACTGTCAACAGTCTCAGCTGCCCTCTCACCTCCCCCACCCTCGCCACTCTCCCCACACTTCCCATCCACTTGGCATTCAGGGTCCCCAGAAGGGCTCACTTCATCTGTCCTCGGCCTCTTTCCCCCACTGCCATCCTCCCTCTCTTCCCCCCTCTGGCTCATGCGCTTGTAGTGCCTTGCACCAACTTCTTGCCTTGTACCATCACCACCACCCTCGTCCGATGTTCTCATCACCTCCACAATCCTATTTTTCACATAGTCCAGGGGAGAGAGGTGGGATTGCGACTGCTGCGTCTGTTTGGTTCGTATCTGATCAGCAGCCTGAGATCTCCTGTCAGCAGGAGATGCTTCCTGATAGAAACGCCTAGAGAGGAATGCTATATGGTCCCCACCCAGACCACCTCCTTGCATCCAATGATTGCCACCACCACCAGACTGAGCTCCGTGACCATCATTTCCCCCTGATCCCGGTGGTGACGTCGACCTAACACGATGGGTTGCATTTGCTCCTGCAGATGGAGGTGTCTTTCTTCCAGCTGGCTGTGCAATACGGATTATCTGCCGCTCGTCCAAAGCTAGTCCTTGAGCTTTTCCATCTGCAGCCATTCTCTCCTTCATTTCCATTTCCTTCTGCAGCGCCCTCCTCAGCTTCCAACTGTGGTGCTCAGCTGCCGCTCCATCAGGCGTACCATCTGAGATCGGAGGTGGCGTTGACTGGTGCCTAGGAGGGGTGGGTCCTCTGCCAGGAGGGGGTGGTGGGGCCAAGTTATGGTGTGGATGGTGCTGGTAGGGAGCTGGGCGCACTGAGGGAGGGTAACCACTGCTACCCGACTCAACAGCCATGTCTTTTGTTATGATTGATGCTATGTGTTCTCCAAGCGTCTTCTCCCGACTTCCCTCACGATTCTCAGGCCCATCTTCCTCAATGGCAACTGCGGGAGAAGATGTCGGAGGGTTACCTCTCTCAGTGGGTCTCAAAGGAGAGGCCTTACCATTTGACTCCGGGCCAACTGATTGAACTTGCATAGGCTGTGAAGTAGGCACACCACCCCCACCACCCCTATGAGAATGATGAGGATTGTGATCTCTATGAAATCCTTGGAATAGTCTATCACCGGGACGAGGGGCACTGGGCCCACCTGGTTGCAGATTGCCACTATCTTGGTCTGAACCCTGGTTGATTTGTCTGGTGATTATAGCATCAATTAAGCTAGCAGCAGTCAGAGTTGAATCACGAGATCCTCGTGAGTCCACGCCTCCAGCACCATGGCGAGGTCGCACATCCCTGGGAAAGCTACCGACCAGCATCCTTGTGGCCTCACGCTCAAGAATTTCTGCATTGCTATTCTGCCTACTATCCTGGGAACCGCCACCATCTCGAGACATCTGCTGGGGAGGCACAGACCTTTCTCGTGCCTCTCTTTCGCCAGCCATGTGGGCATAATGCGACTGTTCTCGATACGCCGCTGCAGCCATGTGCCTCTGCCTATCCTGCTCTGCCATCCGAGCAGCTTGCTGCTGTTGCTGTTGTTGTTGCTGCTGCTGTTGGTGCTGAACCTGCTGCTGCTGATGGTGCTGCTGCTGTTGCACATGCTGAGACTGTTGGTGCTGTAAATGCTGCTGGTGGTGAGACTGCTGCACATGCTGTTGTTGCTGCTGTTGTTGTTGTTGCTGCTGTTGCTGTTGTTGCTGCTGTGCATGCTGCTGTTGCTGCCTATGGATATGCTCCCTCTCTCTCTGCTCCCTCATCTGCTGTTGCTGCATTTGCTGATGCAACTGCACCTGGTGGTGGTGATGCAGCTGCATCTGTTGCTGCTGGTGGTGGTGGGCTATACTGTGTGCCATGCGCTCCCTTTCTTGCTGCTGTTGTTGTTGTTGCTGCTGTTGCTGCTGCTGTTGTTGTTGCTGCTGTAGGCTTTGTTGCTGCTGTCTCATGTGGTGCTGGTGCAGGTGATCGACCCTACCACCGCCACCCACCATGGAGTCTGCCATGCTTTTCCCTAGGCCCTCATGCTGGGGACCAGGGCCCTGCTGCACTTGGTGGTGCCTGTGTGAGGGATGGATGGGACCTGGAGTGGCTGGTCGCCTCTTCTCATCTTTCGGGACAGGCAGGCTGGGTTGCTGTACCGCCAAGTCAACCAAGGAGGAGAGGGCCTCGTGGCCTGGAGGGTATCCGCCATGGTGTTGGTGAGACCTCGGAGAGCCAGCAACTGAGAGGTGGTGCTGCTGGTGTTGGGGCATCTGTCCAACCCCTTGCTGCTGCTGAGCTTGGGGAGACTGACTGCTTCCTGGTGATTGATATCTTTCAGGTGGAGACGCTGGAGCACCCTGCTGGATGACCACCCCGCTCAAAGGCTTGCCACTTCGACTTGTGGGGGTGTGATGCCTCTGGATCACTCCTTGTCTGGGAGGGGGAGGTGGCGGTGGAGGTGGTGTTCTTGAGGGAGGCGGTTCAGGAGCAGCAGGTGAAGGGTGGCGTGAATGTCTCATGTCAGCGGTTAGGTAGACTCCACCAGGAGTGGGTGCAGGTGACGTTCCAGGAGAAGGGTAGTAAAGGGACGCGGAGCCATGGTGAGGAGGGGCTGCATTACCCGGAGATAGACGGGCATCCTTTTCCCCTGCTGATGGTGGTGCAACGCCTCCACTGCTTCCTCTCCTTCCATGCATCTGCTGCGATGTGATATAATCACTAATGATCTGGCGAGAGCTCAATTGCTGTTCAAGGGCGTACGGTGGTCTGGCAGCATATGGGAACCCAGATGTTGCATTACCGTATGGGTGATAAGCATCGGTGGTGGTAGGAGGAGGTGGGGGAGGTGGATGGTGACCCTGCACCCCACCCGGACCTCCTGATGACGGTCTCCCATAGTACGGATCATACGGAACAGCTGGAGGGGCCACTAGTGAAACTCCTCGGGAGTCATAAGCCTGCGGCCTAGAGTCCTTCCCCCTTGACTGCTTGGGGTCGTGATGAACTGGAGTCCCTTGAGTGATCGAACCTTCCTTGGGCTGAGCAGGCTGCGTCGATATCTGCTGAGGAGGAGTAGGCTGACGAGAAAGACCGTCATAACGGGGTGATGCATGCTGGGGAGGTGGAGGCGCTGCCGGTGAGACAGGCGTACCATGCGTAATGGACCCAGTCTTGGAGATCATTGGCTTGGGTGATATGGAGCCCATCTTGGATGTAGGAATAGGGTGAGGCCCCTGTGAACGGACAATAGGCACATCCTCAGCATTCCACGGAAACTTTGGTTGAGAGGATGAAAAGAAAGAGAAAAGGTACAGATAAAAAATGGGAACACATCAACTGACTACCACTCGACTCTGAGGCAATAAGTGCCCATTTTTTTTCACCAAAAGGTTCATTAACTCTCAAAGGTATGCTAAACAAGCATGTAAAATTTACATTCTAGAAACAAAAAGCAGTTAGCAATTTTCTAGACATCAAAAAGCAGAATTTTGCTCTTTAACAAATAATAAGCACTGATAAATTATCTCTAATGCTAGGAGACCAACGAAAGCACTATTTGTGCTACTGAAATTTTAAGGAAATGCTCCTTCTTTAAGATATCAAGAAATTGATGCATGCAAACATGGAATGAATAAGTGACAAACAACTTAGCTAAATGGCAAGATTCACCAAATCTCTACATTAAGTTGACAAGATTCTACCTGCAAACGCATTAATGTGGAGGAAAATCAATAGTATCCCTTTCTGTTGTATTATTTAAGTCACAATTAAGCCAGAGTTCTGTATTTTTAATTCCTATTCTCATTTTTTTCCTCAAAATGCAATGCTACTTTTACTTCAAAATGCATAAAGTAACCTTTCCATAAAATCATTTTTAAATAGGAGTTCTACCACATGAGGCAATCTTTGACCAAAATGCTAGTTAGAACCTGTCAAAAAATGCAGTGAAATGTAAAGATGCTAATTCAAATAGGCTAAATATAAACCAAAACTCACTTTTGGAGCCTTAGGTGTAGGATTGACTGATGTTATCTGTGCTGATGGAGGCAAGGTGGTCCCTCGACTTGCAGGACTCATCACGAGGTGAGGAGAACGCCCATCAGGCACATACAGAGAGGGAGATTTGTTGCGAGACTGCTCGGGTGGGGGAGGAGCAGAAATTGGCTGCGGCGACTGGTGATGATGGAGATGATAATACGGAGAAGGAGAGTCTCTATACACAACCGGTGGAGGAACTTCTCGAATCATCACCTCAGGGAGCCTCAAAGGTGGTGCTTTAGAATGCGCTGGTGGTGGGTGCAGGAGATGAGGGTGGGAATCGCGAGTGCCTTGACTCGATGGAACACTAGTAGGTGGACTGTCATCTCGCTTTTTCAAGCTCAGGTCAAGAGTCACGGCTTCCGGCTCTCTCCCGCTCTCCCTCAATGCTTGCTGTACCTAACGGTCAAATAAAGAAAACAATAAAACAAATAATCCAACAACGATGCAACACCAATTTCTCTCCAACTGCTAAACTGTAATATATTTTATGTAAGGTGAAACATTTCTTGACTTCAGAAACTGGCAACCCATTACTCACTCCAAGAAATATAGTGGAATAAGTTAAGATTGAGAAACAGTCAATTAAAATGGACCACAATCAAAATCAGCTGATGGTTACAAAATAAAAAGTCACTAAAATCAGCACTAACACACTTGTGAAATGAATCAACTTCTGATTACATCCTCTAAGTATAAATATTTCATGAACCTCTTCATATTAAAAAAAATTATCAATCATCCTTCTTCAGCTAGTTCCAGTTTCTCATAAAGTGATAAGTTTCCACATATTAACAAAACTAGAATTATGATCAACAGGAAACCAAACCAATCAAAGAATATAAAACGATTCTTAGATCTTGGATCAAATCAGCCATAATCACAGAAAAGACTTCTATAAAACTTGGATAATGAAGATTCTTCCGTAAAACACTAACTCAAAAATTAATCTGAAATCCTAAATGAGCAACCTTGAATTGAGAGATGAGAAAACATACCTGAACGACTACTAGTCCTTCCTTGGGTAGATCAGCTCTTCCAGGTGCTGGAGCAGGCACCATCATTGTACTTCCCCCTGGTAGTGACATGGGAGCCAGATGGTGTTGCATGTGATGAGTTGGAATTGAGGAGGGCTGACTGTGATGCTGTGGCAAGTGATGAGAGCTCACGTTGTGGATGGTTGGGGGAGGAAGCACAGACAGCTGCGAGTGAGGAGTAGTTCTGTGGCCATCGGAAGGTTGTACTGGAGGAGTCCGACCCCTCTGATGCATTGCCGGGCCCACGTCTTGGGAGGAAGCAACCTGTCGCCTTGAGTTTGGAGGATGCTGCTGCTGTTGCGATGCCTCAGGCTGCGAAATCCTGCTAATGGTCGAGCTGTTCTTTGCATCACGGAAATCCCTTCCGTATGACATGTCTGGTCGCTCGGTAGACTTGAGAATGGATGAGATGGTTGGTGATGGCTGGTGCTGAGAGGAGTGAACGGACGTCATGTGGCCAGGGTGCGCCGACTGCCCCTGTGGTCCATGGGGAGTTTTCTTCAGCTGCATCTCAATCACGCCACACATCAAGTCCTTCACCGTTAAAACCTCCTGCGTTGTATTGTCACCACCAGTATCTCTTTCTCGATCACTCGCACCATTGGCTTCCGGTGCACTACCATGACTTCTGTGGACCTGATCAGGAGGCCGTTGCGTTGTAACAGTCGTTGTCTGCTGCTGGTGTTGGGGTAACTGCTGGATGGCTGCATAATTTTTAGGTGACCCTCTAGCACCTGCTCCATCAGCCTCAGAACCACCCTGACCTTCATCGGCAGTCTCCTGAAGGAAATAAAAATAAATATGATTCACCTCACCAACTGAACATTGGGCTTGATTCATAGAAAAGTTGGTAATTTTGCATAGCATTTGATTTAACCATACCTGAACCATGTTAAACATTAATTTAACATGAACATAACAGGTCTCTTTGGTAATAAATCTTAAAAAAACTAAAAACTATCTTTAGTTGAACACGATATAGAAGAAGCAGTTAACTTCAGTCAGTAAAACCAATTGAAAATGACTCTGAAGCTTAATTTCATATGTTTATTTGAAAAGTAGAACACATTTTACAGCACTTTGCTTTAGCTGAGTATGTTTTTTTTAACTTTCAGTTTTCATAGCTCCACAGCGTAATTGTAAACCTATAACACGCAAAAATACATACCGTAGCAGAACTGTCATAATCCTCCTTGGTAGATGATGGTGGAGCAGTGGAAACTCCAGGCATGGGCACAGTAGAATTTTGCCTCTGATTATCTATTGATTGAGGGCTTTGAGTCGCCATGCGCTCTTCTTCAACAACAGTAATTAGTGATTTGTCTGCTTCTGCATCTAATGACTCAGAATTTTTCCCAGCTGAAAAAAATTGAAATTAATATGAAAATCAAAAAATAAAAGTACAAGTGCATATAATTAAATACCACACAGAGAATAATCAAGCATAAAAGGTGCATTAATGTAAAAGAAATGCTTCAGTTCTGCTATTTTATTACCATCTATAATTATAAATTTATAAATTCAAGAGTGCAGAAAGAGAATTGGATGAAAATTAAGTTCTTGTTCATGATTAATATATCATTGAAAATTTAGCACATGCATTGCTTATAGGCAAGTGAAGCCATCACAACAACACATGCAATGAGGAAGCACTCAGCAATAATTAATACAGTTGAATTTAATTTTGTCTCGCAGAAGAAGAAAGAGTGACTGAAAAATTATAATGTGGCTAATTAAGTGTAGGATGAGTCATATTTTAGACAAACAAAGCCAATTAATCAACTTTGACCAATCCCAAAATCATCAATTATAATCATATTTAATATTTCAGGACAGCATTTATTAATTGAATGAAGGCAAAGCAGGCATTATTTATTAATTAATTTATGGGAAATACATCACAAGCACTTAAATTAATGGCAACCAAGAGGGCAATTTTATGTCACACCATTGGAATTAAAAATTTCTGATCCAATCATTATTAATATCAATGGATAAACAGGAATGTTAAATGTCAAAGTCAATGCATGACCCTCTCGTTCTGCCTCCCTCCCTCCCTCCCCAAAACCGAGTTGGAATAAAAACGACCAAACTCAGTGAATGAATTTCGTAACTGATGCACAGCCCAGGCCCTCCTCCCCTCCCCATCCAATACACCCCTCTCCCATACACACACCCTCACAAACAGTTTGGTGTATTTATTTGGATAAGCTTGCATCAATCTCCAAAATTGGGAGAGAAAAAAGTAGTTTTAGTCTCCACTATATTCAATTACCAAAGATGGATCAATATGATGAGTTGGAAGAGGGTGGGGGGGCAGGGATGGGGGGGAGGGGTGGGGTGGGAGGAAAGGAGAGGGGGGAGAGGAAGCGTGAGAGCAAGCAAGTGAGAGCGAGAGGGACAAGTAGGCTCAACATATTTGTCAAATGAGATTATTACTACCACCCGGCAGAAATCAATTGGCTAATCCTGTTGCAATGTTTGGCGCAGCTTCAAAAAGGGAATGACAAAGAGGACTCGAACACACGGAATTTCAAATGAAGGCACTTCGTTACAAATTCAATTATGATGAGCAACTTAATACCGGACAAATATTTGAAGTAAACGCGGAATCAAAAAGAGACGCATATATTCAATTTAATCTTTCAATTGAAAACTACATATAGACCAGTTTATTTACGATCAAATTCTATGAATATGTATGCAAAAACGTGTCTTCCCCAAGAACAGTTAAATTGAGCATGGTAATACATTTATTTCCCCTCGTGAAATTTACCTCACAAAAGGCATGACATGTAATAATGTGAATGACCACACATTTCTGTTGTGTCATCCGCACAACCTACCCACAACAATTCCAGAGGAGATCCCTTCATTTATTTCAGTGCCATTAATTGGCATATTATTTTAGGGTTACTCACCTATATGGTCATTTATAGCACGGTTTTCTGTTGTGGGAGTTGCCGAGGCATTAGTCGGTGGGTTTGGTGAGGCTGCACTGGCAGTATCACTGCTATCTGGTGCCATTCCCGCTTCATCACAGCTCGACGTACTTGACCCGGATTCCTCTTCATCGGTCACTGTAGGAGGAGCACCATCACCCCCACCCTTGCTTCGACCCTCTTCCCCTAAGTGGGTCTAAAGAAAGTATGCATGCTCATAAATGATCATGGCCTCAATGGGATGGCTGACAAATAAAATCATAGGCAACTAACAGTACACAACAATGAGAAATGTTTTACGTGAAGAATGGAAATCAAACAAATGTATAAACAATGAGGTATTTTCATGATTTAGAACATCAACCATCTGTTATCGATCCAAAATAAATCAGAATACAAAGTATAAAGAGGAGGTGAGACAATCTAATTTTCACAACAAAATTACTAGATCAACTTCTGGCAACTATGATATTATGCATCAAAATTCTCAAAATTTTATAGGATAAGTCAAAAGGTAATACTATATAGAATAATTTGGAACTTCAAAAAATGAAAGAGTGAATGGAAGGATAAATAGCTCATTTTTACGTACCGCATTGTATTCTCTAATTATGGCATCCAAGCCAAGCTTTTTACGATAGTTGAAATAGAAGTTCTTGCACTGATGCTCTGACTTGGTACCAACACGCTCTGAAATTTTAGCCCAGTGGCCCAACCCGAACTCTCCCAGTGCTCTCCTTGCCAAGTCTATTTCTTCGTCTGTCCATCTTGATTGATCAGCTGCAGCTACAGCAGTGGCTGCTGCAACAGCAGCAGAAGATCCCGAGCCATCATCGCCAGCACCATCATTGGGGGACAATCGACGAGAAATACGATTGAAGCATGCAGAGCAGCATTTAGTCACTGATGAAGGGATTTCTGGAAAAACAGAACATAGTATAAAAAACAGGAAGTCTCATGTTATTTTTCTAATATCTACACCATCATCATATAATCCAACAAGAACACACTATTGCAACTGGTACCATAAAAAGATCCCCAAATAATAAAAGCACCATATTAATGTAAAATTATATGTAAAGAGTAATGGATAAAAATGACTTCAACCACATCATTACAGTTTACCAGCTCAGGTAAGTGTAGGTACATATTTTGTAACCCATCCAAGCCAGTCTTCACCCCAAAACAAAATTTCCTTCTTCCATTTGAAATATGTAATGTCAAAGGCCCTTCTTTAAATCCATGAAATCTGTTTCTCCTTCCCCATCCCTAACTCAAGCAATATTTTTACCTCTTTCAGAGATATGATAAGGAAATTAATTATTAAAGCCAAGTGGATATGCCTGTGATCCATCACAACACCCTTAAAACCTTTCTATCTTCTCAAGCGACAAAAAATTCTGCCCTCTATCAAAATTTTGACAAGAAAGAAAAGGACATACCAGAACAATTCCCACGGTGATAAGAATATATGGTAACAGATCATTATTTCATGTATAGGAGTAGCTTATTTCAGTATGAAATACTTACGAAATTCTGCAATTATAGGATCTTTAATCTCTGGTGGTAAATCAGCCCATTTTCCTGGCAGGGGGCGCAAGCGTTTTGCTCTGCCCTTGGCAGTAGGACACGTGGGAATGGGACACCTGAAAAAATCAAATCGTGGATTACTGACGGCTCAAGTATTGACTACATTTGGGAAAAGAGAGTGAAAAGTTTGTTTTGGTCCACTTACTGAGTGTATCGACTGCGGACGGACTTGCAGCGGCAGGAGTTACAGACACGAGCACCCGGGGGCACGTCCTCGTCTCGGAGACCATACTGCGCTGCATGGTTTCGTGACAGCGCTCGAGAGAGGGGATACTGCTCCACTGTCACTTTGCACACCACGCACGGATGAGGACCTCCTTTTTCTGAAAAGATAAAAGAGAATATTTTCAAATAACAGTCTTTGTTGGACGAATGAATAAGTGGCATCAGAGCCAGGATTTCCATGAGTTCAATGCAGTTTTTTCCATGCTAATTACTCTCTACAGCTAGCATTGGCCAGAAATAAGAAGAGAAACACTAATCAATTGATATATATATTAGTGAAGAAATTAGCGAGATTTGAAAGCTCAAATTAGCCCCAGCTAATTGTACAGACAATAAACATAAAAATGAGTGCCAGCATAGGATGTTAAAACTTGGCTCAGATTGGTTTTAAAATATACACAATTTTATGACGAATGCACACAGCTCATTCATATATGCACCCAATGCATCTGGCGAAATTCATACAGTTCTCTTTCAAAACCAGACATGAAAGTATGACGACACATCATGGAAGTTGTAATTTAGAATCATAACTATTTCAAAAAATGTTTTACTTGACATCACTTTTATTTACTTTTAAATGCACAACCCGTTTCTGGTGTAGTAGTTGGAGTAGTCCACAAATTAAATTAAGTTTAATAGAGTTAAATTTGGTGAAATGCGTTGTACAAGTAATAAACATGTGTATAGACAATTTTTTAAATTGACGTTTTATTCGCTATGAACGCAAAATTGTTAATAGTTCTACGTGAGTAACTCCTTCGAAAGGATGACTGCATTAAGTTGCCGCACCTGGCGACACCAACCCTATGTGACACCACTGGTGGGATACCCTTGACTGTCCCCGCGACCATAAAATCCGCGGCTAGCGTCCACACACATGGGTCATGAAAAATGGGGATCGCGGGGATAGATGTCGCGCGAGCAACTGACGTGAAGAATAACAAACGAGAGGAGGAACGCGCCAAGGGAACCGCCGGAAGGGTGACACTCGCCACCACTCTGGATTACGACTACAGCGCGAGGGATCCCGCTACTTCACACTTCTTCGATCGCCGCTCTTCAATTATGCGCCGCGTTCCCGTTTCTGTCGAGGAGATCGCCTGCTTGAGCGAAACAAATGGAAGCGAATTACTCGGACGGAGAGTGACGGGAACGACCAAGAGCCAAAACCCTTCAGCCACCCGTTTGTCACAAGGAGGACTTTCCGACGGCTGCATCAACGGCTCATGACACATAGAAGTTGAAGGCACCCTTCCCGAATCTTCCAGAGCAAGGCGCAGTGGCGTAGCCAGGAATTTCGTTCAGGGGGGGTGCAAAATCATAGGGGAAAATGTTTGAAAAAAAGGGTACAAAGTAATGGTTTTTAAACTAATTTTAACACTTTTAATAATCGAAAAAACTTCATTTGTTAAAGAAATATTTTCTTTAATTCATGATTTTTCAATATTTCGTTTCGTTTAATGAAGGGAAACATTTGCGTTTTTATATTTCGGGGGGTTTCGGACCCCTTGGACCTCCCGCCTGGCTACGCCACTGGCAAACGAAGTTATGACACCGCGAAAAAAATGTACCACGCTTGTTAAATTCTAGCTTGCATTCTCTAGACTGGTATGGTAGATAATCGTCACAGAGGGTTGCAACCCATAGGTTGGTTTGGTTAGGCGAGGGTAGAGCTCAACCCAGACTTAACAATAGCCGATCACGCAGGGTAGTAGTAGTTGTTCTTTTCCCTGGCCCACCTTCGCACCGTGAGGATTTTCATTTGAGGACTTTCAACCGCTTCGCCCAGATTATTTTCTGGGTCCCTTCAATGAGTAGCCATACGCCCGACTCACAAGAAAACCATATACCGATAGGTTTTAATTTCGACTAACCCTAAGACGATTAGGAGAGAAGAGGAGCCTGGTGAAGGCCGTCATCACCGTGGCCAGTCCCGGTATACTTAAATTCCTTCATAGGAAAACGTAAAAAACTTTATTGACCATATAAATGAGGCATGAATGATGCCCGATGAAGACAATCATGGAGGAATAAGTGGATGGCAAGAACGGAAACGGAATACCTCGAATAAAATATATTGACCAGTTGATCGAGGATGATAGAGCGGAGTGAAAATATAAGTAGATAAGAAAATGGGGAGGAGAGCTGCATCAAACCAATGTCTGCAATGCTGACCAGTGATGATGATACCATGGAGGAGAGGAATTGCGCATTAATACTCCACAAAAAAATCAGAATTTTTCTTTAAGTACGCATATTTTTAAAGATCTCCAAATCAAAATATGTGTCTCCGGTCTCTTGTCTTCCTCCACGCATCTCTTCATATAATTGGCATCACATAAATGTAACGCTCGGCACCAAATTCGAGAGCATTGCCGAATCCGTCGACCCTCCAATTGTCCGCGCAAAATGCAAATTCAGACAAGGGACAACCTCACCCCCTCTTCCCATTACATGCATGGATGATCTCGAGGCAAGGTAAGGCGAAGAGAAAACGACATGTACAAGGCAGGGAGGATTGGAGCAGCAAGACGAAGAAGACCCGCGGCACGGGAAACCAAATCAACAACTCACAGGAATGACTCCCTTTCGGAAAGCACACACAATAGTCTCGGGCAGCGGCGCGGATAGCGGCCACCCCTCGGGGGGCGGGAAAGGAGAGGGGGAGGGGGCGGGAAGGGAGAGTGGGGGACGGGAGAGCCCCCCCACCCCTCCCTTCCCACACACATATACACAGTGTGGAGGTCCCGCTTGAATAATTGATACTTTCATCAGGTGCACAAACAATTAGACGTGAAGGACGGGCGGGATGCTGGGATGGGATGGGCAGGTAGCCACTGACGGGCATGCATCCACGTCGGACGGGAGAGATGAGCCGCGATGAGCGGCGGGCTCCAACCGCTCAAATATGCACCCATCGGCGGGGGAAGGGGAGGGGAGGAAGGAAGTTTCCCGATCAGACCGAAATGTGACCCCGCGGCGGTTCCCGATAACGGGCACGCGGCAAAGTTTAAATAATGGAAATAAATACGGGGAACAAACGAAAAGAGGCGCTCGGGGAAGAGACGGAGGACGAGATACTGGAGGAGGCGACGCAGAAGGGATGCGGACGGCGTTGGTCTTGGAGCTGCACATATAGCATACCAGCGGACGGCGTGAGATGGTGCTACTGTGTGGCCCTTCGATCATCCGAGGTTACATATAAAAAAAAAACATTGCTTCCAAAAAACACTTTGGGAATCACATCCGTTTCACGTGGAACTTGACTCCAATCATGGGCGTCACACTTTTACATAAGCCAGAATCGTATTAGCGCTATATGGGGCGCATGCGGGAGTACGAGCCCCAATGTGCCAAGGATGCACAACAAAAAACGTCAAAACATTATACCCAAATTACCTCATCCATGGTAACGTCAGTATTGTTAAGTCAATGAAGACATGATTTTGACGAAATTGTTTGAGTGCAGTAATGACGGTACTTTCGACGACAGCTTAAGAGAATGGTAATACAAATATATTGCACTACAAATAGAGAAAATAACAATATCAATGTTGAGAATGTTTCTGTCAACTAGTTAACAAAAACAGAAAAGGAAAAGAATCGATAAAATGTTTTCCGACTCGATACAAGGAGTGGCGATTCTATAATAACGCCGCGTGATAAATAACTACATCTACACAGCACCCGTGTGATGTGCAAGGTACTGGCTGATTTTGGCACGATTGTGAACCACGGTGAAGGATACTCGCGGGCGCATCTATTAATGCACATGATCGAAGGTGTGTGCGATATCGGGCGATGGACGGATGAGGCATTGCGGGCGGAGCACACTCGCTTGTTTGCAGAAATGCGAGGGAAAGGGAAAAAAACTCGGGACGGGAGGAGCCCCTTGGGGGGGGGGGGGGATGCCCGCCTCCCAGCCGAGCCTCGGATACACGGCTCCGTTCTCCCGAATGTATAACGGTGCGAAAGCGAGCAAACAAATGAGCGAGAGCGGCCAGGAATGCGTTCTTTAGCGTCCATTTTGAGGAGGGCGATTGTGTAACCAAATGCCGCTGACGATACACAACTTGGGGCGCTCAATTCGGCGACGGTCGCCCTTCCAAAGAAACGAACAACGAACATCCCAAATAAAACTCTCCGTGAATCATTAATGACGACACGACTGCCATATTTGTCCTCATTTCGCGTTCATTTTGACCCATCTCCCCGTACTACGGATTGATTTCAATAGGCAATTTACGTATACAATTTTTTTTCATAATGATTTCTATTGCGCAGCTATTGTGCACCGATTTCGATATTTCTGCATTATGAACACTTTTCTGTGCATGAACTTGCTTTGATGCTAAGATATTTTTGTATTTCAGTGCTTCCACAAGTATGGGATGGCAATCCCACAAAAGAGTGTTCCTCTGCGGTGCCTGATTTAATTTTACCATAGCTGATGCATATTACATGCAGTGAATTATTTAAATAAATGAAATAAAGTCGTATATTATTATGATTACAAACCTCACCAGAAATTTCAGGAAAACTGCTAAAATAACGAGGACACAGCATTAATACTTATATCAACGATTGTATTATTTCACACCCCCCTCTCTCTTCTATTTTTCTAGCTAACTAAGGCATCTGTTATCATACCTGTGAATCACGTGCCGATTCAATTAAGCTAACGCAGAATTAGACATTAACATTTAAATAATCTTAGCCTAACAAGTGAAAATACTAATCAATACAGTCTCTATTCCGACACGAAGGCTAAATATTTAGCGATAAAACCTAAAAATGGAGGAAATTATCATTTATAATTTCAGTTTCCTTTTCAAAGGTTGCGTACGATAAATTCTATGAAAGGCGAAAATGACAGAAATTCACTTGAAATCAAAATACACAACCTTGGTAACTTTTCACTGGAAAAATATTTATTGGTACGACGCGTTTCGACGCTGAGGAGTCATTATCAGGTACACTCTGTATAATATCGGCAATCCAATATATACCCAAATTCACTTCATTCCCCAGGTCGCCCGAATACAATCTTAATTTGAATATACTCTCATTCAGCGATCAATTTGCCGATAGATTTACAGAAATTCGCCATTCATCGCGTCTGTCTTCCTTCCAATGTTTATTTTTAGTCAATATATTTTGATTACTAAATACATAACTAAAAACGGCATGAATATTCATGTATCCATGAAAAATACGTAACTGCAAGGAATAATTTGCGACAGGCAACTTCCTTAGAAATATTCTCATCAACAATGGTGTCTAATTAGCGACGAAAAGTGAGATTCACACAAAAAGAATTCTTAGGTACCTCCGTCAGCTCATTCTGTACGCCGAGTGTCCAGACTAACAGCAGAGGTGCTAAAGCCCGGCTATAATCGCAAGGATCCGTCCGCGTGTGTGCAGAGGACGGCGGGAGGTCTCGGAAGTGACAGTTGGGAGGATTTGATGCGATTTAATCGTGCGCATCTTGGCCGTCGGCGGCCGATGTCGACTCCCGGTGGGAGGCCGACTCATTCCCGTCACCCGAGCTAACCGGCGGGCGACACGGGCGGAGAAGGATACTGAGTACGCAGCAGCTCATCAGATGAGAGCAGTTCTACATCAATGGATCCTAAAAATATTGGGAGATATTCCAGGATGGCACTATATACTGGAATACACTGGAAATTAATGCACATTTAAAAAAATCGTATCCGTTTATCATGGAATTCTAACATAACTGAAAATCATATAGATATATACCAATTTTTTATGCATTAAAAAATCCACTAGAATTCGAATTTGAAAAATTTTCACTTTTAAAATGAATTAATCGAGCTTGAGGTCTTTCCCAAATCTATGGTTGACATACCGACACTCATTATTAAAATTTTTGTCTTATCGTGTGACAGAAGAATATAACGGGTTAATTACACTGAAAATTTGTAGAATAAGCAAGCACCAAAATAAACTGCATAGGGCTGAGTATAGACTCATATCGACCGGTAGCAATAAATAAAAGCACACTGTCGAAAAAAGAGGAAGGAATGAACGTGTTTCCTACCTCCACAAAAAGACCACGGCAAGGATATAAATGCTTGCCATGGAAACCTACATAAATCAGTAAATACTTTCAATTATAACTAATCTTAAGGACAGGTTACTAATTGCGATTCAATCGTCGAGAACTTGCAACAAAATAATTTACTTCTTAAGTCGAGTGCATTAGCGATGGAACAAAACAGCTATGCTTTTCCGTAGGCAACTACTCCAACAGCGTTTTATTTTTCGATCGAGCTAGAGTTCTCAAAACAACGAAGTGCTCAAGCACCAAGTAGCTTCTAGTAGTATCGGTCGAGCGAGGACTGTGACATTGCCGAGTGAAGTCTACGTGAAACTAAGCGCGTTCTCCACATCCGTGATCAGAAAACCGTGACCGGAGTGATCCGACTGAAACGACAATATCGAGTGGCGTCCCTTCTGGGGAATCGGTGGCCTCGACATGCCGCTAAAGTCACTCGACGCGGGAGAGCGCATGATTAGGAGCGCACATCAAAACTAGCGGCTGAAAAGGCTGCTAGGCGAGCGGATGAGAGGCGGATTGACAACGGCGTCTAGGCGAGCGAGACAAATGACGGCGAATTAAGCGCTTCGAAAATAAAAGCCGCATTCCTCGCGCACTCCAAACATCCTTCTCTTTTCCGTCCTCGAGTGCCCACTCTTTCCGCCCCGAAGCCATCTCTCTCTCTCTCTCTCTGCAGCCGTGCGCTTCCGATGAATGCCCATCCACTCGTGCGCCGAGGCATGATGAATCACAAAACCGATCAATCCCTTCGATTCCACCTAATGCAGGTGCCTCTCGAGCAAAAAAAAAAAGATTATAAGAGGGAGTGCTGTCCGATGGCTTGCACGACGCCCTCGAACCCTCCCATCCACCCACGCCGTGGTAAGCGCGGAGCAAAGCTAGCGTTCAGATGACCTCGACCGGCCACAGACACTACAGGAGTCTCCCGCATCACCGGCCGCAGAATGACATCGAATCATTGGGGCAAGGGACGGAAAGTAAGTGGGGGAACATATCACCGAGAGCTGATCTCGAAATCAAGACATATTGGCATAAAAAAATACCACGAAGGAAGAACTCAAAAGGAGGTAATAACTCCAGGGACAAGGAAGGTAAACCAATATAACGACCGCACTTGGGCCGTGGACCACAGATCAGTGCAATAAAATCATTAGAAAAAGCGCATTGCGTCTGCAGCGTGGATAAAGATAGCGAGTGGTTTCGAAGTGAAATGTCTCCGGCAGGACGTGAGAAAGGGCAAGACAAATTGTATCCCTAGATAGCCAAGCAACCCGCCTGCTACAGATAGCAACATTGTCTCTAGAAATGGGCCCGGATGGTAGATAAAATACTCTCTGTGGTGTGCCACAACATGAATCGTCGCATCATCGCCCGTAAATCGGTAACGAGTCGTGAGGGCAGCAAGTGGAGGGGGTAGTGACGGCGGGTTGTAGGGTGGGGGATGGCATAAGGATTAGCAGGGCACGACCAAGTGGTCATCGAGAGCTTTACCAATCACAGCGTGGTTTTGATTCAGAGGAGATAAGAGGAGGAATGAGGTGGAGGAGCAGCCCGACTCATTCAAAAAACGCCAGAACATCTAAGATGAAATCAAATAACTAGAGCTACTATTGTCCAAAATCTTACACATTTAAAAATACTTCTTTCACCAAAGCCGTCAAGCAAGAACAGTTTTGGCAATAATTATTTGTTGAAATGCAAAATCTGCTTTCTATTTCATACGACATGGGGACACATCTGATTTAGTTGAAGTCTTTTGGTAAAGATATGTTATTTCTTTTTTTTGACTACCCAAATCACTAGTTTTTACTTACTCAGCGAAGGTTTGGTCAGACTTATTTTTTATTCATTTGGAGACAAATTTTCTCCTTTTTCTTCAGGGATTAAAAAATACAAGCAGCTGATAAATTACGAGACATTAGAAACATTAGATATTCCTCCATGAACGCAATTATACATAGTTACATTATATATACTTCGATATTAATTTTAAAGCGTGCTAACAGCCTTAGGCAACGAGAAAATTTATATTTAAGAAACTTCATTCATTAGAAATTTTGGAAACCCAAGGTTACACAATCGCGAAAAAGAAATTACCTGAAGTTTCCCAGGCAAAAATAGCCACTTTCCCTGACACTTTCCTCAAGTATTTTGGCGTCCAGAAAACATTTCTAGATCGCAAGCAAGTGAAATAAGACGTATCAACATAATTTTTAGTCAATCAACATCATTGGCAACTTTACGAAACGTGTACAAGTCGAACAGTCTTTTCTCATGGGTGAAGATCGTCGGTCATATACCGGTGCATTGCCCTGAGCCTATCCATTTTTTTCACCGGCAAGTCGACGATTTTACTTGACGTTTCCCTGAGTTCCCGGAGACCGACTACAGAGACATACAACCCCGCAAGTCGCCTCAATAGGCGTGTGACGGGTGTGGTGAGACACCAACCGTTAGCTAATAAAAAGGAAACTCTCTAACGAATATCCGCCTAGCATTTATTATAGTCCTTTATTGTTCGTGGGAAAAATGAATTAAGTCGTATGATCCATACCAGTGGGCGAGCCCGAGTGTTGACGTCACCGGGGGAGTGGGAGAGGAGGAAGGGGGGGCTCGACCGACGGTGTGCTTTGCGGTCAGAGAGGAGTGAAGTTTGTTGGCAATCGGGCATGTTGCGACAATTGCGGGAGAAATCATCCGCGGCTGAAAAAACTAAGGGAGTGGGGGGGGGGGGGGGGAGAGAGAAGGGAAGGAGAGGTATAGGAGTCATGGCCAACCGCCCGTAAGAGAGATTGGCATAGGTCAAGGGGTCGCCTCCTCCCACATACCCGTCCATAACCTCTCATAACTCGTGGACTCTATAATCCTCCGTCCCTCCCACCACTTGAGCCGCAAACTGTCCGCGGCGATGCATGTCAACGAGAGCCGATTTCCTTTTTTATTATTTCCGATCAGGTGGAGATTATCGAGAGGGGTGGGAAGCCAAAGTCGCTACATTCGCCCGCTTGGAAATGGACGTATCGGGGAGGTGATGCCCTGTCTCGAGCGAGAGAGATTTCGCTCAAACAAGGGTAATTTGAACGGAAATATTATTTATTTAACACGAATTGCTCCAAGTAGACTATCGCCTGATGCTAACATGAGAGTTATTATTAATGAATGATAATTCGACCTACCTAACAGCGAAGGAAAGGAACAGAAAATGCACCTTGAGGACACAAAAAATACACTAATACGACTGCCATACAATTAATAAAAAAGACATTTGAACCTAATAACCCATTTCTAACGCTCCCTAATGAATCACAACGACATCAACCAAGAATCGAGGAACGCTTACTCTTAAATATTTTAATATTTCAGGGGAAGATCTAAAAATTTCCTTCATGTAGGTCATTCCGCTCCTTTATTCTTCCAGTCAAGAAGGATTTCTTCAAAATGTCTGTTTTCTACTTCATGAACTTAATTTTGAATTTGTGATCGTTCCTTCCTATGCTTTCTCAGATTTTGTCCCCATAAGAATAGTGTTCAAGCGATAACTTCAGCTCTATCATCTCACAAAAACGAATGAATAATATCCACACCAACCGATAATACAATGAGGGGCAGGCCAGGCATTCGAATTTTTACATAGAACAAGACCTACCAACCTACAGAGAGAGATTCCTGTTTTCACTTTAAGGTAAAATAACCAGTAATTTAATTTTAAAATTAAAACCAGTAAACTTACTTCCCGATGGAATTTAATATATCATTAATGGTAATCATGGCCTGTTTCTTGTATCGTTCGTCGTTATGTCCTTCATATCGATGGAAAACTCATTCCTTGTTCCAAAAACTTCCCTCATCCAGTTCATCTCACATCTTTAACCATAGATTTCAGTATCACACCACACGTACAACACATTTTTCATCCACACCCTACGTCTCCTCCACTCCTCGCTGAGAAGTGCCCGAACCATGCCAAAGTTTTGAGCGTTCTTTTGTCCCTTTTCCTCTTCCGCAGCCAGCAGAGAATACAATAATGGCCTTCGCCCTTTCTCATCTATTATTCGAATGACCCTAGCACTAGCACTACGCAAAGGAGCACTTCAAATATGAGTTTATACAAAGATTATCAATCATGAGTCTTCGTATGATTCCACGACAAATTCTTATCCAATGTTATGTACCTCCTTTAACAGCTCTACCTTTCCTTTACAGCAATAGCAGGCACGATCATTTTAATTCGACTCACATTGAAAATGGCACAATCGATCTAATTCCTTTCGTTTGAGATCCTCAACCCCTATAATGAACTACGTATCCCTTGGTAGGAGGCCATGCGACTTCAATTCCCTCTCGTCTGATTCCATTCCGACGATTTCACATTGGGAGGATGGCTCAACCACGCGGAGTCGGAATATGTATTCAGGGGATTGGAGCCATGATGTACGTCACACAGGGGAATCGTCCTCCCTGGCACGGGGAGGGTAGAGGATAGAGACGGAGATTTTGATCGACACACGCCAAATGGACACCTCCCATTACGACAACGTGCCTCACATCCCGAGAGCTGCTCCGAAAATTTAATCAATTACCGGCGGCGTCGCGACAAATAAACTCGGGAAAGGGGTGATATCTCAGGGAATGGGCCAGAGGCAGCGGGGGGTCAAATCCTAAAAATCCGCCGATCCTCTTAATTCCCACGCTCGACCGGGCCGCTTCAAAAAGAGCCACTGCACTCCTCCCGATGGCTTCGGCGATCGAGTGGGCGAAACGGAATCAGATTCGGGGAGCAGCGAAAAGTGGGGGTGGGGGGATAAAAAACGCGAAAAGGGATACGAAAAGATGACGGCAGGCATTTGTTTTGTCGGCGGCGGGGGGAGTGGTTGGGGGAGGAGTAAAGGGGGCAGGGTTAATTACTTACGCTACGTGCGAACTCAGGGCGGGAGAAGGGTTCATATTGGGGAGGGGTTACCAATCCATCCGATCCTCTCAATAAAACCGACATCCAACTCGCAAACTTCAAAAATGGGCGAGGAGAATGAGGGGAGAGGGGGCAGAGCGCAAGACTTGTGATCCACTGATGCAGATAACTGGTCCATGCAACGCAGCAACCTCAGTCTGCTCGAAGCCACAGCAGTGTGACAGTCAAACTAATAAAACCACAATATCATGGTTTGCACCATTCCAATTTCATTAATAAGTGAATATCAAATCAATGGTTTACGAGTTCACCTCGTGTAATGTAAATAAGTTTATTTATGAATCTATAGACTAAGTCAATATGATTCAACATACTGAGGTATAATCCGCACTAAATTACAATACAACCCCTACAATTCACTAGGAGATAAAGTAAAGAAAACTAGGTTGATAGGGGTTGGAGGGAAATACTGCACTGATGAATCCTGGTTAAATAATGCAGTAAAACCTTGTACTCAGCAAATAAATGTCTCCACTGGATACCTTTCCATTTCCTTCAAAGGAATTCCACCAAGTATCCTCACCCATTAATTTATCACCGAAATTCACCAAAATGCTGTATAAATTATCAATATTTTATTTTCGTTTTGCACTTCTCTACCCGATGAGTTCATCATTTAGTTAAGGGTGCCCAATGCGCTCTGCAGTCATTATGGGCGTAAGGGCCGCCGACAACAAATACTATTGTCCGGGGACACGTCTACGCGGATGGCCCTTTCCTTGATAAACTTTTGGTTTCCACGTTTGGAAGAGAGCGAGGTGGGGGATTTGAGAGGGGGGGAGTCCACTGATCAAGCGGTGGGGAGGGGGGACGTGGCACAACAATCGCTCTAAGTGCCCCCCCGCCCCCAATCCGTCATCATCCGCCGGTGGGCAATCATTCGAGGGAGGGCGGCGGCGAAGGCCGAGGACGTCCCCAGGGGAGAGGGCGACCCCTTCTCCCCATTCCCCAAAGGGATGGACGAGGGGCACCCCAATTCAGACGCGAAAACAACGGCGCGAGCGGATTGTGCCGCCACTAACCGTCACGTGGCGGAGGGGGAAATTAAAGGAAATCGACTCGGAAATCCAGTGACACAAACCAAATCCACCGATTTTTGAAAGACATCGCAATTATGAATGAACTGGCTCGATGTCTGGAGCAAAATCTCTAGATCATCCTTCTCTTAAGTTGGACTTCCCTTCCTTTGAGAACATCATGCCATTATACATGAAGAGACTGTTTGAAATTGAAAAGAGTGTTAGATGGTATATTACTGGGTAAACGAGGGAGCGGAAGGAAGTGAAAACAATTTTTAGCTAGAATTAAACGGAGAAGGCCTTTTTGTGAATTTAGGAGAGAGATCTATGAAGAGAGGGGAGACTTCGAGAATACTTTTTAAATACTCCAAGGAAGCCTACCTTAATCGGTAAAATATTTAAATAAAACAAATTAGTCACTTCGCGTTTGTTTCCAAAATAGCCCACCTAAGCTCCATTTGCATGCAGCTTGAGGCCGAGAATACCGTTTCTATGGCGGTAAAGCAAGCGATCCATCCCCTGCATCGCAACCTTTACCAGACCAGTAGTGGATACACATGGGGGGCGTAGGGGGAGCGCCCCCCCCCCTTGAGGGGCCGCCCGTATTGCCAAAATTTGCAGAACCACAATTTTAACTTTTTTATTCCATAAAATGGCATTGTCTTGTATTTTTACGTAATCACTTTAACTAAAACCTTCTTAAACTTTGAATATGACTTGATTATTTTTTATGACGATACAATTAAAGGTAACTCAAGGTATATTTTGCGCCCCCACCCTTTGAGTTCATTCTGTATCCGCTACTGTTGTTCCAGACGCGGCCGCCGATACAAAAGGTGGTCCCAGTGACGGTTACGTTCCTCGCGGCCTTTCCCGCGGATTCTCGTCCACTCGGGGGAAGCGCGGCAAAAACCAACCGCGGCGTCGCGGGGCGGCCGAAGACGCCTGATTGGATTCTGTGACGCGGGAGGACGGGACGAGAGAGCGCGGCTCATGCATTGCACATAAGAAGGAAGGGGGGCGGGGACGCACAGCAAGGCTTGCAGGGTGGCGGTAATTGGATTAGATTCGGCCGCCGCGGGGGGGCGGTGGGGCCCAAAGGTTTGGGGGACTTGTGGGGTGGCGGAGGCCCTGAGGAGGCGTCGACGGGGGCGAAGGTTCGCCCCACCCCGTACCCCCGCCCTACTGGGACGGAGGCGTCCCACCGCAGGAAACATCGCAAGGGGTGGGTAGAGGGGATGAAAGGCATGGAATTTCGCTTACATTAGAGATAACTAACGTTAAGGAAAATACTAAAAACCATAATATAAGTCTTCAAAACTTAAAATACAACAAAAAGGTGTGAAATTAGGCGATTCCAAAAATGATCATTTATTTATTCCTGTATCACCGGAAAATGCAACATTGGCCTTTTCCGTTTATAACTTAACAATTAAACATACACGAACATCCATACCGTGGATAGAGGCAACCTACCCAGGCGGAATTCGAATCTATTACCTCTTGTGCGGCAGGCAAGGACTTCATCCCGCCACAACTGAGGACGGTAGTTACAAGTATTTCTTCAATTTCGAGACCTAGTTATTTTCTGATGTCTTTGAGGGAAGAGGGAATACTCGCGAAAAATTGCATGATAGAGATGAAGATGCATTAGGACATAAAATGAAGAAACGACAATAACTTCTGACTGAATAATAATTGATTGAAGGGGAAAATGTCAATACATCACAGGGAGGATCCGAATGCTACTATTCCAAAAATTTTACCCGTAAACTTTCGTACTAGGCCTGACCAGACGAAGGGCGCAAATACTCAAGGAAGTAATTGTCGATCCATGAAATAAATAGAGAAAAATCAAGCTCTATGATACTCAGTACAGACGCATTCTTGAAAAAATAAAAATCAATACCCGAGTACAACAAAATATACAGTAATACCTAGATTATTATTATTATAGTGTTCTACCGATGAAGGTAGGTTTCCATGGAGTGTTCAAGAAGTGATCTGGAAGCCTCCCTTTCCTTCCAGCACTGCCTTCTTTAATTCACTGTAAGGCCTAATCCCTTTCAACCTATCTAAAAATCCTATTCTTTTCCTTCCCCTACCTCGTTTCCCTAACATTCTACCCTCGAACACCATTTTCAACATCCCCTCCCCGCTAAGCACTAACTCCATCCATACCTTCTGTCTCCTCCGTATCTAATGGAGTGTAAAAAAACTACGTAGCTAGGAGCATAATAATATTCAGAAGAGAAAACGAATCAAACTTAACGGCGTCTATACGGACAAACATACCTATTGCAATGCACACGCGAGTCGGCATACCAGCGTATATTATGCTTGACAGAATAGAGTGGATGCAAACAAATATACAGCTCGTGGTACGATTCAAACTCAATAATCCTCAAATGCTGCCGAAGAAGTCGGCACCTCGGGCACTGCTTTCCCCGAGGTGGTGGCGTCATGTGGTGGAGGAGGGGCGCGCACATCCCTAGCAGCGATGAACGAGTGGAGAGGAACCCAAGAATCCACACGGGCCGCATGCATATTCTACCAAACCGGCACTCTCCCTCGGCAGCAATCTTCATCCTAGAAAACCACACTTGTTCGGGGGAGAGGGAGGGGGAACTGGATCCACGACCCCACCCCCCTCCTTTTACACTCCCACATCCACACACTGTTCCGTGTTGACTCTATCATTTGCGAAATTAATCCACGCATTTCCTGAGGGAGTCCGCCGGCAGGGCGCGGGAGGTTAGAGACGTCGGCAGGGATTGGGGGGGGGGGGGGGGCGGAGGGGTGCGGGGGAGCGGGCGTTCCGGTGCACAAGGTTCCTTCCTTGCTTGAGCGGCGCAGTGGTGCGGGAGGAGACGCCGGGATACATAACCAGAGTTTGGTCAGTATGTTGCAACATTTACCGAAGATATTTAGTGCTATTTGGTAAATTCCCCGTCGAAAATTATCATTATGTTATTGGTTTGGCCGTGGATATTATTAAACCCATGCGATAGGGTGACTTGATGAAGATATTAGTTGAAAAGTAAGTGGGTGGCAAGAACGGAAAGGAAGACCTCGAATGAAATATGAAAGGTGATGAAGAATATGAAAGAGAAGAAACCAAGCAAGAATAAAAATATTTACTAATAGGTGAATTCAGAGGAAAGCTGCGCCAAGCCAATCTCAGGATCGTATATCGGTGGTGATTAATCAATTCAGTAGTAGAATGATAAATGAAGCAAGAAGAACGATGAATAAGGCATGGACGACGGAACAAATAATAAGGAATTTTTATGAAGACAATCTAAGACATGCCGGTCGCAGACGGTGATGATGACGAGAGAGACTTTGCATGATGAATTGCACTTGGAATAACATTTTTTATGCATATCTTTATAGAAGATGGCATTTGAAAAGTGCTCGAGCCTTGCCTAAGCCAGAAGAATTAATATTTTAAAATACATTTTCACCAAACATTTAATTTTCAACAGAGTTTATATGAAAACTTTTTCTCATAAATCCAACCTTCAAAATATTGTATACAAGCATTTTTTATGAATAAATACTTGTAAAGATTACTGCGCTTTAATTCAAAACATTAACCGTCAAAATTGTACACTTCATAATATTTTTCTGCGCCGAGTAATAACAACAATAAATATCAAAGCCATACGGGAGAAATCCCTAATCTATACGGAAAGCATCGCCGCACGATTCCCCCAGGATACATTCAGATGACCCCTATTTGTCGATCTTGGCAAGGGCAATAATATGAAGGGACGCTATCAATGAATGTTTATCACGGAAAAGCCCTGGCGAAACACTTTATCGGGCGATGGGTGTTGACAACTGAGAAATTAGTTTGTGTAACGGAGCCATTTGTTCAATTAGAAATTACGGACGACTATAATGGGGACGACAAAGATGGAAATGATATAGGGACTCTCCTCATTTCCCCAAAGGGATGTCATCGGGACGGCTCAGAAACGGATTGTATTTGTGGGTAAAATCGATTACATTTGTGGCAAAATCAGCTCACCAAGAACAAAAAAATGGGAAGAGATCATATATCGTCATGAGGAGACTCTTGAAAAGTAATTCAAAACCTCAAGCAACAGACATGTGTCAAAATTCTATAGCTCAGCCCGATAAAAAAAGATTGAACCAAGTGCAAACCTGAAGTTCGCTAAATCAAGGTTATTGACTCCAAGAAAATCTGAACAATTGATTCAGCGTTATGAATGATCAATCTTCATGGGTTTGATTAT
Source organism: Ischnura elegans (assembly GCF_921293095.1). Taxonomy (NCBI): domain Eukaryota; kingdom Metazoa; phylum Arthropoda; class Insecta; order Odonata; family Coenagrionidae; genus Ischnura; species Ischnura elegans. The sequence goes on from NC_060248.1 coordinate 19,528,990, forward strand.
ATATACATATATACCCCTGCAATGAGGATATTACTATGAATTAATTAAAGCGCCCGTATTATGCATTAGAATGTGTTTGCATCCATCTGAGAAAATATACAGGTGTGCTGTAAGTGTTGAGAATGACGATGACTTTTCTTTCGTTTTGAGCTTGTATTCTAATTTATTCAAATAAATGAAATCCCGCGAATCGCCGAACAAGTTGACTTTGTAAAAGCGTTCCGTAAACACCCTAATAGCCGGGTCTACACATCAGGTCTTGTGAGAAAAAAGGTTTGTAAAACTTGTGTCCTGCATGGGTGTGGTACGGGCAAAAAGACTTTTCCTATAGGTGCACATCAGCGTTCTTCTGTATGAGTTTGTGAACTTAAAATTGCATCATCCTCGGGGAGGTGACGCAGTAGGACGAATATTACTCCACGGACAAACGGACCATCGCAAGACGCGGACGAGGCGACGCGCAAGGATCGCCCGACGCGGCAGCGACTCTTTCGGGGCGATTAATCACGCGAGCATCGAAAGTTTGCCCGGCTCACTGAAAGACTGGACGAGGAGGGAGCGGATATGAAGGGGAGGGGGGAATTTTAAATACAGGGGGAGCGCGGAGGACGAGAGGGTGCGGTGCAATAGCCGCACCACCTCGAGTGGCCTCCCACCGCAAGCGACCACACACGACGAGCGGGCCAGCCCACATCCAACACAGCCACCGCAAATAGCCTGTCCCCCTTCAGCATGCCAAACCCCAACCAACATCACCGCGCCCCCTGGCAATGGACCATTTTTCAGTCCGATAGCGGGAAGCGCGACAACTCTTCGGAAATTATGAAAAATAGTCGAGATCTAGAAAGCGTTTGGGCCGAGGAATATCCTTCCAGTGCCTTACCAACCCTTCGCAAAAAAGATACTCCTTCCGCGCAAGATAGAAACGCTTTTTAATTCTGATTAATGAATTTTCTGGCCGAACGAAATGGATCCCCATGAGGCTTACTCCTTAAAAAAAAAATTCTCCCAGTCCTCTCGATGATTAAAAACGGTGCCCATCCTCCATTAAGGAGTACATGGAAGCGAAAAAATTATTTCATATTCTTCGGGAGGTAATGAATGAAACCTTTAATATTTTCAGGCCTTCTAATTAATTTACAGGTATTAAATTTTACTACCTCAACGTTTTGGCCTTCATAACTGAGGACGCAGTCACAATACGGAGAAAATTGAAGAAGTAGTAAAATATGTTTCGCATTAAAAATATTTGAGTCAAATTTTCAGAGCGAAGTTATTGGCTTTAAAATTGCAGACAACCCCTTTGGCAAAATTATGTAAGTAGATACTCGTCCCACCATTGCAAAGATATGCTCCTCGTGTTTGTGTTATCTCTTCCGTATATGATATGTTTCGGCAGCTTACTCTACAACCATCTTCAGAGGTGACGTAATTATACATCCCTGAAGTAGGAAGTAGAGTAGGCAGCCAAATACATCACTGCCCCAGATGAGAAGCAACGACCCCCATCAACATTCCATCCACTCGGAAAGTATTTTCTTGTGACAACTTTCGTTGAAACGGCATTGGGATCCGACTCAGAGACGACTCAAGGATGGATATAAAATCGCGGAGAAAATTTGAGTAAATCAAACCAAAGAATCGATCATAGTTGCTTCAAGAATGACGATAAGAAATTCCCTAACGCTTCCCTAACAAATTCCGAAAACACACCATTGTAAATGTTATCTACCGAATTGGAACTATGAAAACGAATGAAAAAGTAACAGAATTAGTGATTATCCTTATGCTGGGGTGCAAAGGTAAATGCTCAGTTAACCATTGTCCTAATCATAACTTACCCCGATAGCTCAAAAACTATTCCTGACATTTCTCAGAAGGGTTTTTGATCCCCCACATTTCCCAGATATTCCTGACTTCTGACATCCTTGTCGATTCAAAGTAGCAGATTAGCAGCGAAGCAAACCTCAAGTTGATCGCATTCCCAACTCGTCGGGAGGAAGCTATTTCCATCACCGCCCGTGGGATAGGAAACCCTCCCACTTAAATATTCAGAGATTGAACGGCAGTTGGAGGGGGGTTGAAAAGAGAGGGTGAGAGCATGGGGAGGAATGGAACTTGTGCCCACCCCTTATCGCACCGACCACCAGTCGGCAGCTTTGGGACCGCTTCACCCATGACTAACCGCAAGACGCTTTAGAAGTATACCATCGGATCCAAACCGTCTGCAATCGGAAATATTCTCAGTTAATTTCAGCATTAAGTTTGATAAATATGGCGTCTTCATTTCAATACTAATCATTTATTGTAAACTGGATTGAAAAACATAACAAGGGATTCCCTGGATGCAAAAAAAAACTTCCTTCAGGCAAGAAATCGAAGTTGTGAATGGATTGTCAGATCGAATGGCAGAAGAGAAACAAAATTAATAGTTTAGTCCCATAGTTCATACTACCGTGGTCCATATGCCATCGAAACCGACTAAAAGTTGCATCCCAAGCAGTTACATATAATATTCAAAAGAAATCAATCACAAGTTTCATAAGAGGGAATTCATTTTAATGTGAATACATCTGTAAACTGAACATGCTCGGAGGTAAAAAGGAGAGATTACTTAGAAGAGAAACGCACACTGAACGAGCAAAAAAAATCCAAACGGATACCATAAAATGATTTGCTCTCAGCAGCGTAGGTACCGACTCGTGGCTGCTCTTCACGAAAAAAGTAAACCAAATTTTTAGTAGGTACAAGTGTCGAGAGCGTTGGCCACACACTTCGGCATACCTTTGAGCCAAGCACCCATGGATTTTTCAACCGAAGGATTTCTGAAGTGTTTTTCAGCGAATAATTAATTTCAAGATATATATTAATCAGCAGAGTGAGAGCAACTTTTTTTTTACCAGAGCTGCTCTCCGCAGACGAACTCACTTCAGGAATTTGTTTTCAAAACGCGGCACTCGGTAGAGTAAGGAGGGGGCAATCCGCCATTTTTCTGAATTTTTTCCACATGCGAAGTTGCACGTGATTACTTTAATTAATTTTCCGGCGATTCACTCTCATGAATTAGTTAAATTGTAACGGCCATGGGCCGACTCCACGATTTTTTCCGCCCAGAGATGAGAAAGCTGTATTTGTTCGAACAATATTATCTCGTCAAAATATTTGAATCTCGAACTTGTTTGCGTTACAAAATACATTACTTAATTTGTAACCGAGTGGTATTCGCATGAAAATAGAATCATTCTCTGATTTCGCTTCCACGGAGAGGATTTCGTAAAAAAGCATTCTAAAGGAAATTAGAATTAAGTGCAATGCATTAAGAATTGAATGAAAAACGAAAAAATTGCCGAATAGTACACTTAATATCTCATACGCCACCTTTTTAAGTACATACATCGGTATAAGGCATTTCAATTAATATCTCCCTTTAACTTTAAAACAATAGAAAATATTGAACCCTCTGGTTACGGAAAAACAGTATCAGGTCGAATTGAAAGAAGCCTGAAACCTCAGCAATGTGACTTGGCCAGATTTTCGACTAGAGAAGTTCTTCCTTTCTTTGGATAAGCAACTATGGGCCATTTTCATAACACCACGCATTTAGCATCTCAAACACTGCATTTAACAACAAATCTGGGTAGATTTTATGATTACGAGGTCTCCTTCGTTCTCGACAACAGATTATCAACTTAATAGTGAACAATAAAAAAAAAATCCGATGATACAGTATCATCCGAAAACAAAGAATATGATGCGACACAAAATCTACAGCGCATAAGACGGATCACCGAATTTTTAATGCAACCTGAAAAACTTCACTCATGGCTACGATTCGCAAAGAAGGTGAAGATTCTTAAAATAACAAAGAGGAATTGCTCCTTGGCAAAAACAGTACTAAAGGAAATACACATGATAAACACTGGGAAAATACAGTAAATCAATTCAAGACTTAGTTGTAACACGGATGCACGCTATACACGTGAGAGAAGCAGGAGCACAAGAGCGATCACGCGGGAAAATGGACAAGGCAAGGTATTACCTTTCTGAATAAGGAAGCAGCTAATAGCACACGAAGCTCATCCCGAATTATTTAAATCAATGTCGCGCACAAAGGATTAACGGAGACAACAGCTGAAAGGAATAATTGAAAGCGGTAAAGCGTATTAAATGATTAAAAATATGAGCCGATCGCCGAGTGATTAAAAATAAGGGCAGAGATCCGGGCTTCCGCGGGGTCGCATTGGCCATTCATCCCAATTGCAGGGGCCTTTGTGCGCCATAAACGGAATCAGTGAGAGCCCAAGTGGAGGAGCATCAATTATTCCCGTCCAGTACACCTCAACAATGCGCGCGACAAACACGAAAAGGGACGAATGGAATGGCATGGCCTCCCGAATTTTGCAAATTCTTTCGTCGACTTCCTCCCTCTACCATCGCGTGGATCTAATCCCCAAGTTCCCTGAGCTCACGGAAGGTAAAAAAAATAACGTAAAAAATGTTCGAAACAAGAGAAAACGACCGTGGCAAAAAAAAAAAAAAAGGAAAGCGGGTGGATTCCGAAGTTCACCGATTCTGTTCCCGATTCTCTCTTTTCGACCACTTTTCAATTCGCCATCGACTCCCGAAGGACCTAATATATATCCTATTCTTTGAAATCAACGCGTGAGCGAATAAAGCTATCACTCAGTGCAAAACTCTGCCCAAACAAAGTATTTTTCCCAGAAAAAAAGGACCAACAAACGCGCGTACTTAGAGAACAGCCTCGTAAAAAAGTAATATAGCCTTAAAAGTCAAACATTTGAATCAAACAATTGGCAATAATGCCTAGTAAACTCAGCTTCGAGCTTTCAAACGAAATGTATGGCGACTGAAAGAGGTTGGTATTGATCTAACGAGAAATGTTACGAAAACATGAGTGATCTCTGGGAGCTCATATGAGTAAGAGCTCATGGTTTCAAGCGTTAGCGGCGTGGAGATCGATGTTTCAATCTCTGAAGTTCTCAATTCATACTCCGATTCCAGGCCTCCATCGAAGAATCGTGGAACTGACAAATCGTGTCGACCCATCCCTAATAAAAAGGAAAGGTGGGTGGGAGTGAGGGAGGAAATTTTTGAAAAAAGCAGGCTCGGGAAGGGCTTGAGGGAAACAAAAAAAATAAGATATCGCTTCTCATTTACTTTTCCGTTGGAATGAAAGAGATGGCATAGCATCTCGCGCGCTCCCTTGCCGGTCCGCTAATGAATTACTTGGACGGGGTGGACGTGGGGGAGGGGGCGGCCCCCCGTTTCGGTTACATCGCCCGAAAAGTGTGTCCGCGGCGTCCGACAAATGGCGTTGAAAGAGACAAGAGTCATTTCACTAATCGGCGTAATTACCGCACTTCGAAATAAATCGAACGAGAGTGGGACTTTGAGAAGCGGGATGAACCCGTGGGCCGTAGACTATAACGGGGAAGCGGAAACGGATTTGGAACGAAACATTCCTCTTGAACCAACCACCTCCGATACACTCATCAAATCATCCTTCACGCGCACCAACTAGAACGATCTCCTCTACAACGCTGGGTGACGTGGAAATATCCCTCGCGTTGTCAATTAGATTTTTCGGGCACGTGTAAAGCGAAATGTGGGGGTTTCGAAAGACCCCAACCTGTACTTGAATTGAAGATGAGGCTATGATGTAGTAATCATATTTTAAGCAATACCTTCCCGGAAAACCGATTTTATCTTTAAACCTAGCGAGAAAAATAGGAACTAATAATCTACTGGTAATAATTTTTTGTCGTTTTGTTGAAGATTAGTTTTTACTACGATTTTTTGAAGATTTTTGTCGTATTTTTTCAAGTTTTTAATTATGGAGTTTTTTGTCGTGCTACAAGTAAATCCACTCATTCCAGCACTCCATTCGTTCTCGGTATTTAGGTAGGTGATATAGCAAGAAATCCTTTGTTTATACACGATAATTGATGCTTGACTTCATTTATCATTAATACAAACGCTACATGAAATCATATTTTTTTAAATCTCAAGATCAGCATGGTATTAGTCAGATCCCTGTCAAGCAACACGTAACATTTACCCAAACTGCCTCTAATCTACAGAGCAAATAAAAATTGAACTTCAGAGAGAAGGAAGGCATTACGAATTATATCCGCACGTCGCAGGAGCATTAACGGCCTCATAGGAGTCGACTGAAATCTTAAAACAAACATTTTCAGACGTCACAATGTGATCACGGTGTGATCTTCGAGTTGTTAAACTAATGAACGGTTTCAGTCGCGAGGAAAAAAAGAAAGCTATAAGCAGAGCTAATCTTGCCCGTCTCTCTCCTCGATTACATCAAGCGAGCAAATCCGATGGAATCGTCGGAAAGGGCTTAAGCCCACTCCACTCACTCGTCCACCAAGGATCCTTTTATTCCTTTCCTCGCGAATTAAGCCGAAATCGATGACGTAATTGAGACGCTTGACGGAACATGACCAAATGAATCCCTGTTTAAGCAAGCAAACCTTGACGCAGTTAAAGAAGATGCGAGAAACAAGTCCATAATAATCCCTTTCGTCCACACGACCGACCTCCTTCCAGTTGATCCCAAGGGGGTGGGGGGAGAGAGAGAGGAAAAAGAGAGAGAGAGAGAGGAAAAAAGGGAAGGGGCCGAAAAAAACCCGTCGTTCGGAAAACCACCGCGCGGACACGAGGAGGTGGGAAGGAGGGAAAGATTCAATTAAAAATTCTCCGGCGACGGGAAGGAACAAGGGAGTTGAGAGCACTCTTTCTCTCCCCGCACCCTCCTGGTGGGAATAAATCGTGGGCACACAAAGACGACGAGTTCAGAAGAATGGCGAGGGGATGAAAAGGAAGGCGGGGAAACAGGTGGTGATACATTGGAAGGAAAAATGAGGAATGGAAGGTAACGAACCCCATCGGCCACGTATGACATTACTCTAGAGAGTTGTTCCATCTTTTAAGCCTCATTTTTCATTTCATTATTCATTCATTTAGCCTTAAAAAAAATCTTTAGAACTTCCTTGGAAGCAAAATACATATTTCCCATTCCTAACATAACTATCAAATAGCAGTTGAAAAGGAAATTAAGGCAATACTCACTTCAAGCGAGTAAAATGGCTATTTGAATGTCATGCTTTTCAAATATAATTTCAAATAGCAATTCACCGCTTTACACGACGCAATTTTGACTGCGCCTTCGTACAAACGTCAGAATGCGCAATGACGTGCCCCGTGTAAAACGGCGTTGAAGCGCGAAGCGCATTTTTTTTTAAAAGTATTCGCTACAAATTAATGAATCAGGTTTCAAAACTACCATGATTTTTAGGCAAAATTTCCGGGAATTATTTTGCGCCGAGCGATTGCATTCACAGGCGTATTCAACCTATCAGATGCTTAACTTCGAGTGTACTTGGGAGTGCGGAAATGGGCTTAAGTCACGCACGGAAAAAAGGTTTTTACGACTTTTAACTCATTTCACAAGGTCGACCCTAGTTTCGAAAAGAGTTACCAAAGTTATCCTGACATTGATAACGATACGCTTAACAGGGAAGGAAATAGAGTCCTCACAGAAAAGGTTGATTTCAGGAGTTATATGTTGAAAATCACCATTAAAATAATATTGGCAATACGCAAAGATATTAACTATATAATATACACCATCAAGTTCCCCCCGACACAAACCTATTGATGCGGCTTGCGGAGTAGCATGTACATGAGGTCCGGTTAGGTCAACTGATGATGATGTAGTACATCGAAACTGCTTGTCACTTTAGTTCACATTCGGGGAAAAATGCCAATATTCTTTTATTTTGTACCACCCACTTATCCTCATGAGGCCGACCCAAGGTTCAAGACAGGTTATGTCAATACCAAGGAATTAAAAACCTTAATATTGACATTCGGTGTGTACAAACTTGTATAGAAATAAGTGGAGAGTACATAAGTGCTTTTCTTTGTGACTATGTTACCTTTTAGATGTCCGAGGCACGAGTTGGAGGGGGAAATGTGAAGGAGGAAGGGTAGACACGGAGAAGGAGGGTTCCCGTGGGAGCGGAGGGGTGGTATCTCAAAAAATTGCTCGCATATTTTGAAAGATGGCGAGGAAAAACGAATGGTCCGGGAGGCAACAAAAAAGAGAAGAAGCTGGTGGGAGAGTACGAGGGGTTGGGAGAGTGAAAGAGGGGGGGGGGAAGAATGATTTAAGCCATTTATGATATTTGCCATGCAGCCGAGGGCCGAAAGCGGCGAGGAACCGATTCTCTGAAGAAGCCCAGGGGGGTGGAGGGCGGGGAGGCAGCACATCAGGTTGAGTGTGTGGACAGAAGGCCAATTAGAACGTCAAAGCGGAAAAATAAATGCTTCTTAGTCCGGCGGGAGAGAAAAGAAGGCGAGGGGTGAGGGAGGCTGAGTCAGGGGTAGGCTAAAGGGAGGGAGGGGGGTATGATGGGAGGGGCGAAAGGAGATCGCACTCGTCTCGAAGGGAATCCACCAAAACGGCATCTCAGCGCACTCCTGTATCTATCGAACGCATGCAGACGACATTCCAAGCAGTGCGAGCGAATGAACTCCTTCAATCAACAGCACGGAGCACAAAGGCCGTTTTACACGGGGCACGGAATTGCGCAGGTTAGAACTGCATTAATTTCGTGGCATCGCATTAATGGCGTGGAATTGCGCGAATGCATGAACGAAATTAGAACAGGGGCTATTTTGCCATCTCACGTCCTTGCATTCAGGCATGTGTTCTAGCAATTCACCGCTTTACACGACGCAGTTTTGACTGCCCCTTCGTACACACGTCAGATTGTGCAAGTACGTGTTCCGTGTAAAACGGCCTTAAGATGTTCCAAGATAACCATTCCCTAAGAAAACATATTTTAAAGGTATAAGTGGCTTTATCACGGTTTTTCATGGTAATCGGGTAGATAGGAGAATGAGTTGGGTAGATACGAGAATGCCTCACCTCTAATCAAGGGCGTACCCAGGATCAAAACTAGAGGGGGGAGGCAGCCGTGGTCGTTCAAGTTGCAACATAGGAAAGGCTAAGGAAACTAAAATTTCAAGAATATATAGCAGCGCATTATTAGTTCTTAAAATGATTTCCTCGAAAAAAAATGCTTTCGATTTGAATTAAATTTCCTTTTGCTTATACAGGGGCAGCTGCCCCTTGCTGAGTGCGCCAAGGCCTATGGAAATATCGTTGAATGCCCGGAAAATTTAGTGATTCATAGTCAATCCGTGAAATCATGTTATCTGCTATGCATACTCCTGGTTGTTCTAAACACCTAATACATAATAAAAACAATACACTAAGTAAATACAACAGTGGCATCGGATACCCTACATTATCCTGAGGAATACATACATTTTGAAATGATTGTAGTTTTGGTCTCCCAGGTATTGCATTTAATGCAATCATTCTAGCCAATGGTTATGTTAACGACGATAAAGAAAGTTATTCCAAGGTTAACCATATAAATTGCACGAAAAGTTCCGCTTGAAAGAAAGGTAAAAACTGGAACTGTTGATTTTTATGAAATATTAGACGTGGCGAGAACTTTTATGCATTTTTAGTGCCATTTTGCTGTCAAAGACATAGAATGCGGTTGCCTTTGATACTTGTAACAATTTTAACAAGAAGTTCAGCCGGCGAACACAATATCTCCTTGTTCGTTTAACAGTGGAAAATGGCGTTTCTAACATTATTTCAACTACCAAGCTGACGTCTTTTTCACTTACGCTTCGAATCCATTATCTTCACCCACGACTTGTACAGGCCAATGTCATTTTTGGATGAAATCATCTTTCCTATATTATTAGTGGCGCACGGTTTGGCAGGGGGCCATAGGTTTCGCAGCCGAAAAAATATACACACATCCTCCATTAACCGAATACTCAAACGCTCTCTTCAACTTTAATTCGAGAACACGGAAAAACCAAGGAATAGGTGCCGTAGATTAAGAAAACACTAAGTAAGCAAAAGGATTATCCACGTAATTATGAGCACAAGCATTAGCTGTGATGTTTAATTACACGTTGGTTGGGAAGAGGAAATTAAAAGTCAACGATATGTAGGCAAGGAAGTGGGAGAACAAACGCATTACTTCACGGTTGAAGCAATGAACAACTCTTGAAACTTGAAGGACATTAGTGAAATAAAGAACATTGCTTCCTAAAAGCTTCTGCACGGAAATTAAAACCTAAAAGCTCTCCCGAGTCGAACGATTTCTCAAAAACAGAGATAGGGAAACGATTCACTCGAGCCTAGACCAACACGGGGAGTCGGTTGGGAAAACGAACGAATCTCCGTAATTAACTCGTTAGCGGCGGCGACGAAGCGGACGGCGAAGGCACCGCAGACGACGCGGGCGAGGCGCGAAGACGCAGCCAGCCAACGCATGAGATCACCGCGGCCGCCACGACGACGCGGAGAATACACACACACACATCGCGGTCGGAAAACCATCGCGGCACGGAGAGCAAACAAGACGGGAGGACGATTTGCCGACGATTCGCGCGCGCCTGACGGCGATGTCGCGAGGGGGTGCACCGCGAAGATGAGGAGAGAACAAGCGGAGCATGCGAGCGGGGTCGAGGGAGCCAGTGAGAATCACGAGGAGCAATTCATTTCTTCAAGAGAAAATAGGAAACACGTTAAGGATGAGATTGATTAAGAAGCTGTCCGTTTGAGTTTCTTTTCACGTTGTTTTTTCGTAATGCTAAAAGATAAGTATCGGATTATTTTCACTTTTGTTCTTCAGGGCAAACAGAAGGATGGGGAAAACTGAAGTTTTTGAAATGAATTGAACTTAATTATTTCCAAGATTAAAAACCTATTTTTACCGACCCAAATTCTAATTACTTATTACTATCAAGCCTTTAGCTAGACTTCAACTCCTAGAGTCATTATTAAGACCATTGTCGTTAACCTGGATGGGAAAAATAAAAAATATATGGCACTTACTTAAAGTATTGTCTTTAAAATGATATTTTACAATGTTATGCCAAACGGCACAGGCTCTATCCGAAACAAGTACATCTACCACATATGCTTTGATTAGTTATGAAAAGATAAAATGGTTTTTAAAGTACACATAACAAAACCTTGAGTTTAAGTTGAGATTGGATCAACATAAACAGAGACTTGAGTTAACGGATGCGTTCATATTTAAACCTTAGAATGAAGATGACTCCTACGGTTGGAATTGAGCCTTGATTGGAGCGCAAAGTGTGAAATTATCAAAACCACACGTGGCAAGGGCGACAGTAGGTAATGAATTAAGTGATTAACAAGACCTTTGCTCTAATGTTGACTTCTTCACACAGCCGAGAGATAACTTTCGGGATGGAATCATCTGCAAGCAAACATAATATTCTCGGTTAAGAGCATACATCCGAAGAAGTTCCAACTGCGGAACACCTCTTTCGTCACTTCTAACTCTCCAGCCAACGGGTACCCTTGTGTTGAATCAGCCTCGAAGACGGGAGCGACTCAATCCCCCAGAAACGAAGCGCTGCTAATTAAAATAGCGAATATTCTTCGACAAGACCGACACAATATCCGAAATCCTACCTCCGAAGGGTAAATCCTTAACTTTACATTTCCGAAGTAACGAATTTCAACACGTTTATCGTCGAGTGTGAAAAGAGCGAAGAATTACGAAATCACCACTGCGGAATCCAGGAAAAAACTTAAAATTTCCCTAGTGATATCCAAAACCGAAAATAATGGAAAAGTTTTGTTAGACAAACAATATCGTTGGCGAACAATATGAATGTCCTTATTAAGCGAACGATATGAAATTCGCAACTCACGGTAAAATGACACAGGGCCAAAATAAGTAACTGCAATACGACATTAAAATAGACAATTACTTAAGCATAGTAAGCGCAGAGTGACATTGAAGGCCTGATTCTTAGGTACAACAATAAAGTCTAAACTCCCTACTTGATATAATTAAAGCAAGGACTTCGTACGCTCGCAGAAGATCATTACAAGTAATCTGAGTGAACAATTCAGGAAAATATTTTAAGGGAAAAATAAGCTATGAGCACCCGATCCATAGACGTCAATGATATGCACAATACGTAATAATCGGCCCTAGAAAGAGGTATTAGCACACTATCAAATTTTTTCGCATGCTTTCCGTTTTCGACTCTCCAAAGCTGTCGATGATAATTATTTTGAGGACAGTGAACGACAGGTTGAATTTATAGTAATAAATCAAGTAAATATCTAATACAATTCTCAATTCCTAATAACAATTTTAAGAGTAAAGCGGCAGACACATGACAAACTGGATAAAAGAAATCAACGGGGTTACGGATGAAAAAAATAATAAAAAGAGGAAAGGAGAGGGGGGTGGAAATGAAAGAAAAACTTGACGGCCATTGCGAAGAGACGGCGCCACGGAGTGAAGGGCAAAAGGAAAGAAGACACCTCGCCACGGAAGCATTATCGACGAGAGCGACCACGGAGAGGGGGCGAAGGGTTGTGTCCAGCCTTTAAGGCGGTTGTGAAGGGCGGAAGATGCAGGAGGGGGAAATATGAAGTGGCGACGAGGAGAGACTGATAAGATTGGTAGGCGACACGGATGAACACAAGGGGAGGTGGAGAAGGGCCAACGGATACCGTTTGTCGAAGGAGGAAAAAAGAAACGATGGTCAAAAGGCGAAAAAAACGAGGAAATACACGGCGGGAGAAAAGATGAAGAGGTTTTTAGGGCCGGAAAACTCTTAGGTGGAGTGAGTGCAGTGGTATGAGGGGAGGGAGTTGGAAGGGGAGGCTGAGATTCCCACCAAACCGCCTCTCCCCCCCGAACCTTGCTTGTTATCCGAGAACAGCCCAAGGTAAACAATGGCATGGATGGAGTCCCCCTCCCCAAGGTCCTTACCCTCCTTCCCCCCTCCTCCTCCTACTACTCCGCAGCACTGTTTACTCCCGACTAATTAGCGTGAGATGATTAAATCCCTCCCGCCCCTTCTCATCTCTCTAATTCCTCCTCCGCCTCCGAAATCCGCAGCAGACAGACGCACGGCCAGGAGCCGTTCTCAAGACGCGAGAGCGAGCCCAGAAGTTTTCGCGCGCAGACGGCCGCGTCCACTCCCGCGGGGCACGCGCCCTTCTTCCTGGGGGGGCGGCGCGAGATAGAAGCATCGTTGGCGGCCACGCCGAGGCACACGTCGACTCGCAACACTCGAGGGAAACGGCAATCGCGGGGATCGCACGGAGAGCCCAAAGCAATTCCCGGAGAGCGGAAACTTCGCGTGAACTTCGCTGGAGTTATAATAGATGACTATACAGTTAACATTCACTTATAAGAAGTTGGCGCTACCTGTACTTAAGAATAATAAGCTGGATATAATTTAAATTATATTTTCATTAGAGGAGAGGACCTGAACAGATCCAAAGAACTGGAGTAAGTTCTCATCAAATGTCCCATGAGGCTCTTATTCATTACATAGCTATTATTTTTCGTTGGCTTGAATTTAGTTTTTCTAGTATGTATTATATTGCCATTGTACTAACACAGATGGTTTATCACCCATTAATAAATATATTATCATTATATATTATTACCAATGAGGATTTTTCATGCACCCAAAAATCTATCAAACCAAGGAAGCCGAGAAACTTTTAAACCAGAGCATATCATAATTGCATGAGACTATTTCACTATAGACTAGTAAATAAATAGAATGATATATAAGGATCGAATTGTTATGAAATCGACCGGGACCATCAAAACTGGCATTCGACCTAGATGAAGGACTGGTTGAAAGAGTTAATATCGAACGTCCATTCTGGATCGACCACACTTAATGTCAAGAGGAACCAAAGCTCCATCAACAACAGTTGAAGCTCGAGCTCATGGGACGTGAATATTTGCAGCCAACAAATTAATATTCAATTGAAATAACAAAAAATTAATACCAAATAAAGTAACTCAATGGCTTAAAATCATTACAACTCACTACAATTAAAATAAAGAAAGATGGATCCAAAAGAACCCATCATGAATGACAAAAGGCAATTACGAATAATTAAGTGAACTTAACTATGTAGAGAGAGAAGTTGACTATTGATCAAAAGGATCTGGGCTCAAACCTCGAGCGAAGTCCTTGGTAACCATTAACAAAACCCTCGCGGTTGGGATGATCCAGAGAAAGGAACTGTACTCTCGAACCAGAATGTCCGAATATCATATATTTCTTTAGTAACTATACCTATTAAGGTAGGTAAACAAATCCATGTACCAACTATACGAATCAACCTACCCCGACGGTTCCGATCATATTGAATTCTGTCCTTGAAGTTAGGCATGAAGACGACTCACTATATTTATTTCCATTCATATTTTCCCTTCCTACGATTCGTCGCTGATTCAATTATTCTTCAAGATCACATTTTCAGAATGTCTTTGGTCTTCATTACACTAGCTATCCATACTCTCCGTCTACTTATTTTCGCTTTATCAAGTGCACTGGTATCAGGAAGTTTTCATTGCTCTTCTCATCCAAAGATTCGATCTTCTCCAAGCTCACATAAAAAAACTCATACCTCAAATATAAAATGATTTCCGAAATTTCACTCCGCAACATGTAATGCATTTTACGGGATTGGGGAGCAATATAATTACGCTCTTACCTTAGCTGAAACTTCGGATGGACTACTAACTACAAAATTCCGACTCCATTATGAACTGAACGAATTGAGATCGGCATAATTAATCACTAGGGACGTTCAAACGATCACGACCGCTTAATTAAACCGAGAGTAGTTGTGCGACGGAAAATGAGGGAATGGGCGTAATTAGATCTCGGCAGGAAATGGACCGAATCACGGAGGAAATGCAGCGGAGTTGAGGAGGGCGCGATGCACTTCCTCCGCGCGAGTGAGTCGGCAGCGCCCCCAGGGGGCCCTACCCGCCGCCACGCCACCGTATTATGCGGGTAATTAGCAGCGCGGGTCACAGGCATTCGTGCCTAGCCGACGAGAGACTGCGAATTTACCTAGCTCTCCTTGTGGCCTCCGTCCCACAAGGCAACGATCAAAGGAACACTCCTATTCCTGGATCACATTTCCTCGGCTTTTCAAGCGGGTGGATACGGGGAGTAATACTTTCTGCGGAGGAAACCTCGACGCTGCTGGTGGGAGGAAAAATAATAGGGCGATAGATGTTTGAGATGAAGTGACGTCGGAGAACGGAGAAGATAGACGGGGAGGAAGAGGAAAGAGGAATGCCAAGAATGGTTGGTGAGCTGAGGAAACTACAACTGGAGTCGGAGGGCATAGGTGGAGCGATTGCTGATGGAAAAGGGTATTTAAAGATACCACACCCCGCGAATACATACATTGACTGAATATGACCCTACTTACACGCAGCAGAGAATTTTCAACTCAAACGCCGAAACATTTATTTGTCAAAATGAACCGAAATCAATCTGAATAAATTTGAGACGAGGCAGCAGAGAAAAGCAGTAGACGGATTTTAAGATTCTGAATGGGCTGAAGGGAAAAGAGAGCTATGTCACATTGAAGACAATGGCTTGGGACGGGAAATGGGGGAATGGAAATGTCAAGGACATATGGTGGTGATGATCCTTCGCAACTACCAGAAAATCATCCCTTTCTAGAGAGTCCTCCGTGCTATTCAATCGCACGGATGAACAGAAGATTGGCATCTCCAATTAGCAAACTTCTCTTCCTATAGGACGAGCGAGAATAAGGAGCAATGTGATAACGACCGAGTCGCATCGGCACCTCGGGCCGCTCGTAGATCAACGCATCTCTCGCCTTCCAACGCACCCCACACATCCCGGGGCGGCCAGATTCCCACCCGAGCCAGCGAGACGGAATTTATGTTTATGCATATAACAGAATCCGACGTTTGAAAACTTCATTTTCATCACGCTGATGAAGACCGCGAGCTCCGCAATTAATTCAATACTCACCGCGATTAATTACGTAAAAAACCACCACGGCCAGCACGCCGCCACCACCACCCACCCACTACAACTTCCCCCACCCTCCCGTCGCATGCCTCTCCACGGCCACCCCACCCCACCTCCCCCGTTACCGCCCCCCCTCCTACTCACTCATACGTCCGCTCATATTTATTCGCGTAAAGAGCGGTGAGGGAGGGTTGCGGGGTGGAGACCCTCCCCTCCTCCGCCCCCGAGGCGAGCGGGGGGCGGAGGGGGGAAGGGGCGTCGGCCAATCCCGCGGCGGGTCGGCCCCCGCGGGAGGGGCGGGAGGTCATGAAATCGACGAGTGAAGCGAGCGATTACTGTAATTGAGGTGCGCGCGGGAGGGGAAGGCCGAGACGCGAAGATCTGCACACTCTCTCTCTCTCTTCGCTCGAGTCCTCGAGCAATTGCCTCCACAGTGTACTACTCGCGCCTTCCACATACTCGATTCTCACTACGAGGCAAACGATGGAGTACTTCTGATCGCCGCGCGACTGAAATCAATTCCGATTGTCATTACTTAAAAAAATACGTACGAGATGTGTTCCGAAGACAGGAGGAATTTTAGTTTTCTGAAAACAATATTTATTCGTCCACATTAATTTTTCCGCCTTCAAAATATGCACTTATTCGTTATATATTATGGAATTGTACCAGCGTTTCTTCCAATCTTCGAAACACTTCTCCAACTCGATCTATGGGATAGCATTTATCTCTACCAGCGATTCGATTTTAATTCTTCTGTGCTTGTAAAACGACAAGCCTTTAAAATTCCCTTTGTTCTTGGACATGGTAAAAAGTCACAAGGAGCCATGTCTGGAGCATACGGAGGCTGGGGCATCGTTACAGTATTGTTTTTGGCCAATAATTTACGAACAAGCAATGAATTAAGATCCGAAAATTGTCGAGCTCATAAAAACATGTCTAGCGTTAGAGGGTGCAACAGACAAAGTAAACAATGAATGCAGGAGATAATTTTATCACACTTCAGGGGCATATATATCAATCATACCAACTTCATAAAAAATTGAAAATCAAACACTCCAAAATCGCAAAAAATAAGGTGTAATCTACCCAGGCGGGACTTGAACCCGCGTCCGTTTGTTAGGCGAGGACTGTACCCCGCCGCAACTGAGGCATGCTAGTTATGCATGGCAACCAGGAGCCAGCTGACGAGTATTTTTCGAGGGTGAGATTTTCTCATAATGATACAGGATACATACACACCGCCTTGGACACTATTACACACATACGGCCGTATTCATAGTTTCCTTAGTAAGCTACTAACGCCTAAGTAGCGTTCTAAGTAGTAGCATACTAGCAAAATGGTATTCATAGATCGTTAGTAAGGGCTACTAAGCCTAGTATGCTACTATCTTAGTAGCTGGTTCTTAGTCGCCCTCCGGCCTTGTTTAAGGGAGCTACTAAATATGGCGGACCGTTGTGGATGATCGAACTCCGGTTTTATTTGTATACTGTCATAGAGTTTTTATGCATTTGTGCCAAAATGGAATACGAGAATCCATTCTTTAAGCAAGGCAGGCAACGTATGTAGTGTAATTGTTGACAGGAATTGAAAGTTTTTCGTAGCTGCGAGGAAGCTACGACTTGCAGTGAACTTGTGCCTCTAGTGTAAGTGAACACAATTTGTACATTCAATGCGACCCTAAGTGAATTGATTGCATATAGACGATGAAGTAAAGAGTGAAGCGACAAGTGAAGTGATTTGTGAGTGTATGAGCTTCGACAAAATGATTTATTTCTTTCATACTGGTTTAACCATTTCGATCAAAGGTATCTACTAGCTGTTGCGAAGGGGATATGTTTTATATTTAAAGCAGTTGTTCTTTAGGGAATCAGGAAACGCTTATAAATTTTCATTCGTTTGTACGCTTATAATTTGTGTTTGATTATATTACTTATTCTAGTCACTTTATCGTGAGCTTTCGGCAGTATTTACATTTCGCGTATTTCGTTGCGCTGTTGTTTTTGTTTTGGTTACGGTACGAGTGATAGCGGAGAGTGAGATTGGAAGTATGTTGATGTTACAATTTCTGGTTTAAAAATTTGTTTCAGCATATTTATTTCATTGTCCACGTAATGGTAATGTGAAATAACATCAACTGATTCTAAATCATTAGTGATGAGTGGGAAGTGAGATGTGAAGAATTCTTTCGAAAGTCAACGAGTGCAAATTCTTTTGGTGTGTGCAGAGTGATTGGAAAACTGATTATCATTGTTTACTAGAGTCACGTTAAAGTGTTTTAAATTATGTGTGAGTCAAGCTTTTCATTGAACCAGTTCATTCAGAATGTACGGATTATAAGTGTCATAAAGACAGCTCGTGAAATGTTAAGTGAAATGTTGTGTGCGTTGTAGTCCTATTTGTGATATGATCAGCAATAAATAAGTAAAACAAGTTACGTTAATTATGCTTTGTTTTTTACATTAACCACCTCTAGTAAACTATATGCCGTATATTTCCACACGCTGTCAATGTTTGAAATATTTAAATGTAGCGAAGCAGATTGTTGTTTCCTTGACTAACACTTTAGGAGTTGCAAACATATGTTACTAATTGCTCGCACGTAGGTGTTTGTAACGTAATAAATGTGTGTCATTCACACATTTATCTCAACGTTATTTTCTTAACGTTTCATTTCTGCATTGCAAAAGTTTTCGTTTCTACTCCGACATTGAGGTGTATTTCTGCTTTCCGAATACAGATATGTATAATACTGACGATGCTAGTTATGTTTTTCCATACTAATCACGCATACACTAATGGAAACAAATATCGGAAGTGCAAGCAATACGCAATTTATATGATCAATAAATATACGGCCGTTTGTAAAGCAATAACTGCATCTCAAACATACAAATGCTTCGGTATTACTCATAAATCTACCCTTTCCCAAAGGTATTGCATAATTTTTGAGTACAGCAATAAAAAAATATATCTGAGATGCGATATCACATCGAATTATCCATTATGAAGTAAAAATTTCAATGCACTTTGCTGAATCAATTTCTTTTGTTTGATAGTGTTACGAATTTTCCGCGCCGCGGAGGAGTCAGATGCAATGTTGTCAAGCTTAGCCTAGCGGGTTGAACCCAAATCGCTACCGAGTATCGGCTGCCGAGCTGGCTAGTAGCATACTAAGTTTCTTAGTAGCTCACGTAATACAATCCATGAATACCATATCTTAGTAGGCGACTAAAAGGTCTTAGTAGCCGACTAAGTTAGTCGCCCTACTAGCGTGTTTTAGCGGAAATCTATGAATACGGCCGATAGTCTCGGGAATTATAACACAGATCGACATGAACGCGCAAGAACCTAGGGTTCGATTTTCTGCACCGCATCTCGCAACCCTCACTAGGGATGTCGACCTCCCTCCCATTATCGTTTACACCGGCGCCATCACGATCCGACGCGTCTCATAAATTCGCCTCCACAATATTCCCACTACAACGCCTTCCCAACTCGCTACGAGCTAAATGATCATGGCATTGCCATTGCTACGCAATAGAGAAATACGGACGACTAATTAAACTTTCGACTCATTTTCCAGATGTTAACGGAAGTTTGCAGCAACGACCAGGAGGAAGGGCGAAAGACTTAGAAAGATGAAAACTGCATGATTAACACACAAATGGTAATTTCCACACTATTTTATTAAACACTTAACGACCGACCACGGTTTCGACACTTTGTATCATTTTCAAGGGTTTGTGATATTTTATACGAAAACTGCATGATTTCAAGTTATTAACAGACGAGATAAATTCCAATTGCAATTTCTTACAAATATATAATAATAATGAGCTTTTCACGGGTGGAAATGCATAAAATCTCCAAGAAAAATGTACAGCTACATTAGATACAAATACATTTACAGGTACGAAGAACTGGAGTCGGCTCTCATCAATAAAGTTTCCTTGATCCCAATTGCTATCAAACAATGGAAGCCGGAGAATTTTTAAGCTTAAGCAGATCATGATTACGTGACCAGTTAACTGTAGAATTGTATACAGGTAGTATGAGATATATAATGATCAAGTAGTTATGAAATCGACCGGGACCATCAAAACTGGCGTTCGACCTAGACGAAGGCCTGGCTGAACGGGTACATCTCGATCGTCCATTCTGGGTCGACCACACCGAATTTCAAGAGAGATCAAAGCGCCATTATCAACGCCCGAGCATTTAATGAAACATGAATACATGCAGTCAACGAATAAATATTAAATTGAAATTTCAAAAATCAATACCAATTAAGGCAATTCGATGGCTTAAAATCTTTACCACCCATTCCAATTTAAATGAAAAAAGACGAATTCAATATTAACTTTCATGACTCACAATAGGCACTTACAACCCAATACACCTCAGGAAGAGAATCCTCTATATTATTTCTACTGTATACATACCCTTTTCTCAACTTATACGCAACCAAACTCTACAAATGAGGTACCAAAATGCACAAAATTTATCAGATAACATGCGACGGCATATCTTACTTCCTAAATATTGCTATTGTTTCCTAAAATTGGGTTTTAAAATTTTTAAAAAATCGATAAAAAAATAATCGATTCCAGCAAGATTGTCCTCATCCCAAGAATACCGTTAACGCCGTCGGATCCCTCCATGCCTTTTAATTTGACTCTCAGACAATTTCCCATTAAGGTTTCCTATGCGATGACTATTAACAAGGCTCAGATTGAGACTTAGCAAAGAGCTGGCTTATTCCTGCCTGACCCTGTATTCTCTCATGGCCAACTTTACATAGCATTTTCTAGGGTAAGATCTTTTCAAAATATTTTTGTAAATATTAAGGAAAACACTAAACAAGTATTAACAGAGGATAGTGTAATTACTTCCAATGTTGTGTTTAAAGAGGTCCTTTCACCTCAATTTGTACATGAACATTCCAATTAAATTTGTACATACGACCCTGCCTTTTTTCCTACATTTTAAAATTAGAAATGCGCCAATCCCTCTGTGGACCTGCATTGAAAAGAGCGGGGGAAGCCCGCTGGGAGCGGGCGCATCACGCTCGTTTATGAAATATTTTAGAACAATCCAGGTTCATTCGAGGAGTGCGTTTCGACGGACGACGGCTGCGAGGATGGCTCGTTGCGTTTGCGGCCCATCACCGTTCACGGATCGCCAGGCCCAATGGATGGACGGCACGGGCAAACTCAAAAGGCGAGGCCTCCCACTCCCTTCTCCGCTCTCTTCCCGCGCTCGTGATACGTGCGTGCGTGCTCATTGACCCCTCTCCATCTCGGCTGCTGCCGCCACGTTTTAATAATTCACCATTTTTCGGGCGGTTTAATTCATCGAGTGCCTTTTGGCGGTGGGATGGGAACGCCACTCGAGTCCGCGCGGTGCGATATATGTACCGCGGGTGGGTGTCATTCGCCGTGTCCATCGCATGCCAACGGCACCGGCAAGAGATGTTCTCGCGGCCCTGACGTTTAGCGTATCCGTGATCAAAGCGGTCGGTTTCGGGGGGGAGGGGGGGTTGGTTTGATCACAACCGCTCCTCCCTCCCCACGCGACCGTGCTCTTGGGTCAACCCTTTTCGACCCCCCCCCCCCTCCCTTTCACCAATCACTTTGATTCTCCACCATATCTCTCCTTGTGAAGCCACAGTTTGCGGACTCTTTTTTTTTCCTACGGTTCTCAAATGTTCGGCGGGGAGGATTGGGACTCCTCCAAGAGTGGTTGTGTGGGTAGGGGCGGTCAGCCCTTTCCTTCTTTCTTCCTTCGCTGGCGAGTTCATTCCCACTAGCTGGAATAAGGTAATTAAACCCTTTTCAGCTCTTTAGTAAAACTCATGACCAAAGCTTCTTGAGACCAGTGCAGTCATTTTACACGCAGTCAAAACCTCTTGGATACTTTTTTTTATCATCATGTAAAATAAAAGGTAATTATTATATTAACATCCATATCAAAGGCGAAAAGAATTGTTGGATTGGATTCAAAACTGTACATTGTAATACATCGGCTAGTGAATGTCTGGATATTTTTAATGAATTGAAGTATCACAGCTGGTCTATTCCACATTACGAGATAAAATATTTTTTCCAAGCAAACATTTTTATAAATTTCCTGTAATGATATCGTATCCATAAAATAGATGGCAATAACTTTGCTCGTGTGATACTTTCATAATCATTGTCAAGTATTTTTTAGATACAACATCATAACATGACAGTTGTTTAAATTTTGTGAGGGTATTTTTAAGGACTTGAAAATTTTGTTATAGCACTCATGTAATTGTTTTTACTATTAAAGGTATTTCATCGTATAGGGTAAGTTAGCTAAGTACCCAATGTGTCATGCATGGTGTGTGGCACGAACTTCCACCACATATCATACGAGA
Organism: Ischnura elegans; assembly: GCF_921293095.1. NCBI lineage: Eukaryota > Metazoa > Arthropoda > Insecta > Odonata > Coenagrionidae > Ischnura > Ischnura elegans. The sequence continues at coordinate 19,551,360 of NC_060248.1, forward strand.
TACTCTAGGTAAACTTACCCTATCCGGTGGAATACCTTTGATAGTTAAAAAAAAGAGAATCGGGTGCGGGGGAGAGGAATTCCTCCGAGTGTGTCTGTGTAAGTAAAGACGGCCGATTCAGCGCTTCTCTCTCCTCCCCTCTCCTGCCCCCCCCCCCTCACCCTCTCCTTAAAAGTGACCGAGTCATCATGATCATGATCGATTGGGCCGGCCGCCACGCCGTGTAAGTGTATGTGTGAGCGAGATAGAGAGAGAGGGGAAGGGTCGAGGGCCAGGGTCGCCGCCGTGTGTTGGGAGGCTGCGAGAGGAGCCCGGCCGCCCGCTTGCCGCCCAATTGGATAGCGACCACGCAAATAAAGTGAATAATTGCAGCTGTGCAGTCGTCGAAAGGAACACGCGGTGTGCGGGTGGAGAGGTATCATTTCGGAGTGGGGTGGAAGGTAGGGGGGGGGGGGTTTGGCGCCCCCTCGGTAGCCTTCCCCCTTCCTCCCTAATTAGCGCACTACCCCTCCCCCCACCCCCGGGATGCCCAGACTCCACTCAATTTGCAAACGCGCGCTAATCATCGTCAAATACGGAGTCATCAGAACTCGATTGTTGCGCACAAACTGCTTCTTCCCCCCATTTCCCTCCGCCCCAGCAGCCCAAAGGACTCGGCGGTCTGAGCATGTGTTTGCGGCCTTTAAGCGACGCGCGGACGACCGACGATTACGGGGCCCCCAAAGCGGCGTTTGTCTTTCGCCGTCCACTCCGTCTCTTTTTTTTTCACGAATTATTCCGATAATTCCTCTTTTGCGAACGAGAGATGAGCTTCCAGACCTGTGGGCACGTCATCGCTTACCAATGATTTCTGGTCATCGATTGCACGTTTACTCATCGACGGGATCTTAAAAAAATTAATTCATTGCATAATAGTCTCAGATACCCACTCCTCTTTTGAGAAGCTTCGTTATCCGATGTTTCTCACCCACTGAGTCATCGTTTTCTGTCGTCAAACAGATTAATCACTCGTAGGTTGTTCAGGTGCTTTGGATTGAGAGGCGGTATAGCTACGCTTGGAGTCGCGAAACATCCAAATATCCATGTAATGAATTGGTCAAGCAAATGTCCTTTCTATCATTAACGTAGGAATCTAGGTAATGGAGTCGATTCGCATTTGAGTGAAGGTAGAAAAGACTTCGCTGGTGGGCAATACCTCAGCTTGCAATAATCGGGGCTGGCTTCTATATTATACGTTATCAAGGATTACGTATGGGTGAATTTGCAATTGTTCTCGCTGCGTGGGAAATAAAATATTTCTTTTTTTGCAATCACTGCACTTTAGGGGTAGATTCAGCACAGTGCACTATGGATATTTGTACACGCAACAGAATAAAATTGAAGGATATCATTTCCATTAACTAGAATGAAATGAATTTAGTTTCTGAAAGCGTTAGAGGCACTCACGGGTGGAAGTCTATTTTTTGCCTTCAGGTGATACTGGATATTAGCCAAGCGAATAGATAATTGAGCGAGCTTAGCATGAATGAATCCTTCGCTGAAAAATAAATCCCTAGTACTATCCACAGCGTCTGGTGATCGGTTATTCTAACTTTTGGTATGTTCTTAAAAAATTTGCAGGGTTTTAAAAGGTCGTAAGGAATGCATTAAGTATGATAAAATGAGAGCATAAATGGAATTCTAAAATATAAGAGCGTCATTCTGTATGATTGAGAATGTAAACAAATGGTTTAGCAAGCTCTCAAAAGGTAAAAAATTGGAGAAAAATCTCCCACTTTGGCCCATCCTGCTTACTCCAGATTGCAAATTATTCTGGCCTCTAAAACCTTTTTCCATTTGAACCAACTGCCGCATCATGTTCATTTTAGGCATATTTTAGCTATAATTACAGCACTGAGTAATCATCGGTAAAAAAATAGTAAATCATGTACCAACATTTTATGAGTCATTGTAACTCTTTAGTGATTTTCACTACTTCAGGCATTGTCAAACGCGATCGGTTAACCCTCTATTAGTAGTAATATCCCTGCAACTAACTAAACTAAACTTATTATCCTTGCAACATTATGGGCAAAAATGTATTCAAAGATAAATACTTCGCCATAGAAGTTGATTGCGGAATAGATTAGCTCATTTGGAGCATAAAAACAACCGTTTGAAATGGAATGAATCCCACACGCTGATCAGACGGGGAGAAAAGAGGCCTTTTCATCTCCGCCGACCCAACACCTTCTTCCAAACTACCCCATTTAAGAATCGGAAAGGAGGAGAGAGAGCCAAGTATAAGTTTGAAGCAGGGGGAGCGGAGTATAGCACCGTCACGACGATGAGGAAGACGAGGTGCGGAGAAGAAAAGGAAGTGGTAAGGGTTGTTAGAGCCGAGGGTGTTGCTTGGGGGAGGGGCTCGGGAAACTCGCGACGTGGGAATGAAAAAAAAAGTTTGTGAAAAGAAACAGCGAAAAAGTGAATGCCATTTGCGATTCGCAGGGAAGACTCCTTCCTTCCCCACCCACGACTCTGTCACGCATTCTTCTACCTCTCGCCACCGCTTAAACGCCACGCCTCGAGTGCATTAGCGATCCACACAGCATTCTGGAGAGAATTGAGACGGAGAAAAAAATGCGCGAAACAATATCGACGGAAATGCGCCACTCGTCCGAAGAATATGAAGGAAGGGTTACAAAGGCGCTGGAATCGCGGCGGGGGTGAGGGGGAAGGAGGACGAAACTGACAGGAGAGGGGACAAAAGGGACCAGCGAAATGGGTGGGGAACAAAGCCCCCCTCCCCCAGCAAGGGTAACGGCAACGGCAATGGCGAATTTTCCGGAGCAGGAGAGGCAAACAGCATCAAGCTAATTACAGCCTAAGTTAGTAAATAAAAACACTTTCATAAAAACGGCACCCGAAACGCAATAAGAAATGCATCAACGGTGAAAAGAAGAGAAACCGTGGAAGGTAAATACGTTGCAAGAGTGAAACAAATACTCCGGAAAGACGAGTGCGCAAAAGGATCTTCACCATGGGGATGAAAAAAACTAATGAGCGAAATTCCCATTCTCGACATTAAATGGGATGGCTGCGAGAGAATCCACAGTTTTCACATCTTTCCTGCAGCACTCGAGAGAGAGAGAGAAAAGATTATAACGGGTGATTGTAGTTGTGAAAAAATTTCTCGCGGAATCGCCGCTGAAAACAACCCACGAGTTGATTAAAAATACAAGTTGAAAAGACTGATGACGCGCGAAATTCTCGGAGGGAAAGAGTGGCACACAAGTGGAGCTTTTTGTGCGCGGACAACACACGCCACAAGAGTCGTCGTTCGACGAATGGACGGCGCGAATCGAGGGCGCGCGAGCAAACAGGGCCTGCATCCGCACTCGCAGAGTCGACGGATGAATGCGTGAGGGGCTGATGGGAAAAAAACGGGGAGGAGTCAAGATGCTACCGCTGTGGAAAATTGAAGACAATGCAGAGGTAATGACGGTGGAGGTCGATGGATATAATTGAACCACAACGTCCAATGAAGCATTCAGAGGCCGCATCAAAAACAATACTAACGACACATAATGGTAAAAAGTACTTACCTATCCAACTGACGCCTACGATAACCTATCCCTAAAATGATATCTCAGCAGGAAAATCAGATTTGTAGTGCGGAAATGACTGAAATTTCAATAATCTGCAGAGATAAGGACAGGAAAAATACATTCATTGGTTCGCTTTATTTCAGATGAAGATGTTTGCTGAAAAAGGAATAAGCATATAGGACGGCTTAAACTGATTACTGAGTAATTCATGGCATAAAATTTTAATGAGAATTAAAGACGTTCAAATTAAAAAATTAATTTAGTTTGCTCGCAAACTTAACATCCTACCTTGCTAGAAAAAATATTTCCAACAGAAAGTTATATTTCTTCCAAAAACAGTATTTCCTTACAAGAAAAGTACTTAACATTCCATATGGCAACGAATTATTAGGACATAATCGTCCACTAGCGTGGTCCTGTCTCCATCAAAGCCCCGGTTACGTTGCGAAATAAATACGATGCAGACTGACGCGGCCTTCTCGAACCCCATGCGACATTAGTCTTATTTAAAGAACAAGAGAAACCGAAGGGTATGGGAGTGAGGTGGACAGTTGTCAGTCGTGAGTTCGCGATGATCCACCACATCACCCGCAGTGGCCACCACACGAATCCCCCAAACGGCGGGGAGGCAGTGACAGCGCGGGATTAAGTCGATCGCCTTCCAGAGATGGGCGACGGCAGAGCGGAATTTAGTCAGCGCTGCATGCACATGTGACGAGGATGGTTTAGCGGAAGGGTCGAGCGGCCGTTTTGGCGCGTCGGCGGGCAGGGAGGCACGGGCGGTTAACGAGAAATGACGGCACGACCACCAGGAGAAAACTCCAATTCGCCATGACGCGCGCCTCTCACTTCTACGACTAGGGGGATTCGCCAATGGAGCACGACAGCTGGCGAATTCTCCCGCGGCGGAAACCGGGGGACAAAGCATTAACATCCCTTTTCTGACTAGCAAACCGGTATCAATTTTCAGTGTTACGACTGAATGCCGCATAAATTCTATACTATTCCTCAATGCATTTCCACGCACGTTCATTTTCAAGGCCACACTAACGCGATTAATAAAATGAAAAAACCTAACGCTATTAAATCATAGATTTATCATCCCCATCCTATTAGACCTACCAGTATTAATAAGGTCCAAAGGCATATAAGTGCAGGAGGTTAAAACGGATGGCGTTTATCAAAAATCGAAACACAGCACAAATTGCTGAGCTGCAGAACGGCGAGATGATTACAATGAAGAATAGAATAACAACAGGCTAATGAAGAGAAAAAAGTTAGGTAACTATTCGGAAATTAAGTGGAAGCCATTATCAAGGTAAACTATTTTTTTAAATGCCTTAAAATTTCCCTGAAAAACGAAGGTTGTGCGACAAAAAAAAAACAAGGGATACGAAGAGAGAAAGGACAGAGAAATACGAAGCGAAGATTTGAAGATTTTCGTGGAGCACCAAAAACAGGGAAAATAACCATCCACAGTTTCATTTGCGAAAGCATTCACTCGAGTTTCATTCACGGAGAATAAGCCGAAGAACATTGCGCCCGAAAATTCTGGGTCTCAAATGTAGACGCATTTCGTCATAAAATGGCAAAAAAAATAACACGGGAAAGGAGGCACAAAACCATTACAAGCGAATAACGGCAATGAGCGAGGATACGCTGATTAATTACTACCATCACGTTCGCTAAAATCTCACCAGCCTACCTTTCTCCCTCTTTCTCATCTCGTTGGAACTGGGTCTAAAAACAGTACGCCACGCTTTATTTAAAACGAACGCAAGCAAGTTTCATGTATCATTGTCCGATGGCTAATCCCCATTACGTGGATCGGAGGAAAACAAAAATTCGTGCTACACACTTCTGTGGTATAAACGAGATTCAGAGTTCCTCACCTGAAACATTTGATTTTTGAAAAAAAAAACGACAAAAATCACGGGCCTTTTCACATGATAGTAAAAGCAATACATTGCTTTAAAAGTAATTTAAGGTATTTTATATGCTATGAGAACAATCCTACTTTTCCGCTTTAATTTAACCAAGAATATACAATTTTATGGGCGAAAAGGCCCAGAAAACTCCTTTAGCCACAAATGGTCTTTTCAAATAATCACCCTCGTAATTGGAGCTTATTTTGCATTACGTAATAATCAACGGATAAAGCAACTGAATTTTGCATCAATATTATATTGGCCATAAAAACAATACAAATGTCTTCTCCTTTAACAGGCCGTTTCCTAGCAAGTTCATTATAATTTGGCTATAGCGAAGGCCGCTGATGCATGTCAAGTTCACTGGTACGGTTAGGTACCGTTAGGTGGATGGCGAATGATTTTTTTAATAGAAAGACAATGCGAATTAAACAAAAAAATAATTTACTTTACCATTAACATCTGCATGCGATTGTTCTAAAATTGTTTTGATTCGTGTCCTCCATGTTTATTTTTTAAGCTGCTGCTAACACAAGACAGATAAATGAACACTGACTACATATAATACAATGAACTTATTGTATTATTGACTGGATGGTTGGCGGGAACAAGATTCACCGGGATATCTTTGAACGAGCCTCCGGTGGGACAAATAATGAGAAAGAATGATGATCAGACCTTTTCTCCCATAACAATTTAATTTCACGAGCACATTTCGAAATCGCGAGAAATACTCGCCGGCCTAAAATTTCACCAGCCTACCCCGGCGTGGCAATACAGGAGGAAATAAATTTCGGGGGAGAATCGCTGGCGTTTCGACCTCCACGGATCCTTCACGAGGGCACCTCTGCACCCGCGCGCGCGAGAGAGAGAGAGCCGTCGAGGGCGCTAAGTGCATTACACGGCGCGGCGCCCAAGATGAGAGATCATCTCCCATCAATGCACACGGCGCCACACGGATACCACCGATTCCCACACGCCCCGACATATCCCCACAGGAGGGGAGCACGGGAAATTATTACCAATAAATGCAAGTCAATCGCATAACGACATAAACCGGGCAGCCGGGGCAACGCGACGTAACTCGATATATGGCTCGGGCACCGATATGCACTCCCATGAATAATCGATGGGCGAAGGAAATGCGAAACGTTTTTTTATTCACCTCCCCACGCGTTCGTTTTGTACATTTCGATAAAATAAAATGACAGGAGGAGGACGCGAGAGGCATGCACGGACGACTCGACGTTCTGTGTTCTCTCTCTGTTTTTTTTTAATCCTTTTGCAAAACCCTCTCTCTCGCAATGTGAATAAACAACGGGCTGCACGCTTTCATGAATGCATGGCAGAAAGGTGAGGGCGGGCGGGGGGGGGGGAAGGGGGCAAGGGAGGGAGCTGCTCTAAGAACACCCCATCAGCCATTCTCGCGAATGAACACACCCGCGGATCATATTTAACCGCAACTTGGGAGGATTTAATATTTAGCGAGCGCACTCCGCCATCATTGCACGGCACGCTCAATACGGCGCCGAAAATTAACGGAAGGACAAAGTTATTCAACAACGCCGGGCGGATGATTCACCGGTACAAAAAGGGACGATTGAAATATTCAGAACAATCACGTATTCAACGTCCAAACAAGCTCGTGTTCTCTCGAACTGCTCACGGCGGTATCCTTCCTTTCTTGCCTCTAATTCGCCCAATGACGAGGGGAAAAACGATTGTGTATCTATCCTCCCGCTATAAACACGCATATACATTCATATTCCTGGGTATAACGCATTTTTCGTTTATAAAACCGCCCATTCAAGGGTGAAAAGCAATGAATGGAGCATATCAATTCATTTTCCGACTGTAACATCAGTGGGTACCACGCATAGATAAACCCACACGGACGTATCTGAAGCTGATAACTTTGTTTTTGCCTTCCCCAGCATCCCTGCGACAGTGAAGATTCACTGCAACATGAACATCCACTCCAACGAATTCCAACATCGCCATTCGCTACTTTCCGCGGATCGGGAGGATTCAATTTTTCCGGCAGATGCTTCTTTATCTCGAGCTCCAACTGGGGAGGCAAACTCCAATCACTCAGACAACTGTTTGCGCTCCATTGGAATCCTAGAATCAGATATGTACTTCCCCGACCCTATTCCCCCACGCGCACGCGGAACGAGATCGGCGATCAAAATTATCCACGACGAGCAAACAATTCGCGACTTGACTCGCAATATTCCTTTCCAGAACAACCGTAACATACCTAATGCCGCGAGGACAAGAGGAAGGCAAGGGAAGGTTGAACTTGTGTCCTACTTGTCGGACGAAGCTTGTTCCGCTGTCTCCACACTAGTCGGCGCGGATACTCCAGGGGTCGGAGTGAATGCAAGCGAGCAGATGATTAGCACGCCCCGAAGGGTGCGTAACTTCGAAAAAAAAAAGTGTACACCTCATTTCCCCATCTTCCATTTCCGAAAAATTCCCGTCCCATTCTATTTACATCAATTTATTTCATTTAAAAACTATTCCATTCTAGTCTAAATCCGTAAAATTCCGACGTTATTACCAATTTCTATTTACTTCTCCCATTTCCAAGCCATTTTCTTCCTCCTCCGTCGCAACCATGAATATTACAAAAGGGGATCCCCAAGTCAGCCTCTAAATGTGTTGCCAACCACCGTGTATTTAAATGGGTTTACAGAAGTCGCCACTCGCGTCGCTGACGGACAAATTGATCCGAGTTTCACGAGCAAGTAAGGTAGAATTAGGGATGCCAACCGAAGTTTACATTCATGAGGGATTGATTTTATGAAATTCATATTTCTTCAACGCCATTTCTCGCATTTGCAAAGACAATACTTAAAATATTGGAAAAAGTGGATCGCATTGCACTCATCACCGCGCGGCGGACATTTTTGAAAGCCGATTAAAATGCGACCGAGGTGGCAACAGAAATGAACCATCTATTGAATGGAATCGGGCCTCCTCTATTCTGGTCGCAACGCAAAGGAAATTTTGCTACCTGTGTGTTCAGTTATTTTTCAAGATGTTCAGCTGTCGCTAGTAATAGTAACGTGGCGTGAAACTTGTATTATGGCGGTAGTAAGTTATTTGGCTATTTTCGGTGCATTATTGTTTAAGATGCGTTGTTGCCGTTTTCGATCTATTGTATCTGAAGAGTGGATTTTCGCTGTAATTCCTACGTGGTTCTCCTAGCATTTTTGTTTTGTGTAGAAATTGTTCGAATGATTTAGCTATTTCGTTCCGATATTATGTATGTGGTATAATTTTTCAGGTTTTTCAGTACGTACGTGTTGCGCAAGAACCATAGATTGCCCCTAATGTCTTGTTCTGGATTAATGTCAGTCTGCGTAAGGGGGAATTCACTATTGAGTCCCAGGTCAATTTCTACCAACCTATGAATACATTGCCTTCCATGGCTATTTCACGGGATTTCCTCCATTTCGTGACCACTTCTCCACTGTACTCCAACAAGCGCCCACCATATCTGAGACACTCACTCCCCTGGGCATACAACCTTTTGACCCCACGTTTCCCTCTACCCACCACCCAGACGACTGAAAAGGCACCTCCTTACCGCGACGGCTCTCTTTCTGAAGCCCCTGACACTGGCTGGGAGAGGAAAACATTCAAAGACCCCATATGCATAACGGGGAAAATGCTATCCTTTCTGCCCCGGTCTCTCTTTTTCCCCGAGGGCGATATCCCACCCCGGAGGGGCAACAGCCCAGAGCCCCACAACCGGATTATCGCAATTTTTCACACTCGTCCCCCCGCCTTTAACGCATTATTTACATCATCGCGGAACTCTCCCCTCCCTTCCCACTTTAGGGGGTGGAGGGAAGAGGGGCGGTGATCCTCCTCACCTCCACAGGCCCATCCCCCACAGACACATACACACACACACCAAATGATTACTGCTAAAAATCACAATATCACTCCGGCCTCATATTTCAGTCCCTTTCATACGCACTGGACGGCAAGAGCACGCAAACACGCCAATCGCCCGTTCCCACCCACGGACACGCACACACACCGGGCATCTCCCTCTTCATTCCGACAATTGGTGGGCTAATCCAAAGGAATCCACCGCCGCTGACGCCAAAGCAAGCGACCCCCCAATCCACACCCCACTCCCCTCCCTCACCTAAACTACGAGAAGGGTCTGAGAGCAATAGGAGAACTTTTTAACTCTTAAAAATGAAAAAAAAAGTGGTGCACTATCTCTACCAACACGACACCCAAATTGGATGGTAGCATGTCCGCTCGCGAATCGTACGTTAATAATAGGATACGTCAGGTCAACTCTTTCAAACGTTCACGGAATAGTATTGGAAAAATAAACAATGAGAAATAAAAATACTCGATAATGATTTTTTTGACATACAAAACACTAATATCAGATTTCGTCAAAGACGATTGACGGCGCTTACTTTACTTGCGTTTTAATTTTCAATGATAAGTCTGACAACGATAAATGAAATTCCTATAACCAATGAACTGGATATACCTCCACGAGGATTTTCACGATTATCTTTGAGGAAGTGAAAAAACAATTGAAATGCTACACGAAAAGTAAATAGAAAGTGCCACGAGAAGAGATACCGTCGAATTCTTCACACTAACGACAACTTTTAAGTTCATCTTCGTATTTTTCAACCCCACCTCTCCTTCAGAATATTAAATTTATTTAACTTCTATTTTATTCTTGCCAAGGAAACATGAGTTACTATACCTATTTCATGGACTCAATGGCCAATGGGCAAATGTCGCCACCCGCTCGGTCGCGCCCCTAGGCTACCGAGATGAGCTTAAACCACCCCACCTCGTCACCTGTCTCCTGGCGAGACAGCCGAAAGGATTTGAGAAGCGCCGAACACGACACAAACTCAGTGGTCGCGTGTCAAGCCGAACACATCAAAGGGAGAACATGTTAGCGCGCAAGGGTCTACATCCCTGAGAGATCCCAGCAGGGCCACCGAAAAATCTTCACTCCAAGAAATAAAACGAGAACGACGGGCTCAGCGGAGAGCAGGACCTCAAAAGGCAATCAAAGGTTTAGAAAGATCAATATGGCCTGAAAAGGTAGTTCAGCCAAGGTAACTTATAGCAATCGAATGATTAGCGGAGGGCGAAACTCTGCATTTGCAGAAAAATTTACGATAACTACAGTTTTCTTAAGAATTAAGTCATCAAACCACAATCAAGAAGACGAAATTCGTAAAAACACATGGAAGCATGCTAAGAACATAAAATGAGAACTTATCATCAAGCAACATTAATGTTGAGGTTTCATTACAATTATTTTCTTTTAGTTTGACATTGATTTTATTAGACAGTGACAATGATGACTATAATCAAGACATCCACTTACAATTGACGACACTCATAAGTTCTGGATAGCGCTCACCACACGTATAAAGGAGTCATCATAAGGTCAATCACACTTATCCGCTGGAAGCCAATAATATCTCCTACATCCACTTATATTTGCCAAATGCAGGATTTACTAGCAAGTTCGCAGAAAATGCAGTTTTAAGATGTCACTTCAATCGCGTATAAACACGAGGTGACAATCTAAGCAATGCTAATAGACGCAGGAGAATCGAAAGAGAATAATACCTTTTCCTAATGATAGGAGGCAATTAGTCGAAATTACCGCCATCACGAAATAGAATTTTATCCCTCGCTTCAGACTGGTCAAGCACTATTACGCCCGACACGATCAAAACGTAAAAAAAGGGATTACATAGCCAAAATAGAAATAGATGGAAATAAGTTAATATTCAACATGCAGGACCAAGTGATTGAACGAGTCATTAATATATTCACGATCACCAGAAAAAATTCACTGCTGACGTTAGCGCGAGTTTAAACGAGGCGAAAAAAGGCTCCCGCGGCGGAATATAATAAGCACTCAATTCCAATGAGAGAAAAAAATTACCATATGGAAAACAGTCGAGAACAATTAACAGCGAGTACGAGTCAATAACTAAAATTCATGCGTCATCAAAATGAGTGCACACGGCTTTTTAAACGCAAATTTTCAAACAAAGGACGTTCAGGAGATGCCATCATTCCCAATGCCGTCAACCTCGGAAGCGAAAAACGTCCGACGCATCGCGGTCCAGGCGTTTCTTTTTTCAATCTTCTGGCATCCTCGGATGGACAGGTCCAGTGGCTCTATCCCATACACAACGGCAAACATAGAAGTAACCAATCAATCAATCAGCGAGGAAAGAGTCCGCGCAAAAGCCATGTTTGATCCCGAAAGCGTTAATAGTACCGACTGAAAAGTCAATCCAATCCAAAGGGTAAAAGAGGAGTATAACCCACATTCGAGTTCAAAAGCGTGAGGACGCTCGACTTCCAAACCGGACGGTGGACGGGGAAATAAAAGACGCGGGGGCCTACGCAATGAAATGAAAAGATTTTAGAGGGAAAACATAACGGCTAGGACCAGGAGGGACTCGAACCGGCCCGAGGACTATAGAGGAACGCGTGTTAAGCCACGGGACCTCCGGAAGGGCCGGCATTAATCTAATGAGAAACGTCGCGGGATGGAGAGGTAGAGGAGGGGATGCTGGGAAGAGCGTGTGGAGGCGAAAAAGAGGGGAGTGTGGTTTGTATGTGAAGGCGCATGCATTAAACATGGGCTCGGCACGCTAAACAGATAGAGAGAAGAGGGGCAGGCCATGTGCCTCATCTCGTATTCCGTTGCAGAGAGAGACCTCCCGGCCGACAGCGCGGCGAAAACCTCACGCAATGAGCGTCTGTATCTGAGTGCATGTGAGTTCAATGGAGGGAGATATGCGAGAGGAGGATGGGGGAAGAGGGTGGGGGAGTGGAGGACCGTATAAAGGCCGGGAGAGGATGAAAATGCGACAAAGGACCCTTCATTAGACTGATAGAAGCGATTAGGATCCATCAAGCGAGTTCGAATTTCCTCGGCTATCGGCGGAGAGCGATGCGTTTCCGCGGGAGGCCCTCGAGGGGTTTGGTTGCCGGATGAGCTACCTGCCGTCCCTCGACAGAGGGACTCGATGTTCCCGTGCCGTCTCAAAGCCTCCGATGATTTATCCCTCTTCAACTCACCATTCAACGCTTTGGGATATAAAAGGGAATTTCTATCAGAGATGAAAAAAGCAAGGAAGCAATTTCCCTGAGGAGAAATAACTTCGACGACGTTTTTTTTACAAAGTGAGATGGGACAGACCAAATGAATATGGTAAATATTTAATACAAATCAGTAGTAATAATTTTCTGCACTGAAATTAAAGCTAATTTTCTCTGACCCACATTGAATTCGACATTTGCTCCAGCAAAATAAATATTAAACTATTTGGACGAAAAATAAAATGCTAGAGATTACTTGAACACAAAGAACGTTATCTACATTACCTATAAAAGAGAAAATGGCTGATTCTTGTAGAGAAGGCCAATATAATTACTCCATGACGCTAAATGATGATATAATCACGCGGAAATGAATACGCATCAGTTGAGCACATTTTTATAATCCTCTCCCTGTGGACCAAAAGGAGGTAACTTCAAGTACTCGGAGACTTCAACGGTCGATAGGAAATTTCGAAGGAATAATTGTGACAACTCAAAACGACGACGCATTAAAAGTATGTGGAAATTCGAGATTGAGCGCGCACGATCGAAGGGAAGCGAGTGTGTAAGAGTGGCGCAGAGGCCCATATTAGAATGATTCCATGAATGTTGGAAATGGAAGCCGAAATGTAAATGCAGCAGCAGCAGGTCTCGAGGCGCTACTCAACAGCGCCGCGGCCGCAGCGGAGTCGTCGGTCGGGAGGCGATCCCCACGGGAGGAGGCGAACGATCGGAGCGCTTTGCGAGTCATCGGCTGATAGATGACGAGGCCACACAATGCGGCGGCACATCGAGAGCGACTACGGACGAATGGAAAAAACAAACCAAAACGATACTTCACTCCCACAAGGAATTCGCTCCGTAAGTAAATCCATTCAGTCGATAACACTACAAAAGTTTACCCATTCGGACGAAAAAATAATTTTCCAATTGGAGCTATTGAGAGGCTTTCATTCCATGCCAATTTTGCGTGGATTTATTCCTTTCGCCATCCCTTGCGTAGTTTTACAAATCGGTGGCGTGCCAAGAAAGGCGTTTTCCAATTATTATTCGAGAAACAAAATAATTTTGAACTTCAACATGGGTTAAATAGTTTAATGCTACACTTAAATATTTAACTCGCCCATATTTTATTAGCTACATTTCTCTTCTTTATCGCTTCTTTTCTGACTACACCATGGGGTTTTCCCGCATAGCTTATGAATAAGCTCCCAACGGTTTTTCACCTTGTTCACTGAAAAAACTTGAATTTATTCAACTCATCTTCTTCACTCTGCTGCATTTTTGGAACAAATATTTTAGGTCAGAGAAAGATTTAAAAGGCTTAAAACCTCACCCGAGAATAGAGATACTTAACCGGTGATGAAAACTATGGCTACAGAAACTTTCTATGACCGCTTCAGTGGCGTAAGGCATTAACCTTACCCTGGTAATGATTAAAAATTTGAGGATATAAATTATACGTGTTATAATTATGCGCAGAAAACCCGGTCAAAATCAGCCACAGCGTTTCTTAAAATCTAGTACCCAGCCCGTTTCTAAAGCAAGGCATAGAGAGAAATGACGTACAGCGGCAAGCCGCAGTTCACAAGCAATATCGCCGCCGAAGTTCCCCTTCCACGCACAGAATGCTTGCTCTCCGAAGACAACCTCACGGACAAATTGGCCCCGCGGAAGCCCCCAGTGAACGAATTCAATGCGGGAAGGAAGACATAGGAACCCCTTCCGCCCACAAATACATACAAAAACCAATCCGTCCCCCGAGAAAGCGACGGGGGAGTGATGTAAAAGGGAGCAGAGATGGCCGCCACAAAGGGTGGGTTGAAGCATGAGGAAAATAATAAAACGCGAATCGTCCCAGGGTCGTGGATAATGGAGTGGGTATTGGGGAGCTAGAGGGGACAATTCGTGGCGCTCATGTTAATGGCTAATAAGGGAGGCCAATTAGAGGGGAGTGATCGACGGGGGGGCGCGGTGGGAGGGGGGGAGGGCCGTGAATAGGCCGGCACGCGTGAATGGCACGGCGAACCAAGGGGGGCACACAAATATTATGAGGGGGGAGAGGGGTATTCGTACTAGGAGAGGGTTAGGGATCCACGTCGGATATATATCCGGTGGTTCGACGACCCTCAATCCTCATGCCAACTTTAATGAACCGACGGTGCATTTTGCGGGGAATGCAACCCCGGTATCACTCGCGTGATTAAAAAGAATGACCCCAGCCGAAAATTAAATCAAACGTAACACTTCACCCTTTCCACTCCCCTAAACTTTTGCAACGTCGACTCAAAATTTAATGATTTCCTCTCAAAATAATGAAATACTCGCCCGGTGTCAACTTATTCAGGAACCATTACCGATAAATAACCATTACTTCCAGTGCACCGAGAGCAAATCAGGCCAATATAAAAATTTGACGGGCTCCGAGACAATGACTTCTGGTACCCAGAGTATGACTAAACTTGTTAGGTTGAGAGTTAAATAGTTATTAAACAGTAGCAAATGCTAAGTAAACACGCAACAGCGGCTGGCAATAGAATTACTGATAGAACCCGAGCATTTGGACACTTTCTCCTTATACAAGTCACTGTCCCCTTGGATGTATGCAGCCACTACTGATATGCGTCACACATAACTTTCAGGATAAGGAAAGAGCTGAGGAACAGATGTGAGGTTACGCTTGGGGGACAGAAACTCGAATTCCTACTTCAACCGGGTGGAGAACATTGCACAAGTACTTGATAAAACGTATTCCGTAAAAAAAATTAGGATCACCCCATATTTAGCAAATTATAATTACAATCCCCATCGAAGGTATGCATTACGCTTTCGATTGGCAGAAATCGCTATAAAAATTGTTTTTCAACAAGAAATAGACTAAATAAAACAGAAAATAAATGTTTTACTAAAATAATCACCGCTAACCCAAAAGAAAAGTCTCTCCCAGCGATTAATTTTATATTTCGTCTGATTAAAAACGGCCCATGCATCGCGGAATCGGTCCCGGTCAATCGAGAAACACCAATTTGGAAATGGATTGCCGTTTTCAAATCAAAAAGTTTCACCGAGGCAAAAAAATGAATGAGCGCAGTCCCAAATTGAAATAGAAGAATGGAAAAAATGGCTTGACGATACTAATTCCCATTCGAAAAGCCACGACCACATCTCATCGCAGCGTCTCCATCACTCACGATTGAAGTCGTCACCACAGGGAGAAGGCAGTGGGAAGGGTGGGTGAGGCAGTATTCGAGCCCCTCCCACAACAGGGGCGCCTCCTACCAGCTAAACCAAGACTCGTACTGCTCATACCTCCGACTCCTCTCCCACCCACCCACCCTCCCCCAACCTCCACCCAACCGGTTGCCTTTCCGAACCACAGCAAAGGCGTCCCATGAGAAATATCATTCCAGTCATCCCGAGCCATCTTTTCCGGATCCACTCTCATCACTCAGCTCCCCACATTGTTCTTTCAATAACAATAATGAAGAGCGGTTCAAAGAAAACAGTTCGCGAAGAAATACGTAAATAAAAAAAAGCTCTGAGTCGGACGGCCGGGAGGATGAACGGAGAAGGGAATCGAGGAAAAGGAAGAGACGAAAGGATATACTGGAGTAGGAGAGCGCGAGAAACAGAGAGTAAAGAGGAGGAGGCCGCAAGACAATTGGAACGGGGACGAGGGAGGGGGTGGGGGGCGGAGGGAAAAGTGGGCGGGCTGTGGGATGAGGAGGGTTAGGGGGAGAGGGGGAGAAAAAGAAATTATCGCGGCCCGGAAACGAGGTAATGAGCGCAAACAAATTCTTCAGCTCTTTTGCCACTTCAAAAGAGAAATATTCTTCCTAAAAGATCGCCATTATAAATGCAAGGTTATGAAAAAAAAGGAAAACGTTAACGCATGCACGGTCTGAAAACCAGTCCAAAGGAGAGAGCGAATTATTGCGGGTGAGCCATTAAATATTTATCCGCCAGTTAATGGCAAAGAAATCAAACAGTGCGAAGGGGTTACAGAACTAATATTCCAAGGAAATTGCTCTGAAAATTGGAAAAGATGAAAGGACAAATGTACAAAATTGGGAAATGACCACGTCCCTACAGAAAACGCGACGACTGTCATGGCTACTTACAAAAATAGCGGTTCTTGTGCGATTATGGTATTCTTTAATTATAATTTAAACAAATGAATCAAAATAAGCTTCAGTGTGTTAATTTGGATAAGTTATTTTCCACTTTAACATGCAGATACGCATCCCTACACCCATGGATGTCACTGGCCTATTTTTTAATGAAAAATGCGCATTTCCAGGTTCCAGTATGTATTTATATTAAATAACTTCTTTCATCCATAGAAGAATTTCTTCCAGCATTCGAGGGAGTTTCCTGCTAAGTGGTGCACAAATATGCTCTATTTATAAACGTGTGATAAATGTACGAGAATAAATGTAAGGAACGAACTAGTACTATTTAAGTGACGGGATCCATTTCCGTAAAGGCAAAAATGGCAAGTACATACGTAGTTTCCAGAAGATACCATTCAGATATATTAATACGCATAAAAATGCCACAAGCCGAAACTTTCATTGACGTGCGATGAGTCGGCTTGTTATGATTCCTTTTCTTTCATTTCTGCCATTAAAAGCTCTCCGTCACATCAGGTTTACAGGACAGATTTGACAGGATAAATTTTTGCTATTAACCCCCATCTTCCCGTCCCCACCTCGGAAATAACCTTATTCAGCTCGGCGTATTGCTCTTCATTTTATCCATAAAACCTGTTTAATTGAATGAGCATATCTGAACGAACACTTGCGCAGTGAAAGGTCAGTAAGTGAAGGAGACATCAAATAATTAAACGCTACGTATTTTCCACAAGGTTTTACAGTAAACCAATTGGTTAGCGTACCGACTCCTTTTTGATCTATCAAAGGAACAAAGACTTCCCTCGGTTAGAGAATAAGGGATCCTTTTGAAAATGGCATTGAAGTTTTGAATCAGGCTGAGTAAAATAAAAGTTGTGGAATAATAATCAGTATTTAATTACTAGAAGTAATGATGTTCCGTCAAGCATAAGGTAAAACAGTGTAACATGGGGGAAGGGTAGGTCGCACGTGTAGCAAAGACGTCAGGGAAAAAGAGGTCCGCGAACGTGTGTGGCATTTGAGCTGTGCCGAAGACGAGGCAACGAGAGAGGAGCGCTGCCCACCTGCGACCTCAGAGAGGGCAACAACCACTCACTCTCTCGCAAGAGGAGAAGACGGCAACGCAAGGAAAGCAAAGAAGAGGACGATTCTATTTCGCTTTTTCGCTCCCTTTGCACTTTTGGGGGATGCCTACCGCGAGGTAATTATGCGATTCATTTTTTGGCTCGAGGGCTGTTCAAATAACATCTGGCGGCCGGGCAAAAGGGGGGGGGACGGTCGATGGACCCCCAAGGGGGAACGGGAGGTGGGGGGAGGGAGAAGACGGGGGAAAGGAGAGGGGAGGGGGCAGAAGGAGATGGTTCCCCGCTTGAGGAGGAGCGGACAGCGGAGAGGAAAGGGGAACGTGCTGAAATTGGGATTTTTATCGGGCGAATTTCAGAGCGCGTACCGATATTCCACCTTTGAATATGTTTCCAGGGATACCAGAAGGGCTGAGAGTTCCACAGAGAGAGAGAGACGGAGCTCTTCACGCGGCCGAAAGTCCGATAAACCTTCTCAAACGCTGCGCACTGGTAAAACCTGTGATAATTCATAACAGATCCCATCATCAAATGTCAGAGGCGATGTTATTGCATGGTATTTGGAGGAAGCGACCGACAGCCAGATCCTTTACGCCGTGAGGGAAGGGTAGATGAGGATGGGTGGAGAGAAACCAGGCGTCGACATTAGCCTACTCTGTTTAACGAATCAAGCTGGGAGCCGCTGGAGACTCGGGGGCAACGCGCTAGGCTTAAATTGCTTAAGTAAACGAGAATAGGTATCTCATGTAAGAACCCTACTACATTTCCAGGCCCGACAGAGACGTTGAATTAAAAGAGATATTTTGCCGAACACATATGTTATGGAATTCGTTCTTCCCCCGAACAATAAAGGAATTTTATACATCTTATCCGGAACATTCTCAGAGCATTTCCTTTTCACTTGCTAACGGCTGATGTCGGAATACCCCCATCCAAATGCCAATTGAGGCGGCTTGCGGTCTTTCCTTTCTTTAGGAAGAGAAAAAAATCCTGTTTCGCAAGTGGTAGTTCGCACCGCCTTAATGACGGCGCGAGATTCTTCAACCCTTTCCTTCCCTCTCGCCCTTGGGCGTCGTCAGGATAATCAACGCAGCGGCGCTTATTCCCTTTAAACAATTCCCTCCTGGAGGTGTAAAAGAGAAAATACTCAGAACTGTCGACCAGGTCTGAGGGAAGTAACTCCGCTAAGTTTTAGTACTTCTTCACATCTGTAGACAGTGAGGTCACGCGTGCCTGTGTCCTCGGTAGGACCTACCATCGACTCGAGTCTCTCTGTAAACTTAGTGAATGAGGCGTTTATTTGAATCGATTCAGATTGTTTCTGGGAGCTATAACTGCAAAAAAAAAATGCCTCGAAGGGTTCCATTAAAAGTAAGAGACGGAAAAATTCTTAGCTCTTTAATTTTTGTGCATCTCTATAATTATGATGCATTTAATCTTCAAGAAGAGCAGGCGAAATTAATACGGGATGTCGGCATTTGAGTTCAAACGGCTGGGAAAAGAAATTACAAGGGAGAAAGAGAGTTTCCCAATTTGTTAATGC
The DNA here is from genome assembly GCF_921293095.1 of Ischnura elegans. Taxonomy (NCBI): domain Eukaryota; kingdom Metazoa; phylum Arthropoda; class Insecta; order Odonata; family Coenagrionidae; genus Ischnura; species Ischnura elegans. The sequence continues at coordinate 19,570,767 of NC_060248.1, forward strand.
AAACACGCTTCTTCCCTCGGAAAGAATCCGCTCCGGGCCCATCCCCTCCCTCCCGCCCTTGAAAGCCACCCCTTCCCCGCATTGATATTCACTAATTCTTTTCCGGCGCCGTTTTTCGTAATCGCTTCCCACTTCTTCCTCACTTCCAACGACGACTTCCTCCCCACAAAGGCTTTTCCGTCTCCACTATTCGTTTCCTTACGCCGCCCCTTTCTCCCTCCTCCCCCTATCTGCCACTTGCGGCCTCCTCCCCACCCACCCCTCCCACCACCACTCATTCCAGTTTCCCTTTGATTCGGCACATCCCGTGGGTTGGCGAGGAGTCTCCCGAGCGACGGCTGCTGGGAACCAGGAGGAGGCGGGCTTGTGTGTGTGCGTGTGTTCAGTGTGTGTGCCGTGACGTATACGAGAGGATTGGAGGCGGGTTAAGTGCGGGGAAGAGCAGTGGGGGCAGAATCAAAGGAGGAGGAGGGGGGAGAAAAGAGAGGCGACTCCCACCTCGTCTTCTGGCCAATTAAGCAGCCGCCCGCGTTGAAAATAAAGCGCATGAAATATAAATCGCAATTACCGACGGACTTTTCCCGTTCGCCGGTCGGGAGGAGGGGTCGGAGCGGAGAGAGCAAAGGAAGCCGGAGGTACTTTTTCCTCCTTTTGGACTTGGAAGACCAGGCCCCGTGTGGAAGAGAGAGAAGGTGGAAGAGTAGTGTGGAGGGTAGCGGCCTGGCGGAGGAGGCGGGAGGTTTTTAATGTATAAATGTGCCGAGAGGTGGGCGGCATAGATACGAGTGTGGCGCGGAAAAGAGAAGGACCCCTAAGGTTTACTCAAGAATAGATGCAATTTAAATAAAAGGTTCGCCGTCAGAGAGCGCGCGCGAGTTCTCCTACTTTGCTCTCCGCGTGTGTTCGTCTGTGGGAGTCTCAGGAGAGGGGGGGGGCAGGGGGAAGAACGGGCGGGGAGTATGCATGAGGGAATAGTCTCACGGGAGTCCGTTTTAGTTGCGATGGAGGACTTAGTTGGGCGAATGCGGGGTGCGAGACCCTCGTCTTTTTTCTAGTTCGATTTTTGCCTAAAAAAGGGTAAGTCCAGAGGAGCATTCGCGTCGCCTGGGAGAGATATGATGTGGAATGTGGAGAAATCGGGTACATTTTGACGAAGATATATGGAACAGACGTAGAGGCTGCGGGTACGAGTATATTCCGCATTAATTTCCGACCCCTGTGCCATGAGAACGTGCAGAACGTGTAAGGATAATAGAAAATATAAGATTGCGTACTTGAAATATGTAATTCAAATGAGTATGTGCGGTAGGTATCTGGGAATAGAGATATGTGATAAAATCACAAGCTGTAGCTAAGGAAGCCATCTGCGCCAATAATTACTTCTCATAGACAGATCACCAGGCGGGTAAATTAATACAGAGACGTAGTTCATCCCACTACAATTAATTTAAGAGAAACTGCGCTACTTTGGTTACACCTGCCCTATCTTGAGATCGAGTCATCTTTATTTTGCAACGGTTGCACGTTTATCCGCAGCCAGCTAACTACAAAGTAGGTACACTGTTTGAATTTTTTTAAGGTAACAAGAAAAAGGTCAGCCCACTGAAGTAGGCCGATCATGACAATGGAACTCGAAGAATATCCGAATCACAGAACACACAGTCAGAAGAGAGAATTACCTAGATAACTCCATGGAACTGGGAACGAGAAATACCAGCAAACTGTTTTAGAAAAGTCAACATTTGAAACTATACCGAAATCATGACCCAGGTGATGTATAATGATTGATAAGCGCAGAGCAGGAGGAACGACAAGGCGCCCCTCCCAGGAGAGAAGGAACGGCACTCCAAGTCCCAGAATGAAGCGATCCGCTCCAACTGGCCAGTGGGTCCACCCACTGCCTCTTTCCCCTTTCACCGTCACTCACGCACGGGACACCAATCATCAGACGAACGATAAAATTAAAGATCGAGGAGTATCGAAAGGTCAGCGGAGGAAGGAGAGTGGCATTCATCAAAAGGAAAAACGGGGTCTACCCTCATTCGACTAAGGGCAGTAACCGAAGAGATGGAAATTATGAGACTACAAAAAAGTAAAGATTTATTTATACATGAAATTGGCCAATGAAAGGTTTGGTTCCGGAGTGAATGAAAAATCTAGTCAGATGATTTGTCGAGATGAACTGAAGAGTAACATGCAAGGATAATAGACGAAGATAGAATTGATGATTTCGAAATGTATAATTCGAGAAAAATGACGAGACACCATGAATAATACAGAGATGAACGCATACCCTAACCAAAATTAAAGAGTGGTGACAACGATGGATCACGTGTACTTTCTAAGCGAAGGCAAGGGAAGGTCTAATATCTATTATTGGAAAAATTAAGAGACTATAAGGTAGGAATGGGACAGTAGCGAGAGGAGAGGACGGAACTGCAACTCGGCAGAATTCCAAATGATGATGAATTGATTTAGAGCTCTCAGAGAAAACAATGTAAGAAACATTCTCGGACGATCTGAGGCATTGATGCAGAATAAACAGAACGAGTAATCAGTCTTAAAAGAACGGTGTACCAAGAAAAACTTCCCCAATGACAGCGAAAGAAAATATCTTGAATGGGCGCCATTCTGAGGGCAAGGAATGATTTAAAGAAATAGTTTCTTGAAAGAGAAAAATGTAACGATCCCGAGTAAAAAAAATTGATTATACGGCTCCATAAATGGATCGTGCACATCTTTTCCGACGATACAATAAGGATTTTCCGCCTCCGCTGAAGTGGATGAGGTCGCTAAGGTAGTTTAATAATTCATTTGTTTGCCAAGCATAATGAAATGTCAACAGCAGGATACCTGCTATGAAATTCAATTCCCTGCGATTTATTTGAAAGTTGGCTTAAATATTTCTTTGCTTCACAGGGTCCACCGATGCAAACGAAAAATACTTGAATCTTCTTCCCTCTCTGGGGAACACACCGGTAAGTTCTTCTCCGAAAATAAATCGAGTATTTGTCCCAGGCCATGTTTCGTCATCTTCTATCACAACGCTCATTCAACTCTTCCAATTACCAGAGAGACCTTAAGAGAGGAAAAAAGCACGAGTATCGAGAAACCTCCCTTGGAGCTCATTACGAGACCATTACCCGCAGAAATAGAAAATTATTTATACGCAACAATTATTTAAACGAGTTCACATCGGTGAAAGATATTGAAAGAAATGAGGCCTCCGGTTTCAATTTTGAGCACAACATTACCAGATATTCGAGGCGATAAACTGCATAATCATCCACAGATCATCACGCCAGTTAGGTGGGAAAAAATACCTGCCGTGTGACGTCGTTTAAATAGCATTTTCGATACTAATGACTGACATTCTAGAATCCAATTAAAGCATAACTGGCGAGGGAACTGTTGAACGAAACCGCCAAAAGAATAACCTCGAGAAACCATTCGGTTAGAGCATTAATAAAACGCATTGAAACGTGTAATGTCTGCTGTCCCGTGCCCACGGTAACATGAAGTTCGTCCTCTCGTTTTACGTTCACAAATCCAGTCTAATGGGTCACGCCGACTCTTGTTTCAGCCTTTGACGTACACTTTTCATGACAAGCCCAGACAATTGGGCAGTCCCACCTACATTACCACTTATAAATTCCCGACCTAATTGACACCCGTTGAACGTGGAAATAATGAAATGACACGATCAGGTTGAGAGGATGCTGATATCGGTATATGCGGAAGAATACAAGTTGGCTACACAGACGATTAAGAGACTAGGATTTATGAATAAGATGGGGAAGAACTGATTCGGGCGTATGCCCAGACATGAATGAGGTAGGTTTCCCTGCTTTCATTTCTGAACTACATCATATAAATGATAATATTTATATTTAATCGATTCCTCAAATCTTTCCCTCCTTCAGTCAAATTCCTTCGATCGAATCAGGACTTTATGACTTGAAGATGACCGGAGGATACCCAGTGACGCTGTTGTCAACATATCATTATAATAATTTAACCCGGTGAGAATTCCGAGAAGAATTTACCAACATGCCAACATGTACGCGGTGGCAACCCGAAAGTTGGACCCCCATCATTCAAGTCTCGAGGAAGCCTACGCCAAAATATTTATTCACTTCTTTCCATAATAAACCCATAAAACAGCTCGCAATAGCCCTTACATCGAGGATCCCAACAAATAACAAGCACGAACAACCATTCCCTGGATAGACCTAACTTACTCAGGCGGGACTCGACCCCGCGATCTTATTATTTGGCATCAGCAGGCATATCATAACTTAAAATTTGCAGATTATTCTGGGGTCAATGGCGGGAAAATGATTTTTATAAAGAAGATGCTTATTTCCTGGATCGTTTACTCTCGTGTGATAAACACTACTGAGTCCGTAAAACAGCAAGGCAGATGGCCGTCCCCTGAGAGGGTTGTGGGGGGAGTGCACACTGGAGCCCACGATAGGGGGTTGGGTGGATAAGGGTTCGGTCAGTGAAGAGTAGATAAAATAGGAGCCTTAAACCCCTCTGCTGACCAGGGAAAGAGACCACAGCGATAACCACATACAGTGCAGTGCAGTGTGGACCGCTAAATCTCACATAAAAATATAAATCTATCTACAACCTTATGCAACTCAATACTTTTTGGATTGTTTCATAAATTGGTATGGGAATGTAGAAGCAACTATTCCCATTTGTAAGAAAAAAACTCGCAATAGTGACAAGTAAAATAACCAAACCAGAAGGCTGAGGGGATGAAACCGCACCGGATCACACCGACATGCAAATTAATGCTGTCAATGCCTAAAAGGCCTGTGCACGGCCCAAGTGGCGAACGCGGCCGCGTAGGGTGAAAAATGAAACGATCCAATAGGGTGGAAACATATTTTCACCCTAACGAGGGACAGTTAACAGATGAGAGTGATAAACTAACCTCTGACGCCATCATTATTTATTTATTGCGGGTTTTAAGGAAGAAATCCCGTACTACTACTCTGGAGCAATAGTATAGACGAGGCGGGGCGTAATATTCCTCGTTTCTATACGAAAATGCCAAGAAATTGGCCTGCGTATATCCATCTAAGTCACCATTATTTGCCTTGGTTCAGCCCAGAAATGAATTACATAGCAATACCTGATCTCTTAGTAATAAACATAGGAAAGTTCGATAGTTTTGACCGCATTTTAATTCCTCCAGAAAGGTGACACTGGTCTCGCGCGGGTTACACTAAAAGTAACCACAGTGGGAGAGACCAACCCTAGTGATTCATATTCTTCGTTTACCGTCGAACAAATGTAGACGTGATCACAAGAAGAAAATTAAGGAAAGATACTGCAAAAGAGAGATTTAAAATGTCATTCTTTCCTCGTAAAATTAAGGATAGCATCGTTGCCTAGATTAATAAAAATTACTGGCGTCACTCGCTCGGACGTCTCGTTGCATATTTATTTTTCCATTGTTATAACCTCACATGGATTTGCTAGGAATTACTAATAGTAGGCAAGTTTTGCCTCTGCATGAATGTAGACTTATATTCTGCTATTATGCATAACATTTTTATCACCGAGTGGTGTGCATTTGGGTTATCCTCTCATACACATAATGGTGATTGATCACGCCCTGCCGAGCACCCTAGAGGTGGCTCACGTAGACGTGGATGTGATTCCATTGGCGACCGCATTCCTGCCTCTACGGATGGTTCGCAGGGGAAGGGGCTCCGTCGCTTCAAAGGGACTGATGGCAGCGAGAGGCCCCAAACGACGACGACGATGACGGAGGATCCAGGGTGCATATACAAACGGCGAAGGGATATCAGAGAGAGGGGGCTCCCAGAGGAGCGGTGAATGTGGTTGATGAGCTCGATTGACCGCGAAGGGTAAACAAATGAGGATCGGGCGGTAACGTGGCCCGACCGCTTTGGCACATCGGCGGGAAGGGTAAATTGGCGGGGAGCGAACGGGCACGAAGGAGAGGATGATGAAGAAGGAAGAGAGGGTGAAGAAGATGTGATGGTGACGATGAAGGCTCTTTCACCGGGGGAGAAGGGGGCTCTGCTATTACACAAGGAGAGGGGAGTAGATTTTAGCACGATTTTCTTACCTTATGCCTTTTCAGATGATTTGTTACTATAACATATTTTGTAACGAAAAGGTTAATATAATGCTCGCGTTTTCCGTCGCCTTCTTGTAAATAATGTTGGCATAAAATAAAACGCTTTACTATGTGGAAATTCAGGATGCCCACGATAGTTTCAGCACATAGTGTCTTCTCGTTATCTTGCTAATGACACTATGTCATGATACCATGATCGGTGTTTAATAAACGTTCAGCTTGGAATTTGACCAGCTTTCTCATTTTAATACGGATAATGTTCAATAATGTTCAACCACGAAAATTTCTATCATTGACCAATTTTTACGGATAGATGATATTCAAGATGATTTTCTGATGCAGAACATTTAAAAATGATAAACATCTGAAAACTGTTAGAAACCACTCCAATCCAAGCAGAAATATTGAAATATTAGTCACAATTCAGCCATTAATTTTTGGACGACGCTTCAAAGAAACTTTTTTCTAATTCACCTTATCCCCAAGAAAAACTTTTCGCAGTTATTTGCGTCATAGAGTTTTTCTTTGAGATTGTCTCATTATGATTTATTTAAAATGCCATCGGTACCATGGGAAAACGAAATATTCTTTGACTTTTTCACAGAAAAATGTCTAAATAATAAAACATCTCAAAGGCATCTGTATTTAAATATTGTGGATAAAAATCTGTACTATTTCCCTGCGTATACGACATTTTATCTTTCAGCGGCTCTTAGTTGGGAGGTTCCCCACAAACTACGAAAGGGAGCGTTGATAGAACTTGCCTCCTTGCTCGTCCCGCGACGAAGCAGAGAAAAGCAAACAAGCGGGAGAGATCACTCCATTTTTTTACCACAGCCCAGGATTCGCAACTAACGGGAGGAAATTGAGAATCATCACATTCCATTTAACGGACAAATACGCTAAGAAAAGATGTTGACTCAGGAATTTAAGCAATAAGGTATCCCATATATTTTTAAAAAAAGGAGACATTTAAGTGTTATGTAAAAGGGAGGAGATTCTTTCGCCAGAAAGCATGGTATTCAACCGAGGATCCAAAGATGAAGGTAACAATATTTACAGCTCTAGTTTATGCTGGAAATGGAACGTTAATTTCCATAAACTTGAGAAACATTTATAAACAGGGGTGGACTGTAAGAATATGTTTACTATTGAGACAACGACTGATACTGAAAAATAGAAGCCTATTTCCTCACCGAGGAAGTTTTGACATGATCCTTGCGACTGATATGACCCCAAGGTAGGTACATACGATATAACCCCAAAGCAAGGATAACGATCTCTTCCGACTGAAGGTAGAACGTTACAGCGACATTTCGGCAAGTAATTGTACTGTGCACCAGCATTCGACCATTTTGCCTGGATAATAATCAGCAGCGTCTGCAAAAATGCACTGTCCCACCCAATGGCATCTCTGTGTTCTGATGCTTCATGAGGCCAACATAATGCTATAATATATACAGTATTCCAACGATTAACGTAGGTTTCCATGAAGTATTCAAGAAGTGATCTGGAAGCCTCCCTTTCCTCCCAGCACTGCCTTCTTTAACAAAATTTAGGTAAAAAAATAAATTGAAATTTCTAAAAACCAGTTTGCAGTCGACAATACCGGAGCATAAAATTTGGAGATTTTTTTCTTTTCACAATATTGCCATATGAACTAGCTAATTTTTTAATGGATATTGAGAAAAATTTACTGTGAGCAACAATATCAACAACGGTATTTTCACAATATTTTCTTATAAACAGGCTAATTTTAAAAAATGGATTCCAACAAACATTTACTGTGAGCAACAATATTAACAACGGTATTTCACGGGGACTGGCCCCGCTGCCCGTCTGGCGGGGGTGTCGGGCGAGAGGTCTTGAGGGAGGTGTTTCGGGCGGCCGCCGCGGGGGCGTGGAAGCGAGCGGAGGCCGCGCCTGCGCCCCGGGAGTGGGGGTGCGGCCCCACCCCTCGGAGCCGCGAATGAATGGAAGAGGGGAGGGTGCAAGGCGAGGGAGAGGGTGGGGCGAGAGACTACGCTGCCGCCACGCGGTCGCACGCGGAAACAGGGGAGGACACCAAGACGCTCGAGCGAGGTCCCATCAGAGGAGTGGAAAATTCGCCAAATGCACAGTCGGCTATGAAAGGAAGGGCACTGTGGAGCACCTAAGAAGAACAAGGTGGCTTGGCGACGTCACGGGACAAAACACTCACGTGGGGCGCACCACAGGCAACCTGAAGTCTAAGGCGTGTTGACGAGAAACATTTTATTAATTACCCCGGCCATTCCCCACTCGCACGTTTAACTTCAGTCACTGATTCGGCTAAAGACTTATTACTCCCCATTCTACCCATGAACCGATGGTAATCATCCCCTACCGTTCATGAACAACCAGCATCTTTCCATTCCATCATGTACTTATCCGAGCTCACTAACGGAGGGAAAAATTGAAGGGAGTGCCCCTTGAGACAGGCCAGTTTACAGGGAAATAAATAAAGATACGGGAATGAAGAACAATACGGAATTGGCATGGGATAATTCCTGCAGCATATATCCGCTTAGCCTAGGATTGTAATATTATTTCAAAAATACACGTACGCGGTCGAAAATAAAGAGCGATCATAAATGGTTAGAGACGTAGGTCAAGTAATATTTCGAATACAACATCATATCCGTACACGAGTAACTTGGGACGTCATTTAATGTCAAATGGTTCATTTACTCCGTCAGAGCAAACGCCGAGGAGAAAAACGTTCATAAAATGGAAGTCGACATTTTTAAAAATTATGTACACAAAGACACCTAAAGCACTTTCCGATTATGAAAATGAAAGTTACCGATGGCTTTAGAAGTTTGACCAGATAAAAAAACCTTAACACTAAAATTTAAAAGACAGAAAAACAAGCAAGCCCAAAACCAGGCCATGTAAGAACACTGACGCATAAAAACGGACTCGGGTATAGAAGTAAACAAAACCTCGAGACCAATTACAATACATACAAGGGAGGCAACCTCGTAATGCAGCGAATCAGCAAGATTCCGAATTCCGATTCCACCATAACACCGACACACTGATCCCCGAGGATTAATGTGTCACGACAGCTCATGCAACAACACATTCAAATTTGAATAGCGAATCGCCACTTAAAGGCAATTAATTCCTTTCACAGGCAGTTGGTCCTGCGAATTTTCCAGTTTAACTTGCCATTCACCCCATTAATCATTTAGACCACATTAAATCTTTAGCAAACGAGAGAAGATTAATATCAATAGTTCATGAAGTGAGTTCTTTTCTAAAACCTCTGGAAAATATCTTTTCGTGATTCACAGAAAAAAATTGTTTGATATGCTAAGTTCCTGACAAAATAATTCGAAACATTATATTGATTTTTTGCTTGTCCAATGTCATTAACGTGAATTCAAAATCATATCACAAAAGTTTCATTTAGACGCGCTACTATGTACCTCATACACTGTCCAGAAAAAATTAATTGAGGAGGGAAATATTGAAAATTACTTTGTAACAGGGATTATAATACATCCAAACATCAAAGATGAGAGAGGTTAAATCGTTAAAATCGAACTGACTTCACAAACTCGCAATTACTCCAGAAGGTAAATCCTCGTTCTTAATACCCGATTCAATATTATGTAATTAAATGAGCAAGCAAGTTACAAATCATTAATACAAGATTCGGCAACATAATGCGAATACGAGAACAACAGTCGAAATACAATACTGACTTTAAAAATAGAACATAAAAATTATTATTTCCCTCGCTCCACGTAATTTCGTCGGATGAAATGAAGTAGCACACTGAATACACAATTGGATGGAAAAATATAACCAAATAAACGCGTTTAATAAAAGGTAAGTAGCCAATTAATACAGCTGTCACTCCGACCCAGCTCATGATATTCCTAAAATCGCACATTCCGCATCACCGAGTACTGGGTCAATTGGCAATTTTCAAAAGTAAAATATATATTGACACTGGAGGGCAAATACTGTCAAATAACGTATAATAAAATTTTAATTTAATTGAAGGTACAACCAAAACTTTCTTACTGGAAATTAAAATTAAACCTGGAAAGCTAATAATGTAGTATAGATTAAAAACAGCAATTCCTTTACCCACACGCGGCATGAGGCGAGAGAGCACAGATATATATATTGTATACATGGAAAACGCAGACGCATGAGACACTCTCCGTTAAATAGTGGCGGACTCAGAGGAAACTAAGGCGTTATATGAGATACTCTGCACTATTTCAAAAGATTACGAATTTCAGAGATTGAAAGGGGCGAGATGACACCCAGGAGACATGATGCACACCACCCAACGAGGAATATCATAGAAGAGAATCAGGGATGTTACAACCTGATGAAGCTATGAAAGAGACGAGGCAAAACGCTTCTGGAATCCAGGGTTGTACGTGAAAGGCATCTGGCTTACGAGCCTGGAGAATCGTGCTTGAGATCATGAGGGAGGAAGGCAGTAAGACGAGGCTAATGATGGCCCTCATGAGTTTGGGAGTCGTCTAGAGTGAGCACAAAGGAAATCGCGAGTCACAACGGTCAACAGCGGGTGCGCGGATGCTAATTCCCCATTCGAGACAGAGGCCCGTACCAACCCAGGCAACTCGCACATACGCCTCCGCATTCTCGTACACACATTGCCCGCCCGCCGGCATTCCTCCATCAGGGCATATTTCCCCGCGGACCACGGCACGGCGAGTTGGGTGCGGGAGGGAGGACCCCTGACTCATCCCCACGCTTCACATACCCTTTTTCTTCGCGCGAGAACCCCCCCAAAAGGATGAACCCGCGTAGAGGGGGAGCGAGCGAGAAGGGGGCCAATGAGAAGCGCCGGGGATCGTGACGCGCCGTTCCGACGGGCCAATGAGCGCGGCGAGTGCGGTGCCGGGGTGGAAGTGGCGGGAACGGCTCCGTCGCGGGAGAAGGGATATGCGGGTGTGGGAGGGGAGAGTAGGGGTGCGGGTGGGAAAGGGTTCGGCGCGCGGAGGGCGCGGTAGAGAAGGGAGCACTCTGCTGCAGGGAGTGCAGGGCGACGGGCGTCAAGAGTATTCCGAAGATCACCCCGTGGTCTAAACGAGGGAACAACAGCGGCAGTTCATCCATCTTACATCCTTCGGACAAAATACCTACGAGTCTCTGCAGTGTTAGTGTCAAGATAAATATCTATTTAGTGTGACTGTTAGCGGAGTGCAAATGTTACAACTGGATGATGTCTCTAGTGATGAGAAAGCTGCAGTCTTCGATATAACCACTAACATCGAAAAAACATAAATGATCGACGATAAAACTATCCATAACGGAAAACATACCCACAACCAATTAATTTCGGGTATATCATACGCGATTACTCCTCAAAATTTCGTCACTTGGATCCGCAGTAGACAAATCAGCTTTTAAGAATAAAATAGTTAATTAGAACTTTTCAATGGCAGACAAGCGAAATTTGCTAAAAACTTGATGAGTGCTCCAGTTTTAGTTCAAATCGTAGGAAACAGGGAATAGCCTCGCCCCCGAAGACCCATCCACGAGAGAATGCAGCACGCCTTGTCCCATTTAGGGAGCCCGGCGGGCCCGGGCGTGGGCACGAGCGGCGCTGCGGCCACGGCCGCGGCCGCCGCAGCCGCAGCGGCAGCCGCATGCTGGCTGCCCCCGGCCGACGTCGTCCTGAGCGTGGGGGGCCGGCCATTCGCTGCGCACCGCGCCGTTCTCTCCGCGCACAGCGGCTACCTCAAGGCCTTGCTGGTGGCTTCAGACGCCTCCGCGTCCACAATTTCAGTGCCCAACGTGAGCCCAGAGTCCTTCGCCCCACTCCTCGCCTTCATGTACTCCGGCTTCCTCGACCTCGGCCCCGACAACATCTACGGCGTGCTACTCGCCGCGCACCTCCTCCACATGCCCCGCGCCCTAGCCTTCTGCCGCGCCTTTCTGCTGCACCAGCAGCAACGGAGGACGGCGCTGGCTGCGGCCCTCGCCTCCACGGGACACCACCTTCCCCCGCCGCCTCCACCACCACCGCCTCCGCCTTCCACGCCCCCAAAGCCCATCCTCAAACCCATCCCGAGCCGCAAGATGCTTCCGGTGCTGGTGCCGCCGCGATGGCCGCCGTCCCACCGCCCATCGCCCCACTCCCCGCCGCACCTTCTCCACACGCCAGATGCGAGTCCCTTCCGGGCCGTCATCTCCACGTCCTCCTCGTCGGGGGCGGTGCCCCAAGGGCTGTCGCCTCTGCCGCCCCCGCTGCCGCCGCCCGTCCCGCCGCCAATCCTCCACGTCCCGTTCCACCCGGAGAGGCCCTATTCGCCACCGCCCGGCCTCCATGCGGACCCCGGGCCTTCAAGCACCCGCACTCCATCCTCTCTCTCCCCCTGCCCCTCGTCTGCGCCGTCCTCAAACTCCCCGTCGCCCGTCACCTCCTCGCCCTCGCTCTCCATGGCCTCCAACTCGAGGACCCCGCCTCCTCCCACCTCCCAGCAGAATAGCCATCCGATGTGCAACGCCGCCACCTCCGGGAAAGCGCCCTCCGCGAAGACCGGCAGTAAGGGCGGCGAGGGCAGCGTTTCCGTGCCCGCCTCCTCTTCTTCCTCCTCGACCGTGTCCTCCACCAATTCGACGGCGGGGCCCAAGGTAGTGCTGGACGTGGCGTGCTGCGACGGCCCCGTCCGATTCCATCGCGTTCTCAACGACAACTACGGCCTAGAACTGGGACAACTGCTGGGGGAGAGCGCGGCGGACGGGGATGGCGGGTCGGAGACTTTAACGGTGGTGGGAGAAAGGCCCGTCCTGCTCGCTCCAGCGGCCGACAAAGGGCCAGTCGAGAGGCCATCCATGGGCCAGGACGTGGGCGAAGCAGCGGGAGGGGTGGAGGGCGCCAGCCGGGATGACTCGTCCTCCGTGGACGTCGATTCCATTAGTTCGGACGCCTCCAAGTCCAGGACCTCAACTACGAATACCACCACCGAGCCTCTGTACCGATGTCTATACTGCAACCACACCTTCAAGAGCCACTACTGCTATCAGAAGCACACCAGACGGCACATCAATCCCGTGGCCCTGGAGCTGGGCACCGCCGGGGCTCCTGGCTGCGGCGTGGCGGGGAAGCTGAAAGCTCAGGTGGTGGTCAAAGAGGTCAAGCTCCTCGATATGAACGTCCAGTACTACCCGTGCAAAACGTGCGGCTCCAAGTTCCCCTCATACTACTTCGTGCACAAGCACCGCAAGATGTGTCACGCGGGGGAGACCGGCGAGGGTGGGATGCAGAACCAAACGCCTTCGCAACAACAGCAATCGCAGTCGGCGCCGCAGGAGAGCTCTTCGCAAGCGTCGCAAGAGGGAACGGCGGCCTCGCAGGGCGGAAAGTCGGAAGGAGGCGAAGGGGAGGCCCAGGGGGGCGAGAAGGCCTACCCCCCAACGTCGGAGGCCTCGTCTTCGGCCGCAGAATGCCAGCCCAATGTTCCGGACTTCAGCCCCGTGTTCAAGGCTGAGTCGGGAGGAGGGAAGTGGTGACAGGGCTGGCCACACGCGAATAATCAACACGATAGCGCTTAACGACCAAAGACAATTGAAATAAAATACCACTAACTTTTCGAACTATTTCATGAGAACGAAACTATCTTGCCTCTAATGAAGAAGGCGATCGGCATTATTCCCATGTTCAATGTATAGAGCAGTTAAGTGACAGTGTGACCAATGAAGACGATGGCAATAAAATTCGTTTAACCGATGCTCCCCTCCACGATTAATTACAGACCCGAGTGATTGACGAGTATCGCATAAGTTAGTTCTCTGTGAAAATAAGTGCACCCATTTCGTAGTGCAAAACGCATAGGGAAGTGCAAACCGATTTGGAAGGTTTTCGGGTGGCCTACGAGAATGAAGAGGAAGACAAGTGGTACTCCCGGGAAAAATCCGTGAAAGGCAGTGAAGTGAAATGAGTGGTACTCACCCTGGTTGTCGACACACTCTTCGTCGCTGCTGTCGACTTCCTCCTTCTTTTTCTTCTTCTTCTCCTCTTTCCTCCTCTCCTTTTTGGTCTCCAGCTTCCCTTCACTGCGGGGACGAAAGACAAGACCACTCAAATACATCGAAATGACAAATGTGTGCAATGCTGTCGCTTAACCTCGTTTTATTCGGATGGATCGATTAGTTGTTCATCGAGACAAAATTTACCGCTTAAGATTTCACCGTAGGTCATAGACGGAGTTCTCTCAGATAGCTTTGCAACTACCGTGAAAATGAACAAAATTTATCAAATTAGTGAATCATGTTAAACTGTTATGGATATTTACGCCTCTCATACATGGAATTCAACACGTGTTGTAAATATATTCTGTTCTGAAAACATCATTATGCCTTTCATTTACTACAACTTTAAGTGTTCAACCACATCCAACCACCTCAATTTTTCACCGTCCATTTTCTCATCGTGAGTACCTACCATTATGAACTAGCGTCTCTCACAATTTACATTGGGTTGCCGCTGCTCAAAAAGCATAAAAATTTCTTATCAAGAGCCAACTTCTGATCCATTTAACGATCACATTAATTCATTTACATTACCTAAAAACAGAGTAACTGGATGGTATTCTCCATGCTCAATTCTTCTTGCTTCCTTCAAACAGAAGAAAAATAATTTTTCCAAAATTTTCATTCCTCTAAAGCAAGCCAAACAATAAGCTGCAAGTCTAATCTTGCCCAATTGGATATAAAGGTGCAAAATCCATCATCACTGCCTGAATCAAGGCAGAGTAATTCAATCAAGGATATGGTAACTATCCTCTCTTCATCCTGCTGATTCTACCAAGCATCAGCGGATGAAGTTTAGAAGGATGAGAGCGAGCCATGCATTTGCATACCAATCTCGTAAATGGAGAAAATTTGAATTTCATCACTTCGCAGAAAGTAAAACTTCCTCAAAAGAGTTTCATCGAAAATCTCTCGGCGATACCCTTAAGAATCATTCAATTACTGAAAAACGAATGTTTCAATTAGGGAGCATCTTAAAATGAAAAACTTGTAAATTTAACCATTCCCAACTTCATAAGAATACTGAGAAAAATTTCCCCTTCAAAGTAATCAAACGATCGTTTTTCAATCAGGAATGATAATATGACTACTCACTATATGAATACTTTTATGAGTACTCAGATGACAGGCAAAATTTCAAATCTATTTCCACCTAAGAATTCGCTCTTACCGGCTACTTTGTAATTTCAAATAACTGATAAAAATAAAATTACAATTATTCCCGATGAAGTGAAAAATAGTTAACTTCGCATGCGAAAAAATTCAAATAACACATGCATAAGAAAGACAGCACACTAGATTCCACAAACTGACAACAAATCCGGCGGCACGAACGGCGTAGATAGGGTTACAGTTACCGCCCGGAAAATATAGACATGTGAACATTTTTTTTCGCAAACATTCTAGAAGTAGAAAATAGAACTTCGTATCTTGATCAACATCGAACGTAATCTCGTGGGTAAAGAAACGCACATCCGAATTTCAAAAGGTTATGCGGGAAGTGCAAGAATGCATAATCCATCAAATCAGCTCACACGGGAGATTTGATTAAGATTTTCAAGCAAAATAAAGCATAAAATGAAAGTAAATCGTATTTCTGTCGCTGGAAATATCATATCAATTTTTAGTAACGAAGTCTGAAGTTACACATACCCCCTGAATGGGACAGAAAGATATCCCAAAAGGGAGACCATTTCATAGCTCCAAAATAGGAGGGACTCGTACGAATTAGCGCGTAAGTAAATTACCGAAAAATTAACCACAGTTTTTTTCTGTCCAATAAGGAGTTCCCAATCGTCTTGGTGCAGCCCAGGGAGTTTTAATTGATCATTTAAAGAACAAAAAATCTAGCAACGAGCAGTATTACAAAAATTAAGAGTTAATTAGACAACTAGAGACGTCATTTTGCTTTACGTACATTTACTTATTTTCCCTTTCGATGCGAGTAATTTGAACGTAAATACGGAAAAATCACTTGATCGAATGAAATAATTGTCCTGTTGAGAGTTGTGTATTTAAATTATTTTAAAAACCAATGAATTGTAGACAATTGCCTACAGAAAAATTTTCGACTCCTACCTCCCACATCAGAAATTAAATACATCGTCATCTCCTACGGGTGGAAGTGCTCGAGATGAAAAGCTGAAGCAGCCCTCGGCGTCCTCTATTTTCATCGAAGCATCACTTCATTCTCCCTATCTTACATTCTTGCCGGTGCCAAATTTTCGATGAATTAAATTCCATCATAACAAGTGTGCATGATATAATAAAAATACCCCACAAAACGCCCAGTTGGGTAGTCGAAAACAACAGCATCCCATTACCACACAAGATACGCATCATAAAAATAATCCAGTGAGTTATTACCCTTAGGATACCACAATTAGGGCTGGCCTCGGATTAAAGCAAGCAATAAGAATTGGATCGCATGAAATTTGGTAACACAGGGTGCTTTTTTAAGAGACCCAATAAAGAACAAATCAATCTATTTTCTTACCCTTCGTTTATGTAATGTTACCCAAGGATGCCACAAGTTAATTCTTAAACATTTTAAAAGGAAATAAGGCAAATGGTCACTCAAATAATACAGATTTACCTTTAATTAGAAATTAAGGCTCTAGAAAAGCTAAATCTGCATACGTAGGTACATCATGAATCGGATTTCTATGCACGAATAGAAGTTTTGAAATTTGAAATGCAAAAAGTAGTGGAATAACATACGTAGCAGAGGAGTTTCCCACTGCATGTGGCATATTATTTTAAGTATTTATAGAAATAATACATGATAAGAGGGCTAATGGGCACAATGTTGAGACCAACAAGGCATTCAGATAATAGACTACAAAATATTGTAAAATATACAATTTAATCGCATGCACATTGGTGGTTTCGGTGAAGTAGAAAAATAATAACTGAATAATATCTTTATACTAAACATTGCAATATATGACATGGGATTTGTTCATTGGAAAGGGAGCAGATCCATTGGCTCAAGAATGTGGGTAGTCAACCTTGGAATTAATACCATAAGCATGATCCAAACAAAATAAAGAATAATTCCATCAACATATCATCTTGTGAAGCATAAAATTTTATGATATCAGTTGAATTATGCAACTAAAAGCAATGATAATCTGCTTAAGTCAATGCAGTATTTACAGAGTGCATTATAGACAAGAGCTTTTCATTAAAATCTGAGTTAGCTACAAAAATTGAGAATCCCTGGGCAGAAGTTAAATGGCTTCAACAGGTCTACTAAAATAAATCATTCTCGGAGGGATGTGCAATACGTAAAATTAATGCATATTAATTACAATGGACTATTGAGCCAGATAATTTAGGATGGCAAGTCGCCAGTAACCACTTCTGTCCTACAAAATGGATATCATTCAAACTGATGATTTGAAAAAATATATAAAAACTGAGGTGTACAATAATTCTACCTGCTTTTCCAATAGTGATAAAATAGGCTGCATATAGAAGAAGCAGGGGCACAGCTAAGAATTAAGGCTAGGAGGGGTTTGAGGTGCAACTAATACTGAGGGATCTGAGGGGGGTATGGAAAATCCACCAGGGTAAGCGAGAGGTACAGAGGCCCTCTCCAAGAAATTTTTTAGATATTTCGCTCAAAAAGGTGAGTTTTTACAGCTTCCTGAGGGATATTTTATTATTTATCATACTATTGTGTAAGTAATACTAATACAATTAAGTAAAATGTTCTTAAAAACTTAGAAATTTCTCTGAGCTCAGGGAGGGGGTTTTATCCCCCAAAACACCTCCCCCTCCTCACTGCACCACTGTGAAGAAGGACGTATCAAATATGTTCCACATTACCACGAGTAATTAGGGCTAATTAAAATGCAAGCTCATTGAAAATGAACAGATAAAACTGAACAAAATCAAATTTCAATTAACTATTATTACTGGGTTAGGGTACAAGTAGAATCCTGAAGGGAGAACCTTAATTAACACAGTCAACCCATTGTCATGAAAGTCGTCAGAATCGGCCGTTAAAATAAGAAAGAAAAATAGAGAGAGGTTTCGTGCCATAACTTCCGTTCAAATACTGCTATTTACTAACAGTACACACGGTTCAAAAGAGGGAAGTTTGCTGAAGGCCATACACACAATCAGAAGACTCGGAAGTGGATATTATTCACGTACGGAGGAGGAGAAAGGGCTGCCAGCCCAACCGGCAGAGCATGTCAATTGACGTGCTCTGTACTGAATGTGTTAATCCATCACACAGAAAATTGAAGGATTTTGTCAGAAGAAGCAACAAATAAAAGGCTATGCATGTGTCGTGACATAGAGATAGTGTGTTTTGAAATAGCTCTATGAAGTTGGCATATAATCAAAGAAATGGCTTGGGGAGATGAATAAAATACACAAAATTCCCGTTTCTAGCAAATCAATGGTGTTTCACTCAATAAATTTTCAAGAATCTATAGATTTAATATAATCTAATACTGAACATTAACTCAATACACCACAAATAGTATACCATTATAAATAAAATTTTAAAAGCTCAGGCTTCTGAAATAGTCAATCACTCTACTCAGTCTCTCTGCCTAAGCTTAGCATGAAAGATGTGCGAGGAGCTCACAGGGAAAAATGCCACCGGCATGTGAAACTCACACATTCAGACCCTCTTACCCTGAGCTATCGGAAATTTCTTAACTCTTCAACGCCCATTTAATTAAAGTTGGTATTTTTTTTACAGCAAAATAGGATAGTTTTCCAAAAGGAGACGGGAAGAGAGGTCTTGGCCAGAGGATTTGTTGAAAACCACACAACTTCCATAGCTGAATAAGAAAAAAGCAGTGTGACACGAGGATTAACGGTTATACACTTCCCTACACTAGCTTCAAAAGTACCTCTCAGGGCTATAAATCAATTAATTGAAACAAATGTTACTAGTACTCGAACAGTAACCAGTTCTGACAGAAAATTTAACATGCAATAGAAGTAATGAGGAATAAGGTTGGAGACAAGACTGTACCAAGTTGCCTTTGGTGTTTAATGAATATAGAGAGGGAGCAGCAAGGGATATGTTGGAAAAGCTATATGTATTGGAGGTGATGTAAGTTATGTGTTATGGGGATGATGCTAATGTCAGCTGGATTAGCAAATAATGGGACACTGATTAGCCTCTGTTAATCTGAAATATGAGTAATGGAACCTTAAAGAGAGTGCAGAAATTTATTGCATGAATGGATGAAGTCAAAACAATCGTGTGGGTAGTGGCTGGGTTGGCTGAACATTCTGAAACTTAGAAAACAGGAGAAGGTGACCACACAGGAATTGAAGCTTCAAGACCTGGTACTGGCGACAGATTCTGAAGACCTTATGGACCAACAAGGGTAAGAAACTAAGTGTGCCGAAGAATTAGAGAAGAAAAGGAATTAAGGAGCACCATAACCCAGGGAAGGATCATGTGGATAGGTCATGTCTAGAAACATAGCAATTAGGTATGCAAGGAATGTAACAGAGGGAAAAATTGAAGAATAAGTCCCCTGAGGAAGACCTAGGTCAGATGAAGAAGAATACAAGGAAGCAGAACATCAGAGGACTGAAGGAACTAGCTTTGGAAAAGAAAAAATGCAGGGCTGCCATGAACCAATCTTAGGATTGTTTTACCATGATACTATGACAGATGAATTTTTGGCCCCAATAGATACAGACACACACAAAGGGTTTGAAAGACATGGAATTATCCAATGAGAATTAGCTAAGGACTTCATTAGAAATAGTAATAGGAAGTGGGTGAGGTTATGCTTATGGTAACAGTAATGGAACATTTAAAATGTCAATTCTAATAAGCCTTTGGAAGGGTGAGTGGGTGGGTGGGTGGAGGAGCTCACACATTGTATGAATGACATCTAAAAAGCAGAAGTAAGGAAACTCAAGTGCATTAGGCTAATACAAAAAAGCCTTGAGAAGTCAAAGAAAAAAATGGTGCCTTAGTACTGAAATAAGAAATATGAGCTGGTATTTAGATGCTGAATTCAAGAAAATAAGCACCCACTCTTTTGACAAAAATTCTAATCAATTCCTCGATTTATTTCTAAAATATGAGGAAACTCAATTCATAAGACATGACTGACTGAAGAATACAATCACAAACGATTAATTGCAGAGGAAATTAAAATGGAAGGCTCAGTATTAGATGTTGATATGGAAAGATAAACTAATAAGATATTTGAGTAGAGAGATTCATTAAACCGAAGATAGTGATGAGGAAAAATCAGATAAAATGTATTCTTAAGCTGAGATAAATAACATTTTCTACTTAATTACTACACCACCAGCACCACCAAAGAGGTTCAAAGGTAGTGACTAGAGGAAGGGTTATCCTTGTGATAGTCATGTAAATGACACAGATTAAATAAACTTGGGAGAAAACCAACTATCAGTCACAAAATGATTTCTGAGCCAAGGAAAAACATCTAAGAGATCATACCATAAATGGTAAATGCCGAAAAAGTGCAAGAGGCTATAAGAGAGGCTTAGTACTCCTTACATTTATTATACAAATTCCTACACACAGACTTAAAAAATTATACAAAATCCTTCTCAGAGACTTATTGGCATCCAGGAGAGTTAGGAAGAAACCAAGAATAGGAAAGCAGTTTTGTTACTAATAGCAACATTGAATGTAGGTGGGCGAGTGAAATTACAAACAGGAAATATACAATTAGAATAAAATGACAGAACAGAAAGCAATGATATGGAAGGAGAATCGGTACAAATGTTGGGGCAGTGCAAAAACAGATGAAAGGGAGTTGGGTGCAACCGGAGAGGTCCAAGTCAGGTGACATTTACAGCACCAGATACAGGGGTAACATGTAGAAATTAGCTTTGGCTTGGATGGAAAACTGAGTAAGAAGATATCAGCCACAGATAAGGAGAGAAACAAAATAGGTGGTGTAAATAGAAGCACAACCCAATGTGGTGGAACAAGGGTACAATCAATCATAAGAAAGAGGATTTAAATACAGTTTGAGCAGCTAAATGAAATAATTGGGGAAACCTCAGGTCAGAGGTAATGGAGAAAGGAAATAATGCAGAAAGAAATGGATGAATATCAAAACACAGAACATGGACTGAGAGTAAGAAACGACAACAGGGAGAATATAAAAGCTTCTGCAATGAGATATGAACTTATTATCACGAATGCTTGTTTTGAACATCATTTATATGCAGCCATAACCGTAAAAGTCCAGTAGGAAAATTAAAAACTGAGGTGACTCACAATGGGCAATATCTTTCTCGAGCTGAGTTACCCCAGGTGTAAACAGAAAGTAGCTTTTAAATAAAAGGAAATAGCCTTAAGCTATTTGAAGTACAGAAGGCACTGGAAATCGTGAACTAAACTGTACTTGAAGAGCTCAAAATATCCACCATGTTTCTTCAGTAAGGCTTGTACAGCTCCTACGAATGCCTTCAGCTGTGCCAATACACTTTGTTTTGGTCGTTAAGTTCACCACAATTTGAAAAATGTGACACCACTTTCAGAAACGGAAAATTTATGTACCCCTAATATACCCCAAAGTGGATTGGGATTCGGCCATAGTCATTATATTGAACCAGCTGAGATATAAATTCTCTTGTCATAGGGATTTTAAAAAATCAAAAAGAGAAATAATGCACCTTAGCTAAGTCACTGTTGTACACCGTAACTGGCAGATACAGGATAGTGACAAGGGGGGGATAAGTAGGGGTTAAAATTCCAGCAGTAGCGCGGAAAAAAATGCTATCTAGTGTAAATTGGATATACAATGGGGAGTTATATCTCCCTTAGTCACCCCCCCCCCCATTGATCCACCACTGTACACCGTTAGCATATAAAAATTTAAGAGGTCACTACTAATCAACCCCTTGGCTGACAATGAGATCTCAGTGATAGTTTCTCAAGGTAATGGGGATTTGCCTGAAATATGCGTAAAGTAAACACCCTACAGGATGAAAGGGAATAAACCAGAGATATAACAAAAGGGTAAGACATATTTTGAGGAACAAAGTGATAAAATCTCCCAGTCTCCCAGCAGCAAATGCATCCTTGGACCACCATCTTATAATAATAAAATCCAAAGTCAGATTTGATGGGTTTGTAAAGTGAGAGAGATTTGAAGAAAAAGAGAGTCTGAGTAAAGCTCTGCAAGGGTTGAAGAGAAAAGAATAGCAGAAAATGGCAAAAGAATAGTATATATGTAAAAGGTAGGCAACGTGGAGACCATAGAGGACTAGCAGAAGGGAGAAATAACAGGAATGGGCACACCAATTTCATTTTACTATCAGTTTTGTTCAAAATTAAAAAGTAAAGAGACCTGCATTTTTATGCTTTCCAATCTATCGCCTACTTCTCAAGCTAATCACAACAAAAAATGAATGAATTTATCCTTTAATAGATAAGTTGATGACAACACGAGCTAACACTGAGTGGGCCACTGCATCTCAGATATTCCTTGGCCTTTTTCATCCGGGCATCATGTGGTTTACTGATGTTTACGATCTTATAAATGATACCTTCCCTCAATTCCTTCCTGAATGAGTATATGAACTAGTACATTGATGACATATATAAAAGAATATATAAGTTGATGCATAAGCTTATTTTTTACCATGTCTTATTCTTCCCGTTTAATTTATTGAACTCATTATGTGAACTGTAATTTCTGATCTCAGAGAAAGACCCAATTTTAAAAGTGGCAAAGATAATTGGATACACAGAGAGGTAAAGAAACCATTGATTCACAAAAGAACTTAAAACAGAAATGTAGAAGAAAAGAATCTGGAAAAATGTATACTTAGATATTGCAGGAGATGGTAGAGAGAAATAAATGAACTTCAACAGGAAGCAAATAGGGATAGATTAGCCTGATGGAACAATATCACAAAAGGGATTAGCCATAGGAGGGAGAGGTAAGGGTTTGGTAAACCAAGGTGAAAACATAACCAGATGGTAAATGGGGTCGAGCAAATTCAAATTTAAGAGCATAAGGTTAATATGCTCAGCAAGTTGAAATAACCATCAGAATACTAACAGAAGAAGGATAGGCTTTGACGGAAGAAGGAAAATTTTAAAGATCTTTATCATAGGATTGACAAAAGAATCAGACAGTACGATTAAAAATAGAGGAAGGAAGTTCAGAGAATAATATTCTCACACTTAGAATTCTCAACACCTTTTGGGATATGAAAGCTAAAAAGCAGACAGGATAGGCAAAATCCCACCTGACCTTTTTTAGAATTTTCAAAGTTTGGGAGACTGAGTTTTTCAACTCATCAACAGGAAAGTCCACGAAGTCTGGGACTGGCCAGAAGATTTTGTGAAAAATGCTTATGTCACTTCCAGAGCAAAAGAAAGCCAAGGATTGTGCAGAGTATAAAATTATCTGCATACGTTTTAATTTGGAAAAATTAATGCTGAAAATTTACATAGACAGATGGAGGCAAGGACTATCAATTAACAGCCTGATGAACAGATCAGGTTTAAAGGGAGGAGGTCAACCTATGATTGGATAGATGCCATGAAGATTCCAAAATAAGGATGGAAGAACAAATTATATTTATATTTTCTATATGGACAGGACTGCAATAGTGAGGGTAGATGATATAGAATCAGACTTCCCTTGGTCACCCAAGCTGTTTATCATGTATACCTAAGAGATTTAAAAGATGCCTGAGAAGAGTTAAAAGGCATATGTGGTCATCCTGATGTAAGATATGCTGATCACCACACACTGGCTCATTTTGCATCAGGTTAGCGAGTGCTGGAGGATGCATTAGAAAGAGTTAAACAAGATTTGAAAATGCAAAATATTTGCCAAAAATGTGTTGCTGGTATTGATTGAAGTCTCATACAAGACAGAATGGTACAAAAATAATGAAAACATGTTTAATCTCTAAAACCAAGTGAGAATAAGGACATGGAGGCATTGAATAAGAATAGTGTTGTAGAAGGCCATTTGAGTGATTAAAATTGAATGGGAGGGTACACACTACATCGTAATCCAAAAGGGAACAAATGAGGTTATGGGTATGACATAAGAGGGATGATTCTAGAAAAATATTGGATTATA
This sequence comes from Ischnura elegans, assembly GCF_921293095.1. Lineage (NCBI taxonomy): Eukaryota > Metazoa > Arthropoda > Insecta > Odonata > Coenagrionidae > Ischnura > Ischnura elegans. The sequence continues at coordinate 19,595,025 of NC_060248.1, forward strand.
AAACAAGAGGTCCAAAAAAGGAACACTAAAATTCAGTCCCATCAGTCACAGACTACAATAAAAATAGATCAGTCAAAATATTATCATGCCTTTGTTGACATGATCTTATCTAAGGGTGTATTTTATCAGTTTTACAAGATGAGATACATAATGAATATACATACAATTTAATCAGATTTTTCAAACAATACATTGACCATTGAGATATGAGACAAATTTGTCTTTATAAAGAACCAGATAATAAAAAAAGTTAGATGATATTACAGGCGTAACTTAATTCTCACTAACTCTGATAGCTTATTGGATGATAAATATAATATGAAGAAATGGTACCGACTTCATCTGCATAATTTAATGCAACATAAATTGCTTTATTATGCAGAGTATGCATTGTCATGTTTACAAAGCTCTTTAGAATAACTTTCCCACAAATTAGATACCTAATTTGGGTAGGACTCAAAGTTACAAACCTACTAGCAGTGTGTTATAATTGAAGCCCAACAGAGTGTCTTTCATACTCAGCTTGAAACTGCCTGCTGGTTAAGAGTCATAATGAATGCTATCTTGACAAGAGAAAAAATTGGAAAACCTTCACCCTGACAGAGGGGTTTCCTAGTCCCTGGAGATTCTCTCCAAGAACCAGCTACTGTAAAAGCTGATTTATCTGATGTGTTAACTGGTTTAGTGAGCATATACCCATTAAGCAAAGAAGAAGGGCTTCAGCGAAATGGTGAAAAGCTGATAGATCAAGTGGAAAATATAATGCTTTCAAGATAAAATAGTTTAATAAATCAAAAATCCTTGAAAGGAATAGAATCTCAAATGGCAAAAGTGCCTGGGTGAATCCTAAAATGAATGGATCAACAGAAAAATACACCCTGTGCAAGGCATCACAAAGAGAGGATAAAATGAGAGAGGAGATGGACGGAGTGGGTATTCGACAAAAGAGGCAAAGGTGGGCCTCGCTCAAGCACTGATCATCAATATGTTCTGAAGTCTTCTTGAGTTTGTTTGAGTGATATTGATCAATAAATTCAATTTTCCGTGCGTTAAAATTTTTATTAGTGTTTAGCAATAGCTTTTAGGAACAGCAAAACAGTTCAAAACCTATGGAGCCAACAGTGAATTTGTGTGGATGAAGGGAGGAGACTACCCAAGGAGGAAGGAAAGTCAAAATGACATCACTTTGACCTCACCATGACCACGAATGAAAGTCACAATTAAGTCATGACTGTGAAGGTGACTTTTTGTGGGTCATTCAGAGGTCAAAGTGATATCATTTTGACTTTGAATTTATTTTTAAAAGTTTTCACTGTAAGAAGAACCTATAAAAAAATTTTATCAGTTCAGATATTGTCAACACTACTGACTCCCTCAATGCTTCAACATGGAGATTGGTTTGGAAAGGTGAGGGTAGAGCTCACCCCAAACCCTTCACACAACCAGGCATGCGAAGGGAGAGGGGCCAGTTCCTATTCCCTTTCCCTAGCTCTACAGATGATTATTAACCCTCTAAGTGCTATCCTTATTTTTGGTGTACTGGCGATAAATGCGGAGGATATTTTAATAAAATGTAGCAACTAGGAAAAAAAACAATACAAAGCTATTTTATTACATCTGCAGTCATTTTAAATCGACGAGGTTAAACTGGTTAATTTTGGCACAATATACCTTTACTGAAATATAAATCTTTTTAATTCAATGTCATAATATTAAACAAAATTTTCTTAACAATAATTTTAGAGCCGAATATATCGGCCTGCCGCACTAACTGCCGCACTAAAAGGGTTAATATTGAGGAGTCCTAAGTTTCACCCCAGATTTTAACCTGGGACCCTTGGGCCAACAGCCAGTTGCTACATCCATTAGGCCACTCAGTGGCATAGCCAGGTTTTAGGTTTAAATTTACAAGGTGGCGTCCCCTGAAATATCCACTCCTACCCCCACCCCCATTGGTATTCCAAGACGTCACTTCATTGCATCCTACAGAAAGGAACTGGTACCTCAATTGTAAATTAGGAAATTTGTAATTTCAAAAAGCACAGGGTGGGCTATATTACAATACACAGAGAAAGCTCATTTTAGTTAGCATGGCATATAATGAGAATGTCATTAAAACGAACAATTGACAGTGTAGTATCAAAACGCCTAAGATTTACATTTTTAAAAGCATGGATTCATGGAGATTTATTGATTTTACTCCCTACCAAGGTTTGCACTAGGTATTACAAGGTACATATACCTCTTAAGAATGGTGCGTAAATAGATAACTTAAAATTGAACGAGGGCACCAATTTTACTTGTAAAAGTGAAAATTGTAACACCAAAAACAGGTGTGTGATGTTTATTTTGACAGATAATCAACGTATACACATCAAAAATAAAATTCAAGCAATGATACAGATGAAATTGCTAAGAAAAACTCATCTGGAAGACTACCAGCAGCTTGGAGTCTAAACGAAAGAGCTACAACATGATGGCCAGCATAGCTTCATGTAGGAAGAAGACTCTAGTCTACACACCAGGCTGCCTGTCATTGATCAGGGGCATCGTAGAGAGCTGGCATAGGCCATGTGCCGGACTTATCGGTACAATGTCAGTGTGATCAATGCCGCACCAGAACTGGGTAGAGATCTCTCGAAAAACTAGGGTGTTTTCTAGGTGTATTGTTAGTAAGTTAGACCGCTAAGTTTTGTAGCTCCTTTTCTTCAAAACACAAATGACAAATGTGTAGGTGACATCTCTATGTGTGAACTGATTTCTGAATAAGTTGTTTTCCTTCCAGACTTTTTAGGTCATTCACTTGCAGAGTGAAAAGAAAATTTGAGCAACACCAATTGATGAAAATGACAATGAGCAATGGCTAACTCACCTACGAAAATATCTGCTGCCTCAAGCGCCTGTATCCAATAATATGTGTCTATGGATACATGATGGAATCGTTGATATCTGAATTTAGGTGGAAGGGAAGGAGCCTCATAAAAGCCATCTGGAGCCATTGCAAAGAAAAGTGAAATCACGGAAAAAGAGGATTTTTTTTAAAGCAAGTAAATTCCGATTTCAAAAATTACTTGATTGGCTTGACTGGATGTGCTACTGTAAATAACCTGTATTTTGGATTGCTATTCTTCTCATTATGAAATAGTATAACATAGATTATTTGAGGGGAATTCTCAATTTCTAGTAACAAACCAGATCAATTACAACTTCATGGAATGTCACTTATTTAAAGAGACAACTAAATCCTCATTTCAAGGCTATCTATCCTGGGACACATTCTAAAATTTTCAAGGCATCACTCATAATGCAGCAAAATATTTAGGCCTATTTTATCATATTGTGGCATGCATAACCATAGGTTCTCATTGCTAGGTTATACAATTAGAAATAAGAAATTAACAGTTCCTTACACTCCCAATAAACATAGAGCTGGGTACTATTGGTTATGCATTCAATGAGTCAAAGTGTTTTATTATTCTGCAAAGGTTGATGCCAAGACAAAAAGTTTTCTACTAATGAGAGGATTTTAGTGATAATTTGACAATATCTTTCAGCTCCTCTCATTTTCATTCTGCAGCCATTTTGCTCCATTGCTGCCTGTTCCACTTTGGAATTCAAGTCTAACGTTTTTCAGCCATCAAATGGAAGATTAAGAAAAAAGAATTGGACAAGGTACTACATGCAATTCATCAATACAAAGGATGGACTGACAACACTGATACATTGGCTCTTCATTTTTCACCAACATGAATCAGCAGTAGAGAAATCAAGGGTGAAGTCATTCAAAATGTGGTGCCATGGAGGATTAACGAAAATCAAATGGACAAATTAAGTGAGCAATAAGGAATTTCTAAGAAGAGTAGTAGAGAAGAGATACCTTATAATTGCCTTCATATTAAAGGGGAATAACGTAATTGGCTATATCTTAAGGCCTCATGAAGACAGTCAACAAGGGAAAAGTGAATGGCAAGAATAGAAAAGGATGACAACTCAACCTTGGATAAAATATGTATGGAGCCAGTAAAAGAATTTGTGAAAGACAAGAAACATGCAAATGTGAAAAGGCTATCCAAAAGGATAATTGAGTGGAGAGCTGCGTCAAACCAACCTTGGGATTGTTGACAAGTGATGATGATTTATAACTGTGCACATCTAATGGATTCTTGATATAAAGGGTATAGCCTAGATAAGTAAGTACTCCATTCATGAAGGGTTCAGTTAATAACTTAATATTACAGGAGGTCCTCGACTTTCGTACAATTCACACTTTCGTATGTTCCAAATTGAAACCTATTATTCGTTTTTATGTCACATATTGCACCTAGTGAGCATTATCATAAAACATGTAATTACTACCAAAATCTGCTCCCAATCACTTTGAACACTTGGGTAATGCAATAAAAGTTCAACAGAAAAAATGCAACCTTCTTAATATTCAATGCAACTAGACAGCAATTGAAAATAAAAAGAGTAGCACTCACCTTCCACTTTTGTTTTCCTTATCCATTTCCTTGTCAGCAACCCCTTCCTTCATCACAGAACAGAGACTATTTGCAGGCTGTGCCCCAGATGAATTAGATGGCGAGAGTATTCCTGAGCCACCAGTCGAACAAGGCGGCATTGCACCACTAATCGACACCATCGTCGAACTACCTGCCGATGGAGCCACTGTGGTCGTGCTACTACCCTCCGTGCTCGATTGCGACACAGACACTCCGGTGGAGGGGACTGGAGAGGGCTCACGGGATACAATGGAATTTGAAATGCTATCAGAGATGCTATGGTCACGCTCCCTTTCCTGCTGTTGTCTCTGTTCACGCAACTCACGCTGCTGCTGTTCCCGCTGCAGTGCAGCCACAGACTGTCTGGTTGTGACTCCGGTCGTTCCCGGGTCTCCCGCGCCACCGGCAGCCCCGGCCAGCCCTGCACCCGCCCCCCCACTACCTGCAGCCGTGGGCTTTTGAGGGTTCCTTGACGCTCTAGTCCTTTGTCTAGATTTTCTGAGCAGCTGCCTGTAACCCTCTGTTTTCTTCGAGAGGTAGTAATGCTGGACACAATCGCACACACTTTTACGCTCGAGGTAAGAAGCAACAAGACCAAAGTTCTTCGGATGCTGGAGGTATTTTTCACGAAATACCTCCCGCTCCTGATCGGTCCAAACGTTGAGCAGCTGTCGCTCCTTATATTCCGCTACAAAGTCCTCTATAAGTCCATTGTTATTCAGGTAAGTCAACTTCCGCTGTTTGGCATCCAAGAGTATGGGAGGTATGACTGCATACGATCGCATTTTCTTATCCTCCATCTAAAAAAAATCATGAAAGGCAAAATTAGAAAAAAGAAATATGTACATATCACATCCATAAGAACACTCGAATTGGATTGTAATGATAGGCTCTCGAGAATAAAAATTTTAACTATCAGAGAGCAGCAATATAATCTCATAATGTTGAGTAGAATGTATATAATTCAATAAACAATTCATAATTTTCCAAGATAACAATTTTTGGTAGAATTTCAGCAAAAAGTCCCTTCTGAGATAAGTGAAAAGTAGATTTTTTTCAATTATTGAAAATCCCACCAAATATGCAGCAGTGGAATGTGGGCAGTAAAAAATTGAAGCACACAGATTACCAGTAAAATTCCATTTTTTCAAACACTAGAGTCAGGTCAACACTTTAAGGATTATAAACATCAGATATTATTGATTGAGAAAATTCAAATGCTACTTCATATTTCAAGTTAATGATTCGTGCATTGTGCACCCATTGAAGTCAACTCCGAAACGCAACTCGATGAATCTGTACTGATCAGCAACATTTCCTTCATGGAAACGTACGTGGCACTGGATAGAATCAGACTTACAGGAGTCAAGTCTCAACAAAAGAGATGCTATTTTCTTGCTTCAAGATAAATATGAACAGGTATGCAAGAAAGATGATTTTCCAAATTAATTAGTGAAGGAAATGTTAGGGGTATATAAAGAGTTCCCTATAGAGCACTAAGCAAGAAACAAACTACAGTGAATGTGTGTTCCGTATAAACAGACATTATTAGGTGACACTGAAACAATTAAAGGTAGAGGGGGAATGCAGAAAAGATAATAGGAGTGAGCTACCACATTTAATACAATGACTTTACGTATGCACAATTTAAAATACTCACAATTATGTCCCAAATACGAAGTTGACACAAAAAATTTCTCAATGCTTACGTAAGATAGCAAGCAATAATGATGCATACTTTCTAAAATGTTCATACTTTTCCAACATACAGTACCTCCATATTGCGATTAGTGAGAGCACAGGGGGGATACTTTGACAATAATATAGTACTGCATACGATGAGAAAATACTATGCCGACTATCAACTACCTTCTGATTCCAAAAGTAAAGCCAAAATTATATGCTACCAGTGATTCGACAATAAAAGCCTGCAGTTCAGCATAATATCAGTAGTAAAATGTAGTTCGATGATAATTTTCTGAACCTTACCTCTTGTTCCTGTAAACCATCCATTATTTCCTCAAGGTCTGCCTCACTCTTGATCCTGGCTCCTACCCTGTTGAACCTCTCTTTGTCTTCCCGCTGCTTCCGTAACTCAGGGAACACCTTTTCAAAGAATTCTCTGCTTTTAGCTTCCTTCGCTTTCCGCTTTGCAGAGGATTCAATCTTCTCAACCTTCCTGAGCCACTCCTGCATTAGCCGAGAGTACGTTGCTGTCATATACTTCTCTCTGCTCTCCCTTTCACTATGCTTACGTTTGAAATGCTCCATGAGCCGCTTTTTGAAAGTAATGTGCCTGAAAAGTTGAAAAAATCAAAATATTTTTAACAAACAGTTCATCAAAATAACTGGATAGGATTGATTTCAAGAATATGATAAGAAAAATGATACATCCTCAACTAGCATTTATCATGACTAAAAACAGCAATTAAAAACAAATGAACTAACATAGAATAACTTATCCTTGGATATAGATTATTCAATGGAGAAAAACACTCCCTTCCCCAAACAATGAATGGGCAATAAATCTTTCCTCAAAATAATAAAAAATTGTCTTTCCCAAGAAAATTTCATATATGTAAATAGGCCCAAAAGCCTAACTTACACTGGTATTTTTCAACTGATGTAAATCATAGGGTCAAGGTGAGCTTGCTATTAGTTAGAATGATAAATATATTAAAGTTGTGAAAGTATAAGAACAAACTTTGTCACTCCTATCTGAGTTACACAGCTAAAGATGAAGAAATGTGGGGGCCAGAATATAATTACCTTCTTTTGTTTTCATGGTAAACAGGGGTATCTGATGGCTGATTGTAGAGTGGCTGAAATTGAAAAATAAAAAGCTTCTTTCAATCAGACAGCTGACCAAAAATAAACTAAGAGGATAAGGTAGATTAATACAACACTAAATTGCAATGCACAAATAGAACTTGACTGCACCTTTCATTGACAAGAAAAAAGTGTCCGTCCAGTGTCTAAAGTTGCAGTCACATACACATATTATCCACAAAGTTTCACCCAAAAGTCATAACTGACAATAATTACTATATTAAATTTGTAAAATACATGTACCATCTTCATTCATTGCAGGTGGCTACACCCATCTACCATGTTAATACATGCTTTTAATAATGAGAATTGACCTTAAATAGGTATCTAATTTCAAAACCAGTGCTGACTAATTAAAAATGGTATGTATATGGGCACTTGAAAACATAAAAGCTTATCTACATTCGCAATATTAAAATCTTAACTCAAATGCACAGATAATTTTACACCTAATCACAAAATCACTCATTAGCAATTTAAAAATCGCAGCAAAAATCATACACTAGTTTTCATTGTAATTATTCATGATACCAGCAATTTTATTCTGATTTTCACTCTTCTTGAATATGTCTTAATAATTACCAAATGAATAGCAATTTTGATCAGAAGTATAACAATTCACAAACAATTTTAACTTCTCTGCTACCTATGATTTACTCACACCGTAAAGAATGTATTACCCTTGAATCATCCCCTTATGAAGACCATTAAAATCCTATTTGATAATGATTGAAAAGTGGCATGGAGCAGTTCGAAGTTGCTGACTACAGTATTCCAAAGGAAATAATGTTCGAATTACAAGAGAAAAACAAAATTTGTATAATTACACCAGCACAGTGCAGTACCCCTGTCTAAGACTTCATGAAACTTTCCTAGTTGGGAATAACTTCTGCTCTGTGGTAGGGCCAAGTCCCGCCCTGGATGTCAAGTCATGTCAAAATAGAATTGGCAGCACATGTAGCAGTTTCTGAATGGGCAATCAAGTTTCATAGGAGTAACGGTGAATCCTATCGTCTTCATGCGCAACAGGGAGAATTTTTGTTAAGAATGGGAAACAATTTCAGCAGATGAAGGCGAATGAATTTATTCCACCAGAAATTACCTTTCCTGCAAAGCACGCCTAGGAAGAATTGCCAGATTTAGGGTGTTCCTGGATTAGGATTTCAGATTAGGTAGTCAAAAGAGTATTTTTGCATTTTTCTGAATTGTAAATGCAAAAGTATGTTTACAGTAGTAAAATGGCTAACAACATAACCTTTGTGAGTGATTTTTCAAATATCTTCCTAAGAAATTCTCCCTCTCAGGTAAATTTTAAGGAAAGGCCCCAAATTATGGAAGAATTGCTAAGTACAATATCCTCATTCAAACTTTTGACATGACTCTAGGACGACTTTACACATCGCGAAATGGTTAAAACTTGTGTTGTTCATGACATACAGCAATACGATATGATACACACCAACATTGGTATTCATTTTAAAACTATGATGCCGGTTTACCCAAAAGAACATCGCAAATATAATAAAGGTCTGAATATATTTGCATGACACAAACATGATCTCCTTGTTTGTCTTATTAGGAAGGAATGTTTTTACTGCATAAGGGTCTGATTATAAATCATGCACAAAGTATTTACTGGTTGTGAGGGAATGCATTTTTTGTGCTTCAGTCAAAAGATGAGCATAATATGTACCTACAAATATTTGTATTATGCCCAGGTGTGAAGCCCCTTTTTATAGGAAAAGCTGTGCATGATAACAAGAGCAGCTACAAAAAAATAAGTTTGTAGAAATTGTAACTGGATTTTAATTAAAGATGACTAATTTATGATACATTAAAAGCTAAAATATTCTACCATTACAATGGATAGCCACCTGTAATTTAGGATTGAAGACAAAATTTCCTTCCAAAAATATCACACAGCTACACTTTTTGATTGAAAGGAGTCGAACTACAATTTAAAAATTTTATGCCAGGATCATCATCTCAACGAGGAAACCCTCACCTACGCAGCTAAATATTCTTGACCAGGAGACTAAAATGACACAAAATCGTACCACTGGAAGAATACTGGAGTGCAAACTATAACAGGTGACACCATCATACCAGTGAGTAAAGTAAAGTTGCCGTTAATACTTAGATGTGAAATGGCTATTGAATTATTGTCAAATATTTATAGATTAACCTGCCGTTTAAATAAAAATTCTCTGTTTTGTCAGCTACTAATTCAAAATTTCCTTATAGTTTTCGGTGAATTATAGCTCCTATTAAGGTATGAGGGGGTGATGTCATCAACCATTACACAGAGTGACACCAACATTAGTGCTGCTACTGATAAAACAACATAATTTTTAAAGCTGAATGATTATATCAAATGTTTCTGCATTGGCAGCACATAATTAACTATCACAATTAACATTTTAAATATCCACAATGGCAGAAATAAGTTAAGCTACATAAGTGGCATAAATGCATTGAAACATCACTGGTTCAAAATACCATGATATACCACAAATATTTACTCATCAACTTCTCATTATCTTATTACATTACATACTATGGCACTGCCAGATTTATAACATGGTAATCTACCACAATCACTGTTAATATTAAATATCATCATTTGATATGCTTGGGAACTACAGAGGTCCTTCCTAACTCTGATTTAATTTCAAAGTATTTACTAAGTAAATTTTAAATAATATGATATACTTTAGGTTATCATTGGCTAACTAGGCTGGAATTCCAACAACATAATCATCAATTTTAATGTACTTCACCACAACTATATACTAACCAGATCAACTTTTGGTCCCAGCTTGTCAAGCAGGCTGTGAGCTTCCTGAGCCCTTTTCTGAAAAAACAAATAGAAAAAATTATAAACCATCAGTGAGAATTTACTATGGAATGCATAGCATTGAAATACAAAGAGGCATAAAATTATTGACCGAGGAGTGAAATAGAAATTTAAACATGAATTTCACAAGTTTTTACTCTCGTCTCAAAAATAACTTTTTAATATGTAAAAAATGTGGCATTGAAAGTAAAACAAAATTCTGATTTGAAAAAATTTACAAGATCTTGATATATAAGTCTCAGACTCAAAGAGATGAAAATTTTATTTGAAATATGCTTTCTTAAACAGAAGCAAAAAAATTTATCAATAAGATCAAGTGTCCAAATAAGGGTGCAGAGGAATCACTCACTCACTCAGTGATTCAAACCCACAGAATGGATTGGAGGAGAATTTAGACTAAATAACATCATCCATTTTTTTAGAACATCATACAGTTCAGCTTATCATTAAGAAAAAGTGATATCACATAAGGAAATTTAAAGATCACCACAGATAGCTGATAACTTAAACCAATTCACGTCAATTCACTGGGAACTTTACATCTGAAGAATCAAAAAAACAAATATAAAGAAAAACTGACAACTCAATGTTCCAAGACCATTACATACCCTATTATCAGCATAAATTTTCTGAGCTAAACTTTGATGCTTGGGCTGGGCTATTTCTTCCTCTTCTTTCTTGATTGCTGGCTTGCTAGCAACCTCCTCCAGTTCTTGCTGAAAATTGAACCCACAGTTGAGTGTTCGATAGCAGTGTTAACGCATAGGAGTAAAAATATCTTTTAGATGTCGACCTGATTGCTGAGGGCTCTTCAAAAATAATACCTTCTCAGTTACTAGGATTTCATTTGATAAATTTCTACTGTGTTTGCCTTGTGGCGAAAAAAGACCAAAGAACAAACTCAGCTGTGGCACCAACCAATTCAAAATTTGGCACATGAGCTGAAAAACCAACTGTTTTCTTGATTTTTAAAGATCACAGCACAAAAACAGCAATTACACCAAAGATATATGTTCTCTTCTTTTATGGTAATATGTACTAATGCCAATTTAAAAATGACTCTTTCTCTACCATTAATCCAATGACATACTCCAAAACAAATAGTATTTCAAGTGCTTTTCAGTTAAACAGATTCGACCAACAGAAAACCAAAACTGTACTCTGAGATAGCAAGAGTTAATTGATTTGGATCTATTACACAAGGATAAAAAGTTGTGTGCATCTGCAAGATCACGAAGTGTAACTACAAATACGTAATATGGAGCATATTAGCATATGAATTTTACCAAATTATGCATCGACAATTGAATCCAGATTACCAAGAATAACCGGATTTATAAAGATTTTATCTGTCACCACGAGGAAAAATAACAAATGAGAAGGTAGGGAAAAAGAAATTAAAATATGGAATAAAGCGAGCAGTATGAAAGAAGGTGGCTAAGTAGAAAGATTTTAAGGGGGCATGGAAAAAGAAATTAAGCCAATGAGAAGGAGCAAAAAGAGATGTTTTTGGTACTGGGGTATTGCCTTCAATAGAGATCATTTTGGTCTCAAATGAATCTGCATGTAAACACATGGGATCCAACGAAACTGTTGATTTAATAGTTGAGATACTGAGGGAGGTATGTCTTTGTGTGCCTACTTTGAATCAAAAAAATTACTTTGCAGAATTTTTTCTTTACCCAAATGGATAAAACAAGTCATCAACATCGAATCTAATTTGGAAACAATCAGTTATATCGTGAAATATGCAGTGTGATTCAAGGTTCACCCATGAAATGTGAAATGATATAAAATCCAAGTAAAGGATAAAGAATCACTCACACTTCCTCATGCATGATTTAAAGAAAGAAGGACGTATGGATGCTTGAGAGTAGTCTCACACTCACCTGTTTCTTTTTGAGCTTCTGGATCTGGGATTCTGCCTTGGCAATCTCGCGATCCACCTTCGCAATCTGCTGCAGGAGGTCATCCTTGGTGGAACGAAATGTCGAGTCCTCCTGGAGGGAATCTGGGGGCAATGTTGGGGAAATGGCCTCCACCTGTGGTGTATACGCTGGCTCCTGAAACAAGGGAACTCACTCATAAACCCGGCCAAAAGTCAGAGGAAATAAATTTAAAGTGAACTATAGAACCACTTCTTTCATGGAAAAAATATAGAACAGAGTACAGAAACATCTGAAATATATTAATTGTAATCTTGGGACTTTCATCAAGACTGCTGTCTGTGCAGCTGAAACAGGCAAGATTTGATGGAACGTATCAACATTAAAGTTATGCTTTCGAAATGGTATAGCAAAAGGATAATATGAGAGAAGCTTGCAACACCACATTTATAGGTTTCTCATTTGTGTCAGTCAATCACCCACTAATTATGTGCCCATTATTTTGATACTTGACCAAGTTGAAGGCCAGCGGATTAGTGCAAGAATTACTTAAAGCAAGACTCACAAATATACAAGGATATCTGAATCATAAGTGATTATTATGAATAATGGCTGAGCTTAAGCTATTTATTTCCTAATGGAACTAAGATGTATGATCTTCAACGATTTGAGTACCATGAATTGGGGAATACACCAGATCCAAAACTAAAAATGAAGAGATACAAATCCTATTCACCCAACAAAAGAATCTGAATAGATGAAATATCTCACTGCAATAAAAAAAAATAGGTAGGTTCGAAAATTCTCCATGTCAATATGACACAGTATCAGCTGCGCAGAGTGAGAATGCTAATGAATGCACTAGATGCAGATCTCCACATAGTTTACTAGTGACCTATATGTTATGTGTACAATATAATATAATATCATCCTCAATGTGAAAATACCCAATACTTACGAACAAATTCTCTATATCCACCTGATTCAGACTAAATTCATACGTTCTGAGAAAGTAAAAAATAACTGAGTGAACATCTGTTAGTGTTTGTGATATTTTCCAACCAGTGTTTCCCACCGTTACGTTAACAGTTCGTATTCAATTTTTCAAAAAGCTGAGTCAATTTCCATGTTTATCTACAAACTGGGAGGGAGGACAGTTAAGAAATCCAGAAGTCCAGAGCCAAACATGGCAATCTTCAACCAACTTCATAGTAGACTCGCACCTTGAATAAAATGAGCAGTAGTTGGTAGCAATGGAGTGATGTCATAAGAGAGAGGGCGAGGGGAAGGAGGCGGAGTGGGCGGCGTGGTGGGCAGACGAGGCGGCGGTGCACGGCCGGTCATCGTCCCAGAAAGCAGCGGTGGGGGAGGGGGTTGAAAGCCACTGCACCGAGGCGGGGGAGGGAGGATAAAGGCGGCCGAACGTCTTTTTCAAGTGACGCTCGCTGCCTTCTTCACTACACAGCACCCGAGTAACACCAAACACGCGCCTCAGTACCTAAATGGATTGATTTTAAAGTCGCACGTGAAATCAAGCCCTACGCCTGAACCAGCTGTACACTTATTTTGATAGGAGGAATTCTCTCAAAAGAGGGTTCCAACACAACAGCTCGTTTCAAAACAAATAATGATAACATGAAGTTGAAGATCGACTACAATTTTCCCATGTTCAATTTCATTTATTACTACCCAACCATCGTTACAACCTATGTTAGGACGCACATTAATTCAGCATTGAGTCAAAACGACACATATTCGCCTCAATCTAAAATGTTATAAGCATTGAAAAGGCCAAGCAATTCGAGCCAAGAGGAATTAAAGGTTTTCTTCAAACACAAGACATGGAAGGCGAATATTTTTTAGCGCCACAATCATTAACTTTCAATAAAATGATACTTCGTACTTCATGTGACCAATCGAATCTAGAGAAAATACACCTTCTACAATTTTCGATAATTTTAAAACACTTAGAGAGGGTATTTTCAACCCATAATCAAACCTGTTGGCACAAATTTTTGCCCTTTCGGAGCCGATTTTAAACATATTTTTAACCTATTAAGTGACTCAGGGGTGCGTATAAGATGTCTCGTTTTGCTACTTTTTTCTCGTGGCGAGTTTTAATATCCTGGAAGTAATTCAGGTGGGATATTATATTTCTAGAGACTTTGTTTTTTCCCGTTTTTTTTAATTTTTATTTTATTTTTTATTTGAGTTGAGTTTTATTGAGCGATGCACGCCAGGTGGGATCCCAATTAGTTCACATATACATATTTCCACGCACATAAAATGCTTTTTCCACAGCCATTAAGTCGCATATCGGTACATATAATTTACTGCCTATCGGTGGACACTCAACCTTTACAGACACCCTTACGTTCCTCATGGTCCCATGAAGATGAGATTCAGCACTTGTTAATGATCAAGGTAATAAATGCTATGCATGAACACGGTGTGTTTCACAGAAGAGTACATAAGGAGGATGCAGTCTCCTCCTCCCAAAAATGAGGAAAATAAAGCAAAAAATGAAGTACCGTCGCCTGCATTTGTTGAGTAAATCATTCGCGAGGCCATGGTCGTGGTATTAAATGACAATCCTCCATGTTTAATATTACCCGCATACATTTAAACATCATCGGGCGAATTATATACATGGACCGTGAGTGCTCGCACAATTCCCCCGAAATGAGGATCTGTGAACTCCACCGGTGATTATGCATCCTCATTTTGGAGGAGTCCTCACGAAGGTAGGCATAACCCCCAACCAAACATCCTCAAAGTGTCTCGCAGGGTGCAACGCTGATGAAGATTTACGCTACGTCACGCTGAAATTTCGCGGACTTAGATTGCAGCTCAAATTCCCAGCTGATTTAGCTGTCTACTAAGAAGTTCTGGACTTTTGATGGTTTCTAGCGTTTTATTTTCGCGGTGTGATCGTGGCATAGTGTCGTAGGCTAGATTAAGTGGGGGTGGGCATGTGGGAGGGGATAAGGGCAGTCTTGGGGACTTTGTGCTTGGCGTATGGTGATGTGGTATAATCCTAAAGAGTTGTTGGGAGTTCATTTTTCGTGGCAGGGAAGGATTTATCGGAACGGGGAAGGTATGATTCCAAAACCAGATTAAGATTTAAACGAGATTCAAGAATTGCTCATTACTTATGTAATATAAGTTACAAGTAATTTGGTGCCTACAGCCACAATGCCAGGGGTGTGGAGGGCAACCACCAGCCATGCTGTCTCGTCCTCTCCCGGCCACCCCGTCCCCTATTCCCCGCCCCCACCTCCCTCTCCCCAAGCGGCAATCGTTCTTTCTCACCTGCAGCAAGAGGGTCAGCGAGGCGACGTTGCCGCATCGCCCGCGTACCGAAAAGAACTCGCACACTGAGAGAAACCGCGAGAGGCAACGTCGGCTGGCGACGGGCAATGAAACCAAAAGGGCTCGCGTGTAGAATTGCGGAGGGTGGAGGGGAGGCTGGAATGATGGAGGGTGGGGGGAGGAGGGGTGGCAAGGAGTTGGCGTAAAAGAGAAGGCCAAGTACATACATAACACACGCAGACACGAACGTTTGCCATGAAAGAAAATGCACGACAGGACGATGAGGAAGAGGGAGAACGAGTCCAACCTTCGATGAGTATGTCGGTGAAACGATAGGGGGGGGAAACAGACCGGGGATCGAGAACAGCAGATTATGGTCCATGTTTTCATTCCTGATTCCTACAATAAAGAAAATAATTTTTTTAAATATATTTTCCTAAAGCCATATTGATTTCATAGTGTATTTCAAAGAAATTTTATCGGTATAATGGGGAAAACAAAAAGCTACAATCATTTGAGTACGACCGTAAACCCTTTAAAACTGGAAACATTTCTATGATTAAGTAAACTGCATGTTCACCGTGTTCGGAAGGTAATTTCCAACGATCAATGCACACACAGCAAAGGTAAGACGAAGAAAATTATGGTCCGAAATCTGCCACAATCTCCGTGTCTAAATGATGAAAAAACCTGAGTCATACCCATGGAGGCTAAACAGGAAGACAAAAGGCAAATGTGTCCACAAACATATGCGTAGGGAATGCGTATACTCGCAAGGAACGGGGCGGGGAAAAGACATCTCGACCACGCCACTCGGACGAGAGTTTAAACATTCTCCCGAGGGAGGCAGGCGTACGATGGAAAGAGTAAAAGGAACTTCAATCCCCAGTCATTTGTTCTCCTTGCTGACAGATTTCATTTCCATACTTTGCGGCATGCGTCGAGGTTCGCCGAACGCAGGGAGAAGTATAGCCGCAGTCGCGTCGCCCATGAGGTAAGTGAGAAGAATGTGGAAACAAGAGACTAGAAATGAGCGTTCAGCGTACGGCAGGGGGTGACCAATAACCAGCATGCAGTATGTTCCCTACAGGCATACTCATCAAAAGAAGTCAATGTTCCTAAGATTGGTTAGACGCAGCTCTCCTATCAGCTAACCTTTTCATAGAGACGTATTTCCACCCTTTTAAATCTTTTATAACCTATTCTATGCAACTCATTCCAGGCCGTCTCTTGCCCTTCTTCCCTTCCATCTGTCCTTCCGTTCATCAGGCCATCATGTCTCACAATGTGGCCAACTAAGTTGTCCCATCTTCCCCTGAAGGTTTTTAGAAGACTTCTCTTTCATCTCATTTTCTTCGGACTTCCTCATTACTTACTCTGTCGATCCATTTTATCTTCATCATTCTTCGGTAGCACCACAATTCGAAAGTTTCCACTCTTGACATCACTCCACCAGTTGAAGTACAAGCCTCGCTCCCATTGTGAAACAAATTAACACATTTCAACTCTCATACTCGATTCGAAATATCATATTAGCAGATGGCATAGAAAAGATGGTTTTCCAATTTAATCACTGACTCCACCATGAGTCAATCAGAGATTCCACCCGAAGGTTGATTTGGTTAGATTAGGGTAGAGCTCACCCGGACTAGGCCACAGGCGCGTGAATTTTACATATTCCTTTCCTGGGGCTAACTCGCACTTCGAGGATTTTCGCCGGCCTCGGTGGGGTTCGAGTCCCGCCTGGGTAGGTTTCCCCGGTCCAGGGCATGGTCGTTTGTGTACGTTTACTTGTTACATTTGTTGAACACCCCGGTGTAAAATGGCCAACAAGAGCTGTATCCGGTGGTTTGAGAATAAAATAAAATAAATAAATAAATTTTGTTCGAGAGTATCCAAAGGCTTCACCCAGGATTCCATTCAATGAGAGGATACAAATCGCTGACGTATACTGTGCACGAATATCCATCAAACGTATACTAGTATAAAGCATTCATTTTTCCAATGAAACGGAGAGAGGGAAAATGCGGAATTTGTCGGCGGAAGTTTGCCAGTTGGATGCGGACGATTTTGTACAGCAGGGAAGGGAGCAGTAAGGACGTTGGCACCACCGCCGAAAAGATCAAGGGATATAGAGGCTGCCAGCAGGCAAGTTGTTGGCTTTGGACTGCATTAATTCGCTATCGAAATAGCCCGCGGTTCAAGTCGCGCTGTTGCCAATGTTACGAGTTTCCTGCACACAATTCTTTTTTCTTCCACTAGACTCCTTATCTCCCTCAGTGGAATATTTATTTTTCTTTTTAACTGGCCGAGTCGCCGACAATTCTCCAAATCAAAGCGAAACCAAAAGGTGACACCACCACACTCACAGTTTTAAGGTGCGAGGAACGAAGTAAACGTCGTCTTCATGATAAAGACATTTTTTCCGAAGTAAAGTCTACTGTTAGTACAGGCCCTTTCGAATGAATAATAAAAATATAGCTTACTGCTATATATGTCATGAAAATCGCATTTGAAACCCATTTTAATGCACGTCTTAATAGAGATACTTGTCCGAGCTTAAGATTAATTATTAGCATAGTCGATTTTATTTGCAATACATATGTCATTTTGACAAAGAAACTGATACCAGATGAGCCATAGCATAAAAATTATGATTTAAAATAAGAAGTGGAGACGTCACTGCACTACTGTTCGTGAGCAATTTAAAAAAAATTCTATAAATAAAGTCAAAGTACGAAAATTGAACGAAAACGGCACCATAACAGAATCATAAGCCAGAAAAAATGCGCAAATAATTACATACACATGCTTCGCATTTTTCAAATTCTCATCACCCTAATTTTGCCGATCAGCATCGGAGGACATTTTTCGACAATGTACGAGAAATGCAATCGTCAGGATTTTGGCAGTCCATAGATTTAACTCCTTAAAAAGCAAGACAGGCACGGCTCAATTTTTTTATGCCGCATAAATACGCGATTCCACGAAATTCCTACCGAGACGAGTAAAAAAATAACAAACGAGCAAGAAAAATGAATGCTACCGGATGGGGGAGGGCACCGCGGAAGGAAGATCTGAATTCTCATGCGCGCACGCGGCAAGAGGTCATGCAAAGATCTAAGCTCTCTCTCTGCCACTAGACCCAAGGGGAAAATAAAGAGGAGGGGGGGGAGGAGATAGCAGCCGCGGATGTGGCCTTGCCCGACAAAATGCTTCAGCTTTGACATTAACCTTCCGAGAAGGCCTCGAAAGTGAGTGAGGAAGGCCGTCGACTGGAGTTAACTGAAGGGGGGGAAACAGTAAAAAAAATTGAATTCGAATAAGAGGGCATGGTTTAAATGGATTCACACTGGTCGTAAACCCAGCTAGATGAACCGAAGAGTCATCTCTTCGTCTTCTTATCTTCAATGACACTGATAGTCTTCCGCGCACTGACGCAATTCTGAGGAGGAAACGGACAATAAGCTTCAATACTGTACGCAGTCTACATAGGCAACATTCCAAGAGAGGTCGCAGTTTTTATAATTATGGTGTCCGAAAAACGTGAAAAAAATTAAAATATATTTATCTTACGACAAACGGGTTCCACCTGAAACTGCACGTAATGACAAGCTGAATAATACGGATGACCCAAGCTTAAGGGCTTCCTCAGGCAGAAGCTGAAAATCACGAGGTTCAAAGGTAGCTTGAGAGCGAAACAGCTAAGCCCACTGCAAACGATAACCGTGGAACACAGGAGTAGAAACTTCGGGTTTGAATAGGTGACTACCATGGAGAAGCCAGTTCTCCTTTGCATACAAATATTTTAGCAAAAAAAAAATAAGATACGAGATAACCCATGGCAATGGAAGAAATAGCCTGGAGATAAATTGAAGCTCAGAGTCTCACTGCGTCTCATACACGGTTATTATTTTCCAGTATGACGCTTTATTTCGCTATGGCGATGACGATGATGATTTTAAATCGCCACCATGCGATACAGGCTGAATTATTAGTCGAGTATTCGTTCATCACCACCTCCATTCATCACTATTTATACATTTTTGAGGTGCTTCACACGGCCCAATATTTTTCATCGAATTCTGTTTCACACCTTATGACGAGTTTTCTACATTTTGGCGTATTTTATCCTCCTCGGGATATTTTACCCTATGATGAGAGTTGCTCACCAAAACGAAGGACCTATAGGAGACATCACCGAGAGAATAATACAGGGGGTCCATCACGCAAGGCAGGCTTGTTTCAGGAGAGGAGGAAAACGAACGCAAGAATTACAGAGAATGGGAGAGGGAGGCTGATGGCTGATGAGAAGGAGGAGGGGGCAGGCGGGTGATGTTGCCGATGACTTCAGAGTGACGAGGGAGAGGGGGGAAAGCGGAGAAGCACGAGGATGGCGGGACCCACTCAGAGCGTTTCTCCGCGGCAGAGGACACTCAAGGTCAGCCCTGTCACGGCGAGACGTGACGGCAGCCGTCAGGAGGAGAAGGCCGAGGAAGGAGAGGCCCCGCCCGCTCACAGACGAGGGCCAAGAAAGGAAGAATGCAAAAGTGGGGAAGGAGAAGTTGATGCACGAAAGAAGAAGAAGGATGCCCTTTCTCCCGCCCACTTCCACGCAAGCGAGAGTCTAAACAGATTGCCACTCCTCCCCTCGCGAAGTTTCGGCTCCGCACTGCCGTCGCACACATCTTCGTGACAAGCATTTCTTTTGTTTCACCCCCTTCCCTCGACCACCTTCCCCCCCCCTCCCCAGCGCCATCGTGGCAACGTTCCCAGCAGGTAGAGTATTCTTCGGAGGTCCGTGAACCTAAAATCCAAGCGGGAGTGTCCGAAGGCACTAAATCCCACAGTGATTTTCAAGGCAGCATGACACGATTATTAAAAAAAATAGGGTTTCCAACAATTAGGGTGAAGGAGTTCGAGGGAAACAACGTTTCGATGGAGTGGTCTATCGTTGTTATCAGGGTTGAAAATTAATAATCAACCCTGATGACAATTGGAAGATCATCGAAACGTAGGTGGCTAGAAATACCACTCCTCGGGTGGAAACCAGCGAATCTTTCACAATCACAATACGCCGGCAAAACCAAAAACCTTTTTTTCGTACGCTTTTTTTTAAATCTCTCTCAAACGACAGTACTGAATTTATATATGAATTTTCCTGGAATAGTGGCAAGCAACGTGGGGAAAAATTATTTCTAACTATCACCAATCATGGCAAACGCATATCCTGCGATTGCCGGAAAAACTTCATGGGTCATGGAAAAAGTGACGTCTTAAAATTTAAATTCTCTGCGAGATAAAAGGAGAATCAAGGTGTGCATTCGTGCCTTCATTTGTTAACAATAGTGTAATTAAATTAATCATCTATCTACGAAAACCTGGACCAGAAAACGGGAGGGCGACACGAATTACATATCACAGAATATGAAATTTGATGTGTGTGGGTTCAATATTTGTATGTGTTTGATGTGTACAGGTTTTACCATTGCATAGGGATGTATACCAACAAAATACCTAGGCTGAATATATTGAAAATAACCCAAAAACAACACAAAAACCAGATAGAGAATACCACTACCGTCGAAAAGGCGTCGAGCAACGCCGACGTTTGACGTGACATTAGTCTTGAGTAAAGAGAAGATTGATAGAGCGACTCATACGGAGAATGAAGTTGCAAGGTGCAGAAGACGAGCAGGGATGATGAGAATACGCTCCAGGCATTCGAGATGTGGTTAGAGGAGAGAATGGAGTAGGTGAGATGGACGGAATGGAGGACGACTGCGGAGGTTCTTGACATTCTGGGTGGGGAGAGGCAACTGCTGGGCGAGATAAGGTGAAGACAAAAGGTGTTGACATATGTATGTACCACAAAGACGGCATAGTCGAGGGGACACCATGATGGCGGCAAGGTAAATGGGGGAAATGGAAGGAAGATAACAGGGTTCATGGATAGGATGAAGAGACGCAGGCCGTATGACGGTATGTTGAATCAGAAAGGAAGCTACAAGAGAACGTGAAACTAGGGATACGAATACCAAAATGCTTGCTTGAGATTTGGGCTAAACTCAACCCATGGATTATCTCCAGTGAGGTGGAATCTGAATAATTCATCATTCTCAATTCAAGTCTCACTAGCCCACTAGCGGTACTTTTTATTTATAGTTGGACTCGAATATTTTACGAAGAGTCGAACAATCAGGGTGTCCACAACACTCAAGCTTAATATCAGATTTTCAAGGTTAATTTTAATGGCCTTTAATTTTATAATACCACGGATGCTATTACTGAAGTACTCTACAGATTAAGGTTGGTTTGCATGGAGTACCAAGCATGCCAAGGTAATACTTTACCAAGCATGATGATTTTCCGAACTAAACCCATAGAATTATAAAAATTAGTTAATCTATTATTTAGAATAAGTGAGAAAACAGAGTAATCGAATATGTAGTCCTTTGTGACAGTGAGACTTACAATTCAATGATCCAAAATAAGAAAAGGTGTTCAATTTTCGCATTTACTCACATCTACTGTAATTCCATTACATGATGCAAAGTTAATATGTAACAGAAACAACTCGGTCTCGTTCACTAAATACTTTTTTAATAATGCGGTGATAGTTTGGAATTTAACCGGAAAAAATAGCCAAAAATGTAGAAATAAATCGAGAAAATTTTCCGGAACTGGAAAATTCACCACTGAATCACGAATTTTCCTGCTTCCCCTGAGCCTGTGGACACCCAGAACAAAAACTTGAATATCGAACAAAGAGGTAAATATTTTTATGTGTGAATAAAATATAAGTGGACGAGGAAATGTCCCGGGAGGGCACCAAGGGGTAAAAAGAAGGAGAGGGGAGAGGGTTGTGCGAGGCCTTCCTTTTGGGGCGCGGGACGGAGGGGGTGGGGGGCAGGAAGAAGAGGTGCGT
This sequence comes from Ischnura elegans, assembly GCF_921293095.1. Taxonomy (NCBI): domain Eukaryota; kingdom Metazoa; phylum Arthropoda; class Insecta; order Odonata; family Coenagrionidae; genus Ischnura; species Ischnura elegans. Next base: position 19,617,339 of record NC_060248.1, read on the forward strand.
GGACGCAAGTCACAATGGCCACCGAGGAGGGTGTGTTTGTGTCATGGGGGAGCGTGGGAGGGGCATTGTTGCGAGCCGGACAATGGAGGCTCCGCATTCTGCCTTGGAGAGCGCCACGTCGGAATGAAGTGGGGGGAGGGGTGACTATTTGAAGAGGGAGGGGGGTATATGAGGGAGGAAGATGACCAAACAAGCGGCCCTTAGCTGAGAGCGAGGCGTCTCCATCACCAGGGAGTTTCCAGCGCACGACTCCATACCTCGTCATGACTCGATTACGAGTAGAAGATTTTATTTTTCATCATTGTTCCACAGGTTCAAGTGGTTTTATATGGGGCACAAAACCCATCAATCTGGACTGTTGTCACCCTCGCACAGAATTTCCCCCTTGCAATTAGACCTGTTCCATTCCATGCTTTCCATGAAGCCTGATACCTTATTCTTTCTCCACAGTTAAGTTAGCCTTAAATTCACCTCTCTAGCACGGGTTGCACTATCTGTTTCCAGTTCGATACAGCACCACTCCCCGAGAAAAAGATATTCACCTAAGAAGGCGAATTTAGCTCGGAGTAGCAACTCTAGCGAAAGCCAAAGATAACTTCAGTTAACAGCTTTCCAAAAAAAAAACCTTCAGAGCAATCACTCAAAAGCAATTTCTTCACCCTAAGTGGTGAAATATTTAGAACCCCATATAATCCATTCCATGAGGCAAGCCAGTGAGGTATACACTGTATAAACTGAGGTATACTATACAGTAGTAGCATGAACGAGAGAGAAGTGAGGAATTTAACAAGTGGAATCACAGTTGAGGACATATCCAACTAGGATGGGTTTCGACGATGAGGAGATGCAGCTTTTAGGGCGACACCCGGGTACAGAATCTCCGAATACCCTGAGGAGGCCCATGAGTTACTGAAGCGCCACCACCGGACGCACAAGGGAGTTTGTCCGCCCGGAGACTTGAAGGATGCCGTCGCCAAACACGAATGGAAAATGACCGCCGACTCAACTTGCCTCAAACGACAAATGCGGCGGACAAAGGAACGCAGTGAATGACTTCCCAGCCCTTCCTCCCCGTCTTTATTTGCAGTCCCATGCAAACGCACACCGTATTTCCCAACCGGGGCGGCCGCTATGCTGAGCTCATCAGGGGGATACGAGATGATACGGACATGAAAAATATCAGAGGGGCACGTAAAAAGTTAAATTACTCACACTCTGGCCAAACTGAAACGGATACAAAATTCCGATACATTAATCCCTTACTGGGAATATGAAACTCAATTATTTCCAATTAGCCTTTTGAAAAACTGATGAAAGAGCATCAAAATGTATTAACAGTCGCCACGTACTTAAACGTTTGGAGATACCAATGTGCATCATTTTCGGAAATAAATACCTACAAAGGAAATGATTCCATCTTATTCTTCGGAAATAAAGACAATAATTCTATCTGACGAGAAAAATATTTTCAAAATAGATTCTTAAATATTTTATGCCCCTCTGCGAAGAATAAGGATGATTAGAGGAACTCATGCGCTGATATGATAATTACTATGACAAGCAATAGCAGTTTATGGTAACTTAACATCGTACACTAAACACGAGTTCCCCAAATATCTCGCCTGTCCCTTTGCCCACGCTTCAACTCGGCACCTGAAACTTCTTCCTTTCCACGAACCCCGTTCTCTTCCTCCTCTATCGCTCACCCAACATCAATCACGATTTTCAGCATCCTATCACCTAATTCATTAATTCATAAATTAAAACGCATACTCTCCGCAATAACTCCAGAAGATCTGAGTCTATTTAGATATAGGATCGGAGTATTTGTAAGCATGAGATTTCTATAAAAGATACAGTGTCCGGCGTGATACGATGGAAATCTTTGATATTCAGCTTATTAAAACCACTTGTCTGTTTCCACACACTTTTATTTTCACCGACCATGGTTTCGGCAACTTGTGCCATTATCAAGCCATTCAAGCAATCTTGTGCCATTACCTTGATAATGGCACAAGTTGCCGAAACCATGGTCGGTGAAAATATAAGTGTGTGGAAACAGACAAGTGGTTTTAATAAGATGAGATTTCTACTTGAATTATCAGCAACTGAAAACTGCGACCAACACTGAACCACTCCACAACGGAATTAAGTCGACAATTATTATGGTATCGCGTCGGACATAGATTTTCAAATTCAGATTCCTCTTAATCTCCCAGAGTCCTATATTTCATGAACAAAATATCTCTCGAAATATTCTCGCCACTTACATCACAATGATTCTATTCATATAAGCAGCCGATCAGCGGTCTCTCCAGTCACGGAAGCCTCATGGCATTTCGGTTGATGACGAAGGCCGAGGCCACGGTCTTTCATAATTTCAACCGCTAGCGTTCGACCTAAAATCGCTCTCTTGTAGCCTTTCACAAAGGGGGGAGTAAGTATCGTAATCTTAAAACACTGTGAACCATTCGCAGACATTGCGGTCGAATGGATGGAGAGTAAGAGAGATCCCGAAATAGCGAAGAGAGCGCGGAACTCCAGCGCGGGGGGAATGGATGCGGCGCGCGTCGGGCACTGCACCCGGCGAAGGCTTTCGACGTCTGGAGGATGTTTCCTCGACTGAGGGCCACTCCGCCTCTTGAGTGCGCGCCTCGGCGGCGTCGGGGGCCTTTCATGCAAAATCAAGCAGATATGCGGGGGCTGAACGCAATGGCGCCACACAGTACAAGGGGGGGGGGCTCTTCATCACATCCATGCAGTGGCGTAGGCAGGAATTTCATTCGGGAAGGGGGGGTCAAAAATTAGGGGGAAATTTTCGAAAAACAGGGCACTAAATAAGAGGGATTTAAACTAATTTTAAAACTTTTCATAATAAAAAAAATCTTCATTGCTCAAGAAATCTTTTGTAAAATCATGATTTTTCAATATTTTTTCTTTTATGAAGAAAAGTAATTGCGTTTTTATATTTCGTGGGGGGGGGGTCCGGAGGTGAAGAACTGAGCGATTGTTACTCATTGAACCATAGCAACAATAAATTAAACGACGTCCCGAAAAGAGAGGATAATCTTGACCAGACGAACTTCATAACAAATAATAAGTAAAAATATTCACTTAGTTCTATTCATTGGTATTTTTCGTGTAAATCCCTCGTTTCCATCAAAATCCCAATCGAAAATATAAGGAGAGGAAGTCTACGATGAATGGCAAATCAGGCAACCGAGTGAGCGAGGGCCTAAATTTAAAAGCACGGGCGACACCCTCCTCCGATTCGGCAACACTGGAGAGGCCTTGGGGCGAGGGGGCAGGGTTCAAGGGGTGAGGCAGACGACCCTGCTTTTTACGTCTCCCCCGACACCTCCTCCTCCTCGCTACACATTTCGGGGACAAAAGGGGTGAGGATCCATCGTGATGAACGGAAAAGGGGTCCCCCCCCTTCCCAGCTCCTGGAGGGAGTAAAAAAAAAAAAACTCCCAGCTCTGTGAAAGGCCGCACCCCCACCCCCAAATGGGACAGGCGGCACGGGCCTCCCCACTCTCTTCGAGAGCTGTCACCGAGAGGTGTGAAGGGCAAGACGGAAAGAATGGAGAGCTGCAGGGTCGCTCCCACCCCAGCCAACACCTCCCCCCCTAGGGCAAAGATACAAAAGGGAACGAGTCCACTCGGGTCCATCGGGGGAGCCTGGGGGAAAGGTGGGTTTCCTAGGAGGGCAAGGCCCCTCTGGGTGCGGAAGGGCCTAGGGGTAAAGTATGCATAGGTCGGTTGTAACTTAGGACCGTTGTAAACGGAACACTTTAATGTGCACTCTGATCATAGCAGTCACTTGCGCAGCCAAAAACTCACGAAAAAATTCAAACACGCACAAGGGCGTACCCAGGATCATAACTAGGGCGGGCAAGCCATTTTCTAGGGGGAGCAAGCCAAGTTGTGACATCTTAGCATAGAAAAGGCGAATGAAACCAACATTTTAAATAAACTATAACAGAGATTTATTAGTTTATGAGATTATTTCCTTTAAAAAATAGTTTTATTTTAGTTACATTCTTATACAAATACAATCATTTTTCGTGGGTTTAAAGAAAATTTGTTGAATACTTTCGTTTCAATTCAGTACTGATTTTGCTTAAAGACTTTTGCGATTTTTGCTTCTAGGGGGTGGGGGCAGCTGCACTCCCGTGCCCCTCGCTGTGTACGCCCATGAACACGCACTCATCTCAATCATGCGCTTGTGCATTCTTTTCTATATATTTCAATAAATCCCGAAAAAAATCTCGCAATTGCATTTACATCGAGGATTCCAACAATCAACTACTTTGCAAGCGCGAAAACCGTTTCCACGATTCAATTACTCTGCGCCTCATCACTCACATCCAAATTTATGTACTTACGTTAAGATAGTCGACGTGAAACCGCCAAGAGATCAAGGATAGCACACTGCGGTCAAATACGTATCACAGCTTGAGAAGATAAGGATGTGAGGCCTTGGCGACATATAATTTACACGAATCTACTCCTGCCCATATGCCTGTAAAGCGTTATAAGAGGTAAGAGGTGTATCTCGTCATCGAAGCATGATTAGTGAAAAAGTCAGCAGAAATTAAGACAATGACACGACGGCGATCCCGAATAAAATTTACCATCTTGCTTGCAATTCGACGATTTTGATGTATTCAAATGGGGGAGATAAAAATTGGAATACCTGAAAGCTAGGGAAAAACGAATATAAGTAGGAAGCGGGATATAAACACGGGAATCATAAACACGAGCTCCGCCAAAGAGGGAAAACTGATTTTCTTCACTTACCCAATTCTTTTCATTTTAAATTCAGAAAAATTGAGCACCACAGCCATTAACCTCCAAGCGCTTCGGAAAGAATATAGATTTCGGAAAAAAAAACTATAGCAGGAAAAAAACACTGCCAAAGTCTGCAAATAATCCAACATAGGGAGATAAAAAATAGCGTACCAAGTTGTTACCTTCAGCACAAGGGGTTCAATACATTCCTCGTCCACGTCTTATGACGTCAATGACGTCCGTTTCCATCGGCTAAGTTTACGAAGCATGCTCGACCGTGAGTTCTTTCCCGGCCAGGATCTCAACTGGGACGCATTCGAAGATTATGCAGGCTAGACAATGCTGCGAAGTCTGGGGTGGGGGAGTACGTGCTGAATTATTTCATTAACGATTCTAAGAAAATTACTTCCTGCTATACACCATTTGCCATGAATATTCAGGGGGACTTCCTTGCCAGCAGACTGATACGCAGTGGCGTGTGACTAATGAACCAACTCCCCGAAGCGTTAATCCATTAATAGCCGCTATGGAAATTACTTCACACGCTTTCACGCCGCATATTACTTCGGTCATCGGCAAGTTATAAACGTTTTAACGCGGACACGAAGAGAACGGGATGTGGCCTCGATCCATCCACGCGTTAATGGATCACAATTACGAAACCTTTCAACTTGTCACAGGACATCAGCTAAGCCCATGGTAAAATAAAAATATGAGATTTCCACACATTTTTTTCTTTTAATCCATACAAGTGAATGGTTTTATTCATTTATGCCTCCTTTTTTCCCTAGGTTCCATTCGATTGAGAAGAGACATGGAAGGCAAATAGTCCATTACATTACATGATGTCTCTATTTCAACCAGTGAAAATTCCCAGGTGACGAAAAGGCGACGAAGCGTTCATTATGTGAAAAATATTAAAATCCAGTTAAGTATTATAAAATCCTAATACTCGAAGAACTATTCAATGATCTGAATAACTTAAATACCGTGTAAAGGAGGGACAACCTCAAGAAATAAATTAATAAATACGAAACTTCGTCCACTAAGTACCTGACATTGCAATAATTTCAAGGAAATCAGGTGAAATATTCCAACGTTTTATTTAACATATATTTATGACTTTCACCACATCGTGCCACACATCACTCCAGATATTTACCTGACGATGAGGATAAATCGTTGAAACCAGGGCTCAATTTCTAAAACTTTAGCAGGTTTGCCATATATTTGTATCATCACCTTTCTTAAAATTCATAAGTTCACGTGAAGCTGTAGTCACCGGAACGTATACTAACACATTTAATCCACACGATTTTCAAACATAAGCACTCCTAAAACTTCCGATTGTTATTAACTCGTTATAAAAGTTAAAATGAGGAATCGTGTATCACCAAATATAAAAAAAGGTTTAACTTATATGACATGACCCTATGTTCCCTATGAGGTGGCGTTCCGCCCGAAATTAAGCATTGGTTGAAACTCATGCGGCTTTGTCTTTCTTCAATATGGCTTTCAAAAAATTTTATTTTATAATTAAAATCGTTGACATTGTAGTGCCATTCGACGTTAGTACATTAATTACATCGTCATGAGGCACCGCTATAGCAATTGGTGCGATTGCGCTCAATCTGGTCCAGCCACGATAGCAAATGCTCCCAAGGATGTCGTTCGCGGGACGTTCTTAGAGTCACGCCCGACCGTGACACGCCCCTTCCGAGTCCCCCTCTTCCCCCCGCCGTGGGCACCCCTCAGGCGATCCTTCCCACGCCGAGAAACTCGACCTCCGAGCCACGAGACCACGACCCACACAAACGGGCGACAACCCAGCGCACCTACGTCGACTACCACCACCGCGACGTCAGTACACCACCACCTTCACAGTTGGGTCCACGGATACAATCAGTCGCTTGTCTCTGATGATTATAAACAATTTATATGATACACCATGAAGCTAGAATACAGGAGTAGTACGCCACCGAAAAGGAAAGGAAATTAAAGGAAATTTTTTTGATTCTCCGAACACTGTAATACTACTGGGAAAGTAAAACTCTCAGAGGCCCCTTACTCATCCATGAAATTTATTGGGGAAATGAGTAAAGGAGACTACATACTAAAATTAGAATTTTATAAAGCGCTGATGGACTAAAATAATAAATTAAAGGACCAAAGTTAGATGAAATCACAGCGGAATTACTAAACTACTGTGTAGGCAAAGCACTGGAAACAATGTACAAAATGATATGTAACACAAATGAAACTGCAGTAGTGTCTCCCGATTTTAGGTGCATAATAATTCCAATCCTAAAGCAAGCTAGGGCACAAACTTGTGACCAATTTAGAGCAAATAGTTTAACATCCCATGAATCTAAAATTCTTACACGTATTACCTTCTGAAGAATGGAGAGAATTCTTGACGATCGTATAAAAAAACGACCAGTTTGGATTGAGGTGGGGCAAATAATTGAAAAAAAGGCAAGGAAAGACAGCATAAATAACATTTGTGAACTGAAGAAGATTAAAAGAGAGATAAGATGAGCATAAAATGCCAGTGTTCGGTAAATATAACATTGACAATCTGACCTGCACGCAATGACACAACAAATACATTTTTTTAAATTAGTACCAGTGTCCCTAGGGTCGAACTATACTTATGAGCATTGAATATTCGTCTTTCGTTTAATTAAGAAGACCCCGCTCGCAGGCTAGGGCGTTGTTCAGCCGCTGCGAATCCACAAGGCAGCATGAGGTAATAGTCGAAGAGAAATTTGAATTATGAGGATTACAATTATTTTTAAGGTGGGGTCTTGCAGCGAGGAGCGACAGCAAATTCGAATTCATGAGACCGGGATGACCTGAAGGGCAAAAATGTTATAGCAAAAGGGAAACTGAGAACATAGGGTTCCACCCAGTGTTCACCAGCATTGAGTAGAGGAGCGGCTAGGGACGGGGAGGAACGGAGCTAGGCTTAATGGGTTGGTTGACCGGATGCCGAAACATGATCGGCCCGCAAATGGCCCCTCTCTCTCTCGAGAGAGAGAGAGAGAGAAAGAGACGGCTCGAGGGCAACGGTGAAGGGCATCTCGGAATAAAATTACTCCGCGAAACACGCAATCCTGCCCGCGAGATTATTTACTCTCCGTGTAAGCGCCCGTGGACGGGGCCAGTCACGAGGGAGGGAGAGAGAGAGAGCTCAACGCGATCACGTCACCTCAAGGGCGACGCTAACCACTGGGTGGGCCACGAAAACACCACCTCACCAAAACTCTTCACCCCTCGCTGTGCCAGATTAGACCCGATTCACGTTTTCGGCTCACGTCAACGGCATATTATACAAACCCAATACGCGACAAGGTACAAAACCAAAAAAATATTGAAAGAGGTATACTTATGTCGGACACTTAAGGACAGTTTTATAATGTGTTATTACCTTTTTCGGAGCAAAAAAAGCAGAGTTTAGCTTGTCTTCCATTTATGGCCACATGTTAAGTCAATCTCTCTGATGAAATATTTCCAAGTAATTTTTTTTCAAGCAAAGGTTACGACGGTGTCATGTTCCGGTTAACAATAACTAGACATTATAAAACCGGCTATAAATAATTAGGTTGCACTTCAAAGGTTCCATAATCAACAGCGTCCCTACCAAGTACAAGGTCATCCACTTCTATAACCGTTGGGTATTACTTTAACATCGACCAATCTTTAAGAACGGAGGGAAGTTGGCAACGTAATATCCATTGTATTTACTTTAAAAGTCTTCCAAAAATATTTTAACAAACATATTCATTTCAGTATCATACCAATATTAAATGAGTAGTGAAACTGAACCAAACTTATCGATTTGAATTTCGGTTTAATCAATTTGATTGCTTTGGGTATGATTAGATTTATACCTTGTTAACAATTTTAGGTAACTTTTATTCACCTAATATGTCCCAGGATTGATTATAGGAGGGTTAAAATGATATTTATGAACATAGCAATATACTTTTTGTCCATATTCAATTTTAAAGAAAGACCTGGCGATTCGCGGCTCCTCCTAATACAATGTATGGGAGTCCGTGAACGACAGTGATGGTAGAGGTGGAAGGAGGGCTGTTGGGAGGGGGGGGGAAAGCAGTTGAGGGGAAGTGGCCGGATAGGGGGCGGAGGGGCGTATCGCGTGTCTCACCCGTTCTCCCCCCCTCCCAAAACCCCGCAGGGAGGTGCCAAGGAATGTCGCCGGTGTCATTCTCACGGCCGAAGGCGCCACTTGAGCCGTCCCCGAGGGGGAGCAGCTGAGATCATTGTCTCCCCCCCACGTCTCCTCGCTTCCTTGGGATGCTCCGCACGCAGGGATGGGTGCTACAGTGGACCCTTCCGGCAAGAGTACGGGTCGGGGACCCGGGAGAGGTCGGGCTTGCGAGAAAATCATAGTGGACCGACGCTACAGTCAGAGACAGGTGCGTAATGAAAGAAAAAAAATCCCAGGAGGACTAAGCTATGCGATAAGTAAGTGGGTAAAATATTAGCTTCTTACCAATGAGCTTTAACGCATCTACACGGGCAGTGATACACGTTATGTATCCCACTTAAGTCATTGATTTTTCCATTGATACGTAGCCCTCCGGAAACGTCAATTCGAAGATCTTTTCCATCGGGATTTAAAACAGGGTATTAATAGACGACCATGCACACTAATGCGATGGATAGGAAAAAACTACCCCAATGAGATTTTAACCTGAGACTTTGGCATGACCAGGCATGGATACCCTTATTGCCGAAAGGATGAATATGGGGATTCGGACATCCTGACTATCAATGCGAGGCATCCCGATTGGCCAACTGACTCCTTCCCTCCCCAAAACACACAGCGCAAGCTGCATGCGATTACTCATTAACTTTTTAACATTCACAATGATATGCCGACACAAGTAGGCAAGATGTTGGCAAAGAAGAACCTTTAATTTTTTCGCACATAACCGTTAACGTTTACTCCTATAAGAAAAGTATTGATTCTGGTCGCGGTGTTGCCGATTTGGTTTTGAAATTTTTATGTGGCCACGCCACACGGGATCTTCGCCGCGACCACAGATGAGTCAGCAGCCGGGGAGTGCCACTCGCGGACGCGAACCGTTCCGAGAGAGAGAGAGAAAGAGCCGAATCATCGCTTCTCGCATTCAGCAATCATCCTTCATCCCACCACCACCCCATCATCACGCCGAGCCGCTTTCTCCCGTTGGAATGCGAGGGTTATTTTTTTAATCTTAATTGAACAATCGGTTAAGACTTGACAGATAGGGGAACATTGTTGACGCCCAAGCAAAAGCTATTTCTGGAAGCGCCCAAGTCGCAAGCCCAAAAAGCATTTCAAATATAGTTAGGAATTTTGATTTGTCTCCTAAACACGGCGCGTTTCTTGGTTGACATAGCATTAATTCATCTGCATCTAAATATTACTCCGCATGCCGCCTAAAAGGCGAGTGGCGAGGAATGTTAGGGCACCAGCCGTTCACATATAAAAATGACATGCGTAAACGAAATAACGGCTAGCATTTGTTAAAGCCATTTATTTTTCATTGGTAAAACTAATTCCCATACCTACTCGTTCGGCATAATACCTCTCTTGATTTATCGTTTTTGTCGGAACTGTAAGTACTGTGAGGTTCTCTATATGATGTTCTCCGCGTCGCTCTGAAAGATATCTATTCTCAATTGCTCAAGTAATCTAAGCCGAGAGCGCAGCCACTTAGTCTCTAGCGGCTCCCAACCTAATTCGTTTAACATCTGTGTAAGGCTTTCCAAACGATCGTGAATTTGATACTTGATAATAACACTTGAAATTTTAGCAACGCTTTAGTTTTATTAACAAAAAATCTCAAACGCATAGGAAATCGAAGCACCCGTGGAAAATGTAAGTGTTTTGGTATCGCATTATTCATATCCACTATTGATTTACTCTAATCGTATATCATCATATCTGCCTTGATATTACCCCTAACCATCCTCATCTCCATGAATTTGTCATCTGCGACTCTTTTGGTAGAACATCAGGGTTTTCCCCGTCTCCATTCGGTTCCTCATTTCGTCATCCAGGGAAAGAATGGCGACCATTAAACGCGATCATTCTTAAAAAAGCCGTGTGAGATTTCGCGAGACGATTATGACCCGCTTCCGTATCCCTTCACACATGACGAGAATTTACAAAGCTGACGACGGTTGGCTCGTCTTTCAAATGATATTCGCTAATGAAGTTATTCCCCGCGCAGTCTCCACGAGAGGTGCTTCGGACGCATGAGGGGCGAACGCGAACGTAATAATGTCCACATTATTACGTCCGCGTTTACGTCACCCGTCCACGACCACATTGAACGACCCCGCGGGCTAAATGAAGAGCGGCGATCGATGCACGATGCTGCCGACCGACTCATTGCCGCGGGTTTGACCTCGGCGTCGAGCACAAATACCCCCGCTAATTGGAGGGAACCACTAATTCAATTACCGCGCGCCCAACACTCTCTAGCCCACCTCGGGAAATTGAACGGGTTGGCGACGATCACGAAAGCACGGAGATGCGCCGAGGCACGAGTCTCCATCTCACTGATTTAGGTTGGATTCTCGAAGTCCATCGTCGAATCCCGAAACCATTCGTAAGAAGCATTGGCATGGCAAGTGTATTCCACGGCGATAGCTACGATGCCAATATGGTACGAAAAGTGGCTGATGGTCGAGTTTTATCGAATGACCAATTTTTGTCGGATTTTCACCAAATTCAGAATTTTTGCACTTATTTTACTTTCTAAATATTGCTAGCCATGGACGAAATCGCTGCGACCACGTTTGTATTATTGGTAGATATGTACTTATCTTAATAAGGGAATAATACATCGTTTACATTGGCTTCCTTAACGACAACAGACGGTCGAATCAACAAGCGTATCTGCGATATGAAAGAAAGTAATAGCAAATGTGCACTTTACGGCACCGTCGGACGAAAATAATTTAACTTGAACTGAAAAAATAATTTTTCGATTGTACACTTTGGACCGATGAGAAAATACCGTCCTTTATGCAAAAATTACGATTTTGGCCAGCACTCTGAATTTGAAGTAAAATCACCCGCCGAATACCACTTTCCATATTGAGTAATGCGACGAAGAGTTCGATCAATTGCTCTCAGCATTTATTGTTGATTCGATCGTCTGTTGTCATATTTTATCGACGCCGATGTAAAAGATATGCCATTCCCTCATTACGATAAGTACCCTGAATACAATTAATTTAATTGTTGACGCTGCGCTATCGCCTATCGCTTTCGCCTAGGATTGTTTTGAAACTCGACTGTTACCAAAAAGTGAGCGCCGTGGGTATTTATGCATACCTATTCCACACCTTTAAAAGTCCACTGATTATTTTTTCTATCCTTACCAACCTTTGGGTTGAATCACTGAGGGAGGTGGCGTGACATCCAAGACTCAGACAAGCTCCTCATGAAATGGATGTAAGGATGAGATAAATATTTCAACGTAGAAACGGGACAATCCTTGAATGGAAGAAGCGCCGCAATCGAAGGGGGTGGGACCGGAGGCGGGCGCACGTGGAGATATTATTGCCTAGCGACCGGCGAGGCGAGACAAAAGAGCGCGTTTCCATTTCGTTGCCATGGCGACCGACGCACTTCGTGCCGCGAAGCTCACAATAGGGAGGGTGAGTGTGCAAGAGAAAACAGAGGACGGTAATAAACAAGAGAACGGTAATTTCGAAGCTCCATTATTTTCACCTTTTCAAGGAGTTGATAAAAAATACTTCTCCTCAGAGAAAAACACGAACAATTGCTCGAGGCTACATGGAAAAAATGAACTATCGACCACGCCACGCCGTAGAATAAGCTTCTCGACTCCGGCGCCACAAGGAAAGGTCGAGGGGGCAGCACCCTTAAGGGCATTTGCAATAACACGGGGGGCGAGCGGGGTGGTGAGGGAGAACGTTTCAGAAGGGTGACACACACATGAGAGAAGCAAGTGACAGAGGATGAGAGACGACAGTGGTAAGGTACAATCTGCGCACGCCAGCAGCCCTTGAAACTTCCAAGTATAAGTAGTTCGATTCTACGCGTGATGTGAGATATTGATTACAAAATACATCGAACCCGAAGGATTTAGATAGATGTCTCACGGGGAAGGGGATGTTTCATTTACGAGAAGTTGTAATTAGTATTTATGGATCCAGAAATCGGACCGGGCACTAAACTTAAAAGTTTCGTACCGGATCACATCCCTGGTAAGTCGTTTGGTAGAAACAAATGGTAAAATAAATTATCTCCATGGGTACAAAATCTGAAGATTGTTTTGATATAGCTCTCCAATGTGCTCTCACATCAACTAATCTTATTGTGGGGAGAAGATATTGAGGAATTAAGGCATGGTGAATAATAAAAACAAAGACAATTCCGAAGAATTTTTGATGCGATAAAACTGATGATAACAAATTTCTGGACATTCACTGGAGTCGAGCCAAACTGAGGAGTCTGTGCACAGAAAAAAATTTTGATTTTCCACCATTCGGTTTGAAGGGAGTAGCCGCAGCGGACCTAATTTAGACCGAGCAAAGAAAATTAAAGAGCTGGATGAGGCGAGATACGGCGCACGCGATTCGCTGGATGGTTGGGGGGACGGGAGGAAAGAGGAGAGACCGCTAAACCCGGATTAAAATGGCAGAGGAGAGAGAGGAAAAAAGGGAAGAGGAATTGAAAAAAATGGGAGGGAAAAATACCTCGAGCCCTGCTCGGATCGCTTTATCCCGCTCCACCCGCACAGTACGCAATCCCTCTCCCCCCCAGGGCAACTCGCCACCCCCCCCCTTACCGCCAATTGCCACCAACACTAGCAATTCCTTCCGCCCCATCACCCGGCCCACATCTCGCGCATATAAAAGGGAGAGTGAATAGTGTTTCTTTTTTTTCCCCCCCTCCGTAGTAATCGCCGATCCGCTAAATGGCGCGGATGCCTCCGGAGGAATGGCCCAAATGAGACGACAAAAGCCGCCCGAGAAGAATGAACCTGATGAGTCCGAAGGCTTTTCGCACAATCCCCGCGTTCGGGCGTCGGGGAAATAAAAAAAAGAAGAAGCGAGGAATAAAAACGGGCGAAGCGGAGAGAAAAGACACGTGGCAATGCCAATCCATCTCCGCATCGCGTTTTTTTTCCTTTCGCATGGGGGGGGGGGGGGAGGGGAGGGCGTCGCCCGGAGGATTGACGACCACGCGTGAGCGTGAATACGCAGGATTATGAATCTCAGCTAATAACAATCACCGAAGTAACAATTCTGACTTCAACAGGAAACCCTCGCATAGACGCGAATAACAAAACTCAGATTAAAGTAATGTATTCAGCTCTCGGGCCACTTTGTAAAAACCGTTGTTGAAGGGGGACAAAAACTTTCTAAATGATTGCATTTAATAGTAAAAAAAATGCATTTTAGGAAAAAATAATAAATTGAATTACATAAAAACAATAAATATGACTTAAATAATGGCCGATTCACGATACTTCACGTTTTAAGTAGTTCATACCTATCCGCTCAGCAAAATATCTCTCTTAATTTATCGCATCTGTCGGACCGAGAAGTGTAATGGGGTTCCAATATGACTCTCCCCGTGTCGCTATGAAAGATATACAGGGCCAGAGAAGAAAATTGAAACAAACCGCATCAACCATAATAGCGTGTACCTACGATGATCGAGTGCATTTGCGGGACAATCTTTTGGGAAAATAAGATGCGAATCTCCGGCCGCGCAATGGATGGAAATATAGGTTTACCAAGATTTTATCTCAAAGGATCATAAAAAAAATTGGGAGTGAACAAAGAATAACAGTACTTCCAATATGAAAACAATCCAATGCCTCAAGAACCTCCTCGAGAAAATCAGCGTGCAGTGTGACTGAAGGATACAGGGTAATTCAGCCACAGTGGGAGTTCGGAATACAACAATGGCTGGGCCGACTTACACGCTTCAGGTTTGCATTACTTTGAATCCCGATGGGAGAGGAGATTTCTCAGAGGAAATCACTTCCCCCTTCGCTATCCACCGAGAATGTAAGTGACCGTCCGTAGAATGAGATATTACTCCGTTGACCACGGGTCTTACTCATAACGTAAAGCACATGGACCCTCACCATCTCCCTATTAATAGCAAATGACTTTAAAAAGCTAATTAAATTACTTCAGAACTAGAAAATACCGTACACATAAACATCCTCTTTCTGGATCTCAACTTTTCGGCTGATCATCCCGATCTATGTTGCCTAATGTATGAACACTGATTTGAAATTCAAGTAAGATCAAAGTGCCAATACACCAGCGAGGGCCATGGACGCCTATCAAAGGACGGATTCATCACAAAAATAAGGTAGGCAACAGCAATTTTATGTCGCACTCAAATTATAACTTTGCCAAAAATAGAAAATTATCTGAAGGAGGCAAAAAGATAAATTTAACCAACCTCTAATGCCAACTCAGAACGGAGAGGGCAGCAATATTATTAAGAGGAAACATTTCTGATACGGTCACTGACGACGGAGGCTATTCGCTCGAGATTACTAGTTATTATTAAAAGGGATTAAATGAAAGTTACCAAAATATTGCTAATTACATCGTTGGATCCGAAAAAAACACTCCCCCAAAATACTTAATCTGTCAAGACAATTATTAATTAAGTGTCGCATTACGTCGCAAAATATCAATATATATGTACATATTGTTTCGTTTACCCTTTTCATCCATAAAAAATCCTCTGATTTCAGAACTCAATTAAAATAAAAAGCTATCGTTCGGTTAAACTAATAAAAAAACTTAACACAACATTTGATATTAAAGTCTGGCAAGTATATCATAGCAGCAAAAGGGAAAAAAGCATCGCCGCAAAGCGCCCTCGATACCCAAGGACCAAAATTACGAAATCAACGACTGCGGACTGCCGTCTCATCCATCTCCCACCCGGAAGCGAAGGGCTCAAGCGAGAGGCGAGGGAGGGATGGGGGGAAGGGTGGGTGGGGCGAGCCAGGGGGCCTCAGAGGGGGCTGCGGGGGCGTGTGGTGCTGGTGAGACGCCCGTTTCGGGGGGAGGGGGGAAGGTGCGTGTATGGGGGGGGGAAGGGGAGGTTGGGAGGACACGGAGGAGAAGTCGGCAGCGGCCTCAAGGGCAGGGCCAAGGAAAATTAGGAAAACGGGAAAATTGTTGGAAGGGGGAGGCGAGCGAAATGTAGGCCAGCGGGAAGATGACGGGTAATTTACGACCGGGAGGGAGGGCGAGTCGTAGGCGGAGGGGGAGGAAAACACCCTTAGCGAGCGCAACCCTCGCTCGGAGATGCAACAAAGCTATCTCTCGAGCCTTCTTCCACAATCGACGACGAAACGACTCAAAAATCACGTACCTACGTGATCTCGTCGATGCGAGAGAATAACGGTGAATGCTTACGGAATAATTGTGAGAATTAACTAGTATCTCGCGTCCCACTCGCAATGTAAAAGCCATTCCCGCGTCCACCGTCTCCCGACATTAATAGCAAATGCATTTAATGTGCTCATTTAACTACTTCAGAACAAGATAATACCAATCTCGAGTAACACGCCACGTAATAAGACTCGTTGCCGTAAACTGAACTAAAGTTACTTTCATCGACTATTTTCGTCTTTCGAGTGTATATGAAAAAAAATATCTCTGCTCATATTCCATAGTTTATAATCAGTTATAAGCGCCAAGTACATTTTTGAATGAATTGATTACGCTTTAAAACGGTTAATTCATTATTTTACAGCAATATTTTGTAAAATAATTTACTCGTTTTTCGACTCAGAAGAACATTTAAGCGAGATAAATGTTTTTGGAATATTGCAGTATTATCAGGCAGGCATTTTTAAAACTGGCACGTACGATACACAATTAATCAGACATTTATTTTTAATTTTAAAAGTGCATTTTCTCAATTTATTTTTCTCCGGCGGATTAGACAAAGTACCACACTAAAACAATAAACTGTAAAATTAAAACGTATACCCAAATGCATACAGGAGTCTTTCTTCTGAAGTAGCTTTAATAAACATTATCTTCCTCACATTACAAAAGTGCGAGAAAAATGAACCTAAAGAGAAATTCCCAGCACCAAAGTCATCCGAGACATTATTTTACTTAACCACTCGCCCCAAGCTACACACAATATGATCACACGTCGCATTCCAGGAAGGGCATTCCAGGTAAATACGATACAAAACTCAAACGAAGAGAGCAGTGGATTTTGGTTTCATTCAATATTGATGCCTTTGAAATGTCTTAATCTACGTAAATTATACCATAAAACACGTCAAAATATTTTTATTTTCCGTGCCCTTCATTGAATTTGTCAGTCCAAATGAAAAATACAGTGCAAATAAAATTATTTGTAGAGTAAATACTGAAACCTGACAATTTTTCTTGGGAGTCACTTTTAAAGAATATGCTTCCGTTGAAAAAAAATTAAAAGTTAATATTTATGTGGTTACCACCATTTTAAGGCTGAAAAATATTGCAAAGCTTGAAACTGTATTAAAATGAATGCCACTTTTAAATTTTAATTTCTCTGTTTCGTTGAATTATTTTTCATAGACCACGGCAAGCCCAAACATAATGACTATTTTGGTGCCAAATATTTAGAAGGCTATTTTGTTGCAAAATATCCAAACGGTTATGTATTTCCAATGCTTAAGTAAGAAAATCATGGACCAAAGCTTCCACCTCGCCGTGTGCTGGGGGATGAGAGAAGGGGCGGTACACGAAGAAGACAAAGACCTGTGAGTGAGTCACGCTGCGGGCACAACGCACCTCAGCCCTCGGAAAAAAGCGCCGCTCGCGAAGCGCAGCCCCGCCCGCGAGGAAATTCCGCGTCACTTGAAACGCGCCAACCCGCCCTTATCACACGAAGCTTGTCGGCGAACAACGCGTGGAGACTTGATGGGGATATTCGTCAGCCTACTCTATCGTGCATCCTTCACGCAGCATCGTGCAGGGAGTGCGCGATACCTCCTTATTTTGAGGAATTTTACCACAGAGTAACCCACTGATTTTATTTTGATACAACCGGTTTCAGCGATAGCGCCATCATCGGAAGCATACACATATATTCATCCGATCACCGGCATCATCAGGAGCATTCATCACATACCGCCTACCGCCACACATCGCCTAACGTCCAAAACTGGTCGCAAAATTAAACCTTTGGCCTTACACAAACCTGTATATCTACAATATTAAAATAAAAGACATTTCTATTCACACTAGGAGGTAATTTACTCTTTCAAAAACTGAAATAGCACGCAAAAGTGAAAAATAAAGAGCAATAAAAACTCCCTACTTCACTATTGCATTTCTCTCACCATCAAAATATTTCAAAAATAAAAAAATACATTCCTAATCGCTGATCACGAATTCAAGTACTATTACCTCCCGCGCCTGTCTATTGTGCGTGCACACGATAGGGTATGCAAAAAATGACAAATCTGAAAAAGTTATGAGGGAATGCAAAGAAATCATAACGGCATCATCACTTTCCCGACTAAGCATTGAGGGAAAGGTAATACATGCCCAGAAGCAATCACAACATACACTTAACAATGCGATCATGAAGACACTCGCGATATAATATTTTCATTAATGATACCATAGAATAGATGTGAGTGAATGAATATGTAAATGTAGCCAAGAAGGGACGTTGCGAGGCCAGAAAAATGCTATTCTATAGTGCCCAAAATTGACCAACTATGACTAACTGCGAATTATTCTAATTTGGATAACAACTCCATGACTTGTTTCTAATTTCTGAGGCATGAATGAGCCTGCATTTTAATGCATTCACCGAAATCAAATTCAGAAAAAAAACGAGCTGTTACGTCGCTGGGGTCGGTGTCACCCATTGCGATAACTCCGGCTAACTCACTGGGATAACACCTTTATCATTGGAATTTTAATACACACAGCACCATAGCACGCTTTTGCGTTAATGAATAACAGTTAAGAGACATTTCGACACTCAAAGGGTATGCTTTCGGATTCTCATATCACAGAAGAATAATACATATCAAATAGATAGACAGTGTGAATAATGTGTAAGTATTGAAAAGTAGGAGAGAAGAGCCTAACAAGATCCGTTGA
This sequence comes from Ischnura elegans, assembly GCF_921293095.1. Taxonomy (NCBI): domain Eukaryota; kingdom Metazoa; phylum Arthropoda; class Insecta; order Odonata; family Coenagrionidae; genus Ischnura; species Ischnura elegans. Next base: position 19,636,293 of record NC_060248.1, read on the forward strand.
AGGACAGGTGGAAGGAAAGAACGCCAGAGAAAGGTCTCACATGAAGTGCATAGAGTAGATGATTAAGGTGATATCTAGAGAATAATGTAACTGCTTTAGACTAGCTGATATAAGCATCAAGCGGCAAGCCTACTTTCAGATTGCCAGCTGATAACGATTTCATTTGCCGGGCTAAAAATGCTACGCAATGATATCATAGAGTGACTGAATATCACAGGCATGTTTGTGTCACCCGACACTGTATGAAGGTATCACTCGGAGAGGTACTCAGCGACTCCACTGACGATATGGTAACGTTTATAACCCCAGGCAATCATAGAGTAACCGTCCGCGTGGCAAGACAACTATCGGCAATAAGCAACGACGCGAAGCCCGCGGCAACACCCAGCAAACCCTCCGGATTAACTTAAGACGATGTTGCAACGCCGCCCTCCGCTGCAGTTCATCGCTCACGTGCCCACGGCAGGCACGCCCCTCACTTCTCTCTCTTTATCTCCCCTGCCGGATTCATATCCATTGCACCGCCCATATCTGCCATACGTCCGAGGACTCCACTCCATCGGGGCCCTGGGGGAGCGTGGGGTGGGGTGAGAGTGGGCGTGGGATGCAGGAACATCTGCCTCGATCGCCTCTTCTCAGACAGTAAACATACATTATCGTTCAAACAATATGACCCAATTTTTGAGACAGAGATATTCCCAGTAATCCCACTAGGGTTTTGAACGGTGAAAAAGAACTCCTTTTACTGAGTCACTCGCTTTACTTTACATCGTTACTGAACCATCGGTGCCAAAGACTATCAGGGATCGGCTGTCTACAATACCCAGGAATAATTGGCGTGATATCATTATTGAATCATGGGAACAAAGACTACCGAGGATCGGCATTCTAGAATACCAGGAATTTTCTGTATTAATCAATTGATTATGAAATGGAGGAGTGTCAAACACAGGGGTAGGCAAACACGAGGCAATTTTGAAGTGACAACGGCCGCTCCTTGCCATCCCCAAATAACACCTCTGCACCGAGGCCAGCATGTTTTAATTCCGCTGTTTGTCCATGAACTTTACGAGCAACTGCCGGGAATCATGGCATTTTTTAGACAATACATGAAAGTTTAAACGCTATTCCACGGACAATATAGCAATTCCAAAACACACAGGAAAATGAAGTAATTATAAATAATGTATCTCTTGAAGATTACCGTGGTCGCAGAGAACTCTCTTGCAATTGTCTCGATGGGATTCTCAAGACTGCATTTTTGTAATATTCTAGTCTGCTTAGAGAGGTACTTCAAACACTGGGAAGAGGGAACAAAGGCAAAGAGCGATCGGAGGCCGGAGGATGAATTCCCGCATCGGGCGAACAAGACCGTATTTGTCCGATGGTAATATTTACGCGAGTTGCGGTCTCTCTTTGGTGCTAGGCCTCCTACATGCCTGATCCACGAAACATCCGATCTCTGATGAACACCACAGCAGGCTTCGGAAGTCTCCTGATCGGACAGCGGTCTACACTCTATTTCGATTGATCTGCGGGTCGAATGCTTTACAGTGAAAAGGGGCGACCTATCGGTTTAACGGAAACAATGGAACAAAGCCTGAAGTGCGTGGAGCCATCGACAGACAAGATATTCGAGGCCGCGGAAACTATCACAAATGAGTATCCACAACGCTAACAATTACGATTGTGATCAACGGTTGACTCATTCCCAGGAATGCCACCGTATCAAGACGTGCATCCATGCCAACAGTAATGTGAACTTCACATATGATTCAAGGATAATAAATTCGCTGCCACCGCTGAGACAGTCAAAGACAGTAACTACTAACAAATATTAGGGAAAAAATGGAAAAATCAACGAGTAACTTTACTACCTGACAAATACCAGGTTTTGAAATCCTGGTAAAATTTGTTGTTATCAATTATCGGACACGGTAAAAATGAATTTTCATTCCTACGTTCTCGAATTTACTTCCCTACTTCCTGTGATCATCATTTACATTCTACCGTGGGTAGAATCTACCTAAATTTTTCCAACCGAAGAATCGTATGAAACGAGCAAATTTGTACACAAGCCTTTGACGCCACCTAAAAATATTTCACCTAGCTAATTACAAATATGACATGATTTAAACGGCAGTCAGGCAGTAGTGCCTACTGAAATAGCAGCTGTGATAGATTCATGACGATTATTAAATGATGTGAACCTCATTTTCGTATCCGCAGTGACTCCGGACTTCGGAGCAGAAGAAATGAGGCACCCAGTACGGTGGACGGAAGTAAACGGAAGCCCCATCTCCCCAGCTCCGCCTCCTTAAAGCGGATGTCCCCTTCGCCCAAGCGCTCCATTGATTTTCGGCGCGTCTCGCCGCCCACGGAAGCGATGTTGTGAGAGGAGAGGCACCGGGGAGGGAGGTGGGGATGGCGGTGGGGGTGAAGACGCACCCCCAACCAAAAAGACGGACCACGCACGGGCAGGAGAGGCCACAACAAGCACCTCCGTGATTAGAGGATGCAAGAGCAGGGCGAAAATATTCACCCTTGCATTCACAACACAACTTATTAGATATGAGCCAAACAGCGACGGCTGTTTCAAGCCATTACCAATGGATACTCCCATGATGACCACACGAAAGTAGCGCAACCGGTAACGTATAGGACACTGTCAAGGAATACCACCACGGAACACGGTTATTCCAATAAAAATCCATGAAAAAAATCGTTCACATTTTTACGGCGGCGACATGTCATAAGTCACCCGAGTGATCTTATATGCTCTTAAGGCCGTTTTACACGGGGCACGGAATTGCGCAGGTTAGAGCTGCATTTATTTCTAAAGTGGCGTGGAATTGCGCGAATGCATGAACGAAATTAGAATAGGGGCTATTTTGCCGTCTCGCATCCACGCATTCTCGCATGTGTTCTAGCAATTACCCGCTTTACACGACGCAATTTTGATTGCGCCTTCGCACGTACATCAGATTGCGCAATTCCGTGTGCCGCGTAAAACGGCCTTTAAACACAGATCATTTGCCACGCGTAAGAAAATTTTCAAGATGATCGTATTGTTTTAAGGACAAAATTTGCAAATAAAAAAATCGTACATTCCAGTATCTCTAAAATAGCTGAAGATGCAGTGTTTTGCAAAAGAAATACCTATGGAAATAAACACTTCAAAGTCTAAGTGCTTTCCTTATCCTAAATCGACTGACATACATAAAAAAAGCCAATTTACATGATCAGGTTGATAATAAGTCGCCGGGGAATATGAGAGTGCACTATTACAAACATCGCTTCCTATCAATATTGTCTACAGAACCAACGTTCAACATTACACACAAATCGTCTTAGGATTTATTGTACAACAAGCTCAATAATCATCGCATCATTTCTTTAAAAACGCAATCAAGTGCTTACGGCTTCCTGTGCCCCGCGCTTAATGGTTCATCAATTACCCCAAGATAATATTTTCCAACTTGTATGTATTCAGGCCAACTGAAAGTAATGAGTAACACCTTTGGCGGAGCAAGAGACACCAAGAAACAGCAAGAAACTCTCATCTGACGACATAAAAGTATTAAGTATATAGCCAAGTCCTCCCAATAAAAAAGGTCACAAGCAGATACATCAGAAAAATCAAAATAAAACCTGGCTCCGACTAATAGGAAAATGTATGACCCGTGCTTTTAAGTCAACGATGGCAGTGCTTAAGAAGACGCATACCTCCCGCTCGACTAGTTTCTTTTTTGTCGACCGATTACTAAATTGAAAACCACGATATCATCTTGACATTAACAGGATACTTTAGCAGACCCTGGGGTCAACATTTTTCCATCACAAATTGTGAACTCAAACCTTAAACTTCAATATTTTACCCCATTATGCCTTGATCTGCATTTTATTTATATTTGAGAAACGAGCAATCGTTGAAAAATGTCTACACCATATGGTCTGAAAATTTCAACATGATAGTGTAATTGAATAAAATAAAATAACTTTGTTTTATTCTATTCAATAATGACGCAATTCCACAAAATTACGCCTGAGACCGTGTCTTATATGATAGTGTAAGTTTGAAAGGCGAAATTCGTCCCAAAAAAAAAAGAAAAAAAGCAGCGTCGGGAGAGAGGAATGTGTCCTCTTAACAAATTTCATCCGAGGTACTCGGAAAATTTTCCAGCACTTCACAGCACCGGGCAGGAAACGCAATCACAAATTGAGCCGAGAGAAATGGAATTTGCGACTGGAAGAAGATAAGTAATCAGACTCATTCGAGAACGAGGGTGCACATGTGTTCTCGCGGTTGAGTGGAGTGGCCACTTGAGAGTCGGGTGGGGGCGGAGGGAGAGGTGTCAAGGGGTGGCATTTCGCGGTGGCACGTCGAGCGATTCTATTCGCCTCGCGGTGGTCGCGGAGTTAATTAAAGCGGTCGCCAAGGCGAGGAGGGTGTGGTCGGGGCGGTACATTCTCGGCGGGGCCGAATGAATATTCATGCGACACCAGATTAGAAAATCCGCTTCATTGGATATCAAAGTCGAAAATTAACAGCAGGCCTCTTCCCACGCTCGCATAGGCCGTCGAGAAGACTCTCCTTGGATGCGAGGCACAAGACATGGGCTTCCGACCCACGTCATCACAAAGTGAGCTGCGACGAAATTTGAAAACAAGTCAAACGGTGCCTATATAGAAGAGTGTTATCTACAAGAAATGCTAGAAAGTAGCCGGGACAGTGAGCAAATTTATATACACCAAGAATGAAATTCGCCATTCGTGTACATAACTCTGTACACGTGCGCATGGCTACCTACTAAGATAATTTTATCGTCTAGTGCTTAGGATGCTAGGTTATTTATAGTGAATGGGAAGCCTTAACCGTTCACCAACTAATTAACGAAATAAATGAGATGAGTTCTCTGAGTTGAGGACTACATTACAACTACATAAAGTCTCATAAATTATTATTGTCTAATCATCGCCATCAGGGTGGCTAGTTACATGTACGTATAGAGATGAAATTCCCAGTCTTTTCTCGACTTTCAGGACTATTTCCATAACTTGACAGAAGGCATCACAACAGATATCTTCCGAAAAATTAAAGACTTTAGAGATGTAAAATATTGCCAGGTGGTGTTAACGACAAACACTAAAATAATACAAAGAGTACAATTGAGAAAATAAATTAATTTTTATAAATTACGGATCGCAAGACAGAGCAGACATTCTAACATTTAATGACTTAATTGACAAGCACTAAACCATCGTAAGAAACGCCAGTCCCATTCCGAGTGAGACTTGAGTCTGGCTATATGATAACTTGACCTAATATGGATTTTAAATTACCAACAATAGGTAATAAGATTATCTGATTTTCCAGGCATTCACCGTTTAACTCTTGCGGCTATGCGTCGTAAAACAGAGTCGTAAGAAAATAAAACTCACCGAGTAAGTTCCACATTGACACTTATCAACAACCATGCATCCTCCACCGATAAGTTCACCTTGATTATTACTTAACAGGGTCGAACCCATGGTCAGTACTAAGGTGTTTTTGTGGCACGAACAAAGTGAATTTTAACGTTTTTCTTAACAGTTTTCCAAGATGAGGGGCTACCAAAGAGAGATTCATGATCGGAGACCTAGCGTAAATATGGATCTGGTGTGAGGGGCATATGCAAGTCGAAAGAAGGCTCTCCCCGTGGGTGCAGAGAGAGAGTTACTCACCCGCGTGTCAATTCGTAGCGGCTGCTGCAGGTCTGGGGGCGCGGCGGAGGCCGTGGTGGGTGCCGTCGCCGTCGTCGAGATGCCGCCGATGGGGGCGGCGGCGCCTCCGCCCCCAGCCGCCCCCGCCTTCGCCTCGCTGCCGCCGCCACCCGCCGCCGCGGCCGCCGCCGACGACCCCAGGCGGATCTTCTTGAAGGGCGGGCCCAGGTCCAGCTGGGCGGCCGCCGCCGCGGACGCCGCCCCCGCCGCCGCGGAGCCCGCGGGGGCCGGAGGCGGTGGGGGAGGCGGGGGAGGAGGGGGCTGCTGCACCACGGCGGACACCATCGGGTCCCGGTACGCGGGGTCCGTCCTGAAAGAGTAGAGCGCCCTGCTGCGGCATAACGACATTACTTTAGTCTCTCGAGGTGGAAAGTGGTTCAGAAAAGAAATCAAAAAGAAAGCAACCGAAAGCCATCGCCTCAAGCACCACCTCTCCTTGCATGCAGTACGCCGGCTTCGCGCGCGGCGAGAACATTTTTTTCGCTTTCATCGAGACATATACCCAGAGCGGAAGCACCGCAAGTCAATTATGAATTATTCTCTCCCCGTGACTAGAAACCAAAAGAGTACATTTCTCTTGGGATGTGAGGATTCGATGTTTTTTGCGTATTTTTTTAGACTCGACGAAGATAAACAAATAAATGTTATCATAATAACTCCCACTGTTTTCACCACATATTTCTTCGCGGATTTGGAGGGTGCCGGGAATGGAGGACGCTTTGAATGGACTTCATACCCAGTGCCACTCCAAATATAGCACCGAGAAATGGACTTCATGCTTCAATGTCAACAATAATGAATATCAAACTTTCGGGCTGAGTCCTTTGCATAAAATAATGTACGGTCTATAAAGTTTTCCTAATACTTCCACGAAGCCAAATAAATACTCTGGAAGTTTACGTACTACACTCCAGCAGGGATGGATATGGAAGACTTACTGTTTCAACGTTCGAATCAGAGAATGCAATCAGCAAGCCAACAACCCACACAGAATATTCCAAAGGCAATAAATTTCACTACGCAAAGAGCCGCAAGCCATTTGAGGCTCCAAAACATGGAGCTACTCACACACCCTTCAATTAAAAAATCGCATATCCCCATACGCTATCCACACATGCGGTAATTTTCAAAGTTTCAATTTATGACGTTTGGCATTTATTATCCACATTAATGACACCAGAGTAATGAACTTGGCCATAAAATGCATCAAAATTGCCGATAAAATGTTGACTCCTTTCCACGCTTGCGAGCTAAAATCACCAACGAAATACACATTGATAATTTTTTTAGCAAAAGCCATTCATGCAACCACCAACTCAATGGTCAGTAATATGGGGATGGTATACTCAATACGTTCATGACAAATATGATTCATGAAATAATACAACCAATTATTAATAGCTACGTGTTAAAAATACAGAATGAATTCATGACGTCCATAATATATCAACAAAATAATAATACAGATACGCTTTCAAAAATACAGCACCTAATTAAAATCCTTAAACTCAATCAACTGTATCCAATTTACTATCAGTTACTAGCATTCATTGTGTGCCGAAGACTAGAACGTGAACAGCAGCAATTGCTTTCACAGACAGCTCATTCGGCGAAATCATAAAAACATCCTGATTGAGAGGAAACGTATGATTTGAAAGGTATGGGTTCACACAAACATAGAAATGTAAGCAACCAGCGAGAATATTGAAATTATTGAGGGCACCGCTGAGAAGATACATTGCCTAGAGTATCTCAGGTACGGTAGATTAGGTACAACAAGGAGCAAAGAAGCGGATTCAAAGGGCTGTACCAACCACTCAGCAGTAAATCATGAAGGACCTCATTGGCCGGGTTGGAGACATAAAAATAATTTTCCGAGGAAAAGTTTTTCTTTGCTTTTAACACGTATTTTGACTAGGTTATATTGCTGGGTAGATTCCCTGGGAGCTGAGCTTGAATCTCTCCAGAGTAATTCCGATACGTAACGAGGGACTCACCCAATGACAAAGTAATGACCGTTCGGGATTATCTCGCACCGAATCGTCGAATCGAATATTAAATCTCGAATGATTCAAATAGACCCCTCTCCCTCGATTGGAAATAGGATGGTAGGGGAAGGTGCTTACGACTGTATCCGGTTCCTGGGCAGTTGGGTGAGGTACTCGGGAGCGGGTTGCAGCAAGGATATCCTCGGCCTCATCTGCGGTTGGTGAGGCTGCTGGCTCTGGCTGTGAGAGGGAGGCTGAGGGGGCTGTTGTTGTTGCGACGGTTGCTGCTGCTGCTGTTGTTGTTGCTGCTGCTGCTGTTGCTGCTGCTGGTGGGGGTGCTGCTGGGAGGAGGGAGGCGGTGGGGGCGGCGGGGGCGGAGGGGCAGGCGGAGGCGGCGGCGGAGGACCTTCGCGGACGAACTCGACCACCGCCCGGTCACCCTGCACAAGACACAAGAGAAAGAGAGAGAAACGTTAGATTGATCGGCCGCGACAACTGTGCCTCACTTACTTTAAGGCAAGGGATTATATCATATAAGTAAACAAGTTATTGAATTTACTCCCGTTTTTTCAATTATTGCAGGTGAATTCATACGCGGCAATGCGGCATCCAAGAATATAATACCTTCATGATTCATAATTCCTGCTGTTAGTCCCCCCCCCCTTTGCAAATGTGCATGGCAACTATCTTTACAATGGCAAATAGCATGCCATTTATATCCCAACATTTTACAATAAGATTACATCCTGTTCCATTTGAAATAAAATTTATGACCTCCAACGAACTCTGTTCAACACAGTCCCATCCAGTAAGTACTGGGCTTTTTGAGAAGTGCCCAAAATGTTATGCATAGATTGAAAAAATCTTATCAGGAGAAACATTCATACACTACATAGATTATTAATTAGAGATTCGCATTGGCTGGCGACCAATGTGACAATGTGACCGAGTACACATCCAGTAAGATGGCGCCAACGGTTCCACGGCAGTGTCTTCCTGGTAGGTAACCTATCCGTTTTTAAGGCGCACTCTTCGATTATGAAAGGCATACATTATTCCTCCACAAGGGGGCAGAAAACGGAAATTGGGTCTGACATTTCGGTTGTCGAGGGGAGAGAGCAGAGGGAAGAGGATCAGGTCGCATCAACATCATTCGCCTCGTCGGTCGCTCTAGCAACAACGGGCAGAGGACGGAGGGACACATTACGGGAGGAGAGAGGGGAGTCGCCGCCGTCGCTGACGTCCCACCCCCAGTGACGACCAAAGCGACTCGACAAGGTGCCGTCATGGCGACTCGGAAGCAATCGATTAACATGAGAGCCCTCAATGGGAGAAAACAGGGAGGTACCAGTATGTTGAACGAAAAACAGAAATGAAGTATCGCCTACGAATTACAGATTTCATCGAAAGAATTCGATTGAACCTAAAAGACACCGTTAAATCGTAGAGGTGGGATTTTATTTTCAAATAAAAAAGAACGGTTAAAAACACCTTCATAAACGACTAAAAAATTCTGTAAACAGTGGTGAAAGAAACTCATGGACACAAGAGACATATTATTCATTACATAAGAAACCACTCGAACACACTGAAATGATTTACAAACAAAACTGGAATAAGAATTCAATGCCCATCTCACCTAATTGACATTTCATTATAATAATCCTCCTGCGAGCCTTTTAATAGAGGCACTCCTTCACATTCTTAATGATTATGTCCCATGGGACTCATTCGAGGCCGACCTCTTGCCTAGCACGAATTTGATAAAGGAGTTTTTAACCGTTGGCAAGAACTTCGCATGAAAGTGGATACATAGTTTATTATGCGATGGTGGATATATATTTTTATCTATATGTAGATGTAGATAAATTTTTCTGTCCATATGGGGATCCTCCCACATGATGAATGCTAGTTACTGATCAACCACTGTTAAACACCTTAAGGCCTGTTTACACGGTACATTAACACGTACGGATTAATGTCTAAATTTATGAATGCGAGAATGAACGCCAAAATGCACCGTGTAACCGCCCAACTTGTGCAAATGCATCCACAGAAAATAGAACCAGTTCTAACTTGGTTCATGCATTCGTACATATCCCGTTCCGGTCCACAAAAACCATTCATGCAAACGGACATTAACTCGTACGTGTTCATGTATCGTGTAAACAGGCCTTTATATGCTGCTCGCGGGGTAATATGTAGATGTCGATATTTTATTTTCACATCAACGGCTGAACAAGAATCTTTAAAAAAAAAAAAATAATCTCCGAACACGGGTGGCTCCGGAGCCCCTTTTCCCGGTCTTATCAAGAGCCAAGCACGTTTTTCCCGGAAAGAGGAATCTCTCGGCGAGTGGGATGGGGAGGCGACGGCCCTGAACGCTCTTTCGCCACGCGCCAATGACCTGAGGGCCCCACGTCTGCAACACCACGCATTGTTCCTCCCCCTCCACCGGCATCCCCAAATGGGATTATTTTTCTCCGAGACGCAGCGGTGTTTTCCGACATCTAACAACCCACTTGTTTCGACCTCAACACTCTCCACGCTGGCCGACCCCGCTGGACCACGCAATTACTCTCCTTTTAATCAAGCGGACCCACGGGCACAAATCAATGGAGCGGCGTTGCACGCGAGAATTCGAAGAAAAACAAAAATAAAAACTAACGTCGAGACAAGGAAGGGAGTGGGGCCACACAAAAAAATGAGGCAAACGAGGCACAACTGATGCGGGAAAACATGAAAAATTGGATGGGCATAATGAACGCGCGGCGGGGCGTCACTGTGACGAGGTGGAGACGGAGTTGAGGCGTGGGAGGGAAAGATGAAGAAAGATTGCCCTCCGGATGTGGAGTAGGATAGGGAAACGCACACAAAAGAGCACTTTCCCGAGGAAAACAAATTCTACCGATGGACCAGAAGGGATGAGGGTGGACATACGAGGAGTGGAGGAAATAACAGAAAGGAGGGAGGGGAGGGGGGGGTTGGAGATTTACGGGAGGTCCAAAGGAGGTACAAATTGGGAAGATAACGAACCATTTGCGGAGGGGAGAGGGCCAATTTGCGGAATGAAAGCAGACGAGTGATTACGAGCCCGTGTAACCCAAACCGAATGGTCCATCTCCCCGCCGTGATTACACGGTGGCGCGGAGCAAGGAGATCGGATTTTATATAAAAGACGAGGAGAAGAAGGAAAAGCGATCCGCGCACCCACGCTCCGGTCGGCCCGAAACGCCCGCCGCCTTCGACGCGGAAATAGGAGCCCACTGCGCCGAAATGAGAGCCTGGGGGCAAGCACGCCGTTCGGCGCAGGAACCTCTTACAATGTCTCTCATAGAATGGGTGCGTACACTCAAACCCGAAATCGCAGTTCATTCTAAGAGTCAGGAAGGGAAATATAATTTATGGAGAAAAAAAAATGTTCTCCTTTCAGCCACTCTCTCTTAAGTTTAAACTAAGAAAACGTGAAAATTGCCCCAATTTCCATGAGTTGGTGAAGTCGGTAGAGTTGTCGATCGTTTACTCGTTCAAGGAGAGCCTCCTTATTAGTGAAGATATATCTGAAAGGAGTAAAAACTACAAGGAACCATAAAGAGGGATAAGGAGTAGCGGGAAAGTGGACACGCGCTCGGCACGAGTTCATGATGTCATCAACCTATCTGCAAACGAGTAAAGGCTGTCAATTTTTCGTCGCGAATATCTTGAGAAGTGGGAATTCTAATTCAATACCGAAAAATGCGAACGCTACTAAGGATAAGTTTCAGTTTTCTACAAAGCCTCGCCTCACACGATTGAATTTGTTCGCTAAAGTCGATCCATTAATTCAACTTTATGTCGGCAACCACCAGAAAAATTCACTTATGGTATCTTATTTCACCTCACCACAGGCCGTTTTCCAGAAAATTACGGAACTACAAAACAAAAAGCAAATTTTTCTCTACAAAACGTCAGCACCGAAGTGGACTAGTGACAGCTCTTAAGGTGAATTGAAGCGCCATCATCATCCTCAAGATCTGGTTCCACAAATAATCGGAATCGGAAAAAAAGTTAGCAAATGAGATCTGACCACTAAGCCTATAGTCCCATATTCAGGCAGCCCAGAATAACAAAGAACGAAGGCTTACGTGCTACGTGTAAAATTTGGAGATATAGAATTCCTTCTAGACCATTCATTTGTCAGAGTTAGTAGGCGGTGAGCCTTATCTAGGAGAAAGGTAGAATGACTGAATCAATTTATCGACCAACGTTTCCTGGTCCACCAATTTTATCGCCGACATTGAAGACGGAAGGGAAAGGCGAAAATGTAATTCGCGCAAGCATGCCACGATCCAAGCCGGATTGACCAAAATCATTTGTTTTTCTCACATCCCTCTCTTTGCCTTTTATTCCTATGTTATGGGGAAACACGAAAGAAAAGCATTTACAGACAAATCCATTTGAAAAAGGTCCGCCGCCTTCCTCCAAACGCGAAAAGAAGCTGTAAAGTTCAGGTGGAAACTTCTCCCATTTGGAACTTGTACCGAAGAAGGATCGACGTTCTTTTACACATAAAGAGAGAACGAAGTCTTCCATACATCAATTCTGGGTAATAAAACCTTAGTTTCCAATGTTACGGCAAAGCCACCTATGACATAAACTGCAAGCTTGATTAATCACATTTTCATTCAGCACGGGAAGATATAAATTACACGAAATAGAAGAAGTTCTCTATTATTCTCGTAAATGAGTGAACACATCTTTACGATAATTTTGAGGATAAAGTATTTAATCTTCATTGCTAAACTTTTATTTACCAAACAAAAGAATAATTGAACTGAAAACGGATCTTAAGATGGGCCTCACCCATACTCTATCCATGACCGTTAACAGCAATGGCACACTACAAGAAGATAAGTTCCAAAACCACGGAGGAGAAATTAATGCGAAGGTAGAAAGTCCCAAAGTAATACGGTGCATGTAACATAAATAATAAAGACGTCACGACACCGATGCTGATAAATCAGATGGGGAACTATTAGAAATCACATAAAAGAGGCGTTATAATTGAGGGATGCGACAACAGCGACGTCCATTTGCGCGATGAAGCAAGCAAGGATGAACGGAAACCCGCTGTCATCAAAAGCCAGCTCTCAGCGATGGTGGCGTAGGGGATGTCTTACTGTTACATCCAGAGAACGGGGTGCTGGGCTAAAATTGCTCTCCACACAACATGCAAGGACACCCGATCAGCTCACACTCTAACCACTACACTAACCCCATCACCTACTTTTAAGTACCCAGAATTATTATTATTATTATTATAGTATTCTACCGATTAAGGTAGGTTTCCATGGAGTATTCAAGAAGTGGTCTGGGAGCCTCCCTTTCCTTCCAGCACTACCTTCTTTAATTCACTGTAAGGCCTACTTCCTTTCAATCTATCTAAAAATCCTATTCTTTTCCTTCCCCTCCCTCGTTTCTCTAACATTCTACCCTCTAACACCATTTTCAACATCCCCTTCCCGCTAAGTACTAACTCCATACCTTCTGTCTCCTCCGTATCCGATCTAAAAGCTGCCTCTCCTCACCCACCAAGTCCAGAACTTCGTCGTTCCTTTTCCTCTCCGTCCATTTCACCCTCTCCATTCTTTTCCATACCCACATCTCGAATGCCTCCAATCTTCTCTCGTCTTCTTTCCTCGAGGTCCACGTTTCCGCAACGAAGAGCGCTACACTCCAATTCAAACTCTTCACTAACCTTTTCTTTAAACTCTTACTCCAATTACGTCAATACACAAGGTTCTTAAGAGAGAGGAAAAACATTGAAAATTATTGGAGCCTAGATTTCAGAAGGTCGATTCTCAACCGGAGCGAGACAACAGAGTGAGGGCTGATGATAAAAGAAGTACTGGCTGAAAGATAGAAAATTTCCTTTCTGCAGACGAAGGAAGAATGACTCTCCTTGGATACGATGCAGGATGGGAGATTGGAATGGGGACGAAGAGGAGGAGGCGAGGGAAGCGGGGACTTCTGAGAAGAAAGAGCAGAGGCATCCTCATCAGCCCCCTCTTTGTTTCTATCGTCCCTCAGGAGGAATGGAAAGAATCGGGGAACTTTGGCCAAGGAAAACATCCCGGCTCCACCCTTGTTATTGTTTGCCTCGGAAAGCTTTAGGAGATCTTCCGTAACAGGTAATCCACAAGACGATAAGGTAGGGAACATTCCAGGCGAGAGTTGAACTTCAAGAGCAGGGGAGAGAGAGAGAGAGAGAACGAGCTTGAGTTACGGAGATGGATTGGATTACATATATTCTCCGGGGACTGAGCGTAAGCATTACTCCGTTGCGGTTCCGCACAAAAATTCGAGGCATTCATCAACACGCTAATACCTTCCAGAAATTTATATCATTACCAACCTGATATCAGTTACCACATAAAAGCTGCGTATGTGATCTCCAAGGGGAAAAATTCCGAAATCCTAGAATAAACAAAAGTTCTTTGAAAGGGGATCGCTACGTTGCGATAACAGAGATGGAGTCACTGAAAACAAAATGTATTTACGCCCGATTTGCGTTGCCCTGCTGGAACTCGGATGGAGTACTTGAATTTATATGAACTAAACATGATCAGTGAGGTGTAAATTGAGCCACACAAAACTTTCAAGTGAAGAAGATAAATTGGTGGCTCAACTGGTGGAGCAACTAGATAGATTCGGGACAGATTTGGTGATCCTCACTCGAATCAAGGCCAAGGTAAATGAATTCTTCCGTGGAATTTGCGCGTATGAAAAGTAATCTCATTCAGAAGATTACAAAGAGGATAACATACGGATATTAGGAGTTTACTTCCAAACATTTTCGGACTGTTTACTCATAAAATGCATGCTAAAAACAAATTCGAATATAATTAATGAACTCGTACAAGAATTCACAGAGGAGATGAAAATGCCTCTATCAGCGTCAATGGTGTAATACCCTATATACACCATTGGAGAGAAGACGATTACATAGGAGAGCGGATGGAGAGCTCTGTTAAACCAATCTTAGGATAGTTGACTTATAATGATGATGAAAGTAATCTACCAGTTAGGATGTGTTACATGAGGCGTTTTGCGAGACACCCCGGCCTATGATCCCTCTGGAATCGTGCTACTCTCTAAAATTCACAATAACGCCTGCTCCCATTAATTGAATTAATGTATCCTATTCTCTTCCTTTCCCTCCCTCCCTTACCTAACATTCATCCCTGCGCTTCAGTAAAAAGCCTGCAGATGTACAGAGCATCGATAATCGCAGCGTTTGCGAAGGTTCTTTACATCAAACTTCTGCAGACAAAGTGTCGGGGATGGCAGTTGCGACGCAGCTAAGGCCTGGGCACCGCAGCCGCGCGCCAGGCACCCGATTGCCCCCCGACGGGGACCCATTCACCCGCCGCGACACATTGTCCCCAATCGGCTCCATTCCGCCAGCCACTGGATGGAGACCCCTCCATCTCTCCCCGCTCAATGAGAGGGCACCATAGCGCGAGCACCACCCACACACCCATCCCGCACCCGCTCATTGTCCATTTCCTACGCCCAGCCACTCAAAACGGTGCTTCCTCCCGCGCCTTTGTCCGCACCGCCACACAAAACGCTCTCTCCCGGCGCAAAGAGACATCTCGATTCGCCGATGACGACCGCTTTTTTCCCCTTCTTGTGTCGCCAATGAATGCCGCTCGCACTCCGCTGCCTTTGACGATGAGCCAAAGGCCCACGTGAGCAAAGGACGGAATCGTTTGCACGCCCTCGGGCGGCCACACTCGAAGCTCCTCTGTGGCACAAACCACCCACGCAATTTCGTCCTATAGCAACATAGGAAAATAAAATTCACACGGAAGAAGATAATGAGTGTCGTCACCACGGTAGGAAATTAAGTGTCATTGCGGATCGTACCAAGTGAAATTTATTTCCCTATTTCGTGGTTCCGCAAAGTAAAGCTGAAACGACAACAGGAAAATCCCAAACCATCCGAAATATAATTTCTATAAATCAGTTGATCAGCCTCGTAATTGGAGCATTCGTGTTCTATCATTTTAAAATCATCTTTTAAGATATCCTGAAATATTTTTATAATATTTTGCTAAATGCAAGGGTGAAGGAACTCATTATCCCCCAAACAATAAATGAATAAATGCAGGTGCGAGTCAGTAGTCCAGTTACTCCAATGCGCACCTTTCCTTTTCATTTTATGGAAACGGCCGGAGGCCTAACAATCTCCGCTCCGCCACATTGTGCCGGCTTGCGGGGTAGCATGAAGATTCCATGGACATCATCCTACTCTACAGTCAACGAGATGGGACGTGGAAGTCCAAAGTACCAGCCAACAAGTCACGGGAGATGAATGGAAGCATCTTCGCTAGACTTCCACCTTGCACAACTAGCTCAGCCGCGGGAATCAAGGTGGCCGACGCACAACCCCAGTCACCCAACCACCCCCTCGCAACACGATATAAAAAAGAAAAACAGCGGAAAGGTGCTCCCGCGCCAACGAGCAATCCTGAAGGCCGCCATAATTCAATGCCGAGGCGGAATTAATGGCGTCGTTTAAGCGGGCAGGATATTACCGAAAAGGAGGAAGATAAAAGGGTGGGCGGTGCTGAGGATCTCCTTCGCCTGAGGGGGCCGCCGGTTCGATCCCTTTCCCAACCCCTGGGATAAGTCCGGGGGCGGAGCAGGGCAGAGATGAAGAAGAAGTTAGGGGCTTCCGAGGGGCAAAGGAGAGGAAGGGAGCTGAGCAGTTTATTTCCTGCCTCGCAGTCACCCGAAGTACGGACGACCCGCCCGGAGAAGAAGTTTTATTTTATTGCCAGCGGCACGGGGATAAAATGATAACGGGATAAATCACCGAATACGGCAACCAGACACTCATTCGAACATCAAAAAAGAGTGAAAATAAAATACCGACCACTCTTAATAAAAAAAGTACTAGACGATCGAAAAACACAAAAGGGTTCCCTTGGAACTAACGAGCTCCACATTGCTTAGGGTAGTCGAGGGCTGTATTTCACGATTTTACGGCGATCCCTGAAATTTAGGCCCGGAGTAAAACAGAATCCCGTGATACCGAAAAAATACAGGACGTGGAAACCATCCAGGCTCTTGTTCTCTCACTAGTGAGGCACAATCATCAGTAAAAGGCTACCAAAAATAAGGAAGATAAAATATTTTTCCATTGAAAATATGTATACGTACGTATGATATCAAGAAAATGTCAGAAGGTACCACTCAATTTGCTAACACACAATACACGAATTCATGCGTATAGAATGAGTTTGAACTACAACTAGGGGCGAATACATTGATGAATACGATATAGAAAGCTTTTTTTCTTTGCATTGTCATCTGGCTTTTGCCTTAATTGCGCATTTCCATCTGGCTGCCTGACGTAAATCAAATCTATTTCTTCGTTCAATTGTTATGACCTGGATGAATCCGCGAAGAACAATGACAGATATTTTTATTTCATCAGCACTCAGCTTCTGAACAAAAAGATAATTGATGACTAACTACCGGAACGCGCGAAGGAAATTATTACTGCGCCTTGAAAGTCCTCCCGAGGAGAAAGGTTGAACATTTTAGCGCTTAATTTCTCGTTCAAATGCAAGTGCAATGAGCTCGCTCTAGCGACACACTAAATTTCCATTTTCCACGAATACAATTGACTGAACATGGGGGTCAGATTACAAAAATTTTTATGAAAGCAATAAGTCACGCAGGGAAACTGAAACGTCGCGCATCCCAGTAAAAATCTTCACCACGGTACTGCTGTAAGATAGACCTCTACAAATCACGTTAGCTACTAATTTTTAAAAAAAACAGGCCTTCCAAGTACATTCTGGCACCATATGGATCATCATTTGAGCCAAGAATGTCGCAGAAATGCCCATCTACTGACTGACTATGATTATTTACTACGAAATAAGTTGACTTCATTTTAGAAATATGCACTATGCACTTACCCTTTCCAAACACGAACGTTAACGAAAAAAAATCACACTCATGTCTGAGACGACTCTGGCTCTAAGCAGGAAAGCGTAGCCATTTTATAGACGGAATTCAAGCACGAAATCATTCACTCCATGCGAAGAATTCCTTGTGCATACGAGTACTTTCATGAGAAATACTACGATGTTTACCCGTTCAAGAACGGCCTTCCACGAAGTACAGCATGAAAACGCTCTACCGCGAAGCACGTTTCGACGAAACTGCTAAGAAAACCATTTGCTCAGTAATTACTCACAGAAAGTACACAGAGAAAATGCGTGAACACACAAGAGTGCTCTTTCCAAGTCTTCCAATCCAACACTAAATGCCTCGGCATGGAAAATATTTGTTTTTCCTAGTACTGATGCCACATGAAAAATCATTGTTTACAGACAGAATCACCATCTCCATTAGTTTAACTTCCCAGAAAATACATGCTGTCACACGGTTACTTAACCAAAGACAACAGTAAACATAAAAGATTTGCGCCTCGAACGACGGGTAAAGACTAAATAGGGGGACGACCACATTTTCATCTTTAGAAAACCCAGTGAAATTCAAGAGAAACTCAACGTGGAAAAAAGAACTCAACCTTTAACAGCGATAACGACGTTCCAGAAGTCAAATTCCACACTGTCGTTTTGAAATAACACGAGATATAACAGGAAATGGCCAGAGGAAATACAACCGATAGCATTAGGTTAAGAGATTAATTGACGTGAAGTTGGCATAACTTCACGGCGAAAAGCTTGTTTAACAAGCTAATACTGTAGCCTTGCTCGCTGAACACATTGAAGAGAAAACAAGCAGTGGAAGCGCTAACCCTCAACTGGAAGTGCGTAAGGTGGAGAGACCCTAATGAATGAAAAACACAACGGAAACGTGTGACTGGAAGTGCACTCTGGCAGAAGGATGGGATGAATTCACGCAGACGGCATTCACGATGAATGCAGCGATGGTCGAGGGGTTGGACCAAGTGGGTACCAACGGAGAAAGAGGGTTGCCATGAATTCAAAGCTTCCTTTTTCGCCAGCACTACTAGCCTGCCAGACATCAAACTGACTTTCCAGACAAAAACTCAGGATTTTCCACCGACTTCTAGATATCCTCTCACTTTCAGAAAATGCCCGACATGACAAGAATTACGGTACAAGATAGCAATTATTACTGAAACCACGACGAATTTCATGGTGAGTACCGACCAAATTTTCACACTACCGTTCAATCATGAAAATAGACATCTAAGGGATTTAAACATTCTCCTTTTCCGAATCACGAAACATGCACCCAAACACCTGCGAAACTGTCGTCACCAACAGATACCCAGAGACCATGTAGACAATTGCGTTCGTAACAATTTAAAGGTTAATATTTAATTGTTAACAGCCTATTAACTGCTATAACTGTCACGGGCAATTTACAAATATATTAAAAATATGAGATAAAAAGAGCGCCCTATTATTCCCTCAAAGCGTTTTACCTATTCATGACGATAGGTAACCAGTATTGGAGGTGCGGAGACGGCAGCGATCTTTAGGGAGACGAGAAACAAGTTCCCCTTTAATGTCCTTCTCGCACATACGCGCCCCCTTCCCCCACCCCCCATCGCACACTCTCCGTTTCTTCGCGACCAACTCCCCCTCCCACCACCCCACCCCACCGCCCGTCCCGAGCGCCACCCGCGCCTGCGCCCTATCCTCTCCTCCCCCGCCCCCAACATAGAGCCACATCTCTCCCCCCGCCAACTCCCGCGCCAGACCCCGGAAATGCCAGCTTCCATCCCCCGGCAGTCGGCCCGAGGAGGAGCCAGGGTGCAGGTCGGACCCCCAACCCCCGGGAGAACGGCCGCAGCGGAGGACCGAGGGTTTGGGGCCCCCGATTCCGGGACGGATGTGCGGCGGGGGTACCGCCCCCCCCCTCCCCCACCCACGCCACTCTGGGCGGACAATGGACACCATTACCACGCCCCCACATGGGATGCGCCACTATGCTCCTCATATAAAGGACCATCTCCCGTTACTGGCGGCGCGCGGGAGAGCTAGGAACTGCGGCCCTGGTGTATGAAAGGAAATAAAAAAAGGAGGACCGCAGACGCAATTTCGCCGCGATCGCCGAGCGGGGAATTGTAATAGTCGCCGGGAGGACTGCTAAGGATGCGATAAAAGTGCTTGGGCTACGGGGCCGTAGGGTTGGGGAGGGGGGAAATCCATACATTGGCGATGCGATATTAAGAGCCCTACGCTGAGCGGCGGATCCGCTGGGGAAGGAAAATGGGGAAATTTTAACCTCAAACTTACGAAAAAAAAACGTTTCTCACCGAAGCCATTAATTTAAACTTTGAAACCGAGTGACATCTTTAAATGGCATGCCAAGTTTCTACCCGGCCCGAGAATCATAAAATAAGAGGGAATCTCCCGAAGCCTCGATAGTTTTAAATCACTGCCTTTCCATTTTACGGTCACAGGCTCCCTTATCGATTCAAAAACGCATAGCAGCATACAAATAGATTGAAAATAAATTTCAAGCCAGCACATGATAAATTTTTACCGAGGACATTACAGTTTAGTACCTAATTCCAGGTGCACCAAGCTCTGTAAGATTCACACAAGTCCTCAAGCTTAAATTTATTCTTGAATCAACCGCCCCCGCTGCTTCTCTCACCATTCTATTCCAGCCGTTTCAGAGGCATTTCCGAAACGTTCCCTGAGTGAATTGTTTCACTCCACCAATTGATCTATCTCCTTGGTTATCATCCACGAAAATGTTAGCAACAAGAAAAACGGGTGGACGAGAGACAGGGGTCTCCGCCACATGGGCAGTGCGGAACTGCCGAGATGCCGGGGACATTTGGGTCTCCAGGCCTCCCATTTGCATATATTTCGGTCGGCGGAAGAGATAACGAAACGATACGCGCGGAGAAGTATCATTTTGACTCAAGCATTGGAATGACCCTCCGAATTTCCTTCCAACTATCAACAAAAACAGACCGTTCGGCGAAAGACCTTTCACGCATCAAAGAGCGTAATTAAATTAATGGGATGACGAAAGTACCAACGCCCACTGTCACTTCCCGATTCCACAATAAAAAGGGTTAATCAATACGCAGGAGATGAAATCAACAGCCATCGGACAGTACCTAATTACGAATTCCTTAACCATAATGTGCGCTAGAGACCAGGTATTTTAATCCGTATACAAATGAGGAACGGAACATAGTGGAATTGTTTCATTAACTAGCTCACATTTCCTCTTAAAGGAGTAGAGGCAAGGCATCAAGGAGAAGAATTCCATCCACACGGCAGACGCGCAGCGAAAAAATCCCGCCACAATCATAAGCGCGAAAGCGTTTTCCCATTAAGCTGCAAGACGTCGGCGGGGGAAGAGAGGGACGGGGCCATAAAGGCCGTAATTAAACCCATTCACAACCCCACGTCCTCTCCCTCATCCGTGCGAGGCACTAAAATGCTGCCCACGACTCAACTTCCTCGACTGCGACACAAAGACATCTTGCGGAGAGGAGGGAATCACGCGGCGAAAGGAGACCGTATCACGGAGACGGCATTCCAGATATAGGTATCTCATATCCGTCGCCGCTCTCCCGAGCAACGGGTCCCCATGGCAACGCCTCTTTTCCTGGGAAACCCAATCTCCCCCTAAGACACTTCCCTCGCAACCCCCGAACGATATCTGGCCAGGGGCGGAAGAAGACTGTCGCCAGAACTTGAGACAGCCGCACCGGAGGATTTCAGGGACGCCTCTATCTCTCCCTCTCCCTCAACTCAAGTCTGCCGCTCTCTCACAGCAATAACAATGCTCGCAACATTGATACCTCAAACCTTCCCATCAAGAACATCCTTCCGTCGGCTACGGTTACGAACTGTCTATCAAACAAGTCGCATGCTACTCCGCAAACCGCCTCAATAGGCATGTGGCGGAGTGCGCTAGAACACCAGCCGTTAACAAATAAAATAGAAATCCTCTAACGAAGTTCCGCCTAGCACTTTGTGGTCCGGCGGAAAAACGAATTCCAATATTTCTCCGTTCGGTAAAACTTACTTCGGTACTTCGGTAAAACTCTTACTTTATTGTTTCTGTCGGACCTGGAATTATAGTGAGGTTCGCAATATGATGCTCTCGGTGTCGCTCAGCAAGCTATCAATTCTCAATGTCTCATGTAATTTAATGTTCAAGCAAGAGTTGTTATAAGAAGTGGAGCAGCGAGGGGGGGTTTTGGGGGATAACCCCCCCCCCCCAAGAGCTCAGAGTTATATTTAAGTTCAATCTATTTTACTTAATTGGATTAGGATTACTTACAGAATAGTGTTAGGATTAATCAAATATCCCTCAGAAAGCCGTAAAACTCGCCATTTTGAACCATTAATCTTAAAATTTTTCTGGAAGAGGGCCCCCGCTTACCCTGGCGGGTACACAATACCCCCACACTCCTAAGTAGTAGTTGCGCCTAAAACCCCCCCTGCCCTTAATTCGTAGCTGCGCCCCTGGTTATAAGCCCTTTAGCAGATACTATACTCAATCAAAACCGAAGAATAAAATAGATCGATACGCATGTAGCTTTTTAGCAAGTCGTTGGTAGATCTGGGTCTAGATTCTTCAGAAGCGGAATAAGTAATGCATCAGAGCCGTAAATCTTTGCACAAATGTGAACGTTTCATTATATTTGCACATAAAACTATGAAAATCATAGCGTAGAGTATATTGGGTAAAACACTTTGCCTAACTTACGATGCCTGAAAACTTAGAAGGCACTCGCGGAGCATAATTTATGTAACTATTGCCAATCACAAGATAATAACTGTACCCTTTCCAGCCTGTGAACAGCGTGTAGTGATTTCGATAACATTTTCTGGCGTGCAATCAACTGCAATGACGTTAAGCAATGCTACCAAGTGTAGATCCAGAGAAGCCTTCGCAAGTGCCTATCATTATGCGTATGTCATAAAGCATTGAGCAAAGATCCTCCTACAGACATACAGGCGCAGTCACAAATGGAAAGAAACGTTTTACATCGCTTAGATATTTAAATTATGGGCTTTGAATAGACAAAAAAAGGCAAAATATTCATTCCACTACTTCTAAATTTCAGTTCTTCGTCCAAAAAGGGCGAATGCAGCTGAGTACTGACATTCAAAATGTTTTGAATGCACTTTGAATAACCAGCACAATCAAAATCATGGACAAGATTTTTAACGCTGCTTTCAGGTAGAAATGTCAAGGGAACAATTTTCAAGATAGAAGGTTTGTCCAACCTCACGAGAAAAAAAGAATTCTCTTCCAAACTGACAACCCATAAACACTATGGTTACTTAGCAATAAAATCATAATGAAATCATAATATCAATGATAATATAATCAATAACATAATATCATTATATGATATTATATAATTATATGATATCATTGATTATATAATGATATCATATAATCAATGATATCATAATAAATCATAATGTATTCCATTATCGTCTCCGAAATTTGCGAGACTATCGCGAAATAATTCGACAAATTCGATGAGACACCCTTTCTTGGGTAGATTGGGTAGACTTTCCTTGGGTAGTTATGCAACCCGAGCGGTTTCCCGCGTTTCGGGTGGTCGGCCCAACAGGCGCCAACCAAACGTTGACCATGAAAAAGGAGGTCTTCCTTGAAGTAATAAAATTTTCTACAAATAAGAGGTGAATGTATAGATATCTATGCACGGGACAAAACAGTGCAACATTGCCGTTCACGGCTCAAAATATATATTTGAATATTAAATGGAGATCCAGTCAAATGAAAACCTACAGCATCATATGTACTTCGTCATCTTCCTTACGAATAGAAAGCGAAATGGAGGATAAACGAGGAATTTAGCTTCGTGAGATGAACATAACTATCCGCTAAACACATCACTGCAGTCATCAGAAAAGGAACGACAGCAAATACGCGGTTCAATACAAAGTATTAGACCATCAAGGGATTGGTGACAGTTTCACATAAGACTATGGAATGAAGAAGTATTTGCGCGTAGAAGTAAATAAGATGTGAACTACACCAGGGCGGTCTGTCTAAATTAGAATCGAAATAGCAGAAGAAAAAAATTACTATGTTCTCTGCCATGAAAAACATTGAGTTGAGGACCCCGTTACGCATACATAAAAAGCAATCATTAACGTAGTTATCTAACACATGTTTCTTTTTCACCCACACAATACATACTATGAGATTCGTGTCTATTTCATTTTCTAAGGAGACTCTCCTCAACTCATTTCATGAGATGCATAGCATACCCAAATAAATTAACCCTATCAAAAACGAAGACCTCAATTCACCCCTGGGTTATCGCCCATATGATGGCTAAAGGTGCAACTTTCAAAACGATAGGATACTCAATTCCAGCGAGAACCGACGTATTATTGGACGAGATGAGCGGAGAAACTCCCTGGCCGGCGAGCATCTGGCCTCCTCATAGCAATGTTATTACTTGAGTTTCCTCAGTTCCAGTTACCACCGGCCTCACAGACTTAATAAGGCAAGGGCGAATGGGGGACGCGAGCAATTCGGCAGCGGAGGGCAACCACACGCCTAGCAGTAGATCCAGCAGAAGGGTTCAGGGGTAACGGGTAAGGGCAGCGACTACTCATCACGTGACCTTTCAAAACGCCAATCTTCTATTCCCCGCATACCCATCAAACAGCCACACCACTCCAGCGCAAGAGAAGGCCGGGAGCACTAGAATCATCCACTCAAGACCCTCTCCTGAATAACCAGGCTCCTTCGTAGGTGAGCGAAGACCCACGCTGCCTGCACCATTCCCCCCGTCATCACACCAAATCTTACGCCCATCCGCCATCAAACCATCAAACAACTAGCACAAGATCCACAACCGAATATCAGGACGCAGAAGTGCGACCACCCTATATTCTAACGGCCGGCACGAAAATCATAAGCTTCCTACCTGAATATTTAATAGACTGCTCGCTCCATTTATTTCCGAATATCTTCTTACTATGAAATCAAGACAATTCCCTTTTTGTTTTCTATGTACGAGGGATACGTAAATTTTACAAATCTTTTCTTACGTTTTCGTGACTTTATGCCATTTGTACATTCAGAACTAAATAATAGTTAATTATGTTCTGTTACAATAGGGTAGCTGAAACCGCGTCTACTATACTTGCTCATTCTTATTTTAATCATTTTTACACATCAGCACCCCATTCCACCCAATAACATATCACGTCCACTATATATCCTATTTCCAATATGATTGGACCAATCTAAATATTACACCTAAATATTTATTCGACTCGTTAATACCAGGATAAGGACAGTGTCCCACTGTATTTTCATTTAAATAATCCGTCCATCAATTTACGAATCAAATCAGTACAAAATAACGATCCCCATCCGGCCCTTTTCCTTACACCTCCTGGGATTTTTCCCATGAAAAATGCGCCCTGCGACTCGCCTTCCCCGGCCAACTTTCTCGCTAACGCTAGACACGCCAAGGGGGGGGGGATGAACCTTTTATGGAGTAGCAAGAGAAGGTGACGGCGTCACCTGCGGCAACGGTAAGAGGCGCCCATGGCCCTCGCTGACACACGCCGCCCACCACTCCCAGGATCCGCCTCTCGCAAAAGGTCGCTTAATTTGAAGGTCAACATCAACCATTGTGACGAGAGGTGGGCCGCCGCTCCTAATCAGATCCAGCCCATTCATGTCGAAATGACATCTCTCCCAGGAAGACACAGCGGGTCGTTATGCAGGATCACCCTCTTGTTTGCATTCATAATTTTCTTTCGTCTATTTCATCTAAATAACATCCAAACATACGCGTCAAATTGCTATACCTACATGTGCACCGACGTGCTACTCAGCAAGCCACCAAAATAGGCGTGTGGCTGGGAGCGTTACGTCACTAGCCGTTACTCAAGTATAGATTATACTTCAACTGTAACATAGTAAGATTGCATTGGACGCGTTCCGATTATATTCTAATTTTCACTAAGACCGTTTATTATTCGCGGTAAAAAAAACTCTATACCAATCCGTTCGACAAAGCATCCCTCTCATTCTACTGCTTCATTCAGACGTCATCCACTCTTATTAAATCGTTTCTATCGGACCTCTCATATTGGAATGGTAACAAAATAATATCCTCCGAGTCAAACGGAAAGATATTGGTTCTTAACAGCTCATAATTAAAACGTGACGCTTCTTTATGCTATTACGTAGGGCTCCGCGCCAGGGGCTTATTTCCTTGATCGGTATAAAAAGCCCACAAGAGATCCGAATTAACAACAACAATGGATTTACGAGTTTTACTTCCTAGATCTTTCTCACGGTAGACAGTATGGAAAACAGGCATGTGACACTATGAGACACCCATGTTCACGACATGTGGAAAATCGTAATGGATATATTTCAGCGGCTACAAAACATGAAAAAATTAATTTAGTTTAAGTTCCATGGAATGAAAATGAAAAACGGTAGTGTATTTCCACACATTTTTACCTAATTTTACCGACCCGGTTTAGACACCTTCTGTCATTATCAAGTTATATGTAGCTTCTTTTAAACCTATATTTATACCGGGACGGTCAAAATCAAAATTGTTTGGAAATTTAAAGCTGTCTTTCATTCTCATTCAATGGATATTAGGAATTTCCACTAAATTCCAACGGATACTCTTACATACTTTAGTTTAAGTTGTTTAATACAGTTGAGGAGACCGAATTCCATCGCGACTCTAGGCTAACGCAAACACAAAGATAAAACTCGCAAGCCCCTTAAAGCGTGGACCCAAAACTGCGCCGGCAAGAACACTTGGAGCACCAAATGGCCTTCTCAAGAGTTTCCACGATAGCGCCAACAGGAACCCCCAACTGTCAGCCTAAGTTGAAGTTTCCTGGGAGCAGTATCATCCTCCGCCAACGGAGCAAACTACGCTCTCCGGGATCTCCGGTCGCAACGCAAACTGTGCCATCAAGGGTGGAATTACTTACTCACCCCGCACACACCGTCACCCGTGGAACGGCATTTCATCCTGCCTCCATCCCATATCCACGCCTTCGTTACTTCCGGGGTAAAACGCCGAGGCGAGAGCACTTCCCTCGCCCGAGGACCCACTCTCTCCACGGCGACGACACACGAGGCAAGACAATGACGGGAAAGGGGAGGGTCCCAACAACCCTTCTTGGTCCCCCCCTCCCTCCGCTCACTTCATTGCGATATCTAGTACGTATAGCCCAAAAAGACTAGCAAAAAAAAACATAATATTCAACACCACGAAGGATATCGCCATCGCAACCATAAAAAACAATGGAGCTTCCATGAAAAATTGGCTCTCTGATTAAGTTCCTATTTTGATATTCTCTGAGTTAAATGATTCTGTTTGTAAACTGTTCAACATAACAAACGACTTTTTTTCAATGCTTTTTAATAAAAAATATCTATTATTATCATGTACATGCTCCTCCGTCAATTTCGTTGATATGATGGTAGCCAGATGGCTAATTAAATGGGTGATATGTATATGCTGTGGAGAAATGAAGAGAGTCAAACACTTGGCAATAACCCCGCATATGCCCCTAAGGCTCTTGAGCCGCGTTAAATTGCTCGATGGAACTCTGTCCCTCAAGAGAGGGTAATGCAGGGGTCTAACAACACCCAGCCACTCCAGAGGGTCCACACGGGATGACGACGAGAGTTAACCCCATTACTACAGCAAACATTCAACGCGTTCCGCGTGAACATGGCACAACTGACGATCCAATTAGTATCGCACCGGAAAAATATCAAGTCGTCACCATATTGAAATGATCCATCACTCACTGAAATTTCAGGTTTGTTATGTAATTTGCACGTGAATTATCCTTTGGATATTCAATTTTTAAAAATGAAAATAATCTTTATTATCCAATACGGCGTGAAAATTCGCCTTCTCTGGTTTCACCCATTGAGGGCACGATACAGAGAAATTTATATGACCTGATAGCACCCCCACGGTATCCATTACTTTATGTAAGACACTAACAATCCATTTTAAGCTGCACCATTTGATATAGTTGCAGGTCAGAATCATCGTTTACAAATCAAGCAATAAAGCTTCTTTTTAAGGTTCAATCATGACGCTACTTCCCGTTTGTTTACGGATTGAAAAAAAAAAACACTTGGCACTTTCGGAAACGGCCTTCGTAGAGGTTACGACGCAAGCGGAGACCGAGGAAAAGAGATGGAAGCGAGGGATGTTTTGAATCATACGCAAAACGTGGAAAACCCACACGGAGAGAGAACGTGGCGGAGCTGACTCGGCGGCCGCTACGACACCTAAGGAGGAGGCTGAAGAGAGGAAAGGAGGAGACGCAGCAGACGGGACGGGCGAGGGACCCTCCGGGAAATGGAAGGCGCACCACGCTGGCCTCCTTTCGGGAAGTGTCGCCCGCGCGGCATTCCTCCTCCTCCTCTCGTAAAACGCTTCCCTTAAACTCACTCACCGCCTCCCCCTTGCGCCCATCAGAATTCCACGCACCACGTCTCCTCCCGCACCCTCCCGAAATATGCAAACCGCCACTCGCTTTCACGCCCGGGCAATTCATCATCTCCTTCCCGCGCGCCCACTCCCTCATATGCCGGAGAAGGACGAGCATCAAGCGGGCGAGGGTCGGCGAAGTACTGCTCCTCCGAGGAATGGAATATATTCTTACTCCACACTTTTACGCCGACGACGTCCTCGGCCCGAGGCAAAAATTGCCGGCGAGGGAAAGGAAGAGAAGGAACTGATCTGACGAGAGGGGTCGGGCCTCTGGCCGCAGTTTGCACCGACGACACTCACCCAGAAAAATATCTTTCAATTTCAAGACGATGATGCCCTAAACGTAAAGATGTTTGCCTTGAAGGAGACACTCGGTGGAGGTACATAAGACCAGAATAATCTAATGAATTATTGATAAATAATACGGACGTGAAATAATTTTTTTACGCTTCACGGAATGAGGTGATGATGAGTGTGATTAAAAACACACAGTAATTCTATTAATATACATATCAGATTCTACCGCAGTTTATTAAACTGAAAATATGCTCAGGACGGTGGAAAAGAAGTGAATTTCGGAATTATTCACATGCCTTAAAAAAATTCCATGAGCAATATACTCGTAGTATTTGTAACATAAATTTAACCAACATCAAGGTTTAAAGGCATTTCTTTGTCGCGATATTCACAGGACCCTGTTGGTCGCCTTTTCCTTCCGCTGGACGTATTATCTCATGTTCCATATTCTTTTTCAACATCTCGATCGAATGCTTTGTTTTCTTGCCCAACACTTTGCCTTTGAATAAGTTCGCTAGGGAAGGATATTGCCTCACCCCTCCAAATTCACTCGACATAATCTGTATAAATAAATTAACAAGGAACAGACTAAATGAGTGATAATCACTCACGAGCCACAAAAGCACTCATGATTTCTTATTCAAAATAAATATAATTGCCATTTTCCACAATTATTTTAATGCGTACAACGCGTTTCGGCTCTCAGAGACAGATGATCACGGCTCTTTGAGCCGAAAAGCGTATTACACATAAAAACAATTGTGTAAAGGAGCAATTACATTTTAATTTAATAATCGAACGTCTACTACAGCACGTCTGAATCGGTTGAATTTACTCATGATTTCGCCTCTCCAAAATCTCCAGAAAAGATTTCTTGGGGAAATGTGAATCCAAACATGCCGGCGAAAAAAAATCCACTTCGTTCTCAGCGGATTAAAGACTGCGAAGGGAGCAAGAAACGAAGTCTGGTGAAGCGAGACGCAGGAGGGCAAGGGGGAAGACGAAGGTTGGACTGGAAATGAAACTGAAGGGGGATTAAAAGGAGGCGAGGGGGATATAAAAGAAAATGGAAAGTTTCCACACACAGACAGAGCAAGGTTTGTTCGAGGAACAAGCGGTGGCCAATTTTCTGGAAATGCCCGTCAGATGCGATGGGGCGAAAGGGGTTTCAAAGGAGAGTGAAAGCTCGATAATCGCTTCGATTGAAGGAAATGACAGGCTTCGCTGGCGAAGAGGAGGAAAATAAATCTCCGCCCGCAGGTGGGTCGGGCGGGGGAAGGAGGGCAATTGGGCGACCCATAAGTCGCGTTTCCTAAGGGTCAAAAATCATCCAAAACTGGTGAATACTCTGGAAATTCAGCGCTCGCCTCAATGGCATAAAGAACTCAAGAGACCAGTATTGTGTCCAACTTACGATATCGCAATTCGGAAGCACTAACGGCAACGTATTGATGTTTTACAATCATTATATTTTTGGGGAATTAGATTTCCCCTGAAAACTTAAGAACTTTAATGAATGCTGGGTGGTTCTTCGTAAGAGCATTTCCTTCTTATTTATTTTTATTTTATATTTATAACGTCTGGTGTACTAACTCCCCACGCCACAAGACTGTCGAGACGGCTTACGGGGTAAAACGTAAATGTTCCTATCTTTCACGATTAAACTCGCAAAGAAGTAAGAAAGAACACAAAATTACTTGGTACATGACAAAAACATACCTGTCGATGGATTTTGCGACTCGAGTCCACCGTTTCCAAAATTTACCTTGGACTCCCTCACAGTATTCCATCATCGTAACGACTAGGCAAAGCCTTGCCACATACTACCTTCTCAAAATGCTCATCCAGGCAATGATGTTGTGATACGTTCAACCCACCAAACAGAAAATAATGGAAGTACCCCACCGGAACTTGTTTTACCCCCGAACAAGAAAACCTTCCCGATAGCCGCAGAGATTGTTTCACACACGCCTTATGAAGACCGGCTTGGCTCGCTCCCAGTAACACCGGGTGAGCATCGTTGCATTATTAAAGTGACGAGAATAGGACGCCACAGAGATATGAGACCGCCTCGCTGTATTCGTTATCATCTCCCACATGCGTCATACGTACCAGTGGCCAGCCTAGAGCACGAAAACAAAAGGAAAAAAAATATATATGGGAGGATGAGGGTGACCAGCTGACAGACTGGCGACCTAGCCTTGTTACCAGCCTTTTCTTTTTTAAATGGCGCTCCCGATTATGCGCAGGACCGAACCTACTTCAGCAGCGGAAAACACACAGAGATCCCACGAATACAAATGCTGCATCTTCGTTAAAAGAGGGCGCTGCAGTGTTCCATGCCATCCACATCTCGAGAGCTGCTAAAGGCGTAATCTGGTGGAATTCTAACGTATTTTCAAATACACAATAAAAAGTTACGCTACTTTTTCACACAATTTATTTAAGACGACCGGTTTCGTCGCAGAGGCGACATCTTCAGGTACAGAAATCCTTATTTTTATAATTATTTTGTCTGCGACGAAATCGGTCGTCTTAAATAAATTTTGTGAAAAAGTACCACAACTTTTTATTGTGTACAATAGATTTTCACAAAGTTAAGACTGAAACAATCGAGTATTTTCAAATTCTAATTTACCGGCAATTTTCCAAAAATAATATAATTTCACTCACATGAAGAATTTTATAAATAAATTGGCAGTTTACGTACAGCCATGGGATAAAATTGAAGCATTTGAAAGGTAAGTTTCGTGATGAAAGAGGGACAGACGACGGACATCTAGTACACGGGAGAGAATAACGTAATACTGCACGGATTTTCAATAGGAATTACTGATAGTTGGAAAGTTTTGACTTTGCATGAATAATGACGGAGGTAAGCGACAACTTTCCCCATTGGCCCCTAATGGAAAGTGAGGGAGGAAAGAAACCCGGCGTCGGAATTGGCCTCCTCTACACAACAGGCGCGAATGGGTTATGGCTTCATGTCCCTTCTGTCAAACACAGCTAAACCTAAGGTACCTAAACATCACCTAACTAACGATCAGGCTAGACTGAAAAATCTACACTGGCGCAGGGGTTAAAACTACGGACATGGGACCTACGTGGAGTGAATCCAATTCCTTCGCCACCAAACCACCCCAATCCTCGGAGGCTTCTTGCTTGTAGATTGCTTGAACAGGGGAGAACACATGGACTTACCCAGCGAGGGGCAGGGGGGGAGGGCAGCTGCCCCCCTAGAAGCAAACATTGCAAAGGTCTTTAAGAAAAATCAGTACTGAATTGAAACGAAAGTATTCAACAAATTTTCTTTAAACCCACGAAAAATGGTATGTATTAGTATAAGATATGTAACTAAAATAAAACTTATTTATCAAGGAAATAATCTCATAAATCAATGTCACAACTAGGCTTTCCCCCCTCCCTAGACCATGGATTGCCCCCCCCCCCCCCCTAGTTATGATCCTGTGTACGCCCTTGGGAGTACATATATCTTTCAGAGCGACGCGGATAAAATCATCTTAAAGCCTCAATTTGCTAAAAGGTCTATAAGCCATAAATATTTCTTTTTGCATCGGACGACAAATGCTAGGTGAGACTCGATAGTCAAAATCAATCCAATTTGCACCTTCTCACCTCTTCTTTGAAGACGGATGGAGGCCTAAAGCATCCCCCGCCACTCATTTTCTGAAGCGGCCCGCGGGGTAGCATGTAGATGTAGATATATTCGTGGCCGAGCCCTTTCGGGGAACGGACGACGACGTCTGGACGGGCTCGAAACGAGGACGGGGGCGTCTTTAATTCAGTCTCCTCAGTCACCCGAGCTCATGCATTGGATTAGCCATTCACCAGGCTAGATCCTAAGTCCCGACCGAGAAAAGGCACGGGGAAGGAGAAGCAGGGGGGAGAAAAAGGCTGAGGGGGAGCAATTTGTGATTGAGATGCGTCGAAGGTGGGAAGAAGAGGGCGGGACGATTATTATGCCGCAAACAGGGGAACGGGAGACGGGAGTTTGAGGGTTGGCTGCGGGTCCGGCGTTGCCAACTGCCGATGTAAATATATATAGATGTATACCACACGCGACGATGGCACGGCCGGATATTAATCGAAATGTCCACCGGAGGCGTGCATCCGGCGACGTCCGTTTTGTTTATCCCGGATGCCTGGGATGTCCCCCATGACGACCCGATCCCTAAGAGAGTTATTTTTTTTTTTCCCCGAGGAAAAGCGGAAATTGAAAAAAAAACACACCTGCCTTCCAAGCTTTTCCTCCGGATCGATGATCCACACGCACTATATCTCAGCCCCGGTACATCTAATAAGAGAGGACCATACCCCAATTTCATTATTTTTAATTAGCAAAAAAACTCCTTTCTAAGCGAAACTGCGGGGTCTGAAACTTTTAATTGAACTCGTTCGATTAATTACGCTCCGGTTCCTCAGATAATTCTATCGAGGTGACTTGTGCCGTGAAGAACATTTTTTTACTCCCGCTTAGATAAGGTACGTACCTATTAATCGCTTAAAACCGATAAGGGCTTTCACTAAACAGAATTTATTTTTATTGAAGCAAGGACATATCGTGAGGCGACATTCTTATTCACATATCGATGAGGACAGGCTGATCTTGAATAAAGTACCCACAAAGATGAGAAACCTTACACAGTCATATCCGCAAATTATCGTGATTTTCGGGAAATCTCGCAACCACACTCATTTAGATAGCTTTGCTGTTAATATCCCTCTCTTTTACCTACGCTCCCATTTCTTGTGTAGAAAATAATAAACCATTAGGAATTATTAACTCCGTGATGGATAATTGTCTACGGTAGTAAATTGCATTGCTGCGCATGATAATATCCATCTTCACACTATTTTCAGATGAAAACGGAAGGATGAACTTAAAAAAAGCAATATCATCTGGTATTTTTCCATTTATTCTGATTCGCTAACAATAAGCAGCTCGAGTCCACTATTTAGCTCTTTCATTATCATGTCATCTCCATGGGATAAATAAAATGGTAAGCTTTCGGCTGTTATTTTGTAGAATTAAAACATACCCAATTTTATTCGCCTATAACGAAATATTCAGAATGATAACTTAAAGATTTCTGGATCACAAGATGCAAGTCTCACGAGGTCCTTATAGTGTGTATCAAATACAATTAAGTCTTCATCCGCCGTCGTTTGCCAGTTATATGCAAATTCCTTGAAAAAAATCGATCCCAGTTAATTTTCTGATCACTTTCTGGGGCACGATCTCGGCGAGGCTTGTTTTGGCAGGGCGGGAGAGGGGTCGAGGTGGCATTAGAGTGATTCGAATGCATGAAACCAACCACTCGAGGTGGAAAAACAGGAAGAGGCGGCGGCACGCTCCAATATGCACGCCCGTCACTCACTCACTCACCAACAGACTACACTCCCGAGCCTCGCTCGCGCTTGACGCCATTAGCATTCCGTGTTTATGCGACGAGATCGCCCCACGCATCATCAAGTATGATGATACGAGGTCAAGGAATCGGCAGTTTCAAAACCCCAGACGTTTCCTTCCGAACGGAAGAAATGAGGCACGCGAGAGAAGCGTAAAACGGCCGTGGACCAACCCTCAAAGTACATGCATGCCCTTCCTTTCCAGATGCTAGAGAGCGTTACACGTTTGCGAAGCATCTTTCTCTCTACCCGAGGCACGTAACACGTGATGTAATTTGCTATTACGTGTCACTTATAACTCACTCACATGAAATGCTCAAGGATAACAAAAAATCTGAGCATACGTAAAAAGCAAATACAACAACACCAACGTCAATTCCTCACCGTACATGTTAGGTAACGGTCAGACTGTAACGGTCGCTAAATTCATATTCGGAGGACGAGAGGCGTTCGAGAAGTGGGTCAGGAGAAGAATGGAGAAGGTGAAATTAACGGAGAGGAGGAGGAATGACAAAGTCCTGGATAAAGTGGGTGAGGAGAGGCGAAGATGATGAGATACGAAGGAGTCAGAAGGAATGGATGATGCGAGTACTGAGCGGGGATGTGATGTTGAAAACAGTGAAAACAGAGGGTAGATTTCAGGGTAAATGAAGCGGAGAAGGTAAGAGAATGCGTTTTTCAGATAGAATGAAAGGGGAGTAGGCCTTATTGTGAATTAAAAAGGGACGTCCATGAAAGGATGGAAGACAGCCAGAATACTTCTTAAATTCTCCATAGAAACCTACCTTAATCGGTGAAATACTTTAATATTAATTTTTAAAATCAGCCAGTATCTTCGAAATAAAATCGACATGTTCACAGGACACAAGTGCGTATACAGGATCTGTCACTGCCTAAATTGCTGGGTAGGGAAAGATGCCGCAAAAATGAAGTCATTCTAAGCATTAGGTGAACTTCTCGATAGAATTTGAGAGAAATTTATAGCAATGAAACAATGAAAACGTAGTTTTGTCTTTGATATAAATAATTATAAGAGCAAAAACATCAAATAGCTCATGAAAATCATTTTTTTTCGGAAAGGAAGAATTAGAAAAGTGGAAAGGGCTCGAAAGAAACGTATTTGGCCGCACGTCGGGGACGAATTAGACCTCAGCTGCGTGAGAGGCGCAAATAATCAAACCGAGAGAAAAAGATACCAGCGTAATAACGAAGCTGCCGACGTAAATGAACCTCCTACCGGCACAGCCACGATAGCAAGAGCTTAAAAACCATCCGACGCTAGGCAAAAACGGTAGGACGAAATAAAACGGAGACGACAGTTTCCTTATGGTCTCTCTTATAAGTAGGAGGAGATGGGAGACGGGTGCGCGGACGGTGGTAAATAGGAAAACCATTGCGCACACAGTGGACGGCATTCGCAATGGCGGGGGGGGGGGGGGGGGGAAGGGGGGACCAAAAAAAAACGAGCGATAATGATCCAGGGATGCTGCATCCATCGCCTTCCATTTGGACTGACCCATGTGCGTTTATTTTTTTGTCCGCAGAGAGTAGAGGGAGGACAGGAAAAAGAGCCCTTCCTAATTAGAGCGGGACACAGCGGGGACGAGAAGTGGTAATAGGGCCCCGATGCAAGGAAGAAGCCGGGCGAGGCCTTCCTCCCTCCCACCCTCAACACACGTAAGGACATGGGCCGACGGGCAAAGAGGGATGGAAACGCTGCAGCCACGACGGGAGGACGAGGTGGAGTACGATGAGTGAGTGTGCGGTCGCCAGTGCAGGAGAGTCTGCGGACAACGGGAGGAGGCAAGTGGTTGCGGGGAAACGTTTATTTATTATTATAGTATTCTACCGATTAAGGTAGGTTTCCATGGAGTGTTCAAGAAGTGATCTGGAAGCCTCCCTTTCCTTCCATCACTGCCTTCTTCAATTCACTGTAAGGCCTAATCCCTTTCAATCTATCTAAAAATCCTATTATTTTCCTTCCCCTCCCTCGTTTCCCTAACATTCTACCCTCTAACACCATTTTCGACATCCCCTCCCCGCTAAGCACTAACTCCATCCATACCTTCTGTCTCCTCCGTATCTCATCTAAAAGCTGCCTCTCCTCACCCACCATGTCCAGCACTTCGTCGTTCCTTTTCCTCTCCGTCCATTTCACCCTCTCCATTCTTCTCCATACCCACATCTCGAATGCCTCCAATCTTCTCTCGTCTTACGTACGAGCAAAATAGACCGATAGATCTATATCGCTCTGGAGAACGCTTTCACTTACCCCCCAGCCATCAAAACTGTCATTGCACGATTACGAGATAACGAAAGAGAACCCCGATCAAAGAGTGCGTAGTATAACAACTAAGATTTTTGTCACGCCGCTCAACTTTTAACTCGTCCATTTTTTAAGCGTCTCCGCCGTATTTGCGGGCCTCTGCAGAATTCATGTCGAAGTCTGAAATTGACCGATAGAAGAGAGCCGAAACCTAAGTCAATATGGTGACGTGAAACGGAGAGAAAATTCTTCAGATTTGAGTACCCAGTGCCAACGAGTCGTTGATGATATAAGATAAGTCACACTTAAAACTTCAAGAGAGCAAACGTTTGGATTTTTGCGGTGAGAGGAGAACGAAGAACCAACAAAAAAAAGCCAAACAAGCAAGGAGAGAAATGTACTCCATTGACGAACTTAAATCATCGTTGTAGCCTACGGCTAATTAAATACAGCAAAAATCAAAATAAACGCTGAATTTATTATTGATTTTTTTCAAATCAAGTGGCGCGGCACTTGCTTTCAAAATATTTTATTTCATTAACACACCTTAGACATCGTATAGGGAAAATTCCTAGAAGGTTTATCCTGAAACATAGGGTACGGAGTTATTGCTTTCTTTCGGGAGTCATTTTTGGAGACAGAAAACCAAGAAATTGCAGCCAGAGGTCACAAAAACCAGCAGTATTAATTCAGGCGTCCGTCGAAAGTTAATTTCTTGTACCAATAATTTTCTGACAAGGCGAAACGCGCTAGAGAATTTTGTGGACCGTACCTTTTTCCACCCCAAAAACATCTAAAGCGATTCTTTATTTGCACATGAAAACGGGAGAAAGGCGACGAAGCGATGAAATTACGGGTAGAGCGAGAAAAGGTTAAAGATAGAGAGAGAGAGATGATGATAGAGTTCAGTAGGGAGGGAGTGGGCGCTAGGGACGAGAGGGAGGGCAGACTCCGCGGGTAAAAAAAAATACAATGAAGTTTTCGTCTTCGGGAGGAGGAGAGGAAATTACGGCTCTTTACGAGAAAAGTCTCTCTCCTTTGGACATTTTTTATGCCACACTTCCCGAGCCGAGGGGAAGTTGCCGGATGGGGGACGAAAACTTCCATCCATTCGCCCTTCCGCCCGCCCCGGAGAGAGAGACCACGCGGACGTCGACGGGGCGCCAATATGGGGCGGCGCGCAAAAAATATACTGGATGGGCTCACCACCCCAAACTCATCCCCCTCTGAACTATCCATCCTCCCAGTCTGAAACGAAGGAGGCCCCTGCTCCCGAAAGTTGCAAGGAGATACGCCGCCTCGGGAGGAGAGAAAGATAGCTTCGCAGACCATGCTTCCTATGAGAGGGCTGCGGATCCAGGCACTGCTTCCCAGCACGGTGAACCTCTCTTGGGAGTGGAGTGAAATTTTACCTTCAAGGTGCTTTACGCATTATTTTTCAATTATATCCGAGCGTTATTTTAGAAGAAAGAATACGTAAAATAAAACTTCGACCAAAATGAAGAGCAGCTGATAAAATTCGGCAATTTCGGCGCCGGATTTAGGGTTCAGTCTCGAAGGGGTTGCCTTTCTGGAGGCCCGCCACTTCCTTGATGCAAACATTTCTCCGCATTAGTTAAAATGATGCATTCTGACTTCACTCTTTCAAATTCTGACCGTTAACCACGCTGAGGAAATGAGGAAAAACTCAGTTCAAACCCACACATTTTATTTACTACCCAAATA
Organism: Ischnura elegans; assembly: GCF_921293095.1. Classification (NCBI taxonomy): domain Eukaryota; kingdom Metazoa; phylum Arthropoda; class Insecta; order Odonata; family Coenagrionidae; genus Ischnura; species Ischnura elegans. Next base: position 19,674,298 of record NC_060248.1, read on the forward strand.
TTTTATTTACTTCCGATCCATTTCATCGACCTTTCGTCCTTCACTCGAAAATGTTCTTGGAATAAATAAGGCCTACTCCCTGACATTATGACCAAACATGCAATCATCATACGCTCAATCCCGAGACTGTACAAATTCTCTCCACCATAAGACGATCCTAACAAACATCAGGAAGGCCGAGACTAGCTTCAGGGAGCAAGCAACTCGCCATTGCCAATCTTCGCCAGGAATCCGCTTCTTCCACTCCCCCAGCATATACCAAGCGAGCCCTACCCTGGCGCTTCCCCCAGACCCCTGATAACTCCGCCCCGCCCACATTTCTCGAAGGAAAAATTAATTGCTATCCCACTACAAGCGCACCACCTCTTTCAGCACTCCAGTCCCCCCCCCCGTACACGACCACCGCAAGGCTTCGCCCTGCCCAACCGCAATCCCTTTCCCATTCCACAAATCCCTTGGGATGCGGGGGAGCCACGCTTTCAGGCAGCCATACGCGTGGATTACACGTAATAATGTTCATGGAGCCATGTCATATGCTTAGGATAGGATACTTCGAATCAAATTTTTTTAACGAAAATAGGCTTATCGGGTTTGCGTCTCGCTGAGTGCACAAATCTGACGGCAGCGCTAATGCTGCATCATTTACGCTTCCCCATCACTTAATTCTTTTAATTTATTTTCTTTTGGGAATACTCCATCTTCAATATATTGCATTACGTCCAAGAATTCCAACATTCAACCGTAAACTCAGAACACATGAAATCAGTGATTTCTTTACAATATGACACACTCCAACACCAATCCATTAAACGGTATCGACGCCACGTGAAAAAAAATTTGATGAAATCTATTCAGCATTCGTCTCCCAGCACTGAGCCCGTCAACCCTGAAGAGGGAAGCGTAGTACCCTGCCGATGCACGTCGGAGAAAACTAAATTCACCACAAAGCAAACCAGAAATATCACTTATGCCCCCTGGGTCACTACCCATCTGCAGCCTATCTTACTTACTCCTCCATCTCGTCCAACAGTACCATTTATTCACCTCATAGCTTCTTAATTCATATAAATTGCACATATTACCTACGCAACCACCCTCTAGTACCACCACAGGCTACAGTGATTAGTACACATACATATAAACACTGAATAACACAGAAAAATGAACTATTCGCCCGGCGTTTACAATTCCCTATTACCCTAAAAAACTAAACATTCATTTGAATAACCTGTCCAAAGTATGCCTTCAAATCACATAAAAGAGAGTAAGTACAATTCTTAAGATCCACGAAACAGATCATTACCGCATCATTCGGGTTCCAATAAATGGCAACAAGGAGAGTTTCAATCTATCATAATAACATGGACAAGAGAGAATCCAACGAATCGAGGACGAGAGAAATGACTCTACAAACACTCTCAAAAGGTTAAAAACTCTGAGCGTACGAATCATCTCACTGGCGAAGCTTTAAAATGTTGCTCTCTTTGGAAACACAGACATTTAATGTAGGCTCATCGATTCATCTCACGGATTAGCGGCTGGATATCTTCAAACAGTTCGACAACTGATCTATTATGGAACTCTAAGGAGTCCTGCATGTTCCTCAGGGTGTATTTCTTAACAACGTTCACTATGAGGATGATAACAGAGTTAAGCAGTCGAAACGTTGGGTTAAACTTAACCACGGACCCTTTGGGAAACGTTAGTGGCCATCATCGTTCCACTAATTCACCCGATGAGCCAGAAATAATTCATCACGCAGCAGGTCACGTTACTGAAGGGCTGTTGATAAAATGGACAGAGGGGGGCGTCACGTTACTGAAGGGCTGTTGATAAAATGGACAAGTTCAGGAAAGATAGGAAGAGAGTACTTACCCTGGGCACGGAGTATATGCTCTCTCGGTACGGTAGAGAAGCGGCGTAAGGTGGTTGCGATGGGGGCGGTGGGTGGGGCGGCGGCGGAGGCGGTGGGGGCGGGTGTCCGTAGCGTAGGGAGGTCGCCTCGCCCCCGCCACGGGGTTGCTGCGAGGAGAGACCGTAAATGGGCCCGCCCCCACCTCCCCCGCCCCCTCCCGCCCCCGGCGGGGGCGGATAATGTTGCGGTGGGGGCTGCTGTCGTCCTCCGACCACGGTGGCTGCCCCGCCGGGAGACAGGGGCGCGGGAGCCGGGGGCTGTCGCTGGGGCTTGTACGGCGAAACTTCCCCCGGTTGCGAGGACCTGCGGAGGAGAAAAAGACGATTAGCAACTCATCTGGAAATGAAGAAAATACTACCATCTAGAAGTGTGCCAAACATATTCGAATACATGTAAGGCAATACCCAAACACAGTCGAGTACACTTGTACACATCCTAATAGGTGGTTTCCGTACCCTCTCGGCACCTCTCCCTAATATTCACCCAATGATACTTAAATTAATGCGAATATCATCATATATTCTCGCGTAATTTATTTGGTTCAGACCCGGTATTTCACTTTCTCTCTATTTTACGTATTTCCTGCCCCCATTTTTGCATGTACGCCCCTGCACAGAGAGGTATTGGAGTAGGTATCCAAACAGGTGTCCACCTATCCATGAATACGTCTGGGTACTCGAATTTCCAGACGAGTACATGAATACCCACGCGATTAGACAAAAGCCTCCAAATTTTATGGGTATATATGAATTCCTCCATGAACACTTAAGTTACCACACAAAACTCAAAGTGGACGTCCTCTTGAATACCGCCATTCAAACATGCGTTCGTCTGATTATTTAAGCCTCCAGGCCATTAAATGGGTACTGAAGTACATCTTTAGCAACACGAGTATGTATCCCTTTCGGTGAACGAATATCATCCGGGTAACTTTCAAGTGGAGTAAATCAGAAATACTTAAAAAGTTAACCACCGAATCGTCCTCATTCGCAAGCATGGATAATATAAGGTATTATGACCGTACCCGTTGCGGGCAACGTAAGCGTCCACACAAATTAAGGCAGGGTTACTCCAACGATTGTGTACAATAGCAGAGGCGTGGCCACAAGGTTTGGAGCGTGAAGTAAATTAAGAATAACAATTTATATGATGCATAAATAATAAGCATAATAATCTCGGCAGTAGCTCTCGAACACGCCCAAAACAAAATCTTCGGAGTGCGAGGTGGCCTAGGGTAAGGAACTGGCTCCCCTACCCATAATTTGTAAAATGCACAACCCGGAGGCCTAGCCCGGGTTGAACTCTACCCTTAGCAATCCGAACTAAAATTCCGGTCACTGAGCGAGTGAGTGAAGTATAAATAATTATAATATACACGCAAGCCATATAAGTAAACAATTAATGATATAAATATACTTAGTAAATATATAAATGATAATATAATGATTGAGATGGGTTAGTAGGGATAGGGTGTATTCCCTAGGACGGCAGTCCCAAAACATACCATGTGCATAAAAACAGTAGTAAAACTTCGATTTGTAGATCTAAGCTAGGGGTAGGTAAATGAGGAGGGTCTCTCTCGCTATGGCAGGTACGGTTTATCACCTCAGCGGAGGATGACTAATATCAAGTTAATCTTTTGTTTTTATGGGGGTAATGTCACCAAATATTGTTAGCAGCGAGCTTATAATTGTTTTCGCAGTCAGGAAATGTTTGTGTGGGACATAATTAAGATAAGAGCAATGTGATTGTATTACTTAATTTGAAAACTGATAAAAAATTTGCAAAAACACATGGAAAAGGAGCAGCATCAGGCCATAGGAAGAAAGTAAAAAAAATTACGACTACAAACACTAGAGATTCCACCCTATCTCATCTTAGAAGTTATTCATACCAGTGAAATATGTTCAAGTAAAACTATCAAAAATATACGATTGAAAACACCACCAATATTTAGAATCGGCGATACAAAGAGATGTTAACTCCCCATAAGGATACTGCAGGCAGACGCAACACTTCCCCAAACGTCAAAAACAAACGTAAATGCGAACGATAAAGAGGTCCTGGAAACTTTTTAAGTGAGACGACGTTCCGCGGCAGCCGATTTTATTCTGCCAACCCAGCGGATAGGACGAAAAACCATGCACGACTACCCTCGGGCAGATATCCGATTCCTGGCGCTTAAGCGAGCTAAACGGCTGCTCCGTTCAGGGACGCGAGGAAAAAGCGATACGTGTCCGACACACACGAGCGATCGGGAGCGGAGACAAAAGCGTAGCGCAAGAGCGCATCCCAGAAGGGAGTGGAGGTTTTCGGTATGGGCCCGATGCAATGCGAGGAACAAGGGGTTGGGTCAGGGATAGGTTTACAGGCTGTCGTGCGTGCTTTTGACATTCCCGTTGCCGGGGGAACGTCGAAACAACACCAAAACACTCTCGGCGGTACAAAAAAAAGCTCCGTTCTCTTCATTCGCTAATGACCGGTGAAGGGGGGGGGGGGCGCGGAGTTAGGGAAGAGGGAGTGGACGGAGGGGAGTAGCAGGGGCATGTTCCGCGAATATATATGCGTCCTCGGAGAACAGAATGGCACACGCATAGTCGAGAAAAACAAAATAATGCCCTTTCCTCCAAATCTTGTTTTCCTGCGCTCTTATGCGTAAGTTCCACTTAAAATAGGACGGTTCTGAAACCCGTGCCCTTTACATGACCAAAACATGTGCGTGAACCTACCCGTCTCGTTTGAAACCACCCAAATTCTGCCACATTTTCTACAGTACTGCGAATTCTCAGAGATGTGTACCCAACGGGCACAGTTTCAAACAAGTCAACGGTCGGAATGACACGAGACATGACCTCTGAGGAATTACATTATGTGATTCGTACATTCATCATCATCATTAGTCAACGATCCCAAGATTGGTTTGACGCAGGTCTCCATTCCTCTCTACGATCCGCTAGACTTTTCATACCGACTTATTTCTTCTCTTTAACACCCTTTAAAACCTGTCCTATGTAACTCATTCGGGGCCGTCCCTTGCCCTTCTTCCCTTTCACCATTTATCGTATCAAAGGAAAATGTGGCTCGTGTGCCGGAGAATGTGGCTCGAGTTCTCGTGGATTTATTTTGTAACTCAGCTTGATATAGCTTTTATCATCAAAATAAGGCTAGTGCCCTTTTTTTTCTAGGATACAACATGTATCTTCGACTTATTTACAAGAGGATGTAAAGTGGCACCTGCTCCTTCGATAAGTAGCAATGAGCGAAATCCACCTCCCTTTCCTCGTGCCTTCTATTTTGTTCCTTACTATCTTATGCCTGAGCTCTTTGTTCAGATTTTTTATGCTAAAATTTCATGTTTGTTACTGCGTATCTATAGAGAAATTCTGCATGTGAGCAACTCCTTAAATAGATAAATAAATAAATAAATAAATTTCGCCCGGGTAGAACAATAAAAAATACACCCACTAAGTAAACAGTAAATCCTGCAAAGAGGAATGGAACGAATGCGTGAAAATTATGTAGATAGATTGTAGTTTGAGCAAAGGCAGCACAATATGAAATAACAACCGTATTCCAGTTCATTTCGAAGGACAATGACCTCGCCGAATAAAAAACTACTCGCAAAAGCGTCCGACGTGAGGGAAGGGGCCCATAGATGAGCCTTGACTCGGAATGGAATGTCTTCATGGCCGCGCCCTCCGTTGGGCATGCGACATGGCGACAAAGGCGTGGCGAATATCATGTACCAACGAAACGGACTAATTGATTTCACAGTGTTCTCAATAAATGACAAAGAGGTGGTTATAGGGGGCGCTGAGGGCACCCTCGAAATTTCTGGGAGGGGGATGGACCCGTGAAAAAGTAACTTAGAGAGCAGAATAAAATACATAATACATTTCCGAATAAAATGAGGGGCCATAGAAGAATCATACATTACAAAATTATGCCAACAGCAACCCGCTATGTTAAGAATTTTACCTCATTAAATGAAGTTTAAACGAGAAATTGGTTTTAAGACCCACGTAAGGTTAGTCACGAGAAAAGGAGAGGTTTATATGCAGAATATTTAAGATAATAACACATTTAAGACTGAAAAAAGAAGGTAACTGCAAATTTGCATATAACTAGAGGCCAAGAAAAAAGTCTAAACTACTTTGGCGCCGAGTTCGATAGCAAAATTCAAACAAAGTTCCTATGAGCCAATCTTCTTGAACAGTCAATACTGCACACGATAAGTTCACACTAAATTGGAATTGGGGAAAAAAACCTCGTATTCAAGCAAAATGTAGGATAATGAGTTGGATTTCGCTCTGCAACATGCAGCATTAAGCCATTAAGTTTTATCTTTCGCACCCACTAATATGCAAAATATTGAACCTAAAATGGTCAAAGGTACATTCTATGAACTGCGTGGAATAAGTAATCGCTTCAAGTGAGAATGGATCGAAGGTTTCGTGCCGAGAAATTTCTGCTTAATCCATGACCTCACCGTCAAGGAAGACAAGAAATAAGTCATACGGATGGATTAGCGGTTCTCACGGAACTTTCCAGAAAGTCATCACCTGCGCCCGCAAAGTACATTACTCACAGCGAATTCCATACTTCACAGGGTGGGCATCACAGAAAAGCTCGATCAGTCAGTTACGGCGTCGTATCATGCCGACAAAAACCTCGGCATAACGTGACTAGTTCTAAGAAGACAATTCAGGGCTGTTTTGTCGATACCGTTTGTCTTTATGTTGTATATTTAGATTGTAAATTTCATTTTCATTGAATTTAACTATCACGAAGGAGGAGAGATATTAGAGTTCGAAAAAAATCAATGAATGAGCATTTAATTTCCTACATCTCCGCATACCCCTAAGTAATAACGGAATCGGGATTTATTTGAGCGTCCCATGGATTATATCCGAAGTTGCCACAAAAAATACAAAACAAGTCCCGGTGATGCTTCAGTGGTTTGAAAATTGATGCTGGAATTATTGACCAAATATTTCTTTATCATTCTTACCCATTGAAAATCCATTACATTTTAAGTAAATTTTAAAATTCGTAAATACATATATCACTGAGAGTAAAACTCCACATTGGCCATTTCCGAAATGGAATTGGTTGCAGAGATTTCTTCCCGATAGGTTTTTGTCTCCAAATCCAGCGTATTCAGAAATCAGAGTATTCGCTAGCGTAAAATCAAATTATTCGCCAACATTTAAACTTTCGGACTCGGGAAGCAGGGGCAAAATAAATTACACTAACAGCAGAGAAGGGATTGATGAAAAATTAGATTCAACCACATCTGTGCAACTATCTTAATCCGCTGCATCTCAATCACACGGGCAAATTTCCACAAGGAAAGGGAGGGGCGTTGGAAAATATTATGCTTTCGTTGACATAAAAACCGCTGCACAGTGGTATGAAATCGGAAAAAGTCGGACAAAAGTCCAAAATGGCTTTGAGATAGAGACTTAAAACTTAGCATATATACTCAAAAATTATGGCTGACTATGGATATGTATGCCATTTTACATACATTTGATCCGTTGCTGAGATACAGCAGCTCAAACATGACCGATTTTTAAAAAACGCGCGCGACCTCTTTTTTTACGAAAATCTTTGAACTTAAGCAGGTGGTGTTGTAGTTGTACGATTTTTATGGAATAAAAAACACACTATTCCTTTGAAAAGATGCTTCGGCTATATTTTTCATGATTTTTGAAGATTTTGTTTCACATCTGCATGGTTTGACAACACAAAATGGCGCACCCATTTTTCGCGCCGGACGAATCCATCAAAGGTTTCTGTGAGCCCTACACGCGCGTGTACTTCGAAACCGCCAACCCTTGAGAACACCAGCCGGCAAATAAATGCGGACTCGGGCTGTATCTCAGCCTTGCTAAAAAGCAAGGCCCCTGGGGGAGGAGGTTGGGCGAAGAGGAGTCGCTGTGACCTCGGCGTGAGCCTCATGAAAGTCCGAGGAGGCGCAGCATCCGCAGATAAGGAGTGGGCGTGGTCCGGAGATATAGGGGCCGCTTTCATTACAGCTCCCTTTTCCTCATCCGCGGGCGCACGTTGCAAAGGTGCTTCGCCAGGGATCATGTAAGCTGATGCCTTATTCCAGGTCCCCAGACAGGGTCGCGTGGAGGTTCATGAATTCAGTTTCCCTTACATTTATTTCCCTGACAGAAATATTCTCTTCTCCGGATATTTATCACTCGCTTGATTCAGTCATTTTACAACATTTTTAAAGAGTAATAAAAAACACGATACGATACGAACTTATTCTTGATCTTTAAATATGTATTTCTTTGAAACAGGCACAAAAAAAAGAAACTTATAAATTTAATTTCAGCGAACAAAAGTAAAAATTTTGTCAAATTGTTGATAGCAAAATCGATACATTGAACACAAATCTCCACGATGAATAGGCAAAAAATAGAATTTCTTATTATAGAATTAAATTTCTATCTACACTACAGTCGAGAAGGAATTGGTAGATCAACAAAAACGCAAACCCAGAGCGAGCCGATAAACACTGCAGTTCTTTGAATAGGCGCGTCAAGGCAAATTCTCCATGACACCATGATGACAGACATAGACGAGACTCCGTGGCATTTACCCGTTATCTCTAAGTTCGTGTAACAACCCTGCCAGAGATGCCACGTAAAATCAATAATAAGGAGGCTTTCGATGGCGGTACATTCATAACACAGTGGGAGTCATTAGATATAACTTCACATAAACATAAAAATGGATTTAAAACGAGGATCAACGGAATAATATTGAGAAAGAAACTCACACTGAGAATGATGCAAGAGCAGTCAAGTCCAGGAAACAATCGCCTCATTGATAATATCAATAAATACCTAAAACACAATAAAACGTTACCAATCTAACAGAGTTACCTCTATTACCGTAACCGTAGTTGGTGATACTATGTGGAATCAACCTATGCCAATTTGATAACCCATATTGATGGAAACCTTGAAGTGAACAATGAGAAAATGAAATTTTGGGTTCTTATTTCTGCATCACACGGTAATTTAAGCAGTTCCTCTTTACATCAACTTTCGCTGTAGAACAAGTTTAAAAATACCAATCCTTTGGAAGGCAAACGCGAGGTTACAATCGCTATCGTGAACTTTTGATCAAGAATGTCTGTCCAGCTCTACAACGTCTTGTTAATAATTTGCTGAGAAAAAAAAACTACGCAAAAAATTCTTCCAAAGACTGTCGTGCCGAGCCATGTTGCTCTCCTTTCACTTTCCAAAGTTCTCTTTTCAAGGTAACTTTTATTAATTGAAATCATTTTTAGCATACAGCCGTAACGCCAATTTAAAGTGAAAAAAACACAAAAAATGAAATAAAATACAATACAAAGTCAAACAAAGAATAAACAATAGAATTAAGGAAACATTCATTTAGCTAACAGCTATGAAAGTAAACGCTTGGCTGGGGAAATCCTGCAAATATGCAGATGGAAGTAGGGAGAGCCAGCGGGTTGATCGAGGTGGTATTAGAATAGTCCACATAGACAAGAGTTCGGGGCAGTCGAGTTTAGGGTATTATGAAGTAATTTTGAATCCATTTTAAATCCTAGATTCAAGAGAAAAGGAGAAAGAGGACACAACAACATCAGAGGACACATTGGGTAAATATGATTATACATGCCAGATTATTTAGGCAACTATTACCATCAGCATTTTACTATCGGTACCAATAATCATATCATATTTAAAAAATTGAAATTTTCGAGTCGTTGGGACTTATTAGACTCATGGAGGAAGAGTTCTTGGGTTTCCAGCCGGGTCCAAGGGTTTTTTCAGCACCGACGTTTCGAAGGCAAAGTCTGCCATCGTCTTCACCCTGGAACTCGGCTGGAAACCCGAGAACTCTTCCTCCAGTCCATTCGCCGGGAAAACCTTAGATCCTTCATTATTAGACTCATGACTTTAGTAAGCATTGTGCCTACATCTCCAAGGGAAGATCGTGTGATTCCCGCTTTAGCTGCAGATATTCAGCGGCGGGTCTCCAAGGGCTTTTGCTCTCCCGGCGTGGCAAGAGTGGTCCGCGAACACGTGGTGCACGGTAATATGAGAGTGCTGGTCGTAGTATACGCGGCAGGCACCCAGGTGTACGAGGGGCGGGGGAGGGAGGACACACCGCACAGACCACTCCGCAGCACGGGGGTCTGGATCCCTCCCCTCATCCCACCCACACACACCCCCCTCCTGCCGCCGCCTTTTAAAGCTCAAAAATCGCGCATCCCCAACCCACCCGTACTACACGTCGTCTGTGGGAAACATTCCCGCTCGCCACTTTCACCATCTTGGGAAGAAATTCGCTCAAGGTCATGCGGGAAGGGGGGGAGGAAGGATTGTGGGTGGGTGGGTGGGCGGGCGGGTGGTACAGCAGCCGGCGGCACTGCTGCCGCAAGAATGGAGAGGCTTGGCAACGCAGCATCCAGACGGAGAAGCACGAGGGAAGAGAATGAAGCGAAAGAGAAAGAGAGAACCGGCGATCATCACCATGGATATGGAGTTGGGAGGGTGGAGGGGAGGGGGATCGCATTTGGCACTGACCGCGTGTCCGTTGATGGGATGTGGGGGAGGCGGAGGGGGGGTGCTATATTCCCGCGGTTCGCACTGCGGAGGCGACTGGCAACAGCGCAGACAGTTCGCTAATCCAATTTTCTCCCAGCAACCGGAGGAAGATCCAGACATTAATTTTGCTGTGGAAACTACCTGGTAACATAAGCAACATGAAATACGTGCTACTTACGGATTTCCTTCCATGAAAACCTACTATTCTTAGATATGAACTTCCTCCACTCCAAAGGATGACTTAATTTTATTATTGGTCCTGTATTTCACCGAGGGGAGCGCGGTGGCCCAGAGGCTAAATCGTTGGGCTGAAGGAGCCTGGGTTCATTTTCATGGCGAAGATACCCCCGAACAAAAATCCTCGCAGTTAGGTGACCCAGGAATAGTAATTGGATTCCCTGAGCTGAGTACATGGATTTCATGCACCGATGCCTTAGCCCGTGTGATCTCTACCCTCAGTTATGAAAAATAACACTGAATGAGAGATATTTCCACCTTTGCATGATGCTAAACCTCAATAAGCTAATTTTAATAACAAACCCCGACTCATTCAATAAATTCCGATATAAATGTATTCTAATGGTTTTCCTGTGTTGCATGAATAGATGTAGGCTTGTTGGGGGCTCACACCGCCGGCATACATGTCTGCCTATTATTTGCACAAGTAGTGCATTGAATGCTGAATTATGGTGAATATTCATCCCCAGCCAAACATCATTGCGATGGCACGCAAGGCATTATGTAGATTTGGGGAGAATATGTTTCTCTCCCCAATGATATAATAATCTACAAAATGAAATATATTTATAAAACAAGGCCCCCTGAATTTCTATTCAATAAAATCCTCTTAATTCAGACCCGAAAACCGTTCACCACATAGAACAACGTAATAACACCCGAATGCTATTCCTTACTTCACGTACTAGAAACTAACTACTCTAAACGTCGGAAGTAAACCAAAGTGCAAGGGAGATAGAAATATCATAATATAAAATAACGATCACATAATACAAGCATCGAATTTTATATCGAAAAACCAATTAAAGGTTTAAAGATAATCTCTACCCATTTCTTCAAGGACGAGATGATAAAATTTGCTGATAAGGAAAAGGAACTCATTCTATTTCCAGCGTTAAAAACTTGTACGTACAGCCATTGACGTCAAGACACACAGCTCACCGAAGTCGCACATTTCAACATTTTCCGTTCATTTCCTTGAATGGCTTCCAACGAATGCGTATGAGGTTAGGTTCGCACACATGAGCTCCTTTCCCTACCGACCATACTTCCACTGGATTATTATTTCCCCCTGGCCCCTCGCTGGCCACTTCGAGTGAAGTCAATACGCGAGAGACAATCTTTCAAGACGTGCAGTCTGCATCACACGATCATTTATTCGTCCCTCAGAGTCGCGATAGCTTTTCAGGGTCCAAAAAGTGATCTCTCGAGCCATTATTTTCTGGCATGTCTTACGATATCTGCGGTAACACCAGAGTTATTTTCATAAATAACGTATTTGGACATTTAATACTTAATTATCGATTCATTTATAAGTACGGGTGGAATTGTCAAACTATGTCATGCACAGTGAAATAGTTTTGAATGACGTTCAATTAAGAACATTTAGCGGAGTTCATTTAGAGAATATCCTGAAAAAACATAATTTCCGTCATTTCTGGGGAGAACTTCCAAAAAATAAACTCCGAACAAATAAATGCATGGCGATGAGAAAGAAAGCGCCCGAGTCCTACGACAGCTCTGGAGATGAGAATGGTCGTCAAAGCGATGGTTGACATAACTACGATAGCCACGGGGGTGGGCAATTGTGGGTGGGGGCGGAGGTCACGAGGAGGAGACCATGAGCGTGCAGGCGAGGGTAGGGCGGGAGGCAGAGGCGTTTCGGGGGGGGGGAGGGGGAGGGAAGGGGTGCGTCACGCCCGCTCACGCGAGTCCCCATGGCAACAACAACAGTGATTGCATCCGGCGACCGACGTCTGCGAGGCGGGACGACGGACGCGACGCGAGTCGACCCCACGGACAGAACGCGACAAAAACTATGGTCGGAGGGAAAAAAAAATCAGCCCCTTTGAACCACCCATTTGAGGATCTTCTCAGCATAAAACGCGTGCGGAAACCAGACCACATCAAATTTTACTGCAACAAAAAATTATTTACATCATAAATGCTGCGTTGCTTGCAGCTATGCATGCTTGGTGGGAGCTTACACCTCCTCCATTTTCTCCCATTTTTTATGTAAAGACGAAGTGCACATGTGATACACAGCATGCTGGATGTAGGTGAAAACTTAGCCACTGCCAAACACCCTTGAGATGAGATCTTGTGCTTTCCCGTCGAATAAACTGAATTAGTTGTCTTAGGTTTCCACAAGGGTAAGTGTCCATGTTAATCAACGTTTCGAGATCCGACACATAGAAGAAAACACATTATATAGATTCACTCACCCGGCTGGAAACCGAAAAAACATTATTCACCTTTGAGGTGGTTTGCATGGTATACTGCGAATTCAACATGCCGCACCCATTTAAGGCTTTACACATCGGTGTACTATGGTTTGTTACAAATAAGTACAGTGGAATTTTCCCGAACATAAATTCGAATTCAACTGGTCCTCAAATCGAAACCCAGGTCCTATGAGGAAGTCAAATTCTTCACTTTTTACTCGGTATCTGCACGAGGTGTAATGGAAGTTTTGTTAAAAGATCATTCTTTAAAAAATCGAACCGAATTCTAAAACCATCAAAGCGGACCGTAAGTGTAGCCCCACGTTCGGGGAGAAGTTCGCTCTACAAAATGTCGCACCTTTTCCTCATACATGAAAATCATGCTGAGTCGGAAAAATCCAAAAATTCACTGTTGTTAACAGCTCTCCAAGACAAACTACGAATTACAGTAAATCCGCCATCAATAATACGTGCTACTATCATGAAAGGACTTCGTCACTCATGAGCGAAAACACTTCCTACATTTTTATCTAGCCTTCATATGAAAGACAGACGAATTCCAGTTATCACAGGATTTTTGCATAGCATATCGATGAGCAAAGAAATCGCAGCAGAGAGAATATACTTGGAAAGTACACATATACACTTACACGGTGGAAATTTGATGGATAATGTATTTATTTATTTATTGCCATACCACCACTTCATAGGTCTTTACCTCAGGATTTTCATAATGTGCTTTTAAAAATTTAACGTACACGAACATCCCTGCCCTAGGTGCAAGCAACCTACCCAGGCGGGACCAGAACCAGGGATCTTCGGTGTGGCAGGCGAGGACTGTACCCCGCCGCCACTGAGGAAGAAGGTATTTGAAAAAAAGGTGACTCGACATTAGAACAACATTCGATGCAATTAACCAACTCTGCCTCTTTGTCTTACAATTAGTAATACCTACACAAGCCACTACCCTCTCTTATTCAGTGATCGGCGACACTCAAATATTGCAAAGGGAAGATGAATGCTAAGGTCGTCGCTCTGAAATCACACGATTTAGACAGTCTATTTACCAGATCATTTCACCAATATGCATTTTCCGAAGTTAAATAGATGACTCTTTACTCATCAGTAATAGAAGATCCTCAGTTTCACAAATACATCTACATCTACAAATTACCCTGCGAGCCACCTCTAGGGTGTTTGGCAGGGGGTGATCAATCACCAGCATGCAGCATGCATTTGGACTCCCACATGCACACCACACCGTCCAAGAAACGTCCCGTATAATAACAAACTATACTACTATATGCAGTTAGAAATAGAATATAGAATAGAAATTCAGAAACATGCATTAAGTTTTACATAGGTTAGTAGGCTACACTACAAGTCATGCAATCTATTTACGCGTTCTATTGCTGCCGTTATAATCTCTTATTGATCGTGGAAAAAATGACATTCGGAATCTGTCTGTTCTGCAATATATCTCTCTTATTTTATTTATATGATCTGATCTTCCGTAGTACGTTGGCGTCCGCAAGATATGGTTAACTTCGTCAGAAAAGACACTGCTCTTGAATTTATCTAAAAGGTTTAGTCTATTTTTCAATCTACGGTCCGACAGAGATTCCCATCCGAGTTTATCTAAGAGGTCAGTTACACTAACAAGACTATCGTAACGACCTTTCACATACCTGGCAGCTCTTCTTTGCACGCGTTCTAACTCTGTTATTAAGCCTTTTTCATGAGGGTCCCAAACACTGGCAGCGTATTCCAAATGTGGTCTAACGAGGGAAAAGTAGCTAATTTCTCTCACTTTGTCGTCGCACTTTCCTAATATTCTTTTAACAAAACCCATTTTACGATTAGCTTGACAAATACGTGACGAAGGCACGGATTCCACACATAGTTTCCATAAAAACATTCTACTGCACGCAAGATTCACGCTGAATCGAAGCAAAAAAAAAAACTTCCTCGCCCCCCCTTGTGTCCAAAATGGAACAAATGAGGTTCGGTAGCCACAGGACTGGTGCGCCCAACAGGGGCTTCCTGCGCTACTCCGGCAACAATCGCTCAGTCCCACGGCGACTAATGCCACAACACTGACTGGTAAGCTGATGGTTAGAATTCCATGTGGACGGAAACGTTTTAAGATCAGTAGCTGGTAATCCGTAGCACCCAAGCGGAACTAAAAAAAAATATTGAGCTGCCCATTCCACTTATCTTATTTATTTCAGTATTTTTACAGGATGCCAACAAACAAAATTTAGCGCATCGATTATTTATTAAAAGAAATTCCTTGGAAGTAACCCGGTATCTGTGCCTAACGTAGAAAGGCCATAATGAGTGTCAGACACGCAGCACGCAGCCACTACAAGGCTGTAGTGTACTACAACAGGCGAATAAATTCACCAATGACTTCTCATCGCATAGCAGTATTCTTCACAAGTCTTCATCAAGTCGTTTATCTCTACAGGGATGCTTTAAATACTTTTTTAAATAATTTGCATGTTGGATTTTCATGACATCTTTTATAATTTGTGCGTTTTTTATTCAAATTACTTGTATTACTTTCACCGTACTTTGGCCACGTGTCCTTTTTGGTCATTCCTCACGAGTCGAAACCCTTCTTGATACGATTCCAGCGAAGAAATGAGCTGTGACGGGTCGCAGATGTCCAAACCAAAAATAAAACGTAATATACGCCCGTAAGAGCTTCCAATAGTCATTTTGAGCCGCGAAATTTTTAATCAAGAAAATTCTCGCCGCACGTCACCAAAGTTCTCGACGCATGGAAGCGGTGATATTAACCGCGGTCGGGGACGTCCACCCTCATATCCCTACGGTCACAGGCTCTCTCCAGCCCCATTCCCCCACAGGAAATCCGCGCATCCGCCAAGGGAAAAAGCTCAATCCATCAGCCTCGCCACACCCATCAGGAGCTCTCACGCGGCTCATAATTCATTTAAAAGGATCTCACCGCCTCCCTCGGCAGGCATTTTGAGTCCCTTACCCGAGCCCCTCTCAGCGAACGATGCCGACATCACTGCGTCATCGCTGACTGAGAGATATTCGCGACCCTTGCGGGAGGGAAGGGGGTGGAGGGGCGGTAGAGAAATGGGGAGGGCGCAGATGGAATCCCGCCGCTGAAAATTTAACTGGCACCCGCCCACGAAACCCCCCCCCCCCCCCTTCGCCCCCCAACACACAGGAATTTCTCCAGAAACTGCCGTCTTTCTTCGTAATCGCAGTGGAATCTTGAAATTTTAATTCATGGAACCAGTCCTACCACGTCCTTTGACCCCGCGGGGGTGGAATACTTCATCTTCGGCGCTCTCTTTTTTTTTTTCGAGAAATTTTCCCATAAATAGTCGGGTGTCCAAAATAAGATTTTTTTGGCAAAAGTTCTCCTCTCTTACAAATTATGGGAACATGTGATGCCACTAGCAAGCCCGTGAGTTCATTTTGCGCATGAAAACTGAATGCTCGTCGAAATGCAAAGGGTTAATACTTTAGAACGTGGAGTGATGCAAGCAATGTAGGCCACTTGGTAGACCTTGTAGTGGGTTGATAAATAAAGGAGTAAATTCATATTTTCAGCAATAAAAGCTCCTCCATTATTCGGAATAGAGTATCAGAAAGAAAAAACATTGTCTCAGTCTGAGCATCTTGCGCCCTTGGCCTGTGTCCGGCGAACAAGCGCGTTTCTAATTACGGCTGGGATGAGTGCAGCATGCCTGATGTGGAACCACCACGTGCCACACACCCTGGACGTAGATTGCACAGTACCTCATTGATGTAGATGAATTAGGCATCCAGGAAAAAGTGGTGCCCAAGACAAAATTACCGACTGAATTTCTAGAACCAACTTCACATGGAAAATTAGAATGATAGGATTTTATAAACCCCTAGTTATTAAGGTAACATACAATTATTCTGAGTCCAGCCCACAAAATTAACTTATCAACGGTGCATACCATAAAAGCACAGAGAAATTAATCATAGGAAATCGACCCATAAGGATAAATAAATAATAAATATATTTTATTCCGTGACACACAGAGCTATGAATCGCTAGGAACTACAAGAATATAACATTCCCGGACAGGGTAAGGTCTCATCAATATATTCCTCGACCAGGTTACACATCCCCCATTGCGATTCCAGCCTGAATCATTACCCCGTACTAAAAACTTCCTCAGATCCTTCATGAAAAATCGATCACTTGCCTCCGAATATTTAGGGCCGTATTCTCAGTGGACCCTGTTGGGCCAACCGATCCTGGATACGTCATCAACCCCTAAATAAACCGAATTCGCCCAATATACGCCACATCAAGCCCTACACATGGCCGTTTTTGGAATTAAACGAGCCTTACTTGATGTAGGGAACCTGAACCAGCCCTACACCCCACAAAAACATGGCGCCCAAATTACGTCTCCTGATCACTTCGATTAAAGAATCTACGTTATAATGCATATTAAGGGAGACGAGCTCACACGAACCACTTTAAAATATACAGAAACACAGCAGAAAGTTAATAATACTGCCAAATTATACCCATCAAGTGAAATAAATACATGTAGTATACATGTAGTATAATTGGCTGAAGGATAATATAATTCATCACCTTGTTTCTGCGAGTACATATATATGTATTAATATTTTTCACGTTTGGCGCTTGGTACACTTTAAAAAATCAATACTTCGTTCAAGTATAGGCATAGAAAACATATTTTCATGCCGCTATTAGCCACATAATAA
This sequence comes from Ischnura elegans, assembly GCF_921293095.1. Taxonomy (NCBI): domain Eukaryota; kingdom Metazoa; phylum Arthropoda; class Insecta; order Odonata; family Coenagrionidae; genus Ischnura; species Ischnura elegans. The sequence continues at coordinate 19,692,033 of NC_060248.1, forward strand.
ACTTACCTACGGAAGGTAAAAGCGAATGACGAACCTTGATTATGCAACGGAAGTTCCCACGTCAATGATCATATTTGCCCCGTACTTATCACTATCTTGAACAGGTCGCTTTTGAAGAAATTTGAAGACAATATGGTTCTAATTTTGGCTCGATATGAGAGTATTTTAGCGATAATAAACGTAGCGACATGACATGGCGGAAGACACCAATTGTTTATTAACCTTGAGCCGTTGCCCTAATGCGCTGTCTTTGGTGGATATGATGTATCGCCAGTGAGGTGTTGGATTTAATTGCTCTACGCTCCTTCTTCCTTTCCTGTGTCTCTCCAGTCCTAGAATACTGCAGTCAAATCTGGTCTACGGCCCCACCTTCTTCATTAAAGCTCCTGGAACGTCCGATGAATTTCTTCCTCTCTATTGTCCGCTACCGCCACTTGCCTTTTCGTAACTTTTCCCTCAATAAGATTAGATCCTCTCTTGGCATTGCAACTTCAGCTGATCGCCGTATCCTAAATGACCGGAGACTTCTTAAATATCATCAATGGCAACAACAGATCATCTGACCTTTCTTTTTTTCCGCTTCGTGTTCCTTCGCGCACGACGAGGTCGAGTGACCTATTTAATTGTTTCACCCCCCGCCTTTCTGTCTCTAAACGTTGTTTTCTTTTCAGACTTCCTTCTTCCATTAACTCCTATGCCAAATGTGTTCCAAATTTTGATCCTTTTTTTCATCCCTCATCCATCTTGCACCATCACTATCGTAATTTCCCTCTATTCCTCGCACCACCCGATGAAATTTACTATTCTTTTTTTTATTTGTAAATGCTGTTGAATATTTTTTGTTAATTATTGGTTAAGTTGCTTAATATTATTAAATTGTTTCTCCTGTTATTGTGAGTCCTCTGTAATTGTTCTCGTGCTGTTTTTGGACTGGATTAAATAAATAAATAACAATACGCCCGAAAATTATCGGACGTCTTTTCTTTGTTTCATAGTTAGGTCCCATTACGCAACCATCAAACACATTTTTGATTACAACTACCATATCTTTTTTTCAGGTTCAAAAAAGTCTCTATTCACACGTCCGCACAAATGAATTCCGCTAACATCACCCCTCTACATCGAGAAAGGCTATTCAACCCTAACACGACAAAATGTTCTCAAACGCGAGTATTCGAAGAAAATATCCACCTCGCCACCAAAGAAATATTTGCTTAAAAATTGTTGACATTTCGAATTACTTGCGCAATCATTTTCCACGCTTCTCGTCCCATTATCGATGCATAAAAAGGCAGGCACGGTGAAAAATGAGAAGCTACAATGCCTGCTGCTTGGTCATTATTTGTTCAGCCAGCGCGTTACGAAATGAACCAACCTCACCATGCGTCCTTCGCCACCGGATGAAACATGTGGCAAACGCGGAGATTAACTGCACACTGACGCCTATTCTTGGATCTCTTCGTTCTCTGTGTATGCACTGCCAATGTAATAACAAGGCAGCTAAATTAATGCCATAGCCTATGGCCAAAAGGTCGAAGGAAGTCGACTTCTTGAACATGAAAGCCAAGAAAGGACTCGCATTCTCAGCTTGGCCTCGTCAGCGAGAACGAGTCAGCTCCCTTCCAACGCCGAGCTTCACACCACAACGATTAATGGCCGTAGGGAATCAAGCACCGGTTCTCGAGGCAGACATAATGCCGGTTTTCATAATTCTAACATTCTAATGAACACCCGCGAGATATCCGCAGTGAAGTTAATCGCTACGCCCATTAGCCTGTACTATCCAGCATGTACAGAGGAAATAAACATAAAATGATTCAGAGTCCGGCCGATGTAACATTCAGGAAATAATGTACGCTTCATGAACCATGCTAAGTATCAAGCCAAATAACAAATTAAATTACGTATATGAATCGTCGTAGCATCAGAATTTACATTCTTAGTGGGTGAAAAGAACCATCCATTTGTTACAAAAAAATGTCTCAAGCATTTCGACAAAACAACTATCCATAACGTTTCCAAAAATATACATAAAAACAAACAACAGCATACACCCATAGCAAAACAAAATGGAAAATAAATAAATGCCGAATTCACAAAATCACGACCACAAGCACTTGAATACCGAACATGAAAAAGGAGCCCGCTTGAAGAGGTCCATTCAAATTAGAGAGAAAAGAATCAATATGCGATGTGATAATTATTAAATCAAAAACGAATATATTTTACATTGTCTGAATAATCAACTTTAAATGGTTCATCTGGATCAATAAATTATTTGTTATATATGTTAGATTAATAAATATTATTTGTTAGTATGCGTGACGTTTTTTGTACTGTGTGGTGTGCATGTGGGAGTCCAATTGCATGCTGCATGCTGGTGATTGATCACCCCCCGCCAAACACCCTAAAGGTGGCTCGCAGGGTATTATGTAGATGTAGATGAATAAGTTACTGACGTGCTAGAGATAAGCAGAGAACGCATACGCCCCCATGACTCAGATCATAGTAACACTAATTTCGATAGGTACGATATGTCAAGTGTCAATGATGAAGGTCATCCCCGCCGATTCTCTTCTAAGGTAAACTTAACCTGTGTCGAATCATCCTTACAATGCAATGTCTTTCGTGCCCAAAGCAGTAATACTGGCGACACAGACTGACTCTGTTTTACTCATGAATTGAATCTCACTTTTTTTTCCAAAACAAACGGCTCCGAATTCGAGGTCTCCGCTACGATTTTCGCTTCTGCGGCGCATCAACTCCCGCCCATAACAACTCCCATCAGCTTAAAAGTGGACGGGGTATGAGCAATGCGGAGATTCAGGGAATGCACGACGGAAAGATAAGGATACTCCTCCTCCCTCGTGGGCGGGGGGGGGGGGGGGGAGAAAGCTCATAAAGAAGAGACGAACCCGGAAATCTCCCTCTCGCTCGCCGCTGTTTTATTTTCTTTCATAAACCCGGCGTGACTCACTCTCTCGGGTTGAGTAATCGCAGCCGAAGACGGCACAACCTTTCCCATTTCTCCCTACTCCTCCTCTCCCCCCTCTCCAACACCTCCCTTCCCGGCGACCCGCAGCGGCTATCCGAGGGAGTGGGGAGGAGCACGCCCAACACTCGCCCTTTTCAAGAGCACCACGGACAGAGATGGGGCTTCCGTAGAAAGAGCACTGATAACTGCTTGCGGCTAGGATCCGAGTCAAACTTCCGTAAAAAAATCTATCAATAGGCGAATAAGGTTTTCTCGGGAATCGGCAGGATGAATGCATCGATTGAAAATGGACACAATAACCAGGCTGGACACCCGAAAAACCCTAATTCAGTCTCTTCATCGGTAGAGCAACAGAACTTTCTTCCATCAATATTTGGTTGAATTTTCTTACGATAATTTTTGTGAACTATAATCAGGGTTTCAAAATACATAAATTCTGCTGCTTGGACGTGGATGAGTTTTATTTTCACGGAACATACACACCTCCCCCGATCACGCTAAGGAAAATATGGGCCTTCTAGTGCAAATAATAGCTATTAATATTACTTCTACATCTACATAATACCCTGCGAGCCACCTCTAGGGTGTTTGGCAGGGGGAAAGCACTTAGCAGCACGTGACTTACCGCATTCCTAAACTAACCGCAAGTACACTTATAACGTGAAAGAACTACCCTTCAACGTCAACCAGATACCTGTTCAGACAAACAACTTGTAACTTTATCTTACTCATTATTTTCAAAGCTTAGCTTTAGCTCAAACCTATTAACTTTTCTAGTAACGAAAATAAAGGAAAAAGACTGCAAAACACAGAGATTTAAATTTTCATTCTTTCTTCGTACTATCAGGGAGAGCAACGGTCTCTCATCAACGACTCACAGCATGTTTATCTTTTTTTACATTGTTCAAAAATGGCATAGATTTACACAAGAAATTACTAGCCTCTGACAAGTTCTGCATTTGCATGTATGTGCAAGTACTTTTTGTTATTACGCGTAATATTTTTATGACCACGCGGAGCGCATGAGGGGATCCTCTTGCATGCTGCATGATGGCGATTGGTCTCCCCCTGCCAAACACCCTAGATTATCAATAACAGACACTTTGCTGCTTCAACAATTTTTTTTTTTTAATCGATGAACGGTTTCGGCTATGACACCATTATCAAATACAGAAAATATCTTAATACTTTATACAATATATATTTTCTTTAAGTATTTGATTTTGGCGCAATAGCCGAAGCCGATCATGGAAATTTTTATAAATATTTTGTGGAAGAAACAACGAGTCTGTTGTTGATAATATGGAGCCCTTCCACCAAGTCCAAGTTTCAAGTTTCGATTTAAACATCCCACAGATGGCTAGCAGGGTATTACGTAGACGTAGATCTTATGCGAGTGAGTCTGACTGACCCCGCATGTCCTCTCGCGGAGGAAGTCCTATCGCTAGCTCACCACCGCCGCTCCTCCCAATCCTCTGGACACAAGACTGCAAGGGGAGCAGGTGCAGATTTGGGAGGTGATGGGACTACGATCCGCGGAGATGGATGAGGCGGCAGCCGCGGAGGATGAGGATCAAGCGACTCACACCGACCTGACGCAAGCTCCCTCGTGACTTACGGCGGTGGACGTTGCGTCATCCACTTTCTTTATGACGAATAGAGATTTCAAGACCAAGCGGTAAAACGGAAACAAAAAAATAATAACAATGTCCCACTCCCTATGCCTCCGCCTGAGGTCATGGCTAGCTCAATCGAGAGAGCACATCAGTCATCTGGTATGTGTTCTCCGCAGTAATGTAGAAGCATAGAATAAGTATAATATAGTAATATACTTACTATATGGTAGAAGCTATAGCATAGCTTCTAAATTACTTCTACTTCGTGTGTACTTAATAACTTATTTGCATTTATATTAGTAATAACTAGCTATCTCGATAATTTTTGGCATGTCATAATTAACCCATGATAGTGATAGCGTGGTAAGTGATTCATGGGTGATAATTATCGTTGTTCTATTACTAAGAAGTAGTTAAAGTTTTATACCTTGCGGATAAGTTTTATATCTTGCAGATATAGAAGTAGCTTAGGCAAGCTTGACCATAGAATTACGCCACCCCCAAGAAAAAAAATTCCAATATTGTGCATGAGATGCGCAGAAGTGTCATCATGACATACATTAAATGTTTCGAAAAACAAGGGTAATAAATACACCCAGAAAGAGAGATCCAAGTTATGACAACCAGGAATTCAAGGTAAGGAACGTCCTCATTTCACTACAATTTAATGCCGAAAAGAAGAAATATTTTTTTATTTGAGTTTTTACGAGGAAGGCTACTCCGCTTCAGCTTCATAGTGTTTTTAAAGGATTCTGAAGTTCACCGCACTGGAGATATGCTGTCTATTGACATGCATACTTGCTACACAAGTTAGCTATTTCATCAGAAACTCCTTTCCAACGAAGGTATTACGCACAAAATTTTCAAGTGCCTTTTAAATCAATAAATACCGCCTTATGTGTGCAAAACAGGAAAACTTGAACTAACGCACATGAAAAGAATTATACAACGTTTCGTTTTCCTTGTCGAGCAATTTACGTAATATCGTGAGTCTTATACGATCACTTTCTTGGAAGAATAGGAAAAGACTTCACAGATATAATCACCGATGTCAAAATTATGACCAGTGAACATATCAGCCGTGCTAGTCTCCACAAAATAAAAGAGGTAACGCAACCAATTTGTAGAAGCTTATTATTAGGTCAAATATGAGAGAGTTCTATACAATATTTTCTGGTGTAATTAATGAAAATGACGCAAGGTTAAAGAAATTGATGGAAAATAATGGATAATTTCCAAAAGTTATTCTCTTTCATTTCACCACAAACCCCTTATAGATATGCTAAACATATTAAATTTGGCCAGCATAAAAACTGAATTTTCTGTAAATTACACTAGAAGCCAAACATCACGTGATTTAATCCATATTTTCATGTTATAAAAAACTATTGCACACTGATTCGCCACCACTGTAAGATATACTGTGCAACGTACCTACTTTAGAAGAGAAAAATACGCAAGCTCCTTGAAACCGAGTAAGAAATGTTCCTATACGTTTACTTTCCCAATAATGACTAAAGAAGTGGCTAAAATACAGCAGAAAATACACGATTTTCTTTGATTTCTACTATGTGCCCGTACTTTTGATATAACTTGTTCACATTGTGATTGGATTTCGCTCAATATGATCTCTGAAAATGAAATAGTTACTCAAGACCTACTCGTAAAAACTTCATCCACCAAAAAATAGATTAGGCAACGATTAGATTAGTTTGACGTGTATAGAGGGAAGGTAACTTAACTAAAACATTTCCATGTCTTTTATTTTCCACTCAATTATATAAGATTTCTTTGTTTACAAAAACTTGCAGCTATTTTCGATTAAATAATTCTATTACACTTCCAACGCAAAAAAATTATCCTCTACTTATACGGCTTGAGCAGCGAAAAATGTGACGGTGACAAAGCGAGTACCGCCATTTCTAGTCGATAGTAATTTCTGCATGCACGAGGTCCTTCATCAATTCCCACCAGATCCCCACTGACGTCAGACACGCGCTGATGGATTGTTGTCGCCGGTCGATTCCAAACATGGCCGCGGCATGATGTGAGCCTACAACGAGATAGGCAAACCGAAGAACAGGACATTAGCGATAGCGTTTGGACCGGGTTGTGGACGTAAATCGATTTCAAGAGTGAGGTCGCAGACGAAATAAAATGCAGGAGATTCGACGGAGAAACGCTTTTCTCCATAGTTTCATATTATGACGTTATAACCATATCGACCGTCGTTCAAAAAATTGGTTTTCTATTCCATGTATTTTGGTAGCTTCACAAAAAAATCAGCTAATTTCTGCAGACAGCAAATGTCCACGATTGTTGGCGATTGAAAATGTGGATTAGTCCTAGGGTTTAAGCTTTCATGGTCAAACGGAAATCAATTTCTCGATACACATTCGAAGCTGTCACATAAATCGACTTAATGCAGTATTCAAAACTATTATTCGAAAGTTCAAACCGTAGAAATGCATTCCTCCATTGCTAATAAAATCCTTCGATGAAAGACACAGAAACGTAGGTCGTCGGAAGGACGCGTACATTTACAAGCATTATACAAAGAAAAATAAAGCTCATTATCCGCGAGTTCCACATTAATAGTCAATCATCTACAAAATCTTCTTTAGCATTTATTAACCTTCTAGTAAAGAGTAAAGTTGCACTGTAAAACAAGCAAAAATATTACCGATAAACAACTATTCCAATAAGTAGGTACGTTCCCACAACAGTAAACAGAAACGCAGAAAAGGATTACGAGAAAATACAGAAGAATTGACGAATCTAATAGCTTTTTAGACTAAATGAAAAAATTGCCTCTTATATAGTAATTTAACACTTTCTCCAAAGTATCCAAATCCTAGAGATTAATATTTTGAACATAACGTCCCTCGTTTCGTCATAAATCGCTATTTCACCAAGGAGGAAGACGGTTAGGTTCATTATCGCAGAATCCTTCTCTCACTCAATGGGGATTGCTTCGACTCGCGCACTCGTAAAAATTCCTCGACTACCGACGAAACGAAAAGCATCGTCCGCACGAATGGACCTTGCGCCGAAGTAACTCCTCCGTTCGGCTAAATCCGATTCCCCGCTGCTTTGGGCAAAGGGGAGACAGGAGAGGAAATGGCTCCCTTCGAGCGATGGAAAATCGCAGAATTAACCCGAATAAAAGCGCCGGATTACAGGGGAAAATCATTACTATGGCCACCGCCGAAAGGGTTGGGGGAACCAGGGACCAACCGTCGGCAAAATGCGCAGTGAAATCGCGATGGGAGGAAGGGGCTTAACTCATCCACTCGCGACCTGAAAAAACAACATCGCCCCGAGTTCCAAGCGGCCGAGGTGGAGAACAGACCAAAAAAAAAAAAGAAGAGACGAGAGCGCAAGCAGATGGCGAAAGTCGGTAGTTTGAACGACAAAAGCCGGAAGGATTGCCTCCCACACATTGCCTCCACGGCACCGAGGAGACTCCTTTCACGTTTTTACTGCGCCTTGTCCCCCCCCCCCCCCTCTCCAACCTTCCGGCCGCTCCCCGCGTTTTGCTTTTACGGCGCCTGTTAAATGGACTCGGCCGTAAACAAACGCAAAAGCTCCCAGAGATCACCGAGACGAGCAAAAGGCTTCGAAAGGGGGGGGGGGGGGGGGAAGAGTATTTTCCATTCCACTCGGAGCGGACTGATTGAGCGTTCATCGATGCGGGGGCAATGAGCTGGGTAAACAGCGGACTGAAGTGGGCGAGGCCAAGGGGATGCGAAAAACCCCCGCCCCACGAGCCCACTTCCGACATTATTTACGTCGTAGCGCTCGCTGCTAATTCAGATAGGATGGAGGGATAGACGGCATGGAGTAAAATCATTAAGAATGACCACACGACGCACCCTAGCCAATTCCTGCAACTAACATCGAATGAAGGATCGGGGAAAACCGAAATCTCCGCTCCGCACTTCATTTAGCGCATTCCTTTTTGCCGGAAATAAGGTGGCTTATACCTGCGAATTTAAAATCCCACAAGGCCGACGCAAGAAAAAGATTCAGATATATTTCACTAGGATGGAGTAAACATAAGACAGCATCTTCCCAGAATTTTGGGGGAGCTGACTCCGAAGTCTTGACCATACCCCGCCGCGGCTATCTATGGCCTTTCCACGAGGAGGAATTTTCGAGGACGTAGCGCCACATCCTAAAGCTGAATTTAGAAGACTAGGGTGTTACATTCACCCTATAAAATAAATGTAGCAAACCGTGTAAAAGCAATCACAGGATCTTTTGCGGAATCATCCGCTATAGTATAGAACTAGTGAATTTAACGTCCATGGTCATCCGTTTCGACAAATAACGGATGACCACGGACGAATCTGCCGCTCACTGTATGGTGGGAAGTAGTGAATGACAGTTAATTGAGCGATAGCGGTTTGGTGGTCGAATCAGGCTGCCATCCAGACAATTAAAAGAGCATATCGCAGAAATTTTCGCTACAAGATAAGGCTCACAAACAGTGGGTATCAATCTCATTAAAATACGAAAGAAATCGTGAGGAGTTCAAGTTGATAGCAGTCACCGATTCAGTCGATACTCGGTGGAATACAATGGCATATGAATTAAACGCCTGGTAATGATTCGCAATAACTGTATTCTCCCCGAACCGGTTTCAAAACAAACACGCCATAATCAAGGGGACTCAAAATAACTGTGGAGTATAGCTTAAAATTTTAAGTGCACATGGCTTTTCAAAAAAAAGATTGATGATTTCAGATTATACTATTAATGGACCAGTAATGAAAGAATTTTTTCCATCTATGACCATTTTTATTTACCCATCACCAAAGAATTAAAACCGACTCGACTGTATTACTTCGTCTGTTCCGTGAAACTACCACATTGTAACAAATAAGACAGATTACACTTAAACTACAGAAAGGTAAGCTAAATTCTGTGCCTAAGGTATTGTTTTCGCCATCCCTTGAACTCAAAAACTATAACCTCGGAAAGCAGCAGAGGAATTTACAAATCAATGACACTCGCTCATTGTGAGAGTTCATTCGTATTTCCTAAACATCACATCATTCTCTTAACATTCGCGTTGAATTCGGAATTTAAAGGCTAAAAGCGAAATTTGGACTCAATACGGGGAGAAACTAGATCAAAGTTAGATATTCCCCAACATACCCTATAAAGCCCAATGAATGGAATAATTCAATTCGTATTAATTCATTTCAAAGCTTCTGCCAATTTTATTTGAGACCGGGTCAGTGGGTAAAAAAATGTGGAATGTCAATAAGAGAATCGTTTTCTCACTACTACTTTGCTTCATTGAGCGTAGCCGTCGTCAGTTCAATTTGTTCCGTTTTGTTAACGCTGCAAATTTTTGTTTAAATATTCAATTTGAAGGCCAAATTCGGCTGTTTTTTACTTAAAATGTCGTTCACGCAAATTTCGAGGATGAAACACAGCCATGCCAAACGAACTACAAGGATTTGTCTTTCATCCATAATTGATCCATACCCAACAGAAAGATACATATAACCGTAAGCAATGTCATTTTTTTCAAGTACCATTTTTAAGATGTAAGCGTTTTCTTGTTAACTGATTACAAAAAGGGAAGTTGAGGTTATTGCTGAATATAAAAAGTTCCCAAAACGAGTTAGGATGTCTTTTCTAATTGTAGGAAAAAATCAAGTAATACACTCGATGTTTAAAATGCATAAGGTGCGTCATAGGTAATTCTGAACTAAATCTATAGACATAGCAAAGGGTTTCAGTGACGAATAATCTCGCATTTGAAAGGTTATAGGCCAAAACAGCCAAGATAGAATTGCAAACAAAGCATTTAATTATGATTAACAGCTCAAAGCTAAAACCACGATAGAACTGAGGGAGAAAATATGCGCATGCGACAACATCATTAAACTGCAGCAATCAAAGGAACAGAATGAAGGAAGCGGAGCGACCACGCACTGATGACCCTTCAAATAACACCTTGACCACGATGCAGAAAATAACAACGGATAGCACCAAGCCACAGACCACAGACGATACTATCGCATATCCAACTATCCCCATGCCATCCTGAAAAAAAACACGCCCATAGTCTTTACGGTGGGTGGTTGTATTTCATTATAGACACATACTACAATCTTCCTATTTTCCTCTTTTTCTGTTAACACAACTTGCATATTTCTAGGAAGTTATAACGTAAGAGAATGCAATCGCATACGATTCGGGCGATGAACGGGATAGAAGCAATAAATATAAATACATACAGCAGGTTGTATACAATTCTCTGTTGTTCATTATTCATACGAAACTCGAAGTATCAGGCCAATTTTTTTCTATTTGTGTTCTTTGTTATTTTTGCATTTTTTCTTACATTATCATTTTTAGTTATCGTTTTACCTTCATTTATTTACTTTTCCTCCTTTGTTTTATCAACCTTTGTATATATGCACTAAATTTAACAACAGACTGTTAGCAAATTTTAGAATTCCATGCAAGTGTATTTCTATTAGAGTCATGCGTAGCATGAAGCAATGCACACTTGGTGGGAGCTCACATACATGCACGTAATTTTTTACGTTTTGATCATAACATACATATGTATGATAACTGGTAGCATGACATGTACCTAATGCATGCTGGATGGTGATGATTAGTCACCTCCTGCCAAAGACGCAGGAGATTTTTTCCAGGGTACTGTGCAGATTTAGAAATCAGTGGATCTTGAGGACTCAGAGAAAAAAACAAGACGCGATTTGCATATTCTTCTCTACTATCATTAAGTCTGGATGGCAAGAGGTGATTGTGTGTCAATAATACATCTGGAAGCATAGCGTTCAATCTAGGCATAACTAACTTCAATTTATATCTATATTCAAGAGCGGTTTGTATGAAAAACTGCTGCTTTCCACCCAAATTTACTTTCCGCTTCCATCTGGACCCTAAGGATAGCAAATTGTGCTAAATCTAGATCGTTCTGGGATTAGAAGAAAAGCTACATATTTCAATATTAATATCCAAGCACATAAAACCAGGTGGGTGACGCAGTCCATGTTGAGTGAAAACGCTCCAATTTTCACGGAACCGCTACTAGGGTATCACGCAGGTGTCAACGAAAGGAATATATGGACATATATCTAAATTGACACCCTTCATGTAAATGTGAATAACTCAATCCAGCCAAAGAATCCAACGCCAAGGAGGATGGCTTGTGATTATATTTCGCGCACACTTGATGCAGTGGTACCTAATTTCCCAACCAACCAGAGTGAAGAGGCCTTCCTTCGAACGTTGGACCGGAGGTAAGGAAACAGTATATCAGACGGTACCATGCACCAACCGGAGCGAATGCACTACAATACATGAGGAATGTTGGGCGACCCGCCAAAGGCAAATAACAACAGTATACTCTTTAATCGAAATAAAACCCAAAGAGTGCTGCGTAAAGCCCATTGCTGACGGTAAATATCAAATTAATTACATTGGAGAAATACCTCGTTTTCCTTGATATATAATGCAATATTACAATCCTTGTATTATTATTTTTTATGAAAATAAAGTCGAGAATTTCTCCAAAGTAAAAAAGGCAAGCATTGGAAGGGCATCACAATTCAATAAAAATATTGTACTTCGGCGTCCAAATAAATACTCTTCACTAGAAGGCCGATGAAAAGGAGGAATTTTACACAAACCTTTTCAGTTATAAAGTTGGTCAACATCAGAGTGAGATATCGAGAATGCACAAAATACTGTTTCCTGCATTCTTACATGCCTACATTTCATGAGGGTGCATCACGAAAGCGCGCAGTGGCATTTCGCGATTGTAACGGAAAATCGCCTATTCCACTCGCGACGGACAATGCAAACTGGCAACGTCGCTCCGGCGAAACGACAAATCCCCCTCCCCCAATTTCGCCTCCCTCCCACGCCACCCCCTCTTGTCCCTCACGAGGCGCGACCCCCCCCCCCCCAATCTCCATCCCCTTCCCTCGGATATCAGAGCTTCCGGTACACGCAGGCGAATGCATTATAGAGGCGGAGGCGCTCGGCAACACACACAGCTGTCGGCCGGTGACACTCGCAGGGTCCCCACTTCGAAACCCTCCCTTCCGTCCGTTCGGCAACATGCTTATTAACGCGGTCGAAACTCGGAATTGATCACGCCTTTCCTTGCATGGATGTACAGATATTCTTCACTAACCTTATCCCTCTACCTCTTTTCTTTTTCCTACAGGTACTGGGTGACATTTCCTCATAATTTATTGTATTTGTAGATAGGTTTACATTAGCTCTCTCAGTAGGTTTTCGTAGATTTTTCACGCCCCCCTTCTTTTTTGGGCGTTTTCCTGCAGTGGGTTTTTCCAATGAGGACGATAGTCAATATCCTTAGGTTTTTCCCACGTTTGCAAACATCTTTTTACACTTGGTAACTGGTAACCTTTTCAACTTATAATCTTATTTGTTGATTGAAAATGGAACCTCTATGTCTCTTTATGTAATTTCTCTGCATGTACTTTCATGAGTAACTTAACAATGCATTTAACTGCATATATTTCATGTTAGATGGAAGATAGGACTATCTAGTTCCAATCTCGCCCAATAAAGACATTGTATTAATATTATTATTATTATTATTACCCCTCTATGCCTAATTTGCAAAAAGAGCAGATGGGACGGTCTTACTAGTGACAAGACACGTGATATCTGAGTTAATTTCAAGTGTATTTTCCTTTTATTCACTATTATATTTAACCCTTTGTTTATAAATCCAAAGTAAAGTCTCCCTGACTGTTCGTGGTTCTGACGAAAAAAAATGAACGCTAGAAAAGTAAAGCTTTACATGAAAACGTATTTGTAACCTAGTCTCGGGTGCATGGATGCGATGCACGCTTCGTAGGAGCACCACCAGGAAAAATATGTACCTGATATTTTGGCTATCGCATATTTTTTTACCGTGTCGCGTGCATGTGGCGAATCGAGAGCAGGCCGGTGATTGGCTCATGCCAAACAACTTAGAAAGGTGACTCGCATGATATTATGTAGATGCCATCACATATTAAATCGGAAAGCATAGGGCCCGTTTAAGGAATCGATTTTACTATTAACACATCCTGAGAGAGAAGTAAATACGACCATTTTTTGAAATCCCTTAAACGAGCAATTAAAATTATGCAGGATGATAAGAGTTCCAATGTAAAAGCAGAGGCGGCGGTAAAAAAATATCATAAAGGCGAGTTCCAAATAGCTTCCAGAAATTTATTTTATTTATTTTAATTTATTTATTTCCATTACCCCATAAACAGCACATTTTACGGCCTTTGCAATGGGGAATTAACAGTTAACAATGAAGGACATTTACACACGCTCATATTTCATACAGAAAGTTATCCCGCAAATAGGTAATAGTAATGCTTGATTCTGCCACAAAGAAAAGGCGTAGCTTATTTGAGTTGGGTAGTTAGGCGAATGACCGCACAGCAGCACAACGCAATGAAGTCAGTATCGCTTAAGCAGAGGCTCCGAGGGATCGAACTCGATGAAGCCCAGAATTAGTTAACTGATATCAGCATTTCAATTCAGAGCATACCTAGGCATGGAGTGGACCGCAACGTTCATCCTAATCTGCGATAGTGAAGCACCAGGATATCTTGAATCGGGCTTGGTAAAGTAGGCTCTGCATGTGTAATTAAAATTATATATCCATGACTAAGTTCTAACAACACGTATCTCAAAAATTGCAACTTTTCAGGAGAGCAAAAAAAACGATTATTCTTTCTAATTGTGCGCCAAAATTAAAAACCAAAAATTCATAAAAGTGAAGAAGAAGCATACACTAGCCAACAAAGAGTTTTTTTTGCTTGAATTCTATTTTTTAATGCTATCACACTTTGATTAAGATACCTGTGTCAAACCGGCCAAATTTTGAGATACGTGTTGTTAGAGCTTAGCCATCGATATAATACTTGTAAAAACTAACTATGTGCATGAAAATTTTATCACTTTCAAAATCATTCATGATTCACTTACTAAGCTGGCTTTTAGATTTTTTTAAATTAAAAATTGATAGTTTTATTTTCATGAAAGAATGTTCACGTCCCTAGCACTTTCCCAGTTTCTTGTCTGACCATGATGAGTCGTCGTCCTCAGTGCTTGGTCTGTGTCCGGCGAACGAGCGCGTTTCCGATTAAGGCTAGCATGAGTGCTGCATGTCCGCCGTTAAATCATCCAGTGGCACACACCCGGGTGACGCCGTACCTCATAGATGCAGACGAATACCCAACCAAAAGCTTTGGAGAGGCGCATGTCCCGAACTCCGGCGGCAGCGGCGAATCCACCGATCCATTCGGGCCGGAAGAATATTCAGTTGCGACGAGGAAAAGAAGAATAATGGGGCATGGAATGAGGGTGGGTGTCCTCCGTGAAGGACAGGTGCGTGAGGGCGAAAGGCAGGTATTGCACGGAGAGAACAGAGGGAGTTCAAGATGACCACGCAAGGGAGCAGGCGGTCGAGTACACTCACAAGGAACAATAAGGTCGGAGAACGAAAGGCACTTGTCAATTTCATCACTTTGATCGTGAACTTATTCAGCTCTGAACTTCACTTTTATGCCCCGGAATACTGCTATATTAAAGAATCCAGGAGATAAATAGTACTTTAATAACGTGTTCTCAGGCTAAGCGGTGGAATCATGCTTTACTGAGGGGCCATTTAATGAAATTTAGAAAATGAGATATCTATGGAAATAGTTGTTATCGTGTATCTCAACGTTTATGCAATCCAAGCTCACCACAGATATTTTAGGAGGCTTACTGCATCATCCAAACTCCATGATTATGCTGGGAAGGATCCACAACTAAATTAGTTTACATAAGAGAGCCAGGAATTGGGCAGAAGTATGTCCTGTGCCTTCTCGATAGCCTAATTTCTCACAAATAAAACCCGCTGTTGAGTTGAAGTAAAAGGAAGTTGATGGTAAGAATGTTGACTGCATTAATAATGGAATAAAGATCATGAGGGCAGAGAATTAATCGATGACGTCACACCATAGTACTCATATTACAGCGCTTCAACGCAAATCATCTGATATGGCATTGAGAACAGGCATGTTACTCCCGCCAAAAAACGGAGGGAAATGCACCAGCATCTTTAAAAAAATAACGGAAATACAATGCCATAGAAATAAAAAATGGATGCGTATAACAATATGCTAATCGAAATCACATCAAATACTTAGCCCCACAACAGATAAAAGTGACGCTTAACGGTGGGATACACACATGACATTGAACCAAATTAGCAAACATAATGACACCGCAGTTGTAAACCCAAGAGTGAATTCAAAACCTCTACAAAACTGATATTTCTTTATTTCAATGTCTCAAAGAGCTCATAAAATTTCTCTTAATAGTTTAATTTCCCCATGGCAAATATCGGCGACAGAAATCTCATTACCTTTTCAAATTTTCTCAGTAACGATGGTGGACAAAACACCAGTGGCCGGGCCAAATTCTTGGGTAGGATAAAGAGCCACTAGTAGCAAATTCCTTGGTGGCTAGCAGGGTAACATGCAGGATGTGTAACTCTGTAGTTACATGAGGCCTGATTGAATACGAATGGCGAACGAGGCTATTACGCATGAATAACACAAATTGAAAAATACAATAAAACCACAATAGCGTAGAATTCATAAATCGCACGCATTCAGTGAAATCACTCAAACGAAAGACAACTGGATTTAAAACAGTTTCCGCACCTTGAAGCCTACGAGGGACGAATAGCTCAGCTAACAAAATGGCGGTCGCGAGATCCGTGTATGAGACCATCGACGAATGTGCCGAAATGCCGACGGCTAAAGATGTACGAAAAGAAAAACGAACGAGGACGCAAATATTGCGAGAAAAATCAAGTACATCGCATCAGGAAACGTTAATGTGTACGATAAAAGCCTCAAACTTCCAAGCTTTGAAGGGGATGTACTGAAACGAAACGGAGCTTCTCTGCGGTTGAATCCAAGTTCGTTTGCACAAAACAAGAAAAAAAATCCCTGATTTTTAATTAGCATTGAACTCATAACGCGAAAAAACAGAAATAATAAAGGGAATATTAAAATTTAATTGCCTCCATATCCTCAATGCATGGAGTCAAAGGGGCAAACGATCCATTGATTCCACGCACCACTCATTTTCAAACACATCGAAAGTAGTAATTATTTGAACGGCAAATTGCTAACCTCAACCGTGATAGAGGGCGTAAAACAAGGATAAACCCGAAGAGCAGATGAAGCAATATGACTTCCATGAAGCAGAAGGATAAAAAGCCATTCCTTAAATGCACGCCAGCAAGCAAGGAAAACAGAGGTAAAAAACATATCACGATACCACATCACCAACGTCTCGCAGTTGACTACGTATTAACGCACAATTATAATGAACTATATACGCAACAACCCCTATCTTCATCGCATCGGCAGCGAAAAAAATAAGCAATTTACTTGATCGATACTTCCTTAGATAAAAGGGGAATATTACTTATATTAGATACAAGTTAGAATAGTTATAATTGTCATGATAACCGTCATTAAAATACATTTCCCATAGAACACAGAAATTGGGGAAGAGATGGAAAATTTATTTGGATAATCTAGTTGACAGCAACAATTCTGCTGCAAGGAAGAGATAATTGGCTTTGAAAAATATATAGCTACTCACCCACTTATTTTAATATTACATACTTCCAATATCTTGATTTCATGCCATGTGTTATGAAAAACTGATCTTTTGTAACGTTACCGAATTTAATCCGTTCCGTCAGTGTAATAACAATTTTGAATGGTGCTGACGTTCATGTTATCCCTGATTATTAATGGCTGTTGTTCGTTCCTTCTGGTTATTTTTTGCGTAGCCCTAATGATGGAAGAGATCAAAGTCGCAAACATTGGAAGGGGATAAGTTTTTTTAATTAGATTTAAACTCTAGATATTAGTGTTATTGACGAATATATTTCAAAATTGACGATAGTTTGCAACGGTGTATATGCATCTTCGGCTTTATTCACGACGAGAACTTGCGTATCTAAGTGTGGTGGAGTATCGACCACGAACGGATCGTCGGAGCAGTTCCCCTTTAAATGGAAACATTTATATCCAGCCGACGTAGAGGGTGGGGCGGGCAGGAGGAGGTCATTTGACATACGCGCGCCCCCAACTGGCAAGAGAGGCAACTGCATGCAAGTCCACATTCGCAATGAAAAACTTCTCTTTCATGCCCACTACCACCTCCTGGGTGGAAGCTAGGGGTTCTACATTTTTTTGTCCGCAAAAATAACGCCATTACGAGATACAGCACTTCTCTTTCTCTCCCGGGCCAAGTTTAATGAGAACTCGGGCTGTTTCACAAGAAGCAGAGGGGAGAAGCCAATCTTAAGCATAGGCAAAACATCCCGTATACACTATACAGCCCCTGCAGCGCCATCTGTGGGAAGAAGAAACCTCACTACTAATATTTCGAAACAGATCCTCCTCCCGACAACAGCAAAAACATTTTAGGAGATGTTGGCAGCCTTACTGCGGAAGATATAACTATCTCCCTGAGCAGAGGAACAAAACACAAGATAGGAGAGTTCATCAAAGTTCATCTTCCCGAGAATTTCAACGGTTCGATCGCTTTCGCCGCGATCTTGAACCAGGCCGCTTGTCGGGCCGCGCTGCACATAAGCCATTTTTTTGAAGCCAAAACGATATGCCCACTTCATGAAACGGCACAATGTGTGAGACCCCTATGTGTAAATATGGATTAAGATGATAATTCACAATTCTATCACGTTTCTAAGCAGCGGTAAAATGTTGAGTCAATTTACATCTCAATCAATCTGACGACAAATCCAAGTTAGAGCCAGTAGTAGCCACACAGTAACCCACTGTGCATTACAATTAGTAGGCTAATAAATAAAATGGTGACTATCGAACTAAGAGGAATCAAAAAATCGTGCTGAACCGACAATAAAAACTTCCACACTATTAAATTATTACATAAACATGGTTTCGACGAACAAGTCCGGTCAACCTGAAGTGAAATAGAATAACCCTGTCGAAGAGCGCAACAACGTCTTTCTTGTTGATTGAACATGATAGGGCAAAAACCTAGGTATGCCCCATGCCAATGATTTCTTTCCATTCTAAGATTAAGGTATGACACTTCTTCCGAATGGTTTATCTTCCAAAACTTTCCCATACACTCGGAGACATAGTGATAAAATTCAACTTCAAAAACCACCTCAATTTAACATATTACCCTCAAAGCTCTCTCGTAGGTGATATTCGCGGATACATATCCATCGTCATGCAAAAGAAGTACGTGCAGTGTTACTTATGGTATCGAAAATTAACGAAATCAACACCTCCTATGCAAATTTCCCAATATTTTGAGCATTTTAAAATGGATAAAATCGGTAAGAGGAGGGTAGAGGAGCTTTTTTTGGGTTGAGGCCTGAAGCAGTTGACAGGGCAGTATCCTAGACGGCCCGGAGAAAGTCACACTTCAAATGGTTGTAGCCTCGTCCGCGGTAAATTGGCTTATTATAGCCTAGATCGACAAGTACACCCTTCTGAAAGTCAATCATGGTATCGATTCAACAGAACTTCCTACATAAAGATATATAAAGGATTCCTACAGTAGGATGGACAATGGTTACCTCATTGTAGAAGGTAGAACGTATTTATTTCATTCATTTTCATCCCCCCGAAAACAGCTCATTTAAGGCCTTTACATGAAACATCGACCATCAAACACAACCACGCCCTAGGTAGGGGCAACCTTCCCGGGCGGGACTTGAACCCGCGACCTTCGATTTGGCAGGCGAAGACTTTCGATTTATTCCACTAATAATTTGTTCGGAACAACACTTACGTTCCCATAACCAAAGTCGGGGGAAGCGAACCCGTTGCGAGGGAGGCTTCAAACTTGTATCACCCCCTCATAAGCGGGGGGCCGCACTCGGCATATGTGAAAAGGATTATGGGAGTGCGCCTAGCGGAGTACTGTGCTGATGAAAATGGCATGGGTGAGGGAGATGGAAGACTCGCTCTAAAACAATTGCACGCACGCAAGCGCACACTTGACGCATCTACATGCACGGGCGGCCTCGCTCGTCCAGTGCTCCGAACCACCGTCCGCCGCGGAATGAGTCTACTCCGCGATCGACCGCGAGTCGCGGCACTTCCCCATCCCCCTATCTACCGGTCGCTGCAGGGCGCATGCCCACGTTTCATCCTCCACGTCAGCCGTCGTCCCATTGGTCGAGCGTTGCGCGCCACGTCTCATTATGAGACGCGGCAAGCCGACGCAAAACGAGCCCTCGACCAATGGGATGAGCCCTGCGCGAAAAGATGTGCGCAGGAGAGGAAGCAACATCGCCCGCCCCCACTACTTCCATCATGGAACGTTGTTACCTTCCCCTCCCGCCCTCGTGAAAATACTTCAACTTTTTTCTCCTTTTTATACATTTATTTCTCGCGCAGAGGTTTCCTATTGCATTCAACCTTTGCGCAGTCGCCCCCAGAGTGAGGAAGGAGGGTGGACAATCATTTACGGTATTACAACGTATGCCAAACGCTATTTAACTGGGGATAAATTGCAGTGAAAATGAAATAACTTCCTTCAAAACATATCATTTTCAATTAAAACAAAAAAAACCAACCCCCAAGAAAATGTCACAACCACGCACCGATGCCTTCTGGGAAAAGGTAACCGTGCGATGTCAGTGATACGAGGTGACTCGTATAAGCCGAAGACGCATCACGACAACTACCCGACACCGTTATGTTGAAACACTGTTTGAGCATGTCTTGACGCAATCTGTAAAGAAGGAATGCATCGCGGAACTGACAATCAGTCATTTCAAAATCAGGAAAAACGCAATGAAACGAGAAACACGACGCCCTTGCAAATTTCTCCGCGGTATTCACTTATCATTAATTTAAGAAAATTCGCCTTCGCACACACGTCCCTGTGTCACTGCTAATTAGTAACGGAGACCATTTTAGAATTCGTCTCAGGTGAAATTCGCGTATTTTGTCTATCTTCATTACAAAACACTATGTAAACGCCACACTTCTTTTATTGTAAACCGACCCGGGTTGGTGGTACAAGAACAAAGATACCATTAGTTATGTTACTTGTAAGTTTGACTTTTTTGCATGTAATTTATTAGCCCTTTCAGTGAATAAGGTGCAGAAATCATGAAATCAAAGCAACATGAACAAAGGGCAGAGAATATTCACATCCCATGTCAATTACAACACTGAATACCACAAATCTACGGTGATAGTTCATACACATACAATGAGATGGACAAATTGGATTTATTCTTCACAATTACCCTCTGCTATGACTCCATAGATACATCAGGGTCCAAAATGACAAATTGAAAAACAAGAGGAAGAAAACTAATGATATTCATTTCAAAATCATTTACCAACAGGAGTGAAACTGGAAAATTAACTATTTCCCCACCTAAAGATTGTGACTCTTATACGTCTGGGTTAAGCCACAGTAGTACAAAATAGGATGAATAGTTCTTCCTAAGACAGTCTTAAACCCTGTCACGTACAATTGTGGCAACATTCGAAGTACGTGAGAGTGGGGAGAAATACCTCTTGCCATTGACTCCTGTGGTGGACCGCGGGGAAACACGTAAATTTACAACATCAGAACTGCGGAAGAATGTGAACTAAAATCGAAGCAGAGCAATCAATATTAGAAATGATTTTGATTTTATCAAATCGAATAAATACACGACATTAGTAGATAATCCGCAAAGAACTGACAATTCGCCCAAATGGCCGGAGAATGAAAAGTGAGATGTGCACTAAGATTATCGATCTAATGTATTCTCCGACATCACTCTCATTTATGAGCGTAATTTCGGGAGCGAAATCCTTAGATTATCTACCTTCCCAAACAATGCTAAGGAAAACAACGCTGGGACATAAGCATTACTTGTATGAACAAAGGCACAAGACCAGCCAGCTGAAACAAGTGTTACCGCTGTTATCAATGCCCCTAGATACGAAATATCACAAAAACAGCAAATTTTTCGCTCGTATCGTACGGACACACGGAATTGAGACGGATATTTGAACAGAAAATATAGTACTGAAGTGGGAAATGAGTGCGCCACGAATGGTATGGGATACGATGCTTATATCAAAATCAAACTCCTTAACTTCAAACAGGCTAACTCGATTGCGTTTCAACGGTAAAAATTGATATAGCAACACGAACCCACATGCCGACGGAAAGCATTGACGAAGACTAAACAACATATGGTCATTTACACATTAGCCCTCCGCATTTATAGCCAAATGTGCGGCATGATCCATCAGGGCATCGCTTCAAAATCGACTAGTTTTAAATGATTAAGCATATTTAACAATTGCATGCTTGTCTTATAGCATTTCAGTAACGTAAAAGAATACCAAATGAAAACAGCTTGTACATGGAGCATTTTTCATTAAATATCCTGCTGTAAACTCACATGGCTTCCTCCTGAGGCATTGAAACGAGATGCTATAAACACAACAAATAAAAGCTATTTATGCATAACGCCGATTACCTACAATAAACATTACTGATCCTATTATCGTCGTAGTTAAAACGACCACTTCCCTAAGAGATAATTTCCCCAACTTGGCAACAGCGCAGCAAACGGGAAAACCGCGCCATGGCGGAGTAGGGAAGGGGGGGGGAGGAAGGGGACAAGGATGGATAAATAGGAGGAGGGGGAGGAATGACTCGACAGC
The DNA here is from genome assembly GCF_921293095.1 of Ischnura elegans. NCBI lineage: Eukaryota > Metazoa > Arthropoda > Insecta > Odonata > Coenagrionidae > Ischnura > Ischnura elegans. The sequence goes on from NC_060248.1 coordinate 19,714,433, forward strand.
ATTGGGATGAGAGCGGTAGAAGGAGACGGGGGGGAGGGGGGGGGGGCGGGGGGAAGCTGCATTAAAAAACAGAAAGAATACGGACGAGGAGGAACTTTGTTGCCAGACTGCGCGCAAGATTCCCACCCGATGCGTCGAGTGCGTAGTTGCAGGGGATACTCGGAGTACGTGTTAGTGTGAGTTAGTGCGTGAGGAAGGGGGTGAGTGGAAAGAGGGGAGGGGAGACGGGGTCGTTTGAGGGGCGGAAGAGAACGTAGGAAAAAAAAGAAAACGTTCAGAGGGGAGGTAAGTCTGAAAGGGGCGGGGGTAGTAGGGGAGGCGAGGCCTGAATGGCTGAAAGCCCGGCGCCACCCACTGCCTCCCTTCCCCCCCCCCCTCATTACTTCCCCTGAAATCCCCATCCTCTCCCAGGCAGCCCCATCGCACGAACCCAAATTCCCCCGCCCGTGGCCTTGGGGCTCGGGAGGCCCTCCGACCCCACCCCACCCGCCGCCTCCGCCACACAAGCGCCCCCGTCCCCGCTTCCCCACGTCCCTCACGGCGCTGGAAAACACCCTTCCCGCAACCCCCTCCCCTCATATTCTGTCGATCCCACTCACCCACGCCTAGGCCTCCGCCACGCACAAACCAACTCCCATCATAGGCTTCACGCGGCCCGCGAGGAAGGGTCTCTGTCTGTGCCGAACCATACTTGACAGCCAGCCCATTTCAGCCGTTCATTTACAACCAGCTTCCTCGTGATATTTACTGCACGAATGATGGAGGCATACTAAGACCAGGATGAAGGATCGACCATAAATCTCTGAAGTACTGGTCACATCTAGCAGTGATAATCTCTATCACCAAGTGTCAATTGGGAGGGAGCATTGACGAACAAGCACTGTGTACATATATTAATAAAAATTCTATAATTTCTCTTGCCAACAGCGTAATCTGCTGCCGAAGTGTTGGCAGCATTGAAAAAAAACAAACTGCCAGCAAGTTACATCGAGAAATCACAGCCAATTGATCATCACATAGGCAATAATAAACAACTTAAAAGTTGCCTGAGAAGTTTTAACAGCATGAGAATTATTCAGCTTACTGCACAAAACGGCCCAAAGAGGAACAAAGAATCTAAGGAATAAGAGTAACTACAGCTGTATTTCACGCATCGACAGGGAGAGAGATCTACATCTACATACCCTGCGAGCCACCTCTAGGGTGTTTGGCAGGGGGTAACCGAGAGAGACAATCCGGTATGAATTACCTGAACTACCGCTCGTTTATATTACATGGATAGAACAACCTGCAATGCTTACACATACACCTTATCCATACGCTCACCTGTAATTACCTATTGTATGTGGAATGAATATTAAGACGGAGGTATAAAATATTCAAGCTGGAATTCCATAGTGCCTAAGCAATTTAAGACCGTCATGTTCAATAGTATGACCCGATTGAAAGTCAAGAAAAACATGAATAAACCCAAAATTTAAACCATGGTTGCGGATAATACAACAATGATGACCACAAAAAGAGAAACAGTGGCTCATATTGTTACTGTATGGTGACTGAACATGAAGGTTGGCAAACGGGGGAACAAGCCTAATCAGGTGACCGAAATAACAGCCAAAATAAGATACCATAGAATAAGATTTAACAACACTTAATGAAAAGAACACGTAACAAACATAAGAAATATACGCTGGAATTTCGAGGAGAGTGACCACAGTGGTAAAAGAGGAAGATCATAGGGGATAACTTTCAGTTTCACTAGTCCATGCAGGTAGTAATACACCTGCATTCAGACTAATATAACTTGAGAACAGATATCACATTTATATATTCCAACGACGAAACTATCGGTAACCATAAGCAATACAGTACGGATCGGTTCGAACTTACATAATAGACGACATAATTATTACCAAGGGTAGGTTGTCTATGAGTACTAACACTTCATTAATTTGATATGGGTACCTTAACTAAATAACATCATTTTTCGGCTCAACACCTATACAAGGCTTTTATACATACACCCATTTTTCTCATAATTATCTATTAAAAGGGAACATATCTGGCTTCCGTACGAAGTGCACAGAGATAAATACTTTATTCTATCAACCATCTATCAACATAGACTGATAATCAGCCATGGACATGGGCCAACATTGAATTTAAAATGCGTCATTAACACGCGTAGAGGAGTAGAACGACGCACAATTCTAATAAACTGATTCAATCAGTGGAGTACTAGAGCGTCTCCTTCAATACGATAAAGAAAGCCCGGGGTTATTGCACATACAAGCTGATAATTGAGTAGCTCTTATTTAGAATAAAGCCGAAGAACGTTGATGACTTCGCCATAACTTCATTATTCCCATACACAAATACGAATTTTTAATAAGGACAAAGTTCAATTGCTGTGCGCCCAAATCCATACCTACGACAGTACGGAAGAAACGAAGGATTGGTGAACGACCCAATAATTGAAGGAAGTAGGGCGTAAAAATGGCCCATAGGTCATCGCAACGGCAATACGTACGTTCAATCATTAGATATGACCATAACATTTTCGCATCTGACATCGTCACATCTTCTTCGTCACATTCTCTAAAAGAAATTCAATTTCTTTCCTCGAAAATATAATGCTCCAATTATTACCAGTACTATTAACGCCACATGAGAAACCTCACTATCTCCAGCAGACTGAAGTAGATCATCTATCATGTTTCAAGTCTAACCGAACTTATTCTTGTCTGGTCTATTCAATAACCTCACACTACCCACACTTCTTTCAGTCAATATATTAATATTTTCCCGCTCCAATATAAAGTGCATGATACTCCACCACCCTCGAGATGAATCACGTGATTCCATGCAGACACTAATAATTTTAACACATTCACGGGAACAAAAGCCTGTCATGCAATTAAAATTTGCTGATGGATTATTAATTTAAATAAAGGTAGTAAACAAAATAACGCCGCGAATGGGGGAAATTCATCTTTGAACAACAACGAGAAAAATCATCCGGATTATTTCAGGGAAAACTGATGAGAAACGAGACAGACTGAGGACAATTGACTGTCTGCCGTGGGGTATATGTCGGCATTGATACGAAATGATAGGACTATAACTGGAATTCCATGTGTCTCATGTGAAAAACCATTACTTTCATGAATCTTAGGCCTGATTCTAAGGTCTCAAGCCTGTGCCTCTCCTCGAAATACATCTCTCCCCTGGCTTCCCCAACCAATTCCTGCCACTCACTCCTGCTTTCCCCGATCCCTCCCGACCACATGATTTCAAAATAGCGTTCGTATCTATTTCTGAGGGGCCCCTGCCTCCTTCCCCGCCCTTCCTTCGTATCCCGAGCGGAGTGGAAGGGGGGGGGGGGGCGAAACTAGCGCAATGCCTCGGAGAGACCATCATCCCCCATTACACCGCCGCTCCCATTCCGCACAAATAACACAAGGCAGGCCGATGCGTCTCCCAAGAAAGCCAACGACCACGTGCACTTTCAAGCCTCTGAATCTCAACATCAGTTTTTCCGTCCCTCATAGATTCCATCGATAGGGTTTATCTGGGACCAAAAGACTGACCGCTCGAGCCATCGTTTCCGAATCACACATTAGAACGCGTGCAAAGAAGAGCTGCCGGGTATGTTAAAGGTCGTTACGATAGTCTTGTTAGAGTAAGTGATCTCTTAGATAAACTCGGATGGAAATCTCTGTCAGACCGTAGATTGAAAAATAGACTAAACCTTTTAGATAAATTCAAGAGCAGTGCTATTCTAACCAAGTTAGCAATATCTTACGAACGCCAACATACTTCGGAAGATCAGATCATATAAATAAAATAAGAGAGATAGACTATAGAACAGACATATTCAAAATGTCTTTTTTTCCACGATCAATAGAGATTATAACGACAGCGATAGAACTCATAAATAGATTAGATGACTTGTAGTGTAGCCTACTAACCTATGTAAAACTTAATGCATTTTTCTCAATTTTATTTTCATTTTCATTTCTTAAAGCATATGGTAGTAAAATTTGTTGGTATGCGTAACGTTTTTTGGACGGTGTGGTGTGCATGTGGGAGTCCAATGCATGTTGCATGCTGGTGATTGATCACCCCCTGCCAAACACCCTAGAGGTGGCTCGCAGGTTATTATGTAGATGTATAGATTCATTTCCAACTTTTTCCATTGCCTATTCCATCACCTTAGGTACTTACAACTATCATTCCATCTAAGGGCAACCTTGGCTTCACAATCGCCGTCAGCGGCCGAATTAATATTATTTGGTGACTTCATTGAAGTCTTCCCTTTCTTTTACAAATCCTTTAATTCACGTCATGGGGTGTTTTCACTTGATACAATTTTGCAGCACCCGCGCTAAACGTTGAACACAAAATAAAAATATTAACAAGATCTGCCAAGCCGTGAAATCGAGTGCACAGAAAGGTACAGACATGTGCGGAATTGAGAGGGTTATGCAAAAAGCTTGCATTAGTAGCTTTTTGCAGAGTTTCGATACTCATGAAAATGGGCGCATTCAGAGGGAGTGAGCGCTCAGAGCGCTTACAACGCAGCAGAAAGAATTTATTCCTCGATGCGACCGCTACGTAGTAGCTCAGAGTGAGCGCTCAGTCATTTCGCGGAGCGGAATCTTCGGTGGCTACTTGTCTGATGAATGGCGGGAGCTCAAATATCAGCCGTTAGCGGCCAATGGTGTGTTGCTAGATGATCAAAAAGTTCCTACCTATGTAGCGCCCGCTATTTCTTTTCCATTCAGAGAGGCTGAGAATGTGCTGCGTAGCGGTCCGCTGCAGTGGTGAGTGAGAGCTCTGATCGCTCACTCCCCCTGTATGCGACCAACAACAGCTAATAGTAATAAGTATTAAGTTTTCACCAGGAGACAATTCAGGAGAATATACAGCAAATGGAAGAGTTGAACCCGAGGTCTGCGAAAATAGGCACCCCATTTCGCAATGATTTCACGGAACGACTACAATTTCCCCAGATTAACGCCAAAAACTCGAAATACTTCTTGTTCAATGGTTGAAATCCACACTGTAAAATGCAAGTAATGAGAATTCCTCGCTTTATACACGTTAAAATCTGCATGAAATCGATACACTTCCCCGAAAATATCATGTCCCAAAATGGGACATATTTCTTGCAGCGAGAATGATAACTAAAGCCGTTATAAATCGATGCCGGCATAGCACTGCGATCCTAACATTGGTATACTGCAGCACTCCACTTCTCCCTATCCCAAGCTAGATTTTACATCATCTTCAAGCCCTTCTTAGCTGAATGGTCGTATTCGGACGTAGCCTCCCAGCCGTCATATCTTCTCAACAAATAAGCGATGTATAGTAAAATCAAAAACGTAAACAGGATTCAACTATAGACTTGAACATGTTCTGGAAGTTATTCTTGGGAGGAAAATAGGAAGGTACAAATAGGGCAGCGGATATGCCACAATAAATATAGATTAGGCTATGCTCAATTAAAAAAATCTCATTTTCGGCCATAACCTAGAAGGGCAAGACCACAAAAATCTTGGTAGAGCATAAGGGAGCACTTTACACGTGGGGGATCGAGGCCTCGAATGAACATGGTACTCACAGCCACCACCAGTGCATGGCGTGATCCGTTTCAATGCACATCCAGCTCAGTCGAAAGGATTGGATCACTCACCTGAAAGGAAGAAAAAAAACATCAGTCAATGCGAACGTGAGTGAAGAGGCAAAGAATAAAATATTCTACGAGTGAATATTACAGTAAGATTCATAATAATAGATACACAATTAGCCTCAATTCAGAATTGCATTGGGAGTCCAAAGCAAAGCCATGACAAAATGAACGAAGCCATGAGGAAAACCATGGATTCCTCTCGGCGGCGGAAAAGGATATGAGGGAAGGAACTGTCATACTTCATGAACGACCACATCACGCCCACAGGCAAAATGCCATCTTGGAAGTATTTTATGACAGTCCACGTCAATTGATCATTTCGTAGAGCAATCCAAGTTATGAATGACATATTAAGGACAGCATTCAAGCAAAGCATCTAGGAAAGAAGAAACATTCAAAGGACTGGCACCATCAACTACATGGTATGACTAATTCTCAAAGTAGTTTTCAAGAGGATTTGTGACTTAAACTTAGGTTGCCATACTCATAACATAGAGTAGAAGGTATGTATATACCGTGGTTGAGGATTCAATGAGTATGCAAACAGTTCAAAACACAAGTATCATGAGTACCATAGCACAGCTTGAGTCAACAAGAAGCGAAAAAACATCGTAGAATCACTGGGGCTTTGTATAAATACCGATATACACGCAAGTGGTTGTTGAAACACGTCAGTTTCTATCTAAAAAAAAAATTTCTGTGGTAATTAAGAGTGGGTACTACTTCATTATTCCAGCGTTTCAACGTTGAAAATGCCACCTCAAAGACTATAAACGAACTTTACGTTACGTCGGCTATTTAGGAATATAGGCAGTTGAGCGGTCCAAACAATAATGTAAACACGCAAGGCGAGTGAGCCTGAGAATAAAAAACATCCTAGAAAAGTCATTCCAACGTTTCCAATAGAAATTACATATGCAGCACAAAAAAGTTAGAGGGAGACAGACCCTTAGCCCCAAACAGGATCAGAGGGGGAGGGGGGGGAAATTCGTGAGGGAAGGGGAGACAAGGAAAGAGATTGTACGTGGCTGGGGGGGGGGGGGGGGTGGAGGGGAGGATGGTGTACATCCGTCTGGTATTGATCATTCCACTCCAGGGTGTGAGATGCTCAGGGGAGGGTGAGGAGGGGTGGATGGGGGAGGTGGGGGTGGCCGGGATGTATATTGTCCTTTCTCCCTCTGGGGGATGGAGGAGGGGGTGGGGGCGGGAGATGAAAGTAGCGTTGTCCGGGAGATTTTCCTTGCTCCACATTCTGGGTTCCTCTCTCGAACAGCTGATGACCCTCCCCTCCACACCTCCCCCCCCCCCCCCCCCGCTTCTTTCAATACCATCCCGCAACTGCCTCGCTGCTCTCGGCATCAACAACACAGTGACGAGGGGGTTGGGGGGCGGGGGGTAGAGGAAAGGGGGAACACCACACGACGACAAAGGCAGAGAGAGAGAGAGAGAGGATGTATACATGCAGCAGCTAGACACGGCCGTCTCACGTGCAGAGAAGCGTGCGCTGCAGGCACGGATGCACCGCCGTCGTGCACAGAGCTAACTACGCAGAAGACACGAACAATGCGTGCCCCGAAGGTGACGACACGCAAACGAGCACAGAGCTCTTCGAGGACACCGTATATGAAATTAATTAATTATGGAGGAAGCCGGGAAATTCACATTAGTTTGCCGTACCTCTGATACGACGACAATTTCAAGTCCAAGATACCCAATATATATTGTAAAATGAACACAATTAATTACATTCCGAGCCACAGACGTACCCAGCGGGGGGTATGGGGGGTAGCTAGAAGCGAAAATAAATTAAGTTCAAAATAAGAGTTTTGAACAAATTTTCTTTTGAAGAAAAATATTATAAGTATAAGACAGGGATCTAAAATAAAAATCATTATCCAAGCGAATGATAGTAATAAAAACTAATAAATTGCTGTCATAATTTCCTTAAAATTTTAGTCTCATTAACCTTTTCTGTGCTAAAATGTGACAACTTGTACGACCACGGCTTCTCCCCCTCCTAGTTTTGAACCTAGGTACGCCCTAGTTCCAGGCATTGGTAGTTCTCATTGGTGCTGGATAAAACAGTAATGCTGTGCAGGCCGTTGTTTCCGGCCTCCAACGGTACACAACTTTCAACGGTTCATCAATTTATGGCCAATACGTAGGCGCTCTCAGCGTTAACTCCAGTTACATCGTCGCAGAAGGTTACCTGTAGCAAATATTAGTAGCCATAATGTGATAATGTAACAACTGCAGAGAGAATCACTTTTTCTTTCCTTCAGAATTAGAATTTCTCCGTTAACTTGAGTTAGGATAATCACCAGAAAAATCAACCAGATTTGCGTGCTGCATACTGCCCAATCAGTTTACTGATACGGTAAAAGTAATCACAATACACACTCATCATTAGTTATTCCATGTCATCCCTCACATTCTTCGATTAGCTATCGCATCCAATGGATGCAGAGCACAATGGATAGGTGTAACTTGGTAAGAGGATACCATGAAGAATACAACCACCCAAATTTATCTTAAATATTCGGTTTCGGCACACCTGACTAGTGAATCTAATATTAATGTAAATAATATGAAGTGCTTATTGTGCAAAATGATTTGCCTTTCGTTTTTAATTCAAACGAAAAACATAATGTATTTTAATTATATCAAGGACTATTTGTCATTAAATGCATTGTGTCATGTAGATCAATTCTTTAAAGAATGCAAAATGTCAGTCATTATTTTGTCAATCAGCAGTATATATCTACACTTTTAAATTTTTTGTATCCAATGGTTTTTTTAATGGCCGACTACATTTTGTGTATAATTTTGATGTGTCCTGTATTTTCATCTGCAAATCGTTGAACAAATAAAATTATAATCAATAATAAATAAAAATACATGGTAAATATAAAAGAATGGTGTGGTTTCTGTGAGGTTCAATAATTCATAGGAAGAAGGTCCACTCTTTAGAGAGTAACTGTCAAAGTATGATGGGGAAAAGAATAGACAATCGAAACCTCTAGTTTACTATATTCATTATAGAGACCGGAATACATCCCATGTATCAAACCAAATTCTCTGTTCTGTTCATTCCCTTTTTTGCTTAATGATAGTCTTAAATTCAACATCTCCTTCCCCTCTGAACCTCCCTAATCTCTTCCTCCAAATTAATCTTATCCACCATTTACTTCTGTCACTTCCCAACATAAATGCATCTCTCACCACTCTCCTACACTCCCTCATCATAGATACAACGCTACACAAAAGAGAATACTCGTCAATTGCATTCCCTTCTCACTCAAGAGCTCGTGGATCAAGTATCTACTGACAATGAGTGTAAAAGTAACCATGTCCGGCGAATGGTAGAACGTCTCATGAACCAACAGCAAGTACGCGCAAGTAAAAAGTTAATCCACTTGTTCCACATCGCGGCGACCCCATTAATCAAAAACACGAAGTTCATAGTACGTGCACAAAATTAAAAAATCGCGATGGCTTTCGTCTTGTAGCTACCCATTGTAGACACTGTCATGGTGGTTGGCTGGATATCTTGTAGAAGTAGATATATTAATTGCGTTTTGTATATCCACTGACAATTCTCCAGTTTCGAGCTTTCGAGCTCTGCGTAGAAACGTTGGCGGTGATGGGAGAGCTCACCCGGAGTAGAGCCCGAGAGAATCTAATCCGCCGCATGTGCCGGGAATGCACTAGATACAATACGAATACACTTACTACTACAATGGGTAGAGCTTATAATTTGCCGCAGTGGGAGTAGATGCGGAACGTCTTCCCATCTGAGTTCATAACACACACATACCAGCTAGCTTCTGTTTCTCCCCCCTTCGCCCTCCACCCGCGGGCGCCCCCACCCACCCCCCGTCCTCCTTCCACCACGGCCTGACGATTCCCGCGACATTCGCGACAAGGTCATTCCACTTCCGCCACACAATGTTCAACCATATTGTTCCTTCGATTGCGGCGGTGTCGCCCGCCCGCCCACCAGAGCATCCGACAATGCGATAGGGACGACCACGGAAGTGCGGCCAGACTCGCAGACGCCAATGTTTTGAATACGACCGCGTCTGATATCCACTCCACACAAACAACGACCCGGATTCGGCCAAGGCAAAAAAATGCCAACAACGTGAATCATCCACCAACATGCCTGCGAAATAGTTCTGACTCCTTCCTTTTCTTGCGTTTCGAATGGGTTATACGGTCAAACCTGAGTTGCTGAATCGCTGTCCCATGCTTCACTCAAGTAAATTAGAAATACTATTGAAAAAAATTACATAAACTACATTAAATTAAAAATTCCATACATTGAAAAAAAAATTACAGAAAAAAATCAAATAATAATCTTTTTTACCCCCTCGATTGAAAATATAAAAAGAATATGGAAAAATCTTGTCCACCAACTGTCAACTTCAAAGCAAACCGCCTCCAAGCTGTATTTCAGTTGTGTATTCCTACCGAAAAATGCGCTTGTTGAAGACTCGGCGAAATATCTAGAGCCAGCAACCAAACCATACTGTGTCTTCGGCTAGAGAATAAGATTCAAGATAATCATACTAATTCCTACGAAACACATAACACCTAAATCGTTAGCTTTAATATTATCATCGCCTGTGGATGAACATAACATAGTTATGCATATGTAAATTGATACAAATAATATCGTTCTGATGACAATGAATATTTATTCAAAAGAACATTTAATATTACCACGGGAGAAGCCTACGGCCGCCCCAAAACGTTTAATCTTCGAAGTGCGATATGGCACAGTGAATGGAACTAACCCCCTTCCCTGAATGTGTGGTATCACACGCCTGTGGGATATTCCAGGGTGATCTCTACCCTAACCTCCTAACTAAAACAAGCTTCGGATTGAATCACCAAACGAGTGAGTGAGAATTATAATTACGATCAAATTCCGAGAGCAAGAAATAAAGAGGGTTGGCGTCAGACGGCACCGGATGTATTTACAATACAGAACAGGTGGACAAGGTCGTTCAGAAGAGGACCAAACACAAATGGATGAGAAAACTGGAGGAGAGAGACATCCCCAGTACAGCTATTTCCAACGAATCGCATACCACGCTTTCCATCGTCTGACCCAGAAGAGAATAGCAGCATAGGATTTCATTGAAAATATGTCCACAATCAACTGGAGTCATGCATACTCAGAGTTTATGACATGATTATGAAAATAAAATAAAAGAAATAGACTGCAAAACAGAGAGACTTAAAATGTAATTCTTCCCTCGTACTATTAAGGATAGCAACGTTGTCTCAATTGATAGGATTAATGGCGTCATTCGCTAGGATGCCTCATTGCATGTTTTTTTCCATAGTTCTAACCTGCATGTATTTGCTCTAGGAATTACAAACCATTAACAACTAAAAAAAATGAATATGCATGTATATTTTGCTAATATGCGTAATATTTCTATGACCGTGCGGTGTGCATGTGGCGGTCCTCTTGCATGCTGCATGTTGGTGATTCGTCACCCCCTGCCAAACACCCTAGAGGTGGCTCGCTGGGAATTATGTAGATCATAGACGAGTGTCGTGCATGGACAATTACCAGGGAGACAAGAATAACAAGCAGCTCTTGGGGACATAAAAATCTATTATATGTACTTATTTCCCACGGAATGAATGACATTCGAAAGATAAATAACACAACTGACTCCCATAATAAATAGAAATCACAGCAGATGGTTGACCTTTCCACGCTAATTACCGAAATCATCCTCTGTGTTTATGCATAGCACATGTTACCACAAGCCGTTGTTCACTACATACTGATAACCGAACCATGTTACAAATACTATTTCTCTGATTGAGAGGCAAGGAGAAATCATGAATTCTACCAATACGCCAGTTATTCCACTGTTATTTCAAAGAAATATTAAAAAAATAACGATTAAATTGGCCGAAGGGTGAGCATTTCTCAAAGTAACCCTATAGCCAGGCACACAAAAAAAACATTCACTCATTCCAAAATCCGAAACCCGTCTTTCAGGATCGCATCGAAGTTGACATGGCTTTCTATAAATATGACGATCATAATTGGCACTTGCCTCGACCAAAATGCAAAACGGTAACTATTAACTTCGCATGGCAAATTTAGTCCACCTGATATAAAGTAAGCGTACCACCTTGCAAAGAATCGTTGAGTTAAGGTCAACAACCCAGAGCACGGAAGCGGCTACTCATGAGCGCGGGACTCATTTCCTCGGCTCGTTTGTCCCTCGAACGGGTATTGGGGGGAGGGGAGAGAGAAGTGGGGTGAGGGGGGCTCGGCCTCTTTAGAAAGTAAACCCTCGTTCGCAATGACACATTTTAAATGTGGGCAAGCCAGCTCTATTTCAGACGGATGGGTTTCCCCAGCATTTGGAATATAAAGTTATACTTAGTGTCACAAGAAAGTTAAGAAGACTCAGCAGTTGACACCTGATCCACCTACATGGCCAAACGTCTTGCGACCACGTGCGAAGCTAACGACAATCGAGAAGTCATAAGGTGGGATTGCAATAATGAAGAATGCCAGATGAGATTGTAGAAGTTCAACTACGACTAATCTCAATACGGCAAAACATGGCTAAATAATACATACTTTATGAAATGTTGCATGTTGCAACAAATCCCATTGCTGGATTTCAAGCCACGTCTAGAGATTGAAATAGTGTTTCCATTGGCTACTTATCATAATTTTTAAGAGGAGCTATCTTCCAAGTCGTCGTGTTACTAATGTAAGTGACACTCACACTGATAATGATGAAGTCAATACATTGCACCCAAAATGCATTAGCACTTATTGTTAGTAAAGGGGTCAACTGACATGAAAACTAAATTAATACCGCGAGTTTGACGCTCGTATTTTAAGCTGGCGATGTACTCGTATCCTCCAGATCTCATACTTCGAAATAGAGTGAAACGCGAACTTGGGAGAGAAGTTATCTTACGTGGCAATAAACTTTAATCTAAAGCAGTGGCTTCCCAATACATTACCTTCGAGCGTGAATTTTGAAAGCGCTTCAAATTGAATTGACGTAAAAACCAAGATTAGAAGAGCTTGCAGAAGGCTACACCGACTGTAGGGAAACGCAGGATCCCACGGCATACGGAGAAAGTGAGAAGCACGCTTCGCTACTGCGCATTCAGAGGGAAAGACGGATCGAATGGAAGGGATCAATGACACCACCGCATATGCTCGCGTCGATCACCTTGAAACGACGAAATTAATGAAACGAGCCAGCATTCGGTCGCAGCACCGCACTCGAAAAACGACGCAGAACCACAAATAGCGGGATCCAAGTCCACGCTGGCAGTCTTCAAAATTACAGATAGCTGAGAATGAATTGGTTCACCTATGGCTAGAATAGGCAATATAAAGGAGGGGGTCACCGTGGACAAGCAAACACTCACACTAGATCCATTCCACCCATTGGTTTCTGGAGGGCATTCCTCGTGGTGGCGAAAGCAATCCGATAAAAATACACATCCCGATGACATCACATCACTGACACAAACACACAGACACTCACTAAATCACTTGAACACTGGCACCACTGATGCACTGTCCTTCGTGATAATACTCTTCGTACGGACACGATTAAGGCCAGAGCCACGGCGCACAAGACAGGCACGAACTCGACTTGGCTCGATCCGAAATGATTGCGTGACGCACTAACGGTAGTTCCTCGGCCGAGAGAGCGAGCGGCTGCCGAAGGGGGCTGGCTGATGGTGGAATATCCCGGGAGATGGCCCCACCGAATGGGCCTGCCTCGAGCCGTGAAGTCCCTGCAGCAGGGAAACAGGGGCAGCACGGAGAAAGGGGGGGGAGAACCGCCGTGGGAGGGGGTGAGAGGATGAGAAAGTCGCAGCCGACAGGTCAAAGCGGTCCTCAGCTTGCCCGTCGCCTCCTCTAGAGCCATCGGAGACCGCTTTCCGGCAGCTCGCAAGAGCTTAGCAGTCTCTCCTGACGCGCACCATATGTTCAAAACACGCTAGTCATCGCAGTTATTGTATCACAGGAGTACACAAACATGCTGGTTGAGAGACGGCAGCAGGATAGGGCAGAGAAAGACGAACAGAGTACCCTGTAAACGATGCAACTACAATAACAATCAGCAGCTAATCACAGGGAATTGCTGGATATACAGCGCTAAACGGAGGGTGTATTAGGCGACGCTGAAACATGAAAAGTAATGGCAAACATTGCAGACATCCTCCATGGTATCAGAGCTGAAAACTAAGATGGTTGGTTTCCTGTGATGATTTTGTTGGATGGCATATATAGAACATAGAAACAACAATAGATAGTACATCAATCTTCGGAAATTCTTAACAGCATCTGAGAATTTATTATTATTGCAAGAAAAATTGCGTGAATTAATGAATATTACAGTTACCACGTAAGACAGTTCTAGACGAAATTATAGTAATCCACTAATTCACCATCACACCGGGCTATATTTACAATTGGTCTGGAAGTATATTCCTACGAAGTTTCTGAATACAACATCAACATTCCGGAGCCAATACTCTAAAATAAATATGGATAAAATCTTCTCACACACTGCATCTGTGCATTTGGTTCTCCATATAATTCGCCAATCAAAAACATTAAATGCAGCATACATTTTTTATTCGTAATCAAACTTGTGTTCAAAGCACTTTCCGCTCCCTCGCGGAGCAGATTCTATCTCCGAGGATAATTATGATCATAGTACCCAATCCTCATAACTTCAGTGATCATGCGATCATGGGAATACCACGCAAAAATTGTATTTCCTACCACACTTGAGGTAGCCTCGTGAAAGAAAGCAGTACCGAGAACATGAAAGAATACAACCCCTTCGATGAGAATGAAAGATGAAACAGCCAGAGAATCGAGGATTTGGTAATATGTACACAGTTAGGTAATCAATATGAAGATATTACAAATATTTCAGTGGAGCCTAAGCTTCGAGATTAATTAGGTTTTTGCCGCAAAAATAAAGGATATGATCCAGGCATCTTCCTCAAAATTGTGTAGTCAAAACATTCAAAATCGGAGACACATCGCATATGAAATTAAATAAGCTAGCCATCAGGATTTTCCCAAAAAGAAAACGATCAATAAGTCCTCCGACTAAATCCTGATCTACCGTTGAAGTCAGTCCAGCAACTTTACACGGGGAATCCATTCAAAGAGTTAGAACATATAACGAAAGATACGTTTTGTAAAAGAAAACTGGGACAAACATGAGAGGAGCGAAACGTATGTAACGTGATTGTTTCCGGACTTCATTTGTTGATGACCCATACTGAGGGTGTTTCCCTCAAACACGAGAGATATCTAACGGCAGATCAGGGTTAGGGTTTTCAATTGACTTAAGGGTGACTAGATAAAAATGATTATAATGCTTGAAAATAGAATTTAACACAAGACAAAAAAAGGAAATATATTATCTAATAACGCCACATACAGCCGGTAAGAAAAATTAGTAATCTTTTTTACAAAATAAGTACCAGCATTGTTTCAGGGTAGCGTCGTTTAAGGTTAGTCATCCTCAAACGAATTATTTCAAGGCCCATTATTTAGTGACGGCTGTTCAGAGCAAATATCACGGTCATACCAATCTCCAATAAGAACTTTATCAATTTATTCCCATATTACCTACCACCGAAATTCGTCAAGCTATGTCTCCTGTTGGAGAATATCACAAAATTTTTTTATGAATAAGCATCTATGTGTTGCTAGTATGCGTAATATTTCTATGACCGTGCGGTATGCATGTGGCGGTCCTCTTGCATGCTGCATGTTGGTGGTTTGTCACCCCCTACCAAACACCCTAGAGGTGGCTCGCAGGGTATTACGTGGATGTAGAAAACATGAGCAAAAACATTCAAACAATGAGCAACTACTCTTTCCTTAGATTCGCCCCGTAAGGCCTCTAAAAATGAAAGTGACAGGCACAAAAACAAGAGGGAAAAGCAAATTTTGTTAATTAAGTTGCCGCTACCGTTGCTAAAATATCACCCGACCCAGGGAGATTGAAAGAGGTAAAGTGGAACCTGTAAAGTTCATTACCGAGCAACACGCCAACCAACCACCGAGTGATCTCGTAACACGTTGCCCAAGAGGCCAGCCAGAAGTTAAAATAGGATTGCGAAGGAGAGAATCTAGACATGGCTGCCCGTTTTATGCAACGACGAGCGATCGCGGACATCCGACATTTACTCACTAACACAGTCCTGGGCTGACACTACAGAGCTATGCTGATATAAATATCTTGTCTCCTGACAGTGACTGTCGTTCCTCAAATTCACACGGAGATAAAGTATTCCTCAGGTGACACAGGACCCGAAGGATAGAAAACAATGATAGATACTAGTGGAAGGATGATGAATGACCACACGACATGTTGCTTGCGATGTTTTATATAACCATTCAATATAAAACATAACAATGCGATCAGATAAATACAGAACGTGGCTGCAAGACTTTCATCAGGGAGAGCATGTATTTCGTTCACAGTCTCGTCTTATGGCCTAATAATGTTCTCAATATCGACTTACAAATCGTCATATACGGAAATAGTTTTCTTTCACGTCCAAAGTCCCACCACAAATGTAAACGAGTCTTCGCGGTAGCAACTTTAACAGTATAACACGTAGCTTAGAAGAGCACTACGCACAATAACTCACCCACTGCCGGATAATTTGATTCGCCGGTTTGAATAGTGTAATTAGCAAGTCTAGCAATGCATTTTTTTAAGCAAGCAGTGCAGTTGTTCTAGGTCAGCCTACTTTGGTAACGGGATGAACGATACAGACTTGTAAGTGCAGCTGGCATAATGACAAAAAAACGTTAGATAAAGGTAGAAACAAATGGTGCACAGAATTTTATTAACTGACCCAGTTTTTGACAACTTTCATCATTGATATTATATCACTCTTAAGTTCGTTGTTAAGAGCACACCTCCACCACAATTGTAAGGGAGTCATCGCTGTAGAAACCAAAACAATATAGCCTGGAAGATTTAGGAGAATATATCTCCCCCTCCTAATAACGTTGGGGCTGTTTGCAGTGTATAATGAATTTTTAGATTATGAAGTGAGAGGAAAATAACATTAAGATGCAAATGAAAAAAAATTCTGCATGGTCAAAAGGCCGTTAACTTAGTCATACAATAAATAATGTACACCACTCAATGTGGTCGTTCAAGGCGGCATTCAGAGTAAGGAATGAGGAGATCAGTCCGTCAACACAACAGTGTGAGAAACATGAAGCGCCACAGATAAGACAAACTGCTATCGAACAACGCTCCCTTTCATTGCTAGTGATAACGAGAGAGAGAGACGGGAGGAGGAGGAGGGTTTCACAAGACGCATAGACACACCTACAAATCGGTCGTGTCTCTTCTTCTGCCGATGCGGCAACGTCGCCTCCACCGCCCCCGACCGCCCCGCCGTCAGTCCCCCAGTTCCTGTCTCCTCCCACCCCCAGCGAACAAATACAGGGAAGGGAAAGGCCATACCCTACATTTCCACTCGTATTTTCAAAAGCTCCTACCCTCCCCCGGACTGCACACACCACCGCAAGCACCACCCCTGGACTCGTATTCCCCCTTCAATCCCCGCAGAGCACCTTTGCAGGGAGACCCGGCCGGCCGCCGTCGGCAGGACTTCGCCGTCGCAGCTGGCAAGCCGCAAGGGATGGGAAAAAGAGATTTTCGTGCAGAGGGAACTTGGGATGACTGGTCCATCCAACAACTAGACCCGTAGGGAGGCTGTGCGTGGGTGGAGGACGGCACGAGTGTGGAAAGTCCATCGTAAAAAGCACTTTGGAAATCAGTCACAGCCTCACGAAGGGACGCAAATTCGAAAATCACGCGAAGGCTTACACTAAGCCTTCTGATTTAATACCGGTATTTTGTTCTGCGTTTATCGATTTAAGAATAGTATACCTTTCGCACGTGTAACAGCGAGATTATTCCTGTCAATTGTGTCATGAACGAATTCAAACAAAACTCGTGTTTTTCAAAAATGACTCACCGGGAGATTCGTAAGGACTTCTCCGCTCGTATATTTTTTCCTGTTCTGTTCGCAGCTATTATTTATCACTTCACTAGCCTTTTCCTATAACTCTTACATAACGTTAGAGGAAAAACCCGAAGAGAATGCCGTAGACCCATTTTTGTTCCTTTTTTACATTAATTATCTATATTACCACCGCGATCAAGAGCAAAATCTGCCTCTTGGAAGATGATGTACAGAGGAATGGATATGCATGTACAGATAGATAGATTTGCATTCGAAAAGGATCTCGGTGCCATTAATGAATGGTGCAGTACTTGGTGGTGGAGTTAGAATTAAATCCGTTAAAGTGTACTGAGGTGAATTTAGGGGAAAAGGATATCTCTTTAGGATGAAGTTACAACGCGAAGGGGATTCAACTATCGAATGCCGAGTTGGTGAAATACCTGGAGGTCACGATTAATCGGGATCTTTCGTGGAGTAAATGTAAACACTAAATATACGGGAAAGCTAATCGTAAGCTGGAAATTGTGAAAATAATTCTCGGTAAATGCCAAAGAAAGATGAAAGAGATAAGATGTGTAGCTGAATGTAGTTAGGCCTCACTTGGAGTATGCTGCTGGCGTTTGGGACCCTTATGAAGTAGGACTGATAGCTGAAATTTAGAGTACAATATCGCAGGGCGGCCAGATTCGTGATGAGTTTCTAAGATAAAAAGAGCAGCGTTCCCAATACCTTGGGAGAGTTGGGATGGGAAACTTAACAGGAGCGTAGAGCGCAGTGTCAGCTAAATTTACAAGAAGAAAATAATGGAAATAGAATCAAAAACAGATTTAGATGGTCACTCTTTCCTCGTGCTAGTACTGATAACAACGGTGTCTCGATTTAAAAAAATAATGGCGTTAATAGTACAATAAACTTCCATAACATAATGTAACCCAACCATAATTTATTTACAGCTATATTGATGGCTATTCAAATAAATAGTCTGCAACATTTGCACGATACCACCCCTGTCATGTAACTATGGTAACAAAAGTCTTATAGTTTACCACGAATGAAAATATTAACAACTACTACATGAGACCTTCCGCGTAACCTCTGAGTAAGTAGAGCAAGGAGTACTTTTCTTCAAGATGCACTACATGTAGGCGCTCATCATTCACGTGAGTTAAAAATCCGGAGATTGGTACGATGCAACTTTCCACTCCCTCTAATGCTAGCTAACCCTTTCATAATCACGTAATTCTTCTCGTTCAAACCCTGCATAATGGCAAGTGAATACTGCTCTTAAATTGGGTTCCGAGAGAAAATCCAACCTTTTTAAGGCACTTACTACTACTACTCTAAAGACACAAACCTAAGCATAAAAAGAAAAAAATGAATACAAGTACAACAAAAGACGACATAAATAGCAGAACATAAAAGACTTTTCTTTTCACGTGCAGCATAAGTCAAACTTTTCAAGTGCTGCAACACAATGCACACGTAAGTTTTGAATTATTTCGATGCTTCATACATTTCAAATGCCTTCCTCTTGCATGCAGCATGATGACTGGTCAATCATTGTTATTATTCGTAATATATTTATGATCATGTGGTATGTATGTTGCACGCTGGCGATCGATCACCCTCTACCAAACACCCTACCGGAGGCTCGTGGGGTACCATGTGGATGTAGATAGATGTACATTTGTGCCATATTTCTCCGCTAAATTGAGCGATGATAGCTTGATGAGAGTTCACACAGCTCCTACATGCATGTGCACGTCTTACGGATTATATGTTACGACACCATCAACCTATTATACGCTGCACTTGATTGAAAAATAGACTAAACCTTATAGATAAATTCAAAAGCAGTGTCTTTTCTAACGAAGTTCTTACGGACGCCAACAAACTACGGAATATCTGATCACATAAATAAAATAAGAGAGATAGACTGTAGAACATACAGATTCAGAATGTCTTTTTTCCACGATCAATAAGAGATTATAACGGCAGCGATAGAACTCATAAATAGATTAGATGATTTGTAGTTGGCCTACTAACTTATGTATACTACATGGCATGTTTCTCAATTTTATTTTTATTAATAACAGCATATGGTAGTACAAATTTGTTAGTGTGCGTGACTTAGTTGGACCGTGTGGTGTGCATGTGGGAGTCCAATTGCATGCTGCATGCAGGTGATTGATCACCCCCTGCCAAACACCTTGGAGGTGGCTCGTAGGGAATTTTGTAGATATACTATAGATGCACGTAGGCGCTTGGTAACAACTCCCTAGAGGTGGCTGAGAAGGAATTGTGTAATCATCAAAAGGACTCATCTATTTCGCAAATGACTTCGAGAAATGAAGCGTCGACCTTTGGTGCATGAATTTAAAAACGAAATAATCACGAATCCCGTGCCACTTAACTTAAAGATCAATAAATTGCAGAAGTCAGTTTAAACTTCTTCCAATCGTTACAAGTGCAAAAACAAAAAGTATATACCGTTAAAAATAACGAAGTTGAGGTATTAGCCTGCATGGTCACGGGCGGAATATAAATAGCATAAAAAATAAAGCGATTCCAATACCTCTTACGATATTCAATGCTCTAAGTGTCTCTATCCTCCTCCTACATATTAATAATTATCAGTAAAAATTAACCTAATTTCCACTCCAGGGATCCTCAGCCACGATCTCTGAGCCTGCTATAAGAACAAATCTAAGAATAATTTTTACCGTGATAAGTTGCTGTGTATTTGTAACAGTTTTTAAAATTTTAAAACTTCACTTCATTTAAAAAAACGATATCTTTCTATAATAACATTAATAATAAAAATGCAAATACGTTGGGGGAACACCACTACTCTGTAAGGTTTAAGAAAGCAATTTAAATAATTGAAAAATAATGAAGATAACGTAACTTTGAATGGAAAGATAAATATTATTATCGAAAATGACGTTACTTAAATCATAAAATAATAAAAACTGGGAAATTACAACGGAGAATTTTCGGAAAAAGCTGACAACTATTAGACCGTCCCATTAAACAAGTACTCACTATCTTCTCACCGCCGGGTCACAAATAAAAACTCATTTACGGAGATAAATAGATGAGTCACATTTATGGCGTATCTACGAAACAAAAATACCAGACAAGTAGTAAGTCATAAACGGGAAATGGAAAAAAAAACTGCCAGCGTGCTGATACGTAACTACGGGGCCCCATTTAACTCGTTACCAACTTAACAGCAACAAAACAGTGCCTCACCTCTTCCGCGTTGTAAATATCCCTTCTCCCCCGGACAGTGGAGCGAAAGAAAACACAATCGGGTCTCCTCGTCACCGGACTATACCGGAACAACCCGAACGATTTTATTCTAAACGGAGGAGTAATCCCGACATCTGGAACTAGAAATAACCAGTTTTCTTGGGCCGGGGTACGAACTATAGCACACCATGATGGAAAGAAAACTGTTGTGGCGCCGGGTAGGTCTGCGTTCCAACACCACCTCCTCCTCCCTCCTAAACAGACCCCTCTCTCCCTTCCCTAATGCCAAGTCCTTCCCCCACCCTTCACGACCCTCCTCCCCGTTCCCTTACACGGCCAGCAACCCCTCCCACGGCTTTACACAGCCCCTCATTCCCTCGGCTCGCCCCTTCCCCCCTGTGAGTGCGTGGACTGAGGGGCAGTGAAGGGGAATGCAGGAGAGGGTGGGGAGGAGGGCGAGATGGGGTTGGGGGTGAAGGCAACGCGAGGGAAGGGGTCGGTTGGGCGGGCACAGGTTGCCGAACTGGCAGACGTGCTTTTCGCATACCTACGCCAAGAGCTCCGCTCCTTTGCGACGTTGCCAAGCCTTCGGTCTTCGGCCGCGCCGCCGCTCGGCTTGTCCCTCGTCCACGCAGCCACGATTTCCTCGTTTTTAGCACCCTTTCAAGGCTTTACTTCCAAATATATTAAGCCCATTTCAGATTTGGAACCAACAAGGATTGCGTCACTACAATTAAAGAATATAGTGCGACGCACGATAAACCGGCAACGAGTATGAGCGTGCTCCATGGTATCAGGGCAAGACATAAAACTTGGAATAAGTCAGTGACCATTTCACTCCGCCTTATTTCCAATATTATAAATCCATTTAGGTTTTTGAGTCCTAAAAAAAGAATAACGGCGATTAAAGAGTAGCATTCGGCGCATGAATACTCACATTATGTAGATGTAGATGTCACCTTACATGCTCTCCAGCAAGGTATCAATTCACCGATGTAATTTTCAAAATACGTTGCGTGTGTAGAGAAATTTAAAGATAACATTCATCTTCATCATTACATGCGAGCCACCTCTAGCGTGTTTGGCAGTGTGATCAATCACCAACATGCAGCCTACCTGCAACTTTATTAGCGTCCTCGAAAACGCATACATACGCAAATGACAGAACACAATTCAATTGAACGCTAATTTTTAACTAATATAATATAAGCTAACCTCGTTTTTCTATTTAAAAAGCAGATTTCTTTCATGACCCGACGAGGACTTCACAGCCTCTGAGATGAATACAATTCCCACATGCACATATACACAGTAAGGAAGGATTCTTAATGCAGAGCAAACCTTTAATTTAAAATAAATAAAAAACACTATCCAGTTTCATCATAATTAATTAGCAGAGAATGTTGAAACGGCTCTGCCTACAAAATAGCAAGGTCGAGGAACGTTGGCTAGCGAACAGTGCTGGATTGTTCCCATTGGATATCACTCGATTGAAAACAAACTCCTACAGCTAGATGCAGTCGGTACCTCAGTGGATACGGGACACGCGGTGAATGCAGAAAAAATCAAGAAATTCATTAATAAGACTACGGCTCGAGTAATTACATTGATGGTTGTACAATATGGAAAGCATGGTGGGAGCGTCAGTAAGTCGCGATTCTAGACAATGGTGATAATCGTATGAGAGGAATAAAAAGTCTTCTCGTTACCACCTTAATGCAGTAAAACTGCTTCAGTGAACAATCGAGAGAAGTGGAGCTCCCATGGTTTGCCTTAAAACTAATTATTTACACGAAGATATACATACGGATGAATGGCACCTTAAATTAAAGATCGATGAATATCATACACAATTCGGTACAATGTTAAAGAATACAAAACCTTATAAGAACTGTTAACCATCGGTCTCAATGGAAAGACATGTCAGTCGAGGAAGAATCATTCAACGAGATCATAATTTGACTGTACCTAAAGAACGATTACAGAAGAGATGCCAATAAAAGGAATACATTCTGAAACTTAAAATTGAATGAAACGAGGCGAGCCACTAGGGCAACGTCCACCGGTGAAGTCGAAACGAGTGTCCCGAGAAACAAAACAGGTGAACAGTCAGATTTGAGTTACCTACCTAAATAATAACTCCTTCAACACTCCTAGGCAAGTTCTAACCGTGGACGGGCGGCAAGTGTTTTAATAGACTGTTTTCATGCCCACGCAAACGATATGGGAAAGTAAAAAGTTCAATATATTGAATATTGAAAATGTCTGCATTATTCAAATTCAATGAGTCACGATCAATCGCTTAACTCTCATTTATCACTAAAATATAGCATTAAAACGATTCAGAAAAAAAGACTTTAAAATTGTACATACCTAAAGACCTAGGTCGCTAGAATCCCTTCTATCATGTCACCAAAACAAGAAAATATTTTGTATTTTCAATGCTGTAAAGCAGCTACTTCGGGCCAATTATTTCATAATTGTCACAATAAAATTATCCAACAATAACCTTACTGCTGATACGCTTCTAGAAGCGTACATTTCCACAATTATTTACTGTCAAGTCCTGGCACACAAACGAAGATTGTTTGCCATACCTACTAATCACCCGGAAAACCAGTCCAATGACGATAGATTTCGAAAGCATTTCCGATTGAATGCACTCACATTAGCTCATTAAATTGTCTCAACGCTGACTATACATGACAATATTTCTCATGCTTTCCTGTAATGGGTATTGTAATGGTTGATACTGTAAGCATATCTTAAAGTGGACATGTAGTTTAACTTAATCCACTCGATGCGTCTAGATTTGATGGAAATGTCTGGTAGTTGCAGACCTCCGCTCATGATGAGGTGTCACGATGTCATGAATAACAGTAATATTATCCCGATCGGTACTTTCAAGCCTATGAAATCATAAATATCGATGATGCATGGTAGCACTAGATGGCCACCCCTTTCTTGGTTGACCTGGGAAAGGAAAGGTCATCGTGACGCGAAAGCCCACTGGCATTAATGATAAGATTGAATAAACTGGGAAATAATCTCCGTAAATATAACATCTCCATAAAAATTCCGTAATCTACTCTACTGCCTGTCCCTCCATCCTGAAAATTCTCGAACGCCCTGTTATTTTCCTTTGATTTCAGTAGTCCGACACCGTGTTCCTCTCCTCCGTAATTCTTCTCACTCTGAAGTAATGTCTGCCCTATCATTGGTACCACCATCCACTCGTAGGAATATTCATGATCTTTCCTTCATTTACAATGCCTTAAATGGCAAGTTCTGATCCTCAGAAATACACCCTTTATTTTCACTCCACATTCCCACCAGCTCCTTTTGCAATAATTACCTACCTTAATTAAATAACTAAATAAAAACAACAACATAAATTCCACCTTTCTCTCTCCCAGAGATCACTTTTTTTTACAGACTCCCTACCTCTTTCAATACCATTTCGACTACTCACCCTTCCCTGGATCTTTCAATGCCCATTAGATCATTCAAGAGGCTGCTTCGAAAAGCCATCTTCAATTTTTTTTAATGTTTACATTTCTGAAATCAGCAGAGTTTTAGTTTTCTTTTCAATGTAAGGGCCGTTTCCGCTGTTTTTGAATGATTAAATAAATAAAAAATAAACCATCATAGCAATGAAGTGGCACAACCCAGAGAATGAACTGGTTTATCGATTCAAAAATTTCACGCCGATAAATGTGGAAAAAAAACAGGAATAGCAGGAATTTCAAGAGCACCGCGATACTGTGAAGGTCTATTCCAAATGACCTGAAGAATTCTTAAATTTGAATAAAAGCAAAATTATCAATACGGATAAGTTATCTGCCAAAGCGGCTGTAATATTAGGTCACCATTTCTTACGACAAATTTAAATAATTTATCCCTAAAAGCATTATTGCAAAAAGCAGTGGTGGATTGCCTTTTCTGAATAGGTAAAACAATTAATGATAGTTATAGCTACTTAACAGTGGGAAATAACGACGGAATGACGTAGAACAAACTAAAAATTTAGATAAAAAAAACAATGAAGCTAAATTAGCATGTTTACTCCTCGTCTACCGATTTCTTTCACCGGAGGAAGCACATTTTGACCAATAATCAACAACTACATTGGTTGGATCAAATTTGTCAGTGTCTACTAATATAAAAAACAAATTAAACATAATGCAAAATTTTATTTAAATATTTAGATTTTCCACGAAATCACGCCTGATTCGGTCAAATTAATTATTAAAATGAGACATTGCAATATTTCCACATATAATTTTATTCTTACACAACGCGTTTCGTCGTTACAAACGGCATTATCAAGTGTTTGTAACGACAAAACGCGTTGTGTAAAAATAAAATTATATGTGGAAATATTGCAATGTCTCGTTTTAATAATATTACGAACTTCCACCACATCGTGCCTAACATCATACAAGATATACGGTCAAATTTAATCTAATAAATAATGCAGTCAGGAATCCACATCGCTGTCATTAGTTTCTACGAAAAATATTATGTTAGGTGGTTGGAAGACCGAAGAGTTCGGTCTCAAACCTGAAATTGGTGGGGATCGTCAAAAATTTCTCTTTCAATTATGATATACATTCCTCATATGAAGTAATAAAGAGCTTAAAATTCGTCCTAAGCTCTCTTACAATCACTTTCGTTGAAACGCTGGCTTGAAACACGCTTTAACGGGTGAAAAAAAGGCATTCGGTAGAATGTAGGAACACGTGAATAATTACTCGACACATTTAAACGGTGGGAGACAGAAAAAAGATCGAGTCAGTGAATGAGACTCTTCAGCATATCTTCATTCATAAACACTTTCTTTCAATTAAGACGCAGAACTGCTGAAGATGCGAATTTACAAAAAAATAGTCTCTCAATGCGATGCTCCATTGTGAAACGTTGTGAAATAAAACGTACCATTGCGTATAACCACAACTAAAACGATAACCTAGTCTTTCCATTAAAGAGGTGCCCACAATTTCTTCCATGAAATAACAGTTCTTATAACTTAAGATATGGAGATGAATTATAACGACAAAATATTTTTCCGTCGGAAAACTTGAATACACACACTTCCTAAGTAGGCAACGATTTGTGCTACCCTTTCGCTTTTATATACCTTTTCTTAATCCTTTCAAGAGGTAAAAAGAACTTCATACGTTCGTTCTGCGAATTTCTGTATCGCATACCAAAACAAATGCACTTTCGAAATGGACATTATTATCTGTTTATTTATATAATGTGTTTATTTATATAATGTGGTGTATGTCCATATAATGTGAAAATGTAGAACCAATGAAGACAATGACAAGGCTTTTTTAAATCCCAATTAAAGATCTATTTTAACAAAACTCAATAGCATTACATGCATGGTACTGCATGAACATAAAATGTACTTTGCATGGAAAATTTACGACAAAATTTTATCCCTATAAGGCAGTAATAAAGGTTGATAAAGGAAATTCCTGTCTTATCGTAGAAGCAGGCCATCGTAAGATAAGGTTAAAAGAACCAGCTCTGTAATCAGGATTGATACACATTTCCACTTTTTGTTCTCTTTCGTGACTAATACAAAAACAGAGATTTTTTCCCCGACTTTTATACAAAAAATCGTTTAGAGAAAACTAACGACGTGATGAGAAGCATATATTTATTTTATTACCACGTTATGAAGAATTTCGTAGCGGCAGGCTAACGGTGCGGGTACAGATACAATTGCTCGACCTTTATCACAATTTTGTCGAACCGACTCGAACCTCAGCATGATATATGATCCCTGAAGTAAAACGAGTCATATGCTAATTAGCATGAATTCCTGGCTTTCTCCGAGCTTCTATTAGAAGGCGTACCAACTTTAGCAATTGATACCCTAAAAATGGTGTATCGAGAACAGATTCCGTGAAGGGTGGTAATTCAGGGGCTTCACAACATTGCCTTCAAATGCATTGCATAGTTATGAACGTCTTTTAGCTCTGCCGGTTTATGTCCTCAATAATAATAGAAATCGGCATTTTAGCCAGCCACCATTCGAAGATGGATTCGAAATTCGCTCATAGCACCTAAATAAGGCAAAGCGGTTAACCATTAAGATATGCTTCACCAGGTTATATAATGTGACTGTTCACTACATAATATTTCGCTGGGATTATCATTACAGTGAACTTCGCCTCCAGATTCTTTAACCGTTAGGTAGAATAATGTCCGCAGATAGAAATCATCACAATCACAACTATTTAATTCACCTGAGTCTACATTGGAGCACATATAATGGGAGTCGCAGGAAACAATTTATACACAGTACCTTAAAAAGCCATTCGCTCTATCGATCCACGGTTGGAAGTAAAATGAGGCAACGGTGCAGGATGAGTTGTAAATAATTGTGCCGCAGATAAATATATAATTTTGGGATTAAATAACTCGTTGCGACGACAGACCAGAATGGCTATTATGGCTACAAGCCCTTCTCCGCCATCTTTTTCATTGGCTGATCTACTGAAAGTTGCGGAGTTATGATTATGCAAGTAATGCTCCAAAGTGTGACGCAAGATATGAAAATCTTCATGCCTATTATTGATATTAGTTTGTGACAAGATCTGGCTGCGCATTTAAAAACTCCAGTAGTGTCCACGAGACAATAGAACAAATTATAAGTAGTTTTACAATAAAAGTATAGAAGGTATTATTTACAGAAAAAAATTAGTAATATTCTTTGACAATTTTCTAATGTATTGGATTCTTTTTGAAGAATCGCTTTTTCCATCTGTAATCAATTTTACATTTAAGGTTCTTTTTCTCACAAACACCACGTTAAACCCACAACAGTACCCATGCGATATTTTTTCATATGTATAATTGTAAAATGGCTGGTTGGGGTGAGCCAAGGGACAGAAGAAACTTCGCCCCTTCGGCGCAATCATATCGCGAGATAAAATTTAGGCATAATTTGATTTTCTCGAAATTAATTAAAATCACCCAGAATGTCAAAGATGAGGGTGGTCGCAGGGTATTAAGCAGATGAGCATGTGTGGAGCCGAAGTGAACATCCACATATCAGGAATCGCTTTCCTTTCGGTCTTTACCCTGAAAAGGAAAACTGGAACTTCCTCGAAAAATTTAAGTCGATGCGCACTCAAGCAGAACAACGCGGGAGAAAACCCGACCGAGGACTATCTAGCTTCCAGAGAGCTACGAGACTGATACGGGGGGGGGAGGAGGAAGGGGCCCGTGGCACATGTTCCTCCGGCCGCATGACAATCCTTGATTAACGCCCCCTTCTTAATTCGCTTCCTCGGAAAACTGACGCATTCTCCGGCGGTTTCCCCGCGCGCTCCACGGACAGCGCCCCCTACGGATCTCCCCTCCTCCCTCCCTCTACATAGAGAGAGAGAGAGAGAGAGAGAGAATTCGCGTCGACCGGGGGCGCCTGTTTTCACACTCGGATGCAAATGCAGCGAGGAGATATGGCCGTCAAGCGCGAATGGGGAAAACGAGGTTAGTGAACCCGCGGGACGGCCGAGAGCGTGAAGACGGAGAAGAAGGCGGGGGAGTGGGGTGGGGGGGGGATGGAAGGGGGCGGAAGGATGACAAAGAGGAAGGGGAAGAGTGAAGGGACCGTGACTCGGCCTCTGCAGGGGGGGGAGGAGGGAGGGGTACGTAGGAAGGGGTAGGGGGAAAGGAGAGAGGGTGGGGGGGGGGAAAGGAGAGAGGGTGGGGGGGGGGGGGAAAGGAGAGAGAAAAAGTCGAACGGACTGCC
Organism: Ischnura elegans; assembly: GCF_921293095.1. NCBI lineage: Eukaryota > Metazoa > Arthropoda > Insecta > Odonata > Coenagrionidae > Ischnura > Ischnura elegans. The sequence continues at coordinate 19,743,196 of NC_060248.1, forward strand.
GAATGCAGCAAGATACGCGCCCCCCCGGAGGATTTCGTAAAAAAAAATAAGCATCGGAACGAAAAACCCCTCGTGAATTCCCCAAAAATTTTTCCGGAAATGTAGTGGAGGGGAAAAAAATACGTTCCGCCGGGGGATCGAGTTAATACGACGGACCTTCCTGGAAACAAAGTCGATGGAAACTTTCCAAGGATAAATAAAAAAAGAGCCCACACACTGATCACATTGAGGGTATGTAGGGCATCCGCTCCGCACGGAGTCCACATTTTCCTCCGCTCTGTACGAGTTGTAACTTTTCGAGGGGTTCCTCTATCGAATCCGAGCCGCCAAACTCAGAAGACAGGACGATCCAAATCGCAGGATGTGATCCAAAGCATGGAGGTTTACAGCAAGGAGAAGGATAGCTGGATGAAACGTCCACCATTTTATGAACACTGCACCCTCTCATCAATTTTCAACTCAATGCCGTTGCCATGAATACTAAGATAAGTATATTTGTGACAAGACACAATCAGGAGACTTTCAATTTTTATTTCAAATGGTTTGCCATCCACGAGATAACAAGTCATCGGTCGCATCAAAAACAATTTGAGAGAGAAACAGCAAATACAATATCTTCAACAAATCCACCAACGGCGCATTAACTTCCAAATCCTTAAAAGAGCAGATAAAAGCGTTATAACTACTATCAATAAATATGAAGTAAATTATGCGTATCACTACAAACTAAATAATATTATCCTGAGCAACGACACTTCACGAGATAAATATAACTCTCTACATATTTTATCATGAAAACAATTGGCATCACTCTGGTAATAAAATTTCGGATAACTACAGAGAATCAGGAGACATTTAAATTTTTGTCATAATAAGGACATGGTAAGTAAACTGACATTTCTGCAATACGTATACCTCACATCTTACTATTTCCGACTACATTGCAAATTTAAAAATTTTGAAAACGGAATTTATAAAAAGGCAGCGATTAGTCAAGTATATAAATATTTTATACGGCGGAAAACATGTGTTTGCTTTCCCGGTTCCACTGAATGAACCCTGAATAGCTATTACGTATAGAATTAGAAACTTCGTTCAATTATACGATAGTATTATGAGTCTAACGCATCAGAATATAATACTTACCACGCAATTACCTTAATTGTCAATCTTTGGCAAACAGAGGGATATTCACGTTTTCATACAATGCTTCCATTCGATGACAGAAGCATGAATGACACGAAAAAGTTGGGTTTCGAGCGCATTGCACGCCCCGCGAGCGGATTCCACTCTCCGATCCCGGGGACTTTCACCGAAAACATGGGAGAGTGAAAACAAAAATAGAGGTGGCAAAAAAAAAACGCGCTAATCGGTGGAACTCCTCCACTAACCCACGACTACACGGGAGAGTGGGGGTGGGGCGGAGAGAGACTTACGAGACACGTACGAGGTCAAGGTCGACCGATGGAAATCAATTTGGACAGAGGAGGAGGAAGAGAGAGAGGAATCGGGAAGAGAGGGACGGGGGGGGAATGAGGAGATAATGCAGAGGGGCCAGAGATTGGCGCGTAGGCGGGAGGAGAAGGAACCAGGAATGAACCACGGGGGGGGGGGGGGGTGAGCAGAAGGGAGAGGGGGAAGGGGACACCCAAACGGAAGATCAAGATGAGAAAGGAAAAATTCAATTACCCACTCCGATGTCGTACAGTTGTAAATTGCGGTGGAGCTGCTGATACTGCAACATGACCTCAAGTTGCTTCTGAATGAAGCACTGAGTGAGTTAGCCAATACATCAACACGCTGGCCGGACGAATCACAAGTAAGCACTCGCTACGATCTGGGTAGATCATGATTAGGATGTCACTACACTCAAAGAAACCCAAAAGTGCTGGTAGTCTGCTCTCATTCTCAAATTCCGGTACAAGTTTCCAAGTCGAATTATAGTATTACGACGTGATCCTTAGCAAGGGACCACTCCCTTAGGATTTCACACTACTGCTTGCGAGTGAAGATGTTTGGAAAAACAGCGTAATTGAAAATGCTCATGCACTATCTCTTTTCCTACTTCTTCCAACTGAGAAAGTTCTTTAGGATCTACTTACAATTAACTCCTGATCAATCCTCCAAATTTAACAAAAAGGAAAGGCGAACGGTAGATTGCTATGTAAAGGTTAAACACGACAACGAATAAAGAAACAATAAACACAAATCAATTGAGTGACACTCCATGCACAAAGATTCCTTACAGAGTACAATTTATTACTGCCTCATAATGGGGATTATATCATCGTCTTTTATTATTATTCCAGTATTCTTCCAATTAAGGTAGGTTTCCATGGAATGCTTAAGAAGAATTTCGTGAGCCTCCCTTTCCATCATGCACTTCCCTCTTCTATGCACCATAATAGCAACTCCCTATCATAATCAATAACATGAGTAAAAAGTGACCTTTATGAGAGATACAAGACTTTACTCTAGATGGGTGGAACCGAAAAAATATCTGTTCTAAAACCTTGGCGTACAAGTGCCCTTACATGTACGTTTGCGATCTTCTCCTTGTTTTTTAAGATAGTTGTTCGATCGTTTTTCCAAGACTATAGTTAGAAGCAATAGCGACAGTATTGACGAAATACTGCAGCCTTAAAAATTCGTGAGACAGACTTACCTGTGATACATGGCCATTCCTCAAATTATTGTATCCCGTAAATACTATCCAAACATGGTTTATAAGAGAGCCGTAAACCCTTGGGCCATCGAGGGAAACACAGGCGTCCAAGATCTGAAAAACAACCGCGAAATAGAAACGAAAGCCGTTAATGATGCTTATCTAAATCGAACTAATATTCGGTCGATTCGTTCAGAGTCGCAAACCACTGATACTGATTGATATGAGTTAAGAAACATAAAAATACACTATCCCTCAAAAGAGCTACTCCGGCGAAACAAAGAAAACCGGTGTAAATGTGGGAATTGCTATGATTAACAGACTACAGTCCGAATATTACAGCTCTGAGAGAGGATTTCCAATGAAATTTGGTTTAACAAATGAGAGAAACTTTAGGAAATTAGATTTTTTTAAACTTAACCACTACTCGTTTTTATATGTTATACACACTTTTAGGTCTTAAGCGTTAAATTCGTAAATTATTTCAAAAACACTATAAAGTGCAAACTTGCTCCCACTTCCACATCATCGTGATGACAGACGATTGAGGGAAATGACAAGCGATGGATAAAAGATACCACACCTTAATCACTGCTACTTCTCCAGATTTGATCCCGGTCTTTCCGAAGTCGTCGTCAGTAACGTTGAACGACGAGGAGAATCATACAGGTTATGGCAATGAAACCAACTTCTTTGAAAAACACCAAAACATCGAGCCTTCTTGTAATCACAGGCGAAAACCAAATGCACGAAGAAAGGAGAACACAGAGAAGCATAAGGGGTGTTTGCACACACGCCAAGGTACACAAACTGAGAGAAGGCACGAACGAACCACTGGCGAAATAAATCATTTTTCACAGCTGCCCACAAAATGTACTAAAACTCAGAGAACTCATACTGACAGAGAGTTGGGGGATCGAATTCTGAAAATAGGACGGAGAAGCAGGAAGCCAATGTCACCTGAATCACTACCAAAATTGCCCACCATAAATGCAGGCATGAGTGCAATGCAGCGAAAAATGAAACGTGGAGCAAGGCTTGATGGAACAGCAGAAAATTTGAATGTACTGAGCGAGTATATAGATAGCCCTGAATTTTCAAGGCTGGCCAATTCCCACACAACATTCCGCAACTTCCCATTCAAATGACACAAATTTACACCCTCGCGATAGCTACAACACCGATCAGAGACTAAAATTAGCAGCCGCAGAATTTAATGCTTAATTGAACTTCAGAATCCCAAAAGTATGCTTAATATTCAACTGATGGCTTCTTAGCTGCTAAAAAAAAGGTTGTTTTAACAAATTGCGTGAGGTGGGAAAAGCAGGGAGAGTAGAGGAGAGTGGAGCCATCTACAAGAAGTAGAAATTTGGAAACCAACCCCTCACCACACGCAGTGCCATCTTCCGATAAACACTTGGCATTTATATTCGTGATTCTGAGAAATGATGTAACATACAGGTTTCACGAGGTCGTCAAACTTTTTACTGATCACGTAGGTGCCGAAATCGTGCCAGAGTAGTTAACGCATCCACTTGACACTGTGCTAGGGAAACCAATACACGAACAATTTTAAGAAGATAACATCCAAGGATATCATTGACATTCGCTTACAGCTATCCCCTCCAAATGCTATACGAAAGTTGAATATCCTTAGGATCAAAACTTTAATCACGCGTAGTTTTTCAGTTTCAGTTCACGTTTTGTCAAGAAAAATACCACAAGACGTCCGAGTCATTCTGATAATTGTAATGAATTATCTAGGTAATTATTTATGTGCTAAACTTATAGAGAATCTAAACATACCTGAAAAGTGTCACACTCCTCAAGGTAAGCGACAATCATCACTATTAAAGCAAATTTTTCAGTCTACATGAAACAAGCGCAGCCAGTATAATGAGAATTTTTCATGAATGGGTCAGAATATTCAGGGCTCCGCAAAAGAAGGGAAGATAATGATGAGGGAGGGAAAATAACTTCTAAATACCTGGCAGGGTATACAAATTTGAAAATATGAAAAATCGGCACTTGAATATGTTTTTCAAGAAGCCTCCATAGAGAGAGCTCAAACAAACACTAAGTATACATTGTGATGGTGGAAGTCTCTCAGGATTTAGTAAACATTCATTTCATGTCAACATATGCCTGTGACGATCCACACACGCAATGAGAACCCTGCGAGATGTACATTAACAATATCACTGCGCGATGGAAGCTACCACTAGCACAATTTTGCTCCAATTTGGAAGTCATCAACACGAAATTTACCATCGCGAAGATAGAAGAAACCGATGGGAAAGATGACCAACATACAGAGAATAGATAACCCAAATCAAAGGCTTCTTTTCTGAAGAAGAAATCCGTCCAGCGGAAAGGAAGGACAGTTGCTGCCGGGTTTCGATCCCCCAGCTCAGGTCCCAGAAGACAGAAAGATACGAGCCACGGTGGAAGCCAGGGGGGGAGGAAAGAGATGGGCAGTGTTGGACGAAAGAAAGGAGCTCTCACAAAAGGAAGAGGCGAAGAAAGAAGAGAATGGGGAGGAGAGACGGAAAGAGAAAGAGGGAATTGCAGCGGTGGACTAAAAGAGGACAAAAGAAAGAGAAAGAAAGAGAGGGGGGGGGGTCGCAGCGGAGATAAAGACAAGAGAGGAAAGATGGACCAGGACGATGAAAGGGCGGAAGCTGGACCCAAGAGCTGCGGGCACAAAAATATGGCGACGGAGCGGAGGAGGAGACGAAGATTTTACTCGGACGAAGCGAGCACAAACACGCCAATCCCCCTCTAACACACGAGCGCATGGAGAGTGATGGCCGGGTGGGGGAGGCGTCACCAACCCTTTGTGTGTGCAACCCTTTCGACATGGCCAACCCCCCCTCGATTCTCCAACCCCCCCCCACCACCAATACGCTCGCTCCAAGGGAGATCTCCGCACTTGTTAACCACAACAATGAGCCTCTTTTCCCCCAAATAAAACCCCCGCGACGAAGCGGGTGAAACGGTCGTCGGGAATAAATGGGAGAGGTCGAGGGGGGGAGGAAGGGGCGTATCGGAATCAAAAGAATCGCAGCCACATTCCCTCCCGCATCGCAACCACCCACCCACACTCCGACCGCCGGCAGCCCATTCAATCCCGCCCGGTCGCGGATGCAGGGAAGGACTCTGAACGTGGGTGGTCTCCCGACGGAACAGAGGTTCGACTCTTGCCGGCACCTTTGCAAAGGGGCGAACCGGCAGAAGCGTAAGTCTTCAAAGGCAGCTTTTTTTCAAAAGAGATTTAAAAAAGTTGTACAAAAACACAAACGAAGTGAGGCGGTTATGCTTTTGAATTTACGGTTAAAAACAAATATTATGTCTACTTAAGATTACTGTCGCATATATGACAACTTCATTTGACAGAAAGTAATATTTGGGCAAAGGCAATGCGCAAAAATCAACGAATCTGTGTTTAAATGAGAACTTATCAAACATTTTTAGCCGGTCGCAGGAACATTTTTCTTTCATATTTACTTACAGCTACCATAAGTTCAGAAATATAATTTTAGGAATAAAATGGCAGGTTATGATAAACAAAAACACACTATAAGTAAATATATAAAAAAAACTTGTCTAGGACAACAAAATTGCTTCATCACATTAATCATTGCAAATTTGATAACAAATAGGTTTTGTTTGACTACATCAGGTTACAATTTGTGGAAGTTAATTGAATTCATAATTATATATTCGTACTTTTCCAAAAAAATTTAATATTTGTACTACATGTTACACCGTTAAATAAATTAAAGGCTAAATAAATACCTTATGATGCAGCCTAGCGGTGAAACTTGTTGCACAGGTATTATAACTTATATAGGTAAAGTAAGAATATATAATTATGACTACGAACTGGATTCATAAATAAACATCGCAATTCCAAGGGGTAAAGAAAAACAAAGTTGTTTGGATGTAAATGAAAGTATGTACGTCAAATGCCGGGAGCTTCCTTAGTCTGTCTCTGATCTCCAGACTTGCGTCGTATTTCCAGCGTACAAGCAACCTTCAAACCATAATTCATCGCAGGCAATTGCGCAAAAATCACACGACGTGGCTACGAATTAATGCCGCGGCAAAGCCAATCGGGAAACGAGCAGATCCCGACGACTGTCGAACGATCGAGCGACCTCGGAGGATGAAAGACCACTGAAAAAAGCCAGTGGTTCGTGATTCATCTGCGGTCTGAGCGGAAGGGAGCGCACCGCAACGTTGCCGTCTACACTACTGCGCTCACCTTGTCTGCCAATAATGTAGCGGAAGAATAGAGAAGTCATCCCAGTTATACCTGCAATAACGCTAAAACAAATGGATGGGACAGGGATTCGGAGAGCACCCAAAATTTTGATAATAGAATCGATGGCATTGGTTTAAAGATAGAACACCATCAGGTGCGGATTAAGCATCAAATTTGGGAGGGAGGTCATGATCTGGGTCGAGGGAGTATGTAATACCCCCTGTTCTCCCGCGTAAACTTTTTAAAATAACAATGTTTAACGCATCTGGGAGCCTGAAATGTCATTTTTATTCTTAACAATAGATAAGATTGAACACTTTTAGACATTTAAGAATACCAAAGCTCAGTCGTCGTGTAATGATACCAAACGTCGTGCGGTGATATCCACCAAAAGGATGTAAAAATATTAAACTAAAAAAAATTAAAACTTTTTGATAAAATTTGGGAAGGGTATGACCCCTATGATACCCATGAATCCTTGAAGGAAGCAATATTTATAATAATCTTCTGGCAAAAGGAGATATGAATGAAATGAAAATATGGAGACTTTCGATCATGTTTCTTGGAATCGTTGGAAATAACTAAAGTAATATTCGGGTTGGACATTCAAAGAAATCACCTAAATTCCTTTAGAATGTTGTTGCATCAACGAAACGCGACGTACTAAAATAAATTAGGTCGAAATATTACAGTCTTATTTAAAAAACAATTAGAGGAGTTTCAATAACATGTATTAATAGTGATAGTAAATGTACTTCTTTGGAATACTTCATCGAACCCAAATGACTCGATTTAGCGGCAGTTCCCTGTCTCCATTTGCAGCGCTCAGCTATATTGATAAAGTTAAAGATCACGAGTAGCATTTAAGAAGTCGAAAAAAAAATGTTTAGGGTGGAAAAGTAAGCAAGGATGAAGATAGTTCTTAAGCGAGTGACTCCGAAATTTAATAACAAACAAATATTGCCATTTTTTTATAAATTAGCATCACGACTCCTCACAATAGCAAAAGAACCCCCTGCCAAACACCCTACAGCTGGCCCGCAGGGTAATACATAGATGTAATATACGACAGCAATTTTAGCTATTATCTAACATTCCGCAGTCGCACGCCGATTCTGGAGAGCTGGCACAGGGTTGGGAGGAGGGATACACCAAAATTGAGCACTATATATCGATCCTCTTTCATTTTACTAAGTGGGTCAACAGCAAGCAAAACAACGCCATTCCCACATACATGATGCTTTGGGTAGCAAGGCCGCAAGCCCCGTTTGAAAAGGAACAAGCGGCCCTCAGAGGCCGTTCTGCCATAGCCATGCATGAAAGTAATGGAAAACGATGAAGGCTTATATTTTCCGGCTTTTCTCAGGATTCCTATGGGCACACGTGATTCTATAGCTCCGAAGCAATCACGCAGTCGGCCCAATTCGACATTCGGAAATCGCCAGCCGGGATTAGGCTCGGCCATTAGGGACGAATCACTACGGCAGATGGCGCAGTGCGTCACCGCTCCCTCCCTTGGCCCCGCCTCGCTCCAGAGAAATGCATACACACACACGAGTGGGCTTTTGTTTGAAAACGAGAGCGGAAGGAGTTGATAAGTCACTGTGCACATCGCTTCCTCGTCGGATTTTTCCACGCTCCCGACATCCGATGAAAAAATTATCTCTTCATGAGGGTACCTACTATCAAATTTGCCCAATGGGTAGAATTTGAAACCGAAGCAGATCCCATGGATGCCTTGACATGCATTATCGCGAACGACAAGTAAAATAGTCAATTTCTGTCGTAACAACGGTGGCTAATTCCCAACCACCGCTTATAAATTACTTCAGGGGCGGTTATTTTGGTTCTTTCATCGCTGAGTGTTCGATGTAGCAAACATTAACAAGCCACAAGAAGATGATACAACAAAATGTAGTACAATTTTCCCTTTTCATTCCTAACTTAACTAATAATAAACACGATAAACGGGCAAGCTGAGGACATATCATGCCATTCGTCATAAAAAGTTTAATTGGCAAATAAAACAATCAATAAGCACAATGATATAAAGAATAATAAGTTAATTAATAAATTCGATGTTAGAGAAAATAAAGATTATAAGTAAATTCGGAAAAGATTTTTTCTCGAACGACGCGAAAAAATCCTTCGTTTACCGTCGTACTGCGGTAGACGTGGTCACGAACATAAAAATAAAATAGACTGAAAAACAGAGAGATTTAAAATGTCATTCTTCCCTCGCAGTACTAAGGATAGCAACGGTATCTGGATTAATAAAATTTATGATTCACTCGTCACTCGCAAGGTCGAATCATTGCATGTTTATCTTTTTTTTTTACATTGTTCTAACACTGCATGGATTTACTGTAGTAATTACAAACCAACAAGTTATCCCTTTCCACGCATGTGCACGTATATTTTGTTAGTATGGGTAATATTTTAATGACCGTGAGATGTGCTCGTGAGTGATTGCACGGTGGTGATTCGTCACCCCCTGCTTGAGGTGTCTCGCAAGGGAGATATAGATGAATAAACAATGAGAGAATTAGTTTTAGACAGACGAAGAGGAAGGGTCTTTCAGCCATGCCACTCATTGACCTTCAGACAACGGGCAACTCGCCAAGCGACGCCCACTCACCAAGGCGCTTGAGGGAAGCGACGGCTAATATCGAATGGGGGACGACAATCGTTCGGCGGGGGAGTGATGTGGGTGACGTCTCGGATGTGGGACCATCACACAGCATGCCGGAAGCGCGGAATCGTTCGAACTCCCTGTTAATTTTATTCCGGTCGCGGGGGGAGGGAGGGAGATAATAGGCTATGATGCGGGCGGGACTCGACGCCCGCCGCCGCCGCCGCGGCGCCTCTCTGCCGGAGCAGCGCCGGCGGCGTCCTCGCTATCGAGGTGAACGCGCGTGGTAGGGCTGCTAACTTCGCTCACATTGATTTGGCTCTTTATTAGTAAATTTGGACACTGAGTTTTATTTTAACACTATGCGTTTCGTTGTTACAAACAGCATTATATAAGCGTTTGTAACAACGAAACGCGTAGTGTCAAAATTAAAACTCATTGGAAATATTGCAATGTCCAATTTTACTAATATTAAGGACTTTCACAACATCGTGCCTCACATCATACAAGCTATTGATTTGGCTCGTTCGCCCATTGTTAATTTCTGCCGATTGTAATTTAGTTTGAAAAAAAACGAGGATCGCATATTTCCACATTTCGATTCGTCTCCTGTTTCTCGAGCTATTCGCGGTTTTAACCCTCTCCCAAATAATTAGATTAAGTAGGATGACGTACACAGTTTCTCGTAACCCCCAGTCCTCGAGTATTGGCATTTCGTGGTTCGCTGTTGTTTACCCTCTTGCGGGCGAATAATTACCTCGATGAGCAGTCACCCTGGAACGATATATTTTTTGTCACAAATCATTTTCCCCTTCTCTTTCATTTATTTTATTATTTATTTATACATTTATTATTATATTTATATGTGTATTCGGATCGAAACAACCCCATTCCGGACAAGTCTCGGAGGCGAAAATATTTCCGGTACCATATTCCTCAGCTCATAATTTTCACAGAAAGAAAATGATAGGCATTCAGAAAATAAGGGAATTTACGACTGGCTTAGACTGCAGACAGACGACTTCACTCAAGAAACTACTCATTATTCATAGGAACAATCTAATGCTCCGAAAAATTCAAGGAATATATATGAAATATCTCACAATGCCTGAGAAAGCGCCGTTCACAATGAGGCAATTCCTCTTCCCCGATAAAGACAACAGTCCCGGAAAATTATAAGCGTTTGGCAACCCTAATGAGTGAGCAGCTGGGGGGGAGGCTTCCTTCTTCAGAACTGCAGAGGGAAAGTGCAACAAACTAGGCGTGAATGCTAATGCCCTCTGCGCTACCAATGGTTGCAGCAGATAAGGCCGGCAGGAGGTGGGGTGACGGGGGAGTGCACGGGTATGATGATCCCCCACGGGGTCGCTCGTCAACACCGCTCTACGGGCTGCGTGCATCAACCACCAATCCATCATTGAACTGTCTGCACCCCTACCATGGAAACACGACTCCGCTCCATCTCTCACACGCATGAAAGTGCAACGCAATCTTTTTTTTCTTCAAATTATCTCACCTATGAACCATAATATCGCCAAGGGAGCGAATTTAATAAATTGAAGCGTAACCTACGTGAAAATAGGGGTGGCACATGAAATTTTTTTTTTTCTACGAATCACGATTAAAATACAAGACGAAAACCATGATCTAAAAAGAACAAAACCGTCCTACACAGATATGGATATTTTTTCTGCGACTTAAAGAAAAGGTTAAATAAGAGTCTGATCTGGAGAAGAAATAATGTCCCAAGTGAATACTGAATAATTTATGCGAAGTAATGAATGATGGTCTCATCAATGAAAGCATTGAAAATTCATATTTGTCGCAGTAGTATTGTGTAAGGAGATGGTTAAACCCATAAAAACTATATTACCCACAGCCCGAACTACGTGTTGAAGAAGAAGCATACAAACTTTTATATCAAAAAGGAATAATTATTTCTACGCACAAAATTTCACGTAACAACTCGAAAAAAATGGAATCTCAAACGTCAATATAGCAGCGAATATAATCCCAGCACGGGAAGCAATAAGTGGAACCAACTGCGAAGGGAAATACGATGACGAGGAGTTGCCTGTGAGAAGGTGGGGTGGGGTGGATGAGGGTGGGGTGAGGGGGCAATTGATTTGACCCGCATGCATTAGCGAGGGGAGGCGAGGTTTGTGACCCTTGCGGCGAGGACGCAGGTGAGGAGGCGGGTGTGGGCGGGAAGGGTGCGGTGGGGCGAGCGCCTACGACCGCGCTCTCGATCGCTGCACAGCGGAGAGAAAGTGAAGGGCGCAATGGCATGAGAACCGCGATGTGCTCGCCACGATTAGGAGAGGTCGTGTTTTCGGCTCCATCCCACTCCGTAACATCTTTCCTTGGCTGAACCTCTCAATAAATATACATATACAATAGAATCAAATCAACAGATTTCGGCGTTACTTGACGCAACGACGTAATCTTCATGCTAGAGCAATGCAAAAGGACTGTTCCACAAATAATTTAAACAGCGTCATTATCAAGACGAAAAGAGAAAGACCGCATGCAATATTGAACCTTAGGCATCCAACAACGGGAGGAGGATGACTGATTGAGGTAAAGGGGGTTTTAAGGAGGTGGGTCAAAGATTATAAGCATGACAGAGGGGAGGGGAGGCCTAATTTAGTGGCTATTTTGCAGCTGATCTGGCAGGATTGCGTTGTAGGGAAAGCAAGTGCAAGTTCCACGCAAAGGCGCATAAATATTTTTTTTCTGAATGTAGACCGCTGAATGGCTTTACGGACAAAAGCCAGCCATCCAGAAAGATTTGATAATATCACTGGAATTAAGTTACTCAATTTAAAGTTTATCTGAGTGCTGGCTGGCTATTTTGGTAGCAACTAAAACTATTTATCATGTTTCGCAGAGTATAATACGAGAGAAATCGTCAACCAGGAGCCGAAAAGCATATAGGAGGCTTGCAGGGTATAATGTGCATGTAGATATATTCCATTCCCGATTCAAAACTACAGCACGACATGCAAGCAATCATAAAGAAATTGCGTGATGCTACAAGGAAGGCGAACGAAATGGAGTCCTTCCAGCATTACTAAACTTATGCTTCCTTTCAACTATTCTCACATGAGGCGATAAATTATAAGCTCATAACCAATTACTGACCAATTTGGCATTGACAAAGATAGTGACTGGAAGGAAAGCTCAAGGTAATGCCATAACCATTCTTGGAATCTTGGCTGGAAAACCGAAAGGGCATTCAAGACAGATCAATGAATTATTTCAAACCATAGGTCTGCACGACTTTAAAGATTATACGGAAACAACCACAGGCGATAGTTAACATTCACATTCCTTTAAGTGGCGTATGTCAACTCACAATGAAAGAGCTGGGTTATATTTTTTTCCTGCAAACACGCATACACTAACAATTCATGGACAGTCGCTAACGCATAAACCTCATAGTATGCATAGTTGTTACCAAAATTTCGCAACAAAAAGCCATTGACATTTACATACGATAACTGTTTATGTATATCAGACTTTGGCTCATGCACGATGACAGCGTAAAATTAATTGCCACTCAAAAAACGTAATGGTTAAATACATACACATTCCTTTCTCAACCGTCTTAAAAAAGAAAAAAAATCTGTCACTGCCATAAAATTCCATAGCAATTGATACTAACATTTCTTAAATCTTCGATGGTTTTATTAACTGATTAGTTGAAAACAGTAGCAATTTCTGCAGTCCCTCGCTTTTGTCCCACAAATCGTGCTCTGAACCATCACTGTGAACCTGAAATGTCACATTTGATTCAAAAATTGTTTATCAAAAATATGAAGGAGTTCCTTCAAGAAATAAGTTGAAAAAAAGCTAAATTTGTTAATACCACCTATTCATTTGAAAAAAAAACTAATATTAATTTTGTGAATCTTGAACTTCAAGCGCGAATTGAATCAAGTTTCCGAAAAAAAGGACCATTGTATCATCTACGTTATTATGAGTGAGACCCGACTTCTCTTCAGGCACATGAAGATATTCTATGCCGGAGCACTGAATGTTCCTCGGGCTTCCGTTCGGGATAAAAACTCGATCCCACGTTTCGAAGACCGCATGGCCGGAGAAGATAAGCAACGCGCTCTTCGATACGATGGAGTTATTAACCCGAGCATTAAGCCCGAGAAACATTCAGTGCAATACCCCTGGAGACCCTTCCATTCCCGCAATATTTGGTGACGCAATAGGTAAACACATTTAAGACCCGAAACTTATACGGCGGCACATGGACTGCTATTAGACGAAGAAATGCGTCACAGTCACTTCAATAGACGACGATTTCAAAATAATCCGAAATTTCATAACACGCAGCCCTCCCTTCGCTCGCCCCTCTCACGCACTCGCTCACACGGGACGCACGCACACACACACACGGCACAGTGGACGGGGAGAGCGGCGGAGTGCCCTTGGCACAATGTCAACGACCCACATAGTTCGAACGCACTGCGGCGGCGGCTGTGAAAACCGTGTTTACATCTCAATCAATAGCGGGAGAGAGAGAGAGATTGGGACGCGCTGAAAATAAATGCGAGCGTGGAGGGATGGAGGGGATATATATCAGATGTGGTGAGGGGCGGAGGGGGGGGGGGCGTGACCCCCCTCCTCCCCACTTCCCCCTTACACGTGGTCACGAATCGATTCCCGCGAGGACCTATCTTTGAGCGAAAATTAGAAGAGGGAGGATGACGTCACTAACTTAGTCCCTAGATACTTAAGAGCGTATCAATGGTTAGTGGTACGGAGTAATGTTGTAAGGGAATAAAATAATTCGAAATAATCAAAATAAACAGCATATAAACAAACGTTATCGTCGGAATAATGCTATAAGACACATCACATGACCTCAGAGGAAGGCATTTTAATCTTGTTAACATATTATAGTAGGAGTAGTAGTAGGGGGGAGTCGTCACTACTTTAGTCCCTACATACATCCAATGGTAACGTGACGTTGAGTCATGTGACTTGCATACGACCAGCGAATGGTTACATTGCGTTGCTAACTATTGCAGTGCATTTGGGTGCCAAGAAAAATCACCCAAGGGAAGCTCAGTGACATTTCATAGGTCAGTTAAGTTTATCATATTTTAATACGTAGTATTTCTTTTTGATCTGCTTAATTTTCCTTCCCAGGCTCATCGACGTTTAAATTTCCCACGTCACGTGACACATTTGATGGGTACTGGTGTTTACCGAAGAGGTTGCTGGCCTTCCGCCCTTAATCCCCACTCTAAGGAACCTATCCCCACCCCTCCCAGCACGAATACTTCTCACCCCAACTTACCAGGTCGTGTACGTCTTTTAACCGGGGGCATTACTTTGAGTACATACGGTGAAGTGCCGCTTTCGTGAATATTCGCAGATCGAGGATCGTAGTGAACTTGTCAGAGGAAATCTATTTTTTGCCACAAAATACCATTCCATTAGATATACCCGTCTTCATAATAAATAATTATCTCAGGAACATTTTTTCTTCAGTGCTTCAAAAGTAAATAATATATTTTTATAATTCACCATTGATGATTCCTAATTTATTAAAAAACCAGTTGTCACACACCAGAAATACAAAAATTGACTCAAGAATTAGCAGTAAAATCAAGTAGGCTTAATGAACTCATTTCCTACAAAAATCGAATTGGTTTCTTTCCATTACCATGCATGACTGGTGTGACCACTCGCTTCTTCCCGCGGGGTTTCAAAATACATACACATCCTGGCCGCAAAAACGGAAACGACTAGGAACTTTTCAGAAAATAACATCCGCCAGAGGAATTAAAAGCGGCCATGGAAGAATGCGGCAGCCAAGTCTGCTGCAGGGTGGCGGGTGCACTGCTTTCCAAAACGATGCATCAAAGCCGTTCGAAAGCAAACAATGGCTATTCTTGGAGCGCACACGGACATCTGAAACACTACAAACGAGCCACACATTGCGGCGATTGAATCACGGTGGACAGGTGAGCCATTCCGAAGACGCTTCCACACACGAGCAAGTCGTTAGTTCTCATCGTAAAAGCGACCCTGTGTCTACCGCAGTGCGTTTTACAAGAAACATAATGCGATCAGAAATTGAAAAATAATCCATTAAACTTCGCAGGTTAATGGCGCAATCAATTTCCGAAGAAAGAACATATGAATGGGTGAGAAGCCAAGGGGTAAAAGTGATTTCTTTTTTCTATACAGAGTTAGGTACAGAAATTAGGTACATAAAACAAACGAGATCAATTAGACGTTTGGCAGGGCATTTGATTTTACACTCGATGGCAGCACAAAACAGAGCGATACCTCCACTGCAGAAAACGCTCAACAAACGCCCACCGAATCAAATCCGCTCATCTAGTAGCCCAACAATACGAATCCGCTCAGCTGGCAGTGTCCGGAGCATAAACGCTCACCTCCAAGCTAGGAGAATAGGAGATGAGCGTTTATGCTCCGGACACTGCCAGCTGAGAGGATTCGTATTGTTGGGCTATTAGATAAGCGGATTTGATTCGGTGGGCGATTGTTGAGCGTTTTTGCAGTGGAGGTATCGAGATACTCACTTGTATGCCTTGGCAACAACGTTTTTGTGTATTTCTTGTAAGAATTAACATTAGGTACCGGACTCAGTTGAGAAAAAAATCACGTGTACCCCTTGGCTTCTCGCTTCCTCATTTGCTTGCAGTAAACCCTTATGATGCAAATACTAAAAGAATCGTGAAATGATTATTATGAATTGATGATCACCTTAATGACTTGAAGTGAGCATCGGAATCACTCCAAATACGAGAAATCACCTTTTCGCTCTAAAAATCACTCGGGCCACCGATTCCTCACCCGAGGAATAAGTGGAAACTTGCGCGATACGGAAAGAAAAACACACAAAATACCTCGATCTTTTATTTCAAATACCATGGTTTGTAAATTTTAATCATGATTCTCGTGCCCACAGTCGCCTATAAATGTAAATATCTTAGCTAAGACTCACTTGGGTGTGATGCACAAGAAAAATATTCTATGGAAATGTGAAGTAAGATGTTATTATGAAGACTGTCATACGAAGTTAAGGTTTAGGGATTAAATTTTGGTTAAAACATTTGATATTTTTATCGCCATAGGAATATCTTAGCTAACTATAACAAAAGTAAAAGGATCAACTCAAAACTCATTAATACCCAAGTATTCAAAACTTTAATTATTCATAGAAACTTTTGTTTACACAAAATTTCTCGATATTAATTACGAAAATACTAAAGGGAATTGCTTTCTTTGAAATGCAAAATCTTGTGGGTCATACGTCAATCATGAAAGATACCACAGGTTAATAAAATTTAGCAGCGAAAAGCCGAGTCAAGGGAGAAAGGGGACCCACTTTATGTCTTCCCAATGCAGGAACGGAAGAATAGGAAAATTAAAGGCTGATGGCAGATGGTATGCAACGCATGCCAACCAGTGAAGGCCGCTCAAGCATATGGCTTCAAAGACCTGACACGAAAACGACCACAAGAGGCCGCTCGGCCAAATCATTCATTGGAGCAGAGCAGAACCTGAAGGAGCTTAACGCCAGCTGCCCCTAGGCACAACAGGGTTGTCGATGATGTAGAACTCGCACACATTTACTCATCCCTCCGAGGACTTCTTCAGTCATAAAATTTGTAGCTCAGCGAATTCTAGGAAGAAAAACAGGAGCTGGCTCAAGGGTACTATGTACATCAAATCTTTTCTTATCTCTGGTTGCAATCTCTGGATTTCCCTGCTGTTATATTTAAAAAAAATTCCTCTTCTCTGTCTACTAAAAATATTCCATTATTACCTAAGATAGCTGTTACGTCAATAAAATAAATTTATGTTTATGGCATGCTATGACAAACTATCCAGAAAAATTTTGCCTGTTTTTTTTCCTTCTGGTTATCACTGTATATTCCCATTATGTACTTGTTCGACATTTCTTCGGGATAATATTTTTGCTTATTATTATCGCCACGAGAATGACGCCAGGTAAATTCTGACTGCTCGAGCAGAAATTTTTATATGCATTTGATCTTAAGGGGAAACACAGAGCATAAATAAACTTCATTCATTCCTTCACTTCCTCATAAAGAATACGAAAACAGAAATAGAATGAATGAATTCCGAGTCAAAATATCCGCACCATATAGTGATTTTATCTAGTTGAAAACACCGCAGGCAAAATAGAAAATCTAATTTAAAAATTCACCGAAGAGATATTGTTTAATGGACATAAAAGTTTCGGTAATATACATAGATAAAGAGTAATTTTCTAAGATTTCCTGAAAGACCCAAAATGCAACAAGAAATTGTACCTCAATGAAGTGTCAGGAGGGTGAACTCTACTAGGTAACGTGGGGTGATCATTCGAATCGTAGTACCTGTAAAGACAAAACATGAGAATTAGCCAAAAAGATAACTGAGGAAACAAATAAACATTAAATTTTTCTTCGATTTAACGTTTCCATATATTCAATTTAAATTATTGATAATACAAGCCATAGCTATCTGCTGACAACTATGCCAACATTTTAATGAAGAAATGGACTTATTAAAAAAAACGGGAGGCTTCTTCGTAATTAATTATTCAAACTATCACAAAATAGCTTTCTCAATGACGGCTTACTGCACTCATTTGACTAGAGAGATAATTAAGATATTTTCACAGAAAAAAATCGTTGGAGAGCAATTAAAAATAAAATGACACTAACCATTAGATTAATTTTTGATTTACAAACTCTTATTCAACGAAATCCATGGTTATTTTTCTAACTACTAGAAGCGAACAGGTAAGTTTTTCGCGGACTTGCCTTCCACAATTGCATACCGTATCATTACAACTGAATCAGAGATAGCGAGCACAAAGAGCATATCGAAATCAGCATTCCCAACTAAGATCAAGGAGATGCCATAGGTGCTTGAATGTCTCAGACTTCGGTCCAGTGAATTAGTTGAGAAAGAGGTGGATACTGGGTGAAGAGCTAGGGAAAACTTAGATTATTTGTTTCCTTTCGTCGCTAATCTTATCCTTTGGGCTCATTTCGCCGTTACGCTCACTTGAACAGCCTTTCAAGATATGCTGCAGAGTAGACACGTGGAGGCCAGCAGCGCGCAACCCTTACAATCAGTCAAAAACTGGTCCCAGTTATGCCAGCTCCTCGGATTCCAAGTTCCCCCGCTTAAAGAGATGAGAACTGGAGCAGGTTTTCAATCAGGAGGAATAATTGTACTCGTGTAACCTTCCTTGCGCAATCTTGAAAGCATACGATTTTCCGTCGAGCGTTTATTTTAAGGCCTTCGCTGTTCGGGGGGAAAAACGAATTCGTACACCAATCAGTTCGGAAAAATATCCCTATGAATTTATCGTTTTTGTCTGATCTGTTGAAGATATGAATTTCGCAAATGCCCCGATTAAATACTTCGCTCCACTCAATCGCCACAATAATTGGGTCAAGTTCCGTTAATATGACCTTTCCCATCAGATAACTGAGCAGATCATGTTCGTCGGGATTCGAACCTCGTCCAGTAAGTGCTCGCTAACCGACACTACCACTCACAATCAACATATGAGTTCTCACGGTTCGTAAATTCTAGAGATGTTCCCAGTTGTACACGAGGCTACACTCAGGTCAATGCACCTACAGACGTTACAATTCACGCAATTGGTGAGAGCAATTGATTCACAAGCTAAACCGCGATAGACATCGAAATTGAATTGACAGCCGACACAGAAAAATAATGAGTTTAACCTGATCTACTAAAATGAAGTGAGAGTGAATTGTAAATAGTAAATATTTTAATCTTGATCAACCCATCTGTAACTTCATTGATTTTTCTAGAGATAAGGTCCCCCAAAAAAATTAAAACTCTCGCTTGTAAGCATTGAGCCATGACAAAGGGTATATCTTAACCGCTATAGTTAAATATATTGCAGCATTATTAATTTTCACACCGATGAGAGTTACAAAAAGGAGAAGGCGGCCTACAACGGGGAAATGGAAAAGGGAAAAATGCAAAAGGATTGTGGACGGGAGAATGAAAGCGGTTATTGGGTAAAATTATATTTATGGGCTTTACTCCAAGCATGGGGCTAATGCATGATCACATCACAGTTCGCTTTTCCGTCGAAATTCAGCCATCACACTCAGCAAAACTGATCAAAATATAATCAATGACAGTAATCGCAAATACCCAAAATCTCTAAAAAATCTCTGGATACATTTGGCGGGAGGGCTGGTGGAGGGAGATTTCCAGTGGCGTGTTGACAAAGGAAATGATCACAGGGGGGTTCGTGGTTGCGTGGAAGAGATGAGATTTCAACGGAATGGAGTATTGGAAGGCGACCTCGATTCCTCCAAACATCTACAAATGCTTAAATTGACTATCTCTCTCTATGGGAAGCGAGACCCTTTCTTCAGCACCGACGAGAAGGGTAAGAGCGAACAAATGCTAAACTCGGAATAACCAAGATTAATAGTTACAGGAGAAGAAAGGGGGAGGGGGAGGTGGGAAGGGGAGGTATGGAAGTGGAAGGGGGAGGAGAAAGTGGGCTCCGAGGAAGAAGGGGTGGGGAAGGAGGGGCGCATGCGCCGAGATTCGTATCCCTAGCGACCCTTAATATCCCCCTGCACTCTTTTATCAAGCCCAATCCCTACCTCCACCCCCCCCCCCCCCCACGACACGCCCCTGCTTCGCATTCTCCAGGGACGAAAATAAATGAATCGCCAGCCCCGCACCAGGGGCGGGCCAGAGAGAGCACTTGAGCACCCAGGCCTCAACACCATGAAAATGAAGCCCGAACGCTGTCGAAGCAGTCCCAATATATGTGCAAATTTTCCGCTCGATATTTCGTGAACTCTCATCAAATCGCAATTTATGGAGTGACTAATTTAACACCATCTCCACCACCGTCATTTAGCCTTTTAATTACCTATAGCATCGCTACTAAGCAGCGATACCCTCTAGCCGAAGTGAAAGTCACTTATATTGCATGCAGATTTTTCAATTCAGTACTAAATAATATTTTTACCAGATTGAAACGTCGGGACTCTATTTTGAACTTCCATGACCTGAAGTGATACCACGTAGCTAGAGCACGAAGAATAACGGGGGCTTGTCGAGAATACCAAGGGAGGACGTATAGGTATGGTCTAATTCTCCACAGATCGTCAGAGAGTCAGTAAATGTTCCTGATATAAACATTAAAAAGTAAAAATTATACATAAAAATAAAACAGTGATTATTATCGGAATTTCGACATTAAAAAGAGGGCGAAAAAATATATAATTGTGAGACAGGGTAAGCGCAGAAGAGTGATTTCCTAAGAAGGCAGGAATACTCGGTACATCAATTTAATTTAGAACTGGGGGAATGAAGCATGTCATTTATTTGATAAGCGTGATTCAAGAATAGCATTGTGACACTGACGTTACACAGGGAAATCAGATGAGAGGCCGCGGGCCAAAAAGAAATCACAAAATGTCAATATTACACAACCGACTAACTCCACCAATATTGCATGCATCACCAATCTGACCAAATCAATGCTAAGGACCGGGAATCCAGGCAAATAATATTCGATTAGTGTCGCCCAGTCCCACTATGGGGTCTAACTTTTCCTCGCAGTAACAATGTCCCCCTCCCAGGAAGGAGCTTAATTCCCCTAGAGAGAAACAAATTAAGGAAGGCTCGTACATCCTTCCAAACATGTCGAGTTATTTCTAAAAAAAAAGCGAGCACACCACAGCCTCAAACTTCCATGACCCTAATTGCGACCCAAGAAGCGTTATTGGATGTCGTAATTAACTAAGTTCACATAGCCTTTAAGAGCCAAGTTCCCAGGGGATTCGTAACTCCGTTCCTTCGTAGGTCCTCTGTGTGAAAGGCCTCTTTCAACCGAACAGTTTCCGATACGTACGCCCGGGAATATTCGCCTCCCGGGGGCCTGCGGGTCGATTTGGCAGCAGTTGGCCCCCTCTCCCCCCACCTGAACCTTTTTCCCTCCCACCTTCTCATCCAACGAAGGATCCTCGTGCAAGGGCACCGGAGAAACATCGCTTCTGGACAAAGTTCATGGCTACAACCCTAACCAAACTTGCGTTCACACAACATTGGGATGATCAGAATGGCACAATGCTGCCGCAAGCTAGACGTGCGAGGACACAAGCTACTAGCTACTCAATTATAAGCAACAAATTCATACATGAATGTCCATTTACAAATTTTATCCAGGTAATAAAATAAGGATGACAACGCTGTTCATTCAGTTTGCCCTACTTTTCTCATTGGCGGAAGCGGAAGTGAATACTATTACTATACTAGCAGTTACCATCGTACCATGTTTTAATTCTGGGAATTCCTAGGGGCAAAGAAATTCACACGACGAATTCGCCCTACAGCAGTAAGGGCACTCGCTTTTTAGATACCAACGTAGCCTGAAGCGGATAGTAAAGAGAGAGAGAGAAAGAGAATGTATCGGTGCGAAGGGACCGAGCGAGGGGATGGAACCTCTCTAAATTTCACCAGTGTCAAGTGAAGGGGGGGGGGGGAGTGGAAGGGGTGGGTGAGGATGCGTGAGGGTGGCGATATGCAGAGGGAGGGGGGGAGAGGGAGGGGGGCCCGAGTGCGTACGCAGGCAGGAGGGGATTTCTCCATTCATGCCCGACCACCGCCGCCGCCGCCACGGTTTGGCCCGGGAGAAAGGACGCACGGTGGGGGATGGCCGACAGGGTGGGGGGAAAACAGATGCGGTGGAGAAGGAAGGACCGCCACCCGAATGAACGGCTTACGAGTTATGTGCAATAATATCAGTGAGGGAATTCTAACGGATGAAGGCAGGCTTACGTGGAGAATTTTGCGAATCAAACCGGCTGGTAGCCCCTCCTATTTTCAACTTCCCTCCTCAATTCTTGCGAGAGCCCATATATATGCTGTGGATGCTGCCAACATAAATGCGACGGATGAAGTGAAGTATCAGGGAGTTACAATAACTTCGAACCTATCGCGGGGAAAACAAGTAAAAAATATTTCTGGCAGAGGCCTGAAGATGCTAGGTATCGTCGAGCGCGTTGTGGGAAGATTTTCGGATGAAAAAGTGAAAAGGAGGTGAGTGAAAGAGAGGAACTATTCCGCACTCGTCCGGCCACACCTTCAATAGGCAATGAGCATATGGGAACCGGTGTAGAAAGACTTAACGTAACAAAATACAAACAGACGCTGCGAGATTCGTGAAAAAACTGCTACGGGCGTAAAGAAAGCGTTACACAGATTTTATACGAATTACGCTGGGAGCCGTTAGAGACTCCGATGATGCGCGTTAGACTTAGATTTATTTTCTTTTTTAAGCATACCGGGGCTAACCACGGTGATATCTTTACGGAGTCACCCGCAATGCACAAATTGTGCGAAAAATCCACAGAGAAAAAATCATTCGCCTAGACCAGGATGACGCCTCGGTAGCGTAGTTAACTGGCTAAAGTACACGACCGGAAATCGGGGGATCCTGATCAAAGCGAATGATTTTTTCTCTGCGGATTTTTCACACAAAGGCTTAGATTGCTTGAGCAATTGGGAATAAGTACATATCTTTCATAGCTACACGGAGAACATCGTTTTCGAACTCCATTTTTACATTCAGGTAAGACAGAAACGATAAATTAAGGGGGACACTTTTCCGAACGAATAGGTATGAAAATTCGTTTTCCTCCGAATACTAAAGGACATTAATAAATATTATGCGGGACTTCGTTGAAGCATTTCCTTTTTATTTTGTATAACGGCTGGCGTCCGAACACCCCCCTCACATCCCTGTTGAAGCGGCTAGCGGGGTAGTATGTTAATGCACCCGTCGAGGAAGTTGAGTTATAATGTAGCTCATTGTATCTATATAATTTTTGGTGGAATTGCTTCAGAATGGAAATTACGGGCATATATAATTATTTGTTCCAATTTGGAACAACTAGTGCCTTTGCTCATTTTATCCATTGTGAAACTGAGACATCTTACATCAGGATATATAGGATACTATTCAGCGAGGACTGCGTTTAGGGCATACAAATAGACTCTGGTTAATGTTACCTACCCATTCTTGAATCAGAATTAGTTTTGAGGTAGAATTCGAGGTCCAAACATTAAGTACGATGGCCAAGGATTCAAAATAACTTTCAAAGTGTTGGTTCAAAAAGTATAATGATACACGAGGCATCAAATTTTAAAATATCACTCCCTATTTGCGCGAGTTATTCGTATAATGCGTATACTTTATGGGGCATCGCCCTTAGCTATGGAAGAGTGGGGATGACGAATTTAAAACCAATTCCTACCCTGCCTAGTCCCTGGCCACAAGTGATAGGATGATCTGATTCCACCAAGCGATGAACCACACTCGATATAGCTAAAATTTAATTATCTGCATATGAATTGTGTTATTATTTAGCCTTCTACAACACGTAATCTAGAGTGGTTTTACATTTTGATTAATGTTCGTCAATATTAGCGGCATCGTAAAGCAATTTTATTTGCATGGAGGTGAGAAAAGGAACTCATTTCAAACAAAAAAGAACCCATAAATATGTTAATATAGAACACTGCCACGGAAGACCACTAACAACGTCGTCAACGATTACACATGCTGCGTGTGCATATTAGCTTTCCTCCGGGAACAACTTCAATTTATCGAGAAGGGGTATTATTCAAGCTCACCACATTTCATGAGAAACGACTTTTTCATGCATATTCAATGGACGTTTCATTGAATATGGAAAACGAGACAGCAGAGATTGCCACACCAATAAAATGTATGCTAATAAGTCACGCGGTATTTTTATCCAAGTTTGTCGCCCATAAAATCACCATCATGTTTCCAGCTAGTATTTTCACGTATGAGAATATTCACAAACTAAAAGTGTCGTGCTTCAAATAATGATAATTTTATAAAGACCGTTAATCTATGTTGTTGAAATTCCAGAATCACGTTTCTAGCACGAAATAGACACATGATCACCGTGTTTTGTAATTTTAAGGACAAAATACACTGTAAATAGGCATAAAACAACAATCCAATTTGATCAACTTCCGAAGCAGGGTATTATTTGGAAAAAAATACCTTCTTCCAAGGCTTGAAAGTTTGGAAGTTTGAAATACATGGTTCGAACCCAGAGAAAACATTTCTAACATCGTAATGCGGTTGCACCGCGGCACCCTTTAGCTAACGGCAGACGAATAATCAGCGCTATTGCAGTCACGGGCATGAAAAAAAGCACATCGATAAGCAACACGGCTTTATAAACTTGAACAAAAACGGAATGCTCCGAAACAACCATAATTTCAGAAAGAAACACAGAAAACCTCGCAACCCAACGGCATATCATTTATTACTTCGATTCAGGACGAACGATATCCAGTCAGCCTATTCTTTCACACCCGATGGTGACACGAGAAACCACAGCGGAAATGGAAAAAAAGGAACGTTGGAGGGAAAGGCATAAAAAAGCGCTATAAATGAGGAATAAAGGAGGGCGGGGAGTGATAATTACGCAAGCGAAGGCAACCGGTCGTTGCAGTGCGCGCAAAGGCCCGGAAGCACCGGCCGAAACGCCTCGTCTTTGTCCAGGCACGATGGACACGAATTATTGCCAACGGATCCGGACCATATTCAGAAGGCCGCTGTTATTTCACGAGGCACGCCCGCACACATCCCTACCATAAATAAACTAAAGCTTCCAAAAATTCCCTGAAAAGATGCTCACAACTAAGCGATTGTTTTTATGTCAGGGTCAACAGTCGCATCGAATATGCTCGCAAAGGCGAGGTGCTGCCAGGAGGTGGTAGTTAGAAGACTGGACGAGACGTCGGCGACCTTGGAGGAGAAAGCGTAGGCGCACGGCTCTTTGGTTTGGAGGTCCCTTCCCTCGTCTAACAGAGAGAGAAAAAATCAAAGGGAGGGGTGGAGGATGGGCGTGAAAGGAGGAGATGGATGTGACTCCATTGTCTCCTCCAGTTTCCGTCTCTTTTTTTTTTCTTCCCGAGACTGAAAGAGAATGGTGGGATTCGAGTGCTATGATTAATATGCACCGCGTTTGTAGTCGTGATCTAAACTGGAACCGCTCCGGGCACTAAACTATGAACGGCTGGAGGGCATTCACAGCAAAGCGGAGCGAAATTTATTCATTTTGGTATTTAATTATTCAAAAACAGACGATTTGGCATTTGCATTGAATATAAAACTTATAATCTGCAGCTTCAAAAAATATGAAATACATAAAAACCATAACCAGGATAAAAAATTAATATTCAGGATCTTACTCTTGAATGAAGGATCTAAGGTTTTCTCAGCGAATAGACTGGAGGAAGAGTTCTCGCGTTTCCAGCCGGGTCCAAGGGTTTTTTTAGCACCGACGTTTCAAGGGCTAAGTCTGCCATCGCCTTTACTCTTGAATGTTCCGAAGTGCGTTGCTCAGGAAAATGCAAGGGAACGCTAAAATTCTAATCAAGACAGAATATACGTGGCATGGCCCCCTGTTACCCTCTATTTGCACTCCATACCATGGCGAGGTGGCAGAGCATGAGCAGAGTGTTTGGCTGCAAACAGGAATTTTGGATTATTACTCGTCATTTTACGATGAAGGTAGACTTAAATGGGACAGGACAATCAATACATCTTCTCGAATTCGCCATCGCCACGCCTGTCCCAACTGTAGTCTGGATTTGTTTTCTTCAAGACGGTTAGGGCCTCTTCATCTTCAATTTCACTATGGCTCCAGCTTCCTCTCTCTTCTCTACATATCCAACACCAAGATCAAACTCTTCTACATCCTTTCTAGACAATCACCATGCTCTCATTATAGCCATCTCTTCGCATGGCCATCCTTCGTGGTTTCCTTCTCCCTATGTCCGCTTTCTTTGCATGCTCCCTAATGGTTAAGCTGTTCAACCTGTTTTTATTCACTGCCATTCACCTCGGTTCAATTCGAACATATCTCTCACAACTCTCGACGTGCAATTATACAAATACCGGATCTCGGAGGTGGCACTAAGAAAGGAAATGGGCTTCCTCGCCTGAAGGAATGGGCAAACGGTTATATGCAATACCGTCACTGTTAGAACCTCAAGCCAATTAACATGAGACTACCACTAAAAACTCTGTAAATGTGGACTCTTCAGGATTGCATACGTTCTACCTCACGTCGCTTCCAATAAGAAACTTTATTCCTCCTCTCATACATTCCAAGAAACATCGAACGTTCCAGCATCGCATCTGAATTCCATGATTACTTCCTCCATTCCATTATCTCCCCTAAAGGTTGTCTCCTTTCTTCAGCAGCTATCAGCACTTCCTCTGTTTCTTTCTGTCCGCTGCTTATTCACCATTCTCCTCCTTAATAGCATACGGAGACATTCACCTTATTCTCCGCATACATCCTCAAGATAATACGCATTTCCCTCCAAAGCGACACGGAAAGCATGGAGTACAAATATCGTGAACAACTCACAAGCACTGGCAAATATAGTTAACAACTCCGCATCCGTTTTTCAGAGTTTTTTTATGAGTAACAGTTATTCCGCGGTCCTTCATATATTCTCACGGCTTGTTTTTGCTCGGGCGAACGGTGTATTTTAGTCCAGATTCAAAATTCGAGGAGAGCGGCAAATAGGAAGCAAAAAAATGAAAATTAATGACCGGAGGAGCATCGATGATAAATTACCCTCCCTTATTTCCAATGGAACACAAAAAAAAAGATAGTCGAGGGACAGCCGCAGTGTCGGGAGCGTGAGGATCAAATGAAAAGTGAGGAAGAAGAAACGGTCGGAGGCGTCGCCGATTCCAACACCACTGCCTCACCTTCTACCGCGCCCCGAGAGAGCGGGTGGGGAACGGCCAACCCCCGCAAAAGGTGCTCCGTACACTTCGAGTCGTCGCATCTAGAGCGACACACGCTGAGGCGAGCGATGAATGGAGGAAAGACAAAGATGGATGGAGAGCGACGGAGGGGAGATTTCTAGCGCCTTGCATGAAGTAAAATCGATGCTTTTTTCTGATTTATCCGTGTGACCATGCGAAGCCACGTCAACGCTGCACTTTGAGTCATCAATTACGGGGAGAACAATAATCCGTCGCGTAGTCCCATCACATGGAGACAGGAGACGTGGTGCGAATACAACAGGAGAAAACTGTGAAGTGTTTGTAACGTTTGAAATTCCATTCAATTCTTTATGCATATTCAATAAGGCCTCCGTTTTAAATATAATTTAATTTATTTCCAACTGGAAATATTTTGATGATTTCGGAAAAGTTATGGTTGAGAGGCAATGTTGTGCTAGGAGAAAAATAAAGACAGCAAAAGAAGAAAGGGAGAAGAAATTATCCAATGAAAAAAGCGAGCAGTGTAAAAGATTTAAATATAAAACGCGACAGTTTACTAGCCTATTGTTAAAATTCTCCACAGATACTTTGCTTACACGACCGGTTCCAATACATTCCTTACTACTTATCGTCAGAAATGTATTGAAACCGTTCGTGTGAATAAAGGTATCGTGGAAAATTGCTAGTAAGTTCTACTTTACAATATGTTCATTTCCAAAAGATTAAGCTGAATCAACTCTCGAAAGTTAGAAGCAAGAACCTTCTATGTCTTCGTGCATACCCACTGGAAAGGCAGTGCCCCCCTTCCACGGATGTGCGGAATTGAAACGTCAGTGGTAATTCCTACGTGAGCTCGACCCCCACCACTTTAAGAAATCTTCAGATTTAAGCGCTGAGTGAGTGCGGGAAGGCTACGGAGAGAAGACTGGAAAGGGCAAATCAAGGTGATTACGGATAAGGGATAAGTGAGGTGAGTGGACAAGTTCTCAGAATATTTAGCTGCTCCCCAAAGCCAACAACCAACGCAGAGGACTCTTGAAACAAAAGAACATTCTTACCTTCATTACGAGGGATAGCTCAAGCGATACATTTTAACCCATGATTCAAATGATAGTTAAGAGCTATCATTTTCAAGATCACAAGGTTATTATCTCTACCCCTTTTTCCATCGGTTGCGAAGTCATGTCAATGTTTTCTCGGCATAGCAATCACTCGTTGCGATATTCGAGCTCGACTACAGCCTAAAACATACGACCATTTCTCCGCTATTTGCAGTCTACGATTTGAGTTACCCTACAAAATCACAAGAGAAATATTAGCAGAAAATATTTACATCACATAAGCATCTTTGCCACAACTGGGTTCATCGTGCAAACCGGCGACTTAAAATACCTATATTATATCTTTATTAACAGGAGCCAGCACAGCAAGGCGTTGTAAATATAACGTCCAATATTTTTAGCACATACTTAGCATCAGTTTTCAGGGACGGAAAACTCGAAGGTGTGAATGATGTTGAAAACGGAATAGCTCTTTCATTTCGACTATCGCTGAAAATGATGTTTTGATAGGGATATCACTAGACCGCTATCCCTGAACTTGTTCGAGTAAACTGATCAGGTGATTTAGAATTAAATGACGTCTGAGGGCAAACAGAAAAACTGACATTCGCGACGGTGCAAAAATCGATCGGTTAAAGATTAATAAGTGGTCATTGTCAAGCGATGGTTCGAGCAAACCTTGGCGCTATCCCTCGCAAGACACGGAAAAAGAGACGATCGTTCGAACTCAGGTTTAAAACGTTGGTTCTGGGAACTTCGGGCAGGCCCTGGGTGGGAGGAGAGTCGCGGAGGAAGGGGAAGAGCATTAGGGTCCCATCGGATGACTCACCGGAATATTTCTCCCGCAAAGAAATGAATAAGAGGCACGAAGCCCGCCTGAGTGTTGGGGAGGGTGGGGTGCGGGTGGTGCTGACAGGTGGAGAGGGAAGCAGGTGAGCGCGGGAGCAAAAAAAAGAGGGCTTGGAGATAATGAGGGCGTGGTGGGTGGAGGGACTCACCGGCAAGGTGACTCGCGACTGGCGAGAGGAAACGCAAGCTCCCCTCCCGACCACCGAGAGCTGTATAGCCGCTTTTCTTACTCCATTCTACACAAGAATTACGACAAAAAGAAGAAAAAAAACACACACTACTACACTAAAAAGGGTAGACACAAGCTTCTCCCGTTCTCTCTCAACGTAGAAATCAGTGATAGGAAACGACGCCGGAGGAAGTTGTAATTCCATAAGGAGCAATAAAATAATTTAGTTTAACGATTTAGCATTGAGAGAAGAGTAGAATTGTTTTTTTTTCTGGAGGAGAGATGATTGAATTGCGCGACAAAAAAGATGTCGTTGAGGAAGTAATATCGTGTTTCAGCTTCACAATAAATATTTTTGCCAACTACATTTCGTTTCTATGGCTTGGGGGCTGAGGGTTCGGCCTCACTCGTCAGCTCCCATTGACTCCAGGAAGTTCAGGAAGGGAACTATTCGGATAGCAATAACAATTATTAACGAGCGTGATGCGTCCGCTCCCAGCGGGCTTCCCCCGCTCTTTTCAATGCAGGTCCACAGAGGGATAGGCGCGTTTCTAATTTTAAAATGTAGAAAAAAAAAAGGCAGGGACTTATGTACAAATTTAATTGGAATGTTCATGTACAAATTGAGGTCAGAGGGCCTCTTTAAACACAACATTGGAAGTAATTACACTATCATATGTTAATACTTGTTTAGCGTTTTCCTTAATATTTACAAAAATATTTTGAAAAGATCTTACCCTAGAGAATGCTACATAAAGTTGGCCATGAGAGAATACAGGGTCAGGCAGGAATAAGCCAGCTCTTTGCAAAGTCTGACCCCGAG
Organism: Ischnura elegans; assembly: GCF_921293095.1. Lineage (NCBI taxonomy): Eukaryota > Metazoa > Arthropoda > Insecta > Odonata > Coenagrionidae > Ischnura > Ischnura elegans. The sequence goes on from NC_060248.1 coordinate 19,773,543, forward strand.
CCTTGTTAATAGTCATCGCCTAGGAAACCTTAATGGGAAATTGTCTGCGAGTCAAATTAAAAGGCATGGTGGGATACGACGGCGTTAACTGTATTCTTGGGATGAGGACAATCTTGCCGGAATCGATTATTTTTTTTTACCAATTTCAGGAAACAAGAGCAATATATGCCGTCGCATGTTCTCTGATAAATTCTGTGCATTTTGGTACCTCATTTGTAGAGTTTGGTTGCGTATAAGTTGAGAAAAAGGAGTAGAAATAACATAGAGGATGCTGCTACCTCGTTCCATCCTGAGAGGGTCAACGACGTTCGGCGAGAAAAGCCACGCGATATGAAATTCACATTTGCCGGATTCTAATACTGGACTGTTTCACTATGCCACCAATCGCGTAGTAAAATGTGCACGGTTTGAAGCTTACCTTGGTAGAAATCAAAGCAATTATTTTTAGTTGAAACGATGCATGTATTGTCAAGCTCTTAAAAGCATCACCAGGGAATTATAACGAAACAAACGAAAATAAAGATATTTACCAAAGACAACTTTACGGTCATTACAAAAACTTTGTACAGCACCTGAAGTTACAGCGCCCATGCATTCTACCCCACTAGAAAACTGGAAGAAATAGATAGCATTACATTTTACGCAGTAAATACGTTCTCGCCTCAGGCAACAATATTATATTCTTCTTCCTTCTATAACTTCTGACCGTCATAAAAACATTTTACCGCCATAAACACGTTTAACGTTTAGCTGCACGCGAGAGCACTCTCTAGAATCAAAAGAAGATTTATACTGCGATAGAAGAAATTACACTCACAATTCAATACGACTGGCTAGCGTCATTACAAGGAATGCATTTGTGCAGAGTCATCCTTGTTTCAATTATTCATAAGCATTTTAACTCTTAAATGCGTGATTTGAAAACTTTGTTCACCAGCAGGTCGCCATTTATGACTGAAGAGGTCAAAATGAAAGGGATGAATGATTCAAATTCCTAGAAGTAAGATCTTATATCACGTTAATCACGTTACAAGGAATGTTGTGGAGTCATGAGTCCATAATGCTCAGTGAAAAACGTGAATCCGATCGAGTAGATGATGAAGAATGGGTATTTCTACGTTAGCAAGTACGTTACACACAAATCAAAAATTAAAGAAGGCTTTCCTGGATTTCCTTAATTTTACCTGTGTTTTGAGGTATTCTGTTCAATTTGCTTAACTTTATAAGATGGAATAATAAAGCAGCAATATGTAACATGTCACGTCAACAATAATTACGTAATTTACGAGGAAAAATTAAAGACATCACAAAAAGTGTACACTAAGGACATCATGTGGTCAGTGCGACTCTCCTGACTTTGATCGTGAAAGCTTAATTAGAACACAAGCGCTTTGTTTCCCGGAAATAGAGAAAAAATCAAAATGACCTACAACTCTATTCAATTCCACCAGGATGGAAAAACAAGAAAACTTATCCTCAACCGAACACAACGAAAACAAAACCTAGAGGCGTCCGGAACAGGTGACTCAGGCCTGCACAAAGGATGATAGCCCTGAGGATTTTATCGGTGCTTTCAAATACTTCCCAAGCGATAAGTTGTCTCAAGCCACGAGCGTAGAATGTGGGATAATGAAAGCACAGCGTAACGCGAGAGACCTACATTAGCAGGCCTCTGAACAAAAAACGGAAAGGGGACCAATATTGTCTGCTATCCCCAGGTGACAGAATGTAGCATTCAGAAATGCTACACTCACAAATGCCACCTAAACACGTTGCAACATAGCAGCAAAATCCGGTTCGAGGAATGGTAAAAATCTAAATAATGCGGAATCACAATCCACGCTACATTTTCATTACAAGTAATTACTTATTTATTTACTTAGTATTATAATTGCCATATATTTCATTTAGAGCCCACATTAAACTACGCCCATATATGCTCAGAAATGTGTATCAGTCACCAAAGGAAAATAATTGCAAGATTTAGGTCCCATTTAAGCATGCGTAGGCGAAAAGATTGCCCACCTTCGTTATATCATTAAAGAAATGCCAGCATTTCACTTTCATTTTCCCCCAGCCGTCTATTTTTTATTTACTCCAGCTCGCCAACGCGATGACTCTCTAGAACAGCTACGAAAGAGGATGGGGTCGCGGGAGCACAATAGGGGCACAGGCAATGGACAGGGCGCAGAGGGGAAGAAGGGAGCGGGAGGCCGATCACCCGCGCCCTTCTCCACTTGCGGCGCCAACCGTCCACACACACATACACATGAAAACAGACACCGACACCTGGTCCTTTTGGAACGGGAATCAAGGTCTCCTATACTGAATGATTCTGTCCGATACTTCAGGTATATTAATACGTTTTATATTCCCTCATGGTTCCCATAGAGAAAGAAACATGTTCCATATCTAGCATGTTTCTCTAAGGGAGCGAGTCTTGGACGTTGACAGGTGCAGGGAAGTCAACAGTGGAAGTGGCATTCGAAATGTGGTGCAACCGAAGGAAGAAAACGGTCTATCCATAACACCCTTCGCCGAGAAGAACACTCTATGTTGACCTAAAACTACTGTAAGTATATTGGAGGGAAAACTAAGGAATAAGTCGCACTTGAAACAATTGAAGAATGATACAGGGCGAAAAGAAGAATCACAGGATACTCAAAAACCTAGCATGAGGCATAGAGAAATGAAGGGGTGCAATGAGTCAAGTATTTTGACAATTTGTATGTAAACGATACTTCGCTCCACAATTGTTTTAAGGCACAAAAAGAATTTGTTTCATCGAATGATAGGACAAATCTTCGCTTGACACCATTCAACCCTCCTCCCCGACTGATCAAACGACACTGAATATATGCCTGAATAGGGGTTTAACGAATTCCAAAATCATGAATGAATGCGTACCCATCGCCGAAGAAAAAGGAGGTTCAGACAGCTGAGCAAAATGAAAACGGGATCATTATTCAAAGTAACATATAAAGAAATTACCCACAGCATGGAATTATATAATATTCGAATTGCCTAATTATACAACAGCGTCCGATTCTTAAACTCGCAGCAAAGCCAACAAAAGAAAGAAATACCTGATTAAGTCAGTTTAAAATGAAAGCTATCTCCCTCTACAGTAACTGACTACAAACGGTTCTCATCCCCATTGACTAAATATTCGATGAGAGACGACGACGGCAGTGCCAGGAACGAAAGCTTATTTCCGCGAAAGCTCCATTTAAGAGACGGATGAGGGATGGGGATTTCCCGTGAATGTCGTGAATACCGCGTCCGGAGTTTTCACTGACTGATAATGTTGATGGCTACCGAAGCGCCAAGACGTTTCACGGCCGCACCCGTCGCATAAGAGCTGCCAACCTCGATTTGAAATTTATTCTTGAGCCATCCCGGATGACAAGTCAGCCTTATTCACATCAACCTAAATTGGCGCAGCTTGACTCACTTTAAATCTACCCGAGTAATATATATTACACCAATTACACATTAGACAACGCATCATTCATTAAATCGATTATCATCAACGTGATACCTTGACATATAAGATACTACACTGCACCTGTCAGCCATTTCAATACAGATAGGTAGGGGATAGGGGCAGGGGATTTTAGAGGACTTCGTTTAAAGACCAAATTACGACAACAAGGTAAAATACGATTCACTTGATATCAATTAGGATTAAGACAGAACTCATCTTTGATCGACTAATAGTAACGCCAGCTTACTTCAAATTGAGCAGTCGCGAACGTCCGCATCCATGTTGTGGCAAAACTTTACAACGGTTAGTAATTCCTGGAGAAAATCCATGCAAGATTAGAACAATGAAAATATAAAACATGCTATGTGTCGTCCTAGCCAGTGACGCCATTAATTTTACTAGTCGAGACACCGCTGGTGTCCTTAATTGCACGAGACAAGAATGACGTTCGTAACCTGGTTTGCAGTCTAATTTCCTTTGTGTTCCCTAAGAGATCATTTGTATCCCAGTAAGACGGTAAACTAAGTATATGTTTCACGTCGTTTAAGGAGTTAATTTACCATTAACTTAGCTCTACGCTCCTGTAAAGATTATAAAGCAGGGTTGGCAACACTGGCGTGGCGGGTGCGGGGAGAGCGACGGCGCCAGGTGATACGACGAGTGCGGACTTCACGGGGGCTTTTGAGTAATCAAAGACTGTAAGGGGGAGCAGCAGACAGAGGGGGATGCGAGGATAAGGGGCAAGGGTTGGCCGTCTGCATTACTGAGAGTGACAAGGAGGGTGGCGTGCCAAATGAGAGAGCCCTTCAAACCATCAGCCAGCGTGATCAAACCAGCCAGTGCTGATTACTGGCAGAAAATGTTCCCTGGGAATTCTGGCCACTGCGCGAGTTGAGAAGGATGCGGTATGAGTGCCCCACGACATGTTACAGGTAGTGCAAAAGTTTTGCTCCGATTTATAATTGTAAGAGTAATGCAACAACTTCGTAAACATAATCATCATCACACAGCGATTCAACCCGAAGGTTAGTTTAGATGTGAGTAGTGCTCACCTAGAACTACGCCAAAGGGGTGAGAATTTTACACATTCAGAGTACTTAGCGGGGGTAGTTTCCCTAGTACACCTCGCACTTCAAGAATTTAGTTTGGGTGATATAAGATACGGTCTCAGATGTTATTTTGTGGAATTGCTTCATTATAGAATAAAATAAATAACTTTGTTTTATTCCACACTTTATTTTAAATAGCACGACCCGGGTTTCAACAACTAGTGTTATCATCAGGTGATCATAACCTGATGATAACACTAGTTGTTGAATGGGTCGTGCTATTTAAAATAAAATGTGGAATAAAACAAAGTTATTTATTTTATTCTATAGTTTGGGTGAGTCCAAGGGCTTAACCGGGGACTTGAACTCGGGACCCCTATATCAGCAGCAATACGCTATACCCACTAGGGTATAACGCTCCCCACATAGTTCTATAATATCACATAGTTTATTCAACCGACCATAGTTATGACATTAAAAACGTCACCATCACGTATAAAAGTCTTAAGTAGCATACACACATGTACATACCTGTGCATTTATTACATCGTCTTTATACCTAATGATTACGATGTAGGTCGAACCCGTGGTCGGTAAAATATATTATGTGGAATTGAAGAGTCGTTGCTTTTCGATCATAATTATTATCAAATTCCACGAAGGCATACTAGAGACAAGTGTTTCCGATTTATAATCTATTTAAAATATCTAGGGAGATAAAAGGCAGTCAAAAATCTACAGTTTTACTCTGATTTATGGAATTTTTCACCTTGCGAGTAGGGAAGAAGGCCTATTTATTTTCTGGGAGATGGGGTCGGACGGAAGAGAAAGATATTCCACATGTGGATTTATCAAAGCCAACTGCGATGCTGCAGGCTTGCGACGCGTCGCAACGGTGAGAATTCTTCCTGGATTTCTACATCTACATCTACAAATTACCCTGCGAGCCACCTCTAGGGTGTTTGGCAGGGGGTGATCAATCACCAGCATGCAGCATGCATTTGGACTCCCACATGCACACCACACCGTCCAAGAAACGTCCCGTATAATAACAAACTATACTACTATATGCTGTTAGAAATAGAATATAGAATAGAAATTCAGAAACATGCTTTAAGTTTTACATAGGTTAGTAGGCCACACTACAAGTCATGCAATCTATTTACGCGTTCTATTGCTGCCGTTATAATCTCTTATTGATCGTGGAAAAAATGACATTCGGAATCTGTCTGTTCTGCTATCTATCTCTCTTATTTTATTTATATGATCTGATCTTCCGTAGTACGTTGGCGTCCGCAAGATATGGTTAACTTCGTCAGAAAAGACACTGCTCTTGAATTTATCTAAAAGGTTTAGTCTATTTTTCAATCTACGGTCCGACAGAGATTCCCATCCGAGTTTATGTAAGAGGTCAGTTACACTAACAAGACTATCGTAACGACCTTTCACATACCTGGCAGCTCTTCTTTGCACGCGTTCTAACTCTGTTATTAAGCCTTTTTCATGAGGGTCCCAAACACTGGCAGCGTATTCCAAATGTGGATTTCCATGAGAACAAATCCCAACAAATAATCGAAGCACCTCAGGAGCCCCTAGATTTCGAAAAAAAATTAATTGTGCTCTTGATGATAAGCTAATTGGATTCAAGTGAAGATTTTCTAACAACGGAACATTCCGAAAGTCAATCAAAATAGTAAATAAAATCACCAAACTTCCGGCTTTCCGCATGATCATACTTCCAATTTGAATTGGCTTAATGATTATTCGTTTCCTCAGTGAAATTTCTCACATATCTGCTACTTAATGGTCAACAAAAATACGTGTTGAGTAACAAACGATGAACCCAGGGGGTACGCAAGAAGAATTCGCTAATCACTGCAGCCGATGTAAGACCTCGTGCGTTCTCGGAGTGTGAACAAATTGAATTTTTCCGGCTTTTTTCATCATGTGAGTGAGCCCGTAATTACAAAAATTTATGGGCCCTGATGAATGGGGTGAATACGATCATAAAAATATCGTAAATATGAAGTTTTTAAATATGCAATAATGAATTTACTTATATTTTTACTTATTTACTTTAATTTCTCACTTGTTCATTCGTGGAGAACTCTGAGATGGTTGCGGGACGTAGCAGAGCAGCCCAAAAGTTTTCACACTCCTGACGTGACTAAATTAAAAATTTAGAAGCTATGAATTTTGATAACTATACCATTTTGCATGTGAATTCACAATATTTGGTTGCCAATGAGCCCGAGAAATTATGATTACTGATAAACTTTCTTATGCCACGTTTCTCTTACTATTGCCTTACTTAGCTTATATGTAACAAAACTTTGGCGATAATGGACAGTCCTTCCCACTCTCCTCGTCCAATGCTTGCCCACCCAGATTCTCCGTCCGGTACCCTCAACTCGCACCGCTTTGCAGAATGAGTTGACTTTCCTTTTTTGAAACCAAACTGATCTTCGCCCTAATTCTGTGAATAACCAAATAAAAGCATCAGTGCGCCTCGCGTTCAGCTTCCCGCTTAGCAAGGTCGACCGCCCCCACCCACCCAGGGCGGGATCCTAAGAGCCCAAGGCGGCGGATTCTCAAGTCACGTAACACGGCGCTTGCTTAGCGCCACGGCCGCTCGGCCGTCGGTTGGCTAATTGGGCATGCCTATGCTGCTCAGAACAGTGCTCTCGAGACGGGAAAACCCGAGCAGCCGCTACTTCTCTGCTCGACCGGAGCGACAACTGGTTATGCAGACATCCGGAAATAGAGGTGACCAATTTAAAAACGGATACCGGGGAGGAGGAAGGGTGTACGCGAGAGGGTGGCCAACCCTGACGAAATGGTAAGGGGGGAAGGAATGGCGCACAAGGCATAAGGAAAGAGTAAATGGGAGGAGCCAAGGAAGTTGAGTTCAAACAGACTGAGGAGAAGACGGCGACTGGGAAAGCGATGTCCAAAAACTCTGATCCGAAAAAACAAAGCCTTTTCAGCACTAACTGCGTGAAAATCACTCAAATACTTTTTTATTCATTCTACAACAATTAGAATATGTATCCTGTATTACGTTCATATTTTTTGCCACTTCTCAGCCTAAAATTACCGTAACCTAGTAGACACAATGCTCCAGGGAGAAAACTTCACGACAGTTTTTTTTTCGCATATTCAAACAAAGCATTCTCACAAATTATTACACTTGCACAGAGAAGATTGAAGCAATAATTTTCGGAGGAAGTAAAGAAGGAATAAGATATTCACAAAATAAAGTGTCTTCACCAGCCTAAAGAAAGATGTGTTGTTTTGGGCAAGTGTTTAGCAATATTTCTATTTCTTGAGTAGAGGTATTTTAGGTACCAAAATTTATAAAATTCTAGAGGCACAATTTCCACGTGAATATCAGAGGCAAATAATACATAACTGATTATCATTATCTTTCTCAATATTTGTGAGTAATGAATACGGTAATATACAAAATGGACTAGCTTTCTTATCAGAGCGCACATATTTTTGAAAGCATACCGGTTCAAGCGAGGTTAAAAACATTGGTGAAGAACTTTCCCGCGAATGATAAAGTTTATGAGCACGGTCGGAAATAATTGTCGGAAATAATGGTGATGGATTGTTGGGTTTTACGTGGAGGGTCTGGACATTAAAGGCTTCCCAAGAGAGACGGAATGGGCGAAATTCCCAAAACTTCCAGAAGATTCTACGAAGGCAGAGATCCATAGAGACATTTCCAAGAAATCAGGAAATGAAAGATTAATGCGATAACATGGAGACAGAGCAATGGCTGGGTTAAGTAAACGCCATCAATAAGGTACGAGAACGAGAAAGTACAATTATACATCTTTAAGTATGTTCATCCTCCTTGGGTAAGTATGAATTGCATGAATTTACAGGTAAGTGCTCCAAATATGCCGTTATTTTTCACCTCATGCTTACACATCCCACGACTGGTATTTTCCCCGTACGCTAAAAAGTGAAAAAAATATCATATATAAATTGGTTGAACCGATGAGAATCCAGAAAAAAATATAGAAGTTATTGGTTCTTTGAAAGTTATTAAGCTGGCAGCGAAGTCAACATTAGAAATTAAAATAAATCGCAACATGAAGTCGTTGCAAGAGTGCCCACTTAAGAGACACTGACAGAGAAAAGGATCCTCAAATAAAAATATTCTTTATTATTAGGGAAATAGAAGTCTTAAAGTCTTACCGAAATAAAATGAAGGAAGTAATCCTTGAGCCCTTTACGAGACATATTCACGCAATCTCGTCTCTAACATTAACTGAAAGGTATGTTTCGCATCCATAACGCAAATCTGCATTCTGACGTCTCCCATGCACACTGATGTTGATATGACCTTAAAAAAACAAATACGAGCCATCTAAATTAAATATGCGAAATCGAGCTCAGTACGCCAGGAATCCAGCATTGGAAAGTAGAAACTCGAAAGGGATAAGGATTGACGGTAAATGCGAGAGAAATGAAATGGCGCCAATGGCTCTTAGGCAACTGGAAAATGTTAAACGAAGGTACTGTAAAGCTTGGAAGAACTAAAACATATTCTAAGTTTCTAAAGAGCGAGTCATTTTTTTTGCGAGGTTTTTGCCACGCAGCTGTTTTCGACACGATTAGGAGCCTGTGTGCGACGTCAAAATAATAAAGATTTGATTCACGAAACAATACGATGAGAACAAAAAAAAGTATTTCCCGACAACCTTAGCCTGAATAACAGGATCATTCCCAACTTACTTTTGAGGAATTGCGCCAACAGAAGCTTGAATAATCCCTTAAAATTTGCCGTTTTTCCGGCCTCAGTGGCAACGGGGTACTGTCCTCGCCTGCTAAATTGAAGGTCGTGGGTTAGAGTCCCTCCTGGTTGGGCTACTCTTATCCAACACATGGGTTTTTACGATTGACTATTGTTAGTGGTCGTGGCCTCCCAATATTAAGGTGACCGACATCTAGGCGTGACGAAATGATGTGACTGGATTCTCGTTCGGCATGACGAAAATAAATAAATTAATTAAAATGACTGCTTGAGCATAACGATTTCAAGAATTGTTTTAAACCGTTAGGATCCCCTTCGCTAAACGTGTCCCTTCGTGTTAACTCCAATCAGAAAATCAGGCCTTAAAAGCGATTGTAACGCCGAGTTCATATTTTAATCGAATATAGTTGAAAAGATTGAGGAGATACCGAAAAAGATGGAAAGAGCAACGGCCAATACGATAGTGCGTTCAAAACACTACATAGAACCATAACTTTCGCAAATACTAGAACGTTATCACTGGTAATCATTGCACAGAAATAGTAATTGTGTGATTCAGGCTGAAACGATCCAGAATGTACCTGGGTCAACGCAACATTTCTGCGAAGAATGGAGCTTAATCTCACTTCACTCCAACATCTACGACCGCACACCAGAATAAATATTTTTTTATTCTGTATGCGCGCGTACCCATGCTATCGCAAATGCTATGCTGGAGGGCATACGCAGTCTCCCACCCGTTGAGCCGGGAATCGCCTCTCCTTCCTCCTCGTTGACCTGTCCGACCCAGGTGACCTCGAGAGAAACCTCGCTCCAAACCAGGAAACGCACATGTCATGTTGCTTTCCCACGGCCTCATGCCGCCGCTCACCTGAACATTTTCCAAAGGAAAGTTCACCCCGTATTCTTTCATGAAGCTCCGATGCCCAAAATGCAAACCGGCGGAAAGTTCAATGATAATATGCCATATATTTCTCGAGGATTTTTTACTTCAAGAACGCTTTGTACTCCGCCACTTTTAGGTAGATGGGACAATGGATTCCTCACACATGAGAATACAGCAAAAATATTGAATTTGATAAACCAACGATTTCTGGCAGCGAAATCGATATTAGGAATTAAAAAGCATCACAAAGTGAAGCCATCATTCGAAGAGCGCCTAATTAAGAGATACTGAGAGAAAACGATATCCACAAAAATATCCTTTAATATTAGATGAGGGAATAGACGTGTTATCAAACTAAAATGTTATAAGAATCCCTCGAGTTCCATCCCAAACCTACTCACGCAATCTCTTCAAACATTTGGACAGAAAGGTATGACGGAGCATCGTATGAAGATCAATTGGATCGACCGAGTAGCGAGTGTTGTGCGAAGAAGTAAGAAACGAGAGGTCTCTAAAAAATAACGAGAATAAAACGGGATGAATCAATCGACAATCGTCGAAGGATAAGTGGACGAGGAGTTTGGCAAAGAAAACCTGTGGATGATGCCTCTAACTTGGTGCTTGTACTTGGAAAATATCTATAATCATCAGTGACATTGTAAGTAACATAATTATTAACAGAGCTTTCACTCATTAACACTTGCAATGCACATTCAGATTTACGAAATTACGGAAACTTACTACGGTACACAATAGACCGATCCCTCGTGGATCAGATTCACTTCATTGCACTTTTGTCACGAGGAATTACAATAACTGAAAATGAAAATACGCATTAAAATGGACGAGGGATACATATATCCATCACTGTAATTCGCGTTAAGGAATGGATGACACTTCACAGTAGAATTAATTTTCAATATGGTCTTCACGAAATACAGTACAATGCGCATAAAATATTATATAACTATTTTTAACTAAAATTTTTGATACGGGAATCACTAACGCAAAATTCAAAGGTCATTCCAAACAAGCTCGTGAATAGATAGGAAAAAATAATGCCACACATGCCATAAAATCAATCATTACCATTGCTATTAACGAGGAATATTGGTTCATTTTTTTCTGAGATTCCCAGAGGTACTTAAAAAATTTCATACGCAAGAGTGGAGATATTGACTGATGTGCCATATTTACGCTTTGTATTACACTTTAATCATCCAGTCACATCCGCAATTCTAAACATATACGAGGCCAGACTTTCATTTGTTTCTATCTTGCTCGGGCTTATGAACGCGATGCGAAAAAAACAACAGATTATTAAGCTATCACCGTCTCTTACCATAGTACACAGAGAAAATCGAACACGGAACTACTCCAGTGATCCCTATCACCATGCAAGGGGTAACGCCAGAACTGAGCACTACAAAACAAACACTCCATTCCAAACCTTCTTAAATATAGAAAAATATTTGAATAAAAATAATACGACTGATTTGACATTGGGCATTCTCAAATAATAAAATTGACAGCATGATTTATACATTATACAAACAATGACTTTAAATTTACACTGATTCCAGCAGCTTAAATCGAATGCGGCGTTCTTTACATCCAAATTTGCAACATATTTGAACTTACGTTACTCCCTATAAACTCCGGAAGTAGAAAAATGAGATGTCGGTTCATTATGAATTTTAAACATGAAGCAACTTTACCACCGCCTTAGTTTCTAAATTTCACCTAATTATGTTCTATTTGTAGCCATCATTTTTAGTAAGCATACGTTTCGTGTTGGGGTAAGGACCGATATGCATTTCAGATTTGTATTCAATCTCCATAAAATAAAAAAATACAATAATGTACAGAGCATAATATAAAAAAGGTCTGAAATAATAATATAGATTAGGCAGTCATCCTCTGCGGACTCTCAAAAGCCGTCTTTCCATATCAATCCAATTCATCTCCTTCAAGCTCTTTCTCACTGGCTGGCCCTTGTGCGCAAGGCTGGGAGCCGGTAGGCCTAGAATGCTCGAGAAATTGAAAACAGATATCTTGCAGAGCATAGTATTAGAACCCAACTATATTTCCAGTTCCGACAAAAACTATTTATTTACTTCTACTATAAATTTAGAGATATTTTGCCGAACGGAAAGGTAAGGGAATTCGTTTTCCCCCGAACAATAAAAACTTAAATAAATTCTAGGCGCAAACTCGTTATAGTATTTCCATTTTTATTTGCCAACGCCTTGTGTCCTAACACGCCTGTTGAGGCGGCTAGCTAAGGGTAACATGTAGATGTAGATCACTTGTTCATCTATTTTATGATGGGTCTCCCTTGACCGCAATTACTATTTATTGTACAATGAGGGAATATTCATAAATCTCACGAAAATAATATTCACTGCGGTTAAGCGCTGACACCTTCGAAAGGGAGAGGGTTAGGCCGATCGGTCGAGGAGTCTGCAGACGGAAGGAAAGGACCGCGTGGAAGCGAGCACAAGGGCCACTCCTCCGGATTGCAGACCGAGAGCGAGGAAATCGAGTCAGAGGCGAGATAAGAATACAAAAACCTTTTTCAAGATACACACACATGGCGCCCTGACGTCAAAGACGGGGGAGAGGAGGGGTGGGGGAAGGCCGCGCTTCCGCCCGCAATCCCCACTCGCAATGCCGCGCTCTCGATAGGGAGGAGGGGTGGGTGGCAGGGGAGAGGGTGGGGGATGAAAGAGAAACAGCCGCTCTATTTCGCACCGATATGGAGAGCTCAGTAGCGAGAATCGGAAATTAGTCATCATTATCATTATTGACCTTTTCTTTCTCAGTTCGTTCACACCACCTTGGGAATATTCACCTATCCTAAAGGTAAATTAGGACTACGCTGGGATGTTACGGAAGACAAAACACCCTATTCTACTTTTTCCGACCATATCTGGCACATTACTTGATACTTCTGTTCTCTTCCTTCACATATCCCGCAAAATCCTTTCATCCATCAATGACTCGGAGTCTCCCCGCTCCTGAACACCTCTTAAAATGTTCTGTGCCTCCTCTTTATTCCTTGCAATGCATATACCTCAACTCGCCAATCACATTAAGTACTTCCTCACCAGTTTTCCTTATCGCTCATTGCACAAACTACAATCTCTTTCAAACAGCATATCGTAAGACGATTCCCATCTCCTTGATAAGAGACTAACGACTTAAAATGATAGCGTATTTTTACTGCAGGATCACGAAGGGTGCCCCCTCATCAATCTATCTTGTTGTTAAACGGCTTGGATGTCATTAATTCGTGAACTAAGAAATAGAGAAACGAGAGTTCGCAAGGGGAATAGGTGGAGCCAAAGAGATCACAGAAAACCTAAAATACCCCGTGAGCTCAATTCAAGCTACACATAGACGAGATTTATCTAGAGAAGTGGCATTACACTTGACGAAGAGTTAGAGAGAAACTGGTGAAAGGTGATCAAATAAAATCGTACAAACTTTGGGAAATTAAACTCGCTCACGCCTTCAAAGCCAAATACTTCGAATGAAACAACTTAAACGTCCCAGTTACCAAATCCGCTAAAGTAATATGAAATGGGCATCCCGTGTCAAGCGACCCCGGGGAATCCAGAGCTTCAGCATATTTTGATCGGAAACTGAATACACAACACAGCCGATGGCTAGAGGCACCTAATTTACGCAAAGAGCGAAATCTCCGAATCCAGTTAAACGATTTGTGTTTACATGGCTGTGATATAGACAACATGTTAATCATAATCTGTAGACATTTGTAAGTTTTAAAATTACGGGAATGAATAATTCTGAAATAAACTCTACTTAAAATTACTCTTCCCGAAAATTCAGAGCCTTTACGGATGACTTGTAAAGCCTTGACATGCTCCCTCTATCATTGTTACTGCCACGTAATAGCTGTTCAAATATTCAATGTAAACGCTTATATACCAACATGTAAACATTAGATAATCCATTATATCTAAGTATATTCCAATAATTCCATGCATTAAAATTCTAAATACATAGTTGATATGACATTAAAAATGTCAACCGACAAGGAAAAATAAACCGACAGGCAGTTGGGAAGAAAAAAATTTAAATTGATGCGCGGGAAGAATTGAAAGGAAGCAATTCCTCCCTTCTATTAAACAACCTACGGTACGGTAATATTGGAAGCGGAATATTGGAATATTATATACGGTATTCTATACATGGAGCATGGAAAGTCAAAATCCCACGTCGATGAGTAGTATCGATTCTTCCCAAGACAGTATTACTTCACAATCGAAGGGGATTCGCAGATTTCATTAATGTAGCGCATCTCTGAACTTCATTCCAGACTTCGTGGACGACGTAAAAATACCAGCTCTCTCTGTTGAGGGACGATGAACTCGTGACGGTCACGAGAACAAAATTCAAAATGCTCAAGCAGAAGGAAATGACTGTCCTTGAGCACAATTATCTTAATTTAAACGAGATTGTAAGCAACGATGACGGCGCTTGGTGTGAGAACTAATCCTAATCTATACCTCGCATCTCCCCGAATGTAAGCCTGGCACTTCCGTTCGCTCCTCGACAGTAATAAGTTATCCCACAAGGAGCTCATTGTGACGCGGGAAGGAAACCACGGAGCTTATTCGAAGAGCTTTGGGGATGAGGGAACTAGTTCGGAGCTCGCAATTTTGAGGAATAAAAACCGTAGGAACGTATAAGAACTGGCATGGGATAAGGAAATATTGAAGGCTCACTTGTTGTTCATTGTTTTGATTTTGTTTCTGGTTTTTAAGATCTTTCAGTGGTGATTGTAATTCGGCTATTGAGATATTATAAGATTTCTTGGACAGTGAGCTTTTACTTATACCACTACTTTGGTAGTGGTATATTCTTATAATGAAATACCACAAGCTTAAGAAGGAGTAAGTGAATTTTATTGAGATATTCCTTGAAAAAATTCTTTGCTCATAGTGCGAACAGTTACAAAACCGCTATCCACCACAATATTCTAGGTGGCTATCCCACAGAAAATTAGTAAAAGCTTCATTTTTATTATTTAAACATTTTATCTCTTGCGTTTAAAGTTGAGTTCAGCTGTTTTCTTTAATAATTAGTCTATGGAGAGTAACTGTCCCACAATAACGCACTTGTCCCAGTAATGAATTTTTGCAATTTTGGAAAAGTACCTTATACGCTGATTTTTTTTGTTTCGCTCGGTATAATTTTCATAATAGAAATAAATAGTGAACAGGCATTTACGGACATCATCATATATTTAAATGCAGCAGTAAGTTCTAGGTATTAATTTATTTTTTATTATTATTAATTAATTATTTATTATTTATTTTGATGGCATGTGCTCTTCGGATGTTGTTATTTAATGAAATGGTCATACGGTCAATGATGGTAATTACCACAACTATTATTTAAATTGTATGTGTTAGAACCAGCCTGATCCAGCTGTAGAAGTTGAAGGAATGAAAAATTTAGTATTTTCCCATGGTGTTTTATTCTTTCCGACCATGGTTTCGTTACAGAGTAACATTATGAAGGTGATAATAATACATTTTACTTCAGCTATAACAATTACGATATAAAAAATTGATAATATTACTCCTTAACAAAAACATTGCTAGGAAAGAATAAAACACCGCGTTGAAACAGCAACGTTTCAGCAAAAGGACTTCCACCAAGTCACGCCCGCTACAACTACTCACTGGTTCAGAAGATAACTTACAATAATAACTAAAATCACTAATGTCGTCATCACATTGTGGAGAATCCACGTTTCCGTATGACGACATACAGCCGATATGGTGGTTTCGGCGGAGGAAAACTGCCCCAAAATTCCTGGAACTGAAGAGCCGTCACTGGGGCGGCATCCTCGATTCGGTGGGGGTGCAGCCGGCACGCCCTTCTTCCCCCGCGATGAATTCAACTCTGGGAGAGAGAGGTAAGTGTGCCACGTGCACGAAAGGCGTGCCTTGCCGATGCCGGAGGTGGATTTTAGGGGGGGTGGAGGGGTTCGTTTCGACGAAACAAGAAGACGACGGAAGTTGAGTGTACGTCCCGTTCGTTTTCTCCCCCGATAGAGGGAGAGGGGAGAATTAAAAAATTGAGGGAGACTCCCCACGCGGCAACCCTTTACACCTGTGTCCGTGCCCACGGCTGAGGAGGGGTGCGTAAGCGTCTACGACAGGGTTGCCAAATTTGTAAACCCATTGTTGGGCTAATGGTGACGAGGAAGTATTACGTAATCTATTATTTTTCATCTAAAATACAATGTTTGAAAAATAAATAAGATAAAATATAATTACATTTCCTGACTCATATAAATTTTGATGCTTAAACTTATTATCTCGCCATCAAGTATTATTCTGCCGAAAGGAAGTTCTTAAAAATGCAAGCCGTCCGCAATTCCTTTATCCCAGGGATTCACCCCTATTTTTCTCACACTTCCCTTATCTACACACAGTCTTATTCTTCCTCGTCTCCAGTCTCCTTACACGACCACGTTGGCAAATTAATGGATAACATAATTTTCTTCCCTCGTAAAATACGTCCGTTAGTTTCCCTTCCTCCTATTATGGTATTTTCAGTACTTATTTTCCCTCTAACTCTCACCAGTACCTCCCTAAATGAATATCTATCCACCGATTTCAGTCTCCCTAATCTCATTCACAACCACATACCTATATTACCGCGTTCTCTCATTTTCCATTAAATCAAGCATGAAATAACGAACTATGGGGTACATATTTTAAAATATTAAGATCGTTTCATTTACAAGTTTTCAATAGCTTCAAATGGGTGGTGACTGTTCGTCCCAAAGTTATAACCCACCCACTTCTGAAATTGGCTAATTTTAGTCGCAACTGGCATCCTGATCTCCAGGCCTGTTCACTCGGCTAGCGCCATCCAAGGGAGGCGGAGGGAACGGAAATGCCGACCGAGTCAGCCGACGCTCAGCTCCCTCGTTCTCTGAGATTTCCGGCTTCAAGGGAATTGTGTACACAAACGATGGGAGGATGGAGAGGAAAGAGAGTGACGAGCAAAGCTCTACAAAAGCACTATAATACCCTTCCATTATTAGCCAGAATGCAGGAGGTTTCACACCACCAACCTGCCAAAGTAGAATCCAACATAGAATGGCATGCATGTGTACGTGATCCCAGGGTGGTGTACGGAATATCATAGAAAAGTGATAATTGTAAGCAGTGGAAATAAAAAATGCAAAGCTCGACACAGGGTTTAAAATTAAGTAGAGAGAGCACCGATTTCAATATTTCCAACTTTTCATTTATGAACTTCGCCTCGCGTCGTTGGAGGAAGAGGATAGTAAAGATTAAGAGGCTATATAAGTTATATTAACATTTATATATCTTTTCATTGTATTTGAAAAAAAAATACATGCACTAGGATTGTGCAATGACAAGTTTCCTTTCACACAACCTTAAGATTAAGGGGTAGTTAGAATCTGTAATTCGGCAGTCTGGTAGATGGACAGGCATTGCCGTTAATAAGGCCACGTTCGGCGTGTGAAGATGTTGCGATGTTGAAATGATGCGATAGAAATCAAGACGAGACCAATCAATGGCGCGAGATACACAGAGCAGATTACCACAAACATGTCATTTTGGAATACAGGGCAGTTTTAGCTAAGTGACCACAACAAATATGGACTGTAAAAGGGACTTGTTCAGCTGCAGCAACAAAAACATTGTTATGAAATTCGGTCCGTCATCCACCTCAGTCGTAACAACGAATTGAATCGAGGCAATTCCTCGTACATTAGGAGGACTACGTGACTATGTAACGACAACGACGTATCTTGAAGGTGGCTAAAAAAAACACTGAATCTGGTCGCCGATGTGTGAACTGGCCACCATGAAGAAATCCAAGGTTGATTCTTACTGCCACCGTCGAGGACAAGGCAGTTATGTGGTGGCACCAACTCCCAAAAATCTCTCCTTGAGTCCGTCTTTACCGCCCCTTTATTTTCAACGGCATGGAAATAAATAACTCCGCAGCACTTAAACGATTCGGTCACACCCGGCGGCACACAAAGATAATATCTGCGGCCAATTCCATTCTTTTGTTTTTCACGAGAACGCGCGAAAGTTCTGACCTTGGACCGTCGGCACGCAAAAAGATTTCAAA
Source organism: Ischnura elegans (assembly GCF_921293095.1). Lineage (NCBI taxonomy): Eukaryota > Metazoa > Arthropoda > Insecta > Odonata > Coenagrionidae > Ischnura > Ischnura elegans. Next base: position 19,791,893 of record NC_060248.1, read on the forward strand.
AACGAGTCCGCAAAAGTTCACCCACCTCCTCGGCGACAATCGATAGCGCATCAGCCGGACGAAGCCAGTGAAATTTCCGAAGGGGATTGCTGCGAGAAGCACTATCGAATTCCAACCATATCTCCGTCCGAGACACACGGGGCGGACACATGCAGAATTAAACGTTACGTCACAGCTTGGGGTAAGGAAACGTACTAATCGGAAAGATACACCTTTTTAGACGCAAAAGTACGCCCTAAGTTTCAAAGAAAGATCTAATTCTCTGCCGCATCATCATACTTCTTTCGCCAGCTGTCACGGACTACTTTCTTAGATGAACGAAATTCACATTTTTCTCAATGATCATACGAATATGATTACATGAGATGGAGTTGTGAAAGAGTAAACTTGATTGAGTTAGAAATGACAATTACTAACATTAGGGATGGTCGGATCGGATACCTCGGATCCAAATATCCACGGATATTGCCCTTCATCGGATACAAAGTCGCGGAAGACATCGGATCTGAATCCGAAATTTTGAATAATAGCTTCAGTGAATGCAACGCGCAATAAGGGTGGAAATAGTTCCGATTCTATCTTCAAATGCTCCGTCGCATGCGATTCTTGTCCTACTCATGTAGAGTTTGAAAGCTCTCGCAGAGGTTACGTTGGAGAATTTCAGCCGTGGAAATTAAAAATAGCAAAATACGACTGGCACATAGTGTGACTCTTTCCAAGAGATTGAAAATCATCGGGGGAATCTCAGCGACAGGAATTTGAAAATGCATTTGGATCCGAAAATATCCGATCCGAAAGATCCGGCTCCGAAAATCAAGGATCCGATCCGAATCCGGATCCGATAAAAATCCTGGATCCGTCCATCCCTAATTAGCATGATGGAATTCGAAAAAGATATAGTCGACGAGGTAAAAAGGAAGCAACTACTCTGGTTCGGCCGAGTGAATAGCATGCATGACATAAGATGGCCGAAGCAAATATTGGATTGGAAACCCCCAGGAAATCTGAAGAGAGAAATACCAAGCGTGAATCGGAGAGAGAGGGAATACAGAGAGCAATGGAAACAAAGAGGAATTGGGGACGAGGAGTGTCGTGACAGAGAGGAATGGAAGCTGAGAGCCGGAAGATGACGACAGTCGTAAACAACCTGCTATATGCATGTATCATATGAATAAATATGTATGACCCGGACGATGTACGCCGAGTCGGTTAAGAGAGAATAGAGCTCACCGCAGACTACGCTACAGGCATTTGAATTTCACGTGTGCAAGGAAAAAAACCGCGGACTGGAAACCGGTACATCTTTACAGAATTTGAAATTCGAAATTAGGAGTACCAGGGCCAGTCAACACCATAATCTAGATGATGTTGGTCCACTGTCTTTCCACGAGCGAGAATGAACCACAAAGATTTTTGTTCGGGGCACACTAAGACTTTACACAGGATCTGAACCAAGAACCCTTCGTTCAGTAGCAAAATGCTGCACCCACTGGCAGCCACGCTCACCTGGTGTTAAAACTTTTATGATGACTTGAGAGGCATTAACAATTGTGAGTGAATAAGCAATTACAACTTCTCAAGAAAATTCCCGGAGAACAAAACCCGGACGAAAATATTACGGTTCAGTCACTTATCATGACGAATTCATCCAAGAACTGGCCGAACGGAAGTGGGAGTACAATGGAGGGACTTGAATAAGAACGGAACAGCTATGAATCGAAGTAGAGAGAAGGAAGTGGGTGAGTATTGAAGGTCTCCACCCACACAATGCAATAAAAATAAAGCTACACTGCCCCGACGCTAAAATGGAAGAGGAGATGCATTCTCAAACACGGTTGAAGGACAAACGTCTCAAAAATAATTTTTCGCAAAACTTATCAATGATGACTTAACCGAACCTCATTGGGTTAACAGATTTTAACTATATATGAACGACTACAATGATTTTAAAAGTGAAAGTGAAGTAACGTCTAACGTCGTCTAATTAAAATCAATAATAAGAAACTAAGGAATGAGCAAGAATGAAGAAACGAACGCTCAAATTAAGTAATATATTAAAAGCCTTTCAATGAGTGACGAAAAAGTGAATATGGTAGCAACGTAGGCTAACATAACAAAAGGACACCAGTCATCCGGAATATTTACTACACTCACCCAGATTGAACGATATCGAATTTCTTAGGTGTCTATAGTTCCACAACTCGGGCGTTATAGATGTACGTATCAGCCAAGAGTGATTTCATAAACATGAATCACGGTATTTACAAGTTCGATGCCAAGAACATGGATATAAAGCGCGATAAAAACGATAATTCCGCGGAAAAAAATCAAACTAATCTGGATTTCTCGAGAGACAAATTTCATCTCTTTGAAGCCCTGGCATCTTGAACTGTTGGACTTGTATTATACCACTAGCACCACTCAAGTGCGCAGTCAGCCAGCGACTTGAATGCCAGGGGAAGAAATTAGCATGCTGGAATTCACGATGGCAGGCGAGTTGGGCGGCGAGATACGGATCGGAAGCGGAGGGAACGGCATCAAACGAAAAGGATTCGATTCTTGGCAATGGCGCGAGGGAATTCTGAAAGCGAAAGGGCAATGAGGCAGGGAAGGAAGGCCATCGCCAGTAGAGATGAGCTAGATAGGCACGAGGAAGTATTTGAGAGAAGACTTCACGGCGCAAACAAAAACCCACGCGGACCAAGGGAAGACTGCCAATGCCATGCTTCAAATTGTGATCAACTACGCGGCCTCACTTTCGAAATCCCTCCAATGAAGTCATTAACACGCAAAAGGGGGAATAATATCTACGTGAAATTACCCACGGACCATTTTAATCATAAGCATAAAACTTCTTCCCTAGCCAATTGAAGGTAATTCTTCTTTATGATAAGTTCATGACACAAGATACTTCATTGGGGAAAATAATCCAAGTATCAAAGTACCAAGTATCCAAGACTCTTAGGCTACTACTTATCTTTAAGTGGGTAGATAAGTACGGCTGAGAGAAAACCTACTTAGATCACTTACGCACAATCCAGCCACTTCAGAGGGATGAAGATATTTATATTCCTGCAGCGTATGCTCCAACTCCAAGGTTGATTGCGGACTTCGCCGTCTAAATGTAGTCAGTTACTTGCATCCAGGGGCGGATCCAGGATTTCCTTCTTGAGGGGGGGACACAATCAAGGCCGTATCCAGGATTTTGTTCTGAGGGGGGGGGGGGCACAAGGATACCACGTGATACAAAACGAACGCAATGATAGTGGGAACGTATTAAAAATCTTGCATATTTTTTAAGGGTCTGGGGGGGCACGGAGCCCCCCCTAGATCCGCCTATGCTTGCATCCGTGCCACCCAATAAGGAACCCCAAAACTCCTCCAGTGAACAAAACGCAGGGAAAACTTATTGCTTAATAAATGCAACTGTCTACATAGTTTGCATTGTAAAAATATTAACTCCAGGACTTAAAAAATGGAAAAAATTGGCAACGCTGCCCCAGCTCGTCCCCCACCGCACTCCCAGACAAACGTAACCCCTTCTGCTGCACATGCTCTTCAATGGAATGGCCTTGGGCAAGGATGAGGGGCGGGATGCATTGGGAGGCGGGGGAGGAGGGGCAGGGAGGCGGCGACCCATGGGGGGCGGAGATGATGAGACAAGAGGAAGAGGTGGATGATACCGACGCACAAAGGCCACGGGTGACTTATCCGCTCCGCGGCTACGCACCGTGGATACCATGAATGCCGGCTAGAATATTAATTTAAAATTCGCCACTCATTTGCATACGCCACCAATGCCTGATATCCTCATGTGGAAGGCTTGGTCGCAAAGCCAAAATTGCGTGCGCAGAAGATTAAACCTGAATAACATGATGATTTTTTTCCCGTCCATTCCGAGCAATAGCATCATTGATGGCGAAAGAATGACCGTTCCACGCAATCATTTTTCGCAACCCCTATGAAAAAATTGTATAAACCTGTTTCAAAATTTTATACAATCTTATACATTGCCATGGCAATTGTATAAATTGTATAAAATTTTGAAACAGGTTTATACAATTTTTTCATAGGGGAATGGATCCAAGAATGGAAATTCCATACCTTTTTCCGTCACTGCCTTCAAGCCAACCAAAAACGCGCAGACGCTAACCGCGATTGTAAACGCCACGCTTGGCTTTTTATTGCACGACAGCTGTAAGTAGGGAAAGATACGGGATAAGCAAAGGAAAAACAGACGGTGGGGATGATCGTATGATTCACAAAATGATGGGCGATCACACTTCTGGTCCTTGAAAACCTATCGCTGTAGTTATAACTCTGAGGGCGGGAATAATTGATCGCATGATTCAGGCTTTAATAAAGTAGGACCGAAGAACGATACAGTGCCATGATTATTCTCGAGACTCGGAAGACACATCTTTGATATCTATGATGATAACACGCCATCAGTAACTCCGATTTCACCATTTCAAGAAGTTACGAGACGTAGTCTTATCGCAAAGATTATCACAAAACCAGTTAAACTCCTATTAAACTGTACCATATGTACACCATAAGAGATGGGAACCTCTGGTGAATATTATTTCTTCGAGATACCTTTCGTGATGTCTAATATTAAGGGCGGATACTAGAACTGATGGCATGCAGTCATAATATCGATCGCAAAAACTTAATGCGGAAGAATAATCAGAGGCAATCATCTATATGGGAGTTACAACAAATTTTCATTGGACAAAATATTCCTCAGCACTTCTCTTTTCCCCAGGCGAAAATTATTTCAATTCGTATGTTACGAGAATAAGATTTTGGGTTATTTTTACTGACAGGTCAAGTTCAAATAACGTCTCGCCACCGGTATTAAAACACCAAGAAAGTATTTGAAATCTCCAACAAAATGTGTAAACCTTCAATTCACTACTGCACTGAAAATAGAACTTACTGATTAGAGCTGGATTTTCAGAGAGGTACACTCCAACAATAGAATTCCGAGAAGGTAACTAATAGTACCATGTTTGCTCAAAATGAGGCAAACACCTTGCCAAACACCTCAGCTGACCAAAAATATTATGACTGACTGGTACAATAGGAACTTCTTCATAGAGGCTATGGGAGGATCCTCAAGGTTGTGCCTCCATCCTGACAACACTATGATCACCATCGACTCACTTACCTGAAAAGAGAAAAATTCGATTCATTAGAAAAAAATAACGAAAGCTAGAATCAAAATAGTAAAATATAGCATCATAGAATATCAAGAAAATATTTCAGCAATCAATTTCTCTAATGCTCGATTACATCAATAGCAATTTATACATACATAAGAGCCACTAAATCATTATTTCATACGGCATCTCATGAAAGACAATATACTGTGACTATATTATTTATATTTTAATGCAATATCGAACGAAAACATTAAGATCACACCATTAGCAATCAATTGTATGCCACACATGATTATAACCTAAAATTCTCAAAAGCAATTGCCAGTTAATACTATCGAAACATTAAACGTTCTCTTTCAGTAAGTTATTTTTGGGTATCTGGTTAATTCTTAGGTTTGTCTTTATAATGAGTAACATAAACCAATTTTCATAAGTTCTTGGATTCGCTTTCCTAAATACGCATGAAATAATGACGTGGGAAAAACAATAATGAATACACGTGGGCTAAGTATAAATAACTTTCTGAAAATGATTAGGTCCAGGTAAGGGAAACAGTAATAAAAAGAGCTAGAACGAAAACACGATAAATCTCACCTACAAAATTACTCTTTTTTACGATCTACTTCTCTTCCCACGAGGTCTCTGAAGTAGCAGCAAACGAGAAAGAGGCAATAGGGTTTCCAGTTCAAACGCATTAACTCTTGGAATTCGTTCATACCTACAAAAAATACATAGTTGGGATATAAAAAGCGAGTTTTTTTGCGTTCCCTCGACCAAAGAGATTTATTTTTCGATCATTTACCAGCAGCGAGAATTCATCCGGTGGAATTATAACGGTTACGAAAGAGCTAAGGGAAAATAAGAACTTGAAAAATGCTAATCCTACACTTCAAATAAGAGCAAAAGAAGACTGACCACATACATCAAAATGATGAGTCGAGCTCAATTCCCATGGAGAGATATTTAAAGGGTTTTTAATTTCGGAGAATACCACTAGCAAAAAGAATATAGCAAGGCATTAGATAGGAAGTTAAAGGTGCAAGCAATACAAAGACGCACAACATCAATTCGAGAGCTCAATTTTTTACTAATTTCTAGTGAAAACAAGCTACCATGTTGTTCGTTAAAATATTTTAAAATTACCAATGGTAGTGAGGAGGCAAGAATAGTAGTGAGGGACGCGGAAAAGAAATACACAAGGGGAGTGGTGGGTTGAGAGAGTTACTTATAAGACGTGTTTTATAAGATCGGCAGAATAAGAAAAAAAGAGAGGACGCAAAGAAAAAGGAGGCGCCCACAAGTGAGAGAGAACCGATAGAAGGACGCGTGAATAAAAAAAAGGGTGGAGAAAGATCGAGAGAGGGATCGTGGAGGAAGATATCAGGCAGAGAGTGGAGTTGTGGAGTACTGTGCCATCCGGCAGTGTTTGAGTGGAGACGCGAGCAGTGAACCCGATAAGTAGACTTGAATGGTTATTATAAATACACAAGGGGAAGAGTTAAAAGCCCATTGGAATATAAATGGAAGTTTTGCAATCTGTTTGTTATAATGATCGATTGTAAACTGGGCCCAATTAGTCTTACTTCATGATATTCTGAATAGTGTAAAAGTGATATTTTGTGCATGATATTTCATAATTAAGTGTGTTTCTATACCCTAAGATAACACGAAACCAAATAAATAGGAGGTGAGTAGTGTTACATTAATTGGTAGTGTTACACTAGAAATCAGCAAAAACTAATTCGCTGTTAAGAAGTTAGCTAATAGATACGCAGATTTTACTAGGGCTGACAGGGCTCTCTAAGTTCTAACTGTAGTCCTTCTCTAAAAAGGTGACATTTCTTCACCGTTTCAAAGAAAATTCGTCAAGCCGTGGCTTGGATACATATTCCTCTCTCATAACTCATTTCCGTCGGATACATTTTTCTTCGTTGTACACCAATTTTTTTCATGCGGAGAAAAAATGCTACTACGAGTAGTCCTTAGGAAAGCATTTGCTATTGAGTGGGAGGGGTGTACACCACAGAGAGCCTTTCTCGAAGGCGAGAATAGAAAAAGAAATAGGAAAGGATAAAATCGGGCATTACCGCCGAAAAAACTACGACGCCCGATGACCAGCTTAAAGAGGGGAAAGAGGAGAGAGATTTCGAGGGATCGTTAGCAAGAAAGAGTGGAGTGGGGAGGGGAGTAATCTCGCCTTTCATTGTCGAGGGTGGTCGTTCGTTGGGGCGACCACCCTGCGCGAGAATTAAATAATACGTACAATAAAAAAATACGAAATATAACACTGGCATGATTATTTTGACCACTTACTCCGCTGCGCTGTTCCTATGGCTCACTAACCACTCTCTCTACATCAGCCATTCAATCTCTTGTGATATTTATTCACGGATGGATCTAGGCTAATGCCCCCACGGTATTTAGAATTACGTCACTTTCAAGAAAAGACATTCTATAAGGAAGTTTTCAAACAAAGACGTTCGTGATCTCAGAACACTTATCACAGCAAAATATTTACAGAACTTACCAAGGCACAACTTATTTTCAGAATCGTAAAAGATAATTGAGGAAATGTAATATACAGCTTCGAAAATAATAAAGTAGAAAATAAATGGTGGTGGTGCTACGATACATTGCAGAAAGATGGCACTCTTATCAATGTTATGTTGTATCGTACATCAGAATTAGTCCATATAAAAATACGATTTGCTAATTTATGTCACAAGTTTTGGCTTCTGCAGAAGAAAGTCAGTTAATAATAATTGGAGTTAACTACTTAAATAAGATTAGATTACAGAATGAATAGCAAAATTTATCACCCTAAAATTTACGTTAACATGGAAAATCATTATCGCACATGGCATACTGTAAAAACGAATAAATAAGTATTATTTTTATCCGATTTTTGAGAAAGATTCCATCTATTACTTAAAAACATTACTAAATAAAAAGTAAAAATTCGCAATCGACTGGCAGCAATAAATGCCGCTTGAACTGAGATTGCGGATATTTTCCTTCATGCTGTTCGCAACAACGAAGTCTTTAAATACAATTTATTACCCACATTAAAATTTTAATCAAAATATAAATCAATGTCCGTCAATTCACACGGAGGAGACAGAAGGTACGGATGGAGAGAGTACTTAGCGGGGAGGGGATGCTGAAAATGGTGTTAGAGGGTAGAATGTTAGGGAAGCGAGGGAGGGGAAGGAAAAGAATTGAATTTTTAGATAGATTAAAAGGGAGTAGGCCTTACAGTGAATTAAAGAAGGCAGTGCTGGAAGGAAAGGGAGGCTACCAGATATCTTCTTGAATACTCCATGGAAACCTACCTCAATCGGTAGAATACCTACTATAATAATAATACTAGAAAATACTAAACAGGCGTCAGGCAAGTTCTCTGGCAACGCTGCACCTTCCGCAGATGCCTTGAGTGAAGTCCCCCCCCCCCCTCCTTCCCCATACTCCAGCGGCACATTGACCGCCCCCACCTCTCTGGCTTCGGTCAATTCCTCTCGCATTAAAGGAGAAGGGCCGACACATTCTCCTCGAGCGCCGACAGAGCCACCGATCGCCAGGGGCCGGCGGGAAGGGGATCGCGCACACAACGTGACTTCGCTAGAAATGGAAAATGGGGGCAAGCCAGGGGTCCGAGGGAGGCAGGGGTGGCCGCAGAGAGGGAGGGGGGAATAGGGATACACGACCCACAGAGAGAGATATTGAGAGAGAGGGCCGACGCTGGGTGGCGGCTGGGAGGATTCGTGAATCGATGCAAAATAAAAATAAAAACAAAACACAGGTAGATTCCGCGAGGATTTCGCTCGGCGTGAGGCGAAGGATGCACGAGTCACGTTTTCAGTCGATATAAATTCGATCGATTTTTATTTCGCTTCGACCATCCTCCGAATTGGAAAAATAGGGTGCCATTCCCTCCGTTTGCATAAGATACGATCACGAAATCATCAGATGCCAAATCGTCTTGCGACGTATCTTCAAACCCAGAGCAGCCGAAGCGTATGCAGATGTGAAGAAGTAAATGCTGCTTCAGTCCGCTTTGAACCGCGCTTAAAGGCGAATTGCTTAAATGATGGATCGATATCATTGATGTCAATAAAAAAATTAGTCTTCCAAAAAGCTGTATACTAACGACGCATTTATTCACAATATTACGTCTTCATTTCATTCAAGTGATAAAACAGGCTGACGACATTGCCCATTAGGCTCAGGTAGGATGTTTTCATGTCGAAATCAATATTTTTCATTCTCTCTCTCACATGAAGTAGTTTTGGAATCTTTGAAGCTTTATAATGAGGAAAAGATGCCATGAAAGGTTGTGGTACATAAAACGATACTTTCTAATACACGAAATCTAAAATGCAAAGCATTTTACACCAGAGAAGAATATGGATACTCTGATAAAGCTATTCTATACCCCCCGCGTGTGTAAAGATCATTTGCAGCTAGTGTATATTCAAATAACAGTTGTGATCTAGAGAGTATTGCTGAAGTATTTCAGCAACAATAAAAATTGCAATGCTTAAAAAAAATTATAAAATTCAGTTTCTTCCTTCTCGACCCCTCGATTAAAAAATATCGAGTGTAGGTCCTCAGATTAGATGATTTAAAAAATCATTCTTTGCCAAAGTTTCGGAATTAATTAATCCCATCTTCAGGGATACATAGAATCATATGATGGTACAATGCCTGCAGCTCATGACTAATTAAGTAAAAATTGGTTCTTTTTTAAGAGGAATAATTTCCTTAAAATTTCTGTTTTACACTCTTTGCAGCCCTGAAGATGGAGTTCATTAAATTCCGGAAGGTTGGCAAATAATGATTTTTAACCACCCAAACTGAAGATATTCCCGTTATTAATCTTGACACCGATATACGATCAACATACATCTACATAATGTCCTGCGAGCCACCTCTATGGTGTTTGGCATTATTTAATGGATATATGTTTAATGGATAAATTATAAAATCATAAAAAAATGCGGATCTTTTTCCACCTGCTTCATGTGAATATTCCCTCACGGAGGTTACCACGATGACTTCTTCATGCCACCACGCCAGTCCCGAAAGTGAGCCGAGCTGACGCTCACGTTCGGAATAGCTACGCATCGACCGCGAAAGGAGCGCGAGGCACTGCGGCACGGAGGCAGCGGCGCCTCGAACATCCATCCATCCATCAATCGATATGTATGGCCCAATGGGTCCACCGAACATGACTCACAATCCTCTCTTTCTCTCGGGGAACTCAGAAAGGTCTGCATTTTCAAACCCTAAATATAAAGTTCCAAGATCTCGAGGATGAAATAAAAAACTTTTTACAGTTAAGAGACTACTCAAATTGATGATTCTCACATATCCGTCAAAATAACGTTTAAGAAGAGGGAATGATTCCTGGAATCAATCGAGTACAGCGCAATACGGCTAGATTCGTAATTTTACCATAAAAAGAGCCGCGTTTCCATTATGCTGGGTGAGTTAGTATGGGAATATTCACGGCTGAAGCAAAGTCTAGTCTCAGCCGACGCGTGAAGTATCCTATGTTTACCGTCGTATACTATGGTAAACGCGAATACGAGAAGAAAATAAAGAAAATAGACTGCAAAATATTGAGGGATGGAACATGTCATTCTTTTCACGTACCATTAAGGATGGCAACGGTGTCTCGATCAATACAATTAATAGCGTCACTCGCTACGACGACTCAGACCTTAATTTTTCCAATGTGCTAACCTTCAATGGATTTACTTTAGGAATGAATAACCGTTGTTAAGTTTTGCCTTCGCAAGAATTTCTACGTATTTTTTACTATTATGCGCCACATTTTTATTGTGTCATGAGACGATTCACCTGCATGCTGGTGATTGGTAACTCCCAGCATCAAACCCTAGAGGTGGCTTGCAGTGTATTATGTAGATGTAGAAAACAGTGAATTGGTTGATGCTGAAAGATGACACCGTAACCTTTCACATTTTTTTGCTAAGATTGCGGCACTCGTACATCCTCTGACTGCACTTAAAAGAGGTCTTGCTGATACTAAGTCCTCTCAGATGCCAAGTCACCGTAGAGGACGCTAGATCTAATGACGCTCTGAGTGTGTTTCACAGAAAAAAAACGATTGTCATTTTTGTACAACAATACCTTCAAAAACATGATGCATCATACGGCTCCACCTCAATTTAACACATAATTTATTGCATTTTAGGTTTATAGCTACGTAACATGTTACCAGGAGTGATTACGAGAAAACAATAATGAGGAACAGCCATAGTAGCCTACAAGGCACATCGAAAATTGGCTTGGGGAGCGCATTCCAACAACATCACGCTGAAGCAAAAGTCTCCGCGCGGAGTCCGTTGGGTTGGCAGCAATGACGACGGATCGTGGTGGGGGACAAGATGGCCGACCATGCTACTAAAAAGTCATCACATGAAAGGAAGATGGAGGAGTCGGGAGGAGAGGAGGGAGGGGGGGTGGATTGCTGACTGCGGTAGGGGAGGCTGTGGTAGGAGGGAAGGGGATCGGAGGAGAGGTGATGGAAAAGAGTTGGGTGGGAGAGAGGAGGATGACGGGAAGGAAGGGGTAGGGCGCGCGAGAGAAGAGACGGAGAACCATTTCAGTGAACGCCGAGAGCGCGGCACGAGGGGTATGAGAGGAGCGCCCGGCTCCACTGACCTGGAATCATCGCTAAAAGAATGAACTAGATACACTACCATGTGTACCTGTATGAAAAAGGCGGATGGGATGGTTGGTCCCTGTACGGCTGCGGTGGAGGAAGACCCTTACCAACTACTCGCATTCATCCCACCCCATCGCCTCACACTAGGTCCCAGTGCGGGGTGAAGCTTATGAGTCTAATGTGCAAAAACATTTGACTGGGGATAGAGGAGTAAAGAAGACGATTTGGTGGCTAAAGAGATAAGTATAACTAAGATTAATCCCATGTTATGTAGAAATTTCATTCAAAGACCCAATTATCAGGTTTCCCTTCTTCCAGTACTACTCTCACGTAAAATCCTACTAGAAATTTAATCGCAAAATCTTGTTAATCTCGTCAATCGCGGTTTAAATTTCTAAATTTTCATAAAATTCTTCCCGACCAACGCATATTACGCCAACTGCAGCCTTATCATTAAAAAAGATATCTATTTAAAAAATGGAGAAATGAGCTTCGAAAAGCAATGTATGGCGTTTAGATATATCGAAGAGAAATCGATAAGGAATTTTTTCGATAAAAGCTCTTTTTAAAAAATTCGACTGTATGAACCTTAGCATCCATTCCCTGATAAAATGATCACGCTTAAAGTTATTATTGCACCGTTGTAGGCAAATTACTGTTGATCAACTTCTAATACGTACTAATACCGGCGTTGTTGAAGTAACATACAGATTGAAGTTCTGTAAACCGCAGTATGTTTCGAGAAACCAGATTTGAATAGTAATGAAGCACATATTTGTTCGGTAGAAATCTGAGTAAATGTCAAGGAGAACGCCCAAGGGGTATACGCAGAGACCTTTGACCATCATTGAAACCCCCAACTTAACGGGCTGAGAAAAAAAATGTTGGCACATGAAATACTAATACAGAGATTTTATAAAATATCCTGTTTCTTCTGTGTCTTCGTCATATGATGAATGAAAAACAATTGATCCAAATGAACATGAAAACAAAAGCAATCTTCGGAATCAGTTAGGCAGACCCAAGTGGGATCACGCGACCTGAAATTTTGCCGTTTCAACCTTGCCCGATAAGAGAATAATTGTTCCTTTTTATATTTACTTTAAGGTAAAACCGCACAAAGCGAGGAAAGGGATTCTCGAAATGGTGAAATAGCTCAACAATGGAATCTTGGCTTTTAGCAGCAGTGAACCACCCCCCCTTCCGACCCACTGTGCACCATCTCTCTTTATTTCCTCCAGTTTAGCAACGGCAACGGACGTGAGGAGAGTCACGGGCGAATCGTGAATCACCGAGGGGCATGCAGGGTCGTGGGTGGGGAATGGTTGGTCGGTAAAGGGGAATGCGCGGTACAGACGGGGGGCGGCAGCGATCGGAGGAAGGAAGCACGCGCGGCGCAGAAAAAAAGCAGCATATAATCCGATGAGGCCGGCACGTGACTTTCAACATATAACTGGAATTACGACGCGTCGACGCACTTAAATGCGTGCGTCACAAACACGGATAGCAAATTAAACCCGGGGAAGAGACATGAGGCAACTCTGTTTACTTCAACGCCCGCGAGCTTAATTTTATACAGATGGCGGGTTCCGTGATATTTTCGATTCGCGGAGGCTTCGATGTATCCCCAGAATTAGTCGGAGACGATAACGAGGAATTTCCCAACCGCCACTTTCAACATGAGAGGGATAACAGCGATGCGGTGCCCTTGAAAACATCAGTAACTCTCTCAAAGACTAAATCTTTGCATGAAAGAATCGATTTTCATTGGAAATCGATTGATAATCGGCATATGAAACAGTGCAGCACCTTGCATAACATATAACTCTTCTCATAATACTTTCTCCCGCCCTCCCCAAAAAAACAATAGACGTTTCTCCATCCACACTTACAAAGTAAAACTAAAATAAATATCCAAAACTCGGGTTCTTTCCCTTCAATTTGAATGCGGAAATTGCAAAATATAGCTCTCAAAATACATTAACTTGCGACGGCCAATTTTACCTAAGTTATACCATAGAGTAAGGATATGGTTACTCTATGGTTATACATATGGAAATACGCTTATTCTTGAAGAACAGATAGGTGATACATACACGCTGAGCAGAGAATTCTTTCTATACAAAATCATACACTGAATGGCCGATGCAAGTTATCAGTTTGAGCGAATGAGTGGTCGGAGGGAGAATGCAACCTCCATTCTCCAACGACAGCGTCTCCCTTCACTCTGCCCTCGAAGGGTGCATGAGGACCGAAGACAAAAGAGGAAGAAAGTGAAGCATAGAACACACTTATTAAAACTGGCGTGCGTTCGTAATGATACCCCCGCACTGTCCAAGCAGTTCGCCTCATAAACACAAGCTACGGAGGCCTTGTCCTTTCGAAATTCCGACCCAAGCCGCTCTTTCCGAAAACCGACAACAAAAGCAAAACGAGACGCGAGATATAATTGAAGATTATGCCGGCCGAACGGAGAGAAAAACACGAGGGCGAAAAAGGAGAGACTGCGAAAAAAAGGTATGCTGGGAGAAGGACGACGTCCGAAGGCCAGCCGGCCGGCGAGGGCGATATTCGCCTGCCGCGCGGCGGCGGCGCCTTCCCCGGCCTCGGCGGCGCGGCGCGGCGGTCGACTGGGACGAACGCGAGCGTTTAACGCAATCGCACCCAGAAATATTGAAAGTGCACTAAAAATTAAATAGATAATAAAAGAAGCGTCACGTACGATTAAATAAAAAGTAGCCGGTCTAGTTACCTTACCTAGTATCTACAGCCAAATTTCTCATAAAATTTTTCTAGAATTTATAAAGAGGTTTTATGAACTATACGCACGCTTTGGAAGCAAATATTCAAATAATTATAATAATAATAATATTTTTATAATAACGACTCCCAACACTTACAGTTTACGTACAATTTTTAAAAATACCTATACTTTCAAAATATAATAAATATGTGGAGGTTACAACGATTATAACACATTGTAATAAATATAAATGGTCCGTGAAAACCTCAGGAGTGATCAGAAGAAAAAAATAAAGTAACCTTTCGATGGGGACCTTGAAAGCTATTAGCGTTGAACGAGATGGGGTATATATTGAACTATTAATAATGTGTTATTTATAGAACTTTACCTCAAGAAATATATTTGCCAATTCATTGCACAGAGGTCAAGCACACTCAGCCATTTATTTTTCTAAATAATGTTTTACTGAGGGGGCCAGACGGCTTGTCCGCAACTGGTTTAATTTCAGAAAAATGTGACCCGCAGGCAAATACAAATTCGTAATGTTTGATTCTGGAAACGAAGAAGATACATCTTGAGGGGAAAACAAGAAATAAAAATATCTTCTTAGTTTCACTTGGTTTGTAAATGTTTCCACATATACCGTGCGGCAAATTACTCAAGTGGTCCGCCTACAGTGTCGCAATACCAAAAATAAAGGCATTTCCACCTTCGGCCTAAAGGATCTGCCTGAGGAAATGTAGGCAGGATGGAAAACAGGAATTCCGACCAACGAAAAAGAGCCACGTATTCTGATAGATACCGGACATCTCTGAGTCTTATTTTGGGCCATGACACACGTGGTTTCGATGCGACACACAAGGTGAAGATTCACGAAGGTTGCGACATTCCTCCGTTCTCTTATGTACAATCACGAATTCCTTCCACCTCAACGGAAAAATATTCTTAAGAATCCGGGAAAAGAAAGTTTTCCCCTACGCAGTCAAGCAAAGAAGGGTCTCCTCAAAAATCTTAAGCATAACAAGGGCGATTAAAATTAAGAACGTAACTTCGACGAAGAAAAAAAGAGGATAAGAAGATTATTTTAGAATTAAAGAGGTGGTGGGTACCAAAGTAAATAATTTAGAGGTACCGGTACCCCGGAAAAAGAAGTGAGGAAGAGTAAAAAGTAAGTGGAAGAAATGACAAAAATATGACGCACATTGAGCCGGAGGATGAAATCGTGTAATGTGTTGAGATCGACTGCAAACTTCAACCAAGAAGTACCTTCACTCATAAATCACTTTCACAAACAATGCCTGAATAGAGCATTTACGCCACAACTATTGCGAAACACTCATGTATATTTTTAATGGAATACCCATATTGATGAAATATACAACCAGAAAACCAGACAAAGTGTGGAGGAGAAGCTGAATTAAATATAGAGGCGGGATAATTTACAATTCAAACGATAACAAACCCGATAACATTGTAAATTTAACCACCAAATAAAGGAAAAATATCGATTTAAATGCAATCATAAGGCTATCCCTAGCGTAGCTATAAGCCCATGGTACGGATACGAGGCAAAATGAAAGACCGCAAAGAGCGCGAATAAGGAAGGGGGGGCGGCATAAAATGGACGCAAGAACTCGACATGGCCATTAAAAAAATCAAAGAAGAAAAACGATGGCCGCAGAAAACCGGATAGCCGAATTATACAAGTGGCTGCAATAAATCGAAAACAGCTTCAAACGTTAAGTATCCTAACACGCGAAAAAAGCCAGCGGTGCTTCTGGAGGGCGAATCAAGGACGAGGTCGAGGACCTTAGGAATACCTCAAGGGCTGATGGTCCTTTTACTTTCTTGGTGCAAACAACGCAACGCACCGACAAATAATAATAGCACAGTGAACACGGCCCTTTTATAACTGCGGTCTATTCTCCTCCTACTTCCCCCATGAACACTCAGCGATAATGTATCCAGGATTTGTATCACAATTACAATATCCAATGAGATCTCACTTTGGCCGTTTATACGCACCTGTTAGTGAGAGATTTTCAATGACAGAAGACCAACACATCACTCAGCACAAATTATTCAACCGTACCACTATTTAAAGGCTTTTAGGCTGACATAAAGCGTGATGTTAGGAATTATTATGGTAGATGGCTCATGCAAGCCACCGAGGTACTGGAATGTTTTTCAGGCGTGCAAGATCTAGTGAATTTAATCTCGTTTGGAAAGAGCTGAATCATACGATTCCCGTTTGTTACATAAAACACAAAGACCGTTCGGCAGATTTCCCACAGTAGGCTATTTACGAGTCCTGGGTTTGGGAGAGGAATTCATATTGCGGCTGATCTGATTGCCATATGCAGCACAGATTGTAAATGAAACTTATACAGTAGAGGATTAGGATTTTCTTGAATAGACTCGCAACAATATCAACTACTCTCGGAACGATACAAGATCTTGGTTAGTAACACCGTAAGCGTGATGATATACGTGATTAAGTAACCTGCAGTATGGATGCCGTTCAATTACAACAGCTTAAGCCCTTCATAGACGAAGAACGCCTAATTTGCACTATTCAAAATGTGAGAATTGTTTCATTTGTTTGTTTTATTTATATTAATCACCATGAAAATAGGACTATTAGGCCTTAACCACAGCGGGCTACAACAAATAACAGTGGACTGTCGCAAACATCCATTCCCTGGATATGGACAAGCTGACCTGTCGCGACTGGAACCCGCGATCGTCGGTTCGGTGAGCAAGAATTGTACCGACACCTAGGCCAACAATTTTTCAAAATAACAGAATACATAGAACGCAGGTATTGGAAAGGAAGTTCCTGAAACTAGGTTTTCGGAAGAACGTACTTCCCAGAATACTTTGAGAGCAGCAAAGAATGCGAGGCAGGAGAAGTGAGGGATAAACCTAACAGACAGCGACATCCACCGAGCAGGGAACTGTGCGGGCGACCCGTGCGACAGAGAAAAAAAACGTGGAGAGACCAGGTCGTTACACCGGTCCAAACCTGCTGCGGACGGCAAAACACGTCACGAACAAAAAATGAGGCAAAAAAATGCGGCGTCCCCAGTGTAGTCGGATCTTAGCAGAGGGGGAAGGGGAATGGAGAGGGGAGGAAATTGGGAGGGGGTGATCAAGAAGGAGGCATCTCCAACAATTCCATTCCCACTTGACGAGCTGACGGTTTAAAAAAACCTGATTGTGAGTCACGGTAAAACCAACGATAGTCCTAACCTCAGTGATGGTCTCGCATTTAACTTCGATTTCACCTGTATCCACGATTAAATAATAATATTCCCACTTCGTTGGTAAGCCATGGTACAAGAGAAAGTCGATTCCATCTCGAGACTGAATAATAAAGAATATATCAATCACACTTTGCGCCCATACACAAGAACAAAGTAACCACTCGAATAAGTAACAAACAACATTGCCTAATGTTGTTACCAGAGCCGAACCAAACAATCGACATTGTCGGTATACAACTTTTCAAAAATAATTTACCGTTCCTGCCTCACAAACATGGACCAATCTATCGACACCAACCATAGATTCTTCATCCCAGCAAAAAAATTGTACTTATTCCTAACTAGTCCGACCTAATTACTATCTATCAGTTGCATAATCATATATGCATGCTCTACATTGCTGTTGTACATATTTCTTGTTAAAAATTTCAAATAATCACTACACAAAGACATTAAACAGAATGCTGATCTTTTAACTGTTTGAAACTAACGTTCCAGTAGGATTTAACAATCTGAGAACAATAAATTATGTTATTATTATTATTATTATAAAGAGGTTATTTTTCGATGGTAGAAATATTTTAAATGAACTAGCATAATAAAATACACCGTGCCCCCCATAATTTCGTATTTTGCCTGTAACGTTCCATACAGTTCCATTTTTCTACCGTCAGCAGTTAGTTGTCACAATTTGGAGTTGTAAACTGCAAAAAGCGGGACACTAGGCGCATGCTTAAAAAACCTACACATTTTTCCAAATTAATTCAATGAAACAAATCCATGTTCCATCGAAATTGCTTCATTTCGCAACCCAAACCATCCTTTCGCAGTCTCCTTACTATCCACATCAATAAAGTAGGAACGAATTGTTCAAGCAAAATACGTTAGCAGGCCTCTAAAGATATACTAAAGATAATGAAATAATAACGCTGATGGTCAGGAATGATTCGGAACTCGCAACTTCGATTATCATCAACAACCGAACAGTGATGCAAAGCCGAGAAAATTAACTATACCGTCGATACCTCAAATTTCAAAACCATTAGGCCTCAAATGCTTTCAGCAAACAGCTGGACTTAAGTATGATCTTAGGTTTTACCGGCGCATCAGTTTCAGAAAAATTTCTCGGGTTTTCCACCGGTTGATGTCGTCCATGTCTCCCGACGTTTCGATCCACGACTTCCTGATCGACTCAGGGAATCTTACGAATGCCGTTCTTCGAAAATTTTCCAGTATATATGCACTCCATCCGAGGTCAGGTGTAACATGATTGGTTCACGCTTGCTGAGGTTTTCCCGCCATTTTTGTTGTATATAATGGACTTCATTATAGGTCTCCAAGCATTGCTGATTTGGAAGCCAGTGTCCCTGTTGAAGTTGTTGCGGTTGATGCGCATCTGAATGGCTTCCTTGACAAGGCGGTCCCAGTAGACATCAACCGGTCCCATGGACGACATCAACCAGTGGAAAACCCGAGAAACTTTTCTGCAGCTGGACTTAAATTGCGCGTTTCCGTGGGGCAAGGTGGGGAGTGGAGTGGAGGGTTCTCAAGTATGACTCAATTCCTAAATACCATACCACTAACCGCTGCATAAAAAAGAGACGATAGATATAATAAGGGGGGTCCTTGTCGGGGGGGTCGTTCTTAGGCTTACGCCCTCTCGGGTTGGAGTGGCGGCGCGGTCGAGAAAACGAAGTAGGGCTGCGGGGGCGGGGACATGTGCGTGGGAGGGGGCTGCAGCAGAGGGGAGAAATTCGCCAAGGACGCGTCTAGACCTCTTGCATTTCGAGAGAGCCTAATTACAATGCCAGAAACGATCATATCGATACGATTAGGGAGATAGATTGCAAAACCGATAGATTTAAGATGTCGTTTTTACGCGTACAATAAGATGCCATAATACTTGCGATAGTTTACTTCTAGAATCGCTTGACTAAGTTAAATAGACTCTGCGTGTTTATTTAATAGATTATTACCATTGTAAATACTAATTGTTTGCCTGGACTTTTTGGCATATTATAACTCATCCACGAATAATTCATTACGCTAACTTTTCGTGTTTCTAGGACTAACTAGTAGTTTTATTTGCATGGTGGTAAGTACGTGTACTTTGGATTCTCCTAGTTTCTCGTCTGACCGCGTGTCGTCCTGACTGCTTGGCTTGTGTCCGACGAACGAGCGTGTTTCTGATTGAGGTTTGTATGAGTGCTGCATGCCTCGTGTGAAATCAACCCATGCCTTGGCTTGCACGGTACCTCGAGAATGTAGATGTAAACCAAATGTACAACACTACGTATTGTATTGCTTTACACGTAATCATAAGTGTGTGTGGGAAGCCAAGGGGTACAAGTGATTTCTTTTTTCTATGCAGTATCAGGTACAGAAAACAAACCAGATCAATTAGATATTTAGTAATGCATTTGATTTTTCACTCACTGTCAGCACAGGACAGATACTCACTCGGTTCCCATGGCAACAATGTTTTTTAGTATTTCTTCTAACAATTAACTTTACCCAACCATGTTGAGAAATATATCGCTTGTGCCACTTGGCTTCTCACCCTCTCAATAAAGAAGGGCATAATATGAAATTAAATGCAAGCTGGTTAAATATTACCCCCATCTAAACACCCTTGCTATGGATTTCAGGGAAAATTGCAGTCGTAGTTTATACATGCTAGGCGAAATCATGAACGTGTAATGTAATACAGACAACGTTCAAACAGAGGATTTAAACGGGAAAATTGTTTTAGAAACACAACCGCCATCATTAATCATCAGATAATATGTTACGCACATAGTATAATTTCACATGATATTCCAAATCATTGCATGTTTTCATTTTTCCATTGTTATAACCTTGCATGGATTTACTTGAGGTATTAATAACCGTTGGTAAGTTGTACCTTTGCATGAATGTGGACGTATTTTTTGTTACCTTATGTAATATTTTTATGACAGTGTGGTGCGCATAGTGCGATTGTCTTGCATGCAACAAGCTGGTGATTTGTCACTCCCGACCAAACACCCTAGAGGTGGCTCGCAGGGTATCATGTAGATAGGCCCTAGCAACTGAATTCACGGTAATTCCAAAAACCGTACCACCGCAGCAAAAAAATGGAAAGCTAGATGGCTGGTGGAGCGACCGCCCTTCCGCTTACGTTAGTCCCCGAGGGTCGGAGAGCGAAACAGGGGTTTGGAGGGGTGGAAAAATGTGTGTGGGGTGGGGGGCAATTCGCCAAGGACGCTTCCTGCACCCCTCTCAGCGTCCCGACGCTCCTCAGACGCCCGGTGACTATCTCCCACACTCGCCCTCCCTCCCGAGAGAGACCTCTTGCCACCCCTGCCTGCTCAGCCCCCCCTCAATTCACTCCTCCTCCTCCCCCCCCCCTAAGAGAGTCCTCCCTCTCCGTGAGCGCAAAAGGACGCCGAGGGGAGCACGGCGCCCCCGCCACCCCCGCACGCAGCATCCCGTGTTCCCATGGCAACAGAGGGAGAGAGAGCACAAGCCACGTGTGCAAGTGCAGCAGACGTCTCTTCGCCACCCCCCCCCCCCCTCCACCAAGTACTCCGTTCCTCGTGGCATGTCAGTATCACGCGATACTTCATCCAGCACAATAATTCGCAATTCCTAGATATTGCTATAAATTATTATTCAACTGTTTTACTAAATAAGGTAGGTTTCAATCGAGCGTTTCGCGAGTTAGCCTGATATGTCACCCCTCCCTAGTTGGAATCTTCTTTTAAATTCATAACTCATAATAAGGCCCCTCTTTAGTTCTATCTATAAATCCTACTCCCTTCCCTCCACCCCTTTGCCTACCAAACATTCTACTCTGAAACATTATGCTTAACATCCCTACCCTGCTCAGTACTTCCTCCAACCTATCTTTCTGCCCCCTCACTATCCCAGCATGCCCAGCACTTTCTATCTTTCTCATAATCTTCTCCTTTCGTCTCTCATATACGTATCAAACGTCTCGATGTTAGAACATAATTACAAGTTGTAATTTATAACTACTCCCATCATCAGTAGGTGTTTCATTAACTTGTATTACTCAATCACTAGAGACTTCCATAAGCTATGAACATCGAATTCAGTATTGAGCCATAGGTGCTAAGTTATGTTCCGTATTGTGTGAGGCATTTTCGCATATACTAACTCACTATTAAAGGCGGCTTGCGGGTAATTACAGAGATGCGATACCATCCCCAGCGTAATCGCATGCCGGTCCAGGCCCCCGCTCCTTCGACAATCCTTCTGAGTCGCATACTACGATGTGCGATGGGAAGACAATCACAAAAGGAGTGGGGCAATAGCAACGCGACTTCGGTTAGGGAAGGCGCATTAAATCCCCGCACACCCCCAGGGGTTCGACTTCGTCTTGCTCTCACCTTTGCGGCGGGGGAGGGGGACGCTGGCCCCGATTTCGAACGATTATACGAGGGGGAGGGCACCCCAATCCAATGCGAGCAGGCTTCCCTCAAGACGCCCAAACCCGGTCACAACATCCGCAGCATCCTTCAAAGAACGAATAAATCGGCAAACGGTGCCACTTTGAATGAAATTCAGGCATCAACGTCTACCTAGCGGACCATTTTACCTCAACATTTCAACAGTACTACATGCATTGTACACGCAATGACGAGAGCACTTAAAGGTAACGAAGACTGGAGTACCATGAGCTAAATTTCGAGAACAAATGCGCCAAATTACTACGCGAGGCACTAAAAAAATAGCCCTTGATCAAATTCACCCCATACACGATGAACTCGGCAATTGCTGATTCATCAGAATGATGAGTCCCGAGTCTCAAGTTAGCGACCGACCACACGAACGTCTATCTTTATATGGCGTAACGAATTAAACTGGCGAGTCTACGGGCACTGTTGATCCATACTGCGTCATCATGGTTGACTCTTTCAAAATTTCAACGGCAAAATAAAATATGAACGCAAGGGAAGTGAATTGCCACAATGGCGCTACAATATTTCGAACTTTACAAATAATCATAATTGAAAAATATTGGAGGTATAATTTTCGTAAGGCGGTGAAATTATCAGCGAATGTTACTTAATAGAAAGACATAAATATGCTACTCAAACACGCACCAAATGCTGGACGCGTTTTGGGTAAATGGAGAAAATATCCCAATTGAAAGGAAATAGGAAAATTTTAATAAGACTAAACACATTAGATCCTTTCTCCCTCGGACATAATTTACAATCAAATATGTGATGTTCATTAAAATAATCGCTTTTCATCTTAGGATGATTGAACCGCGAATTAACGTTACTACGACGCAATTAACATAAGCTATAGATTTATTGATATAACTAATAATCGATGCAGTTAATAATCTCGATTTTTCTGTAAAAGTTTTCATCGTTCAAAAGATTTTCTATGGCTCAAAACAATCCCGTTATGTCCGAGTAGCAGAACTAAAAAAAATGACCCGTTCTGCATAATACAGGTCGGGTACATTAATTCCCCTCGAAAGCAAAACCGTATGCCGCATAACGTGCACGAAGGTGCAATGGAGAATCAGTGAACTTCATGAGCAACCATCATCCAGTTCACTTCGCTTCGAATCCTCACAGAGCTAAATGGAGAGAGCTTCGGAGTGCACAAAAGCGCAGAGAGAACAAGGAGTGGTAACGTACGTATCGATAATCGATATTAGCGTCTGAACCAGCTCCGCGCGACTCCCGAGGCTGCAGCGCGGACAACGAACGATGGAGAGAGAGAAAGAGCTGGTATGAGGGGAGGGGAGAGAGGTATAGAAACGGAAGGAGTACATTCCAGGCCACGCAATGAAAGGGATGCACCAGCCAGCATGGGATGCACATCGCGCTGCACGTAACATTTTCAACAGCCCACGGCCGTTATTCCAATACTGATGTTACAAACGACCGGCCAGAAACATTAAGTTTAATAGATAATGATTGATAGGGCACACAAGGAACAGTGAGAGGGAGAGATGTCTTTTTAAACTGCCAGTTTCTCAATGAAACATAATCTTTATCCTTGGTATGGCCATTTTAGCCTCCTTAACTGTCACTTCTCCAACCACGTCCATATTCATTCATGCCGTCTACCACCTACTTTAAGTCAACGGAAATAATGAATCCTCATAATTGACAGAACGATGGTTTAAGTTAATTTAATAACCATCATCAAGACTATGGCGTGGTTCAGATCAATATAAAATGTCATATATTGGCCTGGCCCTCGGCCACATCAATCGACATCGCTATTTTAGGCGAGATAGAAATTCAAAATAAAACGATGGGATGTCACTCCAGGAACAGATGGAGTGTCTGAGCATAACGACGTCCATCGAGCAGAAATGAATTTCCAGAAAAGTTAAGCCCCGAGTCACTGAGGAGGAGGTGTGGGGCAGTGTTCCGGTGTGGGAGGAGAGAGACGAAGACACGATGCATGAAAAGAGCGAAAGAACTTTTTCCCACTTTCCGCGCGGTGGAGGGTGGGGATAATAACGGAGAGGAAATAAATTGTGCCTCGAGTGAGGGTAGGCGGGCGCAAGGGGTCACGAGGGCTGCAAGTGGCCACTCGAGAAAAATGCAAAGGCGAGGAGAGTGCATCGGAAGAGGAAGAAGGATTAAGGAGACGCTTGAGGTGGGGGAGGCGCGCCAAAGGGAGGGGGGGACCGAAAGGACACCAGCGAGAGGTAGAGGGAAAAAATAGAAGGAGACGAAGATGAAAACACGAGGGCAACGCCGGACCAAGTCCTCTCACTCCGTTTATCGATTTTCGGCATTCCAACGCTCGGAGAAATATTATACTGTAGAAATATTTAAATCCATGGGATATGAAGTGAAATACTTAGCACTTTCCACATAAAAATTTTTTTGGAAAGTGCAAAGTGTTTCACTTCATATCTCATAATGGATCTCCACAAAGTATCTGCCTCGTCCATCCAATTCATTAAATCTACGGGTTAGCACGTAAGCATCGTTGGATATTTACTCACTACATCCACTCACAATTGTCATCATCATAATTCAATAATCCTAAGATTTGTTTGACGCTGATCTCTAATCCCCTTCTCCTATCAGCTAGCCCATTCGTAGCGACGTATTTTTTCTATTTACAAACTGCCCTTTTATACCTGTCCTCTGTAAGTCATTTGGGGCGGTCCTTTCTTTTCTACCCGTCCACCTGTCCTTCTGCACTTTTTTTAATCGAAAAGGCAGAAAAAGGCGGTAGACATATCCGAAAAACAGAATGCCACAGGATTGCTCCACCAAAATTCTCAATTGAAAAATATGAATTATCCAAATGATTCTAGGAGAATTACTATCTCGAAATAGGTTGGTCAGATACAAGTGGAGCCAAGGGTACACGGGCACAGACACACTTCCGCGTGCGGAGACATGCGTCCACTTCACATTCCCGCCAATGCCTAAAAGGAGGGTGGCGGGTGAGATAAGGGTGGCGGTGTGGAGGGGGAGCGGCGTTTTATGAAGATCTCGAGGTAAACACTCGCGCTTGAGCCACCCGACCCCGACCTCTCCCACCGACACCCCATCGCTTCACCCCCACAACGGCACAGTCCACTGGCAAAAGGGGGAGGGAGGCGCAACGCTAAGCTCAGCGTTACCCAGATGTTAGGCGAATTGGGCTGGGAGCCGCTGGAGACTCAGAGGCTGCGCGCTAGGCTCAGATTGCTTGAACAATTGAGAAGGGGTATCTTCAAGAGCGACACAGAGAACATAATATTAGAGCCACACTATATTTCCAGGTCTGATAGAAGCGATAAATTAAGAGAGATGTTTTGCCGAACGGACAGATATAGGAAATCGTTTTCCCCCGAACCATAAAGGGCTTTAATAAACGTTAGTCCCAATTTCGTTAGAGCACTTCATTTTTTTAATGTGTAAACGGCTGGTGTCCTAACACCTCCCCACCACACGCCATTTAGGCGGCTTGTGGGGTATTATGCAGAAGATGTAGATTTAAGCTAATAGCACCGGACGGTTTTTTTCCAAGAGAGGTGAGTCCTGAAAAGCACGGGGGCGGGATTCAAAACGCGTTCTTCTTAGGAGGGACACTCAGGTGGATGTGGGTCACTAGCAATCATGATTGATACAGACTTCCTCAGAGGAATCATAACATGATAACAAGTCAACAATCCTAAAATTTGAAAACGGGCTATGCGCATTTAACCTTTCAGAGCGACAGAAGAACATCATCTAAGTAACCCATTATATTTCCAGATCCGACAAAAACGATCAAATGAGAGATATTTTGCTGAACGGAAAGTCAATGTCAGAACGGATAGTAAATTCGAAGAAGATATTTTCTCAGACGACGTGTATCATATCCTTCGTTTACCGTCGCACTATGATAGACGTGATCATGAGAAGAAAATAAAAGAAATAGACTGCAAAACAGAGAGATTTAAAACGTCATTCTTCCCTTGCACTATTAAGGATAGCAACGCTGCCTCAATTAATAGGATTAATGGCGTCACTCGCTAGGATGACTAATTGCTTCTTTTTTCCATGGCTCTAACCTTGCATGTATTTTCTACAAGAATTACTAACCATTAGCAAGTTTTTTTTATGAAAAAGCATGTACATTTTGCTAGTATGCGTAATATTTTTATGACCGTGTGGTGTGCATGTGGCAGTCTTCTTGCATGCTGCATGTTGGTGACTGGTCACCCCCTGTAAAACACCCTAGATGTAGTCATGGGAGATCGTTTTTACACCGAAAAATGGCGAACCTTTTATAAATGTTAGGCGGAACTTCGTGCGCGCATTTATTTCGTATTTCTAAACGGCTGGTGTCCTAACACACCTCCGCCACATGCCTATTGAGGCAGCAAGGGAGGTTCGTATATATGGACGTAGAACGTATTTCCACTAAACCCAAAATACACGCCATGCATTCGAAAAAAGCGGAGGAAAAAATACACTGACGCCACTGCACACCCTCCAATCGAGGAGCAGGGAACGAGAGATTCAAGGTCTGAATCGTGAGCAGAGAGAGCTCCAAGACAAGTACCGGAATCGACCCTCAGAACCTGCACGAAACCCGTTTTCCCTCATTTCCTTCGCCAGCGACGGAAACCTCGAGACCTGTCTCTCCATGGGCTGGGAAAAAGAAGTTACACTCCGACCTGTTTCGTATACCTAACCCTGGTTTTCGTGAAGAGATCGAAGATGTCACATGAAACAGAATCGCCACGAGTTTTCCTGGTTTGCACAGAAAAGTCGAACTGCGCCACTAAGCAATATTTAGTGGGCATAGCGAGACTTGATTGCTGTCGCCGTTCCAACGATAGACCTTGGGAAAGATTCAGAGGAAAGGTTTGCGGGACAGGCACCGCGTGGGTTCATTTTTGTATCACAGAGATGGACACACATGGTGCATATCCCGTAAATATCTCCGCTGGACTAGTATAATGAATACCAAAACACGCTTCAATACAGTTCCCTTAATTCTTGGAATCGTTTTCCAAAAAGCAAACTAAAATGTAACACAAAATACAAGGAATGACAAAAATAGGACGCATATTAAGCCGGAGGAAGAAATGGTGTAAAGTGTTGAGATCGACTGCAAACTTCAACCAAGAATTACCTTTACTCATAATTTATATCATTAAATTCAAATATAATTTTTCAGTATAAAACCAATATTTTATCCACAATC
This sequence comes from Ischnura elegans, assembly GCF_921293095.1. Lineage (NCBI taxonomy): Eukaryota > Metazoa > Arthropoda > Insecta > Odonata > Coenagrionidae > Ischnura > Ischnura elegans. The sequence continues at coordinate 19,819,442 of NC_060248.1, forward strand.
TAATCAAGTCCAGGACTGGTGGCATACATAAACGGCAGATGAGAGATCCAAGTTGCATGGACAAAAACTAACAGCAAACGTCAACCTCGGTGAACGTTGCTCTGCGCATGGAAAGCGGATCACAAATTATGTCGAAATGGAGAACATCAAAACTCAACAGACGCGACAATAACTTAAGTTACGAAGACTTCGAAATCCATACGGTGAAATAAGTATGACCAAGCAAAACAACATAACTATATTCAAAATACTGTAATTGTATACTTCATTAAGAGAAGCTTGCATAAATATGAACGTGCGGCTTTAAGAGAAGGAAGTAAAACAGAAGAATCATTGGGACAATGACAAAAATCTTCCTGCTTCCCTTTATGTTCGTCATTCCACCAACCTAGGCAACATCCCTAATGATATAAAACGGGTTGGTCGTATACCTAACTAACAATCGGGAGATTCCGGCTTGAATCCAGACAAAGCTAACTAATTACTTCATGGAGAATTTCATCTATGGTGTACTTATATTAAACGGTCTTTAAGAATGGATCAAGGAATAGGAGTTACTAAGGTACTAAATATTTTGTTGATAGAAAGGTGACTTCATTCACTACGTCCAAGATGTCATCCAGACAATCCATTTTAAGATCAGTTCCATAATAACTCGCACTCCACTAGGAGGCATTAGGCATGAACTACCGACTGCATATTGCATTGCGCATCAACTGCAAATTTACATCCTTTCTCAGGACACGAATGAAGTGTTCTCGGTCTCTTGTAGCCCATATGAGGAAATCAGAGGATGTCCCCTTAATGCCAGCACGAGCTTATGCACAAACTCCTTGGTTGGTGAAGTGTATAGGTGGATTTTAGACACTGAAATGAAATACTTCATTCCTCTCCATCTTCATTCATCTCCATCAAGGGGGTTGAACCTCTTTCAACTACTGCTCGTTATTCGGCAGATGACGTGCGATAACTGAAACAGATTAGTTCTTATGTATAAGCTTACGGCGAATCTTTGTGTTAATGTCTCATTTTTACGTGATGAGAATAAAAGGCAATAGTGAATTTCCATAAAATTTTAATGTCGAATGACCCGGTTCCGACATTGTATCATTCTCTTTTGCTGCTCGCAAAGCACATGTTATTCTCTAAGCAAAATAAAAAAATGATATAATATAATTTTAAAAATTTGTTAAAATATTTCACGACCTTTCCTTTTCCACAGAAACAATCATTTACACCGACAACGATACACATGCGCCCATTTTAATTTTTTTCTTTGTAAACTGGCTGGTTGTGGTGCGTTTTGTTCTCACCGGTACAGCAAAAGGATACGCGCCTACGGCGCTGACAATTAGTGACTTCCAAAAACATGAACTGTTTGAAGTGCGAGAGGACTTTCCTCACAGCGTACGTGACGAGGGAATCGGATCCTAATATCTCAAGGTCGGCAAGTGATTTGAGGCAAAACTGCTGGTTTCGAGGAAAATTCCGGGTTCCGAGAACAGTCCTCCGCAAAGCGGATACCTGAGGTGAGCTAATCCAATAGAGGATGAGTGGCGGATGGGTGGGTGGGTGGATGGAGAGAGAGAGAGGGAGAGTGGAGTGGCAGACGACCCGAAGCCCCATGCGGCGAGACCGCGAAAGGGGGAAAGATCAGATGGGTAGAGTCACGAGCCGAGGGAGCGAGCGAGGAAGCCTTGGGATCGCCGGGCACACTGAGATGCATGCGCGTCCCGCGACCGCGGATTCCGAGAGAGGCAGCCCCCAAAGGGGGAAGGGGTGCCGTTTCATAACCGGCATCGGTGGGGAGGGGGTGGACGGTGGCGTCCCCGCAGTACAGTCGTGAGGCGGAGGAGAAAGGTAGGAAGCGAGCGACCACGTTGAGTATCAAAATAGAAGAACAAGGATGGGGAGGAGGAAAAAAAATCCGGAGAGGTGATCCGAGGAGATGACGGAGAACATCACGAAAGGGTCCACGTATAAGTCGTAATGTTCATTGGCTACCTTGATCGTGCGTCCAGAGCTTAATTTTCTAATATTCTTCGTCATTGCTCATTCAGAGACCCTTCGCGAATCACGGCATAAGGTAACAAAACGCAGAGGAAAAGCACAGAAAAAATTACAAAGGCACCGCGCGCACTCGAAAATTTTCACGATAATTTAAAACAGACCAAAATACACGACTCCATTTTTCCGTTAATTACACCCGATCCTTAGTTACTTTTTCTATAGCCATCGCTTTTGACCTTGGAGCACAGTAACCTCACGATTAGTGATCCCCGATTTTATTTTGCCTACATACCCGCTTTAACGTCACGTAGCAAATTTTAATTTTGATTCTGTCCTTGCAGAACAATGTCTGTATCTCCATGTTCACTAATATTCAGAAAACTGAAAAAAAAAATCTCTGGTCACTACTGGTCATACAAGTGGACAGCACCTTCCATACTGTTCTTCCTCGAATAATTACATCAGAGGAAACATTGGAGGTTACATGGCCAAAGATTCCATATTAAGGGTACATCACGAGAAACATTGAAAAGGGAAACCCTATCATACAGGCAGTTATCAATGATAAGGTGCGAACCAATTTGGTAATATGTAAACTATAGCGTACTCAAAGCATAGTCAAATATAAAACCTGATTTCGATGGCACTTTGAACGCGGCTTTCTAATATCAACATCCAATTCTAATGTTTATAAGATTAAAGATTCCCTAACTATGACCTTTACCACCAGACACTCATTACCATCAAACTTCATCCGACCACAAGAGAAAAATGAAACTATCGGAACGGATTGCTACTCAACGGAAGATGGTGAGACATCACGGAGTTGTCATTTCAAAATGACGACCAACAAATCAACCTTGGGGTGGAACGAATCATTGCGTCTGAGAAATAGAAAGGAATATCTCAGGCCCGATCATATTCTACAGTCGATCAATAAAACTATTGGGAAAAATATTTTATCAGGAATACGGCAGTGCCACATTAGTGGAGACACAAAAGAGAGAAGCCAAGTGAGCAGCCGGCTAGTTTGGTCGGCGTGGAACCGTCTATTTGCGGCTCGCGCCTCTATTCCCGTCTCGCACCGAATGCCCGCCCACAAAGGCCCCCCATGCGCCTATATTTACCCCCGGTCGCCGATGAGAGGAACCGCCGAAAGATGGAGACGGACGAGACTGCGCCGAACCCGGAACACGAGAGTGGGGGGATGGGACCCGAAAGCGAGGGCCACTCTCGGGCAACCATTGGGATCACAACCTGCCAGCATCTCACTCCTTACTGCGACTCATCATCCGCCGTGGACCAGTCGAGGCGAAGCCCAGGGAGAGAGAGACGAACACCAACGCTCACCCAGCGCAACTCAGAAGGGTTATGAAGAATGCGACGGATTTCAAAAAAATTAGGGCCACAATCATAGACGTATCCTATGACGAATCCAGCCCCTAGCGTGCCTCTAGAGCCAATGATGAACTTAAACGTAAATTTGGACCGTCACGGCATCGGGACCAGTAGGATTCGAGACAAATCCGAGTGGAAAAACATAGTGACTTTGATTGCTTTAACCTGAAGAGCTATGGATGATTATAAAATAAACGGGATAATTCACTGTGAAACATTATATAATGAAATTGCAATTTCAAATGGGACATTTTCCTCAGCTAATCACAATATACTCTAAACAAGGAGGACAACTCTTCAAATTTCCCATTTCATCCACATATTTAGTATTTAAAAAAAGGGGTATGCATAGTACTCCTGTATATGTTTTTGAGTCGTTCAGTCGGTGCCATTATGAAATGCATGGTCAGAAATGCGTAGTAAAACTATTTCAGAGAACTGGCACCTCAAACACTTTCTTGGCATTTATTTCTACTTCGGGAGAAACTTTTCGGGTCTGAACCAATTATTATTAAAGTATTCTACCGATTACTGTAGGTACTTCAGAATAATTCAATGACGGACTTAATAAGTATTCTTGCACAATTCTCTTCCTTCATGGACTTCTCTCTACAATTCACAGTAAGACAGGCCTTCTCCCTTTCATTCTACATAAAAGTCCTATTATCTTCTTTCCTCTCCCTCGTTTACCCAACATTCTACCCTCTAACACTGTTTTCCACATCCCCTACCCCGCTGAATACTCACTCCATCTCTACCTTCTGTCTCCTCCGTATCTCATCGAGAATAAACTACGAGTCATAAAAATACTAACCATATCTAATGGCGTAGATAAACTTGAAAAAAAAAACTGCGAACGAACGGCCATAGAAAGGATAAGGGCTGGGTAAGATGAGACAACTGGGATAACAGAGTCTGCGTTGAATGCTCGAGGGAGGAAGGGTTTGCAGGCTAGAGCGAGAGAGTAGGACTAGAGGCGCAGAGAGGTGTACGGGGGGGGGGGCAGGGGGTTGGAATGGGAGGAGGAGGAGGAGGGTGGGGGGGCCGGGGAGAGCCACAGGCCATTTTAAGGCACCGCCGCTCGCCCCGCTCGCAGCATCCGATATCTGCGCCTGGGGACGCCTCCGCCCCGATCACTCTTCCCTCCACCGCATCCAGCCACGAGCAGCGAATCTGGGGCGATGCGCCTTTCAATGTAACAAACACGGGCGTACTGAACGTTTCTCGGGCTTCCGCTCGGGTTTAAAAACTCCATCGTCGCTCACGTTTCGAAGAGAGCGTAGCTCATCGACTTCAGGGCAGTCTGATGTAGAGATCGAACAATTATTATGCAATTTCCCAGGAGTCAAGCTGGATGTGATTTGCCAGTAAGGGCGTGGATCCCCAGGAAAAGGACGATAATGCAAAGGAGTGAATGTATTCCTATTTACGCCTTTCTGCAATACTTTCTTCGCCCTTTGATTGGAAGTTCACTGATCGCGTTACTACGGCCACTGCGGAACTGCAACGGGAGAAAGACACGGAAAATCAGCAAAAGAAATTCGCCCTATTACAAGGCCCAACTAATGGAGGTTTCAGGGTGGACCAGAGCAGGTTTTTCTTTTAATTTGGTGTTTTTGACTCGAGCGGAAGCCCGAGAAACATCCGGTGCTCCCTTACGCTTAGAAAGAGTCACTACGTACATCAAACATACCTAGGCGTGCTAAGGATTTTTTTCGCATGAGCTCCAAGAGCAACCCCAGCTAAATTTAGCCTCACACATGACATTATGAACCAAGTGTCTTAGTCGATATAAAACAGGTAATAAAAAAATAAATCAAGAAGTTAAGCTTTTGGCTATTTCTCATCTTGGATTTTCAATGATTAGAATTCAAAATTTAGATGCGATTTCTCGGATTTTAATTAAACTTTGGCGCTCCAAGATCGCATATGGGTGCTTTGGGACCAACTGAGCTGGCCTGACTACCCTTCTCTTCAATACACTTTACCTCTCCTGTATATCCCCCTGAACATTATAAAAACGCTTAAAAGACTCGGAAAACGAATCCCCCCTTCACCTACTATAAGGAAAAACTTGATTCAGCCACCGAATATTCACTCACGAAAATATGATCGGGTGATTTCCGTCGACTTTTAAATGTTTGCCCTATCACGAGCGCGTGAACCCCACTCCACCCCTCTCCTCCTCCCCTCCGTCGTAAAGGATGTTCCGTCATGAACATGTGTCTCAAAACAAATAATCATGCCCATCATTTCGTAAATATTATTCCTGAGATATTGCTTCCACGCGACACATCCTCCGATGAAAACAGCAACTTACGCATATAGATGCACATTAGTCAATGAATATATTTTTACAATCACACTTGTTCCTGCTACAAGAGTAAATAGCAGACTCATTTTTTACCTCAGTTACATCATAAATTAGTTTATGCGTCCACAAATGGTACTATGGAGTACTTTTTTAATTATTTTTTACCATAAATCTTACGCTCCCGCATCATGTTCCATGTTTTGCGAAAGCTCCTCCACAAATATAATCTTCTCTTTCCTCGTAGGCTAAATATTTCCATAACAGAATGCATAAAATTGCAACTTTTAAAAGTAGATTCTAAAAAAAATTACCTTAGAAAGTCAATTCTTTCGATCAACGCTCAATAAAGCATTAGTAGAAGCGCATGCCCCGATATTTTCTTAAACATGACATCACATTCCTTTCTTAGAGAAAATCTTGGTCCAGTATCTTCTGCGCCCATTGGCAGCGCAGCAGCGGCGAAAGAGGAGAGGCGGAGGGAGGAGTGGGAGAGAAAAGTCCGGAGGAAGTTCCGCCGAAGAACTCTCTGCTTTCCCGCCTTTGAGGCACGTGCTCCCAAAGGCCGTCAGACGGAGACTCGAAGCTAGGCAGGCAGAAGACGTCCACGCCATATGGCGTGACACCAAACTTTATGGAAAGCTGAAAAGCCTTCCATAACGGATTACGGAGGAATATTTTGATGCTTGGTAATATCGCAATGCCGCCATCGTGAAGGAGTTGAAGACCTAGTAGCCGCGGAGTCGAATATCTGAGTCCCGCATCCCCAGATCTGAGCATCGAGAAAATAGGTTTCATTGGGAGTGCGAGTCCCCACAGCAATGAGAACATAGTCATCCACACGGTTCCGCAGCATCTACCTCCAAAATAATTGACAAGGGGTGTGCTTCAACGTAATATCCACCACAGTAGATTTAATATAACATAGCTTCTCGTGCAGGGGGTAAGCATGAGAGACGAGGTGAATACACACGGCAGGCTGGGGGAAATTTTTTGAAGCCATCAAGGGACTTCCGAGTTTCAATAGTCACGCCGCGCGTGAAGCGATGGGCTGGAGTGGGGGGGACGGGGGCAATGCGTACGGCTATTGGCGTCTGGTTTGGGGGGGAGCGATAGTGGGACTTTGATGAGGAAGGAGGGGCGATGCAGAGAATGAAATGGATTCAAAAATAGATCCGGCCCCACGCTTTGGGATGCACCGACGAGCATTCTAAAATCGTCTCGCCCGCTTCCACTCTCCACCGAGCGAGTCCACGGTCATCACACAAACAACGGCGGAAAGGTTGAGTGGCGTGGGAGGAGGAGGAAAGGGGGGAGGGGGATTTTTTGTGTCGGGAAAGGTGGAGAGAGAGAGGCCATTGTGAAAGAGTGGAATAATGAAAGGGGGGAGGGAGGCGTCTCAGACGAGAGGGGGCACGGCCGGGGATAGGGCGGAAATAGGTGCGATAGCGCGGCGGGGAGGATCAAGTGAAGCGGGGGCACAATGGAGAGGGAACCACGTGGAACGGAGCCGTCGCCGCCGCAAAATCCGCCGTTGCCGCCGTGCCAGTCTCCGCCCCGCGAACAGTGCCCGCCACTCCCCCCCACACACTGACTACTCCAACCCACCCACCCACTGCGTCTATCCACTTCCAACAACCTCGCCCCCCCCCCCCCACAAATAGCTAGTATTCCCACCCAACGTCTATGATGGCAATCGAGGCCAATGCACGAAGACAAAACAACAGAAACAATCAAGACAAGTATTTCTGCTTTACTCTAATTGCAAAGTTCAAATTGTGATTTAAGCCTGACTAGAGGGTGGCCTAGTGGCCAGAGAGCTTCTGATAAAGGGTTCCAGGTTCAAATCCCGGAAGAAACCTTTGGATATCCCAAGATAAAATCCTGGAAGTGCAAAGTGGCCTAGGGAGGGGATTTGGCTGTTCCACACAGATTGTGTGATATTGACACGCTAATTACCTAGCTGGGAGTTGGTTAAATAACATATTTCACCAGACCCCAATTATAAGTTACCAACCGTGAAGAAGCGAGGGTGGGTACAACACACACACATACTCATTATCTATCCACTCTCTATTAGGCCTACCACGCCACCAACAATTTCCATTCCCATATAAATTGCAATAACGTCCTATTACGGTAACTGAAGCCAATGCAAGATGAAATACACCATAACTAAGTAGAAAGAAAAAATAATGGTATGAAAAAAAACTAGGTGGTAATTGGCCTTGGAGCCCAACAGGGCGTGAAGTTGAAACCAATCCCCTAGAAGATGGGAAAGCTAGCAATTGCCCACACAAAAAAAAAGTTTATTTAAAAAAATACTTTTAAATATTATTTGGACACAATAAAGTTAGTGTTTTCTTCAGTAGACTTTCGTTTCATTTCGCTCGTATTTCTCGAGTATTCTTAAATATCCAAATCAATTATCAGAATTCTCAATTCTGCAAGGACATTAAGCCGTCCAAGTCACAGGGAGACTTTCGTCAAGAGCTAATGCCGCCGAGTTTCTCTCCACCCTTCCTTCCCTCACAGCACGTGTGACCAAAGCTGTCGCTCACTTCCTCCAAATATATAATACCTATCTGCAGAAATTTTCTCGGCGACTTGCTGATCATCCTCAGGGGATCTTCCGATCTTCGGATGACCCCTTGAGGACGATGAGCAAGTCGCCGCTCGAAACGTTGGGAGGCATGGACGACATCAACCGGTGGAAAACCCGAGAAACATTTCTGCAACTGATACGCCAGGAAAACCTGAGATCATACATCTACCAATCCAATGACCGTGAATCATGGCAATGACTTCACCTCTTTCTCGATTAACTTAGAGATGCATCCACAGTCGCAAGCCCTTGAGCTCATGGAAAGTGTTCCAGGAAAATTTCATTAACGGAATGGATGTGTCTCAAAATTACTCTAGGGTTTGGACGGAGTGAATACTGGGCGTAGAGGGGAGGTTAACAGTGCTAGATGTAAGAATGCTTGGTAGGCGGGGTCAGTTGCGCAGCGAGGGGGGTGTTTTGGAGGATAACCCCCCCGCCCCACAGTTCAGAGAAATAGTTTAATCCATTTTACTAAATTGGATAAGTAATACTTATAAAATAGTGTTAGGATTAATCACATATCCCTCAGAAGGACGTAAAACTCGCCATTTTGAACTATTTTTCTTCAAACTTTTCTGGAGGAGGGCCCCCGCAACTCCTCCTTACCCTGGCGGGTATGCAGTACCCCACACCCCCAAGTATTATTTGCGCCTTAAACCCCCCCTAGCCATAATTCTTACCTGCGCCCCTGAAAAAGGAGGAGACTGCCTGGTTAATATTTTGTAAATACTTCATGCAAACCTATTTCAACCGGTAGAATACTTAAATGATAATTTAGCAGGAATCCGCACACGGTAAAACATTACATAATCACTCCAAATTCACTATCACCACTGCAAGCACAGTCCAACGAAGGGCTACGACCTTTTAAACATGTTGCAACTTAGGGCCTGACATCACGAAGCCTGGTCACCTCGGTAACGTCATTAGGCGAGAAAAATTGGGTGAATCAATTTCCATTAACCATAAAATCGAAGTTAATTTCTCCTTCCACGTTGAGGTAAATGCCCAAAAAAGGTGAAAGAAATAAGCTACCTGACCCTAGTGAGGCCTCACTTAGAATATTCTACTAGCGCATGGGACCCTTACGAAGTAGGACTAATAGCTGAAATCAATCGAGTACAGCGCAGGGCGGCCAGATATGTGATGAGTTGTTAAGACAAAAAGTGCAGCGTTTCCAGTATGTTACACGAGTTAGGATGGGAATCTTTACAGGAGCGTAGATCGAAGTACAGTCTTAACTCACTTAGGAAATTCGAATAAGATATTTTCTCAGACGATGTGAATCATATCCTTCGTTTACCATCGTACTATATTAGACGTGATCATGAGAATAAAATAAAAGAAAACGACTGCAAAACAGAGTGATTTAAAAATGCCATTCTTCCCTCCTACTATTAAGGATATCAACGTTGTCTCAATTGATAGGATTAATGGCGTCGCTCGCTAGGATCACTCATTGCTTTTTTTTCATAGTTCTAACCTTGCATGTATTTGCGCTAGGAATTACTAACCATTAGCAAGTTTTTTTTAATGAATAAGCATGTACATTTTGCTAGTATGCGTAATATTTCTATGACCGTGCGGTGTGCATGTGGCGGTCCTCTTGCATGCTGCAGGTTGGTGATTTGTCACCCTCTGCCAAACACCCTAGAGGTGGCTCGCAGGGTATTATGTAGATGTAAGGTCTGGAAGCCGCGCACAATGTTTTGCATCTCCATTGAGTGCACGTTAAGAAGTATCCGCGCACGCCACCCCCAGCAGAAGTGATGAGAAATGGAGTATAAGGATATATTATCTCTCTCTCTCGCGCCGACTGAGCTAAATATTTCCGCACTCCTTATCGCCGCACGCAGGACTCTCCCCCCCCCCCCCCTTCCACCCACCCGACCCATCCCCACTCCCTGATAAACAAACACAGTGAGTCCTTTTATTGTGGTTTGAGGTCGCCTCGTGACCTTCAACGGGGCGATTCGACCCTTTCATATCTTTTATTACAAATGCGAGTCTCGGCTTACGCTGCATTCTCCCGACATTCCCCTTCCACTTCCTCGCTCTCCAAGCCAACCACTTCCACGTCGCTCACACACGCCTTATCAACAGGGCTGCCACCATAAAGGCATCATAGAGTAAGCACTACCACCCCCGAAAGAAGTGAGAAGTCGTGGGGAAATATGAAAACGATTTTCTATTTTTCTTTATGAGATTCTTACAAGAACAGAAAAAAATGAATTTCCGGTTTACAGCAAAAGGTGCTGTTCTAATTGCACATTATTGAGGTTAGACGTAAATATCGTCATTTCCGCAATTTATTTTATGAAACTTACATTTAGGATTCCAAAACATTCCGTGGAGTCTTACGGCTATGCCTGTCTAAGCATGAGGAAAATGCTGGTAAAAAATATAAAGACAATATTGTTCAGACAAAACACTGAATTTTGATGCATTATAGTAAACGAGTGATAGTAAAATAAAACTCAATGAAGAGCGAAGAATGCTGGGAGAAATGGAAGTCTTATTAAAACTAAAAGAAGGCGGAAAAGGACAAGTAGGCAGTCCTCACAAAGATACATGTTTTGATGAAGATAAAAAAAAGGGCAAGTGAAATTGGGGACCACAATGAAAGGGCTAGTATGAGATATATAAAAGATAGTTGATGGACGATGTAAAAATAATGACAGAATAGAATACGGAAAAGGATGACCGATCGAAGATATAAGTCTAACCAATCTTATGACGGTTGTGAAGCAATAGGGTGGTTTCCTTCACCAAAGAAAACGAAAGGCATTGATTGCGATTCGTTACCCACCATTAGTGTATTCATAATATACAAATTATTTTGTTTTAGAAATACCGGGTTAGACGAATGGCAATGGTCCATTTTTATCCTCATTTGAAAAGGGCCAGATTGGCGCCCATGCGATGCCACTCCACGTGACGTCACAGGGACCTAGTTTCTATACGAGAAGATAGGAGTTATACGTCGTCTGAGGTTACCATTGCATGCATGAGGCGCAGAGCTCAGGGAAACATGTCTTAACAATCACTTATTAAAACTGGCTAAGGTCGGAAAGTTTTCCTCGCTTGATTAGTTATTAATAATCCTTATTTAAGCCAAGCGCTACCAGACATCAGGGTACTAGGCTAGCCGCTAGCAGCCTGCGTCGTATCAGCGTTAAGCCTCGCCTCAAGGTCACCTCGCAGGGCGGGAGGGGGAACCAGAAATACGTCACGCGGGGAGACTTCCCGACATTCATACTTAAGCGTCGCGTTTTCGCGCGCTTGAAAATTTTCACTTTTCATTTAATCGGGAAAAATAGATATCGTCATTTAAAAATCTAAAAGCGTGAAATACGTACTCCAGGAGTAATAATCTTTCGATTTAGGGAATAAAAAAATAATAGGAAACCACCCTATTAGGCGACTTCCTCTAATTTCAGGGAGGGAAGCGGTCTAAACCAGCAGGGTATAGAGTCATCGATCCTAACTACTCATCCTGGCTACACCCCGATATCGGTGTTTAGGATTTTTTCGCGTGGTTTCCTCATGGTTCACCCAATAAATTTAGTCTCCAACGCTAATGACTGTTAAGCGTCCTGATGAATATCCAATAAAATTTTGATTTAAGACAGATTTTACGGAATTTTAACCTTTAGAATCTTATTTAAAACGTATATTTTATGATGGAAAGTTCTGCCTTTGCTCGAATGTGCACGTCTCTTTTGCTATTATGGGTAAATATATTTTTATGACCATGTGGTGTGCATGTGGGGATTCTTTTGCATGCAGTGCGCTGGTAGGATAATGATTGTTCACTCACTCCCAGATATCCTAGAGGTGGCTTGCAGGGTATTATGTAATAGGGTGGCTTCCTATTTTATTAAATTGCCTAAATCGAAAGATTACTATACCTGGAGTATGTAGATTTTTAGATGACAATAACTATTTTTCATGATTAAATGAAAAGTGAAAAATATTAAGCGCGCGAAAACGCGACGGCTAAGTATGAATGCTGGGAAAAGCCCATGTGACGTCGTTCTGGTTCCAGCTGTCGCCGTGTGAGGCCATCTTGGTGCGAGCCTATAGCGCCGCTACGATACAGGCTGCTAGCAGGTAGCAGAGTACCTTGCTAATAGGTAGCGCTTGGCTAAAATAAGGATTATTAATACCCTATCAAACGAACGAAACTTTCCGACCATAGGCAAGTTTAATAGGTGATTATGAAGACATGTTTCCCTGAGCTCTGTGCCACATGCATGCATTGGTAATCTCAGACGATGTAAAACTCCCGACTACTCGTATAGCATCTAGGTCCCTGTGACGTCACGTGGAGTGGCATCGCATGTGCGCCAATCTGGCCTATTTCAAATGAGGTTAAAATTGACCATTAACTGGGATTTCGAAAACAAAATAATTTGTATTATATGAGTACACTAATGGTGGGTAACGAATCAAAATCAGTTCCTATCGTTTTCTTTGATGAAGGAGGAAACTACCCCATTGCAGGCGTAGGCGACCGCTAACCGACTGAAGAGACCACTCTTCGCTCCCATGAACGCCCGCCCATTGCTCGGATTAGAGGGATCGATGTACGCCGATAAGACGATCACATGAGCCGGCGCCCGATAGACACTTGGATGTTGGACTGGTCAAGATGACCAGCAGAGGTGACCACGCGTGCTCCCCGTAGCTGAGACTACTCGTGACGCTCGTTGAGATTATGAGGCCTGAATCGTCATTGTCCACACACTGAAGAAGCCACAATCAAAGAAAATGACAACTTTCAACAAACATTTAAGAGTTCACAACTCTCAATCGACTATTATCGAGAAAGGGATTAATTATTCTGACAGAACACTCACACGACCCAAAGCTAATCATATACAACAGGCCAATATTGAGCCCTTTTAGCACTCATTCTATGGAAGTCCGGATCAGGCCATGGCTACCATTCATGCACCCATACAACATTTTAGCTATTATCAAACGAAAAAATGGTGATATTTACTTTGAGACAAATGCTTACTCAAAATATCAAACTCACTCACTCAATGGCAAAACCCAAATTTTGTTTTAAATAGGTGAAGATAGAGCTCACCCAAGACTAAGCCACAAGCGTATGAATTTCCCAGACTCAGAGTATATGTGGGCCAGTTCCAATCCCTGAGCCACCTCGCACAACGAGAATCTTTTGTTTTGGGGTGTCCGAAGGCTTGATCCAAGATTTGAACCCAGGGCCCCCTGATCAGCAATCAAGCGCTCTTACCACTATGCTACCACACTCCCCCAAAATGTTAAAAAGCAAGAAATTTAAATCAGGAAATGAATGCTTAAATAATCCCAAAAGTCTTAAGGCGCAGAAAATTGCATCATCCACAGGAGATAATGCGAGACGTCATTCAAGATTACCGAAAAAGAGCGAGGGAACACAGACCGAATGCGATACGGAAATGCGATCTGTTTTTCAGGAGATCCCATGGCTTCTGACTTTCTCTCCAACACAATTCCTTAGACGATGAAAGCAGCATTTCTCTCCTGCCCGGCTTGTGGTCTTCCTATCTCGGCTCGCAGTGCACTCAACTCGTCAGCCGTCGCGGCAGCCTTGCCCTTCGTCACTTGGCTTCGGTTTTCGTCATCCCATTCCACTCATTTCGAATGACGTGCTGCCGGGACGGCCGCCGCGCCACTGGCTGTCGCAAGAGCTGGGAGGGATATCACATGATACGGGAGGTCAGACGCGTTGACTCTGTTTCACTCTTTCTCTCACGCCTCCGAGACCGACTGGACTAAATGAGATCAATAGCGACGGCTCAGTTTTTCGACCTTCTCTTCACCAATACTCACTCCCACCAGAGCATCAACCTGCATTTTTGGCATGCAATAACTCATGCACGAATCACTTACAACGCTAAATTTTTGTTTTTTATGACTAACTAGCGGTTTTATTTGCATGTTATTGCCCTTAGGACTCTCCTACTTAATTATTTGACCGCTTGTCGTTGTCCTGAGAGCTTGGCCTGTGTCCGGCGAACGAGGCGAGGATGAGTGCATGCATGCCTGGTGTGGATTCACCCTGCTGGTGGCTTGCGCGGTACCTCGTACAAGTAGATAAAGGTACGTTTGGATCTAGATAAGGATATAGCGTATTCCAGACTCTTGCGGAGAGAACAAACGATGATATATTTCTAAATTACTTTCCTGTTCAAAATTGCAGGCGAAACAGAACCATTGATCATAGGTGTGCCCACAGTGGCAGAAGTGGGTCCACAGACTCCCTCGTTCGATCTCCAAGCGGTGCCAAAATATGCTTGAAGCTACAACAATGTGGTAAATAAAGCTCTAACATTATTCGAGTAAACACAAAATAGAAAAATTGTTAGAGGTGTTACTTCAAAAAAATGGGAATAGAAATCTTAAGCACTCCATAACTCAGAATCTGAAGTAAATAAAGCCTTCAATTCTTAAGCAACAAGTTTAAAAAATTGCCCATTTTTATTTTATATTCAATAACGCACTTATTTCATGAACGTTAAATTAAAAGGCTAAATTTATAGTGGGTCTGCTCTTAGGCACACTAGGAACACAAACGAAAAAATAATCCTGAGCATGCCACTACCACCGCTTGCAAGCAAAGGAATTCGTCGATATCGTGGATAAAGATGCTCCCAAATATTCGTACCTTCATTTCATGAAAACTCACTATTTTTTTCAAAATTTAACCTAGTATTTTGACCAAGTTCCTATCGGCGTAAAAAAATGAGGGAACGTTCAATGTTGTGGCAATTATGTCATGAACTTGAACATAAAAGTCACTTTCGGTGAATAATATCCATTTTCATACCCTCTAGGAATTTAAGACGAGCTAATGGGAAAAAAATGAAACGTAAACAGAAAAAAAAACAGGTCTTCATAGGCTTGCGCGGACGAAGAAAAATACGGCAAAAATCGAGATGCAAAAAAAAGAAGAATCGACCGAGGGGAAGGAGCAGAACGAGGTGATTGGCGACTGTGTGGGTGGGGTCGAATGGATGATCTGAACCCGGAGATGAAGACGAGGAAACAACGGACGAGGATGACTCCTCTTGGACGTGAAAACGAAAGGCTGCGTGGGAGTTGTAAAAGGAGGTGAAGTATCCCACGGACCACGCCAGAAGCGATCGTTGGAGGCGGACGCAACGCGAAGGCCGAGTCGGCGCGGGGATGGGGCGTGGAATAAATAAGTGCTGACGCGTAGGCATTGGGGAGAGGTGGTAAAGTCATTGCCTCGCAGAAGAAGGACTTGTCCATTGGCTGGCCTCCATCCGCACCTTGCTCGTCCCCAACTCTTTCAACCGGACGAACCGGAATGGACGATTGTTGTCCCGAGACGCCCGGGGAAATGAAAACAATCGGACAGGGCCGAGGGTGGTTCTACGCATCCAGATTCAACTGACCACCCCCCATCCCGCCTTCCCTCCCCTCCTGGAATATAAATACTGGATCTTTTTCGAGAGAGGGCGCTCTTTCGGAGGGACTCACGCACAAACTTCCACCTCGTGTAGATAGCTCCGAAGTTTTCCCGGCAAACTCATGCCCTTCTCGCAATTTGCCGAAGCAGGTTTTACACGTTAGATTATGAACCCATGGGGGAATAGAAAAATTAATACAAGCGGTGCGAAAGAAATTATATTAATTACCGAATTATCTTAAGTATGAATATACTAATATATACTTATGATATAGAAGATTTAAGCTTTTCAACAGAAACACAGGTATGGTAGCTATCAACGTTACATATCATCGTTTCCAACAAATCGGGCCAGACTAAACAAACCTTATTTATTTTATTCCACGTTTGAGGAAAAAGTAAAATTACTATATTAATTTCAAAATTAAAGACGCTGACATGAATGTGAAAAAACACAATTACATATTTTGACTGCAGCTCATGCCTGTATTGAAAATAAATCACATTCATTGTCAGAAAAATGGGCTGCTGAGAACGCTATAAAAACAAGATTTCTACGAATTTCTGAATATTATAAAACACTTACAACCCGTATATTTAAAATGATTTCTCAGAGGACACAACGCCTTCATATCGGCGATACAGAAAAAACTACCAGTCGGTGACCTTCATATTTGGGGTACGGGTTCTATCACAGATTGAAGATTAGAGTCTAAATACTCATACAAGGCTAATCGGCTATTTTACGGTGACTTTTAAAGCCGTGAGAAAACCTCCTTGAACTACTTGTCGTACGTCAGAGCGAAATGTCTCGATCTACTGTCCGCCATCTTGACGGCGACGACCCCTACGAGGCAAGCACGACAAGCACGATTCGACGCCCTCGACTTCCTCCATCCAAACTATTTTTCCGCCGACAATACTTTTATTCCCAGCCTTCAAGGTCCTCCGATATCTCTGGGAAGGTGAGCTACGTTTCAAATCGGAACCGAGTTACGCAACTGCTGGTGAACGATTCTCGCAACCTTTACCTCGTCTTCGATTTTATTCCCTCCCTCCCAGCTATCACAGATGGTGTCTTTTGTGAAGTACACTGATGGGGACGCGTCAGACTTACGATTAGTCCGAAACCACTTCAATTGATTACAAATAAGCATTAGTTGAGAAATTTTTCTCTTCTGAGTAGCCACTGGCAAGGAAGGTATTAAAGTCCATTGGCAATTATAAGAACTATCAAAAATTCTCCATCTCATGTTTGATACACATTCTGAGCTGCAATAGATGGCATATTTCTCACGTAGGTCTGGATGAAGATAGGTTAAACTTGCAGCGAATGGGGCTCTGAGAGAGAGCATGAAGCTTCCCAGTTAAATAATAAGCTTTCTTGTCGGCTTGTTCGATCGAAACAAAAATTTTAAGGCAAAGCTCAATTTAACATTCCGTTGAAGAAGAACGGGGAAATATGAGTGACCAGATGCGGATTCGAAACGGCTCAACATGAAATAGAAAATCGCAACACCAAATTCAATGGGTTCATCGGGAGTCACCAAAACAATAGGGAGTTCAAAAGGATTGAAATACGTCCATACTCATAATTCACTGCAATTTTGATCGCAGTCACTTCCATGGATTGATAATATATGAAGCTGGGATTAGGGAAGGCGTACCTTGAGGGACACTGGCACACATGGGACCGTAAATTTTGCATTTGGGCAAATGGTGCAATTATCCGCAGGAAATGCGACAGGTCGTAAGACGGAGGTCTAGCTGGTGCGCTTGAAACTAATGTTTCTTTCGACGAAATGAAAAAAATATATAATTCGGAAGATGGAATTAAAGGAAAAACCTAAATCATACTAGATTACGAGTACATGATCCGCGAATAAGAATATATATGAGGAGAAGGAATAAACTGACATAGTTTTCGTACCTAAACCTACTGTCGGTGATGCAGTAAATTTTCCCATTGTATATTTCTTCGAAGCAGCGCAAAGAATTCTCTACCATTAACTATTTCTACGGAATAAATCAATCTTCACAGCTTTCACGATGCTATCAATTTATATATTAACGAATGAAATAGCAAGATAGCATGCACTTACAGAAGGTAATACTACCCCGAAGCATTTTAGCCATGGAAAGGCCTTTAAGGCACACAATATGTGCAACGAAGTCAATCAGTTCATTCCTGGCGAAATAATCAGACCAAGGAATGTGTTACAACGGCTACGCATGAGGGTAACAATCAGAAACCACACTGGTACCCGAGAAGAAGATGAAATTCCTACATTGCTTAGGATGCAGGGGTACAAGGACTAATTCTCAGAACAGGTGCCACAGTCGGGCGGTTAACAATAGGAGCGGCATTCTTCCGTCCCACTCCCCTCTCCGTACAATCCCCCCCTCCCGCCCCTACCCCTCTAATTCCCCTCCTTGCCGATCCAAAACGGTTGTGCCTCCCCTCAACTTCCTCCCCACGCCCCCATTCCATTCCGTGGGCTGGCAGCCTCGCTCTCTGCCGGGAAGGTAGGTAGCAGCCAGAGCAGAGGGGCCTCGCGTTAGGTTCTCGCAGCACACGTTGAAAGGGCAGTATTTGCTCCTATAAGTAAGTTTCCGTAGTCGAAGTACCACGGAGAAACGATGCAAACGTCTTCATCACGAAATTTCAAACGTACGATCTTCTATTAATATCTAATTGAAGTTAGAGTTTAAAAGTGCCTTCCATGATATACTGTTGGACACTTCAATTTATAAAAATTCGTAAAAGTAAAGTAAGTAAATTGCAAAAGTACATACAAACAATATTTTTAACCAACTCCAGAAGCACCACCACACCGCTTACTATTTCTCTACTCTTGTCAATTAAGAAAAGTAATGGCAAACAGAAATTCTTCGTTTCTTCTTGCAATTTCATCATTAGCTGCCAAAATCCGTTAAGTATACTGAGGAAAGGCATCGCAAGAATTTCGAAAAACATTATAAGAGAGCAAATTTAAGACATGTGTGTGTTGTAATTGAAGTTCTTGAAAAATCGACAGGACACGCTCCACAGTTGAGTTTTTAATCGCCATACCTTCATGGAAAATCGATAGGGCACAGTTTCACACGTCGTCCCAATCCCTGGGTAATGAGATAAAACACGATCGCGTACTAAATGAAGTGCACCATTCCAACTCGGAGAGAAATTCACACGATCACCAATCCACCTTCTGAACGTACCCTTCCAAGAACACCATACTTTCCGATCGCCACCAATAGAATACATTAAAAAGACTTCGAGAGATATTGAGCCCATTTAGAGCCTTTTAAAAAACTTTCCGTCACAAAATTGCCGTAAATTACGAAGGACTATTTTTATGCTATTCCATATAACAACTGCTTTTCAAACGTCATTCTCTATGATTGCTATTAACTTCCGGACTTATCTCTCTGTACAGTTAAAACAGAAAGGCTCCAGAAATGCAAGTTTCAAATATATAATAACCATGACTCAGCTCAGAGCAATATAAAGCTACGCGTACTCATTAATTTACACCCTTCATATTGTTATCATCGCTAAAATTCAAACATAGTTTCCTTGCATTTCCTCTTTATGTTTTGCTTAACAACCATTATCTCTTCGTTTTCATGGATTAGTATTTTCGTGAGCATAACGCCAGTATGTAAAAGAAATTTGCTCCAAGGGTGACAACCAGAGTATAGTGAATTTATATTCCATTCTAAATTATCCGTTACCTCACGAAATGTCCAGCAAGCTCTCAATGCGAACATTTAAATGTAATACAGGAAGCCGACACGATATTTTTCCAAATAAAACCCAGGAATTCCAATTATTAAGTCACACCTCAACGCCAACCTTTATGGATGAAATATGTACTCCCAAGCAGATTTTATCCTGCATAAGGTAACACTTCTCCTATTCCACCACGTCTGGCAACATAATTATCCAAATTGAATGGCTCAATGCTGAAAGAACCCCTTAAACCGGAGTCCGTTGCCATATGGTAATCAACAAGGAATACTTATACTATTATCAAGAGTTATTTAAAATAAGGTCGCATCACTCTCATCCATCTCCTCGGGCATAGAATCCCAAGGCAACGTATTTGTATACCTACTTAAATGATCTCCATTTTCCGCATTATCAAACTAAATCCTACGACATTTCGGAAAATGAAAAAGGATAAACTTTTTTTCATTTTCATAATGATTCGCTTTGACAAAGTTACGCCTCAAACCATCAATCCTACGACATTTATTTCAATGCATGGACTTCGGCAAATAGCTTTTCACGGAAGATATCGAAAAATAACACTAAAAATGCATTTACAGCGAAGTATATCATAAAAAGAAACACATTTAATATCAAGAGTTCGTCAAATTAATATTTTTTCGAGGAAAAAAAACTAGAGTACCGTGCATATTAGATACATTTTGCGCAAGGATTCATGAAACTGGTGGGATATAATATGGGCACTAGTTCATTACTTTCCGGCTGGATATGGAGAAAAATATCTCTTCTAATTCTTCTAGGGCAGAGTCATTGAAAGCAATAGCGCCGTACGCACGGCCGAGAGCAAACGCATCGATTTTCCTTAAAAGGATTGATTGATTTCCTTTGAAAGATTGATTTTGCCGTGGTCGGAGGCGGAGAGGTAAAGTCCTCTCCTGCAAACCGAAGGTCGCGGGTTCGAGTTCTGCTCCTATGCAGGACATGGGAGTTTTCGATATTAAATTGTTATTGATTGCTAGAATTTTCAGTTGTAAACGTTTCAAATGTGATGTTTTCGTGGAGGTGAAGATAGCAGGAGCAAGAGGGTTTGTATCTTTTCAATCTCTTCAGCCTCGCTGCACTCTTTCCCCAGGGTGATGATGGTGGAAAGAAAGAAGACTTTCGTTCCTCAACGCGCAGCGGAACGGCTCGATCGCTAGCCTGCTTCTCCCTCGGCTTTCCCGGACGAACTTCATTTCCAAGCACACGCTCGTATCAAGCGAGATGATCCGAAGGAAATATCGCAGATAAGACGGATCGGGCACTGTACTTGGAAATAGGTTTTCCCATCGGCATGAGTTCTTTTTTTTCTTTTCGGTGAGATAGAAGGATAGCACCGGCTTGTTATAAGCGACTGCCAACGCGACGTAGCATATCTCCTCGGCAAGATGGCCGCCACGCGAGGAAGACCGATGCAGTAGGGAGGTATACATACATCAGGGCCGAAGACGATAATTAGGAGAGAGGCCAAAATGGAAGAGGAATGGTTCAAATGTCGCAGTATTATCTCAAAGTTAAACATATAGCTACAAATTATTATTAGCGAGGCAGAAACCAACAGCCGACACCTTCGACTTGAAGACGCTGGCAAGATAGCCAGCGAAACTGTTGTCTACAAACAAGCTGACGCGGAAGAAAACCCTGAAGAAATGCAGAGATCAAACCATCGCCGCGGAAACTACGTTCTAACAAATTATAATTCTCATTTTTTTCACCTGCACTTTTTCCTTGAGTTTCTACCACTTGACTTTCTACACTTGATCTATCACGGATAAACCTGTTTTCATGACTAAACATCGGTGAGCATTCCATCTTATAATAAAAGCATAACTGCCTTGTAGCCATACGAAATGAATGGAATTTAGGAGGACTTCACATTTTAAGTACGCAAAACTGCACACGTTATGGAATGATTTTTTTTGGTAACCAAGGAAGTGTAATGGATGTCGGTAATAACTCATTCCATGGCACACGCCTGACTTGGTAGGTAGTTATTATGTGGATGCAAAATGATGGAAGAATTTACGGCGTCAATGGGGCCAATAGTAGATATTCTCGCAAGGACCATGAATCCACCTCTTCGGCGAGAAATTATGAAATATTTTTAATTTGAGGTATAGACAAGGGAGATTGCCATTACTTATAATGGAGAACTAATTTGATGTGATAAGACTGAAGTTTATTACTACCTCAAACAGATTGTAGTAATTAATATTCAATTACTCCACGAAAATAATATCACGAGCTCAGGTTTTCATCAGATGGTAACACACTGAAGGTTACCTGATCCTGAAAACAATCATTCACTTTTCTACCTAAGACATAATGAAGGTCGACATGCAAACATATACATATATCTGTTCCAACATATCTCTGCCAAGTGCCAACAAAGCGAGAATGTCCAAGAGGACAACAGGGATGTGAGGTGACATGGCAGAGGTGTGGGAAGCATGCATTTATAGGGGATGGTTTTCCCGAAGGAGAGCGGGATGCGGTTGAGGTATCAGCAGGTGGCGATTGGCAGAGAGAGTTTTGCTGCTGGCGGTAACTTAAACCCACCACAGCTAACCCCAGGCGGGAATCGAACCGGCGGGACTGCGTGGGGAGAAATCGCATAGCCGTGAGCAGTTGGGAGGAACGTCCACGGGAGAAGATCGCGTACGGCGTTGCCGGTTTTACAGTCGAGCCGACACAGGGCAGCCAGCGGTGGGTGCTTCCTTCTCTTTCACAAGCGCAGGATACCCGCTTTTCCTTGTGGTAACACATAGCCCGTGACTTACAAAAAGAGTGTTTTCAGGCATTATCCGGTGGAAGTCTAACATAATCGTAAAACTAACCAGCAATTTTCCACAAGCTATAAAACATTTTGTGGAAAATTGCCAGTTATTTTAATTAAATTAAAGTGATGTTTGGCCACCGATAAATGAGTAGAAGTCACACACCTGAAGCTAAGTTTTCAAGTTTTGTAAGTACCCCGAAGACGATAGAAATTTTAAAAGAGAAGGAGAGGGGTAAAGATGAGAGGAAAATTTTGATTTTCACCGTGACTAAGGCATCTCAAAAATACGTATGCAATCACAAAGCGACTATTGCTGTACTCGTCGAGAAAAAAGCGAAATTTCTGTGGAAATAAAACCCCCGAAGCAGCCTTGAACTCTTTGAAGTATTACGGATATTTATATCATTATAATCATTAAACTAATTCTTAAAAGTCAACCATAGTAACATAGTAGGTAATAACAGTAGTATTAGGTAGTAACATAGAGGACAAGAATATATAAGGTCCAAAATATAAAATGCCAAATACAAATAAAAAATAATTCAATTTTTTCAGCCTCGTCATAAAAAATCCGAGAATTAATAGGAAAGGGCTCCAATATTTCCTCGAAAAAACAATTCCAGTCTTCTATCCCCCGATGAAGAAAATTTTTTTTAAATGTATTTGAAAAGTTTAGCGGATGCCGCCAACAGAAATGGCTCTAAGTCAAGATGGAAGAAAGATAAAAACGTTTCCCCCTGATTACCCAACCATCGGCGAATAAAATAGCCAAGCGATGGAACCAAAATGGCCTAGGGCAAGTCGAGAACATCATTTCCCGGAAATATCAGTGGGGATGGGAAAAATCTGAGTGATATCACCCGAAACCGCAGCAGACGGACATTCCGTCCTTTCCACGCCTCAGGCCACCCCATCCACTGTCTACCACGCTCACCGTGCAAATATCAGTTGTATTGGAACTCCGGCATCATCCACATCGACGCACTCCCCAATTTTCCCCTCTTCAAAGAAGGAGCCCTATTATTACAGTGGTCATCAAGTATACATACACCAATGACGTTTGCTCACACACTTCGGCGATAAACTTGGACAATGAAGTAACTGAGAAGGAATAAGTACCTTACGTTAGCACAAATCTGCGGGCCGCCATTAGGGTGTATTCCTAACTTCGATGCAATAGTATTATGAATTTTCCTCAGATTTAAAAACCTGATGAGTTGTTTCATGATAACCGGCGCTTAGAGAAACAAACTCGATCCTCCTCATCAGGGTAAATTCGACGACAACGAGTCTGTGCGTTCATACAAATTGAGGAAAATGAGAGCTAGTTCTTAGCGACAAGAGGTAGACGAATAATTCACCGCCTGTTAGAAATGTATCGACCCCAAGATGATAAATTTCCGGCTTTAATGATTTTCCTTACGAAATTATATTAGCTCATACCTATTCAGTATAGCTAAAACATGATTTTGCCCTTGCAAAAAACTGGCCAATCCAAACCACCATATCTCCAAACCTTTTCCCCGATGATTACCACTCAACAGTTCGTCGAAAGATCATGAAATTTCTAATCTCCGCGGTCAGCCTCGGTGCTGGCGAGGTGACGTCCGCGCCTGCCAAACAAGAGGTGGCGGGTTCGAGTCCACCTGAGTAGCTTTCATCTATACAGGGCATGATTGTTCGTGCACGTATAATTGTTGAATTTGTTGAACACCCCGACATAAAATGGCCAATGTGAACTGTATTCGGTGGTTTGGGATTAAAATAAATAAAATAATCGATGAGGAACGATTCGACTTCTAACCTTTGGTCAATATGTGAAAACACAACCACATGTATACACGAAGAAAATAAATCATTCGGTTAAGACACCGGGAATGTTAGAGATTTTTCATCGTTTACCCCACATAATTCTCCGAAATGGAAAATTGGGAATCATGATAGCATTCACCTTGCAGTCAGCCGATGAAAAAATCGTCTTCCGAGAGTCCTCATCCGCCTGGTCGTTTCCCGAAGGCACGGAACTCACAACTATTGACCTTCACCGCGACCCGATGTAGACCCCCTTCCCCATACCTTCTTTCTATCTCAATACTAGTCTCTCTCTCTCTCTCTCCCCAATCGCCCAACCTGCGCTTTAAAACCCCCGCCAACCGAGAGTAACGGTAATCGTCACCCCCTTCTCGGCCCAGCAGCCTGCCCACATCCCCCCCCTGAGTCTCCTGTCGTAGAAAAAAAATCTCCTCCCCCTTCCAAAGGAAGAGAGGGCATCAGGATGGGGAGAATTTTCTGAGACGGCATTCCAGAGGGAGGCGGTGGGGTGGGAACGCCGTGATTGCGACATAAAGAGCAGGCTGGCCCCTGCAGACGATGGTTTCGCCCCCGACTGCACCTGCAGCATCAGCTACATCATGGAGCAGTGTGCATCCGAGCAAATTGAGTTCTCGAGGGACAACAATGAGAGAGACCCATCCATACAAAAATTTTATGGCTTGATATCAAAAATTAAAAAATAGCATTTTCCGAGGACGTAGTCAGGAGAAAATTTCGGAGGAAGAGGGTATCATTTGTAGGTAGGGTTCAGGGCGCGATTGTTTAGCTTTAGCTTAAGTCAGAGTAGATAAAATAAATAGGCTCTGCAGTTATTTTTTGAGCGTATTTCAAACCTTGGCTTCGGCTTTGACTTTATCCAATATAGCTCTATTTGTCCATACTATTGTTAGCTTGGGAATGCATGGTTCATGCTCAGTGAGAGCTATCCACACTGCCTAATTACAAGTGCAATTGCAGTAGCAACTATATGTGGGTGGTGCATGCTGGGGAGGAATATTCCCTTCCACATACCCCAGAGGATCGTCACCACGAATTATGTAGAATAGATGTAGATGCCTTTTTATACTTCTGCCTGAGAGTCTATACAATCCTTCTCCCATAACCTGACACTCGTTGTCAGCAAATTTATATTACATTTCTATATTATCACATAACGACAGCGGCGAATATAAGATGAACATAGGGCAAAAAAAACATTCAATGAAAGACGAGGATGAATGTCCATTGCAACCGGATCGTGCAAATAATCGGTGACGCAAAGGTTATTTACAATGAAAAAATGTAATACTTCCAATAGCAAGTTCCGATGTAATCTCTATCATATAACATTCGACAATATTAAACAAGAGCCCACTTGGGGAAGGGTATTTTTTCCATTCTTCTGTGTTACCCTGCGGATT
Source organism: Ischnura elegans (assembly GCF_921293095.1). Taxonomy (NCBI): domain Eukaryota; kingdom Metazoa; phylum Arthropoda; class Insecta; order Odonata; family Coenagrionidae; genus Ischnura; species Ischnura elegans. The sequence goes on from NC_060248.1 coordinate 19,844,997, forward strand.
TCCGTCCCTACCGCCCCCACACCAACAGACCCTGCTCGACAACCTGCCACGATAATCCCTACTAATGTCGCGGGCAATCACACATGAATCACGTACTGAGGGAAAAATTTAGAGGGACAACTTTAAATATATCATTCCTTTACCGCCTTGCTATGGTAGACATAATCACGAGAGGTCTGCAAAACAGAGATGTTTAAAATGTCATTCTTTCCTCGTACCTACTATTTAGGATAGAAATAGTGTCTCGATTAACAAAATTAATGGCGAAAATGAAAGGGAGACTTCGTTGACTTCCACAGATTTATTTCGTCCGTACGACATGTTTCGAACCATAGAGGTCATTATCAAGTACCTTGAGCCTAATACCATTGAACGAAAAATTAATGGCGTCACTCGTTAGGACGACTCATTGCATGTTTCTATATTACCATTGCTCTAATCCTGCATTGATTTACTGTAGGAATTACAAACCGTTGGCAATTGTTATCTTTGCATTTATGTACATGCATTTTTTGTTCCTATGCGTAATATTTTTATGACCACGTGGTGTGCATCTGGGGAACTTTTGCAAACTGCATGCTAATGATTGGTCAAACATCAGCAAAACACCCTAGGGGTGGCTCGAAGGGCATATTGTAGATGTAGGCCACCTGGGATGGACACGGGAAGATGTACACAGAGCCGGTCACAGATCGAGTTCCCATAGAACATGTCAAGCTCACTCAAGTAGAATTGATAAGAAAATGCAAATCAATATCCAAGTCCTTGGCTACAGAGCGTTCCACACTTCTTCAGGTGGGGAAGGGCGGAAAAACATTAACAGCCGCGGAACTAAATCGTTTAAAAATCATCGACAGAATTGGCTCTTTTGACGATACAACGACCTTTCGCAGAGCAGACAGAAAACTCTGGTTTCGCAGCAGCAGTCCCAGCGCAGCTGTTTCCCGAGGAAGATTAGATTTGTGAGGCACGGGGAGGGGGTACAATACGTATAGGAGGGGCGGGAGACGCAGGGAGGGACGGATAGAAGGGGGAGAGTGGGTGATGGGCGGCTGGAAAGATACGTTAGAGGTCGTTCCTGGTAGTGGGGGTCGCAGCGGCGCTGCCAACTTGTGAAGTTCAAAATACAAAACACGAGATTACACCATATCTTTTCCTTCCCTAAAAAAAGGAAACTAACGAATTCCACACTATAGCAACGGTGAGATAAGCGCGAGTAATAATGTGTAATATTTCTAACCCTGCCGCGTGAACGGCGGTGAAATATACCATGAGAATAAATTCCCCTGTACCGGGAATCGAACGGACCTTTGGCTTTCCGGGCCATTGCGCAGACCACTATGCTATTCAGGTTATTTAATTCCCATGGCAATTATACCGAAGCTCATGGTATCTCATGGTAGAGGCTCCCGAGGTTAGGAATCATGAGGTTCGGTTCAATTAGTGTAGATATATCTACATACCAATAGGATATACATGCATATATGCTTTACCAGGACGTGCATCTACATAATACCCTGAGAGCCACCTATTGGGTGTTTGTCAGGGGAGTCCTTCACGTAAATCGATGACATAGGCTCTTCTGTTAGCATTTAGAAAATAACCACCTAGTACCATATAGCGTACCATGTCATACTAAATAGCAAGGCTGGCACATACAGCTACGTCAGTTCACTGACGTGAAACAGTAAAACTGACCATGAGGGACGTCATTTCTCGAAATATAGAGTGACATAATGGGAGTGAAAATCCAGTTAAAATCGCGATTTTTCCGATAATAGAGAACGTAGTATTAATAATTCGAAGGTTACAATACGTCATGATTACAGCGAAATGATGGCATATAAAATGTATTACATGACCAATCCATGCATAGGTTGTGATCAGGAAGGCGTAAAACCGATGAAAACGTAATATTATAAACAGTTTGTAAATAATCTGAACAGCGACCGTTGAAAAACGAACACGAGTTATTATATTTAACGAAAACGACAAAAGAATTCGCAAAATCGACTACCATTATCTCAACCCAATTATATCAACTGCTCGGATTATAACATTACCCACGACATTTATTTTTATCAAGTATTTCTACATCTACATAATTCCCTTCAAGGCAGCTCTAGGGTGTTTGGCAGGAGGCAGTAATGTCGGTACCCCTGATATAAAAAAGTCATGAATAATAAAGCAGAGACAGGAGACATACAAAAACAGAAGGATATTAGTTGAATAGTATTTACGAGGTACCTAGTATGGCTTGTAAACTTCGAAACGAAGTAGCAGAATGGCGAATGAGAGAGGAGGTCATGATCGGCCGTACAATGACGAGTAAGGACCCCTTACGTAGAGAGGGATTCTATTTTCTAGTCTCCACAATAACTGTGGGGTCATGACTTCAGTTATTGTGGTTAGTAAGTTTTAAATGTAAGACGGGAGAGAGTAAGGGAAAGTTGGAATCTTTCGTGCATCGACTGAGCGAGGGAATACATGAAGAAGGGGAGAAAGGTGCAGTTAGGGTTCACGTGGTGCAACCCCCACACAACACCCTGGAGGTCACAGCCCTCAGGTCTCACGAATTCCCCCCCATCCCCCTCTGCTTTTCCTCTAAAAGAACCGAGGCAGTGTTGCCATCTAGCAGGTTCACCCTTTCATCACTTACTGCATCACCGTAATGAGTTACATCACTAATCACAGCCAAATATACTGTTGTTTTTGGCTCTGCGCATAAATCATCGGTGACCATTGTGAAACCAAATCCCTTTTAAATTTACACTTCGTCTCTGCGATTCGACTGCGTAGAAGTAATTATTGGCATTTCAGTACGAAATTAGTGAATGTTCAGTGGAAACCTAATTTAGATTAAAAAAAAGCATTTGCTAATAATTAACAGGAAGTAGGTTTGCTCTCCGTGCTCTTTCATCAAGAATTAACATTTGCCCAATCGCCGAAAACGCCCAACTTGGTTATCTGAGCACGATATGAATATCGATAGCTTTCTCAGATCATCGGAAGCATTAAGACCAACATTCTGTCAACTCGCCTTCCGTCGAACACCCTCAAATTTGTCTGTTCTATTAAAAAGAATGAATATATCGTAAGGATTCCAAATATAAGGTATCACTAGATAATAACTTGAAATGGTATGATCCCTCGTTAGACCCCATTTAGAATACGCTGCCAGTGTTTGGGACCCTCATGAAAAAGGCTTAATAACAGTTGGAACGCGTGCAAATAAGATATTCCAGGTATGTGAAAAGTCGTTACGATAGTCTTGTTAGTGTAACTGACCTCTTAGATAAACTCGGATGGGAATCTCTGTCAAACCGTAGATTGAAAAATAGACTAAACCTTTTAGATAAATTCAAGAGCAGTGTCTTTTCTGACGAAGTTAGCCATATCTTACGGACGCCAACATACTGCGGAAGATCTGATCATATAAATAAAATAAGAGAAATAGACTGTAGTACAGACAGATTCAGAATGTCTTTTTTTCCACGATCAATAAGAGATAATAACGGCAGCTATAGAACTCACTAATAGATTAGATGACTTGATGTGTAGCCTACTAACTTATGTAAAACTTAATGCATGTTTCTTAATTTTATTATTATTTCTGCCGACATATGGTAGTATAATTTGTTAGTATTCGTGACGCTTTTTGGACTGTGTGGAGTGCATGTGGGAGTCCAATTGCATGCTGCATGCTGGTGATTGATCACCCACTGCCAAACAACCTAGAGGTGGCCCGCAGGGTGTTATGTATATGTAGATGATGAAAATTCATAATTATGGAGTAATTATGGTAAGTATGCAACGAGACCTCAGGTAATTTATGTCTAGCCACTGGAGGGGTCCTGAATGTTTGGATGCGCACAATAATCTTCAAACACAGAGGTATGAAAAGTTTAAATAGTGTAAACATACGGTTTGGAACAATGAATTTTACACTTACAACATACTCCTTAAGTTCATGGATTCAGACGCAACTGGGTGGAAAACTCGATAATATTGTCAAATGAAAACGGTACTTAATTGATCCCAAAAAAACTCAACTCTGACCACTCTCCGGCAGAATTTACAATAACCCTATAATATATTGAGATGCATCATGATATGCAATCGAAATGAAAACCACCAAATGAGATTTATGGACTATGGAGTAAGGTAAAGCACTTCTTAATCTATAAAAAAAACAACGTCCATATATACGAACTACGCTGGCGTTGGCCAATAAACACTCCTGAGACAAAATAGTGTAATGCCCGAGGGAAATTGGTTCCATAAATAATGATTAGAGCCGTTGAAATCAGCCCAAAAAACCTCTAATACTTTAAAAAGAATACCAACACAATCACAGCGAAAGGTTGTTGTTGTTAAAACGTTTGTTGTTAAATTGAATAAGGTTGACGAAAATTGACTAAAAGATTGGAAATAGCACTAAAAGAGGTTATCCAAAACACGTCTTGAGGCGAGATTTCATACAGACGGCTGGAGTGGAGTGACTCAATTTTATGGGTCTGTCCGGTTGATTCGGGTTTCAGAGTCATTTCCAGGAAAACGACGCCATGAGCGGACGTTGGTGTTTACTAGAGATAACGAAGGAAAAAACACACCACATATCCAGGAATTATTTGTCTTTTTGGCGCGTAAAAGCTGTAAATTAAGGCTGAATGAGCGATCATTCACTTTTAAGGTAGAATGACCACCAGCGTTAGATCCCAATGGAATACGCAATATTTTCAAACTCCAAATGACTTTTTCCATAATAATATCCGGCAACAGATAAAAATGCAATTCTTGGAATTCCATAATCGTAATGCCATAATACATAAATACAAACACGACAACACTCAGAATCCGCTATGAATGCAAATACCGCTCCTGCTAATCCACATCAATTTTGCCAAAAGGTAGTGATTCACTCACTTCAGCTATAAATAGAAATCTCAAAATCGTGGAAATTTTTTAAGCCGGGATCACTACAAACAGAAGCGCATGCAAATGTGAGTAATTAAACAAAACAAAGCTGGGAGCGGGAGTCGCGCTAATACATGGTGTAGTATTTCCGGCTTCGTAATAAAATTCGCCCAGAATATCTCGGATGCACAACCACTTATGAAGAAGTGTATACATACGAAGCAGCTGTGTCCAATCATGATTGTCAAAACTAAGACGGATAAAACCTACAAAAATCCGCGGTAAAGTTATAAAAAAAAAGAAATTCTACCAGCTATTAGCATCTTATCTACTTCCAGGTAGGACATCGCTCTGACAAATCTTAATATTCCAATTTTATCACCACTTTGAAAATATTTTTCGAGAAAGACTCTCCTAAACTTTATACTCTCCGAGGGCTATTTCATAACCTAGTGCCCCGAGTTCAAAATCGAAATTTATCCACGGTAGACACACACATGTATTCTACATGAATTGAAAGATTATAAATAACTGGGCGAATTCGCCGCTTAAAGCAGCGGCATAATCCTTCGTATATACTGATGACATGGATCAAGGCATTGCTTCAAATTAAACTTCGGCATCGAGAAAAATATAATGCGATGTCGCAGTAGAAAGGAAACTGAGAATAATGAGACAGGACGAGAGAGCAGGCGACATAAAGAAAGGACGGCAAAATCAACGGACAGCAGGATGAGAGGAAAAAAGTCAGCTCCAACGTGAAGGAAGAAGCAGGGGAAGAGGAGAACTCCGAGAGGTAGACGTTGGGGACGTGGGGGGCGAGGGGAGAAGTTGGAAGGCAAGAGCAACCAACCGACAGAGGAGAATGCGGCCGCCATTTTGTGAACGCTGGCACTGAAACGACAGTGCTGCCGGTGCGGAGGGCAACACTACTCCGCTCCTCGTCTCACATGAAACTGAGCTAAGAACGTATCTAAATCAACGAGGTACCGAGCAAGCCACCACTAGGGTGCAAAGGAACGGTCTCACACATCAACAGAGAAATCACATCATAAGCTCCTCTTATAAAAATCAAGACGGCGATAATGGTACCTGACCGCCAATAACATCGACAAATTTCATGAGACAACACTCACATTCACCTATTGCAAAGCATGGAACTGCGACGAGCTACCCTGCGAACCACATTAAGGGTATTTAATGGTGACGGAGGGGGTTAACATCAACATGCAATGAGGACTTCATGGATGTAAAAAAATGTGATCAATAACACGAAAATGCTGTTGAAGTGCTCTCCCGTCAGCCATACATCGCTCTATACTAAACGACATACACTTTACGTACAGCCTGAAGGGGTTATAATTTGATATGGAAAGCTATTATGCCGACACAGGATAAATAAAAGTGATCAAAAGTACTAAGTGATTACAAAAAAACTAAAAACTGCTAACAAATAGAAACGCAATTGAGCATATTTGGGGCGCCATCCCCATACATGTCTTCGTGACGCTCTAAAAATTAAAGACAAAATATAAGGCCTTACATAATCAGGGAATACGCTCACTAACGCACACCGAAGGCCATCATAAATATCTAGTACTGAGCCTATGAAGACAATTTCGAGGAGAATCAATCAACTTCAACTCTAAATCCATTGCCTAAATCTTTGACGTGGTTATCAATTTATGCCGAGAGGCATAAAATGAAACACGTATCGTGGCTGGATCATAAAGTGTACCGAAAGCAGAGAAATTTGGTGCCTTTTGACAGAAGGCGCCTTGAATAGATCAGATACATGATAATTTGCACTACGTTCTATTAAGAATCGATTAAGCGATCACTAATCAGTGTTATCGCCATAAAATGACAAGATATCTTTATCTAAGACTTTTCGATACGAAGAAGGGAGATGATATTACCTAATGAACAGGATTTGCACGACACATCCATCGTGCGGACGAAATTCAAGGGCATTAATATCAATGATGACCACATACATCTTACTTCCTATTTTCCACTAGAAGTGATCAGCTAAGCTGACGACGTAAAAATATTGCAGGAAAATAAAGTAAAAGGGAAGTAATAGTTCCAAATTTCCCAAGGATTAAGTACTGGAAAAGAAAACAAAAAAATGTTTCTGATAACTACATATTGCGATAGAACTGATATGTTGAAGTCTCAATAATACGATTTAAGTTCAACATGACTTGTACAAAAAAGCTATACGCTCTGGGCCAATAAATACAACTCACACCAATTTCAAACTAGTATAATCGCAGGTGCAGCGAACCCTAGCCCAATTCTACGCGTTGGGAAGCATACGATCGTAAATTTTCACCCCCTTTTATACACCTAGCACGTTACGCCGTGAAAGTCGATTACCATCACTGAGAGGAACACCCGGCGATTTCAACAGCGATATAAATAAAATTAGAATTCCAAGAATATTCAACGGTCAAACGAATTATGAAACAAAAATGCATGTGTTTGTAATACCTACCGGAAACTGTTATGAAATACTACGAAGAGTATGATGACCATGATTTTAGTGAGTTCGTTTGAGTCTGGTGTCTTGCGTTATCAACAGAAGTTAAACTAGCCCCTCAGTGGTACCTCGGTGGTGGCAACTCGCTGGGAGAGCCTGAGGTATGAGACCATTAGGAGCAGACGTACAAACCCTGGACCTAGTAAAAATATTGCCCGATAAATGCCTAGGCCGACATTATGTCGGCATCACGATAAAAAAATCCCCAAACAGCCTGAAATCCAAACTGCAAAAGCAGTATATCCACTCCAAAATGCATTTCTAGGTACCAAGACTCATGGCAGTTGAAGCTCATTGTTATATAAGCTTAAAACGGATAAAATAAACAAAATAACGAGTGAAATCAGTTTGAACGCAGAAGTGAAGCAATACTATTTTTTGCGACGCAAATAAATTTCTGACGGTAAATAAATTTCTGCTCAACACCATAATAATGACTGACTGTGAGAAAGTAGTGAGCAAGAACTGATAGAACGCAGTACACATTCAAACCCTCGTATTACATTTGCAATGCTTTCACTGCTCAACTAAGTGGATCCAAAGATCCCACTCAGCCTATGGCTGGCTGCTTGGAAACCGTCCTCTAAACCTCCTACACGGCCCCCTCCCTACGCTCCCATTCCACTTCTACTCACTCCAATGGCTCCCCCTCTACATCGTGAGAGATAAAGAGAGCCACCCCTCCATCTTCCCTCCGCCCCCCTCGCCGTGTATTTGTATGGGAAAGTTGACAAGGCAGGTTCGGGAAAAGCAGCAGAGCACAGCAGAGCACAGCAGAGAGGCAGCGTTGCCGCCCTTCCCGCTCGCTTCCTCGATGAGCGTTCCCCCCCACTACACGACCTCCTCACACTCCAGTCCTCACGATTCCCCGTACATCTGGCACCGTCGCCCGACCGCAAGATTGCCGCTTCTTGCAGCAGAGTTTCCTCCAGCCACTCGGGACTGCGACGTTGCCGCCTCGCGCGACCTCCCCCCGCAACGCCGCAACGATTTCCCTCCCCCTCGCCCTTCCACCTCGGTCGAACCTCCGCGACCCTCCAACTCCGCAACCAGCGCACCCAGAGATACCGCGTCAACAGGAACAAAGACCGGTTTGGTCAGGGTGGAAGGAAAAAGAAGAAAGAGGGATAGAAGAGAGCAAGATAGAGTGTGTAGAATGAAAATGCGAAAAAGAGGTTGGCGGAGCTGAGGAAGATCTCGGAGTCCTCATGGGAGCGGAGAAGCATAGACAAATGCCAAGCTCCCAATACTGATTTCATATTCATGGTAACTCAAAACCAGTGTTTCACGAGCGGGAACGATCGTAAAAGCTAGTCTTGACTGGATTTCCAAAGCAAGCACCGCTAAAAGAGTAACTTACGCACCTCAGTTACATTTTGTAGCCGATATAATCCACGGCCGAATCTTAATAAGTTGGATTTATGAGAAAACGGTTACGTAGATCTTTGCTTTCACTCCAAAAAAATCATAGATACTCCGATAGTTTGCGTGAGTACAAATTACTTATGCTCATTATGGCAACAAAACAACTCCGCTTAGATTGCAATTATGGTATAATCGCGTTAACGTTTATTATCGTGTGTTTCTGTTTACATTTTTAAGTCTTACAGTTCATAACTGTACGCAGGATAAGATGCAAGTTGATACCTTTGATCACCTGCCATCTTATCCGAAATGCATGAAACTTTGACCACTACTTCGTCAAAAAAAGGCGAGTTACGACGATTGAAGAAAGCTAGCTTGAAGATTTGGAATGCCGGCTCGGTCATCGAGAAAATCCAACCAAGTTTCAACGATAACGGTGAGGGAGCCAAACGTACCAACAATGTAAGGATCAAAGTAACGTTCCCAAAACCGCGAGTGAGACAAGGCTTATCCTTGAAGACAATGGAGAGAGAAGCAAGAAGTGGAGGTCTTGCGCGTTCTTTGATGGGCCCTTAACTACAGTCGAGGGACCCGCATGCTATGGCTGACCGGACATGAAGGTAGGGAAATGCTGGAGAGGAGCGGGGGTTGAGGGACCACAGAAGCTTAGTATAGTTTAATGAGAGAATGAAGGTCAGATTCTAAGACGCTTGGGTTAACACGAGGATGTCTCATTGTCAGAATAGCTCAGGAGGTACATGGCTAGTATCGACATCTTGGGCACAAAGGGTGAATTTTGTGCAAGTACACGGCCACTCACATAAGGTGCGATGCAATTCTATAATTACTGAATACCGAGTTTGTACAATATGTAGGGGTCACTATTACTCAGGATTTCTCGTGGGGTAATCACATACGCGAAATATGCGGGGAAGCCAACCGGAAACTGAGATTTCTAAAAAGAATTTTCGGTAACTGCCATAGGAAGGTGAAAGAGATAAGCTACTCCGGTAAGGCCCCTTTTGTAGTACGCTGCTAGCATTTAGGACCCTTGTGAAGCCGGACTGATAGATGAAATCAATAGAAAACAGAGCAGGGCAACCTGATTCGTGATGAGTTGTTAGCGATCAAATGAGCAGTGTTTCCCAATATGCCAGGTGAGTCGGAATAGGAATCTTTACAGGGGCGTATATCAAAGTATAGGATACATTAATAGGAACATTCGGAGATTTCTCTCACGCGACGTAAAAAATATCATTCGTTCAACGCCAAAGAAACTGACTCGGAGGTCGTAACTGCCCACGGCTGTATTGGGGGGTTAGCTTCATCCAATAGTCACAGCGTTTGATATTAACCGAAAATTATAGCCTTAAGTAAGTTTATTTTAACATATTTTCTACGTTTTCTCGATCGCCGTTCCTGCCCTTGTTACATAGTTTAGCGAAAAATACGAATAAATAAGACCCGGGGCTGATCCAGGATTTTTTCTGGGGGGGGAAGGGGGGGATTTTTTTCACAAGGGTCTAACTGACAAACGATCTTATCATACTTGAGATTAAAAACAACATACAACAAGTACTGTGCGAAATATTCTCTTAATTTTAACATGAAAGATAAAAATATGAAATTAAATGATTGAGTCTTCGTGATACATTAAAAAAAGACGGGCGTAATGAAAGCAGTATAAAAAATGTTGTCAGTATTTCTATGCACCTGGGGGGCACGTGCCCCCGCCCCCACCTAAATCCGCCTATGAAGAAGACATTAATAATAATTTTTGGAATATTAGAATAGTTAATACCTCCACACTGGATGTAAGTAATGCTGAGGCGTCACTTTGGGCGTTGTTCAAGAAAACACTTCGAAGTTCATCGATTAAATTGAATAAAATTTGCTATAACAACTACCGCGAACATAGTCCATCAGCAGAATCACTGATAGTGTATATCAAGTATCTCTAAAAAGAAATTATTGAAACATTAAAAAATATTCTCGGGAGATTGTATCGCACGGTGGATTTTAGGGTAGTAAAATGACTTTAAAAAAGGCTCGAGAGAAACTAATCGCATTTAACAATGACTCGAGAGAAATCAATCGCACTCAACACAGGGCAAGAGAAGTAAGAAGGCGAGGCAACACGCATGACTATTGCCATTAGGTGCGTATCAGCAGAAGAGGCAGATATAAAGAAATAACTCTGAAGACGAGATAAACGATAGGATGGAGTGCACCTGGCGCTTGACTCCCTCAAAAAAAAGGATAAGATAATTCTGACGATAAGGGAGATAGATTCTAGAGGGTAAAATCCCCTCCAGTAAATAAATGTTTACGCTAATACCCAATCAGAGAATTACGGGCGATCGGATACGGTGAGAGCATAGGCCACAATGTCCTCTGCGAATAAATGAAAAAATCTCAACCACGACCGCCGAAACAAAATCTTTCAATTGATGAAGGGCTATCGCGATAATTTTCAACGGAAAAATGTCCATTTTAAGACCAGTTTCACCGAAAATGGCAAGGGAAATTGCATTAAGAGTTGGTGCGTGGTGTGCTGGGATAGCTGCCATTTTGTGGCCGACCGGTTTGAGATAAGCCGCCGTAGTATTCGTATCACACGATGCAATTCTCTAACCAAGTTTAATACGCCGTTGAATACAACCCGACCTATATGACAGGACTTAATGCTACCTTTAGTGGAGATATACAAAATTACGACAAAAAAACTGGATTAGTCATCTTAAAGCACAAGGATTTAAATATCAAAGTATTCCAAATTAGGTCAATGGAAAATGCCATGGATGAAAAGAAATACGCCACGTGCTACATTATCTTGAAATTAACTCTCAAAGATTCATACCGAATAAAAAAGGCAATTCATCAGGATTATATACACGATTAATTAATTGCAAGAAAAAGCAAGCTACCTAATGAATGTCTTACATTAGTGGATGATTTTCTTCAACATGCACCAAGAGCACTATGATTCCGAATCTACTGTAACAAACCACGGATATCGGTGACTATGGTCATACAATCATCAAACATTCTAAAATTAATGCGACAGACATAGATGCAATATCATTCGGACCCTTACGCTAGAACTAAAAAAAGTTACGAATGGGCGAACCACCTTCCTAGAATGTGAATCTAATTCTTAGCGCAATGCATATAAAAGCACCGGATGTATATTCACATGAATGCATTAAAATCTCGCGTAAGATGGTATACCGATGCTAGTTCTCTGACAGTACCCAAGTACGACAAACGAGAAGAATATTTTTTCCATGTCATAAATACATAAATCACGACCATTTTTAAGAGCTTTAATCCAAGTCTGATACGTATACTATGGCTAGAGTAGAGAGAGACTATAAAACATTAATTAAACGATCTCAATCGTTTTGAAATATAAAACAACACTCATAAATAATAATTGAAAACGAGCTAAAACGATTGGACAAAAAGAATTACCAAAGAAGTTTTAATCATTCAAATACCTTCCATGAACTGTACTAGCGCAGTCGGTTAACAAGGAATACATCTCTAGCATGGGACGTAATTGTGCGATTATCCACTCCTATATTACACCCTGCAAGCCGTCATAGGAGAGTAAGCACAGAATGAGCATTCTATAGCTTGCAGCAATGGATATGATCAATTTCTGAGCAAAGAACTATGAACATTTATTTTACATGGGAAAGCTTAAAACAAGCTAAGTAGGAATATCATCCCTGCAATGGAGCCGGGATCCAACCATAAATTTGCTTTATTAATGAAAATATTGTCGAAATAGGCATATATGGAGACCGAATGCAATCTACGTCATGAAGATGGCCACTAAGTCAGACTTAACCAAAGAGATTCCAAAACGGGACAGCATCAAATGCCGAAATAAAAGTTCTTCCAAAATATCTGAATTACAGAATCGACTGAGTATGGGTAAGTTGCTTACATCACTTCAGTCTTAAAATATAGCAACGCTGAAAGCAGATGACTTCGGCAGGAAGTGAGTTCACACCGCCATGCAATATGCGAAATTCATGGCTAAAAGAAACAAGATTTTAAGAACATTTAAACATACTTATGGTGATGCAAGCTAAGGTCAAGCATGTCTATACCTTTACGCCACTTAAAACTACCTAAATATCCTGACCACTACCACAAATATATTAAGCGAGTTATAATGGGAATGTTTACAGGACCGTATGGCAAGGGATAAGCTAAATTGGACTTAGTAAAGTAGAAGTAGATATTTTATCAGACGACGTGATCTCGAGAAGAAAATGAAGGCAATAGACTGCGAAACAGAGAGATTTTAAAATGCCATTCTTTCCTCGTTCTATCAACGTACAATAAAAGTAATGGCGTCTCTTGCTAGGACGACTTTTTGCCTGTTCATCCTCTTCCATTGTTCTAACCTTACATGGAATTACCAAACGAATTTTAGCTGTTGGCAAGTCTTGGCTTTGCATGAATGCTCACGTATTTTATGTTATAATGCGCAATATTTTTATGACTGCATGTGGGGATTCTCTTGCATGCTGGTGATTGGTCATCCCCTGCCAAACACACCAGGGGTGGCCCGAATGTCATTGCGTATATGTAAATTCCTATTCCAAACATATTAGAGGTAAACTACGTACAATTTCCTCCACCAATATGGCTATCTAAAACCGATTCGTAATATATGCGCCACCGAAATTAATCTTTTGCAATTATAGCTTGAGATTAGATAAGAATGAAACGATGAGTCAGCCTTGGCGAATACTTAACAAAATTTCGACACGGTAACTGTTTTGCGGCCAATGAAATTACGGATCGAGCCCTGCGCGACGCCGAAAACACCTTCATCGACAAGAAGTACGCTTGGGATTCTCCCTGAACATCATCTAAATTGCCCGGATTCAACCCCATAAACTAAAATATTAATGACAACTCCAAAATTATTAATGAATTATCTCGTATAAGTTGTGCTCTAAAAACAACGAAAACTCACAGACTATAGATCTAAATTCCCACTTATTACCTCAACTGCAACGGCGATATTTTTTAATTGATGGTTTCGAAACAATTTTCGTAGCAAAACAATAACCGTTAGAGAACAGCGTTTATATATTTAATATAGGAAGACTGATGCACATTAAAATTTTAATGAAACCGTCTGAAACATTTCATTTACTAACAAGACTGAGTGCATGGGACTAAGAAGCTTATGAAGTCACACCTCACATCGCATAGTACGGCAGGAAGGACACAACTAATCTTACTAGGTTTTAAGGTTATACATAGATATTAATACGTGGGTAGCATAAATTTTACTTCCCAATTAGGGGGTATCCATTTTGAACTCCTAAACATAAAAAATAATAACTATACATATACCTTGCATTGTTGGTGATGGTTCTAGAGCGATATCTTCTCAAATATATCGAGTTCGAAATGATAACACATTGAAATACACGACCACATTCCTATTTCATTGCAACTGATATAATATCGTGCGACGGCAAATACGAAAACCTGACATAAATCGATGCCCTGAGTCAGCCATTTTCGCCCGGGGATATAAAAGCTGACTGAGTCACATTTCTTCGGACCTGCGCCCTTCTACAGCAAGATTGAAGAATGGCTGATAAAACCAATTTCTTTGAAAAAAACTGCATACAAATAATGCATGAAATTTATGCCAACCTAAAATGTTAACTCGCGGGCTGAACAGTGATAGAACGCACAATAAAGGCTCAAACGCTTACTATTACCACAAATAGAGTTGTCAGAGCAATAACAAATAATACGCTATAAAGGTTTTAAAATGCAAAGTTTAACGTAATAACTGTAGTATTGTGTCATAAAGTAACGACATCAAAACTTAGGAGAAATTAACGGAGAATATTAGTTTTTCTAAAGTTAAATGACCTTACAAGGTTGGGAAAATTAGGAGATTAATTAATATCCATGACCAATTCATTCAGCACAACATCTTTCACATACTTTCTTATTCAAAGAACAAAACTCACGAAAATTTTGGGTTATTGACTATTCTTCAGCTAAGTACGGTGAATTACGTCACTACAGCAGGCGACACCACCCATTAACGTGAGCACTTGATCGACTAAAGTAACAATATGACAGTATCTTTCGCTTGGCCAGCATTTGAGACTTTTTTAAAAACTCCAATTGCCTTCTAAACTATTTAGACGCGAATAACTGATGGAGGGAAAAATATTTTCAGACGACGATTCCGCCAATGGATAAATTCTAAATCACCAGGTATAAGGTAAATGGAACTGAATCGATTTGTAAATCGTCATGTTCTACTAACTACCTGGATTCGAATTTTAACCAAACAACACGGGGAAATGATCAAACATGACCGAAAGCACTCGACAAAGCAGTAAAGAATTATTTGGAATATAAAAAAACCAACGGCATTCGACGTCTCTGATGTGATAGAAAAGTTTTCGCAAAGCTCAAAATGAAAACGGAAGTTATTTTTAGGTATTTACAGCTGTATCTTCAATGGTTTCAAAACTTTAAAACTTGAAGGAAAAAAATGAAGAAAAAGGCTAAAAGCAACGAATTTATCCACACAATGCATGGGCAATGCGTTTCTTTGCGTCCTTACTAAATGGTCATTTAACTCTATGAAAATGAAGGTAAGTAAAGATAAACAAGCACTGATCAGAAGTTTTCGAGAATGCAAATGAAATGAAGGTGAAAGTCTCGTTGAATCCTCAGTCCAAGGTAGCCATATTTTTTCAAACAAAAATGAATTCTTGAAACGCTCTTCAGCCATCGCCAGCTAAGTTCACCATTAAGGTTAGAGTATGAACATATGCTCGAGATAGACAACTACTTTGCTAAAACGATGACCTAACGCAAGCTTAAAAACTTAGGAGGTCATTTTCACACTCACCACGACGGTAAATGAGATTCACTGTGGCATTAGATACGTACAGAATAGTAATTAGCTTTTGCTGCTTGCAGAGGCCCAACTAATCCTTTGGGCAAGAATAGCAATCTGAACCAATCCAGAGTAAAATTAGAGAAAATACAACATTATAGGAGAGCAAGATATTCTGTTATTTGCTTTCTCGTTGAGCTCATTCAGGGTCCCAAAAAGTCTATAAACGCAACAAAATACTTCATAAATTTGGTTCAATACGATTTAAAAAATCGTTAGCTTCTTGCCAGCACGGAAAATTATTCGGATTATCTAAAAATGACCGTTGAAACAATACCCAACTTAAAACATCCTGTTAGACCTTGAGAAGTTTCATAAAAATAAGAATTAACGCCAACAAAATCAGAACAAATCAAATGCAAAAAGGAAATGGAGCCAAAGTCCAATCAATTCAGCACCTTGCTAGAGTAAAATGGGCACCGATCAACCACTGCGAAGAATTCATGTATAATTATCAGGAATAGGCGATCAATTTTATAACAACAAAGATTATATAGGTATGACACTGAAATAGGGTCAGAACATAGATGGGAAGTGCAATGAAATGTTTTACACAACAATAAGTTGTTAAGAGTTGAGAGATCTTCTCATCCATTAATGCATTGCATTTACGAATTCCGCTTATATGGGATAATTTTTAAAAAATCACAAGAAAAATGTCACGTACATTCGTCGGAGTCCTACAAGAAAGACAAGGCCAGATCCTACGCCATGCGACTAATATGTTCCATTTACAGATTTGCATCGCCATGCACCATAGGCTCCAAATAAGCAACACTGTTACTGAAACTGTGAGCACTGGTCGACCTCCATCATAATCATCCTCATTTTAAAAATATGTAGCTTTTTCACGGCGAAATTAAACACATGGTACAATATCAACGCACAGCCAAAGTAAAAAAACTCAATTAGAGGCTAGGTCCAAACCACGTAGTTGAAATACCACGAAACAACATAATGCTCAAGATAAGAACGAATACACTTACGATAAATAATTTCCACGATGGTCAAACGCAATAGTTGTAAAAATTCATGAGGATACCGCAGTCCACTGATAACAATTTATCCAAATACGCTTAACCATTCCTTTTATGTGAGCGGTTGTTTTAAATGCCGCGTATTAAATTCATTATCCAATGCCTAAGAGAAACATATATCCTCCAGCAAGATTTCTGGTATCTGCTGTAATGAAGTTATGTACTTTCAATCTTCAGTCAGAAATACACCTCATGATGGTTGCTAAGCAGCACTGTGTGAACTTGACCGATGTCAATAACATTAGTTGCCATAGCAACGCTGTGTTCGAGTTAAGAGAAAGGACATTAATTAGTGACTTCGGATGCCATAAGAAACGGCAACACAATCTGGATGCGAGAATTGAGAAAGAGAGAAGCATTGAAAATGTGGATATAAATATATACCCACCATTGATTGTGGCTGTAGATCAATTATTTGGGGGCAAAAAGGTTATGCCGGGGAAAATTTATTTGTTAATGATCATATAAGAACTCGCTCAGAGCCGGATACCGGAGTGTATAAGAAACCTAACCTTCCAATTTCAAGTCTTTCAATAGATTTAACAAATATTCCCTCATTCCATACCTTTCTCTCTTCTTAAACTTGTCTACATTCATCCGCGTCAAATTAGAATACCGTAAAATTGAGAAAAATCCACTCAAAACGCTACCCTAATACATAAACTTTACTGAGGTATTTAATTATTACATCAGAGGGAGTCCAAATGCATGCTGCATGCTGGTGATTGATCACCCCCTGCCAAACACCCTGGAGGTGGCTCGCAGGGTATTATGCAGATGTAGATGTAGAGGGGTATATTGGCACTGGAATGATCATTTTAGATTTTCGGACCCCACAGTGGTGATAGTAACAATTTTAAATCAATGACCCACATCAATATGCAAAAGTTGTCAAATTAACGATTGAAGGCACGTTTTTATGAATAATTTTTAAATTTTACAAGGTTTTTCTAACACGATAGATCACTGATTTTGCCTTTAGTTTATCCTAGCATTACATGGTAAGTGTAATACCAACTTGAAGCCAAAAACTATTATCTTCGATTACAGTTACTTTTCCCGTAGCCTCATGAAATGGGTGATCACACCCTCATTAGCCATATAATGCTTTTACCATTACAAAAATTGCGGTCATATTGTATTGAAGGCTTGTGGCCTCAACACCTTAACCACCCCATAGCCGGCAAAAAGAGTGATAAATGGACGAACATATTCGTGAAAAAGTCGTTAAGTTTCGTTATCTTGGAATAAGACATCCAATAATTCATACTCCGAGGGAGTGTGATAAGTCATCCCTTCAGAATTATTTCCCACTCAAGTATGGTTAAATAAGGGCCAGTTTTATGACGTATAAGTAATATTTTGGGGATAAGAAAACCGAAATTAGAGTATACTTTTACATGAGGTTAATTGTTTAGCTGACCGTTGCTCTTAACTATTTTCCTTCAACGCAAATTTCAACTGTTTTCAAGTTAAGGTTACTACACTTACATGTCACAGTTAACGATAATTACTAGACAGGCCCGAAGCCTTTTTAGGATAATGACTCGAGAAAACTTTCTCGTCATGATGCATGACCTTAAGCTACGGTATATCCCAGCAATATGGCCACTAGAACCAACAGAAATATGCGTATATACTAGGTTTCTGCATGTCTGTAGTCGCAAAAATTGAATAAACTATTCACCACCTGACATGAATATCTATGCAAAGTACTGATTAGGAGTAACCACTCCTTTTCTTTATGAAAACACAATAATTAAC
Source organism: Ischnura elegans (assembly GCF_921293095.1). NCBI lineage: Eukaryota > Metazoa > Arthropoda > Insecta > Odonata > Coenagrionidae > Ischnura > Ischnura elegans. The sequence goes on from NC_060248.1 coordinate 19,863,592, forward strand.
ATAGACGAACTATCAAAAACATAGTTTCGTAAATAAGACAGCATAAAACTGATTCCGAAGTAATTTCAAATGGCCTAATTACCCGGATGAAAAAAGGAACCACGCCTAAATTTGACGCCTTCGCAACTTTGCTAGCCTAAACCTAATGGAAAGCTATTAACATTCATTTTCAATAAGCAAACATTAAAGAAGGATGCGTGAATAATTTGGCACTAACGAATGTAACAAAAATAGCTGCATGCTAACTTATCTCGCGCTCTCCAAACGGTAACAAAAATTCTCGTTGGCTCAACTGCAGCGATCGAAGTGTGGAATTGAGGCATGGAGCATATGGCAAACTATTTCATATCAATATAAACATATTTCAAAATCAATATAAATTCCTATGATGCAAAAAGGAAGGGGGAAGGCACGTCGCAACTAAGATTGAGGAGTCGAAATATGATCAGCTTTCAGCACAAGTTAGTGGTCGTACAGTATAGGAATACGGACTGGCCCTACTTGGTGAATTTAGTGACTTCTTTAAAACATATCCAAATTAGGAGTTTCAAATATAATTTTATATTAACATTAATTTAATGAATCACTTATGATTCACGCTGAATCTTTCTTACAAAAACCAGATTCAACAAGGAACTAACTAAATGGCCCCTCAAAATCCTCAGCCGTAAAATAGATTAGGTTTGACAACTTAAAAGCATGACTTTAGAAGGTATACAGGGAATCTACAACATCCCAAGGCATCATTATGTGCTCAAATACTAGGCTTATGCATCCGAAATGTAAATAAAAAGTGTTGACACACAATTATCAAGCAGGCGAAGGCTGAAGCGCATGTTTTATGATTGTTTTATAGCTGTGGAACAAATGAGATAAAACGAATATATAGGGGAAGAGCAGAGAATTGTAACAGGATGCGTTAAAGTCATACGTAATTATTAGACAACAGTAATGAGTCTACCTTATACACGGAAAAGGAAATCTATCGCACCATCCTGTCGTTTATATTTATAGTCTATGAATAAGATTTCAACTAGATATATCACCAATACCGTGGATATCATCTTAAAATACTTAGCTAACTATAGTATATGGGACGGTAACCCAGTAATAGATGGCAAATAAGAAAATTTAACAGAGTCATTTTTCCACGAGCATGAAAAGTCACATGTAGGTTTTTTTTAAACTCAGTTCCCTCGTCAGGTTGTAAATCAATGCACTAGACGGCTTCGACACCGACTGTCACTAAAATGACCAGCAGCAGAAGCATGCAAGCAGTCTTCCTTAAAATGAATGCAGGAAGGGGTATAAAAACTTCACATTGCTTCAATAGTCAATATCCTTTCTGCAACGCATGAGAATATTTTATGAAAACAGTAAAATGTGTCTTTCGAGCACAGGTTTCCCTAAGGCTTTTGCACCGGTTTACTTTGTCGCGCAGTATGTATAGGATGCTAAATATGGTTCCGAGCGTGAAGTAGCTTCTTTGTAGACAGTTCATACATACATAGTTCAAAAGAAAGTAAAAATCTACGTGTCTTCCCCTAGGTAATTGCATGCTAGGACGACTCTATACGCAATAACTTAAGATAAAATGCTGAACACTCAGGTAGACCAGAAGGCTTTCTTTCCTCAGAAATCAAGTTTCAGCAGAACAATTTAAGACTATAAATACGATGATAATATTGATTCCAAGTTGCAAAAAAACAGCTGCAAAAATCAGGTTTTTCTGTCTTCTAACAAATATGACGTGACAATCTGAAACCAATACTATTTACTGATTAGTCTAGTCAAAATATGAAGCAGGTAAAAATGATAAATCACTTTAAAAAGATACGAAGGTCGTTCCTCTTCGAAAGAATGCTTCTTTGATAACGGCAAACGAAAACTCAAAAATTCAACACAATGGTCAACATCTTATCAGAAACACGCCTTCCGAGCCGAAATTTTAAGGAATTTACAACGTATTTGCTCAATTTAGCTACGAGTATTGATGGCATATGAAGTGGCATGTGGCCTAGAGTAGTTCCACGGCCTCTTCGAGAAAGAAAACGGAATTGCTGCCTAATTGTAAGAGTATTTGCGGGGGGGTAAAGGACGCAATTGGCATTTTTAAGCATAACACACGTAAAAATGTATCCATAGAATCATCAAAACTTGTTCAAAAGTTATTCGACTCTTGAACATTCATAACCTATACATAACCCTAAACTCCTCACAACCAACGGCAAATTCTATTAAATGCACTACATGCCACAATCGAAACACGAGAAAATACGAAAACATCTTCTTCTGCCACCACCGCAAGCGCAGAGGAAATATAAATGCTTCCCTGAAAATGTTCGCCCGTCTGAACTGTAGACAAAGAACAATAGCATAAAGCAAAGCATACAACAAAACAGATTTTAGTGGCACATGATGAACAACTACTTAAAGACACTTCCCATTTTCCAACGTTTGTTTCCATCATAAGAAAATTGAACCTTGGAATTGTCAGGATTTGGAAGAAGCAGTCAAGCAGAACACAGCCAGGCATCGGCGAGCAAGGAAAATTATGGTGGAGGCGACCGAAAATTTCATCCCAGAGAGTAGGTGTGCTGGACGGAATCAAAATGGCAATGCGACTTATAATTCCCTGCCACATGCGATGCAATTTTAGCTAATTGTACAAAAGTAAATGCCACGATGCAAATATTGTTATCCATCACGAACACCCGATAAAATTTTCCATCCCATTTCATAGCATAGCATACTCGAGGATAATTCTGCTCGAACGACAGAAATTTCCACAGCTCGCGAAATCGAGGCAATGAAAGATGTCGACTCGCTATCGCACGAGACGACGAAGCACGGAACACTGATTCCGATTGCTCAACTGACTGTACAAACTGGCACCCATTTCGAAGGGTTACTACTGCCTCATGCAATACAGTACACGTTCATCCATAAGTATATGCGAGATAGATTACAATTGCAGCGAAGAATCTATGAGACAATTGGGTCCTCTCTGATTTCGTCTGATCTTAGCTTCCCAAGAATTTCATAAAGAAGCTCGTTGAACCATTGCAAGTATAGGAGTGATATCGGTGGGTCTTACTTACATTTTACTTCTCTAATTACGATGACCAATTGCTTCGTGAACCACGTCTAAAGCTGGATTTCTAGAATAATTGTCGAAATTAACTCAGCTGCTTACACAATCTGATGTGTCAAAATAATTTTGAGTACCTACTCCTGAAGTAGATATATTTCAAGAAAACTCGACTTTCTAGAAAAAAATGTCGAAACAGTATAGAAAACTAATTTTCGTGATGCATTATACTCCATGAGACAGAAAAAATAATATACAGAGAGAAAGTAGCTAAGTCTGCTTGCAAAACGAAAATTTTAAACTTCATTAGTCCATGCGTGAAGGCAATGGGTCCTTCGCCCGTACGTTGCAAAGCATCCCGACCTCTAATCTACATTGCATTCATACAAGACACCGCAACAAAATTCATTGGAGGACGTACGTACCAATAAATTGAAAAATAAATTAAACGAAAAACTATATTTTACTACGCTGCCGAGTGGCGAATTCCTGCGTCAACTGTCAGCACAACGATTCAACCATTTCCGAAGCTCATACTGCTCAGCCCATAAAAATGCGTCCATTCTCTTGAAAATCACAAAAGTATACACGTTCGGCATCATGAGCTATAAGCCATAGGTAAAAATTCAATCTTTCACAAGGTTTAGCCTCGAAAATTTCATACATACATTCGTAAATGGAAACCTAGCCTTGCTGATTCCCAACAACTAGCCGATGCGTTGATATTCTTACAATCGAAATCACTTTGAGAAAACAACGTAAATTGAACAGATTTCAACATCGATGTCCATAACTAGAATCTTATCTTCCATCGTTCGCCTGAAAAACGACAGTTAATCTAAGTCGAAGAGGCAGATAAAAACGACACTGATGCTTTCCAAAAGAAGTTAAAAGTATTCAAATAAATACTTAACAGGAACGAATTGCCTAACGATAAAAACTCATTATTTTATGAAGAACCTCGATTTTAAATAACATACACGGAAACGAGAAGAAAAACATTCTCAGAATGAAAGAGGCCAATGTTTCCTAGATCATCCTAGCAACGTGAACTGCGGCATTGGAAGTACTGAGAATGGACATTCCCCACTATACTGGCCTGAATATAACAACAACGCGAGCTTATGCAGGGAGAAAAACCGTGGAGACTACTGAATGAGCAAAATTAGCATAGTATCACCACGGAAATTTAATTTTTTTTTTTTATCTCATCCGAAAAAATTACCTCTTCACAAAGACTGGTGCATAAAAAACAAGAAGAAAAATTGATACGAATAGGGGTGCTGAGTAAAACGAATTGACATGGCAACAACGATACGTTTCGAAGTCACGTCGTTATTCGAACAATAAGCACCGTTTCACACTGTGTGGCAGATATAAAAACCATCTGACTAGTGGCACTATATTTCTTGACTGTAAACTCATTATCTCGGGAAAATGACAGAACTTCATGAGGTGGGATGTGTGCAATTGACATTAAAAATTAAAATCTCACAATCTCACCAAACTTGGTGACCTTTGGTGCCAAGAAGGCGATGAATTTACCTGTGCAAAGCGGTGGGCCGTTGTGAGTACGCCATCTGGGACTGGGGAGCCATGCTCCCGTGGTCAAGGTGGCCAACAGCCTGGACGGTCTCCATTTTCTACGCCAACACCTAAGAAACACCTTCAATCCCGTCTTCTCCTTGCCCGGTGTCTTTCTTCTTCTCCAGGATTTTTCAAACGCACAAACTTCTCAACCTATGCGAATTCTTTCGACGTGCTCCCTTGTTATGGACGTCGGCATCGCCAACACATCGAAGGCACCAAAGTGGAAGCTTAATTACAATATGCAAGGTCTTTCCAAGCAACCTTTTTCTACTCGAATCCTAGATTTAAGAAGTGAACTGTTTCCGATGATTCGGGTCTTCCTAATCTACAAAATGCCTTTCCGTATTAACTATTCCCTAAAAACTCACTTGATGAGCATTTTCATGATTTTATTCTTGAAGGGAAAAATGATTGGGAAGTAAAATGAACTCCGAGCTTCACATCCCAAATTTCAGACCAAAAACTATTGATTAATTGGCCTTAATCTCCATTCCTATTACCACACATATTCCACACGCACGGATAGTCGTAGTAGTGTAAAAAATTATAAAAAAATAAGCAACTAGGTAAAAAAAAAGTTTGAACACACGCTCTAGATTCCCCTGTAGAACGAAGACACTTTAAAAACACAAGAAACACTAAGATGAAGTAGACTCAGCAGTAGCACATCCTTGTTTTCTCTATTTTGCCAAATGATACGCCTGGTGTATACTACATTCGTAGGTGTAAGGAGGAGAATGGAGGAGAAATTTGACAATAAAGCTATGGCAAATCCAGATACGTAAGGAGCAAAGTTGATTAAAACTTTAAAAGGCAAAGGACGCATTCATGCAACAGCAATGCAATGATTTCCTACTTTTTTGAATAAAAGATGCAATAAAGCATCAAACGTTTTTATTAAAGTAGACGGAAGGCAATGGGGTGTCGCAAACGAGGATAAAATAGTCTTTCCTCAGAATATCCTCGCCGTTACACGGTTTGTTCACAGTATCTACCATACCATCAGATTACATATCCTTCATATTCTCTTGATATCCATGTAACTCGAAATTTATTCCTAAGAAGATTCCGTCACGTCACCAAAGGATACTAAGGGCCAAGAGGGAGCCCTTCCACGGATTAGGAGGTTGCAAAAAGGGTATCGTGAATATTTTAAGAAATTAAGGGGTTTCTGGAACCCCTCTCCTGCCCCCCTAACCCTATCGAAGTCTTCTTCCCTTCCGAATATTCTATCCGTTGCTCACTGTCTGGCCGACGAAAGCACTAATTATAAAACACGATGGGCTGATTAGGACACAAGGTGAAGGGGAACGATAGGCCACAGCATACAGCACTAGGTGTTCCTTTCTTTTCTCTCCTAAAGCACTTTCCCTTCCCTCACTGAAACCATCTTTATCCGTCTTCTTCAGCAAGAATACGAGGGCGATGATTCTCCGCTAAGTTCCGCCCCGGAACGGTAATCCACACCCGACAGGGCCCGGGCCGAACTCGTGGACTTGGCTGGCGCTGGGGCTCCGGCCGCACTGGGCGCCATCCCGCAAGCAGTCAACTCCTGGCCGAGGGAAGTCAGTAGCCGTGATCGGTAGTCGAAGGCAGCAGCGAAGCAAGGCCCGACGTGCGAAAGAAGGGAGAAAGAGCACACATCAGTAACGGGAAAATTACTCGGTTATGAAATATGCAAAAAATAGTCTTTGTGAATTCATAAAAATCTTGAGTAATGACCACGCTTCAATTCGCAAAATGCGGAATTAATACATTCGGGCCGTGGGATCAGAATTAAAATCAAGTGACTTATATGGCAATACGAAGGAGAAATATACCAGGGTAGTTTACAACATACAAATTTATAAGAGACCTTTTTTAGAACAGGGGATGCTGATAGGTAGAGAAATATAATAGGCTGGTGGATGGGGAGAAGAACGTAAATAGACAAAGAGGGTAGATTGGTAGAATGGAGGGGGTTGTCAAGAATAGAGAATACAGCATAGAGTGGATCTAAATAGGGATGGGGCAAGGGGTTACAGGAGAGTATCACTAATTCATCCACCCGAGACTTTCTATCACGCACAAGATAATGTAATTCAAACCCATATGATGCCATACACATCATGCTTAACGCTCAGCCCGAAAGAGCATTGTTCATATTTCTTCCTGTAAAACTAAAGAAGAGAAATCAAACAAGAAAACACCCCCGAAAATTCTTTCATGCTAGTGAGAGTTTACTACCATAAAAGGAACCTACAGTCACCGAAGGGGACAAATAGCAGCATCAGCAACAACATTGGCGCGGTGGTGGTACACACCTACGCAGTCACTTGCGCACACACCAATTCACACACACACACACCGACACAAAACGTGATGACGATGCTTTCGGGGTCTCGTGGACCGACGTGAGCACCATTTTCCCTTATCTCCACGCTGCCGTCTCGTAAGAAAGAGAGACGCGTACCGCGTATTCTCTCTCACACATGCGGCCCCCAATACATGAAAAAAAATTCCGGCTCCGGGACACCCAACTCCGGGGAACCGTTGGTGCAAAGCAAAACAGGGCGAGGCTTCCTCGGTGACGCACCACCGTATCGCCAAAAATCCGGAGGGCGGAAAAAATGGGAAAATTCCAGTGGAAAATAGCCTACCTATGTCGAGACGACGGTCCGCATGCTGCATGGCTTTAAACGTCACCACGCCATTTTGCACGACGCCTTCCACGTCCCCCGTTCACAACAGTCAGGAGGAAGTCGGAGAGGGGGCGGCGAGAGAGGAGTGGAGGGAGGCGGAGGGAGCCGGGGGCGGGAGACGGCACGGAGGAGGAAGAGAGGCGGCCAAGTTGGACCGAGTCGCCGTTGCAACAGAACCGCGAGAGGACCGCAGCCTCCTCCTGCAGCAGCTCTTCTTTCCCGGCTGCTTCTCACTTCTCGGGACTCGCCGACGCGCGCTGCCATGCAGTTGTCGAGAAAGGGGACTCCACTCTCGGCGCCACGATGTATTCCTCTACAGAAGAGTTGAGGTATCCGACGATGCCAGGAAAGCTTTCCGCTCAAAATCCTGATACTCCCGTTCCGTCTACAGGCCTGATCGCGCGTCCGATACCTTTCCCACAGCACCGGGCACGCAGCGCGTTGAATCGAAGGTTGTTCCGTTTCTTTCCGGCCGCGCGTATGCCGTCACGTGGTGAAGAAGCACATTTTCGCGAAAGACCTCCTCCAAGAAAATGGCAATTGAATTGACTGAATGTACCAAGGAATTAGAGGGTATTGGAGAGAAGGTAGCGGGAAGGGATAATAACAAGAGGCTGGGAGTTCATTTAACGGACCGAGGATGATGCTGTTTTTGCGCCCAATTTTCGGTTTGGCGCCGATAGAGGGTATTTGGGTCGGAGAAAGTCTTCCAGCTCCCTCCCCGTTCACGACACGAGGTCCCGCTTAGGCACCATCAGATTCGAGGTTGCTCCCAGGCGAAAACACGTGGATCGAACATGTCGCTATTACTACCACGGGCGGGAGCCGCCTCCAACTCGGGAATACACAGTTAAAAAATATAAAACACGCTTTCTAAATACACTGACGGGGAGACTAGTGCCACCGCTGCAACTGCTCTCCCATCAGCCCAAAGAACACAGTCTCACACACACATTTGCACTACAAGCCGAGAGAGGGACACACATACACACAAAACTTCCCCTTCGCTCCCCATCCTCCTCTCCCTCCCCTCCTTCGGTTCGCCCCGTGTGGCCCACCGACCAACGACGCCTTTCTCCCCGAAACTCGAGCTTTCTAGCAGTGCGGCCAGGCCGCCTCGAGGACCCAACTCCGGCAGTTGGTACTCATGGGGCAAACCTTCGCCATGTGACCGTTTTGGGTGCGTAGTGGGAGGTAACGCTTGAAATGGCGAGGTACACGAGGTATGCCTGCATCAACACAATACCTATCCTGCCAGTCATTTCTAGTGTATTTGGCAGTGTATGTTGTACTACCCTGAAATACCTAGTATCTGTACTTCATGGTAACAAAGAACCATCCCATAAGATGCTCACATACTCTACTCTCAGATGTACCCAGCCTGACACCCTAGCGTTAATATGTAGATTTAGGTGTTAGGCTCCCAGCCAAATACCCTTGAGGTGTATCTGAGGATATTACGTACATGTAGATTCGGGAGGTATGGAATCCCGCTAGCCAAGAAATGATATTTTCCACACTGAATATTTTTGCAGGAGAAATAATGTCATGAAGAATGCTGAAATACGCACAGGATGTTAGTAATGAAAATTAGGCCGTATACTTCTGCATTAAAACCTGCGAGATTTGCCCAAGACTACGATCTTCATGATACTTTTCCAGCTGCACGTGAGGTAGGTGGAATTTGAAGCTATACTGATCAGATTTTTACTTCAAACGTGATCGTTTACGGAAAGTTTCCGATAAACGAAATTACATGTGTCCGTTTATGAGAAATCGTCGTTTCGTCTTGATTATATCACTTTTTTCAATCATTCTGTGCAGCTAAAGAGGCTCTTGACATGTAGCCGGCACGAAATAATCGTAGCCCAACTCGCAATACGGCATTCCAAGTTCTTCATATATCAACATCTACATAATACCCTGCGAGCCACCTCTAGGGTGTTTGGCGGGGGGTGATCAAACATACGAGTAAGTGCGGAACACATCTCTTCTTTCGATCATCATATTTAAATTCTTTCACCGAATCCTCAATTTTAGTTAGCTGCAAGTTTCGTATAATAATAATAATAATAATATCGTTTATTTTCGTAGGCACTAGGGCCCATAAGAAAATATAGGTACATCTTTCTACATTTCACATTGAGATAGATAAATAAAATAAAAAGTAAATATATATATATACATATACAGTCAAATTTGAACAGTGCATATCGCCTAGTACATGAAAGAAACAATACAATATTTTCGACAAAAAAAATAATAATAAATAATCGCACTTCGATATAACACACTAATTACAAAATTAAAGGTGACAAACAAAAGAAATATGAACAAGAGATATGAACATAAGAAAGTGAATATAAACAAGAAATATGAACATAAGAAAGTGAATATAAACAAGAAATATGAGCATAAGAAAGTGAATATAAACAAGAAATATGAACATAAGAAAGTGAATATAAACAAGAAATATGAACATAAGAAAGAGAATATAAACAAAAGAAATTTAACTTGGGGATAAGGAGGCATTCTTCAGAAACCCATATGTGCTGTGTTTGAACCTATTGACATTTGTACTGCTTCTTATTTGGGCTGGGAGAGAGTTCCATATTTGTGAGGCGGTTACTATGAATGATTTGTTCATATGTAGCGTATGATGTTTTGGAATATGGAGGTCAATGTTATGATTTCGGGTAGGTATATCATGAACCTCAGATTTTCTAATGAATTTCTCATACAAGTATGGCGGATAACCGGTCGTTAAGATACTGAAGGCTAGAGTTATTATGTGAAGGGTGCGACGCTCTTTATACTTAAGCCAGTTGAGGTGATTGTAATAGTTACTGATATGGTCCCATTTTTTTAAATCGTAAATAAACCTTACAGCTGAATTCATGGCCAATTGGAGTTTATTATTGTTTGCGTCGTCTTGGTTAGTGAATAAGGCTGCGCAATAATCCAAGTGAGGGAAGACTAGTGTTTTAACTAATGAAATTCGTATGTCGGGTGTAAGTATTTCTCTGGCTCTGACAAGTTGATGTAGTGATCCCAAAATTTTACGCCTCGCATAGTTTGTTTGAGGCTTCCAACTAAGGGTTCGATCGAATATGACTCCAAGGTTTTTTACTGTTTCCTCATAAGGTATATTGTGGCTACCGAGTGCATAAGGTATATTGTGGTATAGTCAGTGCACTCTACCCAATACATATAATAGAGGAGAGATATTGAGTAAATTAGCAAAGTAATTGAACAGACTATAGCGGTGCCACGATGGAGGATGGGATTCGCACTAGGTAAGGAGAGGAAGGGAGATGTAATACCCCGAGTGGAAAGGGTTATAGGGGAATGAGGGGGCAGGAAGATGGAAGGGGTCGGTGTATAAGAAAGAGAAAAAAATGTGCGGGATTTGTGGAGAGGGAGGGGGAAGGTAGGAGGTGATGCGGAAAGGAGAAGGGAGGGTTGGGGAGGAGTGAGGGGCGGCGGCGCGGATAACGGTGAGGGGAAGTGAAAGGGGGGTGGGGTGGAATGGCCCTCGAGGTGCGGAGGGGAGGGAGGGGGGAATTTTAAACCGCTCTCAGCGGGCAGACGGCAGCGCCGCGTCGAGCGAAGTGCACGCGACGCGGGGAGCGGCCCCGCGCCGCTCTCGGGCGATCGAAGCAGGCCCAGAGCCGCATCCGCCGCCGCCTCTCCGCACCATTCGTGTCCGTCCGCATTCAGTCGCACGATAGTTTTCCTCGCCAATGTAAGCAATCCAGTGCAAGGAGGAAGAATACGTCGTGTTCTTCTCGCGGGACCAATCCTTTCTTTTTCAGTTTTTTCTAAGGAAATAACCGCGGATTAGCAAGCGGTAAACATTAAAGGAGTCGCCAGCAAGTGCACAGTAAGTGCGAGAATTTTTTAAGGGGAAAAATGCATTCGACTCGACATGGACTAGAACCAAGATCCATTGAATTTTCGCCGAGTGCTCTTATCACTAGTGTTACGTAAAACGTGGACAATATTGCCTGGATAGCCTTAAATGCTTAGAGCACCCGACACGAATTCGAAAAATCCTTGTCAGGGAAAACGATCACCTCACTTTTTTTCAAGCTCGGAAATTCGAATTTCAACGGGTAGGTTTTTTTTTTGAACGCTCATTTCGTCTAGAAGTGACTGTGAAAGAAATATAATGGAAATTTTTCTGGTTTCCTTATCTTTCGCCACCCTTCCCCAGCATACTCATTGCACAATGGGCTGATTTCTTCCCAGCGTGTACTCTATTATTCGTTCTCTGGCGTACGTATCGACGTTAGGGACATCCCTCCTCTATGCCGCTGTGCCTGCGGCATTGCGAAGTGTAGCAATGATTGCCTAGTGGAATTAAGGAAGTATAGCGGTACACATTCGATTGCAATGGAGGTAAGATTGAGGTGGAATACGAGAATACGGTAACACTAGAAGAAGGTATTCGGGAACGAGTGAATTGAACGCATTTGGCGGACAGTCATCGAATCTTCGGTTATTTTAGTTCTAGAACTAATAAGAGAGTAATTAGTCTGGAGAGTTGTGTCTCGAAAATGATGTTGCGAAACACTTCGCTTCAGCAGGAAGATAGGTGACGTAGTTAGCCACTTATTATGGTTTGTTTTTATGCGAGAAATCTGAAAACTCGCCATTACCTGTGCAACCCTTCGACGTGATGGAAGTCTAACGGTTAGTATGTGTCCCGTCCCCATTGTCGGCAGTTTATGCATGACTGCTGGAATGTAATGAATAAAGCTTGCTGCACTACTTATATGGATCCATCGGCAGTCCTTTGTCCATGGGCGACAAGGCATCGTACCACGCATCATAAGGTGAGTATATCCTCCTCTAGCTACGGGGGTGGTTTACAGAGTAATTTGTACGTGCATACAGGCTATAATTAAAGATGGTGCAACTAAAATCCGCAGTTAATAGTAGCATATCACCGTCGCTGTGTCTTTTTTGTGCTGTGCGTTGGTAAATATTTCAATCGCTATGGACTCGAGAAAGTCTAGGAATCTTGCTTTCAATAAAAAGCTTAATTTTTTCGCTGTGATTTAGCATATTATCCGCAGATTCGGTTGTGGTGTTGTGGAATTTAAATTATATGAGGAGGCTAATGATCACTGGCGGTTTTCCACTGTTCCGTGTATTGAGAATTTACACAGCAGGTAACAGTTCACCGTCGCGACAACGGTATTGTATTTTGTTCTCGTAATGATGATGTATAAAGCGTCGACAGTACGCTAGCACCGGTTTCATAAGAGTGACTTCGTTTAAAAACGGTGGAAATTGCCGATAAAGCTCGTAATATTTAACTGCATTGAACTTAGGTTTAGATTGTGGATGACTTTAAGGGGTTGGTGGGCTCTACGCGTGGACTGCTGCGATCCATAATTTCCAGGTCTGTCTGCTGCAAAGTTGTCATGTTGGCATACCTAGCTACTGAACACGCAGGCGGCGGCGGCGGGGAGGTGTTATAGGTGAGGGGGAGGCGGAGATAGGCCCAGCAAGACCCCCCCCTCCTACGGTGGGTGCCCTTGTGGTCAAGCCCGGGCCGAGGTGTTACCTTCGCCTTTGACGAACACAGTGTTGTGCATTACGAAAACGCTTACATTAACCAAGTTATACGAAGAGGAATTCGACCGATGGCTGTGCATAGCTAGCGAACGAATGACCTTAACCTTCACTCTCTCTCGAGACGCTGAAAGCTTTCTTTTTCTGAAACGAGGCACTTCGAAATGAGAGCGAAGCCAAAATGCAACTGCCGACGCTAATTCTTCATCTGAAATTCGCAATTTTTATTTGCAGCCTACGGCGTCCTCCAATAGCTTATTCTCATCTGGATCATTTGGTCTCACGTAATGGAGATCAGATGGAGCAAACAGGACGATGATCAGAAAAGGAATTCACAATAGTTGATTTAAAATTTTTTCTTTCCTTCCTAAATTCGTTTCAACGAAACGGTGGGGGTTTCATAAGGAAATTTTAGCTCTCTATAAGGTTCAATATTTTTTTTGAAGCCACTTCCTCGTTGCCACGTCATGAGGGCATTCCATCGATGAAATATTTTCAAAACGTGGCAATAATTGGCAAATAAATCTGATGGTTAATATTGATTCCAAGCGAAACAGCTAGCTAATGGGAATACGGCTGGAGATGACACATCGCGTGATTAGTGCTCTCATGGTTTGATTTATAAAATGTTACGGGAAAGCATTTACCAAACGCACAAGATACCCCGCGAGGAGCCTCTTCCAGGGGATATGGCAGGGAGTGAGTACATATCTCCAACATTCTTTTAGTCAGCTACATGTTGGTGCTACACAATTGCAATTACGTGGTAGGGTCAAGCTCTGAGGATTCGAAATCATAACACTATCAGCTACAATGCTTTGGTGCAGTTAGACATCAATCATGAACTTACAGCGGAGAGCTAGTTATCGACTGCGAAGCGAATGAAACTTAAGATTAGAAAATGCGATGGAATCCACTACAACTAAAACGAACTAGTATGGCAATGTAACTGTGAAAACGGCATATTATAAAGGTGGAAAATGTAATCGATCTGATCACGAAAGATTTCGTCGATTTTTAAAACAATGGACTAGGTTCCCTTGCATGAATAATGAACCGAACATGATCAAATAGCGTGACACATGAAATCAGTGGATAGGTACACAATAATTTAAGTTTAGTTTCATCAAGGTGAGTGGCTTGTAGCTCTTTTACTCTCAAACAACGACATTAGGTGGATACCATCTCGTCAATATTTGATACATCAGTAGGCGGGAAGAAAACTATAGTGACGTAGAAAAAAATCACGTAAATACGATGAAGGTGTGTCACGTGACCGATGCAATTAACTTACCAGCAAGTGACCCACGACGTATATAAACCCATTTCTTATGACAGCTTGGATAGTGTAAGTATATGCTTTCGTTTTGGGAAGAGAACTAATAGAATATATGCATTCGTAAATTTTGATTTTCTAAGCTATTTTAATACCCAGGGAAGAATATAATTTTTGAGAATAGTAAACTACAATGGGAAAGACGCATTCCAAAACTCGAATGCCATGTATGTCTGGTGGAAGGAAAGAATATGGAGGCTACGGTTCTCTGTCACACGACTCAGCGCTACTGCAGTGCCCCTTGAGGGAGAACAGGTCACACCATCTGTTGTCAAGAAACTTCACTCAAATGGAGTCGCTTCTACGACTGAGAATTCACATTTGCCGCCCGTGAATGGCACCGCGCTGGCTTATGACCGGGATCGTGCTCATAAATTTAGCTATATGCTCATAATAAACAGATTGAGACTATGAACTGCACTAATAAGACCTAATGATTTCTCAATTGACAACACCGCATAATTCGAGGATGGCTCCATCCTATCGATTTTTTACAAATATTCAAGAACGTTACTTAATTCAAAATGCCATCATTCGTATGATCATCAATCCAGTCATGGGCGTATCCAGCGAGGGGCAGGAAGGGGGGGCAGCTGCCCCCCCTTAGAAGCAAAAATCGCAAAAGTCTTTAAGAAAAATCAGTACTGAATTGAAACGAAAGTATTCAACAAATTTTCTTTAAACCCACGAAAAATGATATGCATTAGTATAAGATATATATATAACTAAAATAAAACTATTTTTCAAGGAAATAATCTCATAAAATAATGTCAAAATTGGCTTGCCCCTCCCCCCCCACATAGACCATGGCTTGCCCTCCCCCTAGACCATGGCTTGCCCCCTCCATCCCCTTGTTATGATCCTGAGTACGCCCTTGAATCAAATGTCTAAAACATCACCAGCTAACTTAGCCTTCGCAGGAGAAGCGGTCTAATTATCCTGATTGTATAATCTAAGCATACCGATAATAATATTAAAAGGTAAATGTGTATAGGGTAAATAATTATACTTACTGTTAGTTTAAGGGCCTTCATTATCAAGGATTAAAGGAAAACGGGGACGTCAAAACCGGGTTTACAAAGATAATTATTCTCTGTATCGCAGAGCGGTGTTCGTGGAATAACAGCGCTAGTCTTTTAGCTCGTTTGTCATTTATAACCTGGTGAAGAACGTCGCGTCGCCGCTGGACGCGAGGCGATCGCGCGCCTCGTTCGTATTTGCTCCAGGATGGTGTGCCGTAAGCATTTCGAAGATTGGAATTCTCATATAATTTAGCGACATAGAGCCAAAGTTTGAGTCCTCCCGGGGAAGAAATATTCGATAAAGAATATAAACAACAGAATCCACAGTGAATTTCACTTCGATTCTCCAAAAAACATCAGCTAAGACGAACCATGTTTCGAGAGAAAATGGTGGAGTTGTCATTGGCTATTTATGAAGATGATTGCTTCTACAAAGATAAAATTTCGTTAAAAATGAAGGTTTTTTCATAAATGGATTTTTTTAAACCTTAGTTCCATATTAACCCTTAAGTTATTTAGTTAACATAATAGTTTTCAAATCCCCCTTTTATCTTCACCATGAGAGGTGAATTTTAAGCATCGATAAAAAATAACATAATACCATCATAATTCTACCCCATTCTAAACTTTTCCGTCACTTTTCTTCGTATATTCACTATATAGCGAATGTTATGAATCTTTATTGTACTTTGTTATTACAATGGAGGGTACAAATTTATATTTACTTGTACACAGGCAATATTTTTAGTTTCACCAAATTGAACCATAGTTGACAATTGAAATGATATCGAATTTATATGAAACATTGTCTATCAGAGAATAAGCCCTTCTTTTCATATTAGTTTGTTATATTCAAGAAATAATTCAAGGATAATATCCAGATAAAATAAAATATATATATATTCCGATTTAATAAATAATGAATTCAGTTACAAAGCAAAATTATTTTTGATTAATTTTATTAATAAAAATATCATGATGTTCAATAATTATAATATGTTAACAATGAAAACATTAAATATCAATGAGAGTAAAAATGTTGACCACCGATTTTTATTCCCGCATGAACCTCTCATTTATTTCATCATTTGTGCTCTAATTGCAATCATAATCAACTTTCAAGCGCAATTGCTTATGACGACAGTTTACCTACACATTTACTAAATCCTTTTTCGCTGAATTGATTGAATGAAAAAAAATTGCTTTCACGAACATAAATACATAAAATTAACGAGCATTCTATTCAAGAAAGTCAGTCACAACGATATAGGGGAAGGTCGGTAGGTATCGGACAGTAGCAGCTTTCATTAATAGGCGCTAGGGACAGCATCAGTGACGCCACCACTCTAACCACGTGATTGAACTGTCTGCACCATCGCCACTTTCCATCCCTCCCGTAGGTAGTTTGGTTTGTGTAGTGAGGTTTTGGATAATTTAGTGGTGTTATACTGCCCGAAGAAGCTTTGCGAAGCTAGAGCATCCTAAGAAGTAATTGTATTAAGTCGTAGTTGTTTCTAAAACGTTTTCTGTATATTTATTTACTTAATTAAGCGTTTAGGCGCAGTCGCTTTACCGATGGTGGCATGAGAGTAGGCTGATATCTGTTGTCAGGCGGCTTGTATCGGACAACGGGCAATCGGGCGGTACCTATCGGACAGCACGCTGGATGGTGAAATTCACATTTTTAAAACAGGACCTTGTTTTTTTTAGGAAACAATGGGGAAAATAAGAGGATATTGGAGTGAGGAGAATATGAAAATTGCCATTATTTATTATTTCTTAAGAATTGACGATAAGATCAGCAAGTGAGAGTTATCTGTTTCCAAGAGTACGTTAGGAGATAGTGTTAAGATAATTTTGAAGGGTGGTGAAGTGACTACTTAGCCTTGTTGCTCCGATAACAAAAGGGTTTTTCACCAGTACTTTTTCAAAAATAATCAACCACAAAAGAGAAAATTGCCGCCCAAACCAATTATCAAGAGATCCTTTAATTTCGATGGCAGCGTGGCTTCCAGGGGCGGTCTGGGGTGATTGGGGCCCTTGGCTGGAGCTCATGATGGGGCCACTCTCATCGGAGGATTCGAATCCCCCGGAAAAATGTTTGGAAATTGAATGCCCGAAAATGAATTTGTACGTTATTCTGGTTTTATAAACTGGATAAAATTTAAAAAAAATAAAACGTAAGAAATAATACTGTGAAAAGTGAGTACTTCACAGAGTATATACTTTAATTATGTTCTAGGTAAGGTTATTTTATGCATTTACTGAATTCGTTCATACGCCTGATACCAGAGGCAGACTTAGGTTTGGACCAGAAGGGGGAAGGCTTGCGGGGTAGATTGAAGAAGTAGATGACCACCATAAAAATTTTACTAACCGAACGACCTGCTACATGCTCACAATAGTGTCTTTCTTTATCAAAATATTAGCCAAAATTAAGTTAATTATCAAAAAAGCCGTTTTTGAGTCTTGAAAATTCCAAAGTTCCAATATCCCCAAACCCCCCTTCGGCAGGGGAATTCTTCAGACCCATTTGGACTAAACCTAGACCCGCCTCTGGTATCAGGCGTATCACTGCAGGTTTTACAATAGTAGATATTTTCATTTCTGTGGTTGTGTTTGGCGAAGTATATTGAAAATAGAAACTGAACGCACAAATATCAAAATATATGTACAAAACAAATAAACGTGATTATAGAGAGAAGAAAGAACCGCACGGCAGGTTCACTCGGAGCGCGTCGCAAGGTGGTATTTTTTTAAACTATTAAAATGAAAATACGAATATTCCAACGTAAGTACCTGAATCTGCATCTAAACTCTCATAGTGTAGTGAATCGGTATAGGATCCACTGTTTTTGTTCAGCTAGGCACTCAAGTTATTTGAGATGATATTAACATAAAAGATTTTTGTTTTCTTCTCATTTCTTTTCAGCGCCCCGCTTTTGTAAACACGTTTCACATTAAAACTTTAAAGAGGATGAAACTATCTCACTAACCAAACCGGAATTTATTGAACTGCTTAGTTTAGGATTTCGCAATATTTGCGAGGAAGCTATCCCATGGCATAAATGTGGCCAGGGGTGGATCCAGGATTTCTTTCTGGGGGGGGGAGGGGGGGGGCACAAGCAATGCCGATTCCAAGATTTTGTTCTGGGGTGGCACACGGATACCTCGTAATAAAAAACGAACGCAATGATAATACGACCGTATTACAAATCTTGCATATTTTTTAGGGTCGGGGGGGGGGGTGGGGGCACGTGCCCCCGTGCCCTCCCCCTAGATCCGCCTATGAATGTGGCAATACTGTTGTTTGCCAGGATATTATCACTTTCCCCAGTGAAAAAAAAATCGGCACTGAGTCCCACGGTAAATGATACCCCTTAGTCAAAGACTCAAAAAAATGAGTTGCGTAACTATACCCATACATTGTGATCTGATATTTTTTTTCGAAGAATGAATTGGGATATCAATTTTCCAGAAACATCTGCGGGTATATCGGGTTTCGCTAGGGAACTGGATACTTCGGGTGGAGTGGATGAGGGAAAAAATGGCATGTCACATGATCCGTAGTTGTCCCGAATATATGCTGATTACAGACTAAAATATATGTAGCGATAATACACGGTCACACTTGCGGTTGCCACCGTGGTCTCATCTTACGAGGGACATTCACACCATCTCGTCGTCGTTTTTTGCCTAAGCATGGGAAATAGATAAGAGACGCGACCAGGGCCCCAGCGCATGCCGGCCGCTTCATGATGCACGCAAGCGTTATTGAAGCTCGGGGCCCTCGGCGACCGCCGACCAGCCGAACTGGCCAGACTGGCAAGTAAGGCCTGGTGGCTTACCCAAGTTCGTCTTCCATAGCCTGTATCATTTGTGGAGAATGTTTTGACGAAGATTGGATTCAATGCAATGGTTGTTAAGGGTGGGCACATGAGCCGATTTACACGGCAGTCTGTTTTATTACTGTGGCATCTGAAAAGGGAAAAAGGTCATTAAATTTTAATGATTTTACTTACAGTTTACTCTTAACTAGATATTCTTATTTTTGACAATAATTATTTACAGTATAGGAAACAAAATAGATATGTGATTCAGTAATAAACTGTTTGATTAAATGAAGGGCCAAGCATACATTTTGTACTGTTTGACATACGTCCGATACCACCGTCCATTTTATGAAGTTAACCTAATGTAAGGGACATAATTTTTGAAAAATCTTCTAATAATACATAAAATTCTCGTGTCACAGTTTTGTAGACAAACTCCTCCGAAACGGCTTGACAGATTCCTGTGAAATTTTGGGTGTGTATTCAGTAGGTCTGATAATAAGGGTTAAACTAATTTTCATTCATCCACAGGGCCCATGAGGTCCTCGAGTGGGACCTGAATCATTTCCATAAGAAATACATGTAAAGCTGGTTATAAATGCCTGCGGGCCTTCTTTTTCTTTTGCATATTTAAATTAGTGATAATAATCACATATAGTTGAAACATATACCATTGGAAAGAAAATAAATATAGGTACGTTTTTATTCTTGAATTCGAATTTTTAGCACGTGATTACGGCGATATTTGAAAAAAAAACATTTAAAAAATGCTGAAATTTTAGCGTTTTTGGCTTACTATCCCCATGACGACCGTCAGTACTGTATATGTTGTTTCCGGGGGACTTGGAGTCATACAAATCTATCGATACTGCTTGCGATACCAACAAAGCAGTAATTTATCCGGCCGAGTTTTTGAACTCATCGGATATGCCAGGCATGCCACCGCACCATTTGCAACTGAAGGTTGGATCTCCAGTTATTTTGGTTCGTAATTTGAAGCCGCCACCGCTGTGCAATGACATTATTATTATAGTATTCTACCGATTAAGGTAGGTTTCCATGGAGTATTCGAGAAGCGATCTGGGAGCCTCCCTTTCCTTCCAGCACTGCCTTCTTTAATTCACTGTAAGGCCTACTCTCTTTCAATCTATCCAAAAATCCTATTCTTTTCCTTCCCCTCCCTCGTTTCCCTAACATTCTACCCTCCAACACCATTTTCAACATCCCCTCCCCGCTAAGTACTCGCTCCATCCATACCTTCTGTCTCCTGCGTATCTCATCTAAAAGCGTGCAATGACATGCGATTAGTCATTAAAAATTGATGAAAAAAGTTGTCGAAACAAGTATTTTGAATGGCAAGTTCCAAGGAGAAGATGTATTACTACCACGAATCTCCGTTATTCCGGCAGATGTGCCAATTGAATTCAGACGGGTTCATTTTCCAATTAGATCGGCGTTCGCTACGACAATCTTTAAGTCTCAAGGTCAAATGATGTCTGGTTGTGGCTTGGATTTGGATACACCGTGTTTTTAACACGGACATGTTCTCGCATGTGTAAACCGTCCAGTGTGTTTTTATTGGCTAAAGATAGACTCACAAAAAATAACGTACACTCCATTGCACTAAGAGACTGATAATATTTCTTTGTTTATTATCATTATTCGTCGTAGAAATGTAATAATTATAAATTTATTGATTAAGATAAGAAAAGTACAATGAATTAAAAAAATGAATGTTTAGTGTTTGTTATTTTCATATGTCGTCATCGCTCACAACCCGCCATCCCTCTTTCAGTCATATACCACATCCCCACACACTTAGAATAAGTTTATTATTTTTCATTTGACTACAAAAATACTGACTAGAGATAATTTACAAGGCAAAACAACACGTTTGCCGTGTCAGCTAGTACTATATACTTTTACTGTTAAATTTTTTTAAATCCTATGCAGATAAAACATTAAGGTTTGAATTTACGCGTAAATTACTTAGTTATGATAATATATACACCAGATAAATGAAAAAAGGTAAGATGTCCGATCACAGCCGACCTTCCTCTACAACCTATACATCATCAGGTAAAGAAAGACGGCCGGTGATCAAGGTGATGAGGTTTCAGTACTGTTTATGGTGAAAAATATCAATACGATGTGTGATACATTTATAATTTTAAAAGAGGTGATGCTATATCACTCGTGTAAATATACACCTACATACTACTCCGCAAGCCGCGTCAATTGGCGCGTGGCGGGTGGGGAGGGGGAGAGGGGTTAGGTGCAAAATATAAATCCAGGTGCTTGTTGCGAGTGATTTGACTGCCTAAATCAAATTCAGTCTAGCATTTATTTGAGTCGTTTATCGCTCGGTGTGAAAAGGAACACCCACAGCTCTCCGTTCGGCAAAGACTTCCTCTAATTTTATTATTTCTGCCACACACATATATATTGTGGGGTTCCGACATGATGCTCTCTGTGTTGCTCCGGAAAATCTGTTCTCAATCGCTGAAGAATCTAAGCGCAGAGCTTAGCTACAGCTTCCCTAGCGGCTCCTGCAATAGTGACAACGATGATAGAAGACACTTTTTGGCCCTTAGAGGTTTATAAATATAAAAAGGGTTTTTTTATGGCAAAAGCGATATTAATATTTATTAATCGATTAAACAAAGTTATGCTCATACCTTTTATTGAAAAATATAGACTTTTGATAATAAGAATAAGAGATATATAATAAGATAATAAGAA
This sequence comes from Ischnura elegans, assembly GCF_921293095.1. Lineage (NCBI taxonomy): Eukaryota > Metazoa > Arthropoda > Insecta > Odonata > Coenagrionidae > Ischnura > Ischnura elegans. Next base: position 19,885,470 of record NC_060248.1, read on the forward strand.
TACGTGCACATTCATGCAAAGGAAGAAAAGTATTAACGGTTAGTAATTTATATGGTAAACCCACCTAAGGTTAGAGCAATGGAAATATAAAAAACAGGCAGTGAGTCTTCCAAGCAAGTGACGCCATTAATTTTATCAACCGAGACTTTTCCTTAGTACTTCGAGGAAAGAATGACTTTTAAAATCTCAGCGTTTTGCATTATCATATGTCCTCTATTTTCTTCTCAGGATCTCGTCTACCATAGTGTGACAAACGGAGGATATTCTTCTCGTCGTCCGAGAAAAAATCTTTCCGGTATTTACAAAGGAAATTTGCCTACACTTTACCATATGCTCCTGCGAAGATAACCATTATAACTCGCCCAACATATTAAAACGTGCCGGGCTTTCTTTTTCGTTCTATCTATAAATCTGACTTGGAAATCTATGCATTGCACCAAGACAACATTACCTTTTACAAGATGGAGCCATTCACTGATATACAATTCCATGGCTTTGCGAAGGACTGCATTGAGATCGAACATCTGGATGGTAATTGGTAAACACAACTGTCCGTAATCACCTGCTTTCTGGACGGTGAGTAGGTCCTCTAAGGGAATTTTGGCCATCATGTTAACATCATTTCATTGTGAAACCAGTGGACAATCCAAAATAGTCATTTGGTGGGAAAAAATCTGAAACACAAGAATGTGTGAAGTGTATTTAAAACATTTGGATAGGGATTGACTTGATAAGAAATTTAAGTATCCACCAATTTTTTTTCTTATAATAGTTTCTATTTTTTCAATTTATACCTGAAGAATAAATGAAGTATCAAGTAAAATGAAAGTAATTCATTGTTTCCCGTTGTTTCATTATGTTATGACGTTAAGTATAATTGAGGGTTGTAGTGTTGAATGACATTGTGGAAAATGAACTCAGCGTTCTTCGTAGTACACGAATAAATTAATTTAGAGACTTCGCCAGGCTCAGAGAAAAGTTTTTTTCTTTTTTGTTCCTCAGCAATACGTTGTTTTGAGAATATCGAGTTAAAAGTGATTACAAGAAAAAATTTTCTGCGTAAAATTGTTCTTGTAATCACTTTAAATTTTTCTGCGTAAAATTGTTTTCACATAAACAAGCCACGAAAGATTTGACATTTCAGAAGTTACATTGTATATTTCCTACCTTATCTTTCTCCTCCTTTCGTTTTAGCTCCTTCTTCCTCTCTTCCACTTTCCTTTTTCACTTCTGTCTCTTTTGTTTGGAAATTTTAGATCAATAAATTTTTCGATACACATTGATGTTAATAAATTTATGCTCATATGTAAACAAGCCATGAAGAATTATTTGACTGTACCAAAATCACATTGTAAACTTCATGCCTTTTCTCTCATATTTCTCATCTTATCGTTTTAGTTCCTTCTTCTTTCTTTCCACTTCTCATTTTTCCATTTCATTTCTATGGCCATTTTTCAGATAATCCCCATGTTTGATTTTGGAATGCCATTGTCGGCCAAGGTCAAGACTTAATGATAACTGGAAAATATGGATTAGGAAACCGAAATGAAAGATGAGAAAGAATACTCGAATTCTGCACTTAACATACGCTAGTGGTTGGTAATACATTGTAAAAAATCCCATACGAAGAAGATACACGTGGAAGATGCCAGGAGACCTTAAAGTATTCCAAATAGACTATATTCTAGTGAAAATAACATTCAGCAACCAGGTGAAGGACTACAAAAGTTGCCCAGCGGCAGATATCGACAGAGACCATAATCTAGCTATGATGAAATGCCACCTTAAAATATAAAAAATGTATCAAGCCGTGAAAAACAATCGACAGGAAAAAATGACATATGGTTGAGAAATTGAAGGAGACGAAGTATTAACTGGCTTTTAAAAAAAATGCAGAAAAAAGAATAGGGATGGATGTGACCAACAAATCAGTGGAAGAGAATTGGACAACTATTAGAAGTGGTGTAAAGACAGCAGGTGAAGGAGTTCTTGGCAGAAGAAAAGTTCTTATGAAAAAACCATGGAACACACAGGAGGTCTTAGATTTCATTGAATAAAGAAGAGAACATAGAAAAATGGTAATACTATAGAAAAATAATAAAGAAGTACAATAATAATAGGTAACATAGGAAGGGTAGAATGGTTACAAGAGAATAAAAAACGTGATATGCTGTATAGCGAGGGAGAAGCGTGGATTAAAAATATCTTTGAAGATGTTCATGACAATCTTGTGCATGGAAAAATAGCGGCCGCCAATAGGATAGTGAGGATACACTTCAAGGAAAGGAGCTTAAGATGCAACCTAAGGGAAAAAATGGAGAGCTAATGATTGAAAACGTCTAGGGGAAAAGATGTAAAGAATATATGGAAGTGTTTTGCAAAGGAAAAAACCTAAGAACGATTGCTATCAAAAACGAAAGGAAAGTGGATAAAGAAACATAGGAGCCTCAATTTTAAGATCAGAATTAGATGTGGCAGTAAGAGACCTGCGGATGAATAAACCATCTGGAATTGAAAATATTCTCGTGAAGCTATTGAAAATGTAGGAGAAAAAACGTTGAACCAGCTGCACAAAATCATTAGTAAAACGTATTTATTTATTTATTTATTTATTTATCACATCCCCCGTAAACAGCACATGACGGGCTTTTACAACGAGGGTTTCCAACATTAACAAAGCACAGCACAAACATCCATGCCCTGGATAGGGATCACCTACCCAGGCGGGATTCGAACCCACGGCCTACGGATTGGCAGGCGAGGACTTTACCCCACCGCCACCGAGGCCGGCAAGTGAGATACCGAAGGACTTTGAGAGGAACATTATAATCCCAATTCCCAAGAGGAAAAGAGCGGGGAACTGCGAAAATTTCAGGAATATAAGCCTAACAACACATGCGTCGAATATACTGAAAAAGGGTACTCTATAGAACTATAGAAAGAAGAGCAGAAGAATACTTGGGTAAGGACAAACTATTGTGCGAAAAAAACGAGGACCAACTAGTCCTAATTGTCCATATTTTGCTTATTTTGAGGATCATGTACCCGACGAGAAAGCAAAGGCGTCCTTCGCTCGATAGCGGCAGACAGTGGAGGACCGTTAGAGCAGACGACCCACCGCGGCTGGAGGCATCCATATAAGTCCGACCATTCGGCGCACGGACAAACCAGTTGCCACCGGCGGTGGAGATACCGCGAAATCCTCCAGCAGTGCCCTCACCGACCACCCCTTCCCCCGGAACCCTCTCCCTCGGCGGATAACACGAATTATTTGCGACAGACGAGTTTAATCGAATGGACATTTTGATATTCGTTTTGATCTCATATAATTTATTGATTTAGATGAATTATTGTGTAACAGTATTGAAATGTAACATTTTATAAAAAACATTTTTCTCGCGTACTAAATAAATTTTATTTGAACTTCACCTTCTCTAGATTAAAATGCTTCCTAAAACAACGAAAAACATTGTTCGTATGCTCCAATTTCACACTCATTTTATTCTTAGTATCAATTAAAATGTAATTCAGTGTATTTCATTGTATTTTGTAGTCTCTCTGCGGTAAGATGCTAAGTACATAATACACATTGAGAGTTATAGTCAAAGGTTTTCGTTGCATATGAAGAATTTTATTTAGAAACCTTGTCAGGCTTATAGAAAATTTATATTATTCCTTTTAGTTCGCGAGAGAAACGTTGATTTTCACAAAATTTATTTTTATGCTGCTATTTTTATTTCGCAATATTATTTCTCTTCTTTTTAGATTTAGTAAAATCTTGTAATCGATCGATTTCTTCTGAAATGCTCTTTATGATTTATTTTCTTTCAAAACGGTGGTACTCTATCAATGATATAATGGCATAATACTATCAAATAGTGTCAATACAATCAAAATTATAGTAAGTATATATATACAATTTGATGTATAGTCATTAGTAGGTACCCTAAAATACCTACTTTCTTTGAGTAATACTTGCGACGCAAAAGAATATCGATACAGGGACGTGAAAGATATTAAATACGTAGATGTGGAAAGATAAGCTGATAGGAGAGTTGAGTGGATGCCTGCGTCCAACCAATCTTAGGATTGTTGACCAGTTGACCAGTATTGTTGATCAGTGTTTTCACATCTAGATGCCGGGAACATATACACATAGCATGAAAATATAGCTAAAAATGGTATGCATGGATAAATGAATGCTGCATGAAAGGGAAAATTACTGGCCCATTAAAACACCTTGCATACAATTCTTATATATAATCAGTGAATGTAATTTTTTTTATATTCTCTAGAAAGGAGATCCATACCTTACAGAGGGGGAAGCAGGTGTGGACGTGAGAGGTCATTCAATGCGTGCGCCGAAAATGCGCGGATCAAAGTGAATGGAGAGAGGGAGGGGAAGGGGAGAGGGGGGTGGAAGGAGGAGGAGGATGAGGTCAGCGGAAGGGTCGCCCGCACCCGCGCGTCCTTGGGCCCGAGAGCGAGTGAAGGGCCGCGGAGTGACGTCACTCCCATGCCGCACCCGTGGAAGGGAGCGGCACGGGAGAGCGGGGCTGGAGGAGGCGGTGCTGGCGAGGACGGCCTGGAATGATCTCCTTCTAATTGATGAGTGGTCGTGTCTGATCCCACGCAGCTGCTCTTCACCCTAAGAGACAGACATACAAGGTGTGTGCAGAAAAAAAACGGGGACTTCAGTTTTTTTTCTTAAATATTTATTTATTCGTATTCATTTATGCTGTTGCCTTCAAAATTATCCCCATTAGATACTATGCAGTAGTGCTAGCGTCAGTGGCGTAGCCAGGAATTTCGTTCGGGGGTTGGTTGGAGGGGGGCCTAAAACAATTGGGAAAAATGTTAGAAAAACAGGGTACAAAGTAATGGTTTTTAAACTAATTTTCACAATTTTAATAATCGAAAAAACTTCATTTGTTAAAGAAATATTTTATAAATTCACGATTTTTCAATATTTCGTTTTATTTTGTAAAGGAAAATAATTGTGTCTTTATATTTCGGGGGGGTTCCGGATCCCTCTGGCTACCCCACTGGATAGCGCTACTTACTATTCTCGAAACACTTCTCGAACTCGATCTTTGGGATAACCATTAGCTCTTTCAGCGATTAGATGATAGGTATGCTTGCAAAGCGACGGCCCTTTAAGGTTCTTTTTATTTTTGGAAGTGGAAAAAAGTCACACGTGGCCATGTTTGGTGAATATGGGGGCTGGGGAATCGTTGCAGTAATGTTTTTGGCCAAAACTTCACGAACAAGGAATGAAGTGAGAGGCGAAAATCGCCGAGGTCATAAAAACACGTCTAACCTTTGAAGTTGCCACAAAAATGTAAACAATAAATACAGATGAAAATTTTATCGTATTTCTGGGGCATGTATGAAAACAAAATATAAAAAAAATAGGACGATAGGACTCTCCAAACTCAAGAGAAAAAAATTAGTTCCCGTAATTTTCTGAGCACACCTCGTACATCGGGCTCCCTGGATTACGGACCAGGTTTGTTTCTTCATGTGGACAGAGGATGCTATACTTGCCATATAAAGTACCCTTCAGGTAACTTGCAGGGCAGCAAGTAATATTTACAATCTACAAATTTCCCCGCACTGTAGTTCAAAGGATTAAGGGGGTCTGCCGCTCCCAAGGCAATTTCTTGAGTAAATGAAAACATGGCATTCTTAAGGTGGCTCTCTAATGTAAGTTCTTCTTTCTCCATCTTGATAAATAATTTAAGAATAACTAAAAGTAAACCTCAGATCCACCATCGCTGCGAGGTCGTGAACTACCAAACTTCCGAGGTAAGTAATGAAATGACCACATCCATAAAAAAACAACGTACTTAATACGCCCCTAGGAAAGACTTTTTCCTTCAAAAAATTCATAATGGCAGAATATTCTCTTTAAGCCGAGAAAAGTAGACAAAACACTCACTAATTTTAGGAGGAAGGTTACCTTATATTCCACTAAGGATAATCGGATAGCCATCAGGATCAAGGGAAGGCTAGGAAAAGATAAGAGGATGAGGAAGAGCGGATGAGTCTCGACTAAGGCCTTCTAAAATTAGAATTTAAACGGCGAGGGAAACATTATGCGTCTTTTAAACAGCTCATGGGCTGTAACTGATCTCATATAATAGTTCTAAGTTAGTGTATTTATAGCTGTCTCCTCCAGCAAATGTACTTCTCAAATCACTTCATCGAGGAAGAAACTTGTAGAATATTTTGAGCGCTAATAACCCATGACTCTCCTTCCCTTTCTTCTCATAAAATTAGTTCAACACATGCAAAATCACATGTAATTGCAAAGGTTTGCAACGGTTTACAGAGATCAAGAAGTTATTAAGAATTTCCTAATAAATAAGACGCAGAAGGAAAGAATCTAAACAAATATATTCTGATCCAGGAATTTACTTGTAAGAGCGTAGCAGTTTTTACTTACTAGTAGAGTAGGACGTTTGACTATTTCGATTTAAACCTTTATTCCACTTGCTATCAGCAATAGAAAATATTGTTCGAGGTGGTAGGTATTTTCTCTTGATTACCGATAAAAACTCCATGATTATTTTCAAGGATTATTTACAAGCACTTAGCAGACAACCCATACTAGGGAAGCGTATGCCCTTATCAGTGATACCTGGCAATTAAGTCTCGCTCCTTTACGCCTTGCCTCGTTGCTTTGACCAAAATTATGCAATGCAAACTTTTCCATTGATTTTGCTATTGTACACGATGCAATATCATAAAAACATTTAAATATCACAAAAGACCCTAAGAGAGATGGAGATAGTGAATGTTGGAGTGGAAAAGTATCCTTTGAATTATGCACCCCTAATAAACCCCTAAAGCTTCGCTCTGTACCTGAATGGACCGAACGTCCACTTCACATCTCCGCGCCTCCTCAATACCTTGAATATATAACTGTAATATTTGTAAAACAAAATATTCAACTGTCCAAGAAAAATAATCCCATACATCCACATTTCACTAGAAGGACGTATGACATCCATGTCATTTCCCACAAGTTACAACTCTATCAGAAAGGTCCAGATTATTGATTTCGTAATATATATAATGCTGTTCCTCAGGTAATTAAAAAATTACTAACATTTATGACTTTAAAAAGGTATCTATAATTTTTTACTAAATCATTTTTTTTAATCCAGGGAAAAATTTCTTATAAATAAAATGTCTAACTGATTAGCCTTTGATTACAAGCTAATCTCGGTAAAATTTTATACAGGAAATGGACGAGTTTAATGTTTTTGGTAAAAAGCCATTATAAAAAATAAAGTAATAATAATAATAATGATAATACATATCATCATTATCATCATCATTATTATTATAGCGTCTCTTTCGGTTAAGATAGTGACACAGTGGCAGAGCTGGTAAAAGAACTAAAGAATTTCACTAGAGGAAAACACCACAATTTGAGCTGCCCAAGCCAGAGAGGTCTATGAATATACGCCCTTCTAATTACAACCGATGTTGGAGTATCAGATTAAATATACTGTCCTCAATGGTGATGGCAAACAAATTTTCTCGTACATTGAAGTCAGTAAAAAGTATTGAATACCCCGCAAATGGGCTCGGGTCATTAAATTAACCGCCACACAGTCATTAAGGAGATGAGAGAGCAAAGCGCTAAAAAATTCGTAAAAAATGAGGTTTCTTGTGATTCACGGCAGCGGTAAATGGAGAACCAGAAATTGTAGAATAGTTACTGCAAGTTTGGGAAAGTGAGAAACTATGGCAACGAGAAGCAAGTTTCAATGGAGTGTAATTAGAGAAAGAGAGCACATATCTTGGTGCGAATGATGGGCAAGAGTGTTTCTCTTGTTTCCGAATCAGGTTAATGGCTGCATATCCGCCAAAGTTTCGACTCGGAAACCAGCTCTAAATGAAAAAAAAGACAACACCTGATGGTTGATGATGATGCACCTGTTGGACGGAGAAATGTATGCAAAAATGTTAGTTAATGTTCTCCATGTCACCCGACGTTTCGATCAGCGACTTGCCGTTCATCCTCAGGGGATCCCAAGATGAAGGCGGGTCCCAGGGGAAGCCTTTGAGCATCCAATACAAAATCCTCGAAGTGCGAGGTGGCCCAGGGAAAGAAATTGGCCCTCCTACCCGTAATGTGTACAACTAATACGACTTTGGCTTAGTTCGAGGTGAGCTCCACCCTCACCTATTCAAACCAACCTTCGATATGATTCATGAAGTGAGTGAGAAACCTACCTTAACCAGTGGAGTGCTTTTAATAATGAAACGTTATGAGTTTCAAATAAAGAGATAGGATATGAATATTAATTTTTTCCATCTATGAATAACGCTCTACACCTTGCTTTTCCCCTTTTACCCAACACCTATCGCGGTTTTCAGCATCTCCTCTCCCATTAATACACGCTCCGTCCACACCCTCCACCTGCTCTTCACCTCCACCAGCACTCTCTCCTCACCCAGTATGTTTCGAAATTCCTCGTTCCTTTTCGTTCATAGCACCTTCTCCATCTACCATTCATACCCACAACTGTGTAGCATAGGCACAAGTTTGGAAGGTAGCGCTTTACGGTGCGGAATTATAGACACTTAGGAAGGAGGACAAGAAGCGACTGAAAGTGTTCGAGATGAGGGTACGGAGAATAATGAGAAAGTAAAGTGGATGAAAATGAGGAGGAACAACCAAGTGCTGGACATGCCGTGTGAGGAGAGGCAGCTTCTAGATGGGATACGGAGGAGGCAGATGGTATGGATGGAGCGAGTACTTAGTGGGAAGGGGATATTGAAAACAGTTTTAGAGGGTGGAATGTTGGGTGAACGACGAAGGAAGAGAAGATGGATTAGACAAAATGGAAGGTAGTAGGCCTTATTGTGAATTGGAGAGGGAAGTTAACGATGATAGGGGAGACTACCAGGATACATCTTAAATACTCGATGCAAACCTAACTTAATCGGTAGGATACTTTAATCAGTGAACCCACAACTGTAATGTGAACCCACAACTGTAATGCCTCCAGACTTCTTTCATCCCTCTTTGCATCCAAGTTTCCACTAGTTACAGCACGACGCTCTAAATCAAGATTTCCTCCAGTCTTTACTTTAAACTTATGCACAAATATTATCTCATCAACTTATTCCGTAAGTCTCCTTCGCCAACTCGATCCTATTCTTTCATTTATTATGTATGCCCTGAAAATCCCCTGCCAAAAAATAAAAAATAAAATTTCATCATGATAACTTTCCCGAGAATAATCAGATATAACTCCAGTTTTTCCCAATTATTTTGTTTGATATTTTGACTCCCTTATTACTGTTTACCGTTTTTGTAAAGTAATGAATACATGTGCTCATACGTTGGCATATTGCCACAGGTACAAATTCATTTCCTTTTGTATGATAAATCATTAGTAAATTTACAATGTGTAAGGACTTATAAGTTGACAATAAATAATGTTTTGTGTTTTGTTGTCACGTGCTTGTACACCATCATAATTATTAACTTTTTGCTCTCATGGATTTCTTCCGAACAATATATATATATATTTTCCCCATCTATCTAAATAAGAAGAGAATGGTAGCTTGGTGCGTTCAATGCAGACGTAGGAGGATTATTGCATGGTAATAAACGTACCACACGATGAGGTATCAAAGCGATAACAACATGGCTCAATTCTAATCTCTTGGGATGTCAAGAGAGTCCACCAGAGGGCTCTGCGCGATCTAATGCGACAGAGAAAAAATGACGAAGGACTTGTCTGTGCTCAGAAAAGAAAGGCGTGATGGATGGCGCACCTCTGCAAATGACCTCAAACGGCGCAATTCCATCGTCGCATCGAGCGGGGGATGCCGTCATCAATCGCGGTCTTGTCCATGGAGAAAAAAAAAATATTCAGCACCATTCGTCCTCACCGTTCTAAGTTTCCCTTCGTCAGCCTTTGAAAATACACCTTCCCCCTCAGCCAATAAATGATTGGCGACGTATAATGAAGAAGCCATTTGGAGGAAACGTGAGCTCACGTAATGGAGTCATCTGAGCGGAGAGAATGCAGCCCGCCGCGACTGAATGACCGCTGGCCACTGACTGATTGATTGATGGACACTGGCATCGCTATATCTCGCGCATATCGCATCACACTCGACCCTTTACGCGGAGACGGCGCTCAGGTTCTTTAGATGGCCAATCTCTAGGCACGAACTACGACCCGAGGGGCTTGAGTGGGACTATATGGGGAAAATGTTACTTGGATTACTATCAGCAGTCATCCGTCTTTGACGATTGAAGTCGTGGAAGATTTTTCTTCAATACATGGCGAAAAACATAAATTATTTATCATTATTCAGGTAAATGCATCAGAAATGTGGTGCTACCGAAGAATGATGAAGATAAAATGATTGAAATCAACGCACACGAGACGTAAAAACATGCATATTCAACTCGAGAGATACGAGAATTGCCTTCGTAAAACGCATTTTTGATTCACCTTTTTCTATTAAACCAAGAATTACGGGTGTGGTGAGGGTAGGCTGGTCCTTCTTCAAATTTCCGACATCCGCCATTGTAGGAGGGAACGTTACGTAATGCAGAGTAAAACTCGCTCACACAGTTTCGTTCTGAAATAACGAAAATGACTGGCGGGGAATCCAGACCCCATAAAAAGCGTTCATGGTAACGCTGCTGCGGGTCTGCACGCTTCTTGGAAGGAGTTGAGAGCGGAGATGATGATGAGGAGAAGAGGATCGGCCGCTCTCTTTTCAACAGAGCCGAGTGGCGGAAGGAGGGGGTGGCTTAGGGAGGGGATGAGTTAGGGGGGAGGAGGCGGTGCGCTAGAAGCGGGGAGGGGACGGAGGGAGTGGGGCAGCCGGGACACGAAGTGGAGACCACAGAGTAAAGGCTAGTTTATTGAAAAAATAAAAAGAAAAAAAAATTAAGTGTCTCACGTGACGAAAAACTACATCCACTGCTCAAGAGGGGTTGTTTACAAAAAAATTAACTTTAGTCTCCAATTCATTTTTACATCCATATTGTTTTTCACTCAATGATATCATCTTCCAAGATTTACGGTTTCAATTAAGGAAACACGGAAGAAAAGAGTATGAAAAAATAACTACGACATTGCACATTCCGAAAATTTCACGCGAATTCAAAATCGACCAAACGACACGCTAATGTTCGCGTTAATTTCACCAGGTTCCGAGTAAACATTTTGAATAACTGCGACCATTGAGCTATGAATATTGGTCCCATGTTTGTTAGTAGTCTCAAAGGTCAGTTTAAATCTTTTTTCTAGAAACCGTGTTAAAAGCCAAGTCCACAAAAAACTCATTGTGCCGAACATGGTTCATTTTCTTGAAGACCAATCCACAGAATTTCCCCACAGCTCAGGTACTGAGCCAATCTCTCAATACATTTCATAGGACATTTGATAAGTCCTGAGGGCCCTTTAAATCGTTGTGGACCAATAGAAACCTTTCCTAGAGGCCTCCCATCCAAATCCATGTGACGCCAAGATAGGCAATGAATGAGGCTTAACGCAGTGCAGGAAAATCAACCTCCATTTTTGTTAACAAGTTTTAGGCTGCACGGTGTTATTAACGCACCTGTTGTGACATACATTTTTGTACGAAAATAGTGGAGTAGATCAAAAGTCAGTTGCAGTCTTTTGAAGACGGCGTAGCATTCCGCCGCGCTAATGTCCGAGGATAGTGCAGGTATTAATTATATTGTGCATATTATCGAATAACAAAAATGCCTTTTACATGAGCTTTTGATACATAAATGTACAGTAATGATAAAGTGGAGAAAAACAATGGAATTGAAATTTAATTTACAAAATAAAAAAATGGAATATGGTTTGAAAATATTTCTATTTTATATATCCCGAACAATTATGCTTTAATCGATTTTCAAAAATTTTCGCTCAGTTGCGATGATTGCAGACCAATCCTTTTATTCTCAATGTTGGCAATTTGATAATCGCGAGAAAATAGAATTGAAACGTGATAAATTTGACAAATAACACCATCGCAAATATGTATTTCAGTTAACAGCCAAATTACAACTTATTTATCCGTGAATTTTGGATCAGTCTGCCAGTCAGCGACGCACGTGGTGACTTGAAAACTCATTCAAATCCGCATTGGCTGACAACACATTTAATAGCCGACTGGAGGATCCTCCATTGTAGCATGTGTGATAGCAATATTCAGCCTCACCGGCCTCACCAAACTCTTTGAAGTTTCATTGTTTTTAGCATCACTTTTTAGAAACTGGACGTCAGATGGCAGTGGGGAGCAATCCGAAGCCACTGTGATCGTTGAGTTGCATAGCGGCTTATAGCGGATATTTGTAGTTGGTAAAGGGATTTAGAAATATCTTGGTGTTTTATGGGAGGTATTGTGTTTTCCCCTGGATGCTTTAATTTATTTATTAAGGCATAATTTTGCTGTAATTATCTATTTGATGCGAAGATAATTGATTTCAACTAGTTAATGTCTCCAGATATGATCTCTTTTATACCATCAAAACACATAAAATTCGCAATATTGCCCAAATGGCACAGCCATAATTTACGTCTGTGCAGGCCATATTTATCTTCTGTTGTAAGTTAAAATACTACGAGACACCATAAGTTTACAACCATAAATTTACATAGAATCCGTCTATCAGTAGCCTCACATGGACTGGTGGCGCCGCGCCCTGGCCGGATTCAGCGAAGGTGTCACGGCGAAGTGTGTAGCCTGCCATCCTATAATTTTTAATATTTATTTTCATTTTATTTATTGCCACTCTACTGAAAGAAAAAGCGCTACTTGGCCTTTAAATCGGAGCTAATATAACAGCTAAATGTACACAAACATCCACGCCCTGTACGGGGGAAATCTACTCAGGTAGAACACGAACCCGCGACCTTCGGTTTTGCAGGCGATGACTTTACCCCGCCGCCACAGAGGCCGGCAAAGTTTCTTTATATTTGAATTCTACCGTCATTCCAGATAGTTCTACTACACTTGCCTTGATGTGAACAAAATGCATTGTTTTTGTATTTCTGGCAAAGCAATTTTTTTTTAAATGCATAAAAAATGTACGAAAAATCCATAAGTGTGCTCTGAGGGCTGCCGGGGCATGAAGTGGAGACCTGTCGCGACGAAACAGTTGGCAACGCTGCCTATTCCCCCTTCCTCCTCCCCAAGTATCTCTCTTTGTCCTTTTCTTCTTACGGCGTACGGTTCCTCGACTCCGACGCGACCCCGCTCTCCTCCCCACCATCCCTCCCCTCCTCGCACGGCACTCGCGAAAGGATCCCCCGACTGTGGACTGCATCGGGATAACGGTTCGCGGGTCACATCACACGCCCACACACACAACACAACACGCATACAAGCCTCCTCCCACCACTCCTCACAGGGCAGCGTAACGAGGGACGCGTCCACTCATAACAGGCCGCCAAATCAAAAGCGACGTGCTCGAGTTGTCAAAACAAACGCCCGCGTTGTCTCCTATTGCCGACGGAAGACACATTACTTATACACCGCGGTAGGGGAGGATGTTTAAGGCGGGAGGGTGAGAGAGCCCCTTCCCCCCAAAAAAAAAATGAGGAAAATAAAGAAAATATCGTGTAGGTACCGTAGTCTACATCTATATGCTACCCCGTGACTAGTTTTGAATAATTTTTTTAAAGAAATTTTGATGCATCTGATTCTATGAATAAGATTTAACATATTGACTTTGAGTATCTATAAATTTCATATTTGGCGTATGTTCACCACCAAAGTAGATTTTGTTTTTAATTTTCAAACGAGTTATTTACGATTTGAATCTGTTCCGGATGGAGTGAGCGCATCCTTGATCATGGGAGACACCTGATTCTCGTCTCTCTCACTCTCGATCTCTTTGGTTGCTTGTTTGTAAACTCATTTGAACTTGTTCATCGCCAAATAAATATACAGGGCGTTTCAAAAAGAATATGCGCATTACAAAGTATTATTTTGTCCAACCTACCAATCGTTGCGCCTCGGCTCGATTAATTTAGAAACGAATACGTAGTCTAGTTTATATTAATAGCCGCTAGATTTTTAGTTATCTTCCGTTTTGCTTGGTAATTGTCATATGTTTGAAATAGCTACTCCGCAGCAGAAATCATTTTGTGTCCTCGAGTTTGCGAATAGTAATTCCGTAATTACAGTGGAAAGGCGTTTCAGGTTGAGGTCCAAATTGATTTGCAAATGCATCGACAGTTTGTAGATACAGGACGTGCATGAAAAAGAAAGAGTCCTGGCCGCTCTCGTGTTTCTGAAGAAAATGTTGTACAAATTATTTCTTTGTTTAATTTATTTCCAACTTCCCCGTAAACAGAACGTGGAGGCCTTTACAACGAAGGAATTAACAAAGAACGACACAAACATTCATGCCCTGTATAGGGACCACTTACCCAGGCGGGATTCGAACCCGCGACCTACGGCTTGGCAGGCGAGAATTTTATCCCACCGTCACCGAGGCCAGCGCTGCTTTCCAACTGCTATCCTACGTAGTCCTTCAAAATCAACTCGTCGCGCCAGTCGGAAGTTACAACTGCCCCGTATCTTCTTTCCGTGGGGTTTCGAGAGAAAAAACGTTTATTTACCACCACTCCCACTGCACCCCGAAGAAGAGAAGAACCGGATTCGTTCTTCCATATCATCAGTGACGAAGGACATGCTTGCCTGAGTATGGGAGGAATTTGAGTATCGTGTCGCTGATGGAGGACTTATTGAACGTGTGTAATCTAAATTTGAGAGGTTCGTAAATATGTCTGTGAATTTTCATATCCGTGTGTCTTGAAGTTTAATAAATATATGCATTCGAAATACGTATAATCGTTTTGAAACACCCTGTGCTGAAAACTTTATGTATTCCCTACAGCTTTATTCGGTTCAACGTCGACTTAAAAACTCCCGTCTCATTATCAAGAGGATGAATTAACTCATGTCTAAAGAACTTCATCAAAGGCACGCCACTCAATTGCCGTGATACTCATGGCTTTTACTTTTCTGTGGCTTGTTTTGATCTTGTGGTCCGAGATCGAAGACAGTCTTCTAACTGTTGATAAAGTCTTCTCGGGAAATCAGCCGGGTAAGGATGGACATTGCTGCCAACGTTTCAATGGCTTTCTCTACCATCGTCTTCAGGGCGAACATTCGCTGTGCCCCGAAAGCACCGAATCAGTCTTCTAACTGATAATGCACGCGATCCTGATTGTGCAGTAAACTTCTGCCCCATTTCCATCAACATATTGCCCCGCAAGCCGCATCCTTGGGCGCGTGAGGGGTGTTGGGACACCAGCTGTTAAAAAAAAAAATATTTTAAAAAACGAAAAGAAGGAGCCCATTTGAATACTTCGACTACTGAGTCCCACCTAGCGCCAATCTAACTCCATTTTTGATTGGCGGAAAAACTTATTCCTGTATCGATATGTTCGACAAAGTATCTCTCTTGTGCGGGGCCTATAAACATCGTCAGGTTCCAAGATGATATTCTCCGTATTGCTTTGAAAAGGCTAAATTAGTTTGATGAAGGGGAGTGACGAGGGAGTGGCCACCGCTGTCCGTGATTTTCCTTCGTTAAATTTACTATTAAGTATTAAAAATACTATCAGGTGGTGTCCTCTTTAAGATGAGTCAACATAAGCTTACTCTGATCTTGGCGCCCTAATATTATCGATCCATCATCTTAAGGTTTGACCAAACCCTTTTGGCCCATAATGCTCGTCTATGCCAATCAAGCTGCGGAAGGTTGCGGGAAATTGTTCAAAAACTGTTTGCAGGTAAAACAAATACTGAAAGTTAAGTACAAAATAGGATTTGCGCACTAAATTTCATTAAGATAGAAAGTAAGTCTTTTAATAAGACCGATAGTGTCCTAGAATGAATTTCAGTTAAACGACAAAAAAACAGCATGCATACTGTGAGACCTTTCAATCAAGAATGAGTTTTCATTTGACCTTCTATGGCCTTCTTTAACTGCCATTAGAAGAAAAACAGCTTCACTTATAATAATTGCAGCATTTCCCACAAAAAAATGAGGAATCTCTTTCTAACCGTAGTCGTAAGCACCGGGAGAATAAGAAAGGAAAATATTTATTTAGATTAAAGAATCTTGATTCGTAAATGCACATTCTGTTTCCCGTCGATGGCTGTCGAAGTCAACAAAAAAAACAGTAATCGAAGAGATAATCTCTATTAAAGGCTAACTGACGAAATTCGGATGCTTGTTTCCAACCTTTCACAAGAATCCTACCGACAGATCATCCGAACGCACATGAATTGACAAGTTTCCATATTCCAAGTCCGACAGCTGAGGCATGAGGGTAAGAAGGTATTCCTCCGAGCAGAGCAACAATAGAAAAACTCATCGATTTTGAATTTTCTTATGGGAAAAACCTCATTATAACGAAACGAAAGAGATAGTAAAAGATAAAATTTCGGAATTAAAAATAAATTTTTAATAAAAAACTACGTTTTTCTCCCGATTTAAGAAAAATAGAAAAGAATTTTCTATGGACATCATAGCCTCTAAATAAATTGCATCGCATGCAACGTAAAACGTTGGACGATCAATAACACTCAAGTTACATTGGGACATGCGCCCAGCGTTTTTCGTAGCATACGATGCAATTTATTTAGAGACTCTGACAGGCTCAAAGAATATTTATTTCATTCTTTTTTGGTTCACGAGAAAAATCTTATAAATCATAAAATTTATTTTTATATAGTAAAATTGTTTTTCTTCTTTTTAGATTTAGATAAAATCTTGTCGTCGACAATTATTTTCTGATCTGATAATTCTGATTTATTTTATTTGAAAAGATAATACTCCATCAATATTAAACTTTCGTATCACTCTAGAAGACCAAGACTTATTTGGAGTTGAAATCAAGTACTGATGGATGAATGGAAGTAGACTTGGAGCAAAAAAGATGTGATGAAAGCTAGGGAAGAATGGAGGCGGGTCGTAGGCGAGGCCAAAAACCATCTTAGGTTTAGGTGGCCACGGGGGCAATGAGTTAGTTTTTCTGTCCTTTTTGCCGATGTAAGATGGATATCATTTTTGCGTAAGTTGGAATAGGGAAATAGAATAAAACTCTCAGAAAGTGTCCTTTCCCACCAACCCTTTATATGCCCGTTTCTTTTCTCTTTCATGACCAAGGCTAGCAAAATTAGAGCAGTGACCAAGGCCAAGTGACATTAGTCATTTGACAAGTGAATTGATCACATAACGTCAAAGCCTCATTTCAAATTAATTTATCTCTAAAACCAACCCAATCTTGATACTGAAATGCGCTGCTAAAATTGTGAGTAACCAATTGTACTCATACATATAGCATATAGGGGCCTATTGGGTGAACGACTATTAATACGGCCTTGAGCTTGTTTCATACGGGGATCGAAATTGCACATCTTGAAGGTGAACCTTCTTATCAATCGGGCGCGCAATAATTTTATGAGAACATTTTTACTATAGCTAGAATTTATTAGAGCAAGGGTTGTTCAGTTACGATGTAATTTAAGTATACTTATGACAAGGAAGGAAATAAGGTAAAAATTAAAAGATGACCGATTGAAAAATGATATCGTTCAAAATCAAATAAAATGCATTGAGCGGAAATACGGATAAATTAACAAATATTGTGAACGAATAAAAGTGTTACTTTATATTTTATAGTGCATTGATGTTGTATATATCATTGTATATCAAGTATTTAAATTGTATATTTTTTGTATATTGAGTACGAGAATGGGGTCATTTACATGAAAAATGGAATATATTCTAAACATTACGTATTTAAATGACGTCTCTAGCTCCGCGTGACAAGTCCTTAACGACTCGGCGCTGAACTTCAGATTCCTTTTATTTTATGCGCATGAATGTTTTGTACTTTTTGTGCTAATAAAGACACATTACTATTATTATTAATAATCGATTCAAATTGCGTTCAGGGAATTTATGGCCTCACAATTACACATTTTGAAATACCATTCCGAAAGAAAATCAGGTTGCACTATCACGTAGCACCCCGGATGAAACGAGCTTGGGGCATTATCCAGTTTCTCGCTGAAATGGGGGACTCTCGCAATAATTGATTGGGGCACAGAGCGAGGTGCAATCAATGAGGGGGAGTTGGGCGCGAGGGAAGATGCGTCGTCCTTGGCCGCGGCTGGGCGCACCAGCGACGTCCGCGGCGGCGACGGGCATTAATCACGGGAAATGTGAAGAACGTGACCTCAGGGGAGAGCGGCGTGTAGTACGGCGAGCAGGCGTTCCCTCTCCTTTAAGGTCAAATCTCTCGGAGGAGGAGAGGGAATCAATGGAGAGCCTTTCCTTCCTTCTCGGCCTGCGTGTTGACGCGACCTCATGGGGGCGACGTCATCGGGGGATGGGAGTAGGAGGGGAGTGAGCTCATCAGCACATGGCCTCACAAGTAGATTAGATGACTTGCAGCAGTGGCGTAGCCAGGAATTTCTTTCGGGGGGGGGGGGTCCAAAACCAAGGGGGGGAAAATTTTTGAAAAAACGGGCACCAAGTAATGGGTTTTAAACTAATTTTAACACTTATCATAATCGAAAAAAACTTAATTTGTTAAAGGAAATTGTTGTAAATTCCTGATTTTTCAATATTTTGTTTTCTTTTATGAAAGACAAAAATTGTGTTTTTATATTTCGTGGGTGGGGGGTCCGGACCCCCCGGATCTCCCTCCCCCTTGGCTACGCCACTGACTTGCAGGGTAGCCTACTAACTTATGCATATCTCAATACATGTTTCTGAATTTTGTTATTATTTCTAATAGTATGTGGTAGTATAATTCGTTAGTATGCGTGACGTTTTTTGGACCGCATGTGGGTGTGCTGCATGCTGGTGGTTCATCACCCCCTGCCAAACATCCTAGAGGTGGCTTGCAGGGTATTATGTAGATGGCGAAATACGAGTTGAGTGGGATGAGCTGAACGCGCGAAATAATTGCTGCTGTGGGCAAGCGGGGAGGCAAAGACGTCGATCGTTATTTGGGAAGGTATGGGCTCTTTCCCCATGAAAAAAAATACTATCCATTGAAAAGGTCATAGGGATCGTAAGGGAAGTCGCAGTCCGTCCCGTTGAGGCTGATTTACTTTGATAGTGGACCCTAGATGGGTCCTCTGAAGGTTACAACACACCGGGGCCCGAACACAGTAACTTAACTGATATGCCCGGAGAGGGGAGTGGAAGGGAAGGAAAAAGGATGGAAGCGCCGCCGCGGTAAGGAGCCCAACGACGCCGCTAGGGTAGGGTAAGATTATTCCATTCCCTACATGCAGTAACGGTAAATGATTAGCTGTAAATGACAGTTCGGTGATGAGGTATAACAAGACTGTGATTCCCTCTTGTGTTTGCCATGTGGACAGTGTCAAGACTCCTGAACTCGCATGATAGGTAAGGAGGGGTTTTTATGTTTACTATGTGCATACTATGCAGCCGGTGTCGAGAATCGAGTTTCAGCCATGACAGTTTAATAACAATTTCCTAACTTGTTCCTCTAATATTACATTTGCATTTGAATCCTACGTTCACGTTCCATGGTATGCTATTTTCGTCTGCTACGGTGCCAATGGCATAACCTTCCGTTGATAACATTTATACGGAACTTACTTAATGACAACTATATTACCAAATCATGAATAAATAGCATTATACGGAACCAATATTTAAAAAAAGAAACTACGATCTCAAGGATAGTTTCAATAATTCATTCCAGCAACAACAATCTCCATCACATACAAACTTTATTGTGATGTTGTAATATTGTTTCCTTCGATTCTGTAGGTACAGCATTACTACCACACATTATATAAGCTTTGTTAACAACTTATCCAATATCGTTTATCTTAATCTAGAAATAAGTCGTAATTTCCGCAAATAAAAAGATTGAGAATGACGACAACAAACTGTGCCAATGAGTCTTCTCTTGTTTTTACCCTTCTTTCATTGGTGGAGACACGTGAAACTTCGGATATAGTCGGATTTTCCCTGTTTGGGAAGGAGAGGGGATCGTACCGACTGGTTTGAAACCGACGACCTTACAGAATCGCTGAAAGTGTCGTCGTCGGTGCGGAATACGTTGTCGGTACGGTTTGATGTCCAGTCGGTGGGCTTGAAAGGGAAACCGACCGGTGCGGCACCGACGAAATACAGAATACGGCCCCTGGTCCGATCAGGAAATGGCTGTCTGTCTTCATCTTACGTTGTTATTCGTGAGATTCTATCCGCTGTAAAGGCCTTAAATATGCTGTTTTCGAATAAAACCGTCAACCGGAGTAACTTTGTCTACCTCAGGTTGCCTTTATCGCATTCGTTGGAAAAAAAGATAAAGGTGGTTGTATCTTTTTATATCGTGGGTCTGACTATTCTACTATGAGTGAGTTTGTTGAACTGATTATTGTACTTCCTGATAGACAAAAATAGTAGTTGTACAATTGCATATTACAGTGAACGGGCACCTTAATGTATTTGGAACTTAGCTGCTTTCTTCCTCATGACTTTTTTGAGAGATTTAAATTGACTACGAACTTTGATTGCATTATGTGGTTGTGTCTATCAGAGAATAACAGTGAACAGTGATTGTAACTCCATGGACCATTGCATTTTAGAAAATATAAGAGTCTGTAATTTTTTACGTTTCATAACTAGAATGTTTTGGAAAAAGTATGAGGGGGCATATTTGACTTAATTTTGTGGTAAATTTGTCCTACCGTTGGTAAAAGGTTATTTTACCAATTAAAGTGATTGAATATTATATTTAACGAAGAAGTTTGCTAAAATCGTTGTGGAATATATCGAGTAAAATAATATAAATACTAGTAACATTTAGGTTATTTCAAAGTTAAGAAGGCGTCATTCCGAGTCATTAATGGTCAATAGGTTGTCCCCGAGGAAGTTAATTTGAGCATTGATGGATCCTGGAATATGTGTAGGCTAGTCTGATAAGAAGGATATTTATTTTGGTGACAATGAGAGGAATGCAGGAGATAATAAATGAAAATCCACCATTGTAAACTCGTCTTAACCAGTATCAGACTTTATTGCACTGCTTAATTTTACAATCCATCGATTGAAGCCAGGTTATTGGAAAAGTTTGCCGAGCAAGAGAGATTTAATGGGAGAGAAATTTGCGTTGGCCCATACCAGTCTCCACACCAGGATACTGATAGCATAGCTATTTTCATTCACGAGAAGAAAGTAATTTAATGTATGAGGTATCCACGAATAATAACAAAAAATGCAAGAATTTCTGAAGAATGCACAAATTTACAAGTTATATTTCCAGGAATAGAAAGACACAAAACCATTGCAAACTTCAAAGCTCAAGGGAAAAGCTTCTAACGGATTCAATCAATGACGGATTAGTAAAAGATCAGATTCAGAGAGGGAGAAAATAAAATAATAGATAATTTATTAGAGATGAGCACATTTGGCGCTTCAGCACAACTGATACCTTTGATAAGATGGAAATGAGATGGTAAAGAAAACAAACGAAGAAAATTTGTGAATTTGGAGGATCAACCAAGTGTGCAAATAACATAATAAAATAATCAACGGCTAAAATATTGTTAAAAATGGTAAATTATTCAAAAAAATATCTAGATGCGAATCGTACGGAACATTAATTCAGATAAATAAAATAAAATCTTTAGAGCCTAACAATTTGAGGAAAAGGGCAGTTTATAAAATATTTAAGTTATGAATAATTTCATAATAGAGATACAAGTAATCTATTTTCTATGAACGTTATTCAGTTTTGTATTTTAAGCTAAAATTTAAAAATTTCTACTTAATAAAGAGGATTACGTTGACGCAGATCCATGTAAAGGTAACTGCTTGTAAATGACTGATATTCTATGAAACAATCTATCTATGGCAAGCCTTATTTATGATCACACTCCAAGCCAACCTTGGTTCTCTATAAATAGCAAAGAAAATGATCAATATCCTAGTAAGATGATTGATAAAGGAATTGGACAAGGTCAGTAGGAATAATCTGAAGGAGCCATGGCAGCCGTAGTTTGAGAGATGACAAAACAGCGCCCCACGCAGTCACGATAAGAATCAATTAGCTCCCGCAAAGCCCACGACGAAATGACTCGCTCACACGCGCAAGCTTGGCCTTGCCTCGTCTTTTTCGGCCAATGGGAGACGAGGTCAAAGCCCTCCACGATGACGCAAACAAATCCGATGGCTAACTTTAGTGACCCGAACGCGGAAATCTTGCCCCGTGACGAAGTCGCTTCGAAATTATCCTCGCTGCTCCCATAACATTCTCTGACAAGGCAGCGAATGGTGCAGAAAATTTTTGCCAAAATTGGAAGATAAATTCGATTAAATTCTAAGCAAATATAACTGCCGCCATCACGCAGAGAAATAAGACCAAACATAATGACCTTCCAAGTACAGGATTCCCATCTCGTTGCACCGTATAATCAAGGATTGGCAATTCGGAGTGATCCGCACTCAGCGTTCAAATTCCACCAGTTGTAGTTTACCCAAAAGTTTATTATTTTACCGCTTATTTTCCATTTCAATACCCTCTTTAGCATTTGCCCTGTTTTAGATATTTCTGACTCGCGCATTTTTTTCAACTCACAGTCATAACGCCTTTTCATATATTAACTTAAAAGTTTATATAAACACGAACTTGATATATTTTACCGTTTACTTTTATTATAAATATTTACGTGTTGGTAATTATGAGCGGAGCGTGGTAGCCGAGTAGTTGGGGCACTTGGCAGCTGATGGAGGGATCCCGGGTTCATATCTCGGGTGGAGCCTTCGAACACCCCAAATCCAAATCCTCGAAGTGCGAGGCTGCCTAGGGAAAGGAACTGCCCCCACCCCAAACCCTGAATGTGTGAAGCTCACACACCTGTGGCCTAGTCCGGGGTGAGCTCTACCCTCATATAAGCAAACCAACCTTCGGGTTGAATCACAGAGTGAGTGCGATACATGTTACAGTAGCGGATCCATGATAGGGACAAGGGGGGGGGAGTTAGCTCGGTAGTATGCAGTGACGGATCTAGCAGGGGGCTATAGCTCCATTAGCTATAATATCCAATTTACACTAGATAGAATGATAATTTTGTTCGGACCCGCAATACCACTGGGAGGCAACCCCCTACTTAGCCCTATTAAACCCTACTAAGTAGGGGATAACCTCACAGTAGTATTGCGGGTCCCAGGCCCCCTACTTAGCCCTACTAAACCCTACTAAGTAGGGGGTAACCTCTCAGTAGTATTGCGGGTCTCATCCCCCTACTTAGCTCTACTAAACCCTACTAAGTAGGGGGTAACCTCACAGTAGTATTGCGGGTCCTATGCCCCCTACTTAGCCCTACTAAACCCTACTAAGTAGGGGGTAACTTCACAGTAGTATTGCGGGTCCCAGGCCCCCTAATTAGCCCTACTTAACCCTACTAAGTAGGGGGTAACCTCTCAGTAGTATTGCGGGTCTCATGCCCCCTACTTAGCTCCTCTAAACCCTACTAAGTTGGGGTTAACCTCCCAGTAGTATTGCTGGTTCGAACAAAATCACCATTCTATCTAGTGTATATTGGATATTCAAGGGGGGCTATAGCCCCATTAGCCCCTCCTTAGATCCGCCACTGCATACTATCGATGTCGTTTATTATTTTTTTATTAACAAATTTACTGTTCTACAAGTGAGTAAATAAAGAGTATATCCAGAGGTATCCAGAGAAATAAGGTGATGCATGTGGTTATTCTATACGCACGGTTATAATTCTCTCAGCGGCTGGCGCCAAATGGCGTTTCTACGACGCAATATAATGTTGGGGACAAAGCAGCTTGAGATGAGTGCGTTGGAAACAAGGCATCAACGAGTTGAACGCTTCCCGAGTCTGGCCAAACCAGTCGATCTTGTCTCACCCGCTATCGCGCAAAACCACCGCCAAGTAACCCACTTGCGAAGACTTGTTTTTGTTATGCACCATTAACGCTATCCGAGCGAGATAAATGAGGTCGATTGCCGTTCGAGAGTGGGAATCGATACGGGGCATGCGCCGCGCGATCGTCATTTGCGGCGATCATCGGAATTCTAATGCCTTGTTCATTCCCCTCCCTCCTAGTTGGCTATCCGCCCCCATTTGGCCCAACTAAGTGCAAGCGTGCAGGCCTCTTTGAAGGTGATAGGCAAGGGTTATTTTCATACTCGATTTTAAAAGCACATCGCAAATAACGATTTATTCTGACAAATAATTTAATCGATAATGACGCCGTGCAGTTGACATCCGAGGTTAAAGCCTGTAGTGTTATACGTAAAATAATGTTTCTCTGCATTGAGGAAGAAAATCAAAGGGCAAGTAAATTAATTAAATCAAGTTTGATTAAACTGAGCCATAACAAAAACCGAAAGCCAGTGAAAAAAATAAATTTTCTCTGAAAAACCGGAGTAAAATTTTGAAATTTGTCGAGCCAATTCAGGGAAATGTTTTATTACCGATGCTAAAGCGGCAAAAATATTGCCGATGAAAAGCACGATATCATTAAAAGCTAAGGAATTTAAAATTTTTGCATGACGCCAAGGTTTTAATATCCTAAACTGTCCTTGTCCATTTCCAATGCACTAATAATCATCCGCATGATGGAAGGAAAAAGGGAAACGTGAGTTCCAGAACGCCTAGCATAAGCTTTTCTTTCATAGATTAACGTTCGTTGTGTTGCCTAAACGGCAGGATACTAGGGACGAATGACCGTAACAGTACCAAATGAAATCTCTGCTTACGTATTCGTTTAACAGGAACTTATGGACTGGTATGAATTAGACTTGCCAAATATTAGAGCTCACATTGGATAGAATAGCACATAATTTGGTATTTAACGTTTTCATTCAAGGGCAGCAACCCTAATGAAGACGCTTAAATCCTTTCATGATCATGAATGAAAATATATGTGCTTCTTAAGTGCTCACCGTTTATACATCAGAATTATATGCTTAGTTAGTCAGAGATAACGAGTGATAAAATTTTAAGCTACTCGAATAATTTTCAGCGTACATGCTAGAAATTCGATGCTAGCTGTTATTCAGCTGTAGGCATTTCCATTTAAAACGAAACTGGATAAATTACCAAAAGGATGAAGCCATCTTTCCTTTGTCAGAGAAAACGATGGATTCACGCAGTAATATACGGATCAATGTTAATTGGAGAAATATAAAAATCAAAACAATGTTTCTTATCGTTTTACTGCTTCTATGACGCAAAAAACACAAAGTTTTACTAATATAGTCTTATAAAAATCCTATGAAGAATGGAAAAATTAGTCGGCCACATGATGAGCATGATGACCAGACGAAGACAATTACCGAAGGGCAGGTGGATAGGAAGAAAGGCAAGGGAAGGTCCCAAATTAGTTATATGTACAGATCAGATTATTAATGATGTAAAGGAGAAATACGTCACTATGAAAAGTCTATCAGATTGGAGAACGGAATGGAAAGCTGAGTCAAACCAATCTAGGGATTGTTGGCCTGTGATGATGAGTTGCTATAAAGTGAGCTGCTATATATGAGTACATACTTCGAGTATTTTCACCATCGAGTACTTAGCATTAATTAACAAAACTTGGAGACATACATTTGCACATTCCAAAGATGTGGACTTGAATTCATAGAAAAAATATTCTGCACTATTTTCTAGAGAAGATGAAAGGTCAATCTTTTCTGCCGTAAAGATTCCGGATTTACAGTTAGAGCGAAGGTAGCGAGCTCCTTCAAATTCGGAAATACCTTCAAATGAAGGGTCATCGGCGCGAGAGTTCAAGAAAAGAGATGAGCATTGAGTTGACCGGGGACGTAATCAGAGGTGCTGTGTTCCTTCATTCGAAAGTCCACACTGCAGTATTCCACTATCCATCGCCCTTTAATGCCAAACACACACAGGCACATGCCTCTTCCCGACGCTGCCTCACGGAGGAAGGCACCGCGGCGACGTGTTCCGCCGGGGCCAAAGGTCGATGCCTCCCCCTCTCCTCTGCAGGGTCTCGGGTTGGCTCTGGGGAGGAGGAGAGTTGATGCGGGCGGGAGAGGGTGGCTGTAGCCTCGTGGAAAGGGGGGGATTTAAGGGGACTCTTTTCCTTGCTCGAGGAAAAAGGGGTTAGGCAGGGAGGAATGGCAGATTTCGGTCCACGATCTTATTTATGCCCTCGATATTTAGTTTGACGTGGACGTTTTTTTTTATTACTAATTGAATTTGTTTTTTTTTCACGTGGTCATATTATTATTTGACCATATCAATGAAAAATTGCGCAAAAAACTCAAAGAAAAAGACGCTATCTACACATTCTTCATTGAAATTAAATTGAGTTAGCGATAAAAGTTTTCCTTTTCAATAATGATGATAGCTGAGTAGTAAATATGTAACTATTAATGCTATAGTTTTCCAGACCTATTATTCAATATAGAGTATTATTCAGTAATATTGAAAAATCAAAAGCTTTTTTTCCCTCTATCGTTCAAAATAAACATTCACCTTGCATGAATGAAAATTATCAAAATTAGACCCATCAATTTTTATGATTTGTTTATAAGTAATGTTTATTAACGTTCTACTAAAAAAATTTTTTTCAGGCTTTCTTGCTGCCAAAATTCGAAAAGCGCCACATCTGAGAGAGACATGAGAAAGAAAATAGTTGCCCGAAATCTACTATCTCCTGGGGCTGATCCGAGTCAAGCACTCGCGGGGTGGGTGGGTGACGGGCCAGGGTGGTGGGCCCGAGTCGCGGTGGGGCTGAACAGGGCCCTCCACCCACCCCCCACGACTCCACTGCTTTTGCTTTTTATGCAGCCCGTCCCCTTTGCGCTCATTTTTCCCCCGCATGTACACGGTCGGGATTCTTGCTTTCGTTTTCCATTAAAATTATGCGGGGGGAGTCGAGGGATGAGGATGGGAAGGGTCGGGGAGAAGTACATATTCGGGGCATCGGAGGCAAACTCTCGGGTCGATACGGCAGCAGCCGAACGTACTACAGCAGTTGGAGGGAGGGGAGGAGGGAAGAGGAATTTGGAGGTGGGCGCTCGTCTAACCATTAGCCAGTGCAACCGAAATATTCGGAGCCGTAACTCAGGGGAGGGAGGCGGGGTCATTTCCGGAGTACGTCTCCCGAGTGGCGGAAATTCAAGTTGCGAGCACTGCAGGAACTGAACCGGCGGCGGCAGTCACCTGGGAAGGGGGAGGAGGGTTGTGGTGGTTTGTGAAAGGGGTGAGGGCAGGGGGTGCGGAGGGGGAGGGCGAGAGGACTCGTTCACCGAGGTCAGGGAATCTCCCCCCTCTCTCCGCTCGGAGGGCAGCGGACCGGCCGGGATTGAGTCTTGTCGCACACGCTACGATTAAGCACGTCTGTGTAAATCGCACAAAGAAATGTATACACGAAAATGAATTAGAAACGACAGAGAAACATATGCACATCGCCCCTGCTGCATCTGTCCAAGTAATGGAACTAATATGAACTGAAATGTGCTGTGCATTGATATTGGGAAAACATATTGCGGAAAATCAGGATAATACCAGTACAGGTATGCAGCAAAAAAGTGTATACAGCTTTTGGGGCGTTGGCTTTCATACAGAGGTAGAGGGATTATTTTTAGAAAGAGAGGCTTGCACCTCCAACAGGAAGATTTGTTTGACTTAGCTCTCCATCCCGCTCTTCTATCTGCTAGCCTTTTCACAGAGACGTATTTATCATTTAAAAACGATGGTTACTCTTTAGAAATCAGTTTTGTTTACGAAAATCTCAATTTTTTGAAAAATCAAAGAAAGAATTGCAAACAATATTACTCTCACACCATTTTCGTACAATAAATTGACCTTGGATATGAATGGAAAAAAGTGTGACAAAGAGCAGAGTATTTTATAGGGAGAGCAATCTTTTCCGTATCAGAAGATTTTTTTTTCAGCATATCCAATGTCGGGAGGATTCTTAAGACTACATATCCTTAAAAAATATGCTCTGTTGTAACTAGCCAGTTATTTTACTTAATGCAAGGAAAAGATACCGTGATCAATGGTCTGAAAAGATCCATTATCCATTTTCTCTGTACCTGATGATGACTGCAAGCCAGTTGTAACACGTGCTGTAGAGTATTGAAATTAAAATAGGCATACAGTACGATATCTTTGTAATTCTTTCCACTACGTTTTTCTGCGATATCTCTCCCAAAAAAGTTGACTTCATTAATATAAGGGGCGCAGGGTGGGTGGAAAGACCTCTTATATCAGAATTACCATTCCATTAACATATTTGCGGGGGCGCTCGCTGCTGAAGGATCTCCTCGAGGGAGACCACCTCTCCATCCTCCTCATCAAGAGCCGACGCAAGCCGCGGTACATCGAGACAAGAGAGGCGGGAGAGTAGATACGCGTGTGGTCGGATCACCCTATTATCCCTCGGAGGGCAGCAAAACGATGAGGCAGCCTCCTGAATAGTCGACTTGAATGTCGAAAACACTTCAGAAGGTAAGGTAATGCGATGATTAGCAGCATTTCTGGTAGAATACAAGGTATTTGAGGCTCCTGGAAACCAAGAGCACTGTCACACAGTTGAACTGGTGCGCCTGCTCAATAATTGCATCTCTTCTCTATGAGGGTAAGCTATCAAACTCACAAAAGACTATTGTAAAAATTGGAGCACTTGTGTTTTCCTACTTACTTTAAAATAAAAATAATGGATGAATATTTGAACAACAATGAATTTCATTGAAATTCTAACACATTTTATTACTTGCTCCATTAAACATCTGTGATACCTTTAAAAAACCAAAGTTTTAATAAAAATTCAATTACTGTAGCGAAGTTGGTGAGATTCAAAGATTTCCAGATCCAAAATGGTCTAGAATGGAGGCTACTTTTTGATTTTTCTGAGGAAAGCTGATAAAAATATTAAGGCAAGCTTGCAAAAGAAGGCACACATGAAGAGAAATTAAAAAAATATGCAGATATATTCTCCACTTCAGCGTATATAATTACTTCACTCGAAAAAGCATACATACACAAGTGAGTTTTTAGAAGCAACTCTTCAGCGGTACATCTGCTCTCCGTTGTTCTCCGCTTCCTTCACACGCAAAAAATCTTATTCATGAGGCTCAAAAAATACTGGATTCTTACTGAGGTGCAAACAGGTAGAATCGACATATTTCATGGACATATTTTCTCACATACTCAAGGGAAGGGAAGGAAAAATTAACCGAGAAATATTTTAAAAAGGTACACTTACTGGATGAATATTTGAACAGATATCCGAAGAGATCCGACTTCCAATAAGTCTTCGTCACCGAGTGGAAACTGTTGATAGTTTATAATTTCTGTTTCTTGTGGGACACCACATGCAACATAGCAGAGGATATATTGAAAAATACATTTTTGAAAAAAATTTCCATTGTAAGACCTTTTTGCTTCTCACGCGCTAGAGGATTACAACTGATGACCACTTATTTATTCAAAATCTAATTCACACGTATCTTCAACTTGCAATTCTTATTTTTCTACAAAGATTTTATCTGGCTATATTTGAAACACCGTTTATGCGTCCTCCGAAATGTGACAAAAACATTCACTCAGAAATATTTAAAAATAAAAAAAATTACCATATGTCTCATACAATAATTTTATTATAAGAAAAAATGGATTATTAACACCAAATACAATATTTATCCGCAATATTTCTTTTCTTTGCCATTCAAAATACCATTGCTTTTGTTTCCCTTCCTCAGGCGTGGTCAACTTAAGTTAGAGTAAATTTTTGAAGCTGAAGTTTCGACTTTTACTACATATATCCTTGAGGTAAAAAGCAAAATTATCAAATGGTTTGCATTAACAATTTTTCCTGAAAATTTCCGCAGATTTCTTTCTTCCAGTTCTTCATGCAGTAACCTGTCAGACAATAATGCTTTAAATTCCTGCGAATTCCTGCATTAAAAGCTTAATTCTGGATAGAAGAGAATAGCAATTATGTGTATAGTCAAAAAGGAGAGTTAAGGTACGTTTTAATCGAAGGAAATAAATAGGCCGACTTTACGTTAATGAAATTTTCTTGCTCAAGAAATAATACATATAATCCTGCTTTTCCGCCATCCTAGTTCATGGCCTCCTAAATTAGAGACAGATTCCGGGAGGAAAAAGGAAGATTGAACTTATTGATAATGGACTAGACCGTGCACTACGTCCGTGTTTAGCTGGAGAGAGCGAAGCAGCGATGGACACGACTGGAGGAGAAAACTAGGCAGAACATATTGGTAATTAATTTCCACAGAGAGGTTGGCAGTGACTCTGAGACTCATCATTGATCTCCACAATATAAGTTAAAGTTTATAAAATCAGGAATTATTCTGTACAAAATATAAAAATATTCGTCAGATCGCAGTTAACGAGAAGGCCGCGGTCGGATCAAGCAAGCGCACATAAAAAAGGGAAGACGAAGAACACACCTTACAGGCAGTATCTGCAAGTTTTGCGGCGCAGTAGAAAAAAATGAAAATCCAAGGAACCAGGCTAACGACCTTTCCTTAGACCAAGCACCGCTTGAGCTCCTATTGTGAGAGTTGAAGCAACTTCATGCCACACCGAGGTAAAGAGCGTTGCGTCGAATTTGTATAACCTCTCATAGATGTAATCGTTAGAGTCTGTGAAAACGATGAATGAAGTCAGTACAAGGATTTTGCAGCCAATGGTGGGATTTTTATAGAGTTTAAATCTATGCTAAGAATTATTCAGCTCAGCGGCGGATACAATTTATATTTTGGGAGGAGAAAAGGCCAAAATATGTCGCGCTAAGTAATTTCGAATCAGGAAATCCTCATTATCATCAGCATAAGTTAAAAATCGTAAGACTGTTTGACTCACCTCTCCTTTCCGCTCTCCTATCCGATAGCATTTTCACATTGACGTATTTCTTCTATTTTACATTCTTAACAACTCTTAATTCAACATAACTTTAACAACATTACTTTTAGGGGTCGGATGGAAGATGGGACTCCTAGTCCCAATCTTGCCCAATAAAAACAACTTATTATTATTACTATTTTTTATAACAACCTCTATTATGTAACTCATTCGGGACCGTCCCTTTCCCTTTTTCCCGTCCACCTGCCCTTCTGCGATTGATTTCATCAGGACATCATGCCAAATTTTTGTATTAGTAGCTGGAAAAATTTTGAAATTCGAAATCAAATAAATATCCCGTTTTCTCGATATTACATGAAATTTTCTCTTTTGCCTTCGTCGTTCGAAACATGTGTAAGATTTTCGCATTTTTTTCGTATTTTTCTTAGTGCATTACTCACTCCCATTGAAACTTTTGATTGTAATTTTGTTTATATCTAATTGTAACACTAAATTACAATATTATATTCATAGTATCTCAAGGGCCGGAAAGGCCCACGGTAATAAATTGAATTGAATTGAACTTGCAACATACCCACATCCATCCCGTGAGCGGCAAAGGGAATCATACCTTCAGAAGGCCACAAAAAATATAACAAAACATGTTATGGAACTGAGAAAATAAGTGCCGCTGTAATGTGGAAAAAAAAATGTTTCCGGTTATAAATCACAGTAATGGCACTTAGTGGCATGGATAATTTTAATAATGTAAAGTCTGAGAACATATCGGGAACAAAACTTTTAAAATTATGTTAGCAGAGTAGGTACTTTTATGTAATTTGAACTCTCAGAAAGCCATTTGAAGCATTATTTTTCATAAGTTGACGGTATGGCATGGCTAAGTTCCAGGTTTCTCATCTTTATTTTATTATTTGCAAGTCATTGTTAGCAAAATTGAATTTTAATTTGGAATTTGGGAAATTTCTTTGTCGTACCTGTATTTGATTGCTTAGATTACGTTTAGAGCCGGTTTCATAATGTCTCGTTAGTGCTATCCATTAGATGACATGGCCTTTCACTTTACCTGATGATGGCTGATAGTTCTGGTTTGCTCAAAATAATTCACCTATCTTGATGATGATGGACGAGTCGTCCGTAGAAACGTTGGAGATATACAAGGGAGGACCCAATAAACAACCGGACACAATTTAAAAAAGTTAAAAATTTAATATTTAGGCTCACAAACGTTAGTAACCTTCGATGTAGTCTCCATTTACACTGGTAAAATTTTTCAAACGTTTTTTCCACGAGGCGAAACACTTTTGGTACTCGTCATTTCCCATGCCTTGCGGCGCCGACTTCGATATTCTTTTCACCTCCGTAATATGACCAAACCATTTCCCTTTCATCACCATTTTCAAACTCAAAGGAACTCAAAAAGTGCGAGATCTGGTTAGTAGGGTGGGTGAGAAAGCAGTATCATGCATTTTTTTTAACCAAAAACTTAAGTCGCGGCAATCAGCAACACGTGCCGCTTTTGATCAGGAGGAAACAAGCGGGGGATGAATTTCGCCGCGATTCGTCTCAATCGCTAATTTTCAGCTAAAATTCGCTGAAACGAACTCCACGAATAACTAGATTGTTCAACGAGTTCGTCAATAGTATTCTAATAGACTCTTTTCCTTATGTACAAGGGCACGAGTTTTTTTTCCACATTTTCATCAGTTCTGGACCTGGAAGGCCGGTCCGGGATTTGAATGTCTTAGATCGACATGTTACCACGTTTTTATTGCGAATACCACTCGTGCACTTGAGCTATTCTTAAAGCGTGTTCTTTATAAGCCGTAGATGACATAATAATCGTGTCCGACTCAATTTTACCGATCAGAGAGCTATAATTTCAACGCTGCACGACGTCATCGAATATATGCCATTTCAAAAATCGAAGAGATCAAAAAACTCTTCCAATATAAACTGCCACAGAGGCTCGATACAACCGTCTATATCCACGCCGTTTCGCATACTGACTCAGAAATGATGAAATAACATTCGTGTACTACGAGAAGCCCAAACTATTAGAGCGACGCGCGCAGCGATTTCCGTCCACTTAATTTAGGATACAATGATTCAAGCCGATGGAAACCCCAGGAAGATTTCGCGAACGTAATTCGTCGGAAAAGAATAAATACATATTATAATATTTGAATGATTTGAATTTGACTTCTCCCCTATTTGGGCTCGCTTGAAATGGAATGGAACTCGAGAGTAATTCTCCCGCATTAAGATTCGATAAAAATACCGCGTCGCATGGGTCGATTCCTCACCGCCCCCCTAAAAAGGAGAAGATACCGTTCCAGTGACGCAATCTTCATACTCGAGTGGACGGCGGCGTGACTTGGAATAAGGCCACGGGAATCACCTGGAATGCCTTTCGCGCCGCATTGAATGCATCATTATTCATTAAACTCCTCTTAGCGT
The DNA here is from genome assembly GCF_921293095.1 of Ischnura elegans. Taxonomy (NCBI): domain Eukaryota; kingdom Metazoa; phylum Arthropoda; class Insecta; order Odonata; family Coenagrionidae; genus Ischnura; species Ischnura elegans. Next base: position 19,918,848 of record NC_060248.1, read on the forward strand.
CCACTCGCAGGCATCACGGTCGATGCAAGGAGCAATACAATAGACGTGCACGTGGGCTCGTCTCGGAGAAAATGAAAGTAAACAATGCTTAATGTGGGGGACAATAGTTGTGCAACTGTTGGAATCGTTACAAGGAATCTCATTAATAAACGATAGTTATTTTTTACGCCATCGTCATCGTAAGTCAACAGGAAGTCGAGTATTCGTCTGACGCTGCTCTCCATTCCGCTCTCATATACACAGCCTTGTCATTGTGACGTATTTCTTATCTTTTACATCATTTTTAATCTGTCCCATGTAATCCATTCGGAGACAGCCCTCACCCGTCTTCCCCTCCAGCTGTCCTTCTGCGATTATTCATTGATGCATCCGTGGCCAATTAAGCACCCGTTCTCTCCTTAAAGTTTTAAGGAGAATTCTCTTTTTCCCACTCTTCTCAACACTTCTTCATTACTTACTCGGTCGATCCATCATATCTTCATCATTCTTCGGTAGCACAGCATTTCGAATGCTTCCAATCTTGACTTCTGTGCGACTGTCAACGTCCAAGCTTCGCTACCATACGTGATATGTATCGGTCATGAAGGAGCAGCATGACGAACACATAGGATTAAACTGATCGAATCGCAGAAGAGAGATGAAATACAACATGGGTTTTTGGAAAGGTTAGTGAAGAGTCTGGTATGGAGTGTAGCGCTTTACGGTACGGAAACGTGGACACTTTGGAAGGAGGGCGAGAGAGGACTGGAGGCTTTCGAGAAGTGGGTATGGAGAAGAATGGAGATGGTGAAGTGTACGGAGAGGAGGAGTAACGATGAAGTGCAGGATATGGTGGATGAGGAGAGGCAGCTTCTGGATTAGGAACGAAGGAGACAGAAGGTATGGATGGAGGGGGTACTTAGCGGGGAGGGGATGTTGAAAACAGTGTTAGAGGGTAGAATGTTAGGTAAACGAGGGAGGGGAAGGAAAAGAATTGGATTTATAGATAGAATGAAGGAGAGTAAGTTTTATCGTGAATTGAAGAGGGAAGTACATGAAGGAAGGGGAGGCTACCAGGATAGCTTAAGTCCTACGGGCGTTAAAAATTAAGTATTGCTATGGACATTACCAGCACATACCTAATTAGTCTGATGCCAATATATATACAGAAAAATATTCAGGGCTGTAAAAAAAATGTAATTTGAAAGAGGCCGACTGCGTCCAAAAGGTGACTACCGAACATTCTCTCCATGCAGAATGACTGTCAAGGATTTTATTTAATTTAAACTCAATAGCAAAGAAATAATTGGGAAAATATTAGAGGCAAGAAAACTAATGAATTGGGCACCTCGGATGTGACTTTATCTTACAACGAATGAATATTCAATTTCTCTTACATTGAGAGCAATATTTCGACATATCTCGGAAGACCCATTGAGCATTAACCCCATCTTTATCCTCATCGACAATAAAAAATTGAACTGCATAGGAAAAGATAGGAAATTCGTTGCTAAGGGCATCTAATATGGTGAAATGAAAGATTGGTTCGACTTTCATAAATCCGAAATCATTTCCCAAAGTCATTAAACTCCTCTTAGCGTCCACTCGCAGGCATCACGGAGATATCACGTGTAAGACAGCAAATAAGAAGCACATATAACAATATCCAGGGCGAAAATGAAGGTGATAGCATTAATTGATTGATCTATAGCTTGCTCTATAGCATCTATAGCATAGATCTATAGCATTATAGATTGCTCTATGCATGTGATCAGATAGTATCATACGCGTGCGGCTAAGGAAAGAAGAACCATGAACATCACATATTGAAAAAGGAAATATTTCCAACAAGCACTTCGTAATCTACGAACACCTACATTGAGAAATGTGAGAACAAGATTCATGGACACCATACTTGTTTCAAAAATCAGAAGCTACCATCAATAAGAATAGCTATAAAGAATCGCAATATTTTAAAAGGGTATAAAACACTCCGTAAATGTCAACGAAAGGGTAACTAATTGAAACTACGAGGGAGATATAATGACTTGCGGAAGAGTGATATGCATTTTGTGTTGGATAAAAGCGCGTTAATGGCGACAACAGGCCGTTTCGATGTCACAAAAAATGGTCACAACTCTCTAATTACTTTTCTAAATATCTTCACATTAATATCTCGAGGTTATGACGCCTGAGAAGTGGCAGATGGGAGCAAATGCATTTGCTCGCATAAAATAACGTCGTAAGGGTGGAATGGCAGACAAACGAACACGTCAATTACAATACTCACAGTGTGAACGGTTTGATGAGGATGAGGCAAGATATCCCAAGTTTGCGTAAATCACAATAATTTGAATAATTTTAGAGACATGTAAAATCTGTTTTAACAAAGAAGGAATAAATAGACCGGGCTATTCAAAATTTTAAGTTATAGACGCAAATATTGATATAATGCCAAGTGCTTAAAATAGGGCAACTTGATTTTTCACGGTAAAAATATACACTTATTTTTTTGAAAAAATAAGTTAAAGAAATAATAACTGGTAAAATATTTTGTGAAACATGCAAGAAACGTAAAAATGAACTTCTCTTGTGCATAAATTCAACCGATTCAGGCGTTATATAGTGGAAGTTCGACGTATTAAATTAAAATGTAATTCCACTTTTCGTAAATTATTTTAATTCGTACAACGCGTTTCGGCTCACGGTGCCATCATCTGTTACAAGACCTGAGAAGGTCAAGACCAAGAAGGTCTTGCACCAGATGATGGCTGTGTGAGCCCATGCGCGTCGTACACATTAAAATAATTGTGGAAAAGTGCAATTAATTTTTATTTAAATATCTCTCATGCATTTTACCTACTACATCGAAATCGGCCTCCTCGTTAGGACAATGAATGCTCTCAAACACGACCATCTCGCAATTTTGCACAAAAAGTGTTGCTCATCGAGGTAGGATAAGCGAAGAGACAGCGCTAAAAATCCCACCCCATCCCACCACCCCACCCAAAGAGACAAACATCCGTGAGGGTGGCCTTCCACGTGGCGAACAGGGGCGAGTCCAGATTAGATAGTGTGTGATGGCTCGTTTTTCATAGCATAGGATCGCTATCAAGCATGAACACAGAAATAGTACGATCATCGAGCCATGAGCGTGTGATTCCGTAACTCCCGGCGTGAGCAAAGTGAGCCTAGAACTATAACTAGAGCCTAGAGCCTAGAGCGATTGGCACGCAGCTCCGCGGAAAGAAGCGAAACCACTCATGTTAATAAGTATTTAAATATGAAATAATTATTTCCCATGTTGATTACTTGCGTGAAGTCTTGTCGGATTTTCACCGGTTCAATATCTAGTATATCACCGCGTTTCAACGGAAAGCGCTGTACTCCATCTCAGACTCTTCACTATGTGTCTCCAAAGTGTTACTTAGTGATCATATCATCAGCTCCTATAAGTATCTCAGCTAAGCAGCCACTTTAGCTAACAAAATTCTGTTTCTGAAGTCTTTACTGCTGTGTCTGCTTAATCCATTATGCTGCCCAAATAGTTGAACTGATCTAACTGGTCAAGTTTGTGATCAACTACCAAAATCTTGATCCTTGAATTCCTTGTTCGTTATAGACAGAATTACTTTGGGTTCTTATGACCGATTCCATATTCCTCAAACGCTTATAGAATACAAAAAATGCGTTTCCCAATATTTTCCAAAGTTTTCCAAATTTTTCAAGGTAGCGCGTTAAAGTGTTTGCTTTTTCAATCTCATTTTATAATCACAAAAAGCGCTTCTCCTAATATATGAAAAAAACTCATAAGAAATTGTGAAATTAAAAAAATTATATTTATAAAAACAAAATAAGCTAGATATTTAATATAATAAGTTTTGGCAACGAGAGAAATTGATTTTCTCCATGGCTGATGAATTAACCCCAGACATTTACAATTGATTGATAACTATACAGGATCGAGAATTTTTGTGAAAGATTTAAAGGTTTAATATAATTAACTATGGTTAAGAATGAATGAATAAAATTTTTATACATTGCAGTCGTAATTACTTCGAAAAATTGTTAAACCAAAGGGAAAAACTGGAGGGTCCCGAAGCATCTCAGATTTTTGTCTAAAAAATACACGAAACTCGATGAGAAATGTTCAATTCTTATGAAGTAAGATTAATAGATCCCTAGTAATCCTATCCTCAAAGAGTTTTTCCATTTTGTCGCAACCCATCTTAAGTTGCACACAGCGGAAAATCTGAATTTCGAACACAGTGATTTCTTTTGAAGATAAAAAGCAAGTTTCAATTTGCCAAAGAGTGCTTTTGTGAATAATGGAGTTGATTCATTTAAGATTCCAGCGTTCTCTTTTGCCGAAGAGGGATATTGACTTACGTCTTAAGGAATGTGGATTTTCCAGTAAATCAATCATCCTTGGATTATACCCACTGAAAAATATTTCAGAGTGAAGTTACTTGGGAAAAATGTCGGAATGAATCGTTAATAAAATCCATTGGTATCAGAAAATGTTTATTTGAAGAGACTCAAGTAAGCTATCCTTCTTATGAAATGAAATAACTATTAATTTGACATATTTAATTTCACTCTACCGGTTTCATCACTGTGCAGCATCATCTACTGTACATACAGGTAATGCCAATTCTTAAATATATTAGGCTAACTACCGTTCAACCTCCACTAACATAATGTATTTTAGAGTTGGTATTTCCTGTACCAGATGATGTCGCGCCGAAAAGAAACCGGTCTTGTAAAATTAAATATGTGAAACTAAAGAAGTTATTTTATTTGATACAAATTTAAATAAGAGAATAGTGCCTTCCCGGATGAAGTTTACCAAGAAATTTGAACCAAACACCAAAATACCTCCTCCTTGGATGAAGCAATCACTAGGCCTTATTGAAATATTCTTAAAAGATTCTTTAAAAGTTCTCGATTGACCGATATTTTGTAAAGCAATTAAGGGCACCAATGACAAGGTATTGTCATGAGAATGCTGAAAGTATAGAAAACAAGCGTCTTTACCAAAATTTTGATCTGGCCAGTCTTTCGGCTGCGAACGCCATGACCCCATTCCTATAATGGGGATATTTTATAAACCACTAGGCTTGAAAAGATATTGCGAACAACAATATCGATCGTTAAATCGACATCCTCCCGTTATATTAACAGGTTAACATGAAAACGACCCACCGATATCAGCGTCAGCCTCATGCTTCCCCGGTCAATAAATATTTCAATTCGACATTCGGGCTGGGAATATTTCTTCACCCAGTTTATGTTGAAAGTGTTTATAAAAGTTATGGCTAGGGATTGATTTGTTAAGCAATTCTACATCTACATCTAAATGATACCCCACAAGCCGCCTAAAAGGCGTGTGGCAGGGGGTGTTAGGACACCAGCCGTTTGCACATAAAAAGGAAATGCTCTAACGAAATTACGAATAGGATCTATTGAAGTCCTTTATGGTTCGGAGGTAAAACGATTTCCCGTATCTTTCCGTTCGGCGAAATATCTCTCTCAATTTATCGCTTCTGTCGGATCTATAAATATAGTGGGGCTCTAATATTATTTTCTCCGCGTCGCTCTTAAATATATCCTTTCTCAATTGCTCAAGCAATCTAAGCCTAGCACGCAGCCTCCGAGTCTTCAGCGGCTGCCAGCCTAATTCGCTTAGCATCTGGGTAACGCTGTCTGTACGCCCGTAGCAGTTTTTGACGAATCGCGCAGCCTTCCTTTGTATTTTATTCAGTTCGCGGATTAAGTCTCTCTGCACCGGATCCCATACGCTCCCTGCATATTCAAGGTGCGGTTGGACGAGTGCGAAATCGCACCTTTCTTTTACTTTCCCACAAAATCTTCCCACAACACGCTTGACGAATCCTAATTCCTTCAGGGCTATGTCACAGATGTCCTTCATATGTGTTCCGCACGAGAGGTTTGAGGTTATCGTAACTCCTAGGTTGTTTGCTGCCTTAATATTATCACCATCAACAGCATTAACATGGTTAAAGTTGGACTTACTGTGCAAAAAATGCACCGACATGCATTTGTTCGGATTAAGTTCGAGTCCCCACTCTTGGATCCACAAGTAAACGTAAATTCATCATAATTTCATCTTTAATCTTCCCATGCTTTCATCCCACAAAAACTTATCCTCCCTCACCATGCCGAGAACTTCATTCTTCGTCTTCCTTTTCGTCCATCTCGCCTTCTCCGTTCTACAATTCACACAACCACTTGGAACGCTTCGAGTCTCGTCCCATCTTCCTTCCCTCATGTCTGTACCCTTGCTCACATGTCGAAGTTGACCACCATAGCATTCGAGGTATTAATTTCGACTCGAACGCACGGACAAAGACTGCGAAGAGAGCGCGAATCGATTGAGGACGTGATGGATATTGATCCTTTCCTGCGACTATTAGGGATAGTAACAGATGTGCCAACAATTTGAGTAATCGTTGAACTCCCCTATGTCAGCCAAATATATGCGTTTTTCTCTTTTTTCCCATTTTCTGGTTTGGTTTTGCTGGTCTCTGTTTTCCTTTTCGGATTGTAACTAGTTGTATGCAGCTGCATGGATATTTATTCGCTTAAGAATTTTTTATTTCTTTCATGGTTGGTGTCACCTTGCACGGTGCAATTCATGCTCAATGAGAGATCACACCACCTGCTGACATGTGGACGTGTTTTTGTCTTTATCCGAACACGATGATGTTGTGTATTTCACGCTGCATATCGATTTACATTAACCCCCTGCCATATACCCCTGAGTTAACTCGCAGTATATAATGTAGAAGTAGATTCGATCCATTAGCGAAGCTGATGCTGCTCTAATTACACACAGAGGAATCGATGGCTATAGATACATCGCAAGTGGTTATCGCTGATTCAACTAAAATACCAAATAATATGGTTTGAGCTGTTTTTTCCTATTCATTAATGATAAGGGATCAATGGTAAGCCAAAATTAATCATAGGTAATTTTCACACAAAGATGAGGGGATGAAAATATTTCTTTTGATTGTCTACTTCTGCTATTATGGAGCGTATTGGAACTCATGGGACAATTCTAAGCTGATAATATCAGCGAGATAAAGTTTTTGAGCTAATTCTGTATCCGTCTACTTCGACGTGATAAACATGCTTAACTTTCCGAGCTATAAAACAATACTTTATCAATCAAATATTACCCTGCCTTTCATCTTTCCCTCTTGAACTTCATAAATAGAGACTGGAAGATCTTTCCTCCATTACCCTTATTTTTATTTAATCCTGTACCAACGAAAACAACACCATTGGCCTTTTACATCGGGGATTTTAACTTAACAATTAAAAGTAATCGATCAAGGCGGGACTCGAACCCGCGACCTCTCGTGGCAGGTAAGAACATTACCTCGCCGCCACTGAGCAATACCGAGCAATATGGTAAACCATATAAGCAGACCGGTTTATATGGCAACACCCATGCTTATGATGTTTTGCACGAAAATGCTAGAGACTTACCTCTCTCAATGATATTTTAATGCCAAGCTTTCATTCATCTTCAAATTCAGAGGGTACACTAGCGTAAGTTTTAAGCTCTTAGGAACCGCCTTAATTTTCTGCTCTGACATGATTCATCACGAAGTGCTTCCGAAGTACGATTGCAGTTGGCGGAAAGTTATCTACCGACGGTTTTGCAAATGATTGTGCATGCGCAATCCACACATGCATTATATTTTTGTGAGCACGTGCGAATTATTCTTATGTACATGCGGAGATCCTATTGAATGCTGCATGCTGGTGATTGGTCACCCCCTGCCAAACACCCAAGAGGAGGCTTGCAGGTTATTATGTACATGTAGATGCAGCGGAAAAAGGATCAACCATAGCAAGGCATCATTAAGAATTCGATTCATGTAGCATCGAAGAAGTAAATACCGTGCAATGAAAGAAGTGCAGTCATATTTTAAAACACGAGTTAAAGGGAATAGATTTACATCGCCCAGCGGTTGGTATCTCTGCTATCGACAGTGTTACGACGTGGGCGGTTGGGAGCCCTCACTGCCTTCGATCCACTCCTCCTCATCCACCACCCCCCACAACCCCCCTCCCCTCTCCTCCCATCTCGTATCTTTCCATTTCCCGCCATTTTCTCTCCCTCCCTCTCATATCCCGTAACATTCCGTAGTAACGTCGTTACCGAAACGCTTTCGCCTCAGCAGCGGTGGTGACGAAACAGCGCGACACGCACCCCGGAGGTGTGCTGCCGCCGCCCATCTCCCAACGTGCGTGCTTCCACCCCCATCCCCCTTTACACCTCCGCCAATTTGCGTCGAACACAACCAGCCGCGATCCCGCGCCATTCTGTCGCTACCAACTCCCTCCCACCCGTCGCGTCGGCGAAAACTGCGATCACGTAAATGGTTGATGCGTTGCCACGGCAACATTTTGGTCCCAGCACGAAAACTTCTTCGCACGAATATTACAAAGGTCTCGTTCATCAACTTTTTATTTCTGTTGAACGTGTTGGAGTTTGAAAAATTAAGAGGCCCATATTTTCCGGTTTTTTCGATTCGTCTCGAGTATAAATGAAGACGGATATTTTGCCGAACGGACAGGTACGGGAGTACGATTTATCCCGAATGAAGGACTTGAGACGGAAGTTCCACATTACGATTGCCGTTGTAGGAAATTTTTGTATTGATGATTTTGAAAATGAATGTGCACATAGGCGGATCCAGGGGGGGGGCACGGGGGCACGTGCCCCCCCCAGATCCTCAAAAATATGCATGATTTTTAATATGGTCCCATTATCATTGCGTTCGTTTTGTATTACGAGGTATCCTTGTGCCCCACCCAGAACAAAATCCTGGATACGGCCTTGCTTGTGCCCCTTCCAGAAAAAAATCCTGGATCCGCCCCTGAATGTGCATACGTAATCCATACATGCATGATATTTTTAGGAACATGTAATAAATGCTGGTTGGAACTTCTTTACATTTCTTTTTTATTGGTATCCTAACATCCCCGGCACAAGCCAATAGGGTTGTTTCCCTCATCAAAGAAAACGAAAGGCATTGATTGCGATTCCTTACCCACCATTAGTGTATTCATAATATACAAATTATTTGGTTTTGGAAATCCCAGTTTAGACGAATGTTAATGGTCAATTTTAACCTCATTTGAAAAAGGCCAGATTGGCGCCCATACGATGCAACTCCACGTGACGTCTCAGGGACCTAGAATCTATACGACTAGTCGGGAGTTTTACATCGTCTGAGATTACCAATGCATGCATGTGGCACAGAGCTCAGGGAAACATTTATTAATAATCACGTATTAAAATTGCCTTAGGTTGGAATGTTTCCTTCATTTGATAGGGTATTAATGATCCCCATTTAAGCCAAGCGCTACTTGCTATCAGAGTACTCTGGTACCTGCTAGCAGCCTGCATCGTAGCGGCACTCATAGCCTCGCACCAAGGTGGTCTCACACAGCGGTATCCGGAACCTGAATGACGTCACACGGGCATTTCCCAACATTCATACTTAGGCGTCACGTTTTCGAGCGCTTGAAAATTTTCACTTTTCATTTAATCGCGAAAAATAGATATCGTCATTTAAAAATCCAAATGCGTGAAATACGTACTCCAGGAGTAATAATCAATTTAGGCGATAAAAAAGGGTAGTATGTAGATGCATAAAAAATCTAAAAAAATCTAGGGCCTTATCCGTTTCGCAAATAAGTTGATGGCGTCATCGACTCTTATCGAGCGGCTCACCGCTTCTCCGCTAATCCTCGGACTCGTGCATCAGAATAATGAAATCCAATACAATTAAAACTCTTGTAAGAATTTCTTTCCGTCAATGATCAGCCTCCCTGCACGAGTTAATGAACCAAAACTACATTAACATCATCGACTCATGCAGAGTGGGCGACAGAGTTCCCGTTTTCTTTCCTTACCATCGACCGGATTTTTTCAATAAATTGCGATTTCAGGTCCCATTGAGGATTCTCTGGACGGCCACTACATTTCCTGTCACCCAATGCGAATCAAAATGGGTTCACAAAAATCTCCACTCACGACTCTGCCGTCGGAGCGATTCGAATTACGTGGTGAAATAAACTACAGGATGCGGCAACATAACTTACTTTCTAAAAATACATGTTATTCATTAGCTTGATGTCGTAGTGGAGCACTAGTGGTCTCGTTCGAGAGGCGTGGCCATCATCTTAGCTCTTCGATAGTGATATTTTTAACAATTCATAAAGTTAATAAAAAACAATTGACTAAAACAAAAGTCCGTTCTTAATTAACTAAAAGAGTGGTACTATCAATAAATATCCTCAAAATTTCTGAATTATTAACTGTATTCCTTTGCATGGGGAACAAACGTTGAACTTTTTCGTAGAAATCGCGTACTCACGATTTCATGGATTTTTGTTGATTTTTGGTGAGCTATGAAAATAAAAATAAAAGTTTTGAAAAAAATGAACTTCAGTTTTACATGCCCTGGAAATTCTCAAATGATGATATATCATTCCCGGTTCGAAATGAAAAAGTCGATATTTTGATATTTGGCTAGCTTTTTTCGATTTCAGCCCACTGTGTAGCGCCCCGACGTAATCCGGGGCAATTTGAAGTGGTCGGACCACTCTCATGATCTGACCACTGTGGTATTTTTCTTTTTTCTTCTAATTTCGTATTTATTTGAACCATCCAAGGACCCTACAAGCTTTGAAGACCGATATCGAGGAAGAAATTGCCACCGTAACCATGCTATCCTGGCAAGAGTCATGAAAAATGCCAGAAATTGGATTGCTCAGTGTACAGCTCTATTCTGCAATCTTTAAAAGTGACGTAGAGCAATTTTCTCGTGGACCAGGTGCTCACGACAATAAATGAAAATAATATTATTATTGTCCTGATGACCATCCCAAAACATTTTATTGATCTCCAATACTACAGTGCTCTATGCGTTTGGCGACCACATGGAGACATGTTTCAGGCTAAAAATGACAAAATATTGAGATAATTAGCAAAAAATTGGTGAAAAAGCCCAATGAAAACATCACTTTATCGGTGAACACAAGCAACAAAAATATTTTTTACCGCTCTCTCTATGCACGAGATTGAGAATATTTCTCTAACATCATAGGCGTGTCCTCTCCCCCCAGCACGCAACTTGTCCCCGAACATTTGCATCTCCAACCTCCCTCTCATCCGCTGACAGGAAACGCTGTGCTTTTATTTTTGCCTGCGTATGCCAACTCAAATGCAGAAGCAATGACTGATTGCATTGAGATATCAAACACTCCGAGTGGGCGACACACTGATCGCCCGTTTCCATCGCACTGATTGCTCTCGCAAACTTGATACCTATACTTGATTTCTAGCCGACCCGATCTATTTGCCCATTTTTTTATTCCCCTCTGCATCCACGATTCCCATTAGTGAGTCCGCGGTGGTTGTTTTGCCGGTGAAACTCATCTGCCGCGTGAAATCAGGGGAAACTATGGATACGCTTGCGGTTAATCGATCACCCGCATTTGGAATCACTTCCAAACACCGAGCATCCAGTTTTCGACGCATGCACTGATAACCTTCCTTTTTTTTTTTAGTCGATCAAATTTTCATGGACTGGGAATGCATTCTACATAACAACAGGCCTTTGTGGCATTTCCGAAAAACAGAATACACGATGAATTTTAGATGCTAGCCACGATTTTGCGGAGTTGGCAGGAAGTTCTGCGAGGAAAACTCAATACAATTTGCTGCTTGATTTTCGCGATACTAGGCTATCAGGTCTTGTGTCGAGTTGACAATGAAATTTCAATACCTAATACTTAGTGGGGGGGATTGGTAAAAAATATTCTTATTATTTTCCTCCGTTCCCTCTATTCAAATCAAAGCACTGCCTAAAAGTCATAGTTGGCAATGAAAATAGCGCTACAATCAACGCAAACCTTCATTTAAGGTAATGAGATCTGAGTCTGGTGATACATCTCGCCCTAATCGTGCGTCATTATGTGTCTTTTATCATACATGATTTGAATCACAATGTGGTGGGAATTATTAATATTAAGTGCATTATATATAAATATTTCAGAAAATAGTATTTTTGTGGAATTATTCCCTATATATAATTATTATCAATATCTTCTAAGGGGGGGAGTTGGATCCGCAACACTCCAGGAAATGTTTCTCATCCAAAGTGGGAAGAAAGACAGGCCGGGGAAAAAGTAAAATGTTCAATGTAAATCTTCCTTAATCAACAGACCACATTTCATTTATTTATTTTTTATTATAGTACTCTACTGATTAAGGTAGGTTTCCATGGAGTACTAAAGAAGTAGAGGGTAGCATGTTGGGTAAACGAGGGAGGGGACGAAAGAGAATAGGATTTTTAGATAGATTGAAAGGGAGTAGGCCTTACAGCGTATTAAAGAAGGCAGAGCTTGAAGGGAAGGGAGGCTCCCAGATTACTTCTTTAGTACTCCACATTTTATAACTACCAAGTAAATCTGGTGAAAAATAAGAGAAGAACAGCATGAGAAAGATGTAATGAAAAAATATTAAAAAGAAAGTTTTTGCATGGCTCTCAAACAAAACGCACTATAGGACCACGTCTAACTGAACTAAAATCAAACTTCACGTAATTTTTAATAGAACTACCACGCTGTATGGGCGCCAGTAAGGGTTTAACTGCGATAAAAATAACAGAAAAACAATACAAAAATGGGAGATTGCCGAGGGAAAATTTATAAGATGGATTTTTAAATTGAACCGGTGGGTTAAAAATCTTGAGACCTATCAGTGCGGTTGCCAGGATTTTGAAATGGGGGGGGGGGTTTACAGGAGATTTTGGGGTCCTTCCGGGGTATATGGAAGACACTCCGGGGCAAAAGGGTGTCCCGGGGTCCCCCTTTGCCTATTTTTAAGACTCAAGGGGGATTGTAACCCAAAAATCCCCCCCCCCTGTGGCAACGTCACTGATACATATGCGAATGAAGGGTACAACGCTAATGAAGGAATAATTAGAAGGAAGGAAGGAACTGTCAGGAGAATACCCAAAGAAAACTTCCACGAGCAAAATTAAATTAACATTAAAACATGTATTTGTACTAGCAGAGGAGTCAGAACTGTTCCATAAAAACACATAAGGCCGATAAACAGAATGATTTAATATGAGTGCAATTAAAATTATCAGTATATTAGAAACGAACGAAGTGGGGTTATGAATCGCACAGGGCGAGAGATAGTTTCAAAATATAGCAATTTATGAAAAAAAATCAGAATGAGCAACGGCGTATGACGAAAAAATCTTCCTTTTTAGCTTTTGAGATTTTTGGTCAAAATTAAAAAATATTGTCCTTCCAATGTTTCGCTTGATATTTGAAGCTTCATCAGTGATTATAAATAAAAAAACAGCATCATATAAAACGAGAAATATCAACCGTATGGTGTAGTATTGTATTTACCAACTTTTATTTACTTGTGTTGTTTTTGGATTTATGGTCCCTGATGAAGATTCAAATATAAATCTAAAGTTTAAAAGGCATTTTTTTAATTTTGACCAAATCCTCAAAAATTAAAAAGGAAGATATGTTATTTTTCGTTCTGTGTCGATGCTTATTCAGCTGTTTTTCAGGAACTGCTATTTAAAAAATGCCCAGTGCCATTTATAACCGCACTGCTTTTATTTCTAGCTAATTGAGGCCTCAACAACTAAAAAGGAAGATGCATTAAACAGTGGCCAAAGACAATTAGCCTTTCTGAGTGGCAGCGGAGTGAGGTCCTCGCCTACTATTCCGAGGGTCGCCGGTTCGAGTCCCCCCTGGGTAAGTAACTTCTTTCCAGGGGATGGGTGTTCGTGCTTGTACAGTTGTAAATTGTTGGGATACTCAAAAGGATAGTTCCCCTCATCAAAGAAAACCAAAAGCATTGATTGCGATTCGTTACCCACCATTAGTGTATTCATAATATACAAGTTAATTGGTTTTAGAAATCCCAGTTCAGATGAATGGCAATGGTCAATTTTAACCGCATTTGAAAAATGCCAGATTGGTGCCCATGCGATGCCACTCCACGTGACGTCACCGGGACCTAGTTTCTATACGAGTGGATAGGAGTTATACATCTTCTGAGATTACCAATGCAAGCATGAGGCAGAGAGCTCAGGGAAACATGTCTTAATAATAATCACCTATTAAAACTGCCTAAAGTCGGAAAGTTTCCTTCGGTTGATAAGGTATTAATAATCCTTATTTAAGCCAAGCGCTACCTGCTAGCAGGTTACTCTGCTGCCTGGTAGCAGCCAGCATCGCATCGGTGCACAATATCCTCGCTCCAAGGTCACCTCTTATGGCGGAAGTGGGAACCATAATGACGCCACACGATGATGGGGTTTTCCCAGCATTCATACTTAGCAGTCGGGTTTTCGCGCGCTTGAAAATTTTCACTTTTCATTTTATCGCGAAAAATAGATATCGTTATTTAAAAATCTAAAAGCGTAAAATGCGTTCTCCAGGAGTAATAATCTTTCAATTTAGGCAATAAAAAATAATAGGAAACCACCCTATTAAAAGGCCAATGCGAGCAGTTTTCGGGATGCGTGGAAAAATAATATTAAAACATTTAAAAATAAGACACCCATGACAATGACGCAAATCAAAGGGCATGCAGCAGATATTTTGAGTGATCACGCGCGGATGACCCCGACCCGCCCTTTCCAACCACGCCCTTTCCCCCCTCCCTCCCACCCCCCACCCCACCCTCCTCCTGCAAAATCAATCTCCCACTAGATTCATTTCGTTTCCTCCGAATCACACGGCTCCACTCGCAATTACCTCCAAAACCCCCCGTCGCCCCAATCAGTCACAATCCCCAAATGCCTCCCACCTGGGAAAAAACTCATCCACTCCGAGGTGACCCACCCTCCCTCTCATTCTCACGAGCACGTTCTTCCTTTCCGAAGTGACGACCCAGAAGGGTCATCCCTTCGTCACGGCCTAACGCCATTATCCTTCAATGTTCATTGATTTGGTATTGTTGATTAAAAAAATGAATTTTGGACTTTTACTCTTATTTTGCGATCAACTTTGCGTTGGAAAAACTCGTCCATGCCTTTGGGATGTAAAGCCTACTCCAGCTAGGATTCGTAACCACGACTTCAAGGAATTAATTGTGGAATTTACCACTTACCGTTCAGGGCGATAAACCGTATAATTCACAAGATAATCGCTATCTTACACATACTCTGCCCCTGCAATTGGTTCATTTTATTGATTTATTTATTTACTTGACCAGTTTCCTCAGCATATTTGAAAATTAATTATATGCCTCGAGGACAAGTATTATTGCGTGGAGCCAAAGGATTTGGAGACGCAGTCGAGAAGGAAGCAACTGAAATTAATCTTTAATGGAAGAAGATGAATGGAGATGGCAGCGGTTTCCACCTTGACCAAGAGGGGACGGGAATCTGGGACTGAATCGGACAAGAAAGATCAAACACGGAAAAATGGAGGCAGAAAACTCATTTATAAGACCAAAGTATTGCAATACATGACACTTATCAGATCCCTGAAGAGGATAACAAGAATTTCGTTTTTTTCGTATCGTAGGAAGAAGATGGAGACAATGACTCGAGAGTTCACCAAAAAAATCTATATCTATGCTATTTTTTCTATTTGTAGCTATCGAGCGTTTAATTATTATTTAATGATGGAGATAATGTAAGAAGAAGAAAGAAGTAAGAAAATATAAAAGGGAATGTACGAGATATGTATTTTACATCGCCAAAAACGGAAAAAATTCAAAATAGCTACAATTTTTCTTCTTTAAAAGGACGGTTCAACACATCAAAGTACTATAATGGGGGGGGGGAACCTTAGCGGCCATAAAAAAATTAAAATTATGATCAATTAATATTGAGAATAAAATAAAACTTGATTGCAAACTTTGTTGTCATCAAAATTCGTAATCACGTCAAGGTACGACGAACTAGAAGTGTATCGCATAGTATCCACAGCGGATAGAAATGATAATTATGACGGTATGTCCATGACGGAGGGCGGACCTGTGCATCGAAGGTATGAAAAAAAATAGACAGGACTCTAACACTTCTTTCCACAAATGGGAACAGGAGATAGACGAGGAGAGCTAGAGTTTGGAGTCAATTATGAGACAGCGAATCTCTTGCGGATTATATGGTTTATCGGGTTCAAATGTAAGAGGTAAAGTCCGCAATTAATACCTTGAAGTCGCGGTTACGAATCCAGGCTGGAATAGGCTTAATTACCCCCTGGGCATATAGAGGTGTTTTTCCAACGAGTTGATTGTAAAATAGGAGTAAACACTACAAAATTCACTTTTTAACTAACAATACCCGCGCTACCAACAACTCTAGCCACCAGTATTCTATTTTCTACCTTAATAAATTCTCTCCCAACTGATCCCTTTTTTTATCAATGAAGATTTTACCGACTTGGCAATACCTCGGTTAATGTATAATATGCAAATAATTTGCTAATACTAGGGATATGACTACCGTATCGGTTTTATGTTTTGTTTAGCTACTTTTTGGTTTGTAATTTCATTAGTTTGTTTCATATTTCTACATCTACATCTACATAAAACCCCGCAAGCCGCCTAAATGGCGTGTGGCAGGGGGTGTTAGGACACCAGCCGTTTACAGCTGTAGAAAAAAATGAAGGGCTCTAACGAGGTTGGGACTAGCGTTTATTAAAGTCCTTTATGGTTCGGGGGAAAAACGAATTCCCATATCAATCCGTTCGGCAAAACATCTCTCTTAATTTATCGCTTCCATCGGACCTGGAAATATAGTGTGGCTCTAATACTATGTTTTCTGTGTCGCTCTTTTAAGGTAGCCATTCTCAATTGTTCAAGCAATCTAAGCCTAGCGCGCAGCCTCCGAGTCTCCAACGGCTCCCAGCCTAATTCACTTAACATCTGGGTAACACTGACTGAACGCTCGTAGCAGTTGTTGACGAAACGCGCAGCCTTCCTTTGTATTTTATGATCTTAAGATTTACTGATATGAGTGCACTTCAAATCGACACTAACGCTCTCTGTGCACGTTTTCTTTAAAATAAATACCAATACCTCTCATCATTAAATTTTAGACAGAAGATGCTCAATTGCTTATTATGGGTAATCCAAGATTAAAGACAGGTTTAAATGCAAGCCAGATAGTCAACCTTAGCCTACACATTCGAATGCCTAAGCCACTTGATTGTACGGTTGAGTTCTGCTAAATCCGAAAAGCGTCAAGACGAAATCATTTGCGCACCCTAATATCAGATGACAAACTAATGGGGAATGACGATTGGCGGGCGCGCCCATAAGTCAGAGCGAGTGTGGTGCGTCGAAGAAGGGGTAGGGCGAGAATAGTCTATTCCAGTTAGGCGGCCCTATGCATTGCATTCCCTTGTGATTCGTTCTTCCATTTCAAACTGGTTTTCTTTATTATCAATAATAGACACTTCTTTACTTCCAAAATATATTTTTTTAATCCTATTTTTTGACCGGTTTCTGTTGTTACACTATTATGAAGAACAGAAAATGATGAAGCACAGAAAAAGTACATTTTCTGTACCTCATCATTTTCTGTACTTGATAATGGTTTAACAGCCGAAAACAGTCAAAAAATAAGAAATTTTTTTATTATATTGTGGAAGTAACAAAGTGTCTGTCATTGATAATATGGAGCCCTTCCACAGCGTACAAGTTTTATGTTACCATTTGGTATTCTTTATTATTATCTCGGCTAATCCGAACATTCAAGTACCTAATCTCGAGTCCATATTAGTTCGGATTTGCGGGACTCCACTGCAATTTAACCCGTAGCGCAGACATTCATTTACACATCGGCATAATACCCTGCTAGCCACCTCAAGGGCGTTTGGCAGAGGGTGATCGATCACCATCATGCAGCAGCCAAGAGGACTGCCACATGAACACCGCCGGTCATAGAAATATTACGCACACCAACAAAATATACTTCTACATTCATGCAGAGGCAAAACTTGCCAACTACTCATGAAGACAATCTGCCCATGAAGCTAGAACATGCAAAGCATGCAGTTATACTGTTAAAAATACTAATGAAAGTATAAAAACATGCATATATTAATCAATGGACCTATATTCTTCCTAACTCTTCGCCTTTTACGCAATATTCTTCTACCTGCAAGTGTCTTTAGCATTCTCTCGACCCTACGTTCAATATTCATTCGCACCTCCTCAATCTTCTTCATATCTTCTAAAAAACTTACTCTCCTCCACCCCCTGCCAATCACTCAACCCTTCATTTTACCCTCCATCCATCTCACCTTCTCCATCCTCATATTCCAGCGATGAAGAAGTAGAGATGAGGGGAGAAGAAAAATCCCAGACCTTCATGCCCAACCCCAAAAAACTTTTTAATATCCTCTCGCACCTCTCAATATTATTATTTTGCATGTACAAGGCAGTACCCTTAAAAAAAACAGAAACACTGAAATGTTGTCCCTCATCCCTCAGGGGTGCTGGTGGAGGGGAGGGAATTGGTGGGGCCGATGAGATGGGGAGAAAGAGTGTGGGTGTTCTCGCTCCGCCCGCATACCGCCGCCACCTCCTCCTCAGCCCAACCCTCTTACCCAGCGCCCCAAGCCTTCCGCCATCCTATTCCGTCAGCGAGAGAAACCCAATATTTTGCGCAGACCCCACCCATTTTAAAGGGAAACTGGAGATATTAGTCAATTGGAAAATCAGAATCATTTTTTCCCACCACAAAATTATATTTTACCGACGGGTTTTCTGTAATCATGGAGAACTATAGTTGAAATCTGAGGTGGAAATCTTATTACTATTTTAAAAGTTTTCTACCGGTTAAGGTAGGTTTCCTTGGAGTATTCTGGCAGCCTCCCTTGATAGATTTTTTTTATCCGACTCCTCTTTTATTCACAATATGGCCTACTCCCTTTTAATCTATCAAAAAATCCCATTATCTTCCTTCCTCTCCCTTGTTTGCCTAACATTCTACCCTCTAACACTGACGTATTTGATAATATTTCGTGGTATCAAGAAATGTATACATTAGTGAATTATTTTAAAAGTATTCTAACGTTTATGGCAGGTTTTCATAGAGTGCTATAGAAGTATTCTGGTAGCCTCCCCTTCCTCCATGTACTTCCCTCTTCAATTCACGATAAAACTTACTCTCCTTCATTTTATCTATCAATCCTATTATCTTCCTTCCTCTCCCTTGTTTACCTAACGCTCTACCCTCTGACACTGTTTTCAACATCCCCTCCCCGCTAAGTACCCTCCTCCATCCATACCGTATTATAGAAGTATTCAGACAGCCTGCCCTTCCTTCATGTACTTCTCTCATCAATTCACGATGAAGCCTACTCCCTTTCAATTTGTCTAAAAATCCTATTCTCTTCCTTACCTTTCCTCATTTACCTAACATTCTACCCTCTAACACTGTTTTCAGCATCCCCTCCCGCCATGTGCTCGCTCCTTCCACACGCTCCTCCTTATCTCATCTAGAAGCTGCCTCTCCTCACCCACCATGTCCAGAACTTCGTCGTTCTTCCTCCTTTCCGTCCACTTAAGCTTCCACATACCTACATCTCGAATGCCTCCAGTATTCTCTCGTCCTCCTTCCAAAATGCCCAAGTTCCCGCCACGTAAAATGCTACACTCCAGATCAGACTCTTCACTAACCTTTTCTTTTAACTGATACATAATGGTCCTCCCACAAGCTCCTTCCTGTTCATAAGAGCCTCCTTTGCTGACGCAATTCTCCTCCCGATGTCCTTGTTGCTGTATCTGTTTTCTTCTCATGTGCTGTCCAAATATTTGAATCTCTACCAAGCGGAAAATCATCGAGTAAGTGAGGCTACCTAGAATTTAGACGCATATTAGACAATCATAAATGAACTCATATGAAGCGTGGTAGCCTATTGGGTAGAGCTCTTGGCTATTGATCGAAGGGTCGCGGGTTCAAATCCAGTGTGAAGCCTTCGTAAACCCCAAAACCCGAAGTGCGAGGCTACATAGGGAAAGGAACTGCCCCCTATCACCCAGAATGTGTCTTATCCATATATTCGTGAATCACATGTGTGTAGGGTGGTACGTTTACAATATAAATTCAAGGAATTCCGACGTCAATGCAAGAAATCCATGCTAGAAATCGAAAGATATCCGTAAAGTCTTAAAGTGTGTGATTTTCTCGTGATGAATGAGATGGATTCGTTCCCTTCAAGCGTTCGCTCGTTCGAGCTCCTCCCGCGACACAATCCGCTCTCCATCTCGACGCAGCACCACCAAAATAGGCACTCCTCCATATTACCCCTTCCCCCTGCCCATATATTCCCCCCCTCCTCTTCCATCGCTTGCCTCCATCGAATCGCGAACCAGCATCTCTGGTTGTGAGGGGCAGGAAATGGAGTGAAGAGCTGCCTGGGGAAAACGTCTCCTCTTCCAGATAAACAAGCAATGCTTCATATAACTGCTACTCTATTCTTCAGCAGCGGGTATCCGCATGGTTTGCGCTGCCGAACCTCAGTTGGTGATGGGAGGTAATTTACCCGCTACGGTAGGTTCAAATGAAAACCAGCTCACAGATAGTGTTCCCAACCGTGGGATAGCATTCTCGGATTATATATACTTCTTTCTTTCCTTGGTCCAATGCACGCCTTAACTCTCTTAATGCAATACACAAAGCCCACTCTCTTACCCATTTTAACTTACTATACCATACATTTTTTAAATTTTAATGTTGCTCCAAGCAAAGGCCATATTGTAAAAATATACTGTTTATCAGAGAAGTTGATTTTATCTTGTGCCTTATACAGCCAAGGAAACCTGATCATAAAGTGAACGCCAAGGCTGTCCTCGAAGCACTGCGCGTTATTTTTCGCTTTGTCATTATCTTCCAATGTGACTAGCAAAAATATTCGTTGCATGAAACTTTGGAGCAAAAATATTGGGATTCATTGAATTTAGTTCAGCACTTGGTGTTTAGAACGAAGATTGGCAGAAAGCCTCGGCGTCAGAGAAAAATTTCATTAAATAATACAAAAAAACATCGAACAGACGAAAAAAAACAAATAAATTATTAAAGGCATCATTACAAAAATATACCAGAGGAAACTAGTGATTCTTAAAAAGTGGCCACTTATGCAAGACTGTGGCGGACGGCTGAGAAATCTCTCTCGAAGTTATTTACGACGCGCATCCAGGCGGTTCAACAGACTTGAATGATGCAGTACTTGTCAAGATTCTCATCCTTTCAACACACCTGCAAGACGAGAATAGATTTCCCAAATATGTGCTCATCTCTCTGACTGACGAGTATACATTGGGATGGCCCAATTATGACACAGAAGTATTTTTTTCGTAGTTCAGAGGAATCGAAAGGAAAAGAGTCACACAACATTAAGAGCTTTCCAATTGTGATTAAAAATTGAAGATAGGTTTTCCATTGCCAGTTTGTTTTTTAACGTTTTCTATAAGGATTCCTAAAATTGCACGAGACCATATATGATTGCTTAATTCTTCCACAAGAATCCGAGATGAAAATATCCATTATTATAGACGATTTTAATTTTTCCTGGTGAATACTTCTGACGAATATTTCTCGGGTTTTCTGCCAGGTTAATGCTTTTATACAATGCATGCCTTATATAGGCTTGTATAAAAGCATTAACCTGGCTGCAAACCTGAGAAATATTCGTCAGATCCATTATTATTATGATGTAATGTCTTTTGAAACCTAATACGTAGACTAATGTATAGTGTGGCCATTTTTCTTCCTTGCAATCGTCTATAATTCAGAAACTCTGTTACCGCATCTTGTTTAATAGAAAATAAGTTAAAGAATAAATGCATATAAGTACGCTCGGCCGGCCTCTGTGACAGCTGGTTAAAGTCCTCGCCTGCTAATCCGAAGGTCGCTTTTTCGAGTCAAGCCTGGGTAAGATATCTCAATCTGGGCATGGCTGTTCGTGGTTGTTTGGTTGTGAATTATTGGGAACATATGTGTAAAGGCCTTTGCGATCTGTTTTCGGTGTAAGAGTGTATTAAATAAAATGAAAATCAATTAAAATCAAAATTGAAGCTCCCCAATGGTCAAGTAAGTATCACTAGGAGCTTATTTCAAACTATTTTAGGGATTTTTAGTGATGAATAATGTATTGTACACGGCCTTTGTGATACTTCTGATTTGAGACGTGAGTTTACGGTTCCAGAAGATATCTCGAGGAGTACTCTCAGACACTTCCTCGACGGAGTTGGCCATAGACTACTGATGTGAATCCTCCGCACTCCAGCCGTCAGCGGCTAACCACGGAAAGAGCAGTGATGTCGACGGCGCCTAAGGAATGTTCCCGGAACAGACGAATGCCTCGCGGATGGGCGCACTCTCACATTGGCGCGTCTGTTTATGCGGCCAAAGAATCGCTCGTCACTCGCGCCTCACTTCGTCAGACCATTCGGGCCAGTGATTGAAGAGTTAATTCATCGTAAAATTAAGCATTGGTTAATCCAAAGAAAATACAATGAAGGATACCGTTACAGAGACACAAAAAAAGGTAATTTTCACCGTGATTTGAGGACACCGTGATTTAAAAAATAGTAAGACACATTGGGACAATTTCAAATCGATGGAGAAGCATCCACGAACATTATTTTTTCAACTGTAAAAGTTTTAGTTATTTTTTATAGAGATAAAATAAAACGATGTGCCTTAATTAATGTTTTATCTTGAAATCCTATGTTAGAGAATTATACTTTGAAAATAAGCGATAGTTTGGTATTAATATGATTCACAATGGCCCACTAAGCCTCGTAACACTGATGCTATCCTTTAAGACGAATATTTAAACTGTTTTTAGATCACAGCTGAGTTCATTTTAGTGACTACACGTAAGTTCAGTGAGCCTGGTTCAGTTGAGGTTAAGAATTTAGACCAATATTGAATTACTTTCGGCACATACATGAGCCTACTCGACACGCAATGGGAGAGCATGTCCTGGGAAGGGGCTGAAATGGGATGAGGAGGGGAATCCTGCGCCAAATTCACCACCCCCTCTTCCTCCCACAACTCACTCCTTCTCCTTGAGCGATAACCTCTCTTCCCGCAGCACTTCTCCTCATTCCAGGAAATGGAGCTCCGCGCTATCTCCCTTCCACTTCCATCTCCCAACTTCTTATCTCTTTCCCCCGCCTTCTCATCCTCCCCGCTCCGAAAAGCAAGAAGAACTGATGGCATCAGTTTCGACCAAATCAAGTCATTTGTCAGTCCACCCTCCCCCTCCCTTCAAACCTGGCGCCTCCCTTCAAAGTCCCAAGGCGCCCCCCGCCCTCCACCCAACCACATTACTCCCACGCTCCACTCCGCCTCGTATTAAATCCATAACCATGGAAAGTTTATTTCGCCGCTCCACTTTGATTTTTGAAGTGCTTGGAAAGCGTCCCGCGCCCGAATGTTTTGGTTTTGAAACCGCGTTTTATCCTTCAGGACGCTCCTTTTCTTACCCTTCAATAAATTGGACGTAACGCAACAATGATTTTAAAAAATAATTCCCGGAATTCTGAATATTGCTTCAAAAGGTAAAACCTATGGAAAAGGAGAGTAGACTCGGTATTTAGGGTAACGACTGGCTTAATTCCCTTTTCTATTTTTGCCATTTATTTGATGAAAAATTGTAACGTTGAAGACATTTCCAGCATTCTCACAACAAATCAAATAATATTTTTTTCATTTGACGTAATCTTTACCTAATTTCCTCCTGATTATCTACATCAACATCTACATACTGCCTCGCAAGCCACCTAAAAGGCGTGTGGCAGGGGGTGTTAGGACACCAGCCATTTTCACATAAAAAGGAAATGCTCCAACGAAATTACGACTGGCATTTATTTAAGTCCTTTATGTTTCGGGGGAAAAAGGAATTCGCATATCTATCCGTTCGGCGTAATATCTCTCTTAATTTATCGCTTCTATCGTACCTGGAAATATATTGGTGCTCTAATATTATGTTTACCGTGTCGCTCTTGAATATGTTCATTCTCAATTGTTCAAACAATCTAAGCCTATCTCGCAGCCTCTGAGTCTCCGTCGCCTCCCAGCCTAATTCGCTTATGTGCGGATTTACGCCATGATTTTCACCCTAACTGTCAATTGCATCAACAAAAACTAACAAATCGGTATGGTGGGACTTATATTCAGGCTGTGCAGAGGGAATTTCGATTTCTGAGCACTTCATTCAGCATTGGCAATTTCACGTGCTGCTCATGAGTTGAAATATCTCCTTAAGAAATTTTCATGAGCACCTGGGAACCGCAGACATTTTTTTCCGCACGAACTCCATGAGACACGACAGTTCCCAATCGACCCTCTCATTGTGCCGAAAAAATGACAGAGATTTTAATCGACTAATTAATCTACATCTACGCACTACCTCGAATTCCGCCTCAATAGACGTATTGCGTGTTTTAGGACACCAATGTAAAAAGAAAAAAATGCTCTAACGAAATTCCACCTACGATTTATTAAAAGTCCTTTATTGTTCGGGAGAAAAAAGAACTCCCATACTATCCGTCCAGCAATATATCTCTCTTAATTTATCGTTTCTGTCAGACCTGAAAATTGATGGGCTTCTATTATAAAGTTCTCCTATCACTCTCAATTGCACAAGCAATCTAAGCCAAGCGCTCAGCCTTCGACTCTCTTGCGGTTGCCAACCTAATTAGTTTTAAATCTATGTAACGTTTTCTGTACGCACATAGCGGTTTTCTTCCAATTGCGCTGCGTCTCTTTCTATTATATTAAGTTCACGGATTAAGTTTTTCCACACCGGATCCCATATGCACGCTGAATTTTCAAGACGTGGCCGGACGAGTACGAAATGTCATTTCTCTTTTTGTTTTCCATCCGAAAATCCTCCCACAACACACTTGACGAACTCTAGCTTCTTCAGGCCTCTGCCTCAAAGGTTTTTTTTTATACGTATTCCCAACGAAATAACTTCAAAATAGCAACTTCGTCAATCAAGCACCAACTCATATTATTAAAGTATTACCGAAACAATAAACCAAAGCATAACTCGGGAACGAAAAAACAAAAAAAACTACGCTATAAGTACCATAGTGCAATTGATTGACACAAAATGACAGTACTTAAAATCAAGAGTCAGTAGTAGTTCTCGTTACTCTAAAAAAAGTGTTAATAATTCTATTGATTTAGACCTTGGGAGTACTTTACATCATTCCAATATTATTTGAAATTAAAAAAAATATTTTCACGATAAATACTAGGCACGCAAAATGTGCCAAAAGAGGGAGTAATGCTATAACTGGTACGTATATCATCTGGGAGACCAAAGGCTGCATCTTCTACAATACTATTGGCACGAATACTGCGGCAGCGATGCGGAGGCAACTGAGGCAGCCGTGAGTCTCGTCCCTGGATGAGGGCGTGGCCGGAAATACACAGCATCTCCATCGGCTGCGTCGCGCGGAGACAAGTTGAAATCACTCTCACTGTGCGACAAAAGTCTCGCTAAGGGGGAAGGAAGCCTTAAAGCCAGGTAAAATGTGGTCGGTAATGCACCCGCAGCGGGGTAGAAGTACTACAAAGGACACTACATGTTTACTGTAATTTGAAATTGCAACATCTCAGAAAAATAATATTAAATAGCGCACATAAAAAGATGCGTGGTTTACCTTTTTGTTTACAAAAACAGATAACTGAAATGCATTTAGCACACCCCAATTAGTCTTACTGCCCTAAAATCGAACAAATGACCAAAAAGTCGCTCGTACAACGCCTAATAATTATGCTGAAAGAAAAAGATGAAAAGCTGAAACAGAACAATAAAAATACGGGAAAATTTAATTTATTATTCTATTAGATGCTCGAATTTTGTTTTTAGCATGGGATGTGAATGATTTAGTTTCAAGCTAACTTTGCCTCTTCCGATGTATAATTCTGGCATTGGACCTGAGGAAAATTTTGATATTTTTTCATAGTTTGAACGTGAAAATTTATGCACAATGACTTCACTAAACCACACGTTTTCAATGCATAAAATATATAAAAATTGAATAGAAATGAAAATTACTTTTATTTTAACTCTTAGCTAGACTGTAGTAAGTGGTTTAGAGATTATAATCCTGCCGAAAAGGATGGTTCATACCGTCATAAGTGCACCCTCCAATTAAACTCCCCGCATATTCATCCTTTCCCAAGGGAACCTTTCTCGATTTTTTTTTCTGGCTACGGCTTTGAGTCTGAGCAATCGCCACTATAGATTTCACTTCCCTTCTGATGCTGGCAAGTTGATGGTAAAATATTGTCTGCACATCAGTGTCACACTGGCCACAATGACAAAACGTAGGCAATTAATAAAGACACAGACTGAAATATTTGAAATAAGGAAGAAGCGAATGACACCCCTGTTGGTCGCTGGCCGAAAGTTCTACTACAATAAATCTTACTTCAATCAAATAAGAATAAATGGAAGAAAGAGGGAAAATTTTGTGGCGAAAATAATGAAAGAATTACTGATGATATATGTTCTGTTATTTCAAATGCTTGACATTATTCCTACAGTTATTCTTACAGTTATCATAGCTGAAGAAACATAAATGAATTTGAGATAATTTGCTAATTATCCATATTCTACCTTAAGTAAAAATTTTGGAAAGATAGAAAGAGCATTCAATTTGTGAGAAAGTTTTGCTTTTGCTTGTTTATTTAGCTTCATTTATTCACTTCTTTTGCCCCTCCATCTTTTCTGATCAAATGAAAACGGAATAACTGTTAAGGGAATCAATTTATGGACAGGAGCGAAGAGTACTCGATGATCATCTGACCGAGAGATTTCAACGATTGGTACGTGTTAGTACATATTTATGTGTTTTAATTAGTGCATTAATTCATCATTTTCTGCATGAAAATTTTCCAATGGAGCAGCAATACATACTACTCATATGGATTACAGCCAAAGCAATTGCTCAAACTTGAAGTACTGAATATAAATTCTGTACGAATATCTCTTTCCGCGCAGTCATCGAAAATCTTTTCCAGTTTAAAATTTTAAACTCTTTAAATAGCCTTAATTTTATTATAATCCTTCATTATCCACGAAAAAATGTTTCCAATATATAACCGTTCGGCAATGTCTATGTACCTACCTTATTTCTGAGTAATTATCTGACCTGTCTGCATATTGTGCGCGGTTCCATATAATGGGAATGAATGGTTGAACCAGCCAATTTATGGTATTCCGGCCAAAAAAGTTACTCTTAAGTATTTTTTATAAAGATAATAGCCCATTTTTTATTAAGCGTGATTCTGCCCGTCGCATTATTGTTCGGGAGGAAATGCATCCAATTATACAATCTGTCGCCTCTTTAGGGACTTTCCGCGCGATCCCAGTCTTCCGTTCAAATATACCTATAGAAGAATTGACATATGGATTTCATCATCGCTTCACTCCGCCCGCGAAAGCCCCTTCCAAACGGCGCAAGGGATAAGAATAACTGCGCGGCGACCATTAGCGTATTTTGGGCGCACTAATCTTTTTACGGCTCGCCTCCGCCCACGAGAGAATTATTTAACTGCCTCGACCACACGGCCTCGAACTACTTCGCATGCACTTCCAAGTCAATGGGAAAGTATCTCAGAGAGAATTTATTTACCTTCCTGGTTGGCACTCGGAGATAAATATTGATTTCCCAGAGCACAAACGTTTCTTCAAAAGAATTCGATGACGACATAGACATTGTTTAGTGGCAGTGGAGAGTGGTCGGGGCAGGGTTATACGGAAAATGGAATGGTAAAGTATTTTACAGACGGAAATATATGGAGTCGGTTGGGAAGGGAAGAAAATGCAAGAAGGATTACGACTGTATGCCGTCGAGGATGTTGGAAGTTAGCAGTAAGATGGCATCTCTGCCTAATCATTCCGAGCTGGGTTAACGCAGAATGTACAAAAAATCTAAAGATTCTACAAAGCTTCTTGAGGAAACAGATTACCAATATTTAGTTCTACAAAAAAAAAAATTAATATTAAAAAGAGAAACTCGCGAATTATATCTACGGAACTATTAGGGAATACTTTAATAAATAGATTTTTCATTATTTTAAGGAATTACTTCAGAATGTCTTTATGGTGCTCTTTTTAGGATTATTTTTCGGAAATGGTGTGATCCCGAGTGGACATATACCTGCTTTCATGAACATTTCCATCAGTGAATAAGGAATAAAAAACAATCATCGGCAATAATTCTGAATTAAATGTTTTTCATATTCAACTGACATATACCTCACTATAATTCGCGCGTTCGGTTCTAAAACTGAATATCAATCGAACAAATAGTGTCTGGAGAGCTCGCCCAATTCTAATTCCTCGTCTAAGACTCAGCAATGCATGATATTTTAGATCTACTATCACTGATTTACATAGATATCCTGTCTCCAGCCAATTAACCTCTTCCGTAACTCTCCACAGTGTAAAGACAGTACGAAGCTCTCGCACATTTTCAGATTTTACATTGGATGCTTCCTCACCTAAGGCTATGAGAAGAACATTTCACGTTCAAGGAGGAAAATACACCGCTACATTCTAGCCAGAGTAACCAAGCCCTGAATCTTTTCACCAAAGTAAAATTTCCTGGAATAGGTAGAGTAAAGAAGGAACTTATAAATCAAGTGCTGCGGAAAGCAATAGAATTCTAAACAAACAGAAGAGAAAAGAATAGAAAAAACTAATTGGACAAAGTTAACGAAAAGGAGATGACACCTTTCCAAAAGTTTATTTCGTACCATACAACGCGTTTAGACGTTAAGCCCATCCTCAAGTGCATTGCGATATTCTCAGTTTCTGAAGCTGTATTCTATAAATAATTGACAATATTGCAGAGTACTAAAGAATGACCTAACGTTCAAAACGCTTTGATAAACGACCTTTAAGAAACGCCTCTCTTTCTTCTCTTGTTTAAAGTTTAAACCACCAGGGTCATCTAATACTAAGATCCGAAAACCGGGTCGGGATAGGGTCCTGATTCATTACAACCCTCATGTCTTCATTCAGATAGGCTTAAATAACACGCAGTACCTCAGAAACAAATTACAGTCATGCGGACTAAACGAGACAGTTGTTAACTGGATACGCGACTTTCTCAGAGATCGTAAACAAAAAGTAGTTCTTGACGGAATTAGCTCTGATGTTGTAAAAGTTACATCAGGTGTTCCACAAGGAAGCGTAATCGGCCCCCTGTTGTTCATAATATACATTAATGATCTCTGCCCCCGCATTAGCAGTAAAATACGCTTATTTGCTGACGACGCTGTCATCTATCGCGAAATTAGTGATAACTCTGACTATGAAATTCTATCATCTGACCTAAACAACGTTCATTTGTGGAGCCAAGAGTGGGGACTCGATCTTAATCTGAGCAAATGCATGGCGTTACATTTCTTGCGGAATTCGTCCAATTCTAACCATGTTTATGCAGTGGATGGTATTAACATAAAGGCAACAGACGAAGTGAAATACCTGGGAGTTACGATAACCTCGAACCTCACGTGGGGAACACATATAAAGAATATTTGCGGCATAGCCCTGAAGAAATTAGGATTCGTCAAGCGTATTGTGGGAAGATTTTCGGATGAGAAAGTGAAAGAAAGGTGCTATTTCGCTCTCGTCCTACCGCACCTTGAATATGCAGCGAGCGTATGGGATCCGGTGCAGAAAGACTTAATCCGCGAACTGAATAAAATACAAAGGAAGGCCGCGCGTTTCGTCAAAAACTGCTACGGGCGTACAGACAGCGTTACCCAGATGTTATGCGAATTAGGCTGGGAGCCATTGGAGACTCGTAGGCTGCGCGCTAGGCTTAGATTGCTTGAACAATTGAGAATGGATATCTTTAAGAGCGACACAGAGAACATAATATTAGAGCCACACTATATTTCCAGGTCCGATAGAAGCGATAAATTAAGAGAGATGTTTTGCCGAACGGATAGATATGGGAATTCGTTATTCCCCCGAACCATAAAGGACTTTAATAAACGCTAGTACCATCCTCGTTAGAGTACTTCATTTTTTTTTTTTTTTTTTTTTAAAGCTGTAAACGGCTGGTGTCCTAACACCCCCTGCCGCACGCCTTTTAGGCGGCTTGCGTGGTAGTATATAGATGTAGATGAACTTCTTTATTTTTTGTATCAAAGTAAGCTACGAAAGACCTCTAACCATCAAAATAATCTCCGATACTCGCATCTCTAATCTTTTTGAGGGTTCAAAAACGACATCGAAACGCTTATCCTCGTAGGGGCTTCAAAAGGTTTATGCAGAAAACATGCCTCGCGAATTAGGGCCGTGTCTATCCCAGATGACGAATGTTTACTGGTTCAAGCCGCCATCAGCCGGCGGTGAGAGGCGATGCGTGGTGATGCATTGTGGGAATGAAAGGGCGAACGAGTGTTTGCGACAGAGCAACTCCTCCGCAGCGAGTGCGCTAAGAGCTTATCTGGAGAGCATCGAGGCGATCCCCGCTGCTGGGAGACAGGAGTGGGGAAAGAAAAGGGAAATACGAGGCATCCCGCTCCACACGATTCGAAACGAAAATATTTAAGAGTCTACATCAACATGCTACTCACCAAGCAACATCGATAGGCGTGTGGCGGGGGATGACTGGTGGGGGGGGGGGGTGAATCCAGCCATTAACAAATTATTATTACAGTATTCTACCGATTAAAGTAGGTTTCCATGGAGTACTAAAGAAGTGATCTGGGAGCCTCTCTTTCCTTCCAGAGCTACCTTCTTCAATTCATTGTAAGGCCTACTCCCTTTCAATCTATCTAAAAATCCCATTCTTTTCCTTCCCCTCCCTCGTTTCCCTAACATTCTACCCTCTAACACCATTTTCAACATCCCCTCCCCGCTAAGTATTCGCTCCATCCATACATTCTGTGTCCTCCGTACCTCATCTAAAATCTGCTTCTCCTCGCCAACCATATCCAGCACTTCGTCGTTCCTTTTCCTCTCCGTCCATTTCACCCTCTCCATTCTTCTCCATACCCACATCTCGAAGGCCTCCAATCTTCTCTCGTTGTCTTTCCTCAGTGTCCACGTTTCCGCACCGTAGACCGCTGCACTCCAAATCAAACTTTTCACCTACCTTTTCTTTAAACTCTTCCATTAACAAATAAAGAGGAAATATTCCAACGAAGTTTTGCCTAGCATTTATAAAAGTCCTTTATTGTTCGAGGGGAAAATTGATTCCCACACCTATCCGTTCGGTAAAATATCTCTCTTAATTTATCGCTTCTGTCGGACTTGGAAATATCATGGGGTTCTAACATGAGGTTCTTTAAACTCTTACATAATGATCCTCTCATAAGCTCCTTCCTGTTCATGAACGCCTCCTTTGCTAACGCAATTCTCTTCCTGGTTTCCTTACTGCTGTATCCATTTTCCTCTCATGTGCTGCCCAAATAGTTAAACTGCTCGGCCTGGCGGAAAAATTTCAAGTGCGTAGAATTTAGACGCATATTAGCCAATCATAAAAGTAGTCACACGATCATGGGATTCTAAATTGATGTTCTCCGTGTCGCTCCGTGATCACTAATTTCGCAATAGATGACAGTATAGTCAGCATATAAACTTATTTTACGGCAAATTCGGGAGTAGAGGTCATTTATGCATGCAATGGGGACACTGATGTCACTTAACTAAACTAGGATAATTCCGTCAAGAACTAAATTCTGCTTACGATCACTCAGAAAGTCGTGTCTCAAGTTCAATAATCTTTCGTTTAACCCGCATGAAAATTTTCGTACAACCCGTTATGTTTGAATGATTTCGTTTAACATGCAAAAAAGAAGTAATTTCCGCAGATGTATCAAAGTAAAAGTTTTGCCTCAAAATACAGCACCAATTGATGCTGGAAAGCAAATATTTTGTACATATAATGTGGATGATTCAGAATCTTTGTTTTTATATCAATTATTCTTCCAGCTAATTTGGTCGACAGCAGCCTATTTCATGTAGCTGACGTATTTTGACTTCAATAATAGCATTCATTGACTGATAACTGAAAAAGTAATGGAGATAGTAAGTAGTAACAGGCTAAGACTGGAAACTGTGTCTTAATCGTGAATGATATATCATGACTCATTATAATAATTGCTCTATCTCAAAGACATAAATCCAAGAATTATTAACAGCTTTTCTATGATTAGGCAAGTGTCACCAAAAGGGCTTACAGATAAACCAGAAATGAAATCTGCAAAGGAAATACATCTTAAACTTCCGTCCACTTTAAAATATAACCTGAAAACCCGTACATTCTCATAAATCACGCGGTCTCGTGTAAGACAGCGCAATTAGTTTTGTCACCGATGAATTTAGGAAAATGATAATTTATAAAATATCCGCTTAAGGTAACGAGATTACGGCAAGGTGAATCGACGGTATTTTATAAATTATAAAGAAACAGCATATCTCTGATTTTACAATTGGTGGTTGCCAACCTCTGTCACTTGCTTGGACTAAAATATGCGGCGACGATTGTGAGTACGGTGGGTCACCTCTGGCGCCGCCACCGACAGGAAAAGATTGAAGAATCTTAGTAAGAGCTCGTTCGGAGTTAGTTGATGAAATTGCTGTCATGTGTACTTCCTATGGATACCATTACGAATGGAAATAATCGGGCGACCCGTAAATCCTCGAGTATGTCGCGCACCCCGTTAAATAAAAACGCGTGGTAATAGAGAAAATACGGTGATTTTAAGCCTCAAAGTCAACAAAAATGTTACTTAAACACGATTTTTCGACATGTAATTGAAATAGGGAATTTATCTGTTTTTTTACACATTGATAGCAAAATTTTACGAATATGCACAGCTAGAGAAGTTATTACTAATTATCGAATTTGAAAGGTTGTATATTTGATTCTAATCATCTTCACGAGAGTTAAACTAATGGCAGAAGAATTCCGGATTGAGGACCATTTCGGATATAGGATATGCAAGGGTACAGGAAAAACAATTTTGGCTCTTAAGTTGCTCATGGAGAAGAACAAATCGACTTCCGATAGCATTAGTCGACTTGGAGGCCTTTGATAGAATTCTGAATTCTGAAAGAAATTAGAGACTCTGCGATGGTGGTAGAATTGTGCACAGTTCGTATAAAAACCAAGTATCTGCAATTTAAAGTGGACCCAACTGTGCTAAGGCAATAATAAGACAAGGAGAGAGACTAGGTCGTGCAATGCACTGTATCCCATAATTTTTAATTTTTACTTTTAGAAAGCCATCAATGAACTCAAAGAGAAGACTTCGGGGGTCAATATCCACTGAAAAATCATTAGTACGCTGCGATTTGGTGACGACATAGAAGTCCTAGCGGGGCAGGGAATGATTTAAAGAAGACAATATGGAAAGAGGAATGGCCAGATATCAGCTGAAAATCAACTAGAAGAAGACTAAGGTACAAGTATGCAGCAGAAGAGTGGAAGCATTTGAGATGTCGTTCTACCGAAGAATGAGGATGATAAAATGGATCGACCGATTAAGTAATGAGGAAGTGCTAAGAAGAGTGGGAGACAAGAGAAGTCTTTTATAAGAAGAAGACGGGGAAACTTGGTTGGCTACATTATGGGGCATGATGGCATGATGAAGACAATCGTTGAAGGACAGGTGGTAGGGAAGAAAAGCAAGGGATGGCCCCGGATGAGTTACATAGGACAGGTTATGAAGGATGTAAAAGAGAAGAAATACGCCGCTACAAAAAGGCTAGCGAATAGGAGAGCAAAATTGAGAGCTACGTCAAACCAATCAGGATTGTTGACTCACGATGATGATGATTATTTTGAAGAGAACGCGCGTTGAATATGCCTTCAATGGCGATCAAATTTGTCGGTGAACAGATTTTTTTTACGATTCTCTTCCGAAGCAACACAATATCCGAAACTCGGGTGTCTGGGATCACATTTTTTCTATGCATAAAAACCCCTCCGAGCCGCTCTAAAGCGTCACCTCGGAGGAAAGCGACGAATGTAATTCCAACTCAGCGGATGCGCATCAAAGAGTCAAAAGATTCAATTTCAAACGTGGAAAACCAAAGCGAGCGAGAGAGTCCCGTAATCGAAATGAACTCTGGAAAACTTTTCGAATTTTCTAGAAATCAGACCGATCGGACGGGTGGACGGGGGAGGTGGGGTAAGGGAGGGCAAGAAAAGAAACTATATCATCTCTTCGAAGGATAGAAATCTCCAAAGCATCGCGTGAAAGTAGTAACTTTGCACTGCAAAGTTATTCACACTAAGGATGAAATTCGCTCGGAAAAAAAAATCATTTGGCTTAGCTGAGATTCGAACCCAGATCTCCGTGTTGCCTGTCAGGTACGCCGCCAGTTACACCACCAAGCCATCTTCCTTCTTGTGTTAATAACCTTAAACTGGATACCAACCAGAATCCTCCGATTTTCAGGCCAAGAGCTATAAACAAATAAAATTTTCAATTATGTCGAGAAAATAATTATTTAACAAATTGCTACAAGCCGACCACGCGGTTGGGTGACAACGTACAGCACAAAAAATAGTCTACAATATAAAATAATAAATGCAAACGTAACGTAAAGTGAAACAAGCTATCATACCTTACCGACAATCGGGAGATCTGGCGTCACATCCCGACTAAGCCAAATGGTTTTTTCATGGCGAATTTAATCCTTGGTGAAGACAAAAATCTCCATCTACAATTCTCATTCAACATCCATTCGTCTCCGTTCGCCCATCGCATCACATTACTGCGCGCGCAATAAAGCGGACTCACAGAAAATTACTAGCGAAAAATTACATTATGCACTAATCGACAAATAAGGTTCATGGATCTGGGGCGTAATATCAAAAAAACACTCGTAATAGCCGCCATCTATCATCCTCGCCCTGAGGTAAAATCAAATAAAATTTTCTATCACGTTCTTTATATTAGCATTTACGACAAGTACCCAAGGTATATTTATACTACCACGTCCGTCGTCATTATTTTGACATTTCGTTCTTTCTGTTTACCATCACCACCGTGTAGTTTCATTAATTACGAGCCGAAATTTAGAGTATGATTAAAAATATCCTGTTACTTTCCACGAAGAAAAGTCAATAACCTTAAACTGGATACGAACAGGATGCGATTTCCACGCTAATAGTAATAAACAAATAAAATTTTCAATTAATCTGAGAAAAAACTATTAAAAAATTGATACAAGTCAACAATACGGTCGGGTGACAACGTGCAGCACAAAAAAATAGTCTGAAATACAAAATACAAAACGATAAATCCAAACGTACATTAGGGCCCGCACAGTTTAATTTTAGGAAACGTTTAGCGTATTTGAGAGGCTTTATCTTAAAATTATGATCATTCCTCGCCAAATAACCAAGTTCTTTTAAGCTGCCTGATTAATCCCTCCAAGCTGGATGCCCTATCTATATGGATGCTTTACCGCGATAAAAATTATGAGAAGTACCTACGATGCTGAAATGAATACTTGCAATTTTCCACGGATGTAAAATTTATTACGACCTAGGTTTCAATGATACTACATCATTCATCCCGGACGGCACAGAATCCTCCGTATCTAATTCGTATGCAGATAGTATCCATTGACAAAAAGCGACGGGGCGGTAGTCAATGGATACTATCTGCATACGAATTTTGATACGGAGGATTCTGTGCCGTCTGGGCATGAAGATGATGTAGTAACGAAGCACTGCAGGAACAAGCGACTTTGTACGCAGTGACGCGCACGGGTGCAAAGTTAAATACACCAAAGGATGAAGTTCGCCATGAAAAAATATTTGACTTAGCCGGGATTCGAACCCGGATCACCCGAAATCCGGTCAGGCTTGCTACCAGTTACACCAGAAAATGGCTTGGTGGTGTAACTGGTAGCACGGCTGACCGGAAATCGGGAGATCCGGGTTCGAATCCCGACTAAGTCAAATATTTTTTCATGGCGAACTTCATCCTTTGGTGTATTTTATGAGGTAGTAACATCCACATGTACTTAGGTCGAAATAAACTTTATAATCGTAGAAAATTACAAGTATTTATTTCAATATGGAAAAATCCACTCCATAACTTTTGATACTTCGGACTTAATGCCTACAGTACATTTATTCTTCGAAGAAGCGCTATTGGATTATGATGTCTTCATGCGTGCGATATTTCACTCCTTCTCAGACCCCCCGATACTCCGACGTTACAGAATATTCCTGAGTCTAGTGTGTGTCGATTGATATCGACCGGGGGGTCCGCACCCCCCTCCACTCCTTCGGCTGCCGCTCCCTCCCCCTGCCACGCCCACCCCTGGCACACACCGCCCACGCGACGACCTCGCCCTCCTCCCCTACTCCACCCTCCTCACCCCCCAAACCCTCTCTCTCTTTACGGAGGTAAACTGCGTCGTAAAGGTGTGTGCCCGCAGTACCCGAAAATGACCATTGTAGGGAGAAGTGAAAGATGGTCGAGACGCAACTTTCTAAGTTGTGGACTGAAGATTTTATTTATTGGAAACCCCATCATGAGAATTTTTTTTCTCTCAGGGATGCCCGTATTCCACTTTTGTGTCCAATGTTTGTGTATGTTTATGAAATGATGTGAATTGGAATGAAATTGATTCTTGATTATTATTTTGGGGTCCGAAAAATGAAAAAATACGTCAAAAATGGAACTATTCTCATCCTTCCTCTTTTAAGCATCTCATATGAAGAGAGATATAACACTTACAGGCTGTGTAAATATTTTGAATTATAAGATGCGAATATATGCTGCCCAGAAAAATTAATTTATTTTGGTTTTCATAAAGAATTTGTTCGTTAGTTAAAAAAACATTGTTAGTGCAGAGAAAAAGGAGAATGGCATAATAATATAAATAAATGAGTTGGTAAGATGTGGTAAATGGATATAGTTTATTATCTTGCCTCTCTGAATGAAACCCTAGAAATGATATAAAATAGCGAATAATACTTATGATGGTGAAATGAACTGATAGCAATTAAAAAGTTCCAATAAATGTCTGAGCAGAATCATGGCGCATTCTTCTTCAATGGAAGTCTAAACTACCGCAACGCATGCTAAAATGCAATTATAACCACGCCTCCTTTTTAATAGGAATAGGATGATAACACTATAATTCGTTCCAGCGTTTGGAATGCGCTCGAAGGCAATCTCAGTGAGTTCCTTCATTTTCACCGCATTCGATTATTTCAGTAGAGTTAGTAGACTCAAAGTAATAAATATGCATCAACATACCTGGATCTAATTGCAATTCCAAATAAATGACCGAATGAAGAAACGAACGATTCACCGTACCAGAATGAAAACGGAATAATAAAACTCCAACCATTTGCAAGCTTTCATTTCTTCTTAAAAAGTAAAAGAATACGAAAGTTTTCTGCCTTTGCCAAGTGAATACTTATCCCTTCGGTTTTTACTAGTCACAGGTACAACATTAAGGCGTTATTAATTTATGATTGCTGTAAACCTCTTTTCTTACCCTCTTAGTGCCTCGGGCCGATGTATCGACTTCAGATCCTCTACCGATAAGGAACCTCGAGCCGAAATATCGGGATTGAAATAGGTAATTGTAGAAATTAATAATTATGCAGCAATTAAACTCCTGAATAATAATATTAAATACTGAATTAAAAATAAATATTACAAAATAAAAATAAAAAACGGCTTGTTGGTATACAAAAAATAACATCACAAAATTTTTTATCGAAGGTGATACATTTTATATAAATAAACTTGGAATTTCGGAATTTGGAACAGTAGAGTGACTGGGTTTAAGTACTACGCCGTAAAAGTAACCTATTTCCGCCACAACCACCTTTAGGAGAAAAGAAATAAAAGAATATAAGTTCAATAATATTTTATAAGTTCACGTACGGCCTTTTTCTGATATTAATGAATCATAAAACGCAAGAAGGCTTAGTTGCTTCCCGGAAGCAAGCATATGAAAGGTCGTACTGAAAAATAAACAAGGAAATCCACCAAGCTCAATTTTATTTTTTGATACCGCTCTTCCACCCAGCGAACGCATAAATCTTTAAATTTATGATAAATTAAAATAAAAAACAAAGTCAATTCACCAGGATTGCGCAGTAAATAATAACATTTTAATGAACTTTGATGTGCCCCGGCGCGGGCATGTCCTAGGAATGTCACCTCCACAGAACGCCAACCACATTGGACTTACACCTTTCCATTTCTTCCTGTGAAACAAAATTACGTGAGATGAAGAGAAATGGAGAGTTTGTTTCAATTACCTCGACAACTCCTCGAAGATCAAACTTGAGATCCACCATTAGGGGTATTAGAACAAAGTAGAAAATGAAGATAAAGCACTCTAGGTCCAGGTGTAAGTCAGCATTCACCAAGCCTTGAAATCAGCGTGTGAACGAATATTTCAATGCACCCTTCGAGAGGGCCCGGATCAGATGAGTGACCGACGAAGGAAGCGGATGGACACATATTCAAGGCTTCGGAATCAATCACGATAATAGGGAGCAAATATTTTTAAGAACGTCAAACACATTATGAATCTTCAATTCATGGAATCACATTAAGATATTGGGAAATGATTAAAATTAGTAATGCTCAACAGAAAGTATGTAACATGTTAGTGCCATATTTACGGTGGAAAATTACCCCGTGAAATCATTTGCTAACATCGTAATTTTCAAGATGAGAGATTTAAGCACGCCTTAAATCCAATCACCATTTGCACCAATCACATTGGGCACCATTGGACCCACCACTCCACCGCTGGACAGAATCTCTCCATCCGTGACTTCACATACCTAATAATTGGAGTAAGACTGGGACTCGAGTTGGGCTCAACTCGTATTGAAAATAACGCCATGTAAACCAAGGCGGAGGTGAGGGGAACAACATTTTATTCTGAAGAAAAATTGTTTCTTTGTTACCTGATGGTATCATATGGACGATTTTCTATCCACTGTTACTTTGTAATACGACGTTCGGAGTTGGTGGTGCATAGTGTTCCATTCCCAGTTTCTAGTTCTCAATAGGTTTTCGCAGATTTTTCACCCCCCCCCTTCTTGTGTGGGCGTTTTCTTGCAGTGGGTTTTTTTTACAATAAGGACGAAAGTCAATATCCTCAGGTTATCCACGCTTTTTCAATCTTTTTACACTTGCTACATACAAATTTGTTCACTTTGCATTTTTTTCGTTGTTTTTAGAACGTAGTTCTATGTGTATTTTTTACTAACGAGCGTGCTGCGCCCGCTCCCAGCGGGCTTCCCTCGCTCTTTTCAATGCAGGTCCACAGAGGGATAGGCGCGTTTCTAATTTTCAAATGTAGAAAAAAAAGGCAGGGTCTTATGTACAAATTAATTGAAATGCTCATGCACAAATTGATGTCAGCGGACCTCTTTAAACACAACATTGGAAGTAATTACACTATCCTCTGTTTAACGCACATGATGACTCATATTTACGTATCAACAGGAGACTTGAATGTGGAATCAGCCGCATTTTGATAGAAGTTATTTGAAGAATGCGAGATATTGTTGCAAATGAACAAATGTATCAGTTTGTGCGCCGTTAATGTCAGGAAAAATAACAGTTTTTTTTAATTATTTAAAAACCAATTTTAGGAAACAATAACAATATTTAAGAAGTAAGATAATCCGTCGCATGTGTTCTGATAAATTCTGTGCATTTTGGGACCTCATTTGTAGAGTTTGGTTGCGTATAAGTTGAGAAAAAGGTATCTATACAGTAGAAATAATATAGAGGATTGTACCTCATTTAATTTGAAGAGTAATTTGAAAATGTATTCGTCTGAAAATATTTTATATATGACGAGAGGTTAGTTTGAAGACGGGACTTTCTGGCCCCAATCTTTCCCAATGAAGACGAATTATTATAATTATTGTTATTATTATTTCCAAATGTTACGCTATAAACGTAATGTTTCCTTCTCTTCCGATGATCAGGGAGGAGAGTGAACAAGACCAGGGGAGACGTTTATTTCACTGCAGAACTCACGGGGGACGCTCCACCCCAGGCCTGAACAAGCACGGAATGCAGCAACTGCAAAGAATGCTTCGCGTGCAGAGCGCAATATCCGCCCTGGGACCACGGTCTCCCACTGATATATCGACGGCTGCGGCGCCGTGGAGGACAGCACAAGAGTAATGGTCCAGCATCTCCCTCCATCTCAGAAGTGAAGTGGGAGTCGGTGGTAGCAGAGGCCCTTGCTTCTTCCCGACTGGGCGGTGACCTCCTAGATCGAGTACTGTCCAGTACGCGGCGATAAGAAGAGCGGGGGTCGTCCGGGGCAGGCTCCGAAATTAAATGATGAGGGTTACGTGGGCAAGCAAGCATCCCGGCAATTTACGATTGCGAGACTCGTCCGTCATACGCAAAGGGTTGGTCGCGAGTCACAGGGACAGAAAAAAAACAGACCAAGAAACGGCCGAAAAAGTTTTAGCCCCGCGGCGTTTGAAGACGAAAAAAATGTTCAAGACTTCACATCAATACCATGCAGATTTTGATTATACATCCAAGTATAATGCATTAGCATGAAATAGAAAGGGCGATTATATATGGGAATAGAAAGAGAAGATCAAACTATGCTCGAAACACGAGATCTGTATTGAAATCGTATAAATATATAGTGGAATATTCTCTCATCCTGTAATGAGTGACAGCAAATGCTTCTGAAAATGATCAAATTGAAAAATACAATAATGAAACGGGAGGTTCATTTAGTTTTGTACGTTATATTTCGGTGAAATTAAGTAATAATTGTTTTTTTAATATTTGGAGTCTATAAATATATATACATTCACACCAAATGCACTTTTCAAATCGATTTACAAAGAGAGTTAAGAGAGATGAGCATCAATGTGACGAAGAACTTAATATAATTTACATAAAACCATGCTCTCTTTCTTTTAATTGAAAAAATAAATTTGCGTGGGACATAGAGAAATTCACTCACTCACTGCTATTTTAACCATCGCTGATTCTAGGAAAGCTGAGAAATATTATATGGTTCCAACTTCCAAAATAGCAAATTTCCAAAATGAAATTCAATTACTTGTGAGCTAAAAAGGACAATATAATATCATATTATTTAAAGCAATTACGCATAGCCTGAAGGCTATTTACACGAAGCAGAAATGTAAATTTTGTTTATGGAATGAATCACGATTGAGTGAATATATATATAAACCGAGATAATAAATACATGCACAAATAATGATTGAAAAATTTACGCAGAATGATGATAATTTGATGCGAGACCATTCACTGTTTAATTATTTATGATGCATATGTGTTTTTTGCGCATCCACGTTAGTGCATTTGCATATTATTCCTATCAAAATATTCCACAGGCTATAGTTATAAAAAATTGAATAAAAATTTTAGTTATTCCCCTATTTCGTGCATTAAGTAAGGGATCAGAAGAAATACCGTCGGAAATGACCTCAGTTGTTACTTTTGATTGGCCAACTAAATCGAGTAAATACATCTAATGTATTGTTATCTAATTAATCTTTCTAAACATGCAACAACTGAGAAACCTTAGCACATTGACAATTAATATTCAAAATAAAAAAAACAATCAACTTTCTAGTATCGGCCCTTGGTTACAAGGTGTTAAAGAAAATAAAATCCATATATTTTCATTAACACTATGCCATAATATTTAGAGAAACTATTTCCACGGAAAGGACGAAAATCGGTGATTTCATAGTTCACCAAATTCAAGAATTTTTTAGGCTTGACACCAAAAATAACCGTTTCCTCTGATTCAAGCATTTGAAAAGTATTTCGCCATAATATTCCAATAATTTCCTCCATATCACATCCAATGCTTAGTACCTTTACTAAGTCACCGAATTGATAAAATCGAACTTATTTCCATGAACAATGAGTAATTAGAGAAAAATATTGACAGCAGGTATTGACAGGTAAAAGGTTTTCTACTAGACTCAGCCAGATAGGTGATGTAAACGGAATTGCGAATTATAAGAATTATGAATTCAAATTAAAAATTAGGATAACAACAATAAATGAATCAACATTTTTGGGTGAGATATTGAGACGCTTCATACCGTATATATTCGTGAAAAATGATCCAAGAAGCTTTGCTTAAAACATCAAAGGAGGCGATTAAAGGAATGGTATATCTTGGGAGGACTGCTATCCCCTTTAAGCAAAGAAACGTGGGGGCTTGTGGATGGCGCATCGCGAGGGACACTCCAAGACGGGGAGGCGAGCAGGAAGCGCCGACGAGAAGAGAGGCTGCCGCCGTCGCCGCCAAAAAAGAGACTCCTGGCACGGCGGGGAGGAGGGGGGCAAGGGGGGTTGTGAAACCCTCGGGCACATGGCATGGATGCACTTCACAGGCCGAGGGACACCAACGCGCATGCGCAGTTTCCCTTTCTTTCCTTCCACTGCCAATTCTCCTTGCCTCCAGTGTGGAGAATGTATGTGATAGGAAAAGGTTAGCGCAGTAGAATAGTGCCGGCGTCCTATCGTACGGATCCGGATTCAAATCCCGGAGAAAGCGGAAATTTATCAGAGGTCGCCTAAATTCTATGCCCTGTAGCCTAGTCCGGGGCGAGCTCTACCCTCACACATCAAGCCCAACCTTTGGGTTGAATCTCTGAGTGAGAGGCCGATTCCTGCTTGAGTGCAGTGTAGAAGGCGCTTCAAGTGCAGGCCTCCGACCGTCGAATGGTACGTTAACTCGCGATCACCTTAGCGTCTTTCGTTATTGGCAGGGTAATGTCGAAGACAGGTTACTTTATGTCTTTCCTCCTCAACATTCCGTATGGTTAAAATGACGATAACTGCCGGTCGCCTCCTGCATGTACCTACCTTCCTACGAAGCGGTGAGGAAGGATATGCCTTTTGAAGTGTAAGCGTAGGTATGGGCGAATTCATCTCCATTATATTCGCTGACATCGCCTCATTATATACCTCCCTTCTCCTCAACTCTACCACTCATTTGCTCCCTCTCTTTTCCGTCCATTTTACTTCCTTCATTCTCACCATTTTCAGCTCCTTAGGTCAATTCTCATTTACCTTCCTCAATGTACACGGTTTAACACCACAGTGCGCTTCCCCCAATAACAGGCTCATTATAAATACTTT
This sequence comes from Ischnura elegans, assembly GCF_921293095.1. Taxonomy (NCBI): domain Eukaryota; kingdom Metazoa; phylum Arthropoda; class Insecta; order Odonata; family Coenagrionidae; genus Ischnura; species Ischnura elegans. The sequence goes on from NC_060248.1 coordinate 19,962,056, forward strand.
GTTGAAAATCAAACCATACATTACGATACTCTCACCATCTCATAAACGCCTCCTTCGACAGCATGATTTGTCTTCGTGGTATGCTAGCCTCTGTAATCTAATGCTATAGGTACTGTACTATTTATTCATGACGTTCTTCAATGTGATGAATCGAAAAGACAAGTTGACGCATTATTTCTAGATTCAAAGAAAGATTTCGACACAGCACCTCACAAAAATTTTCATTAAAATTACCGTCATACCGGTTAAACGAAACAGTAGCAAACTGGATACGCGACTTTCTGAGTGATCGTAAGCAAAAAGTAGTCATTGACGAAATTAGTTTTTATGTAGTTAAAGAGACATCAGATGTCCCTCAAGGAAGCGTCATCGCCCTCTTAATTAAATACATAAATGACCTCTGGTTCCCAATTTTTAGCAAAATAGTTTATTTGATGACGGCGCTCACATCTATCGCGAAATTAGTGATCAAGGAGCGACACTGAGAAAATAATATTAGAGCCCCACTATATTTCCAGGTCCGACAGAAGCGACAAATTCAGAGCGATATTTTGTCGAGCATGTGTTGTTGGCATAGGAATTCGTTTTTCCCCCGAAAAATAAAAGATTTTAAGAAATGCTAGGCGGATCTTCGTTGAAGCATTTCTTTTATTTGTTAACGGCCCTACACCCCCCGCCAAACGCCTATTGAGGCGGCGTGTGAGGTAGTATGTTGATGTATTTATTCTAGCGCTAAGTTATGTGCGAGAAAGAAGCAAGGATATCTTAAACACGGAGTTTCTATTTCTCCAACGTACATGCAATCCAACCAATTTAATCGCTGCACCTACTTAAGTTTACGACCCCTCCCCTCAGTCCAAATCCTCACTCCTTTCTGCACAAATCCATCCTCCGAAAATACCCCTCCCTTTTACGGCTACGAAGGGTTTTGAGGAATATTTTTAGAGCGCGTTACCCCATCTCAAATATTGAGGCATCTTTCAATGGGGAGAGTCGGAGAGTTTTCATTCTTATCGCGATGGGTTTTTAAATCCCAGAGGATTCTGGTGAGACGTCTCAGGGAGGAGGATGGGATGGGAGGACCCTCGGGTGAATGCGCACGAGAGATTACGTCGGGTCGGTCGCCACCGAGTGGAAAGGGGGCAAGGCGGACAGGGGCGGAGGAGCAGGCAGGGAAATGTGAATGAGTCTCGGGAATCCGAGAGGAGGATAAATAATAAGGGGGATCCGCGTAGTGCGGCTACGCAAAGTGTTTGGAAGTAGACAAGGTAAATACAATTATACGGGCAGACAAATGCTTCGGTGAGGCCGTGTAATTCAGCCCTCTGGCATCGTCATCTCGAGGTTTTTAAGTTTCAACCATCTCACTTGATGTCCCTAAATCTCCCAGACATTTTGATGGTTTCATTTCGTACAGATTCTCCACATACACCTGCAACGAAAACTTATTTAACGAGTGTTATTCAGAAAGTCCGCTGATGAAATGATAAGAGAGGCGTGGGATGACTTGGAAGATGGAGTAAAAGTGGGGGAAATGACGTTTAAATCATTGAGGTTCGCTGATGATCAAGCGTTGATTAGCTAGACAGCGAGGGGGCTGCAATTTCTATTGGATGTTAGACAAGCGTTGCAAAGAGTGTGGGAAGAAGATTAGTCGCAACAAGAATGAGATACGGAGGAGACAGAAGATATGTATGGAGCAAGTACCGAGCGGGGAGAGGACGTTGAAAATAGTATCGGAGGGTAGACTGTTGGCTGAACGAGGGAGAAGGAGGAAGATAATACTTTATAAATACTCCATGGAAACGGTAGAGTACTTAAATAAAAATTAACGAAGTAAGTTTTACTAGGGTCACTTAATTCGTTAACAGGATTTTTCTTTCGTGATTCTAATAAGAGATGCGTCATTTTCACTATTTTTATACGAAATTAACGCTCAAAATTTAGCATCTTTTGCACCTACTGCAAAGGCTACGTATTTGTCGTGGCGTTATATCGTTTACTCTGCGGGTATGCACAGGCGTTTTTATACCTATAGTATAAAAATTTTCCGCCCGGCTGGTGATGCAGTCCCTTGCGAATAACTTCCCGCAAAAACCATTATATCATGTTGGGGGACAAAATAAAATTGCTAGGGGAAAAATATTGGCGTTATGGTGGCTGATTGAGAAGTTATAGTAGTACCTAGAGACATCATGCTATAATTTTTTTAGTTCTATTTTATTTTTCTTCCATTTACTAACTGTTGTAGGATTCATCCAAATATGAAGTAGCAATAATTATGTACCGATATAACAAATTCGAAGGTAATTATTCCTCTAAAAATTGTATCGATTTTGTTAAATAAAGCGATGAGATTTACATGAACGCTGTACCCTCATATGATTCTTTCTTTGTAGCCCTGAAGATGGAATTCATTTAATTCCGAAAAATGGTAAAGAATAATTTTTAATCACCCAAACGGACTACCTACACACGATATTTTATTATATTAAGGCATCAAATAAACAAATCCTCAAAATTACTAGAGGAAAATCCATGCTATTGCCGATTTACACTTCGTGCCATGTTGCGAGATTGCACTGACAACACCTGAGGTCAAAATTGCTTCGCTGGAGTCCTTCCTACGTCACAAAGATCTCCTCCTTACACCCCCACCCGGTCATCGACGAACGGCCGTGACTCTCGTATTCTCAAGTTTTGCGAATCATTACTCTTTGAACGATTTCCTTTTAGCGTGGCCCTTTTGTAAAAACTTTCCGTCGGTCATTCCACGGTGATTCGACATATTTTGGCAGTGACGCGGTGGACTCGGAGGTTGAAAAAAACAACAGCTTGGGTCTGCAGTGAAGCGTCTCAGAGTTCAAGATGGATGAGATTTCTCAGAGGGAGTGTTTTATTGCGTGACACTGAACGGCCGAGCGCATATGATTCTTCAGTTTTCCCGCAGCAAGTTCTCCTGTGAGCGTCTACTATTTTTTTGTAATGCCTTATTCAAGACGTTCTGAGTGACTTTACACTGGTGGAGTACAAGCTGCTTTTCACTTTAAACTGTGTTCTGTGAAACTGTATTGGGAATTAAAACTGTGTTCTTTGAATATCCTATAATTAATGTTTTTAATTGTCTACGTGCTTCCTGATAGAGGGACTTCGCGCAAGAGTACTTTCGGCACGTCATCAATAGATGAATCAACACTTGAAATTATTAGCCTTAGAAGTGCTCTATAAAATCGTATAAAGGGGTTTTTAAGGACTAGTTTGACGTTGCCAATTGTGGGTGCAATTCAACTCTATTTTATTCAGTTTTCACAAATAGATTACAATGAATACTCGCGCGAATTCCCTCCGGTCCCAGAGACTTACTATTTTTATCGATTGCAGTTTTTTGGTTATTCCATCGCGTTAAATAATGATTTCTTTCATCAGTGAATGGAACGTCTTAATTACACCCAGTGTATGTCGTATGTAGTGCATTCACTTTCGAAATGGGAGTTTAACGAGTTAGCTCTTTCAATATTTTCGGTGATAAGTGCACTATCTAAAAAAAAACGAATCTACGGTTGAAGATTTTCCCTGAAGCTCTTCGGAATATTACCAAAACTATTTAGGCTTTTCTTCGAGTAATTCACAGAGCACTTTTTTCTGGAAATTTCGCAGTGCAGTACGCATTGATTTCTTGGTTTTTGAGCGTTACGCAGCGTAACTTTCTTTAAGATCCTTCGACCCAACGTAATGAACTTTTTGAAGCAGTTGTACCGTTTTCTGTGTTCCATGTTCCTAACGCCGTTATTAAAAAATGATAATGGTGAGCATCGAACGCATGTTCCACAGCTTATGAAAAATTTAACCTAACAACTATACCAGCTCATCATGGCATCAAATTATCATCATCCACGCATGAATTATCTTAAAAAAAGCATTGGAATCGATGCAATGGTTTTTGAAATTAATTCTCACTTTAAATACTCAATCTCTCGATGCAATTTTTTTTAAATTTGCTCCTTGAAAATATTGATAATACATAGCTCTATAATATTCGATATATTGCTCTATAGTACTCAACTAGAGGGAAGAATGATATTTTTATCTTTTTCTGATATTATTTTGATGTATTATAATCGTATTAATGATACTATGATATACAGTGGCGGATCCAGGATTTCTTTCTGGGGGGGGGGGGCACAAGCAAGGACGTATCCAGGATTTTCTTCTGGGGGGACACAAGGATACCTCGTAATACAAAACAAATGCAATGATAATGGGACTGTATAAAAAATATTGCATATTTTTAAAGATCTGGGGGGAGGGGGCACGAGCCCCCGTGCCCCCCCTAGATCCGTCTATGATGATATAATGGTATTATATTTTTCTACCTTGCACTTATCACGTCTTGTTTTATGCATCACATATCCTTAATCACTGTTTTATTACGCAAAAAAAAATATTTTTTCCTAATTCAGTAGAAGAGCATTTTGAAGGTATCTAAGGCATTATCATACATAGAATCCACCCATATTAAAATGCCTTTATTTGAATGTATATGAGAAATATACTGTTATTGAAGATATCATTATGTGCGCTTATTATCGCGGCAAAAAAACTTAAGAATCTATCGTAGAAGAGAACTTAACATTTTGGAACGGAGACGCATTACTAATTAGAATTTAAATTATTTGAAATGAATTACTGGGCCATTTTTTAAGTCTTACCCTCCCGATGTGAATCAACCCTCTTTTCAGCTTAAACAATGTTATTCTCATTACCATTACATTCCGGTCATCATGAAACCTGCCATGTCATAAATCTAATCCGATATTTTTCATTTAATGATGGCGGAACTCTGTTAATTAGTCTACAAATTCCAATTTCAGTGCTAGCTTGCGATGGACTTGGTTTCGTAAATGGACAGATGAAATTTAATTGCATTTTTAATAAGCTCGGTATGAGCCATTAACGAAAATTACTTGATAAGCTACCCGAAAAGCGGTTCTCATACAAAAAGAGACGCACAAGCCATGTGCTTCGCGATACGCGATTGCCATACCAATTTTGCCAAGCGCAAAAATAATTTGGTGCTTTCAATTTGTGACAATAGCCATCAATAGGCGGCGCAAGCATCGCCTCAGTTTAATCTTTCGATTTAGCGGCGTGTATGTCGATCGACGGCTGCAGATGGTTTCCCTCTTTGAAGAGAATCGTACAAACAAAGAAAAATGTAAAATTAATGGCGTTACTTCACATAACATTCGTGGAATCTTGCGATAATAATACGAAAAGTATTCGATTCCTATTCCAGTTGAAAGTAAGACGTTGCTTTTCGCTAAATCTGCAGCCTCGCTCACCACCATTCGTAGTTCGATGAGTCGGAAGAGACCGAGGAAGGGAGGCTGACCGAAAAAAAACCTCCCCGCACAGACATTTTCTATTCCCTCTAAAATATGACACCACTTCTAATCAGCATGCTTACTTTTCTCGACCGACCCATTGAGTCCATCTCCTTACGCCACCGTCAAATCCCCTTTCTTCCCAGTTAGGCTTTCCACTGGCTGTAGCGACCACCTTTGAAACTAAATTTTGATGGCGGTTAAGTCGAAAAATTTGAACGAGTGTAGAGTCCCCTTAACTATAAAAATCTTCTTCGCTAAGATTAGGAGGGAGTAATGAATTTTCCCTACTACTCCTTCCTTGATCCATCACTTCTTTTATCCCTCTGTATATGTGATAAAAATTGAATAAATACATGAGCCAATTTTAATAGCAAGAACTGTGTTTTTAAGATATTTAAAGCACTAATTAAACATTCATAACTACGTGAATGCTAAGTCAAAATTAACTGATAAGATTTAAAAGTATAAAATCAAACAGCTCCATGGTGTGTATCGTCAGACGAAAGGCTAAATTACCCCTGAAACGTGGCGCCATGAAGCTCCCCGCGATAAATTTGGCACATCCTCCGCAATATTACCACCCATACTATTTGCATGTTCAGGTAACAACCAATGTCAATGCCCTTGGGATGCTGGTGCACCAGGGAAACATTCTGGAGTGATATTTCAGGTCTCAATCACTGCTGAACCACTAATATTGATTTCAAATATCGACTGGGTTTCTGAATCATAAAATACCATCGATTCTTACACGTACAATGTTTTGATTTTTTCCTCGGGAAAATAATGTCGTCAGCAAATCGAAAAGTGCTTAAATATCGATAAAATCAAGCCTGGTTTACAACCGGGTCAGGCTCCCATTTATTGCCGACGTTCAGATGGCTAAGTTGTCCGTCATCTTCAGGGCAGGATCCAGTCCTGAAGATTATGTGGATCCAGTCCTGAAGATGATGGACGAAAAGGCCATAGAAACATCGGCAAAAATGAAGAGCCTCACCTGGCCGCAAACCCGGCAAGAACTTATCAACAAAACTTTATATTTTCCTATATCACCATCATAAGGAAACAATACTGAGATTGGTTTGACACAGCTCTCATTTTCCGCTCTCCTATCTGCTTGACTCTAAAGGCCACCCTTTGCCTTTCTTCCCATCCACCTGTCTTTGTACGGTTGTTTTCTTCGGGCCACCATGCCTCATAATGCGGGCAACTAAGTTGCCCTGACTTTTCCCATGGGATTTTAGAATATTTGTCTTATCTCCCATTTTTCTCAGCACTTCCTCATTACTTACTCGGTCGACTCATTTTATCTTAATCATTCTTCGGTAGCTTTGAATTTCGAATGCTTCCACTCTTGTCTTCTCTGCACCTGAAAACTTCCAAGCCTCGCTTCCATAGAGACACATGCTCCATATGTAGCCTCTGATGAATTGTTTCCTATCTTCCATACTTTTATTTTCAACTGTACGTATATTCTTCTGTTTGTGAAAGCCCTTCCCACCTGCGCTATTCTACTGACTATTGCTTTCTTGCTTCGTCCATCGTGGATACTTTGACTTCCTAGGTATCAAAACTCTTTCACCTCTTCAATTTTTTGTTTTTCTAGTTTAATATTTGCCCCAGCCTCCTCTCTTTCGCTAAATATTAGTATTATAGTCTTACGTTTCTTGTCCATAAATATACGGAAAATTTGCATCCGTGGCTTATTTCCAGAAGCAGCGAGTGAGATTCCAACCATTGAGATTCGGCGATCGTATCGGCTGCCTTCGACGTCCACGCAGAGCGACCTTCCGGGAAGGGGTGGGGTGGGGTTACAGGGGGGAGGGGGGGGGGGGAAGAGACGTGAAGGCGGTCGACCCTTCGAGTCCATTATTGAGAGATGCGCGGCCGATATTGCTTCGTGCGCAACTGGCGGTGGGGTGGGGGTTTATAAGGAGAATGGCACGCGGGCACGCCAAAGCACTCCTTTATTATGAGCTGGACCACTTCGGCGATGGACGAGGTTTAATTAATTCTTCAGCGGGAGGGATTAAAAAGGAGGGGTGGAATTGGAAATAAAAGAAAACAATATCGATTGATGGGAGAGAAAAGTAGGAATTACCTGTGGACTTGCTCCAGCTCCAGGGAAAGAGAGAGACCGACGTACGTATATTCAGATATTCAAAAGTAGATGTGGGTATTAAGAATGGCGCAGTCGCTGCATATTTAAGCTTGAAGATATGGCTAATCGTCATCAAGTATGCCTTTCTCCCGGAACGGGAGGGCAGAGGGAGCTTCATTAATTGAAGAAGCCACATAAATTATTCACAAACAACGGGGAAATTTTCAAAATGAAATAGAGTAGTCTCCTCCAATTTAAAAGACATTAAATTGGACGTAAAATTATTTCTCAAGAAAATAATGGACGCAAACTTTTAAAGATTAAAAATTCTGTTTGAAAACATTTGGAAGAAGGAAAGAGAATTTTTTATGAGAAAAAAGTCATACCTTCGGGTGATTGTTGTAATTTGAAATAAATATAGGGCTTAAAATGCATAGATATCTCTTCCTCTTTCTACTCTTCTCTATTATCTAATTTCATTGTTCCCGATATAATTTACGGAAATAGAGGAACACGTGCTAAAATATTCAGTTAGTAGAAAATGGCACACAAAAATAATTTTAAAACACGATTATCTTGATCGCATGTATTAAATCCAGAGCAAACTGATTGTGAAACCATGAGTAGGCAAAAATTGTATTATTTATGTGATTATTAAGCACTCTAAGAAGGTTTACTTTGAAAAAGACACATCCATTATACTGTCAACTCCGCCTGTCGCTCCAACGACCCGATCTGGCCTGACTGATTAGACTCGAGTCTTGAAGAAGCTCGAGAGCGTAGCTCACTCCTCCTCCCCCTAAAAAGTCGTCCTGCCTCTAATCTAGTTAATAAACAAACCCTTTTTGGCTCGGAAATAGCTATTGGGTGCGAGCCTTCCGAAAAATCGGGATTTTACGCACCAAAAGTATTCCCACGCCTAAATTAGCATTTCCCTTGTATGCACTTCAAGGGGCATTCATTAAGCAACGAAGTCAATGTAATAATAACGATATTTCCTAATTTTGCTCTCTCAATTATGCTGCATTGAATGGCGATCAAAAATGAGGGCTTTCATGCTATAATCTCAGGAGACTGCTTTTACAGGAGACTGGAGAGAAATAGAATTTTCAAATTTGCTCTTATTGCTACGTTGCTCTAAGAATATAAAAAAAAATTATTGCGACAACGGTCGGCTGCTGAAAACGCAGTTCAAAAATATCAAAATGCGCTGAATTCTGCCGATTGTGAAGACATGTTATGTATAATTTAAATTTGATTTTAATACCAATGGATTTCATCTATAAAGCTAAAATATTGCAATAAAATATGTGTGTTTAAGTATTTATTTTGAGTAAATAATAATTGCTTTTGGGGTAACCCGCACCAAGGTTTTAAAATGGAACGGGGTATATTCTCTCCTATACCGCTCATCAGGGCCAATGATAATAGGGTCATTAGCCCTGATGAGGACTCAAGCGTAGTAAACGTTAGACATTTTAAAATATTGACGCGGGCCACCGCGGAAGCCATTAATATTGACGAACATGGACCGCGAAAGTTTTAATAATTTGTTTTGAGTTGTTCAGTCGCGATGGGATCTGGAAAAAGAATTGGAATAAACCCCAGGTTTTGATATGAGTCACGCGACGAGGACTATGTCTTCCGAGGTCGGGCAGTGACGTGCGCACGTCTGGCGGAAGTGGAGCAACCACGGGACACGGCTCTTCCCACTCCACGCCACGGCACCCCCATTCCCACACCCCCCGCTCCCTCTCCTCTCGGATTGGCCGCTCCCTCATCACGCCCTCGTCAATATTTGTGCAAGAGGGACAATTAACGCAGCAGCCCTCCTTTTTAATGCCACCCCCCTCCACGAACACCTTCTTCCCTCCACGCATTTTTTTTGCCCCTCCCTTCCCACTATCCCTTCCTTTGCCCGCCGTCCATTAATTACTACCATTTATATTTGTTAGCCATCCTCCTCCTCCCACCCTCATCCAGGCGTTGTCTCTTTTCCCCCGACGGCCGCAGCGAACAAAAACTGCCTCCCCGCTCTGGCCATATCCATCAACCCATCCCTCCGGTCCTTCGCAAATTGCTCCGACCCGCTTTAAATGCTCGCTCCCTCCCCTTTCTTCTCCTCCCTGCTCCTCGCCTTCCCCCTCCTTGCTTTACCTCCACAGACGGAGGACCAAGGGAACTACGAGGTGTGCTCAGAAAAATAACGGGAATTTTAAAATTTCGCGGATTTGGAGAGACCGATTGTCAAATTTTTCTTATGTTAGTGTACTTGCCCCTGAAGTAAAATAACATTTTCAGCTGCATTTATTGCTTACTTTGTCTCGCGCATACGCTAACGTCTGACGTTTTTTTTTATGAGCTGTGCTATTTTCGCGTTACAAAGTGTGTGAAATGTTACCAACGGCCCATGGAGAGTCGGCTATGAGTAAAAGAAGAATTCACGAATGGAACAAACGTTACCAAGATGGCGGTGAAGACGTTGAAGATGACGAACGTCCCAGAACATCTACAAACGATGAAAACGTGGGAAAAGAGAAAGAAATGGTCTCTTCGATCGCACTTTAGTCAGTTTTCAAAAATATCCGCAGCACGGCGATGAGTGCTGGACGATCCCCTTTTTTTCAATATTTTGCAGAAGAGTATTTTCAATTGCGAGGAATATCATTGAAAAGTTATGAGTTTGATCGATCTAATAATTAGAAATGTTAATTTTGGTTAAAGCTCGGGTAGTTTATAGGACATGTCTCCGTAGAATTCGGATCGCTTTGACCGTCAGTGACGCAAGAGGCGACTTTTGTAAACCGATTGAAATGAGTTTTGGGTGACCACAGGCCGACTAAATAATCCTCAACTGTAATATACGTGCAGAGGACCGTCATTTCTGCCGCCCGGGTGGGAATCTTTTGGCCGCTAGATGTCGGGTGGTGCGGGCAGATCCATAGAGAGAGAGGAGCAGATATTGGTCCAAGTTTCTCTTCACTGTATCTCCGTTATCTATTCTAACTTGGAAATTTTGCATGAAAAATAAAATTTTCGGGTTTCCCGGAACCTTAACAGACTTGGTAATAATAATTACAAAAAATAAGTTTTTTCTATCGACAAAACAAAATTTTCAGTTTAGAATGAATTTATAGGATGGTTCTTTAAAATGACAGCAGGAAAAATACATAGAAAACTAATAATAGAATATTGATTGGAAATTTTCCATACCTGGAAACGTTAAGACGCTAATAAATAAGAAGGTATTCATTTTCCAAGTACTTTATATAAATTCAACCCAACATAAAAAATGTCTATGAAGCGATGATCTTGAAGATTTTTTTCATTATTATCGTTTATAAAGGCTACGAGGTCATTGGTAATAAAAAATCCTAATACTTGATCTGTAAAATGTCCATACATTAGCCATTGGCATAGGTAGTAAAATCTTGGGCCAAAATGTGCTCCTATGTATGTAGTACCCCCTTATCTATATCCTATGTTAGATGGCGCAGTTATCCGCCGTCCGCCATTGGAGGCGCGGTCGTTCGCAGGGGCATGTGGAGACCGTTAAACGCAAGAGCGCGATCTCGCGGATGGGTCCAGCCAACGAGGTGGGGGCGGGGGGAGAGGGCGGGCGATTGTTTGCACACACACGCCCAAAGGTCGAGGGGAATTCCGCCGGGCATCGCCTCCAGGCAACGGGGAATGAGTGTGTTCGGCTCACGAGTATGGGTGGGTTGCATACAGCCCACGGATACAACGGAGAGTGCCGACCATTTTTACTCTCTCCGATCCCAAACTATCCAAGTCCTTAAATGTCGGATTTTGTCGTTATATTATTAGTGTAGAATCTGAGTTTTTCCCGGCGTATGCTCTGCAGGAATATTTCTCGGGTTTCCCACCGGGTGTCGTATCGGGTTGTAGTTCCCAACGTTTCCATGACTAAGTCCGTCATCGTCATCAGGGGTTAAAACGCTGGGGTTTTACCCCTGGGGTTTAGGGGTTTAACCCCTGGGGTTTAAAAAGGGGTTTAACCCCTGATGACGATGACGGACTTAGTTATGGAAACGTTGGGAACTACAACCCGATACGACACCCGGTGGGAAACCCGAGAAATATTCCAGCATATTATTAGTGTTTTTCTTCATGCTTGTATTGAACTGTGATTTCATTGGATTCTACAGTTTCGTGTTTTGTGTTCTGGTCTTTATCTACATTTATTAATTGAGTTCGAAGCAATAATTTTCCGTAATTTTTTTTAACCTTATTCAATTAAATTTTCCTCGCTTTGCTCTTACCTGAATTTTAAGGAATTAACATGTATTTGACTTTATAATTTTGTATAAGTTGAACCCCAGAGAACTACCCGGCCTCATTAAATCCAGATTTAAAAGATCCACACAATAATATTTACCATGCACTGTTCAGAACCAAGGAGTGGGCACAAAGGCACTACAATAGTCAAGATTGTCGAAATGAATAATGAATTGAAAAGTGGAAAAATGGAAAAGTCTTAAGAAAACCCTTAGCAGAAAATGGTAATGCTTGGGCCATACTATGAGTATTGATGGCCCGATGAAGACAATTGTCGAGGGGCAAGTGGACGCGATGGCCGACGATGGAAAGCCTCGGATGAGATACCTCAACGGAACAGATCATTGAGGATGTAAATAAGGATAAGTACGTTCCATGAAAATTTTATGTTTACTGGTGAAATTGAGGATTGCGTCAAACCAAACTCTTAAAACATAAACAGAAGCAATCCGACCCCTATTTCAGACCTCTCCCAAACGCAAAATCAATAGGGAATCGGGTGGCTGAGGAAGCTTAGTTGCTCACTTGCCATCCCCAAAGACCCGATTTAAATATCGGCAAATATTTTTAAGGAAATCGGATGACTACTTATGTGCTCCGTGAAGAGAACTTCACATCCACATGCCTCGAACCGATCGGTGGATTCGTGAGAGTTTCACGGCGGGAGACGGTGACAGCTCCGAGAGTCACAATCACAACTCCCCTTCAAAGGAAGGGGCCCCAACCCAATGACTCCCACCCATTCATTGGGCCAATGGCATGGGTGGCGTCGGAGCGGGGGCAGTGACACTTGGAATCACGCGAACTCCGCAGAGCAATCACAGCCATTGTGGAAGTCACATCGGCCCAAACCAACGCCCATCCAAGCCCATGTGGAAGTAGAAATGAATAGCACCTGGAATGTATTCGATGATTGCCACCGAATGCGTCACAATTCCAGTTTAAAGGATACCGAAAAGTTTTATTTTCTGCAAATATTTTAGGAGATAAATCAGGATAAATATTTAAAAATGAAATCGGTGGTATATTTTAAAATTTCTTCGCATTTAAATGATAATTATTGTTATCCACGGTGGCATATTTTATTGAGAAAAAACCATAATTTTTATTTTTATATAACCTGAATTAACTCGATCAGTAATTCTCTTGACATTGTTATGAGTAGGGTTTATTAGACTTTTACTCTTACGAGCCATCGTGTAATGGATTTAACTCTTAATACGGAAAAAAATGAATAATATTTAACTTATCTTCGGCAAAATGTTTTCTTTTATCTTAAGAGTACTACAAAGTATCTTAACTTCTTTCAGTAAATTACATTTAAAAAGTCTCAAAAATGAGGTTCAACAAGTAATTCCGTAATTATTGAATCATTAATAGTATTGGTGTAAATTAAACATTTTTGAAAAGAAGTGCCAGAAAAAAGAAAGAGCATAAACTATAAGTTCAAGCACAAATAATGTGAAAATAGATAGTAAGGTTGGAACTATCGATGGAGATTTAAAAATTTAAGGAAAATATTACCGTCACTGCTTACCGGTTATCACAAAACTAGAATTTTTACTCTTGGCGTGTGCTAAGAAGGATCTCAAATAATAAAGCACGCAGGTTCCGCAATAGCCATCAAATCACCATTACAAAGCGATGGGAGCATAAATTATTGGCCAAAGAATCGTCCAAAAAATTTTGAAAATCTAATTCGAAAAGGTCGGGTACGTGCCCCAAATCATGAGAACGGTTTCCTCACGCGATGCAACTCGGAAACGATTTGGGTCTCCACAGACATCATTCCAGTAAAAATTACTCGAGCCGATTATTTCGGGGGGCAGGGAACTATTCATAGAAGGCGTTTCCCAAAAGGCATAAATCTATTTGCGATTGATCGAGAGGACGAAATGGAAAGCTTTTCCGTGATACACACTCGTGAGGGTAAAAGGGAACACGGTCGGAGAGAGGGTCGACGCCCCTTCGCGTTTCTAGGAAGCATTGAGCAGCGGCGTTTATTGATTTTCTCGGATCCGAAGCGAGGAAAGATGAGTCGTTCGCGGCGGTAAATAGGATGACGGCTAGGAGGGGGAGGAGGAGGAGGGATGATATGTGGCGGAATTCCTCGCCATCGAGAGTGAAACTACAATAAGAAAGAATAAAAGACGGGAAAAATGTTCCCTTGGAGACCTGACTACCGGGAGCCCACCCCTCCCCCCCCCCCACCCCCCAAACGGCAATCTCGATCAAAATATCTTTTGGAAAGGTAATTACGAACCAAATACCAAACAAACGCGTGATGGCCAAAACGTTGTGGCATCTGGGAAATACGAAATGGGATTTCCGTTTCATTTTCCTCGTATTGTTTTCCCATCCATATTACTTGATTCAAGGGCAAATGTTTGATGCAGATAATAAGCTCCTGTAAACCGATTTTAAGCGAGCGGTGATCCAGATTGACATTAATACAGTGATGTCGTATTGAATTTCAAATGGATGTTTGTGTTGTGCGTCGTTGATGTTGAAAAACCCGTTGTAAAGGCCGCAATGTGCTGTTTACGGGAAATAAGATATAAATAAATAAACAAATAAATGCTATTATCGAATCCCAGTAGCTGATTGCGGTTGATAATGGAAAAAAACCCTCATTATATAATTACTTTCTGTTAAGCCATTAATTTTTTTCTTCTCCGGCACATATATTATTATGTATCTCTTGTTTATAAGAAATTAATGATTTATCAAGCCATAATTTATTTTTTAATTTAAAAATCAATTTATGAAATAAAAAAAAGCTTTATTAGAGAAACTACCATTTTCTGCCAAGAAGTGAAGGACTTAATGAACGGATTTGAGTTTACTTCCTATTTATAAATTATTTTACTATTGCGTCCTGTAAAGAGGGCATAAAAACGAAGATACCTCTACTAAAAATGTACTTGAACATGCTCCTTTATAATTAAACACTGGGTATTTGAATCCCTAGTACATTAAATTACGTTATTTAGGAAAGGTAGCAACAAAAAATTACAGATAAGCTCATAAAATCCTCAAAATATTAAGAATAACACATTTAGCACAAGGGAAAAAATGAACAAGAGTTCACTACTATACAAAAAATTGTATTTATCCTGAATTTCCCTGATGATTCGGAGAATAATATCTTAGCATTTAAATGGATAAGATGCTTTAACACTGAGAACACATTATACTGGATGACATCAACTAGATTTAAATGAAATTCAATTGAAATTGGAATGAGTTTTTGAGAATAAATTTCTGACAGCTTGTGCTAATACAGAAGATCCTGCCAGAGGAAAGTGCGACGAAAATTCAACGGCTTTGTTCATATAAAAAAACTGAAGCTCAAATAATGAGCAGTCAGATCATGCAACAGGAAAATTAAGAAAGAAGAGAAAAAAATTATATTTCAATGAGAGTGACACAAATAGTCAAATAAATATTCCAAATCGTCTTGAGCGACCTTATATAATTATTCCTGAATGGGCAAATGTCCAAAGAGGTGAAAAGGGCAGCGAACTAAAGAAAAAATCTAGTATTAGTTTTCTGAGAAACCTGACCCAATGAGAACATGTCAACGGTACGGATTTAAATAAAAGTAAAATAAATAGAAACATCATGGGAAACAGCATGGTTTTTGGCTAAGGCATTTAGATTTCGAGCCATCATAATATGCTAAGTAACCGAAAGATGAGGAAAAGGAATGGGTCACTGAAAGAGCAGGAATGTCAAGGTGGAAAGAACATGCTGTCAGAATGGTAGGTATGGAAGAGAGAGTGCTTTTTTCCAGGAAGATGATCATTCAGCAGGCCACACCCCTGGAGTGAGATGATACGTAATTCGAAGGCATACGTGACAGCGCTCCTCCAACGCAGCGGCAAAAGCGCTAACTACATTAGAAAAGAAGGGGATCCCAGTAATGGGGAAGAGATACCTGAGACGAACCGTAAAGAGTAAAGCGAAGAGAAATCAATCATGCAGTAATCTTGTGACAGGAAAAGGAATAAAAGTAGGTAGGTACCTTTGGATTATTTGAAAGGAGAGACTTCTACTGAACGTACTCCAATATGGAATGAAATATGGCAAAAGTAATGACTGTCGGTAAGAGCTGAGTGTATAATGGATGAGTGAAAAGTCGACCAGATAACGAGAAATCCGAGGGACGAAAATTTGAGAGGAAATTACGTGACTAGCAAGGAGCAAAAGAGATTGGACTTCTGGGGAAAATGGATAGGACTACATAGTCAAAGAACCTTAAAAAAATGTGATGCAGCTGATAAGAGAGATATCCCCAGCAAAATCGTACTCAAATATGGCAATGCAGCTTTATGTCATTGAATTTACCGGAGATATCGTAGAGGATTTTAAAAGAGAAGAGGTAAAGTACAAAGACTACGTATTAGTTACATGAAGTAGAATTGAGGACGCATATAATGAGTAAAAATTCTTTGCTCGTAAAGGGTAGAAGGATAAAAGAGAGTTCTTGGAAAAAACATGCAAATATGGGGATAAATTTTATTTTTTCATCCTTTTGAAATAGAGGAAACTGTCATAATCAAGATTCCTAAAAAGATTCGGGACGCAAGGTAACCATCTAGGCTAATTAAAGCCGATCTTCGATAGATCCGATAAAGACTTTATGAAACGTTTGAAGCTGAACTATACCAATTATTTACAAGTTGAACACCTGGATTTACCAAATAAAGTTGACTAGTACTCGACCTTTACCGGAAGCTTACCGCAAAACGAAAAAAACATCAAGATGTTAGCCATCTCAGATCTGCAGCACAAAAAAGTTTACCTAAAATACTTATATCAGACTTAAATTTAATTTAAACAACCGTCATGATAGAATGCGGCGTCGCACACTGAATTGAAAGACAAATGTCATAATTCAGCAGTGATATGTTCCTTGGAATAAGCGTTTCGATTGGAGGTAAAAGTAAAATTGTTGTCTAAGAATAAAGGGATGCGCTTCAATTTCACTTTCCCCACCGAATCAAATCAGTGCGTGAAATAAAGGCGGCCAGCAGGCGTCCAAAGAGACGACGATCCGCTGCCCTCGTGGATGAAGCAATTAGGACGGGGGAAGTTTGCCTTTTCTCGGGGATTAGGATCAAACGCTCTGATTAGACGCAGAGGAGGGCCACGTAGGCGTGTAAAGTTCGCCGGGCCCAAATTGGAAACGGCCAAAAACATCCCCGGTGCCGCAACGAGAGATGGCACCAGCGATTTTCGGAGTGAGATTGGAGTGTAACGAAGCGTTCGGGGCGGAGCAGGCCGATAGCAGGCCGGGGGGAGCGGAGATAGTGAGAAAAATGGATGAATGAAAAGGAGAAAGGGTCGTTTCTGCACCAGAGTCCACGCCCCGCCGGCCCCAGCGGCGAGAGTATCGGCAACTCCGAGGCCAACCAAAGGAGCTCAAGCATGTTTACCCACCTCCAGTGGTAAGGAAATTCGTCTTGCGTGTATTTCTCAGTGTTTATTTAGATGCAGTATTCCAGCAGTTAACCTTACTTCGACTGTCTCTTTAACACAAGAAACACTGATGTTGTAACGGGTATTTCCTGGAGTCATAAAAAAAAACAACTTTTGATTACTCTTCCCTCGAAATTACGGTTGACATGAATAGTTTAAAAGGTACAAACATTTTGGAACAAATGGAATCCCATCGAAATCTGAAAAAAGGCCATGAGAACCGCTGTTCGCCACGTAAAAAATATTTTAACACGTTTCACAGGAAAATCTGACTTGAATATTCATTCTTAAAGTAATTTAGCAACTATTTCCTCAAAATTTATAATGCTGTACAAATTATTTTAAATAAATAAGGGTGATAATGATGAACACTATTGCGGCGGAAGAAACCCTATGTGAAGAATATTTGTGTTGCGGGGGTATTTTTTAGTCTTTTTATGGAGTCTGTCAGCAGTCTCTACTTCGACGGTCTCTTAACACAAGGAACTCATATAACATTGGCTTAAAAGCTATTTATTAGAGTCACCAATTTATTTTTTTAAATATTTTTAGTGATGCCAATTTGATCAAGATTCTTGTGGCGGTAGAAACTTTATTTGAAGAACATTTGTAAAGCGGGTATTTCTCAGAGTCGCTTGCATGGTATTTTAGTAGCCGAACCTTCTTTGCCAATTTGTTTACATGAAAAACGCTGATGCTGACTTCGGAATTAATTCGAGTCACCGATGCATTTTAACCAAGAAATCTCTATTGAATAAAGCAATATCATGATGAAAACTCGAGTTGCAGGTGTTTCCCAGAGTCACGAATTTCAAACACCAACCCTCTTTTGAATACGCCTCACTCCGAAAAATGTTATTCTTTTTCGCGGAAATTCTGAACTAAAAATAGGCACATTGCCAAAGCACAAATTATATTCTATCACGACTTGAAAAATTGCTTTTATTAATTGTTTTCCACCTTATAACGGAAGATACGGTGTGTCATGAACACCAATGCAGTTAGCATTTCCCATAGACATCGATGGTTTAACAACTAACCTTTTTAGAACTGAAGAAATTTCATTTTACTTCCACTGACATCCGAACCTAACTCCAGGAATCTCTTCCAAGACAAAATCGTAAATCCAAGAATTACCCTGGAGAAAATTAAATTTATCCAGAACTTAACTGATAATGTAATTTAAGAACTCAGGCATTACAGATCTGACTCTCCCTAGCTTGATAGTTTGCCTCAGCCAAAAGCGCAACTCGCTTTTTCCTTTTCCACCTCTCACAGATTAAGGTCGACATTTCATTGAAATATTCGTACTTTCAATTTGTATATCATCATTTTTTCAATATGTAAATAACTATACATATTGAATGGAGACAGATTATGAGATTATTCGCGCTTGTGGCACTAAAAATTCAATTTCTTACAATAATAAGTCAGTTTCTTATAAAAGCTGAAAAAATAACTGTCTGTAAATCGAAAGTAGAAGAACAAGAATAAACCAAAATTGTAATTCCATAATGCAGAAATAGATCTATGCCCAATATTCAAGAGAATGCTATTTCCAGTTATTTATTATTCAAGCACAGGTCCTGAAATTAATAATTGTTTAGTACCACTTCCCCACTGCGCAGATTAAGTCGCTGGTAAGACCAGCGTGGTAAAATTGTTTTCCCGTAGAGAAAATTGATTCATAATGGCGATAGCAGAAGTTAAACCAACAAAAATTCCTATCAAGAAGAGCACACGTTACCTGGAACAAATTGGCAGATGACATTTCGAAATCCATCAGCCTAAAGGTGACGTGGAAGTATCAGAGAAAATGTACGGCGTCTGTTATCAGCAAAAATGAGTTTTAACTAAAATACGCATTGCCTTATCCTTATCTGAATTACACCCCAGCATTATTTAATTTACTGAAAAAGAATTATTTAATTGAAAATGCATCCAAAAACGCCTTGCAGTTCCCGCGAACAGTTAGATCAAGCTCCATTACACTCTACAGTTGTATTGCTGAATTTTTTACATCTTGAAATTTTCGTCACACCTCCTTTCTTGTTTCTATTGACTCTATCCCCTCCTAGTTTATTTAAGCCAATAAATGTTGATTTTAATTCAACACAATAAATCGAGATAATATATTGAGTGACTACGCAGGCATCAATCCAATGAATTAGGCATCGCAAACATTTTTAAATCGCAACGTGACGGGAGCGCGGTTTGCACGTTGACAGATCAAGAGAAGTCAACAGTGGAGGCATTTCGAAAGGTGGTGCTACCGAGGAATGATTAAGATAAAATGGATCGACTAATGGAGGTAATGAGGAGGTGGGATAAAAAAGAAGTCTTCTAAAACTCTTTAGGAGAAAACGGAGCAACTTCGCAACTCAGGATAGCCTCATAAAAACAATCGTACAAGGGCAGGTAGACGGGAAGAAGGGCAAGGGACGGCCCAAAATGAGTTACATAGGACAGATTATAGAGGATGTAAAAGAAAAGAAATACGCCACTATTAAAAGACTATCGGATAGGGGAGCGAAATGCAGACCTGCGTCAAACCAATATTAGGATTGTAACTTATGATTATGATGAATATGATGGGATTTGTTTCGATAATAATCAACAGGTTTGAATCTATTTAATTACCACCGATGAAATCAAGGGGAATGTCAATATTTAATTCAGAGATTTCATTCACAGTGAACCAACGGAGTGTCGTAGGACAATGGGTGGGACGGCCTATTTCCCGTCATCCTCCCGCGAGGAATCGCCAACCTTCCCATTTTCAGCTCCCAAGTTTGCTTCCGAGCGACCAAGCGAGGCTTCCCTAATTGATAAAGGAGAGTGCCACGGAACTTTCGACAACTCGAGGGCAGACTGTGGGCCGGGCTTTGTGTGGGTCATCTTGGCGGAGGCCAGGGGGGGCAAAGGGCTCGTTAATTTCCACGGACAGAGGGGGAGGGAGGTGTTTAAGACTTTTGAAAGAAGGGGGACGGGTGATACGCTACGAATACGGGCGTTGTATTCAAAGAGAGCCCAAATACGGGGAAAATAGTTGAATTATCGGAGTGCGATTCCAACTTCAAACACCCACATGGACTTCAACCCCATACAGACGTCAGAAACCAAAGTAAGAATAATGTTTTTCGCTAAACGATAAGATAAATTAGGCAACATTCGGATTACAACAGTGCGCCACCCGGAAGAAATTAAAATGCTTTGGACCGGGAAAATAAGCTTAAATATACTTTGTCATCAGTTAATAGTCACAAAGAATTACTATAATAATCTTACTGATACTGTTATAACTATCTATCGTTCAATCTATCCACAGACACCGGTAATCATGTTTATGCCATTAAAATATCATTCGTGTAAGGCTAACCCGGTAGCAATGTTATTCACACTGCAACAGTACTAATAATTCTTTTCACATTAAATTCAACGAAGTAAATTAGCTTCATTTATGCTCATTCAAATAGGAATTATCGCGTGTATTATAGTATAGTTTTTTAAATAGACTTAAAAATGTATTCCCTCGAAAGCCTCAACCGGGCAAAATGCAATGGCATGATCTCTGATGGTGGGCTCGCGAGTAAACCTGACAAAGATGCGACGGGGACAAACTTTTCGCCGCTTTGCCGGATGGAGGGGGGAGGAGTCCGAGAGAAGGAAGAAGGTCCCCAGGGGACTGGAAGGCTGCCCGCCAACGAACGGCCCCTGACCCTCGAGGCCATCCCGCTCTGCACACGCTGTAGCCCCCAGGAGGAATCTCTCCCGCTACTACCCCCAGAGATAGAAGCAAAGTTTGGTCCAAGATTTCCTTACTCATGCCTCCGAGGTACGAGAAGGCGTGTATTGTCATTAGGACTATTTGCATAAATACAGTTAAGAGCATCTTATGGCTTTTCCGGGAATTTCGCAATTGTTTATAAGTTATTGTTATAACTTGGTTGAACAAAATTGATACTAATAATTATTAAATCGCATTTAAAAAAGTTGAAGTGTATTTGATAGGTCTTCACTTGTGCCGCCGAGATATATTGCCAGTAGAACTATTTGCAGCAATACAGTAAAGAACAACTTAAGGCTTTTCAGGTATACCGAAATTCTTAATAAGCTATTTTTATTAATGAGTAGAGCAAAATTGATACTAATAATTATAAAATTGGCCATTAAAGTCAATAGTTTAATGGGTAAAAAACATTTTAGAACAGCTTGAATCCTATCGAAAAATGGAAAAAATCCACGGGAAGGAACCAATAGGCAACAAATATTTTACCACAACGCTTCACAGGAAAATCTGACGTGTAAATATGATTCATTCTTGGTTCAAGTAATCGAGCAAGTGTGTCCTCAAAATTTACAATGTTTTAAAATTTATTTCAGATAAAATTGATTTCTTAAGTTTTACCTTGGTGTATATTTAATACATTCATGATTGAAGGACAAATATTTGATTTATTAACTGAAAGTTACACTGCAATGTAGCAAAATCACGGCGCAAATAATTATGCCACAGAGTGGTAAAACGCGTAGTACGATCTAGGTTCATTAATTTCAGAGAATAAAAAGGTTTTCCTCTGATCATAAAGATTTTAAAAGTTATTCTCTTCAGCAGTCCATAAAGATGCCAGCAAAACCAATAATTTCATGAGACGTTTTAGCATTAATAAGTCCAACTAACACTCTATGTATCTCAAAAAGGCAGGTAGCAGGAAAGACAATGCAGTCAAGAACAACTAATGGCTTTTCCAGGAATTTCGTAATTCTTGATATGCTATTGTAATAAATGAGTAAAACAAAATTGATATTAATAATTATAAAATCAATTTTTAGTAAGTTAAAGTAAGTTTGACATAGAAAACCTTCTACGTAAAGACGGTTAAAATGAATAGTTTAAAATTTAGAAATATATCATAACAGCTTGAATCCCATCCAAATCTGGAAAAAGTCAACGGACATCACTACGAAAGAATCACTACGAAACAAATATTGCATGAAGGTAACCTTGAAGTGAGATGCGTATCTACTTACTGTAACGAATGAAGATTCAGTCTTTTAAATGTAAGATCCGTTGCTACGAAAAATATTATTTCCCACATCACTCCGAACACTGCTATGAAGAGCTTGCTCCAGACCAATTACGTCAGGTAGCATCGTATCCAAGGAGTTACGTGATGTTTTCCCCCTACCGAATGTAAATAAAAGCACTAAGGGCATTTCATAACTGATAAATAAAAATTGAAAATGGAAGCGTTGGAATAATGGAAGAGAAATAGAATTTATGAAAATTACAATCTGCATTAAAAAAAAGAGCAAGTTCCATTAAAATCTCAAATTCAATGCCCCAATAAGTAGCTCTGTGATGCCATATGTTGGTACCAAGTGCCATCACAAGAGTCATATGTTGCTACCAAGTGCGAGGTATACGCATAGGTGCAGAAATGTTTCTCGGGTTTTCCACCGGTTGATGTCGTCCACGTCTCCCAGGGAGACATGGACGACATCAACCGGTGGAAAACCCGAGAAACTTTTCTGCAACTGATACGCCGGGAAAACCTAAGATCATACATATACGCATCGGTATTTCAGTTCACAATTATTTTCGACGATAAGTATTCCGGTTTTCGCGTGTACAACGATGGCGCTTTTAGGCAATAGTTTTCATACTGGATATCGGGGCAGATAATATTAAGTTCGTGCCATAAATTTCAATGCGATGACGATAATTTGGAAACGACGATGATAATTTCCACCAGGATGGTTATAACAGTTACGCGGATTGTTTCGTTTTATTTTACGATGAAGATTTTTGGATTGAGAACGAGGAAACACTCATCATTTCACGCAAAATCTCATATTCCATTCCTAAACGGTAACTGCGTGAATAGTTAAGTAGCATCGTGGACGAAAATCCGCCACTATCTAGCGGTCTATCTTCCGCACCCGGCACCGCCGTGGATTCTCCCTGGTGGCCCTCCTCAACCCCATGCGCCAGTTGACGTAGAGTGGGGGGGTGTGTTCCACGGTGGTTTCTTTTCCCTCCACCCCTTCCCCTTCTCTCTTCCGTGTTCATCCTCAACGGTTCCAGGAGGGGCGGAGGAGTGGAAGGGGAGTGAGGAGGGGAGGGAAGGGGGAGGTAAACCCTTCCAGACTCCGGGCGGCGGCGCCGCGATCAATAAGGGGCGTCCTCCACCCCCACACACTCTTTTTCGGCCCCCCCCCCTCCAACCCTCTTCTCCCGCTCCCCCCGCTCGCCGCACCCCCCTCCCCCCGAGCACACAAGCGCGGCTGAGTCGCACGGGTCGATACTCCCGTCGCATAGGGCGGGGAAGGGGGAGAAGAAATGGGTGGGGGGAGGAGGGGAGGTAGAGGGGAAGATGGGACTTATGGGGGCGTAGCCTCCGAGATGTTCGGGACTGTATATCGAAATTTCGATCGTCATCTGTTTTAAATTAAAAGCTGCAGCCGCGGTAGTCAGAAACAGATGTGTTGCTAAGCAAAAAGATGGTTGAAAAAATATAATTTTCCATAAAAAATTGAAATTGGGAAAAGAATTACACTGGTAAAACTCATTTTGCCCATGTATTCAAGAGCATCCGTCATTTTCTCTTTTCCAATAAACAGTAGAATTTGAGAACTATCTGTGATCCATTGCCAACCGATCTTCAGCTCGTACATTCTAAGGTTTTTAAACAATACAGTGTAGGCATGGCATGACTGGAGGCCTCGATTGTCTTTCAACCCCATCATAAGTAGAGTCAAAACCATCAAGCCTTCACCTCCAAAATTTACAAAAATATTGGTCCAACTGAAAATCGCAGTCCTTTCACGAGCAGCTAGGACCGGACCAATTGCGGAGGCTAAGATCGTATGCAAAGAGCTACAAAAGGTTTCTCCAAATAGAATAGAATTACATGGGCTCCTCAAATCTTGTAGTTAAGTATTGAATTGTAAGGAATTGAAATAATTTAATAAGTTAAAAAAAAAACATTTTCCGATTTCAAACAGAGAGTAGTTACCCAAGGAAATATACAAATATAAGAAGAAATCACATTGAAAATCAGTCTTTCCATGAGGAGCACCACCTAGCACCTGTCAGATAGTATCTCAATGCATCGTATCGTAGGAGCCAAAAGAGGTTCTTTCCTTCGATGATGTAAAATAATGCTCCCAGGATTTTTCATATACATCCTATAAAAATTGAATCTCAACAAATGGGAAATACGGAAAAGAAATATAAATTAAAATAAAAACAGTTTTCCGTGATTCAGGCAGTGATTCAAAGAACGGAGAGAGTCATGAACAGTGTGTAGCTGGAAAACGTTTGCCGTAAGTTTGTCCCATATGATGCTTGGAAAAAATTTCGATACTAAGAAACATATAATAACGCCTCTACTTAGCATAATGATCGAAAATACTGTTCGATGAGCTGTATCCGGTGGTTTGAGAATAAAATAAAAAATAAAATAAAAATAAAATTGGTATAAGACACGGTCTCAGGCGTTACTTTGTGGAACTGCTTCATCATATAATAAAATAAAATTACTTTGTTCTATTCCATACTTTATTTTAAATAGTACGACCCAGGTTTCTGCATCTCATGCTATCACTTGATGATAGCATGATATGCAGAAACCCGGGTCGCACTATTTAAAATAAAATGTGGAATAGAACAAAGTAATTTTATTTTATTCTATGAAAATTGGTAGATCCTTTCTCCTAAATATAAGACCCGTTGAAATCAATAATATTATTTTCTATATCATTTGGACATTCGGACATAATTTTACGTTGGTCCCATACATTTCCAAGCGATGATGATAACTTGCATACAATCATGATCATTTCCATTATTATTCTTATAAAAGTGTGTTACGTTAATTGTTTCCATTGATTTTACGATTATACATGGTGGAATTAACATAAGGAACCACGATCCAAATGAAGATTATTATTGGCTTTTATGTATCAGATTATCCGCCTAAAATGCACCTCATCAAGTAAACTGTGACATCAGTTGTTACTTGTGTTGCTCCGAAGAGAACTTAAAGGACTCTCTGATGTAAGTCCCATTCATATAATAGATAATCTCCGAAAATGAATCCTTTTCTGGGAATATTTGCGAAAACTGTCTTGTATAGAACTAATTTTCAATTCTCTATGTAATCGAATGTTATCATTGACTCTTATGGTTATTAAATCTTTATTTTTTAATGTGGTTCTTCTTTGACATTATTTTTGAGTTTTTATTATTTTAGTTTTTTTTCTGTTTAATACGATTTAAAATTTGAAATGGGTTATAAATACCCGTGAATAAAATATAAATTATTATTTTCAATGCCGATCACATCGAATTGATACATCTATATGCACATAATACCCTGAGAGGCAGCTCTACGGTGTTTGGCAGGGGGTATTCAATCACCAGCTTGCAGCATGCAAGAGGATTTCCACATGCACACCTGACGGTCATAAAAATGTTACGCATACTAACAAAATATACTTCCACATTCATGCAAAGGCAAAACTTGCCAACTACTCATGAAGACAATGAACATATGAAACTAGAACATACAAAACATGCTGTTGGAAATACTAGGAGAATTCAGACACATCCATTAAGGAATATATAAGTTAGTAGTCTACACTACAAGTCAACTAACCGATTAGTAAGTCCTAACGATGCCATTATGGACTCAAAACGATCGTGGAATAAAGGACATTCTAAATCTATCTGTTCTACAGTCTCTATCTCTTAATTTATTTATATGATCTGATCTATCGTAGTACGTTGGCGTTCGTGGGATATGGCTAACTTTGTCGGGAAATACACTGCTCTTGAATTAATATAATAGGTATTGTCTATTTTTCAGTGAATAGTCTGACAGAGATTCCCATCCGAGTTTATCCAAGGGGCCAATAACACTAGCAAGACTATGGTAACGACTTTTCACGTACCTGGAAGCTCTTCTCTGTACGCGTTCTAACTCTTTATTTGAGCCTATTTCATGAGGATTCCAAACACTGGCAGCGTATTCCAAACGGGGTCCAACGAGGGAGAAGTAGCTAATTTCTCTCACTCTGTCGTCGCACCTTCCTAGTATTCTTTTGACAAACCCAATTTTCGATGGTAGTGTGCGTGAAAGTGAATTGACCCACAAATCGTGGCGTATTAATAGGCATAATCGTTCAACTTGACTGCACCCTGTCTTAAGAATGCCGGAACAATCGCATTGCACGCAATTCGTGCAGGACGCCTAGATAAATAAAAGCTGGGGAGGGGTGGGAGGAAATGTTGTTACTGCTAGTACATCTCGGAGGTGGGGGAAAACCACGTGGTCCGCCATCCCACTCGCGATTCCGCCCCTCCCCCCCCCTTCTTCTGCCATCCCTCCATGCACCTTCCCTCCCCCTAGTAAGTAATCGATAGCTAGGGAGAGCAAACATCAGGGGGGCGGGGAGAGGACATGTCCCTCGGAGTGGGATGTGGTAGGGAAGGGAAAAAATACATCCATAGGGTTGGGTCGGACGAAAAGGGTAAATAGAGAGAGAGATATGAGCGGTAAGAATAAGCG
This sequence comes from Ischnura elegans, assembly GCF_921293095.1. Taxonomy (NCBI): domain Eukaryota; kingdom Metazoa; phylum Arthropoda; class Insecta; order Odonata; family Coenagrionidae; genus Ischnura; species Ischnura elegans. The sequence continues at coordinate 19,988,902 of NC_060248.1, forward strand.
CATGCGATATATAACTGGCGTAAGAGGAGGACGGGGACGCATGCGATATATATGACTGGCGTAAGAGGAGGCGGTGGAGGACGAATGGATTTCGGGGAAACGACTGTCTGTGGATAGAGAATGAGAGCGATGGAAAGACGGGGATGGAATTACGCCGGAGGGCGCCACTGCATTCGATTCGCTGAACCAAATTCTCCCGTCAAAGAATGTTTTCGTACCCATGTATCAACAACCACTTTCTCCTCGCAAAAATACTCTGCGTGGGTTAAAACTTAAGTTTAACCTAGTGGACAGATGCCATTACCACTCAGTCAGTGATTCAACGCGGAGGTTGAATTGGTTCGGCGAGATTCTAGGGGAGAATTGAGAGATTTTCCTTCTCCGTAGAAATATCCTCCCCTTCCGTAAATACATGAAACTATGGTTTCGCGAGTAGTGGCCCTCGTTGTCCTGATGACGGCGTGGGGTTTCCCCATTCCATCTCAGCGGCGCCTCCGTTCCTTTCTCTCCATACCCATCCTGAGGATGACTGGGCGAATCAGTTTTTGGTACTTGGTTCCCGGCCCTCGTGTGTCTTACCCTTCTAATGACCCACCCTGCGTCCTCATCCGCTGGCTATGTGAGGGTAGAGATCACCCCGGACTCTTCCGCAGGCGTGAGAACTTTACTCATTCGGGGTACAGAGGCCGGTTCCTTCCCCTGGGCCGCATCGCACTTCCAGAATTTTTTTTGGGCTTCACCCAGGATTTGAACCTGGGAACCCTCGATCAGCGCCCAAATGCTCTACCCACTAGGCTATCACGGCCCCATATACCATAACCAAACTCGGAAATAAAAATTACGTCGCTTAGGAGAAGTCTATTCGCTCAAGGTAATAACATCTTGCAACGCAATGATACTCGTCACCACCGAGCGTCTGCTCTTTTTCATGGGAAATTTTTCAATTTCGCAAGCAATGCGTACAAATTCAAGCACAGAACCCACAAAAAAGTGCTTGCTCACGGAAGAAGCTACGTCATGAAAATTAATCACAAAGGAATCGCTCTATTACCAATTGCAATCAGAGGGTTAATATAGTACAGACCGCTAGTGGTACTGGAGAGGGAGAAAATGACAGATTGTCAATGAACATAAATAATCTAGAAATCTAAATTGTTATTTCAAAATACTGTCACATGAACCATAGTAATATACGATTAAAATAAATAATAACATCCGAAATATATTACTTGTTCTTCACACGAATTCTACCTATGTTTTTTGTTTAGTGAGCCCATGACATTACAAGAATGAAGTCTACAGAATGAAAAAATAGCATCGGAACTCAGGATAAATTCCATAATTTTAGAAATAATATAAAAATAAATATGATACGATGTTTAGTATTACATTAAGGCAAGCCATGAACGCAAGGACGATATTGATGACATGTACAATATAAATCACAGTAAAAAATCTCTCCTATTACCAAATACGATTAGGGCTCAATAATTTCACAATTAGTGAAATTTTTATCAATCACCGAGATTTATGCAACAAAGCCAGCGTTTTTAAATAGGTGATAGTATCCCATAGTTTTATAGTGGAAACTTATAATGGTAAAATAACATTAGTTGAATATCTAGGTATTCCGTGCTTCACACGGAAAACAGGCTCATATGTGCATTTGCGTTCATCCAGACGGATTCATGTAACTACACTCATTGGAACAGCATTACCAAATGCCAATCGAGTTGAATGTTTGGGCTTATTCACGATTCTAAGTGGAAGGGAGTTGAGGCATCACCTTGAGACAGGCACTCATTGAGATTTCCAAGAATAAAACTTCCGAGTTTTGTTGCACCAAGCAATTTCGTCTCGTCGACTTTCAGTTACGACCATTATCATCGATCGCTCTCCCAATTAACACTCCTTCCACGACCCAAGTCTCAGAAGTCGCCCTTGAATGTTGTCTCCTTGGATAACCTGCGGCGCGAGCATCAATGGGGCCGGAAATTATGACGAGGCGGAAAACAGCAAATTGGAGGGGAGTGGTCTGATGCGAGTAAACAGACAGCGGAATTGTGACGACGGCGACTCGTGAGGAACATGCGAGCGCTGCTCTTGAGTGGGGGGGTTGTCTGTGCAGGGGTGGCGCGAAAATGGCGGGAAGGGTGCGTACGTGCTCGGAGTGACAAATGGCAGGGGGTGAGACCCTTCACTACGCAGCCCCGCCTACGGATAAACATAGACAAACAAACAAACAAACAAACAAACACGCAGAGGACTCCTCCGTGTGCACCCGGCTCACGCGTGATTCCCCCATCCCCTCCTATACTTATCCTGCCTTTGGTCGGGGTGCTGGTTTTGGAAAGGGTTCAGGGTGTTGTCGTCGGGTGGGGTGTGTCTAGGGTCAGGGGTTGGAGGAGGTGCAGCCAAGGTAAGGTTTCTGAATTCACCACGTCTTTCTTCGAGTGGATTGTAAAACCGGTAAGGATTTATAACTTGCATGATCCAGATTTTCTTTCTAATTCGGTTATGAAAACGGTGCAAAATGGTCCAGTGACAATTTTTCCCACTAGTTATAATATTTCGATTGGAAAAACGAAATTTCCAATAATACCTTTGGCTGGATTCACCATATTTCCAGGGAAATAGATTAGTTACGAAGACAGTTGGCATCAGAACATTTTTATGCAAACTTAATTCAATTTTTCCGCGATTCGATGACGTTCCCTTGTGTCAGCCTCTGACATCTTTGTATGCAGCAGGCAACCTGCAACGCATTCCCAGCTTTCCTCATTGCCAGCAGTAAATTAACCAACGAAGATATATTATCAAGGATATGCCGTAGAAATGATAACAATAAGTCCACCACACACAGAAACGGCCCAGTCGGGGATTAATAAATGCCATATAATCGATGGAAAAGAGCGACTTGAGCTTTAGATGCAACTTTCATGCTATTATTATCTCTCCACTAAAGACGATTGCTGTGGTGAATCCTACTCATTGGTAGTTCTGACTTCAAAAATTATTATTAAAATTTCGATGAATTCAATAGAAATATCTAAACAATTGGTTACATAATCCCCAAGAAGGTAAACTATAGTTCTATAGAAAATCAGATCGATAGTAAGCACACGGGTTGTAGACATTCACCGGGTATTGAAACTTGTAATGGGAAAGAGGCGATAAAGCGAGACACCTCAGTGCACAGTAACGAGTGCATTTCAATTTGGCGAGGACTGTTTGCTGGCCGCCGCCCCAAAAATAGGGAGTGCAGAGTTGTAGACACTGTGCTCCCTTTGGACATAACCGCCCGGGCGTGGCTCGCCCTGGACGCCTGGATTAATCCACGGAAAGTATTCAAAGGGGAAGAGCGATCTTTCGACCAAGACCCTGTTTTAAATGGGGTCGGTGCGGTTCATGTTTTAGATGCGCCAGTAAATTTGATACATATGACCATAAAAAAAACTTGTTAAAGGTAAATGTCATGATGCGACATGTTCTGTCAAATTGTCGGCGTCATCATAAGCTCATAATCTTAGGATTGGCTGGACGCAACTCTTCACTGAAATCTACAATCAACAAGCGTGCAGGAAACCAATGTTTACGAATGTGTTCCTTTTTTATATCCTAAGTAACTTGTATTAAATATCTTCTTGATCTTATCGTCCACTAGCAATTCACAGACTGTTCATGATATGGCTAATTTCCATGTTCTTCTTAGGGTATTCAGAGGATTTCTTCCTTCTTTCCTCTCTCAAGTAAATTATATCGACATTTTAGATTTAAACTGGGTTTTTTTAATATCTATCTAATCGATTATCCGCCTAAACCTGGTCTTAAAATAAATTATTGATAAAACTTTTACCATGAAATTTCACAGAGTTGGGTCAGAACAAGTTGCATTGCCGAGTGGTGTGTTATTCAAGCAAGAAATTCGTCTGAGGTCAACGAATTGAGGAAATAAGGTGGGGTAGAATCGCCTGTAATTTAGTTAATACAAGGGTGTCGGGAAAATTACGGGATTTTTTAAAAATATTTATTTATTCGTCTAAATTTATGTTGTCAGCTTCAAAATAGATATTACACACTGTTGCCAACACTTCTTTAAATCCTCGAAACACTTCTCAAACTCTATATTTGGGATATCATAGCTCTTTCAGCGATTCGTTTCATCTGTGCTTGAAACGCGACGGCCCTTTATTATTATCTTCATTTTTGGGCATAGAAAAAAGTCACACGAAGCCATATCTGGCGGATATGGAGGCTGGGGTATCGTTAGAGGACTATTTTTGGCCAAAAATTCACAAAAAAGCGATAAAGTGTGAGTCGAAAATCGCCGAGCTCATAAAAATACGTCTAACCTTTATGGCTACCAAGTAAACAACGAATACAGCGGAAAAATGGTATCATATTTCAGGGGCATGTATACCAAGATAATATAAAAATTACAATCAAACTCCAAACTTACGAGAAATTAAAAAATCCAGTTCCTGTTATTTTCTGAACACACCTCGTGTGATGTGGTGCTCGCAGACTGACATGTTTAATCGAAGAGACAAGAAAGGTGAACGATGATCGCAGCATAGGATAGTGAGTCAACGTCGTGTACATTTGAAACTCATCAATAATGAACCAAGTGCTGACGAAGAATGGGATGAAGGTCAGATAATTGAAATTTAAGTGAAAGTATTTAGAGCAAATCCAAGCTAATTTTGAAGGAAAGACAAAGGACATAGCACTGGTTCACCAAAAAATATTGGCAAAAAATGCATAGTTTTGATTTTCCAGTTATGTTGTGGAGGTTATCAATACCGCAACCGATAAACAAGGCGAATGTAAACAAAACGTGCAGCAACTAGCAACAAGTGCCTTAAACGTTTACTAATGTCACAAAATGAAGAAAGAGACCATCGTTCGTCTCAAATAAATATCTGGATCAACGCAGAATTAGTACAAAATACACATAAGTGAAAATTTTAATATGGAGTGTTGCTACCTCAAATATTTTCTATCATTATCGCCAAGAACTCTAAAAAATATTCCATTCATGACTGGAGAATGGATAGTCAGGGATGATTTTATCAAATTTTAGTTGCTGCATCGTATTCCATGGAGACGTAGCTCAGCAGGTAGAGTACAGGTAGTAATAAAATCCAATGACGGAGAGACGAGCGTCCCTTTGGTGAGAGAGTATTTGAAGCGGTATCCACGTATTATGTGGGTGTGCTTGACGGGCAGAGATAGATAGAAAGAGAGAGAGAGATGTATGCGATAGGTTGGCTCTTCAGTGTATCGCGAGCGGCATAAATGCAAGGATCAAGTGTGCTCCAATTTGTGCTCTCCGACTGAGGACGAAAATATTTTTATCCTTGCGAGGCTGGCACTCGAACATACTCGTGCATAAACACACTCGCACGCATGTCGCGGCGGAACGAGAGTGTGTGCGTGAGCGTGTGTCTGCAAAAACAAACAAACGCGGCCACATACACAGACGCGAGCGAATCCGCCGTCCTTGCATTTCCATTTTTCCGCATCGACGCCGTATCTGGGGGGTAGGGGGTGGGTGGGTGGGGAGGAGGGCGCCGGAGGGGAAGAGGGTTGCCAACCGACCGGAATTTAACACCGGCCGGGCCAGGTTATGTCGCCTTAATCCGGAGAAAGGAATTACTTCTTCTGGGACTACATCTCATCTAGATTCTGTGGAAGCGTCACATTTGCAAATCATTCGTTTAATTCCATTCAGGACGCTATATTTTTCCCTGAATTTGGTACAGTGGCGCAGATCTTAAAATAAAATGATTTGTTGCTATAGTCACCTTTCCGCAGCCCGAGCTGGTTGTGTCTTCTAGGTTTCACAACCCTTACCCATTACATTGTAGATGGTTTTTTTATCATGAGCCATCAATCAAACAAGTAAAGTAAAGAAACTGTTTAAGTATCATATCAGCTAATCTTATCATAAAAACATTTTTCTGATATTTTACATACTCACTCACCTATCAACACATCTCATCTGCGGCCTACCTTAGTTACCGTCTAAGATGGGGATAGTGGTGAAACGCTTGGTTTCTGACTGAATAGTCCGGGTTCAAACCAAGGGTGAACCCTTTGGTTCCCAACAAACATCCAAAACCAAGTTTGACGTGACCCAGGGAAAGGATCTGGCCCCCTATGCTGAATGTGTGTTATTCACACTGCTATGGTTTAAAGTGGAGTGAGATCTCCACACCAACCACCGGGTTGAAGCATGGAATGAAATTGTTCACATAGCTATAAGCAGCAATTTACACATTGGATAAAACTGAATAGGACATTCAACTTCCATATTAACTGACTGAAAACCTTCGGCTTTTGGAGGAGAATTACTCGTCAGTTAAACAGGGTTGTCATGAAAGATTCTTTGCGGGCTAACACGTGATTTAAATGAAAACAGAATTACTTGCAGTTCATGTGTTTTATTTTTCGATTTTTTTCTCCAGCAGTTTTTTTCACATGATTAATTCATTTCAATACGTGCGCCCTCAGTCACTCCACCAATTTCCAAACGATATTCAATTTCTGTCCAAGCATTAGCTAGCATTACTAAGCTAATGATTGTCATAGCTTCAATAATCCTATTCATTCGCGAATATTTGTCAATAAACAACGCTTTTGATGAACCCTTACATGAAAAAGGTGTGAGATCTGTTTTATTCTTATAAATTACTAAAACAGCATCATACTTTTATAATAATCCTGCATTATTACATCGTATTATTACGCTAGGCTTCCACCAGACAGGGATTGAAAACATCTACTATATTCATTTTTATAACTTAATCCGGAATTCTGCTGGCTATATTTACCCGCCGTCCTGAATTGCATTTGAACCAAGTTGGTAGCCCTAGGCGTGGAGCGGAGTAGGGGAAGGGGAGGGATAAGAATAGGGGATGGAGTGGGGGAAGGATGACTGGAGGAGGGGATGGGAGGGGAGGGAGGGTGGCAGTTGCAGATTATCTGTGGCGCCCCGAGGGGGTCGAGTTTGGGGGAGTGGGGTGGGGAGAGGGGAAGGGTCTGGGTGCTCCCAAGAGAGGGAGGGGAGGGGAGCCCCCACCCCTTCCTCCTCAAATGAGACGAAATGCTGCATGTCCCCTCAATCGATCGCATTGCTAACTAACGTTTTTCATTTTTTTTCCATCGTGTTAAATTATGGATGGGCGACGGGGAGGCACCCTTCTCCCACCAACGACGCTGAAGAGAATGTCTCCAGCTGGATTCCCTTTTCAGGCTGACGAAGGTCCAAAAAATGAAAGTTCGAAATTAGGTTTTCCAAAAGACATTGCTGAATAGTCTGGTGTTTTGATATTCATAATGATATAGAGCACAGGCTGAAATCACGTAGACATCATCGTTAAACAGCAAGATGCGTGTAACAGCATAGCCACAATCGCAGACTCAAAACTGGCCATTCGATCTCAAACTATTATTACAGCACATTAATTTAATTAAAAAAACTCAAGAGTCTAATCAAGGACGTAATTAAATACAGTATGAATTTTATTCTAATGTAAGGAGAATATTCATGTATTATTATCATATGTATTTGTGACAAGGAATTCCCTTACATCATAAATAATAGGTTATGTAATCCAACGGAATCATCGGATTATTTAATCTTTAATTATGCATATTTATGCAGTGTTTAATGAAAGTATTACATGCCAAATGCCAAACGGGTTTGCAAACAAGTAAATAGTTGTGAAAACATGGATAGAAAATTCTAATAATTGAATTTTTAAGCTATCGTCTTACACAATGAGGAGTCATACATAATTTCACCGCAAGCACGGATGATGATAAACACTGTTGCGGAAGATATTACATTTGATCAATTTCAAGTCCTCGGGCTACACGCGTGGTTAACATTTTTTTTCGGTGACGCTTGCGGAAAGTATGTATTCTTATCTTTATTCCTCTTAGAATACTGTCGAATATTGTTGCAAAAAACTGAGAGTTTTGGGTCATTTGAATCATCATTTACGTCTTATGTGAAATTTAAGCGCAGAAGAAATTCAAAAATTAAAATTTCCAGAAAAACTAAATGTAAGTAGACGAGGCAATATTACTTCCAAGTATTTTTTTTATCTATCCCCATATTATTTATTATTTATGACGATATACATATATACATGTAAAATCATAAAGTGTATTCCATATCATCCGATTCTGTAATCTTAACAATGGTGTATCTCCGCAAATATAATATGGGAGAAGGTTTTGGCAATCAAATTCCTGACACGGCTATCATACACAGAGGATTCATTTGTGACATTCTATTACCGCTTAAGGTGGTCCAGATTTTAGGACTTGAATTGTTCTCTCTCATTTCCGCCGAGAAAAGTGTCTGAATGCGATTTTGAAAATATTTTATTGCTTCGCTGCCATGGCCGTCTTCAGTAATTCTTTTAAATATTTAGGTGACGAGTTCATCTAACAGTTTTCTCAGAACGATCCGTGGCCACATGCTACACTGTAACGGCGTCAAAATCTAATGTGATTACCTATAAACTATTTTTTACCGGCATAAAAATGATTACATCTTCAGGAAAAGCATAGTTTAGGATGAAGGAAAGTTAAAATCATGTTTTCAATTTTATCATAATTTTACTTCCATTATAATTGCATCTTATTTTCAGACAGTGAAGTCCATATTGAAGTTCCGATTAGCATCCGTATTTTTCAGCAAGTGGGATTATTTATACCAACAAAAAAACTAAAAGACAGATTAGGTTGATAAAACCTTAAGCATCATATTTGTGACAATTTGAAAAAAAAATAGAGCGCAGTTTTTCACCAAGAGCCTCATTTGCCTTGGTACGGTTGAGTGGCTAGGGTCGGCGGAAAAGGGTTACGTAAATGCATCATTCGATTTGAATATTTTCAATTTTGGAGCTGGTACATAATATTTCATGGAGATTATGAAACTCAAGGTGGAATATTTATGAAGTGAAAACTTAAGAAGCCAGGAGGATGTTTCAAGCCCCAGCGACGGGCAAGAGGCAGCCTTTAAAGGGGAACCACCGATCGAGAATCCAACACCACGGTCTCCCCTCTCTGCTTCTCATAAAACACTCTTAATCTTCTTCTATTGGATATTCAAAATACTCTAGTCAAACGAAGCAGTTTTAAAAGGATTAGGCATGTAGTACCAGATAGTCTGCTCCTTTTAAAATAGCCCCAATAACGTGTAAAACACGGAAGGAACCAACCTTCGAAATCAATAATGTTTCCGGGCACCCGGGTTTATCATTGATCTTACTTCTCCACCTCTTGATTAATGTATTCTTTAAAAATATCGAGTGTAGATCTACTATTTAACAATATCTATTCCATTTACTATATGTTTTGAGGGATTCATTGAAATATGAAGTAGAAATAATGATGTACACATAAAACAAATTCTAAGGTAATTATCACTCTTAAAATTGTTTAGATTTTGTTAAATAACCGATGATGTGTGGGTATTGTCATATGATTCTTTCCATAGAGCCCTGAAAATGGATTTCATTTAATTCCTAAGCTTTGGTAAAGAATGATTTTTTTAATCATCCAAAATGACGACCAACACTCGATATTTTTCATATGTACAGTATATCTCTAGGAGTAAAACTTAGACGGTAAATGGAGTTATTTTCCTAAGATTTTACCGCACATTACCGAGGGTAAACACGAAGGTGTGCCATGGAAAATGAAGTCGTCCGTGCATTTTCAGACAAACTTATCAGAAAAAGACATTTTATTCCACTCTTGGATCAAACCTCTGCTAATCTTAAGAATAGAGCGGCTATCTCACGGTTGGGTAACACCTATAACGACCGCAACATGGAAAAAATATCTGTTCACTTAAGCCGCAGGCCGTGAATGGCCGTAATGCCCTCTATTGATCAACAGTGCACCATTTCCGTCCATTAGCTCTCGATCATAACGTGGCTGCTCGGATTAAATGCTATTTATTACCTCGATAGGATATTGGAAAAATGGCCACTTTCAGCTATAGAACCGGAATCCATTTCTACGCATCTACGAAAGTTCAGCTTAAGATATGCAATCCGTCAGTAATTGCGTACCATTCGGAGGAATAACGTGATTCGCAGCGGAAACTGAATTGGAGGCGTAAAGTTTTCACGATAATCACGACTCGTTTGAGAACCATTGCCCAACAAGGCGATGTCCTTTCACACGAAAACGTCCGAAGTTTTTTCGTCCGTTCAATAACTCAAGCATGGGAAATGTATGCACCAAAACTGCGATTTGAAAACTACGAGTTGATTGGAAGGGCAAATTTACTTACGCTAAATGATGAAAAGTATTACCTTTTAATTGATCGATGACAACAGGTTCATTTCCACGATGCAGAGGAAATGTTTTTTATGGCCGCCAGGGAGAACTTTTCTATCGCCATCCTGCAGAGGATATGACGGACGAAATCTTGTTAGTTGCAAATTATTAGCAGTCGGGAAACTCAAACATGATCTTTCATCGAACTCAGCACTAGAATTGTTCATGTAATCCCGATTCCTTCCCCTGAAAGAGAAAATTAAATATTTTAGGTGTTAATGTTATAAATTTTACTCTCGTTATGCTTGTAGTTCATCATGAATTTAAAAGCACATTTACAATGACACTCCTTCTCAATATACAACCACAGCGAGTAAATAAATTTACTCGCATAATCGCTTGGACAGCGAGGGTACACGTGGAATATTGGGAAGAGATGAGGCGTGATGCCCACTGCCATCACAAAGGCAATGGTGGACAGAGGAACGCGGATTCACGTCGGATTCTACGGAGTACTCCAGAAACTACAGTAAAACTCGCCTATGAAGAATTTTAGGAGACCAGCGTTCTATATCATTATAAACTGGATTTCGTTATATCCATAATAAAGGATGTTGTTGTTTAAGGATTTTCGGCTAATATTCCGCAAATCGTCTTTATAAGCAGCAACTTGTCTGCAACAATTACACAAGGGACCAAAGACTATGAACGATTATTGACGAGTTCACCCAGTGGAAATTCATCGATATAAATGATAAACATCTGTAGTAATTTTCCAGCTAATTGGTTCGCTCAACCGTATTTAACGTCATCATCCAGAGCTGTCTTGACAATCGCGTGTAAACAGAGACAGCACTTGATAATGACGTGTAAACGTTCAAACCGGTTGAGCATATAAAATAGTGTGGAAAATTACTACGGCTGATTATATCATTACTGAGGACCAAAGAATAGTTCTTAATAGCGAGGATCTCGTATCATCCGCACTCGTTACATGGGGGGAAATTAACATTGTCTATCATTGGAAAGTCCGAGACACCGGAGACTCAACTCGTTATAGGCGGGATTTCGCTAGATGCGTGTTCGTTATAAGCGAGTTTTACCGCGATAGTATTAAATTATCTCCGTATCTACCGTATTCTAGCTCGAATCCCCACGTTTTTAGCTCCACCGTAACAATCCGGTCCCCGTTTATAATGGTATACATAGATGAGAAACTGAGATGGCCAGATATTTTTACCTGGTGATAAGAACGTTTAGATACTAGTAGCAAGGTCTCCAGTTAAAATCTAGGTATAGCTTTTGGGTCCCATATAATATAAAATTTATTTTATATATCTTGCCTTGATAAACGGGCGGGGTAAAGTAACTCCACCCACGTGAAGTATAGTACCAGTGACTTGGTTCGGAGTGAGCTCTAACCTCACCTCCCCAAACCTTTCTTCGGATTGAAGAATGAGCAAGTGAGAAGTGAGTGGAATATTTTTATGTAGACATAGAATCACCTAAGGCTTCAGAATTCATTTATTTTCTTTAAAAAATGGTCGAAGAACAAGGAGGAAAATGAGTTCATACTTAGCATGGTAATATAATAAGGTACTAAATAATCATAACCTCTATCATTATCTACATAATACCCTGCGAGCCACCTCTAGGGTGTTGGGCAGGGGGTGACAAAACACCAACATGCAGCATGCAAGAGGACCGCCACATGCACACCGCACGGTTATAGAAATAACACGCATACTAGCAAAATATACATGCATATTCATGAAAGAAACTTGCTAATGGTTAGTAATTCCTAGAGCAAATACATGCAAGGTTAGAACTAAGAAAAAAGAAAACATGCCATGAGTGATCCTAACGAGCGACGCTATTAATCCTATCAATTGAGACAACGTTGCTATCCTTAACAGTACGAGGGAAGAATGACATTTTAAATCTCTCTGTTTTGCAGTCTATTTCTTTTATTTTATTCTTATGATCAGGTCTTCAATAGTACGACGGTAAATGAAGGATGTGATTCACGTCGTCTGAGAAAATATCTTCTTCGAATTTCCTAAGTAAGTTAAGCCTATACTTCGATCTACGCTCCTGTAAAGATTCCCATCCTAACTCGTGTAACATAGGTACTGGAAACGCTGCACTTTTTGTCGTAACAACTCATCACAAATCTGGCCGCCCTGCGCTGTAATCGATTGATTTCAGCTATTAGCCCAACTTCGCAAGGGTCCCATACGCTAGCAGCATATTCTAAGTGAGGCCTCACTAGAGTCAGGTAGCTTATTTATTTCACCTTTTTTGGGCATTTACCGAGGATTCTTTTTACAAATCATAGTTTACGGTTAGCTTTCCCGCATACTTCACGTATGCGGGATTATCTTGCTCGTTCATAAATTATTCTGTAAATAATAATTTGATTGAATACACCATCAATTATTATAAATAAATTTGTATAATCAAGTCATTTTTCGATTGGTCGAATGTGCAGCGGATCTGGCATTCCAGAGGATGGTAACACAAAAAACTTCCCATCAATTTACTACTCGCAAAGAAGGAATAGTATCAGCATTTTAATAAAATCTAATTATTTTTTGTTGAGGAGAGGAAGCTTCTATTTGAAGGCTAATTACTAATTCTAGCTAAGAGAAGAAAATGAGACTCGAAGGAGAAAGAAGGTTTGAAATGAGTGAGTATGGAGTGGGGAGGGGATGTTAAAAACCGTGATAAATGGAATAATGTTTGGTAAACGCGGTAGAGGCAGGAAGAGATAGGGTTCACAGATGGGACGAAGAGAAGTATGCCTCACTGAAGAGGAGTATCCATGAAGGGAGATACTGTCAGAATACTCCGTAATTCCTCCATGCAAACCTACCTTAATCGATAGAATGCTAAATCATAATTCATAACTCTAAAAGTTTCTTGGTATATTAGTAACTGTATCAGTTAAAACGAAAAAAAATCCAGATAGTAGCGGAAATCTGAAAACTGAGTACTTTTTTAGATTCCCTCTTCATCATTATTTAATTTTCCACTAAATTTTTTAAACATAATGTTATTTTTAAATTTAATGCTATTCAGTATTAAAATATGAAATGAAACATTAAAGAAATTGCAATTATCAAACTTTCGCCTGAAAATTTGCCAATTTAGGGCTTTTTTCCTTTGCCTCTTAAAGCTGGGAGTAGATATAGGCCGGGTAATCTGTGAAATGCTTCATGTATACCCACCTTAACAGGTGGAGTACTATAAGTATTTATTAACTTTGAAAACGGTTTCTATGTCTCACAATGATTCTAAAGTTGGGGTTTCAGAGTTGGCCTTAGTTTTTCGTTTCTGTGTAGAAATCGTTCTCACTCTTTCATGCATTCCCTCTGCAAGTTACGTCAAGTTAACTTGCTGCGACTGGGGCTCATTGCGTGGATGAGAGTGTTGACCCGTGGCGGAGCGGCGGCGTTCGGAGCGTTGACTCGGCGGCGGCGCAGCGGCATCGCCGAGGATGAACTCATTCGCAAAAGCGTCGGGGAGCGCGGGCTCATTAGCAAAATGGCCATTCTCCACACATATACACATCAACTGGCCCTGTTGCGACGGAACGCGGGGCACTTCCAACGGCGGAAAATAATCACATTTTCGCCGCATCGCATCACCGCAGGCGACACCACTGTTTGCACGCAACACCGCTGTATTCTTAAAGGCGCATTCCACGTGAGATTGACTCCATTGCGTAGCAATAATTTATTTTCGAGCGGAAATTTGAAAAACGTACTCCGGAAAATTAAAAAGTCATGACCTGGGATTGAACGAGGTAGGAGGAGAATCATGAGGAGAATCAAAAAAACTTATAGCAGCAACAAGGGTGATTTCTCTTGAATAGTAAGTAGAGGTAAATATGCAGGGGGATACTGAAAGTGTTTTTGAAACCCTTAGCTGCGGATGGATTTGAAAAGCCTATGGATGTGGCCATAAAATCACATGCTGTAATGATTTCTATTTTTTGTTATTGTGCATTGATGTTGTATTTTAGTAATAATGAACACTTTTGTGTTTTTAAAATAGCCTTGATGCTTTGATATTTTTGTTTATCTATGGCGCCATATGTATCGGATGCTAATCCGATCAAAAGATTGCTCTTCTGGGTTGTATAATTTCATTCTATTATACCTGATTCTAAATGTACACTATGCATTATATTTAAATGAATGAAACAAAGCCGTATATTGTTATTAATTTGAATAACAATTGAAGTGGTGAAAAGTGATTTCTCTTGAAGCGGAAGTTGAGGTTAACTTGAAGAAATTTGCTCGATAGAATGTAAAAATATACTATAATGCACTATGAATCCATTCCGTCCTGCAATTCATGCTCCTCCAACATCTTCCAAGACAAAGTCACCCATAGTGAAAGATTTGACATTTTTTTATTGCAGCACCGGGTTAGAATGGGCAGCAAAGAGGGAGGTTACCAACAATAATGGAACTGACACGAACGTGTTTGTCTTATTTCAGACGAGGTATTTTTTTCTTTGAATACCCCATAAAATTGAAAGAATTTTAATGAAACTATTTATGCCATCAATCATCATAACATAGACCGCACTTGGTAAACTGTAACTATATCCTACAATTAATCCTAACAATCAAGTCACTGAGTACACATTATAGTGTTGTAATCATCATTAGGCGTTGCATAGCGGAAAAGTTACTAGTTCTGATAGAGGCGGAGCACTGATATTTGTGAGAATTGGCTAAGGCTCGCCGATTCTATATCTTTCTTCATCTCATTGTTTTAATACCCCTCGTTATGTTCATATAGCCCCTATTTTTTCGTCTGCATCGAATAAATATCGTTCCCCTTATTCAACAACGGATCTCAGCATCTTTTAGCCCATCTGAACATTAATCATTCACACTCTTACCTTGTTTTCACCTTTTAGTGTTACTGTTCATGTACTACTAGCGAAGAAGGACTAGTTGAAGGATTGTAATAAAATCAATTTCTTCGCGTGTGGAGAGAGGACGCTTCTTTTTTAAAATCAATTTCTCGTTTAAGCCTAGGGAGGAAGATGATTTGCGGAGGAGGAAGAAGTTTTGGATGGAGTGAGTATTGAGCGGGGAGGGGATATTATAAACTGTGTCAAAAGGAAATACCTTTTGCTAAACGAATGAGGGGCAGGAAGAGAATGTAGTTCACAGATTCGATAAGAAATAGAAAAAATCTGTAGCTTCAAAATCGTAGCTAATAATTTTTGAGTTTATATTCATCACTTTATTCCTAATCACGCATATTAGAGACTAAGTTTATGGGGGAGAGGCAGTTATAAGCACTCTTTAAACCCATGCGATAAATCCATAAACACGCTTCTGCTCCCTGCTTTCGATTTTTACCCTGATAATTTATTCTAGCTCGATGATCACTAATACACAAGCTTCCTTATAAGCACGCTATAAGGAAATAATAAGCCAATTTCAAAGTCTGAATTTATGCCACCATGAATCAGCATTTTACATTATGTTGTTATTGTGTCACAGATGTTTCTAAAAGCATGAGATGTCGTATTGCGTGACCCATAAATTTAACATAACATCAAGGAAAGTTAAAAGGTCATCATAGAGTCACACTGCGAAGTAATGATGCACGCTAAGCCATGAAAATCTTTCTTATTTTCAGTCCAATGAAGTTTCTGACTCATGCAATTAATCTATTCAGGAAAAGATCGAGTGAGGTGCGGTGTAATTCATGTGATGCGCAGTATGATCTAATCACGCAAAATCCGAGGAAATGAAATGCATAATATTTAACCACCATCATATCTCTGGTCAAAAATCCTATGATTTATTAATAACTTCAAGCTTTGTTCAGTGAAATATTTCCACCGTGGAAATTAAAATATTATACTCCGTTCGCACGAAAGGCCGTAAGTACTTCTTCAGACGTAACTGTGGTCTGGAGATGTAACTATATCATATGGAATCCGAGTCGTTCCCGTTAATTATAAATAAAGAACCTCATAATCTTCATAAGTTAACAATCCTAAGATTGGTTTGACGCCACTGTCCATTACACTCTTCTATCCGCTAACCTTTTCAATAGCGACGCATTTCATAATCTGTTTTATGTAACTAATTCGGAGCCATCTAATGGCTGACTAATACGCAAGATAGACGAGTAGGCGGCAGTGACCAAACACCGTTGAGAAGATTTTAAATGTTTTATTTTAACATAAACAAATAGTTACATCTCTGATATGACGATTCAATTCTGTATTTTCATCATTCTCCGGTAGCACCACAATTCGTGCCCGTTAAAAATAAATACAGAACATCATCATCATCAACAAACAATCCTAAGAATCATAAAGTACCTGAAAAAAGTACTATAATTGTATTTTCCCCCCTAAGATATGTTTGACGCAGCTCTTTACTCAGTTCTCCCGTGAGCCTATCCTCTCACACTAATACATACTTTTAATGACATTCTTTCACGGGGTCAAGAAATTCGATTCCGAGCCTCAGAGTGAAAGGAATTTCAATTTTACGCGGAATACCTCGAGAGGTGAGGGTAAAAAGACACAGATGGACGTGACTTGGCGCATTAGTCCAGAGAAGGGAGAGGATTTTAGTTTCTGATGGCAATCCAGGGAGAAGGTAGGATTTTGGGGATGGGAGCATACCTGACTACAGGGTCGGCTTAAGAACGCAGTCATTCACCTGACTATTACTCCCACTACTTAAGCGGCACTTTAATTCATGATAAATCGTTATTAAACCGAAAATCACAAACTTCACGCAATAATTTCATTTAAGTTCACCTTATTTTTTTTAATTCAAGAACATGTAACTTCAATTACTTTTTTCGAATCAACCTTATCCAGTTACTCTCTTTGCGAATAGTTTCCTAAATGTCCGGAATGGGTGTGATATCTGAGTTGAAATAACGCATAGGCTTGAGGCTAAGCCATCTCATTGTTTTAAGAAAAAAATGAAGTGCTAAAAGCATTTAGTAAATCATGAATAAGCCTCAAAAGATCACAAAACGACAGAATGAACTGTTATATACGTTATCAAAGGGAGAATGACGGTAAGTCTGAGTTCAGATGGTAAATTTCAAAAAAGACAAGAGAGGAAATAAGATTTCACCTGCCCACAACACTCAAGAGAAACATTATGTACCCTGGTAAATCCAAGGGCTATCTTTCAGCCGACTAATACGTAAGATAATTAAACGAGTCGACGGAAGTGACCAAACACCGTTGAGAACATTAAATATGTTTCCTTTAAGTTAAAAAAATATTCAAATCGCTTATATGACGAGGATTTCTATCCTAGAGAAACTATTTAAAATATCATTGGGGACCTTTTAACAAGATGCAATCACGGAAAAATAAAATTTTACAGCAACGGCCGACCACAACTATTCCGCATAGTTACAACTATGTAGGCAAGGAAGTCATCATCTGAGCCATTCAAAGAATCGTAGCGAATTGGGGGTCGAATCATGACCATTAAACATTGGGCAAAGAAGCAAAGAGAAGATTGGAAAGGACTTTGATACAAAACATACCGTTGTAAGTGGCACAGAGTCGGTTCTCGAGGGAACATAACGTGATTCGATTTGTATCTTTTGAGATGTGAAAATGAAGAAGGATGGAACATATAACCGGGACGGACAGGGGACTGATGGTGTGGTGTTACGTTGTTTTGGAGAGAAATCGAGGCGAGTTTCGGGAGAAAATATGGCAAATAAAAGACTTATACGAGGGGCGAAGGGAATGAAATAAATAATAGTAATAGTAATGTGATGGAAGGATATGGGAAAACTATTTCAGGAGAGTATTTTATAAGTAAATGAAAAAAATAGGAGTGAATCTGAAATGATAAATGAAGTGAAATAGGCAGTAAATATGGAGAACGGAATGGACAAAAGCAAGGAAGTAGTGGGGGGCGTATCCTAATGTCCTAAGTAATAATATGATGGGAGGTACTGTAGGAAGAATGAAGTCTTCATCAATTAATGTAACTCTGATACCATATCCTCACTAAACACAGCATTCATGGTGAAATTCATTTTTATTGCTCGTAATAATGGTTTCACCAGAGAGCACCGTCTGGAAAACAGTTTTACGACCAATAGCACTGTCTATTGCAAGGTAAAAACTATTGTTATGACTATCGAATGCACTTCCATGAATTCACGCCAAACGTTGTCGTATAAAACTATCTTTTACGATCAAACACACACATAATTTTAGAGATACTTGGGTCACATGAGAGGAGCAGTTTTTGAGATAAAAATCGCTTAGGACGAAAAAGGATAAAATACAAGCGCACTTTCGATGCTTGATCTTTTGTTGAAGCTCTTAAGATGGTGCATCGCTCGACATGAGAGAACGACTAATTTCTCATGATAGATTGTGGAGGGGTATTCCCTTAAATTCACGAGATGGTGACAGGGTTGCATGGCGACGAAAGCAGTTCCCTCGCTGTCCGTCCATTCAAGTCTACGGGCTTCCATCTTCCTCCTGGAGCAAAACGAAAAATCCATTTTTAACACCCATTTGAATGCTCCTTCAGTGAACTGCTATCGACAGTCGACATGGCTTGGACGACTGCCAGAGCTGCACGGGAGGACGAGCGAGCCTTTGTCGCCGCAGCGGCGGCGGATGCGGGATAGAAGGGACAAGCGGCGGCCACCACCGCAGGCGATGAGTGTCATCATGTCGATAGCTGGCATCTGACGGTGAAGGCCCCCTTCAAACCCAGATTCACTTCTAACCCTTCCCGCATACCTCAACCCATCTCATTTTCCATCAAGAAGACGAAAACATACCTCTTTTTATTCAATAAAACGAAACCTTCATAAAAAATATATTTATTGAAGATAGAATCATCGTAAATATGTTGCGTGGCATTGTGAATACCTCGAATTTTAATTTACAGAGATTGATAATTTTTCACGCGGTTCATGGACTGACCAGTTTCGGTGCTATAAACGAATCATCATCAGAGAGACATTTTATCGATTCAGGCGTGAAATTGTGGATGTTAGACATATGAAAATAAAATATAATTGCATTTTTCCATAAGAAAAAATTGTGAAAAAGTAAAATTACATTTCATTTTAATATCATCAGAGTTTAATAAAGGGAGTTAATAACTTTTAACGATATGCTTATAAGATCGAAACTGGTCAAGACAACATGCAGGGTCAAAAAACTACCAACCAATTGATTTCCCCCACGTCACCAAAATTACAGTTATTCGCCCCAATTCTTCTCAATATCAATTATATATTCTCAATATAAAGAGCACTCAAATTTTAATTTCATGGATGTTCCACGCATCAACGATTCCTGCAACATTCATGCTTTTTTTTTATTTTAACCTCGCATCATATTTTGTAAAAGTTGTCACGTGTCTCCGTGGCGCTGGAATTTTATTGAACCGATTAATTTATAAATTTAAATAGAAATTAAATTTGCAACAGCATTCGTTACGAACGGGACGATTTTAGCTGAGAGAAGGCAGCAGTGACTCAGTGAAGCTCCACCAAATTAGATGGCTACTCAAGGCCCGAAAAGTTATGCAATCAGCACAATAGGGTGGTTTCCTGTTACTTTTTTATTGCCTAAATAGAAAGATAATTACTCCTGAAGTACGTATTTCACGCATTTAGATTTTTAAATGAAGATATCTATTTTTCGCGATTAAATTAAAAGTGAAAATTTTCAAGCGCGCGAAAACGCGACGGCTAAGTATGAATGCTGGGAAAACTCCGTGTGACGTCGTTCTGGTTCCCGCTGCCGCAAGTGAGATGACCTTGGGGCGAGGCTCTGAGCACTGATACGACGCAGGATGCTAGCTGGTAGCAGAGTACCCTGCTAGCTGGTAGCGCTTGGCTTAAATAAGGATTATTAATAACTTATCAAACGAGGAAAACTTTCCGACCTTAGCCAGTTTTAATAAGTGATTATTAAGACATGTTTCCCTGAGCTCTGTGCCTCATGCATGCATTGGTAATCTCAGACGATGTAAAACTCCTATCTACTCGTATAGAAACTAGGTCCCTGTGACGTCACGCGGAATGGAATCGCATGGGCGCCAACCTGGCCTTTTTCAAATGAGGTTAAAATTGACCATTGCCATTCGTCTAAACCGGTATTTCTAAAACCAAATAATTTGTATATTATGAATACACTAATGGTGGGTAACGAATCGCAATCAGTACCTTTCGTTTTCTTTGATTAAGGAAACTACCCTATTCAGAAGTTATGGGTAGATTGGTGGAAAGGGAATTATTTTTGGATTGAAGGAAGTGGGATGAGAGCACCAGCATCACGGTCATTATCACTGAGCCCAGGGGACAGCAATAGGAACGAAACCCTTGGGTCGGGTTCGCGGGATACACTCCTGGGGCAGGGACTATAAGCGATCAGCTTTTTTCCTCTGCCACCAGAAGGGGAAGGACGGGAAGGAACAAGGAAAGGAGGCGCCGCACAGTGGTCCCAAATCGAAAAAAGCTGGCCAAAAGTCATTTTTTCGACTTTTTACGAGGAAGTTTTGAATTATGTATTCGGATTCTACAGGATATGGCCTATAATATTTCGTACCTGATAGGTCTGTGTGATAATTATGTTGAGCTGTGTAACCCGTCAAACATGGGCATGTTCAGCCTAAAACGCCCGAGGCGTAGAAATAGTCGATTTTAGGGTAATTCAACTTAATAAATTACTATTTTAATTTCAAGGGATTCATTTGTCAATTTTAATACGGTAAGTTTGCATATTTTTTATAATATTATAGTATTTTTTGTTCGTTTCAGAATTTATTATAACAATATTTAATTATTTATAATGTTAGCTATTTTTAAGCCTATTTTTTGTCAAATGTGTCGATATAGTTTTTTGCCCCTCCGTGCCCCTCAAAGATTCCCATGCTGAATCCTTAGAAAGAGTATATAAAACAAGATGGAGAAAAAAAATCTTGCCTATACTTGCCTATCCGACATCTAGAGGGTTTTAAGTTGAGCGGTGCACCGCTCCGCTGAGGGCGGCTGGCCGGCGGCCGGCGGGAGACAGTGGCATTATCGCTCAAATATTCTTGTATCGGTGGTCAAACTTGCATGGTGTATACTTAGCATAATTCTACATCCTGTACGATTACATAAATCAAGTGCTTCACGCCTATCGCATGCACACTTCTCGTTTGTGCACTCACCTTCAAATATTCATGAAACCAATGAGGGCCGGTTTTCATGCTCTTAATGAGAAACGTTATGAGTGATCAAAAGCGACTACTTAAGTCACTATGCGAGAACCTTACAGTAACCACAAGATGCTTTTCTTTGCAAAACGTTCCTCATATTTTAATAGAGAAGAGATCCCTTGCATGCCGTACAGCGTTGTCAGCACGTTATTCCGAAATAACGTATTGGCGATAAGAGAAATAAATGCTCCCTAATGCCAAGAATTATTCGCAGGATCATTTCAACAGCCCATAGACGTAGATAGGATTGAATTCGGAGGGAAAAATTCGTCTAAACCCACCAATGGAGCGTGCATCTTGCAAGTGCATTTTTTAATAATAATGGAATAAGGATGACGGCCTCCCTCACCAGAACCATTGCATGGATGTGGTAAATATTTCCCACTCAGTTTTATTTAATGATTTTCTTAGTGTACAAGTGCTGTGCTCTGAACTGTGTTAACACGGCTAACTCGAGAAACTTCTCCTGTCCAGATAATTAAAGCACTTGGTTTGCCAATGTTTGGTATTCAAATTTCAGGATGCGCTGGAAACTCAGAGGCAAGTCTATATAAGCTTTTATATCTTTTATTCAATGTCAATTCATAATTTCCGGTAATTAGTGGTTAAAAATAGACAACTTTTAGAAATCACATTCATCGTTTCAGCCGTAAATACACCTGTTAAATTTTAATTATGGGTGCCGCAAATTTTTTCGTACCTTGCGGTGTACAATAAAAATACAGAGAGAAAAGAATATTCATAAGCGAAGAAGAAGGAATATATCGTGGAATATTTAAAAACAAGATTTCGACAGAATTAAATCAAGCAAGCCAAAAATATTCTGACACGTTCTGTGCGAAGAATGTTTTCTCGAAATTCCTGAGGAAGTGGAATCAAAGCTCGAGGACAGATGAGCATTTCAAAGAGACGTTCAAAAGCTGGTTGCAGAAGGAATTGAAACTCCCTCCAGAAATATATCAATATCTCCCTCTCACATCTAGTGAGTGCAAATGATTACCGTGTATGCATAGGCGGCGAATATATGCAGTGTATAAAAATAATCACTCATTACTCTCAATCATCATATTTTTAAAAGTGGAGTTTTAATTCAGAATTTCATTTCAGACAAGATGAAATTACGTGTAAATATAAAATTATAATCAATAAGTAAGAAATATTGGACCGGTTTCCATAATTTTGAAAAATCTACGAACAAATGCTTTATGTATATAAAATGTAATTATTTATGTGATTTGCAATTTTCACGACAGGTATCTATGAAAGACTTGTCTATAGACTTACAGTGATATTAAAATCTCTATCCTGCGGCTATGAGATAAATAATGAAGCCTTCGGCCAGTATTGCATTGAAATAGCTGAGCTGTGCATCGATTATGGTTGGTACTATATGCTGCCTACGGTACATAAAGTGCTGATACATGGAACAGCAATTTCCAAAGAATCCTTTCTTACAATTGAAGTTTTAACGGAGGAAGCATTGGAGGCCAGGAACATAGACATGAGGAAATTCCGAGTGCAACGTACAAGAAAATGTTAAATTATGAAGATATCTTTCGAAGGCCCCTTAAATAACTGAATCATACATTTTAATAATATCTGGAGTTACAAAAAACGAAGTCAGCATATCAGGTGAGGTGAAAATTTACTAATTTTAAGTGATATACAGAGCGACAATGAGTCCGATGCGGTGACATCGGACGACTATTCTTTTAAAATTCGTTTTTTGATATATATGAAAGCGATTTTATTGCAATTAGAACATTATTTTCCTCAATGTTCTAAATGTCAGTCATTTTATTTCATCTAATGTGACTTATCAAATACATGGAAGCCAAAAATGAGTGAGTGTGAGTACTTTTTTCCGATTTTGGTATCTCACCGACTATGCCGATGGTCGCGGGTTCGAATCTCACCAATTTCATTTCGTAAATCCTATAATGGGTTTTTTAAAAAATTTGTACATCTTTTGCCTTAAAGTTATACTATTTTAAGCTCTCCATGAACACCAAGTTATCGCCAATCGCAATGACATCTATATCGAGATTTTCTAAAAATTGTTTAAATAATAACAGCTCAAATAATGATAAAATGAAGAGACATCGTAAAAATAATGCCAAAATCAGATTCATACGATCAAAATCAGTTAGGGACATCCACTTCTGTTGCTATTTTAGGTAAAATTACGACGTTATTAATTTTGGCCAGCTTTTTTCGATTTGGGACCACTGTGCGCCGCCGCGATAGGAGCCCGACGACGCCTCCAGGGAAAGGACGGGGAAGGAAGGAAGGGACGAGGAATCCTGCACCGTCACAAAGGCGGGCAGGTCCTACTACTAACGAAACCATACTTACGCAATTAATATGCTACCAATTTTAGTAGATTTTCCTATGAGGAAGAAAAATCGATCGAATCGGTAGATCCAGGGGACAGCAGTTCGACTTCGAATCCGACGGAATGTCGCACTTCAACTTCCTTCCACATAACACCAAAGAACCACCAGAACAAGAATTTCAACTGGACACTAACTCTCGAACTCCCTAACTGAATAGCCAGACGCGGAAAACAACACCGTAATAAAACTGAGGCCTACTTTGAAAATTCTCCACTGATGTTCACCATACCTGGGATAAAAATGGGAGCCTAACACTATAAAAGTAACCGTATCCGTTAACTTACTCAAATACTTATTTTTCCTGATCTACACATTTACAGTAGAGCTCTCATCATTTATTCATCTATATAACATGAAGCCCCTTAACGACCACTCATTCATTCATTCACGTATACAAATGTTTGGGGTGAACGAGACGAGATACGGCAAAAAGTCTAATGAAGACCCCCTCTAAAATTGTCTGAAACCCCAGGAAAAATTATGAAAACACTAAATTTACAATTATTTATCCGTCTATTCAATTAAAAGTGAGTATAGGGATTAGTTTAAAAAATGGCCACCAAATTCCAATGGCGGCGCGGCAGTCATACAAGCAAACAATCATAGCAACATAAACAAGAGGAGCTAAACTGGGAAAGAAGATAAAGGAAATGAAACGAAAAACTGATAAATATAAGGTAGGAAATTAAGAAAGTAATAATTGAAGTGTCTATTTCTTTGCGTCTTCTTTCCGCAAGAACAAACATCTGTTTAAATCAAAGCGCATTCAAATCAAAAGCGGAGAAATGTAAGGTAAGAAATTAGTTGTTGTTTTTGGTATATTACATCGAGAGTGTGGTGGTTAATAATTTCAAAGCTAAAAAGTGCTCTAAATGCCATATTAGAAATATGATTCGTGCTGTTGACTGTAGTTCGTATCTTGTTGGCGATACACGATTGTAGTAGAAAGGCTTTTAAACAAGTCTTACATAATATAGGTTGGTAAAAATGATTTTATTATCGTGTTTTGTGATGGTGATAACTTTTTATTTTTGTTTACGTTCTTTTTTCCGTTAATTTCCTTTTTAATGTACAATGTTATCCGTGAGCTGCAGGTGTGAATAGGCAGTGAATAATACAATATGGAAGATAAGTGCAAATAAAGGTATTTCTTATTCAATTATTTGTCTTGCGAAAATCACGTTTCCTTGAGTGACTAAGTTATTCAACTGTGAAAATTATCGAAATCTTGACATTCACAATGTCTTGTACACCAAAGGCTGAGATCCGTTACTCACCAGATTTATTGCGCATTGCGTTGGATATTAAAGCTGAGATATTTGTGTATCCCGATTCATTAAAACTTTAAATAGAGGTATTTCTGAAGTGAAATCATTCGCGATCACGATAAATAATATTTCGATAAAATTCGTCATACTAGCCCATATTCATGCTAAGGCGCATTTGTTTCTAGATATTTATATTCAGTCCCAACGTAATTCGCTAACGAAGGGGAACAGCTGTTACATGTTATTCGTGTATCAAGAATTTGGTTGAGTTTTGTGGAAAATAATAAATAAACGTGTTTTTCATTGTAATTCGTTAAGTGGTTATGTTATGATATTACGTATGCATTGGGTGTTACATTGGAACGTGGTCTCAACGTTTTTTGTTTTTGAATTGAATAAGTTAGAGAAACTCGTAGAAATTTATTTTACTTTTTTAGCCCCTCAGAAAAACGTTTCTCTTTATAAATATTTACATTCATATTGTAGCCTACATACCATGCGCTCGTTTTACGTGAAAGTGGAAATATTGCTTATACCTAAGCTAGCCAGCTTAAAAGTAAACGATCCTTAAGTAACAAGTAGCAAACAAAAAGTGTAAGACCTCCCACAGTGAGCGTAACAGGCCGCAGGCCTTTTTCGGGGGGGCCTAGGGGGGGCAGAGCCCCCCCAGCGAGCTAGGCGAGTAAAAATGAGATATAATCCATGGTTAAACATGATGAATTATTGGAAAAAGAAATAAAAATACGGAGAGTGAGAGTGTGCTTCCTGAATCGCAACCGAGATATTTCTATACTTAGGGAAGTGAAGATCCTCCCAATTTAGCCATATCGTCATATTAGTATTTCGGTGCTGTGTTTCGAGCCTGAGCTTCCAGTTAGTGTCCTAAACGGTCACTTCAGCATTAATCAATGCATGGTACAATACAGCATGTAAGAAGGTCCTTCTGACTCATGGAAGGGCATTAGGGTGAAAATGCTCCTAATCTACCTGGCTCACGCAAAAATGTGCAAAAAATCATTGAAATGAATTAAATACTTAATCTATTTTTCCAGTTCTGATGGATTCAAAAGATACATATATGCCCGATGTGATATATTTCTTACTCTATTGTGTGATTCAACAGCAAAACACTTTTGTGCGATATTAAATAAAGAATTCTCTCACTTTGCGTTGTGAAATATAACGAATCGAGGAAAAAGGGGCGATATTCAACAGGAGCCCTAGAAAATAAGAACACGGCCTCACAATGAGGACCTAACTCAACGTTTGAGATAATACTTCTCTTTGAAGGCGCAAGAAATAAGCCACGTTATTACTCTCGAAATGAAAAAGATGTATTCCCCGAAACAAAGCTTCCTTTGTTTCGTCTTCACATTCCAACGACTGGTGGGATAATGCGTAGTGTCGTGGTATTTCTCCCTTTCAATTACGAAGTGAGACTTTAAAGGATATTCAATTAGGCCTGGCGCCATGAGAGAATTTTTAGGTGATAATTACTTCTTGCCGGAAGTAGAATTTAACCGCGTAGCTTAAGTTTGTTTGCATACCAAGATTGGCGCCTACCCAGAATGAAATATTTAATAAAGCAGTAGAGAATACAGGTTATAAGTATTCATTACATAGATTGTGAACAAAATAATAGGGACGGAAACGAAATATACTTGTTCTCCAATAATGTAGACGAATGTCTTTTTATTCTACCACAAAATGATTTTCAACAGATTCATGAAATTTCATCATAATTATTTTAAAAGTAACGTGATAAGAAGTACAGGACAAAATTTTACCTGAGGAACGATACCATGTAATAAAATAATACCCTGTAATAGGTGAATGGTGTATTACAACTTCATGAAAGCCTACCTTACACTAAATGTCACTTCAAGATAATAATGCGATTGGTATTCATCCATGTGCTTTGGAGTAATATTTTCGGTTTGCCAGAAGTTGAATAACGTTCTCTTAGAATGGAAGGAGAAAGATATAAATGAGTTTCTACACAATAATATTATCTTAATGAAGTATAACAGTATTAAGGACCTAAAGGTCCTATGATATTAAATCAACGTATAGGTCCTATGATATTAAATCAACGTATATTGTAGACCAATTTATATCCTACTATAGATCCATTCTCAGTTAAACTACCAAGCAAATTTATTTCTTTTTTCATTTTCTTTTCTTAACCGCTTTTTTACTTCTCTCTATCTAATCACACACAAGAGACACCATCAATACTTAAGTTTACTCTGGTTTCATCAGTGAGTGCCAACTCGAGCAGTGAATATAGTATAAGGTCTGCTTAAGATACAAGATGCAATTTTATTCGTGCTAAACGGCTATTCTAAGACCTTGAATGATAGGCACTATCCTTCCACTGCAATTTAAAAATTATAATTTCGTTATTTCACTACTTTTTGAGTAAATCTTTTTTATAACGACGCGTAAGATATTTGAATAGGTACTTTGGAAGGGAATCTAGCCGTAAGGGATTGAAGCGTTGATCTTCACGTTGGAAATCGAGAGATTTTACCTCCATTAACGAATAGAAGAACGGGTTTTAGGTGATAAAGGAATAGAATGATAGTATACTGACTCAAGTGCGATATCGAGTAATAGGGCACGTGCTACCGAGCGAAAAGGAAGCCTGGCTTTACCTTTACAATAAACATGGTATTCACCGAAATTTCACAGGTAAAAACTTCCTTGTATACGGGAATGTGATAATCTAATCTATTTTAATATAATTTCTGATAATCCAGCGAAAAATAATTTTCCAACCAATCTCCGAAGGTAGATTAGTGGTTCAGGACGGTATTGGGCAGGGGAAAAGTAAGAGAGGCTGGCAGATGAGCGGATGGTAGCCGGAGAACACGATAGCGGAGATCAAATCCAAGGGATAATTGAAACAATATGAAGAGAAACCTTCTCGGGTGGAAATCAAGCAATATTCCCGGGAGACAGGAGACAATCTGATGTAATCAGGAAAAAAGGAAAGATTTGGAGACAATCGTGGAAGATTGAGGTCACCTTGCCGGATATATGACAGACGGAAGTCGAATTGAGAAATCACAGCCAAGGTCTCTTTGGCCGCTTTTTACAGAGGAGAGCCAATAGAAAATAAGTATATCGTAACCGAGGGTAATAAAGAATCTGATAAAATAGTGACCATAGAGAACATTGGAAAAGAGCAAAATTGTGGAAAGCTAATGGGGAAATTCAAGATTTAAGAATTCATTTCATGGGATGTGAATAAAATGATAGGTAGAGGTAATGTAGATAATTATTCTCCAATAAAAGAGACAAATATCCTTGATTGTCTATATTTCTAACAGACACATCACACTAAATAATATGATAAGAAGTGCAGGAAAAAATTTTACCTGAGGAAAGAAATGGTAAGATAAAGTAAATACTTACAATAGTTGAAGGCTGTATTGCAGCTTAATTCCGCACCATTTATTTACATGCAACAGCTGCAAATAAATAAAAAGAGAAAAATTAGTAGATGATAATGCTGAGAGGATAAAAATGTACCTCTGCATCTGCACAACCTTTTCCCATTAACTGATTTTAGTCTATTTCTTCCAACGTCTGAATTAGCTATCCTTCGGCCGTCTCCTAGGTGTGTTCTCCTCCATCATATTCTTGACGTACGCGTTGTCTTAAGTGTGTTCGTTCAATCTGCACGGGATAAGAGCGCATTCATTCTTTTCAATGAGGAACGATTCCGTTTCCCCATGCTAAGGTTTCCACGGACTGAGTCCTTGTTTTCAGCCTGGTCTATTCTCAACACAACTTGAGCGATAAAATTCTTAATTATCTTGGGCAATTCAGCTCTCGATGTGCATCTTCCAGTGCAAGCGTCATTCAAGTTGTTTGACGGTGCTTCCAAAGTAAGCTAACGATTTAACTTAAAAATTAAGCAATCTATCTCTTTGTCCCGCAATATTCACCCTCATTTTTATTCCACATATTAGCTTTACTAGTTAGTTATTTATGAGCGTTTAATTCTATATAATGCTCCAAATATAATTCTTACATTTCTCTACCGCAATGCAACTAGTCCTCACGTATAAAAAATTTATTTTTTGAAATAATCTAAAAATCAAGGTATTTTTTCTTTGCCATTCGACTTCGTCCTCTGAAATCTTTTCCTCTTTGATGCTTTTATTTGAAAGTTTTGATTTTTAGCATATGTTAAAGAGCTGAAACGAGAGATACCATCATTATCTTATTTCTTTACGCGTAAGAAATGTAGATGAAAAGACACATAGGATTTCCCGTCTTTCCTTTTGAGCGTGCAGAGTGGCAACTTGGTTTTTGTTGTGATGATTTTCTTTCTCAATGATTTTCTTCGTCTCTGAAGTCTACTCTTAGTTTTCAGGGAGGGTTTTCTCTTTCAAATTTTCCTGACGCAAATTGCTTAGTCCAGAAATGCGGTATGAAGTGGTTTGTTCAAATGCGCCATCTTTTCCGCCTTTATCCTCGAGCTAAGCTCGGGGCTTGTTCCCCTGTTCCGCAAGGATCAAAAGTGGTTATCCGACTTGTTTCCTCAGCTTTTCCTTCTTATCCAACTCATCAATTTTGTTAACAGCAGACCATCATCTCATTTCCGCACCATTTGGCCTCTTCTTTCTTCGGAGCTTCAATCATCTCGTCCTTTTTGCGGTTTTCCGGTTTCTCTCCGTTTGGGAATCTCATCAGGAGCATCCTTTGCTTTGTTTCCGAAGCTGTTGATGATTTCTCTTATGATAACGTCTACCCCCATCGCCTTATTTTTCCTTTAGCCTCTGCCAAAATTTCTCTTCGTTACGCCCCTTGCTTATCTTCTTCCACTTCGCTCACTTTTCCAATTATCACATCTTCTTAAAGTGCCAATCAATCAAATAGTTACATTATCTCCTTGCTGTCATCCTATTTTTTTCTCTCTAAGGTGCAAATTCTCGTTAACTAACCATGTGTAATTGACGTCAACTTTTTCGTTATGATTGACTCTTTACCAACAGACAAGCATTGTCATACTTATTTAAGGGGGCGCGCATATTTTGAGATCAATTTTTATCCTACTGTAGATCCATTCTCAGTTGAACTATCAAGCAAGTTGATTTGGTTTCCTCATTTGCATTTCTAGATAAGTTTTTTACGTCTCTCTATCCAAATACATTCAAGACACGCCATCAATAATTGAGATTCTCTTGAGACCGTTTTGGCTTCATCAGTGGGTGTCAGCTCGAGCAAATAGTATAGGATGTATTTAAGTTACAAGATACGATTTCATTCGAGCTAAAGGTCCATTTTAAAACCTCCCTTATCCTATTTAAAAGTTGTCATTTAGTCATATCACTAATGTCTGCATAAACCTATTTTATAACGACGTACAATAAAGATATGTTGCTAGACCCAACTTCCATCGCTTCACTGGATTATGTATGAACAAAGAATGTGGAAAGTGAATCCGGGACCAAGAGATTTAAGAAACCATAATTCCCTCAAACGATAAACGACCACTAAATACGACGGATGAAATATATTTACAGCATGTGACCTTAACATATAATACATGTATTCATACCTGATAGCAATATTTGGAACCAGATCGATATTAACTACTCTCGGTGTTCTATCAATTGAGATCTACCATTGTCGACTACGCGACGTTTCGCTAAAATACCTCTCTGAGTAATCAGAGCTAGCATTCAAAATCCCTAAAAGAGATGAGAAAGAATTCTCTCAAAACATAGGTCACAATGAGTCTGAACCGGTGGACAGAGAGCGTGAAAGAAGTGGAAAAATCAGGTTGTAATCAGCCATTCGCGCAGAAATATCCAGATAATTCATAACAAAATATTTCAAGACAAGTTTCTCAAATTTAATTGAATGGATAATTCCTAATTCAACAAATGCGTGTGTAATTTTAATAATATGTACCTACATCAAAATAGCCGATTTATCGAAATCAAATCTCTGCAAAGATAAAATGAGTTGAAATTTCACGCTCCGATGAATAAGCAGGAAATGGAATACCACGAGCTTAGATATCACATCTGGCAGCATATTTTTGCATGTGTGTGAGTGTTTATTACAAGACAGAGTATTGGATATGATGGGGAAAT
The DNA here is from genome assembly GCF_921293095.1 of Ischnura elegans. NCBI lineage: Eukaryota > Metazoa > Arthropoda > Insecta > Odonata > Coenagrionidae > Ischnura > Ischnura elegans. The sequence goes on from NC_060248.1 coordinate 20,020,254, forward strand.
CTCAGCGCAAAACAAAATACCTCTTGGTGGATCTTTTGGTCTACTAGCACGTGGAAAATGATTTATAGGGTTCTTTTACATCCTTCTTCGAGGTTATTCAAATTCGTTCTTGAAAGCTAATAGCTTGTGCAATCTCGGCTTCCTATAAATATGTCTATTAAAACTATTATCGCCACTGTCTCTTTCTGACAAATTCGTTTTTCTTTCATTAGCCGTGTTCCTTTAAGACTTACATCTATAGGTAATGAAAATTTCTCTCAGGGTTCTACCATTGAAGTGCCAATAGGTAAATACGGTTTGAATCAGCCTTTTTGCGTTCGAACCAGAAAAAAATCTATTATATCGAGCCTATTGGCATTTTAAAACTATACGATGGCTACTGAGATACCAGTCGGTAACTGTGTAAATTGGTTTTTCTCAGCGAAAAGTTAGAAAAAAACGAGAGTCATCAATTACGGAATTCAATTTAGCTATCCTTAGGGATATACCTACGATTTATCCAGAAATATAATTTTAAGTGAGCCACCCATTGAGCTTATTAATTATAATTTTATAACGCTCATGATAGACGTTCCTTTCGAATAATTTCTTTAAATTCTTTCTCTTCTCTCTGCAATGACCTTATTGGCAAATCTATATCTCAACTCCCAAGAATTGAATACTTCCTCTTTTAATGGTTGATTTTAATTGAATTTAGTTTGTTTTCCAATCTCACTTAAGTGTTATTATCAAGTTATTTCTACACTTAATAACAACACTTAAGTTAAATTCTTCAGAGTAAACTGGCTCCATAACATTAATATAAACTACGCAGATAAATAATAACTAAAACAGGGTGGAAAATTACACTTAGAACCCAGCTAAAACATTCTGCGGATTTCTTGCATTCGAATTTAAAATCCTATCAGCACGAATTAGCTCAAATAGAAGAAATTGAAAGTAGCAAGACATTTAGAAATTTTAGAAGGTGGCCTAAATAGCCGAGCATATGGACGTAAAATAGGAGATAACGCAAATCGTGGACAAAGAGTCCTTTATTCCTTGGATCCCAGAATAAAGCCACAGGAGAGCGAGCACGTACTATATTGGACGAGTTATGCGCTCAGGGAATGCGGCACGATGGCCTCGGTGGGACTTCCGGCGCCCCTTGGAGCTTAAGAAAGTACGGGGAGATAAAAATCGAGAGCGAACTATTTCTGACATTAAAAATTCGGTCCGACGATTCCCCTGAGTGAATAATTCCGAGAAAAATGCTTCAAACGGAAAAGGATGGGGGAGGAATGGCCTGAAAAAATAACAAGAACAATAAAAGATAAAAGAGGGGTAAAGGGGAGGGGAGAAGGCGGAAGGAGAGCCTTTCCCCGCAGAGGGGCGGAATGCCCAAAGAGTGGTGATGGACAAAAAATGCTAGTAAACCATAAAGGCGGAAACCTATTGTAATACTCCTATTCTGAAAGTCAAGGAATATAAAATACTTATTAAGTATTAACGAAGTATAGACCTTTTACTATTTCTGGTAGCGTAAATTAGTTTGAAATTGGTACCGGTGAATTTATCGGTACGAGAATTACCGGTAATTGAGTAACATTACCATCTTATGAGTATAGGAACTGTCAATAGGGATTTCACAGATCACTGATCTCTTAGAATTTGCTGATCATAAAACAATGGTAATTGACATTTAGACATAAAAAGAGGCGATTGATGACGGAAAGGGTATAAGAAAACTGTATGTATGATGTCCCAGGAAAATATTATCGTTGTTCACTCGTTAAAAATGCCAGTATTTGGTGTTTACTGTACATGTTTATAAACTGGCGTACTGTTTCGTCGAAATAGAAAAAGTATTAATAATATTTAATTATTCGCGCAAAACAATTATACTGGAAATTTTCTGCCGATAGAATTGGAATGGAAACATCACTGCTTTTTGCGGGTCTCTATTTTTCAAACTCTCTTACGATCAGCGGCAATGAAAAATTGGTGAATCAGGCCATTTTGTGAGATTCTATCTTATCCTGGAGAATACTCTTGATACTGTACTCCTGGATTTTCCAACAGAACCTGCAGTTGTAACCACTCAGACTTTTAAATGATGAAATTTACCATCGTATTAGGCTTTTTTTAGGGTTTGTTGTATCCAACGAAAGAAAACTATTTATCTTGGTGTAGTCTTTGTGATAAACCTTAGTTGGTTTAATTTTTATTTTATTAGCAAAAATACGCTCTTGAATACGCACATCCGCAAACTTCAGCGGAAAATTTTTCGCGGTAATGAACCGAATGGGATAACAAAGGGATTGACACAGTGACCCGGGAAGTCAAAGTTCTGTGGTTTGATTTATGGGCCAAAGAATTTTCGTGGAATTCAACTTGAATATTCTGAAAATTTATTGGGTACAGGTAAAAAGAATTTCTTTGTAGTTCAATATTATTTCACATATCTATTACCTATCTATGGCATACGTATCCCATGTGACATATATGTATCGTAAATGAAAAAGTCAAGTGTTTCTCTGCCCGTATGCCCATTTGTCTTTCACACGATTCCAAAATTTTGATTTGGTCAAGTTAGCATTTTGTGGACGAAAACTTAACGAGAAGAGAAAAAATCATTTCAATACCATCATAAAAAAATATAGGAATCAATGCACAGGCTTTTTAAAAACTATTTAGATTGAATTATTCATTATTCTGATAACATCGTAGAACTTTTACACTTCGATGTATGAAAGAATGAAGTTTCCCAGTTCCATAATACAAAATTAATCTAAGAATAATGTACCCTTGAATATTGTAATTGTTCAGTAAAACATTTATTCTCATGCTAAGAACAGCATAATAATTTTCTTGGTGGCCACAGCATAAGTAGGGGAGACCGGGGCACGTTGGCCATAGGGGCAGGATGGCCCAGTCGAGCTAATTCATACAATAGACACTGAATCGTGCTGAGAATCTATCAGAAGGTTGGTAGCACACTTTCCCTTTCTCCACAACACCATTATGACTGACGGAGTAGTTTTTGACAAGTTGTAGCGATTAATTGTATTTGCGCGTGTTTCAGTAAAATTCTACACCCAGGTTAAATGTGTGTTATTTAAGTTTTGATCAATTTGGGCCCAATAGTTGAGTACTATAATTAAAGATCATAGTTTAAGGATAACTTCTGTGTGGCATACAATCTAAATTGCTTCAGTGAGTTTTGTAACTAATAGAATTTATTGTAAAAATGGCAATGGGGCAGGTTGGCCCAGCGACGACGGGGCACGTTGGCCATCCAGGCCAACATACCCCGCCCTATGCATTCCTTCGTTAAAAATGGCCTAATTTTGAATAGACGGTCACTTCCATCATCAAATGAGCTGTCATTCAGGTGTAAATGACTTAACATTGTTTCAAAGCGGTTACAATGCATGTTTGCCGACAAGAGTGTGGGGATATACCTTTTGTTAAGTTTTGTTACCTTTTTGGACCAACACATTCGTTTATTTGGGTATTTATCGTAGTACGACATTAGAATTACAGGTCATTTTACCTGATTTTATCATGTCATACGTTCCTCCTCCAAAGCTAGATTTACATTTTTCTGGTCAGCATATATGTCACTGTTTATGCAAATGTGCTTAAGCAGCTCATCCGAGAAAAATGAAAAAAAGTCGAGTGGACTTAAGCATTTGATTGCCTCTTCAGTGGGAAGAATTGGATTACAATTAAAATTGAGCTCGAAAGCTGGATTACCCCTTCCTCACTTACATGAATTATTTTCTGTTACATTTGAGGGTAAGCTTGCATCAATAGTCAACTCGAGAGGTTCCGCTGGGTCTGGGATTAATCGTCTTTGGGAGCGCTGGGTTGCGTCTGAACTGCTTATACACAAAGACTCAATTAAATTCACAGAGGCTACTAAAATATAAGCGCAGTGGTGAAGACATACTTCTATTTGAACGTAACATAGTATCACAATGTAACGGATGTCAACTGGAGCTAAAAAAAATAAAATACGCGCGTCCGATATAGGAAGATGAAGATTCACTGTGCCTAAAGTGTGCCTTTTTCGACGGTCAGCCTGGAGCACAATGTATTTAGTGCACAAATTGCAAGCATTGGGCTCATTAGACATGTGTGAACAATGAAATCCGCGTACTATTTCACAAGAGCAATAATTGTGCTGATCCTTTGTATCTAGGCAGTCACGAAAGTTAACTGGTTTGTATTAGTACGCCAGAAATCCTAATAATTTAAAGCTTTCCCGTTGTTTTGGTAAAATGATTACATATATTGAAATATAGTTCGTGATAACTATTAGTTTTATTTTGATTTCCTAAAACCATACTATCTCAGCTTAACAAAAAATACATGGGCCAACGTGCCCCAGCCGCTGGGCCAACTTACCCCGATGTAGGGGCAGATTGGCCCACCTGTCATATGCCCAGTATTTATTTATTTTTTTAAATTTATAACTCATATATTCATGTTTAATTATTGCCATCCAGATTTAGAATGACTGTTCTATAATTAGCAATGATTTCATAAAGTTAACAATGCATAAATAAAAAATATTTACAAATGTAAAAAAATCGGGCCAACGTGCCCCGGTCTCCCCTAGAGTCCTGTTAATAATATGCATTGCAACACTATTCAACCGATCACCATAAAGTTACCATATTTACTTGTTTTTTTGTATAAATTTAAAAAATATTAAATCTTTGTAAAAAAAACCTCATGTACCTCGCAGAACCTCCCTCCATTTGCTTAGGTTTGGGTTCAGAGCAGCAGTTTCATTCGTCGCTCTTTGAATTTACTTTCACTCAAGATAGAGGACTGAGAGTTTTTAATTGGATGGGAGAATAATTTAAATTTCTAATTATTTCTATCGAATTACATTTGTGATGTACATTTAAAATAATGACATTATAAACTAAAACATTTAACACCTTCTCGAAAATCAGTATCAACAAATTATCTTGAGAGGCGGTTATAATGTGTAATAGTGGTGGTGACTATGGTGAGTTTTGAGTGTAAAACAATTCCCATTCGCATTGGGTCGACGATTGACGCTTAAATAAATAATTATTGCTCTTTCGATTGGTGTTTTCACACATATACTGAGATAAACAAATTTATGAAGTGTCTTAGTCTAATTTCCACGCTTTTTTATTTCGGCCGCCTAGGTATCAGCGCAAAATAACTTTTTCAATGTCTGAAATGGCGTTATGTGATGAAACCTAGTACGGTAGAAATAAAATGATGAGGACTTAAGACTAATTAATTGCATTATGTCAAATATTAACAGTTTTCACAGATAATCTGTTGGTACTGATTTTCGAGAAGGTGTTAAATTTTTCAGTTTATAATGTTATTTTTTTAATGTGCATCACAAATGGAATTCGACATGTAACGGTAATGATTTAATGATAATACTTCGTTCGTGCAACCCAATACTTAAGAGCTGGGGAGGAAGTGGATTTAGAGAGAGAGAGAGGAGGGAATGTACTTGACCGAATGTTTTTGCCGCGGGAGGTGGGTGTGGGGGGGAAGGGGATTGGGTTGGTGACACGGTGCACGCAAACCGCAGGCGTGGGGGTGGGGGTGGTGCGTTGTTGGTGCCCGGGCGTGAACCCGGTGGAGGTGGAGGGGGGGGGAGGGGGGAGTGGAGGTCGCGGAGATGAGCGAGTGGGTGTTCGGGGGCGAAGGAGGGCAAAAGGAGCGGATTCAAGGTCAGCGCGCGCCAACGCCTGCGCGGTGCCTCATTCGGGGTCAGCCTCCCCCGCCCACCCACCCTCCATCCCTCCCCACCCCCTTTGGGAATTGGGTGGGGTGGGAGTCGAACGGGCGCACACCCGAATCCCAACCAAGCACCCTCACAATCACATCCCAGCGGCCACTCCCCCCGCGAGGACTCGAGATATATTTTTTTACGGGAAGATTTTCGGATGAATAAGTAGAGGAGATGTGCTATTTCACACTCGTCTAGATGTGCAGCGAGCATATGGGATCCGGCGCAGAAATACTCAAACCGTGAACTTAATAAAATACAAAGGAAAGCTGCGCCATTCGCAAGAAACTGCTACGGGCGTACAGAAAGCGTAGCACAGAGTTAGGAAGAGTAAAAGTTAAACGAAATAGGCTGGGACCCGAAAGAGACGCGGAGGTTGTACGCTAGGCTTAAATTGATTGAGCAATTGGGAATGGATATATTTAAGAGCGACACGGAGAACATTACATTAGAGCCACACTTTATATCCATGTCCGATAGAAGCGATAAATTAAGAGAGATGATTGCGAACGAATATGTGAGGGAATTCGTTTTTCCCCTGTGACACAAAAGACTGATAAATTCTAGGCGGAACTTCGTTGGAGCATTTACTTTCTATTAGTTAATGGCTGGTGTCCTAACACCACCCACCACACGCCCATCGAGGCGGCTTGTGGGGTAGGATGTAGATTCGGACATCCTTAGACAACGGACACTTATAACGGGGAGGACTCAAGCCGAGCCTCATGGTACTGTTAATATTTAATAAAACTCAGACTGCTCACGTCTTCACAGCTCACTGTGAAAAATGAAAAAAATATATGTATACTTAATCTGATCGGAAAATTACACGAATTCTACAAGTAAAAATAGGAAACTTCACGCACAACCATGGAGGACCGCTGGAAAGAGTGGAAATGGAGCAGTTTAATTTTCTGGGCAGTCGATTGGCGGGACGGACTAAGCATTAAAAATATTAGGAAGAGAAATGTTCCAGTAAAAGGCACATTTACCAGAGGAAAAATTTTATTGTAGGAATATTACGCGTGACTCCAAAGTGAAAATGTGTTCAAATTTGCCAGTTGCCGATATCTTGCGTTGGTGTTGTTTACCACTCCTTCCAACCATACAGAAAAGCAATATAAGAAAGACGTGTAGCCTCTGCATAGCGGTATTTGCGGAGCAATAATCCGATGTTACCTCCTGAAAGGTTACAGTATTTCAGTTGCTAATAATGCGGGCTGAACGATTTCTCTCCGGTGGAGATTACATCTTATACTGGTACATTTAAGTATCAAGTACTGAGTTGCGATTATCTCGTAGTCGCAATTCCTATCTGTATTTACTGACTTGCAGGATACCGGTAGTAATTGCGAGTATTTTGTATTCGATGCTTTAGTTATGAAAAATATATATGCATGTGGAAAGGCGAGAGACGATTTTTGGGCGAATACAGACACATGGACACATCTCCAATCATTAATGAATAATGAACTCCACGTTCAGCCATCAGAAGAGCGAAAACAAACACATTCATTCTTTCTCTAACGCGAGCTCATGTTGCTCGTACCTATACAAGCACAGTGCGAATCGACTAAGTCTTATCCCGAACAACCATTCAAGCTTTCACGACAAAATTCAGGGGACAACGAGCGACTCTCGCAAAGTTCTTCCCAAAAACGCAGGATTTAGGGGCTGCTTATCGGCAGGGCGTCATGTTCGTCGAGAGAGGAAACTTTAGGAAGGGTCAAAGGAGGGAAGGAAGTCGCTGGAGAAAGAATTGTGGGAAAAGAGAGAGGATGTTGAGAGGCGTGTTGGAGGAGAGTTAGTCAAGCGGAGGAGATGTCGGGGGAGTGGAGAATGTGGAGAAGAGACTTTGTGGGTGGGATTTGCATTTACACGGTGTATACTGTATACTCAGCAAGCTGCCTCGGGGATATTTCTCCATCATGCACGACGGCGCACGGCTCATTGTTTTAGAAACTGCAGCTCCAACGCATACACATATCCAAAGGATAGAGCTCTCGAACCACACATAATTACATATACTATAAGAAGTAATCGAGTCATGAAGGCTGAGGGTTTTACAACCACCATGTTATTCAATGAGAAGAATTCATGTTTAAAAATATATTTCTCCGTGCCTGCCGACATGGGGACATAGTAATTTTATATTAATAATAATATATTTTAAAGATTTTATACTTCTATACAAACAGTAATACAATTATTATTTATATTCATGGAAGTCTGACAGCCATTAAGGCATATAGCCTGTGATTAAGCCAACTTCATAGCAACAATATGTGAAGATAAATCACATGTAACTAATAATTAGACCCAAAAAGGTATACAAAATAAATTAAGTGCGTTAATAGTTTATCGCAATAGTGGTTTGTAAACACGCTTTAGGACACGAGTTGCGCAAAATAAGGCGAGTATATGAACGGGGAATGAGTCGATGGAAAAGATTTTTTGTATTACCTTATCTAGGAGGAGGCAGAGGAGGAAGAACGATGAAGTAGGTACTGGAAATGGTGGAAGAGGAGAGGCAGCTCCTAGATAAGATACGGAGGAGACAGAAGTTTTGGATGGAGCGAGTACTTAGCGGGGAGGGGATGTTGAAAACAGTGTTGGAGGGTATAATGTTAGGTAAGCGAGGGAGAGAAAGGAAAAGAATAAGATTTTTAGATAGAATGAAAGGGAGTAGGCCTTATAGAGAATCTAAGAGGGAAATTCCTGAAGAAAAGGAAGGCTCCCAGAATGCTTCTTAAGTACTCCATGGAAACCTACCTTAATCGGTAGAATACTTAAATAATAATAATCTATCCCTTTCACACACCGAATCCTTATAAGGAATTGCGGGACTAAGTGAAGGACCCCACTCCTCAACATCTGAGTCAAGCAAAATTCTTCATCAGAATTGCGGAATTGCTTGGCTACCAGGGTAGATTCATTCCATTCCAGTCCTCACTCACACACGAAGTCGTCAGCGCAGCCGCCACACCCTCTGCAAATCCTCTTATTACGTCCTCGTCCTCCGCTCCCTTCCCCTCCGTTGACCCAGCCTCGCCCCTCCAAACCACCCCTCATCATTCTCCATAAGGAAAAAAGAAAACAAGCGGGAAGCGTTCGTTTTTTGTTCTCAATGGAGTCCACTCCCTTTCACCGCATGCACACACACGCCCACGTGGCATCGAGTGGCCCTCTATTTTCGGCGTGTTTTGTATTCGTCAAATTTTGAAGGAAAAAAAGAGAGAGAAAATGTGGCCACTTACAAGCTGGAACAGACTCAGGGGAATTTTTTTTATGGGAAACAGAAAACCGCCTCTCCGAAAGTCCAAAGAAAAGAGAAATATCTATCGTTACTAACGAAGTCCCCTAACGAGGTCATTTTACTTAGATGCAGTCGAAGATAAGTATAGATGAAAGATCATGCAGCCATCATACACCCCCCATGGGCGTGCCCATCGAGGTGCAGGACGGGGCAGCTGCCCCCCCCCCCCCCAGAAGCATAAATCGCAAATTTCTTTAAGTAAAATAATATTTTTTGAAGCAAATAATTTTAAAAACTAATAAAGAGCTGTTACAGTCTCCTTAAATGTTGATTTCATTCACCTTTTCCATGCTTAAATATTACCAACAACTTGAACAACCATGGATTGCCTCCCCCCCCTAGTTTTCATCCTGGGTACGCCCTTGCGCCAGTTATATTGTTTCACAAATACAGAATTCATCCACCTCCTCCAGTTTTTATTTCCCTATTTTAATGTCAGTCTTGACTTCTTCTCTTCTGCTGCGTGTTAAGCCGTGTCCCAACTCGTTAGCCATTAGGCATCATGTATTTAGCCAGCCAGATTCTGGGCAGCCAACCACAAGGGAGCATGAATTGGGACATCCTTACGCAGGTGCTGCCATCTACTGGGCACTAGGCCAATGCAAAACAAGAGATAATCGGAATGATTTGAACAAATGATGAACAAAACCCACCCTAAATTGTTAAAATGTGATGTGTCAAGTGATTTTGAGTATTAGATGTCGGAGAAGAGTATTTAATCTTAATTTTAGTATCTTAGACAACCTTTTTGTAATAGTAAAGTAGGGGTATACTTTAAAATTCGTATTTTCAGTTCCGCATGGTTTTGTTAATGAGGTTTTAGCTAAGTTTGTGGCGAAATGTTAGCGTATATTCCTTTTAATTGGTTGGTAATATTTCAATCGTGTCTCAACCAAGTACTTTTTCGAATTCCTTATATTTTAGCAATTTAATTTCTAGTTTTGTATTATTAAGAACAGGTCTATTTAGTCTATTGAAACATTACCGTCTGACTTGGGAATTATTTTCAAAATTTATTTAAAGTATGGTTTACGTACATAAATCAGGTTTCGGTATCATCTTATGATCACTATAGATTTTAATTTTTGTTACTTATTCCGATTCCAATTTCGGAACTTTGTCCAATAACATATAATAATAATTGTTTATTCTTACGGGTGTTTACCTAATGTACAAAAAAGTTACATAAATAAGAATTTAGACATAGTGTTACATAATTAAGTATATATTAGAAGCATATAAACATCAATAAGCATTATTTAACACGTTAAAAAAGTAAACGGTACCAAAAGATAGCATGTGATCGGTATAAAAAGTTATTAAATAACATATACATACCTACATAAGAAGCATATAAACATTAATTAGCATTAAAATTAACGCCGCCTTCTCTTTAACTAATTTCTCCGTAATTCTTACACTTCCATTAACGCAATTTCATTATTATAAACAAAATAAAAATTAAAACTTATTCGAACAAGTCTCAAAATATCAACACTACTTGCAAACAAGTACTCTCCCTTGTTGACAGCCATGATGCCCTTTCTCCTGAAGACGCTTGGCACGCTTTGAATCATGGGAAAAGTGGGGCGAAGGATGCACTCCTCGATGCCTAAATCTGGCGGCCGCGTTAGCTGCCTAAATTCCCTCCCTTATGCTGGCTAACGAGTTGGGACATCCTTCCAAGATGGCGTCATGGCTAAATCCTGGAATTGGCATAGCCAAATGGCCAATTGGGACACGGCTTTAATATTTTAGTTGGTTAATGGTTGTTTCGCAAGGCCAAGTGCAGCCTGGTATGCCGGACCCAGCCACTGCTCGAGCCATGGGCGAACTCAGGGAGGCGCAAGAGGGGGCAGCTTCCCCCCCCCCCTTAGAAGCAAAAATTGCAAATGTCTTAAAGGAAAATAATATTTTTTCAAGAAAATAATTTTAAAAACTAATAAAGAGCTGTTATAGTCTCCTTAAAATGTTGATTTCATTCACCTTTTCCATGCTTAAATCTTACCAACATCTCCAACAACCATGGCTTGCCCTACCCAACTAGTTTTGATCCTGGGCTCGCCCTCGACACCCCCAAGTGTAAAACTCGAACTTAGAAGTGACCCTGAGAATTGAACAGGCCATCCTACTCGGAACATGTAAAATTCAAATACCCATGGCTTAGTCCGTGGTGAGCACTACCTCCTGCCATATTAACCAACCTTTGGGTTGAATAAATAAGTGAGCGAGGTTCAGTTCGTGTGTAGTGGCTATAGTGTTGACTTCCCACGTTATGAATCCTGGTTCAAATCCCAGCAGAGATTTTTGAGGGACTATCCAATCACTCATGGATTGCTTAGCGGTGGGAACTTCAAGTACAGCACTCCTTCCATCGGATGGGATATTATACGTTATGATACCCGAGGCAGTTTCTTTAATAGCAGGCTAGTACCATGCTTCTCTCCACCCTTCCTTCCACACCCTTCCCAACGGCGCAAATGACCTCATTTATCGATCGCCTCCTCCAAATATTATACCATCTATGAGTGAGAGGATACCCAGATAATACAGCTAACCAAGGTGAAATTTTTATTTTTAACCAAAGCTATAATATTGCGGATATTTTTTTGGGATTCCGCCGAGTAGTATTTTGTCTGATGATGATGTTTTGCCGGAAAGGTTAGACCTTAATATCTTTACGATGCGAGGCACAATGTGGTGGAAGTTCTTAATATTAGTAATTGGACTTTGCAATATTTCCACTGAGTTTTATTTTGACACTATGCGTTTCGTTGTTAAAAACGACATTATCAAGTGTAACACAAGTCTTAAGATCTCCTTATATAAGTCTTAGTGCTAGAGGGGAGGATGTAAGGTGGAGGATGGCGTTTGGGTGTCGAGGAGTGGGGATATTGAGGGTTGTGGGATAAAGTGTCGTTTTTTAGGGTTTCGGAAGAGGAGCAGGGAGGGGGAGGAAAGAAAGGTTCCAGGGTGGGTGAGAGTACCACGCTCGTCTTCTTTCGCGTTGTGGTCGTCGTGATGGAGTCCTCGTCCAGATGATCTTCTTCTCCTGGGTGGTTGACCCTGTGTCCTTCTTCTATTGCTCTTCTATGGTACGAAGCAGTGAGGGGGGGTTTGGGGGATAACCCCCCCCGCCCCCAGAGCTCAGATTTTTTAATAGTTTAATCCATTTTACTTAATTGGATTAATATATTAATATTACTTACAGAATAGTGTAAATATAAATAAAATATCGCTCGGAGAGCCTTAAAACTCACCATTTTGAACCATTTATCTTGAAATTTTTCTACAGCACCTCCCGCTTACCCTGGCGAGTATTCCACACCCCCAGACACCCCAGTATTAGTTGTGCCTAAACACCGCCAGCATCAATTCCTAGCTGCGCCCCTGGTGTGAAGGGGTGGTACAGCGTTTTTGTTTGTGACAATGAAACGCGTAGTGTCAAAATAAAACAGTGGAAATATTGCAATGTCCAATTTTACTAATAGTCAGACCTTAAGATGCAGAATCCCGTAAAACGTGAATCCTAGCAAAACTGTGGTCATCACACGACAAAAACGCAGTGGAAGGTCGGAAAACGTGACTGCATCAATCATTTACCGAGGAAGTCTTCGCAAGAAGTTACATTCATTCTTTTTCTCATCAAATATGTCTCATATATGTGTGATTAAAATTGGCTGTTTGGTCTTATTATAGTGTTCTTGCAAGGAATGCAATCGTGCAAAAATCCGTCTTAATCCAGGGAAGCAGCGTGGACCGTGTGCGCGGGTGAGGCCCAGGGGATGAGGCACTTTTCCTCCCCGGCTCCGGCGACCCAGCGGCGCGGCCACTCCCACTCCCACACCGCACCCATTCCCCGCACGCATGACGCGTCCTCTCCCCAGGGAGGGAATGGGTGCGGCACCCGATACTCGAACACCCTCTTCAAGGGACCCACCCAAATCTGCGGGCAACCATGGAGATTGAAATATGCTAGAAGTCATACAAGTCTACTGTCGTCGTCGAAATTACGTGTGATCGAGGCAACATGCGAATAACTGAACCGCTAGCCCAGGAAGATCGCATGATAATTAGATCTGTATAATTATTTGTCGATAAAAATTAAATTACCAAGCTGAATTTGTTGGAAATTACTCATTAGCAGCAATGATAACATGAAATCCGTCTAGAACGGGAACTTTTTTCACTACAACTAATTTAAAAGCTATTAAAATATCTTTTAAAAATTGAAACTTAGCACAAACGCAGAATAGAGTGTGGCTACGGCACATCTTGTTTTCGTGAATCTTTTTCGGTGTTATTCAGTTATTCGCATCTAAAATCGAGTACAAATTTGCACTGAAGATAGATGCATTGATGTACGTAGAAAATTAACACAGTCGTTTCATGAGGAACATTGATCATCGTATAGAGTTGGGCCCGCATCATTAACGTCCTATATTCATTTGGGGAGTATCGTATCCAAGGAACTGCATGATCCTTATTCTCAGAGCATTTTGATACAAGGGGGCGAGGAGGCTCAGTGGGTAGTCCGCTTAGCTAGTGACAAAGGGGTCCTGGGTGGATCCTTCACGAGGAGCCTCCAACGGAAATCCTCGCGGCGCGAGATGTCCCAGGGAAAGGAACTGGAAACGCACAAGTTTAGGTCTTTTGGACACCTCCGACGAAAATACTTGGGTTGTTATTTAACCAAAGGAAAGAACCTACGTTCCTTACTCATGATGTGTAACATTCACACACCTGCGGCTAGGTCCGGGGTGAACTCTACCCTGAAATATCCAGATCAACCTCTGAGGTGACGCACTCATTGATTGCTAGTGATATAAATACATGCTGAAATGGTGTAAATAAAACAGACTGCATTTTCCCACAATTATCATTTTGCTGGTGTGACAAGTTTTTCGACTTCTAAGTCTTTTCGAGTAGACTGTTAGCTTGATATGACATAGAAGACATAATGATAACACGAAGCGCATGGCACACCAGAAAAATAGAAATTATGTAAAAGTCCAATTTGTTTATTAATATCGGAATATCTTTCCACTATATCTCGCCAGCTTCAGTTACTCTGTAGGCTTTTCAAATGTAACGGGAATAAAGTAAGATAAAAGAGAATTTCTACATCTTCTCAGAATGATTTAAACACGAAGCATGATCATTTAAAAATATGGACAATATCATGTAGAAATAGCAACCGCCTGTGCATATTCACTGCGTTAAGTTCGAGGTAATTTTGGGTACAGTGGTCACTACGGATAGGCATGGGCGAATGTTTGAATACTACAAAGCTGCAGCATTGAGTAGTGACACGAAATGACGGGTGAAAGATAGGGGAGTTCTGGGCGATTATTGATAAGTCAACGGGTTTCTCATAGGGTTTACAGCTTCAATGGGCACCCACGTTTCGAAGCCGTAGACAACCATCATCTTGACAGCGAAGCCCTACACGCTATAGCATACTACGCACTCGAAATCTCGTTTCCTATCCTTGTTTAGGACTCAATGGAACACCCCGAGGTTATAACACCAACAACGAAAATTGAATAAACCAGCAACATCCACTACCTTCAGTACCGCACATGTATCAATCTAAAGATGATATACAAAGAGAAATGGATTACTGTTATCATGGATATCGGCTACCTATTTATTCATACATGAACAGTTACAGCGTTGAACCATATATTTATTTAACAAGACCACACAGTCTTGTACGAACCGTTGTTAATGTAATTCTGTATCTTAAATTTGAATATTTTCACCTCCGTGTTAATACTGAGGTAAACTTTTCATATTTCCAGGTACCTACTGAAAAGGGTATACTGTATATTCCATGAAAATTTTAAGTTAATGGCGTAAGTTTAAATGAATTTAATGCGTTGGAGGACCGGCCGAGTGAGGGGTGGGTCATAAGTCCTCCAACTGCGGCTTCCCTCGAAATCCCACCTTGCTCTGCCAACGGTTAAGTGGTTTCTCCTCGCTTCATCCTATCCACTCCACCCGTTCCGCTACGATACCACTCCTCGCTTGACCGATTATCCCACTTTACAGCGCGCACCAGGGATCATGGGAGATTTTCGAGAAATATCTCTTTCTCAGGATCCCTAGGATCACCTCTGTCGGCAGCAGGAAAAACATTTTTGAAATGCGATTGATGTATCTCCGTTCATTCAAGTCGCTAGCATGTGAGTTAGTGATCCAGCTTTAGTCGCGAAAAGGGAGGATTCGAGTTAGCCCTCACTTAGAGGGCAGAGTGACAATGTATCGCAGAAAACGTTCGTGGGCCCCTTGAAGTGACACTCTTGTAACGTGGCACTCTTGAAGCCCCGGTAGCAATGATAAAGAATCGCTGCTTTAATTCAGAATGATCGAGGAAGCTAATTGTGACGTTCAATGCGGGTACTACTGAAAAGATGAACGCCAAGCAATACGTGCGTTTAGGCAGACTTGCTTTATGTCCCGGTTAAAGGAATGGAGAAAATAGTACATTCAAACACTTCTTGAAGATCAATATCTTATTTTCCTGTTTTTTTTCTTGTTTTATTTTATTATATGGATGTTTGTGCACGTTTGACTGTTAAATGTTATCTTAAACCCCGATGTAAAGGCCGAACAATGCTGTTTTCGGAGGTGTGGAAATTCAAAAAAATCCCTAAAGCCTTAAAATATTTTAAAATTAAATATCCTTTGATTGGTTACCAGAATATATTAATTATAAGGTAGAACGGTAAGGTATCACGTTAAAATACCGTCGGAAAATGGTTGGCGCATCAGTGGGAAAACCTGATTTTACTGTTTAGGAGCACAAAAATTTGGGATTGAAGATAAATTAAAGTAAGAGGAAAATATTAATGTTATACACTGCAAGGCTCATTAAAATAGCTTAACGCCCTATGATAATAAGCAAAGTATGATAGTTATATTAAATGAAAGACGGCGTAGTGAGCACTAATTTAATTAGTTTTTAATTAACTTGAGTAGGGATCTTTATCCCACTTAATTATTTGAAATGAAGAGGTAAGCGAAAACAGCTAATCTGTATCTATAATGAAGATGGCGTAAGAAGGATGAGTAGAAGTAAGTAAAGTCGATATTTTCAGGCGTAATCTTGTGGAAAATCATGGCGAGAACAATAAGAAACAAAAAAAAACATTATGAATATAGCAACTATGTTTAAATCCACAGAATTTTTATTTGGTAATTCTAGTATCAACGCCACTGAGCTATCATCAGGAACCATAGAAGTTAGTAATATTTCAAACTAAAATAGAAGGTCATACAGCCTACTTTCTGACAAATACAACTATTGACCAACATACAGTACATAAAGTGAAACAAGCAGGGATGCCGACTTACAAAAAAATATTGGGGGGCCCAAACCGGGAATCTTGCCCCGGGAAATTTTATAAGTAGTGAGCTTTGAGTTCTTTAAGCATTTTAGAAGACTCAGATGATCAACATTAGAACCCTGATTACTCGAATCTCTACATCTGGACACGTTTTTTCCTCACATACATAACAAATTTTTGAAGGGGCTCGGGCACCCTCAGGCCCCATGGAGTCGGCGCCGCTGGAAACAAGTAATACACTTTTGATCGTGTCACTCCGTGATTCTACCTGAAAGTTGGTTTCGACAGGTGGAGGTAGATCTCAGCCCAGACTTAGCCACAGGCCTGAGAATATCACATATTTACCGCAAGAGGGCCAGTTCCGTTCCCTTGGCCACTCGCCCATACAGTGAATTTTGTATAGGCGAGTCCCAAAAAATGTACCATCACCTTCTGACGATCGAAAACTTTTGAATTTCCTCAGATTCTTTAATATTTAATGAAATCTTCCTCTCTAATCATTTGATAAGGAATTTCTATGTGGTCAGAGTTAACTACTAAGAATATTCGTAAATGTATTAACGCATCTCCTGAGATTAATTTTAAATGAAAAATTAAGAACTAAATACGATACTTTGCAACAAGTATTAAAAACATTTTTCGTAACTATACAGTTACAACTCATACTTATTTATTCAATTTAATCAATTACATTACCTCATACTTATTTATGGTTGAAAACAAAGTAACATTGTAGTAGGAATAATTAATTGAAACAAAATCGCCAAATGAATGATTCCATGAGAATGAAATCTCCAAAGTACATTCACAAATGTGTGGCTCACATATGCCTTTTCAAGCGTTTTACCAGTTAACAGGGGTCCCGGAATCATATTATGAATATGAGGAAAATTAGGCCAAAAAGTACACGACTCTACAAAAATCACTTCAATTCTCGTCAAACAGTTCGCTGGGTTCTGCCACATTTTGGTGACTAGAATGTTGGGAGAAATGTAAGAGCAACCAAATTCAATATATATTTCCACATTGGAGAATACATCCTATGCGCAAGCAATAAGAAAGCCCAAATCAGGAGAGGGCCCTTGTATTGATCACCGTAGTCAGATAAATAATGTTTACAATGAATTTACACAAAGCACTGATTTAAAGACCAGATTAGGTAACGCCTGACCCACTTCTATGACGTTACTGTTTTTGAAAAGTAAGATGATTGCATACCGAGATACTTTTTTTGTCGAAAATGCTGCAGTTTTCCATAATATGACGCAGAATTCCAATAAAATAATGGCCACATGTTTGAGGCAACCAATGACCGCCATAGGAAATTTATCAGCCACAGTATTCATCATATAAAAGTAACGGGAGCGATGAAAAAGATTAGTGTTCCATGAAAAAGAAAATGAGACACATTATTTTCGATGCAACGACTCCTCGGAGAGATACTCATTTAGAAGTATCCCATTAAAAAATAAATGAGATCCAGGCGAGAAGGCCAACTTTATAGCCAGCTCGCACATTAAGGTAACAAGAAATTCTTTTTAACGAGGCTCTGGGGAGCCGATGGCTCCTTTGTAAATGGCGCCATCCATATATTCAGCATTTCGCTATTCCAGGGCATCACACGAGGAAAAAAGACCTCATTGCGCTACAGATATTTAAATTATAGATGTATATTGTTACGACCACAATTAAAACTCAGTATAACGACGCGGCCTCCGATGGCAAAAGGAAATAAAGTCCACATCGATCCAAATACGAAGGGTGTATTGTGTGCGCGAGTGATCAAGATCATGGGGAGATAAGGCTTTAAATCGTCTCAAGTGTGAAATATTAAGTCTCGGAAAACATGAATTAAAAGCAGAAAAATTGGGAGAGGATGCAACATACTCAAATTAATACTAATTATGGCGAATTGATTACCGATTGCATGAGTTGTTCCTGCAAGAAAAAGACTTCCGGCCGAAAGTTAGAGCATAGTTACTTTTTATCTTTTTTCCATATTCTAATATAATTACTTAATTTCAAATTATTCGATTTCATCCAGGGTATTATGTCCCGAGAAAGTTAAGGAATGGGTACAGAGAATGATCTATGACTTGTAAATAGCGTAAATGGGTAAGGTATATGCTTGAAAAATATGTATAATCCATGATTAGATTATTAGATGCAAACATAAAGGAATGGGAAAAGCTAGAAGAATGGATACAAAACTTGCTTTTGACGTGAGTTTGATGCACACAAATTTGATCGATTTGAAAAAACTGGAGGACAAAATAGGAACGAGAAACAATTATTTTATTCCTAAATATTCAAATTATACATGATATTCAATATAAAATTATCCATCGTTTTTTAGAGCATGAAATAGACACCCTGAATG
The DNA here is from genome assembly GCF_921293095.1 of Ischnura elegans. Lineage (NCBI taxonomy): Eukaryota > Metazoa > Arthropoda > Insecta > Odonata > Coenagrionidae > Ischnura > Ischnura elegans. Next base: position 20,039,078 of record NC_060248.1, read on the forward strand.
AATGCTCTCAATACAAGACTATTGCTCAATTTCCCGATACGCGGAATAATCTTAATATATTTTTCATTTATTAATCCACTTTCTCCCGGGTGTAATTTGATTTCCAATATTTAACGAATAAAACAAGAATTAAAATAATTTTAGACGACATTAGATATCGTACACGTTCCTTTCTCTTGAAATTTCTGTAGACAGTAATTTTCTCCTATTCCTTACATATTTTACTTCTGCTCTAGCTCAAGTAAAAGAAAAGAGGAGATGAAAAAACACCTATCCTCACCTATCAAAAATACTGGGGCGTCGTGCATCCCATTATTCATTCATTGCCCTTCTTCCAAGTAAACCTTCCACCACATCCATTACATATTTTTAACCCTTGGCATGGTAATAATTTCAAGTAGAATGAGCAAAAAGACTTACTACCACTTATTAGTAGTGTGTTTTCAGATTCAGACAGCAAATGATACACGTGCACGAAAAAGGCGAACGAGAATGAGCTAGCAGCTCGTCACATGCTCACCATGAAATAAAATGATCAGCACGTATCTCCATGAAACATTACTAAAACCGAGAGAGACCGAAAAAAATAATAAAACGCCAGTCGGCTCACAATCGAGGAATAGGGCGAGTCACCCTTTATTGAGGAAAGAATATCTGCGAACAGCGAGAGGAATAAAAAGCAAAAATTTCACGAAGCTCAGTCAAAGAGCGAGCTTCACGGTCGTAAACGGAGAAAATTAAATAACTCCCGCTGCGACTCAGTTGAAAGGCTCCTTTAAAAACAATCTCTGGCGATGCAAAACAGCCTTCCCACCCAAGCGAGGCAAATGCCTCCGACCGCCCGTTGGACACGCGACGCCACAGAGAAAGCCAACTCTCGTATAACTTCCACTGCGTTCGGGTAATTAAATTACAATCGCGGGGTGGGGGGAGGCTTTGGTCCGGCTTCTGGGGGCCGCTTCAAGCTGGATGGGGGTGGTAGCGGGACTCTGGGTGGGAAGGAGGGGAGGTTGGGAAAGGGAGAGGAGATGGAGGAATCATGAAAGCCGAAGGCACATTGGGAGCATTCAGTCACATTCAATTGTCACGCGTGAGACCAGTTGGGCATCAATCCTAGGTTTAAAAAAAAAGTACTCCGCAACATACTAAAAGGACACGTGCAGAGAACTTGGTCGTAAGTCGGAAAGGGCATGTATATACTTATACATACAGGTATCTACAGACCCTAATGTAGCATAAACTTTGCCGACTGACGTATGTTTGCTCTGTGAAGTATACATAGTTATTATTCACGCCCTCTAATTATTTCAAGAACAATATTACTAACAACCAAAACAAAATCGCGAACATTGCAACCCACAAAACAAAAAGTTTATACGGTATGACTTAATGGCAAATATTAAGCGAACTCACTGTCGTAGAAAGGAACAAACTAACTGACGTCCAAGATGAAATTCAGGGGATTTTCTAAAAGCCATTTAAAAATAATATAGGTGGCGAATTCGGTTGATCGTAGGGGGGAAGGTCGTTAGTCGGATAGCACCTATATGATTGTTTTGATTTTTACATTAAATATTTATAATAAAACTTTACATAGATGTGTGAATAAAACTTCTTCGACCTTCGGTAATACACTCATTTTTATAATATAATTGACTAACTTTGTTTTTAATAATAGCAGTAGGTAGGGGAGACTGGGATAATGACGGACACCTAAGGGAAAATGAAGCTTCACTTCGTTTTAAATCTGGAACGCAATCGTGTGGAATCGCTTACATAAAGTATATTTTACCTATTGCATACCCCAATTGAGACCTAATTAACCTTAGCTATTGATAAAATTAAAAATATTGCAAAATCAGCTTTGACCGGTATTACGCCTACCCTGGGGTAATGGCAGTCGGTAATGTCATTTTCGACTAAATGGTTGTAAAATAAGAAATATGAGGATTTTCGATGACATAGGCACGTTAAACTGAAATATTTACATTAATTATATTAAATAATTCCGCATTTAAGAAATTACAAAAAAGTAAATGGAAGTATGGACATAGTATGAAGTCAGCGATTAAAGAAAAATATCTTTCCATGGTAAAAAAAAGGGCTGAAAAATTTAAGGGCACTGCCAATATGCTTACATAAGTTGTTGATCTTTTAGAAGCTTTTCTGGGCTTCTGAAGTATAGAATAAAAAGTATATGAGTACTAATGGGGTGATGCCGGTCAGTTGCCAAAGCGACTGCCATTGCCCCAACTGCATCTTTTCATGCAACGGCTAAAAAAATAAATATCAGTGCTTAAAACCTTAATAAAACGCCACGTGATAGAAAAATATGGCTATCGTACTAAGAAAAGTAAACGGTAAGAGCTGATAGTGGATTAAACTATTGTCTTTCTTGCGAGGCGAAATTTCAAAACAGTCTTTCTTTCACAATAGGCAATTTACGATTGGCAAGATGGCGAGAACTCCAGAAGTACCTGTACCCATAAACTGTCGTGAGTTGACGACACCAATTGGTTTGACTCTTCGCTGTCCATTTCACGAGAAATCATAGCGACCGCCATTAGGTACCCCAGCCTCCCCTACTACATTGCCTCTACACTCTCTTCAACATTTTTATATAACCAAGATATACTTTTAAGAGACGATATGGATGCGCTAACATGTGAGGAGCGGGCGATACCACAGCTGTCAATCTAATCCGATCTGCGGCGATTATGGCAGACCAAAGTCATCTACGTAGTATAGAAAATTCATGCGTCATCATGTGGCAACGTAACATCAACAAATAAAAAATTCCAATGCCACTAAACGAAAAACTTTAATTACGACCTGAGTTAGAATATAAACAGGTAACCTAACCCAGGTCGTAACTTGTTTTTTTTATTTCGTGGATTTGACAAGTTTTTGATTTCTTAGTGATGATATATTTATATGTTTCAATTAAGAGGCAGATTTGTAAATAAACGAATCAGCTGTTAAACTAATATATATACCCTGACAACTCAGTTGTTGTGGTGGTATAAAGATGACATTAGCACAGGTAGTGTTGGTCTTTCAAAAAAGTCGAAATACCTACAATGATTATTGTCTAGCAGCTGCAAATCAGCGGATTCTTCTTTGATATCATTCATCAATTCGATACCCATTTGGTTTATTTTCTCCAGGCGTATCTTCTTTCCACATTTTTTATGTATATAACCAGAAGTATATATTTAACAAAACATTCCAGTCTATTTTCTACTTTCTACTTGTAAGTCTACCAATAGTTTCATCCCCCTGATCCAATGTGTTGGTCACAAACGAACTCACCATAAAAAATCAACACAAAAAAAAACACGGAAAAAGCGTATCATCCCACATATAAGGCAAAATCTAATTCTGTAAAACATTGTTTTCCGATTGTTGGAGTCACTGGTGGAGGATATGTCCACGGCTCAAATACAGTAGGCGAGTATCCGATGTCAGCAGTGCGTTGGAGAAAGAGTAGGCCGTTCGGGCGATGGGACGTGGGGAATGCGATGGCAACAGTGGAGGGACGTGGAGATTGCCGTTGTATGAAAAGGGGAGGGATTGCGATTTGCGGGGGGCGTTGTTGGGGCGAGGGGGGCATGTGATAACGGTGAATCGCCGCAGAGTGAGCGGTTGCGGCGAGGGATGACTCCGATGGGGGAGGGGGCGACGGAGAGAGTGAGGTGCGGAGTAAAAGGGACGGGAATCGAACACTGCGAGAGGCCATCCTCATTTGGAGGTACAGCACACAACGACACACGGCGATTGTGCGAACTAGGAGGCCTTTATTACTATTATTTAAGTCTATTGTACGAAATATCTCATTTAGTAATGTTCCACAAACTTTATCATTCCGACCCGATTAAACTTCAACCATAGATTCATTAATTCTCACTATAAATATATCGATGGCTAAGTTCTAACAACACGTATCAGGAATTCGGCCGGTTTGAGACGGGTATCTTAGACAAATAATGTAATATCATTAAAAAATAAAAAAAAGCAAAGAACAACTCTTTATTTGCAAATAAATGCTTCTTCTTCAGTTTTATGAACTTTTGGTTTTTAATTTCAGTGTGCAAGTAAAAGAAATTAATCGTTTTTTTGCTTTCCTGATAGGTTGCTATTTTTGAGATACGTTTTGTTAGAACTTAGCCACCGGTATGTGGTTCCACCAAGTGAAGACAGAGCACTTGATATGTAATATATAATTAAAGTGTTCTACCGATTAAGGTAGGTTTCCATGGATATTTCCGGAGCCTCACCTTCCTTCAAGCACTCCCCTCTTCAATTCACTGCAAGGCCTACTCCCTTTCAATCTATCTAAAAATCCTATTCTTTTCCTTCCCCTCCCTCGTTTCCCTATCATTCTACCCTCTAACACCGTTCTCGCCATCCCATCACCGCTTAGTATTCGCTCCATCCCTACATTCTGTCTCCTACGTATCTCATCTATAAGCTGCCTCACCTCACCCACCATATCCAGCACTTCTTCATTTCTCTTTCTTTCCGTCCACTTCACCTTCTCTATTCTTCTCCACGCATACATCTAGAAAGCCTCCAATCTTCTCTCGTCCTCCTTCCTAAGCGTCCACGTTTCCGCACCGTAAAGCGATACACTCACTGATCAGACTCTTCACTAACCTTTTCTTTGAACTCTTATATTGCGATCTTCTCATAAGCTCTTTCCTGTTCATGTACGCCTTCTTTGGTAACGTAATTATCCTCCTGATGTCCTTACTGCTGTATCCGTTTTCCTCTAATATGGTGCCTAAATAGATGAATTGCTAAATCTGCTCCAATTGGGCCCAAATACAGTGCAACTGCCACCACAGAAAATGTCGTGTTTTGCGTTTATATAATTAACTAAGATAATTATGAGCATTATAACCTGAAAATTTATACAACTGTTGCGGAAGCCTTTTATGACAACATAGAGACAAAATATTTTGATACATCCATTCATAATGTTACGACAACGCCCTAAATCAATGCATCCGTGCGGCTTCAGAAAAGTTATGCTGGTGATATAAAAAAACATTAAACTTATCGCCAAAATTGCGTTCTATGCGAACATTATCAGTGCCTCAGTCGCAGCAAGGTTTCAGTTTTACCTGGATACAACAATTTAAAACTCAATCCCTTATGATGTTAGCACTAAAGAATGAAACGTTAGCGATGAGATGTTTTTTTTTTAATATTACCAACACCCAAAATAAAGGTGAAGAAGGAAAAGGATTTTTTTTAGATAGAATAAAAAAGAGTAGGCCGTATTATGAATGGCTAAGGGAATCTGTACAGGGAAGGGAGACTGATACAATACTTCGTAAATTCTCCATGGAAACATACTCGATTAAATACTTTAATAACATGAACAAAACTCCATAACATTTCTGAAGTATTGCAGTTATCCAACTCTATGACCAAAAAGATAGCATCATGACAAAAAGGAGAAGCAACCAAGCTACACAAGAAGATTTCAATTCTTGGGAAAGGTGACAATTAAGGAAATGTTTCGGCAAACACGAAGGTGACCTTTCCTTGAAAGTGAAGAGGCAAGGCGGAGAGGAGGAACGGTATGGGAGGACCTTATGAGGGAAGGTGAACGGTGCGAATGCTAAAGTTCAAGAAGGTGTGAGTGCATCGCATTCATGCATTCATGGATTGGCACTGGATGTCGCGAAAGATGCGACACACTCCATGCATGCGAAACTCTTTGCAAAGGTTGAGAAAATCGGAGAATGAATCGGTCATAGTTCACGAAGGCGAGAGTAGAATGAAAGTCTCTCTATAAACAACTACATATGAAAAATGACTAAGGGACGCTCTGAATAACCCAATCACTGGAAAATTTAATGTCATTATATGATTAAAACAAAGACCTACAGAACAGGATTTACCGTAATCAATCATTTCAGTATTTTTAATGGCTGAGAACTCTTATTTTTATTACTTTAATTGGGTATGATTTAATGAAAATGAAAAAGCAGGAGCTATTTCCACAATTTTAAAATTTATTAATACTACCGGTTTACCTTTTCAGCATCATCAGGTACAAAAATATAGAATTAGGCCTGAAAATATAGAATAGTACCTGATGATGCTGAAAAGCGAAACCGGTATTAATAAATTTTAAAATTGTGGAAATAGCTCCTGCTTTTTCATTTTCATTATGTCACGTTTCCACTCCATCTCGCCTGAAACCTCAGACTATATGGGTATGATTTGATATACGACCGCAATAATCCTTGGTAAACCCAAATTGAATTTCTTCCATGCCCTGGTAAAGCCCTGATACAATCTCAAAGCAACCACTTACGACTTCGGCTGGACATGACGAAATCCAGTTAACACAAAACATAATTGCGCCATATATTATAATTGGCAATAAACCAGTGCACCTCCGGAGGTCATAGAATCGCACAAGCCTTTCCACCGCGGGAACGCGTTATGGTTGTAGCACAAGGAAAGGTATTTGATTATAGTGATATAAATTAACTTAAAAACTAACTTTTTAGACAAAACACCAAATTTTAAAGAAAATATCTCGCGTTCTAAAACAGTAAAAGGTGTTTTTGGGCACTCACGAACACAATTACCCCACTTAAAAACCCGCCAAACCTTCTCTATTACAATAAGACGAAGAAATTTGCGATTTCTATACAAGAATTTAATTCGCGAAGAATTCTCAGAGATTCTCGTGTGCATGAGGTGGTACGTGCGAGGACGGAGGGTTGCATCGGAGACTTCAATTTTCATGGGTCCAACCAACCCTCTGAGATTGCCCACCAATCCCACACTCCTCCTCCCTCATCCGCACCCCGCCTCCCAGAAAAAGTTGTGCTCGCCACCACAATGGAAGATCATCTTGCAGTCGTCATTCCTCCATCATCAAATATGCAGACGGCGAGGATTAGTTCTCGATGAGCTCCAGGCAACGATGCGAATTTCGGTCCGTCAAAGAAATACGCTGGGTTTATGTGCGGAGTGGGAGTGATGTTCCCCTTCCAAATTAGCCCATTAGCATGGCGTGCCGTAATCGCTAGTTCATTTGCTTCATTGGAATGCGCGGGCATGTATGGCGGAGCAAGATCGAGAAATGGGGGGAATCTTAGGTGGGCCGGACCTATGAAAGTTGGGTGGTAGGCGGAGCGTTAATCTCCAAGAAGAAGGTCCCCTACTCATTGGTGTAGCCAGGAATTTCGTTCGGGGGGGGGGGGGGGGGGGTCCAAACCCAGGGGGGGAAATTTTTGAAAAACTGTGTACTAAGTAGAGGGTTTCAACCTAATTTTAACACTTTTCATAATCGAAAAAACTTAATTTGTTAAAGAAATATTTTGTAAATTCTTGATTTTACAATATTTTGTTTTATTTTATGAAGAAAAATAGTTGTGTTCTTATATTTCGGGGGGGGGGGGGTGTCCGGACCCTTCGGACCTCCCCCCCTGGCTACGCCACTGTTCCTACTAAAAAAATAATACTTTGAGACGGAAGTAAGGGCTTATACTGAATTTCATGCTGAGAAAATAATGAATATCATCATGAATATTTCACTATTTTTGTAAAGCAATTAAAATACGGACCATTTAGGCTATCCATGACTGCCGAGGGAATATTCTCAATCGGCTAACTGATTAAGGACGGATTTGCAATCCCTCTGTTCCACCCTTTCTTACCTTCAACAATGGATTGGAAAGTCAAAGACTTTTGGTCGCTCATAAAAAAAATTGTGAGGAATGGAAAGTAGTAACGCGCACTATTATGTCGAAAACCTGTACGTTAAAGAATTCATAGTGTAATTTGCTCATGAATAAACCGTTTTCAGGTCATCATTTAATTAGATAAGCCTCTAATGAATTACAAAATTTAATTTAGCCTGTACCATGTAGAGAGAATGGTTGAGTGGTCGAAATAATTGAAAAACTGATGTTTAATTTTGCACGAACAGGGTGAGTCATGAAAATTAAGTGATGTAGCTGTTACGTTCCAAAATTTATTCAGTTAGCTACTTTGTTTTGAATTTCACGATTGGGAACATACATTACAATCTGAGAATATATAAAATAGCAGTATTTCATAATTATCCATTAACAAACTTCATGAGAATACTATCCAAGGTTAGCAAGGTATTACAGAGAGATGAAAATATCTGGACGTTATAACTACAACGGTTCTTTTCCAAGGTCGTTCACTCGTGCATAGGATTGACACAAGGAACTCTTACGTAATACAATACGATGCCAGTTCACATATCTCGCATAAAAATTAGCTCACTTCATTCACAGGCATTTGACACGTTCATAGGAAGAAGACCCTTGAGTCGACGTCGTAGCTCCAGTGTCTTTGAAAGTTCCAGTTGTCATGGCAGAGAAAAGTCTAAAGATTTTCGATTGTAAACTGTCATTTCTTTCGTGGTAATCAATCAACAAGCTTCACACAGGTTTCGGAAGCGACTTGATAGCTTTCCATTCTGAATTTTTTGTTTACATACTTCAATTGAAATACTATGGAGTACAACGTCATAAAGCCATAAAAGAAGTCAGCGTCCACCCGAATGTGTAATAAAAAATGAAATATAGCAACACACGGTTGCAACATAAAACGGTGAAGCCAGGTATGAAGCCCAAAGGTGACATTTACAAGCTTCATTCAATACAAGAACTGATTTCATTAAATGTAAATGATATAAACATTTGATTACGATGGGAATATCAGCGAGATAAAGTATAATGTAACTTATTATTGTTAATATGTGGATAAGAATTACAAAGCATGACTTTCCTGTGAGTAAATTTTTAATAAGACCGTGGCTTCACACAATAGTATTTTCTGGTGTGGTATCTTTTCACTTGTAAAGAAACTGATTTATCACTTTCAAATTGGGGGAATGATTCTACCGGTGAGTAATATATTTAATAGCGGCAATTAATAATGCTCCCGTGACCGTAAACGCGCGAAGCCCCGGGTATGGAAACAGGATTATCCAAGCCAGAACTGGATATTTGCAGCATCAGCCGAATATAAGAGAAAGGGCGAAAATGTTTACGTCACTGAAAAAACCTTGAACTTTTTGGGCAGTGAACGAAACTCCTCCGCACTTGATTTCAGAGGCTCCACTACAACTCCGGTCAACCAAACAAAATGAGCAGACCAGCAAAGTGCACTCGTTGTTAACTTTACATTGAAACAGAAGCACTATAAAGATACTGCAATATAAAACACTATGAATAAAATAAGCCTGCAGAGGGGGGAATCAAATCAAAATTCAGGACACACCATCGGTAGCTTTTGGAATAGAGTCTTAAGAAGAATACAAATGGAGAGTGGGAATCCAACGGTCCGCAGCTAAAATTCGATCGTCCTCCAGTCCAAAAATAGGTTCTAAACCAATTCCCCGACACCAGTGTCCGTATAAAACAAGCGGAAAGTCTAGATTCATGACATTTGTCTCGAGGATGAGTAACGAGTTGCTACCCGAAAAATCGGTAGAAATAAAGTCACGCGATGTAGAGCTAAAGAAGAGTTTATCACTTCAATTCACCCGGAAAGGCTAATTTTACAATATTTTGTAAATCTAGTAGTCCTACGGTTAAGAAATTTACGTTGTGAAACGGTTTTAGCGTGCTCCGCAGCAGGCTTTGCATTGGTGATATTATTTCCCTGATTTTTTTTTTAGGTTTCAAATTCATAAGAGGGAGATTAGGTACCATCAATTGATGCAATTAAGATACGGTGGAATAATGATAATTATCGTTGAAGGATAGGTGGAGGGTAAGAAAGTCAGGGTTAGGCGACGAGTGGAATACATAGATAGGGTAGGCGATGAAGCTTGTATGAAAACAGAAGAATTAATTGGGTGTTAGAAAATCAGCCGATATGAGAATTGAAGAGGGAGCTGCGTTACACCAATCTTAGGATTAATGGCTATTGATGATGAGCTCCTTAATTGCTGAAAGTCAAAGCACCATTAAAAAAAATAAACTTTCAATTCTGGGCCTATGCTTCATTCCTTACTGAAGTATTGCTTTCAAAAGGTTTGAAATAAGATCTCTCACTGAACATCATTCAGTCATATCGTCGTAATTAGAGTTAGCCCATTTCAATTACGATATATGAGATAGTATCTATTGGTTTGATCAATTGCTATATGTATCTCATTGATATATCAATCAATGATATAGCAATTGATGAAAGTTGTAAAACAGAAGAATTATGTAGGAGTCAAAAGATATTCCAATAGAAGAACTCAAAAAATGAGCGGAGAGCTGCGTTAAACCAACCTTAGGATTATTACTGCTGATGATGACGCAATATTTACCAGAATATTTAAGCATAGAAACGGTTTAACGGAGAAACTTATATCAGGAAGTACATCTAAAAATTACTGAAGCACTTCAATCGTCTCATTATACGATTTGGGCTGACAGACTGAGATAACACGGCGCTCCTCAATAGAAAGGGTGTTCCTTAGCTCCATGTAGTTTTTAAAAGGAATCCAAAGAAATTGATGAATAAATAAATTGAGTTATTTGTTGTGCTTCTGGCACAATATTCTTCGGATTTCATTGAAACGATATAATTCTAAAAGAGTTTCTGTATCCAGAGAATGCAGTCAGAACGGGACGAATGTATTCATAAATAAATGTACCAAAGGCAGAAATAGTTAGACAACTAAACGCATTTTAATGTTTCAGAAACATATTTATCCACTATTATCAATACCACTTTAATTCTGGGATTGCAGACGTAAAAAGACGTGGCTGTTTTCAAAGGATTGAAATTAATTTGCACTAAAATGGTAATACTACCTAGCGTTATTTGAATTATAATAACTGAGAGATGATAAATAATTAATTTAATAATTAACTGCTAACAATAAAGTGCATATATTAGGTGACCCGAAATCATATTCTAAACATAATTGAAAACCACAAATTGCTGCTGCACATCCCAGCGTACCACAGAAAATGATATTATAAATAATTCAAAATCTGCACTAAAACTGCGAACTGAATAATTAGCAAAAAAAATGATTCAAAATCGGAGCAAAGGCTGTAAAAAACACGCAGCTTAAACTGAACGACTTAATTTTATTTTTAATCACTCATTCTGTGCCTAAAAACGGATGACGTTCGAAAAACTGAGTATTTCAATGAAATGACTTATTAAACATCATCTGCACTTAGATTTCCTGATTAAGTAACACTATTCACGAGTTCGGATAATTATCAACCGAACGAGAAAAAGCTTAGTCGTAAGTAAAAGGTTCCAATTCTTATTCGATTCTATTTAGAAAAAATCGAAGTGTAAGGTCATCATTAATATTCGTATTGACTGATTTAAAAATCCAAGTACTTTTCAGCAGTCAATCGGCGCGATGTGAAAATTCAGCCATCAATGCCAAAAATTTCAGGATTTCATCACGAATATTTAATAGCTACTTATTTATGCTGCAATAAAAAGTCTATATTTGAAGGAAGACAAAAAAATGTAAACGGTATATCCCAAGTAAACATTTATGAGCACAAGCGTAACCCCTGACATAAATCTGATGAATTAAAATCGATGAATCATCAGTTCTACATAAATACAACGGCTTACAAAACAAGCGCCTAGGAGAATCAGGAGGGAAAAATACTACCGGTGGATCTCGATCCAACAACCCACGGTTCGGAGAACTAATTATACGTACCTAAATAAAAATACCAGCAACTCACCGAACATATGCCGTGGAGAATCAACAAGAAAAAAACTACTACCCTTGGTGGGACTCGAACCCACAATCCCCGGTTTAGGAGACCGATGCCTTATCCATTAGGCCACAAGGGCTTACGACACCTCCTTTCTCCCAGCGTCTTGTGTACAGTTCATTTGCACCTCGAACTCTTACGCATCGCTCATAGCCGCATTGCATTGAAAAGGAGAGTACCCAGGGAATTCCTTATCAAAGCGGATGAACCCCTCCGCCTCCTCGAACTATTTTGAAGTTAATGACCTAAGTGAGATCCCTACTGTGGAAAACCCCCGAAAACTTTCCCCTTCACCACTGGTCTCCCAAAGACTTTTTTCTCTGGCTACGGCCAAGTTACTAACAGGTGATGGCTCAAATCTCTCTTATTATTTTCCTGATCATCGTTAATTTCTTAGGCTCCGATTGACTTCACGTTCCATTTTATTGGACTAATTTGCATGACAATCTGCCGTAACTTCGGTGTGATAGGCTACAAGCCCCTACAAGCTAAAGCCTAAGCCTATTGCAAAACTTATTACGTAAATTCAAGAGCAGTTTATTTCCGATGAAATAAGCCATATCATACAAACGCCAAAATACTACGATAGATCAAATCACATAAATAAAATAAGAGAAATAGACTGTAGAACAGACAGATCCAGAATGTCTCTTTTTCCACGATTAATAAGAGACTATAACGGAAGCGTTTGGACTTAGAACTTAGAACAAATAGTTCAGTATTAGACTTGTACTTTAGCCTACTAACTTATGTGTTCCTTAATGCATGTTTCTGTATTTTAGTAGTAATTCTAACAGCATTTTCTGTTCCTTCTAGCTTTATTGGCCGATTGCCTTAATGAGTAATTGGCAAGTTTTGCCTTTGCATGAATTTGGAAGTATAATTTGTAAGTATGCGTAACACTTTTACAACGTCCGCAGTTCCGTGCTGGGCCACCGGGACGATACCCGGTGCACCCTCCTGCCAAGAAATCTTTGGCGCCCTCCTGTTCTGATACTGACAAATTTCACAGTCAGAATACCAACACTGAGCAGTTAACTTAATTTCAATTATAACTCATTAAACAGCATAATTAATACCGTCTTGAGCAATAAAATAATAATTTAAATTAACATATTTCAATCTAGTAAGATTCAATTCAATCTCAAGAGGGTAAGGAATAAATTTCAAAATATTTATTTGCTATATTCCAGACCCCTAGACCTCCCGGTAGTCCTATCCCTGCATAGTACTGGCGCTCACTGGTCATCCTTCGCCCTAAGAAGGGCTCAAGCACCGGCCTGACCGTCCGTGTGGTGTGCATGTGGGGATGCTCTTACACGCTACATACTGATGGTTGATTACCCCCTGCCAAACACCCAAGAGGTGGGTCGCAGCTTATTAGATTGATGTAAGCCAGTTTATTTGAGGAAATCGGATCCAGCATTATGGATATCAGGAAGAGAATTGCGTTAACATAAGATGCGTTCGTGAATAGGAGAGAGCTTATGAGAGGATTGTTATTTGAGAGTTATTAGAGAAAAGATTAGTGAAGAGTCTGATTTGGAGTGTGGCGCTTTACGGTGGAGAAATGTGGACACAAAGGAAGAAGGACGAGAGATGACTGGAGACATTTGAGTGTGGGTTTGGAGAGGAATGGAGAAGATGAAATGGACGGAGAGGAGGAGGAACGACGAAATGCTGAACATGGTGGGTGAGGAGAGATAATTTTTAGATGAGATACGGAGGAGACAGAAGGTGTGGATGGAGGGAGTACTTAGCGGGGAGGGGAATGTTGAAAACAGTGTTAGAAGGTAGAATTTTAGGAAACTCGAGGGAAGGGAAGGAAGGCGTTCGAGAAGTGGATGTGGAGAAGAATGGAGAAGGTGAAGTGGAGGGAAAAGTAGAATGTTGGTTAAACGAGGGAGAAAATAGAATTTTTAAATATAGTGAAGGGAGTAGGTCTTATTGTGAATTTTAGAGGGAGGTCCGTGTAGGGAGAAAAAAAGACAGAATTATTATAAAATACTCCATGGAAACCTACCTTAATCGGTAGTAATCGGAATACTTTTAAAATAATTCATAAATGTATACGTTTCTTGTTATTACGAAATATTAGGAAATATGTTGGCTAAAACTATTGCGAGAAGGGACCGAGGTCTCGGCGACACAGCAAATACTTTCAAACTCCTCAAGAATATCATGCTAGGCTTTGGCATCTGATTTGGAATCTGATGCCAACTTGTCTGATCTGAGAGATTATTTGAGTGCCTCCTCATCATTCCTCAAAGTCCCGCTAAATTATTTAAAACATTACTGTGTATCTGACACACCAGTATTAAAATTTAATACATCAATGAAAGGCATTGAAATAATCATACTTTCAACAGAACAATTACTAATTTAGGGCATTCTTCTTTTGCCCCTCACTTCTCCCTTACCATTAGATGTATGACTACCCTATTTTTCCCAAATATTTGGCTCGAACCTCATATACTGAAAAAGATAGGTCCAAAAAAGTTCGCTGGTAAAATGGAATTGTTAACTGGTGCATTCAAAGTCCCACTTACGCTACGTCACCGGCGGTAATCATCGAAGAAAGTTACAAAACCGAAAGCAGTGCATAAGTTGGTGACGAATTAGATTCAGCGAGTTGAGACAGTGAGACAGTAGAGTGTCCTGATTTGTGAAAGACAAGTAGATGATCACAAAAGGGTTGGCTTACCTTTGGAATACGACGGGTTCCAGAAGTTCGTTAAGCGCTATTCGACAAGAGAAGACTTGATTTGCATGCTTTGAACAGGACTTCTTCCGAGAACGGAGGAATTTCTTTTCCTTCCATGTGGAGAAGAATAAGTCGCTGATTAGGAGAAGTGCATGGACTCTAATGAAGTGGAAAGGGAACGGAATCATCCATTCAAATCACACCCCATCCCTCTGAATCTCATCTTGCAAGGCCTCTCCTTATTATCATTAAGGCCCTATGTTTGTGCGGAGCTCGGAACACTGCACACTTCACTCTCCCAAGGCGGACGAATTCCAGGGCAAGGATGATGGCGAAATGAGGAACGCGGAAAGAGCCATAGTTGCTAACGTCTGGGTGTTCCGACTCCTAGGCAGACTGTGGTATTTATACGTACAAATTGTAAATAGGCAAAATGTATGTATGCATTTCAAACAGGTAAATTTCCACAAATGGGATAACCCAATCGAACTGCAACCCGCGACTTATATTCACCGCGTTGCGAGCTGACACTGTTTCCTTTTATGTTTTTGCCTAGCGATCTACCGGTCCCTTAGCAAATATAAAGCTACCATGTCTGCTTACAAATTGTTGGCAAAGAAACATGCCGATAACGAACAGATAATTTATGGAAATTTCAAATTTAATTCACAGTTTCCAGAAATTTCTACTCTTTTATATATTGAGACAAAATTAATGAAGAACCGGAAGGTGGTATTTCGGATACGACTGCATTTCATCAGTTCAATAAATCGTAAAGGCATACAATAAACTCAGGTTATATTACGGGTTTGTGATTTGATTGAAGGCTTTAGGAGTTTACCCGGGACTTTTTACTTGTTGAAAACAATTGAGGGTCTATATCAAATGCAATCAAAGTTCACCAGACTTTGCGGCGTTCCTATTTTTGCTTCGGATTCAGTCGGATAAACAGCCAACCTCCATCATGCACCATCCTTTGATTTGAATGACTGACATAGAATGATCTCCACGAAGCAAAATAGGGCACGGTGAACCATTCGCTGGAATAGGCTTCCCAGTATTCCTCCATATTTTTTCTATTATTCCCTAGTCATCCTCAGATCCCTATATTTTGTTTCTAAAATGTTCACTCAGTTCGGTATAAGGCTTGTCCTTCTTTATCTCATCTATAAGACTGTTCTTTTCTTTCTTCCCCGCCTATACATTCCCCAAGTATCACATATTTCAGTGACCCTTCGACCCTGCATACCTGCCCCAAACATTTATTCTGACTCCTTATCTGTTCTTTCAAGTTTCAAGCTCTTCAAGCAGCCGCGCCGAAAACTTTTCCGTTCTTCCCTGTCCCCAGCACCTCCATCTCTCTTATCAATATCACTACCTCTCAAACGCCTCAAACCTATTCCCATCCTACATTCTCAACTCTTCCATTTCACACAATTCTGATATTCCATTTCAGACTCTTTGCATGCCGTTTATCGCCGCTTTGACCAATACCTCACGCAACAACACTTTTCTCTTTCTTTCGACAATTCTTTGCCTTTTCTGATTTTTTTCTCGCGCGAGCTACGACCCCCATTTGACTAGCCATATGATGCTTTACCTGGTCGAGGTAGAGGCTTTCTACCATGAAATTACGCCTTGCTTCCTTCGCCCTTGAACCTCAGGATTCTTCATTGACTATCAGAGACTTTTTACAGTAATTCGTAACTGTTTTGATGGCTGACTTGGGCATCCTCATCTGCAAAGGATCTTGTTCCGGGAAATTATATAAGTAGTGAGTTTAAGTTTTTTAATCATTATAGTAGAGTCATATGATCAAGATTATAACCCTGATAACTCGAATCTAGTTATCTGGACTCTCAGGGGAAAATCGACAAGCCTGACACATTTTTTCCTCACACCCATAACGAATTTTTGAGGGGGCTCGGGCCCCCTCAGGCCCCATGGAGTCGGCGCCACTGCTCATCTGCCCTGAGTAAAACCTCTTTGACCCAAATGGAACCGAGAGAAGTTGGTTGTTATTTCTGGCACGGGATTGGACCGATATTTGATCACTCACGACTTAGGCTCTCTAGTCACAGTTTTTCATTTCATGTTACTCGCATTTTTATCCCAACGCAGACAACGGCACAAGCCGCCGTGGCCAGACAACCTTTTGATGACTGACTATTAAACGCACGATGGGGAAACTGAGGAATGGAAAAACAAGTCGTCCTTAAATAAGGTAAGTGTCCAGACGAGGCAGCAGGAGTTTCCGCGCAGGAGAGTATCACAAGACAGCGCCATGATGAGGTGAGGCGGGGGGAAAGAGCCAAGAATTATGGGGATTGCAGGAGGAGGTGGAGGGGTGAACGCCCGAAAAAGTGATGTGGCGCCCCTACTCCGTGTTCCCTCCCTCCCCACCCACCAAACTCATGCCAGCCTCAAATCAGAGGTGTGCCAAAAGCAATCGCACTTTGGTACTACAGAATCGCATTTAAGTAAATACTTGGATACTGAAACGCAGGCGCACTTTGGTACTTCATTATCCGATTTACATACTCAAATGATTACTTGAGAACTCAACGTAAGATTATAATCTTCCGGGCGTAAGATTATAACATTATAATAACCGGGCGTATGAGACTTGACGTGGTAGAAATACGATATATCCATGACATATGAGAGAAATGCGACATGAAATGACATAAATGACGATGAATGCACCGACGAATATCACAGCAATCAGGTTACAAACTCGCGCATCCATCAAAACACTCGGGTAAATTCCGATGAATTATCCATGGTGAAATATAAACAACAAATTGTATATAAATCCATTACCAACCATAATTTCGACCCTTAAGTCAATTCATGTCGCATTTCTCTCATACGTCATGGATATATCGTATTTCTACCACGTCAAGCCTCATACGCCCGGTGTATTGATTTCAAGTCATGATATACTAATCGAAAAACTGCGGTATATGAGATTGTGGTTGGTATGGTACTCGCCTGCGATTTCATTGGAATCGTTTGGGAACTTATGTAAACATTTGAGTTCTCAAGTAATCTTTCGGGAACTCATGTATTCATGAGAATACGACGAATGAAAGATCCAAGTAATCATCTGGGGACTCGAGTATCTAACAATGAGCAATTACTTTTCGCAGACCCCTACCAAAAATGTTCGCCACCCCGAACACCGACGGTTACGGACTCGAAGACGAGTCCAGTCCATTCGGTGGTGCGCACGGCCGAGGGGGGGGGGGAGCAGTGGCAAGCGTCCACCGCCACCCCTTCCCACCGTTTCGCTCGCTTTCATCGCACGGCCGCCCAAGACCTTGACCGTGAAAGGAAAGTTCCACCCGCACGGAAATATCGCCGTCTGACAATCAAACGTTAACAACCGATTAGATTTTTCAGTCTCCTCGGCAAACTCGTCGAAGCATCCACAAGCACAATAATTCAAAACGGTAGTGTAAGAGAAAATAAAATATTTGGGAAAAAATGAGCATCTGCGTGACTTAATTACAGAGTGGTGTTATTCCAGCATTGTTATCAATGATCGCGTTGAGCGGAAACAGACGGGAGCTTTGCAGCAGCACACTCCATGCTAACTCTCCAATGAGACTATAAGATGTGGATTAGACGACTTTTATTACACCGGGGATACAAGGAAGGCTTTTTCACAGTAAAAAACTTATGTGGCGGGTAATCTACTGGTCAAGATATGTTTTAATGAGGATTAACAGTAATTTTAAAAATCGACCCCGCTGACTCCACTCGGAAATGGAATTTCCCTCTCCTGTTCGGTGTCTTCTTAGACTTCAATTTACCTATGAGCACTGTTCTCTTACCCTCTATTCACTTCCTACCAGAAACTCCGTATCGCCAAAATGACTGAATCTCATTTAGACAAATTTCTGGGTGAGAAACTTAATCAAAAAGGATCAATAAATTTAAAAGGAAGGTTTTTTTTAACAATTCAAGAAATGAGTGTAAGCTTTTTTTCCTGAAAACCACATCTTGAACAAAGGCCACATGATACCGTAAGTTGTAATATGCACACATACTTCAAATAAATGGTCTTTTTGCGTCAAGGAAAAAGGGCTGATGGCTAATATTAATCTCCCGCGATTGAAGCCACTTTTTCTAGACGTACGCAAATGAAGCTAGACACAAATCTTTCACGGAAATGCGGAGGCATCACTTCTATTGGAACGCAAAAATCAAGCTCACAGTTTCATTCGCCAACGTGAAAGGCTGGAGAAAAATTCTCCTCGCCTCGTCTACTTCTCTTTATTTTATAGTACGGATCTGATTTTTAGGTCAATGGCTCTTTCTGTTTATTCAAAGGCACTCCGGTAGCCGTTTAACTCGCAGTGCTCGTTACGTAAACTCGCGGAAATGCGCCGTGGAAACAAAGCAGGGGGAGGTTGCGTGGGACGAGTCTAAATGCTAATTGAAGGAGCGGAGCCGCCTCCTCCGCCAAGCGGGAAAAAGGTGGGCAAACTTGCTCGGCGATCACGGAGGGAAAAAACAAACGAGCATTCCATTTACCTTTTTCCGCCGTCCGGGGGAGTGGCGTCGTTGACCTCTTCTGCTGGATGCCTTGTACGGGAGAGGACACCGCGCCCCCGCAATAAGCTCCAACCAGCAGGGTGGCGCACGACTGTGTGGCAGGGAGGGCTTGCGCATCTTGAAAAATGGGAACACCGTAGATGAATGATTAAAATGATTAAAGATCATCATAAGTCAACAATCCGAAGATTTGTTTGACGCAGCTCTCCTTTCCTTTCTCCTATCCTCTATCATTTTCACAGTGACACATTTCTTCTCTTTTACATCTTTTATAACATGTCCCATGTGACTCAATCGGGGACGTCCCTTTCCCTTCTTCCATTCCACCAGTACTTCTGCGAATTCCTTCATCAGGCCATTAAGCCTCCTAATTTGACCAGCTAAGTTGTCCCGTCTTATCCCTAAGGTTTTTAGAAGACTTGTCTTTTCCCCCACACTACTTAGCACTTCCTCAATATTTTCTCGGTCCATATATATTTTTATACTAAAAATCCATCTTCATCATTCTTCGATAGCACCGCATTTCGAATGGTCCCACTTTTGACTTACCAGCTCTCGTCAGCGTCCAAGCATCGCTTCCATTAAGAAATATGCTCCATATGCAGCATCTGATGATTGTTTTTTCTCACTTATACACTTTTATTTCAGCAGTAAGTAGATTCCTATTTTCGAAGAAAGCCCTCCTCACCTGTGCTATTCTACTGACTATATTTTACTTACTTCGTTCATCGTTGGCAAATCGGCTTCCTTGTTAACAAACCTATTATAACGCTTAATTTTGACTATTATTCGGTGAGTGAACTCTGCTTGACATTTTCGCTGACAAACGATAGACCGAACCCACAAAAAAGTTCATTCAACTCCTAAACATCCGGCTACTCCGTTCTGAGCTTTTTCCAACTCTGATTCTGCTCTTTTTCCAATTTTAACCGCCTTTTTCCACTCTTAAAACAGATGATTCTGCTTTCCCTCGGCTTTCTTCTCGTGTAAGCGCGTCGACTACAAAACTTCCAGACCAAAATACAAAGCTCTGTTCACCTTCCGCTCGCATGATGATCACAAATTTGAACACGTTAGTGCTTAAAGCCCAGCCCAACCCTGGCGTAACCCCACTGCTATTGGAAACTCATTCATCAGACCAATAGCTGTTTAATCGTCTCCGTTAGTTGAAAATCTATAAATGAAAATTTAAAAAAATATTACGTTGCAACTAACCTCGAATTCCCTAAAAATAAAATGATAATGAGGTTTGTCTTACTCCTGCTTTTGCCGTCGCTAATCGAACTTTTGAAAAACTCCGTCCTGTATCCTAGATATTAATAATAATATTAATTAAATATAATAAAAAATAATAAACTTGATAATAATTAATAATATTTTTAATTAATAATTAAATATTCCGTAGTGTTGGGACACAATGCCGTTGAAGATCTCAGAAAATAGTTCGTCTAGGAGTTTAAATTCAAGACGCCCAAGTTCGAAAAAGGGGTCTACTAACTACTGCCGTACACTTATAACAGTAATCGGATTGTCCTATCGACTTACCAGGCTGCTCTTTGAAGGGCGCGTCTAACTCGGTAATAAAGTCAGCCTAATATGGAATACCAATATTGGCAATTTACCAATTCAAGATGACAAAGGAATGGGGCTTCATTTCCCTAACTTTATTTCTAGCTTCTCAATTATACTTTCCATAAATCCTAATTTAAGTTCTTACTTTGCCTCAATCTACAAACTTATCGAATAAGTTAGCCCCTGAAGAGGTCATATTTCTTAGTATTCAATCCATGCATCCCCGTGGAAATCCTATCACCGCATGCACTGAATGCAGTCGGTGTAATGAGGTCATTTCTCCTTTTTCCGAAATTTAATTCCCACATACTATTCCCAATTTAATTTGAGATGCCAATTATTACATCATTTAGTAATTGTCAAAAGATCCGCAATGGTGCTCGGATTAAATTAGTGGCGACTTTCCATATACAACACCGCGGAAATCTACACTTCATCGCTGCATAAGGAAGAATACGCATATTATATAAAAATATAAAATTCCGACGTGCGAGTAGATACCTATTATCTTTCTGATAAATAAAAGTCACCAATTCATCTACCTTCTTTTTATCCTCCTGATAGCGGACTGGAATTTGTTCCTCAGCCTCCAATATCTCACGACAAAATGTTCACTACTCAATTTCGCGTTCATAGGAGCCAAAACGTCAATCGATATTTATAAATAAATATTGAATGAAAGTACCGCCTTCATCACCAGATTTATGAAACCATAATTGCTTTCTATTTCCTCCAGTGTACTCAACCTAGGTTTTGTACTCACTTCAATCAGAAAATAAGAATTGCTACATGTTTTACAAAGTAAATTTACTCCCTTTATAATCTCAATGACGGATCTTATCCTCGTGCTCACCGTAATGATGCCCTCTACAGATTCTACAACAGATAATCTTCTGCATATCAACTTCCTAGTCGTATCTGAGATAATAATTTTTTAAATCATTCGGTAAAATGGTCAGAAATTGGCTGAGTTTTCATGAATATGTTCAATACGACAATAAAGAATGACCTGTGTGGAAGAACCACATAATGACCATTTTTAGCGACAAGTGAATTATGCGAGAACACCCAAGGGTAACGATAGGTGATAGCGAATTTTGGCTTCTACATGTACGACAAAGATAAAAAAGGAAATCCCCAAACTCAAATGCACCCCATTTACCCATAATTGAGTGACAAAAAAGCCACTGAGTTGTCTATATTGATTTTGGATTTAAACGTACAGTTTGTTTTTTATTATGAGAGACAATCTTATTTCCATTTAGTTTCTATAACTAATAGTTTCCGGTTATAAGGAAAAGTGAAGGGAAGGAACACAAAAAAGATCTGCTTTTAAGGCTTTAGCTATCTGACGTTTTCCCATTTTCGTAATCAGTTTGGCATTAATTAAAAAACACATGACGTCAATATTGGTCTCAGCTTTCGGTTAATATGCCGACATGTTAGGCGCTGTGTGTAAACTTACTCTGGAAGATGCATGAGGACCCTCCTACCATCTGCCACCAGAGACTATCATTTTTTATAGTATGTTTAAAGTACCCAAAGGAATAACAAACACTTACGAAAACAACAATGCCTGCTGGTAGAGGACATGAGGGCTTCGTGCGTACGTGCAGAAATCTAATTTTCGAATGATTGGTAATCACATCTGGTTTTTACAGTATGAGGTCTCTAGTTGCCTAAATTATTACAGACTTGGCGAGATATTCCATAATTGGCGTGTATGTAGTTTTTTCATGTCTTCTGTTGCTGGGGCAGCTTCGATGGCACGGGATGGTACCCTGGAGAGGGCCAAGGTACACAGAAGGCAACGTAATCTGTTCTCATTGTATTTTATTCTTAACTCCTATTTTCTATTTTGTTTTGCAAGTTCATGAATACTAGGAAAAGCAAGTGAAAACACTCGGGGAGGCATTCTAAGGGCCGGAAAGTTGGAAAATCGAAAACTCTGGCAGAAAAGACTTCGTAATTGGTGCTGAAGATAAAATGGACGGATCTGGTAAGAGTGACCCGAAATGGGAGTACACTTCGACCCAAAATCAATCCATCTAATTGTTTAGATATATGGAAGGAAAAGACAAGTTAAACATAATGCTATAAATTCAGGAACTCTGAAGTGACTACGATTAGCTCTAGACCGATTTTTTATATGCAACTAATAGAGATGATTTGATTGTACTTTAAAATAAAGAAACTTCAAAGTTTCCGCCAATTTTTATGAGTTGGTGACGTCATGAGAGTTCGATTTAATTAAATCGTTCAGAGTGAACCGCCCATGGAGGGAAGGAACATCGTTCACAAGTATAACCGAATCACGTGAGGCACTCGGTCAACGATGAGCTGAGATGCGGTGATCGGCTCGGCATGAGCTTGTGAAGTCATCAACTTACGCGTGAAAGGTTTAAGGACGTCGATTATTCGTCGCGAGTTGATCGAGAAGCGGACGATAGCGGATCGAAAAACGTAAAAGTATGAGTATCTCATATTTTTCAAAATCCATCGCAATTGACGGTAAAATAAACTTCTGAGGATCGGGTAGGTGTGGTAGCTAGAATATTGGCTTCCCTCCCAGTAAGTTTGGATTCAAATACCGACGTAGATTATTCAGATTACTCGATATTTACATGTACGCTTTGTGGAGGACACTTCAAGTTAGGCATTTATTCGGTCGGATGGGACGTTAAGCTACAAATTGTGGACGTTAAGCTGGTCTCTTTGTCGCCTATCGTTAACCGCGGGTTGATGCCAGCACCGGGTTTCTCTCCGCCCTTCCCTCACGGCACAAATGACCTCAGCTGCCAGTCGTCTCCTCCCAAAACCACACGAGCTCGTTATGATCAATTTAAAATTAATGAGATTACTTTATCTTAGGGTATAAAAACATTAAGATAATATTTTAGACACGGTGGATGAACTCTGCATTTCTCCAGGGTTTTCTTCCGCGTCAGGTTGTTGGTTGATTGACAACAGTTTCGCTGGCTGTCCTGCCAGCGTCTTCAGGTCGAAGGTCGAAACTGTTGTCAATCAACCAACAACCTGACGCGGAAGAAAACCCTGGAGAAATGCAGAGATCAGACCATCGCCGCGGAAACCTACGCTCTAACACGGTGGATGTAGTCAGTGGCGCAGCGAGAGGGGGTTTTAAGGGGATAAAAACCCCCCCGTAGCTCAGAGAAATTTTTAAGTTTAATCTATTTTACTTATGTGGATCAGTATTACTTATAGAATTGTGTTAGGATTAATCAAATATCCCTCAGAAAGCCGTAAAACTCGCCATTTTGAACCATTATTCTTAAAAATTTTCTGTAGGAGGGCCCCAGCAACTCCTGCTCACCCTGGTGGGTATGCAATACCCCCACACCCGTAAGTATTAGTTGCGCCTTAAACCCCCCATTAGGCTTAATTCTTAGCTGCGCCCCTGGATGAGGTGCGAGACGGGATGTGCACTGCAGCACATCCCCTTGAAGAGAGGCGCTCCTCCTTGGAGAGGCCGTGAGGAGAGGCGGAGGGACGCTCCGCTTTAAGGGGACTGAGATAGCGGTGACGAGATGGGGTGGGGAGGGAGGGGGTGGGACGAAAATAGAGGAAGTGGATGTGCATGCATAGTGGGCGGAATGAGTGCCCACTCGTGAATTGGAGCGAGAGAAGAGCGAAACACGACCGAGTGCCCCGCCCCCCCCTCCCCCGTGCAGCGTGGAGAGGGGAGCATCGTCATCATCAACAACATTTCGCATCGCCAGCCGAACGGCAATAAAGTCGGAGGGTAGGAGACTAGAAATTGAAATTCGACGGTATTTGGCCAGATGCCATGCAACCCACTGAACAGATAACTACACGAATTAATAAAAAGTTATCGCGAGAGTTCAAAAAGACCATTTTCATACAATGCAATTATAGTTTTTTTTTCCTGCATTGCTAAAAATATTCGGCTGTATTTCTCTTCGTAACTGTAGAATTTCGCCGAAAAAAGAGCAAAATTTATAGCAAGACAAAAATTTATAGCCTTGATCTCTACCACTTAGAAAAAATTATATATCCTCTACGTGGATAGAAACACTTCACTATTCTACATATACATAATACCCCGCAAGCCGCCTAAAGGGACACCAGCCGTTTACAAATAAAAAGGAAGTAATGTAAAAGGGTAAAAATGCTCTAAGGAAATTACGACTAGAATTTATTTAAATCCTTTATAAATCGTGGGAAAAACAAATTCGCATCTATCCGTTCGGCAAAACATCTCTCTTAATTTATCGCTTCGGTCGGACCTGGAAATATAATGCGGCTATAATATTATGTTCTCCGAGTCGCTCTTAAAGATATCCATTCTCAATTGTTCAAGCAATCTAAGCCTAGCGCGCAGCCTGCGAGTCTCCAGCGGCTACCAGCCCAATTCGCTAATCTGGGTAACGCTGTCTGGGCTATTGGCACGTGTACTATGCAATGAAATTGTAAATAACCTTGTTACCTTAGAATATCGCCGAAAGTTCTTCCCCGTATCGTCAAAAATTTTGCTTGCGCTATATTCTCGTTAGTGACACGATATCCATCTTAATTTTTCATTAAAATTGTAGATTTATTGCACTGAAGAAATCCATGTATTAAATGGTGTTGACTTTCCTATTTTTAATGCATGACAATCTAATGTGTCTGCTAAATGAGATACCTAAAAAAAAGATAAAAAAATTATACAGATACCTAATAGTTTTTGCCGGCATCGCTAAAAATTAAGACTATTTTTTTCTCTCACTTCAGATTTCAATGAATGGAGGACAAAAAAATCAATTTTATTTCAAAGAAATTCATTCAAAATCAGCAGATGAAGAAGTCATAATTTGACAATAAGAATGGTACTTATTTTCACATTTTCCAACTTTTATCACAAAAATAATAGATCACGGAATTTTTCCAAAGGTATTGCCAAATAATTTCTGCAATTTTTTCTCCTAATTGCAGAACCCCATTATAGTGAAGAATCGCAAATTTTATTTTCATTCAAACATTAGCTTTTCCATTATCAACGCGCCGCGGCGTTTGAAGATGATTAATCGACTCACACGATTGTTCTTACACTTTCTAGGTCAAAGCGAGTTTACATGAAACGAGATAATCAATGTTAAAAATCATCTCCACCTTCCTGAATCTCGTATTTACGTCTTCAGTTCGTCAAATGATCTATCGCTCCATGATTGAGAGAGCAGATATTTGTACTGCAACAATGGCTACCGGTGAAAAATTTGTCTGATTTCTTACGAATTATCAAAACCGGCAAGGAAGAATTTAATAATCATCAAATAACTAGTCAATCGAGAGTTGCGTCATAACGACTTTAGGTTCAAAACCGGGATGAAGTCGTAAAAGTGAGAAAAGTTCAAGGCCTTCGAGATTATGAATCCAAAAAGACAAGTCGCCTTGGATGCATCATTAGACTAACAGCTTATCGCTTCATCATACAAAATAAAAACAAGACGTGTTCCGTTTGACCTACTAATGATCACTTATTTCCGTTTCTTTTCACTCCATATTCTCACCAGCAAGCGATCGGTTACACTACGTAAAGGAAAACAAAAGTAATCAGTGACAAAGTCAGGAATAATGGATCGCGGGAAGCCTTGAACTATATGACGGCATGGAATCATATTTTTCCCTGAGGAAATGCCTTTAAAATAGCCTCATTTTTCATTGAATGTTTCCTGTGAATGTTTCCTGCAAAAACTTAAATATGATTAGAGAGATGAATTTCAACATAAGCAAAGCTTTGGAGCGTGGAATGAAGTAACATATACGTTATTATCAGCACATAAAATCTCATGAATGCGTAATTTTAAATAGCGAACGCGGTAGATCGCTGTCACTGCAAGACGATAAATTTTTTCAAGCATCGAAATATTTATTTTTGGCTTTTAGGAATATCCTGAAAATAAAATCGAGTAATGATATCCATGAAAGCGATTTTTTTGTGGAATTTATAAATGAACCTGGTCGTGTAACTCTCCGTGCTCTCCGCGACTCAGCATTCACATATTGGTCTAATTTTAACCGTTCTGAAATAAGCTTTAGCTTTCAAACGCAGGTTGCTTGTCTTGATTCCCAACTGTACTTCTACGGCTGCTTCCATAATCCTAGGAGAGCAGATGATTCGGCCAGTGTCCTAATACATATTTCAAGGAAGAACGCAACGATTCGATGACTCATCCCTCGAATAAGACGAGAAAACCCTTGCCTCAAGGCTGTCGAAGCCTTACCGCGTCGCGAAGGAAGGAACGCTTTCCTGGAATACGGAATACACGCAGCCATAGACCTCGAACTGTATAAACTGTATTTTTACAGCATCGATAGGCGGACACAAAATTTTTCCCTAAAAAATTAAGGTGAAAGATGGAAAAAGTGAATCTTCAATGAATGTAAAATGAAAATAATAAGAGTCTGAGAAACAATTTTCACAATTTTTTTGCAATTCAATTGATTTCATTACTTAAAAATTATGGATGTCGTCCGTAATACCCTTAATATTTAATCCTTTTCGAATGCACATAAATGAAATCAGGATTTTTGGCCATTGGCGAAAAATATTCGAGGAATAAAATATCGCAAAATAATAAAAAAATATACGAGCAAAGCCGAAGCCGGAAAAAATTAGGGGTTTTTGAAGAGTTGCATGCATTTAGTGGGGGTTCACGTATGACTGTATCGTCCAAATGCTTCGGGAGGACTTGGCCCCACGATCCTCCCAGCTGGTCGCGGCCTTAAATACGACATTATTCAATTTCCGCGGTGTAACACTGAAATGAAGAAACAGCAGAAGAAGAACAACTCTCAGCAAATGAAGGTTTAGGAGAGAGATACGAAAAAGAAAGGCCGATTGTTTTAGCTTCCATTTTATCATTAATTTGTATACCGATACCTGTAATATGTACGTCTTTTCAACTACACAAGGAGATATTATCACCCTTCTCTATATACCCACTTATGTTTATATCCTTATACTTTATACCCACTTATGCGAGTTATACATCTCATGAATTGATTGTTATTATTCCAAATTCTAGACCAATAAAATATTGTCCACACTTCTCATAGATATAAGAATAGGACAAAAAGTGACTCTGTGCGCTTGTGCATAAAATTGAACAAAGTAGGCCATTCAATAGAATAAAGGAAAGTGACACTGACAATAACCTTATTGGTCATATTTCCGATAAATTCTTTGAAGGTAAAGTTGGTCTCCAGTAACAGGAAGAACAGTAGGCAAGATAATTTTTATTTCAAATGAAGAGATTGTTACGTGAAGTGTTCCAGATATTTAAATTTTACTAGTTCAGTTTTGTTGCAAACCAGTTACAATTTCAACTTTTTCAAACAACAACCACGCTTTCAAAAGGATAAAGGTGTCTGAGTATTATGCCGGGATAGATAGCAAGACTTCTCTCGTCGTATTCCCAGTGGAGACAAGGGCGTACCCAGGATCAAAACCAGGGGGGGAAACCATGGTTGTTCAAGTTGTAGGTAAGATTTAAGCATGAAAAAGGTGAATGAAATCAATATTTTATGGAGACTGTAACAGCTCTTTACTAGTTTTTAAATTATTTGCTTGAAAAAATATTATTTTCCTAAATTGCGATTTTTGCTTCTAGAGGGGGGGGGCAGGAGGGGGCAGCTGCCCCCTCCTGCCCCTCGCTGGGTACCCCCATGGTTGAAGAATCAATGGAAATATTGCATCAAAACAAAGAAATTCCCTCAGAATGATGCATTTTCGGATGATTTCAGATTTCTGCTACACCTCACCGCCCGAGTCATCCATGACTTGTATAAAAGCGTGGGTGGTCATAAAGATCATCCCGTAAAGTACATTGGAATCTCTACGGAATAAGATATGATACAATTTTGCGTAGCTAACACTGAAATTGGTATCCTCCACCGAGGGGTACCAGGGGCCTCCTGCTGGGAACAACCCTGCAGATACACTCCGCTAATTCTCATCTAAGTAATGGAACCCATACATGAAAGCACTCAAAGGGGCGAAAAATCAGTCATCCATATTTATCCAACTACGTCACCCGTGTTTACGCCGACAGAATCAACTCTGAATCTTTTATGTCCCTCAAACTCCGCACTCACCTCAGACAACTCATTCAATTAACTCGAGAACTTTCAAGCATAACCGACTCAAGCATTGGTAACACCTCCGCTGAGCTCAGCACCTTCTCATTTCGAAATCGAATGAATATTTCCTGTGCCTGGAGGAGACGACAGGAGGTGAGACTAACGTATTTACTTCCGCCGGAAGTGATTCACCTCTCGAAGTTTTATTCGGCATTTACTCCAAGGAGGGCACGGCAATGACGCCTAGTGACTTTCGAGTTACGGCATCACGGTGCTGTCTCCTTGCAATGAGATTATCACGAGCGTGATTACTTCCTCAAACAATGAACAACTGACGCAATCACCTCCGTTTCTTCTACCCCCATCGCCGAGGAGCTGCGCCCTCTGCAATAAAATCGGTCTTAGTGCTGACGAACGGTATTTAACAGGTACTTATTAACCAGGGATCTAAAAAAAATCGTGAGTTACAATTAAAAAAATTACTGCCTACATGTTACTAAACAGCATAAATGAATCCCAGAAACTTTCCTTCAAAGCATCATATTGGCGCGTCTGTCCTCCATGAAACTAATTCCATAAAAAATCTTCCCTCAGAATGCAACAAGGGTTTAAAAGAGAAATATGGAACTACAGCGGTTCGAATTCAACCCTCGGCATAAATTTCTTAAGAACAGTTCATGTTGTAAGTCCCAGGTTTAGGTAACGAAAATTCTTATATTGTGAAAATAAAATGAAAATTTTAAAACAGAAAAGGGATAATTTTTCAGTAAAACGAACAAGATTGACGATTTTACCTTTCTTTTTTAGGATTTCATCTGCTTTCTTCATTACCTCTTCCATGTAGGAACCCGCTGTCCCATTCAGGGGACCCCTCCCATTTCCCTTCAGCCAATCCAAGGATAATTTTTACGACGACCCCGTCATCCTGCCCAAAGGATTTTACACTAATTTCTTTTCGGTGTATAGCTCTACTTTTAAGGTATTTAGAGAAACGGTTAATTTTACTCTGCTTTTTTGCCTTGAAAAGCTTCATGAGTGTATAATTTTCATGTGTATTTCATGTGTAGTAGGAAAAATACAGAAAAAATCCCTAGCGGGGAATGGGAATGTTATATAGGTGTCTGTTCAACGCGGAAACTAGGGTATCAAGTGAGGATTGGCTGGAAAATATTTTGAATAAGACGAGACAATGCGAAGAACAAGGGCCGTAAAGACGTAAGCTACTGATTAGTAGAAAAAAGCCCGCTAGTAAGTAAAATCCATTGCCATCAAAAGGATTGTGTACTAAGGCGAAAGTCAAAAACCAATATTACAAATGTCACTACCAATAAAGGAGATGTTGGCTCGGAAAGACAGTGCGAAATTGCGACAAAAAAGTTGAACATATAGAAGAAAATCTTCCGGAATATAAAAAAAGGTTCTCTTACAAATAAATTGAAGTTTTATATATTGGTAAATTGATTTAAAAGCTCGAACTTAAGATACCAATAGCTTATTATCCAACAGAAAGAAATGCGTAATATTCTACTTGTAATAGAAACGAATATCACTCCCGGTCGTCCCTACGCATAAGTCATTACAAGTCAGCTTCAATTTTCCAGTACAGCTAGCAGCATCATCAGAAAATCACTCAGTTAAAAATACTTATTCAATTAATAATTTGTGTTAGGATTGATGTGTTTTTTAGGCAGATTTTAACTTGAATATAGTTTTAAAAACAACGATTCCAAATTTTTTAGGAGGTTAGTTGGTCACAAATGATAACACTACAGGAGAAATGGTTGATTAAAATGAGGGGCCATAGGAAACAATAACAATTTTTCAAATTAAAACCTTATTGCAACAATATCCAATGCACCGCTCGAAGATGATTCCGCGGCATGGTCGCGGCATGAATGGATTCGTGCGTGCTACGGCAGATTGGCAGGCCTGTGCAGTAATCTTGCCTCTTTCCTCGTGCTGCTTACTCCAAGAGTAGACTTCAAAGTAGGAGATAAAAAGTAAGAAGAGGAAACCCGGCCAACTCCCGAGATTGAAAAAAATAAAGTAATAGCAGAATCCTCGGGGGGAGAGACGTCATGAGAAAACACGACGCCCAAACTGGAGGGGGATTGTTATTTTTTACGAGGTTGGCTCTGAAATGGTTTGGCAAACGGTTGGCGACGGGGAATGCGATGTTTTTTTTTCCTCAAAATCATTCCGTCCGGAGTGGGCAGGGTGTAAAAAATCGGAGCGGAAAGGTCCTGAGGTTTCTTGCGGGAGTTTCCTAAGAAAAGAAGGCACAAAATCTCACTGCTGGATGTGAAGACACCGAGGAGCCTTTTTCTTAACCGCTCGAATTTGTTTAGCCAACAGCAATGAAAGAAAATGAATGATTATGACTGATATTACTTAGCCGTCCGCAGCAAATAAACCGTGAATGATTCCACGGCCTTGCGCTGACGTATGTCACGACCTCGCCCTTGGAATACCTCCCTCTTTCTCTCAACTAGCCAGTTTATAGATAGAATAAAATTTCTTCTGCCATCTCGGATAAATGAAAGGAAAAAATTAGCCCACGACTCCATAACCCTCGGACGATAAATACTATCTGGTAGATCGAGTCGGTTTTCGAGTGGTACTTGGATGACTATGAGGTCAGCAAACTAAACGTATTTTACGAAGAAATATTATGTCTCAGGCTTGTTAAGAAGATCTCCTAATATGGTACGCTTATTAAAATCAACATGTATTAATTCTTTCGAAATCTATTCGTGTATTAA
The DNA here is from genome assembly GCF_921293095.1 of Ischnura elegans. Lineage (NCBI taxonomy): Eukaryota > Metazoa > Arthropoda > Insecta > Odonata > Coenagrionidae > Ischnura > Ischnura elegans. The sequence goes on from NC_060248.1 coordinate 20,070,544, forward strand.
CGTAGTAGAAAATATTATGATATTAAATCACATTCGTTTCTTTCATATTAAAATTACTCTAAACTTCGGCCTCTAAAAGTTAAGTAATGAAATGGTGTAAGCAATGATTTCATTGGGAGGTACTACACTTTTGGTTCACCCTACGGGATAATATATTCAAATCCGGCACTAATACTTGAAATTCACTTCTTTAACTCGCAGAAATGAACAGTGCTAAAACATAAAATGAACAGTGTCAAAATATAAACCATATTATATTATAAGTGTGAATGTTCAAAGATGCATGCATTTCCCATGCATTTCAGGGTAACACTGTATTCAGAGGTCCTTACCAAGAGGGTACTATGCGCACGTTTTTGGCTTCATTGGCGGCATTGCCATTGAACTGCATTGAGTTCGGTACGTTTACAATTATGTTCAAATCAATTAAGTCGAACCCGAGATCGCTTTTATCACTATAATTCGGTTGATGGATGGGAAAGATAAGTCAGAACGAAAAAAATCCTCCTTCATCCACGCTCTCATAAGTTTTAACTATTAAAAAAATTGAAAACAGCTAATGTGTTGAATAGAAACTGTAAATTTCACATAAATGATTTTAATAACGACCATTTTCGTCGTCGTAATTATAGTTTTGTTTCACTTATTGGTTCAGGGAGAACCACTCTTGTAGAGACCGAATCACAAAGAAGAGCGTGAAGAACAACGCATCGCGCGCGGCCGATATAGCGCTATAGCGTCATCGACTTATTTGGAAAAGGGCCGTCATTCTTACGTGGCTTGAGACGAAAGTTCGAAAAATAGAAAAAGTAAAAGTCCCTTTACTTTCCGAACTCAATACCAATCGAAAATCGGTAAACGTGTCCCTTCACGGACCGCATTCCGATGGAATACTCACTTTGAACTTATATTTGGCGCCTAAAACGCATTGGAAGCACCCATCAACCTACAAATCCTAATTACTCGCTGTCGTGCAGTCATCACAGCTCCTTTTTTCGGCGTCCGCACCTCTTACCTATCGGCCTCTCCATGAGATTGCAGTCGTAATACCATGAGCGCACGCTACGTGAAGCTAAACAGATGCGTTCTTGGATTGTTTTCCGCTTCATTGACGTCATGACAACGTGATTATAAAAGAATGCCACGTCCCGCTGATAGCACACTATTCCTGGGTACCACCTTGGTTGACTTAGCAATGAAATTAGACGCGGTTACGAACGTGTGCGTCACACCAAGCGAAGAAGAACGGGGAGGCTGCGCGACGTCGACAAATTTATAGCACATAACACACACGCGCGTGTTATCGTTGTTTCCCACGAAAATGATATTACCTCGTGCTTGTGTGGAAGTCGGGTACATAGTTTACATTCATAACTGCTCGCTTCATTTCCTGCGAACTCATTAGGCATCACCGAACGAGACAAATGATGTTGGAAGGCTTGGATACGGATGACATAACAGGTGAGAGAGGAAAAGAATCCGTTACAGCTCTTCTCGCACTCTCTTATAATATCCCTCTTCAATGGCCTCGTCCGCTACATTTTTAAATGCTATGTCAAACATTATTTCTCAGGGGTATTCCACGTGTAAAGGTAATTTTCATGAAAAAATTAAGACTTCTTGCGAAGTACAATGAACCACCGTTTTTTCAATTTCTTTTGTGACTACCATCAATTCATGTGCAGACTAAAATAAGTAAGTTTCGGCTCTGTGATGCAAAACTTGCCGCGATGGTATACAAAGGCGATAAATCAGTATCTTATTAAGTTTTACCATTACTAATGACTAAAAACCATTTATATTGCTGTATGCATTTCTTAAATAGATACTTTGGTTGAAGGGTGGCCATCCCCCGATTCTGATAAAGCATCCCACGCCCCTTCGAAAGTAAAAACTCCCTGGCCTGCCAATAACAAGTTAGCATTAAAAATCTTCAACTTGTGCCATAATTCCCCCGTTTGGCGGCGTTGCTTCGATTTTTTTCAAAATTAACCTTTCCGTGAAGTTTACCTTACAACTTTTCCTTATAAATTTTACCTTATAACTTATACTTTACCTGTAGTCCTACCTTATAACTGTTCGTGCGACGACTCTCCTTTTTGGTGTGAAAGTTGTATCGGCATCGAAACTGCAAAGTCTCTAGGTAAAGATAGAATATTGAGCCACAATACACCACCAGAGTGCTTTTAAATATCCCACGCCAAAGCAAGAAGTACAAGAAGCAGGATTCCATATTCTCGCTGCATATCGAAGGTGTGTCCAGACGAGCGCGAAATGGCATCTCTCTTATACTTTTTCATCCGGAAAGCTTTCCACAACACGCTTGACGAATCCCAGCTTTTTTTTTAAGGATCTGTCATATATATTTCCTATACTTGTTCCACACATTACCTTGCTCGCTATCCAGCGAATGAATCGAGTAATGAGTCAGAGGTCTGCTCAAGCCACAATTCGAATGAGTGGCAACCTCCGCGGCCTTGTCTTCAATTCACGAACTTTTTCACGCATTTTTCCATCGAATTCGGGATTTATTTTGGCTAAACATAGAAATATTTTATCCTGGTATCATCCAATTCTCCCATTTATCTTTCGAAATTAAAAAATTATCACAATTTCGTGTCTAAGAGAACAACTGGATTATTGTGTGGAATAGCGCATATCAAGTATCAATCGAAAATATTAATTAATATGAGAATTTCTACTATACCAACAATACAGGTGGTATCTCCGTATAAGAAAATGGCGTTTGAGTTATTGTTGGTAATTCAATGCTTTTTACAGGAAACCCCGATTGGGCTACACGTCCAATTAATGGGCGCAGGTGATTCATTACGAACAAGGATCGTGGAGAGGTTATTTTTATTATAATTGTTATTTATTAATGCAAATATTTTGAATATTCAATCCATCAATGCACCATGGCAAACCTATAATCCTTTCCTCCATCACGTTTTTTTCAGTATTAAAACCCAATATTTATACATTAAATTTTACATAGAGGGTTTGTAAATAATTGGAAATATAATTTTCCCCATATAGTTGGAGGACAGCGATAGAGAAAGGGCATAGATCGATCCTTCATTATTATTTATTTTCTGAAAAGGCATCCGACGAAAACAGTTGATGGTCATAATTTTGAATAATAATAAATACTACAAGTTCAAAGCGAACAATCCAGAAACAAGGACGGAGTAATCATTGATTTATTAAAAAAAAAAAGCAGTCGGTTTAGAAAGAAAAGGACCAAAAAGACTCAATTTCTGCTAGCATAACTGGTAAGATGTGAAGCTTGCAAAAACTATATCCATAACTATCGCCATAAACATATGACTTTACAATCTTGGAACTAAAAAAGATCTCACTAGAATATATCCATTAGACATATAAAATATTCAGTTAACAAATATGCTAACTAACTAGGTAGATTGATAGTGAATCCTAGATTTGCTCACGAAATGCGGGAAATGATTTGCGCCAAATTTCATCGACCTAATCATTTTCGAATTATTAATCCCATTCATCGAAATTTTTTTCGTGACATTTAGTAAAAAATATAATGCCCACACAAAACTCGCCCAAGTTAGCCCACATCCGACAAATTGAAGGAAATTGTAAAATGGAGACCTTTAATAAAATGCCCCTTTTCATTTCATTCTGAGATGAACTTTGTATCGTAAACATAAGTAGGAAAAGTTTCCAAGCACGATTTATCAGGATATTAGCCATTTATTAACATCTTCCGTACATAAAATGTAAAAATTAAGTAATTACATTAGAATCGACTCTTAGTCGACTCGACTGATTCGACTCTAATTCGCGATACCACGATACGATACCACACAACATGAATACCATGGTGTCAGCAATCAAGAAAATACTTTTTTTTAACCAAATTATCTATCTCATCAACTGGTAGCATAAAGTAAACACTGTATCGGACGTTTAGGAGTCGAAAGTATAGAGTTAATATTAATGTGGAATGGATCTGTAGCAAAAGATTTTACGATAACGATATCTCCCCTTATCGGACGGCAGACATTAACGGAGTCCTTGTGATAAATTGGGAAGTAATAACAGGGCACATTTGCGATAAGGTCGCTCTCCACCGTGAATCGTCTGCGCGATAGATTTTTCCCCGCGCCGCGAGCGCCTGCGATAACCGGCCGGAGGGCAGCCGCGATAAGGCGATCGGTCGCGCGCGATTAATCGCGGCACCCGCCAAAGCGAAGCTGACCACGCAGACCAGTCCTGCACGAGCGGTCTCGTACTGTGCTTCACGCTGTTGCTGCAGTCAGTGGTTGTAGTGGACCAGCGACTGTTTTCAGTTTACTCAATCTCGTTGTAGTGGGCCTTCAACAGTGCTCCGACCGCTATTGTTCGAAGCCAATCGAGGGCGCATGCGGTAGCTTTGGACAGGTGGCTGGTTTCCGCTCAACCTAACCCGGCTCTCACTCAGCCCACTGAAAGTTTTGGTCAGCTACGTCTTCACATTCACTTCACATCCAGAGACAAACCTCCTCACCATCCTTCTTTTACCGACAATATTTTAACTAGGCGTTACTTGTTTTTGAGTGACCCCGATGTAAATCATTCCATTGATCCCAGCTTAGACAGTGCATTCGTCATAGCGCAGAGTTTCATGGACTTGTATGGCATATAGATGTATTGTCGACATCGGTTTAGATAGGTGTGGCCATCATCCTTGCCATTGGCCAAACTTTAAAAGCTACATAAACTCGATTGACGCCAATGTAAGTCGTTCTGATCTTGCACACGTTCTTCTCAAATTCTCAAATCCAAAGTCTAGTCAAGCAAGGTTATACAGCGGAAGGGCTCGCCTGTTGGAGACCACTCGCTATGGTCTCGGAGGCGAGAGAAAACCTCACATTCGTGCAAATAGTGGAGAAGTACCCGTGCCTGTACGACTCCACCATACCCGAATACGCGAAACGGGATTTGTGTGAAGCATCATGGAAGGCTATAGCGAAAGAGACCAATTTACCAGGTAAGACTCCATTCATAATTGAAATCTATATTGAGAGAAACATTACTTGCAGCTTAGGATTTCTGTTTGCAGTCGATCGTTGTGCCTCGATGTACCCTCGTCTGCTGAGGCCACTTTTCCATTTTCGGGATGGTGCTAAGACAGCATACTAAAAGTGTTCGTAATTCGGAAGTACAAGTTAATGTATGGCAAATTAAATACATAAATGACAAAGGGAATAGAACTTATGGCGAACTGAAGAATGAGGCTCAATCCCGCCTGGCTCAACTAACTCTCAAAACACTCCTAGTAACTACCTTAACCGGTGTAACACTTCTATAAGTTGAATGGCAAAGCCGTCGGGATCCCTAATCCTTTTTTCACTTGCAAAAACACAGGACTGAAAGCCTGCCCGGGTAACCAAAAACGTAAGGAGGGCACTCTTATCAGTCTTCAGCTATAGCTTCTCAAACTGCGATGAAGGCTTGAAAGCGGCGAGCTGAGTGAGGAGATAAGGGAATCCCATCCACCTGGGGTTGTGTCCCTGCAACTTGGGCGATCAGTCTTTGGTGCAGGGTGAAGCCTAGGTGCCGGAATAATCTGGAAAGTGGGTGCCACTAAAACAATTACCAAGTAATTTTCGCCATGACACTAAGCCACAGTCACCAAGAGGGCCTCAGAAAATCTACCGGAGAGAGGCAAGGCAAATATTTTCATCGCTCTTTTACATCGACCAGCGGATCTCGAGAGCGAATAAGAATGCGCAATAACTGCAAGCACGATAAATGAACCGATCAAGAGAGAACTCAGGCAGTCTTTAGAGGAGTGTGTGAGAAGCTAAAATGTCTTCTGAAAACCCTAAGAAGAAGGCAGGATCACCTACATCTACGAGGTATCGCGCAAGCCATCACCAGGCTGTGTGGCACTGGGTCATTCAACCAGGCATGCAGCGCATATCCTAGCCTTAATCAGAAACGCGCTCGTTCGCCGGACACAAGTCAAGCATACAGGACAACGCCTTACAAACGCAAGGATAATTTAATTCATCACATCAAGACGAATGATTGTCTGACGAAGGCAATCATGGAAGGGCAAAAAGACTGGAAAAACGGCAAAGAAATGCGCAGAATTAACTTAACAGAATAAGTAATGAAGGATTTAACAGAAAATTCTACGTAAATATGAAAAGTGAAATATTATTATGATAAGATAGGTCCCCCTCCCATGAAGACATTTCTATCAGCACTTCCATCGTTCCATTGACAGAGAATAACTTCATGATTCAACTTGTACGTCTAATCCTCAATGAGTGAGCCACCTTTTTCGAATCCCAACGGTTGTCGGAACTTCACGGTTTCCACCCTGCTTCGTTCGTTACACCTTCCCCATCTATTTTCACGCCTAAACCTTAATAATTATTTGTTCATTCTCATTGATCATTTTTTGAATGGGGCGGTGGCACATCCCGGGTATATATACTTTATTTTTAATGCGAATAAATAGGCAAACAGTTTTAGATAAGTTTATCTTCAAAACTATAATAAGAATTATAACAAGTCTACGGTGAGGAATAATGAGAGAAACCTGGTGCAAAAATGACGACATGGCACTGGCTTTACGTAACGGTGCTCCGTTGCGCCTAAGTTCATACACTTGCATTACACCTACATGCGCTGCTATCTGCATGGGTCATAACTGTTAAGGAATTTCCATTAGAAACTCCATTCTCAATGCAGTCATATTGTTATGCTTTATAGTATTGGTGAGATTTTTTTTTTAACAAATCGACCGCAACAATTTTTCCCACCCATGGAGTCCAGGCCATTAGTCCATTGACAATACAGTACGCTCCTTGGCTCTCTTCCCTGACCTGTGCACTCCCCTTAATTGTATTTTCATTATTCTTCTCCACATAAATGTATAACTCATCACTGTTACTTTCGCTAGCCCCGTACATCATAAACGCTTTATGGTGGACGTAAAAATAGATATATTTAAATGAAATAGTATTTCATGAGCACAGCTAATGCCGAATAAAAAATGATAATGGAGGAGATAAAAAAACAATGGTTGAAAAGAGCCATAGTTTTAGTTAGTACCATAGAAAAGCTCTGAAATGTAGCCAGAGAAACTCATCAAAATTTTAAGAGGGGCATTGATTCTATGAAAATGATGGCTGGTCTTACACTTTTAATTTTTGTTTCAGCAAATGTGTGCAAGGATAAATGGAGAAATCTGAGGACAGCGTTCGCACGAGCTCAGAAGAAATCTCCGTCCGGAGTGGATAAGGGGCAAAGGAAATCTTACTATCTTTGGGACTCGATGAGTTTCATTTTACCCTACCTAAAGACAAGAGATTCTGTTTGTATTTCCGAGTCACCAAACGACAAACAGTCAGTGTCGGCTCCACCGCCTGCCACAGAGAAAGCGCAGACACACGACACAGGTATGTATTTACTCAACGAAACTTTAAAAAAATTGGGGAAACAGAAAGATTAAATGTTGCGATGCTATCCTTGGAATTTAAGGGCCGGCAAAATTTAATGATCTCCTCTTGTGACATTTGCATTTTACAGGGATAAAAAAAGGGATACAACAAGATAAAGAGAAAGAACTTCCCCGGGGAGCGAACCAAGACTTCCTGAATAGCCTTCTGCCCGATATGGAAAAACTCTCTAATCGGAGAAGAAGAAGGTTTCAGAGGCTCACGCTTGAGTTGTTGGATGAATTGTTGAACGAACAGGAAGATGAAGAGATAAAAAATCACCCTTAATAAAAATAAAATGAATCTATACTTTTTTGACATTTTGCGAATAAAAAACTAATGCCGTTGCCAATTATGACAACATAGTATTATTTCAGATACAAATGGCACATTACTAATGCGATTCGAACAGACTTGACCTCCGTGTTGACGGTACTTCGTCATTTTCGTATGTCCATATAAAACCGTTCTTTACTCAAATAAAAACTCCTCCAGTCCAGCGCAGTATATTTTTATGCAATAATTATTATTACAGTATTCTACCGATTAAGGTAGGTTTCCATGGAGTACTAAAGAAGTGATCTGGGAGCCTCCCTTTCTTTCCAGCGCTACCTTCTTCAATTCACTGTTAGGCCTACTCCCTTACAACCTACTTAAAGATCCTATTCTTTCCTTCCCCTCCCTCGTTTCCTTAACATTCTACCCTTTAACACTATTTTCAACATTCCCTCCCCGCTAAGCACTAACTCCATCCAAACCTTCTGTCTCCTCCGAATCTCATCTAAAAGCTGCCTCTCCTCACCCACCATGTCGAGCACTTCGTCGTTCCTTTTCCTCTCCGTCCATTTCACCTTCTCCATTCTTCTCTATACCCACATCTCGAATGACTCCAATCTTCTCTCGTCCTCCTACCTTAGTGTCGTAGAGAGCTACACTCCAGATCAAACTCCTCACTTACCTTTTCTTTAAACTCTTACATAACGATCCTCTCAGAAGCTCCTTCCTGTTCATGAACGCCTCCTTTGCTAATGCAATTCTCTTCCTAATGTCCTTACTACTGTATCCGTTTTCCTCTGACGTACTGCCTACATAGTTTAACTGCTCAACCTGCTCAAGTTTTTCACCACCCACTTTTATCTTAAGTCTCACATTCCTCGCTCGCGATGCAATAATATTTAGTAAAATTAAAATTATCAATAAATTTCCCTTCATCGTACGATAAGAAAAATATTGAAAATGGAGAGAATTGGCCAATAAGTTAAATTCAATGGCGACAGGCCAATCATGATGGAAAGCCTACGTGATATTGCTAAAAGGAAAGGCAATGGCAGATTCCACGATTGCTTATTGATGCGACCGGTTTCACTATAAAGTATAATTGTCAGGCACTTATTACAGATATCATTTCCATATTTATAAAGTCAGGAGGGGTGTTAGGGTGGAGTGGAGGGGGTGAAGAGGAAGTAAATTTAGGATTTTTTAGCAGAGTCAAGTCATTAAAACTTAAACCTTAGGCTAGATATTCCTAAAACGTGCTCACTGCCAGTTCACAGGCGTTTCCAATATCACCTCCGTCGTCATTTCCATAAGTTTCAATTACGGACCTTTTTTTTACAAGGCACTAGGTATCAGCTGGAGTCCACCCTAGCGACAGCTGTTTTTACATGACACGGTTTAGAGAAAAAGTTAAGTAAAAGACACTCTTCAACCGAATATGAAGGACCTTTTATGTAGTCGTCCATCCTCCACCTACATTTCCATTTACACATGCATACCTCATGTGATGATTCACTAGCCGTCCAAGTTCTCAATGAAAACATTACCATGTCAATTAAGATACTCGCGCGTTATTCCCCAGTTAATAAGGAACTATCATTCCCAATGGCGGATATGCACCCAGTCAATAATAAGAGTGATGAATTCCATTGTCATAAGAACCAAACGGCAATCCCCTTATAAAACCCTTCAGGCTACATTTCCATAGTTTCAATCAGCTCAGCATGCATTAAAAATTTGACTTTTTGAAATGCAGTAAATCTTAATAGTACTCGCAGGTATGGACACTAATAAATTTCTTTTTAATTTTACATTTAAGAAACTGAATAGTAATCCTACGTCACACACAAATATCCTCTCCAATTAAACCAGTGGTTATAGTTACTAGTAGCATCTGAGCATGGACCATAAATAATGCATTAAAACCAGTTATGTCAGAAGGGTGTTAGGATGGAGTGAATAGCATAAAATATACGGTAAAATAGCGTATAAAATTAAAAATACTTTTTACGTCCTTAATTGAGCCTACCTCCTTCGTGCATGAAATTTTGGCAGGATTACGTCTCCTTCCACTCCAAATATTTCCTCGTCGGTGGTTTCGACTCAGAACAGTTCACTTTGATAGTTCTGATGAATCAGTGCAAAGAACCTCAGTTATTTACCAGCAACCTCCGCAACTAAATTTCTTTTCAAGATTGGAGAGAAATGGTTTGAGAAGAAAGACGCGTGCACAATCCGCAATTCCTAAAACAACCCCTGCTTACAATTAGTTGGTCGAGGATGATAAGAATTATCGTAAGGCCGTAAGCCTCTAAGAACGTGTTATTAGGTTCAAGCAGAAAAAGAACCAGCCGAGACGTTGAGAGCCTGCACCGAAGTTTAGGATTTAAAAACACTCGTTGCGACAGCCTAAGGTTCTGCTTCGAGTCAGGAAAAAAACTGAAGTTTGATGGAAGTTGTTTCGTCGTTTAAATAATGTAATTCCTGGCAATAATTTAAGAACTAATTCGGGATGTGCGGGTACTCAAGCATTCGAGTCGAGTAGTTTCGCTGTCGATGCTATTAAATTCAGAAAACTACCGACAAGAGGCATAATCACGAAATTCATGCAATAATATCGTTTTTACATTCGATAAGTCTTGATTGTTTCTGGCTTTACTTTGTGAAAATCCATTCTTAATAATAAAACGTTATTGTACTTTTCCACACGATTTAATACGACCGGTTTCGTCGCAGAGGCGACATCATCAGGTACAGAATCCGTTATAATAACAGTTATTTTGTTCTTGTTTATCTGGTTGCTATTACGTTGGTAGGAGAGGGTTGCGTTGGGGTTGGAGCGTCACTCAGCTTCAGGGGAATCTCCAAGAGCGGGGAATAGTAAAATAGAAAAATCGCATTTTGCGAAACATCTATGGGAGAGTGACCACAGGAGCAATTTTGTTCCGGAAATTCTCCACCTTGAGGGAAAGGGAAGAAGGATGGACTGCTTGGAGGAGTTGGAGATAAGGAAGCATATAAAAAATGGAATTTTAGCAAATGAAAATATTTTTGTAAACTATTCCCCGCTCTTGGAGATTCCCCTGAAGCTGAGTGACGCTCCAACCCCAACGCAACCCTCCCCTACCAACGTAATAGCAACCAGATAAGCAAGAACAAAATAACTGTTATTATAACGGATTCTGTACCTGATGATGTCGCCTCTGCGACGAAACCGGTCGTATTAATTAAATCGTGTGGAAAAGTACAATAACGTTTTATTATTAATTCGATAAGTCGTTCTAATGCCTTGGCCAGGGAGTTTCAGCTTGACGTATAAGTAGCAGACAACCACTATAGTAGTCGACGTGGGCTCTGAGAGCGGCCGCCGAACGTCTTCCGACCCGGCTACGCATTCGGAGTAGACCGTTGCATTACTCATACTTTTCTTATGCGATACTTTTATACCCTACCCTCTTTACTCAATCGCCGAGAGAATATGTAAAAATTGTTACGATTTCTGTAAAAAATGTAACTTTAGGGTTTAGCGGACAATGCCGGGTTTTCCCAGTGTTTGACGTCATAAGTTGAGACATCTTTTCGCATATTTGAGTAATACGTGCGTCCGATGTTACTTTTAGTTTATTCCTTTGTAGCGTTGAGTTTCCATTTGGAACTTACAAATAAAATGAGCTAAGGTTAATGAAAGGAAGTGCGAAATAAAGATTTTTTGTCTACAAAGCTAAAGTTAAGTTCTATTTCGTTCGCTTCGTCCACTTAAATTCCGGTAAGATATAAGATCCTTCAAAATTGTTAATATAATTTTTTATTAAAATTCCCAAGGTTCCCAAATATTGCAATTTTGGCAAGAAAGTACTTTTACAGCCAAAAAAAGTGTGTAGCGGAAGAAAATTTTCTGCAGCCAGTAATACTGTAATATGGAGACGTCAAAACCTCCTGTCTGAAAATGTAGAACAATTAGTTTTTCTGAATGAGAATTTGGAAGGATCAAATATTACATTATTAATTTACGCATACAATCAATATTAAAATTGTGCAAATGTATTTACTCGGGACTATTCCAAGCAGTTTGGATACATGTATAAGTTAAATTTTCGACATATTACTAAAGATTAATTCATTTCAATAGTGCTTATAGAACTGCTTAAGAGACATTTATTTCCAATAATCTCCTAATTCTGACACAATTACCATCAACGTTCCATATTATCTTTTCCTTTTCGCACTAGGCTAAGGATTCAGAATAGAAAAACTACAAGGAGATTGGAAAAATTAGAATATGTTGGAGCATGCATTGTTGTAATACCTGGTCGAGAAATTACCATACTCGGCTCGACTCGATACTGGCGAGTAGGTTTCAACTCGACTCGAGATCAAAAGGTACTAATCGCACATGCCTAGTACTTATTTATTCACGCGGAGGAGGAACTAATCGCTTTATTCATATATTTCGGCAAATGTTATTCATCATTATCACTGGTCAACAATCCTAGGATTGGTTTGACGCAGCTCTCCACTCAGTTCTCCTATCAGCTAATCTTTTCACACCTACGTATTTCTTCTCTTTCACATCTCTCTTTACTTGTTCCATATATTTTGTTCGGGGTCTTCCTTTTCCATTCTTGCCTTCCACTTGTCCTTCGACGATTGTCTTCATCAGGCCATCATGTCTCAAGATGTGGCCTATAAGGATGTTCCGTCTTCTTATTAAGGTTTTCATGAGGCTTCTCTTCTCTCCTACCCTTCTTAGAACTTCCTCGTTACTAACTCGGTCGATCCATTTGATTTTCATCATTCTTCTGTAGCACCACATTTCAAAGGCCTCTATCCTTACTTTCTCCGCTGCGGTCATTGTCCATGCCTCACTTCCGTATAGGAGCATACTCCAGATGTAGGTTCTTATAAATTGTTTCTTTACTTCCATATTTAAGTTTCCCGCTGTAAGCACGTCTCCCTTTTGGTGGAATGCTCTCTTCGCCTGGGCTATTCTGCTGATAATTTCTTTCTTGCTTCTCCCGTCACTAGTTATCTTGCTTCCCAAACAACAGAATTCATCCATCTCTATCAGTTTTTGCCTCCCTATTTTAATGTTAGTCTTGACTTCTTCTCTTCTGCTGCATACTAAGATCTTGGTTTTCTTCGTGCTTATTTTCAGTTGATATTCACTCATTACCCTACCCATATTAACCAGAATATTTTTCAAATCCTTCTCTGTTTCTGCTATAACGGCTATGTCATCTGCAAATCTTAGCATGCTAATTTTTTTCTCCATGGATATTCACTCCCAATTCCTTTTCTTTGATTTCATTAATGGCTTTTTCAATGTAAACGTTGAAAATTACGGGTGACAATGTACAGCCTTGTCGCACTCCTTTCTTAATTCTTGCTTCTTCACAGCTGGGCCCTGATTTTATCACGGCTACTTGGTCTTTGTATTAACTGTGGATGATTCTTCTGTCATTATAAAGAACCCCAATTTCCTTTAGGATTCCAAGCATTTTGCTCCAATCCACGTTGTCAAATGCTTTCTCTAAGTCCACAAACGCAACGAATGTTGGCTTGTTCTTTTCCATTCTCTTCTCTATGAGCAGTCTTAGGGCAAATATTGCTTCCCTTGTGCCTTTATTTTTTCTGAATCCAAATTGGTCCCCGAAATGTTATTCGTAAATATTTAATACTTCCTGGAAATAAAAAAAAAAATATGATGAGATTCTTTCCCGGCGTATTAATTGAGTGAAGTCCTCTCGGGATTTCCACCGGTTGATTTGATTTATAGGCACCAACGTTTCAATGAACGCCTCGTTCATCGTCCTCAGGGTGAATAATAAATTTTTACTGATTAAAGAAAACTGCCCAAAATCCATAAAAAAGGAGTGCCGTTAAGACCGATAGTGAGTTCTATCGCTTCGCCCACCTATAACTTGGCTAAATATTTAACATGGCTCCTTTCTCCGTATGTTGGGCTTGGTGAACACCATGTCAAAAACTCGGCCGAGTTTGTGAATATCCTGGATGATATTAAAGTGAAAGATACGGACATTTTGGTCAGCTTGGATGTTGTGTCCCTTTTTACTCGAGTGCCACTCGTTGACACCATTGAGTTGCTGCAGAATATTTTTGATGACAACACGGTGAAACTATTCCATCACGTACTGACGTCAACTTATTTCAAATATGACCAGGAATTTTTCGAGCAGACGGACGGAGTTCCTATGGGATCCCCTCTATCTCCAGCCATTGCAAATTTTTATATGGAACATTTTGAAGAAAAGGCACTCTCCACAGCTCCGCTACGCCCAAGGTATTTTTTTCCGATATGTGGATGATACCTTCCTAATTTGGCCTCATGGGTCTGAGGCTTTAATGAAGTTTTTAGAACATATGAATAACCAACATAAAAACATTCAGTTTACTATGGAAAAAGAAATAAACGGCAAGATTCCTTTCCTCGATATCTTGATCCACCGGAAGAGTAATGGTTGCCTGGGACATAGCGTGTATCGCAAGCCGACGCACACGGATCTGTATCTGAATGCTCGCAGCCATCACCACCCTTCTCACAGAGCGGCGGCACTTTCTACCTTAGTACATCGTGCCAAAGCCATCGCGGACACGGAAAGTCTTCCAGATGAGATGAGATATTTGAAGAGAACATTCCGGCAAAATGGATACAGTGACCGACAGATCACTTTGGCCATGAAAAGAACTTTTAACGAAAATTTGTCGGGTGGGAAAGAAGAGTCTAAGCCTGTAGCCAGGGCCGTTCTGCCATATATGTCGACAGTATCTACTAAGATCTCGAACATTCTCAAAAGATACAATATAGAGACAATACATAAACCTATTAGTAAACTGAGGGACCAATTAGTGAAGGCAAAAGACCCCGTTGGCCTAATGACACCTGGCGTCTACCAGATTTCCTGTGAATGTGGCCAAATCTACGTAGGGGAGACTGGTAGAACGATAGCCACCAGGATTAAGGAGCATCGGAGGCATTTCAGACTTGGACAGCCTGATAAGTCTGCTGTGGCTGAACATAGCATTAATAGGGATCACCAAATTAAATGGGATAGCGCCAAATTAATCTGCCGTTCCAACAACTTCTGGGACAGGCTCGCTAAGGAGGCCATTGAAATTAGGCTTAATAAAAATAATTTCAATAGGGACACTGGATACAAAATTAGCAATGCGTGGAATCCCATTTTAAAGAAAATTAAAAATCATAGAACCCCACCGTTTCATAAAAGTTCAGATTTTTCCGGCCGATCAGGGGTAACTTAATTGTTGCAATTTGTTTATAGTTACTTATAAACATTCTTTAATCAGTAAAAATTTATTATTCACCCTGAGGACGATGAACGAGGCGTTCATTGAAACGTTGGTGCCTATAAATCAAATCAACCGGTGGAAATCCCGAGAGGACTTCACTCTTCCTGGAAATGCTTATGATAAATAAAAACAAGCACCTAAACCGTATTCCTTGACAAGTAATACACAAATGAACAGAAATTTTACACGAAATAATTAGCGAGGGCTCACTTCATGAAGGCTAAATCAATAGTAGCATCATAGAAATAATTGAAAAATTTAGCATAATATTGCATGACAGCTACGGTGGCCCTTTCATTTCGTAAACCTTTGACACAGTGTTTCAAACTCAGTTTTAGGATCAATTTGTGTTCAGGCTCTTTCACTTTCAATGTAATGAATAGCATTTTACACCGTCTGGACTCATTTAATCTTGAATGAGGATATTAGAATTCATGTGTGCATCGAAGAAAAAAAATGGAGAATGGCTGCACCAATGACGGATTCAAAAGTCATCGCTTAGTTAATGATCACAAAGACGGCGACTTACATAAACCTTGCAGCGCGGATATTCCCTCTAATGGACGGAAAAAATAATTCTGAGACATTTTATTAACATATCTCCATCGAATACTTGTAGAAAACAAGGAACGGGACAAAAATCCTACAGTGAGAGGAACAAACTCAGCGATGAGATTAAAGAAAAAACACAAGGCAGACACAAGCAATCATAAAAAAACTATGATCTTTAATATTAGCTCGCAATGCTCTTTGATAACCAGTAGTTGAAACATTTAAATAAATAATGCCGTGAAAAAAATGAACGGGCCCCACTTTTCCCAAAGTTGGAGCAAATTTTATGACAGTTAATACATGAAAAAGGGGAAAGTGGTAGCCTATTGGGTAGCGTGCTGATAGAAAGGTTCCGATTTAACATTCCGGGTGAAGTCTTTTGTTACCCAAAATCAAAATCCTCGCAGTTCGAAATGGCTCGTGGAAATGAACTGGCCCCATACCCTGAATGTGCGCAGTTCACACGCCTGAGTCCCTACTCCGGGGTGAACTCTACCCCCACCTAACCAAACTAACTTTCTGGTTGCATCACTGATTGTAAGTGTGAATTGCAAGGAAATACCCGCTAATAAAAGGTGCAGTCATGCGTAGCAGCGGATTGAAACTTGAGCGTAACGAACCACAAATTTTCCGTTGCGACTGCATCGATTGGCCGCAGAAAAAAAATTACGCTCATTCAACAGCTCGCAGGGATGCAACCCAAACAAGTCTATTTTTGCTATTATAGCGCGAAAGACGCCCGGGAATGCTTCGCGCGGTTGGGAAACGAAGATCCCTCCCTCACAGCCAATGAACTTCGAAAGAGTCGCGCGCTATCATCGCACTGCCTCCCTATTTCTCACACCGGCGTACGTAGCAGCATGTATTTTCAGCGCGAGTTCCCGCCGACGACTTCGCAAGTGACTTGGCAACATTGAGCGGATGGGCGGGAAGGCGCGGGAGGGTGCCGCCGACGGTGCTGCCCCGGAGCGGCTGGCAGAATCTCCCTGTGGGTGCGGGGGAGCCGCAGAAGCGGTGCATCCGCCAAGTGCGAAGGAAATGCGGAGCGGGTGCGTTGACGCCCGAGACTGCCTCTACGGCGCCCTTCCGCTCCCGTCTCGGAAAGCAGCTCAGGAGATCACATCAAGTGATGGTTCATTGGAATAATAAGGTTGAGCTTCTAACTAGCTGAAGTGAATAAGTCCAAAGACAGAGAATTCAAATGAAAACAAAAGTCAAACGGAAATATCTCCCAGATCGGTTTTTCGATTGTCTAAAGTAATCGTCAACGGAAAGAGAGCAAGTGTTGAACCACCAAGCTAGGAATTAAGGCTAGAGGGGGTTTAGGTGCAACTAATACCATATAGAATATAGAATACCCACCAGATAAGTGGTATGTGCGAGATTAACGAATTGAGGACTTTCAAGATAAATGGTTCAAAATGGTGAGTTTTACGGCTTTCTGAGGGATATTTTATTAATTTTTATACGATTCTATAAGTAATATCAATCAAATTAAGCAAAATGGATTAAACTTAAAAATTTCTCCGAGCTCTGGGGGGGGGGGTTTATCCCCCAAAACCCCCCCTCGCTGCGCCACTGCCACCAAGGGATAGGCTAGGAGTGAGATAGAACATAGCACTCGCATAGAACACTCCAACCCTCGATGGGTCATTGAAAGAGTCACTGAATGACAGCGGGTAAACAACTGTGCTCCTCCCCATGAATGATTGCCTCAGACAATCGAAAATCGGCTTAGGAGATGCTTTTCGTTCTGAATTTGACTTAATTGACTTTATTTATAATCATTTTACATAATAAAACTTAAATTAGCATTAAGGTTTCCGGCGTGATGACTCACTGCTCTTCTCCGGGAAATCATCGATGAATTCGTTCGTCCAATAGAAATAGCGGGACAGGACGAATAACATTTGACACCAACTTCAAATTGGAAAGGCTTAGTCATAAGTCATAATTTTCTACAGGGCCGACAATCTGATTTGTGATTAGTCTACCATTTAAATACCTAAGTTACAAAGATTGCGGTTAAAACTTTAAATTTCCTTTCTGTTCCTAAACTTGACTAGTTTTCCCAAACGTTCTGATTGATACTTGCCAATCAAAATGCGTTTTTCGGAGGTTGAGGGTTGAAAAAATTGTACTTTTTAACGGAAAACTTCACAAACAATAAATGACGCCCAAACGCATTGACGAAGAATATCCAACTGCTAAATGACATGTGATGGATATATATACTTGCGAACCCTAAATAAAATATCCCTCCTTTCGTAAACCAATCCCTAACTATGGTGATGGTTCGGAGGCCTTAGGTACGAATATCACATAAGAAAGAGATAAAGCCGCAGAGCGAGCTATCTTATTGTCAAATTTGATCGCTTGTGTGATACCATTTGCGGGATTCGATGGAAAAGAGACGAGCACAGCCCAGCTCGCCCAGTTACCCCAGCAAACAGCCCGGGAGATGAGCTCGCCCGTCGCCGCGTGAAATTCGCCCTCGCGCCCACTCATTTCCGCCACGCTGGCGTCAATATTTGGCCAAATTCTTCTTCGCATCTCGCAGGGGAAAAAATTGCCGCTCCGCGCCGCGCCCGCTCCCGGCCTCCCCGCGCCACTGGCGCCTCGACCTCCCGCATCCCATTATCGTTTCTCCGCCCGCTCCAATTCGATACAATTCCGGAGAGAGGAAAGGGCCACAAAAAATTTGGTCTGATTGGGGATGGTGCACGGGGCGGAAGGAAGATGCAGGGGTGCCAAATCAGCGATTTCTATCCTTGGATCTCTCCACGGTCTTCCGATGCCCCGCGAGGAAATATTTATTCACAGGGCAGCAGCTACGGGACTTTTCAGGAGATTTTTTCCCCCCTCGTACATGGATATTCCATTACTTCGTCAGCATTATGAAACGACGATCATTCAATTACGAAACTAACTGAATTGGTGAAGCATCCCGAAAAAAACGGCAATGTCCACGAATATTATTTTTTTCCTTTCCCTTCGTATTGTGTTCGTCGAAAGACGTTTATCAGAGACGCATTACGGGACTGCAAAATCATCATTCTATTAGTGCCAAAAAAATCGATGATAAATCACTTTTTACTAAATGAATTAAGGGTATGGCATTAGAGCAGACAACGCTAATCGAGAGACCATTGCAGGATCCATTGGACTACATCCAGAAGAGACATTATAAATTTCATTACTTCAAAGAAGAAATACACGCAATGTAATCTATATATGCCACACTTTAGTAAAAAGCAAAATTGAGCCTAGATATTGCTACCAAGGACACGCCAATGTAACTGATACCCTATCTATCCCAGCGGTCTAAGTGGATACGCATTTCGAAGTTCGTATTAAATGTATGGAGTCATAAGAAAAAAATTGGGTAAATGAGATTGATATCTTTCTTTCATTCAATAATATGTTGGCAAGATGATTTGAGAGAGACTATGTAGAAATGGAAATACCTCCATTGAAGAAATCATTTGGCAAGAAGACGCTTAAAATCCAGTCTAAAATTAAGATTTCTGCTGCCAAAGTTGAAATAATTAATACTTTAACGATAACATGGGCTTGCTTATGATACATGAAAAGTTAGACTCCACTTTACCGCTTTATCAACTCACTACGCATCAACAACAAACTGAGCTATATCAGATACCGGGTGGAAATTCTGCGTCATTAATACCAGAGGGAAAAATAACAAAATTCCACAAAAATGTTTCCATCCAAGACCAGAGATTCGCAATAGCCTAGAACTAAGGTACAACCATTCGTGGAGTTGCATTAATTTTTCGCATTCAATTAAACTTTATGGATCAACAGACATGGATCGACCCAATTTTCATAGGTAATAATTGAAGCGAATACAGCATATCAACTAAATTAATTATGAGGTGTTCTCCACAATCGCTCCTCCTGTTTCCTTTGTTAGACCCCATTTAAATTACGCTACCAGTGTTTGGGACCCTCATGAAAATGGCTTAATAACAGAGTTAGAACGCGTGCAAAGAAGAGCTGCCAGGTACGTGAAAGGTCGTTACGATAGTCTTGTTAGTGTAACTGACCTCTTAGATAAACTCAGATGGGAATCTCTGTCAGACCGTTGATTGAAAAATAGGCTAAACCTTTTAGATAAATTCAAGAGCAGTGTCTTTTCTGACGAAGTTAACCATATCTTACGGACGACAGCATACTACGGAAGAGCAGACCATATAAATAAAATAAGAGAGATAGACTGCAGAACATACAGATCCAGCATGTCTTTTTTTCCACGAGCAATAAGAGATTATAACGGCAGCGGTAGAATTCATAAATAGATAGATGACCTGTAGTGTAGCGTACTCACCTATGTATACTATAATGCGTGTTTCTGAATTTTATTATTATTATTTCTTACAGCATATGGTAGTATAATTTGTTAGTATGCGTGACGTGTTTTGTACTGTGTGGTGTGCATGTGGGAGTCCAATTGCATGTTGCATGCTGGTGATTGACCACCCCCTGCCAAACACCTTAGAGGTGGCTCGCAGGTTATTACGTAGATGTAGATGTGTGACAGAGACGACAGTGAAAAGCAAGAGAGGAAGGGTAGGCCTCGCGTGTCGCCCTCTCTCCGCGGTCGAGGGAGTTAAAAGACCCCAGCGGATGCCGCCAATTTCCTCGCCGATATCTTACGAATTTGTTTTGGCAACAAAGCGCCCTGTGGGAGGCGGGAGGGTGGAGGGATTCGAGCCTCAATAGAGGGGATGGGAAATAGGGATTTATGACTTAATCGCTGGCGGCCAAAATTGAGATAGTAAAAATCCCTCCGAACACACGTGACCTCCCACCCTTCCCTCCAGAACTTACGGAGACCACTCTAATTGGCTGATTCCACCGATGGCATTGCTTGAATTGAAGCGATGACATTACTCATTTCGATATCTTGAGGGAGCTTACTTATTATATCGCATGGATAAGATTTGGGAAATAGACTGCAGAGCCGACAGATTTAAGATATTTTTTCCGCATTCAACAAGGGACCATAATACCTGCGATAGTTCAGTTCTAGGCTAGGTTAACTCGTGCAAGGTAAAATAGGCTCTGAAAGTGTAGTAAATAACTCATTATATTTGTAAATACAATCAGAAGAATATTTTGTCATGTTAAAACTCGTTTATGAATCACCTCCCAAGCTATTTTTTTATTTTCTATTACATACAAACTACCCAAGTAGTTTTATTTGAATGGTATCTTTTTCGTGTCCTTAGCACTCTCCTAGTCTCTGGTCTTTCTCTTATCGGCCACCTATGATTGAGAATCGGAGAACGCCATTTACCATATAGATTAGTAATATGTTATTATATGTTAATGACTTTAACATAGTTATATATTGTATTTCTGTAGTACTAGTGATGCATTACACTTTCTTAAATCTCATTCCCCAGAACACGCAGTCATATATAGGGCTCTCTTTATACCTTCTTCCCCTAGGTTAATGGCATTGAATGGTGTGTCAGGAATTCCCCCCCACCTCCCACCCAGTCGCCCACCCACCGGAACGAAAATTGGGCCCTGAAGAAAGAGAGGATGAAAGAAATGGCAATTTGCGAGCGGGAAGAGATCGCACGGTTCGTCAATGCCCCCACGATTGCTTCCACCGAGTGTGCCGTGGGGGGAGAGAGCCCCCGCTCCACCCCCTCCTCCCCACCCAAAAATACACTTTTTCCCATCCCACCCACCCCGACCACCGGCGACCTGCGTCATAACACGGGCGGAGTGTGCGTTCCCTCCGCCGCAGGAAGGTCGAAGATCCACCCCCTGTTCCACCCCCTGCCCCACATCATAATCGCGCCCCTCCACACCCAACCCCACCCCCCTTCACCCAAAGAAAACACGCAAGCAGGGGCGGAGACGAATTATCACGTGGACGCATGCCTTACGTGTTTTGTCTTATTTTTGGTGACCTACCACTCATTTAAAACTTAAGCTGTCGTCTTGAAATTTTCAGGGCAAGTACGGTAGACCTTTTCCCGTATCTCTAATAAAAAAAAAGAAATTACGCATGAGAAAATGCCCCTCTACATGCCTGGACCCAGGTAATCAACAATTAAGCGTCCTCTTCTATTCCGTCTTTTCGCCTTAATAAATTTTCGACCGACTGATGTTGATCCCATTTCTTTATCAGTTAAAAAAATAAATAAATCAATAAATCTGACTTCGCAGCATCTCATTCAATGCAAAATAACCAATTAACTTGCTAAATACTGAGGTGACATCCGTATCAGTTTGTTATTTTTTGCTATTGATTGATACGAAATTCTATTACCTTCTTTGTTTCATTTTTATTTTTAAATTGACATTCTCGCTGTCTGTGTACCATTCACTTAAAAATAAAATGCTGAGCTAAGATTTTCATATTTGGCACACAGAAGATATTACCCGGAGTCTTCTTTATATAACTTAAAATTTTCAAAATAATGGCACCAGTTTTAAGGGATTAAAAGATTACCAATAAAAGACCGATGGAGCGGGAAGGATGTGTCCAATGGAGGCTGTACCGGAAATGTGCATGAGTCAATACAAGCGCCTTTCGAAGCTACAAAAATAAACATTTCCCTTTCACGAATTTCACGCATTGATGCTTGAAATAAAAAAGTATAGGTTACAAAAGGTGACAATTTTATGTACAAGTCAATGAATTAATATGTATTTATGAATAAATAGGTACTTTTCCACCCCAATTCGGCGGATCCTAGCGCTAATTACATCTTACCAAGGTTCCTAATTACAATTTAAGCATTAATTTGCTGATAGCTCTACAATTATTGTGGTGACTCGCCTCCTCAGTACCTTGATCACATCTGGAGAAATCCTATTCAATTGAAATATATTTATACTTTGACTGCGTTAAAGAATGAATAACATTTACAGAAACATATTTCCCATGCATAAAAAAATTGCAACATTAGCCAAACGAAAATTTGAAATTTTTAAGCAATAGATACTTCCAGGGAAAGATTGCGGCGTGCCTAATTTTTTAAATGTAATATCTGAGGAATTTAGGAAATAGCTTTAGCCATAACTTTAAGGAAGCTGTTGACATTCATAATGAAAAACAACTTATTTTAAATTCACGTTTCAATTTAAAACACAAACGACCAAGTTATTTTCTTCATTATGAATATGGATGGAATGAAAATGGAAGAGCATGTTTGTTTATTTTCGTGAAAAAATACGATCAAGAATTTCCTACATTTCCTCTCCACCAAAAGAGCGATTCTTGTCTACTCCGCGGGTTTAGATGAATGACTTCAAACAAGTAAATCCATAGACACAATTATCCTAATAGACGCAGTGTCGGCGTGTTAAGGATTCTTACTCCAGGGTTCTAAGAGTGCTTCTGAGCGCTTCTGTCGATAAAGTTAGCCTCGCATCGGAAGGATAGTGAAGTAAGAGTTGTGATGAATATAAAATAAAATATACTACCTACGATTTCAAGTTATAGCTTCTTCCGATTTAGTATCTTGGATTTATGAGATAAAAGGATTCATTTTATTCATTGCTTGGGCTCACAAGGCTACTTTTTCTCCCCATTGAGATATCGCGTGAGTCCCTGTACAATGAGGGAATCGCCGAAGAGTATGTACAGTGTACATACTCTCCGGCGATTCCCTCTATGGAGGGACTCCTTGACACCTCCCCCGAACCCCTCATCCTTCCTTCTCCTTCAAACCATCCCTCCTCCCCCATCCCCTATAACTTGCACCCTGGCGGAGATATATTAAATTAGCGACGCCGTCGCCGCAGGGAGGAGGAGAAAGAATTCCTACCCATGCCAAACAATTGAGCTGCCCCCGCACTCTTACAGCTATGGCCAATATTAGATTTTTTCAACGAATGAGCAGGAGTCTGTGGCTTGAAACCTGGGTCCCCTCCTGGGTGTTGATCAACACGACGGAGCTTTCGCCATAAAAATGTGACTAAGATGAAAAGAATTTCCAATATGGCTGGTTACGGAATTTAGAATTTTCAGCAGGTTTCAGGAACCCATGCACTGCCACGTATGTATTTGATTCATTAGCATGTATTTTGTATGCTTTTGTCTGGTTATCTACCGCATATTTATACCGTTCTAAAATTGATAAACACAGTCATATTTAAGAAACCAGTTGAAATTAGATAAATCAGATTAACGACTTTTTTTCAAAAAATATCGATGCAATTTGAAAGAACAGTCCTTTCCGATCTATTCCTCAAAGTTGATTTCTAAACCTGCCAAAGATATATCACCTAAGTTCACAAACTATAATGTCACAATTGCGTCATTGCAAGCAAGGTCAGCACTTGATTTGTAATTGATGAAATAATTTTGACGCCTTCTAGTGTCTGTTTTTTACTACTAGTTGGGGTAGAAACGTAGGCAATTTCGGAAATTTTGTTGCACGTAAAAATTCTTATTGTACCACGATAGGTGTCCATTTCACTTCACTTGTGTCACTCCACTTATCAGCAGAACATGACATACCTAAACTAATTCCCGACGAATTCGAGAAGATTATTTGCCTGTAATGGAGCAAACATTAAAATCAATTTTAAAAATCAACTAGTTTCTCCATATTTCAAGAACGAATCAAGAATTGCAAAGATTATTATTGCACATCCACAATGGGATAGTCTAAGGTAGTCACTGTCAAAAACCATTCCTGCTCCTGACAAATTTACGTAATCGAACGACCTTCCGAATTGCATACTTCCATCATCATTGAATTTAATAAAAAAATATGGGTTCCTTAGGAGTGAGTCAAAATGGGAATTTCAAAACCCATGTCGCTATTTATGGGCACTGGTATCACTATTTTGTGAAAGAGACGTCTGCGAATGTCGGCAGCAAAAATAACTCCAGCAAAATGGGCCCACGGCATAATTGCAAGCAACCCTGAATACCTAAGGGCAACCTGAATGAGGAATCAGACTGTGAACATCAAGCTTGGAAAACTCTAGAAATTGCGGACTCGTACACCATTCACCGTCGATTTACAGCGCCTCTCTCGGCCGACCTCGGCAGCGAACCCGTGAAATGAAACCCGTGGCACGTGCCCCTTGAGGATTTGGACAGAGCAGTGGACACCTTAGCAAAGAAACGCATTGTGTGAAATGAATCCTGTTTTTGTCGAGGAGAAATACCACCGAAAAGACATTCAATAATTAAAATACATGCGCTGAGAAGAATAAGGAAAATATGATATTATACTTCGTAATAAAATTTCGAGGACGCAGTCGGGTCGACGTGTATTCATATCAGTCTGATACTGAAAATGTTTGCAGATGTGAAATCAAAAAGCAATGCGTTCAACGTAAGCTTGAGTCCCAATGAATGCATATCCGAGAGAGGAAACTTATGTTTTTACATGACATCCTCACCATGAATATAAATAGCATAGGCATGGACGGCAGCGCATATTGGGACGTAAATGTGTACGAATCTCAGAATAAATACACGGAAGAGCGTTTATCAGCTTCTGCACACGCGAAAAATATT
This sequence comes from Ischnura elegans, assembly GCF_921293095.1. Classification (NCBI taxonomy): domain Eukaryota; kingdom Metazoa; phylum Arthropoda; class Insecta; order Odonata; family Coenagrionidae; genus Ischnura; species Ischnura elegans. Next base: position 20,095,693 of record NC_060248.1, read on the forward strand.
GAAATGGAAAAGTTCCAGATCATGAATCATGGTAGCAACGATCATGTGGATAAGATTAGGGAAATAAATTTCAGGATCGAAGGATATTATGTCAATTTTTTCCACATACAATAAAGGATTAGAATACTTGCGATAGAATAGTTTAGCTTTAGAATAGCTTGACTCTAACTAGGAAAAATAGGCTCTTCGAGTGTAGTTAATAACTTATCATATTTGTGAACAGTTACAATCTGCATGGATTTTTCTGCATGTTATAACTCGTGCATGGGTCACTTACTTGGCTAACTTTACGTTTTTCTACTATTAATTAGTTGCAATATTTCAAGGGTGCATGTTCGTGTCCTTAACACTCTCCTAGTTTCTGGTCTGACCTGTGTGTCGTTGTCCCGAGTGCTTGGCATGAGTCCGTCGAACGAGTGCGTCTCTGATTACGGCTAAGATGAGTGCGCCATGCCTGGTGTAGAATCGATCCGTGGTGGTAGCTTTCACGGTACCTCGTATATGTAACTGTTCTTCGCCTTTTTGTCCTTCTTTATCTGTCGGAGGTTCCTATCTCTTGCTCTTCTTCCTCGGGAGACCTTTCCATCGATTTTTCCATATTCCCCTCGTAATTATTTCTATGCCTTACGACATGACCCATCCACCGCGTCCTTATCTGGCGTGAAATCTATTCTGATACTCTACAGTTTCCTTCCTCCTATTCATCGGTAGACCACCTCGTTTAACACCCAATCCGTCCATTTGATCTTGAGCTATTTGAGCTCTCGCTGCCAGCACCATGTGTCAAAGACTTCATGTCTATTATGGTCAGTCTTTACGATTGCCAAGCCTCTGACTCATAGGGTGCTGTTGCCCACACGAATGATTTCACACACTGTCTCCGAAAGATATCTCAAAAAAAATAGTTACTGTCTATGAATACAGCCAGGTGTTTACGACCGTCGTTGTTTTCCACCAGACAGTTTCCATTTCACTCTGTCGTGTCACTCCTATCCTCTCTAACCTCTTGTTCTCATTGTTCTCTGCATTCCCAGTCTCCAATTCACTCTCGGTCTTTCTCTTATCAGTTTTCTCTGGAGGTCTCCAATCCAATATTTGATCGGGTCATCTGGTGTCATCCATCCTATTAACATGGCCAAACCACAGTAGTTGCTTCCTTCCTACCTCGTCGAAAATAACTTTCAATTCCACCGTCTAAATTATTGTATCATTTCTAAGTTCATCGAGTCTACTATTTCTGAAACTCATATTCAAGTAATATCTCTCAGTCAATAAATAACCTATTTCTTTTTTCTGAATGTCCCATAGCGCTGCTCCATATGTTATTATACGTTCTACCATCGTTTCATATACTCGCAGGAATAGAAGGATCAACAACTTTGCTATTTCCACATAGTAATTTATTGAGACCGACCGTGGTTTCGTTACAGAGAGCATTACCTTTATTACCTTGATATTAGAAAACAAGTGTGTAAAAGGAGTAGCCACCAAAAAGTACTTTGGAATGATATTAAAAAAATGCGGAAGAAGCAACCAAATCAATAGAATTACGAAGGGAAGAAATGCCATAAAAGCTTTAAATTTTGTTTTTTTTTTGGGACCAACGTATTGGCAGAAAAAGAAAATAAGAGTATATGAAACTATAATTAATAGCAGCGGGCGAAACTTGGTGGAAATCCATAATCGCAGGAATAGAAGGATCACCAACTTTGCTATTTCCACATAGTAATTTATTGAGACCGACCATGGTTTCGTTACAGAGTAACATTACCTTGATAATGTTACTCATTATAGTTTCATTTTACACACTTGTTTTCTAGTGGTAGATCTGGCATTTCACCGCTTCCAATAACAGAGTATTCTTTATTGTTTTCGTTGATAGTGAGCTCATACTGCTCACATGTATCCATAAGTTTCCTAGCCATGCAGCTCATGTCATCCGCGTTTACTGAAATCAGGATTTGATCATCAGCAAAGCGTAGCGAACAAAATATATTTCCTCCTACCCGTAGTCCTAAACAGCATTTCTTTTTTACGGGATAAATAGAAATATTACGGATAGGTAGGCTGGGGTCGCCCCTCCCTCAACCGTTTCATTGGTTTCTCTATCCTTCCGATCCCTCCCCTCTCGCCCCTTCCGCTCAAAAACAATTCGCACGAGCACCCTCGCAGGGTATTTACCTCGTGGCTCTAAAGCACACCCTTCGTCGCACAACACAGTCACAACCCTCCACCCCCAACCACACCGCTCGCAATTCGCAGCAGGCCAACTCTCGAGACAGGTTGGCGCAATTTTCAGCAGGCAATTGTGCTGTTGCCATGGCATCCTTGACGTCAACAAACATGCTCGAGCCAACCATCGATGAGATCCGAGCGAAGGGAGCGTTTGAAAGTCTATATAGGAAGAATAATTCTTGCACCGAAACCGAGCTAAGGAAGCTATAAAAAACGTTTCATTTCCTATGATTCCTATATGGGATTATTTTTTCTGAGAATAGGAGAAGTATATCGAGGACTTCGTTTAAACTCAAGGCATGGGGATTTCAATTGCTGTCCACAGTTAGTGATACTGAACCGCTCAACAATGAATGCTTAAGATTACCTCACTTCACTGCCACTTTGCATTTATAGTTATAATTACCGTAAAGAGCTCAATATTATTCCTATGTCAGGCACATTGACGACCTCGCCACCAAATTCAGGGAAAATCTAAATTATTTGTAGACGCCACTGAGGCGATACGTTTATTTACGGAGAAATCAGTCGACGTTCCCGGTAAATTCGGATCAAAGGATTCAGGGACTACATTTCTTGGTTATTGGTTAAATCCAATTTTTTATTCTAAGGATTCATAGGCACCATTGCATAAAATAGACAAATTAACAACAAACAAATAACAAGGTAGATGAGCCTAGATATTTCGTTTCATTACTTATTGCAACCAAACCTTATTTTAACCCTTTCCATATTTCCGTAAAGTCCTTTCGGTCACTATTCCCAGCTGACATCCAAATTGATCGTCCCGCAATGATATATTATACACCACTTAGATCTTTGATCCAAAGCTTAGCGCGAGGATGATACAATACTTATTTCGTGCCAATGTTACACTCCAGCTAACGCGACTATTTCCATGTCTTTTGCGCTAAAGGTGAATCATTAAAAAAAATTAAAGATCTACGACGTACCGCGCTGGCCATTACCAGGGTACTTGGCACGGAGTGATTCCGCCGGATACAGGCTAAGCATTAAGGAAAACGACTCGCGGTCAGACCAGAAACTAGGAGAGCGCCAAGGACACGAACATGTAACCTTGAAATATTACAACTAATTAGTAATTGAAAAACGAAAATTAGCGTAGCAAGTGATTTATGCTGTTCTTTCGTGATATTAATTGATTTTCCATCACGTATCCCAATTTAACCAGTCTAAACTTATATATTGCAAATATCTTCAATGGATAAGCATCTACGGCTTCAATAGAAATATCAACGCAGCCTAGGAATTCGGGCGATGTCTTTGATCTTAGAAGTTGGAGATATCGCACCGCTAGGATGCCCAAAATTCAAACAGGAGGGTTAGTTGACATTGATGATTTTAACTATTTTTCACGGAAAGAGATGCTCAGGAGCTCGTGGATTGTTTGTTTGGAGAGAGCCCACCGTGGACATACAAACTCAGAGTTTCTATAAATGGCAAAAGTAGATGTATATGTAGTCCTTGCCAAATACTCTAACGGAAACCTGCAATATACTATGTATTTACTGCAACAGAGAAGGCGCACGTGTTATTCAGACACATACTCGCGTGGCTACAGACAGCAGCAAATTGACGCAATGGAATCCATACCCTGAACTACACAATGGAGCTACGATCACACCAGTCATATCCGAATAAAACACCTCGAAGAGTTGAGAAATAATGCTTCAGATGGATCATATTCCTTCGTTTAAAACGCGGCAAGAATATAAATACGAATGATATCTGTTTCGCCAACATACATACAAGATGCGCGCATACCATTATACTACATTATCTAAGTAGTTCTCTTTCGAGGATTCTGTTGGAGCTGCATTGGGAAACTAAGGTGTGCAAACCGTTTCAGTAAGAATTGTTTCAGCTAAAGGACAACCCTGCGTAGCATGGCGCCACCAGCCCCACTGTCGCTTGTGGAAAAACTTTCCCCGAGATAATTACTCTGACGAGTAAACGGCCTACATTTCCCAAATGATGAAGGATTAAAAAACTTTTAATATAATCGGATGGGCTGCCGCATTTAGCAACTCTAATAAAATAAACTTGACGGAGTGTTGTTAGCCGACAGCGACGAGAATAGAATTATGGAGGGGATAAAAAAATGGCTGACATAAATACGAAGGAAGTAACTGTACGAGAAAATAAAGGCCATATGACTTTTTAAGGCTTCGCAAGGAAAGTAGGAATGCGTGGAATACATAATGGAAAACACTCCTTGCGTGACATACAGGAAATAAGTACGTTCTCCTGTATGAAGCGAATCAAATACAATGACAAAAGATGTAGGTACTTCACGTAATCGTAGACAGCAACGGCAGTCAAAATTGAGCTATAATAATTACTTCAAGCTATATATTTGATCGAAATATAACTTTACTTTCACCTATCTCAAGCTTTTAGTACCTACAGATGTATTCACATCAGCTATACCCAGGTTGCATTGCCACAGAAACATAGCTCCATTTAGATTGCGCGCATGCAACGGCCATATCTTCATAAAAAAAAGGATCATGATGCAAGTGTCCTAAATTGATGAATTAAATAAAAATTACCATCAACGATTTAAAAAAGGACAACTTTTTTCCGATTTCTTGAAGTGGACATATGAATGGAACTGAAAATTATCCGTAGACCTCCTCAAGCAATATCGGCGAGGGAGGAGGGGGCGGGGGGGATAACTGATGGCACGGACCAAGTCCACCAAAATAGAAGTTCGGAAAAAGAAATGTTGGCGCAACACATTGCAACGTCGCGAGCGCTGGAAGCGGCAACACCGCATCGCACTTAAAATCCTTCTCTTGGCTCTGCTGGTTGGGTGGGGTGGAGGGCGGGGGGAGGTCGCGGGCCAGGATCGATAGCGCTCTCTGCAGACCTCCCCCTCCCCTAACCCCTCCCCTCCCCACCCACTTACCCTGCCCCCTTCCCTCAACTCTTTCTATGCATGTACCACAGGGTACGGATAGGAAAAGCTCTAGTCTACTCAATGGTTTTGGTCAAATGAGTATAAACAATAAAAGGCATGGACGCTATTATCCTAATAGACGCAGTATCGGCGTGTTAAAGGATTCTTACGTGAGGGTTCTAAGAGTTCTTTTGAGAGCTTCTGCCTATAAAGTTAGAAAGTTAGAAAGAAAGAGATAGAAAAAACTCTAGTCTACTCAATGGTTTTGGTCAAATGAGTATAAACAATAAAAGGCATGGACACTATTATCCTAATAGACGCAGTATTGGCGTGTTAAAGGATTCTTACGTGAGGGTTCTAAGAGTTCTTTTGAGAGCTTCTGCCTATAAAGTTAGTCTCCCATTGGAAGGATTATGAAGCAAGCTTTTGACCATTTTGTATCTTGAATTTTTGAAATTAAAGACTACATTTTACACATTGCTTGGGTTTACAGGGCTACTTTTCTCCCTATTGAGACAGCACGTTAAAGCCACTGTAAACTCGCCCATGGGAGTAGTAGTAAAGAAAATCAGTCTGGAACACCAGGCGCAATGAGTCTGGCCAAGATTCAAAACCAGACACAAGCGCAAAATTTTCAGACTTCATCCTGTATGTAACAGAGTTCTAACGCGGGTAGTTTAGAATGTAAAATAAATAACCAAACTCTTTAAGCTGTAAAATCATTACATGCTTATCGATTGATCAATGTCCGCTCGTATGTTTACCGCTACCGTTCACTACTAAAAGCCATTTCACCAAGAATTTAGGATGGAGTTAAAACGTATAACAAACGGTCAAAATAGCGTTTAAAATGTTACCCTGGGTAATGAGAAACCTCAGAGGGAGCACCAGTACCACTACAATGATATCCTTCAAACCATTAGTTCGATCAACCTTAGGGCATGCAATTCTTGTTTGGTACCCACGCAATAAAGAAGAGCTCACAAACTTACGTTAGAGATGGCGCACAGAAAAGCTGTTAAGTAGGTAGGTATTAAGGAAATACAACAAACAGAGAGTGTAACAGAAATGCCGGGGATGGGAGGGTTTGCAAGAGATGTAGGAAAGGAGCAAGCTATGCGGGATGTACAAAATAGTAAGTAAAGAAAAAGCATGGTATGATTTGGGAAGGGCATGATAAAACATAACTTTGTGGGAAACGTGAGCACTAGTTCAAGATGAAGTGCCGATCACAAAGTACTAATGTAAAGCCGTTCTCCTTCTTGAACAGGACCATACGATACTTGTACGACAAACCAGCACAAACACCTAAGCCCTTACCGAAAACATTTACAAATTCTAAAAAATCTCTTCCAAAAGTAGGTTTCAAGGGTTTGTTGTAATGCCGTCAACCGTTTTACTGTCATGCTCATGTTACCATCAGGCCAATAACCTATTTTTAACAATTTAATGACAATATATCCCCAATATTTTTGGGAATCATTTCAGATTTCTGCGCATCCTCTTCGGGCGTCCTATTCCGTGCTTGCTCAGCCCTTTGTGCTCACACCCATCCATCCATCCAATCCATCTCCTCTCCCCCCTCCCCCCTCCTGCACGCACCTCCTTCCGTCACACCTTCCCTTAATTTCCTCCCTCCCCTTGAATTACAGCCTCCCAAACCCTCCCCCTTGCCGAGCCATTCAAACTCCGGCATCCTCCATTCGCACCCGCCCCTTCTTGTCATTCCCACCCTTCTCCACCCCCACCCCCATTAGCCACCCCTCTCGCTTGTTTACCTTCCCCTCCCACTTCTCCCCTTCCCCTCCTGCACTCTCCAGGCAATGCATCTGTTACCTCAGCTTTCACTCTTCCCACCCCCACCCCCCTCCTCCAGTCCCGTTTCGCGAGCTCTCCCCCCCCCCCCCCACCTCGGAATTCCTCGCCCCATCAGAGCCACCTTCGCCTTCCCCCGGAACCAATCGCTCCAATTTTCTCCCTCGCTTCCAATGTTTGTCGCACGGGGTGAAGAGGAAAGAAAGGGGGAAGAAGGGGGAGGAACAGCCTCGTCCAAAGTTCATTTCTTCATTTAGCATTCTTTCATTCGAGTGAGCAACTCGTGTTATCTACCTCACTGAGGATAGATAAAGTACCGTTATTTTCATTTCAGTCACACTTCGGTAATGTTTTAAAACAACTTTTTTATTAAGGTCATCATCATGGAAAAAAAATACCATCCGAAGATTTGTTTGACGCAACTGTTCACTCAATCCTCCCATCAGCTAGTATCAGGCATATAATAATACTTCTATTTTATATCCTTCATCACCTGCTTAATGTATATTCGAGGCCTTATTCTGCCGTTCTTCCCTTCCAACAGACCATCAACGACTGTTTTCATCTGACCTCCGTGTGTTATTATGCGGCCGATTGAATGAACCCAATGTTTTCAAAAGATTTCCCACCTACTCTTCTTAAAACGTTCACATTACTCAGATGATTGATCCATTTGATTAATATCATTATTCTGTATCACCACATCACTAAAGCTTCCAAATCAACGCATGAGGCGTAAAGTAGGAGTAATAAGGGGGTAAATAATTAAAACTACACATGACACTAAACTAATAGGCAGAACGTGCGAAAATTTCACTGGAATTGTTTGCATTGCTGGTGATTCCCGTGACATTTATCACCGTGGCTATTCCCGTTACACTTAAAACTAATAGGCAGAGGATTGAACGATTGGAAAAATGTAAATCAGACGGGGACATTCACGCGTTTGGTCTTTCAACTCTTCCTTTCACTATCAATGATTCAAACGAATTAGAAAGAATATTCTTAGGCACAAGAATGTAAATAAGTGGGGCGACAGCAATCCCCAAACGAGTTTAAAATTCCTATTATTCATAAGCAGCCGCAGAAGCAATTTATGCGAACTCAGGGAAGTGGTTGAGAATCGCAAGTATATTTCTCATTCATGGTATTTACCCTTAGTTAAGGCAATTTTATAGGGTTATGGGAAATTGCGGAAAATATTCCTGTAATTTATATAAGTTATCATGGTATTTTTCGAAGCAGGTCTTCTCTAGCTTCGAAAGAGTTGGAGTCAGAGTGGGAAAAAATAGGCTCCATCGAAAAACTGTAGTTGTATTTAACATTCGATGTCGAACACCATTTTTATCAAGATAAAGAAAATACTCTTGGCTATACTAAATCATATGTTAACAAAAATTGCTCTCCATGCCTTATTTTCTGGATAGTGAACCAAATGATAAAAAAGTCTCTTACGGCGATGTGTTAATAGACTTCAAAAGAGCTAACAATATCGCTGGGATTTTTACGTCGCGTTTATGAAATAAAACTTATTTAAGTTCCGTCATATCACGATTAACACCATAAAAATGAAGGGTGGACAGTGTCCATCCCTACCTTACCGTTTACTGAGCCACTAGCAAATACTTGCAGTTACTGAAGAAAAAACACGCCATCACAACGAAAATAGCACAAAAGCTGCCATTGATTGAAGTATAAGGTCGTTTGCTACAGAGTCAAAAGTATAATCCTCGCTTACTATAAATAATAATAATATTAATTAACTTCATTGGGATAGTACAGCCATGAGTTTCGTCAAGATAATGCAGGATAAAATACAAATAGATAATAAAATACAATACACTCAGCTATTCATAGCTATAAAGACTAATTGCGTAAAACTCGCACAGATACCCTGTAATTGATTATGTGATTTTGACGCAGCCTAGAGTTTGCTTACTCAGAGAATGCAGCATCGTCGGCATTTTGGAAACGGTCAAAGATGAGTATCCTGCTTGCTATTTAACCATTTCTTTTTTTACCAACATTGAGGCTTATCACATGTGAAAGCAGTATTTTCACCAAAAAATATCCGAAAATATTTGCACACAGACTATGGAACTGGCGGGAGACGCTACGGTAAGATACTTTCAGTAGATGAGCCACTATACAAGACACTTACCATGAAATAGAATTAGATGTTCTTTTCTACGTCAGTCATTACCAAGTGACCAGAGAATCACCGTACCAGGTCATGAATTCATCTTCTTGTGACACATTAAAATATTACGGAAAATTAGGATTTCAAGCATTTTGTCTCATGATAGGAAACTGAATAACATAACTGTCTTCAAATACTGAACAATTTAAAGCCCCACGCGACAAAATATTTCCTAACAAGGAGGCTTTATCTGGTATAAATTCATATTTCAAGACCACAAAACTATTTTAAATTTATCATTAAATTATGTGTTCATATTTATCTGGTTCCTTGATTTATTTTATGCAAAAAATCGTATCTTTACACTAAATTTTCGCGGGAAAATATTTTAACATATTCCTCTGAATGCGTGTGAATCGCACTTTTTTAGCCCTTATTGCTAAATGAAGCTACATTATTTCCTATATTACCCTCAATGTGTATCTTGGTATGTTTGAGATCAGGGGGATCCAGGATATTTTTCTAGGGGTCTGAAAGCCAAACGCTCTTATCATATTTGGGATTAAGAACAACTTACAAAAATTACTTTACGAAATACACTCTTCATCTCCACACTCCGGAACACAAAACAAAACGAAAGTAATGTTAACGGGGCCGTATTAAAACTCTTTTCGATTTTTTTAAGCGTCTGAAGAGGAGGGCACGTGACCCCCCTAAATCCGCCTATGTTTGAGATGTAACAAGTTAGAGTTAAAATTCGCAATCATTCACCGATTTATTGGCCAGTTTCTTTTCTATTTCACCCCACAGTGCACCGCTTCTGTGGCAATGATGGATCTCCCCGGAAGGAGAACTGTGCAGGGGAGGAGTTGCCATAGGTGGAGCGTGATGCGTGGGGCTGCCCGCGGCAAGGCGCCATCCCACCTACGGACCGATTGCGGCAGCAGCTCACCCTTCCCTCCCCATCCCTCTATTCCCTCGTCGCGGCGACCCGCCACCAGCCATTTAGCCACCTTCCCATGAACTTAATTAATCCGATCAGTCCGAGCGCCATTGCCGAGGTTGATGCGATTTCCGCGGCGGCGCGGGGTGGGGGGTGAGGAGGGGCGCTTCCGCGGGGCGCCGATCTGCTCCCAGGTCCAATTAGTCCACGGCTGCACCTTTGATGGCGCACCGTGTCAATTACGTTTTAATGAGGGATTTCGGAGAACGGGGACGGGGGTCGAAGCGACGCGCATAAAAATAATCTGCATGTGCACGGGGTACTTATTTTATGCAAGGGACAAGCTTAAAGGCAGATTCAATTACGATTTCAACATCGAAGGCATTTTCCGGATAGTCATCCTAGATGTCTTAGCAAGGCCTTAAAACAAAATAATATGTATGATGACTCAATATAACGCGGCATTAGTTACAAGCATAACTGGATAGAGAAGGGAATGGTAGAACTCGAAAAAAAAAAGAAAGAAGTGTACGGGGGTGTACGTAAAACATCTAACAATAAGTAATCTGGAATATGGGGGAAAATTAGACTAAAAAAATGGGATTGGAGGAGAAATTGAGAGGAAAATGAGTCGTCACTAGCTAATTTTCGGCGACGTGAAATTCGCGTCACACTCAGTAACATCAGCACTTTATTTTTCAGTGAGGACGTGATTTTGACGCAATGTAGAATCTGTTTACTCAGTGAATACAACATCGTTGGCATTTCGTAAACGGCCGCAGACGACGATTAAATACCCTGCATGATATTATAAGACTTTCTTGGATCAATAAAATCGAAGAATATCACCTAAGAAAGCAGTATTTTCATTAAAAAAATATTTAAAATGTGAAATAAGGCATTTTCTTTGAATCACTGAGGGTGGACTTGGCGGGAGGCGCCATGGTGGGAGCAATAGACACGAAAAGCATTTCAATTTTTATAGGATAGGACAACTTTTTCCATGCAGTATCATTATAAGCTCTTTTCTACGTTACTCATTAAACAACCAGATAATCACGGTCGAATGCTAACTGAAGATGTTTGCGACACTGTCGAGAGGTGCGCAGCTCGGTGATGGCTCGGACGAAAATTCTAACAAAAAAGTCAAGAGTGGTCTCACTTTCGAATTCTGCATCCTAATAGGTTTGAAATTAGTCCTTTATCTGCAGTTAAGGATTGCAAGGCATAGGATTACAAGGCGTAGGTTTCCTATTCCGATACCTACCAATGAATAGCCTACACATTATTTTGTCCTGCTCTATGTCCATATTCTTCTACCTCTTTCTCTCTTCTATTTACTTTACCATTTCCTCCATTATCCACGGCTTCCTTATCCTTCTATTGTCAACGTAGCCAAGTGACTTGTCGGCCGCTTTGACTATTCTTGTTTTAATATTTTCCCACATCTCCTGTATAGTTTGTCTTACTCCAAGCTCTTATTTTCCTCAGTCTTTTGAATATTACGTTGCATTTCATACAATCTAGATTTTGATTCGTATCCGCCGCACGAATGAACGAAAAAACATGAAATCGACATGTAAATTAGAATGGGAATCAAAGAACCATTCATCAACGTGAACTAATCATCCCACTTATCATTACAACTTTATAAATTTATAGAGATATAAAAGATATATTCAACCAGGCCTGAAGCTGGGAAGGGGTTGAAATAATCTAGCTCCAATGCACAATAACGATAGTCCAAAGAGTGAATATTACCGTGAGGAATTTCACCAGCATGCTTAATTAATGCATGAAATAAATCACAAACCAATAATACTTCGTTAAATAATAGGGAATTAAATTAACTGCAATCAATGAAACTAAAATAATAGTTTTATCCTTTGAAGTGAAAATGCATCAGACTAGTCCATCAGAATTTCAAGTTGCTCATTAAAAATATTTGAATATGTTTGCCTATTGGATGTAAATAATAATCTTTTAAGATGCACATACTTTTGGAGGGAGGTTTCCGAATTTTAATCATTAAATTTCTGTTAATTGACCATTTTTTTCAATGGCTGCGCTGATATGGCATTTACTTTATTTATGAGAATATTTTAGAAAATGAGGAAATCGATCATTAGGACAATTCTCACTCATAGCGCTCATAAAATATATTTCGCGCACCAAAACTAAGATGTAGGGCATGAGAAATCAGAATCGACTTCAATTGTAAAAGAACAAAACACATCCCACTCACGACATGGATATTTAGGTGCGAGATTGATGCGATCCTCTCCCCTAACTTCCCGTTCAAATACTTTGGCTACCCTGGGTCAGTTTCGTTAAATATTACCTCCACGGGCACTAAAGTAAAATGCCTTGTAAGTACGAGAAGCAGATGTGATTCGGTACCTCAATTCAGAGGCACCTGATCATTCGAGACAAGTTGCCAACGATTGCAAAGGTTCACCATTTATGCTCGCGATCGCAGTAACATTGAAATTACGATAAATATAAAGTGAGCTCGAATACCCGTTGGTCGTTGAAATTCCCACAATTACGGAGTCTAGGAGACGATTTTAGAGTGCCTGCAAGCTTCACAACTGTTTTTGTTCAGGAAAATAGCATCGCTTCATTGACTAGCCGAGCCTCCGCATGCATTTAGACCTCTTTCAGCCGCCATTGCTGTATCTGCAATTCCCAGTGGAGGAGTGGAAAGTCTCTGCGACAGAGTGCATATCCGCGCACTTCAATGCTTTATCACCGAGGATAGAGATTTATGAACAGCTCGCATTTCCAGCAGACATTTATACTCGCCTCCCCTTTATCAGTTTAATCCCCACATATTTCACTTGCCTTGAAATGCGCTAGACCATGTAAATGAAGCATAGTTATCTAACTCGAATCTTAAATGGCTCCGTCGCACTTAATGTACCCTAATGCATCAATAAATTTAGAGCTATGAACTAAATTTAAAGGATAAAAGTACATCTACGCTTCCTGTGAGTTTCCTATTCTCTATCAGTTCTCGTGACTTTAGTCCATAAAAAATTGACATTTTTATTTGAGTAATAAAGGCACTGGTGTATTTTGAGTAATTTATAAGGATAACATATTCATAATCATCAAAGACTGAAGAATTCCACGTCATCCGACCAAACACAATTCAGGATGACTCAGGTGGGAAATATTTGCCGAATGCGCGGATAACAATAGTTAACTTTTTATGGAGGCTATGAGTGTTTATACATAATAGAAATACATCAAATCGTAACTCACAGGAAAAGGAAAAATGTTATATTTAAAAGAAATTAGCGACTACTTACGCTATAGGAGATATTATTAAGGTTCAAAAAAGTACCCAGACCATACTGAAACTATCCATTCGCAAGGAGATGTTTATTTACCACCAAGAAAATAGCCCACACGTAAAACTGTTTTCCTAATGCCAAATTTTATATCCAATTTAATGCTATCGCAGCAATTTAAATATGGTCCAATGTTTTTTGATGGACTCGGGATCTACTCTCTATAGGAACTTAAAAAACGACTAACAACAAAGAAATAGTCGAAGAGATTGCAACATTCGTTTGAGAAAAAATCTATGCTCTCTAAAGCACACGTCGAGGAGAAGAGGAGTATCATGAAATCTATATTGTGTTCGCCAGCGTTGACCCTGAAGAGATAAATATGGAAAAATGCGCTTAAAAATAGGACATGGTAGTTCTATATTCGTGGCACAACGGGAGATTTTTTATAAAATTATTCATCGGATAAAAACTTAACGAAGAGGAACTACTAAGTACGATAAAATGAAGATATACTATTTAGTACTAGGAATCTACTATGAGATATTTTACGGCTGCAATGAAGACAGTCATTGAGATGAATATGAGCTACCAGAAATGGCTCTAAGCAAAAGATATAGGTGCTGATGATATGTAGAAGGTAGAGCAGATTGCAAAAATAAAAATCCTCACAACTTCGAAAGCTATGTCACTCATCACCACAAGAAACCAAGTCTCTTACCATCTATCATGAGTACCATCTATCTTTCCATCCCCAAAAACATCACCATGATCCCATATCGCTTACTGTTATCTACATACCCACCATGGCCTCGTTATGCTTTCTTCCTCATCCCTTTCTCGTTCCCTATCGAAATTCACCGCAACGCAACATGCATGTTAATAGACAGACCATATCACGAGTCATGAATATTTGAAGTCTCAAGCATAGTTTTTGGAAAATGCTAGTCCTTCATCAAGATCATACAACGCTCCCACTAGGCGAAGTCATAATCAATGACTAGTATAATACCCACCGCCGAAGAATCATGAATGAACATAAGAGGTGGATAGGACGAATCAAAGACACGCGGTTTCGTCCAGCGGGAGCAAAGATCAGAGGATAAGAGTGTTGATTCAGTGCCAAAGCGGTATTTTCTGTTGCCGAAGAATCAAAATTAAATCAATCCTATTATAATAAACTCCTTCGGAGTGTTTAGAGACAGACATTCCCGCAAACTACTCTTGAGTGATTGAAGGAAATTTTCTCGGGTTCTTCACCGGTTGATCTTCTCCATGGCCGACTTTTCAAAGGGCATCCTCCTCAGGACAGATGAGTGTCGAACAGAAGATTCCGATCGCCTGAGATACCGTTAGCAGGGGGTCAGGTGCCGCGCGATTGGTCATCACTTTTTTTGTTCAGTAATAGCCGATTGTTCTGGTTGTCCCAACCTTCGGTGGCGTTTGTGCTCCTTCAGCCTAGTTCCGACGGTTACCCCAAAGTAAGCTTCACCGCATTTAAATGGGACTCGATAAATGCCTGGGGTTTTCAATCCAACTGGGTCTTTAGCTCTACCTGAATAGTCCCTCAACTTGTCCTAATCGAATGAAAAATTTCGGTCTCAAGTGCTAAGAAAGCACCGTTTAGGGTATTTGGTTATCTATTGCCACTCGATATCAAGGGATAGAGAATGAATTTCAGGCAATTCCCATGACTAAAATAAATGGGTACGGAGCTTTCGCAAAGCCTCGAGTTGTCAGCGAATATGATTGACTGTTATTTTGTTATATTACTATATATTACAAGCAGTGTCATACCTCGATATAGATGAAACTAATGACAGATCATTAGACTGAGGAAATGCCACTGAAGTAGAATTAAAATCTCAATTACCATTTATTACATATTCTTTTCCTATAAAAATCTCTAAAACTATTATACTTAAAAGGAGAATGGGAATGGTTTTAGTCCACAACATTTGACTTCGGAGTACGCTGCATGAGTAACACGCACAATTAGGCTAGACTGCTTCGCCAAAAATTAGACGGGTTATGTGTACTGAGCAATGATGGGAACACTAAGGTATAAATGGAGTAGGAACTGTAATTAAAGTCGCCCAACGAAAGCATTCACAGCATCAATGAATGCGATAATTCTATCTCATTAGCGTAGGCACATACCTATTTTCAGCGCCAATTACCAACGGCTCTCACGTAAAGCCACGCAATTCACCCTAACGTTTTGCCCATTTTAATTAGGTGGCATTAATTCCTGACATTGAAGAAAAGTACTTCAACGAGTAAGTGTTACGAGAACCTACAGTGCACTAAAATTAACTACTGAGATTACGCAAATGAGTGAAATTCACAAAAAAATTCAATTTTTGACGGGATTGAAACTTAAACCCAACAGCACTGCGACGTTCAACCTGCATAGTTGGTACGGCGCGGGCCATTCGCATATTCATAAACTCGCGTGAAGTCAGAAGGATCTTAAGTGATTGCAAGTTTGTATTTGCACCGTGACCCGTGCCGATAATCACGAAACATGACCGTGCCGAGTCACCTAGCCCCTGATAACGAAATATTCTCAATGAAGATCATAACTGATTACATAATTTGGTTTCATTTTGGTGTGACGTAAGAAGCTTGCGCTCGCTCCTTGAACTAGGCGAATATTTCACTCTCATGTAGCAACTGTGTTGGCATTTCTGCGGGAAATAAACTCTATTCTCAAAAACATTTAATATCAGGGAATTCGACATTCAAATCTAGTTAGGTGAAGTAGAGTCAATTATTTTGGCTTGGGGACTGTACAGTGGAATAAGATTGAAGTGCCGGACTTATCAAAATGATTCGTTTAATAGACAAATTCGGAGGTCATGTCGGATGGACAAATTCAGAAAAGGTGCACAAAGGTTAAAAAAAAAGACTTCGTTGTTCCACAAAATAAAATATATTTGCGACCGGTTTCGATACAGCGTATCATCCTTTTTTGATATGATGCGCTGATGAGATGATACGCTGTATCGAAACCGGTCGCAAATATATTTTATTTTGTGGAACAGCGAAGTCTTTTTCTTAACCTTTGTGCATCATGAAGGAGTTCCACCATGTTACCCCAACCACCATCGCATTTTTCAGAAAAGGTGTAAACGTTATCGTAAAAATCAATGGATATTGAGGCTAACTAAAGGTTGTCACTAGAAAAAAATCGAGATTGGCCAGATTAACCGGGAAAACGCGTATCTACAGAGCACTGCGCATTAGTTGAAGCTGCTATCCTGATGGAAATATGAGACGTACTTTCCGTTCCGCGTAGGAATGGAATCTCGGTTCACGACAGAAGTCGTCTGCCTTGGGGGGCCACAAGAAACCCTGCAGCAGAACTCGTTTGGCCCGCGGTCTGTCGTTTGCCCATCCCTTGAGCCAAGCTCATGAAATGTTGATTTTTCTTTGAACCAAACGATCTTCACACATAACAGATCTACCGATTCTTTGTGCAGCACCGTGATCGGTGGGTACTTTTCTTTCTAACACATGAATTGCGTTGACTACAAATATGAAATCTACTGTAAATCCTTAATTGGAAGCACTCAGCGAGAAAGCCGATCATAAAAAATATAAAATGAAGTTACTTAAACATAAGAATGCTTAAAAGAGATTCAAATGAACCAACCTTATTTACCGGTCTCGGTGGAAGTGGGTTTAAGGCCTCGCCTGCCAACCCGATGGCCGCAGATTCGAGTCCCGCCTGAGCATGGTTGTTTTTAAACGTGTTGTCCATTATATTAAAACTATCGTAATTGGAGGACTCCATTACAGACATTATTATTTGCTAGTCTCGCTTTTAAGTGTCACCATGTTTAAGTAAACTTGTCTGGATAACATGTATTTTCCCTTAATTAGTTATCCATATCAACCGTCAGCACGTAAACAGTTTACTGTTTATTTATTTATCTCAATGTTTTATATTAATAAACAAATATTTGCTGTAATCGTCTCATGGAATAATGGCCCACTGGAATAAATGAAATATTATAATAACAATATACTTCGTTGGATTCGAAGCAGGCGACTGAACGCTAAACAACGGCGCCGGAAAGTTTTGATAGCCAAGCAAGTAAGCCTGGTTGCGCTGTTTTCTTCTCGTTAAATTTAATGACAAACTTAAGACAGGATTCCGTCAGAGGTGAAAGTGCACTAGACGCCCGAGTCGCATTGAAACAGAGCTCGTCAAAGGAGTTGAAGAGTTCGTGCATACGGAGTCCTCGGGCCAAATGTCGCACACCCCCTCTCGAGAGAGCGTTTGCCCGCTTGTGCTCAGTTCATGAACGCCATGACATTTCGAAGAGAGCGGAAAGCAATCCGGGTGCTCAAAGAAGCTCAGTGCTCAGAGAAGTCTCCACGCTCAATAGTAATTAATACGCCTGGAGAGCCGTAAATTATGGAGTGAATAAAACTATTTCCGGCACATTCTCACCGGAAAACATCAGCCAAGAATTTCACGCTCGTGCCTTACTATAAAGTTTTCTGTTACAAATTACAACTATGCCACGAAAAAAAATAAGTAAAATTTTCTCCATTCAAAATTCTCTCATGAAATTTTTGAGGGCGAGGATTCTGTAATTTGCTGGACACGTAATTCAGTTGAATTTTATTTTTCCCCACACCATATTTAAATCTAATCGAGGTAATTTTACGGACAGGCTGTTTTCGAAAAAGGCTTCGCGTAGGTCTCCACGACGAAGGTAAATGAGCTGAGGCGCTAATGAGGCAGTCATGGGTATTTTATTTCTAGATGGGGCTCAAAGTTAATGCTTAACGTAAGCGGTTTTGTCAGCATGCCAAACTGCCACACTAGGTATTTATTCAATAAAAATGAAATATGTCATGGTAACCTTGCCACGTATATTAATTCGAATTTCGCAGGAAGTACTTCTACTATACTTCAGGAGGGAGTGCAGCTGAAGAGAACGGGGAATGAACCCCTGAAAAGGGTTTTGTAGAATTATTACTGGAAGAATAAATCGGATTTGAAAGCAAACTCATTCGTCAAACCCTACAAATTGAACATTCTTGATATAAGTGATTCGCTTCCCCTTCCAGTGCAATTGCATACAATAATAACTATCAAGTTTGAGCAATTCAAGGAGGATCTAAAAAGTTTCATGATTCTACGTAGACCATGCTCTCTGTGAAATTCATTTTCAAAACTACTTGCATTCTCCTGTTTTCCTCTCCCAATGTTGTTGCAATAAATTTATGAAGTTCGCAGCAATGCACTCACACGCACAGTGATCTTCATCAAAATGCAGCCATTGCATGAGGAGATATTAAATATATTAAATAGAAGGAGGCTGAAATAAAATACGCGAGGCAAAAGTGCCCTGACTTATGGTCAAGATAATTTTCCTTGCGATTTCTTTCGAATTCGAGAGGATTATCAGGCAGTTCTATCGAACAAACGTTAAAAAAATGCACACACCAGCTTTAAAGGTGTCTGCGCCGAGGGAGAGAAAGGGATGATGGGTGGAGGCTAAAAGCGAGAGAGAATGCGATGGATGAACGAGAGGGGTTGAAACGTCTGACGTGGAGATGGGGGTGGGGGAGGATGGGGAAAGCAGGTAGGCGGCGGGGGCGGGGAGGAGGTCAAAGGGAATATTCCCCCATTGCTTCGTTTTCTTTGAAGGGCACGCCGTCCTCGCGAAGCGGCCGAGAATTTCTGAGTCAAGGACGACAGAGCAGGAGGGACGACCCGTGGACCGTTCGCAGCCTCCTTCCTCCCTCCCCTCTGCGATATGGCGAGGGAATACGTCCACCCCCCCCCCCTCAGTACCCCCACGGGCGGGAGGGGCACCTCCGTCTGGTGCGCCATGGCGACGACAATTCAGGTTATTTGGGGCAAAGGGAGGCGCGCTGAAATGGCAGGAGTGGGAGAGAATTTTCGGTGTCATCCCCTTCTGATTGGTCGGTCGTAGCTGAAAATTATAAGGAATAACTCAAGCGATTCTGATTTTTAGAAATCCATTTAATAAGGCCAAGTACGGTAGCTAATACTATAATTACGTCTCCCACTCCCGTGAGAATTAAATCAACAATAAAATTTTGCATATTAGTCAACTTTAAAATTAATTAATTAGCCAACTTCTTAAAATATTCTCATCAATAAATTAGTCATTACCTATTACATTGAGTATTTTGGAATTTCGGTGCGCATAATGATTCCATTAAACTCAGTAAAATTCAAGAATAAATTGAACTACTTACCATCCAAAGTAACTGAAATATACCTCTTCAAACCTTATGAATCATTTTCAAAAATTGGTAATTTTTCTACTATCATTTTTGGGATAAATATTCTCTGAATAACTGAGATATGAATTACGATATGAAATTGTTTAAAAAACACTTAAAAAATTTAACCTGAGTGTTAAACGATATTTGATTTACAATAATTTCTCTCGAGTATACGAGATATCAAAATACTAAAAATAGGATTTTGTAAAAAAAAGTGAATAAAACAAAGAAAATGTTCCTGCTTTTGAGAATTAGGGAGACTAGCATACCCACACATTTTTCATATTATAATGCGTCGTTGGCCATCAAAACAAAGCTTATTTAAGTTCATAGAAATATTTTACTGCAAAATCAATCATAAAATAGTCGATTTTTCCAAAATTTAGTTGGAAATACGATTTAAACGATAATTATTTGAGCGAAACATCATT
Organism: Ischnura elegans; assembly: GCF_921293095.1. NCBI lineage: Eukaryota > Metazoa > Arthropoda > Insecta > Odonata > Coenagrionidae > Ischnura > Ischnura elegans. Next base: position 20,115,755 of record NC_060248.1, read on the forward strand.
CAGTCATAACAGGACAAAATTGAGCCTCTATTATCAACCCCAATCCTCTATCTCCCTGATAAATTATTTATTGCCAGTTTTGATTATATCTTTCATAACCTATTTTATCAAACTTTCTAATTCGTCCTTCAAATTTTCAAGTTCGTGAACATGTCGGCAGAAAAATTTGCTGCAATAGTTTTCTGAAGGACAAAGTGAAAATCTAAATAGTAACTCAAAGATAACGTTCATGGGTGTACTGGCCTATTTGATAGTCATTGTTACATATTTAAAGCTGGAAAGTAATTCATTGATTGGGTGATTGACACAAATTAGTAGCCCAAACTGTGATAGGTGTGGGTATATGGAATATTGGACGTAAAAGTAAAAAAAAATTCATCGGGAGGAAAAATCTGAAAAGTTGAAAAAGTCGATTAGTTTTCGAGATATATCGACTTGAATTAACATGGGAGCCTTATGGGACTACAACTTTATCGCTTTTATTTTGTACTTTTAAACGCCCGAGGAACATGATATTCAATGGACATGGACTAGATTTTTTGGTCGATTTTTTGGTGTGGTTGCCATAGCAACGAATTAATATTTAGTATTTTTTATTACTGTTTGAATGCTCTCAATGCTTTTCTTATGGGAAAACTTTGGGATTTTTTTTGACCAACTTGCAATAATCGTAGGAAAATTTCCTTTGCCAAAAAGTTAGATAATTCTTTGGTTAATTTTTTGGCTATCTTAAAATTTTCGTACGTCGAAACAATTCCGAGGAATAAACGATTTCGATTTAACATTGTCGTGATGGGCGAATTTTCAAACTCGGATTTCAGCCTTGAGACATGTGCCATATGAAAATTTGGACTCTTTAGGAAAAACCGTTAGAGGGTTCTCCGAACCCTCACGTTTGAGCTCACTTTCTCCGTATCCCTCTTGGGTTATTCATAATTAAATTCCGAAAAATGCCCTGCATGCGAAAAATCATTGTCGCCATTTTTTTGTGGAACATACTATCTTGAATATCTTAGCAACCGTTCCAGCTACATGAATGAAATTTTTAGGGTAATACTTTTATCAAAATGGTCAACTTTTGCAATGATGACCATTTCGCTCGATCGATTCATGTGCGAGTTATATCGATACCAATCTCCTTGGTTACGCTTAAATCGCTAATAACTTTTTTCTAAATCAAGGCATGAATGTGAAAGTCATATATAATACTACTGTTAATGTCTTTTCTTCGACAAAAGTTAAATCAAGCGAATCAAGCGATTACAGTCGAAGTTATGATCGATAAAAGGTTGCATTCGATTGAGCCATTTTTCAGACCTATTTACATAGTTACGGGGATAAAAATTATAAAAATATGTAAGGGAAGAAATGAATTATGCGTACACATAAATTATTTAGATGAGTATTGTTTCCTAACGAAGATATATCAATATGAATTAATATCTTTTTGTATTAGGTCCCCGTAAGAAATACACGCATCGCCCTATATACGTCACCAATATAAGAACATAGGCGAAATTTTGAAAGCGGGGATAGTAGAGAAGAGAGGGATAAGGTTATGGCCATCGCATGGAGGGGTTATCAATAGGATGCGAATTTTTCAATACAGGTGGCAGTATAGTCGAATGTACGATTCGATTTTTATAGCAAATACGGAAATTGGCATAAAATGATAAGTGTATACGTTGGACCAATGAAATTTAGTGAATTGGTACATCATGGTATTCTTCACAATGCGCAATGGAAACATGTTTTGTATATAGTCTCACGCTCGATATATATCGAATCTACTTTTTCTTAAAATATATCAAATTGCTATAGAATTTTGGATTTTACATCTAAGGACATAGTAGACAAGGAAATACATAGAAGATACCCATATCCCAGAAATTAAACCAAAAACATTGCGAATTTAAAAGTACAGATGTCAGTATGATCGAAAAGTCGATTCGATTATTATAGCAAATACGTTAATTGGCATAACTTCAATTGTGTTTATGTTGGACCAATGGAATTTGCTGAATGGGTACATCTTTGTATTCCTCACAATTCCCAATGGAAATTTGTTTTGTATGTGGTCTCACGCTCGATATATATCGAATATAATTTTTATTAAAATATATCGAATTGCTATAACACATAGGATTTTACATCCAAGGACATAGTTGACCAGGAATTATATAGTAGATACCCACAGACTGTAAGTTAAACCAAAAGCAATGCGGATTTTAAAGTACAGATGTCAGTATGATCGAAGAATCGATTCGATATTTCTAGCAAATACGTTAATTGGCATAATTTCAATAGTGTTTCCGTTTGACCAATGAAATTTGGTGAATGGGTACATCTTTTTATTCCTCACAATGCCCAATGAAAATATGTTTTGCATGTAGTCTCACATTCGATATATATCGAATCTGCTTTTTCACAATTTATATCGAATAGCTATAACGTATAGGATTTTACACCCATGGGTATTCTTGACCATGAATTAAATAGTAGTTGACCATAGACTGGATATTAAAAAAATGACATTGCGGATTTTACATTACAGATGTCAGTATAATCGAAAGATCGAATCGATTATTGTAGCAAATACGCAAATTGGCATAAATGGATTAGTATATACGTTGGACCAATGAAAATTGGTGAATGGGTACATCTTGGTATTCCTCACATTGCCCAAGGGAAATATGATTTGCATGTAGTCTCACATTCGATACATATCGAATCTGCTTTTTCACAAATTATATCGAATAGCTATGACATTTAGGATTTTACACCCATGGGCATTCTTGACCAGGAATTATATAGTAGATGACCATAGACTGGATATTAAAAAAATGTCATTGCGGATTTTACATTACAGATGTCAGTATAATCGAAAGATCGAATCGATTAATTTAGCAAATACGTAAATTGGCATAACTGGATTAGTATATACGTTGGACCAATGAAAATTGGTGAATGAGTACATCTTGGTATACCTCACATTGCCCAATGGAAATATGTTTTGCATGTAGTCTCACATTCGATACATATCGAGTCTGCTTTTTCACAAATTATATCGAATAGCTATAACATTTAGGATCTAACACCCACGGGCATTGTTGACCAGCAATTATATAGAAGATGACCATGGCGTGGAAATAAAATTAATATCGTTGCACATTTTACAGTGCAGATGTCAGTATAATCGAAAGATCGATTCGATAGTTATAGCAAATACTGAAATTAGCATATTTTGATTAGTATATACGTTGCACCAATGAAATTTTGTGAATGGGTACATCTTGGGATTCCTCACAATGCCCAATTGAAATATTGTTTGCGTTAAGTCTCACGTTCGATATATATCGAATCTACTTTTTCCTAAAATATGTCGAATTGCTATAACATATAGGATTTTACATCCAAGGACATATTTGACCAGGAAATATAGAGAAGATTTCTATTAACTTGAATTAAAATCTACGGCATTGCGGATATTACAGTGCAGATTGCAGTTTTATCGAAAGATCGATTCGATAATTGTAGCAAATACGCGAATTGGCATAACATGAGTAGTATTTACGTTGGACCAATGAAATTTGGTGAATGGGTACATCTTGGTCTTCCTCACAATGCCCAATGGAAATATGCTTTGCGTGTAGTCTCACGATCTATATATATTGAATATGCTTTTTCTTAAAATATATCGAATCGTTATTACATACAGGATTTTCTATCCACGTACATAGTTGACCAGGAATTTTAGGGTTGATGATCGAAGACTGGAACAGGATTGCGAATTTTCAATACACGTGTCAGTGTACTTGATATTTCGATACGATAATGATAGCAAATATGCCAAAGCTATTTTTTTCAAATTGGAATATCTTGAGAATAACTATTTTTTAATACCAAAGAAATTTGGGGAATCGTTACAATTTAGTATTTTACACACTGCATTATGGACATATGTTTTGCGAGTGGTATATCTTTATATATTTATCTAAGGAATCTGCGTTTCATTTTCAAGTTTCGCTTATCACAACGCTTTTGGACTTTAAGAGTTGAAAAATAACCACAAAATCATCACTGTCTTGAAATTTTAAAAACCTTATTCCAATTATGTCTCAGTGCTAAACTTAGCCTATTCAAATAATGAACTATCCGTCAAATGAAATCATATTGAAAATAACAAATAATTTTAAAAGTAAACAATTAAGTTCCTTACCCTTTCAAAAACCGGCAGGGAAATTTTTGAATATTTTTAACACTTATGGACACAATACTCGACAACACGTGACACAACAATGTTCCCACCCTCCTAATTACCCGCTTGAAGAATTCAAGCACCCAATCGACTCGTTATATATTTAAAGCTGGAAATTCATTAAAATTGCGTGATTGACCATAATTAGCAGCCCAAACTACCGGGCCGATCGAGCTGAGATTTTTTGTGGTAAAACTAAAAAAATATTCATCGGGAGAAAAAATCTGAAAATGCCAAAAAGTGCGATACTTTTCGAGATATATCGATCTACTTTAACATGGGCTCTTATGGAAAAAAAATAAATTCGCGATATGACCTACTTTAAATCGCCGCACGCGGACGACATCCAAATGGGAAACATTAGTTTTTTGGCCGATTTTTTTGGCATGGGTTAGAAGCTTCCAAGTCGAGCCGATTTCGAGATATCGATTTACACGCGTTCTTATGTGATTTCGATTTGACAGCTGGCGAACGAAACTTAAGCTATGTAGCTCGCGAAGATGTTGGCACAAGCCTAACTATTCGTTAGACTTTGGGTTTTCTTTTTTAATTAGGTATCGTAATAGTTAATGAATTATTTCATTTTGAAATTTTCCCAAATTATTTTTTTGGCTTCCCGGCGATCGCCGCCATTCCTCCCCGCCAAACGGCAAGTGGTCGGACTCGGTAAGAAAAACTCGCATCGCCTTATAGGAGGGAGCATGGCAGTAGACATTGGGAACTTGCATTGGGTATGTATACGGAGATTCTTAACCAAAGACCACGGTCCATTTTTCGAAATGCGTTTTTCTATTGTTTCCAAATTAATATCTGCTATCTCATGAATATGGATATGCATATGAATACAGGATGGGTAGGACCATTGGCTCTTAGGGTCCCCTATGACGCCATTGAAAAAAGCAAATGAACATAACTCTGTTGGTGTTTAGGATAGACCAATGAAATTTGGCAAACGGGTACATCTTGGTATTCTCCATACAGCAATGTTTAAATGACTACTGTTGGTGAGTTAACGTCCGATATATATCGAATCTACGTTTTCTTGAATATTATCGAGGGCTAATAACTTTTTGGAATATCCATCGCTTGAGATGGTTGTGCCAGCATAACATGAAGAATGACATACTAATGGAATATAACCCAATAGAAATGCGTATTTCAGAGTACCGGTGTCAGTTTAATCGAATGTTCGATTCGATTATTTTACCAAATACGTAAATTGGCATAACTTGGTAAGTATATTTGTAAGGCCAACGAAATTTGGTAAACTGATGCATCTTGGTATTACTCAAAACCTGTTGTGTAAATATGTTTGCTATGTAGTCACACAATCGATATTTATCGAATCTGCGTTTTCTTAAAATATATCGAATTGCTATAATACATAGGATTTAACATCTACGGGCAAAGTTGAGAAGGAATATTATAGTGTAAGACCACAGAAGGTAATTTGAATAAGTACCTTTGCGCATTTTACTCAACAGGTGTCATTATAATCGAGAGTTCGATTCGATTATTATAGCAAATACGAATATTTGTATAACTTAATAAGTAATACTGTTAGACCAATGAAATTTAGTGAATTGATACATCTTGGTAATACACATAATGCATTGTGTAAATATGTTTACTATGTAGTCTTATATTCGATATATATCGAATCTGCGTTTTCTTAAAATATATCGAATTGCTATAATACATAGGATTTAACATCTACGGGCAAAGATGAGGAGGAATATTATAGCGTAAAACCACAGAAGGTTAATTAAATCAGTAGGATTGCGCATTTTACTGTACACGTGTCAGTATAATCGAAAATTCGATTCGATTATTATAGCAAATACGAATATTGGTATAACTTAATAAGTATTACTGTTAGACCAATGAAATTTAGTGAATTGATACATATTGGTATTACACATAATGCATTGTGTAAATATGTTTACTATGTTGTCTCATATTCGATATATATCGAATCTGCGTTTTCTTAAAATATATCGAATTGCTATAATACATAGGATTTAACATCTACTGGCAAAGTTGAGGAGGAATATTATAGTGTAAGACCACAGAAGGTAATTAAATCAGTAGCATTGCGCATTTTACTGTACAGGTGTCAGTTTAATCGAAAATTCGATTCGATTATTATAGCAAATACGAATATTGGTATAACTTAATAAGTATTACAGTTATACCAATGAAATTTAGTGAATTGATACATATTGGTATTACACATAATGCATTGAGTAAATATGTTTACTATGTTGTCTCATATTCGATATATATCGAATCTGCGTTTTCTTAAAATATATCGAATTGCTATAATACATAGGATTTAACATCTACGGGCAAAGATGAGGAGGAATATTATAGCGTAAGACCACAGAAGGTAATTAAATCAGTAGCATTGCGCATTTTACTGTACAGGTGTCAGTATAATCGAAAATTCGATTCGATTATTATAGCAAATACGAATATTGGTATAACTTAATAAGTATTACAGTTATACCAATGAAATTTAGTGAATTGATACATATTGGTATTACACATAATGCATTGAGTAAATATGTTTACTATGTTGTCTCATATTCGATATATATCGAATCTGCGTTTTCTTAAAATATATCGAATTGCTATAATACGAGGGATTTAACATCCACGGTCAAAGTTTAGGGAGAATATTATAGTGTAAGACCACAGAAGGTTATTTGAATCAGTAGCATTGCGCATTTTACTGTACAGGTGTCGGTATTATCGAAATTTCGATTCGATTATTATACCAAATAAGTAAATTGGCAATTCTTGACATGTATTTATCGTAAACCAACCAAATTTGGTAAATAAGTACATTTTTGTATAATCCTCATGATGAACTTTGAGAATAGGTACTGTATGTAGTCTAAAATTCGATATATATCGAATCTTCGTTTTCTTAAAATACATCGAATTGCTAAATCACATAGGATTTAACACTCACGGGGAGAGTTGAGTAGGAAATATGTAGTGGATGAGCAAAGAATTGAATTTTTAACACTAGCAATGCACATTTCACTTTACAGGTGTAAGTTAAATCGAAAATTCGATTCGATTATTATACCAAATAAGTATATTGGCATAACTTGATAAGTATTTTTGTTACACCAACGAAATTTGGTAAATGAGTACATCTTGGTATTCCTCATGATGTACAGTGGGAATACGTAAGGTATGTAGTCTCACATTCGATATATATCGAATCTGCGTTTTCTAAATATATATCGAATTGATATACCACATAGGATTTAACACCCACGGGGAAAGTTGAGTAGGAAATATGAGGTGGATGACTAGAGAATCAAATTTGAATGAATAGCATTGCGCATTTCACTTTACAGGTGTCAATTTAATCGAAAGTTCGGTTCGATTATTATACCAAATAAGTAAATTGGCATAACTTGATAAGTTTTTTCGTTACTCCAACGAAATTCGGTAAATGAGTACATCTTGGTAATCCTCTCGACGTACATTGAGAATAGTTACTGAATTAAGTTTCACATTCGATATATATCGAATCTGCGTTTTCTTAAAATATATCGAATTGCTATAACACATAGGATTTAATACCTACGGGCAAAGTTGAGGCTGAATTTTGCTGTGGATGACAATAGAATTAATTCTGAATGATTTCAATTGCGAATTTTATCTTACAAGCGTCCGCATAATCGAAATTCCGATTCGATTATTATAAGAAATATGAATATTGACATAACTTGATAAGCATTTGAGGTATATGAATTAAATTTGGTTAATGGGTATATGTTGGTAGTCCCCATAACGCACGGGGGAAATATGCTTCTTATGAAGTCTCACATTCGATATATATCGTTTATGCGTTTCCGTAAAATATATCGAATTGCAATACCACATAGCATTTAGCAACAACCGGCATAGTTGATACGGTAATAGATAGTGTACGACCATAAAATGAAATTCTAATCAATAGTTATAAGCATTTTACTGTACAGCTGTCAGAATAATCGAATGTTCGATTCGATTATTATAACAAATACGAATGTTGACATAACTTGATAAGAATTTGAGGTAGATGAATGAAATTTGGTAAATAAGTACATATTGTCATTTCTCATAATGCACAGGGAAAATATGTTTATATGTTGTTTCACATTCGATATATATCGAATCTGCGTTTCCTTAAAATATATCGAATTGCTATAGCACATAGAATTTAAAATCCATGGGCATACCTGATAAGGTAATAGATAGTGGATGACCATAGAATGAAACTCTAATCAATAGCTATGAGCATTTTACTGTACAGATGTCAGTATAATCGAAAGTTCAATTCGATTATTATAACAAATACGAATATTGACATAACTTGATAAGTGTTTGAGGTAGGTGAATGAAATTTGGTAAATGGGTACATATTGGTATTCCTCATAATGCACACGGTAAATATGTTGTCTATGAAGTCTCACATACGATAAATATCGAATCTGCGTTTCCTTAAAATATATCGAATTGCTATACCACATCATCACCATCGAAGGGCATAGTTGAGAAAGTAATAGATATTGGATCAATAGAATGAACAGAAATGGATAACATTATAAAAACATGAATAGAATTGCGTATTTTTCAATACAGATGTCACTTTATTCATTTGATTCCATTATTGTAACCAATATTCAAATACTATATATATTTTCATAACTATATCAGTTAGACCAATAAAAATTGGTATGTGAGTACATATTAGTATTCCACGTACTTTTCAATAGAAATCAATGCAGAGGATGGACTATCTTTCGATAAATATCGAATCTGCGCTATCATAAAATATATCGAATTGCTTTGACATTACGTGGTGGAATTTTAGAACTTTTCAAAAACGTATGGACACGAGACTCGAAACCACGTGACACAATTATGTTTTCTCTACCCTCTCCAACCCGCTTGAAGAATTCAAGCACCCATCCACTCGTTATATATTTAAAGCTGGAAATTCATTAAAATTGCGTGATTGACCATAATTAGCAGCCCAAACTACCGGGCCGATCGAGCTGAGATTTTTTGTGGTAAAACTAAAAAAATATTCATCGGGAGAAAAAATCTGAAAATGCCAAAAAGTGCGATACTTTTCGAGATATATCGATCTACTTTAACATGGGCTCTTATGGAAAAAAAATTAATTCGCGATATGACCCACTTTAAATCGCCGCACGCGGACGAGATCCAAATGGGAAACATTAGTTTTTTGGCCGATTTTTTTGGCATGGGTTAGAAGCTTCCAAGTCGAGCCGATTTCGAGATATCGATTTACACGCGTTCTTATGTGATTTCGATTTGAGAGCTGGCGAACGAAACTTAAGCTATGTAGCTCGCGAAGTTGTTGGCACAAGCCTAACTATTCGTTAGACTTTGGGTTTTCTTTTTTAATTAGGTATCGTAATAGTTAATGAATTATTTCATTTTGAAATTTTCCCAAATTATTTTTTTGGCTTCCCGGCGATCGCCGCCATTCCTCCCCGCCAAACGGCAAGTGGTCGGACTCGGTAAGAAAAACTCGCATCGCCTTATAGGAGGGAGCATGGCAGTAGACATTGGGAACTTGCATTGGGTATGTATACGGAGATTCTTAACCAAAGACCACGGTCCATTTTTCGAAATGCGTTTTTCTATTGTTTCCAAATTAATATCTGCTATCTCATGAATATGGATATGCATATGAATACAGGATGGGTAGGACCATTGGCTCTTAGGGTCCCCTATGCCGCCATTGAAAAAAGCAAATGAACATAACTCTGTTGGTGTTTAGGATAGACCAATGAAAGTTGGCAAATGGGTACATCTTGGTATTCTCCATGCAGCAATGTTAAAAGGACTACTGTTTGAGGACTCACTTTCGATATATATCGAATCTACGTTTTCTTGAATATTATCTAATGCTAATAACTATTTGGAATATCCATCGCTGGAGATAGTTGTGTTAGCATAACCTGAATAATGACTAACTAATGGAATATACACCAATAGAATTGCGTATTTCAGAGTACCGGTGTCAGTGTAATTGAAAGTTCGATTCGATTATTTTACCAAATACGAAAATTGGCATAACTTGGTAAGTATATTTGTTAGGCCAACGAAATTTGGTGAACTGATACATCATGGTATTACTCAAAATCTGGTGTGTAAATATGTTTGCTATGTAGTAACACAATCGATATATATCGAATATTCGTTTTCTTAAAATATATCGAATTGCTGTAATACATAGGATTTAACTTATACGGGCAAAGTTGAGGAGGAATATTATAGTGTAAGACCACAGAAGATAATTTGAATCAGTAGCATTGCGCATTTTACTGTACAAGTGTCAGTATAATCGAAAGGTCGATTCGATTATTATAGCAAATACGAATATTGGTATAACTTAAAAAGTATTAATGTTAGACCAATGAAATTTGGGGAATTGATACATCTTGGTATTACACATAATGCATTGTGTTAATATGTTTACTATGTAGTCTCATATTCGATATATATCGAATCTGTTTTTTCTAAAAATATATCGAATTGCTATAATACAAGGGATTTAACATCCACGGGCAAACTTGAGGGGGAATATTATAAAGTAAGACCACAGAAGGTAATTTGAATCAGTATCATTGCGCATTTTACTGTACAGGTGTCAGTATAATCGAAAGTTCGATTCGATTATTACAGCAAATACGAATATTGGTATAACTTAATAAGTATTACTGTAAGATCAATGAAATTTAATGAATTGATACATCTTGGTATTACACATAATGTTATGTGTAAGTATGTTTACTATGTACTCTCATATTCGATATATATCGAATCTGCGTTTTATTAAAATATATCGAATTGCTATAACACATAGGATTTTACATCCAAGGACATAGTTGACCAGGAATTATATAGTAGATACCCATAGACTGTAAGTTAAACCAAAAGCAATGCGGATTTTAAAGTACAGATGTCAGTATGATCGAAGAATCGATTCGATTATTCTAGCAAATACGTTAATTGGCATAACTTCAATAGTGTTTCCGTTTGACCAATGAAATTTGGTGAATGGGTACATTATTTTATTCCTCACAATGTCCAATGAAAATATGTTTTGCATGTAGTCTCACATTCGATATATATCGAATCTGCTTTTTCACAATTTATATCGAATAGCTATAACATTTAGGATTTTACACCCACGGGCATTGTTGACCAGCAATTATATAGAAGATGACCATGGCGTGGAAATAAAATCAATATCGTTGCGGATTTTACAGTGCAGATGTCAGTATAATCGAAAGATCGATTCGATTATTATAGCAAATACGTTAATTGGCATAACTTCAATTGTGTTTCCGTTGGACCAATGAAATTTGGTGAATGGGTACATCTTGGGATTCCTCACAATGCCCAATTGAAATATTGTTTGTGTTTAGTCTCACGTTCGATATATATCGAATCTACTTTTTCTTAAAATATGTCGAATTGTTATAACATATAGGATTTTACATCCAAGGACATAGTTGACCAGGAAATATAGAGAAGATTTCTATTAACTGGAATTAAAATCTACGACATTGCGGATATTACAGTGCAGATAGCAGTTTTATCGAAAGATCGATTCGATAGTTGTAGCAAATACGCGAATTGGCATAACATGATTAGTATTTACGTTGGACCAATGAAATTTGGTGAATGGGTACATCTTGGTCTTCCTCACAATGCCCAATGGAAATATGCTTTGAGTGTAGTCTCACGATCTATATATATTGAATATGCTTTTTCTTAAAATATATCGAATCGTTATTACATACAGAAATTTCTATCCACGTACATAGTTGACCAGGAATTTTAGGGTTGATGATCGAAGACTGGAACAGGATTGCGAATTTTCAATACACGTGTCAGTATACTTGATAATTCGATACGATAATGATAGCAAATATACCAAAGCTATTTTTTTCAAATTGGAATATCTTGAGAATAACTATTTTTTAGTACCAAAGAAATTTGGGGAATCGTTACAATTTAGTATTTTACACACTGCATTATGGACATATGTTTTGCGAGTGGTACATCTTTATATATTTTTCTAAGGAATCTGCGTTTCATTTTCAAGTTTCGCTTATCACAACGCTTTTGGACTTTAAGAGTTGAAAAATAACCACAAAATCATCACTGTCTTGAAATTTTAAAAACCTTATTCCAATTATGCCTCAGTGCTAAACTTAGCCTATTCAAATAATGAACTATCCGTCAAATGAAATCATTTTGAAAATAACAAATAATTTTAAAAGTAAACAATGAAGTTCCTTGCCCTTTCAAAAACCGGCCGGGAAATTTTTGAATATTTTAAACACTTATGGACACAATACTCGACAACACGTGACACAACAATGTTCCCACCCTCCTAATTACCCGCTTGAAGAATTCAAGCACCCAATCGACTCGTTATATATTTAAAGCTGGAAATTCATTAAAATTGCGTGATTGACCATAATTAGCAGCCCAAACTACCGGGCCGATCGAGCTGAGATTTTTTGTGGTAAAACTAAAAAAATATTCATCGGGAGAAAAAATCTGAAAATGCCAAAAAGTGCGATACTTTTCGAGATATATCGATCTACTTTAACATGGGCTCTTATGGAAAAAAAATAAATTCGCGATATGACCTACTTTAAATCGCCGCACGCGGACGACATCCAAATGGGAAACATTAGTTTTTTGGCCGATTTTTTTGGCATGGGTTAGAAGCTTCCAAGTCGAGCCGATTTCGAGATATCGATTTACACGCGTTCTTATGTGATTTCGATTTGACAGCTGGCGAACGAAACTTAAGCTATGTAGCTCGCGAAGATGTTGGCACAAGCCTAACTATTCGTTAGACTTTGGGTTTTCTTTTTTAATTAGGTATCGTAATAGTTAATGAATTATTTCATTTTGAAATTTTCCCAAATTATTTTTTTGGCTTCCCGGCGATCGCCGCCATTCCTCCCCGCCAAACGGCAAGTGGTCGGACTCGGTAAGAAAAACTCGCATCGCCTTATAGGAGGGAGCATGGCAGTAGACATTGGGAACTTGCATTGGGTATGTATACGGAGATTCTTAACCAAAGACCACGGTCCATTTTTCGAAATGCGTTTTTCTATTGTTTCCAAATTAATATCTGCTATCTCATGAATATGGATATGCATATGAATACAGGATGGGTAGGACCATTGGCTCTTAGGGTCCCCTATGACGCCATTGAAAAAAGCAAATGAACATAACTCTGTTGGTGTTTAGGATAGACCAATGAAATTTGGCAAACGGGTACATCTTGGTATTCTCCATACAGCAATGTTTAAATGACTACTGTTGGTGAGTTAACGTCCGATATATATCGAATCTACGTTTTCTTGAATATTATCGAGGGCTAATAACTTTTTGGAATATCCATCGCTTGAGATGGTTGTGCCAGCATAACATGAAGAATGACATACTAATGGAATATAACCCAATAGAAATGCGTATTTCAGAGTACCGGTGTCAGTTTAATCGAATGTTCGATTCGATTATTTTACCAAATACGTAAATTGGCATAACTTGGTAAGTATATTTGTAAGGCCAACGAAATTTGGTAAACTGATGCATCTTGGTATTACTCAAAACCTGTTGTGTAAATATGTTTGCTATGTAGTCACACAATCGATATTTATCGAATCTGCGTTTTCTTAAAATATATCGAATTGCTATAATACATAGGATTTAACATCTACGGGCAAAGTTGAGAAGGAATATTATAGTGTAAGACCACAGAAGGTAATTTGAATAAGTACCTTTGCGCATTTTACTCAACAGGTGTCATTATAATCGAGAGTTCGATTCGATTATTATAGCAAATACGAATATTTGTATAACTTAATAAGTAATACTGTTAGACCAATGAAATTTAGTGAATTGATACATCTTGGTAATACACATAATGCATTGTGTAAATATGTTTACTATGTAGTCTTATATTCGATATATATCGAATCTGCGTTTTCTTAAAATATATCGAATTGCTATAATACATAGGATTTAACATCTACGGGCAAAGATGAGGAGGAATATTATAGCGTAAAACCACAGAAGGTTAATTAAATCAGTAGGATTGCGCATTTTACTGTACACGTGTCAGTATAATCGAAAATTCGATTCGATTATTATAGCAAATACGAATATTGGTATAACTTAATAAGTATTACTGTTAGACCAATGAAATTTAGTGAATTGATACATATTGGTATTACACATAATGCATTGTGTAAATATGTTTACTATGTTGTCTCATATTCGATATATATCGAATCTGCGTTTTCTTAAAATATATCGAATTGCTATAATACATAGGATTTAACATCTACTGGCAAAGTTGAGGAGGAATATTATAGTGTAAGACCACAGAAGGTAATTAAATCAGTAGCATTGCGCATTTTACTGTACAGGTGTCAGTTTAATCGAAAATTCGATTCGATTATTATAGCAAATACGAATATTGGTATAACTTAATAAGTATTACAGTTATACCAATGAAATTTAGTGAATTGATACATATTGGTATTACACATAATGCATTGAGTAAATATGTTTACTATGTTGTCTCATATTCGATATATATCGAATCTGCGTTTTCTTAAAATATATCGAATTGCTATAATACATAGGATTTAACATCTACGGGCAAAGATGAGGAGGAATATTATAGCGTAAGACCACAGAAGGTAATTAAATCAGTAGCATTGCGCATTTTACTGTACAGGTGTCAGTATAATCGAAAATTCGATTCGATTATTATAGCAAATACGAATATTGGTATAACTTAATAAGTATTACAGTTATACCAATGAAATTTAGTGAATTGATACATATTGGTATTACACATAATGCATTGAGTAAATATGTTTACTATGTTGTCTCATATTCGATATATATCGAATCTGCGTTTTCTTAAAATATATCGAATTGCTATAATACGAGGGATTTAACATCCACGGTCAAAGTTTAGGGAGAATATTATAGTGTAAGACCACAGAAGGTTATTTGAATCAGTAGCATTGCGCATTTTACTGTACAGGTGTCGGTATTATCGAAATTTCGATTCGATTATTATACCAAATAAGTAAATTGGCAATTCTTGACATGTATTTATCGTAAACCAACCAAATTTGGTAAATAAGTACATTTTTGTATAATCCTCATGATGAACTTTGAGAATAGGTACTGTATGTAGTCTAAAATTCGATATATATCGAATCTTCGTTTTCTTAAAATACATCGAATTGCTAAATCACATAGGATTTAACACTCACGGGGAGAGTTGAGTAGGAAATATGTAGTGGATGAGCAAAGAATTGAATTTTTAACACTAGCAATGCACATTTCACTTTACAGGTGTAAGTTAAATCGAAAATTCGATTCGATTATTATACCAAATAAGTATATTGGCATAACTTGATAAGTATTTTTGTTACACCAACGAAATTTGGTAAATGAGTACATCTTGGTATTCCTCATGATGTACAGTGGGAATACGTAAGGTATGTAGTCTCACATTCGATATATATCGAATCTGCGTTTTCTAAATATATATCGAATTGATATACCACATAGGATTTAACACCCACGGGGAAAGTTGAGTAGGAAATATGAGGTGGATGACTAGAGAATCAAATTTGAATGAATAGCATTGCGCATTTCACTTTACAGGTGTCAATTTAATCGAAAGTTCGGTTCGATTATTATACCAAATAAGTAAATTGGCATAACTTGATAAGTTTTTTCGTTACTCCAACGAAATTCGGTAAATGAGTACATCTTGGTAATCCTCTCGACGTACATTGAGAATAGTTACTGAATTAAGTTTCACATTCGATATATATCGAATCTGCGTTTTCTTAAAATATATCGAATTGCTATAACACATAGGATTTAATACCTACGGGCAAAGTTGAGGCTGAATTTTGCTGTGGATGACAATAGAATTAATTCTGAATGATTTCAATTGCGAATTTTATCTTACAAGCGTCCGCATAATCGAAATTCCGATTCGATTATTATAAGAAATATGAATATTGACATAACTTGATAAGCATTTGAGGTATATGAATTAAATTTGGTTAATGGGTATATGTTGGTAGTCCCCATAACGCACGGGGGAAATATGCTTCTTATGAAGTCTCACATTCGATATATATCGTTTATGCGTTTCCGTAAAATATATCGAATTGCAATACCACATAGCATTTAGCAACAACCGGCATAGTTGATACGGTAATAGATAGTGTACGACCATAAAATGAAATTCTAATCAATAGTTATAAGCATTTTACTGTACAGCTGTCAGAATAATCGAATGTTCGATTCGATTATTATAACAAATACGAATGTTGACATAACTTGATAAGAATTTGAGGTAGATGAATGAAATTTGGTAAATAAGTACATATTGTCATTTCTCATAATGCACAGGGAAAATATGTTTATATGTTGTTTCACATTCGATATATATCGAATCTGCGTTTCCTTAAAATATATCGAATTGCTATAGCACATAGAATTTAAAATCCATGGGCATACCTGATAAGGTAATAGATAGTGGATGACCATAGAATGAAACTCTAATCAATAGCTATGAGCATTTTACTGTACAGATGTCAGTATAATCGAAAGTTCAATTCGATTATTATAACAAATACGAATATTGACATAACTTGATAAGTGTTTGAGGTAGGTGAATGAAATTTGGTAAATGGGTACATATTGGTATTCCTCATAATGCACACGGTAAATATGTTGTCTATGAAGTCTCACATACGATAAATATCGAATCTGCGTTTCCTTAAAATATATCGAATTGCTATACCACATCATCACCATCGAAGGGCATAGTTGAGAAAGTAATAGATATTGGATCAATAGAATGAACAGAAATGGATAACATTATAAAAACATGAATAGAATTGCGTATTTTTCAATACAGATGTCACTTTATTCATTTGATTCCATTATTGTAACCAATATTCAAATACTATATATATTTTCATAACTATATCAGTTAGACCAATAAAAATTGGTATGTGAGTACATATTAGTATTCCACGTACTTTTCAATAGAAATCAATGCAGAGGATGGACTATCTTTCGATAAATATCGAATCTGCGCTATCATAAAATATATCGAATTGCTTTGACATTACGTGGTGGAATTTTAGAACTTTTCAAAAACGTATGGACACGAGACTCGAAACCACGTGACACAATTATGTTTTCTCTACCCTCTCCAACCCGCTTGAAGAATTCAAGCACCCATCCACTCGTTATATATTTAAAGCTGGAAATTCATTAAAATTGCGTGATTGACCATAATTAGCAGCCCAAACTACCGGGCCGATCGAGCTGAGATTTTTTGTGGTAAAACTAAAAAAATATTCATCGGGAGAAAAAATCTGAAAATGCCAAAAAGTGCGATACTTTTTGAGATATATCGATCTACTTTAACATGGGCTCTTATGGAAAAAAAATAAATTTGCGATATGACCCACTTTAAATCGCCGCACGCGGACGAGATCCAAATGGGAAACATAAGTTTTTTGGCCGATTTTTTTGGCATGGGTTAGAAGCTTCCAAGTCGAGCCGATTTCGATATATCGATTTACACGCGTTCTTATGTGATTTCGATTTGAGAGCTGGCGAACAAAACTTAAGCTATGTAGCTCGCGAAGATGTTGGCACAAGCCTACCTACTCGGTAGACTTTGGGTTTTCTTTTTTAATTAGGTATTGTAATAGTTAATGAATTATTTCATTTTGAAATTTTCCCAAATTATTTTTTTGGCTTCCCGGCGATCGCCGCCATTCCTCCCCGCCAAACGGCTTGAGGTCGGACTCGGTAAGAAAAACGCGCATCGCCTTATAGGAGGGAGCATGGCAGTAGACGGGAGAAATACGATAAGTATGGGACGATACCCAATCAACCATCGCGGTTCATTCTTCGAAATGCATTGCTCTTTTGTTTTCAAATTATTATTATCTTAGGCCTCATGCACCATGGATGGGTATATGAGTTTGATATAAGGGCCGCCATTGCCTGTTCGGCGAACCTATGCTGCCATTGAAAAACGCGAATTTGCACTACTTGGTTGGTATTACAGGTAGACCAATGAAATTTGCAGGAATGGTACATCTTGGTATTCTTCACGGAGCAATGTTAAACATACTACTGCTGGTGGGCTCACCTTCGATATATATCGAATCTACGTTTTATTGTATTTTAACGAATGCTAATAAGTACTTGGAATATTCATAAATGGGGACAGATTAGCCAGCCTAACATTGAGAAAGACCAAGAAATGGAATACCAACCAATGAAATTGCGTATTTCAGTGTTCCGGGGTCAGCATAATCGAAAGTTCGATACGATTATTATACCAAATACGTAAAGTAGCATAACTTCTTAAATATTTTTGATAGACCGATAAAATTTGGTTATTTGGTACATCATAGCATTCCTCATAATTCACTGAAAAAATATAATTTGTATGTAGTCTCATATTCGATATATATCGATTCTTCGTTTTCTTAAAATGTATCGAATTGCTATACCACATAGTATATAGCATCGAAGGGGTAAGTTGAGGTAGTATTAAATAGTTGATGAGCGTAAAAAGAATTCTGAATCATTAGAATTGCGCATTTCACCATACAGGTGTCAGTGTAATCGAAAGTTCGATTCGATTATTATACCAAATAAGTAAATTGGCATAACTTGATACGTATTTTCGTTACACCAACGAAATTTGGTAAATGTGTACATCTTGGTATTTCTCACGAAGTACACTGGGAATAAGTACTGTATGTAGTCTCACATTCGATATATATCGAATCTGCGTTTTCCAAAAATATATCGAATTGCTATAATACTTAGGATTTAACATCCACGAGCATAGTTGAGAAGGTAATAGATAGTGTACGACCATAGAATGAAATTCTAATCAATAGCTATGAGCATTTTACTGTACAAATGACAGAATAATAGAATGTTCGATTCGATTATTATAACAAATACGAATGTTAACATAACTTGATAAGTATTTGAGGTAGATGAATGAAATTTGGTAAATGAGTACATATTGGTATTCCTCATAATGCACAGGGGAAATATGTTTACTATGTAGTCTCACATTCGATATATATCGAATCTGCCTTTCCTTAAAATATATCGAATTGCTATAACACATAGAATTTAGCATCCACGGACATAGTTGAGAAGGTAGTAGATAGTGAACGACCATAGACTGAAATTCTAATCAATAGTTATGGGCATTTTACTGTGCAGGTGTCAGTATAATCGAAAGTTCGATTCGATTATTTTACTAAATACGTAAATTGCCATAACTTAATAAGTATTACTGTTAGACCAATGAAATTTGGTGAATTGATACATCTTGGTATTACACATAATGTGTTGTGTAAATATGTTTACTATGTAGTCTCATATTCGATATATATCGAATCTGCGTTTTCTTAAAATATATCGAATTGCTATAACACATAGAATTTAGCATCCACGGACATAGTTGAGAAGGTAGTAGATAGTGTACGACCATAGACTGAAATTCTAATCAATAGTTATGGGCATTTTACTGTGCAGGTGTCAGTATAATCGAAAGTTCGATTCGATTATTTTACTAAATACGTAAATTGCCATAACTTAATAAGTATTACTGTTAGACCAATGAAATTTGGTGAATTGATACATCTTGGTATTACACATAATGTGTTGTGTAAATATGTTTACTATGTAGTCTCATATTCGATATATATCGAATCTGCGTTTTCTTAAAATATATCGAATTGCTATAATACATGGGATTTAACATCCACGGGCATAGTTGAGAAGGAAATAGATAGTGTACGACCATAGAATGAAATTCTAATCAATAGCTATGAGCATTTTACTGTACAGGTGTCAGTATAATCGAAAGTTCGATTCGATTATTACAATAAATACGAATATTGACATAACATGATAAGTATTTCAGGTAGATGAATGATATTTGGTAAATGGGTGCATATTGGTATTCCTCATAATGCACAGGGGAAATATGTTTACTATGTAGTCTCACATTCGATATATATCGAATCTGCTTTTACCTAAAATATATCGAATTGCTATACCACATAGAATTTAGCATCCACGGGCATAGTTGAGAAGGAAATAGATAGTGGATGACCATAGAATGAAATTATAACCAAAAGCTATGAGCAATTTACTGTACAGATACCAGTATATAATCGAAAGTTCGATTAAATCATTGTAAGTTATACCAATATTGACATAACATGATAAGTATTTGAGGTAGATGAACGAAATTTGGTAAATGGGTACATATTGGTATTCCTCATTATGCACAGGGGAAATATGTTTTGTATGTTGCGTCAAATTCGATATATATCGAATCTGCGTTTCCTTAAAATATAACGAATTGCCATACCGCATAGAATTTAGCATCCACGGGCATAGTTGAGAAATTAATTGATAGTCGATGAATAGAATGAATAGAAATGTATAACCAAATAAAAATATGAATAGATTTTCGTATTTTTCAAAATAGATGTTACTTTTTTTAAGTTCGATTCGATTACTGTAGAAAATATTCAAAACGACATATCTTCATAACTATTTCAGTTAGACCAATGAAATTTGAAGTGTGTGTGCATATTAGTATTCCTCTTACTTCCCAATAAAAACTAATGAAGAGAATGGACTACCTTTAGATTTATATCGAATATGCGTTTTCATAAAATATGTCGAATTGCTTTAACATTACGTGGTGAAAATTTCGAACTTTTTACCAACTTATGGACCCAGGACTAGGCTACAATTGACACCACCATATCTTCTACCCTTTACACACCCGCTTGAAGAATTCAAGCACCCATCCACTCGTTAGGGATTTAAAGTTACATAATCTTGAAGTGTAGCCTGAAGCCTCACACTTCCCCTTCCCGTGAGTATTTTCTCCCACGTCTTATCCTACTTAACTTGTAGAGTTTTTTCCATTTCTTTAGCGAGGCTTTCCATCTTTCTTTCTATTTTCTCTTATGCTGCGCTCCTTGATAAGTAGTTACGCTTCTAAGTGAGTCTCATCCGTCTTAAACGCGCATTTCTGACGTAACACCACGTCTCTCTTCCATTGCCGAGTTCAATTTTCTCGTCCATAATCAACCCGCTTCTTATAACATCACCATAATCTTCCAGGACAAAGCTTCAACAACTTGTTTTCTCCTCCATTCCAACTTCGCAACAGCCATCACCGGCACATATTGAATTCATGCATGTAGCCACTTCTTTCTCTAAGTTAATCCATTTTCTCAGGGGACAGAAGTTGTTTTGCACATCCCGAATACTATTTTACTTTAGCTAGTACCTATGGGCTTTATGGAAGACAAGATTATGCTATGCCAGCTCTCTTCATCATGCTGTTCCACTTTTCTCTATAAGGCTATGTTCTCCAATTTAACAAGGTTTAGGGCTAATCAAGTGTAAGAGATATGTACCACATCATTTCGTCTTCCATGGAACACATAAAAAGGCTGGATCCGAGACAGATGAATAAATACACTCGGATGATAATACTCAATTTCCTGTAATTATATATCAGCTCATAGACCATATATGAAAGTTAGAGACCCCCTAATAATCAAATAACTTACATTAATTCTTCATTCATGGGAATATACATGCCAAAAATATCTGCCTCTGAGCCCTCATAGGAACATATTTTATAAAAAAATTTCAAGGACCTTTCTTATAGCATGCAAATATTAAGCTATCTATATGGCATAAACATACTTTCGGCGAATGCTTGCAGTTAACCCTACTGTTTTATGATGTCTGGAGTTAGCCAAATCTCCCTTCCATCATAAAGCATAAAGATACCAATAAGTCATACATATAGAAGTACAGGAATCGCAAGGAAATAGTAACTAGCCTTTACGTTGGAATAAGCCACAGAAAATAAAATATTATAGATTGAAAAAATTATAAAGTTAGCCTTTCTAAATATTAATTTACGCTGGGAGTTTTACTGGAGAGCCGACGTATTTTTATCCTGACAACTCTTCCCAATTGAATATTATAGGAGTCCATAAGAAATTATAGCGAGAAGCGTCAGTGATAGTTGGCATGCGTTATTAATGGTAGTACAATTAAGGATGTAAGCAAATTAAAATAAACGCGAGAAAAACACAAGAATGCTAATTGAAAAAAATTGGAAAAAGGATTGAAAGAAAGAACGGAATTACTCTCATCAAAATGAATCCTCGCTTCAGAACTCTTCAAAGATACGTAGCGAGGTCTAGCCAAGGTTTTTCTCTCTGCGCTTTCATTGTAATTCCCCCTCAAGCTTTACCCCGAGCGAAATAGATCAACTAGGCAAGTACGGTTATCTGATGTGAGAGCGCATTCCAAGTACAAGCTCCTGCTTTCCCAGATATAATTGGAGCTCACACACTTATCTCGTGAGGGAATCCGACGACCGGCCTGGAGTTCGAATAGTGAGGAGCTGACAAAGAGCCTGATTGCAGCCTGCGCCGGGATGGACTTGACATTTTTCCCCATGACTCAAAGCCGCGCACAATGTGGCCGACTGACGGGCTTCCTTTCACTTCGCAAAGCTCCTTGGCAGTGATTTAGGGATACGAATATGCTCTCGCTCGTTTGAAAAGAGCAGACCATTGCGCGAAGGATCTGCTAGGGAACTCGAACGCGCTGACTCATCCCGCTCGCCGCAGTGGAGCAACAACGGGAAAAAGGGAATGGGAGAGTGCGGGTATACTTGATGAGCCAGAGCTGCCCGAGAAAAAGGACTTTATCTCATGAATATCATTTATGCGGGAATACATGAGGCCATAAATAACAGGATGATGGAACGAACCGCAATGAAACCTAACCACATTATCGGTGGAAGCTACGACGCCATCCTATTACACACTGAACCATGAAGGTATATGATGACATGGTGTATTCATAAAAATATAATAATTTAAGATACAACGTGGGAAAAAGAACTAATTATCAAGTGGTTTGCAGGCTGTAGTGGATGCATTAGACGAGCGGTGCGAGGAGTATGGGATGAGGATTAATCACCAGAAGACAAAGGTAATGCGGTTTTGTAAAGCATCGCGAGCGAGGAATAAGAGACTCACGATAAAAGTAGGTGGGGAAAAACTTGAGCAGGTGAAGCAATTCAACTATTTGGGCAGCACATTAGAGGAAAACGGACTCAGTAGCAAGGACATCACGAAGCGAATTGCACTAGCAAAGGAGGCGTTCATGAACAGGAAGGATCTTCTTAGAGGATCGTAATGTAAGAGTTTAAAGAAAAGGTAATTGAAGAGTTTGATCTGGAGTGTAGCTCTCTACGATACTAAGGTAGGAGGACGAGAGAATAATTGAGTCATTCGAGATGTGGGTATGGAGAAGAATGGAGAAGGTGAAATTGACGGAGAGGAAAAGGAACGACGAAGTGCTGGACATGGTGGGTGAGGAGAAGCAGCTTTTACATGAGAGACGGAGGAGACAGAAGGTATGGATGGATGGAGTACTTAGCGAGGATGGGATGTTGAAAACGGTGATAGAGGGTAGAATATTAGGTAAACGAGGGAGGGGAAGGTAGAGAATAGGATTTTTAGGTAGATTGAAAGGGAGTAGAACTTACAGTGAATTGAAGAAGTCAGTGCTTGAAGGAAAGGCAGGCTTCCAGACAACTCCTTAGTACTCCATGGAACCCTACCTTAATCGGTAGAATTCTATGATAATAATCTCAGGAAATTCTGTACACAGGCCAAAGTTACCGCTTAAGAATGGATTTATAATCGAGAACGTCAGTTCAACTCCACCTTAAACTATAAAATATTAATTAGAAGAAAAAAATCGTTACATAATGAGGCAGTCCAATACAGTGAAACAAATTTACTCAGCTCGGACAACTTTTAATATACTTATACCCTCAATTATATGCAAGTTATGCGGAATTTGCTCATGGTTAATTAAATAAGTTGTTAACTTTGTCTATTCCACACACTTTAGGTGGTACAATCGCTATAGGAAATGGGTATAGGTGTTCCCTCATTGGGACACCGCTCGCGGAATAAACAAAGATAAATTGCACTTATAATGTCAATATACCTTACCCCAATCATTCCCTTAGAAATAAAGTGGAGAAAAGTTCATTTTTTGATAAATGTATCGGGTTGCAATTACTTAAGTCTTGTTAGTGTAACTGACCTCTTAGATAAACTCGGATGGGAATCTCTGTCCGACCGTAGATTGAAAAATAGACTAAACCATTTAGATAAATTCAAGAGCAATGTCTTTTCTAACGAAGTTAACCATATCTTACGGACGCCAACATACTACGGAAGATCAGAGCATATAAATAAAGTAAGAGGGATAGATTTTAGAACAGACAGATTCAGAATGTCTTTTTTTCCACGATCAATAAGAGATTTCAACGGCAGCGATAGAATTCATAAATAGATTCCATAACTTGTAGTGTAGCCTACCAACCTATGTAAAACTTAATGCATGTTTCTTCATTTTATTTTTATTGCTAACAGCATATGGTAGTATAATTTGCTAGTATACGTGACGTTTTTTGGACCGTGTGGTGTGCATGTGGGAATCCAATTGCATTGTGGTGGTTGATCACCCCCTGCCAAACACCCTAGAGGTGGCTCACAGGGTTTTATGTAGATGTAGATAACATACCGTTCAACTAGGGATTTGACTTGAACCCTGACTATAAGCTGCGGGTTTTATGCTGTCAACACTTGGTGTAATTTATGCTACTATTCAAGAGCACTCGTACAGCATGATCAAAATCAATTCATCTGAATAATACGAAAGTTCATGGATTTCTCACAACGGCTCTTTAATCGCATGAAAAGAGGATTTTAACTGCTAGGCGAATTCTAGATAGCTACGGCGACCGACATTCAGACTTCGAGTCCATTTGTTAATATTTTTACATTTTCAAATGTAAAAAGCATTTATATTCAAAATAATAAGTTTAATTATCGGTTAGGAAATAATAAAGTCCCTATTTTGAGCTTATAAGTTTTTTTCCTGAACTGAGGAACATTTTCAGTATCGGGATATTAATTTTATTATGCTGGTTTTTCACGAGAGAAGTCAATTTTCCAAGCGTCACTCTGGGTCCTTTCATAAAAGCCCACGATATTTTTTTCCTGATTTCAATCGAAAAGAGACACAAACAAAATTCAATCACATGTTAAATTATACCAAGCGTTCCGTAGATTATTATTCAAATAAAAATTGGATCAGACTTCGTAGGATTTTCCAAGGAACTTTAAGGACTTGTGTAGAATTTTCCAAGAAACACTTACGAGGTGTAAAAAGTCATACATCAAATAGAGTTTGCTTTCAATACACTACCTAGAAAATGTAGACAGTACTAAATACATTGAAAAGAGAATTACTTATGCAAAGGCAGCACTAGGATTTTTTAAATATTTGCATGAGAATGGAGACCATGTATAAAAGTGCAACTAAAATATTGATGAATATTCTAACAATAAAATAATAACAAAATTAGCTGGGCCTTGAGGAAGCAGACTAGAAATGAATCACAGATGTTCGAGATGAGGGTAAAAAAAAAAATAATGAAGTTTCAAAGGTTTGAAAGGAGAAAACTTGTGGATAGACCTTTGACAGCTAGGGGAAATAGGTATGATATATATTTGCGGCAGAGGATAGTATGGCTACGGCTTGAGAGGTGGTGGAGTCCCTGATAAAGGGAAAAATGTGCGGTAAGCTGTGGAAGAAGAGGAAAAAAGTTCATAAACAATGCATCGGGATGAAGAAAAAATCGAAATGGAAGATTAGGATACTCTACATTGAATACTACTTCCAATTTTACGGCACCAAAAAATAAATATTTGCATTATCATCACGAAATCCTCCAAAGATATAACGTTCAGCAGAAGAAACGTTCGAGCAATTTACAAGAAAAGATTGGTTACAACATCCGTATTTGTTATAGATATCAAAATGTACGCATATGTGCTGTCCAGATGTATGGAGAAACACGTGGATTAAAATTCACAGAGCTATTGAATCAGACACTATAGACAGGAACATAGCAATTTGGATACCTTTCACCCATCGCTGCTATCTACTATATCTTTTTTTGCCAATCATATCAACTAAATCAACTAAAACCAGTGGTTCATGCAGCACTATTTTTCTTCAACCAACCATGGTTTAATCACCAAATGCCAATATCAAGGTTAAGTGGAGAATGGTGATATGGAATTTTCCATCGCATCTATTTTTATATAAATTCTCTACCTATATTAGTCCCTTCCGACAATTTACTTCAAGGACTTAATCGAAGAAAACTCTCCATGGCAAAAATTTTAAGATGACAAACTGCCGTCAGATCGATAAACTTCGGCCAAATTTAAAAACAAAACGCCACAAGCCTTTTTCTCTTACTCTGTAAGGATCCAATTACCCGCAAAGACATCTTGATAATGATCACATTAAATAATTAGACGTATCGTGATAAATTGAAAAGACCAAACAGAAAATTTTATACAATAACGAATGAGACAGTTAAAATGAGGGCAATTCCAAACTAAATTTCTGCATTCATGAAATTTCCTCATCATAAAGTTGAGATAAAAGAGTTGAAATTGATGGTTGCGACAGAAGAAAAGGGGAACAGGGATACCGCGACGAGAATTCGGGGGAAAAGCGGCGGTGGCGGGAGGGAAAATAAAGGCGAGGGAATTTCCCGGAGCGAGGATCTGCCGCATTGAAGTTTCTCTCCGCGGATTGCCATTCGACTGAAAGTTCCGGAGTGGGTCAGCAAAGGAAGGAGGGGGATGTGGGATGCACAAAACCTTTCAGTCGCGCGAAAAACAGAGCGATAAAAAAAAGAAAGAAAAACAAACCTCTCTCCTCGGCGAATCTATTTCTTTTTCCACTCCCTTTGGCCTTCCCTCCCATTACTCCCTCCACCTCTTCCGGACGACCGAAAATATTTTCCCAAGAGCCCTTTTCATGCAGCTCTCACCGCCGACTGCGGCCAACACCCCTCCCCTCACAATCCTTTGTGTGTGTGTTTGTGTGTGTAAATGTCTGTCTCACTCTCCCAAATTCTCGCACCATTTCTCTCCCGGCGCAGCATTTGATGGAGCCCCAGAAGCGATAAGGAGGATAGACGGAAGGACACACACATTCAGAGGGTTGTGGTTCAGATAGCCCAAAACCCGACTGCGCCTCCTAGCTCCGTGTCTCCATTGCGCTCATCTGCGCCCAGGTTAACCCCTTGCGCTGTAATGACGCGTCTAACTCGTCATGAACTTTCGACGCCAAACCGCGCAAGGACGAGTGTATCTCGTCATCGGATTTTCATAATTTTAGCTCTGTTTAGAGGAACAATATAATTATTTTGAAAGCTTGAAAATGTTAAAACATACTGAGTATACGTAAACAATTCATATTCCATGAAGCATGATGCATAGGAAGGATTAAAATGATTCTTTTCGAGTAGCGATAGCATTCTCCATGTTTAATAATCACATTTTATTTCACGGTTATACGTATATTACAAATTACAAAATATCATTTCATTACCAAACATATAAAAGAGAACCACAGAAAAAAATAAATAGAGAATAGAAGCACGATATTCGGAAAATTAATCGAATTGGAAGGGGTTAAGTCGTTCGTCCGTAGAGAAATATCACACCATCATCACTGTTTATAAATCCATTGGTTATTTTGATGCCGCTCTCCACTCGATTGTCCAATCTATTCACGTATTTTATTATCTTGGAAATCCTACATTATAATTTCCGTATATATTTTCTGAGGGGCTCCTTTTCCGTTCTTTCCATCCACTTATCCCTCGACGATTATCTTCTTCACGCCATCATGCCTCAAGATATTGGCAATTACGTTGTTTCGTCATTCCATCAAGATTTTCACGAGACTTCTCTTCTTTCCTACTCTTCTCTGGACTTCCTCGACGTTACCTCGGTCATTCGATTTTGATCTTTCTTCTAAATCACAATGTCTCACTGCTGGTGTCATCGTCCTTATCACACTATCATAGAGAAGCATACTCCAGAAATAGGTCCTGATGAACCATATCCTTACTTCTAGGCTTGAATTTCCAGCTTAAATAGATACTTGTTATTTTGGGTGACAAACAGCTCGTAGTTCATAATTGTATTTCCCTTTATTTCTGCATTTAACGATCTCATGAAGGCAGTTTTCCCGTGCCATCTCGCGAGTATCAGGGAGAAAAATTGTCAAAAGTGAAAGATATGACTTAACTGATTCATTCTGCCATGTTTTTTCCCTAAAACTTAAGAAACATGTAAATGAGTGAAAATTGACAAGCTACCTATGATAAGTATATGGCTTTGCCATTGATTCCAATATCGAAATCAGTGATGCGATCGCAATCAATCGAACGTTTAATAACTAAAATGTTTAAAAGTCTTAAGCGACTTGAAGCATAAATTATGAGCGACTCGTGAAGTTGTGATCTAAGTGCACGGTAAACCTTCCCGAGCACCCACATTCTCGCCACGATCGAATCCAATGCACGAGAACCTTCCTGCCATTTCCAGAATATTTTCGAACTCAACGGCCACTAGTCAGGCCAGGGGATGGACTCCAACTACCCCCTCCCCCACACCAATATCGAAGAAGCCGTTTATAGCTCCTTCCAAACCCAACCCCTGAGTCGGCAACGCAGTGGCCAGAATTCTCAAATACCGCACTCACGCCTTCTTCCGTGGAACTGCATTCGGCGGTTGTGCAAGCGAGCTACGCGCCGCTTCTCCGTGGAATTCCTCACGCCATGAAGAGTGGTTCGTTTCACTCAACATTTGAATTCCCCTCCTCTTTCGTAGTTGGAATCCAAATGAGCCAAAAGCGACTGCACTCCTTAAATGGCATTTTTTTCGTGCACGGCGGAAATTGAGGATGGCATTCCAATCATTCGAGAATCTATAAAAATATTAACTTTCGAAGAAGAGTTCAAGAATACCTGTATCCAAATTTACTAACGTGAAGCAAATCTTAAGTCGTAATAAGCATACGACGAGCGATTTTCTAACCTCTACCCTAATGGGAACAAAAAAATTATAAATTATATCCCAATCAAACAATCGAATTCTATGAGCTAGATAAATAATAAAATGCAATATTCCACCGAAGTTCAGTGGAAATTTGAAATTCAGTGGAAATATTACAATGTATTATTTATCTAATATTAATAACTTCCGCCCCATCGCGCTGCATATCATACAAGATTTCTATGTGGATTTTACCTCACATCTGAAATTATTTAAGGGAGTGCAATCGCAAATGCACACACGAAAAACTTGATGGTGCACGGATGAGAAAGTTGCACGAACATGGCCTCGCAAAAAAATTTTTTATGCGCATTCCCAAATGGGTCTCCTTTTTTTACTCGAAAAAGCAGAATGAGCTGACATTGCGTGCTGCGTGTGTCTACAGTGAGAACAGTCTGGTGCCCAAGCGCCCACGCACGATTTTCATGGGTCGCAAAAGTAAACTTGAAAATCCAAAATATAAGGCATTAAATGTAAACTTTATCCCTAAAAATCCAAGGTAAGACATTTTCTTGACATTATGAAAACATTATGGAAAACAGAATTGAAGAAAATATACATGGAAAAATGTATTTACTTATTTCATCATCAAAAATGGCTAAGAATCCTAAGATTGATTTCATGCAGCTCTCCATTCGATGTTCACATCGGCTACTCTTTTCACATTTAAGTATTTCTTGTCTTTCTCATCCTTATTTACCTGCTTCATATATTTTATTCGAAGTCGTCCGAATCCGTTCCTGCCGTTCACTTGTCCCTCGACGATTGTCTTCGTCATACCTCAAGATAAAGCCGATTAATTTGTTCCGCCTTCCAATTAAAGATTTCATCAAGCTTCTCTTCCCTTATACTCTTCTTGGGACTTGCACATTAATCGGCCGATCTATTTGATCCTCATCATTCTTCTCCAGCACCACATTTAAAAAGCCTAAACCTCGACTTCTCCGCTGCTGTCTTTGCTCATGTCTCACTTACGTACAGTAACATAATCCAAATGTAAGTTCAGATAAATTGTTTCCCTTCTTTAAGTATTTCATTTCCCGATGTTATTATGTCTTTCTGTTGGTGGAAAGCTCTTTTCACCTGGACTATCACCAATAATTTCTTTCCTGCTTCTTCCATCGTAAGTAATTTTGCTTCCCAAATAACAGAGTCCATTCACATATTCCAGTATTTAGTTGTCCTATATTTACATTAATTACACCTTTATCGGTACGTCTACTTCACAATCATTCATTAGTTACTAAATTTATAGTTAAGGGCGCTGGTAACATAAAAAGTCCATGGTGCTAACACGACAGAGGATTGGGGAGAGCACAGGCAGTATGTGAAAGGATAAGCCACAGAAAGTGCACAGTGTGTACTTTTATCACTGGAGAAGAGAAGAGGGCGGTCAGCAACAGGGAGAGGTGGGGAGGGAGGGAGCGGGTGGGCGTGGTTGGGAGCGGGAGCCTCTCTCCCAGAGTGCAGTGGAGAGGTGCAAATGCACGTTTGCAGATAGCATGTCGTTTCGTAGAGAGAGTTCCGGGAATGGATGCGCTTGTGGGGATGCAGGGAGCGAGAGAGGGCGGCTGAAGCCCTAATGGCTTCGTCTAGGGACAGCGACAGTGATGGAGGCCAGCGGCTCTCCAAATGCATCCAAACAGCACTTCCGCTTTCGTAATGGCGATCGTCCAAGATTTGACTGCGCAACCCGAGCAAACCTTGCAGTGCAACCGCACGCCGCTTAGGTCACGCTTCTTTTCTCCCCTTATATGCTACCAAGCTGTTTTTCAATGACATTTATTCACGAAACTGTTTGCCACATATTATTTTGTTGATAGTAAGATAATTTATATTCAAAATCAATATTACTTAGTCCATTTGAAGCTATAAAGACAATTAAGCAATCTAATGAAAGCAAATCTTGACATCTTTGTTGCCAATGAAAGAAAACTTTGATTTAATATCATTAAGATTCTATGGATGATTTAATTAATAATTATGATCCAACTTATGCATTACTTTATAGATGCATTGAATCCAGTAGATGAAAGAGGAAGACAAATTATGAAATGAAATGAAAAAAATCTTCCAGATTCAGCCATTCACTGGTAAGTTTAACATAAAAGGAACGCGTAAAAAGGAGTAAGCAACAACGAACCACAACAACGAGTGGAGAAGAGCGAGGAGTGTCTGAGAAGCAAGAGCTCGTGACGTTATTAACTCATCTACGACAGGGTAACGGCCGTAGATTTTTCCAGCCGAGCATGCAACATCAATGCAACAGGGTTAAACCAGAGTTGACTACTGGCTGCGGTTGAATGACCTCTAATTGGATTTTATTTGAAAAAAATGGACCTCAGGTTACAATCAAGAAAACTGCTATAGGATGACTCCCATTACGATGGCTTCGACGTAAAAGACTGCCCGATATAATCTTAAAAAGAGCATTTCTGGACTTTATCGGATCAAATATAAATTATTATTATTTATATTTATTAATTAATCATTATAAAAATCAATTAATTATTATAATATAATAATTATATATATATATATATATATATATATATATATATATAATTATTATATTATATTATTATATTATATATAATTATATATATATAATTATTATAATATATTATATAATAATATATATATATATATATATATTATTATTATTTAATCATTATAAATATAAAAAATCATAAGACTATACTGAATTTGATCGACATTCCCAAGCCATGGTCATCGATACCTTTCATTGCATCGTCACATATTCGCCTCATCCTTCGCCTTCCCCAACCTTCCGTCTCATTCTTCTTCTTCGATTTCTCGCCCCACAACGACTATCATCGAAGGCGCATGAAATCCGGAAGCTCGTGCAGATGCGACGGCGCTAGCGACACTGGAGTCAAACTCATGGGGCAAAATGGATTGAACGCAGCTCATGCTAGACAAAAAGATAGGCCAATTCATGAGAGAAGGTAAATTTAAATTCTGGAGGTGGTTTGTTTGTCTAGCACGAGTTGCTCAATTCATATGGTTGCTCAATTCGTTGCAATACTTTTGAATTCGACTCTACATGTTACCACGCCCGTAGAAATGAGCGTCGCTCTACCCACCGATATGGTCTCCACTTCAACACATAGGAAGAAGAGCTGCTACCCTATCCTGAGAGCACTGATGCAGGGCATAATAGTTAGCGGCCTCCGGTCGCCAAGTCACCGCATCTTCACAGGTTTCGGTATTATATAAATGGCTTACCTTACCCAAGGATAGATCAGTAAGCCTTCAGATTGCTGTCACTTTTTGTCCACGACTGATTATTTTACAAGTAAACTCGCTCATCTCGCAGCTAACCTCAATATCTAAAGGTCGAACCACCATCCGCAACCCGGTGGACGCACTCGGTGGCTTTATGCTTACCTGTGAGTTCATAATTGTCATTTCCTTAAACTTATAATATAATTTCCTACCATCAAACCATCACTATGAAAACAGAATTTACCTGCATCGGTGGCGGCGGGGTGGTCCTCGCCTACCAAACCGACGGTGGCGCGTCCGAGTTCCGCCTGGGTAAGTGGTCCCTATCTGGGGCAAGGTTGTATGTTACCGTTCCAGGCTGTTCACGTTATATTCCCCGACGAAAAGGCCTTCAATGTGATGTTTTCTGGGCGATGAAGATAAATAAAAAGTTAAATAATTAGGTCAGGTTTGTAGTTCTCATGAAACGGATCTGTGAGTTCATAATTGTCATTTCTACGAGTTTATCCTTTATCTTGAAACGAATCAAGGGAAAGGATAAACTCGTCGAAGCATGAAGGGAACAAAAAATGTGAATAAAGAAAAGCATTAGATGAAATAAATATGCAAGCAGCACCAATTCTGTTGATTTCACTCCCTCATAGCTCAGCAAAACAAAGGGTCGAATATAGGTTGGAGAAGGCCATGTCAACACTAGTCACGTAATTACGATGTAAGAAGTTTTTTTTCGATGTGGCTCACGAGACGTTGATTGAGAAATAATAGACAATACCAAAATACCATCATGCACTGATCAATGTTATATAATAAATACTTAAACGCATATAAGCAGTCATGAAATAAATTTAGGGTGGCTATTCAATGATAGACCCTTACCTTGTACGACGAGGGATCATCCCTGTATCGAAGTGGCTATTAGGGGTGATTGAAGCAATCCAAAATGAAAGAGTTTAGATGAAGTATCTCCTTGACTTCAGCTGCAATCATTAGAGAATATTTATCTCAAACACAATGAGACGATAAACTTAACACTGTAATGCTCATAGTCGAAAATGGCAGCAGGCGACTGAGAGACTTCCAGTTATGCCTCACGAACTAAATTCCCTCCAGAATTGGGAGGGACCATTGCCGAACAGCCATGATGTCACATTCATGCAATTATGACTAAGTGCATTTGAATAGAAACAGCTTCTTCTCGAGTAGATTTCAACACAGCTCTGTTGCTGCACTTATTTAATGGAGGTGACGGGCACGGTTGATAAATGGAAAGCGAGAACTTAAACCTGCCCCATACCAAAAAAAGAAGCCATTTAGAGCAACTGAACAAGAAATCCATTAGTTCTCATCAGCAAGCCCTTTAAAATGGCAAACAATTTTTATATTTCATAAATAAGCTTACAAACTTGTTTTCAAGACTGTCACTCATAATTTACACAATTGATCCAAAAAATGCGAATTTCTAAAGCCCACCCAAGATGTTTAGAGGTCCCTCGTCGATTCAAATTTCCACCAACAAAGGACTTTTTTTTTAAGAGAGAAATCAAATGCAGGCAAATTAGAAGGAAGTGATAATTTTAAAAAATTTATTTATCCACGTCACAAAATAAGGTAAAACTCGGGGCAAATCAACCTGGCTCTGGCTCGATGTTTCCCACCTCCCGTCAGGGGAGATGAGCGGAGCAGAGGCGAGGGTGTGAGGCAGGCATACGGGGTGGCGTGGCATCGGAGCGCGACGGAATTATTTATTTTTTTCTCCTTTCAAAAGACAGGAGGAGCTTTGAATGGGGCGAGGAGGCGCCCCGACCCGGGCCCCTGGTTTTCGCCCCGGTTAATTGACGCGCTCTTCCCGGGGAAGCACACGGGAGCGAAGCCCGGCAGCGTGCCTGTTGGCGTCGTCACCAGCAGCGGGCACAAAAGGCTCGCGCAAATGAAGCCAAGTCGAGGCGATACATTCACTCCACGGGTTTATCCCCCGCGCCTTTTCAATTGCAGGTGCACCACGGTCCCTTGGCTGCTCGCTCGCTCGCTCGCTAGAGAGCGACCTTCGAACCGAAAACCACGTCGCTCGCATGCAACGGCGATGGATTGAATGACACAATGCGCGGAGCGTGCACTGACATGGATCTAGCTCACGCCCACGGAGAAAATGACTAAGCCTATGCGAATACGTACAACACCCGCATTCGAACGAAACAGCAACTCTGGTCGCAATTTTTATTAGGGATTTCTTGATGATTTACAATAATAAATAATACATAAACTCGGGTATGAATCGTGAGTAAATATTTATCAAATAATAATTGGGAATATTATAGAAGCTTCGCAGGGAATCCCAGGGTAAGGAATTTATTGATGCTAGACGACGAGAACAATCTTTTCCCTGCAGATGTACATAAAAATGACCGCATACGAAGGTGGGCAAATTTTATGCATATGCAATTCAAATTGTATGCAAATTCAAATTTTATGCAATTCAAATGGGAACTCATTATAACTACATTATCACTCATTAAAACTACAACTTAACAAAAATAAGAACAAAGTTAAGGAGTCATTTCATTTTCTACCAATTAGCTATAAGAAAAAGGTTTTTTTAGAAGATACTCTCCAAGATATCAGGAAAATATTTAATGAGAAAGACCGTATTCTCCTCGAGTTTTTGCTGCGCGGATTCATCTTAGGGCGTCAACTTCAGAACAAACAATTCAGTTTCACCAGCCTTCCTGCTAGCGGATGACCGTCATCATTGTTGAATTTCTCTGTGTTTTTCGCTTTTTTATAGCTTTCCTTCTTTTCCAAGGGAAATACTCCTCTGGCGATGATCTTACAACCGTTACAACTGATTACGTGAAAAGGTTTTGAAAACGTGTGCTACGCAACAGCGGAAAGGTGAAAGTTTTTCTTTTCGGTTGTTCCTAAATGTTCTTCCGTCCTACATTTCAAAGATCTAGATGCTTTACTTTTTTCCACAGCTATATTCAATTTCCTAAACTCACACGTAAGTATCCGATTTGAGACGATCTTTTTATGTTATGCCTGGTTTTTCCCGGCGAATGTGCAACTCGCCCGTCGAATCGTTGGAAGGAGAAATGGAGAACCTTACTCGGTTCAAAACCACAGAAATTTTCATTAAAGATCTTTTTTTATTTCGAAGGAGGCCAGGGGGCTTCTTTCCGCATCGGTATCTGGTCAAGATGTCGCGCTTGGAGAGAACTCTAATTTTTGTTAGGCATCGGCTACGTTTGGTGAAATAGCGTAGCGTAATACCCTGCGAGCCACCTCTAGGGAGTTTAGCAAGGATTCATTAATCACCAGCATGCTAGGAGACCCCCACATGCACGACACATGGCCATAAAAATATAGCGCATTATTTCAAAGTATACGTCTACATTCATGCAAAGGCAAAACTTGCCAAAGGTTAGTAATTCCCATAGCAAATGCATGCAAGGTTAGAACTATAGAAAAACAAAAATATGCAATGAGTCGTCCCAGCGAGTGAGGTCACACATTTTATTAATGGAGACACTAATATCGTTGCTATCCTTATTAGTACGAGGGAAGAATGCAATTTTAAATCTCTCTGTTTTACAGGCCATCTGCTTATTATATACCTACATAGAGGTAGGTATGCCCGGCAGCGTCACGTTTGACGTTTTCTTCGCGTGATATGTTTTGAATGATTTTTCGGTAGTCATATTTGCAGCGTTGTCAGAAGGCTTGCTTTTCTCCCGAGAGTGAATCTGCGTCTGAGATGGCATGTGCTCCGTGGAAAAGGGTGCGAATGACTGATACTTTTTAGGAAGGATGATGCTGGGACAAGACATTTAAGTATCGGTCGGTATGGGTTTTCTTGCGATAAACTGAATGCCCTAAACTGCCATCCGCCTTCTTAAATGTTAGAGAATCCAAAACAGGAAGTTGGATGTTTTACTCTAATTCCATTGTAAATGTAATGCATGTATTCTGGCTTCTTCGGGTGCAAAAGGAATTTTCGTAGTTCTTAAATCCCATGAGGCCATACAACGAAAGTGTCATTGACGTATCGACCGAGCAGTTTAGCTTCTAGTTATGAGTATCCAGAACTTTCCTTTCAAATTCTTCCGAGTAAAGGTCTGCAATGACTGGGGACAGGGGGAAACCTTTTTCCGCTCCCTCACACTGCCAGCATAATTTCCAACTCCACGAAAAGCGATAGTTATTGAGTCAAAATTACACGATTATTGGAATGTCTTTTGGTAGTCCTTTTTCGGTTCACGCCTTCGCAATTTTGATGGCATCTTCAATAGAAATTCTACAAGAAATTTAAATTTTCCTTAACTTCGATACGGTCTACGCGTGATACCGCACGAAAATGGCATGTAATATCATAAGCACGTATCAATTCACGAAACTTTCAAATTCTAATTAAAATCATGTACCTAATCGAACAAATAAAAAGTCCATTTTGAGCGGAGCATTGATGAGGAGCGGGTCAAATATTTTCACGTAGATCAAATCGGAGTGGCTACGAAATTTCAAAAATGTATCGGCTTTTCGACGTTTCTCCGGAATTTTTAGATTATCATTTTTAGATTATTTATTTTATGGTAAATGCACGGGATCAGTCAAGAAGGTAATTACTCAAAGATACTTAAATGAAACATATTTAAACATAAATCCCGGGACTCCATTTCAATCACTTCAGTCAGAAGGGTTGAGACGTGAATATCTGCGCAGAATTTTCCATAGAGAAATGAAATTAAATCAGTCAGTCAGGGGGGGAGATGTATAGGTACTTGGAAGAATTTAACTACACAGAATTATTCTCTTTGAGTGTTATATACCTTCCAGGATAGTGGAGCCCAATTTCCTCATAAAATTGCCCACATCATATTAGTTTCACGCTAAAATCATAAAAAATAGTATCTCGATAGAAATTAATCAGCCGTCACCAAATATTTTCTCTCAGGATCCGTATGGCTTCGGACGCGTTCGAAAAAGTTTTTGTGCCCGTTTAAATGGATACAAAGCCATATCCCACAGTGTACATCGCGTAAAATATTATGCCGTAAGATTTGCCGCCAGCATTGCCGCTCAAAAGTATATCTTGATTTTCACAATCTTTATGCGGGCTTCCGCAACGTTCTACGAACTTGAAGAAGAGAGTAGTTATATTAGGTTTTTATTGATAATCCAGTGTTACTACTGAATCTTTAGCAAACCCTTCGTAGACTATTCTGGCATACTTGAAGTGACCCACAATCACTGTCTTGGCAGACACCAATTTGAGTCCTCGTTGTTGGTGAATATCGATTGCGAAGAATCCGTGGGTAACGGAGCGAGTGACGCGCGAGGCGGGTGCGCATTCAAAATTGAATGTTTGCTGTTTATTTCATGAGGCAGAAAATGCAAACACGAGGTAAAAGGAGGACTGAGAGGGAGGAGCCGAGGAAGAGAGAAAGGGACGAGGCGCAGAGATAGAGAAACAAACCGTCTGGTGATAAATTTTTCACCCTCTCGACGTTGTCTCGTCTTTTGTTCGTCCGAGGAAGACGTAACGAAACAAAAGAAGGGGCTCTTCCGAGGAGAGAACTTTCGATGGGGCGCGCGCGATGAGACGCGGCCGGGAGGTGCCTCCGCGCGCGACACACCTCTTCCCCAAACCCCCACCGCCCCCAGGGCAACGGGGGAAGGGGGGGGATTAAGAGGGGCACACACCACACTCGGAAGGAAAAACCTCCCTCTCCTTTCAAAATTTCCAAACCTTCCCACCATTCCCTCGGTATCTCCCGCCTCTTCCTCATCATTCCCGATTTAGCGTCCAAACTCCACTTCTTTCTTCCTCCGAGGAAAAACGGAAACTTCTTATACGGATGTTCTGACGAGAAATAACAACTAAAAAACAAAAAAATCCATTTATGCTCGGTTATGCGATTAAAAGTAAAAATTATAAAATTATGTAATGTTAAGGGTTCTCAGAATGCATATATTTAAATTCTTCGTTTATTTAGCTGTTATTTATAGTAAAATTTATAAAATTATGTAATGTTAAGGGTGCTCAGAATGCATATATTTAAGTTTCTCATTTATTTAGCTGTTTTTACATCTATGTACAGCTAAATAATGTCTTGTGAGATAGCTAAAAGGTGTTTGGCGGGGAAAGATTTTCAGCGACATGCAGCATGAAATCGCTACACTTTGTGGTTATCGTAAAAGAAAAAAATAATACCTTATGTATTTGCTGGCAATGTTACCTAACACCAGTAATATAACACCCATACAACACAGGACTTCACATATATTTAGCGCGATTCTCATAAATGAATATCTCATAACTGGCTTTTAACAAAGCGCACTTTCAACTGCAAGGGTGGTAGGCATACTTTTTTCGACAAATAGGCAAGCATCGCCTTTGGACTCAGAATAATAACGCGGATTTTTTAAATCCAAATCTAAAACAAGTAAGGCATGAAAAGTTAGATATTTTTGAACCATAGCTGATTCATTGCAATAAGTTACTGTATATCAATAGCATGTAAAAAATATCAATTTTTCATGAAAATAACACGGGGGAGCATGCTTTCTAAGGAGGTTACGTGCTCAGCTTCATCTCTAAGGGTTCTAGTCACGAAAACCAGGAGAAACCTTAGGAAACCTCCAGGCAAAAACCTTGAAGAGCTATGTTGCACAAAGAAAGAATCTGTGGCCATTACCCTGAATCTTTGAAACCCACACGCCTGCAGCTCAATACGGGGTGAGCTCCCCACCTCATCCCTCCAAAGTAGCTTTCAGGTTGAATTGTTGAGTGGGTGAAGACCACTTATTTCTTGCCAAGAACTGAAAATTGTTGATAAATGTTTATAGAACTCAATTCTCCAAGTGAAGCGTCTCTTGTTACCACTCTAGGGTTACCCCAACAAAATTCCTTTTTAAGCATAAAATCCAGCTGGAATTCACGGACGTTGGAACAAGTGGTGTTTGCAGAGCTACATTCGTTTTATTTATTAAACGCATAAACTAAAAACATATAATATTTTGATCGACCAAAAAACAGATGTTGATGGCAAATAGTTAAATCATTGTGTTATTCTCTTGCATCCATGGCTGAAAGCGTTTCAGAACTATGAGAAACAATCTACGGCCCACTTTTTTTTTAAGTGGATAACATTGGTACGCGGTTGTTTTTCTCATGTGAGAAAACCAAATACTCAGTATGCATGCATTAATTACACTGATGATGCCAGCAATCAAATCAGCGCTTTATAATGGGCACACTACGGCGGCAAGCATTTGTTGTCACAGCAAATAAGGAACCATACGCCCCAGGCTCCAAGTGTTGTTTTGTAGCATTACTTAATCATTTGTTTTCGTTCGAAATATTTTTGCTTACATTGTAAATATTTTTCCAACAAATGGGGTTTTGCTGCGAAAACGAAAACATTATTCTGGCGCTATCCCCCAATGCGTGCCCGCGAACTCACTCACGTAATCATTAACGAAACGTTCAACCCTTGGCCCAATCAGTTTTCACCCCACTCCAATCCCCACTCAGAAAGGTTGAACCTTTGAAAGTTGGCTCCATTGAATATTGGCAGCAACGTTGAATTTCACTCGCTCTATTCAATATGCGGGCGTTATCATTTTGGGAAATTATCGCCATAAATCTTCTTCTTACACCCACGTGAATGCTGATAATTTTATCAGGAAGAATCAATATCATTGTTGAATATTTTAAATACATACGTCGATGGCTAAGTTCTAGCAACACGTATCTCAGATATAGTAACTTTTCAGGAGAGCCAAAGAAACTATTTACATTTTTAGTTGTAGACTGACATTAAAAAACGAAAAAAATTCATAACATTGAAAAATAAGCATACATTTGCAAACTAAGAGTTGTTTTTTGGTTGAATTTTATTTTTTTAATGTCATTACCTTTTGTTTAAGATACCTGTCTCAAACCAGCCAAATGTTGAAGTACGTGTTGTTAGAACTTAGCCATCGATATGCCTTGGTAGCCATAATTTTTTTCTTCGGCTACATAATTTTTAGTCACTTTCAGCCGAAGCAAATTAACTGAATTTGGCCAATTACATTAAATTTAATTATAATTTGAAACACTAGAAGTTGGCCTCTACAGCCAGTAGCTTAAAATTGACACTTTTATGATAAAATAGGGAGAAAATTGCATGACATTAAGCCTGTTACCATCACATATACGTAGCCAGTCACGCAATCGATGCTTTTCTTCGGTGCTCCCCAATCTTTTGGGCATCGCAATTGGACATCCGAGGGGAAAATTGTGTGCGCTTCGCTGATTAATGTAAAACTTTTTTCGCCCCTCTGCAAGGCGCTACACCGGCTACGGAGTCCGCCATCGCGGGGGTTAGGACGATGGACGCGCAGTGGAGTCTCCCAACCGCACTCGAATGTTTTTCACTGCGCTCGCGAGGACAGCGGCGTGGAGGTGAAAGGGAGGGAGGGAGGTATTGGAGGAGGGAATAGAGGGAATGGGAAAAGGTTTGAGGGGGTGGGAGGGGGCGATGAAAGATTGAGGAATGGAGGAGGGGGGAGAGGGGTCAGCGAGGGCGAAAGAGCGAGTGGAGGCATGGGAAATGAACACGTCAAAATAAGAAGTATTCAAACTTCGATACATGCAAAATTAAATATGCAAAGGATTTAGTGTATGCACACTTTGATGTTCACTCGTAAAACTAGTTTCAACGCATTCATCCGCCATCTTCGGGTACACATCATTGCTCCGGGTTGCGGGAGTTTTCATAGCTAGTCTAACCATAGACAGTAGGAAGGGCGGAGGAGGGATTTAAGGCAAAATGTATGCGTCGAAACCGGTCGTACGAATGAACATTAAAGTGGACATATACCTCATCCTATGCATTTTTAGGGTCATTTTCCCATAATCGTACAAAATTATGTCCTTGGGCTGCCATAAAAAAACAATAATATTAAAACAAAACTAAACTGGCTTATTACTTTGTGTACCCTTTCATTGCTTTTACTGACAAATAAGTAAAGAAAATTATATTTCCCAAACTTAATGTTCATAGACTATGATTCGTCATGTCCGTGAACAGTCCCATGTATATTTTCAAAGAGATATTTATTGTATTTACAACCTTCCCTAATAATTTATTATAAAATCTATCATTAAACATGTTACAAAAATATTCCCAAATAGTATTTTTGGGTTGCTTTTGTTTCATAATATTTTGTATAAAATAAAAGAAACATTTATCCTACCCAAAAAAAGCAATGTTCGTGGTCACACAGAAAAAAGGGAATTTTTCATAGGAAATGGTGTAAGCCCTGAACAATAAGTGTGTAGAGAAGGAGATTGTCAGCTATATTGGGTTATTTGAGTTTGTGCTTGATTTAGTGATTGTTTTAATGCTGGAAGAAAAAATTTGGTTCAGTTTGTTGAAAGAGCCAAGATCATCAGTCAAGTCCGTGGACAAGTATAAAGAAGTAACCCTGCACCTTTTACTAAATACAATTGAGATGTCTTTTACGGCTGTAAGATGCAATGTAGTAAGGACAGTGTCCTAACATATGGTCAGTTCCGACAATAACTTCATTTGGAGGGAATCGTCATGTCCGTGAACTCTTCAGTCCACGGACATGAAAAATGGTAACGGACATGATGATACCAGTGGCGGATATAGATGGGGGGCGCGCCCCCCCCCCCCTTGCAGGTCCGCCCGTATTGCCGAACATTGCAAAACCACAATTGTAACTTTTTTATATCATAAGATGGCATTGTCTTTTACATGTTTATAATCACTTTAAATAAAAATTTCTTATACTTAGGCTATGACTTGACTGTGATCTTTCATTACGATAAAAGTAAAGACAACTCAAGATATGTTGCGCCCCCCCCCCCCCCCCCTTGAGTTTTTTCTGTATCCGCCACTGGATGATACACATGACTGGTTACAGAATGTCCAATGGCAAATAAACCAGACTTTTTCTCGTGAGAAAAACACAATATTTCTCCTTTGCCTAGTCCATGGGCATATACATCATGTCCGTAAATAACAAAGGAGTAAAAATTAAAAAAAAACAGTGTAAATATTACTACCGATCTCTGTCACTTTCGTCATTAGCTTGTATGAATGGCAAACTGTAATTTAACAATTTTTGTTCTTATATAAACATAATTTATTTTTTTTAATCTCGCCTGTAGAAAATGTACGTTTTTGGGAGAATAACCCTTTATATCATAATGTTCCACAACTTTTCACCTCACGCCATTGATTTGATTCAATAAATGAATTTGAAAGCTTGGTTTTGTTTGATTTTGAACAGGATTTAATGTAATAGGCATGGTAGGTATTTGAAACCGGAATTGAATATTCATTATTAAAGTGTTCTTCTGATTAAGTCAGGTTTACATGGAGTATTTAAGAAGTATTCTGGCAGACTCCCCTCCCTTCATGGACTGTACTCTTCAATTCACAATAAAGCCTACTCCCTTTGATTCGATATCAAATACATTATTCTCTTTCTTCTTATTCCTCGGTTAACCACAAGTATTCCAAATAATGTATAAAAAGGAAAATATAAATCAGTTTAGAGGACAAAAGTGAAATAGCTACTTTTATAATAGCTATAATGGGAATCTAAAGATTGATATTGAGGCAAAATAACTACATTTACCACTTGAGCGGAATAAGTACGATATGTCACCAGTTTAAACTGTACAGATATACAGAGCAAATAAACCATGATACAATAGATACATTCATACCCCATTCACAAATTTTCCTGGGCTTTTTTAATAATACGTAAGCTTTTTATGATGATTTAACACGAAACTTATTGGGTCATGATATTGGATAAAGGAGGCAATTACATCCTAAATTATCAGTTTAGAGAGTTGGTATTTATTTACAAAATGTTGTTCCACTGTAAAGTTTTTCCTACAGGCACCAGGCACAAATAATACATAACTCAATTGCCAAAAATTATACATGTCTTTACAGATAAACGATTTTCTTGAAATCTTTTTTTTCTCTTTAAATGAATAAAATAATGTGAGGCAGGACGAGATTCTAGTAAGAATACAATTTACTAGAATTAGCGTGAGTGGCTTTTCGTGAGGGCTTATTCCAGAAGGAGGTTTAACTACTGGGACAGTTAATTTTTGTTTCTTCGATGAAAGCAATGCATTGTCGGTGCGAGGGCGAATGTGAAGCATTAAAAATTTAAGCCTATCTAGCGCTCGTGAAGGAGAGGTGCGGGTGGAGGGAGGAAGGGGGCGTGGGTGCACCCTGAGGGGGGGGGGGAGGACGACGACCGCCAAGGAAGGGCAAGGGGAGAGGATGAGAGTGATAAGAGTGGAGGTGGTTGGAAAAGGAGAGCGAGAGGTTTTAGATGAACAGATGGAGGAAGGGGGGCTCGATACCGAGAAGAGGAGGGGGGTGGTAGGGAGTAGCGAGAATCGGCAACGCCGCATGCAGTTAGTTCAATGACTCCTGCGGCCTGTCATGAGTAGAGTGGAATATTAAGGGGCGGAGGGGGTGGGGAGAGGTAAGGAGAGACTCCGAAGTTTCTTCCCTTCAAGTGTGAGGGCCGAGGAAAGGGGTAATGGGGAGGTATGGGGGGGAGGCACGTCAGCGCGGCCAGGGGTGGTGGTGGGGGAGGGGGTGGGATGGTTAAGTCGCCGCGGGGGTGTATTTATGACGAGTGAGGGAGTGCGGGGGAGGGGGACCAGCTGGGAGGAGAGTGCAAGGTGACAAACAAACACCTTCACTCGGGCGAAATTGAAAACCATTGGGCGAGCCCTTTTTTTTTACTCCACATTTCCAACCAGAGAGAAAGAGTAAACGAAAAACCGTGATCTCAAAATCAGGCAAGCGTAGCTT
The DNA here is from genome assembly GCF_921293095.1 of Ischnura elegans. NCBI lineage: Eukaryota > Metazoa > Arthropoda > Insecta > Odonata > Coenagrionidae > Ischnura > Ischnura elegans. Next base: position 20,160,367 of record NC_060248.1, read on the forward strand.
TGGCTCGCAATGGGGTATATTTTAATGTCGAAACAAATATTTCAGGAATATGCAATGCATTTTAATGAGTTTCAGCAAGGCAAAGGACTGACACGCTCAATTATATTTCAAAGAGAATTTTAATGACGGCCGGCAAAAATCGTTAGTGAATGTCGAATTCCATCCGGAGATCACGTGGGTTGGTGATTTAGTAAACATCAATAAAATCAAAAACAGCAATGAAGTGATCACATATACTTTTGAAATAGCCTGAGACAAAATAGTGAAGTTCAATGTTTGCAGAAGAAAATATAAATTCCAGGAAAAAAAGAATTTCCTTCCTTTATGCATTTGTACGTTGTTGACATATCACTGAAATTCTATGAAAAATCTTTGGCATGATTGATCACAGATTTGACCAATCCATCCCAATTATCACCTAGGAATAATCTCATTCTAAATTGAGCCTCACTTTGCACAATGGTGTGACCACGAGGAAAACGACGAAAGTATGTGCGCTCTAACTTCGGCAAAGCCTTCTCAAATTTAACAATTGGCATACAAATATAAATGGAAAATTATCAGCAAAATTTACGACGCCTATTCAGACCTTAATGTAATTTGAATCTGAGGAAATAAACGATAAGAGAATTGCAAATTTTTACATTCATTTCTTGCATGCATGAAAATTGTTTATCCTCGACACCAGGTTTATTTTTTACGTAAACATAAAAGACATAGGAAAATTAAACTTTGATACGATTTTATTCCATGTCTCGGAGGATCCCCTCAAAAAGTCTGTTTCCGAGAAAAAATAACTAATTTAACAATAGTTTACAGAGGTGACCAAAGAAAATATTGTGTAATTTTAGTGCTTTCCAGTTTCTTATCCTACCTTTCATTATTTCCGTTATTATAATAAACGTGCGATATAAATAAAATATTGTAAGAAGACTAATCAGTAGCATATGAATAATTTTAGCCAGGTCAATCAATATCTGTGGGTAGTATCAGGAGCTGACAGACAACTTGTTTTAACTCTCACTACAAAGAGCGCTTGTTTCATATTGTATGGCGAAGAAAGTGGCCTGTTTTGATAGAGATGCACTTAAGGATACTTAAAAGTTAAATTCAATATTACTTTTGAATAAAATATGCAATTTGAAATTTTCTGCTACAATGTGAATATATTATAATATTCTAGTACAATAGTATTTAGAGAAAATAGAGAAAGCACATAAATACATAGTGGATAGAAACGTAGCCTCGGCAGTAATACAGTTCTTGACTCGGTGGCGATCCCGAGAACTCTTCACGCGGTCAATTTGCCGGGAAAACAATAAATCTTTCTTCAGCTACATGGTCATTACAGACAGTAAAACGTGTCCTGAGATGGCGTAACAAACGTGATGATATGAAGACCAAACAAGGAAATTGGCTAATGATACAATACCCTCCTTGACGTAATCAGTACTTTTCATAGCCTTTTCTATGAATGAGATTTTTTGCCCCGTTTCACTTTCCTCCTCGAAATAAAAACCCACTGAAAAAATACGGCGAAGCGTGCATACTCACAATGATAATAAATGAAAAGTCACAAAAAAGTCACGTTTTTCATTGCGATAGCAACAATACGCCCATCTAAGGATGTTCATAAATATTTCAATACAATTGCAGCATTAACTTCAACTTACATATTTGAAGAGAAGATGATCATCCAAAACATAAAGCAATAATAACCTTAAAAACAGAGTAAAATTTAGAGAGGTGATAGCTGCACGTAAGTTCTCCCTGTATACCTACCTAACACTAATTATTTCGGCACTCTTCAGCACATTGAAGCATATGATAATTATTTTTTGTATAATTAATTTTTATATATTCCGAAATTTCTGCAATAAAATACGATTACATCTCTTGAATTTCTATCTCAAGCAAAGTTAGCGGTGAAAGTCAGGACAGAATAATAGGACCTATCGTTGCTCTCGGGACGCCGAGCTGGTTTAGTGGTAGTACATCGTACTTTCAGTACATCATTCGCCTGCATAATGTATCATCTTCGTCGGATAGTCTTTTTCGGCTGATTTACAGTAGGTGTACAGTATATTTGAGCGATAGCAAAAATCTACTTTCATTTCTCAAGTAAAACACGATCGAGTCATAAAACTTGATAAATATATAATGTTTCCATAAACGTAATTTTCGTCCTGCGGGCCTAATTTAATTATTTTTTCAGGTTTCCAGCAGCTATTGTACCAGATCGATGCATCGTTATTTTTAATATTGTTATGATAGGAATGCACAAAGACTTTCCACCCGTTAATATCGAGATAAATAACTGGAAAAACGATCGACAGAAAAATTAAGAAGGAATTGGCGGGATTTTAGGCTGTCTGTCAACTGTCGCCATCAGATATCAAGCAACGCAGTGGAAGCCCGTAAATACGATCGCAAAATCTTCATCAATTTTTCACGTTAGTAAAGCAAATAATGGACGGGACACGTATATTCAAATGGCAAGGACCCAGAGTTCCAATGAAAAATGAACTTAGCGGACCTCTCTTCCTGATTTCTACGAATACATCCCACCCGAGACAGGTGTCAATGCTGCAGAAGACTGGGACACATGTGAGAACCCTTAGTCGCATGACGCAGCGTGCGCACGACGAAAAAGAGGGGGGAGGGGGCACGCGCGCGGGTTTCTTAATATCCGGGGGCGGAGTTGGAGGAGATACAGTGACGTAGGGAAGGGGGGGAGACAGCAAAACCGATTCAGCGCGACGTTCACCCCGGAGAGAGAGAGAGAGGGGGGGGGAGTGGGGGGCGTGGTGGGTGGTGGTGAGCTTATTTTAAGCGCTGCCGTCACACCCAATGTCGGCGAAAGCAGTCTCCGTGGCCGTGACCCCTTTCCGGAAGCAAGTGCGGACACCTTGCACTCACGGACGGACACCGAATACACACAAGCACGTGTGTGCCATTTTTTCGCTACATTAAATTAATCATCAATATATTGCAATCCGAATATATAGTTTACACAGCTCACCACTCAATTCTCTTATCAGCAAGTCTTTTCTTCATAAAGTATTCAACCGGTTAAGGTAGATTTACAAGGAGTGTTTTGCGAGTTAGTTGAGTCAGGGTAGATTTGACCTGTCTCTTCACATAACATCTACATCTTCATAATACCCTGCGAGCCACCTCTAGGGTGTTTGGCAGGGGGTGACCAATCACCAACATGCAGCATGCAAGAGGACCGCCACATGCACACCGCACGGTCATAGAAATATTACGCATACTAGCAAAATATACATGCTTATTCATAAAAAAACTTATAATGGTTAGTTATTCCTAGAGCAAATACATGCAAGGTTAGATTTATGGAAAAAAACATGCAATGAGTCATCCTAGCGAGTGACGCCATTAATCCTATCAATTGAGACAACGTTGCTATCCTTAATAGTACGAAGGAAGAGTGACATTTTAATAACGAAGATCCTACTCCCTTTTTTCTATCTATAAATCCTACTCTCTCCTTTCCCTTCCCTCGCTTACCTAACAATCTTCCATCTAACACGGCCTTTAAAATTTCCTCTTCGCTCAGTACTCCGTCCATCCAAACCTTCTGCCTCCACTGTATCTCTTTTAGAAGTTTCCTCTCTTCACCAACCATGTCCTGCACTTCATCGTTCCTCCTCCTCTCCGTCCATTTTACCTTCTCCGTTATTCTCCACACCCGCGTCCTGAAGGCCTCCCGTCTTTTCTCGTCCTCTTTCTCAAGTGCCCACGTTTTCGCACCATAGAGAGCTACATTCTTAACAAGACTCTTAAAACTTATCTTCCAACATTCGTGTAATTCTTCCGTTTTACATCCTTCATCACCTACTCTATGCGTTGTATTCATATATATGTACATTCATCCGAGACTTTACTTTGCTCTTCGTCCCTTACCCTTGAACTTAACGATTGCTTTCATCTGACCATTTTATCTCATGATGCGGCAAAAATAAAGTTGTTCCATCTCCTTTTTAAGTTGCCTGCCCTCATATAAATTAATGCCGCCAATATTTATGTGTGACGGAATAAATTATTGGTAAAATTGATGGGTAAAATGTATTGTTGTCATTGAATGAATATCGTTTCCTTAAGATAATCTATATTCCTATGTATTCCAAAAGATAGCTTGAATAGACGCCTCATATTGACTATCTGCGTCACGATGAACGTTCATCCTGCCCTAAATTCCTCTTTAAATTATTCATCCATCATTATATCGTTAAGAGTTACTAACTTATTCAGAGTTATCCTGCGTAATTGACAAAGATTAATTACCGGGTGGTCAACCACATCGAAAAAGCAAAGCGTACGAAATTTTGAAAGTATACAAGTGCATAGACAGAAAACTGTACGTTACATCCTTGCAAGGGATTTTTTTTCGTTTCATAGATGCGAAAGAATGTCTGAATGAGGAATAATTTTTGTTACAGCTTAAATTTCGCTTCCATTCGCCGAATTTTTTTTACCGAATTGCGATATCGGGTCTGAGGGAACGATCCCCTGGACGAAGAGCTTCCTTCTAAGGTAAGACTAGGCTTTCCTGGCGTATGATATGTGTGAAGTTTTCTCGTGAACATAACCGAATGAGATGGTGAGGTATGGCCCACGTTTTGATGGCTTAACTTTGCCTTGATCCTCAGGGCATCGAGTCACTCAAGTTAGCTAACTCACCTGGAGGGGTACCCGGGAAAACGTCACCCACTCCCTCCACATTCCACCTCCGGCCCTTCACTTGCTCCTATCCCTCACCTCTCTCACCCGCCTTTCTCCTACTTCCTCCCCGCTGGTCCATCCAAACTCTTTCACTTCCTGGTACATCTGCACCTCCTTCACGACTGCATTACATACCTCGGACATTGCTCTCTCTCAGCTTCACCAATTACTGCACAGGTTTTGTGCAGGGGACGCCAAAGACCTTAGCCGTGGTATGAACCAAGGACCCCTTAAAGACAGTAGTCGAACGCTATGCCAGTGAGCCAATCTTCCCTCCATGTGTCTTCTATACGAACTAATAAGTCAATAAAGTCAAGGAGACCGAAAATTCGTAAAATGATTTTAGCAAAAGAAGAAAGCTGCTTGCCGAAGCAGGCTTTGATGGAAACACGTGGTAATAATGCGGTAGCGCATATATCTTGTCTCGATTTCATTCTGCAGTAGAATCCCGGCATTAATAGCAATAACACTCTCTGCACTAAATTTTCTATTTATCTAACATAATTCTCAACATCAAGGAATTAAAGAACCTCTTACCATCACCAACTGTAAATACTACCTTTCCCTTACTTCCCCGAAGTTTCCAATTCACAATAAACATATCAGAAACATATTTCGCCGCAGTTTGAGAATACCACGCAGCGAAAACACAGCCAAGGGAATCCCGTGAAGAGCTTTAACGGGGTCTAATGGGGAGCTAAATTCGTGGTCAGGCAACCAAAGCAAGGCTCCAAATAGTAGTTGGAGTAAGTGGCATAGATATTTTTATTAAAACTATTACAAGGGAATGCTTTAAATAGAAAGAAAGTGACATATACATTTATCCCTGGCATTTTCTACGCAAAATGTTCCGATGGCATGAGGCCAGAGGGAACAGGAATAATAGACAATTAATGAGAAAAGGCTGGAAGACTAATGACTCTTGACCAAGAGACGTTGAGTTATTTGCCAAGCATTACTCGCCCCCAGAGAGTTTCTCTCAAGCTGTCTCTTCACTCTGTGGTAATTTCAGAACAAAAATACATTCATAACATGGCGGGGCTACCCACTCCTTTTCTATATTTTTCAATGCTCGCTTGACCACTTTTGACGAGTATCCTTGAGATGAGACTACATGAGTTACGCCGAGATTATATGAGTTCGAGATTGTATACAAGTTTACATTAATGATAAACATAAAGCTAAGGCATCTTGGCATCAATTTAGACTGATTTACCGGAGGCAATAGCATCACTTGATTTGAGACTGAAAAAATGCAAAATGAAGATATCAGACATCCAGTGCAGCAGTAGGAGTGTAAAGTAAATGTAGTAGAGATGAGTTTTGAACTTAGGCTCATGAAAAAAAATAAGTAAACACCACCAATTTGACTCGTCACTCAACGCCAGGCGGAGGGTGGCAGAGTTATGGGACCGGCGCAGGTACCCGTCGGGCCCGTGCGCCACCCCTAAAGTATACAGACGTCATCGAAACGTCGGCCATCCGTATCAAGGGTGTATCCAGGATAAAAATTGGGGGGGGGGATCAACTCTGGCCTCATGCCATGCAAGCGTTGGTTGTTCAAGTTGTAGGTATGATTAAAGCATGGAAGAGGTGAATGAAATCAACATTTTAAGGAAACTGTAACAGCTCTTTATTAGTTTTTAAAATTATTTGCTTGAAAAAATATCATTTTCCTTAAAGACATTTGCGATTTTTGCTTTTTGGAGGGGTGGGGGGCAGCTGCCCCCTCCTGCCCCTCGCTGGGTACGCCCATGATCTGTATCCAACTCACCCGGCGCGCCGCGGCGGTGTACTCGAGAAAACTTCACACAGATCGCACGCCAGGAGAGCATTATGTCTTTCCTTCAATGCTTCAAGATTTTTTGCATTATATTAACCCTTAATCCGTAGAATACTATAATAATAATAATTGCCCTCTCGTCCCTACCCGTTCATTAACTAACGTGTTACCTTTCTCAACTTCTCCGACATGTCATGCTATTTCTACGGCTAAAACTTTCAGCGATGTCTCATTTGTTGATGAGCTAAATGGTAAAGATTCAAAGGGATGAGATTTGTGACAATTAAAAACGCAAACAGGCTTTATGTACACAGTTACCTCAGTTTCATTGACCCTCCCTTGATCCTTACCCACCGCAGGTTTTTACGCGATACTCTCCCTGCTCCCCTTACCATAAGCTGACTCAGTTATTTTCGCTCGGTCATTATCTCATGACATGAGTCAGCTTGCTCAATTGCTCGCGCTCTCCAAGACACATTTAACACAGGATGGCGATTTATGAGGCGAATGACGGGCATCGGCCGATCGCGTTCAAGGGCAATTCAATCCACCCAAGCCGAGGCAGTTGCGCACCTCGCTGGCAGCGAAATTCGCGGCGCTTACCGTCATCGTGCCAAGTGCTGGGGCACGACTGCAAGCAACGCTTGCTCCCGCCTAATTCCGGCGACGCCACTAAGTAATAATCTCGTTCTCGATGGGATTGCACAGCAGAATGCATGCAGAGGAACTCGAACGTGGCGGTTGATCAGACAAAAATAAAGCAGCAAGGTCAAGTTTAAACGGTTTCGTTTCAGCGATGAAATCATCTCACAATCAGTACTGCTCCGCAATGCGTACCGTTGACATATGGCAACCAGCACGTGATCCATCCCTCCGTCACTTTTATGTCGTAATGCTCCGTCTACGTACAAGGTCTACAGTTGAGAAGTACCAATATATGCGTCAGCTCTCCCGCTGAAAAAAATAATTGAAGAACTCATAGCCACGGGTCTCTTTCAAACTTTGAGTTTTCGGCTAAGATCCATTAGCGACGCCGAAAGTTCCTGTTCAAATGACGCAACATGAGTGCAGCTCCGTCAATACTGTACTAAAAAATCGTCGGTAGACGGCCATTAATGCCACCATAAAATAAACACTAACTTCGAGAGACCCAGCTCTTGAACACCTCCAGCCTTTTCTCGTCCTACTTCATTAGTGTCCATGTTTTCGCACCTTAAAGCGCTACACTCCGAGTTAGAATCTTTACTAACCTTTCTTTAAATAGTGAGATAACGATCCTCTCATAATTTTGAAAAAAAAATCGTTAAAAGATAACCTGTAGGATTAATTAATGGGAAAACAAGAGAATTTACATCATTAAAATGCAACAGTATTCCACTCTTTCTACCGCACTTTTCTACCCAGAAGCAACGAATTCGATTCTACAAATGTTGGCGACCAGCCTCACAAACTTGCTGGCGCACAATGCGCACGAATAATCGCCGAAGACTGCGGCTGTGGCGGGTGGGCAATACCTAGAAGGGCAGCAACCCATTGGCGCAGCGAGGGGGGGTTTTAGGGGATAAACCCCTCCCCCCCGGAGCTCAGAGAAATTTTTAAGTTAAATCTATTTTACTTAATTGGATTAATATTGTCTAAAGAATCGTGTGAGGATTAACGAAATACCCCTCAGAAGGCCGTAAAACTCAGCATTTTGAACCATTTATCCGATTTTTTTTCTGGCGGAGGGTCCCCGCACCTCCCGCTTACCCTGGCGGGTATACCACACCCCCAGGCACCCCAGTATTAGTTGCGCCTGCAACCCCATCAAGCCTTAATTCCTAGCTGTGCCCCTGCCGCAACCATCAGGGAAAGGTTAAAGGAAGGAAGAAATTGCTCTCCCGCAACTTGCTGATTTCGTCGACGTAATGTGTTTTCCTATCGATAGCATTCAAAATTAAAATGCTCGGGTGACCCGCACATTCTCGTGTGTGAGGCACACCCAATTTAAAACACTGCGACTAAAGGTGCGGGTGGTACAAGAGACAATACGGTAAGTGGAAGGGACCAGCCGCTCACATGCAGCGACCTCTTCCAACGAATCTTCAGGATTTGTATTCGTACTCTTGAACGCGCAGAAATACATAAAAAAAGGGCTTCCCTCGAGAAGCCTCGCCAGATCGACTTCCAAGAAGTAATTATACCAGCTGCCGCTAATTGAAACCCCGCTGAGCCCTCACTCAAAAGTTGGATTGAAAAAGTTTTGAATTATTCTTTTTAACTCCATAAAACTTTCCAAAGGCGTGTAAAAGCTTTAAAATTCATGTTTTTCACAGCTTGACTCCTATATGAAGCGCAGATTTAGGATACATTACATTTAGCAAGTTAATATTCCATCAAGATCACAAGTAACAAATACTTTGTCAAAAATAAAAAGTAAAAAACGAACCTCGATTTTGTGAAATTAGCCCTGGTGGAATGTTTCAATTCCACAGAAGAATGTCAAATACACTGATAGTGGGTATGCTAAGAAAAGAAAATGTTACATAGTGTGCTGTTGCATATAAAATATCGCTTTTCCTGAAAATATAATTACATCTGTTGAAGCGGCAGAGAATTTTCAGAGACTGCCCGATCCCAGCTTGAAGTTTGTGTGGAGGACATTTCAAGCGCAACACTCCGTCCGTCGGATGGGACGTTACGCCATGGTCCCCTTGGCGCCTTTCGTTAAGAGCAGGCTAATGCCGACGCCGGGTTTCTCTCCACCCTTCCTTATCTACCCTACCCTCATGGCGCAAATGACCTTAGCTGTCGGTCGCCTCCTTATAATACCATACCATACATCTGTCGAACAGCAATTCATCATGTTGATCAATTATTCATCTAATCAAGGGAAAAGCAATTTTAGCATCAGCCTCCCGAAATCAGAGACTATTCAAACCCCAAATAAAATACGAAGGACTAACTCGGGTCAAAATCGGCAATCAAAAATATTTCTCTAGATTACCAATGGAACTTACAAATTATTAGTAGAAAGATTTCTCCACGAGAAAAATTTCTATTGCGTACAGAAAGGTCAATAAGTTGTAAGGGAAATGATCGATTCGGCTTCCATGTGGAGAAAATTCATTTGAATGAAAATATGGAACCTTTGTAATTTTTCACCGATATTTAGTACACACGACGCGTTTCAACGCTAAGGCGTCATGTTCGTTGTATAACTTCATTCATTCTGTTAAGGATTCGCAGTCGAGCATAATATTAGAGAACGCGACATTGCATCGATAAGGTCTACACCATAACTACTGTGCATACGCACTTCGAATATCGTTCACCTCGAATAACTGGCTGTAGCTTTACCATGGCTGCTCCATACACTGGCATTAGTACAACGATAGGATGAACAACGCTCTGTTTTGGGGACACAAAGTAACAGCGAAAATGTTGAAGAAGATTGGCGCTGAGAACATTCACAGTCGTCCAGAAAATAAAAATCTAAGAGAGCAAAACAAAAATATTCAGGCATGGCCATTTCTTCTTCCACCAATCTTTGCCAAAAAACTGACAAGATTCTTGCCAAACCGAGATCAACCTAAGCCAATTCGGCCTAAACAAATGACTTGGAGGAACAAAGCCAGATTCACTCCTCCAGTCACTCACCATTAAAGACATTTTATCATGCCGCTCATATTTCGTAATCCCTAACGATTCTACTCTCAGGTTAAATACTAAGTAATTACTAGAGTACACTGAATCTTAAATAAATGAAAAAACTTTGATGCCTCTTCTAAATTGAATTTATGTATTTTTCCATAAGGACCCAAAAGATACTCTTTAACAAATTAAATAAATAAGAGAACAATATTTTTATACGAAAGTAATAATAAGACTCTAAGGAATAATACGATAAGGTCCTGCAAAGCCTTTAATGACTTGTTACGAGGTGTCATTTCGTAATTCAGTGATCGAATTTAAGTTCAATGAATGAATTAAGAAACGAATGCAAAAATTAATTTCTTGAATAAGACATTATGATGACAGAAAACCAGACAGAGCTTCCTTAACCATGGGAAAGAATTTTTTTTTTACACCCGGCAGTCCATCAAATAAACTAAATACATGATTTTGCGCAGATTTGGACACAAGGGAATAGCCTTCTGCAACGACGTTTCTAGGCATGCCCAGCAATTCGCAAACTCAAACAGGCGCTCTCATCCTTCAATCGACATCTGCCCAGTAAAGGGGATGTAGAGAGGACGTCGAAGAAAACCCATATTGGGTGCTCAATCGTGTCATCAGATTTTTTACGAGAATATAGTCCACGATGATAATCACGGGCGTCACCCGAACACCATAAGGCGCAAAAATTCTCTGAATAATTCAGCAGTCAAATATGAATTTCAAAAACCATCTGATTGCCAAGACCTACAAGATGCCTTACGTCAGACATCGAATTGGTGTAATTTCTGGAATCTTGCATTAAACCCAGATAAATGTAGTGTGATGTCCATTTCCCTAAAGAAGATAACTCATCAATTTGACTACAGTATTTTTAATCACTCGCTGAAACGTGTTTCAACATCTAAGGACCTAGGCATTATCACTGATGATAAATTAAATTTTTCTCCGCACATACAATCCATCAAGTCTAAAGCAATGTCCCTCTTAGGACTCCTGTTCCGTTTCACTGAAATTAAAGACCCCCAGGCACTTCGAACTTTTTTTTCATCTATCATTCTTCCAATTCTTACCTACTATTGTCCCATCTGGTCTATCTCTTCACAAACCAACCTCTCATCCCTGGACTGTGTCAGCAGTTTCTTTGCCAATATAGTAAAAAATAGAATACCGCATTTACGCAACATGTCCACTAATGATATTCTCTCCTACCTCTTCATCCCTAATCTCACTACCCATAGGCTCACAGCTGATTTAAAACTCATTTATAAGATTCTCAATTCCACCATCGACTGCCCAGCATTGCTCTCTTTTATCAATTTTAAAGTTCCACCCCGCCCTACCCGTTCTCATCCCCTAATCCACATGCCCATTCCTAGACTTTCACTCACTAAACGTTCGTTTTTCTACCGCATTACTTCTGTGTTGAACTCACTCCCTCCACACATCGACCCCTTTGCACTTCCATTGAAATCCTTCATAAGCCTTTCCCTATCCTATCTGTCACCGAAGTAGTCTGTCACTGCAGTTTCTTGTTGTCCTTTTGTTTTTGTAAATGTAATTATTGTTTTCTACATGTTATATAGCGTTCGTCCTCTAATTTATGTATTGTTACCTGGCCACTATAAAATGGCATATGCTGTATGTGGTTATATTTATTTAAAATAAAAAAATAAAAATAAATGTTTAATGATATTTTAAGAGAGTTACTTTAAATATACCTATTACTTTTAAAAGCATGCCTTACAAATTAATGAAATAGATGGGTATGTATTGAATGTGTTTTATTTTATTCCCAAACCACCGAATACAGCTCAAATTGACCATTTTATATCTCATATTTATATAGTAAGCAAAAAATCCAACAATCACACATGACTGAACAACCCTGAATAAGAGAAACCAGGCGGGACTCGAATCCGCAACCTCTTGTCTGGCAGGTGAGGAGTTGGCCCCGCCGCCACCGATAATAATCTGATGTCAATGAATGAATCAAGTAATTTATTCAGTTGACTTATCCGGAAACAAGATGCCACTTTTTCAAATACGAAGTACGATTCATAAAAAATATTGGCATGAGCGTAGTGTAAATTAAAACTTAATTGCAATTTTCCACAAACGCTGTCATTCGTACGACCGGTTTCAATAGATCTTGCGTTAATGTCGGCGAATATACTAAATATATTGACTGGTCAGGTGCATTAAAGAGTTTGAGGAAAAGTGCCGGTAAGGTTTAATTAAAAATGTGACGGAATTACACCAGATTAACCTGAATTAACTCTACAGAAATAAGTGAGGATAAATATCCTGACAAAAAGATAGGAGCTCCTGCAGATATATACATAAGGTGCTTAACTAATGGAGGATAAGGAATTTTCTGTGGTGTCTTGGCACTTTATCATTGCTTAAGCACCATTAAAAAAATGCTTAATCGCATTTTGAGCCTCAATTCCCTCTTTCGACCACCATGGTCTTGATTGCGAATACCTACCAGGGTCCACATTTGAGTTCTTGAAAGTGAAAATATAGTTTTAACGCGCCCCTAACATCTGAAAAACCAAAAGATGAAAAATTTCCCTTTCAATTAAAAAACGAAAAAGCGATTTGAAAAATTCTAATATATTAGCGGCATAAAAAAAATATTTCTTATGTTAATATTTCTTCTAACTCTTGTTCAGGTAATGGTAGGTGACATTCAGAGGTAGATACAGTATTTCTTTCTGGGGGGGGGGGGGGGAGACAAGCAAGGCCGTATCCAGGATTTTGTTCTGGAGGGGCACAGGGATACCTCGTAATACAAAACGAGCGTAATGATTATGGGACCGCATTAAAAATGTTGCAAATTTTTTAAAGGGTCTGGGGGGCGGCACGTGCCCTCCTCCTAGATCCGCCTATGTTGACATTTGAAATTAGTTGAAACATGATAAAGACTACGGAAAAAAAATCAAAATTGATTTTTACTCCTGAAGCATCTTGTTCTAACTACTTGCTGACGATTAATTAAAAACTTCGTTTCGAAGAACTGCGGAGCAGCCGGGATAGTTACTTTACGACGTCAACTACAGACGTTCATAGATTTTAGCAATAACTAATCCTTGTAGGATGATGCTTCCATGATGCATTTCTAATCATTCCTTAAAGTGTAATTATCGCACAAACCTCTTCATGATTTCAGATAAGATATGACAGGGCTCAGCTGAAGAAAAAAATACCTCAATATTCAGAGGCATTCCTATTCTTTTCCTTCCCCTCCCTCGTTTCCCTAACATTCTACCCTCTAACACCTTTTTCAACATCCCCTCCCAACTAAGCACTAACTCCATCCATACCTTCAGTCTCCTCCGCATCTCATCTAAAAGCTGCCTCTCCTCGCCAACCATATCCAGCACTTCGTCGTTCCTTTTCCTCTCCGTCCATTTAACCCTCTCCATTCTTCTACATACCCACATCTCGAATGCCTCCAATCTTCTCTCGTCTTCTTTCCTCAGTGTCCACGTTTCCGCACCGTAGAGAGCTACACTCCAGATCAAACTCTTCACTAACCTTTCCTTTAAACTCTTACACAACGATCCTCTCAGAAGCTCCTTCCTGTTCATTAACGCCTCCTTCGCTAATGCTATTCTCTTCCTGATGCCCTTACTACTGTATCCGTTTTCCTCTAATGTGCTGCCCAAATAGTTAAACTGCTCTACCTGTTCAAGTTTTTCCCCACCTACTTTTATCTTGAGTCTCACATTCCTCGCTCGCGATACTTTACAAAACCGCATTACCTTAGTCTTCTTGTGATTAATCCTCATCCCATACTCCTCGCACCGCACGTCTAACGCATCCACTAGAGCCTGTAGTCCCCTCGCTGACTGGCTAATCAGCGCCTGATCATCCGCGAACCTTACCGATTTCAACATCATTCCACTCACTTTCACTCCAGCTTCCAACTCGTCCCACGCATCCTTTACCATCTCCTCAGCGTATACGTTAAAAAGCAGCGGCGATAGAGGACAGCCTTGCCTTACACCTCGGCCAATGCTTGCCCACCCAGATTCCTCGCCCGCTACCCTCACTTGCGCAGTCTGGGCCATATAAAGATTACGAATCAGTCGTCTATCCCTCCAATCTACACCTATTCTCTTGAGAATATCCATTAACTTAACCCAGTTCACCCTATCAAACGCTTTCTCAAAATCCACGAAACAGGCATATACGTCCTGGTCATATTCTAGGTTCCTCTCCACGAGGGACCTCATTATTGCTATTGCATCACGAGTTGACTTCCCTTTTCTGAAACCAAATTGATCTTCGCCCAAATACCCGTTTGCCCTTGCCTCCATTCGTCTGTTCAATATCCTCAGTACCACTTTCGCCGCATGCGATATTAGGCCGATAGTTCTATAATCTCCGCATTCCACTGCTTTCTTCTTTTTCGGAAACGGAATGAAAACCGTCTTCACGAAATCCTCCGGCCAAAACCCCTCCTCATAGATCCTGCGCACTAGTTCGAAAAACCTTTTCTTACTATCCTTCCCTAGATTCTTTAGAAGCTCAAACGGGATATTGTCCACGCCTACTGCTTTCCTAGCCTTCATATCACGAAGTGCTCTCTCTATTTCCGAATCTAATATCCCCGGCCCAAGATTATCCTCCTCCACTGCAGTTTCCTTATCTAAACTCAATCTCTCCGGCCTGTTTCTTCCGTCGTACAGATCCTCCACGTATTCCTTCCATCTACTCTGTACCTCTTCTCGCTCGGTTAGCAACCACCCATCTTTAGCCTTAATTTTCCTCTCACTGCCTTTTCCACCAAGCCTCCCTGGCCCTCTTAGTTTCAGCAAGGAATGAGCAAGAAAGGAAACCAGAAGCTTATTGCCCAGAGATGCCCATACGCCCAAAGGTAAAATGAAATCAACGAAAATTAATGTTGGTACACTAATAGAAAAAGATTATACAGAGTTAACAATACATCAAATTTCCAAGCGAAAATATAATACTACGCTGGGTGACAGAGCATGGAGATAATAACCAATATTTTGTCATTCTTTGCACTAAACATTTCGGCCCCTCATGACAGAATTGCAATATAAAATTCAAAACGAGACACGGACAGAAAACCAGATAAAATGGACAGGTCGCGCAGGATGTTGGACTGTGAAGATACCAAAGCCTTGTTTTTCTGAAATCTCAGAGTGAAACTTTTTTTCGTGGCAATGACGAAACCATACTTCATCTTCGTGGTCGAAAAATCCAGAGGAATGACACACCTTCCACAGTGAGCGCTGTAATTTCATTACTTTTTCCATTCAGATAGGGCACTTCCTTTTATCACCATTTTTTATGGAGCACCAGTTGTCTAGCGTGTTACGTCGAATTACCCTACCGGCGGCACTCGCTGGTATATGCGCTCGCGTTGGAGTGAGTATACTGCGACTGGGAATAAAGCGATGGCGTAGACGAGAGCTCCCTTCGGTTTGAGAGAGGAGCGGGCCCCGAAGTGCTCATCGAGCTGCATGTGCACGCCGCGCCGTGGGTTCGGGAGGAGAGGGCCGCCCGGGGCATGGCTTTTTTATTGCGCTGCCTCGAACCAGCACGCCATAAAATGCACTCGCCTTTGTCTTATTCTAGGAGCGCGGGGCTTTGGAAACACCTGGTGTCGTCGTTCATAAAGCGGGGGCGGGGCTCGCAGTACACCACGCCGACGGCGGCGGCGGCGGTGCGGAGGGATGTATGTAGATGGGGTCTACGAGAAATTACCCCGCTAGGGATTAGTGCGGATGAAATCGCTCGGGACAAAACGAAAATAGAGAACCGAGTAAAAACTAGCGGATACTACAACTGTGCGAGCCTTTTTTTCTGAAACACGACATTCTTCAGAGAATTTTAAGTCTGGTACCGTGCTTATATGAGAAAATGGAAATAATTAAAAATAGTCTATGCATCCAAAACCATTCAAGATAACAAATTTTCGTGTGAGTGTTTCCTTTTTTTATTTTGTGTCTATTCCTCCCCATACACCTCTCCCCTTACCCCTCTTTTCCCTTTTCCAACCCTCTCCTTTCCTCACCATTCATTCTTCAGCTGACGAAGAAGCCGAAAGTGCTTCGATAGCTTCACAAGTTTATTTATTCAATGTGAGTGTTTCTTTTTTGTGTCTCTGTGTGTATTGACATTAACTTAAACTATTTATATTACGTGCCACGTGCATTTCGGATTTTCCAATACATTGTGTATATATATATATATATATATATATATATAAAATCTTGATGAAAGCGCACTAAGCGATAATATAAATATGTGGCCGATCGAGGGGAACGAACAAAAATTGTACTACTAAAACATAGACACACGTAAAAAAAGGGACACTCACAAATAAACGTTCAGACGTTTCAGCGGATTGATCCGCTATCCTCAATGCTGAAGGTGAACTGCTGCAGGCAGGGTAAGTTCCTCCAGTCGCCCTCCTTGGTGAGGTAGTGGGGGTGGAAGAAGGGGAAGGGGAGAGGGGGGGAAAAGGGAGGGTAGGGTTTGTTTTGGCTTTTAGTGGGCGATGTTTAGCCCGGGCGTTTCAAACGCCTTTTCAACCCAGATGTGGGCCATCTCCCTCGTCCTCACCTCGATGATAGTTGCCCTCTCTGGCAAAACTTCAATGAAGGTTAGGGAAAAACATTGGTCGAAGGTACTGTTGTGTGAGGAAGTGTGAATGGGGATGGGTTCATGAAAGGGGGGAGTTTTGTAGGAGTGCCTGTGGTTGTTCATACGGATGGATATGGGTGTGGTACATTCTCCTATGTAGTACGCGGGGCAAAAATTACAAAATAGCCTGTATACAACGTTGAAGGAAGTGCAAGACGGTGTGGAGGAGGATCTATTGATGACAGGTGAAGTGGTGGGGCGTAGCAGGGGGCAGCATTTGCAACGGGGGCGGTTGCATGGAGTCAGGGAGGAAGGTGGGGGCAGAGCGTGCCGTAGGAGGGGGCGGGTGGATTTTAAAATATTACCTAAGTTAGGTGCTCTTCTGTAGGCAATGGAGGGGCAGGATGGAAGAAGAGCAGCCGTGATTTTGTTTTTTCTGATGATAGGGTACAGATCTTTTAATATTTTTTTAATTTTTTGAGAGCCCGGGAAGAATGTGGTGGTGAGATTCAGTTTCCTGGTTTGTTCTTTTTTGGTGCGTGGGGTGTACTGTTCGGAGGGAGAGAGTATTTTCTTTTTAAGCAGGGGTTCTGGATACTTTCGTTTGAGGAGAGCATGATGGAGGTTCTGTGTGGCTCTTTGAAGAGATGGTGAATTGTTGCAGATGCGATGGGCACGGACTGATAGGGAGTAGGGGATTGCGTGTTTGGTGTGAGGTGGATGGCAACTGGTGTAGTGCAAGTATTGTTCATGGTTGGTGGGTTTTTTGTGGATGGAGGTGCTGAAGGTATTGTTTTCAAGGCGGATGTTTATGTCAAGGAAGGTAAGGGAGGAAGCAGAAATTGATGAAGTGAAAGAAACGGATGAGGTGGAGTTGAGGGATGCAATGAAAGTGTCTAGCGAGTCACGCCCATGGGCCCATAGTAAAAAAATATCATCGATGAAGCGGACCCACAGGAGAGGCTTAAGGGTTTGGGAATTTAAATAAGAGTTTTCCAGGTGACCCATGTAGAGGTTTGCGTAGGCTGGGGCCATTCTGGTTCCCATCGGGACTCCTCGCTTCTGTAGGTAGATGGTGTCGTTGAAGTTGAAGGCGTTTTTGTTTAGAATCAGTTCAGCTAATTGGGTGATGAAGTTGGTGGAGGGAGAGTGAGGCTGAGGGCGTTGGGCAAGAAAGTAGTTGAGGGCATTGAGGCCTTCGTGGTGGGGAATGGAAGTATAAAGTGAAACGACGTCAATTGTCGCCATTAGGAGATTGGTACCGGTAGGGATAGGGGTTGAGTTAAGTATGCTTAGGAAATGATAGGAGTCTTTTATGAAAGATGGGTGAGGACGAGGGAGATGGCCCACATCTGGGTTGAAAAGGCGTTTGAAACGCCCGGGCTAAACATCGCCCACTAAAAGCCAAAACAAACCCTACCCTCCCTTTTCCCCCCCTCTCCCCTTCCCCTTCTTCCACCCCCACTACCTCACCAAGGAGGGCGACTGGAGGAACTTACCCTGCCTGCAGCAGTTCACCTTCAGCATTGAGGATAGCGGATCAATCCGCTGAAACGTCTGAACGTTTATTTGTGAGTGTCCCTTTTTTTACGTGTGTCTATGTTTTAGTAGTACAATTTTTGTTCGTTCCCCTCGATCGGCCACATATTTATATATATATATATATATATATATATGTAATATACTACTTCATTCCACACACGTTTGAAATTTACTCACACGAGCATCATAAATAAATAAAACTTCTTTCCCTATGGTGGGCACACAAAAACATTTAGTTATATAGAAAGAATAAAAAGATGGATCTTACGGGGGATAGTTTGTACATATATTCTAATGGGATGCTCAGTGTTGCAGTGCTAGATGGATGGCACATTTTTTAATTTTAAATGCAGTAATTTTAAAATATATCGGCTGCACACTTGAATGATGCACGGAGTTCAAAAAAATGTATAAATTATGGCAGTGAATAATTAATGGCCGTGTAATTCAACAAAAACATTACATGGGTAGAGCACTGCAATTCGGGTAGTGCACGATTTCCAGATAAGTGCAGCCGAATGATCTCGCTACAAATGCTTTAAAACATTTCTTATGTTTAATTTACGTGAGCAAATAGGAATTAAAACATCTCATATATATTACTACTAAATGCTGCCATAACCTAATCGAGTGTGGCATTGCATGGCAACCTGAAATATAATGATCCCAACAGGCAATGCACATTTTCGACAGCCCATGAAGCACTTATTCCCTTCATTCTGTGAAGTATCAAGAATTTCTCCAAAATTTCAATACTCGGTAAGATCTCATTAATTTATGAATATAAGGAGCTAGGGTATTGCAACTATACAAATACTGAGATTTCTCTCAGACATATAATCCGGAGAAACAGTAGTAAAATTAATGAGAGGGCATCTGGCAAGGATCTCACGCCGATAAGAGACCCGCATGCTCTCAATGTCTCATGCCTTAAGCTTTCCTAATTACAAGCACGAACCGCGGGCTTATCTCCTGTAAGTGGCGTCGTGAATGGCGTCGTCCAGCTCGGATTTCGGCCCCACGGATTTTAGCACTCCAGTGCCGTCGTAAGCATGGCAAATTTACCGACGTCACGTGAGCGCATGCAAATGCTAGCACACAAAACGCTCGTATAAAATTACCGCACGCAATATCTCGATAACCTTTTCAAAGAAGCCCAGTACATTTCAGACTAAGACCCCTCCGAAACTTTTCGCACAAAAAGAAACCTAAATTAACGAATTTTCCTTCTCGTAATCGGAACAGGTAGTTAAGTAATGACCGCTACACAGTTATTTTCATACAAATTCAAAATACGTTATGAATTTCGTAGCATTTTGAGTAGAAGAAGACAGTCCAACAGCGCAACAATTTCAGCAGCATTTCAATTCAACAGCAGATTTCCTCGCATGAGAAATTAAGAAACAAGATCCAGTAAAAGAAGCTCTTGAACTTTTCTCATTGAATCGCAATAAAAACCAATAAAATATTGCTTAACGGATATAATCTTTTAATATCTTGTACCTCAAATTATTTTCAGAAGTATTTCTCCAAGGAAAAAATCATCGAATAATTAGTTCAGTTATTCGGTTGTAATAATATGAAAATATCAAAGGAGTATTGCATGTTGGTATTCAGTCTAGTGTAACATGATTTCAAAACGCTTATTAGGGTAATTGGCTGAATAAGCAAAGGAATATTCGCATTAATCCTCTCAATAAACCGGATTGCAATCAGGAGGAGTAGAAGAAAAAGGGTGGAAATTCCGCCTGCTTATTCACAAAATCAAGCCACTCCATATTGCCTTCATGGATTTGGAGAAGGAATTTGTAATGAATGAAATAAGATTCTCTGCACTATGGAAAAACGTTGGTTTCGTCTACAACGACAGAAGAATGATATACCGTGACCAGATAACCACAATACGCACGCATAAGAGCAAAGCACGCAAGCATATACCAGCAAAAATTAACAAAGAGATCGGTTTATGTATTAGCTTATCGCCAACAGTCTTCAATATGATCATTGAGGAAGTAAAGAAGAAAAGAGGATAACAAGGAATCAAAGGAATTCAGAGGAACTGATTTGAAATCAACATTCTACTCTCCCCTGATGAATTCATCATCGTAGCAGGATGCTAGTTAGGTCTAAAAACATTAACCAATCGTGATTGAAGAAGTTTTTAAGTAACGCAGCATGAAAATCAATAAGAATAAATACCTAGACACTTGCACGTGGGAGAGAGGAAGCAGTGGCCGGCGTTCTCCTCAAATGAGACAGATTGGAGCAAAAGTAATTGTTCACCTGCCTGAAAAGCACCATCACTTGGGATGAAAGACGCACAGCAGACATCAAGCGTCGCATAAATCGGCATTCGTGACAAAAACGCCGCTACAAGATCATAATACTGGAGACAGGGAAACAGTTAGGGGAAAGATGCATGTATACGAAATGCACTCAACAGACCATAAGTATGAACCATTGGAAAATCTGTTCAGAAGCGAATGAAGTCTTCGAGACCTGTTGCTGGCCGCGGGTGCTAAAAATCAAATGGACCGACAGGGTGGAAGACGGGGAGACGTAAAGAAGAATAGAAATATAAAGGGATTTTTGGAGACGATGCGTCAAAGAAGGACTCAGTGGATAGGCCGTGACATGAGACAATGAATACGTGAGAAACATAATAGAGGAAAGCAATTACTGAAAAGTAAAGCATGGAAGGCAGGGTGCTCAGGTAAATGGAATAGATTAGTACTTGGGCAGGTAGCGAAGAGCACACGCTAGAAAGTCATCAGAGAACTAAAGGAAATTGCTTGGGAAAGGAGAAATGGAGGACTGCAGCATATATAATCCTTAGGACTGCAATACTATGGAAAAAGCTATTTGAAAAAGGCAATCTGGCTTCAAAAAACACCCTAAAAAGGACCCTACGTCAGAATTTTTGGCAATTAAACGCTTATTTCTCAAAATACATGGCCAATTTTGCCTCTTTCCCAGTATTTAAATCAAAGCGCTAAATCGGAAATCTACAGAGATCTCTGCAGTAGAAATAACGTGCGCTCTCGCGGGAAGTCGTGAACACGGAAGTTAGTTGCGGGCGGAACACCATGAGCCAACGAAGTGACAACGTAAATTTATTTGCTATCCCACGCTCATTTCTGGATGGGGTCGCAGTCGACATGAAAAGGTGGAGCAAAGGCTCAAGAGATCACTCAGAGAACAAAAAGAGACGCTAGTCGCAAAGAGACAGGGACATGCAGCCGTGGACTTCAACGTCGGGTGGAGAGAGGTGGGTGAAGGAGGCACTCGTCTCGGGAGAAGGGGCGCGCGGGTCGGAGGCAGCGAGAGAGGGGCCCTTCTCACAGGAGAGGACAGCAAAGGGAAGACGGCGGCGAGGCGAAAAGAGCTGGAGTGGGGAGCGGAGAGGAGCGTTTATGAGTGAGTGCCGACGATGGGAACGAGCGGGCAGGTCAGTTTCGCAATTCTGCGAACTAATTGGTCATCATTGAGAAAGCAAATCGGAAATTGCAGCACATTATCAGCAGATATTTAAACTTTTTTTTTATTTAATCCATTTCCGCCCAGAAACTTCCTTCTTGCAATTGAGAAGATATTTAGGTAGGTTTCTTCAATAGTCGTCTTTATTAATACAGTGAAATATTTTAGGGATAAATCAACTTGTTTCTTCAAAATGGCCCGTAGCCACATAGGCACCTCCACTGCGTGGCAACGAGGTCAGATACAAACTTTTTTCAGCTCCTACGAGTGATAGAAAGGACGAATCTTTAGGGCAAGTACATTTTTGGATGAAGAAAAGCAAAAATAATCTAGTCAATGTCATTGCCTGTTTACTCTTATGATACTTGCATATAATTCGCAGACAGTAGGCGCCCATATTGAATTCCCGTTTCGCAGCCGGCTCTTTCCGTCATTGGTCTCATTTCGATCGGCTTCAAAAATAAACTAATACAAGGATTACGTTATTACAAGCTTCAACAGCATGATTGTTGCAATTCGACAACAAAAAGGAGTGCGGGTTCCTACAAGATCCTCATATGCTCGGAATGGTAGGATGTAGCCATATGGTCAAGGTGGGCGGACATGGGCTAATCTACGTGAAAAAAACTTTCAAGGAATGGCATGAACTAATCAAACTATTTGAGTTCTATGACACGTTCGCTCATGACCATTTTCCCAGAAGTTAAAACATTCTTCTTCAAGTAAATGAGCTAGTATACACATTGCGCTTTCCTGATTTTATTCCGAGTTGATACCTCACGTATTCCGAACATTCGGCAGCACCAAAGAGAAAAAGCTAATGCAAAAATAGGAGGACGGAGGGAGAGGAGCAGAATGAGCGCATTGAGGAGTGGGCACCTCCTAGCAATGAAACACAATAAAGGTGGCACAGTAACACCCGGTTCAAGAAACTGGTATGAAACTTAGTCGGAGAAAAGAAAGCTTCTGTGGGGTGGTATCAAGAAATTAAGCCACAATAAGAAATTAAGTTATTCATTCCATTCCATGTTCTCTACCGCGTAACTTGGATCAGGAATGGCATGTTTCGCTGAATTTAGTCGGACTACTCCTGCCAAAAGTGCTGGAGAATCGATTGCATATCCCTAATTTTTCCGAATTTGTTTATCAGGGAAAGTTTCACCAGCGTTTCAGCCAAGAAGGCGTTCATCGGTGACCCAGAGAAGCGAAGTCGCCGGTGACTGTTGTACAGTAGTTGGCATGTAGCATTTGGTTTTTTAACCTACGGTAAATAACTCCACAGGAACAAGTCGGATATGTAAATAACAGCCCTTGGAAATCGTTAGGTTAGTAAATTTTCACGATGTTTTTCATTGCTGATTTACAGCAAATTCTTCATCAAGAATTTAAAAATCGAGCATCTGCGTATAATTTATAATTTTCGATTACTTCCGCACGGTTTTTAGTAGAGGATACCGAGTTCTAAAATAATGAGTCTAAGGAGATTAAAATCTATGAAAAGTTTTCGGGAAATCCGCCTACCCGGACATAAAACTTTGAATTGATCTGAATGCTTGTGTGTGCAACCATCACCTAGCAACTAGGCACCCTTAGCAGGATCTCTCCTGCCTTTTAAAGATCCCCATCAACCGAGTTATTAACCAGGAAGCCTTAGTTTGGGTCCTTTCAGCGCAGTTTGGTTTCATGTGTGCGTAAATGTGTGTGCAGTAGCGCGTAAGTGAGTTTGGACGTTCCAGTTGATAGGCTGGGGTTTGGTCCCAGCGGTGAAACTCTTCCCTTTCCGCACACCAACACAGTCATTCGTTTCCGCAAAGTGGAAGAATATGAGGAAATATTACACGGCCATTTGAGTTTTTCATTTCATATTGCATCAATCGAAGGAAAGAAAGCTTCTGCTGAGTGGTATGCATTAATTCAGCAATGTGGGCTCTCTGCCTGGAAGGACGACAAGTTTGGCCAGCGTTAACGATCAGGTCAGGAGTCCATCGATGACCTGGAGAAGCAGAATTTCACTTTGTAAGGTAATCGAAGACGGAATGGCGGCAAAAGTGGCCTTTCGCATAGGAGGACGCCGCAGAAAATAGAAGATAAGTCGGGAAGAACTGAGAGAGGTACTCTTAGCAGTGGGCACTGGCGGGGGACCAGAGTGGTGCCCGTTGCAGAGTTCGGCAGTCTATTGGTTACCTTTGAAAGCTTAAGAGAAACGTTAGCACGCGACCATTTCCAATAAACTTTGAGACTGAGAGGCGAACCTTGAATTTTTGGGGCTTCCATGCGGCATTCATAAGAGATGGGGTTCTTCACAGAGCTGGAGAGACCCTGCTAAGGATACCTAGTTGTTGGTTGCACACACAAGCGGCCCGATGAGGTGGAAATTCTTGATATTGATTAAAATAAGACATTTTACAATATTCCACAAACTTTATTGGCGCACGACGCGTTCACTGAATACTGAAACATTATCGAGTGCACAGTGATAAAGTGCGCCCTGCGCGTTTCGTGGAATACTTCAATATCGTCATGAGCACTATGATAACTTTGTCGTATAGGTTGTACCTAATGGATAATGCTGTAGTATACAACGAAACATGTTGAAACATGTACATGATGTACAACTAAACGCGCCGATTCCCAATAAATACAGTGGAAAATTGTTCAATGTCTTATTCAATCATTAATTTACGATATGATTAAAGATCATACCGGATGGGATAGAATACATAGAGGGTATTAGCGTGCTTAGGTGGAGGAATTGGAGGTACTACATGATTCACCCCATTCTGTAAACCTTCCAAAATTGAACTTCCCTCTCCAACTCAAAGAAAGACCTTAAATTCCATCCATAAACCCTATTTTCTTCCTTGGTTACTTCACATTCTTTCCTCGTACAGAGTGCTTCGCATCCCCTGGAAAATAAATTTTCTGGCTGCGAAAAACTAGGTGTAAAACAACAATGCTGCAGGATGGACGCTACTTGCTGCATGCTCGTTGACTTACATGAACCGGCAGACTTCATTTTCCCTGCAGCAAAAATCTAAGGCCTGCCCCTCAGTCATGGAGATATTTATAGAATGCAGTTAGTGTCGCTATTTCATTTAACTCTCTTTCAATTTAATGAATGGGATCCGTAGTATTAGTGTAGAACCGATTATATATTCAAAGTAATGTTTCGATTAAAGGTGATAAAAACGTCTCGGATGGCATAAATTTTTCTTTTCTTTTCATAATTTTTCTTAAAATAACGTTAGAAAGACGGAGAAATGGGAAAAAAATTTCATATGCCAGAATTCGGTTTTAAGCCTAAGCAGGTAAATACAGTTATCTTATCATTGATAAGGGCAACCCTGACGCTTTCAAATTACTGGTATTAATGTCTTCTGGAGTGATCAATGGATGGTCCAACCATTAAACTCAGCGGAAGGTGCCTTACGGGTACGGGTAAGTTAGTTACGACGAAAGGCAAACGGGTCCAACTCTGATCAAACGGGACGTAAACAGCATTTGGAGGATATCGGGATGAAATGTGGTCCACATGGCATTAAGTACAAGCTCCAACGTAATCTGGGTCTCAATTGCGCATGAGTCAATATTGACTAACTATTTTCTCCCGTAAATCCTTCAGCCAACAAACTCGTTTTACGATTTACTTTGGAGCTCGGCATCTTAAATCCCATGAGCCAAATCTGTGAGTACGAATATGCTTGTCTGTATTGATTCACGGTGATTGTGTGCATTGTGATTTTTCTTCACCCAATAGCATAAGAATGGGTACCCATAAAACGATCCGAATGAAAAACAGCGATAAAGAGATGGATCCCAATTTTAAAAAATCAGAAATAGCATCTAATTTAATACATCAGAACCAACATAAATCAAAATAAGTACATCATTTTTTCACGTCATTTTTGAAATTCACGGAATGAGTCTCTAATAATCTAAAGAATTTAGTAGCAGCCTCAATTACCATACTAAAATAAACGTCTTGCAATTCATTCGCTCTCTTCTCCTTCAATGATCGGCAATTAGCTCGCAAAAATTCACAAAGTAATGTGAGCCTTTTAAATTTTTGCATGCCTATCTACAAGAATAAACATTCTCTACGTCCGTGAAAACTTTTTAGCCATTTCATTAGATCTATATCCTTCTTAAGAATATTTCTTACAAAGGTGAATTTATTAAATATAATGAAACAAAGTTCAATGTCCTATTAGACATTGGAATTCTTCAATGGCCTCTGATTGAGTGCGAAAGAAGAAAACCTTTCATTAACTGAGAGAGAAGAATTTACGAGACAGAATGGCAGCACGTTGCAAGAACAGTAGTTGGCACAAAGAATTTTTGTAAACAGCTTAAAATTGCCCGAAGTATGAAAATCTGATAAAAGAGTCAGATGTGCAAACACTTGCACAGAAAACGAATGAATTATTCGTTTTTTGGAGGAATTTTCGCAATGAATATCAATGAAAAATTGCTGTTTCGCAAAGTCCGGTGTAAATATAAGAAAAAACGGAGCACCAATATAAATTAATTACTCGTACAAATGAATACGAAGGTTATAGGTTAAGTTATAACGACGATAGGTTACCGCGCCGCTCTTTTCAGTATTCTGGACCACTGTGCGGCGCGGCGGTCCCACTAGCGGAAGGGTGGGGATGCGACAAATGCAAGTTCGCGATTGCACGCCAACCAAAGGGTTCGAGGCGATGGATCTTCCCGGCCCTTCCCCTCCTAGATTCCCTTCCTGCTCTCCCCACTGGGGTGCACAGGTGTGTCCGTGGGCTCACGAATGCGGCTTAAGGCCTCGGCAAAAATCCCATTCGGCTTGGTACTTCATTATCGGAACTTAATCTGAGTAAATGCACGGCGGTATATTTCTTGCGTAGGTCGTCCAAGGATTCCCAGGTATACGCTGTGGACGACGTCAACATAAAGGCTGAATATGAAGTATCTGGGGGCAACAATAATTTCGTATAGTGAGGAACACGTACAATATATATTTGTGGCACAGCCCCGAAGAAGTAAGGATTCGTAAAGAGTGTTGTGCGAAGATTTTCGGACGAAAAAGTAAAAGAGAGGAGTTATTTCACACTCGTCCAGTCAAACCTTAAATAAGCAGCGAGGATATGGAATCCGGCGCAGAAACGCTTAATCCGCGAAATTGATAAAATTAAAAGAAAAGCTATGCGATTCGTCAAAAACTGCCACGGGCGTACAGAAAGCATTACACAGATGTTAAACGAATTAGAGTGGGAGGCGCTAGAGAGTCAGATGCTGCGTGCCTGGCCTAGATTGCTTGAGCAAACGAGGATATATATCTTTAAGTACGACACGTGGCACATCACATTAGAACCCCATTATATTTTCAGGTCCGAAAGATAAATAAATTAAGAGAGATATTTTGTCGAGCAGGTAGGTATGGGAATTCCTTTTTCCCGCGAACAATAAAGGACTTGAATAACTTCTAGGTGGAACTTCGATAGAGAATTTCCTTTTTCTTTAATCGGCTGGTATCCTAGCACCCCCCGCCACACGCCTATTGAGGTGGCTTTCTGGGTAATATGGAGATGTATCGCTCTTCTAGTACGCCAACCGATCCACTAAGTCAGGGGTCTTCAACCTTTTAGAATGTAAGGGCCAAACATCGATTTCACATCCTTCGGAGGGCCACAGTGCCTCACTTTACCACCACATCAAATATAAGTTTAAAAAAATATATAATTTCAAAGTGCAATAATCTTTATTGGCTAAAAAGTTCAATCGATCAATGCGATTTCTGGACATATTTTATTTTTTAGGAGTGTATCGATATTTTTTTATATTTTTTTAGTTGCTGTATAATATTTTTTTAGCCTCTAGGAGCCGCAAGAAATTATCCGGCGGCCGCGGATTAAAATTTAGGTACACAATTAGTCACCAAATGTTCATACCTGTTTGGTTTCTATTTATTCACACGCGCTAATGATTATACTCGAAAAAAATCATGAGAATAATCATAAATCAATAATCAATGAGTATTTGACAAAAGAAAGTTAACCTATGGTGGTGACGTTAGGGGTTGAGCGCTTATTTCTAATTATCTAAAGCCTTAATCACACGATTATTTTTTCCGTCATTTTCGATTGGTTACTTCAGCGATCACTCCAAAATGATCGTCGCTGGCAATTGTTTTTCGCGATCACTCCAATAATGATGATTCCCATCACTTTTTTCATTGAATCACTCGTCTCGTCGTCTTTTTCCGTCGCTGAAACCGTCACTGAAATATCAGCCAATCAGAACGCATGCCCGTATGGAGCGATTACAGTGCAGTGCATTTGACAATCGTGGGAACGACATAGGTAAATATAAACACGCTAAATATCTTCGTGATGCGAGTCCTATGACAACGAGCTGTGATATCGGAAATGATGCGAAAAGCGACGGCGGGAGGGACCGTGTGATTCAGAAAAATGACCACTCAAGCGATCACTTTTCCGGTCGCGAAAAGCGATCGCTCGAGTGATCACTTTTCGCGGCGAAAGAAAATGATCGTGTGATCCAGGCTTAATGGTGCCGGCCTCAAATCCTGATGAAGACTATGAACGCTCCTAAAAACTATCGGTGGTCCATGTTATGAAATTGCCCCTCTTTACCGAGAGTGCTGAATAGAATGAATGAGCTACACTCTCGCCAATTTGAGTCAACGTTCAGACGGAAACACTGGGCGACTAAATACATTAAATGAATTCATCATCGTCATCACTGGTCAGCAATCCTAGGGTTGGTTTGACGCAGCTCTCCACTCAGTTCTCCTATCAGCTAATCTTTTCAAACTTACGTATTTTTTCTCTTTCACATCCTTCTTTACTTGTTCCATATATTTTGTTCGAGGCCTTCCTTTTCCGTTCTTACCTTCCACTTGTCCTTCGACGATTGTCTTCGTCAGGCCATCATGTCTCAAGATGTGGCCTATAAGGTTGGTCCGTCTTCTTGTTAAGGTTTTCATGAGAATTCTCTTCTCTCCTACTCTTCTTAGGACTTGCTCGTTACTAACTCGGTCGATCCATTTGATCTTCATCATTCTTCTGTAGCACCACATTTCGAAGGCCTCTATCCTCGCTTTCTCCGCTGCGGTCATCGTCCATATCTCACTTCCGTATAAGAGCATGCTCCAAATGTAGGTTCTTATAAATCAACTAAGATGTAAAAAAGATCTGATGCTTTCCCGGCGTATGCTGGTAGTGAAGTGTGTTCAGGTGCTCCACCGGAATTAAGATGCATTTTAAACGAGGGAATACGCTGATGCAAGTTCAGTAATTTCGTTATTGATGCATCAAGTTTGGGAAAACCGAAACATGTCGTTAATTTTTTTGATTGAGAATAATGAGGGTAGAAGAAACGTCCAGTCTAAGGAGAGGATAGGTAACGGGATATACTTTGAGTGAGGAAGTAAAGATAAAACTCGCGATGAGTCCGAATTTTAATTTAGAGTCCTCAGAGATGAGTTAAAATGGGATGAAACTCGCGGAATAAAATTCATAAATTTGGAGAGATATTATGCCAGAAATGAAAATAAGCCTGGTAATTTTCTTTTCGATTATTCACTATCCTAAAGTTACGAGTTTTTTTATAACTAATTGTAAGTGTAAGTGATCGTGCAGAGAAAAATACTACTTTAAAAGGGTTTCAACTCTACAAACCTATATCATCCATTAGAAATGTCCGTATTGTCAAATGTCTGCACCTTTCCCCTGTGAATAGAAAATCTCATGTGCCAATCGAACTCTCGAAGCTTCGGGATTCGCACCCGTTGCCCAATTAGAAAAAGCACAATCATGGATATTGTATGACCCTTTGGCACATCCTTTGAGGGACGTGTCCTTTAAATGGACCACCCCACCCCACACCAACCCTGTCTCACCCCTCACCCATACCCCCTCGGACCACCGCCCCCCAAATCTTCTCGAACCACTTTGGACCCCGCCTTGCGCGGTGCGCATGCGCGGGCCCACATATCGATAGGCAACTGATTCCCATTACCCCACCCAACGACGTCATTAAGTGCACGGCCTTTCATTTAGTATCCGTCGTCCTCCCCCCGTGCCTTTTTTTCTCTCCCCTTCGATACTTCGTCCCGCCACCGCTAAGACTAAAGAGTCCATTGCCCATCGCGTGAGTCCCGTCCCGAACACAATTGACGCGTGCATGTGGAGGCAACTCCCGCCGTCCCCCCCCCCCCACCCCCCCCCCCCCCGAAGAAATCCCCTTGCCTCCGCCTACCCGACATCCCCCACTCCTGGTCATTTCTCTGATCTACTCGCCCTTTACTTCCACAATGTTAAAATCTAGTAAATTGTCAATATTTATTTTACGATTTTTATGATAAAAATGATTATAGAGACAATACTGGGTAACTAAAAACTTCATCTCGCAGTACTCTGCAATAGCCTCTGCTCTTTCATCTAACCTATTAGATTTTTTTGTTTTGTCATGGTAATGTACTCAATTGATTGCTTTTGCTGCTTGTTTCTTAACTATTGACTTTCTGGCGTTGCTATGGCGCTGTGAACAACCTCTCTTGTTCTTGGTGAACGGGGGAAGTGATATTTGCCGGTCTCCTTGGCGGAGGGGTAACAAGTTCATTGCGTGAAAAGGACATCCTAAATTCGATAAAGAAAAATATATGTATTATTTCATCATTTTTCCTTTCATGATCCGAACATAACATCGTGATAGTTTGTTCGCGTCCACATTTCATTATGTTGGCGTGCATTAAATCTTGTAATTATTAACTTTACACTATGATCGTATATTCTATTCTTATTTTATTTTCCTGCGTTAAATTCAACTCTTTCGGTGACATTTATTTTGTAGGTCCCGGTTATTTCAGGTGAATTATGAATTTTAAGAATGATTGTTATTTATTCTGAGGGCACAGATAAAATTCACATCGGATAACAATCCGAGGGGAATACATTTTTTAGGATAAGAATTAATTAATTAATAGGCGGAATAAGATCATCATACCTCCAAAACATCCTTTTTCACAAACATTTACGTACGCCCACCCTCCGCGACACCACGACAAACCCCACTGCTACGTTTCTATCGGCCAGAAGAATCCTACCCTATATTACTAAGAATATTAACTTTCATCCGCACACATGATATACACTCTCCCAACACTACCTAAACCGTATCTTAACCGTTCTTTGCCTGTTGCATGTCTGTGTCGTACCACTCTGCCTCCGAGGCCTGGAAAAATAGGAACTAGAGGATAGGGGTAGAATGGAGGGTGGAGGGGAAGTACGAGATCGTCCATGTTGTTCGGCTGACGCAGAAAATCGCTAGAGGACCATTGATTAGTGCCAACCGATTGAAGAACCACTGTTCGCAATGTCCCCCTTCAAAGCTGCGATACATACGATCTATTGCAGCAAATTATTTTCATTTGTTTTCACATGAGCAAGGCCCCTTTGTCCTCTGACCACCACACGTAACGAACCCTTGCGAATAGCTTATTCATTTAAAAGCAGGCAATATACTAACCAACAAGTACTAAAATCTATCTAATAGCTCCCAGAAATTCCCCCGATCGGTATATTCGAACGAGTACGAAAAATGAATTGTTCTAAACGCTGAGTAAAATAATTCCCTAAGACCGTACTCTGAGTACACGCATCCACGCATATTTGTTCCTCGAACAACTCTACAAGGTGCGTGAGTGAGCATGTTTGAGACATGTTTTTTCCAGTTTTACATTCAATAGTTTTATTGTAACATTGTGATCACTGGCGTAAAAAAATCTTCTAAAACCTGAGTGCGTGAGTCTCCGTGATATCTCCGAGATATGAGTAATATCTCAGTGGAAACATGTTCATCAGAGCAAATCCGTGAGGTGTGTGAGTGGGTTTATGAGCGTCATTTGTCAATTTTCTTTTTTTTCCTACCATTCCCTTCCCTTGATCACTGAAGAGTGTGGCCATCATTAATCGATATGTTCTAAACGTGAATCTTTCCATTAAATAATATTTTTGAAACACAAATGGAGACCGAAAAGAAAAGGAACCAATATGAAATTCAAAATCCACCTTTTGACAGAGTAGAAAAAGGATTAGGCGAGAGAGCCCTAGCCTACACGACGTAATAAAAGCGACCTGCATGCTGACTTTAAAGGATACATACCTCCCGCTCGATTTGCATTTTTTGTTGGCGGATAAATCACACAAAACTTAGTCATCACCTTGATATTTTAAGAATATATAGAGTAGACCCTGATAGACATGTGCCTGTATCTCGAACGTAAATTTTTAGCTCAGTATTTCCTCGGATGTAATTTTTAAGTGTATTTGAGAAACAGGAAAATGTTTGCAATGGTTCACTCTATAGTCTCCGAAATTTTCTGGATGATTTCCCACTTTTTTGACGAGTAATTCGTCACCAAAAAAAGACAAATTAACACCAGTCGAGAGGGAAGAATGCGTCCGCTCGGGCGCCAAGGGTTTTCCCCACCCTGGGCTATTCGGTTTCGCACCTGTATCTTGCCGCCCGTGGAGTGAATGGGAAAGCAAAACACTCCACACCCCGCTCATCCGAGGCGGCGCCTGTGTCTCCCACCCCCTCCCTCGAGGCCGTCTCCTCCCCCGCCGCTGTCCCTTTAAAACGTTGGTCCACCTCCATCTCAACCAACCCTCCTCTCTCGTGGTGGGTCGCTCGCGATTGATTCGTTCAAAGTGACTGAATCGCCGAGTGAATCAAGAGAGTTATGAGTCACTGAGCGAAAGGAAGTCGATCATCGATCATTTAGACTTCCGGTTTCATCAAACTCATCGCTACAACTACTGGTTAAGCTCTAATGGTGAACTCCTGGGTTTTCTCATTAGGTAATTACATGATATCTGTACAGAAAAATGTTTGGTATCAAAAGAAATGGAGTGATTTGCGCGCTCTAAAGCCAAAATTAAATATAATATTAGCTAAATGATGTAGCTTTTATGATTTTTTTTAATCAATTGAAATTGTTTCTGAAATGGTTCGTTTGTAAGAGGATATTTTCCAAATACAATTTTACAGTTATTCGACTTTAGTAGGACCGTAAGCGAGGATTTGCTTCAATGACGATAATAATAATATTATTTCTGGCTGCATAATCAACGCATTAGGGTACCCAGAGTAAAACTTACCAGATCGTTTTCTCATACCATGTCCATTTTCAAACTCGCTATAAACTGTTGTTCATTTACCTTGACGAAAATCATCTATTAAATTAGTCTTACAACTCGCAAGAACCTTTGCCCAGTTCAAGAAAATTATAATTTATAGCAGGGATTATAATTTTAAAATAGCACTCAATTATCCACCACAGATTCTTCCTTCATCTCCATTGATGTTACTTTTTACTTTCTTTAAAAGAATGGATACCCGCAGTTAATATTGGTGATCAGCCATCAATCATTCGATCATTTCATTTACTCGAGTCCTATGATTATTTTCCATCTTTTAGTTCCCATTAACCATAGGGAAAGTCGTGATCGTGGATTAATAAGTCTACGATTTGTTGAGAATCAAAAGAGCGATGTGATTTAATCACCCTAGTGGCTTGATTCATAAAGATCGAATCTTTGAAAAGAACGACTCAGCCCATCTCTCTTTCTCCTCCCGACACCACCTCCCCACCCTCTGCGCCGTAATCCACTCCGCACCCACCACACCAGCTAAATCTCCCCTTTCCCTTCGCGGCCGCTAAAGGGCCGTTGATTTGTACCATGAATGCCGAGGAAATAAGGGAACATCGAAATGAATACGGAATGAGAACGACTTTGTAGATAATAAAGCATTGGAGAATCATCAGCGATCGGCCATTGCTACTTAATCACTTGATGGACACATACTGCGACATGAGCCTTTAAGAAAATGCCAAAATCCGGAGGTGATCGGCGCATCCCGCCATATTAGGCCTTGGAACTGTTCCTACAATTTAGTAGGGTGGTCTGAGCCATGCTCAAAAGAGTAGGGAGAGAATCAGTATGCTTGTAGATAGAGTTGGTCCTACAAAGAAAGAGGTACGTTTAAAAAACGATTGGACGTTGATTTCTCCCCAGTAACGCGTCATACAGGAAGAGTCGTTCCTCTAGGAACGTCTTAAAATACGGTCATAGATGTTGATTGATACTTAACAAAAGCATTGCGAGAAAGCAAGAGAATAAAGCCAAGATCAATTTTAGTACCCTAGAGTGATAGTCTCCATCGCTTATTTCAGTTTTTTTCGTATATACGACTGCCTTTTATTAAAAGCCAAGCGCGGCCTTACAATCCTTGCTAGCTGTCGTACATTCTAATAGGATGAAAGACAGTACCGGCGATGTTTTCAGCGACGGAAAAAGGGACGTGCCGAGTGGTGGACTCACATAAATTGACGCGCCGAAGGCGCGTTTACGCCGTACCGGTAAACCATGTTTACTACAACCAGCCAAATTACATAACAATTTACTTTTGCGCATTTTTTTTGTGTTTTTTGGGGTAGTGTGGTGTTTGAGTTAGAAGAAACTTACATACTAAACAGTTGTTGAATATTTAGAAAGGGTCCAACAAAATAACCTATATTTTTTCATTGAATATATACCTGAATAAACCTGTATATATTTTTTTCGATAATATTTTATTATTCTTTTAATATTCATTTTTTTCAATTTATTATTATTTATTTTTATCCATTGATTTGTTTTCATTGTTTTCGCTATTATTTTTTAAATTTTTTTTGAGATTTTTTTTCCATTAACAATATTGATGACACATTTGTATTTGAATAATACTATAAAAAATTAAATACACAACTAATTATAGAAGAAGGAAAGATATAGGACAGACTCATAGAAGAGTAATTTGCAGAGGCAGCATATATGTGGTGGGAATTTCTGGATCGTCATTCCAAATGTCTGTAAGGAGTGTATTTTTAGTAGCCCCGAGCCTGGATTTAAAGTTTTTCGCTAGGTGATTCATAAAATCGTTTATTGAGGTATTCCTCAGAGCACAGCGGACGTCATAAAAGGAATGGGATTTATATCCCTGGAAGCATCGCGAAAAATGATTGCGTGATACGGCCATTTTTCCGCTATCATTGGAGCGATCGCTGAAAAGAAAGGGGCGAACAAAATTATCGTGTGTATCAGGCTTAAGAAATATGTAGAGTGACTGGAAGTTTTTTTTTTAAGAAAACAGCGCAACATAATTTTGAACGAACTCAGTATGTGGCCCTATGAATAACTAAAGGAAATGTAAAATTTAATTAGCTGAACTGTGACGAGAAAACAACTCCAATGGCCGTAACGTGGGGTAGCGAAAAAAATAGAGTTATTTGTGAGCTTTGTAAAATCAAAACGAATCCGAAGGTTGGATAGGTAACACGCATTGCTCACGTGGCAGATATGAGATTTCCAAAGAAAATTTACAGGTGAGTACCAGACGGGGTAATTACCATAGGCTAGAAAAAATAAGAGATATTAAGTCATAAACGGTCTGAAAATAATAGGTGTTGTTACATGAAAACAAATAAAGCTGGAGAAGACTGGTGCATATGGCAAAAACCCTTTTGAGTTGTCGTGTCTGAGGAAGAAAAAGGTTGCAATAATAAATAATTATGGGAAAGCATAGAAAGACTAATCTTCATAAGCCTCTATAAAATAAACCACGTGAGACCAAAACAAATACGTTGGAATAATTAAAGCGGATGGATCAATCTGATAAATCAATGCTCCAAAACGCAAGATATTGGTCAGAGATATATACTCATAAAAACTACTAGAATATGAAGTTAGTAATTTTGCTATTCGATATTATCTTGTAATATTGTTGCCTCTGCGATTTATTTTTATTTATTTTTTTATTATATTTCAACAGTTTCTCCAGTCTAAGCCGCGCCTTAAACGGCCAACTAAAATATAATTTCTAGCAAAAACAAAACCTTGACAAGCAGTGGCAAAGAGTGACGTTCAAGCTCACTCATCGCGAGCGTGGAGGGTGGCCCGTGTCCAGGGTCACTTTTTCCTGAGATTAAACTTGAGTGGATAAAGCAGCTCCTAAAAAATCATGAGGTGAATGATAGGTGTCTTGCAAGGACCCCGGGTCCAAGGTCTCGGGCGGCCGCGGGAAGCTCTGGGCTCTTTCAATGCCTCCCATTTTCCTTGGACCCTGCAAGTGCTGTGGAATTAAAGAACACGCGAGACCCCTGCAGTGGTTACCTGGCTTGTCTATCTCTCTTTCTTCTCGCATTCGTCAATGCTCTCACAATGCGCAAATGAACATCGGGGATGAATTCCCCATCCCCCTCCCTCTTCGGTCTCATTTTCACATTTCAACTCTACGGTTATCACATTTTTCACTCAAACCCTGCGCGCTCCGTTGGTCTCCACTCTTTTGTGTGCTTTGAGGCCCTTTGACCACATTGCCGCCGGGGCCCAAGGGTAACCAGTCCACCCCTTCACTTTGGGTACTTTCATATGTTGGACTATGAACAATTGTCTAACACTTCAGAAGCATGGGAGTAAATGCGCTAATTGCTTCGTAAAGGAAAAAAGTTTCTATTCTCCTAGTCTGAAAGAATCATAACCAAGAAAAAAATTTGTAAGAAATAGCCCATGATTAAATTGTCAAAATATTCGCAGCCTGTGGTACTTCATCGGCTTTCAATAAAGAAATTGGGCTTTCTACGCTATATTTTCTCCAAATTACTTTTCAGAAATATAAAATTTCAGCAGACTAATACGGTGATCCTTGCCAATGCGGTATAAAACGTGAATTACTCGGTAGATCATTAATGGCATTAAACTAATATCAGCTATGTCACAGAATAACGATACTTAACTTAGTTTCCATATCCATTAGCAGATCATTGGCTTAATTGAAGTCGGAATACGCAACCTCAATGAAATCAACACTTAAAGAGCTCAAGAGCTCTTAAAACTCCTCGTGAAGCATCAGCTTTAAAAATAACACCCAAAAACTCTCAGGTGAAAAATACTCGGGGAAAACTTTATAAATCATTCCCTCCGAACACACATTACTCACAGAATTCAAGCATTCACATTGTACTATTAGTATTTAATAAACGCGCGAGACGAACGTCTAGTGATTGAACACTGCGGGAGGCAACCACGCCCTAAACAACAGAACAGCGTCCCTTCTACGCCTTCCCTATGAGGCTGCCACGCCCCGCACCTCCCCACCTGCGACCCCTCCTCCCCATCCCACGGAATCACGCCACGCCCCTGTTCACCCCTCCCACCCCCCGACTAACTTCTGCGCGAGCACATAAATCCTTTGCTTGCTCCCATCCCTCCCGCCTTTGCGAAAATTCGATTATGTAACGAGCATTCAAATTGATCTCATTTTTCAGGGGGAAATTGAAATTTCAATCAAGCCCCGCTCTAGGACGTCGACGGAGGCATTATAACTAAAATAAAACGTCTCGCGAGCTACTCGTCACTCCGCGCCCGCGTTCCTTCCTCGTCAATTGCCTGCGTCTACCATCTCGGGACAGTGGCGGATTTCCAAGCAATTAAAATTCACAGCAAACAACCTACTTCCGCCAAGTACCTGAAGTCTCTAAGTCGAGCAATGGCGTTTAAAAGCGCTGAATAAATGTAAAATGTTTCTTTCCCCATTTACTACCTAGTTATTTTTATTACTCTTCCTCTACCTTCTCAAATTACGTTTTTATGGGTTATTCAAAACGCCACAGCAATGTCGGGAAGTCGATTGTTAAGAAAGAAGCAGCAAAAGCAAACAGCAAGTTAATGGAGGCCATTGCCATAGAAACTCGGAGAAAAAGTGACAATTGAGATGAGATGGCAGAGCTTTGGAAGAGCACAGCAAGACAAAAATGAAGAAAGAGTTGTTGCAGACAAAAGGGAAGCAAATAATACGTTAAGAATGACACCAAGAGATAAACTGCACCTGCAGAGTGGAATGGAATGATTTTCGCTGCGTATTGAATTTTAGGAAGAAACATTTCAAACTTTTTTTTAGATTAGACATAATATAATACAAGCCCAAGAAGGCTATCCTTTTCACTAAATAACTCGAGTTAGAATCTCGAAGACTTAACGGCATTCGAAATCCAACCACATGCTAGTAAAACTCAACTGCTGCAAAAGAAGTACAGATACAAAGTACTGTATCAGCCGCCATAAGTCAACCACAATTAGCAAAACTCATAAAAAACCGTTATTCAATAATTAGAAATTATTTTCTTCTTAAAATAACGAAAAAAGGAATCATAACGGAATCAAATTATGTAAAAAGGCTATACCATTAAAATGCATTGAACTCCTCCAAAAGCTGTAAACAGTACTATTCTGTCTGAAAATTTATAACACACCGTTTTCGAAAATTCTGCGCCACCAAAGAGCCAACTGAAGGATGATTCAATATTAATTAAAAAATAATTGCGGTTGAAATATTTCTCCATAATTTGGTGGATCGATCCTTCGCAGCACCTCTTTTAATAACATATTTTTAGAATTTATACAGACACGTATGTATATTGTATTATTATCTAAAATTTTAGAGAGTAAGAGTACAAAATTATTTATCTCTGAAGGATTTATGCTGAACTCCTAGTTTTCTGGATTAGTTTTATTTATGGGAATCAGAAATTATCTATTAGAATAAATCAAAATTCCTTCACTGGGATAATTCAGCGAAATGGCAATTAAGAAATAAATTAACCATCGGGAATACGCGATAGCATTTCGTGAAGTAATAATAGAACCTAATTAGGATGATTGGCTAAGAGGTGAATTTGCAGCGTAGTCAGAATTAATGCGCTAGAATTTCCTAATCTCATAAACCGTTATGACTACGAAGTATCCTGTGGAGAAGAAAGATGTGGCCTTTGGAGTTTTCGTACAAGGATATCTCCCGTAAATTGTGGATAAACAATTGAAAAATAGAGTTCCGAGAAGTTTATACGTTTTGAAAATAAAAGTCCACCTTGTGGTTTGATGAGTGGAAAGAAGGCTAAAGAGTGGGCAAGGAGGGCGACAGTGTTGATTGAGATGTAGAATAGGCAGGGAGGGGCGATGAACGGTACACTTAGGGGTAAAATAATGCAGTTATCCATGATATAGGGAGGATATGTATAAAGTAAGCGGAGAAGTGGTAGAAAGAGAGCAGGTTGCGAGGATGAGGACGAGAGAGATACAACGTGAGAAAATAAATAATGAGAGAATGACAGGGCCAGGATCGATGAACAGCAGTACTTGCGTCTTTTTTCCAGTTGAACTAACCTTAATCCGTTAACTATTAATAGTAAAAGACTATGAAACCGGGGTTGGGTTAAGGAAACGAGATCGGAAAGAGAGAAGATTAATCACAAATCTAAAGCCTGAATCACACGATCATTTTTTTTCGTCGCGAAATTGATCACTATCGAGATCACTTTTCCCGTCGCGAAAAGCAATTGCTCCAGTGATCATTTTTCTGAATCACACGTTCACTCCCGCCGTCGCTTTTCGCATCCTTTCCGATATCACAGCTCGTTGTCATAGAACCCGTATTACGAAAATATATAGCGTGTTTGTTTATCTATGTCGTTCCCACAATTGTCGCTGCAATCACACCATACGGTCATGCGTTCCGATTGGCTGATATGGGGTTTAGGGACGGTTTTAGCGACGGAAAAAGCGACCGGACGAGTGATGAAAAATAGCGATGGGAATCCTCATCGCGATCGCGAAAAACAATTGCCGGCGACGATCATTTCGCCTAGTGATCGCGATAGTGATCACTTTCGCGACGAAAAAAAATGATCGTGTGATTCAGGCTTAATGAAAAATATGAAGAGGAGAATTTGAAATAAAAGGAGGTGATGGCTACTGGTATGACACATTGA
Organism: Ischnura elegans; assembly: GCF_921293095.1. NCBI lineage: Eukaryota > Metazoa > Arthropoda > Insecta > Odonata > Coenagrionidae > Ischnura > Ischnura elegans. The sequence continues at coordinate 20,200,068 of NC_060248.1, forward strand.
AACTCCTAATTAATTAATGCAGGGGTAGGTAATTATGATATTTTTGGCGCCGAACACGATTACAAATTGCTTTCCCCATCTCATTAGAGATCAAGGGTAAGCTATGAATTAATTTGACTACTTATTAAGAAGAGAAGAAGAAATTATTTCTTCTTCCTAACAGCCACTTACTTTATTTGTCAACCTATGTTAGCACGTTGCGTATGGATACTCTTGGTACGCTTCTGCGTAAACAATAGCAGCTAGATGTCGTTATGAGCCACTGCTATAACTGTCAACTTAGACCTGTTAACCCTACCATTCAACACAATGAAAAGTAAAGAAAACTTTGCAATTCCACAGAAATATTTAATGTACGACCTAGGTTTCGACGTGGTATGTTATTGCCTAGTACACATGCACAGAAGATAGAGAAAAAAACGCCATTTAACCAACTACCATTCCACGTCAAAATAATCACGTTGTGAAAAGGGTAGATTCGGGAGGGAATGAATGAAATGGATTTCGAGATTCTTCTTATGTTAGATATTTATCACCATAAGTCAACAATCCTAAGATTGGTTTGACGCAGTTTTCTACTCCCCTCTTCTTTCCGCTAGCCTTTTCACAGTGACGTATTTCTTCTATTTTACATCCTTTGTTACCTGTCCTACGTAACTCATTCATGGCCTTCCGTTGCCCTTCTTCCCTCCCTCCTACCTTTCTGCGATTGTTTTCATCAAGCCGCTGTGCCTCAAACTGTGCCAAAATAATCGCGTTGGGGAGGTAGGAGGTTGGATGATGGCCTGGGACGACGGACCAGCCCGCCCGACCGCCTCGGTCCCAATGTTTTCGTCTGGCGCACGGTCTCCAACCGACGGCACCGAAGTATTGGTCGCAACTTTTGTATCGGGATTTAAGCGGTGTGGGAGGAGTTCGGGCGCCAGAATCGATTTCCACGCCGCAGCACCCACCCGCTCCATCGCCACCAGACGCCGCGCCACCCTCGGTGTGGGCGGATGCGCCCGAAGAGCGGGGCTGAGCGCTGCACCCGGGACATGCACACACTGCACACGCGGTCAAGGCAACGGGATTGGGCGGTTGAAGCAGCCGCACACAACGACAAAACGAAAGGAAAGCACACATTATGGCGTGGTTTTTGCCTTTAAAATAAATGAAATATTTTTCTTATCTCCCTCACCGTCCGATAATAACACAAAATATGCCGCTTGTTGTATCTTTGGGCACATGGCACAAAACAACGAGAGAAGGGGGAGAGCTGTATCGATTGATATCGCCGGCCATAAGATCTTTTATAACAGTCCAAACGGAACGGAGGAACGGCAAAAAAATAAAAGCCCACTCTAGTTCATCAGCGAATAACGTGCGCTCGTCTCTAATATGCGCAACGCGCGTGTCTGTTTTAACCTTGAAAATTTAAACACTGAAAAATACAGGAAATGGTGATCCACTTGATATTCTGGTCACAAGGGAGAATCTTTCTAAAAATATATTTCAGAGTATGGGCGCGCCTGACCCTAGGCCCTTTTCTCTCCATCTTGAGAGAAAAAGGCGTTGCTACAGCAATACAAAAGGCTGATGCCGCTTATAAAGCAATGGCGAACGTTGTCATACATCTTCAATATAATCAATGGTTTGAGGCGTCACTTGGTAAAATTTATTTCATTTTAAAAATAAAAAAATTGAAATTTCTCATAGACATATTTGTAGTCTACAACTACATTTATTTAAAATTTATAAAGTTGTTTTATTTAAAATAGAGCTTCAACTTGAATACTTCGCTAACCATAACGGCCTACCTACACTTTATAGCATTCAAATTTCTTGATCAGAAGATGCTCAAGTGAAGACGAGCAGCTGAAAGATACTCGCGCGTTCCAGGAAGGACATTGGTTACGAAGACGATACTTTTAGGGGAGAATGGCAGAATTTCCAATCAATGTACCGTATGGTGTGATTGCAGCGCAACGTTTGACAATTGTGGGAACGACATAGATAAACAAACACGCTATATATTTTCGTAATACGGGTCCTATGACAACGAGCTGTGATATCGGAATTGATGCGAAAAGCGACGGCGGGAGAGACCGTGTGATACAGAAAAATGATCACTGGAGCGATCGCTTTTCGCGACGGGAAAAGTGATCGCGATAGTGATAACTTTCACGACGATAAAAAGTGATCGTGTGATTCAGGCTTAATTGAGGTGAAGGAGGGTGTAGCGAAGCCTTTTGACATGCACCATGAGAATATTTGACTCGGCTTCCCTTCCGCGCTCACACCGCGGCATCCCCGCTCCAAAGAACCACACCCGCCCCCCCTTCACCCCCTAGGGTAGCGCGGATAATCGCGGCTCGTCTCAGCGCGCGTTCGACAATGCGGCTTATTGTCTGGGCCGCCAGGTCGCGATAGAGCGGAGGCAAGACTGGTTTGAGGCTCGAGAGGATGCGATCAAATCCTTTTGTTCCGCGACCCGACGACCAACGGACGGCGCGGAGAGAAGCGGCAATACAGTCACTTCTCTAAGAGGACGCATCGCTCCCGATCGAGCAGTCGTATTTTGTCGTAGTTTGTGACGAATTATGTGCCCAAAAACCACGCTACCATCTTGAAAATTTCAGGAAATATAGTGCAGGCCCCAACTGAAATATATCAGTCCTCGAGTATGAAAAGTGTTCTTCGGAGAAAATAATGAGGTCAAATTTTAACAATAGAATGCGGAGTAATAATTAAAAAGTTTGATCTTTGCACCATGAAAACTTCAAATTGATTGATTGATAAAAAAAAGTATACCAAGATAAAAAAAACAGTCGAGAGTGATTAGTATACCCTCTTAAGGAGGTTGAAATGGTATTGACAAGCTGGTTATCACTAATTTTGCAGTATTGGTGGTGATGGAATAACTAAATATTAATTACTTTATCTTTCCTGAAACAGCATCAATTGGCTTTGCTCTGAGTCGTAAGCAACGTTTACACACGGTTTTTCCAATCTGTAATTTCGTCAGATTCTCTTAGTAACCATTAACATCAAAATTAATTTCAGGTATCTTAATTTTTCGTCTACATTTAAAAAATATAGAATTTCACATTCCATCTCCTTATTTACCTGTATGTGATAAAATTTAATTTAAAATGTGTAGAAGAGGTGGGTACACAGTGAATTTTTACCATTAGATTGACATATCAAAAATAAAACACGTCTGTTAGATTTCATAAAAACTTGCACCTTTTCATAAAAATGGTTCAACCACCTTAAACCATTGGATGCTATCGCAAGCGAGCAAGGGATTTCCCCGGAGCATTCCCACAAAATTCTCCATCCATCTCATGAATGCGAGAAAAAAAAAATAAAAAAAATAACACGCACCCCCAGGGCCGCTAGCGATGAGGAAGAAGAGAATTTACCTCGGGCAGACGAATTGCTGAACTAATCCTTTTCACTGATTGCTGGGGTACTGTAAAACAATACGCATAGGAAACAATACCCCGGTGAAAAAATGTGAATCCAAAGTATCACAGGGATCAAACAATCAATAGAAAGAAAATACTACACTTAAATAAAAGAACAAAATTGCGCAGAAAATGAACCGAAAATAGTGATGGAGCAAAATAACTCCAAATTTCACCGGTAAATAAAAAATTGCTTTAAAAAAATCAGGTAGAATTTCATTCATAAGGTACATGTACGACTTAGGACATTATACATCTTCAGCTCTTTATTATGGTATAAAAGGAAAAATTATTTTTAAAACAGATCTTAAATAAAAATATCAGTGAAACAGGATAGAAAATGAAATCAGAGTTGGTGTGTTCATTACTGTAATCTAATTTTTTTTCGTGTTTCCAAAGGTTGCGGGACAACAGATATTGACCACAAACCGCCGCAAAGTACCGCACCGCACGCAAAGAGAGAAATCGCAAACCTCATAAATGACAGGGTATATTTTACTTCGCAACAAAGAACGAATGAGTTAGGGCGCAATACCTTATCCTTAACCGAATGTTAGACCTCTCAGCACAGGTATTTCTAACGTTATTGGGCCACACTGATTCCACAGACTTTATTGCTTGAAGTTTGTTGCCGATACAAATTGAGATAAGTACTTTAAACTTGTGAAGTGCAAAAATTTTCCCAAGTACAGCTAGCACCACCCTGAGGCCATACATAGGGATTAGCTATAAGGCGATAGTGCACCTGCCTCACACTAGGAATCTTTAGCAATTGGTTAAAACATACATTTCCCCAAAAATTGGGTTTAAAACCCAATGAAAAAGATGAGACACTAATAGCGGAGGGCACTTGATGATGACAGGAGGTGTGGGTAAGGTTCGTTGTGAGGCGAAGGATTGAGGTAAGGGAAGATTTTAAGGTGGGGCCAACAGTTTGGCCCGCTTACGAATTCTGCCCCTCCCCCACTCATGGCCACCCTTTGCCTCTTGCGGCAGGGGGGTGGGGAGGAAATTCTGCGTATTTTTAACGGCAAGGGTGGTGGCATGAGGATTTTTCCGGAGGCGTCTTGCCCCGCCCTCAATTTTTTCCCAAGATACGAAAGCAAACAGGCAAAAACATCCCACCTTTCTTCCCCCTTTCCTGTTCTGCCCTTACCCTCAACACTCCTCCCTTCCCCCGAATAAACATCTACACACGACGTGGTGAGCAGGGTGAGGGGGAAGGGGTCGCGAACGGAGCGGGGGACCCCCAGGGGAGAACGGGAAAAGACGAATGTTGCCTTCCGCTGTCGTCTTCTTTTTGCTTCGAAAACATTTCCCCCTTACCTCCGATATATCCACCTCAGTTACGAACTAATGTGTTTGTCCTCTTCGATTTTCGCTGTGTAGACCGCAGCCGAGAAGAATTCCTCGTTCGAAGAGACTGCGCAATGCTTTTGTCGTATTTTTCCGCTCGTTTATTGCCTCGTGCTCCCAGCAGTGAATACGAAATTCCCTCTTTCCAACATTTTTTTACGTTGTTAGCAAAAGAATGATTTATCTGTAACACAAATAATGCAATCTCGATAATGGTTTGTATTTTTGCCGCTGCATCCAAAATTGATGAATCAGCCGTGCAACGTACCTTAAGTTTTCCAGTTACATAAATTCCCCCAATAACAAGGATGAAAGTGGTCATTCAGAACCAAAATTTAAGGAAACAGCAAATTTCTCTATCTGACTTAAATCCATATAATTTATACAAAGGCACCAATAAAAAAATCCGTCATCACAGCGAAAATGTTTTTCTCTTATGTGAGGGATTAGATCTTCTTCTTTCAAACACCAGAAGCAATGTCCCATCGTATAGGAAAAAAACAACGGCTTGGTTTTTTACAATAAAAATGTAAGGATATGTAACAAAAACTAAGTCGACTAGTATAAAAAATATATTTGGCTGACTTCACGACGAAAGAGGCTCTCCACAGCAAGCAATCCAGTTGTGGCGCAACTTGCGTCATAGTCCACCTCAACCTCAAGACAAAATAAAAAGATTTAAAGGCCAGCGGCTGCATTTTTTTAAGAAAATCTACTCAAGTTTTAATCAGGTCACATTGGATATTCATAAGTTTTAAATGAAAAATAGCTTATATAGCCTATGAATATAAAATTAATCACATGAAGCTGTATTTATTTGAGAAAGATAAAATTTCTCAGCGTAAGCAAGTGTGATACGTTAAGCGCCACGGTATGAAACACTTGGATTCCATTCGGCTCTTTCGATAAAGGACAACAAAACGAATAAAAAGACTTAACGAAATCATGCAAGGGGAATAAGAGACGGCCTAAGAGATAACGCCCAAGAGAGGTAGTTTGAAATCAATGAAAAGTTAAAGCAAGTATAATCGGTAGCTATCAATCAGACTTAGCAGGTTAATAAAACATTCACATAAACTCTTATGCGTCAATAAATTCCTCTTTATCGTTGAAATTGCAAAAAATTGGACACTTTTTGAGGATAGAAACGTATAAATTTATTTCAAATTTCGGGAGGCTAATTTGGCTTACAATTAGATGCATAATTCGTTTATACATATGAAATTATCTATTTGAAAATATAATGTTTAAAAACCATTCTGAAACAAAAATACTCTAAATATAATGCAAAAACAATTTTTATAGACATAAACACTAAGAGACTAGTACAATATTGCTATTCACACCTAGTTAGGATATTGGTAGAATTTCATACATCGCGCATGAGTTGACTTAATTTTTTGTAATACTCTATCGAAATCTTAAGAATATGTTCTCAAGAACTAATCAAAGCTTAGAATTTATTTTATTACGAAAATATAGATTTGTGAGTAAACATTTTTAACTTTGTGATTTACAGTATAGTAATCATAAATAACTGGTGATTGCAAATCATTTTCTATGAGCGATGGCCCTGTTTCCAGCGTTTCACCGATTTTCTTTCATTTAAACCGTTTCAATGACCTTTTATTCCCAAGGACCAAGACGTTCACACTGAGCGCTTCCTCAATAATTTACCCATTACGTAGACTTTCGAGAACTCTAGTGACAGCTCTTTTCGAAGAAATGCATTTCAAAACGAAATGTGCGTCCATCCAAGAATGGAAGTAATTACAGGTAATCTTCTTCGGCCTTTTCTAAAGCCGCACAATAGCCGAAATATTGCGTGTTTTTCTCCCTTAACAACTGACGAGGAAGGCGGAAGGTTGGTGATTTTGGAATGGAGAGACAAATTCTATGCAAGGGGTTTTGCGAGACAAATGGCAGGTGTAAAAACTTCTCAGCTGACTGGAATCCCCTCTTCTTTCCTGAGTAATGGAATCAGCGGGTAATGATGGAAAAATGATGAATTTTAATGGAGAGCTCCAAGCTTGCGCCGAGTGAGGCAGCCAACTTTTGGGGCAGTGTGAATCAAGGCTCGTGAAACATGAGATAAATATCAAGACAGATCTGGAGGCTTAAGTAGATGAAATCTGGTGAGCAACCTACGCAAAACTGAAAGTTTTTAATCTCAACGAGCGAGCGCCTTGAATAAGAGAGTGAATTCAAGAAAAAACGGTGTACACGAAAACAATCAACTTAATTTTTATTATCACTACCGGCAAGTGTAATATACAGTTATAATTTACAACTTCGAAGCATCATGGTCCCAATCACACGTGGTGATATACTAAAATTCTAAACGAAAAGTGATCTTTTATGTTTTATATGATTCATCACATAACGAGACCAACACCAACTAGTTTACTAAGAAAGCTATATCTTCAGCAACTTCACTTTACTTTGAATCTTTTTTTTCGTTTCAGGGTAAGTACGTCACTGACTATTTTTCATACTCCGTTTTACCTTGCCATTAGATTACGTGTGCTTCTTTAACGGAGGAAATGTTTTGATGAGGAGAGGGAATACTGCCAAAATTCGGAGCGGGTAAGAAAAACGATGGGCATGCATATGACTGAGGGAATAGTTAAGCCAATTGTCTCATAAAAATGAGACAAGGAATTCTTAAATGGACTTGGATCCAATGCAATAGAAGTGACTATGACGCAATGGAAAAAGTGATAGATTGAATCAGCTTCTAAATTGGCAGACAGTTCTCATAGACTCGAACTTTGAGCGAAAGTTAAGCCTACATATAGATGTTCTAAAGAAAGAGATATTTTGTCTATTTATGATTTTTTTCTCGGGTTCTCAGCCAAGTTAATTCTTTCATATAAGCCGACGTTTCGAGAGACGACTTGTCTCCCATCTTCAAGGCCGTGTTACTCTTTGGAAGTCCAATTTCACATTCCAATGAAATGAAATTGGACTTCCATAGATTAACACGGCCTTGAAGATGGGATACAAGTCGTCTCTCGAAACGTCGGCTTAGATGAAACAATTAACCTGGCTGAGAACCCGAGAAAAAGTCATCAATAGTATTCACCAGGTGAGATTAAAATCGCTTATTTTTAGATATTTTGTCTCTTTTCGGCATTCGTAGATTCACCTAGTTTGGAGGGAACCAAAGACGAAGAGCGGCAGCCATTTGCAGCATAGATAATTTGGACGACTTCTGCCACACCCACAAGTGTCAAGAAAAAAATTTAACGAATTCAGTAATGGAAAGCATTACTGCCATCTAGTACATAGCAGCGGTACATTCTCCAATCCTTGGATGAGAATCGTGAGAATGCATCGCCCACATCGACAAATAATGACTGCGATAGGTGTAGCCCGGTCTCTGGGTTTAAGTTGAAACTAGAATATACTTACAGAAGTGAAGTCTAGCGCTCTCGACCCCAACGTTATCGCAACTCGGTGAACTAATTGGGCACATGGTTCCGGCATCAAAGCATTGACTGAAACACTAAATACTTGAAAGGAGAAACAGTAGTGATACGGTGCAAAATAAAGAATTAGAACCAGTGCATGTGCAAGTAGTTACGAGATCATTTTCCTGGTTTTTACATGAGGACCATAGGATCCTGGGGATATAAGTGACTGGTGTACGAGTGAAAAGTTGCTTCCGAGAAAATTCAAGTTAAAGGTCAGCTTTAATTGAAAATTGTACGTAGTATATTTGCAAAATTAGAAACTGTTTTATGAGTAAAGTAAGAGGTTTTATATTTGTAGATGAAATTTCATGCCTTAACATTAAGCCTTTATTTTTAAAAATTGATAAGGTGATAAGATAAACCATTTGTATCCCTTGTATTACAAAGAAAATGAGCAGGTTATACTGATATTCTTTGCTTGGAAGTTTGAAAGAAAGTTTTTATTCTGTATAGAGCACTATGAGCACTAGTTAAGCACTACTAGCACTTTTTAGGTTTATTAACAAGCAGCAAAGTAAAAGTAACTTAATCGTTTTTTCACTAAGTACAGCATTGCACTTTTAACTACTTATCTGAAATACAGACAACAATTCATCCGGGCCCTTCATTTTGCTAACTTCTGGCTGTATAACTTCTTTAACAACACGATTAGGCCTATCACCATTGAGTACCTATATTGTTGAAGAATTCGTGGTAGCCTTCAGGGAGGTAAGGCGGCCGTGGCGTATTTTTTTATTAATAGATAGTCGATGTACACTGACGATTTTTTACTATAAGAGCGAACCCGCGGAAAAAGGTATTTCAATCATAATCTCATTTATATTAATTCCCTAATTAAATGACTCATAGTTTGGATGAAAAAACTACATAATGCATTTGCTACGGAGTCAGCAAGACTGCTCGAGTGAATTAGAATCGAAATCAACCAAACAGTATTTGAAAACACTTGCAACGTGTAGGCAATTTTTTGGATCAGAATCACCAACCGTTGGAAAGTGTGATGGGAGAGGATAAAGCACTTTCTAGATATGTTAAATGTGACGGTGAATGTAAGGAAGGAAGGAAATTCTTCGGTTGTTACATGACAGCAAAGTAGCATCCAAAGAAAACATCCAAGGAAAATGCGGAAATAAAAAAAGAATTAAAGTTGTAAACTATTCCATGAACATCAGCAAGTAGGACAAACGCTGAACAAAGGTGAAAGAGACAGTATCTTGGAGTACCACATGACAAAACTCGGTGAAGAAGTCATCACCTGACGCTATGTTTATGAAACTCGAGGAACCTAACATGAAGGTACCAACGGCTAAATTTAGAGTGCAGTGCTGAGAGCTCGCGGCTGAGCTTTGAACCACCGAGTTGCGGATGGAGGGCCAACCTCGAGATACAGAGATTAGCTTCGATATAAGTGAGTTTACTCGTCGAATAAGCAGTCGCGGACAAAAAGCGGCGGCATTCCGAGGTGGTATGGTTTTAACCCTGCATAATATAGGCCTTCTAAATGATGCATTAAGCCTGTGAAGATGCCGTGACTTGGCGACGGTAGGCCGCTAACAATTATGCCTCCCGGGGGAGAGGACAGCAGGTATTTTTCATACGAGTGATGGTGGAGACCACAGTGGTCCGTACAGAGACCCTCATTTCACTCCCGGCGTGGTAATATTTTATTTAGCGGATGTAGTAATGCGATGTGGAAGGCAATAGGAAACCACCACATTATTATACCGAGGGGTCGCAGCTTCTCCAATTTTTTAAATATCAGACAAGATGGATTTCTCTCAAGTAAAATATTCCGAAATTATCGAAGAGTAGAATAAAGTAGAAAGGGATGACATGGGAGCCAGCATCTAAAGATTGGAATTTGACGCTGTATTAAAATAACTGCAAAAGAATAAGGCTCCAGGAATTGATTATATTCTAGAAGAGCTTATCAAAGAAGTGTTTAACTCAAATGCACAAAACCATCTGCGATATGTATTCATCAGGAGATGTACCAGGTGACTTCGGGAAGAACATCATGATTCCTATTCTCAAAAAGAGAAGCGAATTATGAAGGTTTAATTCCATAAACCTGACAACACAGGGGTCGAATATACTGATGAGAATCATATACAGGATATTAGAACGAATAGCAGAGGAATTCCTGGATGAGGACTAATTTTAATTTCTGGAAAATAAGGGCACAAGAGGGGCAATTTTGGCTCCAAGGAGAGAGAGTGGAGAAGAATAAATCGACGTTCATAACATTTGTCAACTTGGAGAAGGCCCCTAATAGGACGTAATGGAATTCAATGCTTAGCATTCTGAAATAAATGAGTGCTCTAAAATTATCGTAGAATTGTGAACAGTTTGAATAAAAATCAAGTAGCTATGATAAATTGTGGACTCGACTGTGCAGATGCAAGAATAGAAAAAGCAGTGAATTAGGATGTGCACCGTTCACTTTAATTTTTAATGTTTCCATCGAGAAAGCCATCAATGATATCAAAGAGAAGACTTCAGGTATAAATGTGCACAGGAAATGAAATAGTATGCTGCGAAGTAAGATCTGATGCTTTCACGGCGAATATATTCGAAAAAGGCTTCCAGCTGGGTGGTCTCTCTCCATTCTGTATGCTGCGATTTGCTGACGACATAGCCGTGCTAGCCGAGACAGAGAATGATTTGAAGAAGATATTGACAAATGTGGAAAGGGTAATCGCCATATATCAGATAAAAATCAACGAAAATAAGACTAAAATATTATTATGCAGCAAAAGATAGGAGGCTGGGGCAAACATTAAAGAAGGAAAACAAAATATTGAAGAGGTGAAAGAGTTTTGTAACCTCGGAAGCCGAATAACCAACTATGGATGAAGCACGAAAGAAATAGTAAGCAAAATTGCATAGGAGAGGAGGGCTTTCTAAAAGAAAAATCTTCTTACAGCTAAGAATAAAACCGTATAATTAAGGAATCAATTCATCAGATGCTACATATGGAGCATGTTTCTCTATGGAAGCGAGGCGTGGACGTTGACAGCAGCATAGAAGTCAAGAGTGGAAGCATTCTAACTGTCCGAAGAATGACGAAGATAAAATGAACCAACCTAATAATGAGGAATTGATAAGATGAGTGGGAGACAAGAGTAGTCTTCTAAAACCCTTAAGGAGAAGACGAGACAACTTAGTTGGCCACATTATGAGTTATATCATGGTCTGATGAAAACTTCCGTGGAAGGGTAGAGGGGCAAGGGTCGGCCCCGAATGAATTACACAGGACAGGTCATAAAGGATTTAAAAGAGATAAAAAGTGTCACTATATTGTAACATGGCAGAGGCATATATACAGTACACTCCCGATTATCCGGGCTAATGATTAGGAGAGACGGCACGAATAATCGGGAAACATGGATAACCCAAACTCTCACTTAAATGTCTTGCAATGTCCTTAATTTACCTAAAAAACAATATATTATTATTTATGCAGGTATTCTGTTATTTTGGAGTGCTTCCCGGACTCAATGATAGCTTTCTTCGCTAGTTTACGATCTTTCTAGCGGTGATAACGTGGTTGTACTCGTGTTATTAATGCTCCATGTAAGGCCTGGTTTCGAAACTACACTGCCAGGCACCACGCCACGTAGTCGCCTCTCGCACAAGTTGCCCGGGTTGCAACTGCTGTGGGACGTGTATCCGTGATCACGGAACGCGGTCGCGCGCTGCAAGGCTTGGAAAACAGGAACACGGTGCTCCCATGAATGCAGCTAGCGCGCGATCGCTGCCGTTTTACGAAGGGGATTCTAACGGAAATAATAGGCCTAGTGTATCCTAGAATTAATGCCGTAATTCCGATGATTTTGCGCCCGATTTTATTTTTTTTTATAAAATCGCGGAAAAAATTGAGCGAGAGTGAAAAATTATTCATGGATAATCCGCAACCCGGATAAACCGCAGCCGGATAATAGGGAGTCTGCTGTATTTTGAGATATTTTGACTAGCAGATAGGAGAGCGGATTGGAGGGCAGCGTCAAACTAATCTTAGGATTGTTGAGATGTTGAGAAGCACAAAGATGATGAGTGCTAAGAGAGTATGTTAGGTTGTGAGGCAATGAAAGAAAGGTAACACCATTGATTCGATTATTAAAATAGCCAAAGAATTTAAAACAAGTTAAGCGAAGGATGCAGTTCAACTGGTTCTCGAAAGCGAATGTAGCCAACTTCTATGTATTTTACTCTATTTTTTTGCAACACTAGTATGAATAGATATAGCCTTCTATGGAGCACGCTACAAAAATAAAAAGATAACTCAGAAGATTATAAACTTGAGATATGTTAGAATGAAAAGAAACCGAACTAACGGCTAGGTTTATGAGAAATTTATTCATCAATGACAGAAATGAAATTTGAATGGAATAAGAAAAATTGAATATGGACATCAAGATGAAAGAAACAGCAATAAATCTATTATGAGGGATGTAACATAAAAGCTCAAAATATTCTATAAGACCTCTGTAAATTCAGGGAGATATATATCTCAGGCACAGAGGACCTGTGTAATGAAAAAAGATTCATCACGATGAAATGCGATTATAAAAATTAAACAAAAACCTAAAAACAACTGTATAGGATCCACAGTTACTTGAAAGAGAGCTAATTAGAAAGGGACCGCAAGAAAATGATTCCCCTCAAGCCATGACACACCATCGAGTTGTGTGAAATGTGACGTATTGCCTGATCAGGATTTGTAACTGGACAAACAATAATTGAAAATTTCCCGAGGTTTTGAAGGTTAGGAGTTATCTATAAGAAAGGCACAGCAAATGGTCTGTTGGGATTATTACCCGCTATGATAGCTGAACCATTATATCTTCATCAGTCACCAATTTTGTCGATGATTTTACAATCAACTACAGCGGTTCATCCAGCAACAACATTATCCAAGACATGCGAGTATGACTGGTAATATCCAGAAGGCAGGGTTCAATTCAATAGGAAGATAATGATTCAGAGACTTATAGGTGATTTTAATACCATTTAGCGAAAATTGAAGGAAAATATTTAAATTAATTAATGCATAAAACTTTCATAAACGATACTTTGACGAATGGAAGGGAAATTATACTGCGGGTCAAGACTAAAATCAGCACCTAGAAAAAATTTAAAATAATTCTCTGCCCCAACTATCATTGAGAATATTCCTAGGAAACTTTCCTTAATTCCTTAAACGTCTGAAAAATTTACTGTATACCATTGGTGAAACATAATAAAGCTAACGAGTAGAACCAAAAAATCATATTAATATAAAAAAACAACATGAAACAGAAGGATTGATGCAAGAAATGAGTGTCTGTTAGCATCGTATGTTTTTGGAGTATTATTATTGTAAATGAATTGAATATTCAAATACAGTTTTCAGTTCGCCTTGTCTACACTGGAAGGGCCTATAGACTTTAAAAGACTCCTGTATACTCCTGTAATTCTTGCTGGTTGCTTCAAATTTGTTTAAGTTCTCGCTATATATGAAATTATTTGCACACAAAATTAAGAAAGCTATTGCACTAGCAACAGAGCGTATTTTCATAATAGTTAAAAAATTCAGCAAGAGAAGTGAAACTTAACCGTGTCGAATCGGATAAACCAATATTTTAGGATGGAAACATTCAGGCATACCCAGAGTATGGCATTTTTCACAGGAGCTCCAAGGATTTGAAAAATATGCTCATCCCAAAACACATCAATGACAGCACATATGAAACGATAGGCTTCAAAATTTAACCATTTAATGCATATCTAGAGCATTCCTTCAATTGCAAAAAGTTCCTTAAAACTGGCATTTAACCACATTTACAAAAGGGATGTATAACATTAATTTTATGTTACTAATCAATCGAAGGCTGAAGCTGTTTTCACTCCTCAGGTTAACAGTTATGAAGAAAACGAGCAAGATGATGGCCTCCATCTTCTTCATTTTCTTCATCTGCGGAGAAACTTCTTCCCAAAAACTAAGCTACAGCTTAGACTCGGGGATATTTGGAGAGTTTCTGAGACAATACTGCTTGCTAAGACAGCAATCCAAGGTCCTGATTTATGCTGACCTGAAATCGGGTGAGAATTTTTTTTCAATAAACTATATGCATGAAAATATGTAGCATCCATTTTCACTAACGTGTGCAAACAAATAAATCCTTGAGTGAAAATAACCAAAATATAATAAAGATAGAAAAAACGCACTCAAAGTTGTTTAAAACTTTGGTGGTTTGCCCACTTTTCCCAGAAAGAGAAAGATTTTCTAACCATTTAACGCTGTTTCACATAAATTATATCATTAAATTAGCTTCTAAATTGCAAATAAACTAACAGGATTAGGAAATTCATTTTCAATATCTCTTCTTTACATTCGCACATCAGCTTTCACATTACTCTAGTAATTATCTGTATTTAACTATTCTAATATCCTTTGTTCCTCGGATTTTGATGTGGTTTAACATGATATTAATTTAATAATTTAATTTCTTATCACTTTTCTCATTCCTTTGTGACATTTTCCTATATTCCAGTCATAAGTAGTAATTTAATCAGTAGCATATACTTTTAAATGCGATTAGAAAGATTCTTAATTCACACCTTTATTTCACATTCCTCCATGAACAGGATGGTGGTCTACTGAACTTTCCAGTGGATGGATATACTTAGTGAAATATCTTATAAGCAATGACATCAGTATCACAGTAATTGACCTTCCACCTCATGGATATCACAAGCTTCCGATAATGGCGAAGCCTCCTGGAGGATTTGCAACACTCTTGACAGTAATGTATGACGGGTCATCTACAAGTGTGGGAGCTCATCTGAAACGAGTAATTTTATCTGTACAATCATTCAGAACTTAAAATTGACAGTGCAACAAGATAATTGATAACCAAATAACATGTTACTTTTAATAGGCAGAAATTTATGTACTCATACATTATAGACGGAAATCTCATAAGCCTCGATAGCGTCCAAAGTAAAATTCAAATCACTTCTCACATAACTAACAACAAACCGGCCTGATAACAACAAACCGGCATTCATAGAAAAGACCAATTTGAGCTCATTCCTGTTTTCTTGACAGCAGAGAATTTTTTTAATTATTTTTTTATGCATCAAAGAAACAATAAAGAAGCATGATTAGCTACTATCAAGTAGGCTACATCGACTGATATTGAACACATGTTCAAGCTTCTTTTCTTGCTTTCTCAATAAATTACTCGTCTAAACTTAATAAAAATAATAAGGCCTTTCGACTCATGCATAAATGTATTATTCAAATACATCACCGTGATGATAAATAATGGAAATTACAATTATATTGACATAGGAATTATATTTGTGGAGACAAGACTCATTATACCCTTTACAAAGGCATGCCATCAAATTCTTGTCATAAACTTTTGAAATCAGAGGTTTCCATTTTTTAATTTACAGTTATAACCATGCAATAATAACCTGCATTGTACGAAGAAATTGAGTCTCCTTCCCTCTAAACATTTGCCACGATAAGTGCCTCTATATTTTGAGAATTTTCAACAAAGATGGTCCACCTTTAATTTGAAAAGTCATGAAAATTTATTATTCAATTCATGCATGGCATTTTTCGTCTTTTCCCCGCATAACAAATATTCCTTCAAAATGTAAAAATAATCCAATGATGGTTGATTTTGCCTGATTGACTCCTGGGAGTAATATTTTATTATTCCATGAGCCTTATCTCTACAAGACTCCATAAATCCACGGCATACGTTTTCAATTTTATCACAATTGGAAAATATATTATCTTGGTAGCATTAAAATAGGATATTTGAACATATTTCATTTTTACACATTGTTAAATTTAAACATATTTTGCTACATATTTCATTTTATTAACGTCATACATCAAAATCACCTTTAAAAATCTTGTAAAATTAGGCGATGAAAAACACCTTGAGCCATTATTTGTCCCCAAGGAATGCTAAATAGTAGAGCAAAGAATTTTGAACAAAACTGAGGAAGTAAAAGGAGGAATTAAAAAGTCACCATTTTTACAATTAATCATTTGAGAGCATAAATTTATTAGTGAAAAATAAGTAGCTTCTCCATTAGTTTCTTGAACCTCAAGATAATAGGTCTCGAAAAATACTAAATAACATTCATCAATAGAAGGAAAATAAAACTATGACTATTTATTTCGTTAATTTTTTAAAGTCAAGATTACGTTTAGATGTTTTAGAAAGATGCACAGACCTTGCAGAAAATAGTTATTATTTTCGAGAATGTCATGGCCAATCTTTATAATATTTGAACCAAAAAGCAAATTATTTTGCCTATAAATTAGCAAAAACAAGGATTAATAACTCTCTTTTCTAGTTTTCAGATCTCAGGCTCTTCCGTTCTCGATATAATTGGCTCATTTTAACTCCAATGAATAAGCAGAACTATTTGGAAGAACTGCTCCAACAACTTGGTATCTACACTGATAGCAATGTTCATTTTGGAGTTTTACATCCATCACAGGCAGTGAAGGTGGGCAATATTTAAGTGGCATTTAAAATATTTCCAGATATATTTAAAAGGAAAATAATATCAACTATGAAACACATTTACATAAATATGTTAATTTGAACATTACAAATTTCTAATTCAAAATGTGATTCTAAATCCATTATTTCAAATTTAGCATTTAATTAAATTCAATAATTCACTCACTGACGTAAAATTTTGAACCCAGGAAAATCATTAAACATGCTTTTTACAGCCTTAGTATCATTATTACCAATGACGCATTCAAAAAAGTCAAACCAATATTTTGCGAGAGCTTCAAATATGAAATAATAAAGGTCTTAAGTGAAACCTTGCCTTGTTCATTATTTCAAAAAATGGATGCTTTCTTTACGCTTAGTTATGGGAGGTTTACCACGTAGCACTAAATAAGCCACTGAGGATAATTCACGTGGGTGACTGGAGTCCAATTGATGTAGAAGAACCTTCAACTATTGTACCACGTGTTACATCCAATCCTGAAACTCAGATACCACCCTCCAGGCTATGGACACTAAGGGCAGAAAAACTACCCTATAAATACGTGAAACGATCCAACTTGGAAGGAATACGCCTCAAAGCCATAACTGTTGGAGTAAGCAGAAATAATCCAATTCTCTTGAAGAAACTGAGTCGTTAGTGAGATAAAAACGCTTCATTTATAACAATAGATTGTCAAAGACTTGTGATCTAC
This sequence comes from Ischnura elegans, assembly GCF_921293095.1. Classification (NCBI taxonomy): domain Eukaryota; kingdom Metazoa; phylum Arthropoda; class Insecta; order Odonata; family Coenagrionidae; genus Ischnura; species Ischnura elegans. Next base: position 20,217,584 of record NC_060248.1, read on the forward strand.
AATCGAGGATTGTCATTGCCATATTTTATTTTGTGCACAATGAGAATATGTATTAAAGCATTTTAACTTTCCAAATGGAAAATATTGTCCTTGTAGAAATTTTCCTCTTTGCTCATGGCATTTATTCATCATTTCTAATGCTCAAAATGGTAAATCAAGCCCATTCTCAGATGAGTAGAGATAAAATACATTATAATGATCTTCTAACTCCACCAGCTACTTAAATATTTTTTTCAAACTAAAATTTTCTCTGACATTGGCTAATGGAAAATTAAATTTCATTAATATCATTTATTCACAGTAATGATGTTTCTAATCAGACCAATTAGATTTTTTCCGCTCATTAATATCATAAACTTCACTTAAATTTTACAGATGAGACAATATATAACTGATTTCCGTCGAAACTCCAAGGGCACCCTGGAAGTAACAGGAGGTTTTTTTGGAGAAGTATTCAAAACAATTATGGACTCCATAAACTTTACGTAAGTACAGGTATACAAATACTAACATAGAAATGTAGGATTAATATTCCAAAAACAATAAATACAAATAAAACAATATTCGTACTTGTAAGATTAGCTGCGACTTCTAATATTAAATTTAAGACTTGAAATTCACGATAAGTTGTTATTTACGGTAGTGTATTTGAAGTGAGATTACCTTCAACAGGAGAATTTAATAATTACCAAGAAGTCCGTGAAAACAAGGTGTCCAGCCAATTAAAGAAGAAAAATTAATGCATGGTTCCAGGTTTTCCAGGGAAAATTTACAAAATTCCAGATTAATCTTGTGTAAACAAAATTCACTAACTCTTGATTAACTTTGTGATATTCCATTATAAGTTTTCCTGGATATCAGACAGTTACTTATACCACTTCTTTTTTACAGAGCGCGACCCGGGTTCCAATGAATTATCATCATCTTCAAGCGGAAATTATGATTTTACAAATCATAATTTGTACCTGAAGATGATGATAATTCATTGAAAGCCGGGTTGCACTCTGTAAAAAAGAAGTGGTACAAGTAATTGTGTGATACCCAGGAAAACTTAATCTTGTGTGATTACTGGGATAGATTAGAATTAGAAAACACCCAAAATTACTTAAATACTTTCAAATAATATTATATTTATGTATTATTTTACGTTCCTAATTTAAAGACTTACCCTAAGTAACAGAAAGTTTACATTTAATTTATGGATTTCTCATTAGTGACCTCAAGACATTCACCATATTTTACAGAGTTTTATAGATTAATTTATGTTTTCATAAAGTGTAAATTTAAATTGGGTTCAACAAAATATTTATTCATGATGACGCACCTTAGGCGCGCTTGAGCTGTACCTGGAAAGCAATCTTTACCCCAACCAGTCAGTGGACATAACAATGAATTTTTTTTTCATATGTTTATGTTGCGAGTGTAGTGTGTTGTTTGTGATAGCAGAAACTTACATTCTAAACAGAGGAGCAACAGAGTCACAAAAATTCTTAATTTTGACTTACAACGTGTTGGCTTGGAATAAGTCCACTCAAGTCCAGTCATTTATATTTAATTATTGTAATTTTTTGTTATTTTTTATTATGGATATTTTTTCCTTATTACAGTCGCAATAACATTATACTGTTTTTTTTTATATTTACAATAAAATTCTAAAACTTGACAATAGGGTGGTTTCCTATTATTTTTTATTACCTAAATAGAAAGATAATTACTCCTGGAGTACGCATTCCACGCTTTTAGATTTTTAAATGACAATATCTATTTTTTGCAATTAAATGAAAAGTGAAAATTTTCAAGTGTGCGAAAATGAGACGGCTGAATATGAATGCTGGGAAAAGCCCATGTGACATCATTCTGATTCCTGCTGCCACCGTGTGAGGTGACCTTGGGGCGAGGATATGTGCACCGCTGCGATGCAGGCTGCTAGCAGGTAGCAGAGTACCCTGCTAGATATCAAAATCTTTATCAAAAGAAGGAAACTTTCCAACCATAGGCAGTTTAAATAGGTGATTAATAAGAGATGTTTCCCTGAGCTCTGTGCCTCATGCATACATTGGTAATCTCAGATGATGTAAAACTCCCAACTAGTCATAGAGAATCTAGGTCTCTTTGACGTCACGTGGAGTGGCATCGCATGTGCGCCAATCTGGCCTTTTTCAAATGTGGTTAAAATTGACCATTGCCATTCGTCTGACTTGGAATTTCTAAAAACCAAATAATTTTTATATAATAAATACACTAATGGTGGCCAACGAATTGCAATCAATGCCTTTTGTTTCCTTGGATGAAGGAAACTACCCTATTACTAAATCTAGAAGGAAGAAAGACAGGAATTAAATTCCGTTGTCTTTTCTGACATATTCCACGTTTCGATGTGGCTGTAAAAATTCTACTATCCTGTTGCACTTGAAATTAAGACAGTCACTTTTTAGACCAGAAAATGGGTGTTGAAATGGCAAAATGTTACGCGAAATGAATTTGAAATAAATGAATTTGATAAAATATTTTCCATTCGAAGGTGGAGCAAATATTCATGAATAATTCAAGCATAATTTCAGGTACTAAGAAATCAGGCTTAAGCCCCGATTCTCCCGGTCCCTGGACACTCCGGAAAATGACATGGATTTGCTACACGGGCTGACTAAAATGGAGGGGCAATATACTGATGTTCTAGTTCGATTAGAAAAATGCTGTGCTATTTTCCTTTCACATACAGGTGGTCTCATCCAGATTACTTTCACAAATTAGCTACCATCGTGATTTGAGAAGAACTTTTTATATGTTTTGAATCTTATATAATCACGTCTTTAAGCATAAATTTTTTAATTGATTGTGTTTTTCTCATTAACTGATTTTTTCCTTTACTCAACAATTCATCATTACCGCTGATGCCGATGCACCTTGCGAAAAAAATATATTTTCTGTATTACAGTGTTGCCTACGTCCAGTAACTGATCTATTCACCAGAAGTATCGTTAATCCGGAATGCGTCTGGTCACAAGTATTTCGATTATTAATCTTTAACTGTATATTATTAATCAATTCACTGTGCTTCAGCAGCGAGTAGAGGTATTTCAGTATTAGTTGTCAGAAAATATGTACAAATAAAATGCTAAATACACAATTAAACTACCAAAGGATTAACTTAACCTTGTTAAGTGTAAAGAAAGAAAATTGTCCATTCTAACTTCCTAAACTTTAGGTACTCTCTGGCATATATACCTGGATATTCATATGGAAAAATCAAGGAACTTGGAAATAACTGGACTGGTGTAGTTGGATACCTGGCTTCAAAAAGGGCAGATATTGCTTTGTGTGGAATATCTGAAAGTAAATGGAGATTGCCAGTGATTGACCTAACTGCACCACTGATGTTTCAAAGGTAATTTACGGGTACTTATAATTTACCCTTAAATGGATGCATACATATTTTAAGATTTTTAATTGAAATAAGTGTAAAAATAACTACTTGAAGCATTTCAATTAAGGCATCCAAGTCTCCTTTATGCAGATCAGTGGATGGCAACCTTTACATAGCTGTGGGCAACATTTTCAAATTGGCATCATTACTTGAGATGCATACACATGAAATGTGATGAAATAATTATAGACCCCAGTTCAATTCTCGTTCAAGGCAAACGATTTTTTCTCTGTGGAATTTTCGCGCAAGGGAGAGGGATATTCCTGGTTCGGATTTTATTTTAAACATGATTGTAAAAATGTCATTTAAGGGGTAAGATGAATAAAATGAATAATTAAATAAATAAATAGGGTTTATGCAATACATATTCAATTTCAATTAAGCCAGGGGGAAACATTGATAAAAATACACAAATCACAATGGGATTTTATGACAATAATATCAAATTACAATACATATTTTATCCATATAAGCATGACATTAGAACCGTAGACTTTTTCTCATGCCGTTATCAGCAAAATTAAGTGATTATGCAGAAGCCAATAGGAGCCAGTGAGCATAAAATTTTATAAAAGCGAATTCCTTTTTCCATGAAAATTAACACAAGGCAAAACATGGTTTACACAAGCAAGAATTAAAAATATTTACTGAAAATGAAAAGGGGTCACTTTAATCTCAGGTATAGTTCAAGTGTAAATTGGAAAAGTAAAGAATAGTTGCTTGAAAATATTAACAAGCCAAACTTTGAGCATTCAATATTTTCCATAGGAGGGTACCTAAGTAGTTTTTAGAAATTAATGACATTACTATTACTACTCTTGGCTTTTAATTTGCATCATCAAGAGAACACTATTTTACATTAAAATGATTTAACAGGTAAATATCACTTTGGTGATAAAAAAATACATAATTTTCAATGCATCATCAATCATATAACCAGAGATATTCTTCCACACATGGAAGATTAAAAATAGATTTGAAATAATACCAAAAAATGTATAACTATATTGTTTGGGTTTAATTTAATTCTAACAATAAATTTCAAACATTTATATCATAATCGTTTTATGCATGTTCATCCAAAATTAATATTTCCATCAACTACAGATATGGAGTTTTAATTCACTATCTATCAACCATCATTGCTATTGTTTTATAGGAGCCGCCTTTTTGTTAATTCTTCGCCATCACCATATCAGATTGATCTTTACTTCCGCCCTTTCACAAAGAATTTGTGGACTTTCCTCATCACATGCTTCCTTCTAATAGCATTCTTTCAAAAAATGTCGAGACTTTTGTATGGAATAGTAAAAAATAAACATTTGTACTCTAAGCAAAAAAATAAAAAAACTGGACAAAAAGGAGAAAATACTCTTTCAAGGAGGAAATATTCCAGGAATCAAATCATTGACCAAGGTAATATATGTATATATTCACAAAATCTATTTCAATGCAATATAACTTGTAAAGGCTTGACTTTAATATACAATACCACTCATCTAACATGTAGGTTTCTTCTTTACTTTAAAGAGTAAATTGTCATCTCTACATGCAAACATAAAAACCCATCTCCTACTCATTTTCCATTCCTATTGGAAATCTTCACTTCCCATTGTGGCTTGCCATATTATGTACTTCAATTATAATTTGACTTTTACAATATCCTTAGTTGTTCACCCAAGTAAACAGACTGTCCCAAGGGTCGTGTGTCATTTTTGATCTATAATTTTAGTAACTTTCCATCGAGCAATGTTCATGAAAATTGGCACACGTATGGGGAAAGGTCCTAAGTTTTGTTGAGTGTAAGCAAAATTTTACAATTTTGACCTATTGACCTCACAATTTGAGTCCAAACCATAAATTTGAATTTGCCTTATGGGATTTCAATGTTAAAAAAATCGAGATAGAAAAATGCCTGAATTTCATTGACCAAGATGTCATTTCTTAAGTTTGAAATGTCATCTTGGTTTAAGTCACGTGAAACCCAAAAATAACACTTTTATTTACAAAAATTCAACTGTTGACCCAGTAAAGTCACCGTCAAGGTCATAAGGGTGGCAAAAAGAATAGCATACCAACAAAGGTGTCGATCCATGGGTTTTATAGGGCGCCCAAGTCATTGGTATTGTCCAAATACCCGTATTATTCACTAATTTACCTCCAAGGGTCACAATGGGGGTCAAAGGTCATAGAGTTAAAAGTCGGGCCATCATGACAACCAACGTGTCAAACCATAGGTTTTGAGGGGTTCCAAAGTTGGTTAGGCAATTCATAGATCCGTATTGTTGATATTTTGACCTCCGAGGATCACAATGGGGGTCAAAGGTCATAGACTTACGTCGGGCCATCACGATGACCAACGTGTCGAACCATAGGTTTTAAAGGGTGCCAAAGTCAGTTTTGCAGTTCGTAGATCCATATGGTCAATTTTTGTATACCAAGGACATCGATGAAAAATACTGGCAAGGTATAGGTGATTTTTTTCCCCAGTTCTATTTCTGAAGATGACTGTCAAGGGTAATATCAGATGTCACATCAGTCTCAATGAAGTAATAACACTGGTGGATATGAATGGTCAATGTTCTATGTCTAAAAGGCCTTCAAAACATTGCCATAATACTAAACAAGCATTTAAAGAATCACTAACCAATGCCACTTCTTTACAGATTCATCTTCAGAAGATTCAAGGTCATCAACTCGGTTAATTATATTAAGTGGCTCCATCCTCTTCACAATCGCAAGCACTGGGTACTCAGCAAAATTGACATCTATACATGCTGTTCATCGATTTATCCCTGAAGTAAGAAATATTGATGATCTGGCAAAATCTCCAGATTGGGAAATGGGTATCCTCAATGGGAGTTGGGACAGGTGGTTGATGAAGGTGAGAGGCTACTCTTATTAAACAAATGGAAACTTTTAACCATCCCAGAAGATGGAGGTTTTAAACCTACATCAATAGGTATGATCTAATAAAGCAGGTCATACCCCAATGTTCAATTTCTCTTCACCATTTCTTAGTAGTAACACTATAAACACTATTTTACCCAGCTCACATACACCTAGTGACTAAAAAATTCTGAATTCATACCTTTATGTACAGTCACTTTCAAAAGTCAGTCCACATACTTGGCACAGCCATCTCTGTTATTCTCCGGAGTCGACCTTCGCGTACTGCTTACGTGTTCCTTGTCCACTGGGGATCTATTTGACTTGATCGGGTTGTGCAAATGGTGCAACTTGACTACTTTAGCCCTCGCTCAGAGCCCAAAGCACGATTTCAGAGGTAGGAAGGCCCTTCCCTTTCCACAGCCAAACAATTCCACCATTGAAGAAAGTGGAGAGGAATTTAAGGATTTTTCCGGTGACTAACATATCGTGCGAGGAAGAGAGAGGAACATCTGAGTCATTCAGTAAACTTACACAGCACATATAGTAATAATAAAATTTTTGGAGCATTTTGAGCATAATACTCCAATATTTATTTCTCCTCATCATCATGTGAAAAATATGTAAATATATACCCATATATACACCAATGTTAATATTGTCATTTGCATCACGGTTACCATCCAGGCTCGCGTTCACTCCTATCAGCGGCGAAGGATTTTTCGATGTTTACAAGTGAAAGAGCAGTTACTCCCCAATTTTAAGTTAATTCGGAATACAAGTGGTGGCTAAATTTTAAATTTACCTAAAGATGAGCGTTTACCGAAAACCCACCCACACCGACCTTTACTTATATGGATGTAGTCACCACCACCCTTAGCAGAGAATGGCAGTAATGAAAAGCCTGATTCATCGAGCCGTATCCATCTCGGACAAAGATAGCCTGGCACCAGAACTAAAGCGCCTTCGAAAAACCTTCCAGCAGAATGGATATGATGAGAGACAAATTTCTAAGGCCCTAAAAAGGTCCTTATCCTAGACCAACTCAAGGAGAGAAGATGGAGAAAGAGACGAACCAGCTGCGAAGGCGTGTCGGGGAAATTGGTGAGAATTCTGAAGAGATTCAACATACAGGCATCCACAAACCACCAAAAAAGATCCGCGATCCGTCCTCGTCAAAGCAAAAGATCTGATTGGATTGAAGACTCCTGGCATTTACCAAGTGCCATGTGGGTGCAGGAAGATATACATTGGTGAGACGGGCCGCACTATAGATACGCGGCTCAAAGAACACGAGTGCCACCTGCACCTAGGACAGCCCGAAAAGTCAACACATCACAGAGCATTGGATGGAATGCAGAAATACAGTTAAGTTTGATGACATCAAGATGCTCTGCCGATCCAATGGCTTTTGGGATCGACTCATCAAAGAGTCTATTGAAATTAGACTGGCCAAGAATACCGTCAACAGAGATTCCGGATATGCATTGAACAACACTTGGAAACCTGTGCTCAAGACTATCCAAAAGGCTAGGCAAGACCATCACGCCAGCCAATCAGAGCGTGCCACTGACGACAGCCAATTAGCAGTCACCTGACCACCAGAGTGACTGTATATAAGCAAGTGAAAATTCTCACTTGACACTCAGCCCTGAGGATGATGACCGAGTCGGACATCGAAACGTCGGCAGTTATGCAGTTCCAGACCCGGTGGCGATCCTGAGAACTCTTGACTAAGTCTATTCGCCGGGAAAGCATGAAATCTTTCTTCTCAGATGGGATGCTTTCCACGATACCACTTCACTAAACTTTATATCTTGGAGTGCCTTCTCTATTCTTCCACAGCTCATTTCGTTCTGCTGAGGGGAGAAATAATTTGTTGGGCTTCGCAAATCCGTTCTAGCAGTGATTTTAATAAGACAGCAACACACGGATCACCTATGAACTGGTTCCTACCCTTACCCCTGTACATATTGCATGGGTGGTCCTACCAGGAGTAATTGTAAGTTACTCTGACCAGTGCAGCTAAAGTATCCAAATGAATGTGCAGGCATTTCCTATAATACAAGGTTGTAGATAAAGCGAATAAAATAAATATTATTCTTCGCATGAGGTATTGGTAGGACACCATGGAACTTTTCTGCAAGCATTTTTAATCCATCATAGTAAATTTACTTTTTGGTTTCATCAATTATTTTAGAGCTATCCTCAATTGCATCTATTTAAAATGCTAGTCATGTCTTCATACCGCATAATGCTAGTCATGTCTTCATACAGAGTTGAGCTGGATTGTTCAGCAATGTATTACATGTAACAATTTATTTTTTTAATATTATTCAATGGATCTACTGTAACTGATGTACTTAAAAATAACAACAAAAACTTTCAGAATGCTCCCAAGAATTCCTCGATGGGCATTCTGTGGAAGAAGAAAATCCAAATAAATCCATCTAGCTTATTAAAGTATCCTATTGAAGGTCTTCTAAAAGTGAGCCAGAATCAAAAGTATGCTTTCCTGGGAGAGAGTCTTGAGTCTCTTCTCATACTTGCTGGAATCAAAGTTGGAGCTATTGAAGATAATTTAGAGGTAATTCAATCCAGTGGCAAATATCAGATAGCATTTGATATTGCAACCTTTTTTATGATTTAGAGATGATAGATGCACAATTTTTCCATTATTTTTTTGCAGAAAGATAAAGGTGAGGAGTTTAAGTTAGAAGCTAACTTACAAGGAGAAGAAATGTTGCCTCGTGATGCAGCCTGCAAGATAGCAGAATTACCAGGAGATGTGCTGAAAATTGCAAGCAGTTTTGGCCTGCAGAAATATTCTCCAATAAAGGATATTTTCAATTATCAGTAATTATGTGTTTATACTACATATATACATAATCAATTTCAGTATGTTTTCAATACAACGATTATGAATTCAACTTTTAAAATATGTTCGCCTCTAGTCTGCCTTAACCCCTCCCATCACTTGAAAGTCCTCAAAGATCTCTAGTTCTTTATCCCTATTTTTCAAGCTGCTGTATTTATCAGCTACCCATTCATATGGGAATTTCCCTCAAATTTACCTTAGATATCACACCCTAGGAAGTACAGTAGGGAGCGTCACCAAGTCATCCGGTTCAATAGTTGGCACATGCTATACAACAGCTTCATAAGATTATCCAATATGTTACAAATAATTCAACTAGCTGGTCTTCTTAATCCATCTCTAAATGTACAACCCTGAAACCAAGCACATAATTAATTATCATTACCTATCCAAAAGTGCAGTTTGGAAGTTCTTTCTATCTAAACCCTCCAAATGATTTTTCACCAAATATGACCAAAAGTCATGGCAAATGAGGTCCATAGCTGATAATCACAACACCTCTATCTCCCCATGCCATACAACTTTGAAGGAAGCTATGAATGCTACTGCAGTTGCCATTTTGTACTGCAGGCTGCACTTTTCCATCATAGCTATATGTCGCCAGAGCATATTTAAACTTGGTCCCTAACTTTCACCCTAATATGTAATCAATATTTAACAACTTCAACTCAAGGCACAAAGTCACATTACCTGAAATGTTTTGAATGTCCGCTGTAAATTTGGATTCTATTACTTTGGCAAAAAAATTTCTTTTGTGCTAGCATCAGCTTAACTTTCTTATTTACAATATTTTGGATTGGTTGAGGATGATTTTACCATCAAAAAAGTACCACAAAAGGTTCCTTTGACTATGAATGAAGTTTGATGCAGCTACGGTTTTTTCATCTTAAAAACAGGAGTGAGGAGGAGGAAAAAATAATGCTTGTTTAAAAAACTTAAGCAAGTAATCAAGCACCCAAGTTCACTTTTTATCAGGCCCTTTCATTAGTCTTAAGAGAAATCATTCAGCAGTAAAGTCGTGCATCTTCCTTTTATTCCCTGACCGGGATTTCCTCTGAAAGTATCACTTCATGGTATGATACTTGGAGGAGACGACCGCCAACTAAGGTAATTTGCCCCAAAGGGAAGGTTAGGGAACCTAAGGTGGAAAGAAATCCAGTGTAGGCATTAGCCTACTTTTAATGAAAGGTGCCAAGGGGACCACTCATTAATGCCCCATCCCACGAGCGGAGTGCTGTACTTGAAATGTCTTTCGCAAAGCACTGAAGTAGAGAATTGGCAGTCTCTGAAAAATCTTTGCTCCCGGTAAGGTTTGAACCCAGGCCCATGGTATGGACAGCCAACATTCTAGCCACCACACCGACCCAATCACTTGCCCAAAGTCTCATTTATTCAATTTTCCCAATCCATTTCAAAATGTATATCCTCCTTATCAGTAAGAAAGGGCTATTTCCACTCACCTTCTCCGCTTCTTGAAAAAAACATCAGCTGCTTATCCTATTACATTCATGCCACTTTCTCTTTACCTTTAGTCCTTCCATTCACATATTTTTTGTATTTTCCCACTAAATTAGTTCCTTTTTCTGATAATTATCAATTTTATATCTTGCTTTCTTAACTGTTTAATGTCCGCTAATATGGTGAACTTCTTCCTTTATCGCAGGATACTCAATTGATCTATAGATTATTTTGATTCACTATTTCTGGGTCTTTTTGTTTCCCTCTTTATATTTTATGAGGTTTCCTGTTCTAACATGCGACCCTCTAATTTCTAAAATAAAAGGATCAAAGAAAATAACACACTTTTCCCTCAATTTTCGAGTATATTTCTACATAATGAACAGCATATCTCATCTGTTTTCAGGATGATCGATAGACCACCACAGCTTTCATTAAAGAGCATATATGGTCTCTATTCTGCACTACAATTTTTTTAACAGTTGCTAAGCTTGGTAGATTAGTTCTTGATGGATGGAAACCTAATAGAAACCTCACAAGTGCCCCCATTTTTTTCATCTTCAACACCACTTGAAAATTCTTCCGATTAATCCTTGCTCAAGGACAGAATAGATAGGAAAAAACTAAAGAAACCTCCAACCTTGTTCATAAAAGTATTTCCAGCCAAATTACGAGAGAATGCAGGGTAAAAATATGTGAATCCGATGATCAATGTGGATGTCTTTGGAAAGACCAATGAAGGCATTAGTTTTCAGTATTGGATCCCTAAAATCACAAAATGTTGCTGTGCATGCTCGTTAAATGAAGTCAGAAAAGTTTGTACTACAGTATCTCAATTTCAATCACTAATTTAGCCACTAAAAAGAAAAATAGTGTGCCAGTTGAGTCTGCAAGCCTGAGATATTACACTTTGGCAATTATAGATTCTATGTACTTGTTGAATTAAAGATGAAAAGACCTTTGGGGTGGTGACAAAATATGGTACTCATTGTTTGTTTTGACTGATAGGCTTTGAGCTTAACTCACATAGAGCCTAGGTTTCTCATTGGCACAAATTGTGCAGGCACTTCCTCACTGAACTCTAATGTCTACTTTATTCTTTTTTCAGCCTAATGAAACTGTGGTCAACAGGAATACTACAGAATGTAAAGAAGCGCTTCATTGAGCCACAGCGTACAATATGTGACGGGAAATCAGTCTTTCTGCCAGCTTCAATTGGAGATACATTTTTTTCAGTAATACTTTTCGGCATAGGGGTTACGTTATCCCTAGTAATCCTAACCATGGAATTGGCACTCATGAAAATCAAAAAGGAAAAGAGGGTCATAAGGAAAAAAAGAAAAAACAAAAAGATGATTCCATACCATGATTAAGCTCATAAAAGGAACTTCCAGTCAAACGACTAAGTAAAGCTCCAAAAAAGTACATCGTTATGTTACATAATACAATAAAACCTCTATTCATGGACACCTCTGACTTAAAGACAGAATTCAGTTTCCAGCAGAGGGATATGTATTAGTGTAAAAATTGAATCTCTAGCACACACACACATACTCCTTGTTGGGCAAATTTTTTCTCTTATAACTAATTACTACTATGTTCATTTCCATAACTTTTTTTACCCAAAATACCAAGTATCACCAACAACAGTACGGAATGAGGACGAGAAAAAGGAGCGTTCACAGGCAAAGCAAAGTATATCACTAGTAAAGAAAAACCTGAGGGAGTAAAGATAGCAAAGACTACCATGGGAACACTGAAAATCAAATGAATCAGCCACTTACAAATGGGGTGACCTTCAATTTTGTTCATAAATATCCTCTTCTGGAAAAAATAGTATTGGGTCTCTTATAGAGTATAACTTAAACTCCAAAAAAATTTAAGTTACTACCTCTGGGTTGAAAATTTTCCTAACCCAGAGTTGCCGGTTATAATTCAATTGTGGTAGAAAAGCCCAATTTTTGATAGGAAGACTGGAGAGGGGTAAACAGGCCTCTTTGACTATCTTAGTGCAATTAATCCTTGGGCTGCGGAAGTTCACGATTTTAGCTGCCAGCCAGTGCAGAAAATACCCCCTGTGCAGGAGGCACCCCCTGGTGCTACGAGAGCTGGCCTGGTAGAGGTAAGCTCTTATAAGCGATGTTTATGGTGAGGGAAAGTGCCCAAGTGCGAGATAACCAAGTAGCATTAAAAAGTATGGGTAAATGCCACTGTCACCTAGCTTCTGAACTGTGAACGGATGTTAGGATGGGGTTAGCTTGATGACTAAGGGTGGATTATAAGCGATAAAAACTTATTAAGCCTGATTTGAGGATGAATACCTGATATTCCAAGCTCACCAGGGGAAAAATATGATTCAGATGACTTTTGCATGATGATGATGCATGTTCTGATTCCCAAATTCACAGAACCAATTAAAGTTTAGTAGGTTAAGAAACTTGGAAGGCTAATACACATCCATTACCAAATAATGTTGTGCTGGCCGATCAACTCAATTTAAGCGCTTTACATTTCTACTTATGTCAGAAGGAGGGTTCATGCTATTGATCCTGCAATATTGAAATTCTTTGAATTTTCAAATTGCTTCATACCAGTGGCTTACTATACATAGGCAGAATTAGGGGGGGGGGAGGGCTCCCTCCCAGAGGCTTAAAAAATAGATGAGTTTTTCAATAAAAATATCAATGCACGAACGTGAAAATTCACTTCGCTATCACCTAAGCTACCTGACCATAGAAATAAATCTTGTGAAACTTTCACTGTGTTAGCTGATAATTTCAAAATTTTTGCTTTCTTCTAAGGGCATCAGGAAGAGAACTGCTTCAGCAAAGGAGGCATTCACGAACAGAAAAGAGCTGATGAGGGTATTTTTATGTAAAAGTATAAAGAAAAGAGTATTGAAGAGTTTGATGTGAAATGCAGCGCAATATGGTGGAGAAATGAGAATACTTGAGAAGGAAGATGAGAAAAGACTGGAGGCCTTTGAGATATGGGTGTAAGATGTTCCGTAGGGTGCTGAAATAAGACTCACCGCATGACTAACTTGCTTCATGATAGCTGACGTGCAACCATCTCCTCCCTGCATCCAACTTCATTCCACATGCACCATCTCATGACAACTCTCTGTATTAAATTACACTGTACCAGTGGATTTAGAAGAGAATGGAGAAGCTGAAGTGATGAAAATGGGATAAGGAATGATGAGGAGCTGGATATGGTGGGTGAGGAGAAAAAACCTCTACAAGAGAGAAGGTTTGGATGGAGGTGTACTGAGAGGGGAGGGGGTGTTAACACCTGTGTCAGAGGGAAGAATTTTATGCAAGCAAGGGAAGGAAAGGAAGAGAATATGATTTATTTAAGAATGAGAGGGAGTAGGCCTTATCAGTGAATTCAAGAGACAGGTCTAATCCGGGGTAGCTCAGCTAACTTGTCAAACACTCCAAGTAAACTTGCCTTGACCAGTAGAATACTTCACTAAATAATTTGATATGTCGATGTAAAATGAGGTGTGTCTTTTAAAAGTGATAATTATAATAGTGATATAATAGTGAAAAATAATTATGATAGTGGATATCAAAGTATCACATGAAATAGGTACCATGTGGATGCCCTCAGATTAGTTTTTCGTTATTAATAACTGGGTTGAATAGACAACTTTTCTAATGAAATGTATTATCCTGCCACAAAAATTACACATTTCTCAATTTTAATAAAAATAATTTTAAATTGATTCATGTTCTAGTCATTGCCATTTTTTTATTACCCAGAGCTGCCATCTCAGATAAAGATTCTGTGCCATTACTGAAAATTCAAAAATGCAATAGTGTATGCCATTACTAATTTCTTCCAATGATGAAATAGAAAAAGAAGGGCAAAGTGAACCTAAAAGGAATATGCCCGCTTTCGAAAACTGGCACATGCAAGCACAATCGATATGCGGTAAAGGTGGTGCCCCTCAAATTGGAGGCTTGGATATTTTGGATTTAAATATAGGTAGGTACAACTTACGTTTAACAAACTGTATGCCAAACAAACGCAGAAGAGAGAGTAATGGAAAACCTTTTTTCAACTAATTCTGTGTTTTCCAGCTCTTATTTATTATTTCCACACATTGATAAGACAGAAAAATTTCTGAGAACACAATCATCACAAATATGTTTCCCAAAAGTTATGAAGGCCAACAAATTGTAAGTTTATTATACAACATAAAAATTTTTGAGAAATGCAATGAGTGCAACCTCTATGTCACCTGATGGTAATAAAAGAGACCACACAAACCATGTCTAGCTCGCACAGTATGCAAAAGAGAACCAAAGAAATATTATGTACCTACTTATTCCATCACAGGAAACAAATTCCAATATTATAATATCAATAAAGACTGTGCATGAAATAGTAAAAATCCAATAAAATCAAGGCAACTGTTAATCACTGATCTTACTCTCTCATCTCAAAATTTACCAATGTATTAACCACAAATGATGAGAGTTATTTTCATATTTCCCCATCATAGACAACATTTTCCAAGATAGATTCAAAGCCCAACCAAAACAACATACTCTCAAAGAATTCGCATGACCACCAATGTGGATTATAGATAACCTCAAACATGCACAAAATGTGGATACATGTTGATTTGAAATATGTATGATGATAATATCAAAAATAATAATCACAGGTATTTGACCTTAAAATTTTAGATTTAGGAACATAACTGAAATTTTCTAAAGTTAGCATTATCTACAATTTCATACCTATATGTTTTGAAATTCATGACATCAGTTTTTATTGTTTTCCTAACATCTTCATAAATTTTTCTTAATAATACAGGTGGTTTCGGAATGTCAGCAGATTTGGCTAAATACTCAAAGTATTCCCACTGCATATAATCCAATTTATGAGCATATCTTGAGGGCATGCCAAGATCAATTCTTTTTTTTAAATCTTCAGCAGAATCTTTTTCCATCTCTTCTTTGGATGGTAGAATCACGGGTAGGTCAAGAGTTTTGATAAAGAACTGGACCTTTAAAAAAAAAAAAAACAGAGAATAAAGAATGCCACAGGAAGCAAAGACTAAAAAAACACAATTTCATATTTTTGAATAAATATCACTTCACACTTTTCTAACTGTTAGCCTTATTTGTCACTTTTTTCTTCACTTGACCCCAAATATTCATCCTATTATTTACATAACTTCGAACTCATCCTTTTACTTGAAAATAATATGCCTTCATTAAAGATACGTCTTAAGCAACCAGAATGTATGATAAAAATCGCAGTCCTTCACATTAACTGCTATGGGAAAAAATTACCCTGGACCAGCATTGAACCACAGACCTTTTGCTTTCCAGGCTACTGTAAAGATGACTATGCTATCCATGGAATTCAGGAGCCAGCAGGCTCCTGAATTGCAATGGTAATTTTACTGAAACTCATGGTACTATATGTTAAACCCCTACCAAGATGGTAACACGACTGAGAACAAATTCCACGAATACACAACCGGTTGAGGGCCTTTGACCTGTGTTAAAGCCGTGCCCAAAGGTAAATGCATTATATTTCAGCCCTGTAATCTCAACAGCAGAGAAATTCAAACTGGTTACCATTGGTAAAAATTCATGGGACTAAAAATCAAACTAGCTTTGCCTTTCTCGGTCATGGCATATGTGTACCACTACACAATCCAAACCCTTTGTTACACTAGTCATGTAGTGTAACATGATTTTTTGACAACCTGGGTTTCCCGATTCACAATATTTTCAGTATGACAGTAGGGGATGGAGGGATGGGAATGAAATTACAGAATTTGGACAAGGAATGAGATATTACCGTGGGGAGACAGTAGTGAAGTCTGTAAGGGAAGCAAGCTATTTGCCAATTACACATGATTCTGACATCAGTAAAGGTGAAAGAAAGGTACCTCCGGTACTTACGGTAGGTACCTATATCCTGTTAGGATAGCGGTTTAGGATAATTGTGATAGACTTCACAGCTTTCTAGCGGCAGATGTAGAGTGGTTCCACAACCAAGTGCTAATGAGATGTAACACAAGGCTCAAAAACCAATGAAGAACCAGGATATGGAAACTAGAAACTCTGATAAGGTCAAAGAGAAGGCGAAGCCATGAGGTAGTTACGAATACTATTCAGGAGAGAAGGGTATTGAGACTTCAGAGGAAGGGTGGGAGAATTGAAAGAGAAATTAGAAAATCAGAGAAGAAGACAATAGGGTGGCTTCCTATTATTTTTTATTGCCTGAATCTAAAGATTATTACTCCTGGAGTACATATTTCTCGCTTTTAGATTTTTTAATGACAATATCTATTTTTTGCGATTAAATGAAAAGTGAAAAATTTCAAGTGCGCGAAAACGCGATGGCTAAGTATGAATGCTGGGAAAACCCCGTATGACGTCATTCTAGTTCCAGCTGTTGCCGTGTGAGGTGACCTTGGGGCGAGGCTTTCAGTGCTGATACGATGCAGGCTGCTAACAGGTAGCGCTTGGCTTAAATAAAGATTATTAATACCCTTTCAAACAAAGGAAACATTTCGACCTTAGGCACTTTTAAAAGGTGATTATTAACACGTTCCGTGCTCATGACGTAGCGCCTACGTCATGGCAGCCACTACCGAGTGGCTGATGACGTAGACGCATCGTCATGACTACCTTTTGCGTTATATTCCGCCCTGAGCGCCAGCCACTGGTATTAGGGTATGGGAGAGGGTCAGTCACCACTCTTTGCCTGTTTGCCATGCGGAAAGCTCCGAAAAAATTTTTTTTTTCGATTTTTTCTGTGTTTTTCTATTTTACCCGGTTTTGCTCTGCAAGGACGTCTTTGGGGGTAGGTTTTTACAACAATTCACTTTTTGGCCTTATTTTTCATACAAGAATTATCAAAATTTCCCGTATCTCCAATAATTGAAAATCTCAATCTTAATATGACTTGCATTGCTTCAGGAGAGAGAAGTTGCTTGATCAATTCATGTCAATTCTCCAAGCCCTTCAAATCAACGAGAACTTATCTACGTTCTCTGACACTAACACTCCTCTGACGGACTGATTATTCAAAATTAGCCCCATATAGACGCATTCAAGGAAACAATGGACAAAGTAGTGACCCGCTCACGTGACCTAAGTTTGGAAGAGTCTATGGTTCCATGGAGAGCTATGCTGGGATGTAGTGAATATATGAGGGGAAAGCGCTACAGGTACGCAATAAAGTTCTAAATGTTGACGGAAGCAAAGGGTTTATCAAATGATGTCTGACTTTCCCATTGAAAGGAAATTCATCAAATGGTACTAAAAATTAGGAATCCAACTACTGAAATTACTGTTGCTGAACCGTTATTTTTTATTCAAAGAAAATTTTTGGAAAATTCCTCTCATCGACTTTCTAATTCCAATTATAGAATCTCTAATGACAATATCTGTACCTTTGATCCCTTTGAGGAGATAGTCCTCCTAGCCCACCTCAACCAAAAAATAAGGGCTTATTAGGACATTTCCCCGATTATATGAAAAACACGAAAGACAGAAAAGACGAAAACAGAAGATATGTAGGCAGTACTTCAAGAAGAATGTCCGCCAGGACACATCATATTATAGCCCCACCTGCCTAGCTGATCCTCGATTGTGTCTTGACTGTTTCCAGAAGTATCACAGGAGAATTTGTGATGCAGAAAATTATTTATTCAGCAGGAAAAATTTTTTTTTTAATGCATACCTTTTATATTTTCTATTTCAATGTTTATTTAAAAAAATGATATTATTTTATGCATAGTATTTAGTAACTGAAAAATTATTCTAATTATGCTGGTCAATTTCTGATTTGTAAAACAATATGTTTCATTGGAAGAATTCTTCGTTTATACAAATTTTCCTTTTCATTTAAAAACCAATGTATATCATTATAAAATCATATCGTTCAGTATAATTTTTCCATCATAGGGAGCAACACTTTTGCTGGAAATATTGGTAATACTCGCAATATTTTCTTTACTGCAATAAAGCATTTAAAATTGTATTTAAATTCATCATTTCCAGATTAAAAAAATGATGTTAGCTGCATTACTATTTCCATTAGTATTTTCCAGAAAGTGATAAAGTCTGAACGGGTTTTCGCTACAGTACTGACAAAGAGCAAAGAAATATGGGAAACATTTAGGTGTGTTGCGGGAAGGTATCACAAGTTTGACAGGATACTTAGAAAATTTTAATTTCAAATTTTTAACAAATGAAGGGTTATTTTTGGAAAAAAAGTGTGAAAACATGTACCAGGCATCAAAAATCATAAGATCACGTCGTAAAATAATAATTAAAAAAATACAAATTTTTGCCAAAAAGTCAGCCACATTCAAAAGGGCATTTTCTTCAAAAAACGGTCAGCACGGAATGTGCTAAGAGATGCTTCCCTGAGCTCTGTGCCTCATGCATGCATTGGTAATCTCAGACAGGCCCGTCGTGAGGGCGGGGCAACCAGGGAATTTGGCCCTGGGTGCAGCAAGTTGGGGACGCACCGTGTTCGCTGGCGAAAAAATTTTTTTAAATATCCTTGTATGTTTTACTTTCATAATCGATAAAATATCTTTATTACGATAAAATGTTTTCAATTATATTTTCAACTCTCCCGATTGCAGATATATCAATGTTACGGGGTGGGGGGGCGCACGATCCCAGTTCGCCGCGGGCGCCAGATCAGCTAGCGACGGGCCTGATCTCAGACGATGTCTAGTCATAAAGAAACTATGTCCCTGTGACGTTACATGGAGTGGCATCGCATGGGCGCCAATCTGGCCTTTTTCAAATGCGGTTAAAATTGACCATTGCCATTCGTCTGAACTGGGATTTCTGAAACCAAATAATTTATATATGCATTATGAATACACTAATGGTGGGTAACGAATCGCAATCAATGCCTTTCGTTTTCTTTGATGAAGGAAACTACCCTATAGGTTACATAGAAAGCAGAAAGATAAGAAACCCATTCATCACATCTAGAATGAATGTAAGAATGGAAGACAGAGAGAAATGGATATCGTATATAAAAGGTGAGTTGGGAAGGGGAAGGAAGAAAATAGGGTTTATGGTGAGACTATCAGATGGAATGGGCCTTATGGTGAATTAAAGAGGAAAGCTCAATTTGAGAGTCGGGCGTGTTGGAGTGATTTGCAAAGCATTAACTGAAAATCTATCTTATCCAGTAAAATACCTAAAACTGCATAATTTAGAACTCATACCAAACATTTGTATTACATTTAAAATATGACTTCATGTTATAAGGGAAGTAAGAGATGAAAATTACCTGATAATCAAACATCACAAAAGGAAGAACAATAAATGGAAGACCTATGAAACACATTGTTGGATATTCAATATTTATAATGTGTTTGTAAAGAGGTACAACACGATTATCAATAACTTGAATTTTACAATCACTGCTTAGGAAAGGAAAGTTGTACTGGTAACCTGAAACAAATCAAAAAAATATAATTAATATTCTAAAGAAGTATGAAAAAGCCTAATATTTCCCACAAGAACCTCCCATTGAAAAATACAGTAATAAGTGCAGGCAGACATGAAAAACTACAAAAATCTCTGATTTGATAAAAATGAATGTTGACAACCTAATAAGTTATCAGCTGCAGTAGCTAGCAATTACCAAAATAGAGAAAGCAACACCTTCTTACATGCACCCACCGAGGTAAAGATTTTTACCAGATACATACCAGTGCAAAACAAAACCATATCAGCCTCACATTTCCTTCCATCTTCAAGAACAAATCCTCCTTCAAAAGCAGATACAATGCTTGGCAACTGTTTAACATTATCAGGCAATTCAAATTTCATTTTATGAGGCAGCCTATGACACAAAAAAACCTGAAAGAAGATAATGATAAATTGAAAAAAAGAAAATATTATGACCAGAATAAATGTAAGAACTGAAGACAAAAACATTTACGAGGGCATAGCTTCACACCTATAAACAGAAAAAATGAGCTCATTTTCATTTTAAATTTGAACTGATCACATTCAAAACCCATTGTTTTTTATTAAAGATTTTTCTGACCATAATACATTAAATTTTAAATGCCTACCAATTCACTATGTCGCAGAAATACCTATTGGCTTAACCAGCAAAATAACTCGGTACAAATAGCAACTATAGTCATCATGACTATCAGCCTTTATTATGACTAATTGAAACAGTGGCATAGTCAGGAGTTTTCTCAGGGGAGAAATTAAAAAAAAAATGGGTACTACATAATGGGTTTTTAACTAATTTTAACACTTTCCATAACCTAAAAACTTCATTTGTTAAAGAGATATTTTTAAATTCATGATTTTTCAATATTTCGTTTTCTTTTATGAAGGAAAATAATTGTGTTTTTATATTCTGGGGGGGGGGGGTCCGGCATAGAAAAAATTACATAATGTTGAGCATTTATCTTGAAGGGAAAATAGTAAAATCACATGACATCCAGATGAGCAGAGTGAATGAGAGCAGTTGAGGGCTCCAATTTTTTGCAAATAATTGACGTTCTGCCATTATTGCTTGGAAGAAATTTGTACCTTGGACCATACTAATAAGGTCTGTTAGAGGAAATTAATTTTTCCTATAATTACCCAGACGGCACAGGAAGTTTTCGTACTTGAATACGAGGGTGGACCATCAAGATACAAAAATCGCTCTTAGGAAGTTACTTAAAAGGTTTTGTTTCTTTATTTCCTTTAATGACGAAAAAAGATGCAAGACGGCTGGCAAATTCATATGCATCGATAAAATTGTATCTCATCGATAAAACTGTATTCGGTCTGGGACTATTTTCTTTCGCGGGTGGTGCCATCGTGCCATATCCCCCTAGAAAGATCACATGCCTTCACAAGCTGGCAGAAGCCGTTGGAGATCGCATCGTTTACGTCACGTCTCACCACATTTCAGGGATTTTTGTGGTTAAGTTTGTGAAAAATAGAGTGTCTGGTAATGGTGAAGTTTCCCTTATTCTTTAATTTCATTCACTGGGCTTCAGAAACGTGTTTGTGAGATATTTTTGTTAAAAATGCCTTTCGTGTGTGTATTGTCGGGATGTAATGGAAACTCCGGGACATGGTTCAAGTTTATAGCTTTCCAAAAGATCCTGAGTTGAAGAAGAAGTGCATTTGGGCGATAAGAAGAAAACATTTCACCCCTACGAAAAACTGTGAGGTATGTATTCTTTCTCGCTGTAATTATTTGGATGTAATTTTAAGTTAGAAGTGGCTTCGGGATGTTGATGCATCAACATCCCGAACTATTCAGTACTGAAGTACTATAGTACTATTCAGTACTAAAGATGGTCATTCAAAATATTGTAACAGCAATTCTTTTGAAAATTCTTGCATTTTAGTTGTCTTTTTTGTATTAATTCATTCAGTAAACGTGTGGTTAAAGGAGAAACTAGGAATAAGCTGCCGAGTTTATAGGATCGAATATTGTTTCTTAGCTTGCCCTATGGTGTATTACACGTCGGCTTTCATCATTTCAAATTATCTTATGCTATAGTTTAAAACAATAAAAATATCAGGCATACAAATATTTACTATATTTACGAGCCTAGTAATTTGATTTCACATGCAGAAATACCAAAAATTGGAAATGATTTGACCTAATAAGTTACATGGTATTTTATTATTTATTAATTTTAGGTGTGTGAGCTTCACATCGCACCTTGTGATATCAGAAAATAATCTGTGGCCTTGGACTAGAAGACGAGGAGAAAATTCTTGCTGAATTGAAGGTACCCAGATTGGAGGAAGGTACTGGTACCATTGCTTCACTGTTACCTGTCGCCAAGAAGACAGACATTGTGGCAGAAGTGACATATTTGTGGATGTGGATTTGATTTGTGCAAGTTGATGCTGTGATAGTGGACGTTCATCGGAGAAAGTATTGAAGATAGTTTTTTATGTATCGACCAGTCCTCTTTTAAATACTTTTCTATTCGAAAGAGAATAAGAGTAATTGTTTCGCTAAATTAGATATGGGATAGAAGAGAAAATTGGAAATATTATTGTGGTTGACAATAGAAAATACATAATACAGACATTGTGGCAGAAGTGACATATTTGTGGATGTGGATTTGATTTGTGCAAGTTGATGCTGTGATAGTGGACGTTCATCGGAGAAAGTATTGAAGATAGTTTTTATGTATCGACCAGTCCTCTTTTAAATAATTTTCTATTCGAAAGAGAATAAGAGTAATTGTTTCGCTAAATTTGATGTGGGATAGAAGAGAAAATTGGAAATATTATCGTGATTGACAATAGAAAATACATAATATATGTATTGTATTTCTGTGGGTTTTTTCTTTCCTGCCTCTTTAAAATTTCTTGTGGTGGTGACTTCATGCAAAGTAAGTATAAAATCGGAGGTGTGATCTAAGAGATACCATGTTTTATTTTACAAGTGTTTATGCTGGTGATTTGGCAGGACTTTCATATTTTTAATAGGTTGATACATTTACTGCAGTGACCTAGAGACTTTTACTCATCCCAAATAATTTTTCAAATACTTTAGCGCCTGATATGGGTAAGTTTTAGTAGCTGAGACTGAACTATACGTTAATTTTTGCTTGCATTTTGATGAATTCGATTATACTAATAGCAGATGTGTCAGCAATCCTGTTTCATCGGCAATTTTTATTTAAAAATTTTATTTCGTCAGGCTTTAGGGTAATCTTTTTAATGCTCGTGGGCTATGTGATGTCTTATTTAGTGTCAAAATTAATAAGAATTTACTCTTATTAACATCTCAAGGTGTCCAAGTAAGTACGAGCCACCTAAGAATGCTGGGGATGCGTGAATTAGCCTTGAGAATCTCATTTTTCGCAGTTATTTAAGTGGCCGAATAAGTTTTGTAAGTTCTCAATAGGTAAATAATACTGTATCATGAATTCTAAATACCATGATATAGTATTAAATACCTGTTGAGAACTTACAATTCATAATGATTCGTATTAAGGTTCTCGCTACAGTCGGTAGCTATCGATTGTGTTGCGTTCGATACATTTTTCGATCGTGCGAGTTACGATATATCTAATTTTCGACCTAATCGATTGAGATTAGCCTGAGTGCTGTGTTCCTGCGCGCTTCGTATCCTATCGTACGTGCTTCGTAGCGGACATTCACATGCTGCGTACGCGCTTCGTCAACAGGCCGCGAATGGAAATTATCCATTGACGAAAAGCGACGGAGCGGCACAGTATCCCCGTAGTCAATGGGTACTATGTACATACGAATTAGATACGGAGGGTTCTGTGCCGTCTGGGTAGTACTCTTGAGCATCCTCAAAATGTTTTTAAAAAATCAACATGACTTTTTTTAGCACATTGAAACTATAGCATCTATCAGAATCTATAGCACATTTTAAGTGGTTGAAATCCAGAATCCAAGAATAATTTAAAAAATAAGCCACATCCTTATAGACAGAAAACTCCTAAAAATATCTAGCTAAGCGTGAGGAGGTTGGGTGAAGGATAAAGCATTATGTGAGAGGGACGAAGATACAGATAGCTTTGCAAATCTGGTACCCTTACAAAAAGAAGGTTGATCAGGTAGTGTTATACTGATTAGGAAGACCCTTTATTCCACATGGGCATGCTGCAGAAGAAGGTATGAAACTTACCTAGATGGAAAAAATTAAGATTGGCGATTGGGAAATTGAGTGTGAATTGGATACAGGAGATGATTTGAAATTAAAAAGAAGATAATTTGAGCATTTAGAATGCAAATTTAAACTAATTTCTTCTACAGGAATCAGTTAATTGCATTGAATTATTTTCTCTTGGACTAACCTCTTTAGCCACACTTGACACTTCTATAGATATGTCAACTCCAGAGGTAGAGGCTCCTAGCACAGCTAATCTTTTGTTTCGAAAAGGATCTGGTATTCTATACTCATGACTGTGCATGACAATTCCTCGGAAACTCTCAATGCCTGGAATCACCGGATTTCTTGGTTCACTATAGTGCCTGGAAAGAAGTACAAATGCTAACTACATAGAAATAAAAACAGAGCCCTTAATACTAATTGAAAAGTCAATGAGTCTAAGTATATGTGTACAATATACCCCCACTTTATAATGGATTCGACTTCAGATGGATTCAGAACATGATCTGAGCTAATTTTGCATGCATATTTTTAAAATTCAATTAATGTCAATTAAAAATTTCAAATTGCTCAAAGTTTGCAGATAAAGAGCAAAACTTATTAAGATCTGTATGCTGGTATTGAGGATGTCATGGTTCAAACCAATAACAATATGAGAATTTTTACCTCTAAATAGAGGTAAACCAAAAATATGAATCATAAATTCAATTGAAGCCACAGGAAAGTTTAATGATGGGATCAGCAAGGATGAATTCAGCATGAAAAAATTATTTGGTTTAGCTGGTATTCAAACCTGGATCTCTCAACTGCTGTACTCGTGCTTCAGTTACAGTTTAATTCAAGGCAAAAGGGGATGCAAAACCCTAATATTCACCTCTATCGTGCAAATTACTTGAAAGTACATACATAACAGCACCATCCAAAGTAGGAGCATGGAAATAGAGCAAGAAGATGGAGAAGAAGAAATCACCAATGCATGTATAGCATTTGTAATGTTAGGAACCATGATGAGAGCATATATGCCTTCATATATCACTTTGGAAGAGGAGGAAAAGAGAGAAAAGATAGTTGGGGCTGCATGAGGTGAGATGGAAAGAGACGAAAGATTACTATGGATTCAAAGGTAATGGTTGATATACAGTGGCATGGATGAAAGTCATTGAGGAGAATCATTTGATTTTTAACATGTTCAGCGCCGCTTCAGTCATAATGACCGAAACATGTACTTCATCATCACTTTGCTTTGGTCATTATGATCAAAGAATGAGCCTTTCTATTGGCCGCTCATAGCACGCTGTTGGTCCCAGCTAGCCGAATGCGCACAAAAACTCAAATGGAAAGGATCCAATGATTAAAACGAAAGAAAAAACACGTCGGCGCAATGGGCGACTTTGTCTAAAAGTCCACAGCAGGGAACGTGTTAATAGGAAACTTGGGCAGAGAGTTGCTAGCACTGAAAAGGTAAGCAGTAGGACATTGGAGGTGGAAATTGAAGCTCAACTTTGTGGTGGTCCAGGTGCAATCAAAGAAAAGAAGAAGTGTGTGAGGTACACGAACAGCTTCAGGAAATACTCATGGATATGGAGGAGGAGCCCCAGGGATACATGAGGATATCCAATAGATTGAATGACGTAAAGGCAGAGGTTAACAAATTGGATGACAAATTTGTATGGTTTGGTATTTGGAGGAGACAACCAACAGCTCAGCTCAGCAAGAGGGAAACTCAGCACTAGCATTAGCCTTCTCTTCATCAAAGGCATCAGAAGAGCCACAGTATATTATCCCATCCTAAAGATGAAGAGCTGTACTAGAAAGGCCCCCACAAACCACCCAAGCAGGAATTAGGACACTTTTAAAAATCTCTGCCATCACCAAGAACTGAACCCAAGCCTACACAGTGGGAAGCCAACGCACTGGCCACCACATCCATCTAATCCTTATTATAACCTTGTGCATGCTTCTTTCTTGTGGCCTCTGTTGATTCAGGCAACATATAGTAGCAGTGAGATGTAACATAGGGTGAAAAAGATAAAAAAAACAGTACGGAAGTGGAATAAAAAAGCTCTGACAGGGATTTAGCAAAGGGAATACCATGAAATATTAGAAAACACTATGTGACATAGGGGACACGCAGTCAACATATAAAGGGTGGGAAAGAGTTAACATAGGAAAAGTGAAAGCGGTGGCAGAGATGTTGATTGCATGCATTGACAGCAGAAGGATTAAGAAACTGTTGAAAAAATATTGAACTAGGTATGGTGGAAATGATAAGGAAAATGGGGAAGAAATGGAGATGAAAAAAAATGGCACTGAGAGGATGGGTAGGGAAATAAAAAATAGATTACATCAGGAGGAAAATCAGGCCGACTGGGAGGAAAAGGAAAAGTGAAGAAATGGAGGTTTTAGAATGACAGAGGTGCAGGTGCAATGAGGCAAAGGCCGCAAAAATGTTAAGAGAAAGAGAAGAGGTTCAAATCTGAGAAAAGAATGTATAGATGATCTGTAACAACAAGCCATAGAGAAAGGAAAGAGCAGTGTTTGAGGACATAGGCGGATCCAGGGGGGGGGGGCACGTGCCCCCCCCAGACCCTTAAAATTATGATAGATTTTTAATACGGTCCCATTATAATTTCGTTCGTTTGGTATAACAAGGTATCCTTGTGCCCCCCCCTGAACAAAATCCTGGGTACGGCCTTGCTTGTGCCCCTCCCAGAAAGAAATCCTGGATCCGCCCCTGTTTGAGGATGATCACTGACGGGGGATTCAAAATGCAAACATAAATAGAGACCCCTTCTGGATATGGAAGTAAGAAAAGTAATGGGTGTGAATAAAATGATGTCTAAGATTCTGAAGAAGCCATGGAACACTAGGAGGAGAAGGGGTTTTGAACTAGTATTCAGTATGTATGAGTCGAGGCCATGGCAGGAGCGATATAATGAAGATATAGTTTTGATTCTATTACAAAAAAAAAGCTTTAGAAATCTGAGGCTATACGGCCATTAGCCATTAATGTTCCATGTGTTTAAAGTGGTATTAAGGATTAATTACGGACAAATGAAGGCAAGAGTATCATTACGTGGGTGACTATCAGTTTGGTTGCAGTAAATTCAATGTAATGAATATAAGTGTAGTGCATATACACTATAGTGTAATGTAAGGACCCAAGTGAAGAACAATTGTTAACCTATCATATAAACCAGGATAAGTATTCTAGAATTAGTAGCACCTACCATTGGCAATGACGATTTAATTGTGGTGGCTGTAAATGTTTTAGCCATTAAGGAGTCACCACTTGTTTATAAATGGCTAATTATGTTCGTGGCTAATTAATAATAGTTCAATGGATATGTTCTCTTTTGTATATTTTGCATGGTTATGAATGAAATAAATATTTATTACCCAGTGCAGACCATTACATAATCAAATATGTGATCATGCAGTTCTCCAGAAGGTAAGTCAACCACTTTCACAAGCCATTTTATGGCACCATTTCCATTTTCTGGTCGTACTTCCTTGACCTTTTTAAAAAACTGAAAAATTAAAGTATTTGTTAAAATTGACATATTAAGAAATAATAACACGTAAGCATTTTAAAATAAAATAGATATTTTTTCGATAAATACCTGGATGTGATCACGCAATCTATTTTTTTCGGCATACTTCTTCAAGTATCGGCAGACATCTGAATGGTGCAAAAATGATTTATCGCACTCGGGGAATGGAAAATCCAGAAATTGCATTACTTCCTTCGGCAAATTCGTCCTGTAAGTTACAATCATGGCTTTGTATACTATATCATAGAAAATGGGAAAGCCTTTAAATTTCATGCAGTGCCAATGGAATTAAAAAATCCCGCGATATTAAAAACGAAAAACAAATGACGAACAAATGCACGAGTTCCGTCTGACGTAATTACAAACGATTACGGTAACAACTCTCTCGAGCTGACAATTCAGATGTTTCATAAATAACTTTACGTCGGCCGCATACTTTCTGAGAATCATACTAAAAATGCACTTACTGACTGGTAGTAATAGATGACATTGACGAGTAGCATGCCCTGTGGTTTGACTTACTTTAAATTCCTGTACATGCTCGAATGAATGGAGTTTCCGAATTTATCTTGGTGGATTTCGTCTGTGTAAACCCAAGTCCCTCCGATGGAACCAGTTTGCTCGAATATGGTACACTCGTATTTTCCACTGGCGGTCGCGTGCCTTGCTGCACACAATCCTGCAGCCCCAGCTCCAATTATTAATATCTTAGACTTGCTCATATTGGAAACAACGTCATGGATAACCACATTGATTATCGTCTAGTTCTCGGTGTCCTAGTCTGACTTACATACTGGACTTTTGTTTGATCATACTAATAGATAACATCCCTCGCTGAGAATGACTTGCATCAGTACACAACAGATAATTACATACGTCTAGCTTACTGAGCGGAGTTCATTATCTTCGGCTCGTTCCTGTCGTTCCATATCCCAAAGGAAGATATGAGGTGCCTAATCTTGCAACAACTTCTAATTACGTATGTAATACGTTTGCTCTGTGGAGCATGAGGCTATGTACACTTATTGTGCGTTCTTGACCAGGTTATAAGAAGAGAAAAACCGTGAATCGGAACAACCTTGAAACAAGCCGTGGACGAAACGCCCCCCCCCCGATGCGCGGAACGTCTGAATAGTTCCGCTCGTATAGAGAAATAGATTTTCAGCCTGAGGAAGTAGATGTCAAGTACTTGCGGGTAGCCATTGGTATTGTAGGATGCAATACGAACGATTTGATCAAAAATTGTTTATATGCATTATTTACCTCTGCTAGAGCATAGGCATGGATGGATTTAGGGGGGGGGGGGGGGGGGCACCCCCCCACCCACACGCTCAAAAGGTAGACGAGATTTTTAATACAAATATTTTTAAAAAATTATATTTTAATATAAAAGTTATAAATGCATACATATTAATAACTTTTATATTAAATTTAATAGTATGTTTCGTAGAGTTATCGTTGCATATTGTGTTTAATCGCAAATACGAGAAGACCATCTGCCTGTCCTGGTTCCCCCCTCAGAAAAAAACCTGGATCCCCCTTGAGCAAAGGGGACTCCACTCATAGAATGAATTCGACCACTCTTCTTCAAATGGTCCATGGATGACAGCATGATGCCGCTCAATTAACTTCTCTGATTGGTTTAATGCATGTTAAATAATCAGTCATGAATGGTAGTTGCAATGGGTACTAACATAAACAATTAATCATCTAGGGCAAGAACACACTGAGCTTTGCATACAACAGATCAAATGCTATTATTTTTATGACAAAGATGATCATGCTGAGATTGTATTATTTCAGCAGATTTAAAAGACATGAATGAAAGCATGTGTCCTGAACTTGAGGCTAAGCTTACATCCACACAGTGCTGTAGTTCGGAAAAAAAATTAGGCGTTACTCACCAAAAATTGCCAATAGCTGAACATGTATTATACAACAACGTTCATTTGTGGAGCCAAGAGTGGGGACTCAAACTTAATCTGTGCAAATGCATATCGGTACATTTCTTGTGGAATTCGTCCAACTATAACCATGATTATGCTGTGGATGGTATTAGCATAAAGGCAACAGACGAAGAGAAGTACCTGGGTTAGGATAACCTCTAACCTCTCATGGGGAACACATATAAGGAATATTTTCGGCATAGCCTTGAAGAAATTAGGATTCGTCAAGCGTATTGCGGGAAGATTTTCGGATGTGAAAGTAAAAGAAAGGTGCTATTTTGCACTCGTCCGACCCCACCTTGAATATGCAGCGATCGTATGGGATCCGGTGCAGAAAGACTTAATCCATGAACTGAATAAAATACAAAGGAAGGCTGCGTGTTTCGTCAAAAACTGCTACTGGAATACAGACAACATAACTCAGATGTTAAGCGAATTAGGCTGGGAGCCGCTGGAGACTCGGAGGCTGCACGCTAGGCTTATTGCTTGAACAATTGGGAATAGATATCTTTCAGAGCGACACGGAGAACATAATATTAGAGCCACACTATATTTCCAGGTCTGATAAAAGCGATAAAAGAAGAGATATTTTGCCGAATGGATAGATATGGGAATTCGTTTTTCCCTCGAACCATGAGGGACTTTAATAAATGCTAGTCCCAACTTCGTGAGAGCACCTCATTTATTATGTGTAAATGGCTGGTGTCCTAACACCCCCTGCCACATGCCTTTTAGGCGGCTTGCAGGGTATTATGTAGATGTAGATACAACCGGCCACGATTGAAATGTCAAACTCAAACTCTCACATTAGTTCCAAGTTGTGCCACGAGATAACTCTGAACGAGTAAATAATCATTTCAGATTTTTCTTTCTGAAATCCTATGGACCATTTACAGCAGGGCTATTTTTTAAAGATCTAAAAAGGTAGTTTAACTGGTATGCTTATAACGAGATTGGATTTAAAGGGGTATGCCATACCGGCCCAACTACAGCAATGCATCCACCATGTGTGCCTAAAAGGTTGCAGATGGTGGTACAACCTACAATAATACTACATGCCCATTTACTTATGGAGTAGCAGTCACGGACATAAGTCAATGGCACTCTGAGTTTGCATTGCTCTATTCTTGGGAAAGGTCATTGAAATGATACAGTAACATGTGAAAATGGACTTGGTAATAGGAGGTTGACAACTATTATACCTTTAAAATCTGAAGATTCTTTCCAAATGGAGTGAAATTACTCCATGCTGAAATAAAAAGGTCCAATATTAAACTAAATAAATTTTAACCCAGCCAAGGTTTCAATATAAAAACACCATCTTTAGAAGATGATATCATCTGCTGGCCTAGGGTGATGAGAAGAATAATACTGAAATAATGAGGTGCAATTTTCTACACTATGAATATTAATCTGATTCATGTTTCAGTGTAAAAGCATCATCTTCTGAAAATGATGTTGTTGAATTTCAACCAGGATGCACGTTAAAAAGCTACTCCTACAGTTAAATTAAAGGATAGTAATGATGAAATGAGAAAGCAAACCCTTAACTATTTTAGTGCCTATTTACCTGACTATGACAGATAATGAGGAAGAAGAAGTGGAGGATGTCTACCTAAATATTTCAGAAGTAATCACGCAAATAAGAGATAAAACAAATCTTACCACTCAAGGTAGCAGGAATGTTACTATTGGAAGAGGTCAAAATGGAAGAATTAACAGAAAATATACCTACATTAGGATATTGGAATGAAAGTGGAGGAAGACTCTTTAAATTCTGTACCAAACCCAAGCTTGTGGTTGCCATCACACCATTAAAAAATCAAAGCGAAAGAAGATGTACAGAGATAATGCGAGAAGACCTTGGAATTTTCCAATTCGACTACATTCTACAGAAACAAAGGTTCAGGAACCAGGTGAAGGGGTGACAAAGCTAACCCACAGCAGATATTGACAGTAACCATAGCTTAGAAATGATGAAACGTTACATAAAATTAGAAAACTGAAGAAAACAGAGCAAATTATTTAGCAAGTAGAAAAATTGAAGGAGGCTTCACATAATCTGGCATTTCAAGATCATATGGAGAACAAAATGTTTGAGTATGCGTCTCATAAATCAGTGGAGGAGAGCTGAAAAAATATTATAAATAGACTACTGTACAGGAACCTGATAGAGAAATAGAGAGGAGAAAAAAATCACCAAGAAAAAGCCATAGATCACACAGGAAGTCCATCTCCTTCATCATCACTGGTCAACAATCCTAGGATTGGTATGACGCAGCTCTCCACTCAGTTCTCTTATTAGCTAATCTTTTCACACCTACGTATTTCTTCTCCTTCACATCTCTCTTTACTTGTTCCATATATTTTGTTCGAGGTCTTCCTTTTCCGTTCTTGCCTTCCACTTGTCCTTCGACGATCGTCTTCATCAGGCCATCATGTCTCAAGATGTGGCCTATAAGGTTGTTCCATCTTCTTGTTAAGGTTTTCATGAGGCTTCTCTTCTCTCCTACTCTTCTTAGAACTTCCTTGTTACTAACTCGGTCGATCCATTTGATCTTCATCATTCTTCTGTAGCACCACATTTCGAAGGCCTCTATCCTTGCTTTCTCCGCGGTGGTCATTGTCCATGCCTCACTTCCGTATAGGAGCATACTCCAAATGTAGGTTCTTATAAATTGTTTCTTTACTTCCATATTTAAGTTTCCCGCTGTAAGCAGGTCTCTCTTTCGGTGGAATGCTCTCTTTGCCTGAGCTATTCTGCTAATAATTTCTTTCTTACTTCTCCCGTCACTAGTTATCTTGCTTCCCAAATAACTGAATTCATAAACCTCTATCAGTTTTTGCTTCTCTATTTTAATGTTAGTCTTGACTTCTTCTCTTCTGCTGCATACTATCTTGGTTTTCTTCGTGCTTATTTTCAGTTGATATTTACTCATTCCCCTACCCATATTAACCAGAATATTTTTCAAATCCTTCTCTGTTTCTGCTATAACAGCTATGTCATCGGCAAATCTTAGCATGCTAATTTTTTCACCATGGATATTCACTCCCAATGCCTTTTCTTTGATTTCATTAATGGCTTTCTCAATGTAAACGTTGAAAATTACGGGTGACAATGCCTTGGTGACAACAGCCTTGTCGCACTCCTTTCCTAATTCTTGCTTCTTCACAGCTGGGCCCTGATTTTATCACCGCTATTTGGTTTTTGTGTAAACTGTGAATGATTCTTCTGTCATTGTAAAGAACCCCAATTTCCTTTAGGATACCAAGCATTTTGCTCCAATCCACGTTGTCAAATGCCTTCTCTAAGTCCACGAACGTTGGCTTGTTCTTTTCCATTCTCTTCTCTATGAGCAGTCTAAGGGCCAATATTGCCTCCCTTGTGCCTCTGTTTTTTCTAAATCCAAATCGGTCCTCATCCAAGAACTCTTCTGCTCTTCGTTCTATTCTTCTATAGATGATCCTTGTCAGTATCTTCAACGCATGTGTAGTTAGGCTTATGGTCCTAAAATCTTCGCACTTCTCCGCTCTTTTCTTCTTAGGAATAGGGATTATAATGTTCTCTTGAAGTCCTTTGGTATCTCACCTGTGGAATACATTTCACTTATGATTTTGTATAGCTGGTTCAACGTCTTCTCTCCTGCATTTTTAATTAGCTCTGCGGGAATATCATCAATGCCAGACGTTTTATTTATCCTAAGGTCTCTTACAGCCGCATCAAACTCTGATCTTAAAATTGGGGCTCCCATGTCCTCGGCATCTACTTCCCTTGTTTTCGATAGCATTCGTTCTTAGGCTGCTTCCTTTGTAAAAATCTTCCAGATATTCCTTCCATCTCTTCCCTTTGTCTTCGTTTTCCATCAATAGTTCTCCGTTTTTGTCCCTAAGGGTAATACATCTTACTATTTCCTTAAAGTGGTTCCTCACTATCCTATAGGCAGCCTCTACTTTTCCATGGCCTCTACTTGTCCATCTCCTTATTGAAGTAAGAATAAAAATGCAAAATCTTAATAACAGAAACCCACTAAGTGAGAAAGGCTGCAGGAAAGTGCATGAAAAATATCAGCAAAGCCATACAAAACAATCATGTACATGGAAAAGAAGAAGCTGCCTATTGTACATGAGAAACCACTTCAATGAAAATATTGATGGAACCATGGAAGATGTAATACCGTTAGGGACAGAAATGGAGACATTATGGTTGAGAATGAAGAGATGGAAGGAATAGGCAAAACATTAACCTGCGCCCAAAATTCCAGTTTCCTTAGCATTATTTTACCATTCACCTTTATCTCTTCATGCCACACATTTCCTAGAGAGTGACAATTCTTCCAAATTAGACTTCTTGAACTGCTTCTCCTCTTATGCCAATGACGACGCCTTAATGCAACACTTGTTGAGACTCCACTCTCGAAAATGCACAATTCAATAGAAGCATCCGACAGCCTACAAATAATTGTTTCAAGGTCTCCCATTCCTCCTCAATGCACAGATTGAACACATACCGTTCAAACGTCTCGTTGCTTTTTAGTGCCACATATCCCTAGAATGCCTTTTTCACCACTGAGCAGTTTTTCCTCTCAGCTTCCATGTGCCCAAAAATTGAAAAGAGAGATAATGCTGGCCCACCAAGGATGTTTAGGAGAGTAGTGACTTTCCCTATCTTATTTTGTCACGATCAAAAAATTTTCAAATTCACTTACTAAGCTAACCAGTCCGCATAAGCATTTGTACCATTGAAGTCTAAGGGCTGCATCACCTAGCCCCTCATATGAGGCCATTTTCATTATGCATGTACCTTGCCGGCTGGCAGTGGTGGATCGATAGGGACAAGGGGGGAGGGCTAAGTGGGGGTAACCTACCAACAGTAGTGGGGGTCCAAACAAAATTACCATTCTCTCTTTTGTAAACTGGAGATACCCAAGGCAGGGGTGTAGCCCCTCCTAGTCCCTCTCCGGACCTACCACTGGATTGTAACATACCGAAAGCATGTAAATAGGCTCTGAGTTTAGAACTAATTTTTATTTCAATTCGTTGAAGTATGTAAATTTATCTAAATATATCGGAAAATATGACTAAATACTTTTGTACAAATTGGCAACCTCCAAAAATTTTGATTTTATTTAGTGTATGTTTTGACCCAATAGGGGGCTATAGGGATAGATCCTCATAGATCCACCACTGCTGGCTGGCATGGTCTGATGCTATCACTATGCCACTAATCATACGAAACTTTTTCAATATAACAATTCCACACAACTACATAATGTTGCATTTTGGATTAGACAGGATATAATAATTAGATAAATAAGTTGGCACTAGATGGCTGGGTGTTCATTCGATAGCTTACAACTGCAGAACTAGGAAGCACTGGAAGTAATCACTGCTACTAACCTTGTTTTTTACACCATTCCCCATGGACCAGAAGTCCATTCATACCAACCCAAGGTTAGCTACTTAACCTAGGTTTACGTAAATGTACATTCTATTTAACCCTATCCAGTCACTTCTAACACATTCCTTATCTCCGCTATTTCCCTGTCACCCTCCTTACCTCCTAAGGTTTGCACTTGTCTTTTAAAATTTGATGACAGCAGTCCCCAGATGGAAAGTAGCAATGTCAGTTCCCTTGTTACCTTCCCTTAATACATACTTAGTTTCCTAGAATAGTTCCCTCTAGCATTAGAAATGGTGTAGAATAATGCAGGGTACCTCAAAAAGCATCCCCATATCATCATAACTGGTCATTTTTAAAATTACATACAGAAATTTTTGCTCAATACTCAAGCAATTCACTGCAACAAAGGATGGTATTAGTTTTTTTCTATATTAAATTATTAAGTTCTATAAAAAACATAATATCTGCTATGGGATTTTGGAATGTATTTTGTCATTGCCACCAGAAGCAAGTAACTCATTTATTCATAATTTATCATCACTGATTTGAGAATCATCACTTAGTTAAAACCCTCTTGCTAAAGAGTCACGTTACAATTTTTTCCCTTTCAGTACTTTCCTTATCCCTATGCCACATCTTAACCAATCGTCTGCTTAAAAAACTCCCTTTGGTCAATATAAACATCAATTGATACAAATTATATGCACTTGCTGGCTTAATTAACAATTATAAATCATTAACACTAAGGACATATGGATTACAAAGACACCAAGATCAAAACTCAAAGATGCCTAACTTCTGTTTGGCCCAAATTTTACAAATTGATAATAGCCCTTCGTTTTCATCAGACAAGTCATTGCAGCTCAAATCATTTATGCCAAAGATGTGCATTTAACTACTACTACAATTTGGTTACACTTAAACGATTTTTTTCAAAGCTACGGATTTCCAAAGTTGGTGCTTTGCTCGAACTTTGAAAAACGGGTATTTTTTTATTAAAACAATGATATATATATATATATGTACTCAAGTCAAGCATGGATAATCTGTAAAACAAATGATTTGGAGCCAAATAATGAAGAGTTGAGTCTACTTTTGACTCAATAATGTAGTTCGAAATACAATAATGACTTCGATTCGTCCATGTAACATTGCAAATAGCATAAAAAATAAGCTGAGGTTTAAGAAATCTCAGCACTTCCAATACATAACAGCAAAGTCAACCCTTGAGATCAAACACTATGTTACAAAATATTAAGGAAAATGAAAAATGAATGAATTATGAAAGGAAAAATGTTACCTGTCAAAGTCAAGATGAAAAACTGTCTTAGTCTTTATTACAAAATTTCACTGAGGACTTCAGTCACTTAATTTCTTACACTCCCATTCACATATCACAATAATACTTTTTTCACACATTTGTATGTGAGAGGTATAACCTGATTTAAAGTTCCAACTTCAGCCTGGAGATAGCACTCGTTACCAAGGCTTTTACATGCTTACATCCAGTCATAGAAAAGATAGGAATACTCTCTGGGCCATACTGCATGTTATCCAGCACCTCCCTGAAAAAATATGAATCACATAACTATGAAGGTGTTTATTAATAAATTCAAACAGGTAAAATTATATTGCTAGAGATCACACAAATACAAATTTCATAACATGGAACACTGGAAGCAAAAACATGATTTCTGTCAACATTTATGTTCTCATAAATGTTATAAAATTGATATCACTTGTACAAAACATTTTACCTAAGGTAACTTAAAAACTGGCAAAAAAAATTTATCCATTGAAATTTGTTTAAAAAAATGAAAAACATGATTTATTCCAATGCATTTTCAACAAAACCAAAAGCACCTTTGAAATCATTCTGAACATTAAGTTAACAATATTGCTGGACAAAGAATATTGCGTTATCATCAAATGTACAGCACAATACAAAGGTTCATGAAGAAGGAAGGCTACACATGCTCAGTAACTGACTGCAGCGACAGTCTTGGGTTTATTCATTTGGGGTAAGTACTTTTTATTTATTGATTTTAAGTTTTCTAAAATAATGAACTAATACCAGGCACACAAGTGTAATAAATAATATAGAATATAAGTTTCCTTTAAGAATGAAACTCATATAATATCATGTAAGCATGCCTAATTAAATATCATAGAATTCATTAAACTTTCCTTTCACACAGAAAATCCACCGCAAAAATACAGGCCTCAAAGAAAGAAAATGCTTTAATATTCAGAGTGACCAAATCATAAAGCATAATTCGCACGACTAATGGACAGGTATATGCATATAGAAAAAAATTTGCTTCCCATTCTCATTGTTACATGCAGTACTACTCAAAGGGGCAATGTATGGCACAACAAAAAATATTAGGAGGGAAATTTTGGTGAGATATAATATTAAAAAATGCATTGTATGACACTCATTCCATCAGTTAAGGGGGAGACTGAGCCTTAATCTTTGAGAAGGACTGACAGCGGATATCCGAAGTTCTATGTGCCATCCCAGTGAGAAATGGGTGGTGGAATCCACGTGGAACCCACGTGGAATCCACGTTGAGTGGTGGATATTTGGTGGTGGTGGATATTGAGTGGTTGGACCCACGTGGAATCCACGTTGATTTCAAGTGGATTTGTGGTGATTATCATAAAATGTTAAACAGAATTTCTAATTTGTGGAACTTAACACTCTGGTGACATTGCGTCATTTATCATCCTGAAACCACGCTAGTTATGTGAAAATGTATCGCACATTCTATTTTTATATAATTCGTGGAAAGGCAGCCATGAGAGCACATGAAAAATCGTAGACACATATATAGAAGGTTTAGATATAGAGTGGTTGAGGTTTTAATGGTTTTAGGACAGCACCAACTGCTGTTTTAATTTTTCCACCAAATTTCCACATGGGTTCCACGTTGATTCCACGACCAAAAACACGTGGTATCCACGTTACATCTCCACGTGGGTTCCACGTGGATTCCACCACCCATTTCTCACTGGGATTGAAGGTTGGAAAAATACAATAACCCTCACACAACAGTACCATGCCACCAACCTTCCTGATTTCCCCATATACATCTATAACGGATAAAAAACTGGATTTTCAGCCTGTACCACAATAATTTGTGATATATTCACAATTTTTTTACCATAAGTGATGCACATTCGTGGCAAGTGTAAGAATTTCAATGATGAAATTGAACTATTTTTCAAGAAACAGACAGAACACTTTGTTGAACATCATTTCATTTAAAGATGATGTGAGCTGATGAAAGCCAGATCATAAAGCTGAATGTGATTTTAAGACATCCCATTTAACATAAGTACATCTGCCATTGAGCTACTCACCGAATCATTTTCTCTGTAGGATAATAATAATTCCTAAGCCTAAACTGATGCTCTGCACACAGTCGAACATGTTTTTCTTCTAGTGGTAAAAAAGGAATGTGGAAGTCTATCCCATCACCACGAATAATGTCACCTCTAAAGAAGCCACCTAGAAAAGGAAAATCAATGACTTACATTTCTATCTCCATACGCACGACATCATAGCAACCATCACAGTTATTCCAAAAAGAGGGTATTTAACAAAAGTAGGAAAATGTGTATCACATTGCCCAAGTTTTTGACACATTTTGACACTTTCATAAGAAATATAAAGCAGATAAAATTACTATTCTATTAATTTTCATATTATCTCAAGGAGACATTTTATATGAATTATAGAAAAAAAACACACAAAAAGGTACACGATCCTCAAATAATGCACCACATTTGATGATCGAATGGCATGAAAAAGGATTCTTGCAAGAAAAAATGTAGGCTACCTAAGGCTGTAAGAATCGCTAAAGGAATAACTAAGACAGGATATTCCTGATGAATTGCTAATATACTTTCATCAATGAGCAATTGTGCAAAATATTTGGTGGGATGCATCACTTTGACAGGTACAGATTTTATCTGAGAAAGGCTCAACTAAAATTGATTGAAATTTAGCAGCACTTCATAGGAAATAAACTGTCTTGGCTATTCCTGAAATAATGTAATTCACAAGCAACTTTAAAATAAAAATGCAGCATACAAGATACTCAAAAAGATTAGTCTACTTAATTATTCTTTGAATGCAATTTCAAATCACCAATGTATGTATAAATGGTAGCCTACTTAAAAATGACCAGCTTGTTAAGTGAAAAATCGAATGGGTTTAAAAAAATATGTAGAAAAGAAATTTTAAAAAATCTAGGAGACAAGAGATCTATTATCTTGCCTAATGAAGAATGACCAACAAATGGGATATTAAATCAGATCTATGATGCTGTTGCCAGGAGAATGGTGTGATTCCATGAGTCCATGAACATAAAAAGTTCATCGCCCAAGGGTATCCAACTTCTATGGTGACCTGACATATTACAGAAAGCCACCTCAATCCAGATTTCACAACTACACATGCAAAAGGAAAGAAATTAAATGCCTTGGACCCATAGGGGAATATGTATAGGGAAACTTTCAACAACCCCTCAACCATTGAGAGTGTAAAGGAGTCCCACTATGCGCCATGCAGTCCTCCCACCCACCTCCCTCAGAAGAACCCTTCGCTGAGAGGCCCACTAGGATGGACAGCTGCCTGCCTGACCAGAGGATGCTCTCCCAAAGCCGCAAAAATCCAGATTTCACAACTACACATGCAAAAGGAAATAAATTAGATACCTAGCACCAATTAGGTAATATGTATAAGGAAATTGTCAACAACCCCCCAGCCATTGAAAGTGTAAAGGAGTCCCACTATGCACCTAGTCCCCGATCCATCTTTCTCAGAAGAATTCTTCATTGAGAGGCCCACTAGGACGTACAGCTGCCTGCCTGACCAGAGGATGCTCTCCCTAAGCACATAGACAGAAATTTGCTTCAGGGGATGCTTGAGTGATATGCAAGTTCTCTCTGTGGATAATTCATTGTTAATTCGCAGGCATCAGAAAACCGTACATTAAAGAAAATGAGCAATAAATTTCTTTTGACTAATGCCGGAATTTATAGCTAACCTTGATTTTCACCGTAATACCTGCAGTTATAACGGCTTGGTCTCTATACGAGTTTGTTTCTAAAATTCACCCTATTTTTCAAAAAATTATCAACTGTTGGCATCTAGAGGCAATTATATTGGCACATAAAAGGCATGCATCTACATCACAATTATATATCAGCCTTTCAATTTTTGTGTTGAACTGTAAAAATTCTCTTCCTTCAATTACCAATGCTCTGTACATATTTACATTCACAGCGTCCATTTCTATTTTTCAACAATTCAATCTCTCTTGAACTTTGAAGACCAATGTATAATAAAAACTGTCATTTCATCTTAACAAATGATGACACAAATTTCCAGCACTATCCAAATAAAATTATTAGCTTATTTGATTGAATATATGAATTTCCATAACATGCAAATTAAAAATATTACCAGGGTAGGCAACCCGCATTCCAAAAAATGTTTGTAGACTTGTGGCCTCACATTGCCTTAGATACACACAAGACCCAAGAAATTTTCATCAAAACTGACTCATTCCTGAGGCAATAAATGAAAAATAGCTATTTTTCCCTCAAATTGAATCATCAAGGCACTCCAGCTCATGTAGATAAGATGCATGCATAGTTTCCCAATGTAAATTATTTTGCTATATTTTGAATCTAAGTTCAGGGTAAATTCAATATTTTTTCTAATGACATTTCTTCTAACTGTCTCAATGATCCGAAGGAAGAAAATAATTTAAATGATGACACCTTACTCATGGTTATACCTACTTTCTTTAAAATGTTGATTTTGATTCATACACTTAAATTTGACATTACAACAGTTCAAATCTCAACTTCACATACATACATTATTATTATTATGCATATACAGCTCTTTGCTACGTGCGCATTGACTACTCAGAACTAAGATTTGGTAACAACACTTGCAACTCCATCCTACTCTTAACTCCCTCTTACATCAAAGATTTAAAAATTAAAAAAATCAAATTTTTTGACTCCAGTGTTGGTGGTTAACATTATCCAATTTTTAAACAATTTCGGATCTCACACCTGATCTGCAAGACCAAGTACAGTTATTCTATGGCCCACCCTGCTGTAGACTGTATACTCTGGGTATTATTTTGTCTCTAAGTTAACATAAATCTACCTTTAAAATAAGAGCTCATTATCTTCGTGCAATAACTACAGTAATACATAATATACATTTTATATATAATAACATTGAATAAATAAATATGCAAATCTTTTCCTTGGCCTGTTTGAAGAAAATTTCCTCACCAATTACGCTCTAAAACCTCTTCTTTGGCTCAGATACATTGATGACATTTTCATTCTCTGGCCTCATGACATCGACTCTCTCAATACCTTTGTTTCTTCACTTAACGCTTCTGCCTCAGTCTCTTTCACCTCTTCCATCTCCAAAACCAATATCAACTTCTTATATGTGGACATACACCTTTTAGATAATAACAAATTCAAAACATCGGTTCACATCAAAGCTACTAACAAACAACAATACCTTCACTACAGCAGTTGCCATCCACCACACACCAAACGTTCCATCCCTTATTCCCTCTCTGTCCGGGGACACAGAATCTGTAATAACCCCGAAGACCTTCAAAAATTCCTCTCCAAACTCCACACCTCTCTTCTTCACTGCGGCTACCCCGAAAAACTCTTGATGAACAAAATAAGAAAAAAACCGGCTATTCACAATAAACCCCGCGTAGACAAACATTGCTCTCCTTCTCTGCTCACAACCTACTTTCCTGGTGCTCATTTGCTACAAAACATATTGAAGGACTTGTACCCCATCCTTTCCAAACACAAGTCCACCTCTCAGATTTTCCCTTCCACTCCTCGGATAACATTTAAGAGACCACCGAATTTAAACACCATATTTAAAGCCACCCGCCCTCTCCAAAAGTCGCAGTCAGTCACTATCTCCACACCCTCACCTTGCAATCGTCCCAGGTGTAAAACCTGCAAGATATTCTCTCCACCCCCTGCCTCTTTTCTCCCCAAGCTTAAATGCCTACCGATTTTCCCCTCCACTACTTGTACTTCCACCAACATCATTTACCTTCTTCATTGTAATTTCTGCCCTGCTTTCTATATTGGCCAATGCACTACCCCTCTCAATCTCAGAATTAACAACCATCGCGCCTCCTGTTGTCCATCGTCCCCCCACTCCTCTCTACCAGTTCCTACACATTGTCTTTCACATGATTCCATTTTCAATCAATGCTACAAAGTATCCATTATTGCCTCCCTCCCTCCCACCGACTCCGCCCTCAACCTCCACACCCTCGAATTGGCTTGCATTTGGCACTTTCAAGCCAATAGCTTTCCGGGTCTGAACGTCGCATCCTAACTTCTATTCCTAACTCCCCCTCCCCATACACCTCTCCCCTTACCCCTCTTTTCCCTTTTCCAACCCTCTCCTTTCCTCACCATTCATACTTCAGCTGAGGAAGAAGCCTAAAGTGCTTCAATAGCTTCGAGTTTATTTATTCAATGTGAGTGTTTCTTTTGTGTGTCTCGGTGTTTATCGATATTGACTTGAACTATTTATATTACGTGCCACGTGCATTTCATATTTTCCAAAACATTTTATATATAATAACTATATTAATGGACTGTGCATATTCCAGGGGTAACAGTCAGAAACTAAATTGATTCAAAACTTAAATAACTCATTATTATTGTTTATATAAACATCAACTAAACATATTAGCATTTAATTAATAGAGGATAACATAGCTCCATCATTAAACTAACAAGCTCCAGTGAAGACAGCGAATTAAGACTGGTTCTTATTAATATGTAACTATAATAAAGAAATAAAAATTAGCCAATATTTATTAACTAAAGTAAATGTATGACGTCTTTCAGCATTAAATTACAGTTACAGTCCATGCTACTGGTATATAATTCTAACTACAACAGTCAAATACTGATATATAATTCTAACTAGAACAGTCAAAAGTTACTACAAGGCTTTGCTGATGTGTGTTGCATGCAAACTTCAAAAATTTCAAAATATGAAAATATAGCCCAATCTGTTTACATGCCCTTAATGTTGACTTTATTTTTCTGGATTTCGGTAATTTTTAGCTATGGTTACTTTAGAAGCTGCCTATTTTGTTCATGAAAAATTTTCATATTTTCAAAATTAAAAGACATTTTTAATAAGAGAGTAAATACATTGGAAGTATATAGACACACAAAGTGTGTTCAGAAAATAACGGGAACTTCAGTAGTATGAAAAAAATATTTAATTATTTGCCTACATTAATGTTCTCGTGATGAGTGGTTCTCCTGAACAAGTATATGAACCAGAACTCTACTGACGTAACTGAGCATCAACTTTCAAGTTTTCTTTTCATTTAAAACTTACAAGACAAGGGCTGCATGAGGAAGATTAATTTGTTTGTATTAATTCATCTTTCCCTAACATCTACCAAATTCTTCATATGAAATACGATTTCGAGTATGTGTGAATGACCCCAGTATTCACAGTGAATACCATCCATCATATTTTCACAAAAACCACGTAAAAATCCATTACACTCTCAGTCTCCCATTGAAAAAAATCCTATCATGCCCAATTTTGCATTAAAAATCCCATTTAAAGGTGACTATCAGTGGGCCATGCACAGGGTCACAGGCTTCCAATTAAAATAAAATTTCATGTCTCCTTGAATACCTACATAAGAGCAAAGAAAAAAATTGAGATGAGAGAGCAAATCACTAAGTGAAGAAGAAACCTTTGGCTCAAATAAGATACACCCAAGTCAACACAAAGGAACTCCTATACTACATCACTGCTAATAAGCATGAATTTTCCTTCCGCTATAACATTTTCAAGGTGGAATTCATTGAAAAATCTGATGCCCCTAGAGATGGTCTATACTCTGTTCATTTTATCTTTGCAGGTGAGCTGGTATGGCTAAAGCAAGTGAGGGTGAGGAGAAGGAAAGTTTCTCGACAAGTGACTTTCCCTTTGCCATTCAGCAAACAGCAGACGTGGCCTCAGTCAGATGCTCTCAGACCTTTGTCGAGTTAACATCATGAATCTGCTCGTGGAGCAGTGTTGCCAAACCTCACGCGTTCTCCTTGTATGTCTTTAAGTATGCCTTTCGCCAACGGTGCTTTATTCAGCTTGGTAGCTGACAATGTCATGGGATTCTGTGAAAGGAATGTCCTCAATACCTTCCAAATGAAAAGGTAGATTGTGGCAGTAAAATACCTACGGCCACCCATGACTCATTCATTTTCAGTGACAAACTAGGGTGGCTATTTACATTAATCAACGTTACGTTTGCTTCTCTTCTTTCTCTCGGTACTACCCCTACCCCATTAGCAAAGGCTTCCGAGAGTATCCGGGCTCTCAAGAAAGCTCACCCTTTGCCCATCTCCTTCATAAAGTCCTTTTTGCATCCTTCTAATCCTCTTATTATTTGCATTTCCCAATATTAGACAGGTCTTGTGTAGGTTTACCTAGTGAGAACCTAGAGCTTTCACGGAAGCTACATGGAAACATTTAGAGTGATTTTCAGGTACACCCATGTCTCGTATAGCGCAATTTCGATTAGCGCAATTT
This sequence comes from Ischnura elegans, assembly GCF_921293095.1. Taxonomy (NCBI): domain Eukaryota; kingdom Metazoa; phylum Arthropoda; class Insecta; order Odonata; family Coenagrionidae; genus Ischnura; species Ischnura elegans. Next base: position 20,262,433 of record NC_060248.1, read on the forward strand.
CGATATAGCGCAAATTCGTTCCTCGGGGAAACATTGCAACGCAGTGTAGCCTAATCAAAAATCTTAAACGCTCTCGTGATAAAACGTGAACTTGCGCTAAGTACACACGAAATTTCTATCAATATACGCATATTAATATTATTTCTTGCCTCAAATCTTCTTTTTTGTTTATATATTAATCGAAATTCATTGCTGCGCAATTGCCAAAAGTATTACTCGTCATTGGGTCTAGATAGCCGGCCTACCGAAGATTTATCTCGTCTCCTTAACAGAATGATAATAAATAATTTAGATCGTTAATTAAGCGTGGGGCTAGTGGAAATGAGTTTTTTTTCAGCAATACGGTTTGAGACGTATTTTTGCCGTCGTAGGTTACCGGGCGATTGACTTCCAGGTAGAGAGTCTACGCTGAAGCCTTCAAGGTCATCGGTATTCACGGGGGAGAAATGAAGCGGTGACCGAGTTGCGCATGAATAGCATCAACACATAAAAGGGTCCGCTATAGTCTTAAACACAATGGCTTCGTTCCCTCCCCGCAGTCATAGCCCTTCTGCGTCTCAGGAATACAGTTCAGCAGAAGAAGGTGATTTAGATAGAGCCATACAGAGTAAAAACCAAGAAAATATGGCAAAAAATAGGGATGCGTGTAGAAAAGTCAAGAATTTATCAGGAAAAACCATTAACCTAGAAGAGGACTTGAGAGAGGTTAATTGCTTTGAAAATGGAGAGCGTCAAAGCGATATTACGCGGAAGTTTAAACTCACGATGCCTTATTCTGAATAAAGACGAAGCTAAAATATCAGTGACCTCAGCCGCACCAACTTCAACCAAGCGGTCTACACGTACGGAAAGTTCATGGTGAATCAGTACAAAAAGACGAGAGTGGTAATCGCTCCGAGACATTAAGTGAAAGCTCCGGTTGGTTCCAGAATTTAAACGGCAAGCAGGTATTTTCAGTGCGGCGATATCAGGTGAATCTGCAAGTGTTGATAGCGCAGCCACCACAACATTTTCTGATGAACTCCAAGCTGTTATTGAAAGTGGCTCCTTTCCCCCTCAACTAGTTTTTAGTGTTGATGAGACGATATTCTTTTGGAAAAGAATGCATTCTCGTTCATTCATTTTCAGGGAAGGAAAACCTGGGTCAGGTTTCAAGGCATTTAAAGACTGTTTCACGTAGCTGCTAATGACTCGGAGGACTTCAAATTAAAATGATTTATCATTCATAAACTCCGCTAGCTATGAAATGGCATTTAAAGTAGTATTTTCCTGTCATTTCGATGAGCAACAAAAGGGCCTGGGTGACACATAGTTGTTTTTAGACTAGTTTGAAAAATCATCAACTGCCGGCAACGCATTACGATCCCCTGAGATAGCAGATGTTAGCCCACCCGCACGACAGGATGGAATTTCGAAAGCACGTAAGAATTTTTTTTAACGTGAATAAAAGTCTTTGAATGCGTGAATACTATCTTTAAAGATGTTTTAAACTATAAATATTTATAGAAATAATGTTTTCTAAGGCTTTTTATGGGAATATAGATGTTTTAGAGGAAATTCAATACCCAAGACCTATGCTACCAGGAACGCATCCCTATCTTCCCTATGTTAAAACGCTCTCGTATAACGCAAATTCGTATAGCGCAAAGACCCCAAGGAACGCATCCCTTGCGCTATACGAGACATGGGTGTAGTTCATATTGGTTTTAAGGAGTTTCAGAGTATTTGCACATAAACTATGCATGACTATTTTTTTATGTATAATTCACAAGAACACGGTAAAAATCATTAAACAATGATTATGATATACACTAAATAACCTTGAAGAGGACAGTTTTCATTCATAGCATTAATGGAAACCCTCCTTCCGTTACCATTCCATTTGCAACATCATACGAAAATGAGTAGTCATCGAAGTAACATACCATGTTGATTAAATAAACTAGAAGCAATTGCACCATGAAAATCTTCAAATTTCATGTCATCCCTTAGGATTCCCTCCTCGTGTAATTCGAGCATCCTAGTTCCGATTGGAGATCCACCAGAATTGGAGAGAAATAAAAAGATGGCATGCCTAAAATACAAAAGCCAGATATTACTTTACATAATGACACACCATATTATGAACCTCATGAGATATAAATAGTTACTTATTTATTCCATAATAATTTTTTACATAAACTACAATACAATCATTTTGCATTCATCAAATGAAGAGTTGATGAAAATTGAAGAGTTTTCACTATGATACAGACACGCACAGAATATAGCATGGAGCAGTTAATGCAGTAAATTCTTATCTTAAAGCTTTGCATTAATAATGAATTGAATCCCAAAGCCTTTTCACAAAGGCAGGCAAAAGATAAGATCAGTAATAGCAGTTTCAATCACATTATTTTCACAGCATACTATGCGAAGCAGGCTCAAGATTTTTTAAATCTTCTTCAATGTACCCCAAAGAGTGCCTTACTCCTCCCAAAACCCCGACTCTTTATCCGATTCTTTCACCCAGACTTGATATTTTAATTGTGAGATAGCATTTTATTTTCAACAATAAATGGAATTCACATTCAATTTTATCTGCACTCTGTTTTCTTCTATACATACCATGTTAATTCATTTTACTGACATGATAATGGATAAAAATTACAAATCTGGAGGTTTACATACTTGAACTCATGCAAAAATAATATTTAAGTACAGTGGAACCTCGATCTATCGTTTTTCAGGGGGATGGATGAAAAAAACGATGAATGCGGGAATGTTTGGCTAGGTTGCCTATGTCCCAGGAAACTATGGATTTTTGCGAATTATGATATTCATAAATGGATTCAAACATGATTTTAGCTGATTACAGGAATATTATTACTTTATTGAAACACGTAGGTCATATTGTTGATTCGACTTATATCTCTTTCAAATATCCAAAAGGAACACGCCACCTTGCTAAAAAACGTTTGTTCTGCACTCGAAATTTCCACTGCTAACATGGATTTGTCTGATTTAAAAATTCTTATCCATCAAATGCCATTTCAAGTACACGTATTTACGAGAGCAATGTGCATGTTATGTCTAAAAAAAACCGCTTTCGCCGACGCAGTGATTGGCTGCGAGATGGATGAAAAAGGCCAAAAATAGTTTATTATTTGAAATGTTCCTTTCTAACAATTAAATTTATAATATGATTGAGGCAACGAGTAAAGCGTTAACAATGTTGCGTTAATCGTCAGTGGCACGCCCACCTGATCCTTGGCTTCATCCCACTTCTTGTTTTCACCAAGTATCTCGCTCTACCCCCACCCCTGCCGTCATGTGCTAGCGGACAACCCGAGGCGCTCTGCAATATTCACGCGCTTCTAGCCCGGATTCTTTTCTTCATCTGCAATTAATTTCAGTCCTTCCTTTTAAGTTTTCTCTTGTTTCTTTGGAAGGGCCATGGTCTGAAGGCGAATAAAAATAAAACTATTAAAAATGAAACCGGACTTGATTGAACCCACACGGAAAACACTCGCTGGTTATAAGTCAACTCACCCTGGAAAGTACGGCACCACTCGTACGCAACCACGGAGAAGTTCGACACTAATGGCATCACTTACAGCGTAAGCAGAGCTTATTGCAGAGGGTGAAATACAGTGGCGCCGACTTCATGGGGCTTGAGGGGGCCCGAGCCCCCTCATTAATTTGTTATGGGTGTCAGGCTTGCCGATTTTCCCCGGAGTGTCCAGATATCGAGATTCGAGTTCTCAGTGTTCTAATGTTGATCATATGACTCTTCTAAAATGCTTCAAAAACTTAAAACTCACTACTTATAAAATTTCCCGGGGAAAGATCCCCGGTTTGCCCCCCCGCCCCAATATTTTTTGTAAGTCGGCGTCCCTGGTGAAGTATGACCATATGACTGCGCAATGATAGTTTTTTCCTATAGAGAAGGCAACTTACCCACTCAATTCTAACAATAAGTAGCGTAGCTCTAGATGAGCATATTAATTCAGATTGCCAGTAGGGAGAAACAAAATATCATGAGAAGACATCGCTTTGTTAGCAACTCTGACAAGTGAGACTTGTAGCATAATTCGTAAATTGTAACCTGAAGCCTGTTTTCGAAAAAAAATGCAGCATCAACTGCCGAGAAGCTCACAATCAGTGCGAGGATGTCAAGATTCGCCAGAAATTACCATCGTATTGTTCCAACCATTTAAATGCTTAAATACCGTTAGAAATGCGCCGTGTTTAGTGTTATTCTTTTTGGAATTACGTGCACATTACTAATATTTCAATCTAATAAAAGCATAATACCAATTGCCAAAAATTCATTGCTAGACACCTTTTGGGCTAATAGGTGATTCATATGCTGAAAAAATTCAATGGGCGAGAATCGGAGAGGCGTGAAACACGATTCTATTGTTCTTGTGCAACTTGATATTTTTTTTCGAAGCTAATTGTAAGGTCTTCGTAATACAATACCTGCACGAGCTGGGACCTTTTTGTTTTTTTTTTTTTGGAGAAGAGGAAAGCTTCAGAGAGGGGGAGGAGAGTGCTGAATGGAGGGGGATAGTGGATCTTGAGAAATGCGCTAGGTAATGTAACTATCCCATGGAACTCAGCTTCTCCCTATAGCATTTCAATCTCCTGGGGACGATTCAAACTATGTATCTGTCGTTATTAGCCACAAATAACATGTTGTAAACACTTCGTCTCATTTTCGTTAAACGATGGATGTGGGAAAATTATACGACGGGACCGCAATCTTCAAACGATCAATGAAGGAAAACGATACTTCGGGGAACGATGGATGCAGGAAAAAAATACATTGTCTTTATGGAACTTTATTTGGGACCAGGAACGGCGAACGATGAATGCGGGAAAACGATCAATGCGGGAACGATAGATCGGGGTTCCACTGTACTCCTATTTTAGCTTTTGAATATGTAAAGCAAGCAAACCTGTAATCAATGCCACCTATCACTGCATGATAATCCAAAAATGGTTTCACAACATCAAGCAGTGTTGCTGGCATCTTGTCGGCCTCATCAAAGATAAATAATGATTGACCACACCGAGACACATTTCTGCTGATCCACCCAAGAAGATCCTTCTACAAAATATATCAATTTATTATTAACAACTATAAATAGATACTCATTATTATGGAAATAATGAAAAAACTATTGCAAAAAATCAACGATTTAAAATTTCATTAAATACACTAATGGATACCTTGAAACAACAAACATCTTTTTAAAAAAGCAGTGAAAAAGAACAAAACCACCAAGGTAGTGGCATTAAGGAGTTTTTCCATGGTATTGCAAGGAATAAAACTTCATAGTTTTCCTTCCCATACCCATAATAACCTAGTTTCACTAATTAAAAGTCCACTTTATATGGCACTCTTGACCTCATACATTCTCAACAATAGTTAAGCTGTTCAATTCTTGGTGTTGCAATATTTTTTGCCATTTTATTCTCATATTTGCCATATTTTCTCACAGTACATATTCTTTTCACTGATCAGACAGTTCCTTTCAGTGTCTTTGTTTTAAGCAATATTTTTTTATATTATATGTGTAGTGTTGATAACATGCATATGAGCATGAATTGGTTTTTTTCATATAACTCACTCTCCACAAGACTGGGTCAGAATACATGATACTCTATTCCAATTTATAATCTGAATACAACTAGAACTTCAAAGTTTAACATTTGGAGCAAAATATGTATGTATTTCTTATAACCATCTTAGAGTGGTTTGCCTTGCTTTTATAACCCTACCAATGGCCAATATCCTGAATATGTCCTTTATTGACAAGAAATACCAGCAGAAAATTCCTTGGAACCCTTAGAACATATTTTCTTATTACATATTACTGCATCAAAAACTTGAGATAATTGAAGTCGGATTAACATCGACCTCTTTAAGTACTTATGTACCTTAAAAATTTAGAAAATTTTTATTTTTGAAAACCTTTATTAAATTCAACAATGAAGCAAGTAGAAGAGATTAAATTATTTTTATCTTTTTAATGCCTTTTACCTCCAACTACAAAATGCAAGTTTTCCTAATGGAATATTTAAACAAATATCTACGTATTTTTCAACCCACCCAATTCCTCATACCATTCATTCATGAAAGATAAGAATTTGGAAGTAATACGTAGTAGTATGTACAATATGGGGAAAAAGCATCACAACAAGGTTTGTGCCACCACTATTGATCTACTAGAAAATGTGTTTCGTCAGATGAAATTCTATTCTCAGTCCAAATTCCAACGATAGAAATTCAAATATGTCACATCATCTTAATATACTAGGGATGTACGACAATAGCATAGCCAGGAATTTCGTTCGGGGGGAGGGGGGTTCAAAACCAGGGGGGAAATTTTTTGAAAAACAGAGTACTAAGTAATGGGTTTTTAACTAATTTTAACACTTTTCATAATCGAAAAAACTTCATTTATTAAAGAACTATTTTGTAAATTCCTGATTTTTCAATATTTTGTTTCCTTTTATGAAGAAAATAATTGTGTTTGTATATTTTTGGGGGGGGGTCTGGACCCCCCCCTGGCTACGTCACTGATGTGCGAGTAGCTGCATGTGCACATTAGTTTTTGTATTTACCTTGTACTGATCTACTTCTGCATCGATAGGAAAAGTAGCTCGGCCAGCATAAACATGCACTAATGGAGAATGCATTCCTTCCTTATAAAGGCTTTCTGCAATCATCTGACTGACATAATTTTTCCCAGTGCCTGTCCATCCATGCAATCCCATCCCAAGAGCTTTCTGAGGCTTGTGACGACGATGACTTGAAACTGCCTCAAGAACAAGTGACTTGGCAATGTGCTGTCCATATAGCTTCGTTCTCAGTAGAATATTCAGACGATCCTCAACTAAAAATAAATAAAAACAATTACTGGGACGCAATACTATAAATGTGATGCTTAAATACAATGTTTACATTGAAATTATAAAAATCTAAATAATTTTGGCAGCTGCAAGAGCTCCTTCTCTACAAGGATCAGTACCAACTCACCAATAAAGGGAAAAAAGGGATTCAAATCTATATGGGCATTATGTCATGATAACCTCTTATCTAACATAGGGAATGCACCTACCTTCACAAATGAGAGTTTAACAAAGTATTATTATGGGCATAACGACCATCACGTCTAACCGGATGAATGTTTCAACCCTATGAGCATACAATCACTTTCCATGATCGATAATTGAAATGAACAGCAACTGAATTCATCCAAATACTAGACAAAAATACGATTCCAAGATCAATCAAGGTAATATCATGGAGATCTTGCGTTAACTATCCAGAACATCAAACACATTGATCTCAATCGTAATGGGATCACTATTGTCGAGTTCCGCGCGGCCATTCCAAAGTAAGATTAACAAATATGAATGGCATTCAATCGCGACCAAGAAACGATGAGAAAAAGTGATTCTTGGTTCCAAAAGTTTTACTTAAGGTAATGATAAAGACAAAAAAGGACTCTGAAGGTAATGCGTTATTTTGAGGTCTTCCCCAGAAGTTAGGACAGGAAAAATAAATAGAAAATCGAGAAAAAACATCTATGAATATGGAATTAGACAAAATATCTGTGTAAAAATAAACTTACCATCATCATTCAAATGAAAGTCACAGCAAGTAACACCCTTACAATATAAACTTCCTATGGATTGAAATCCTCTGCTAACAGCACTGGTTATTAATTCAAACAATCCATGAGACCCACTAAACCACAAAGGAAGCAACAGCAAAGGCAGCACAAAAAACCTTGTGCTGCGGACGTAAAATTTTAACCTCAGCATTATGTTGCAATTTCACTGTCTGCGTACATATGCGAAAATACTGCAATACTACCTTCCAAGATTAATCATAAAAAATACAAAAAAACTCAATCAGTCCTAATATAAATCGTTAATCAAAAATGACTTAAAACTGTTCATCAGGCAGTCCTGTTTACAACGCATTCGTTGCCTCGACCCGGTGGACCCCGGTACCGGCGACATGCGATATTTCGTACGTCAGTTGTTCCTCATGGGCGGTAAAAGTTTTGAAGAGGGGAGCGAACAAATTATCCAGAGGTTAAGGCCGTGGTTAAGGCCAAGAATTGATGAGTAAGACAAATGTCTCAATTTTCTTGGCATAGTGCCAATTATAATTCTAATAAATATTCTATTTCCATGGAAAAAGATTGACGGTTCGCGTAAATACCGAAATAAATACAACACACCCAATTATGATACATACTTAAGTAAATTTACATTAATCGTCAATATAAACGAGCGAAAAATGGTGGTTCCCTTTGTTAACGTCTGCCACTTACGCAACCAATTCAATCCAAAGCCAGCGCACCTCCCCAAAATCTGGCAAGTTTTCGATTGTCTTTTCTCGTCCATGGTGACTGCTGCTGCATAAAAATTACCCATCCAGTAATAAGTACTGTATTACTTGGGCAGCTGCCCCCCTTCCCCCTAGAAGCAAAAATCGCTAATGTCTTTAAGGAAAATAATAATTTTTTCAAGCAAATAATTTTAAAAAATAATAAAGAGCCGTTAGAGTTTCCTTAAAATGTTGATTTCATTCACCTTTTCCATGCTTAAATCCAGGGCCGGCCTTAGGGCGGGGCGACCGCCCCAGGCCCCGCGCTTTGGGGGGCCCCGCGTTCGTGAAAAAAAATTAAAATATACGATAGTTTGGAATCAAGGTATCATAACGGCGTGATTACGAAGTCTGAATTTGGGAGGGGAACACATACTTAGCCAGAGAGTGGCAGGGATTCAATATGCTCGAGTTTGTAGATGGGGTATAGAGTTTAATATTTTAAGTGAAGGGCCCCGCACTGAAGGTTCGCCCCTAGCCCCGCACCTGCTAGGGCCGGCCCTACTTAAATCTAACCTACAACTTGAACAACCATGGCTTGCCCCCCCTAGTTTTGATCCTGGGTACACCCTTGCGGTGTATTAGTCAATTTTCAATTGTACTTTAAAGTGCTTTCGCCCTTCCCTACAGGGGCGTAACTAGGAATTAATGCTGGGAGGTTTAGGTGCAACAAATATAGTGGGTGTGTGGAATACCATGGCTTCCTTTAACACATGGTATTAAAGGTGGCCACGGGTATACCCACCTGCAGGTAGGAGGTATACCCAAGCGGTAGGTGCGAGGTAGAGTTTTAAATGGTTCAAAATGGTGACTTTTACGGCTGTCATAGCCGAGGGATATTTTATTCATCCTTACACTATTCTATTAGTAATATCAATCCAATTACGTAATTAAGTAAAATGGATTAACCTTAAAAATTTCGCTGAGCTCTGGGGGGGGTTTTATCCCCTAAAACCCCCCTCACTGCACCACTGCTCCCCTAAGATTGTTTAGAGTGTGGAATAAGTTATATATACTAAGGAACAAATTATTAAACAAATTGGGTAGTTTTCTTCATCAAAAAAACCAAAGGCATTGATTGTAATTCGTTACCCACCATTAGTGTATTCATAATATACAAATTATTTGGTTTCAGAAATCCCAGTTTAGACAAATGTTAACGGTCAGTCTTAACCTCATTTGAAAAAGGCAAGATTGGTGCCCATGCGATGCCACTCCACTTGACGTCACAGGGACCTAGAAGCTACACGAGTAGTCAGGAGTTTTACATCGTCTGAGATTACCAATGCATGCATGTGGCACAGAGCTCAGGGAAACATTTCTTAATAATCACCTATTAAAATTGCCAATGGTCAAAAGTTACCTTTGTTTGATAGGGTATTAGTAATCCTTATTTAAGCCAAGCACTACCTGCTAGCAGGGTACTACTGCGCTATGTACCTTCTAGCAGCCTACATCCTATCGGTGCTCTTAGCCTCGCACTAAGGTGGCCACACACAGCAGCAGATGTCAAACGTCAGAATGATGTCAAACGGGCTTTTCCCAGCATTCATACTTAGCCATCATGTTTTCGCGCGCTTAAAAATTTTCACTTTTCATTTGATCGTGAAAAATAGAAATCATCATTTTAATCTAAAAGCGTGAAATATGTACTCCAGGAGTAATGAACTTTCATTTAGACCATTAAAAAAATAAGAAACCACCCTATTATTTATCACAAACCTGTGGTTCAATCATCATAGAGGGTGAAGGTACACATGGAAAAGTCCAGAGGGCGGGGGAGATATCAGATAGACTACATTATGGTAAGACAGAGGTTTAGGAATAGTGTGAAAAATTCATGCAGCTTCCCTGGACAAATTAGTGCTCATGAAACGTAAGAATTAAAGACTTATGAAAGTTAGAAGACGAGGAAATAGAATGTAGAAAAACTGAAGGGAACTATGAGGAGAGAATATCAGGAACTGGTGGACATTAGTATACAGGAGAGTGGAAGTACACACACTGTACAGGAAGGGTGGGATAGTATTAAAATGGAAATAGTCAAAGCAGAGGAGAAGTCAATTGGCTCTGTTGACAGTAGAAGGATGAAGAAGCCCTGGGTTACAGTGGAAATAGTAAAGAAATGGAAGAGAGAAGGAAGTGGAAGAACTTGGACACAGAGCAGAGCATAACAATGTACATATAGGGAGCTAAATAAATGATTATGACGTGAAACTAAGAGGGCAAGGGATGTTTGGTGGAAAAGGAAGAGTGAGGAAAGGGAAGAGTTCCAGAAGGATGGAGAAGTATGCCAAAATTAAGTCGCTATCAAGCAGCAAAAGAGGACTACCCGTGCCTAAAATTACGGCAAAAGATGGGAGAATGCTAACAAAGTGAGAAGTCGTACAGAGTAGATGGAGGGAATACATGGAGGATCTGCACGACAGAAGGAATAGGGGCTTGAGCTGGGTATCTTAGACTCAGAAATAGAGAGAGCACTTGGTGATATGAAAACTAGGAAATCAGTGGGCGTGGACTATATCCCGTGTGAGCTCCTGAAGAATTTAGGGAGGGAGAGTAAGAAAAGGTTTATCGAAATAGTATGCACGATCTATGAGGAAGAATACTGGCTGGAGGATTTGGTGAAGAAGGTCCTAATTCTCTTGCCAAAAAAGAAGAAAGCTGTGGAATTTGGAGATTATAGGACTATTAGCCTAATATCGCAAGCAGCAAAAGTGGCACTGAGGATACTGAACAAGAGAATGGAGGTGAGGGCAAACGAGTATTTGGGTGAAGATCCGTTCGGTTTTAGAAAAGGGAAGTCAACTGGTTATGCAATAGCAATGATGAGGTCTCTTGTGGAGAGAAATCTATAATACATATGACCAGGACGTGTACATCTGTTTTGTGGATTTTGAAAAAATATTTGATAAGGTCAACTGGGTGAGGTTAATTCTCAAGAGAATAGGTATAGATAGTAGGGACAGGTGACTGATTCGTAATCTGTATATGGCCCAGACCTCGCAAGTGAGGGTAGCGGATGGAGAATATGGGTGGGCAAGCATTTGCCGAGAAATGAGACAAGGTTGTCCTCTATCGCCACTACTTTTCAACATATACGCTGAGGAGATGGTAAGAGAAGCGTGGGACGAGTTGGAAGCTGGAGTGAAAGTAGGAGGAATGATGTCGGTAAGGTTCATTAGTGATCAGGCACTCATTAGCCCGTGCGTGAGGGGACTGCAGGCTCTAATGGATGTGTTAGATAAGCGGTGCGAGGAGTATGGGATGAGGATTAATCACAAGAAGACCAAAGTAATGCAGTTTTGTTAAGCATTACGAGCGAGGAATGTAAGATTCAAGATAATGGTGGGTGGGGAAAAACTAGAGCAGTTAAAGCAATTCAACTATTTAGGCAGTATATTAGAGGAAAACGGACACAATCGTAAGGACATCAGGAGGCGAATTGCATTAGCAAAGGATGCGTTCATGAACAGGAAGGAGCTTCTGAGAGGTTCGCTATGTCAGAATTTTAAGTAAAGGTTAGTTATGAGTCTGATCTGGAGTGTAGTGCTTTACAGTGCAGAAACGTGGACACTTAGGAAGGAGGATGAGAGAAGACTCGAGGCATTCAAGATGTGGTTATGGAGAAGAATGGAGCATTATTAAGGTGAAATGGACAGAAAGGAGGAGATATGACGAACTGCTGGACATGGTGGGCGAGGAGAGGCAGCTTTTAGATGAGATCCGGAGGAGACAGAAGGTTTGGATGGAGTTAGTGCTTAGCGGGAAGGGGATGTTGAAAATGGCGTTAGATGGCGGACTGTAAGGTAAACGATGGAGGGGAAGGAAGAGAATAGGATATTTAGTTAGATTAAAAGGGAGTAGGTGAAGTGATTTGAAGAGGGCAGTGCTGGACAGAAAGGGAGGCTCCCAGATTACTTCTTTAGTACTCCATGGAGATCTGCCATAATAGTTAGAATACTACAATGATAATAATACTAAGTTTGGTGAAGATCCTACAAAAATTGGCAATTCAATGAAACTAGACTATTGGCTAATTTTCTATATGAAATTCCATGGTCGTAAGATGTTTCCTTTTTTATTTGGACTGCATTAATTCCTGTATGTCAGTGGGCATACCCTAGGGGAAGTAATCTATTATGTACTACCTCTCTAAAAATTCTCTTTCAAATATTCTGCTTTAAGGCTGCTGTTGCTGAATTTAGCTTTAACTACAATAATAGTTATAAGAACTTAATTACAATAATAATTATGAGTGGGCCCACAGCTTACCAGTAAATTTTCCAAAAAAAATTGTCATCATAGGTGCATCACATATTATATTATAACCTCCACTCAATGGTTCACAATAATCAGCCATATTGCACAAAATATCTTCTAGATATCTAGAGCATATATTGAATATCTACTAGCAGGGGCAGATCCAGGATTTCTTTCTGGGGGGGGGGGAGGGGGGGGACAAGCAAGGCCGTATCCAGGATTTCGTTCTGGGGGACAGAAGGTTACCTCGTAATACAAAATGAACGCCATGATAATGGGACCGTATTAAAAATCTTTCATATTTTTTTAAGGGTCTGGGGGGAGGGGCACGTGCCCCCTAGATCCGCCTATGTCTATCAGATGCCTAGAAAATGTCTTCGATATTTAAAATATCTGCAACATGTCTTTTTTGAGCGGAGTTTAGGTTTTAGGCAATTAGCAAAAAAACATGCAAAACTAGAGAATAAGTGTAACTGATATGCTTTTAGGTGGATGAATTGATGAAGCCACCGTATGCACGCGCATTAGGTTGCAGCGAGGGGGGGGGTTTGGGGGATAAACACCCCCCCTAGAGCTTAGAGAAATTTTTAAGTCTATTTAACTTAGTTGGATTGATATTACTTACAGAATAGTGTAAGGATTAATAAAATATCTCTCAGAATGCCGTAAAACTCACCATTTTGAACCACTTATCTTTATTTTTATATGGTGGAGCCCCCCTCACCTCCCGCTTACCCTGACTATACTACACCCCCAGATACCCCAGAATTAGTTGTGCCTGTAACCCCCCCTAGCCTTTATTCCTAGCTGCACCCCTGCAAGGGTGGCCCTTATCTTTCAGAATTGAGAAAAGTTATGTTTCCCTAGTCCCAAAATAGTACAAATGAGGTTTATATTCACATGCTAAAATTTGGTTACTTTAAAATAACTGCAACCCTCGATGCCGGCGGGGTAACGTTCTCGCCTGCCAAACAAGAGGTCGCGGGTTCGAGTCCCGCCTGGGTAGGTTTCCCCGGTCCAGGGCATGATTGTTTATGTACGTTTACTTGTTACATTTGTTGAACACCCCGGTATAAAATGGCCAATAAGAGCTGTATCCGGTGGTTGGAGAATAAAATAAAATAAAATAAAAATAAACCATGTAGTGCTGTGCGAGAGTCTCGTCTTGGCGGTCGAGACAAGAATTTCATTTCTCGACATTGTCGGCACGAGACTCTCAGCGCGGCGAGAGTCTCACCTGGGTCGAGAGTCTTGACGAGAGTCAAGAAGTCTCGCCTCCTTGAGATTTCTCAACACCGGTGGAGAATCCCAGGTAAGGCGAGAATTTCCGATGAATACCACAATCAGTCAATGATAGAGTTTAATAAGGTATTCCTTGCGACTTTTATGGATTTATTCACATAATAAAAATATTTTATTTAATGATTTACCCTTTGAATCCAATTTTTTAAAGAGTGTGCACGATGCTAATAGAGTTCCCAACGAGGGATTTGGAAAAAATTTTTTCCTGACCTCAATATTTAACATAAAATTTGAATCTCGGAGTGTAGGTCTTTAAATTAAAATTTTGCCGACGTTTCCGTTTATTTACAAACCATTATCAGGGCTATGAAATTGAGCATATAATTTTGATACATAGGCATGCTATAGGGTTACATCAACGTTTCTTATTATAGTAATATAATAAAAAAGAAACATTCACTTGTAAATTAACAAAAAAGAAGAGATCATAGTCTCATTCTATAGAATTTTATATATCTTTTTGCAATGTTTATTTATGGTAACTAAGGTTCATGGTTACCAGTCAATTTTGGTTAGTTAAATAATAAAATATGCTTAAGTTATCAATGTCTATTTCATATTACAACTATTTTTAGTTTTGGAAATATATAGGATGTCTTAAAATAATCTTTATGTTAAATTATTTTCAATTTCTAAAATAGTATTTGTTATTTTTTTTCGAGGAGCCGGGAGTCTCGACGGGTGTTGAGAAATCTTGATGGGGCGAGGCTTCTCGAATCACGTCAAGACTCTCGACCCAGGCGAGACTCTCACCGCAGCGAGTCTCGTCCTGACAATGCCGAGAAATAAAATTCTCGTCTCGACCGTCGAGACTCTCGGGTGGTCGAGTCTTGCACACCCCTAAACCCATGCCCCACTTATAGAGGACCCTCAATTGAGTTTTTTGGGGCCGAAAAAGTGCTACCCCATGTGAAACGTAAGTGTAAAATCCTTAAGGCCAAATTTCTGTTTGTTTTGACATATCTCTAAGCATTTACGACATATCTTCCATCGCAATGCAATCCACCCCCCAGGGTGCTACCCTGCACCGCGGCCCTAATGAGGTAAGGCACCACATACTAGACTTCCCCTCCACCTCCTCCCCTCTCTCAGCCAAGACTTTGCCCCTGCTGGCAAGATTTGCATACTTTTTTATCTGGTAAGCACAACGAAGAAGTTTCTGTATGAACGTCAATAAAACGCATACGTGTTATAAAATCTAGTTTGCAAATGGAAGGAAAGGACCCCAGAGAAGTGAGACAAAACCACAGATTGATCAAATTTCCAAAGTTATGATTGGAATAGCCTTATATGTATGTATAGGCATTTAGCATAGTGTCCCCTGACCACAACTAAAACAGCAATGGCTTCGACAATTTATCACCAGTTATATACAGCACATTCCCAATTATCCGGGCTAATGATGGGGAGAGACCGTACAAATAATCGGAAAACACGGATAATCCAAACTTTAACTTTTATTTTTGAAGTGAAAATTCCTTATGGCACGTTGAGCACTTTTGTAGATGGGTAAAAGACATTGGACTCGCAACACCGTCACCGCTACTACATACTCATATAATTATGTATACTCTGTATATACACAATATATTCGCTATATATACAGTATTTGTGGAGGGGTACAAACCATTGGACTCACATCATCATCACTGCAACTAAATATATGTGTAATTGTATATTCTGTAAATACACTTTTGTCGATGGGTAAAAGTGAAAACTTCTTATGACGCATCGAGAACTTTTGTAGATGGGTAAAAAACATTGGACTCACTTCACCGTCACGGCTACTACAGATATGTATAATTGTGTATATTCTGTATATACACAGTACTTATGGAGGGGTACAAACCATTAGACTTGCATTACCGTCACCAGTCCATACGCGTGCAGGAGTGTGTACTCGATACAAGAATAGTGAAGGTTAGTATAATACATATACCGTATAAGCGTGTGTAAGAGGCGCACACGTGCAGTGGCGCACCCCTATTTTGAGCATCGGAGCTATGAAGAAAAAAAATTTGCGGCATTTTTTTAATACTATCGCGCGGTGTTGCAGACGTACGCCTGGAATTTCGACAGTTATCGAACTTTCCTCTTTCAATATTAATTGAAAGAGGAAATTTTGATAATAGCGGCATAAGAGGGAGTAGAAAGAGTTCCGATCCTCTCTTCGCATAGCCGTTGCTCTACGATGCTTGTCCTATTCACGAACAATTTTGTTTAAATGCTCTCGCAGGAGTATTGCAATAGAACTGCAGCCGTGGAAAATTTTAAGGCAAAACACGACAGGCACATAGCATGAACCTTCCCAAGAGCTTGGACAACAATCGGGGCAATCTCAGCGCCGTAGGATAATAACCACGTCGTAGATTTAACGGAACCACACTCGGCCCTCCATCAGCCAATGCCTCTGCCGTTTTTTTTTCCTTTCCGAGACCCCACAGGAAAATAGGAAAACATCAAGTTACAGGGGAACAATCGAAACGTGTTTCATCCCTACCCCGTCTCACCAACTGACCTTGATCGATCCCCCAGTTTATGGAGGCCAAATGCTAGGTGAGTCATCTACTGAGCCCGAAGATATCTCGATAGCTTTCAATAATTTTATGACACGCACGAGGTTCAAAAAAAGAAAGAGATCTAATAACGCGACGCATATCTGACAGAATTTAAGTTTTTTAAGCTCTAATTTGTTTGACACAAAGATTTATAGTTACAATAAGGCTACTAATATTCAAAATAGTCGAAACAGGACAATTTCGGAAGAAACAAGCGTAGCATAAGCGCATTCAAACAAGACAAGACGGACTGGAAACTTTAGCCAACGCAAACTGCGTATATCACATTGCTTCGCCTTCGCCCCTTCGCTTTGAAGGCAACGACGTCACATGCAAGTTCAGACGTGTTCTTCCCGTGCTCCTTCGCTCATAGCTTGAAATACGGAGGGGAGGGAGAGCGCTCCTTACCCTCCGTATTTCGTTGCTTGCTTCGAAGACGGAGGGATCGCGCTCCTTCCCCTGGACCTCTCCTTCCGCGCTCTTCACTTGTAAGCATTTCTGATTTCTTCCATCCACAATTTAGTCCAACAATGAATACACTCGTTCGAATTTTTTAGAGCGCAGGTTTTGGCACCAATATAATTTTCAGTTGCAATAATCCTCATATTAGCGTCTGAAGATGATTTTTGGAAAATCAGGTCCTCAGCGTAATGGAAATTACTCGGCAAGACAGATATTGACTATTGACCAGGTATGTCATTCAAAAATACGCGTTTCTCTACGTTTGATAACCGATTACTATATGCAGTATATATGCCGCGGGATGCCCACTCATGGCAGTAAATTAAGCGCGCCCTCCGGAGCGAAAAACCCCCGCGCGATCTTTTCCATGTTCACCTCTGGGGTACCGACGTGACGGCGCGATGCTTACAAGAAAAGCGAACAGTAGCATTTTAAAAATACGTCACTAAGGGAGAAACTCCCCTGCCTGCCGCTTGTTTTTGGCCTAGGATTACAGATGACTGACTCACACTGAAAACCAAGGCCACTCAATTCGCCTTAGACTTGCGACCGGGGGAAGATAAGAAGTTTGTGTAAGAGGCGCACCCTCATTTCCGGCTGCAATTTCTGGGAAAAAAGGTGCGCCTCTTACACGCGCTTATACGGTAATTCATTTTCTTTGTATACGTTCAATTTGAGTGGCTTATTCGAATGTTGTGCCATAAAATTAATGGGGAACTTGCATGGGCCGTCGATAGCTCTAAAAACTGTTTTGAAGAAGTAAAATGAATATATTAGCTCCCAAAAATATCTTGTTTATCCATTCATCATCAAAATAATTTAAAAAATTGACTTTAAAATTGAGAAAAATTTCTCTGAGCCGACCACTGTGCGAAGACATCTGAGCGTTGCCGAGGCCAGGCGTGACGTCATAGGTGCCTAAACAACCATAGGGAGTTGGGAAATACGCTGAGCGCATGCTATAAAATTTGTTTTGAGGAATTATTTAGCTACTCATTGCTACTGTGCCACGATTATTACTTGGGGTATTAATAATGTAACATTGGGATGATGAAGTATAAGCGTTTCACTTTGTATGTTTTAGTTATCAGAAAAATGGATGATAACGCTGCCGCTCATTCGAATAATACACCTGAAATTCATCCACATCTACATAATACCCCGCAAGCAGCCTAAAAGGCATGTGGCAGGGGGTGTTAGGAGGCCGGCCTATTTTTATGACACCAAAAATTGATTCTAC
The DNA here is from genome assembly GCF_921293095.1 of Ischnura elegans. Taxonomy (NCBI): domain Eukaryota; kingdom Metazoa; phylum Arthropoda; class Insecta; order Odonata; family Coenagrionidae; genus Ischnura; species Ischnura elegans. The sequence continues at coordinate 20,280,653 of NC_060248.1, forward strand.
GACCCTCATGGAATTTGCTATGACAAATCATTGCTATACATCAGCGGCAAATCGAATTGTAAAAGAAACTTGTAATACTGGAGGATAACGACCGTAAGTTTAAGAGCTGTGCTGTTGAATCTGGCAACGCCGTATTTGCGGAGAAGGTACTCCTATCCGTCCCACGGTACGAATTCACAGCAAGTCTGCACTCAATCCATATGTGAGATCGCGAATTGGTTCCGCTGCCAACCCACACACACAAGCAACAACCTATTTCATTAATATACGTAAATCCATGAACGATGTACAAGCATATACAATAAAAATATAGTGGGAAATAGGCAAATACAACTATCAAAAACTGGAAGTTACTACCATTCTCATATTCATCACGTACAACTTACAATAACAGAGCTCGTTATGATGAAAACAACAATTTATTCACTTATTTAAAGCCTTAAATTAGCCCACTCAAGTGACTTCTCACTAATATTCGTTTAAGTAATAGAATAACCAACTTCACACAGTCTTGATTTTAATAGCTTGATTGTGAAAATTCATATCTACGGTGAACAACAGTGGTTAACGCGCCACTGACGATGTTTATTCTACTGTTAGAAATTTATCGATAGCGTAATAGCACTTTTTACAATTCAATCACGATGGAACACTGATAACTCTTGGCTGATATTTTTCAACTTTGTCAAACTTTGTGCATTACAACCACTGGCACTGTGATTATTAGCAGTAGCTTAACGGGATATGTCAAGTTGAAAATAACACTACCTATTTTGGCACCAAAAATGTTCCTAGATGTCTCCAATCAGCAAGCAAAAGTTGCATTGACTGGAATTCACCTCATAATTATACAAGAACAGGAAGTCCTAAACGACGAATTCTCCGGTACCTATGAATAAATGGATGAGGTTATTGTATATATAAGCATAGCACACATCAGTTAACATCAAAATTATTCTAATTACATACTTTAATGAATGATATGCTGTCGATAACATCAACTTACAATTAACGTATCCCCCTCCCAACGGCCGTGACTCAGACTCCTACAACGATGTTATTTAGGTATTATAAAATTTTTGGTTAAACTGCTCCAGTTTTATATTTTATGTCCTTACTCAGATATTAATATTATAAATAATACAAAATATGAGGGCTTCTGAGCTTCTATCGTCGGATATTTATCTTTAAATGGAAAATAATCAACACGTCTCGCAAACGAAGCTCTCACAACTGCTGGCAACTATTACAAACAATCACAACAATTGCTTCGTGTGATGTTCAGGCACCTTTGACGTCATCGAGGCTTTGTCGGCAGTGGCTTGGGGGGGGAAGGGAGTTTTTGGCACACTATAAAATTCGTTATATTTATCATTGAATATCTTGCGAAGAAAACCTCAGATTTACATGTGGTTTTCTTTGTTGAATTCAGAAAAATTTTCTGTCCACCTGCGAAATAAAAAAAAATTCATGCCAGTTACCCATTTATAAGTGTGAAGTGTTTACAATTATGTACTGTGGAAATATAGAAAAGGAAACACGTGGAGAAAAATTTTTAAAGTGAAAACTTCTTGTTGCACATTAGGCATTATTTTTCAGATAGGTAAAGACTCTGAACTCGCGTGACCGTCACCTTAAAATTGTCGCCGCCACCCTGTTAACGAAGGAGAGGGAAATAGGGAGAGAAAGTTTTGAATTTGCTCGTTCCTCATGCATGAATATATATTCTGAAGCAGAAAGGATCGCTACGTTTAGCATTGACAATAGTTAGTCGATTTTGTTCATAGCAATACATACATAGTTATAAAAAATATTTTCTTGAATTTCAGCTAGTAACTTGGCTTTTCCGAATTCATATTCCTGATCCAGTTAGTAGCATAGGCTTCGTGTACATTTATTAACATCAATCAACGTCCAAAATTTTTAAAATAAAAAGTTTTCACTTGCAAAAACTGCCTTATTTTTTAGATGTTGATAATAAAGGTAAATCGAATGATTTATTATTATTTACGAACATTTCCTGTTATTTAAGATTGCTTTCTGGGCTTACTGAGAGCTTTCGGCGCGGCCCCACGATTTTTTTTGTGATGACAACATGAGTGCAGGTACTCATATTCCTACAGCTCCATGTAAGACCTAGAAATATGAGTCTTGGAAAAAGGAATACAGGGCTTCCATGAATGCAGCTAGCACAAAATCGCATCCGTTTTACAAACGGGATTCTAATGGAAATAATAAGGCTGGTGTATCCTAACAGTGCAGACATTCTGGTGATTTTGCGTCAGATTTTATTTTTTATCACGGATGGACAATCAGGAGTCCGCTGTATATGAAAATGGGATGCATTTCAACTAATATTAAAATTGCCCTCTTAATTCTAGCAATAAATGAGTATTCAATGCAGATAAATGAGTCATATTATGATGATTAACTATTTACAATGGGTGAAATATTCTGTTGAGATAAACTTACAGAATTACTGGGGGATAAATTTGTACCAAATGAAGTATTTCAACAGAGAATCAAGCAGAAAAAGATGATAATCAAGAATGACAAGGAAAACTAGGCCAATTAGAAAGAAAACTTAACGAAATTCTCTGTATTTCTTGACTACCTGATTGAGATTCCCCAGTGTGTCAATGATGGGCGTAATACTTTTATTGTACCTATGAATCACATAATTACGTTGATGTTTTGAAACAAATTTTTTCAGTTTACAACAGATTGGAGGTAAATTTTGAAAAATGAAGTTAACCATGTGAAAATAAAAAACTGAAAGATAGAGTAAATACTTCCTAAACCTTAGCAAGGTATGACTTGCTACAAGATTGGTAAGCGACCAAGTCGGAATTCCACAAGGAGTACAGCCAGGTGGAAATAAAGATTAAGCATAAGCTACCCTGAAGAATGAGACTCAAAATATCCAAGCACTAGGGACTATGGTTATTCATTTTTGCTTTTCAACAAATCCCAACCCAGAAATATTTGTTTCAAATGGGTCGATTGAATACTCAAGGTTGGAACCCAGACTGATGGCAATAAAATTAAGGTACTGAAATTAAAAGCAGGAAAACCTGTTTCAGCCCCATTCACTCATTGAAAGTTAAGTTTTGCATAGAAAATAACAATTACATAGTTGATTTTCAATGTAGAAATCTTAATTACAAAAACTTCCATAACACAAGTTTTCTAGAATTTTATGAACTTAATTTAATTTCAAGGGTACATACCTGAAAGAGAAGGATAGGTAACTTCAAATAAAAGATTCAATTGTCTCTTCATATTTATTTAGGCATGGTTTCTACAGTTGTTTCTGCATGAATGAGTTTCAAGGTATTAAGAGCTGTGATCTCTAGCTCTGTGATGGCTACACAAATGATGTCACAGTGCAACCGTTTTCATTAACTCTTAAGTAACATGCTCATGGAATGTGACCGATTCCCATCTTAATCCAGTGATAACCCCTGAAAGAATACTCAAAAACAAATTAAAGGTCCCAACTTACCAGCACGACATAGTTAATATTATATACTCAAAACCAGTAATTAAATTCCTCTAGTTGAATCAAAGAATTTCATTCTTCCATAAAAATAATCAAGCAAAAATGTACCATCAACAATTAGGCACTGCAATCTTAACCTCAGTATTTGGAGCTTAAAACAGAAATAAGGCAGTCGTAATGAACTTCAGCATTAAAGCCCAATGAACACAAGTTAAAATGCTCTTCCAGTTGATATGTAAAAAGCATCCATGAAATATTGAATTCAATTTTTTCATTTTGTCCAAACTTTTAAATAAGAATTCATTTTCATGAAAATTACCAAACCAATTATAACAGTATGAACAATGAATAAGTGGCCTTAATAACATTACTCAGAAAAACTACACATGAGCCAATCATTGCTTAATACATTCCTCACCAATTTCCTTCAGATTTTATGAAACATGTATTTCTATGTCATGAGCAAATTTCACAAACAGTCATGTTCACAAAGAAATGTTATCTACAACCAGGTAACAGAGGTGATTTTCATCCTAATTAACAGTTATTCAGAACCCACTTTCAAAACCTAAATGATTTAAATGTTCTAAATCCTTTTATAAGACTGTTTTTCCCTATAAAAAACTTCAGATATTACATGAAAAATTTGAAAGAGCTAAAATTATTTGACATTGCATGTGCGCGTAATATACCCATTACCAATTTTCAAAATGAATCAAGTAATGTCCTTCCACCTTGACAATGTTTTTAAACTGAAAGTAATGTGTATCATGTAGGGAGCCAAAGCAAAAATCTGGCAAAATTTTGCAAATCATACTGTCAGTTAACCACTGGACTTACTTCAACTAACTGAATTGGCAGACCAGAAGAAGGGAGAGACAGGTGATGCAGGTGAACATGGTGTGATTCAAGCCCACCATCAGTGCCCACTACACCCCGTCCCAGCCCAACAACGCACGGCCCACCCTTTGCAGCTCTGTTCCCATTGATAGAATCATTCTCCCCTTGAGCAAGGGAATCATTCCCTACTTTCTCTAGAATTCCCTCAGGTTTCCATTCAGGATCTTGCTTTCCTCCTTTACCACAGAAGATCAGGTCACTTTCGCCATAAAATGATGGCCAGGCATTGCCCATTGTGGAATACAATGGGATATCAAGTACTTTCTCAAAGAGCTCACCAGTGATTGGCAACTTATTCTCGAGCATTTGTCTGCAACAGAGAAAGGATAATAAAATTATTTCAATGGTTTACAATGATGAATCAAAACTACCTTACTAGTCAATGGAAATGCCTCTCTCAAGGAATGGCTTGGTAACAAACTTAACAATAAGAAATTAGAAATTGGCAACAGTAAATCCCCCTTTATGTAGTCCTGTAGTTTGTGCTTACTGACTTTTAACACAAGAAGATAAGGAAGTGCCAATGGGGAACATGCATGAAATTTGTTCATCATGCTGGTGTCTCATTGAATAAACTATTTTCTCTAGAGTCCAAATATATAAGCCAAAACTCTCCTAGTACTCCACAAACGTCAGTAAATGCTAATTAAAAGTGCTTGAATATCACTTGAAATCACGTGACCTGAAACGCCTTCTGACGTCATCGCACAGTGCACCATTCACTTCGCTAAGGCCGTTTTCCAATTCGCAATTATTCACCCTTCGTGCACTTTTCGATCGTCAACTTACGGATGTGACGACAGCAAGGGTGGATCCAATCGGCGAGGGCGCAAGGGAACGAAGGGTAAGTGAGCAAGGGAGCGCGGATGCTCCCTCACTACCTTCCCCTCGTAGGAAGTGGACGTCAAAATGGCGGCAATGGAAAACTCGGAAATCTTGAACTGGAGTTGTAATTTTTTGTTTATTATGTGAAGAGAGAGCGTCCAATCCAGAAAAGTCAAAATACTAAGCAGTCTAAATTACAAACGTAAATAAACCGAGTAGTAGGGTGAAATTAATTCTTAAATCAACCACAAGATGTCCTAACTCGACCCTGCACTTCACATTTCGTTACTGCCAATAGTTTGCATTATTTCCGTTCACACTTTATGGCGCCAGTAGAGCATTTGTAAGGGAACAGGGTGCAAGGGAGAAAGGGAGCGAGGGAATGAGTACATACTACGTGGATTGGAAAACGGCCTAAGAGAGCTGAGCGGTAGAGCCTTGATTGCAAGATACAGTAGACTCTCGTTAATACGAAGAACATTATTACGAAGCAAATCCTTGGTCCTGACGAAAAGGCCCATCCCAGCTGTAGTAAAAGAAACGTTATTACGTAATTTTCATTTTTACGAAATTACCGTCCTAGTAATATCAGTCCCAGTCCTGGCAGTTACAAAATGAACTTTATCACAAAGTTCCACGCATAAGCAACGGCATTTAGGTGATTATTCACTACGATAAGTTTTTAATAATCGTGCCACGTTTAAGTTCTTCACGTGTACTGTGCCCAAGAGAGTCAATTATGGTTCTTTGTTCAGTTTACATGCAACATCATATAGTAAGCTTCATTGCTGTGGAGTCATGGCGACCCACTCGTAACTGCTCGTAAATTGGACGTGCAGTCTTCCTCCGCACATTCCATTTACAAAATTTCAGATATACGAGCCTTCAACCATGGTTTACAGCCAATCACTGGTTGAAATTATGGACATGTGAATTATGAACATTGCATGACATTTAAGTGAAAGTTCGGGTTATCCGTGTTTTCCAATTATTCGTGCCGTCTCTCCCCATCATTAGCCCGTAAAATCTGGAGTGTACTGTACTTCATATTGCAAATGTGCAATTATTGCCATGGCTTTGCATGCAGTTGAATATGGCCTAAGGAGATTTCGTCACACACTGGCATGTTTAAGCCGTGACTAGCCAAGGTCATACTGGAGAAGAAGGGAATAGTACAATTAAAGGCAGCAAGGGAAGTGGAAGTAGAGATACCATGAGTCAAAGCCAGGCACTCACCGCCTGCGTAATCAATTTGCCGAATCCGTGGTTTACTATAATCGGTGCTGTGCGATGGTGTGATCTCGCACCCATTGCCTTCACGGGAGTTGCGAGCTCCTTTTTTCCAAGCACCGCAGTGTGCAATTGCACTCAGTGATCACGAATACGCGATTCACAGCAGTTGCATGTTAGGGAACTTGCACGAGATGTGACTATGCGGCGTGGTGCATGACAGTGTTGTTTCTGGCGTTGCGCAGTGGTTTCAAAGCATTCGCACAAACCATTTTTCTGAGTCTGTGAACTCGCAGCTATGGATACGTGGTTTACAGAAACCAGGTATTACACGGAGCAGTTGGAATGGTTGTCACGTTATGACCACTAAAAAGATCACGAGAAAACTCTTAATGATTCTGGAAAGCAACCTAAAATAGCAGAAAATGTGCGTAAATAATAACTGATTGTTTAATTTAGGTAAATGATGAAAATTACAAGAAATTAAAGTGAACATTTGGATTATTCATGTTTTCCGATTGTTCGTGTCACTCCTCCTCGTCATTGGCCCATATACAGTGGTACTTGGTTTGTACATTCTTCCTTAGTACATTTTCCTCCTAAGTACGGCGATTTCTCTCGGTCCCAGGACCATTCGAACAAAGTAGGTAAAAATATTTGGTTAGTACATTATAAAAAGTTGCACTTTCCTGGTTAGTATGCTCAATTGCTTGCCATGATGCAACCTGCAATTCCTTCTCCAGTATCTCCTTAAGGGTTGAAAACCTCCAAATTCATGATTTAATTTATTATTATCAGCCACTGACATTCTCACATTCATTCCACATCTCTCTTTCAAAGACTGTGATTTATCCAAATGCATTTCTCAATTCTTGTGACATCATGAATAATAAAATGCGGCCATTTTTCGGGAATGTCTGACTATGCAAAACTGTAGGCAATGAGAAGCCCCAATTTTCCCCACCCCAAGCTCCTCACCTTCTGTTGCCTTTGGAGTTCCATACTCCGCACAAATTTTGCGAGCGGGCAGTTATTGCTACTGCACGAGTTATCATAGCCAGGTTAATTAACCTTTTCTCTACTATACACGTATATATACATGTGGACGTTTCCTGACCCGGGAGACGATGGGTGTACATTTACGTGTGAGAATTTCCTGGCCAGGACCACGAAAGCTGTATATATAAGTTTTCTAGCTCTCCCCCTTTTAGGGCAATCGCAGGTTTACCTCGTCTTTGTCTCGGGACCTAACCCTGTGGGGTTTAGGATTTACCCTCGGAATCCGGGAGCAGGTACCAGGACCCCTCGCCTTTTATTACCCCTCTTAGTGGTAAGGGACAGCGGTCGTACAATTGTTTATCCAGTCAGTTTTCAAAATAAATATTAGTTCACTTCTCATAAAAAATAAACTAAGAATTGAATTATTTGTCTTTTGAGCTGCGTTTAAAATTTTTAAACGAAATTCTACGATAAATATTTACTTATATCTCGAGTTATGTATAAACATCAACATGAAAATCGTTGCTGCATTAAATGCATTAATATTGACCTTAGAACTTCCTTTAAAATTTGACAATGCTCAGAAAAAAATGAGGAATTCAATTCAAAGTCTGAAATTTACGTGCAAGCAACAATTAAGCATTTGCTAAATACGTATAAGCAATACATGCAAGTTGACCACGAACCAATGCCGCATGTATGGTCGCAAACCCGGAAAGGAGGGAGCACAACTACTCTAGAAGTCCGAGATAATGCGGAGTCCCAGTGGGGAGGGGTCGAAAAACGTTCCGCAAGACCCTTCTTAACGAATGTCCTCCAAAAATGCTCCGTATCACGAGAAAGAAGAGTCTCTTGGGGCTCAGTACAGTAGTCATGCTAAGAGGAAAACTCCGCCGTCTCAAAAGGGTTAAATTACAATTGAAATGGAGAGAAAATGAATAGTGAAGCAGATTACAACTTTAAAAGATTGAAATTCTCGAGGAAGTGGACCGAAATCCGCTCTTAAAGCGAGTGGAATTAGCGCGAAGATTAAACATTCCTGCATCCACATTAAGCAAGATTGTAAGAAACCGCGAAAAAATCCTAAATCAAAAGCGAAAATGCATTCGTGATGGGAAATTTCCAGAATTGGAAGATGTTGTTCTTAAATGGTGCAAATAAGTGCGAAGTTCGAATGTGCCGTTCAATGGTTCCATTATTAAAGAAAAGGCAACACATTTGGCTGTGAAAATGGGCATTAAAAATTTCCATGCCTACAATGGCTGGATCGATGGTTTTAAAAAGAGACATGGATTAGTTTATACATGTGTGTGAGGTGTGGCAGCCAGTGTTAACCTTGATGTTGTTGAAACTTTGAAAAATAGAAGCCTGCCAAAGTTACTAGAAGGTGACAGCCCCGATGATATTTACAAGGCCAATTAAAGTGCTGTACTTATTACTTTATTACCAGATCGAACGTACACATTTAAAGGAGAAAAATGCCACAGTGGAAAATTAAACAAAGAGAAGCTGACAGTTTTGTTGAGCCACAATGAGAGTGGGACTGACAATATGATGCCCCCACTTATTGGAAAATCAAAACACCCAAGGAGTTTCAAGAACGTTCGAACTTTCCCCTGTCAGCACATAGCTAACACTTGAACACAACGCTAGCGTGGATGACAACCTCTATTTTTGAAACCTTTTTGCGTGGGTTTGATGCCAAACTGGGAGGAAATAATAGAAAGATTTTACTTTTTATCAATCAATGCGCTTCTCATTCCATCGATACCAGTTACCTAAGGAACATTCGGGTGGAATTCTTTCCAGCAAACACAACGAGTCACCTTGAGCCCCTTGATCAAGGCATCATCCAGTGTTTCAAGCTAAAATACAGAAAATTACTTGTGCAAAAGAGGCTGACAAACCTTCAATCAGCTGAGTGGAAGATAGATGTTATTCATGGTAAAATAGTTCTCGGATTATAGGCCAATGTATGTGATGCAAAAAAGTTTTAGCCAATGTTTCAGTTCATTTTAAACATATCATCAATAAATATGTGCAAAGCTAAGCCCTGATGATAGTTTAAAATAAACTGAAACGTAGGCTAAAACCTTTTTTGCATCACATACCTATACTCTATTGACCTATACTCTGAGAACTATTTTACCATGAGTTAAACGAGGTCAAAATAAGAAGAAAAAAAAATTGATGTTATTCATGCCATGCACTTTGTCAAATGTGCATGGGATTCCGTAACCAAAGAAAACATCACCAGTTGCTTTAAAGCTGCTGGATTTAATGGTATTCCATTAAACATTGTGATTTTTATTCACATGGTATTGTTTTTCAATGTAGGGCTCATTTTCTTGATTTTAAATGTGAAAAGAGTTCAGGAAGGTGATCCTACGAGAACTACCGATAGTAATTGTAATTATGACGACTTTTCCACAGATTGCAATTACCCCAACTGCTACTATTTACTTTCCTCGTTAGCACGTTTTCCTGGTTAGTACGTTCATTTTTTGTGGTCCCTTCAGAAACGTACTAAACAATTTCTACTGTAATCAGAAGTGTTCTGTATATTTTTTAAAGGTCTTCTAGTTTCCATTCAAATGTATTGTGTACATTAAAAGGTATTTAAAATACTACTTAGAAGTTTATTTTCAAATACCCACGTCTAAGGTATTTTTCATATCAAATATATTTGGAACTGTATTTTGTACTTTAAATACTCCTCTATCTGTATTTTGCCCAGCCCTCCATACGAGTAGCACAGTTTTCAATTGATTCAAACCCGGATTCCTCAATTTCTGGTTGAGTGCTTTAGCCAGTCAAGCAACTGAGGCATCTTTCTTTCCTGTGGAAATATAAGGACTAGCGATGGATCGGTTAATTTCATTACTACCATAATTTGATCAGCTCTAAATAAGCACTTCTAGTCCCTGTAAAAACAAAAATTTGACTAAAAATAGCACTCAAGAAATCATTCCTTACTTGACAGCTTCAGAAGACACCGTCAGAACATTTGGGACAGGAAACCCATTGAAGGGACCAGCTGACACGAGGGTATATGCGCCCATATCCTCAAAAACAATCCAATCACCAACTGTTAGGCGTGGTAGAAGTGCCTCTTCACAAACGCAATCCAGGCCATCACATGTAGGTCCCCAAATAGAGCTTAGGATTAACTTGCTGCCACTGTTTACCGGCTTCCATGCAAAAGAAATATACTACTTTAGTATCAATTTTTCATAGGAATATAACAGAAAAGACTATTACTTGACAGGTGAAAAGTTTAGCTAATAATTCATACAACAAAATGAGAAGTTTGAAGGTTTTCGACAAAATAATTACTGTTTTCTTTCCAAGATCATATCTTCCAATTTTAATAAATTAATCTGAATGCAAACTAGATATTAACTATAAAATTAACTAAATACAATGTTGACCTGATTGAATAACAAAATATTAACTAGAATTGTGGAAAATATTCTCGATTTCATCAGTCAAATGAAAATTTATTTATTCATTTTAGTTTATCCACCAATCATCATCAATAACAGGACAAACCATAAATGTACCCAGTATTACTACTGTTTAAAGAAAAATTAAAAGTTCAGAAACCATTATTTACAGCAGGCCTTCACATAGTTGATATATTTTGACCTTGGTCCAAATATGTCTATTATACCTCTAATAGTATAAACTTTCTATTTATGCTTGTTTTGTCTTCATGTAAGTATTTGTGACAGAGATAAAAGCTTTTAAATTCGCATCACTTTCATTTTGAAACAGACAGAGCTCTGTGGGAAACTTGAGCTTCCAAGGGTTCCATAGGTAATAAGGTATGGGAATTGCATGTTTGAGGAATATAACTTCGCAGAAGAAATGAAAAACATGCTGTTCCTAATTCCTTACTATTTAATAAACACACAAGCATATTCCATGTTAGCACGTTAACCACTACATAAACATCCAAAAGGAAATTGGAAAAAGCATTGAACTTGGTGATGTTTAAATAAATATTGTGGAATTATCGCAAAGTGTACTATTTATCCCATCACACCATCATTCAACAAAATAGAACCTGTAAATGTATGAGTAATAGCACTGTAGATGTTCGCGATAAAGCATCATTTAAATACTTCACTACCACCATTGTGCTGAGGCCTCCTGTCCCCTGTTGATGCTGCCGATGCCGAAATCATGCCGCAATGGCAGACATAGAGCCCTCAGAATGACAGCAGTGACATAACACCTACACAAATTGACCACACCTCCTTACTAAGGCCAAAAAAGTGCCATTGGATTTTTATTAAATTTGATAACTTTTATCTCAGGAATGAAGCATTATTTAGCCCCCAGGTATTTTGCATTGTGCAAGATTTGTTATCCCCCATCACCCCTAATATTTAATCTGAAAGTTTTTCATTGAAATTCGCACAGACTGCTCTGTAGGTACTGTATGCCAGGATGATTTATTCCGTGGCTGAGCACAGAAAATCACTAACTTGTAACGTCAATGTGAGTCAAATAAAAATCATTAAAAAAAGGCCCTCAGCTAGCCACTGTGCAGCAGTTCTTTTGATTAGCTTGCCATGGCATAAATTTTCCCTTGAGCAATGGATAAGATTTCCTGACTTCTTCCAGGCCCATTTCAACTCCCCTGGCTTTTCCCTTTCAGGTAAAAACTCAAATCTAAAATTATTAAATGGCCATGAACTAAATTTCTTGAAATAAATTTAGAGAAAAGGACTTAAGCTGATTACCTTCAATGGAATAGGAGTCACATGAGCATGGTCATAGAGTAAGTTTCCAAAACTACCATAAACACCATCATTAATGTAATACATGATGGATGGCTGCTGTTTGGTTATTTTTTCTCCTTCTTTACCAGCAACTTCATTCTTCTCAGGTAGACTGTTCCTTGAGGAACTCAAACTCTCAGCAACACTGGGTGGCAAAATAGATGGAGATTGTGGAGGGGGTTCCCTCAAAGAGTGGATATGAGTTGCCAAGGTATATGCTGAGGCGACAAAAAATCGCCCAGGTTCAGCAATCACATGAACCCCACAACCGTCAGGAAAAAACTCATCCAGAGCTCCATTCACCACATCAGCTATCTGTAATTTGATTTTCAAGCAATCAGTGAGAAACAACACGACGTAACGTTAAATCATCCTTATTACCAGAGCTTATTAGTTCTAATAATGAATAATGACCATTCCTATGAAAAATAATGTAGGAGCTAAGATACTATCCATATTTAAAAAATGGTCATCTAACCATTCTCTAATCTCAAATTCCATTGCACCCAGCATATACTGGCAGCCAACATAGCTATAACATAGCATAAAGACTATGCACTAACACTTAAACTATGTAAGGTAAACAATAAGAATAGAATGCAACTAGATATTAAAAATAGAATATGTTACTCACATCATCAATAGATGAACCCTTATTTCCAGGAAATCCACCCCCAATATCTAGAAGTGTTAACTTCATGCCCAAAGTGGACTCTGCATGATCAAAGAGAGCACGGGCCCTTGCTATGGCACGGCGGAAAACAGGAGGATCACCACATCCAGATCCCACATGGAATGATATTCCTTCCACATGGAGCCCAAGAGATTTAGCCAAAGCCAGAAGTCTTGGGGCTTCCATTGTTGCCTCACAACCAAATTTCATTCCCAAAGGGCATTGCGCAACTTCTGAATCACATCGAATACGAAGAACCACCCTAAAATAGCAGAGTGACAAAGTCAAAAAATGTTATGGAAAACAGGACTGTACTACAGAGGAAAAAGGTACTTCCAAACTGCTCTAAATTAATTATTGCCAAATATCATACCATACACCTTTAGTGCTAGAGATGATTAATAGTTGAACAACCAAATAGATGGTAAAAATAATGTATAAACGCGTGTAAGAGACACACCCCTACTTTGAGTATTGGAGCATTAGAAAAAAATTTGTGGTATTTTTATCCTATCGCGTGGTGTTGCATACTTATGTCTGGACTTCCAACAGTTATCAAAATTTCCACTTTCAATGCTAAAAATTTGAAGGAATTTTTCAGCAACATTTACATTATATACATGGGGCTTGGAGAAAGTAGATATTCACTTGTAATCTTAACCTTATGATGCTAGGGATGGTAGGAATCAATACCTTGGATCCAAAAGTCCACGGATAATGCCTTTCACCATATACTTCGGATCCAAATTCGTTGAAGAAATTGAATCTGAATCAGAAATTTGAAATCAGTGCTTTCATGAATGCAACGTCCCATAAGAGGGAGTAGAAAGAGTTCCGATCCTTTCTTTGCACACACCACTGCGACACTTGTCCTACTCTAGAACAATTTTGTTTAAAAGCTCTCGTAGGAGTATTGCAATAGAATTTCAGCCGTGGAAAATTTTAAGGCAAAACACAACAGGCACATAGCGTGAATCTTACTAAGAGGTTGAACAACAATCAGGGGAACCTCAGCGCCGTAAGATAATAACCATGGCGTAGATTTCATAAAACCACCCTCAGCCCTCCATCAGCCCATGCCTCCAAGGTATTTTTCCTTACCGAGACCACATCAACCATAAATCATTAGCTTCAAAGGAAAATATCAAGTTACATGGGAACAATATAAATGTGTTTCATTCTCACCCCATCTCACCAACTGACCTCTTTTGGTCTACCAGCTACAATTCCCCCAGTTTCTGGAGGATAAATGATAGGAGAGTCACTTACTGAGCCTGAGCTTTCAGCAATTATATGATATACAGGACGTTCAAAAAAGAGTGAGACCTAACACAATGCATCTTTGACAGTCTTTTAAGTTTTTTAAGCTGTGATTGACTGACACAAAGCTTTATAGTTACAACAAGGCTACTAAGTATTAAAAATAATTCACATACGGGTGTATGCTGCATGTCGTACTGGAGATTGCCCCGACGTTTTGAGACCGACTGCTAGTCACTTTTTCAAGGGAATTCTCTTGAAATAGTGACCAGCAGTTGGTCGCGAAATGTCGGGGCAATCTCCAGTACGACACGCGGCATACACCCGTATGTGACTTATTTTTAATCATCACGAGCCGCGAAAGCTTCAATCAAGAAAGGCTATTAATATTCGACATAGTCCAAACAGCACAATTTTGGAAGAAACAAGGAGCTTGCCCGGCTTTGCTTTGAGGGCAACGATGTCACATGCAAGATCGGACCAGTTCGTCCCTTGCTCCTTCACTCGTAGTCTTATTGCTTGTAAGATGGAGGGAACATGCTCCTTCCCCTCTACCTCTCCTTCAGCGCTCTTCACTTACAAGCATTTCCGATTTCTTCTATCTGCCATTTAGTCCAACAATGTACACACTCGTTTGATCTTTTTAAATCGCAGGTTTTAACACCAATATAATTTTCAATTGAAATAATCCTCATATTAGCGTCTGAAGATGATTTTTGAAAAATCAGGCCCATAATGGAAATTACTCGACAAGACAGATGTTTACTATTAACCAGGTATTGCCCTCCAAAATTACGTTTCTCTAAGATATGTGATTACTATTTGCAGTAGAAATGTCACCGGATACCCAGACATAGCAGTAAATTTAGCATTCCCTTCGGAGAAAAAATCTTGCCCAATCTTCTCTGTTCACCTCTGAGGTACCGATGCGACGGCACAATGCTTATGAGTAAGGAATGGAAACAGGAGCATTGTAAAAATATGTCACTAATAGAGAAACTCTCCTGCCTCCCACTTGTATCAGATGACCAACCCATGCTGAAAACCAAGGCCACTCAGTTCCCCTTGGGCTCGCGACCAGGGAAGGGGGGTGAGGGAAGATAGGAAATGTGTACAAGACGCACCCCAATTTTTTGCTGCAATTTCTTGGAATAAATTGAGTCTCTTACACGTGTTTACACGGTAAAACTTGATAAAAGCTTGCAGGTTGATTTTATCTGGATCAATTACTCAAGTATTTACAGTACAAGCAGTCTTGGCAAAAATTTTCATTGCCATTCGAGGAAAATATGATGATCATCAAGGGAACCCAGATTTTCGAGAGCCAGCACACTTAGGTCAGTTCAGTTTAACAATATTAATGCCATCCATACAACAAAGACTACAAACTATGTTAAATATTTCCACATGCAGTGTATTACAATCATTAAATTAAACATCATTGATCATATCTGTACATTATCATGGCTCATAAAAATTCAGAGCCTGTAATGAACACTGGCCAAAAAAGATACACAAGATTTGCAGAGTGAATAACAAATGATGAAACAAGTTGCAGGTTACCTTGCTGTAGAGTAAAGTGTTCTGATCTTGTGCAGTTCAACTTCATTATCAAAGGTCATCAACTGCACACCTAATGAAGCAGCATGTCTGATGTGAGAGGCTGGCTTTGCTGGGTTGGCAAAAATGATACGATTTGAATCAACACCCATCTTCAACACCTGGGTCATTTCAACCTGAGCCAGAAAAAAAAACTAAATTAATAATATGCTCGTATTAACCAACAGTAAAGCACCCATGGAAAATAATAGACAAGTGGGCATGCTATATTAACTGGTATAAAAAATAACCCACTAGATCATTAGAAATAATTTCTCACACCATGCAAACAAATAATGTTCACATACAAACGAGGCCACCAATATTGTTTAATTCTGGCTGATACCACGACATTATATTAAATTAACACACCACACACATACATTTCATGGGTTTCAGGACAATAAATAACAGGAAAATTTTAGCTGTAATGAGAAAAATGCAAATTTACACAGCTATTCATAGTACCAAAAGCATGAAAAAATCAAAACACTTTCACTTTATATGGACAATCTTTCTATTAATGTACATAGCATAACTCCCAAGTTATTATTTCTCACATCCAGCTCAATTGTTGGGCAAACTCCAACCATGTCCATTACTGATAAAATTGCTTCTTGGTTTGCAACCAAAAGAGAGGTTTAAGCAGCAATATGGCAGAATTAAAGTGCCATTAAGATGCTACTCTTAAAACTAAATACATTTCAATAACGCTATAGCCATAAAGATATAGAATATGTACATATATTTTAACAAGAAATTGAGAATACCATTCGGATCTACACCAATTACTCAGTGCATTATTAACCAACAGTGGCATTTCTACCAATTAGTTCAATCCCCCAATTTGTCCTTCTGCTCTCTCATATATTCTTAAATTTCTACCTTTCCAATCTCAAAAAACTTGCATTTCAATTAAATGAGTGCCAAAGATGCAGGGAAAACCCTGAACAAAATGTAGAAGCTAAGTTCCTAAGTATAAGAAAATTACCAAGATTAGCTTCTCCACCTTTTTTTGATTACCCAAATTAGCTCCCTCCTCCTCTACAATGGATAATTAGCACCCTAATGTTGTTACACATCAGACCACAATCGAATTTAGATTGTGATCAAGGCTACCCCGAACACAGTGAAATACAAAATATGTTCTAAACAAGGAAAATTAGTAAACTTATTCCTTTTTTAAGAATATCCATGAAATTAACCTGTAGAGGTTAAGTACACTAAATTATCTTATAATAGTGAAAAATACTGATAAGGGATGCACGGATCCAGGATTTTTTAGGTTCCTGATCCAGACCGAATCCTTGATTTCTAGAGTCGGATCTTTGGACATTGTCCGATCCAAATGCATTGTTAATTGCCTGTTATCAAACAAAGCAATTATTCAAGTTTCTTCTGGGCCCGTACATTCCAAGGAATGCTATTATTTTTGCCATATGGATATTAATATTTTTACTGATTAAAAATAATTTTTATAAGCTTTCAAGTTATTACACACTCAGGATATAAACAGTTATACTTAGTATCTCATAATATGCCAATGGTGCTGAAGTCTATCTCACTGGAAATGGCAGGAGGGGGAATACAGAGGAACTGTTTTGCATATAGATGGGATATAGAGGTCAACTGCGGAGAACTTGAACAGAACGAGACAACCACAGAGAGGAGTTGGGTTAGCAGAAGCACTTAAAGGAGAAGTGGAGGGGAAGGAACAGGGAGTCAGGGGACCAACACGTCCAATCTTGCAACTTAGTAACATCGTTGGCTTCAAGGAGAAGCCAGGCGAGCTATGTGATATATGTATGCAGTTTGTGTTCCCAGTCTATCTCATCTTGTAAGAGTGTGCTCATGTGTGCCATTTGCAGTGCCAAGAATTGGCATGGCCCTGTTGTAACTAGAAAGCTTTGAATCAATCAATTAGAGCTTAAAAAACATAAATACTGTTAGAAATGCATTGTTAAGTCTCATTCTTTTGTGAATCTTGTGCATGTCATCCAATTGCCGAAATCTATTATTAGACACTAAAGGGTCCAATAGGTGATTCACATAACAGTTGCCTCCAGAAAAGGAGTGAATTTGAAGCAGGTAGGCTGAGAGAGGTCAGTCGCTGAGCTGGGGGTGGGATGAATTAAGTTCTCATTTCACTTGATATTTACCATCAAATCAAATTATTTGTGGTCGGTTCGGTCTCATCATCATCATCACTGGTCAACAATCCTAGGATTGGTTTAACACAGCTCTCTACTCAGTTCTCCTATCAGCTAATCTTTTCACACCTACATATTTCTTCTCTTTCACATCCTTCTTCACTTGTTCCTAAGGGATGAAAAAAAAGTCAGAGGCATGGGCCGAGGGAGCTGGTTAGTGGTTTTGTGAAATCTGCAACGAAGTTACTTTTGACGTGGTTCTTATCCTTTGGCGCTGAGCCTTCTCCTTAGGTTGTTCAATCTCTAGCGTAGATTCATTATATGTGCCTGTCGTATTTTGCCTCACAATTATCCACGGCTGAAATTCTGTTACGTAACACCTGCTTTTAAACAGAATGGTTCATGAGTAGGACACGCATCGCAGTGTATTGGAGTATGTGAAGAGATTATGGGAACTCTTTCCATTCTAATGGGACACTGCATTCACTGAAGCATTAATATAAAATTTCTGATCCAGATTCAATGTCTTCCGCGACTTTGGAACTGATGTATTCGGTGAAGAGCAATATCCGCTGATATTTGAATCTGATGAATCCGATCCGACCATCCCCAATTAAAATACAATTTAAACTACATTGTTCAAATTCATTGACACAAATATTACCATGTTTTTCACAGAAAATGTCATCGTTATCCCAATTTCCTAGGTTAAGGAAATATAATAGATATTAATAGAACGAATCAAGCCACCTCTAATTTTGACTGGCAGTACGATGTACATCAATACTTGCTCTGACATGTCACCTAATCTGGGGCAATTGATTGGAACCTAAGTACATTAAAACTGAATTGAATCTGTCCTATATTCCTTCACAAATTTGTCATCATTAAGTTAAATGCAGCCATCTTAAGCCAAATTCACCATCTCAAACAATCTTGCATCACATTAAAAAAAAAAGGAGTTCACTCTACCCTTGCCATATTAATGCAAATAGCATAAGGGTGGAACCAACATGGTGCTTCCAAATGAAATTTTCACATCAATTCATTCTGAGCAGTGCCATGCTCCCATTCCCAGTCAAGAGATATTCCCTCTACGTCAAACTGAAAAAACTTGGGTACTGGGATATGAAAAATCAGAATGAAGTTCCAATGAATTCATTCAACACCATATATAGTACTCTCTCAATTATATGGGCTAATGATGGGGGGAGGCGGCACGAATAATTGGAAAACACGGATTATCCAATCTTTACTTTTATTTCTTGTAATCTTGTATCAGGGGAGTGCCTGGCTATGACTCATGCTATCTCTACTTCCACTTTCCCTGCAGCTTTCACTCCTACTATTCCATTCCTATGCAGTTTGGCCTTCATTGGTAATCAGGGTCCCCACTATAACTAAATTATAAAATTCACTGCTTTTTCCAGGTTTACACTGTCTAAATATCATCAAATTCACGGTTTGTAGATCAAGAATTTTAGGCAGAAATATTGATCACGTAACAATCATCGGCCCGACATTAACTAAAAATGTAACAAACACAACAGATGCCTTGAATGCAAACGCAGCAATGAAAGTGCCATCTCCCATGACGTCACCTGTAGCTAGCAAAATTCAGGTCCGGCTAAAGGGTGTGAGTGGGAAAATGGAGAGAGCAGGGTGGCACGGAAGTGAAGAAGTGCCTGATTTTTAGCAGGGTTAATGTCTTCCAATCGCAGGCTTAAGGTCAATGTGCTGTCATGGCACACGGACCAATTAATAATTGCGCTTTGAATACACGTGTGCAGATGAATGCGTGAACAGTATCTGCACGTGACTCGGCCTTGAAACATGATCGAAATATCGATTTTTCTTTCAATCTGTCTATCGTAGTTCTACAATCAAGTTTGAGAGATTTCTAAGTTTTATGATGAGATTCACGGCTATTTCCAGGTTTTTTCACGGCAGATGAAACTCACGGCTTATTCAAGGTTGAGTGGGATTGTGTAAACAGGCCTGAGTGTGACAAAATCTCCAGTTACCTTGGGCCGTATTCAACTGCATGCGAGGCCACGGCAATAATTGTGCATTTGCGACATAAAATATACAATCGGAGATCATAAGTAACATTTCTCTGAATTTACGAATGATTTACCATTGAAGAATCTTCTAAAATTAGCTGATCGTCATCTACAATGCTGGAGCAGAGGTCCAAGTAAACTTGAAACATTCCGTGTCAGCAAATAGATAAAACAATTCCACTTCAAGAAGGGGATTCTAATGGAAACAATTAGCCCGCAGTAGCATTGTACTTTAAAAAATGCTAATATCTTGGTGCTTTTTCGTCTGATTTTATTTTTTTATAAAGATCATGGAAAACTTCGGAGGACCGTGACCTCATGCATGGGTAATCAGCGACCTGCATAAAACTCAGCCGGATAATCGGGAGTCTGCTGTATTCATGTTTTGATAATTCACATATTGAAATGAAAATTGCATCTCTCAGTAATTCACAGAAATCCTGACTTATTAATTTACTGATCAGAAATATACCAAACACCTGCATATACAAATTCTGCTGTCAACCTTTTGCCCTTGATTATACGCCTTATTTATGGTAGAAGCTAATTAAACACTTTGAACACCTAAAATGTTGATTGTGTTACTGATGATGATAATAACATTGATGAAATTATCACGCATTGAACTAGAGAGACAGACAATATTGTACAAAATAATTATCTTTGAATAACTTTACATAAAAATAGACCCATTAACACAGACTTTATAGAACTCGCCAAAATAATGCAACAGCAAAGAAAAAGTAAGAAATCTGAAAGGCATTACCAAAAGTAACTTTAAGTTGTCTCCATTATAAACATAAAATAGCTCCTAATATTACATAAACCAATTTCATGACTATGATTACAAAGGAGAAGTACATCTCTAAATTTAATTCAATAGCCAGTCACCTCATTACTACATCATTAATCAATTCACATGCTATTCATCTGAATCTCTATTACAGTAACCCAAATCTCAGCATTACATTATGAATAACTCACCCAAGATACTTTAATTTTTAAAATTAAAGAAAATTGCCATAGGATGCTGGGTCTTCCATATATTTCATGGAACATAAAAGCATAGCCTTTTCTACTCGCAGCACTCATACAGTACACTTTTGGTCCTCAACTACGAAACAGGAAGCTTTCACATGCATACAGTTCCAATCATATGTCACTGATCCTAGAGTTGCAGCATCCTTGGTGAACAAGCAATTAACTGAATTAGTGAAATGTGCTCCAAAATTGGGTTAACTCTTTACTAAAGAACTGATATAG
Source organism: Ischnura elegans (assembly GCF_921293095.1). Classification (NCBI taxonomy): domain Eukaryota; kingdom Metazoa; phylum Arthropoda; class Insecta; order Odonata; family Coenagrionidae; genus Ischnura; species Ischnura elegans. The sequence continues at coordinate 20,301,907 of NC_060248.1, forward strand.
AACCTAAATCAATCAAGCAACTGCAGATTAGTAAGGGTGACTAATAAAATTAAAAAAATAGGTTATTATCAACAAAAATTGAGAATTATATCTAAATTAAAACTATCAGCTATGCCTATGCATAGAAATTTTATCAAACATCCTTTACCAGCAGCAAGTGCCAATACAAATATATTCAACTTTTCTTCTAACATTTAAGGTTGAAACTAGAGCTACCTTGTATGATGCATTCCTCCTTAATTCATAACAAGAACACTTAAAAATAACTGTTGTAAAACGTACTGATCACAATATAAAAAAACATTAATTCATAATCCACAATGAAATATGAATAACAAGCACTTATAAATGAAACAAGGTAATGATTTAAGATGCCCAAACCTTTCGTCTTACCAGGGAAATTTTATGAACTAAAGTTAAACAAGAAAGATAAATAAATGGATCATTCCACCCAAATTGACCAAGTATTTGCTACTTGGGTCAACAATATCAATTAAATTCGGCAAATAGAATTAAACCACCATCCAAATAGGTGTATTGATTTTGTAAATGAATAAAATACATTCCTACTTAAAACACACTAAGGGAAAAAACTGCTGAGAAAGGAAATGAATGCAAGCTAAAAAAAAAAACTAGCATATCTCGTTCAAATTATTTCTTAATTTATATTCAAACAATATATTCTAAGGAAAAGTCACCATATTTGGCAATGAGGAAAGCATGTGTGTTTTCAATACAATATTTTTCAGCAAGATGTAGACAACATGCGTGATGATGCAGTTTCAGTAATTAGGATGTGGCAGGAGGATTTGGTATGGCATAAGTGAATATTCAAGACTTGGGGAGAAGAGGAAAGTCAACAAACTACAATAATTCGGGATTGTATGTCATTCGACAGAACTGAAATAAATTTTTTCCTCATTCAAAAGCAAGGAGAAAGAGTAAAACAGCATTTGGAGAAGATTACTTCTCATTCCAGGCACAGGAATGAAAATAGAGGGTTCAATACATCATCTTAAAGTATCCTCATAATATAATTCTGAGACCTAAGACATAAAGGTAAAGATATAAATTTAAGTATAAATATAAAAATTAAACATATAAAATTATCTCCATCAAATGAAGATACATAAAGATATAACTCAACAAAGATCCCAGTCCCCTCAAACAAACACAATGAAAGATATGGACGGACAGAAAAATAAGTTACTACCCATTAATTCATTTTCAAATTCATATACATCTACTTAAGTTCAGACTTGTCACAGAGATTAATCTACAATACTACTAGTAGAGAAGACTAAATGGTCTAAATATGCTAATTACACGGAAATAAATGAATTATGAATCATTTACAACCTCCAAAGGTCTACATTCTTATAGTAACAACAATACTTTTGTATTATACATAATTCAGGGCTAATTTTATAAAATTGATTTACCTTTGAAGCACAGTCAAAGCCAATTCCAAGAGCAGCAAGCACTTGAAGAACAAGTGGGTTATCATTGCATTTCACAGCTGAAACAAAAATTACAGACAGATTAGTATCATAAATTAGATCCTTGATAGTCCCTCCACTAGAATTTCATCTACGCAAAATGGAATTACCGTAGTGAGGGTACACACGAGGAAGTTTTTGTTTCCACACTTCATACTTCTTCACAATGTCATCCATATCACAGACATAGAACGCATCCTCTTGAACCTAAAAGGATTATAAAAGAATGTGAAGTAAGGTTACATTTTCTAGGCACTGATAAAGTACAGTAGCCAGGTGGGCAATGTCTAACTGCGAAGCATAATTTAGATATGCTAAACCAAAAATGAAGTAAGGTAGAGATATTAAAGATAAAATAAAAAATGCATACATCAATAAAATTGTAGGAGGAATACCATATTGGAACTACTTCTACCACAAGTTTATTTTCTAAAATGGTGTCATTCACCGTGGCCTAAAATCTTAATTCACCAAAGTAATTCAGAAGTATTTCAAATTTTAAATTAATGAACACAATATAATTGGTGAAAGAACCCATTAATTTTCCTTTAATATATCTTTGGATAGAAAGCATATTTGTTAGCCTGTGAGAAAAAAATATTGAAATTTCACAAAAAAAAGAATTAAAATTAACAAAATCCTCACTGCAGTAAAAAAGTCAATACTGACCCCTACATGTAGAGCTTCAACAAATAACATACCCCAGAATCTGCAATGCTTCGGATGACATTCCAAACATCAGTTCCAGGGTCCAATACATGGATCCTTGGCTCTTCCTCCAACTGCTTGCCAATGAGCTGCATATTGGTCAATTTCGATCAAACTATGACTGAAGGCCAATATTTATAGCAAATGGAATTTTAAAATGCTAGTGCGAGCTGAAAATAAAATATATCATAGCTTTTCAGAATTCTTCAAATTAGAAATAGTTCAGTAAGATGTAACACTTCTCATTGAAATACACATATAAACTACAAATTATACATCACTGTTTCCCATGAAAGTCAACTTAGTTTGAAAATATAATAAACTACCTTGAACAATTTATGTGATTATTACCTGTTTATGTATTGTTATACTTGACTAGGCACAACAGAGGATCCTCTTTGCAGTAAAAATGATCAGCACCAACATCAAAGGGAGCAAGGGTATCTATGAACAACACTACAACACAGATGTCAGCGGATGCGCAGGGTGAGCCAAGGGGGCTCCCCGTTCAGCACCAGCCTCCAATTGGTCTCGTAAAGTGCAAAACCAGCCGAAGGGCTCTCCAGAAGGCGCCCCGAGATGCTACCCTGGAAATAAAAAATTTAAAATATTGCAGAATTTTAAAATTTCAGCATGATAATAAATTGACATTTTAACTTGGAAACATTTTCCACTTTTACAAAGAAAATAATTCACATATCTAATTCATCTCACAAATTACAAAAAATACTTATGCCAATAGATGTAAAGTACATCAACAAAAGAAATGTCTTAAATAATCTTGGAAATAACAAAATGTCTATTCATTAGAAGGAGTTGAAAAATACGTCTATTATCCAAATTTCCTCATTCAAGAAAGAACTATGGATCTCAAAGCTGACGCAAATGAAGATTATTTCATTACCTTGTTTCTGCATCTTTTTTAAGTCAGCGTTTAGTATGTTCCCGGGAAAGAACGATAGATATGGAAAGTTACAACACGAAGTTGTCTTATCAATACGCTACACGAAGAGGTAAATAAGTTAAGAAAAGAAAATGCTTAGCAGACTAAGACTTGCACGAGGCGAACTTGAGTGGGAAATTAATTCCCACTCGATCGCACTTTCATCCAAAAGTAGACTCGCGGTGAACGTGTAGAATGAACTACAGCCTAAATCGCACGGAGAGCAAGAGATGGTGAGAGAGATCTATAATGGTGACACGTTCTCAACGACGAAGAAATATGACGACGAAGTAGGAAATCAAGACGATCCTCGACTTGGACTTCGGACTCCGCGTAAGCTCTAAGCTGATCTAAACACCACACGAAGCGAACCAATACGAATTCCCCCCTAAGGCCAACGCCACCAACGGCGAGTTACTGAAGTATATCCACTGCGCGCTTGACTCAAAACCGCCAGACACGACAACGGGAGGGAAAGGAAGGTCAAAGTGAGAGCCACGGTCTTGTTTTCAAGCCTTGTCCATTTACGATAATAAGAATGAATCGAAACGGACGAGGTAGGGCATAAAAAAAACTGGGTTCCACCGGGTGCGAAGATGAGAAAACGAAACTCAGGTAGAGGATGACTGCAAAATAACTGGCCGCGAAAGAGAAAAAATCCGGTTATTACCGGCCACGGAGAATTCGACTGGCGTCGCTTTTCATTCTCTCCCTCTCAATGACTCACAAGTCACTCCCATCATTGGAGTCAAATATCTAGTTCGACAAATAAAAGTTAAACAGAACCTCCGCGACAATTGGCAGCAGGGAATAAAGGTGCTATTTCTAAATATTTAATCACTCTAAAAAGTGTTAACTCTCAATAAAACTAATGACTGATTTCTAAGACATACACGGCAATTGGTTGGACGATAAAAGATTATCTACATAGATCATAACCTATCCCGCTCTTCAATGGATATTATCACCACTAGAGCTACTAGGAGCGAAAATTCTTTTAAAATCAACGAGAATAAAAAACATGAAAATAAAGAGTTAAATTAAAATTTTCGATTAGCACCAGCTACTTTCAGTTGTTTTCTACGAAAACCTTTTGATATACTCTACAGCATAGCCTTGGATAGTTTGGAGTCAAAAATTAAAAAAAAACACACACACAAAGCTTCCCTAAAATGACGATAAAAATAAACGAAATTAACGCGAAAACAAATCACTTGCGACACATGTAAAATATTGGCTGATCTTTTCGATTAAAAAACACTAAGACGTCAAAAATACTGTTAGACAAACCTCTGCTTTAAGCTCATAAGGTGCTCTACACTGTGCGTCCCAACGAATACCTACGCCGCAACCCAGCTATATCACTTCGGATCATAGAAAAATTGCAAATAAATTCAGAAGTGTTTCCGTCGATTTTATTTTTTGTTTCGGGGTATACTGTAGGACTAGATAGTGTTTAAGCATTTTCGTTATTTTACAACAAAATATGCGTTTTCAAAATACGCAAAGGCCACTTTATTAATCTACATTAATGTTTGCAACATATTGTGGAAGATGAATGTTGTAGACGAAGTAGTTTTCCCTAGGTTGAGTTACAAAGTACATGAAGTTGACAAAACGGCTAATTTTATGGTGCGCGTAGTCATTTATTGCACTCGCGTGTCTACATTTTTTAATTTTTTATAAAATAAAAAATAAATTAGAATCAAGAATAAAATTTCCTTTAAAGTGACATATTATTCATTAGTATAGCATGCACTAAAGTCCAGATATAAGTTTGCTAAGTACAGCGGCACATCATTTTGACGCCGACAGTAATGTTAGTTTTGAACCATTATCGGTAGTTTCACAAAAGCTAATTTATGAAGTTCAGTCTGGATATAATGTATAGCTGACAGAAATAATCAGTAAAATTAGTGTAGGCTTATAACACTTACTACTTCTTCAACATTCTAACTAGCATTTTTCGATCAGTATTTTTTCTATAAATTATTCAACAGGGATGGATTTTCATTGACGTTCATCGAAAGCTCTCGGAAGTAAACATCGAATGAGGATTTTGCACACTAACAGAAAATGAAGGTTCATAAATTTATATCTTATTAAAGGATAAAAAATTCTACAATATCCAATTTTTCCAGGGAACATACGAGTCCAATGCTTTGCGATTATACCAATTATAACGGCCAACGTAGTGACTAGGATATTTTCACAAGTGGCGTTTGATAGATTACCCCGGCCAGCCCTCTTCCCGTACCTCATTTTTTTCAGTCTATAAACCATTTCCTATGACTATATCCACGAACCCATTTAACTTCTCTTCCAAAATTCATAAAGCAAGAAACGGATTTTATATTTATTCTCACTTTAGAAAACAAGGGGCACCAATAAATACGTAGAACCGTTAGGTTACAATAAGTTCGAAGAGTAAGAACATCCATCGAAATTCCAAAATATTAGGCCAGGTTCAAATGGCTTTCTAACCTACTAAAAGAAAACTTTAAAAGAGTGTCAACATTTTCGGCATCGAGAGTGACACATAGTCCGGGAAAACATTTTTACGACACTTAGCATCAGCTGGTTGTCGCACGTGACGATTTAAAGGGCAATATTTCGAAGGTGAAAGTAAAAATTTTATTCTAAACCCGGAGCACTGTCACAAGGTAGGCAATACTACCGCAACGCTGCCCCAGGCGAGAGAAAACATTAGCAAGTGTGAGAGCTCACAAACGCAATGAGCATCCTAAATATCAACTGCTAGAAATTTTAGCGCTGGTAAAATCGTTCAGGAGTTACAAGAACAATGCTTCAATAGCATCGAGAATGTCACCCTACCCCGATAAAATTGACTTCCTAAAAATCATGCCAACATAAATAAGGAGTTATTATTAAAAATTTGAAAAGCATGAATGCCGAGCTCTCAAAGGTCTCGCTTGCCGTACATCGGGATGAAAGGAAATTGGACCGGATTGGATATTTTGGAACTGGAAGTTCGGGATGGTTTAACTAAGGATAATACTGACATGATAAAGATGCTATTTTATTGTTGTCAACGAGAAAGTTTTCCTCAAGAGGCCTGGGGCTGGAGTATTTTGGGATTCGAGTAATGACAAGCAAATGACAACCGTACTTGAACTGAGTAAGCCTTTGAAGAGAAAAACAGCTGAGTGCAACCCCTTTAGAAATGGCATGTTTTTCCAGTGAAAGCAGACGGCGAGCATTTTTCGGATTTCCCAGTGGATAGAGTAAATGAGAAATGGAGAGAGAGAGAACTCTACACGTAACTCTGTTTCTGACATTCGAACAAACGTCAGCTCCTTAATAACACGGCGTGAATTTTCCATATTCATCATTCAATAAAAATAACAAGGAAATTTGTAAATAAATAGACCAATGGCATACTTCCCAAGGAAATCCGTTCTGGCTTCATAAGCCTCTCTCTTGACAAATTGTGGAAACAGTCTCCGAGGCATGGAATTTCCAAAAACGCATTCCCATACTATAAACCCCTATCTAGCAACACCACCGTCATCATGCACAAAATAATTCACAATAATTTCCGAGTCCTAAAATTTTCAACGTGTATTACATACAACAAGGGGTATCAAAGTTACTATCTTATAATCAGGTGACGACAGCCTTCGCCTCATAATAACGAATAAAGTTAACGAAGAAGAAAATTTAACTTCGATGGAAACTTTCACACTGCACCAGAAACAGCTCAGAACACGTCAGGAGCGGATTAAGGCAGCTGTAGGCTTCGAGCGCATACATATCTCTTAGCAATTGAGGATGTCGGTCCCAACAACGTCATACCTTTTATATTTTCATCCGAGGAACCCTTCAAGACATAATTTTAAGACAGTTATTGTATTCTGTGCGCGAATCACGAGGCAAGTGAATGGTCCGAGGCAAACTCCATCATGAACAAGTGTTGCTGCTGGGACCAATATTTTACCTCGGCAACGCATCTACCGGTTATATGATAGATGGGGGACTGTAGGAAAGGGCAAATATCTACTTTCGGAAGGATAAGCAACACATCTTGACAAAGCGTAAGCTCGGCCGGATATTCTTCACACATACGTGCATGCCACCAACTATAAGTTTCAAGAAAAAACTCCGTTTTCAATGGTATCAATTTTTTTCTAATTTCTCGGGACATCCACTCGTCGCTTCCCCCTATCAATACCTTTCAGTTATTTTTATGCAAGGTATAGTGGGATATTCATGCTCAACATCGTTTCGTGTTGATCACTTAACAATACCGTTCCCCCAGGAAAAAAAAACCTGAAAATATGAGGGGATGAGGAGCAGTGCTGAAGCCCCATCAGTCCTCCCTTGATATGATGCTGACTTACGTTCCTGAAATGCCATATTTAATCAATGGTGCAACTTACAAGCGGACGGTTTGTTTCAGCGAGGAAAAATCTTGACTACTGGTGAGAGCACGGGTAATACCTCAAACGGTGCTAATAGGCAGCTACAGCTCAAGTAGGACTAGAGGAGCAACCGTAAAATCCTCTATGTACAGATCGGAATGGGTCGGAATACAGGAACTTTGATTCTCATCTGTTGGAAATTAGTACGCCTGTTCGCCTGTTTTTTTTACGTCCTTTTGTGGATATCATGAAAATTTTCTATAAAACGTTCTTTGGGCTACTACTATTACGTACTATAAGCTTAGTACCGTAAATTTCGATATAACAATTATTCGAGTTATCAAGTAATCGATACTGATGGCTAATGAAGCGTTTTATGTATTTTATTCAATACATTAGCACGTCGTTTAAAGAAACACGTCGATCGGAATATTCTTTGATTAGTCTGGCACCATTTTTCTGGTTATTTGTCCCCTAAGATACAATACTGCATTAATATTTTTAATGAGAATTGACCCATGATATGAGCCGTGCAAACATAAGTAACTGTTCATGTTTCTCTGCCTAAGGTAACTGTAGGAAGCGACGAAAATCTTTTTTCTGGTACATAATTATTGCGTAAAATTCCGTCTTAAATAATACTTATACGTTCCCTAATGCATATATATTTAAAATGAAATTGAATTGGCACATATGATGTGGTGTACGAGAAGACATATTAGTTTAACCTCATTGAAGTATGCCATAAGAATATCAATGAAAGCGCAATTCCCGCGTTCCGGTTAAGCTATGGTACAACAGTGCCATGGCTAGGGCCGTCAAAATAAAAGTGAGGGGGCAATGTGCTCCAGGCTGTACATCTCGGAGGATACGGAGCAACTAATGACCGTTTCACCTCTGGATTTGATGGAAAAACTGGAGCGATGCTTTGTTTTCTCATATTTTTCTCGGATTTTCCCGAACTCGTTTCAAAAATGACCTCAGAGCACAGAAAAGACACCCAATTTTCTTTCGTCTAAGCAGAGACCTTCGGAGCTACTTTAGGGACGGCTCCATCACCCTTGTCCTCGATCGCAAGAGCCGAAGTTCGCCACGAGCAGACGTTTCTCTCCCTTCCCTCACACCATCGCCATCGGCTTGTAACTAGAAAACTAACCTTCGATCCCGACATTTCCACACAAGGCGACAAATTCCGAAAACGTCAAACATCCGCCGATGAAACATCCAACTTAGCTAAGCCGCTAGCCAGTAATAGCACAGATTTTCGAAATGCACAAAACAAACACGACGGCGAAGAATTGAAAGTTTTCATATAGGAACAGAGTGTGCACACAAGAATTTCCGGAAACGAAATGGGACGAGCAACGTAACTGAGATGTTGCATGAACTGAGTTTTACGTGAATTTTTTAAACCTCCCTTAAAAATGTTAGTAGATAGCTGTAGCTTAAATAATACCCGAGGGAGAAAACAAACTAATAAAATTAGTTTTGTTCACATAAACACTGAATTATGGGTGTCCATGTCTTTAAAATACACTGATATCTCAAACCAAAGAATATTTTTTAAAATCGAATTCGTAAGCACTAAAACTTTTTCCCTGCCTGTCTCTCGCCTCCTTCAGATACAAACCAAAATATTTTTCTCCACCTCTCCTCTTTGACATGCAACGTTTGCCTTTATGCATGAGTCTTCCAATTTGAAAACAAGAATAAACTCGATTATATAGTAAGCTTACATAGGATAAGTAGTCTGGGAATTTGAAATACCTAATGCGCCGTTCCGGAAGTTCAACGCTCCAATGATGCCTTGTTCATTGAGGTTTATTCTCAATGTCTTCTGCGTTTGTCTTATTGCGTTACATAGTTATGCCGGATTCCACGACTGCTCTTTTTAGTGTTTTTATTTTGATCTTTCATTCGAAATGTCATTGACTGATCTTTTTGATACATGAAAATTTTACTTGAACCCGCTTCTCAAATATTCAATATTGTTATCTGGCGTAGATTTTTAAACGACCCTCTACATTAAGTCGATACGTAGTTTAAGCACCACCGGATGAACGATATCAACTTCATCTACGGATATACTTAGAAGAAGAAAAAAAAAACAAGGAAAAGGGATAAAACATGATCTCATCAGAGGTTAGTTTTGAGAAGGTATGAAGATAAATGAAAGTCAAGTGATAAAGCTCCAATATTACTTAGATATCTTGATATCTAAATGGATACCTAAATTCAAGAGAAAATTGACTAAAGAAGAACTCTTCCTAAAAACAATAAAATTCGGCCGATGAATGAATGATTAAGTAGAGGTAGGTATGCAAATTGGTTAGTTGACAACTGAAACTAAAGGATTACCTAAATAAAAGAAACTATGAAAAATTAGCTACTTTATTACGCATGCAGAACTATATAAATTATGAGTGTTTAATATACACCGATACAATCAATAGCTTCAGGCGTTAGCTAGTGAAATTGCTACGTATCCAATAAAATAGCCTTTTTAATTTCACATAAATATATGATATAGGCATAGCTGTTTTATTTAATATACACCAATACATCCTACTGAAGAGTATATTTCCATCTAATACTGGTATTGTGTATTTTATTACACCGAGTCCGACACCCGGGTGAGTTTGAAACAAATATGAGATGAAACGTCGAAAATTTAACATATTTAGCCACCGATGCACGTTATCTTAAAGAAGCTATATCTCACATAGCAGTTTCCTCAAATGCACTGGCTGCTTCAGCCTTTACCGATCCAATTTTGGTCGACCACATCTTAACGAGTGAAATAATATCATTCGGACACCAGCTGCGATACACAGGTGGGTCAAGGGCATTGATATGGAGGACTTCCCGTCTGGCGCTATTTTTTTTTCCGACGCAAGCGATGACATCACTCAGCCATTCAACAAGCGACACTCAAGGTTTACTTTAGAAAAGATTCACACGGGGAAACAGCGGTCTGCGGGCCTCTCTATAGAGGGCCATCTGCGGCCTACTACTGATTCTTTTGTTGCCCGTCATGACAGCCGGAAAAATTCGTCTAGAACCGGGATTTCCTATTCTTGCCGAGTATTCGTCTTGCATTCTCCTGTGGGATGGTGGCATCAATACGCTTGCGCAAAGAATATCTGGTATGCATTTATTGCTTTTCATTATATAATTATTTTTAAAACTGAACAATCAACTATTGAATGCAAACATTTTAAAGGTATTTTCTCCTCTTACTTTTGTTTCAACTTAGCTGGCCACAGGTGGAAACAGTTACCCAACCCGGAGGAATACAGTTAGGAGAATAAGCCCGATTAATCGCTAGTTAATTACGAAAATCTCATTCCGCTTTCGGGATCTCGATCAGCATTGGAGCTATGAAATAGGCCGCATTTTTGAAAATTTCCCACAAACCGAATTTCGTTCCGCTCATCATCATCTCACTAGCAAGTCTGAAAGATTTGAAGTATTTTATTCCAGTCCTTTAAGAGTACAGGAAGCCATTGAGGTCCTAAATCACATGATAGGAACATCCTCAAATACAGGATACTACTCTAGTTCTGCAGGATGGACAACGCTTTACTGTGGGGAGGCACGGAGGGATTACAGGGATAAGCATTCGAGAAGGGCACTCTCATGTGCTAGTGTTGAGAAATCGACCCTTAAGGCGGAGGAACCATTAGTCGATGGCCAATGGCATAGACGGCTGAAGGCATAGTCGATGAAAAAAACAGAGGCCATTATCACAAATGGGTCAGAAAAGGCCTGCTGAGTTTTGGAAATCTGGGAGGAAGGGAAATATTCGACTAGAGACAGTTCGCCACGATTTCCATGCTATCACTATCAGGATACGAGAGGCAGGCAAAACAAGTGATGCTTTGATAGAAAAATACCGGTCAGTCGGATTAGCTCTCCTCTCTTGCTTCAAGACAGCAAAATAATGACACGGAATAACTACGGTGGGCTCTTAAGGAGAATAAGAAATTGAGGCAGGTGTTACCAAATAGGGTAGTTTCCTCCAACAGAGAAAACGAAAGGCATTGATAGCGATTCGTTACCCAACATTAGTGTATTCATAATATACAAATTATTTGGTTTTATAAATTCCAGTTTAGACGAATGTTAATGGTCCATTTTAAACTCATTTGAAAAAGGCCAGATTGGCGCCCATGCGATGCCACTCCATGTGACGTCTCAGGGACCTGAATGCTATGCGAGTAGATACGAGTTTTACATCTACCAATGCATGCATGAGGCACAGAGCTCAGGGAAACATCTCTTAATAATCACCTATTAAAATTGCCAAATGTCGGAAAGTTTCCTTCGTTTCATAGGGTATTAATAATCCTTATTTAAGCCAAGCGCTACCTGCTAGCAGGGTACTCTACGCTACCGCCATGCCCGGCAGCAAGCAGCCTGCATCGTAGCGGCGTTCATAGCCTCGCACCCAGGCGGCCTCACACAGCAGCAGCCAGACGTCACACGGGCTTTTCCCAGCATTCATACTTACTGTTAGCCGTCGCGTTTTAGCGGGCTGGAAAACTTTCACTTTTCATTTAACCGCGAAAAGTAGATATCGTCATTTAAAAATCTAAAAGCGTGAAATATGTACTCCAGGAGTAATAATCTTTCGATTAGGTAATAAAAATAATAGGAAATCGCCCTATTCTAATGTCGGGTGTGACAGTGGAAATGGGAGGATCCATAGCATAGTTTCGCGAAAAAAAATATTCTGTGGAACTTCGGTCCATCACAGCGATTGCAAAAGACTTTGTCAAGAAAGGGAGAAGAGCAATTAAACTTGATTCATCGGAACTTTCAGATACCGATTATAGTGGTTTAAAAACTAAATTCATTCCATTAGCTCGCCAAAATTCCAGGGCGTAAAAATGGTTTAATCGGTAGTGCAAAGTCCGCATGTAATCAAACGCTTGTATACACATTTCAGCCTATTATATCAGTCGAGAGGAAGCTCCTCATCCGTGTAGAGGAAAAATATAAATTTCCGAGAAATACATAGTCTTAAATCCTATAATATTCGTCGCGTATCGTTATTTTCAACGTTAATATAAATTAAATTAATTCTAATGGAGGAATATTTCGGTAAATTGCCTTTCCCAAAAACTAGCACTAAATGCGTACTTCTGGTCTATTCATGGGGCCCCCATAAGGATGAACGGGTCACTGCGAACTTGAAACCAGGGGGACAAGTAAGAGAGTGGATATGATTTCCCCCAAGAACTACAGTACTTAACGAGTTCTTTCGTACGGGGAAAGATTTTATGCGAAAATTTTCTGATTGGATACTATTGGACCAAATTGCAGTCAATCGCTTCCAGAGAAACGATAAATATAACTACTCGCGCATTTCCCATTCCCGGTTCCCAGGAAAAAAAAATATTTTTTACGGTAATAGGCAGCGTGCCTATAGGAATGTCCATAGCCCTACAATCCGTCTTTACTATATTTAACGAAAATATCTTCGACTGATCCTGGAATACGAAGCAGGAAATAAAAGAGTGGGAATTTCCTATTCATAGAAAGCGCCCATTTGGCACATCTCTTGTGCTTCAATCACATTTATAGAATCACCACTGCGATTAATCATCACCTGTATATGAATACTTTTCAACTAATTGAACATCACCAATTCATCTCACTTATCCCTCTTAATACTTATTTATCTCCGATTTCCAAAGACCAATCTTTCAGCATTCTTCTCAACTCTGGGCCAAACTGCCGCGGTTTCAGTGATTAAGTACCAATTGATTCGAGGATGTGTATGCTTTGAAGGAATCGCGGCGATCTGTGTACATATTTTTGAAATTCAGGAGCATCATAGAACCCCCACTCAAAGACATCACACAATTCTATTAACTCTCACTGTCACGGTTATTCTGGCGGCGCTAGGTCGAGAGTGTAGAGAGATAGAGGTATTTGCTCTGCTGGTTCATTCGCCCGCTCTTCATTGAGCCTTCGGCATACCATAGCTGAACTAGTCTCGAGATAATTATGCTTGAAAGAGGTACGTGGGCGAGGCTTGAGAAAAGAATGCGTCCGCAAGGGTCGCTCGTTGGCGGGCTTACGATCTATCTGGTAATGGAAGCAGCAGGTGAGAAAGGAATTCGCTTAGAATGATACCATGAAATCAAGGAGGCTCTTAGGGAAAAGGCAGAGTTTATAGCCGATGACTGAATTCGGCTTGTAAACCCTCCCCAATTATAGTTCGACGAAACTTTAGCACCAACAAATGCCGGCGGCCAGGAGCGGCTCTCCTCTCGTCGGAATTTCCCTCGGAGAGACAGTGAACGTGACGTCACTCCGTGGAGAGGGTTGCGTTTTTACACATTTTGATCTCGGTCTACTTAATATCTCGACTCTGAGTCATAATGTCACGTTGCATTTCACATAATTAATTTTATCATGACAATCTTATAGTCTACCAAAAGTTTCTTGACTTCAGGACGCTACACTTATTGATCCCCGTTAGCATACTGATGATCAAAAATAAGTTTAACTGATAACAGAAAAGGGACAATCGATACCTTAAAAGTCGCAAGACATGATGATGCGTACACGATGTGGATTGTGGTGAAGAGGAAAATTTTAACGACGGCAGAGGAAGTAATAGGAAGAAAAACGGCAGGAGGGAGAAAAGAATGGATAACCCTAACATTAATGGGGTAAATAAGTAGGAGGTGAGATTTTAAACCACAAAATCAACTCGAGGACAAGACAAAAAAGTAAAGGCTGTAAAATGAAATAAATAGTATGTACAAGAAATTCTGACAACTGAAAAATTAATTCTAGCTAATTATTGAAATTAATTTGAAGTCACTTCAAAATAAAGAACTTCCAAGATTCTAGCCTTATTAATGATAACAGAATAGGCATTTGAATATGTACTTTTTCCACAGCTCATCATAATGGTCATTTTTGCTTTCTAAATGGATGCAGCATCATTAAAAATCAAAGGAATGGGCTACAAGTCTGGCAAAGCATGAAGTTCAAATGCTGTTCCATCCCCCTATAGATCTGAAGTCCCCGCAGCAGACTTCTTTCTGTAACCTCCAAATAAGACGACCCTGAAAAGAACCCAAAATTTTCCCATACCAGAGAGACAATCAGCCATGACGAGGACCTTGCGAGAGGTCCCTGAAGAAGCCATCCTGGACGCGTACTGGTCATGGTAGAGTCGCTGGAAAAAATATGTAGAAGCCCAAGAGCAGTTCTTTGAAGAATTGAAACTTTTGTGCAAACCTGTTCAATAAATTGCTTTTGAAAAATAATCGTATTACTTTCAGAACGCACCCTGTAAGTCTACCAAGTCAGGTCATGGAGAAGGGAAGTTTGAAGCTCTCCCTGGGATGACAGGCGCATGTTCAACTTGTGGATAATCTTAAGTAACAATTCTCAATTGCAGTTTGATTAAAATTATACCTAATGCTAGCAGTAATGGAAGCAGCAATGAGACCATCTACTATTCTCTTCATGGAGCTATTTTGCCCCGGAATGTTGAAACCATCTGTGGGTGAGTGAATATGTGTGTGACTGTTTTCAGAGTGCTTGCGTACTTACATCAACCAACAACCAGGCATCCTTAGCAGGGTCTCTCCAGCCCTCACAAAGGCTCTTATTTTGGTTGCTTGTATTTGTGAGTGTGTGTGTGCAAGTGTTTATAAGTGATTTGGCTATTACATACGAGAAGCTGGGGTTTGGTCCCTGTGGTGAAACTCTCCCCTTTCCCGCACACCAACAAGGTGTTTAATTTTTGCAAGGTGGACAAGTAGTGGGAGATATTCAGGGCCGGTTATAGACATTTTTCTTGTGTAAGCAAACAACATCCCCACCCCTCAAAAATAATCTGAGAGGAAGTAGGGATTCTCTCCGGATACATTTAAAAATAAATAAGACTACTTTAGGAATTAGGGTCGAGACTTAAATGCTAGCATGAACTTAAAACATACTAGCTCTTATATATATTGAATGTGATATTTTTAAAGCTCAAAAGTTTAAAAAGTTGTATGCAATATGTAAGTTTCACCACCTATCCTGCTAGTGTCCTCAGGTAACTGATGCCAAGAAGTTTTCTGTAGCCTCTTACATAGTTAACACGCCTTATTTCTCTTCCCCAAATCAGGGATCATCACCTTTTTGCGAGACACTAATCTATCCAATATTGAAGTTAATGAACAATTACAATGATATTGTAGCAATGACATTAAAAATATCAACTATACTAAGAATAGAACACAATCGAGGAATATACTTCAACTATTATCTCTCAGAACTATCAAGTCATTAACAATCTAAAAACTTTCAGCCAATATACAATAATATTTCATAACAGCATCTTCTTATTTCAGTATGTCTAATGAAATGCATGAGAATATCTAGTACACTTCAAATCACACAACATGATGAAATTTTAAATCAGAATTGCCTAAATTGAGCTTCCTCCACATTTTTCCCCGGTCTTCTGCAAAATTTATTACGTTCCATACAAATTTTCCAGCACATCCACCATTGAAAGCCATAACCAATAATTCTACATTTGCATGGAAATATTTAGCAATGTATATCGCTCCACAAATTCTATTTAAGCTTCTCTAGCAACGTCACATATTACCCATCAGATAACTCACGATCAATCAAGTATAACTTAAGTACTTTCCATTGAGAAATGTTTTGAAGAGAAAATTGCGCCGGTATAAGCCTTGGAGCTCGAATAATCCCGATGTACCCATGAACCTTAGGTAAATAAGCACATCTCTCTCCTCAATGCCTAATAATAGAAATCAACTCAAACAATGATAAAAATTCTCTGACTCATTCTCAGGCATTTCCTAAAACTACAATCAGAAAATATCTTGAAACAGAAATGATGTACACGTTGAATTTGACCTATTAGCATGGTATGTAACACAAACCAAACAACTAAAATTAGCATTTATGGGAAACAAATAAAATTATCACAAAAAAATACTTATTATCCTTTCAAAAACCGAAGTTCTACGTTACGTCGCTTGTAGATGGATTCGATGCTAAAATTTGAATAATAAACTCGTGTCCCCAGGACAAGATCGAAGGTTACAGAATTACACATGAAAGTTGCAACTTGGTCGCCTCAGAATTAGTCATACGCCATAAAATACCCTATAACTATGTGTTTCTATTTTAATACAGCAAAATACCAACAATACAAACTCAGTTCGTAAATCACATGAAACATTAGTTCAAATATAGCTCGCAATCCCGTGTAAGCTTATCCAACACGCCGAAATAAATTTAAACGTGAGCTATGATGAAATAACAAGGCTCTTGGATAATTCACTAAGATTGATGTTAAACAATATCACATTAAGGAGATCGGTGTCATCAAAATATAATTAAAGAGCATCACTACAGCCCTCCATACCCAATAAGTGAATGATATAAAACCTATAGCCAGAGAAATATTGACTTAACCAATCTAAGCCCTTTCAGTTTTCAAAAATCGCCCTGGTAAGACAAAGGAAGCGATTTATCCTTAGCACTTGGGATACCTCCAACGTTTTGTGAAAGCTAAGCCTTTCTGTTCAAATTTAACGATTAAGGAAAATAATTGTAACAACCAAAAATCAATAAAAGGTAATCCCTGAGAGAAAAAAATAATGCCACCATATTCGCCGATTAAAAGTACACGATTACGGTGTAATTATGATTCACTAGCTTGTTTAACTTCCTTCAGTCACCGCGGCCTACGTTGTAACATATCTTATCGATCAAGCAACTTAAGTAAACACACACAAAGAAAAAATAACCACCAAAAACTAAGGAAAGTATACCCAAAGCTCGAATAATGATATCCCCGAAGTGATAAAACGGAATCAGGAGTACACACCAACCGCAAAAATAATAACGGCAGACACCTACATAGAAATCAACAATTTTCAAAACTTCGCTACTCGCTATCCTCGAGAAAAGTAGCACAAGCTTATAATTGGCGTAATAAAGAAAACTGAATGTCCATTTGTGTACATATTTCACTCAATACTGCGCACACACCTATTTGTTAATCCTCGAGAATGCCATCTTACTACACTGATTCGTTCAGAAACAAAACCAAGAAATTAGATTTTTGTCATTATATTTACCTGAACGGACGGACGCCACCCTTTGGGCACGCCTTTAGTTGATGACGGAATGGTGAATGACTTTTGACAACTTCGGGGTGAATAAAAACTAGAAAACTTGGAATTACTTTTGAGTAGATGGTCACAGCTAACTCACTCTTGCTCCATGCCTTGAAGAGTCCTTTATCAGCATGGCAACCGAATCACCGCAAATCTCATCACCGGACTACTTCCTGCGGGTTGTATCAATCCGCACCAACATAGTAGGCAACTTTTGAATGATGGACGACTGAACTAAAATGTTTCCAGTGATTTCCAGTAATTGTACTAACGTGTAGCCGTTGATCTAAAAGGCACAGTATCATAATTTTAAATTTCCTTCAACACTTACACCCGAGAATGATTAGTCAATCCAACAAACCGGTATAGCCAACCGGCTGATGACTGGATGATGGCAATGTCGCATATTTTCCACTACTCTGTTCATATTTCATAAATATATGAGCTGTAACTTCCTTTACAAAAATATACAATAGGCAATATATAACACCTTGCACTTTCCGGTCCACATTTTCCCGTGTCATTACCCTCCGTTGCTTTCATTCGTACGAGAGTCTATACCAATAAGGTGGAAAGAAATGAAGTTACGTATCAAAATCCTCTTTTCTCCTCTCCAAAGATGCCTAGGTACTAATGGAAATATGAGGTAGTTTTCCTTTTCCTCCTCTTCTCAAGGCTGAAACCAGATTTTTTGGAAAGGGAAGTTCATATAAGTAGAGGAGGTTCATTTGGTGCGGGGGTGAAAATCGGAGCGTTTGAATTCCCTGACTGCTATTCCTTGCTATTTACTTACCTGAAATTACAACAGTGACAGCCTTCCTGCCACACCCTCCCCCCTTCAGTTCCTCCCAACACAGCTGATAAGGTCATCAAAGGGGGAGGTGATTATATTGTTAAATTTCTGGACCCCCCCCCCTATAAATGGTTGTGAAACTGCTAAGATCCATCTCTCCTTTCTTGGCTATCACATTCACTCATCAATGAGATAATTCCGGGAGATAGACCACTCGGATCTCTCACTAATAACAGGAACCTACAGATACGAAGTATAATTACAGCCTCCCTAAATGGAAAATCTGAAATGCTGCCACAGAGATTCTTTCAGATCCTCTAGCAACACATCATTAGCCACCTAGAACTGATTCTTGAACTCCCGCCAATCACTGGCAAGTGCTCATAGACAAGTGGTGGCTGAAAATATTACTCCTAGAAATGACTTAACATTGAGCTGCTGCATATAGCTATTGCATTCAGGGAGAAATTCCATAGCTGTCATAGTAGCACTCTCACTGCTCACCCCCTGAATGAACCCAATGTGCCTACCAATGGATGCATAACTTTAAAAGGTCAATTTAAAATTTCTCATTAATACTAATTCATGGATTTTGAAACAGTATTTTACGGAGAGGACATATACCCACATATAGCACCATAGGCGCAGCTAGGAATTAAGTAATGCTGGGGGGGTTTAGAAGCAACTAATACCGGAGTATTTGGGGGTATGGAATACCCCCCAGGATAACTGGTAGGTGTGAGATTAATAAATTGCTGAGTTTTGAAGATAAATGGTTCAAAATGGTGAGTTTTACGGCTTTCTGAGGAATATTTTATTCATCCTTACACTATTCTATTCAATCCAATTAAGTAAAATGGATTAAAAGTGAAAAAAAGTAAAAATTTCTCTTAGCTCTGGGGGGGGGGGGGGGTTTACCCCCCAAACCCCCCCCCCCCCCTTGCTGCGCCACTGTATAGCACATAATGTCTCTGAGATGTCTCCAACAAGTCTTGAATGTCTCAGAGATGTATCGGAGCCATCACTGAAACAATACTAAAGGGGACATAGAGCTGTCTCAGCGACTTCACAGAGTAGTCTCTGAGACATATCACAGAGATGTGTTTCTGATGTATGAGTAGTAGTTAATGGACATTCGAAAGAAAATATTGATAGATTGGAGGGATAGGTGACTCATTCACAATCTGTTCTTGGCCCATACTATGAAAATGAGGGTAGCAGAGGGATAATCAGGGTGGGCAATCATTGGCAGAGGAGTCAGGCAAGGCAGTCCACTATCACCATTGCTTTTTAATGTGTACACTGAGAAGATGGTGAGGGAGGTATGGGATTGGGATTGAGTTGGAATCTGGGGTAAAAGTGGGAGGAATGATGTTTAAATTAGTGAGGTTCTCAGAAGACCACACATTGATGAGTGAGTCAGCGAGAGGTCTACAGGCTCTAGAGTATACATGGGACATTGTTGCAAGAGATATGGCATGAGGATTAATGCCAAGAAGACCAAAGTTATGCAGCTTAGTGAAGCATCATGACCTCGGAATGTGACACTCAAGATAAAAGTAGGTGGGCAAATACTGGAGCAAGTAGAGCAATTCAACTATTCGGGCACTATAATAGAGGAAAACAGATTCAGCAGAAAGGATATCAGGAAGAGAATAGCATTACCAAAGGAGGTACATATTTATGAGTAACAAGGAGCTTGTGAGAGGATCATTATCAATGAGTTTAAAGAAAAAGCTAGTGAAGAGTCTGATCTGAAGTGTAACTCTTTTGGATGCAGAAATATGGACACTTAGAAAGGAGGACAAGAAAAATTGGAGGCTTATGAGATGTGGGAATGGAAAAGAATGAAGAAGGTGGAGTGGATGGAGACCCTTTTCCACGCGCTGGCGAGATTGTAGCCGTCTTCATGGTTGAAGTTCTTTGTTGTTTTGGCGATTTCAATTGCCTCCCTGATTATTCTCGGGTAGTAGTGGCCTTCTTTGTTCAAAAGAGAGGCGTTGTCAGTCAATATTGTGTGTCGGTCCACTCCATTGGTGTTCCACCACCGCTGACTGGGTGAAATGTCTATTTTTTACGGCCCTTCTGAGCTCTTGGACTCGGCATTTCAGTGCTCGTGATGTTTGGCCGATGTAGGAATCACCGCAGCTGCATTTAATCTGGTATACTCCTCCAAAGATGTCTTTAGGGTGGTAGTCTTTCGTGTTGACGAGGATATTCGACATTTTGGTGACGCATTTGAATCTGGTCATGATGTTGTGTTTTTGGAGGGCTCTCACGATGTTTTCCGTGGTACCGGCGACGTAAGGTAGGATAGCGTGTGCTCTCGCCTTTCCTGTAGTAGGGCTCTCTTCATTGGTCCTTTTCGGGGCCATCAGCAACTGCTTACGTTTCATTTTGTGGAAAATCTTCAAGATGTTTTCTCGCCGGAAGCCGTTCATCTGGAAAGTTTCCATTAAATGTCGTTTTTCTTTTTCGATGGAGGAGCATGTAAAACTTCAAATGTGAAAATGTTTAATTCATAACTGCCCATACCATAAAAAATCCTTTGATACCTACTAAAATTGCAGTATTTGGCATAACTATTTTAGAAATAAAGTTTGACCAGGATGGAATAAAAAACTAAGCTGGCTAGTCCAAAAATCAAAGTAAAATATTTTGCAAATACATTGATTACACTGGTTGACAAAAAATATTCTTTTATTTGACAAATAATGAAATACATATTCTCTTGCATATTTTTTGCTGCTGAATAGAAACAAGGCCATAAAAAACATGCACCATGTAAAGCTTTTCAGGTACAGAAACCCCATTAGTTATGTAAGCAATTATGTACAATTATATTAATGCATAAAGGCAATACTTTGTGGTAATTCAGAATGTTAAACATGTTTACGAACCTTCGCCATTCGTGGAACACCATTCTACTGGAAAGAAGAAAACAACATCGAACACCTTTCATCGGGGCTGGAACTAGAAGTTTTGTCAGAGGAGTCAAATATCACCATGCAGCCCCCCTCCCTCGATCCCCCCTCGCTCCCTCCCTCTGCCAACACTAAAATATAATACATCCATGCATGATTAAATAGAAAGGAAGGCTGCGCGGTATGTTAAAAACTGCTAAGGGTTTACAGACAATGTAACCCAGATGCTAAGTGCATTAGGCTGGAGTCGCTTGAGACTTAGAGGGCTGTGAACTAAGCTTAGATTGCTTGAACAATTGAGAATAGATATCTTTAAGAGAAACACGAGAACATAATATTAGAGCTCTACTATATTTCCAGGTCACACAGAAGCGATAAATTGAGAGAGATATTTGGCTGAACAGATAGATATGGGAATTCATTTTTCCCCCCGAATATCAAAAAATAAATAACTTTTTAAAATAAACTTCAAATTTTGCTGCCCCTTGAAATCTGCTGCCTGTGCCACCTCTACCCTGTCCTAGTTAGAAAAGTGGTGCCAATGTATTCTATACACAAGTCAACAGAAAATACCCAATTAGTAATCGACCTTAAGGCTCTGGTTGGAATACTACTGAAGCTGTTGTCGCAGGATAAATTTAGACAGAATGAAACCTAAGGGAAATAGAGTTGTCTAAACAATGCCATAGAAAACTACAAGTCACCTTTATGGGACATATTACTGTATTAAGAGTTTTAAAAATTGATCTGTGAAGATTTTAGAACCATTAGACTATATATTTTTTTTTTAATTTAAGGAGTTACTCACATACAGCATTTCTGCCAATTTATAGTGACGCAGTAACAAACATTAAATTTTAACATAAAATATTTGAACAGAGAGCAATGGCATAAGATAGTAAAGAACAAAATAGAAGGCACGAGGAAAGGGAGGTGGAGAGGGAGGTTTATTTATTAGCCGAGGAATGGGACGTGGCAAGTTTGATAAATGAGTTTAAGGGCAGAATAAACTGGTCAATATTGTCTGGCAATGAATTGAGCAAGGAGCAAAGTCGGTGTTAGAGTGAGCGCTTAACGAGGGATAGTCTAGGGATAGGCGTATGGAGTAAGGAATGTGTACGAGTGGGTCGGCAAGGCACTCTGAAATTAATGGATGAAAGCAAATGAGGACAATCAATGTGTGAATTTAGAATATTGTGAATAAGTTTTAAGTCTGTTTTAATCCTTTGTTGGGAGAGATCAGTCATTAATAGGGAAGATAAGAGTGAGCTGGTGAACATGTCACGTAAGTGGGGAACTCTGCGTCTCTCTCTTACGATTCTGGCGAAGAAGCTTGTTATACTGTCAAGAGAGGTGAGGTTAGAGGGGGCTGCGATGGACCATATGGGAGAGAATTATCCGGTGACTGGAAGGATAAATGCCGAGAAATATGATTTTAAAGCTGTGGGATCGGTTATTTCTGTATAGCGGTAGAGGAGACCTAAAAGTGACATAGCTTTGCTCTTGATTAAATGAATGTGTTCCGAGAAGTTAAGTTTGGTGTCGGTAATGACGCCTAAATCCTTCACAGCTGAAACACGTTGAAGAGGCTCAGAATTAATTGAATATTGAAAAATAATAGGGACTTTTTTAAGAGAAATCGAAAGGGAGTTGCATTTACTGAAATTTAAATTTAGGTTCCAAGTATTGCACCATTTTGCACTCAGGTTTAAAGAATCTTGAAGGACTTTGCAGTCCGAGGGAGTTTGAATTTGCTTAAATAGCTTACAGTCGTCCGCGTAAAAAAGAGCATGTGTCTGGGATGGAGGCAAAAGTGTGGCTAGGTCATCAATGAATAGGCTAAATAAATATGGCCCCAGGACACTACCTTGAGGAACACCTGATATTACCGGGGACCGGATATCGTCCAGTAGGACGAGGTGCCAGAAAATATAACTCTTTGGAATCTATTGGTAAGGAAGGATTTGACGAGATTGAGAAAGGTTCCATGCACGTTGAATCGATGACTAAGCTTGTGAAAGAGGAGGGTATGGTCAAGTGAATCGAAGGCTCTGGAGAAATCAAGGAATATGGCGTCGAGTTGAGAATTTTTTGCTATTGAGTTGATGGCATGGTGATGGAATACAGATACATAGGTTAGTAAGACAGGAACGATTAGGAAGGAAACCATGCTGATTTTTCGAGAGGTTAGGGGATGTAAAGTAATGTAATCTGTTGAGTATAATCCTCTCAGCGACAGAGGATAGGATAGGAAGTAAGGAAATCAGGCGGTAATTAGCGACTTCACATTTAGGACCAGTTTTATGGATTGGTATAATGTTCGCCATTTTCCACTGATGCGGAAAGACAACGAGCGTGAAGCAGCGATTTAACAGAAGACTCATAGGTATCGCGAGGGAGGAGGCGCAGTTACGTATAAAGATAGGACTGAGGCCATTAGGGCCTGGTGAATGATGGAGGGGTATTTTGGAGAGAAAGTGAAAGACTTCCTGTGGATCGGTCTCAATGCGGGAAAGACAGTGGGTACAGCAAGCTGTGAGGGAGTGGTCAGGGAAAGAAGGGACATTGGATGCAGGCATTAGACGATCTGAAAAGAATTTAGCAAACAAGTTTGGTCTATTAGGGCCCTCAGCGTTACTGTTTTCATAACAAACATTGTCCGGAATTCGAGAATGATTGCGGCGGCGATTCACAAAAGACCAGAATTTTTTAGGGGTGGTGGTGATAGATGAGCAGACACTATGCGCATATTCCTTGTGGTCACAACGGATGAGAGCTTTAGAAAATCGACAAAGCTCAGTGTAAGAGCGACAAGTATGTTCGTTCGGAGTCGTCTTGTAGAGGTACCACGCTTGATTTTTGTTTCTGAGAGCATGCAGGGTCTCAGCTTTAAACCAGGAGGGGAATTTCTTAGATTTAGGTTGAACAATAGGTACAAAATCCTTAACGGCACTTTCAATGACGGCGTACAGGAAGTCCACTCCATCTTCGGGGGTAAAGGAGGAGAGCAGTGACCAGGGTATGAGGTCGAAGGAGCGGTTTACGACCTCCCAGCAAACCTTCGACCATATGACTCATGCACCAAAGATATTAACAAGAATAATGTACAGGAGAATGAAATGGAAAACAGAGGAGTTTCCTGAATGATGACTAATTTGGATTTCAGAAAAAACAATGGCACAAGGAAAGCCATTATGGTCCTTTAGCTGCTCTAAGAGAAGAGAATGGAAAAGAATATATGTACCGACATTCATGGCAATTGTGGACTCAGATAAGGCTTTCGAGTGAAATTTGAAATTGGAGTGTTTTATAATCTCTGAAGAATTAGCCACAAGTTATATAAAAACCAAGCAGCTCTGATAAAAACTGCATTCAGCAGTGAAGACCCAAGAATAAGGAAAGAAGGGAGACAAGGGTGTGATCTGTCTCCAGCAATTTTCAATGTGATTCCTGAGAAAGCTATCAACCAAAAATTGAGAAAGTCCCGGGAGCAAAAATCCACCATGAAAAAATTAGCATGCTGCTCTTTGCTAATGACATAGGAGTCATAGCAGAAACAGAGAGAAAACTGTAAAAAATTCTATTAACAACAGAAAACATAATGACTAGATTTAAGCTGAAAATCACTGCATAGTAAACACAAGTAAACCTGAAACTAGGAAATCATTAAGTTGAGGAGCAGTGGTGGCTTTCCCGTAAGGACTCTCGGACGGAAGATTTGAAAAAGAAAAAAATAAATATCCATTCCATTATAATTATACATCTAATTAACCAAAGTGTTTTTTCAATTGCATACATCGAAAATGTAGTAAAAAAACACGCAAAAATAGCGCGAGAAGTTCGCATTTGTAGCCGCGGGGTGCTGGCCAGAACATCCCAATCCATCGCCATGCAGTTATATGAAGAGTGGTAGTGGTGGGAGCTGCTGGTGCTATGACGCATCTAAGCTTGTGCCTTATGTAAGTCTTGGGACGCCGTCCAAGCATGCACGTAGCAAAGTATCTAGTGAGATGACATCGCCGCTACGGCTGGCAGCATTATAGTCTGGCGTCTACTTAGTGCTGCAGAGTCGCAGAATACATTGTTTTGGTTTAAATTTTATTATTATAAATATTTAAATTATATTATTTTAAATTAAACAAATTTAATACCTAGATAGCCATAAAAACTCACTAAAATACACAAAATATTTAAAAATTTTGATCCCCTGGTGAAGTGTGCCCCCCCGAGCATTTGACTCACGAGCCGCCACTGTTGAGGAGTTCTACTACTTGCAGGGCCAAGTGACCAAGAATAAATGAAGCAAGTAGGAAATAATCAGTAGAATAGCCCAAGCAAAGAGAAAGTCTTCTTACAGCTGAAAATATAAGCGTTGAATCCACAAAGCAATTTATCAGGACTTACATTTGGAGCATGCTTCTATATGGTAGTGAGGCTATAAAGTAGCGTGACTTGGGGCAATTGTTTTATTATCAATTCCTTTTTAGGATGCCAAATGCATTGTACAAGTTATATTTTAATGAATGTAAAAAAAAACTGTTTTGACCAGTGTAACCAAAAATACTTAGTAGTACCTCAGAAATGAAATGACATTTGAGCTCTTATCATAGGAGTTACAGATTTATAAAGCTTTCATAGCTCTGTCATCTATTTCCCTGTAAATTCCAATAATTCTCATTGAGTTTAGAGATTCTGTTAATCTAAACTTCCATACTCCTCTTCACAACAACAGCACAAACAAGGTATAGAAAGTGACAATGTGGCCAACATCAAAATGAAAAATAATTTTGGAGAGCATTGGGCAATAAGTTGTATTTTTGCCTTAAGCACAATATATACATTTATGTAAAATCATGAGCACATAAAGCACATGACAAAAACATTTACACCTTTAATTTAACTCATCCACCTCCATTAAGTACATAATAAAATACTGATTATTTTATTCCTAATAGTTGGACTCAACTGAATAAATTATGTACAAGCATTTTCATATAAGTAACATGAGAAGGATTAACTGTCCACTCTGGACAATTTATTTCAAAAAGTAAAATTTTGGATAACAGCCCTGGAAATAGTAATGAATACATTAATATGATTTCATTTCAACCAATGAAACTCAATTTTCAATGCAACAAGTATTACTGAACATATGTCAATAAACTATATATTTGACTTTACATCATAACATCTCTTTCAATACTGAAAGAATTGGGGTGCAGGCACTCGACTCATCATCTATCAAATCAAAAAAGCTTACACAATATTCAACAGCAACTTGTAGATAGCCCCATGGTGTTAAGTCACAACCAAATGAACCATACCAGATAAGTGTTGGCTCATTTTTATAAATACACATTTAAATAAATATTTTTGAATTCTTAAAGTAATACAATTATAGGCACTTTATCACATAGCAAAAGATATAAGAAAGAAAAGTAGGAGAAGGGTTAAATAATTATTTATGTGTAACAAAGAGGATATATCCATATCTGATATCTTGGAAAAAAGAGTCAACTCTATTACACACCCATGATATCCATTAGCATAAAAAGCAGTAACAAGTTCCTATTTAAAAAATTAACAACATAACTATCACAATTGAAGTATTGTCTACACTAAAACATTCACAGCATGTGAGAGCTATATTCATTCCTTAATAATGTTATACTCGTCATTGTACCGTGTCTTCACTTTTTCTACAGAAAAAGCATTTTGGTTGAGCAAAATACTTCCAACCCCAATCAATAACAGCCATGATATTTTAAACACTAATGCCATGATTTGTTTAAAAAAAAGCCTTATTGTCAATAACCTTTTCCTAAAACTGAAAATAATGTGATAAGACATCGCTCCAAATGCAAAGAGAAGATTTCCAGTCATTAACTGAGTTTTTGTGTGCTTACATAAAGAGGTAATGACAATCATATGCCTCAACAATGAAATTAGCTAATTCTATGTACATTCATGCATTTTTTCCATCAATCGATAGGCAATTCAAACTGAGTTCATTTGTACTTACTCTTGCAGAAAATGTAGGGTATAATATTTGATGTGTTTATAGCGCAATTCCAAATGAGGCATAACTATGAATTATGAATGGATTTGATTGCAATTGTATTTATGTTTTAAATTGAAAAGAATTTAGTGTATGACATGACTGATGATTTTGGCTTAATTGCAACACCTAAAGTATGCAGATGAGGCTGTTATTACGTGATGAGAATTATATTTCATTGACATACTTCCAATATACCCTTCACAGAAAACCCCAAAATAGAAATAATTTACCATGAATCCTCAAGATTGGAATGCGAATAAATATAAATATATAGAGTAACAGGTCAATCAGCACCACAATTACCATAATGGCTCAAAGTGAATAGCTTTGAAACCTGGATTCTTCCGAATTTCCCAGTATCTATGGTTTGTTTCCCACACTTCTTCCATGCTACCTCCATTTCCATTAACCTTCCTGTAGAGTAAACATAAGATGGCTCAGCATTATAGGCATAATATGAGGGGTGGTTTATAATCCTTACTACACAGTATGTATGTTAATACTTAAACTGATATGATAAAATCATAGCTTAAAACAACTTTTTCCATGCTTTCAAGTATCATGCTTAAATATAAAATACCTATCAATGATCTTATGAAAAGTAACTGAACTTAGTTCCTTTCTCATTGTAATTGGTAATCACGTCTGGTTACAAATGTTAAGAATTTAATGAGATGCAGTAACTATTTCTTATACTTCATCCTTCTCTCTACAAGTCAAAGGTGAACCACAATTTGGCTTGAAGCTCTATTTTACAAAGAAAGGATACTCATTGAAGTCAAGAAAATGTTTCCCTCCAGTTCTGCATTGTTCTCGTTGAATTCTCAGCTAAGCTCAAACATTTTCATGATTTGATGAACTTAAATGGTAGATTATAAAATTAATACATAATTGTTTTTATTTTCCCATTCAATCACTTTCAGTACATGAAAGAATATCCTTGAAAATGTGATTGCTTGCTGGAACTTAAATCAAGATAAAATTTGGGAGAGTCTAGAGTTATAAACAGAGTTATAAATATCCATACGTCATTGTAAGGATTTTCTTCAGTATTTAATTACTTGTAATTTGTTACGCCAATTAGACAGGGGGAGAGTGACAATAATTTCAGTAACAGATTGACAGAGTAATATTTACTGAAGAAAGGAGAGTTCTCTATGCCAAGTAAAATGATTTTTTCTATCCTCCTAAAAATATGGTGCATTCCACCCAAGAGTAGTGAAACTAAATCCATTGAAATGTCCAGATAAAATTCACTTTTACATGTTATTTTATGGGTTCTTTGAAAAAAATCAGGGTTTCAGTATCCCCCTTTACCCTCATCAGAGCCTATGTCACATTGATACAGAGTTAAAATAGCAGAAAAGATTAAGTAATTATGATGATCTTATGGATTAAGTGTGTGTGTGTGGTATGATATGCTTATTTCCAAAATTATGTATGCATCAATGCTCATCGGTATGAAAAAGATTTAAAAATGTATTAAACCAGAGAACAATATCATTAATGCTCATGCAATGAATTAAAAGAATGTGTGAAAAATTTTGCAACCATCTCGACTCTAACGAGAGTCGCACGACCTCCCCAACAATGACTTTCGGCACATCCTTGGCATCAGTTACCTAGTCTGCCATGTTGACTTACCATTCCTGAATAAAGGTAGCCTTTAATTGGACTCTAGAGAGGGAGGGAGAGCTGTTGCCTTGACTGTGAACCTGAGTGATAGAACTCGATCCTTGCAAGTGTGGACATGAGGTTCTTCACTTCCACATTCTGGCTGCTAGTGAACTAGGTCTTGCTGTTAGACTCATTCTTCGAGCCCCATTGCATACTGTCCTTGTCAGGTCTCTCTGACTAAAAGGTCTTCTGGCAAGGATTACAGTTCTGGTGCATTGTGTGTCAAACCTCAAGAGTTTTTTCCAGAAATCTTTACGGTTCACCCAACTGGTGAGTGGAACATTGGTGCAAACAGTATTTTGGAAACAATATGTTTGTAGTACCTTTGTGTTACCTTTTCACATAGCCCTGATGAGTGAATGAATTGAATTCCAAAACATTGGTAACAGATTAGTTTTTTTCATCAATACAACCTCAAATCATGTTATCTGATGTATGTATTATCAAAAGAATCCAACCTGAACCATCTGGGCTCATGTATCTTTCCCTCCTGCTCATTTTGCCTCCTCCTCTCCCGCTGCTGAGCTTCCAACTGTGCTTTGATCTCCTCAGCAGCTGCAATGTCACCTTGCTCAAGAAGTCTCTGATCAGGACGATGTCTCGTATCTGTTGGAGCTATTACATCAGACTGGCCATATTCCATTTCATTAAGAGACATAGCAAACCTGGTGAATCCGTAGTATAGTTCACTATCTTCTGGCAAAGGACCTGGAGAAAAATAATCAACGATGCTGAAGTTTAATGCACTAGGTAGTAAAAGCCAGGAGCACAAAGCTTACGACATGGATTAAATTGTTCAAAGTTTCAAAAGTTATGATATTCTTAAAATTCATTGAGGTTGCAAAAAAGAATGTCTTATATCCAATCCCTAACTAGTTACTACTTCCAGAAAGAAGTTGCACAACAAACTTTAAATGGCACTCCAGTGAATCTCTGAGAAGCTTAAACATACGCAACTAAAGAAAAATAGAGCAATCTAAGTTTTAAAAGTATGTTTAGCACTGATATTTGCTTCACAATCAGGTGATGCCATCTCAATATTAGCCTTTAATATCCTATTGTTTCAATGATCATGATTTTATGGTTCTGGGCATCCATCAATTATGCATCCACAGTAGACTCAACACTGTCAGACACACCGTAAAAGACATTGAGTTTACTCAGTATTAAGATGTGTGAGGATAATAGGGGAATTAGTCAAATATATGTATGACCAAAAAAATAACAGTATTTTCCACTTACTTAAAGTAACTATACAATTAACTGAGAATTAAGAGAAGAAAAAATTTCTGACTCACATGGTTTCCATATATTTCTTGCATTAGGGGTATTTCCACAAAACATTCCTTGACTCCATTTTCCATGCAGCTTCCGGAGAACCTTACCATGGCCATCAATAATTGAACCAAAAACTTCATGCCTTTTGGCAGACCAATAACTAGCCTAAAAACAAATAAAAAAATCTTCAAAGTTACTAATTTAAATAAAATTTTAATTTCTTCATATTTAGTATTCACCCATTCATTAGAATTGTGCAATACTCTAGTCTCAGCACTTCAGATGAAATAGATGAGCTTTTTTACTATTTTAATTGTATTCATCACATATAAAATTTTAAAAATTCTTTATTAGTTTAATGATATGCCTATTCTTGGCCTCCATATAATTCAGTATCTAAATATATAAAGAGGCAGGTAATTGTTTCAGTACTTGTCGTTAATGAGACTCTGAAATTATTGGAATGCATTTATTTTATAACTTCAGAATTTGAGATATATAGGTGGTATACATGGTGAATACTGCTGCCACCTATCTAGTGGCAAAACCAACAACAATATCCTAGCTTGCATACAGAAATGCCTCCCATTTTACAACGGGCATAGGTTAGGTTTTACATTTCTACCACACTATTTAGTTTCATACTGATTTCCATCAGTGTCATTCTGAGGTGTGGCATTGTCCTCATTCTCAGCAAATAGCAGTAAAACATTTTCAATTGGGTCACTAGTATGAATGTTACTTGCCTTAGATTCCCAAATACATACAATAATCATAGTCACAATTATGACAGGTGATACCACTGCTTGGTTGGTAAGATAAATTTTTAATTATGTGGCAGTGTACCTTGATCTGATTCTTTATATTCTATCTTATGATAAAATGCTTGGCTTTAATTATACCTAGGATCTAATTCCCTCTTTTTCTTTCTGAAAAGTCACCTTTTGACCTACTTGCAATGGAATTGAGGGTGAATTTAAATAATTCTGCACTTAGACACGCTTTTGATGGAACTCAGCTCCTTCTCCTCATTGACCACAGTTGACTGAATAGTTTCTCTAATAAGTAATTTAGAAAAAAGTGTTCTACACTTTAGCATTCGATCTCAGAATGCACTCAGTCCAGCAAAAGGAGTATGTACGGCAATATTCAAGCAAGGCAGGGTAAAACACCCTCAGCACATTTTACGAGTAGACATTTAGCAATATCTGCACCCTTACCAGTCATCCCATCATCTTACCATATCATTAGCTTGAGCATATGGGAGACTAGTAATAACAATTTGAAATTTAAACTTCTAAGCAAATTTGATAAATTTTATAGGAGGAAAATGGTATATTATTTGCTATCACAAGCTTAGGAATACTATAAGTCAACATAATTTTTTTCAACTCCAAGATAACGGCACTTTATGTCAAACTTGCTAATTCATTTATATGCAACCACTAAAACACACACCAAGTTTGCTAACCAAGAAGAGATTGGTCTGACTGACTTGGTCCACGTTGATCAACAGAGTGGTCTCATTGGACCGGTCTGAGAAAGGGGCCAAGTGAGTTCACTTTCGAACAAGTCTGAAATTTCAGCCTGGGCTGGGTTTGCCTGAGTGGTAAACACAATTCGGGATGGTAAAAACAATCTGGGATGGTAAACATAATGAAAAGATTACACAAGGAAGGAGGAAGAGGTGAACTGAATAAAGGATGAACACTGGCCTCCAAATGAGGAAAAAGGCATACACTAAGAAGCTACAACTCGCCACGGTATATGTACATCACTCAAGTGACAATTAGATGGCACTTCTTGAAGTTCCACATTCCCTTGCCCTTCATGCTTACTGCTTCCTCTCAAAGCTAAATAAATCAAGATTACAGACTAGCCTTATTCCACAAAAAGTGCTCAAATCACACCATACATTTTTGGTCTTCCAAGGAATTGTTCTAGCAACAGTATTACAAGGATCACAATAATGATAGCTTTGAGCACTCATAATCTGGATCACAACTCGTGACACAATAGCAATAATGAGGTCCATCGTGGAGAGGAACCAAGAATATGACCAGGGCACATATGCCTGTTTCGTGGATTTTGAAAAAGCATTTGATAGGGTGAACTGGGTAAAATTAATGGATATCCTCAAGAGAATAGGAGTAGATTGGTGGGATAGACGACTAATTGATAATCTGTATATGGCCCAGACTCCAAGTGAGGGTGGCGGATGGAAAATCTGGGTGGGCAAGCTGGAGGCAAAGCTGGGAGTGAGGCAAGGCTGTCCTCTATCGCCGCTGCTTCTTAACGTATATGCTGTGGAGATGGTAAGAGAAGCGTAGGACGAGTTGTAAGTTGGAGTGAATGTGGGAGGATTGATGTTTAAATCGGTAAGGTTCGCGGATGATCAGGCACTGATTAGCCAGTCAGCGAGGAGACTGCAGGCTCAAGTGGATGCCTTAGTCAACTGGTGCGAGGAGTATGGGATGAGGATTAGTCACAAGAAGACTAAGGAAATGCTGTTTTGTAAAGCATTGTGAGCAAGGAATGTGAGACTCAAGATAAAAGTAGGCAGGGAAAAACTTGAGCAGGTAGAGCAATTCAACTATTTAGGCAGTACGTTAGAGGGAAACGGATACAGTAGTAAGGACATCAGGAAGCGAATAGCACTATCAAAGGAGGCTTTCATGAACAGGAAGAAGCTTCTGAGAGGATCGTTATGCAAAAGTTTAAAGAAAAGGTTATAGAAGAGTTTGATCTGGAGTGTAGCTCTCTACGGTGCGGAAATGTGGACACTGAGGAAAGAAAAGGAGAGAAGATTGGAGGCATTCGAGATGTGGGTATGGAGAAGGATGTAGAAGGTGAAATGGGCGGAGAGGAAAAGGAACGACAAAGTGCTGGATATGGTTGGTGAGGAGAGGCAGCTTTTAGATGGGATACGGAGGAGACAGAAGTTATGGATGGAAGGAGTACTCAGAGGGCAGGGGATGTTAAAAACTGTGTTAGAGGGTAGAATGTTAGGGAAACGAGGGAGAGGAAGGAAGAGAATAGAAATTTTAGATAGATTGAAAGGGATTAGGCTTTACAGTGAATTGAAGAAGGCAGTGCTGGACGGAAAGGGAGGCTCCCAAATCACTTCTTTAGTACTCGATGGAAACCTACCTTAATCGGTAGAACACTTTTATAATAATAATCTGGATCTCATGCTCATTTTTGCTGTACTCTACTATGCTTTTTAACCCTTTAATGCCCTTCAGTTTTTATTATTAAAAACCAAATGTATTCCATTTCCATTATAGATAAATAAATTTAATACGTTTTAACAAATTTATAACCATGTGTTTTGTATTGATTGCTCATCATCCCACTTTGTGATCATCTCTTTTGAACATCCAAATCCAATTACACATTGCTAAGAAATAAGTTAAAACTCACCTTGGCAAATGTCAGTTTACAGGAATAGCTGCCAGCCCCTTTCACCAACTGAATCCTAAGCTCACCATATTGATCGACCCATCTTTGACCACCAAATAAATTGTGGACACATGTGGTAACCTTGTTCCATCTGTAGTGATCTCCGAATCTTGGTAACTGTACATTCACATTACCTATGCAGTAAGTGAAATATGAGCAACAATTTGAATTTCAAATAAGGATACAAAATGTGTCATAGCTAACTCTCCATAATAGCTTTTTTGTATACATACCTGTAGGTTGAAATTCCATTGACTTTCCCCAAAATTTTGTTTTTATCCGCGCATCTTGCCAAAATATAAAATTTGGAGATTCTGCATGGCATGCACTTATGGGTGGATGGTGACTAACCTGATGATAATGAAATCGTAATGAGACTCATTCGTCACACAAAATGAGCCATCATAAGCACAATTATTTTCTTCTAACTACACACTAAGTACTTAAATTAGACAGGGGCAATGCTGAACTATAATGGTTACCTATAAATATCAGGAAACTGACAGTATTTAGCAGTCAGAGGTTTAAAAAACTTATTTTTTGTACACATCAATTTGCACTGCTCACTAGCCATTTTCCCTCTAGTCCCTATAGTTCAACAGTAAAGAATTACTGCAGTAAACTCGAAATCACTTGTAAAAAAGGGAGGGGGTCATAATCCGGCTTAAGTGGACAAAGAAAAATGTTCCTTGTCTATTTAATGGACCGCATCCAGAAACCGTGTTGAACTTGCAGTGGAGCGTTCTGTTGCATGCTACATCCAGAGACCCTGCTACTCCCAATTGCTCCAAATCGGTATGGGACAGAGTTGTCACATTTATTTTCAGATAGATTGATGACGTAGATGAATGAAACAGCAATAGAATGTGAATATTGCAAATTTTACTATACATAAGACAACTTTGTATAAAAGGGATATACCGTATAAGCTTGTGTAAGAGGCGCACACGTGTAAGAGGCGCACCCCTATTTTGAGGATCGAAGCTATGAAGAAAAAAAATTTTGCGACATTTTTTTATCCTATCGTGCGGTGTTGCAGACGTATGCGTGGGATTTCGACAGTTATCAAAATGTCCTCTTTCAGTACTATTTGAAAGAGGAAATTTTAATAACTGCGGCGGCATAAGAGGGAGTAGAAAGAGTTCCGATCCTCTCTTTGCCTACGCCATCGCTCTACGTTGCTTGTCCTACTCACGAACAATTTTGTTTAAAAGCTCTCGCAGGAGTATTGCAATAGAATCGCAGCCGTGGAAAATTTTAAGGCAAAACACGACAGGCAAATGGCATGAGCTTTCCCAAGAGATTGAACAACAATCGGGGCAATCTCAGCGCCGTAGGATAATAACCACGTCGTAGATTTAAGGCCCCTTGCACACCCACCGATTTTGGACGGCCGGTAAAATATCGGCCGTCCACATTCCAATAGTGAACAATGGGAGAGCATTGGAGCTTGCACACGTACCGACCACACGCCGGCACCGGCAAAATGCCGGTTAGCTGCCGGCTATTGTCACTGTGGATCGCCGACGCCGGCTCAAAAACTTAGCAACATATCGTTTGACCGGTAAAAATCCGGCGTGTGTGCAAGCATCGCTTCGCCGGTAAAATATCGGCCAATATTTTACTGGCCGTCCAAAATCGGTGTGAGTGCAAGGGGCCTAATGGAACTACACTCGGCTCTCCATCAGCTAATGCCTCTGCCGTTTTTTTCCTTTCCGAGACTCCACAGGAAAATATCAAGTCACAGGGGAACAATGGAAACGTGTTTCATCCCTACCCCATTCCACCAACTGACCTTTTTCGGTCTACCAGGTTCAATTCCCCGAGTTTCTGGAGGTCAAATGCTACGTGAGTCACCTTCTGAGCTCGAAGATATCTCGATATATCTTTCTGCAATTGTATGACACGCACGAAGTTCTAAAAAGAATTAGACCTAACGCGACGTATATCTTACAGCATTTAAGTTTTTTGAGCTCTAATTGATTGACACAAAGATTTATAGTTAAAATAAGGCTACTAATATTCAACATAGTCCAAACAGCACTATTTCGGAAGAAACAAGCGTAGCATAAGCGCATTCAAACAAGACGAGACGGACTGGAAACTCAGGCAACGCAAACTGCGTATATCACATTGCTGCGCCTTCGCCCCTTCGCTTTAAAGGCAACGACGTCACATGCAAGATCGGACGTGTTCTTCCCTTGCTCCTTCGCTAGTAGCTTTAAATACGGAGGGGAGGGAGCCCTCTTCCCCTCGATCTCTCCTTCAGCGCTCTTCACTTACAAGCATTTCCGATTTATTCAATCCACCATTTAGTCCAACAATGAGCACACTCGTTCGAATTTTTTCAACCGCAGGTTTTGACACCAATATTACTATATGCAGTATAAATGCCGCGGGATGCCCACTCGTGGCAATAAATTTAGCGCGCGCTCCGGAGCTAATCACCCCTCGCGATCTTTTCAATGTTCACCTCTGGGATACCGACGTGACGGCGCGATGCTTGCAAGAAATTCAAACAGGAGCATTTTAAAAATACGTCACTAAGGGAGAAACTCTCCTGCCTGCCGCTTGATTTTGACCCAGGGTTTCAGACGACTGACTCACGCTGAAAATCAAGGCCACTCAGTTCCCCTTGGACTTGCGACCGGGGAAGGGGAGGGGGGGGGGGAGATTAGAAGTTTGTGTAAGAGGCGCACCCCCATTTTCGGCTGCAATATCTGGGAAAAAAGGTGCGACTCTTACACGCGCTTATACGGTATGTATGTACTTGAATAAACTAAGATGTTTGGTCACACTACAAATGCATGCGATATGAATTCATAATTTTTTCAGAACCAGTAAGTTGGAATAGGGAGGTTTGATTGTAACAACAACACATCTATACATAAATTAAGTATCTACCACACATTTTTTTGTAGAGATAAAGTTCATACCTAGAGATAGAAGTAATGTTCTAAGGAGAGGAGAAATTAATGCAATGAAATATACATAGTCATAAAGTCAAAAACAATAAAATACCTGTTCAGCTAAGAAGCGGAAGCCTCGGTCAGGACGAACACATTCATAGGTTTCCCCTAGGATGGGATTAAAAGGCTTGCTAGCAGCTCGTGACAATGATGATGCATACGATGACACTGCAAATGCAGCCACAAGGACCATTCGTTCCACTGGATTCTTCTCTTCACTGGCTGCATCCAAAAGTTCACTGTACTCCAGTTCTTCACAGAGTCTCTGAAGAAGATGTAAACAAATTGCTAAGTAAATATCTTTAATTTTCTGGAGTGATGTTGAATCCAATTGTTTTCTTGACAATAAATTCAGCCTTTAGCCAAGAATTATTGTGAGGTGATGACATTAATGATGACAGTAAAGGAAATTTAGAAAATCTCTTTAATCGCGTAATCAAAAAAAAAATAAGACCAAAAGCGACGTAGTTCTGACTTTATTTAAGTTTTTTACAGAAGGAAATAAATGTCAAAATACGATGGAGACTTAGCATTCTGCAAAACTTGATATCCTCGCAACTGAGCTTCTCGGAAGTTGATGCGGTATTTTTTTTCCGAAAACATATATCAAGTTACAATTTATGAGTTATGCTATAAATCTCTATTGTCACAGTCACAGGCGAAGGGATATTTTCTCAGGATATTCGGTTTCTCCCGGCTAGCAGTTCAAATTCGTCTGCTTATCTTGTGAGAACTTCCAAAGATGGACTGAAAATAATTGCAGAAGAAAATCCGGTGAAGAAGCACGTGTATTTTGCAAAACGCCTGCTAGCACTTGTCAGCAGGAGTGGGGGTAAAGCGAGCTACCTTTTGAAAATAAGAAGTTGGATGAAGCCGAGTATCAGATGGGCGTGCCACTGAAATGGCGTTTGGTAGATAAGAAGATACATCAGACAGAAATCCAATGTAGCAGTATACATGCCAAGATGGCATGCAATCATTTTTTTGCGAGGTGGTGTGTCCCCGTCAGAATATTTGAAAGAGATGTTAGTTGAATCAACTATATGCCCAGATTGTTTCCATAAAATTAAAATATTCCATTAATCAGCTAAATTCCTGTTTTAATCCTTTAAAGGAAATCATAAACACTCGCCAAAATCTTGGGTTTCCCGCTGCAAACCTAGTCAAACATTCCCGCATTCATCGTTTAGTATTCGAGGTATTTGAAATTCGAGGTGTTCAAAATTCGAGGTATCCCAGCCATTATTTAATATGTATTCCAATTCGATATTCGAGCTCGAGAAATCTGCTATTCCACCCATCTCTAGTTTTTTATCATGAACCTACGATATCTCTAAAGACATAGTTCCAAATTATGACACCTCATTTTGCACTTGTTAGTAGCTGTCTAGCCAACAAGGGTAGGGGATAATTTGGAAGGGGTTCATTAATGACTGTACATCCCAAAAAGTTCGAAAGAAGGATTTGAACTCTAAGAAACCCCCCTAGCTACGGCCTTGAGTATGCATCAATTAGAATGGTCGAACTTTATTGCCTGCCTCAGTAGCAGTGGGCTTAAGTCCTCGCCTACCAAATTGAAGATCACAGGTTTGAGTACTGCCAAGGTAGATTGCCCATAAACAGGGCATGGGTTTATGAGCCATATATTGTAGGTTGTTTGAACCCCTGATATGAAGATCATGATGAGCTGTTTTCTGGAGTATTTTTAAATAAATGAATGAACAAATAAGTGAACAGGGGTGCAACAGCACAGGACCAACTTCTTAACAATTATGATAAATTGCTAATGTCTTAAATTATGACTATAGAGAATAAAAATGTAAAAAAAGAACCTTTTTCCTCCTCTTTTTGCATCTAGCATGGCACTAGAAGGGCCCCTTTAGTACCAAGCAGATGAGAGAAGATCACTACCCCAAATACTCCTATATTTGCACCAGTAATATTGCATTCTAAAAATTTAGAATGCAGATATTTTGAGTAGAAAGAAGCAAGAAATATAACCTTGAGTACTCATTCAAATGAATAGATGGAAGAGGAGTGTTGCCAACAAACCCATTGCAAACCAAAATAAATATCATTCAATAACCTTCCTCTTTCCGTGCAACAGAAAACTTACACCGTTATTCACCTCACGTCTCTACGATGCTGGCGTGAGCTACCTTCCCATGTCCCTTAGAGGAGATATCCTCGCCCATTCCACTCTCCTATGGCTCCCCTCACTCCTAACTGAAACCTCATGCATTTCTGATTAAGGGTTGCCCAGTGATCTGGCACTGTTCAAATAGCAAAAGATTTACCCATTTCTCTGCTTACCCTTTTCAAAAGAGGAAGCTAAAAATTCATTGTGTAATTTGCCCTAACATCCTATCTTTCATTCATCCAACTTCGGATCCAATGGGAGAGCCGAGGTAGTGCTTCTCCCAACATTTCTTCGATTGGTGAGTGTGCATATTCTTTCTCAGGGGAAAAACATCATGTGACATCTTAATGAAGATATCACATACTCCAAATTACGAGATGTGGGGTGCTATTAGAAATTTTAAGCATCAAAGGTCATTTACCTGCTGCTATTTACCATCACAAGAGAAAGAGATTTATATGACTAAATTGACATCCATATAAAAATTCTATTATTGATATTGGATAAAGCATCACTCGTGATAGTCAATGGACAATAATTTGCCTTCTAAAGATAAAAGAGAAGAGTGAGGGGAAATATAACAAATCATCAAGAGTGCCTTGGAACCTGAGGCACTGACAAATTTTTTCTAAACTCTCACTCCATTGAAGAAGAAAGTATTTCTCTTAGTACCGTTTCACTGATATATTTATTCAATTTCTATCCTTGTTTCATTTAAACCTAGATCTCTTGAGATACAAGGTGTTTCTGGACGAGTGTGGCCTAATGGTGAGCCGCTCTTAAAATAGCCACATGATTGCCCATTCCTCTGCTTGCCCTTTTCAAAAGAGGAGCTTTCTTAAATCTGGTGAATCATTAAGACAAGTTGATGTATTATATCTAGATTTAAAGAAAGCTTTCGACATAGTGTCTCACAAAAAATTTTCATACCAATTACAGTTACGCGGGTTAAATGAAAAGGTAGTAAACTGGATAAGCGACTTTCTGAGTGATCGTAGGCAAAAAGTAAGATATTGATGGAATTAGCTCTGATGCAGTTACAGTGACATCAGGTATCCTATATGGTTGTCTAATCCCTTTTATTCATTATATCCACATTAGCAGTAAAATAATTAATTTGCTGATGAAACTGTCATCTATCACAAAATTAGTGATAATTTTGACTTTAAATTCCATCACTGGATTTAAACGACATTCATTTGAGGAGCTAAGAGTGGAGACCAGAACTTAATGCATGGCAGGACATTTTTTGCATACATCATTCAACTATCCCCATGCATACATTGTGGATGGTGTTAACATAGAGGCAACAGATGAAGTGAAGTACCTGGGAGTTGCGATAACTTCGAACCTATCATGGGGAAGAGATATAAGAAATATTTGTGACAGAGCCTTGAGGAAGGTAGCATTCATCAAGCTTGTCGTGGGAAGATTTTAAGAGGAAAAAGTAAAAGAGATGCTATTTTGTGCTCGTGCAGCACACCTTGAATATGCAGCGAGCAAATGGTATCTGCCACAGAAAGACTTAATCCGTGAACTATGTAAAATACAAAGTATAGCTGCACAATTTGTCAAAAACTGCAATGGGCATACAGAAAGCATTTCACATATGTTAAACAAATTAGACTGGGAGTCACTGGAGACTCAGAGGCTGCATGCTAGGCTTAGATCACTTAAGCAACTGAGAATAGATATCTTTCACAGTGACTCGCAGAACATCACAAGAGAACCCTACTATATTTCCAGGCCTGAGAGTAACAATAAATTACGAGAGATATTTTGCGAATGAATAGGTATGGGAGTAGAGCGAATATGTTGCAGTAAGTTCTGCTCTGGTTCTCCTCTCTTCTTTTTAGATCAATATTGATTGAAAAAATTACCAGCAAACACAAAATACTACCATTAAATACTCGAAAGTTTCTCATACAAAATTTTTTAATAGATCACTTTTCCTGCTATGGGCCCATGTGCAGACTGAGACCACAACCATTATCTCAAGGTGTTTTAAAAATGAGTTTACATAATCTAGTAACATAATCTAGCTTTTCCACTCTAAAGACCAAATTAAGATGATGATATGTTTTCTAGATGATAAGGTGTGATGACTGTAGCAGAGTCCATTGCGGACAAACTATAAGAAATTGCTTACTGAAAAAAATAAAAATTACCAATACAAACATTTGAAGAATGACACTAGTATTTATGAAAAATTTTGCATGTATGCAAAAGAAATCTCAGAAACAAATAGGTCAAATGGTACCAACTACACTACATCCTTCATTGCTAAATGTCCTGATGCTATTAGAAATCATAGCAATATGATCAAAGTAAAATTATACACCTACATCGAGGTGAAAGTGCATTGAAAGTGATACCCTGTATTTGCACCATACTTAGGACAAAAAATTAAGAGCAATGAAGTTGAAATGAATTTTAACCTAATATTTAGAATGCAAAGATAAAATACCTGCAGCATGTTCAGAGGCTCATTAAGAGCAACTGGCATGGACACTTTGGACAGATCTTTGCCTATATTTTGGCATAAGAGGTTCCAAACAGAGGGCAGACCATCCAAGGGTGGCCTTGGGGCAGGGAGTCTCTCTCGATAAAAGTATTGAGGAGCACCCTCCAACATTTCAAGCTCTGTCCCTACAGTTGTCCACTCAGAGCATGGAGAATCTTGATCTGCTCGATCACACAATACTTTGGCTTCTGGAGATTTATCACTGCTATGGCTGACAACTGTAATTTCACATAAATCATTTAACACATTCAACAATTACCTTGACCACAATAAAAACATAGTTGATCAAGATTAGCCCACACTACACTAACAAATTAAAAAGACACAAAGTTTAAATTCACATAAATTGCCATGAGAAAAATTCCCTTGGACTGGGAATTAAGCCATGGATCTTGGGTTTCTGCACCACAGCATAGTCTTCTGCACCACAGCACACCACTTCTGTTTATAGTTTCAGGCTTAACTTAGTGGAACTTAGAACTCATCTCAAATGACTTTTAATATTGTATTTTCCGCATAAAATTTTAATCTCTCTACCATCATGGTTCCACCACATCCCACTCCCACATACATAGATCCAAACCCTC
The DNA here is from genome assembly GCF_921293095.1 of Ischnura elegans. Taxonomy (NCBI): domain Eukaryota; kingdom Metazoa; phylum Arthropoda; class Insecta; order Odonata; family Coenagrionidae; genus Ischnura; species Ischnura elegans. The sequence goes on from NC_060248.1 coordinate 20,344,032, forward strand.
ACCACAACAGTTTTTTGTACTTAGGTGAACATTTTTATTGCATTATGCACCTGAGGAAGATGCTATGACATAGAAACCATGGTCACATGGAAATTAAATTTTTGTGTCGAAAATATAAAATTTAAAGATACAATCACCTCTGGAATATGAAAAAGAGGAAGAAGAAAAATACTCTAATCTCCTTGGACTTGCAGTGTCCACAAAAAACATAACAATTGATACATTAGACCAAGAGCTCAAAACAGTATATACTGAAAAAGTATAATAGAGGCGGACACATATTTTACAAAAGATAATAATAATGCACACGATGTGAAATAAAACGTAATTATTTACTTTCCAGAGCTAAGAGGTAATGAAAGGGTCTTTTATTGAGAATAAATATTGAAGTAGAATCTCTGATTTCATGGGGAATACTGTTCATTAACCTTATCCCAGCAACAAAAAATAATAATAATAATAAAAGGATTTTTGATAGGTTTTAGTCCTGCATTTGGGCAAAGATAAAGTAACCATGATCCATTCCTGCCATAACATTGGCTTTTCATCACTAATAGGAAACAAATATGTCAGATATATAGGTTTAAGGTTTTTAACCCTTTCCTGCCGGTGCCTACAATTGGAAAAAGTTTTCCGTGCTACGAGAATCATAAGAATATTTTAAACCTCTCCGTATGGAGCTCTTCTTTTGGGTGGAGTTACCGAGGTATTCTTGTCCCACCGATTTGGGACCCCACTCAACACGCGCTCACCCCTTACCCTAGCCACTGGACTAGATCCTCTAACCCTATCTTAGTGCTAGTCCATGGTCAACTTATTGTGTTACCAGTGTTTTTTTTAAACTAAATATTGCATTTGATTTTCAATAATTTATGGTTCTTTAAGAATTACTACAATTTTTTTTTAAGCTTTGAGGAATTTAAAACAGGTTTCTAGCATTGATAACAGCAAAGTTCATGAATACTATAACATTGCAAAAACCATTGACAATATAATCACTTCGCAACAGATTCCTCCATTAAGGATGATCATAAATGAGAGGGAGGGTCGGGCTAAATTGCCAAGGAGTGGCCCTAAGGACTCGCTAAGCTGTATCTCAGGCCAGGCCTGAATGCATCTGACAATGGCTACCTCAGTGGTCACTTCCCTTCCCTCATGTCAGCTAGAGCCGACGTCCAGTTGTTTGCGCTAAAAAATTCATGACAGCTATACCTGACGTCAGGTCTTCTATGCATGAAAATGCCCATTGGCTCCACCCGAAATTCAGCACGAAAGGGTTAAAACGACCATACAGACAAGAACCATGAAGGTCTTTTCTTTTCAATTTGACCTTCAGCCAAACAAGCTGAGTGAAGTACGGGGAAATATGACCATTCTTTTAAAGCTGAAAATGAAACTTATACACATGTTTAGTGATCATTGAAGTTTTGTGTTTCACTCATCCGTGAGATCAATATGTACTGTGAATTTCAACTCCATTTATACAACACAGTTGGAATATCCCACCACTAAGTTTGAAGATGAATAATGCAAATACATAAATAGTAACCACTCAAAGACAGAGCTTTCTTGGAGAAAGAAATAATTTCTGGTGAGGGGGATTTAATTGGGTGTGGATGGCGACTCACTGAATCTGGAGGAGAGTGGGTTAACTTGAGATAGTATCCCCCAAACATTATGACCTCCTCGCATGCCAACTCCTCATAGTCATGGAGATATGTGCATTAAAATTTTAATAAACATAACTATTCTGACCATAAGAAAGCAGAATGTCAATATAAAAAGCTAAAGGTCAACAAAATTTGGTTAGGTCCATGGTTTGATTCCCAGTACAGGAAAAAATTTTCCCATGGCAATTCATGGAACACATAATGCCATACAAATACATGTAAACCCCTAAATATTAGTTTCCTAGCTCTCACAGTTACATCATGTGTCATACGTAAATATAAAACCATGCCCTCAGGTTGATCGAGACTTAAACATCAACTGATTAAAGATAACATATTACCTATCAGAAATCATTATTTGAAAATTTGGTGACTGAATCATACATGACCATTATTATTAAGTTTATCATTACTCTTAAGGCTGTTTTACACGGGCACGGAATTGCACAGGCTAGAATTGCATTAATTTCCTAAATGGCGCGGAATTGCACGAATGCATGAACAAAATTGGAACAGGGTCTATTTTGCCATCTCACGTCCACACAATCTCGCATGTGTTCTAGCAATCCGCCATTATACATGATGCAATTTTGACTGTGCCTTCGTACACACCTCAGATTGTGCAAGTACCTGCCCCCTATAAAACGGCCTTCAGGTAAATTTTTCACATTTATGCTAAGTTGAAAATCAAAAAGTTAGCAAACGACTGACTATTTGTATCCAACAGATGAATGAAGGGAGTTAACATAAAGGTGATAATAAATAACAATGTCTGTTTTTTTAATAATGGTAGCAATGTCCAAATCATTTGATATCCATTATAAAATGAAGCTTTCCAACACATGCCACAGATTTCATTGAAAGCACTGGACCTATTTAAAATTATCTAAAAAATTCCAAATCAATTCCAATTAGAAAATAAAATGCAACAAACCCATTGCTGAGGAATATTCTACGACTCCAATGTCACTATTTTCACTTGTGACGCTTCCTGCATCATCATCTTCATCTTCACTGCTAAAAGTTGCTCCAGAAGATGTACTGTCTGACTCATCCCCATTCTGATATTCTCGAGCATCATGAAACTCTGAGCTGCTGTATGAGAGGGACTGATGTAGAGATGACCGCTGAGGCTTACACGAAAAAAAATCCACTATCAAGATTACATGTATAGTGATCAGTATAACAAATACTTAGCTGTCTATAATGAATCTTATTGATCAAAAGTTATCATAATACCTTCTATTACCCCACAAATTGAACAGAGGATTAAGTAAATATCCACCCAAAGCAAATAAAAGCCAAAGTAAACAAAAATATTCTTTTCTTATGTAAAATTTAATTTTAGGCTAAAAAGTCTATGCAATGATATACTTTGGTTCTTTTTGGCTCCAATAAACTATAAAATAATTAGGGCCATATATACATACGATGTATACACTTAAAGTTATGTTCAGATGTATTTCAATACAAAAAAGCAGAAAAATATGGTCTCCAAAGAATACACAATTACAAATACGATAAACACTTTTTCTGGTGCATTAGAAAAATCATCTATATTCATAGATAACTCGACACATCAAGGATCAACATTAAATCTGATAATCTCTATCATAACAAGTTATGGGATGGATCATAGTTAGGCACTTAGCTAGGGGATCTCTGATAGCTACAGACCCCCCTGAAGGTGAATATCCATGATACATCTGCTGAGGCACAGGAGCATCTACACTCAGACAATCCACTTTATTTATATACAGTGGACCCCACTTAAAATGAACCAAGTCAAGAAAGGCCTTTGTGCCATGCAGAAAATCTCACTTTTAACAAAGTCATACTGAAAGGAGTCCCACTTATAACGAAGTTGGTCCCTCAGCAAGATATGTTTTATATTTTAACCCCTTTTTTGCTGTCATAAAACATTGTGGCAAAGTAATATATATTAGTTTCCAGATGCTGAGAGCTTGATCAATATCAATTATTTTTGCATACAAATGCTCAAGGAAAAATCTACCATTTGCCTTGGAATTCCTCTTCTCAGACTCAAAGAACATGAACTCCCATCCCTGACATGGGCTGGACAAAACCTATGTCTGTAATGCACCAGGCAACTTTCAACCTCTCTTGCTAACCACCCCTCCCCAACTCCACTGTTGACCCTTCCTGTGTTTGACAGTCTATGGCGGTTTTCTTCTACATATTGTTCTGCATTACCGAAAAACACAATTGTGTAGACAGACTTTTGATATTGTTCAGTTTGGAGGAGGAAAAAGGAAGTGTTAAGTTAAAATACAAAATTTGAAATTTTCATGGACACAGACGATAAGAGGAATAAGACCAATGTTGCAAAAAATGTTGTATGAAATTTCATCTAGTACTTAATCAGGTAGATTATAAGATCTGCAAAAAATTGGAAAATCTTATGAGCATGACACTTAAGGAGCTCATCGAAAAAATATCCACCAATCTAAATATGCAGAGATAATATTGATGATCTGGGGTGTAAGTGGCCCCCAATAAAAAACCTCTAAACATCCAAAATCCCTCTTCCTAGGTCCTAACCAGCTTAAAGTTGCTTTTTCCAAAATAGGGTTGACTATTCAATTCAGCCCACTTCCTTCCCCTCCTTGTATTACATATAGCCCCTCTGTTTTATGTTTTTCTTACCTCCTGCTCCCTGTTTCACTCCCCTCTAATCAAACTTTGCACCTTCTCCCACCCTTGACTTCTAAAATTATCAAAATAAAGCTTACTGATGTAGCTTATTGGCGGCTAGATGATGAATGAAATGCAATGCGTGGTTTACTTAAAAATCGTGCATGGATTGACGACCAGAAATCTATCCTTACCATCTGAATTCCTTTTCTCAGACCATAAGAACATGCAAAAAACCAACCCATGTCTTGTGCACAGCAAGACTCACCCGAAATATGCATCTCCTAACTCCTCTAAATCAAAGAAGTAGCAAAATGTTCACAGATTGCTTGGGCCATGCTAACTAACTATTACATAAAGATGAGTTAAAAAGTACCGTATTTTCCGGCGTATAAGACGACTGGGCGTATAAGACGACCCCCAACTTTTTTGTTAAAATATATAATTCGTGCTATACTCTCCGTATAAGACTACCCCTTTTCCAACGCACACTACCGGCAAATAAAAAACATCAGATTTGATTTCAATATAGAAATTTTTAATTAATATGCTTATGACATCATGGCATGACATGATAGCATGAAAACGGTCACTAATAAACATAAGTCAGTTCCTCATAAAACATATAAAACTAAAACAGTGCAAGTGGATTAAACTTTTCCTAAAGCAGTCTGATACAAGGAAGTTAACAAACGATAGAGAGAGCTCGCAAGTCACTGCGAGTCAGCAACGCAGTTTCCATTTAAAAACCTTTAAAATCCTCCTGTTCGTCATTTGATATCATCAGTACATCAATAACGTCTTGTTCTACATTTGTAAGGCAATCATCATATGGATCAAATTCCGTATCAGATGGTGTGGTCTCAGCTTCGACTTCCTCTTCATTTTGCCACAAGTAGTCGTCCTCCATACCATCTAACGAATTTGATATGCCACACTTTTTGAAAGGCTTGATTACTGTTTTTGCATCAATGTCATTCCAGGCTTTTATAACAAATGTGCACAAAACATCCAACTGTGGAGCACGCATGTTTCCTCCTTTTGTGAATGACTTCTCACCGCTAACCATCCACTCATTCCACTGTTCTCGAATGCGATCTTTAAACGGCTTGTTTAGGCACACATCCAGTGGCTGTACCAATGATGTGAATCCTGCAGGAATAACTGCTGAATCTGTATTTAGTCTCGCAAGCCTTTCCTTGGTGCTGGGAGTTAAATGAGCCCTGAACATATCCCACACCAGTAGGCTACGTTTTTTAATAAGTCCACCTGGTCGCCTGCTCCATACGTTATCAAGCCATAGCTTTACCCCTTCTTCATCCATCCAGCCTTTTTCATTCACATGTACAAAACAACCAACAGGGAACTTGAGTTTCGGCATTGTTTTTCTTTTAAAAATAACCATTGGTCTCAGTTTGGCGCCATCAGCTGTGCAAGCTAGTACCACTGTAAAACTGGACTTCTCATGTCCTGTTGTTTTAATTAAAATAGTTTTTTCACCTTTTAGATGGACAGTCTTATTTCCAACCATATCAAAATTCATTGAGGTTTCATCCATATTTTCGATACTATTTAACGCATAGCCATGTTTATTGCGCTGTTTTATTACGTATCGATGGAAGTTATTTAATTTGGCATCAAGATCTGCAGGTAATTTCGGTGCAATTTTTGTCTTTTGCCTCAGTACCAAATTGTGCCTTTCTAAGAATCTAGTACACCAGGATACAGTGGCCTTAAATCTGTGAAATGCTGTGGCCGCAAATGTGTGAAGTGTTTGTTCAGTGCGGCCACCCCTCCTCCTTGCTGCCACATTCCCGGCGTATAAGACGACCCCGACTTTTTAAAAAAGATTTTAGGTGCTAGAAAGTCGTCTTATACGCCGGAAAATACGGTACTACTAAATGCTACATTCAAGTTGTTAGGGTGGTGAGTCAATCAAAGATATTATTTTGACGTCCGGAATATAACAAGCTGAACTTACGTATCTTGAGCGAGGGGTATCTTACCTCAGAAATAGTGGGGTGAGAGAGAAAGATTCTGTGGAGGGCTGAGAGCACAGGCTCAGACAAAGAGGTGGAAAAAAAACCATGAAAGGATGGGAGGGGACACTCTTCATAGACTCAACTGCATCATTTTCCAGCAATCGAGTTTCAAGGGTTGTGTCCCGCTGTATGACTGCAGTTACCATTCCAGTTCGAATGTGACGTTTGAATGAAAGGGCTCAAATACTCAGCGATCTTAAAATTAATTATCATGGATAAAACCATTTTCCAATGTTTTGAGGTGTTTTTGATGGGCTTGATTAGAGGAACTTCACTTATTCCCATCAGCAGGGATTAGTGTTGACAGGTAACTAATTAATTACTTGCGATGAGTAGCACATGCTCTCATGATTTTCCGGTTTCCACCTCATTGTTAAATATCTGATGAGAATAGTTTTCCCACCCACCAGCATCTTCATCCAGTAGAATTGGAGATCGAGGCAAAATGTGCCAGTATAAATACATATGTCTAAGTGGTGGAACTGAAAAATGACTGTTTTAGGCCCGTATCCAGAAACCTCACTACTTCTAGATACGTCATCAGATGATGACGTAGCCACTGTAGCGGCAGAGCACCGCCACGATCACCCGCTGCAAAAGTCTAGTGAGGTCCATGGCATGCTACTCGCTACAAGTAATATGGCCGCCGGGATTCGTCTGCTTATCGTCTCGCATTTATTATTAATAATTATTGATGTTTAAAGGGCTATAAGCTCATGATAACCATTTATTATTACTTAAAAATATAGTTAGAATGCTTCAAATACCAGCTTTTATCCTAATGAGTAAATATTTTACCTAATTTAACTACCAATAAATACTGTCAACAATACCGTGATGAAACCTCTTAAGCTTCACCGTTTTAATTGCAATTAACTTCTAAACGGGCCCTGTCATGCCTTGAAAACCATTTATAATTAAAGAAAAACAAATTAGGGACATAGTAATGTCTCGCCTTGATGCTTGTGAAGTACTTTTTTACGAAAAATAACTACTGTCAACGCAACTATGCTGAAACCTCTTCGGCTTTGCCATTCTAATAGCTATTAACTTTGGTAAAGACCGTGGCTTTCCTTGAAAACCATTAAAATTATATATATAAGTGCCCAAATAAAGTTGCAGTCGCCAGCTTTGTGCCTCTGACATCCAAAATTTGCGTAAAATACTCAAAGCCGTCTTCTAGTCAGCTACATCCATACTCAGTTACAGCTAGTTTAAGTAATGTCAGTTCCAAGCCATTGAAAACCATGTTCAATTACGTGAAAACTTACCTATAATGATTTATGCCGTCACAAAAATGATGAGTTAAAGTTTAAGGGTCAATGGAAATGGAATATTGCTTCTACCACTTTGGCATACGTTTTCAGGCCTATTTGCCATGAAACTCCACTACAGACATGAAGATGCCGGCGATACTGTCGTCATCAGACGTGAAACAACAAGGCGGAAGCCTAAAAATCATGAGAGCAACTAATTTATTATACCAACACGGGAGTGAAACACATTGCACATTTATGAGAATTCAGTATCCCCACACCAAGTTTAACCACAACTCTGACAGTATATGACAGGAGGCCTTGTCCAAGCAAAAAGATGACCTCGTTTATCCAATGGGTGACTTGTCCCGAAAGATATCTCAGGCACGCATTCTAAAGTACGATGCATGTTTCCCAATTAAAACAGGCAAATTTCTAGAATGTCCATATGTAGGAGGAAACAAAACATGAAACCATTTCCCTGTTTACTATTTTAACTGCAAGAAAGATAGACGAATTGGTATGTTCATTTGAGCATCTTTGGTGAGAAATACTTATGAAGTAGGCGGTGTCAGCAAACTCTGAAATGGAGAAGGTAGCAGTTTTCTCAGTCGATTTGGAAGGTAGCTCTTTTTTTCTAAGGACTTAAAGACATTTTTTTTCTTTCTCAGTGTGAGATAATTAAAAAAGTGCCACAATATTACTGCAGTAACATTGGTTTCAAGTTCAATTCAAAGTTAACAAGAGCGGACCCACATTTAATGAAGATCGGTCATAAAAAAGTAAACTTCTGGAGGAAACCTCAACTTCGTTATATACAGGCTCCACTGTATAACATTTCTTGAAGACAGCCAAAAATCAATGATAAATTTAACTTTCAACATTACGCAAACTAAATATTTAGCTGATTTAATGAAATGTACAGTTTAACCATTGGTTCAAATTGATGAAAAATATCGGTGTAAGCAACTCATACATACTATCCACCACCCCCTGATGCAAATTTGTGGCTAACTACCTGGTCATACATTAATTAGAACTATGATGCAAACACAGATATCATTAGATTTTTCAATCATGAACTATATCATGCGGTCTTGGTGAAATTTTCATGTACAGGCATCCCCCGAGTTACGTATGTCTCGACTTACGTAAATCCGTACTTACGTAAGCGATAACCGTATTTCAAATGATTACGTTAATTTTCGAATGCGAGCGCGAAGAAGTAGATATTCGCTCGTACAACCTATGGTAGAAAAAATATCGAATAGTTATAGAATTTTTTACGTGCTAAAAATAACAAAGTGACCCATTTTTGTCATTCCTCGAAGGAAATTTCATTAATTTCTGTAGAAAAATCGCTTATAAATCCCAAGTCAGCAATCAACGTGAAAATTTGCAGTTCTAGCGATGGATGTGGTTGCGCTCATTTCTTTACGATACAACTTGTTATACAGCAATCTCTGAAGCGCCAACGCAAAGGTTCGACTTACGTAAATTTCGACTTACGCATAGTCTGCCGGAACGCATCTCTTACGTAACTCGGGGGATGCCTGTATGTATTAGTACAAGAAAACTATGCTACAAAATTTCATAAGCATGAATAGCAATCAGTCAGTTTAAATATTTTTCATAAGTTTTGCACTTCATCTTATTCATTTTTATGAAGCTACTAAGGCTAGGTGCAGCATTAGCCAAGGCTATCAGCTCCACTGCAACCAAATTTACAAGCCTAGGCCTTATATTCCTGGGGGAAGGGAACATCATCTTTGAGAAGATTCCCTCTCTCTAGATTTTGAATAAAAAACAAAAAGGAAACCATCCCATAATATGAAACAATTGTTACAATGCTCACAGATGCAGTTGGTGTATGGAGCAATGGCACTCCATTATTTTCTCCTGGCTGCAGAGAATCAACAACATCGGAAGCAGCAGCACTGTCTTCACCACCTAACCTCATACGGAGCTCAGCATTTTGCTGAAGTGCCTGAGCCAATGAGGTGCGTAGACCAGCAACGAGAGCAGCACCAGAATGAGCTAACAAAGCACCCGCATCAGCTTCCAATGCCTGCCTCAATCGCTCTTGCTCGCTTTGGAGGGATCGCAGTAAACTCCATAAACTACTGTGAACTATGGAAAAAACAATCCACATTCAGTATCTAGAGTCAGCTTCACATTAATACAAGATATCCGCCAAAATTGCTGAGTTCTCAAATAAATTATGAAAAAAATCTTAAGTGAATAAGACTTTCAAGATACACTTGATAAGTACTTAAACCTATCTCCATCACCTCCTTTAAATTTTTGGTACATATTGCACTCACCCATCTTCAGCAAAGTGAAATAAATGACACTGGTAATAACACTGTACCATTTTGCAAAAAATTCTCACAGGCAAAATAATATGTCAAATTATTTGATTTTTCAAGAACAATGTTTTATTGTAGATCTACCACTTCATTCTCAGAGAAACATAATGTGGCCACATCAACTAAAAAAATCTTTTGAGCAACTAGTCCTCCTTTTAATTCTTGGCAAATGACTATTTATCTGTGGATAGACTATTTATCTGTGGATAAATTAATGAAAACTTATGTCTATGTCAAATATGTCAAAAAAATATGCTTTCCATTGTTACTAAAAATTTAATAGAAAGGTGAATTACATGAAATTCTCGGCCTGAAAATGGGAATTGAAGAGAGAAAAAATTGACCGTGAAGGTAATATTTTTCTTAATAAGTAAATTCAGGCTGAATATTTCAATGATGACACTTAATTACGAGATAGTCTCACTGCAACTAGTTCAGGAAAGGCAAGATGGAATGAATCCTACTCACTAACTGAGTTTAAATTATATTTATTAAATGTCAGAGAAAAATGGTGGAACAGATAAAATAAGTTTGCAATCATATCTCCATCATTCTGTTTGTTGATAATTCAGTTTAGGGGAAAAACTATACTGTCATGGAGGTAAATAAATGTTTAGAATAATTCCATCTGGAAATGAAAATTTTACAATCAGTAGCTAAAAGATTTTGGGATTTTTTCTGGAAGTTCAAGAAGGGGTAACATGCACGCCAATAAACTCATAGATAGGACAATCTTATGCAGATGGGTACTTTTCTTTTATATGAGGTTGATCCAGGACAATAACAGTACCCATGCCTACAAATCACAAAATAATTTATGAATAGTAAGCATTTGGTAGCAGACAACTTATAGGAACAACTTTGAAGCACATGTTTTACAATGACGACTCTAAGTTAATACATTTATTTATATGCAGATTTTTTCACTGAGAGGAAATAAGCAAAGGAAGTGGCAGTGGTTGTATCTTCATGTCCATGTGGCTAATTACTGCCAAATCTTAGGTTGATGCATAAAAGCAAAGGATCCAGATTGCCTCAAGAGTCAATCTCCCAAGTTTTCACTGACCTGGCCCCATCAGTAAAATAGGACACGTGGGTGTATATATATATATATAGATATAAAAATAATATGTTGATATTATTGTAAATGATAGTACAAGAGTAAACAAATACATGGTTTTCCACCATATAGGTAGTTAACACTTTTCTTCCATCAAATTGTAAATGACCAGTGAGATAGTTAATATCACATGCTTTAATAAAACAAAGGCCTGCAACGTAATAGAGTATTGAACTACAATGAGCATGACAACATAAAAGCTTGGAGGGGGAGAAACATCCTACTTGTTATATTTATGATAATTTCTTCACCATTCAATAAGAACACATGCAAAATAATGCAATGGTACTACATAGGTATGTGGAACTGAAGACATATTGCTTACAAGTAAGAAAAGAAGTTATCTGATTTATAAAAGTTGCTATTTTGAGTGAATGTCACAGCTATATGCAATACATGCAACAACAGAGGTGCATAATGTTTTCATAATTTCTTAGAAACACATGTTTACCACTTTATCTAGGTTCCCTCTTTTGACAAAATTCAACCTGCATGGATACAACAACTCTTAAAAATCGTGAGTTCTAACGTTTCTCTACAAGTGAGCAAAATTAAAGAAATAATAATAATAAATTGACTTCACCATTGGCAGTACAGACATCTGCAAGGCTAAAGTGAACAAAAATGCTGGGTCGAAAGAGTCCGACTCACCCTGTTCCTTAGTAGTTTCAAAGTAACAAAAATTGCCCGCTAGGAATGGATATGAAACACCCTTCCAAAGTATGGAAGAACAACCATTTTAATGCAAATTACTTTGATGAACAGGAGCTTAAATTTTTCTTGTTCTGTTCCAACATGAATGTCCATTATTGCAAGCAATTTAGGCAACAGATACTTCGTGTCTACATGCATGGTTCTGCTCAACCTTCTTCACCACAGGAATGACTACCTAAACTTGAGCAGCAGATGGTAACTATGTAAAAATACATAGGTGGATCTAGGGGGGGGGGGGGGGGGTGTGCCCTTAAAAAATAGGCAAGATTTTTAATACGGTCCCATTATCATTATGTTCGTTTTGTATTACGAGGTATCCTAGTGCCCCCCCCAGAAAAATCCTGGATACGGCCTTGCTTGTGCCTCCTTCCCACCAGAAAGAAATCCTGGATCAATATACTAATCCCTGTAACAATATATTACCATTCAAACCGTTCTATCCTTTGCAGAAAACTATTTAATTTCTCAGACATTCTTCACACTGATTCTGTGCCACCTAATGCTAAATGTAAGTCATACAATCTGAAAGAGATAGGCATACAGATGTTTTTTTCCATATTAGAAGAAATGGTCAAACCACATATTAAACGAAATAATTCACTATTTGTAGTCCAGCTTTCATTCTTCTTGCACTCATCAATGCTCCGATGCTGTAATTATCATGTAATCAGGGATGGGACCCGATCTCGCTCCATTTTCGACATAATTCTCACATTTACTACATGGTTATTACATTTTAACTCTAACACTGTGTGCTCTACTGCTTCATTCGCTTTTTTTAATTCTCTTGGGACCCTTTCACCATTTTGCTGCCATCATAAAATCTATTTTTAACCGTTTTAATACACCCACTTTTACTGATGTTCTCTTTCATTGGATATGTGGGGAGCAAAGAGTGGGGGCTAGTCCTAATTTCCAATAAATTCAAGCACTTCTAATGTAAGATGTCTCACAATCACCACTGTTGTAAACAGACTCCACATAAAGGCAACATGTGAATATCTGGGATTTATATTATCTTTGAACCTTTGGTGGGAAACACATAACAGAAAGATTTTTAGTAGAACTCTCTAGAGATTAGGATAAATCAAATGTAAAGTTGGATGGTCCAGTGGCAAAAAGAAGTCGAAGAGAGATGATACTTTGTACTGGTCAGGTCACACTTTTAATATGCACCAAGCATTTGGGATCTTAAGCAGAAAGATTTTAACAGAGCAGCGTATGAATATCAAGTAAAAGTCGAACATTCATTAAAAAAGGCTCTAGCATACAACACGTGTTACGCAGCTTTTACATGAATAATGTTAGAGCAAATGTGAACAGGCATCTTTCAATGATAAATAGAAAACAATTTAGGTCCAATAGAAGCAATAAAATGAGAGTTGCATGCATTGATTGATAGATAGGCAATAATTTCCACAGACAATTGAAGTTTCCTATCATACCCAGCCAATTGAGGTGGCATGTAATTTGATTGCACATAGATAAACTTCTTTAAAAGTAATTAAGGGTCTTAATACCATTATTTCCAAGTATTTTGACTACATATAACTTAACGCAATTCGGCTTATATCAGTTAGGATGGGCTCCTTCAAGGTATTTCCTAACAGACACATAAAGTCCAAGCAGTGTTACTTAAATGAAGTACTGCATAGCAAATGAAAAATACATTTAGCATCTTCCCAATAAACTTTTTCTAAAACGCTGATGGCTGGAGCTTATTAAGACAGTTAATAAGCAGTACATACTCATATTTCACACATATCTCTTCATTGCATAGGTGAATATGTTAGAAAATATACTGCAAATATGCTCACAACAGCACAAAAAAATACAAATTTCAGCTCTATGCTTGATGTCTTACTTAGATAGCTTACGCATCTTCAAATGTATGCATCGAATTGACTCCATTCCAATACTATTACAGCAACTCCTTCAGTTCCTGACAAAAAGATAGAATCACAAAAAACAAGAACTACACATAAGTGTTCACAATTTTTACAATACATACACAGTCACTAATTCTCTAGTAACCCAAGCAAATGAGAAATCTGGCATCATACACTAGAGGATACGGCAAAAATGAAGAGTAGTATAAAAATTCATGAATATGTAGTAAAAGAATGTAAAAATTGTACTTCAGCATCTGGTGGCCTATTAAACAGTGATTTCAAGTTTGTGAAACCTTGACAGCCAAAAAATTGCATGCAAATGCTGAGTACTGTTTGCTGACTAACACTCGATCTGCATGTAAGCAGTTTACTACGTAATGAGAGAGGCACAGCAACTTACACGCTATTTGCAGAAGTATAAGGTCAAGGCACAAAGACAAAAAAATTACATTACGGCATTGATTTTTACTTCCAATGTACATATTTGGAGAGGCTAACAAATGGCTGTGTTCATCTGCACAATGAGAGAAGAGAAGTGAAGGATAGGTATCGAGAAACCCAGTGGTGGCTCAAGCTTTCTCTTAGTAAAAGGCACAAAGGGCACCTTTACTTAATGTTTCTTACTGTTTTTTTTTACTAACAAATTAGCGGTAATGGTGAGCCGCTTCCATTCAAGGCAGATTAGAGAAGGCTTGGCAATCCATAAAATAGAAAACTTTAACAGAGACTATGGCCACCCCATCAGTAACCCGTAGAAGAGTGCGCTAGCCAACCAGCGCTCAGTGGAACGACGGAATGCACCAAATAAGGCGGCGAAATAATGAGCTTCTCACCTTCAACCAGAACATGAAAGCAGGATGGCTTTTGAATCTGTCGTCACTCGCTACAGACAAACGCGGCTGGAGAACCCAGATAGCAGCACTCATCATGAACATAACAGCAAAAACCATGACAGGAATTTTAACTACTCGCATGTTGATAATATAAATGAACTGGGGAAATTTGCATGTTTATAAGGAAGGTTAATTAACTGTTTCAAGAACGCAAGTTGCAGAAATACAAGTTGTGAGAGGAAAATGTGGTAGTTTTATAGACCTGAATGTCGGTATTGTCTGAGATGGTTATATACAGTCGCAGGAAGGGAGGATAGGAAGGGTAAGAGAATAGGAGGGTTAACAAGGGAGTGGGATAGTTTGGTGGTATTAAACAGCACATTTAATAATAGACTTTTACTACATGAACATTATTATGTGAAAATCTTTAAATAACAAAGGGAGGATAAGATAACTAGCTTAAATAGGACCAAGGAAGAGTGATTAATATTATTTAGGAGAGTAAACCCATGCAAAATAAAAAATAAAAAACCCTCAACTTAGGGGAAGTAAATGGAAACCATAGGATTTTTGAACCAATCAAAATTTAAGGATAGCTACCATGCCAAAAGTGCCCAATACATAAATTACTTTAGTAGGATCTAATAATTCAACTAACCATCATTTGCTAAGATGATATAGTCCTCTCGGAGCTGATTGTCTGAAGGTGTTATGCTTCCTCCTGTGGATGAGGAAGGCAGAGACAGGTAGTGCTCAGAAGCTGGAGGAATGGTGGATGAGGGTATGTTGGAAGATGGTACTGGCACAGGTGAAGATGATGTACCCGAGAGGCTGATAGGGCGGACAACGGCCAGAGTAGCTGATGGGAGGGATGGATGGCTGCCACTCAAAGAAGACAATGGATGAAGTCCTTCAGATGCGGATGTTACTACACCCTAAATAGCAAGCAGGATAGAATATAAACCACTACTAAAGCACAAGCTATTTAAATGTTTAAATAGTAATTAAGTTTAGAAAATATCTTATAATATTAACTCACATCCATAAATAAAGGGTGAGCAGTAATCATAATTGAATTAATGCCAACAAAATGTGTACAAAATTGGTTGGCATAACCTAAAGTATACACTATTGAATAGGTTACCCATGACAAAAAATTAAATTACAATTAATTAAAGTCAAACTACATAGAAAAAATTCATTACTGATGGAAATCATATGAAGTACACCGAAATATTAGCATAAACACATTTGTACTACATATTTATAAAATGCATATAAGGCAGTTTAAGGTGGGCATTAAAGGTCTAAAAAATACATATGTACACTGAGTACTGAATTTATGAATACGCACACACTCCAAATTAAGCTTTTATTTGTTTATTACATTACATGAGCATCAAGTCAGGAGACATTTGAATGCCCATGAATTACTAAAATTATCAAACAATATATAATGCTATAATGGTCGTTTCTTCTCATTTCTAAAAATGCTTTTCTAACAGAACAACAGTAAAACCATTACTTCAACATGAAAGGTATGTTCTGATTCATAACCAAAATAAGTATAAACACCAAAGGAAGAACTTTGATGGGACAAAATTATTTGACTTGAACAGAAATCCAACCAGATATCCTGACTGCTGGTATGATAGGCTACAGTTACCAAACAAAGCTATTACCAAATTGGTAGCATACCAACCAAAAATTGGAAGATCGGGGTATAAATTCCCCTATGAAAAAATTGTATAAACCTGTATAAAATTTGTATACATTCTTATACATTGTCATGGCAATTGTATAAGAATGTACACAAATTTTATACAGGTTTATACAATTTTTTTTATTAGGGTTTCAGCCATATCAAATGTTTTTTTTTAGCAGACAATTTTTCCTGTAGTGTAAATCTATAACAATGTGCAAGAGTGTGCACGAAGTCACTGGTATGTGCAGAGCTTTCCGTTGACAATAAGCAGAGTTGGTTCCTAACCACCAGAAGAAAGAAATTTGTCTGCCATGTGTAAGCTACATGGCAACCAAACGTAAACAATATTTTGCTTAATGCGGGTAGACATGAGGGGAGCGACTCAATGAAATATTGCTTGAAGCAAGAGGAGCTACTATCAAAACAAGCAGTCATGTGAGCAACATTTTTCCACGCAGACAGCACATTTTTGCCTTTTTATTTTGTTTATTGATACTGCAGTATCAACTCTGCTATACAGCAAAATATAAAGCACTAGTAGTACATCAAGAACCAGTGGTTTCGCAAACTTGGCAGCAAAGTAGCTTTGGATGAGACAATTGACAGAGACAAATTTCATATACAGGTATGTAGGTGGTGGTAATACTTGCTGTCACCTGAGATGGAGTGAACAAGTAGACTGGGGTGAGGATTTTAATAGATGCCAATTGTGCACGGGCATTTTGACCAAATGATGATTCCAAAGATAATTAAAACCTCTCAAGCAATACCAGTTATATTCCAAAACAGCACAAAGTCTGAAAGTTATGCTTCCTATATGAACTTCAAACACTCTGAATAATATCTTTCAACAAGAACACCCTTGATTTCTGGTAACCTTTTTTGGGGTCTGCTGGAGTGGGAATAAGAATAAACAATTGGGGAGAGGGAATATTTCTGCAGAGACATGCTCATTCCTTTCTTAGAAACAATGAATTGAGTCGTAGGAAAATATTTTATTAAGAAACTGATGGGATAAATATGTGTAAAGCCTATGAAATTCCGATTACATACATGCAAAACCTTCGCAGGAAATATGCAGACTTCAAAAAGTCTATGTAAAAAAGTTTTAGGGCCCTTAAACTTTCCTTGAATTTTACATTGAATATCTGGGAAACACTTACATTGTGAAATATTCATAAGAAAACCAATTACAGGAAAGAGAATTTTATGTGAAATAAACATATTAAGTATTTGATTGAAAAGCAGATATATGACCTGGATGGAACACCCTGTCTGCCTGATGTAAGAATTTGCACATTTGAAGAGCGCAGGATTTTGTATATGCCTTCGACGTTCAAGGGATGTAGTTGGTCCTTGGTGGAAGGAAACAGGTCTCTCATCAACTCACCTCTGCTCTTGTGGGAAATCGTACGTCAGGCAGACAGGGTGTTCAGTTACTTTCAGATTAAAAGAACACAAAAGGGCTGTATTACATCATGATATGGAGTAGTCGGCCAGCTGAGCATGTTTACTCTGAAGAAGGACATAATATTTTAATTGACGAAATGCAGGTGTTAGCCCAAGAAAAATTTTATCACAGATGACTAATTCACAAGGCAATAGAAATTGAGAAATGCCCCCAGAATTTTAACGAGTGGACAGAGTTAAACTCAGCCAGACGTGGAAGAGAATCTTCCAAAAGAAACAATGGTGCAGATGTTTCCCATATGGTTTCAGCAATGATTCACCTGTTCACCACACCACAATAGGGGATAGTTTGCTCACCGCTCAAGGACAGGGGTTGACTAGTATATTAATTGACAACCGTCTTCCAATTTCTTATTCATCGCCTGATGATGCACCTTGCAATGGCCATGAAAGCTCGAGTGGTAAAGCCTATTGTGCAGCTGATACCAAAAGCCGTTGACACCAATCAGTATAAACAGTGTCAGGAAAGACTACAAAATGGTATGCTGTCAATCATTGTGCGTCAAATTTCTGAAAAAACTGGGAATATCAAATGCTGTAGTTCTTTTTCAGTGGCAGAAATGGACAAATGCCATACGTTTGTTGATAGTTCATGTAATATTCTAGCAATACAGGTAGTTTTTACACTCATTGTGGAGCAAAATTATTGAGTATAAGATGTATTTGTTATTACAAGAAAGTGATTGTTTACCCACTGAAATTAAATGTGACTTTACAGTTGATCGAGCATTTATGTCATCATGTGGGTGCTGTTTAGCACAGCAGGGTTCTTCGGCACCAAGTCACTTTGCAAATCAACTCTTCTGTGATTTGAAATGGTCGAAAGATAGATTCAAATTTCACTTCACATTTATTTTCCACACTAAATGCTAGCAATGCTTAATTCCTTCTATGTTTTCAGTAATTGTGTAAATTTGTGCATTTCACAGTTTGAAGTGCATATGGTGATTTTGCTCCTCCATAAAGAAGATGATGCCATAATCAACAGTGGTTTCAATCACCCTCCAAATGCAAACAAGAGCTCTTTAGAGAATTCCTCTCATTAGAATAGCGTGAAGATCCTGGGGACGAAGTGTTTTTCATGTCATTTAATTCAAGGAAAATCTTTTTGTTAAATTTTTTCTGTATCTGAATCTACGCCATATTTTTTATTTTCTGTTGTAGCACATGCTCCACCTGGGTGGTTATGATTAAATTGTTCTGTAAATCGTAGTGTTGAGTCGAAGGCTCTCATTACCCATAAGAATTCTAGTCACAAAATTACCCTCTTCTCTTTTTTCATTCTTTCCCCTTTTCTCAGGTGCACGCGATATTCCCCTCCACATCCCACCCCTTTCATGCTTGGCCCGACTGCCTCAGACCCTCCAACTTACCTCTTTTGTGTGACATCAATGGAGTTTACAATATAAATAATATTTCTTTTAAAGGAAAAATGTAGTTCTCATCCTGGAGGTTCATAATAGGGTGGTTTCCTATTATTTTTTTTTTGCTTTAATAGAAAGATTATTACTCCTGGAGTACGTATTTCACGCTTTAAGATTTTTAAATGACAACATCTATTTTTCGCGATTAAATGAAAAGTGAAAATTTTCAAGCGCGCGAAAACGCGACGCTTAAGTATGAATGACGGGAAATATCTCCGTGCGTCGTATTTCTGGTTCCCCCTCCCGCCCGGTGAGGTGACCTTGAGGCGAGGCTTAGCGCTGATACGTCGCAGGATGCTAGCGGATAGCTGAGTACCTTGCTGCAAGGTAGCGCTTGGCTTAAAAAAGGTTTATTAATACCTTATCAAACGAAGAAAACTTTCCGAACCTAGCCAGTTTTAATAGGTGATTATTAAGACATGTTTCCCTGAGCTCTGTGCCTCATGCATGCATTGGTAACCTCAGACGATGTATAACTCCTATCCTCTCGTGTAGAAACTAGGTCCCTGTGACGTCATGCGGAGTGGAATCGCATTGGCGCCAATCTGGCCTTTTTCAAATGAGGATAAAATTTGACCCTTGCCATTCGTCAAAACCGGTATTTCAAAAACCAAATAATTTATGTATTATGAATACACTAATGGTGGGTAACGAATCGCAATCAATGCCTTTCGTTTTCTTTGATGAAGGAAACTACCCTATTAGTCACAATATTTATAAATTATGAACAATGTATGAAAAACATTCATCCATGTGTTAAAGGGTAAAGTTATGGATGGAATCCAACGTTTGGTCAAACTCAAATCCCTTCGGCTTGCCACTGTGACCGGACTCTGGGCAAAATCGCTGAGACAGCAAGGGATAACACACTGATTTTAGATAAGGATTGATTTCCCAACAAGTTACTGCCAACCCAATTTCACTCAATTGTTAAGCAAATCTAGACATGAGCTGGTGAGTGTTTTGTCCAAGTGTAGAACTAGTGAATCTGGCATTTCTTCACTTATACAACGGACATAAAAATGCAAATCATTTGAAACAACAACTGACATTTAAATCTTCACCCATATTTAACATACCAAAATCCTGAAATGTTTTTTTCTATTCATTGCCTATACCTTCCATTACTTGGCAAACAACTACACGCTATCAGGCAAAGTCAAATACCCTAAGTAACACTAAATCAGTGCTTCTTCAGCAAATGCCAAAATTTTATACATATATGCATAAAAATATTTCCCTACTCGTAAGACTGCTCCTGATGAAACAAGCTATAAACATTGAAATTTTAAAAAATATGTAGTGAATAATGATACTTCATAAGCAACGTCTACATTATGTACAGGAAAGAGCCCTGGAACCATATATATGTACATACTTTTAAATGCAAGTGGAAGATTAGTAAGTTTTATTTACCCACCATAAATAATGCATGGGCAGAAAAAATGCAAGCATTCCACCATTCTAAATATGTAATCAAAATTGTTTATGCATAAATATGCCATTATTCACCTAATAAGCTCATGACATGCATATGGATCTAGTTAGTAGACTTTTGTTAGTACAGTAGATTCCGGTTAATTGGAGCATACCGTATATGTCTGAATATAGTCCCCCCTTTTTTTCCAAAAATGCCTGTGGTAAAAGTAAAGGGGGGACTATATTCGAACGCATTTTTTTAACTTTTCCCGAAACTGAAGCCTCAAAATTAGGGGGGGGGACTATATTCAGAGGGGGACTATATTCGGAGAAATACGGTATATGGACTGGTGCACTTAGCCCCACTACTCACTGCATATTCAAGGTGTGGCTGGAGGAGTGCAAAATAGTATGTACCTCTCTTTTATTTTCTCATCCAAAATTCTTCCCACATTACACATCCTAACTTCATTCCATAAATATTTCTTACATGTGTTCGCCACAATAGTTTTGAAGTTATCGTCATTCCCAGATATTTCACTTCCTCTGTAACCTTTAAGTTAACACCATCCAAAGCATATACCTGGGGATAGTAGGAAAACCTGCACAAGAAAGATACCGCTGTGAATTTGCTCAGATTGAGTTCCTACTCTTGGCTACGCACTTGAATATTGCTTGAATCCAATGATGGAATTTCAAAGTCAGAGTGATCGCTAATTTAGTGATAGATGACAGGGTCGTTGAAAATACCCTGCCCTTCGAATATTTTATAGGGACATGTGAGTAATCGAAAATTCAAGTTGAGTCGAGTAGTTAGTACTCGATTTGGGTGCTTTGAGTAGTGTTATGAATCTCAAGTCGAGTCGAGTAGTTTCGGTTACACAGCTGTCGAAGTCAGTAAGTTCAAAAATCTGTTGACAGGAGGCACTATCAGGCAACTCATGTAACAATATCGTTTTTAAATCTGATAAGCCATTCTAGTCCCTTGGCCTAGGAGATTCAGCTTTTTGTACACGTAGCAGTCAACCACTATAGTAGTTGACTTGGGTGCCGAATACCTTTATGTAAGCCACTGTGGCCGACAGTCTTCCAACCTGGCAGAGTTATCAGAATGGACAGCCGTACTGCACACTTTTTCTTATGCAATACTTTTGTACCCTACCCTACTTTCTTTACTCAAATGTTGAGAGAATACGTAAAAATTGTTATTATTTCTATTAAAAAAATGCTACTTTTAGGTTTTAGTGGACAATGTCGGCTTTTATAGGTGTTTGATGTTACAAGTGGGTGCCATCTTTTAGCCATTTTCAATACTATGTACTTCCGATGTTAATTTTCGATTAATTCTTTATTGTGCTTGGTTTCCTTCTTGAACTTACAAAACAAAGAGTTTCTACGGCGGATTAAATGAAGTAGAAATAAAGAAGAAAAAAATTTTGGTCTGCAAAGCTTAAGTTCTATATTTCGTTCGCTTCGTCTACTAAAAATTCCACGAAGATTCAAGATCCATAAAAATTGTTTATATAACTTTTAAAAATTCCCAAAGTTCCCAAATCTTCCAACTTTGGTGAAAAAGTACTTTTCCAGCCACACTAGTGTGTTGCAAAAGACAATTTTCTTTACGTAATACAGTATCTTGGAGACATCAAAAACTGCTGCCTGAGCATGTAGATCAATTGGTTTTCCTGCATGAGAATTTGAAAGGATCCAATATTACATGATTCATGTGTATGTAACCTTAATTACAGTTGTGAAAATGCCTTTTCTGAGGGCTCTTCTGAGTAGTTGGAGACATATATAAATTAAATTGACGATATATTATTACAGGTTAATTCATTTCAATTGTGCTTATGGAACTGCTTAAGACACGTTAACTTTCATTCATCTCCTAATTCTGACATGATTTACATCAACGTTCCTCATTATCTTTTCCCTTATAGTTCAAATTTAACCTTCAGAATAGAATAGTGGGTATAGGAAAAATGAGAATATGTTGGAACACGCATTGCTGTAGAGACTGGTTCACAATTGCCATACTCGACTCAACACTCACGATTAGTTTTCAACTCGACTCAATACTCGACTTGAGATCAAAAAGTACTACTCGTACATCCCTAATATTTTACCACTAATTCGAGAGCATAGGTCATTTATGAATATATTGAACAAAAGGGGGCCAATTACGCTTCCTTGTGTTCTGTACTTCAAGATCTACTCCAATTAAGAGGCTTCCCCAAATAACCAGTGTCCCCATTAACTGGAATCTACTGCATTTTAGAGAGAAATGATGAAACTGCCTTGACAACAGTAATCACCCATTATTAGAGATGTGCAAATAGTATCCGCGAATACTCGAATACCTCGAATACTAGAAAGCATTCGATATTCGAGGTCTCGAATAGTTATGCTAAAGGTACCGTCTCGAATACCTCGAATACTTTGAATTTCGCATCATACACTGTCGCATGCACGTTGTTGGTAGCTGACTCGGAAAATTGTAGAGAACTGTAGTCGTTTAGTGCACGCAGCGCCATTTTAGGCAAGTTGACGAATTACATCAAATTCGTGGATCAGAGCGGTGAAAAGAGTTCGACGTGGGGAATTGAAAATGATCTGGTGAAAAAATCCGAAAATCCCCGATTCCCCCCACCAGGAGAACCTCAGTGCCGTGGGATAGTAACTACATTGCACAATTCCCAAAATTCGCTACCCCCTCCATCCATCAGCCCTCGGCCCCTCCTCCGACGCTTTCCTCCTCTCCGAAATCAAACAAAAGGCCCCAGCTCACGCAGGGTTCGTATTACGAAGACCATAATTCAAAAGCTTCAAAAGAAAATATCAAGTTACAGGAGAGTAATAGAATCGTGTTTCACCCTTCCTTCTTTCTCCCCCACTGACCTTTTTCTGCCTCCCTGCTTTGAAGTTCCCCATTTCTGGAGGTCAACCGCTGCATGAGTCATCTATTACCACAAAAGTTGCCTAACAATGACTTTAGTCAATTGATATTACACCTTTATTCGATTGAAATATTAGTAATGTGCACGTAATTTCAAAAATAATGAGACCAAACACGACGTATTTCTAACTTTATTTAAGCATTTTACGCAAAGAAATAAATTTCAAAATACGATGGAGACTTAGCATTCTGACGAAACTCGATATCCTCGCAAATGAGCTTCTCGGAAGTTGATGCAGTATTTTTTTCGAAAACATATATGTATCAAGTTACAATTTATGAGTTATGATATAAATCTCTATTGTCACAGTTGCAGACGAAGGGATATTTTCTCAAGATATTTGGTTTCTCCCTGCTAGCAATTCGTATCTGCTTATCTCGAGAGAACTTCCAAAGATGGACTGAAAATAATTGAAGAAAATCCGGTGGAGAAGCGAGTGTATTTTGTAAAATGCCTCGAATTATCCGCTAGCACTTGACAGTAGGAGTGGGGGTAAAGCGAGCTACCTGTTGAAAATAAGAAGTTGGATGAACCAGAGTATCAGATGGGCGTGCCGCTGAAATGGCGTTTGGTAGATAAGAATATATACATCAGACAGAAATCTATCGTAGCAGTGTAAAAGCCGAGACGGCATGCAATCTTTTTTTCGCGAGGTGATGTGTCCCCTTAGGATATTTGAAAGAGATGTTAGTTGAATCAACTATAAGCCCAAATTGTTCCCATAAAATTAAAATATTCCATTAATCAGCTAAATTCCGGTTTGAATCCTTGAAAGGAAATCTCAATTACTCGCCAAAATCCTGGGTTTCCTGCTGCATAGGCAACCTAGTCAAACATTTCCGCATTCATTGTTTTTTTCGTCCCCCCTGAAAGACGATAGATCGAGGTTCCACTGGATATCTTTTTATTTATTCATTTATCAAGGAAAATAGAAGAAAATACGTATGTTTTATATGCATTGCGCAATTCTAGTATTCAAGGTATTCGAATATTCGAGCAATGATTTAATATTCGAATTCGATATTCAAGTTTGAGAAATCTGCTATTCGACCCATCTCTACCAATTATATATAGCACATTAATGTAATAACCAGGTGAGAAGGTATACATAGAGTTAATTATTCCATCAATGTCCTTGCAATTCTACAGAAATCTAAAATTAACACCCTTATTCATTGTTTTATCTTAACATCGATGCCTTTACGTTAAATGCATTTAAGTTTGCATTAGAGCATATATACACTAGAGATATTGAAATACCACTGATGCAGCCCATAAATCTATTTGGTTCACCATGGTTCTACTATAGTACAATTTTAAAGTTTTCTTAAATGAAATATTATTTGTCCATTATTTAAAACCTAGCAAGCAACTGGATATGCATGAAGCAGAATCATTCATTCACTCATTGATTCATAATAGCAGCAAATGTAGGACAGTCACATTTGCAGTTAATGGAAAATCATGTATTCTGCATTACAAGACAGATTTACTTCTCACAGAGTAAGTGAAGATTGTAGTATCCACCTCATTAACAGCGACAGGGGGTGCAGATGACTGCAAGGGTGGAGTCATTTGCTGAGGAGGTTGTGGCGTGGTTCCCGTGAGGGGTGGTGGAGTCGGACGCCCCCCGGGACTAGAGCCCAAGTTCAAATCGGCAGCACTCCCCTTGGAGCCCTTCTTCCGCCTCAGTCCAAATTTCCTGCGGTCTTTCTTCACACTGGGCGAATTGCACTCAGTACCCGCGACTTGCTGTTGTGAGGCATTATTAAACAGTGAACAGATATGTTAGGGATAAGTAGGCCATCAGTAGCATAAGGAAGCAAAATTTACATATAGATATAAATTTCCATTACCCAATTTTTGTTGCCCAAAAATTAAAATGACCTCTATCATGCACAGCTTATGAGACTTTGAAGAAAAAAAATCACCAATAAATCATTCCTGGACCACGTTATATAATTAGTGGACTTCATTCAATGCACCTCAATGTCACCTGTACTGTTAAGGTAGAACGTCTAATTTCAAAAGTTCCTGTAAGATGAACAGGAAACAGATAACATGACCATTCAAAAGATGAGTTCACAGCACAACAATAACCTCAGTCCCCATACATGTGACTCCAACAAGCTAGTATGGCTTTCCTTCACTTCCACCCATATCCATTTGTTTGATTTTGTACACATTAGTGTGTCCCTCATTTGGGCAAAAATATTGTTCAGGATATTATCACTCTCACCACCCTAATATTTTTCTTTAAGTTATATAAAATCAAATATGATATTTTATCGCCATCAGATTTCATTAACCTGTGTCGAATTGAATGACAAGTTGAAATTGGAGATATCAATTGGAAATTGAATGAGATAGGATTTTTTGGGGCTTAATTCAGGGGCTTATTTTATTTTCATTAATTAGGGATTTCCTTCAAAGATGAATCATATTTCCCATCCGTCCAATCAAAGATGCTCAAAAAGGGCCTTCCTAGGAAAGTTTTGGCATAGTTTTGCCTCCTCTTCGTGTTTATTGGGTCACTGAATCTGTAGTTTGTTGACAAAATTTAGTATTAAAATATTGAATAAAAATTGTGACAATAATGAGTAATTTTATTTATAATTGGGAAGCTAACTCAAAACTAACCAGGAAAAACTACATGATATTAGTTCTCAATCCATCAAAGGCTTACATCAGGTAAGAACTAGTTGAGTTTGCACTTTAGCCAATGCTTAATAAAAAAAACTATATGTTGATGGGTTTTTATGGAATTTAACTGATTTTTCATTATGGATTGGAGCACTGGAAACAATTACACAGAAAATTAGGACTTCACAATGTGGTATCCTCTATTCATTCCTCATGGAGAAACTGATTAAGACTAAAATCAGACGTTCCACCATTGGTACAATTTAAAAATTCAAACCACATTAAGTTTAAAGCCAATATCACAAACCACCACAGCACTTCAGCATAAGAACATAAATTAAAAGCAATAACATAATTGAATGAAACCCTCCAAAACAGATTATAGATTTTTTGATAATGCATGGACTGAGAGAATAAACATAATTATGATTGGCAACTAATTAGTTTAGCATGCCTTGGAAAAGTAATTAGAAACTTCAAGCACTCAGCATGCAAGCTTTGGGTTATCTTAGCACATGTCAAGTAAAAAATGCAAGCTTTTATTCATTTAGGCAAGATAGTGTAGGCAAAAGATGCAACCACCAATATAAATCTGTTGGTTACTAAAGTAGCAAATTTTTATTCAAAAGTTGATAAATTGACACCAACATCTATAATACCAAGATTTGTACCCAGAAGGATGTGCAAATATTTTATACGTAGTGATTGCCATCAGCAGCTTGGGTAATAATTCATAATTAAGGGTGACACAAGCATTCATGCATGGGCCACTAGCTGGCAAATTTAATTCAAGCACTGAGAGATGGTGGTAAAGTTAATGCTAATTAGGAATATGCTAGTACTAGACTGCACTTGCAATGATTGAGAGTCCAACTCCCAGATTCTACAGAACATTCCCCTAGTACAACACTTCATACAAGCCTTTAAATTAATAAACTTCCACTTCAAACTTTTCAATCAGGGATTTTAATGAGTTTAGGAAACAATTCTATAGTTTAAATTAAAAATAGCTAATTTCCAAATATGTTACTCATTTGAAAACTGCCCAAGGATATTGAAATCTGAAGTTTGTTGGTGTGAACCCTGAGTGTGCTGAAAGATGATCATCAAGATGCCATTTTTCTCACTGCAAACTAACGGCAGACAAAAATGTAACACCTAGCAAATTTACCATAATAGGCTGCAGGCTTTTTGCGATCTGGTGGGGCGGAGCCCCCAGCAAGCGAAAGCAAGTATGGAAAATATATAAAATCAAGGGCAATGAGGTCTAAAATTATAATTCTTAAAGTTTATTAATTTTTTAATCAAGTTTAATCTTAAAATAAAATGTTATCAATTAATATGGAAAATATGGCATGTGATCATGATAGATTGCAGTAGTCTTGCCACCTTTCATAATGTCTACTCTGCTAGCATGGAGTACTAGATATACAACCACCCAGGAGACGATTGCTTGTCC
This sequence comes from Ischnura elegans, assembly GCF_921293095.1. Classification (NCBI taxonomy): domain Eukaryota; kingdom Metazoa; phylum Arthropoda; class Insecta; order Odonata; family Coenagrionidae; genus Ischnura; species Ischnura elegans. The sequence goes on from NC_060248.1 coordinate 20,371,660, forward strand.
ATCCACTGAGCAACTGAAGAAGTGAGCTCCCTCACACCTTAATCCCCCACTTCCAGTTAAGGGGGGATAAGGCCAGCTCTGCCATTTTTTGTCTATACTATGATGCTCAAGGCTTTAATGGGCTAAGTACTAGCTCACAATGGCTACTGAGGGAATTCTTTACTCACTGCAAACACAAATATAAAATAACCACAAATTGGTACATTAGTCATCACACAATTTTTAGAATAATTTCATTATTAACAAGCCTCGCAAACTTTGAAAGCAGTCAAATAGTCAAAGTGGCTCAACATTAATACTTAGATGGCTATTTCACAACATCTTGTAAACAGACAGTTAGTAACCACGGCATCTTACAACCACAACAATTGGTCACCAGACAATACGTAACTGAGTATTTCGTAAACTCGACCATTTGTTTAAAGAACCAGAAGTGATGAAATCAACATATGAGGAGCATGAGAAATATTAATACTCAAACTAACAAGTGTGCAACAAAAGCTTGAATCGCCATTTTGGAACATGGCTGGACTGGACAAAGATTTCTAGGCGGTAAGATTTTTCTATCAGGGACAGTACTTAAGGGGCATAAGACCGAGTTCCAGTGAGTAATTTTAGCCACGAATACATCTTCATTCTTCACGTAAAAAATAACAGTGATTTTAAAATTAAGATGGCAAAGAATAAAACCAAGCACCAAAACATTCAATGTGATACTCCTCCTAAAATGCAAGACATGCATTAATTCTACAGGGTGTCCAACCAATCAAAGCAGAAGAATTCATGCATTAGGTATTCCTCGTTTTCCAGAGAAATTTTACAAAACAGCATGTTAATCTTATGCGATCACTGTAATGGATAGGAACTTTAAAACACCCAAGATTCCTTCAATACTTCTAAGAAAATATTATATTTATGCATTTACAAGGACATGGAATAGGTCAGTTGACACACATTGTACGTCAAATTTAAATTTATTCAATGCAACCCAAGAAGCTACTTAGACCCTCTTAAGTAGATGCTAACATCACCTGGTATTCCATTCTTCATGCTTTTGAATCTTAATTGAGTCAAGACTGCTAGACATTTTGGTTCTGTTGTTGTGTAACATTCGACGTTTTGATGCGGCTTTAAAACTTGTACTACTGTCGGCGTCAAAATGATGTGCCACTATACTTTGCAAATTTTTATCAAGACTTCAGTACGTGCCATAACAATGAGTAATACGTCATTTTAAAGGAAATTTTATTCTCAATTCTGATTTATTTTTTATTTTACGAAAAATTCAGATATCAAGACATGCAAGTGCAATAAATGACTCCGCGCACCATAAAATTAGCAGTTTTGTCAACTTCATGAACTTAGTAACTCAACCAAGGGAAAACTACTATGTCTACAACATTCATCTTCCAAAATAAGTGGCAAAAATTTATGTAGATAACTAAAATGGCTTTTGCGTATTTTTTAAATGCATATTTTGTTGTAAAATAATGAAAATGTTTAAACATTATCTAGTCCTACAGTTTACCCCAAAAGAAAAAAGAAAATTGATAACTATTGATGATGATGATGATGACTATATTGACGAATATTAATAACTTCCATTGATGTCATGTTGCCAAACGGGGCTGAGCCAGGCCAGTGCCGGTTACCAGGAAGCAAAGTTACGCACAAAAGACGTGGCAACGCAGCATTCATTCGCTCTGGCATATTTTTTAAATGCCCATATGTAATCTAAACTACATAAATATAATTTATTTTCGCATCATAGAAAAATTGCAAATAAATCAAGAAGTGTTTCTATCAATTTTATTTTTTCTTTCGGGGTAAACTGTAGGACTAGATAATGTTTAAACATTTTCATTATTTTACAACAACATATGCATTTTAAAAATACGCAAGAGCCATTTTATTAATCTAAACTAATTTTTGCCACTTCTTTTGGAAGATGAATGTTCTAGACGTAGCAGTTTTCCCTGGGTTGAGTTACAAAGTTCATGAAGTTGACAAAACTGCTAATATTATGATGCGCCGAGTCATTTATTTCACTAGCGTGTCTTGATTTTTTAATTTTTCATAAAATAAAAAATAAATCAGAATTGAGAATAAAATTTCCTTTAAAATGATGTATTAGTCATTGTTATGGCACTCACTGAAGTCTAGACATAAATTTGCAAAGTACAGCGGCACATCATTTTGATGCCGACAGTAACCTACTGCACTTAAAATGATGACAAACACATTTTAAGCCCTGTTTACACAGTACATTAACTTGTATGTGTTAATGTATCGTGTAAACAGACCTTTAGGCCAGAAAATGGGTGTTGAGCTGGCAAAGCTTTACGTGAAATTTTGCCAGTTCAACACCCATTCGTTTGAAATAAAAGATTTTGAAATTCCAGGTTGGAGCAAAAATATACGAGTAATTCATGTATAAATCCAGGGACTAAAAATTCATGCACAATTCCCAGCGTTCCCAGTTGCTGGCCACCCTGTTCTATAAATGAATGTGTACTGAATTACTCATAATGACAGCTGAGAAAAATGTAGACTTATGTGCTATGCATTTGATTGGAAATTTTTCAACAATAAACAAGCAATTGAATAAAATGGATACAAATACTAATGCATATGAATAAATTGTGCATAAAAATTAGGAATAAATGTTTAAAAACCTACGGCTATGTTAAAAAAGTTCATGCAGCATCATCAATTTAAACCTAGTGCTCTGCACACCCATGAGCATAAACATTAACACTGGATCTCTGTAGGAACATGAGACAACGGATTCCCAACCTCTTGCACATGTTTCTAACCTCCTCCTGGCCATTCCCAGGCTTTGCATATTTAAACAACACCACTTGTTAAAACAAGCTTTGTTTAGGAAGTAGTGGGTAAAAAAATCAACCATTTCATATTAAGGAATAAATAACTCTAGAGGTCCTGACGTTAATTATCAATTTATAGGAAGCTACGTATTAGATGTAACATTTCCACACATTACTGGCATTGTAACGATTGCATCATTTTCTTTGAAGGTTTCAGATTCACCTATGCTGTTTCACGGAGAATCCAGTGTCTGATTTGTGCCTTCAGGTTACCCTTAGTCAACACAGCCAATATTTGTAGATTTTTAAATCCATCACAGTCACCTCTAAATATATTTTTAAGCCAACAGCTTTAAAAATTTTGCTTTCTCACACAAAATGTGTAATTTTAGAAATCTTCAGTCAAGAATATGATCAGACAAATTTCCTTACCGATTGATTTGTGACAGCTTTTGAACTCCTTTAAATAAAAATAACAACTACCAAGCAAATTATTAAGTTGATAACATTAATATGGAAGCATTTACTTGCCAGGGACTTTCAAAATTATAATTCAACTCAATTCTCTAAGCATTTTTCATACAAATTATTCAAAATAAGTTTTTGACTGAATTAAATCAAGATAAAAGATAAAACAGTAGGCAATTTCTCATGATAATTGCTTTCTCATCCTCTGCGAAAATGGGATTTACCGAATTAGTTACACACTACCACTCTAGCTAAAAATTTTCAAAGTCAGCCGGTAAGCAGGAGTTGTAACTTGCTGAGCAAAAATAACACACCTGTAATCAAATCAAGCTCAGAGTTGATCAAGAAATTTAATAGTGTTTCAAGTATTTGCAACATCGATGAAGTTCACTTTTATGGTCCACCGTATAAGCGCGTGTAAGAGGCGCACCTTTTTTCCCAGAAATTGCAGCCAAAAATGAGGTTCCGCCTCTTACACAAACTTCTTATCTTCCCCCCCCCCACCCCTTCACCGGTCGTAAGTCTAAGGGGAACTGAGTGGCCTTGGTCTCCAGTGTGACACAGTCATCTGAAACCCTAGGTCAAAAACAAGCGGCAGGCAGGGGAGCTTCTCCCTTAGTGACGTACTTTAAAAAATGCTCCTGTTTGCTTTTGTTGTAAGCATCACGCCGTCACATGGGTACCCCAGAGGTGAACATGGAAGATCGCGCAGGGTTTTTTGCTCCGGAGGGCACGCTAAATTTACTGCCACGAGTGGGCATCCCGCGGCATTTATACTGCATATAGTAATCGCTTATCAAACGTAGAGAAATGCGTAGTTTTGAAGGACATACCTGTTTAATAGTCAATATCTGTCTTGCCGAGTAATTTCCATTACGCTGAGGGCCTGATTTTCCAAAAATCATCTTCAGACGCTAATATGAGGATTATTGCAACTGAAAATTATATTGGTATCAAAACCTGCGCTTTAAAAAATTCGAACGAGTGTGTTCATTGTTGGACTAAATTGTGGATGGAAGAAATCAGAAATGCTTATCAGTGAAGAGCGCGGAAGGAATACGGAGGGGAAGGAGCGTGCTCCCTCCCCTCCGTATTTCAAGCTACGAGGCTATGAGTGAAAGAGCATGGGAAGAACACGTCCGATCTTGCATGTGACGTCGTTGCCTTCAAAGCGAAGGGGCGAAGGCGCAGCAATGTGATATACGCAGTTTGCGTTGCCTAAAGTTTCCAGTCCGTCTCGTCTTGTTTGAATGCGTTTATGCTACGCTTGTTTCTTCTGAAATTGTCCTGTTTGGACTATTTTGAATATTAGTAGCCTTGTTGTAACTATAAATCTTTGTGTCAAACAATTAGAGCTTAAAAAACTTAAATTCTGTCATATATGCGTCGCGTTAGATCTCTTCCTTTTTTTAAACCTCGTGCGTGTCTTACAATTATTCAAAGCTATCGAGATATCTTCGGGCTCAGTAGATGACTCACCAAGCATTTGGCCTCCATAAACTGAGAGATCGATCAAGGTCAGTTGGTAAGACAGGGTAGGGATGAAACACGTTTCCCTTTAGCTTGATGTTTTCCTACTTTCCTGTGGGGTCTCGGAAAGGAAAAAAACGGCAGAGGCATTGGCTAATGGAGGGCTGAATGTGGCTCCATTAAATCTACGACATGGTTATTATCCTACGACGCTGAGATTGCCCCGATTGTTGTCCAAGCTCTTGGGAAGGTTCATGCTATGTGCCTGTCGTGTATTGCCTTAAAATTTTCCACGGCTGCAATTCTATTGCAATACTCCTGCGAAAGCATTTAAACAAAATTGTTCGTGAATTGGACAAGCATCGTAGAGCAACGGCGTATGCGAAGAGAGGATCGAAATTCTTTCTACTCCCTCTTATGCCGCTATTACCGCCGCAGTTATCAAAATTTCCTCATTCAATCAATATTGAAAGAGGAAAATTCGATAACTGTTGAAATTCCAGGCGTACTGGAATTTCGACAGTTATCTAATATACGTCTGCAACACCGCGCGATAGTATTAAAAAAATGCCGGAAAATTTTTTTCTTCATAGCTTCGATGCTCAAAATAGGGGTGCGCCTCTTACACACGCTTATACGGTATTCAAGACAGCCCTCATACAAAAGTTTTCAATTAAATATAGTTCACTGGTAATTGATAGTACGTATAAAAGAGTTAGAAAATTCAGATTAACCCTGACTGCTAGTGATCAACTGATGTTAACCCGTCAGCTCCCAAAGTTTTTTTAAATTCACACATATGTCACTTTTATAAAATATGATACATAGGAGCTCAACATAATGAACACAATCCAGACTGACTGGATAATAGAGGAAACCTTCCACTAAGTAAGTGCACTGAAATATATGCTTAAATTTACATAGTAAATGCATTGCAGGAGTATAGGCTTGACACTGCACTGGGTGCCATATGGCACCCGTGGGCGTTGACGGGTTATGGGATATTTTTCCTGTGGGGGGGATTAGGCAAAACCAGTGTAGCTTATGAAAAATAATAAATAGCAGAGTAATGACTACTACTGCATTATAACCATGCATATCAAAGTGATACTGAAAGCAATATTCAACCCCATAGTGGCAATCATACAAAATCTATTCCACCAAAATTATAACCCTAATTTATACATGCTTAAAGGAGCAAATGGTGTAAATACATATTACTGATTTTAGTCAATTATATTACCTCTTATGTAACTTTTTGTCATTGCAAGGGTAAAATATTTTTAAATGAGTACCTTGAGTGAGTGACATTTTAGTAAGAATGAGGAAATGAATTTTCAATATGTCTCAGGTGATATGTGAAGCCGTAAAATTAATGAAGCATCAATCAAATAATAATGGGGAAGATGAAGTTTCCAGAAAAGAAATTGGAAAACCTTTACTAATATTAAGGCTGATGAATAATGGCTTGTTTCTAACTGAAGCTGTTTTCAACAGCAGTAAACCAAAGTTAATAAAAAATAACATGATTCTTACACATTAATTTCAGGCTTACATATCTCAATTCAGTTATTTAGATAAGAATTATTTGACAGAGCTGATTCTATGGAAATGGAGATACACCTGACGTAAGATTTCAAGGTTTTTGAGTCAATTACTAATCGGAAGATCCCTTAAATTAGAATGATATTTTGGCAGCTCAATTATTTACTGTCGAAGGTGTTTTAAGTGATGTTCAATAATAACTTTTGGTAAGCTACCAAAACACCAGCAATTCACATGTTGACCAAGAATGAATGTGAAATTCTACCTATACATGAATATGAAAGTTTGAAAAAGTAAATTTTTACTGAGATCCATTTAAAATGCTTATTACTGAAACTACTGAAACTAACATGCATAACTTGAAATGCCAATAATTCATCACCATCAAGGTTATTATAATTGTTTAAGGAGTGCTAATTAAAATATGAATGGTTAAAACAAACACTCACTTTTGGCCAATTTCCCTGAAAACACAGGAGGTAAAGAAAAGAATCAAGAAGAATTACTATTCACACTAATAAAATAAATTTATGCCTACAAAATTAACGATTTAAACATATCTATTGATTAGCTATTAATATGGATAATCTAAAATACACATTCACCATGACCATTAAAATTAATATAAAAATATGTAACATCAAAAATATCTAAGATGACACAAAACTATCACTTCACAGTGGTTCTTGGCAGTAGCAGGGATAGATATAAAGACGCCCTTGGTCTAAAAATTTAAAAAAGTCTAATGGCTTACATACTAAAAGATAACATAATGCATAACGACCATATGCAAAAATTTCTAAATTGCCACATTTTTCATTCCCAACCTTACAGAACCCCACCAGCACAAGGGATATGTTTGCTTTACGAATGTTAAAAGACTTCAGGGATTGCAAGACTCTTTCAAGCTTCCTTCATGGCATCATGAATGACGGAGGCGATAACTGATGCTGCCACAGACGAAATCCCTGGACACTCAGAAATTTCTTCAATTAGGTGGTTTCTTATTATTTTTTTATTGCCTAAATCAAAAGATTATTACTCCTGGAGTACGTATTTCACGCTTTTAGATTTTTAAATGACGATATCTATTTTTCACGATTAAATGAAAAGTGAAAATTTTCTACCGCGGGAAAATGCGACGCGCCAGTATGAATGTCGGGAAATCTCTCCGTGTGACATATTTCTGGCTCCCGCTGCCGCCTTGTGAGGTGACCTTGAGGTGAGTTGAGCGCTGATACGACGCAGGCTGCTAGCGGGTAGCTGAGTACCCTGCTGGCTGGTAGTGCTTGGCTTAAATAAGGATTATTAATACCTTATTAAACGAAGAAAACTTTCCGACCTTAGCCAGTTTTAATAAGTGATTATTAAGACATGTTTCCCTGAGCTCTGTGCCTCATGCATGCATTGGTAATCTCACACGATGTATAACTCCTATCTACTCGTATAGAAACTAGGTCCCGTGATGTCACGTGGAGTGGCATCGCATGGGCGCCAATCTGGCCCTTTTCAAATGAGGATAAAAATGGACCATTGCCATTCGTCTAAACCGGTATTTCTAAAACGAAATAATTTGTATATTATGAATACAGTAATGGTGGGTAATGAATCGCAATCAATGCCTTTCGTTTTCTTTGATGAAGGAAACTACCCTATTACAGGCTTAAGGCCAATGTGTCGTCATAGCATATGGAATAATAATTGCGCTTCGAATACACGTGTGCAGATAAATGGGTGGACAGCGTTTGCACGTGACTCGGCCTTGAATCATGATCGAAGAATCGATTTTTCTTTTGATCAATCAATCGTAGTTCTACAATCAAATTTGAGAGATTTTTAAAGTTCATTGACGAAATTCACGGCTTTTCCTAGGTTTTTTTCACGGCAGATGAAATTCACATCACATTCACAGTTGAGTGGGAACCCTGATATATGAAAACTTAAGCTAACATCAAGATAATCATCATTTACAGACATTTAAAAAATATAACTTCAAGATTTCATCAAACAATTGATTATTCATTTCGTAGACTACATTAAATGTACTTTTATTTTTTATGGGTAAGGTCAACTTAAAACTGACACAAAATTTAATCAAAAGTTCAATCCACGTTACTCCTGTATGCTTCAATGTATCTAAAAGAAATGGTTCCCTAACATATGAGGACTTCTAAATCCATGTCAAAAAAAGGGAAGGTAAAGAACATAGGGGAGGGAAGATGAAAACATGGTTTGTAGAAGAGGGAGGTATCCCCAGCATGCATACAGAACACAGAGTAAAATGAGGGTCACCATTGAAAATGACTTGATATCTTTAAGCTAGATAAGGAATTTTGATCATGGAAATCATGTTATGCAATTGTAACGCTTACAATTAGATTCGGTCTGAATAAAAACATCAACATCTTGTTTTAACTCATTGGGCATGTACTCAAGCTATAAGTTGCCTACGTTCATACGTTGAAAACTTTGTGACCATTGTTAGTAAGCCCTACACCAGAGTCAAGGCTCTGCAATCCTCTACACCCTAGGTCTAAAACTACAAAATTTCTCAATATGTTTTGGTATGACTCACATGAAATTGTCACACAAATGTAAGGGAATACATATTACTTTAGTACATTGCATTCAGCATATTACTTTACAAGTCACTCAAATCTCTAAAAGTCAAGACTTGAACAGCCTTAGCGATTAGTTTTAAAGAGTTAAATGCATTGCTTTGCAGTAAATTAGCTGAAAAAAGTTTAAGAGTTTTCCATTAGATCAAGGGTTGCATTCTGGCTGACATTTCAATAGATGACACTAGCATTGCATTATCACCAACTATGCAATCCTTTACCCAGCAGAGGGCCAAAAACAAATACACAATGTACTAAAGGAGAAACATGACCCAAACAGGAAAGAGATATATCTATGCTAACAAGCATTCACATCATTAGGAAAACTACATTCTGTCTATCACAAGATAAATACTGAAAATAAAATCCCTAGAAAAAGTTCCATCAAGATTCCTCTCTGCTATTTTTACAAAATAATCTAAATAAGTTCAACAGATTCAGGCATTATATGGTGGGAGTTCGACATATTTCAATAAAAGCAGGTAGCACTTTTCCACAGTATTTTAATGCGTACGGCGAGTTTCGGCTCACACAGCCATCTTCTAGTACAAGACACTGTATTACATATGAACATCACTTTTATAACTTTGAGAAAGGGGTGGGGGAAGGATTTGATATGGTTGAAGAAGGAGTGGGAAATAGGTTTACAGAGAGGAGACAGTGAGAAAAGATACAACTAAGGAGATATGTGAAACCCTAGGTGGAGGACTCTAGTCATAACTGTTGAATAATGACGCGTGGGAAGAACCACAGAAAACGGGAAGGCCCAGGGGGGGTGAGTGTGAGGGGGTGGAGATGATTAAAAAAGGAGGGTAAGTTAAAAAGAGAGGCCGCATGTTGTTAGAAGTGGAGAGGCGAGAATAAGTAGCGACTTCATAAGTAATACAACACCTTGTACCAGAGGATGGCTCTGTGAGCCAAAATTCTTAGCATGCATTAAAATATTGTGGAAAAGTGCTATAGAGCGTTCCACATTTAGTTGACAGTACGGGCCTTATGGATAACAGTGTTGCCAAGCTTCCGCTCCGCCGGCAGGCATTCTAACAGCTTATGCAACCACACATATTATGGCACCAAAACGGTTTAGTTCAAAAAGGAGTTAGGGATCGCACGAAAGACTGCGTAAATTAAGGAATTTTTTAGCGTAAATCACAATACCTTTGCTGCAATATAAAAGGAAAAGTCTTTTGTTATTTTATGTATGTACTTATTCAATGCACAAGATGAATAATGAATAATTAGTAATGTAAAAAAATAACAATAAATTGAAGGTTAATAAAAATTATCGCCACTCCTGAATGAGACAAAATGTCTATTCCTTCCATATTATGCAATATTTTTTGGCTATGGCTAGTATTACATGAAAGGCGATGTTGTGTAAGACATCATCAATCTTTAATTTTTTATAATTTTCCCGTACTTGATTTATTGTAAATTAAAGATCTCTTTTCAGGGTGACATCTTCGAAGCTAATTTCCTCTTGTTTATTTTCCTCCTCATGTTCTTTTTCCTCCACATTGTAGTAGGCAAGGATTCCAATTTCCTTGAGTAATAAGAGGCATTATCTACCACTATAATTGATCCTTCGGGTAAGTTTGCAAGAAGTGAGTGCTCCAACCATCTCTCGTAACACTCGCCACCCACTTCTTTATGCTCATCCATTGAGTTCTTTTTATACAGAAACACATACGATGCTCCTTTTATGAACCCATTTTCCGTTCCTGTGTGTATAACTGCAAATCGACATCCTCGGGAAGTGAGGGCCAAGCCCAGTATTAAGTCCAGCAAGGAAAGCTTGACGCGGATATTCTAATTGTTTGTTTCGCAAACTAATGTTCACTATTTGTCCAACATTAATCCAACTTTCGCTGTGAATACACTCCTCCTGTGTTCGCGACCTTTTTTTAGCTGTCTTATATAATGAATTGTGCCACCAACAAATAATATCATCCCTTTCGATAAGGATGATTCTTTTCCCCCTGCGTTCGTACACGAAGCCTATGTCCAAAAGAAGACGATATAGTGTTGTCCTTTTGTAATCTGGGAGAATATTATCCATATTTACCGAGTTTAAGATGGATTTTAAAGTCGGAGGAATATTTTTCACGAAGGATTCATGTACCTTCCTTCTAATTCCCGATCTCTCAAAATCGTCGAAAATCACTGCTCTCGAATTTTTGTAAGGCCGTCTAATTTCTTTAGTTTTTGAAAGAGTAATGGACCACGGGAGCTTTCCTTTCTCACTTTGTGAACAGTGGACTCCGAACACCCAGTAGCCTTCGAAGCTTCTCGGCAGGCCTCACTAATGCTGAGAGATTTCCTGAAGTACGAGAAGACTTTGAGCACCATCTGTCTTTCGCGGCTTATGAGCTTCTCACCTTTTCTCCTCTTCTTTGTATCGGACATATTGATTGGGCGTGTTACAGCAGAGATGAGTGTAAAACACACTTCACAATTCTCAAATTCAGCAGACCACACAACAATTGTTCACTCCAAAAAAATGCAATGACAAACTGAACGCCTTCGTAAATTCTTCCCACAGCCCCTTCGGCTAGGGTCGATTCTGGTGCAGGTTTTATGGTACCCTATGAAAGGAACTCAGAAAAAACCCAAGCCCCCTTTTGTAAAAGGCGTGCACTGGATGGGGTAGTGTTTCGCACCGATTATGAGATATTCTCGTTCTTGGTTTCCGCGATGGGACCGAAACACCCAAGGCGAAAGCGTCTTATTTCCAAGCCGCTTGCTTACTTTCGTGTATCAATGTATTCAGATAAAAACACTGCTGTTACGACGTATGAGTATTCTCTGTTTAGGATATCAAACGAATAGATTAATACATTTCATAGTATACATTGACAAAGAACTCCTTTTCCGCCCGAGAATTTTCCCCCTGCGCGCAAGAAAAGCAAGAAGCCCGGCCAAGCGGCGCCGTAATATTTTTTCTTAAGATCAAAACATTGTAACTCACTTCAGAACTGATATAAGTTAATAATTTTTTCACCAAAAATAACTTTGTAGTTTTCTTCATATTTGATACGCAGCATATAGGGACCTACGACGTAAGAAACGTAAGTTAGTAAGCGACTACTTTTTACCTTGCAAAAATCAAAATTTTCTTGTCCTAAAGGGTGTTTCTTTGGCATAACAGCATTTTAACTCAATATTTGTACAATTTATGATGGCCTTCAAAGAGAAAATAGTGTGAAGAATTATTTGCAGAAGATTCAATTCAATACAGACAACGGTCAGGCAGAAACTGCGAGAAGAAGATAAAGTAAAAAAATACACGTTTCTGACGGAAACGTAAGGAAATGTTTTTTAAAGCTTTTGTTATAATTTTTATCGAAAAACTATTGGCACCAATAAATGCAGCATCTATTTCTACTTTAGAATAAAATTTTTAATCAGTGCATAACGCAACATTAATTTTCGTGTTGTTATTGACAACACCGCGCTCCTGGCCTTATGGAGATTAACATGGGAAACGATTCTCCATAAGAGCCCATACTGTCAACTAAATGTGGAACGCTCTATACCAGCTTTTAGTTAAATAATCTATAATTTATAATTAAAGAAAAGAGAAACATAACTGTCTAGACTAAACGGAGGGAAATGTCTTGACAGAAGGAAGGAAATTTAACATATGATTCTGAAAGTAGCTTGTGATGAAGAGGATGATTCCCTCTAATGATTCCCCCAATCTCTCTTTCCCACACTCCTCTTTACCACCCTTTTCTACCTCAAAACAACAGCTTTCTCAGCAAAATAGGTGCAAAAGATGGAGAGAAAAAGAACATGGAACAGAGAATAAATTAACATACTTGAGAATAAATTTATCAAAAATGTTTTAATAATTTGAATTGTCTTTCCTCTCTCTCCATTCAGATAGATGATCAAATTTATTAAGTAATTACTCTTAAACCTTTCCAAACCACTTGCAATGGCTAGGCTATAAGATAATCATTTCTAGGAAACCAATTACAACCCTTAGCAATGGAATGATCTCATTACCTCACCACCAGGCAAGGAAGTGAATCAATAAATGGCACAGGAAAACCCTTAAGTCAACCATTTGCATGAGAGCATGCACTCCATGACCATGGCAATTCACCATGCATTCATCGACACAAAAAAAAACTTTGACAATCATCATTCTTTCCTGAATAATACAGTTACTGTCTTAAGAGAACACCCAACTGGTGTTTTTTTGTAATTTATTTTACTTGAATTTTGGGCTACTATCTTAAAATTTTCAGGGCAAATTAAGTAGATCCTAGCAAAAATTTGCCTGTACCTCTAATTGGAAAATGTTACCTCAGTATTTTCTCAGATGAAAATATTTCATTGTTGAGAAACAGGTAAATGTTGACAACATTCTACTCTATATACTTAGAAAATTTCAATATAATAATGCAAGTTTTAGAGAAGTAAAATATCACCAAAAATGGCAAAACATGGCCAGTCACGAGGGAGGAATGATTACCCTCTCATTATATATATAATTTTTACTTCAAAAAGTTCATCCTAATTTACTCACTAAATACGAAATGGATTGGAATTCAAGCAAGCAGAGTGATAAGTTTAAAAGGACAGAAAAATTCAATTACATTTATCCAAATTCAATGGATGGCTCAAAATAGTGGATATAAGTCATTAAATGCAAAAACCAAGCAGTACTAAACAGAAATAGGTCTAAGGGAGCAACTCACACAAAGCATGAAATCTCAATGCATCAAGGTAAAGGGATTTACTACCTCAGTATCATTAGATGGGATGCTACTAATTGAGGCAAGTATTCGAGTAAGACTGTGAAGGTTGTGCCTGGTGAGGGCCAGCTCCCTAGCCAGAGCTTCCAAAGGAGGTGCAGAGTCCACCACCCATGCTGCTAGTTGGCTACCTCCCCCTCCTGCTCCGAGAAGCATACCTCCAGCACCTTTGCCCAAATGCCTCTCGCCCGGAGAGCCAGAAACTGCATTAGTTGCTGGTCCTCCACCTTCAATGAGATCCAATGGGTCAAATTTAATTGAAATTTTACATGTGACATGGAAATCCATTAAGATGTGGCTAGAAGATGATTTCACCTGTCGTAGTAGATGCAGCATCAATATCAGATTCCCGAGGTTCCAGGTGCTCAACATTCTGGGATAAGGATCCAGAGAAAGGAGTTGGTGATGACTTCAGAGCATTTGTGTTCGCTGAATCAAAATCACTGGTGGTTACAGTCAGTTCTTTTGGTGAAGTACGACACTGGTCGTATGCTGCAGTAGGAGAAACTGAAGCCTGATGCATGCTGCGTTCACCGTACGTTAATAAATGCTGTCTGAACAGCCTATGCTTTCTCAGCATCTCCACCCACCTTGTAAAGGACTCTGAAGACTTGGCCTACGAAACAAAAAGGGAAAGATGAATATATTTTATCCCACAAATTTTATATACATTAATCCTGTTCTGACTCATTCAACCGGATTCAACCCCTATTCATTGAAGAGTGCTTGGGATAAGTGTGGGTAGAGTTTACCACAGAGTAAGCCACAAGCTAGCGAATTTCACGCATTCCAGTTAAGGGGGGGGGGGGGGGCAGTTCCTTTCCTGTAGCCACCTCAAACTTTAAGGATTTTGTTTGGTGGTGTCCGGTAGACTAGGATTTGACCCACGGATCCTTCGATCATCAGCCAAGCACATTATCAACACTATCATGATCCCCTCGGCCCTCCTATGTTATACATGTTATTCATGGATTGAATGCAGATACAAACCATACTTTTTCTAAGACATTTTCTTCTGACCCTTTAAACATTTACTGAATCAGCAACAAAAAAGAAAAGTTTTTCAGTCTCATATTTGAATAATTTTGCTTTTTCATGTTGCAATTTGATTACAAGGTAACATTCATCTACCATATAAACCTCTTTCTCCAAGTCATTTCAATACAGTGAGTAATTTAGGTCAACTTATATTTTTATGTTGCAATTCAATAACTTACTAGATATCTCTCAAGAAAAAGACAATCTCCTCTTTGAATCCATTCAATGTTAGTTGACAGGCATTACCAGGTAAGAAGACCGTAATCTTCCGAGGATAACTTGCTTTGTTATTTTATGTACCTTTAAGTGGTAAATACATTCTTCAGCATCAATATCCATCCTTCGCCTAATTTCTTTTGTGGTAACCACTGAGAGGCCAACATCCACTGAGCCATGTAGCTTTCCTCGGGCAATTCCACTTGGGTTCTTCGCATATACGAGAATTCCTTTATCAAGGACAAAATACCTCTGAAAATAATAAGAATAATAAAATAGTTATGCATGTTTCTAGCGGAGATGACAAAACTTACAGATATATCAAATACATACACCGTAAAACCCTTTATTAAGAACCTCCATAAACCTCCAAAATTTTACAAAAACCTCCTTATAACTAAACTTTAGCCTCCACCCCAGGATCTTCCTATCATAAAGCACAGAGAAAAACTTCCCATAACAATCCTCTATCATTAAGAAACATCCCTGTAACAAAGTCCACACACAGCCTTCAGTAAGAATTTATCTTAACCTGCGTTTATCTGCGATTTCAATACCAAATTTTAAATTATCCAAAGATATTAAATATTTATCTCCCTTTTTTTGTGGCCTGAAGCTTTATTTTCACACAGCTGATTGGGCATACCCTCAAGCTGCGCAGCTTACCAGAAGCAGCAATGCGAGCGTAACCTTAGACGCATTCCATTTCTTCATCTTTTGCTAACCATGGATATTGAATCTGGTAGGGGGATAACAGTATGGTAAAAGGTATCGCTCTTTATCTCATAACAATCATACATTAGAGGTTGCGGGTACATCATCTAAAGATCTCAGCTTGGTCAGTGAAGAAATTTTGTTGCCTAAAGACACCTCAACACCCATGAATGAATGTGGGATAGAGTGCATACTTTCAGCATTAGATGTCATTGACAGCAGGCATGCATGGAATGACCAGAATGAAAGCATTTTGAATACTTTTGAGGAGGAGGAGGCGAATTATCACAGTATTTGCAATTTTCACGCAAAATTTCTATTCTGCGGCAGTATCTGGAGTCATTGGAAAAATTCCCATATTCTGTCAATGGGGTCACATACATCCTTGATGATCAAGTGGCTTATTGAAGTTCAGGTTCAAACTTGTTTCTCTGGATTCCAAGGTTTAATGAAAATAACAAGCATGCCAATTCCCATGTTATGGATCACCAACCTATCCCCAATCCAAATAATTAACGTAGGTTGAGATCCCCCAATTACACAAGGCTGTGACCTATAGGTGGGCAAGGAAAATCCAGAATTTGCACCATTTTGAATTTTTTCCAAGGGAAGGTTGCTGGAAGTCAGGGTTTCAATATTTCCTTCCAATAATCTTCAGACTCCCTTAAAATTTCAGCTTCCTAAATCTTCAGGAAGAAGTTGAGAATTTGTATCCATCATCAGTTGGGATCCCAGGGAGGACCCCATGAGGATAAACCATGAGGGTAGGGGCCAAGTTCTGAAGACCTATACAGTCAGTCATCTCAGAAGGGGGGTGGAGAGGAAGGAAAAAGACAAAGGAGGCACCTCAGCGATGAAAGGAATTCTTATCCATCAGTGAGTGAGTCACTCAATCAGTCATACAAGGGATTTTACACGTTATGGACATGCTTATATTTTATCCCGGTAGGAATTTCTTGTCCCATCGAAAAACCTTCCACCATAGGTGCCTACTATAGGTGCTGTATTCATGGCTAACTTTGACAATCACCGCAAACTCTATGCCCCTCCTGCTAAGATGCAACCTGCAAAATGCATCCGTATACCAAACCCCCTTACAATGAGGTTATCATTTTTTCCAGTCCCTTTGAATTTGTGGAATGGAGAATTTAGTGTAAGTAATGTAGTGAATAGAACAGATTTCAAAGTTGTGGACGCATGTTAATGTCAAATCTCACTTGTACCCTTGATGGAATACAAAGATGCATTATCATAAAATTTGGCCCTTTCCCTGCACAGAATTTTATTCAGCCTTCAAATTCATTCTGGTTCATTTTCAAGTGCATTTTACCAAATAAACGTAATTCAATTGGATAATTAATGAAAGCACAATACAGAATTTATTTATACCTTATGCCACCCTTTTAAGGGCCATTTTCTCTTCTTATGAAGATAGCCCTCAAAAACATTTGGTTTCCATTCAAATCGCTGTCCATCCCTTAAACCTTCCAAGATTTCCCATTCTGAACTCCGACGATCTCTCTTTCCTCTTCCTCCTGTAAATTTACAATGATAACAAGACACTACAGGTATAAGGAAAGCAAAAGAAAAACAAATCAGAGCTTGTTAGAACCCTTCATAATATTTTTTTAGCCACTTATAATAAGATACTTTCATTTTTAAAAACATAAATTTGATCACTTTGTGATGAATATTTATATTACAAAATCAATGAATTGCAGTAAGAAAGTCAATAAAAATTCGGATCCAAGTTTCATCAACCCAAATCTTAATAATGGATAAGGGATTTTCTGGAAGAGGGCAGAAGCTCATGGAGTGGAGAAACAAGCTGGAATTTTGTATTAGCACCAGGGATTGAGGAATGTTGAATATGCTCATTGTAACATGAAAGGACTGGTATTACTGTGAAAAAGAAAACTTAAAGAGGGTGTGCCTGCCCCCCATAGCTAGATCTGCCCCTGTTTCTATGACTCCCAAGGGGTTATATTGACTCCTTGTAATGTATAATCAGAACTCAAGATTGAATGAGTATGGCAAGAGAAGGAAAATTATCAGTAGGACTGGTCCTATCACAAAGAGAAAGCCAATTGTCATAAACTAACCCCTTGCCTAATTAACCCACAGCACATCCACAAACACTTTAACCCACCACCCAGTAGACTACTATGTACTATTTATTTCTTTTGTAACGTGCAGAAAGCAAAAGATGTCTAAAAATTACAATTTAAATTTTTTGATGTTTCCTTGTAACCTAGTTACCTAGACTACAGGACCAAAAACTTTAAAGTACAAAAATGTTTGCATATTTTTATTTCACAGTTATTTCTGTATAGTTATTGTTGATATTGTTCTCAGTTTTGATGATGCTTGAATAAAAGAGGAAAAGGTTGGTGAAAAGTTGACATGTTGACCAAGCCTAGCTAGCCCATCCCCATCAGTTTTAAATAAGTAAATGCGGTCAAGAACTACAACACATGTCCCTTTCTCCACTGCTGAAACAATTGTTTGAACCCTCTTTCAGCCAATCAGAAAACACAGCCTAAAACAGTGATTGGAACACCATATTTGACTTGTAACAGAGTGACACCTGTAAATAGAGAATGCGATGGAAGTAGCAGTGGAAAAAGGGACGGTGGAACGACCGTGTGATTCAGAAAAATGTGATCAGTTTTCTGGTCTCTGAAAAGCTATGGCTGGAGTTATCACTATGACAGACAGAAAAAATGATCATCTGATTCTGGCTTTCGTTTCCTAAGTTGGTATCACCTGCTGTTGCTGCTGGTATCCTCCTGTGTTGTGTGATAATAAAAGTGAATAGATAAGCTATGTAACGTGCGTATAACACAGCCATGGAGTGAGAAAGGTACAAAGGAAGGAGAAGAGAATAAGGGAGGATAATGAAACCAACTTAAGAAAAAAAGAGGTGAGTGGGAATTCTGAAGCAAAGAGAATAAGATCATGAAATACAAATAAAATTAATAGAAGACGTTATAGTTTATCCCTACTGTAATCACCAAGAGGGAATTTAACCTGACAGAACTGAACAGATGTTGAGAATATCCCCTTTCAAGAGGAGAAAAAAAGAAACTTAAACATTCTTATGCAAACAATTTGTATTTCCAAAATGGAAACTGAAAGGAAATACAAATGCAATGAATCTGAATGAATTATAACCAAAGACTATTGGGGAACTCCATTGAAATAGCAAAGAAGAAATATATCTTGATAGTGATAGCAGAGATTTCAGACCCATGGATTAGCGATAAAATAAAGATTAAAGGAATCCATGGAAGTTTGATACGGGTAAGGCATGCATGACTAATTGTCTCTAAGTGTTCATACATTAACTACTCCATAAGAGGCCAGAAGATGAAGGATGATGAGCATTTTTATACGAATAGCAATTATCATACAACCATAAACACGACCACCGGAAGCATTAAAAAACAATAGCTATGAATCCATACTTCATTAATTGACACATAAATGGGTCACAATACTCCCCATAACATAAGTGGTCACCTACAACATTATACAAGCATCTATAACCAAATTGGATAGGCTTTTCAATACGAGGGAAATTCATTTTTTCTTAAAAGTAAGAGTAAGTATTCAAAATCTTATCATGGTTGTGAACTGGGAATCCTGTTAAGAAATGTAACACAAAAATTAAACTAGCTACCTTGAGTTGCTCTTGTTGGAGTTTTTGTGAACAGCTCATTGTTCGATTCTGCAGACAGGCTGTTACTCTCCACGCTACATTCCTAAGAGAAATGAAAAGAACTTCAAACATATGATTCAGAGGAAATGAGAAAATAGTTCCACTAATATTCGATAATACACTCACTGAATCTGAAGTGTGTCCGGTAATTGACTTGGTTTTGTTCCTTAGCAATGGACTCTTCTTTTTGTCCATTGCGAAATACTTTTGGCTGAGATTAGCTGGTTCCGTAGCTATATGACGAATACCTAAGCTCATTTTACACTACTTAAACCTGAACATTTTGATCAAGTCCGTTTGTTTATAAATAATGCCAGTAATTTGTTCAAGTCCTGAGTGCATCATAACATTAATACTTGTGCAGCCTTCGGTACTCACGATGAATACTGCATTCATACTCTGGTAATGAGTTCCTCAAAAAGTTTTGACACCCACAGCCAGATAGCAAGAGGAGGGCTAGCTATCAGATTCGCACAGTTCTGCATAAGAAATAGAAGTATTAATACGTATTTTTAATGGATTGCAACCAAATTCGATAGGGAAAAACATGTAATATGATCTCACCCTCAATAGTCCCTTAGTTTGTTTTCCCTATGCATCATTCTCTTCGCTGCAGACGGAGGTAGACGGGGTGCAGCAGGTCACCCAGGGATCATGCAATTTCTTCACAAACAACTGCCTAGCGAAATGCGGCAAGCAAATAGAGGCGTACGCGAACCGAATGGACGGTTATTTGGTTCTCTTCCAATCTCTGTGGGGCCGCGTAAGTGTTCGATAAACGTTGGTTGCTATTTTCACATATCAAATTTCAGGGGCGGTTTGTTGATGTTAAGTCGAGGAAAAATCTGCTTATATATTGAGGTTAGATTTCAATATGGAAATGAATCACTCATTTCGTCGCTGCTATTAGTGGCTTAGAGAGGGAATTTAGGATTAATGTGATATAAAATTGTCCAGTAGAACATGGAATGAGGCCTCTGTCTATTAAATTTTTATCAATCCCATGAGTCGGCCAATTCCACTTCTGCTGTAAGTGCGGCTCGTATGTGTGGTAATGTATTCTTTGTTTGGTGGTGTTTTTATTAAGCATTCTAAGGTATTCGACCTTCGTATTATTAATTGCAATCGAGGCGAGCAATTAGTCTTGCTCAGAAATTACCATCTCCCCGCATATCCCCGATTGCCTCAAGGCTTTACCCATTGACGATCGGCATAACCTTATACGGTGATTAATTACATTCATTACGTAGTGATATATGTTATTGCCATTCAATGGTATTATTTATTTTGCTGCCAGTAAGGTTAGTGATGCAAACTATTTGTTGTGGGGTAAAAGAAATTGCCATTTATCGATTGAATCCAGGCTATTTCCATCGTGTTGGTATCCTGCCCTCCTACACAACGATCGTATATCCTTACGCTCCTATGGTCTCCTCAACAAAAGCGCCGGGCGCCACCTTACAATGGCTGCAAAATGGACAATAGCTGCATGACTTTTTTTGCAGGTAACTGCTGTGCGTTAACGGGGAACTTACGCAGTCAATGATTTTTTTCTCGGCATTGAACATTAGGAGTCGTTCGTTGAATTATTTCTCGCTCACCAGGGCTGATCACGACTTCTTAATACTGCGTTTCACGTGCGAGGAGATTTACCAAGAGATATTGGCATTTCCTTTGATCGCGGTCCCTTCCCCCTTCCCCAAAACTTCAGCAGTGCGTTCCCCTACGGATTGTGATAATGCCGCCGCGTTTCGCGGCTCCACCCGCCTCACCAAGCACCACAGCTCACTCTTGCTTCGCATGCGAAGTCGTTTGGACGGCGAGAACGCAGGCGCACGACGTCGACAGCCCAACGACCGACTGATCAGTGAATGAGTTTTCCGGATGTAAAATATTATTGGTAGAGGTTTTAACATTGATTGTGTGCAGCGAAGAATATAAACTCCAGAGTGAAACAGAGGTGTTATTTGTGCAGTTTTTCCTACAGTTGCGGATATACGGACTTGCATTCACGAAAAAGAAAGAATATTGGAGAAACAGAGGAATTGCTCCCTGCGCAGACGGACTTCCCCTAAGTAGGTAGGGGACACGTGGGCCTGAGGATATTATTTTCTCGAGTGCTTAAATTTTTGCCCCGTTCTACGACGCCAGTTTGAGTTATTCTTCTTGCATCAATTCTAAGTATCATTTACTCCAGTACTATCTTATAAATTAATTTTAACTCATTTAGCCATATGGTATCTATTTTCCATATTTAACCCATGGATTCATTCGAAGCTCTACAGTCCCCCCTCAATAATTGATTTATCAGTGAAAGGGATAGTTAAATATTGGAGAATTTCATGATCAGAAGTTTTTTGGCGTACGCAATATCCTCTGCAAATTGCTGACAGTTACTTCTGCATTTTGCTTGCAGTTATGAATGAAATAGAAAATGATATCAGTCCTAGAAGACATGGGAAGAAATATGAAGTGTCCCATAAAACCACAAACCCCTCGTCGCCGACTGCACCCGACCCACGTGACAGTAAAAATACGGCGTCTTCGGCGGTTAATATGAAACGACAAGTTGGATTGCTGAGTGGAATAGCTATTATCGTCGGGACTATGATCGGTGAGTTTAATCATCTTCTCTCTTAATTCGACAATTATTCATTTCAATGATGAGTCATTTTCGGAACTCAAGCTTTAAAAACTTAACACTACCTAACGTGTACTTTTGTGTTATGTTCCCCTGTAGGTTCAGGAATTTTCGTGACACCGGGTTCTCTTCTCCGAAGAGCTGGATCAGTTCCTGCAAGTTTGATTGTGTGGGTGGCGTGCGCGGTCCTTTGCATAATGGGTAAGTATAAATGCGAATAAATAAGAACCCTGTCGCGTGTTATTCGAGGAAGGTAATATTTTAATGGGAGATTAAAAAATAAAATATATTGTATAAACTCGAGTATATTACTTTATAGCATCGGGCTGATGAAGTATCTGTTTTCCTTAAAGTTCATATCATCTCTTTGACGCGTATAGTGTTTAAGTTTTTGATCGTATAAAATTTCACCCTCTTCGCTGCTATAGTTAAGGTTTTTTATTTAATGAATGTTAGTGTATATGCGACTACTGAAATGTGCGTTATTTCACTTTTTATAACTTCTCATCTTCTTCAAATATCGCTGTTGTAAATGCGTGCGTAAATGTAAGTAATTCAAATTTGGCGCGTTAACGGCGGAGAAATCAAATACACAATCATCCCGATATTCTTTTGCTACGCGCTGCAAATCGCAGGTAATATGAAGAGCAGTGGGCTATAGTGTGCATGTTAATTCCGAAGATAAAATCTTGTGTTTAAGAAATCTGTCGAGAGAAACTTTTTCGATCGCTAATTGATAAGTAAATGCGCGTCGGGGGTTATTTTTCGTGTAAAATGTTCGGAACTTCATTCCCTCGACTATTTTTTCTTTGTAGCGGCATCCTGTGCTCTGGAAGAGAAAGTAAATAGTACCACCGTAATCTGATTATTAAGGCAATACATTTATGACTTTATCCCTTTCAGAGTAGTATTGTGCTAGAAGAAGCATATTCCAGGATGGACTGAGTGATTGCCTCCTTATTGTTTTGAAACATGCTTTATTGCCTGTAACGTTGTTCCTCATGAACGTCGTCACATTTTCCGCTGACGAATTTACACATCTTGTCTCGTGATTTGGGTTTTCCAAATTTTGGTTGTGTGTCGGGATGTGTTTTCGGATCCTGTGAGGATGCTTTTCATTTATCGAGTGAAAGAAATTGTCTCAGGTGGTATCATGTAGAGGAAGAGTCACGGAGCGGTCGCTATGTAGGTCACATATGTTTGCACGCGTGTGAATTACTGTAACTTTCTCCCTTCGTAAACAAATGATCTTACCCGAGGGATAATCTTGAGTCTCTAAATGAACGATTTAATACGAAGACAAGCCAGCTTATGGCAATTCAAATTAATCAATGGGTGCTTGCCCTCTTGCCGAAGTCCTATTCATTGACCCGAGAGGAATTCGTACCAAAATTCGCTATGAAGACCTTCCGTGCCGTGACCTCGGACGAATTCCCCTATAGTTTTAGAGAAAAAGTTTTTCAACGGATGGAATATTTACTCTTCGACTGGTAATCGCATTTAGATGACGGGCCGTTAACTATTAAGTAGGAACCCTCTTTGAGGAATCAATATATTAGAAAGTACAACTTTTGATAGTCAGATACGGCAACTAATAGTTTAAATAGTTTTTCATGTTTGCTGCACTTTTTGTAAACACTTACTTTAAAATATATAGACAGGAAGAGCTATTTGCATAAGACCTTTGTCCAGTCTTTTTCCCCCTTCGTCAGATCTACTTCTACATTATACCCCGCAAGCTGCCTAAAAGGCGTGTGGCAGGGGATGTTAGGACACCAGCCGTTTACACATAAAAATGAAGTTTTCTAACGAAGTTAGGACCGGCATTTATTTAAGTCCTTAATGGTTCGGGGGGAAAACGAATTCCCATATCCATCCGTTCGGCAAAACATCTCTCTTAATTTATCGCTTCTATCGGACCTGGAAATATAGTGTGGCTCTAATATTATGTTCTCCGTGTCGCTCTTTAAGACATCCATTCTCAATTGTTCAAGGAATCTAATTGTAAGCCTAGCGCGCAGCCTCCGAGTCTCCAGCGGCTCCCAGCCTAATTCGCTAAACATCTGGGTAACGCTGTCTCTACGCCATTAGCAGTTTTTGACGAAACGCGCAGCCTTCCTTTGTATTTTATTCAGTTCGCGGATTAAGTCTTTCTGCACCGGATCGCATACACTCGCTGCATATTCAAGGTACGGTCGGACGAGTGCGAAATAGCACCTTTCTTTTACTTTTTCAGTCCGAAAATTTTCCCACAATACTTTTGAAGAGTCCTAATTTCTTCAGGGCTATGCCGCAAATATTCCTTATATTTGTTCCCCATGTGAGGTTCGAGGTTATCGTAACTCCCAGGTACTTCACTTCGTATGTTGCCTTTATGTTAATACCATCCACAACATAAACATGGTGAACACCGATGAAACATAGCAAAATGATGGGAGCGATTAAAGCTTCCCTGGTCTTTGGTAAATTCTTAGGTCTTGGGGACCTGAGTCAATGGGCTCGTTTAGCATTTTTGAAAATGTCGATCTTGATAGAGAGTGAAAAATAAAGGAATCCGTGTTTTTCCCTTCTGCGATCCGTCGCCTCCTTATCGAGATATTCGCGACGAAAAAACTACGGCTTAACCATTTCGCAAAAGTGTTGATGTCGTCGACGACTCCTGCCGAGTGGGTCGCCTCCTCTTAACAATAAGCTACTCCTCGACCTCACGTCATCCGTTAATCCGTTATTTATAGGAAAAAATGAATGAATGAGATTTATTTTTCGGAGTATTTCCAATAAATATTTTTGTCGGAATTACCTGTAATCCTTCACCGAGTAGGTGCACCTACTTCTTTGTGATATTCTTGTGATTGGCCATCTCCCGCTAAATAATTCACGGACTTATCATTCCAGTATTCCTCAGGGCTCTTGAGTTATAGGGCGCTGCTCCTGATGTCTGTCCCAACCAATCTGTCTCTCGAGGGTGGAGTTATCTTTAAATAGGAACTGTAGCTCTTTTATCTCTGTTTTGGCTCAGTTTTAGTCGAAAAATATAGGTCATTTCCTTTAGTGAAATAGTTTGGAAGGTAACCAAAAGATTTGTAAGCCATCGAAAAAGAATGGCGTGCTAGGTACAGTGATGTGGCATCAGAATCCGGGAGAGCAGACCTTTGGGAAAATTTCCACATTCACTTTGATCTTTCTACAAACAATTAGCCGATTCTTAAGGTCTGATAAGGCACTGAACAGTTGTCAGTGGGAGGTCCCAAGCCAGTCGTCGGAGTTTTCTGCTTTTGATCATCCTGTTTGGACCAATACGGCGAAGCGGCATTCGTCCACGTTGTCAACTCCGTGCACCTTACGTGATCAAGTACTAATCATTGTATAAAATAATGGGTGCTTTCCAATCGCGTATCTGCGCTGATCTGTTTTAAACTGTTTAGATCAGGGCGTGTTCCAATCAGAGCTGTGACGTCATCTGCGCTAAACAGATGGAAACCCTAGCAGACGAACCACGGTGCAGGATGGCGGGAGAGTATATTGCTGTCGGAAAATGAACTCCACCATCTCAAAGATAAATATGATGATGATTTGAGAATAATAAACAATAATTTTCCCTACATTTCTTAGATAAATTCAACCTCGTATTTTGGTAAATATAATATTTTCTTCGTCAAACGTAATGACTGAAATTAGTACAAAGGACGATAGAAAGAGGCTACTAGATTTTCTCGAGTAATTGTCCTCATCAAAAAATTAGGAATGGGAAATTTAAGCTAACCCAAAATGTTACATTGCTTAGATTCTTAAGAAGATTCATTTCATTAACTTAGATGGATACCCAATAAGCTGGGCATATTATAGACGAAGTTTCCTTTAACGTTCATGTAGCGTTATTTGCATTCCATTAATTGTAATTCCGTGCTGCAAAATTACTATAGAGTCGGCAGATTTATTGTACGGTGTTAAAAGTTTTTACGGCTTTACCTGCGTGATGTGAATGTAAGTTGTATCTTTAATCCAGATATGCGAAATGAAGTGTACCTACCTACCGGCACTGTAGCGGTACGGGAGAGGTAACTATTAAGTAAACTAAAGTAGAGATCATTCCATTATTTTCTTTCAATTAGCACTCACTACTGCATTTACTAAATAAAAAATGAAATAGGCGAACAATTATGATCCTTCTTCATAATTTATGTGGCGAAGGTCAGGTCAGAAGCGACGAGTCATTTGAACATTCAACTTTTGCCGCCGATTGGTCCACCATTTCTAAACACACCAGCGCAGATGCGTTCCAATCGTCTGTTTCAGTCTGCGCGTGTGTTTCAATCTCTTGCGATGTGAGCTAATCTGCGTAAGGTGATTGGGAAGCACCCAATATAAGGTTTTCGTAATGTCCACTTTGCACTAATTTTACATGTTCGAATTTATTCGAAGTTCAATCGTATTAGAAAATGTTTATAATTTTTTCCGTCTATGTATCAATCCCGTGCGTATTCTTCTCCTGTGAGATTGCATCTGGAGGCGTAAAGAAATACAGAGGACATGCGAAGTTTTTTTATTCATTATAACGAAGGCGGAAATCTTAAGTGCGGGCTACTTGATCCTAAGAAACGCACTACTGAGTATACTGCGTATGAATTAAATTCCATTCATTGAGGACATGAGAAAGAAATCATTTCGCACCGTGATGAAATGTCTTTACATCTACGGTCGATTAACAGCTACAAATCTCTGCGTTTGGAGGGAATAGGCACCCAAGCTCGTTCTTCAGGAGTTAGCGTCACAAATTGCACCGTTGTTTAAAGGCCGCTATACACGGCGAATGATTTCATTCGCATGATCATTCAGCATGATCATGCGCATGATCATTCACCGTGTATGACGGAACAATTCGCGAATGAACCTTCATGCGCATGATCATGCAGTGAAAATTAGAACATGTTCTATTTTGCTCGCATGATCCTGTGAATGAACACGTGATCATTCAGCATGATCATTCGCATGATCATTCACCGCGTATAGCAGCCTTCAGAGTCGGTCAGAGCATTTCTTGCCCTTCTAGGATGTTGCTATTAATTCATCGTGTATGTTTGCTATTGCGAATCGCGCGCAGTTCAAGATAATTAATGACGATTGTCATAATTTTCGATCTGAATTGTAAGTGCGTTCCTATACATGAGATGACGCAATTCAGTTTTCAGATTCCGCAAACTCTCATCTTCAGGTAACGTAATGTAATGCACATGCATCATTTCTTAATTAACCATGCAGTTTATATATCGCGCGGAAAATCCTTTGAACAAGCTTCTTTGACTGAATTGTTTTAGTTTAGAGGACGAATCACGCCCTCTCAACCGGTACTTTAGTGAAATTTTGTCAACTTTTCCGTCTATATTTCAATCCGGTGTGTATTCTTTCCTTGTTAGATTGCATCTGGAGGCGCAGAGAAATACATAGGAAATGGGGCGTTTTTTTCATTCATTACAACGAGGGTGGAAAACTTAACTGTATGCTACCACCTTGAAAGTTTTGAGTACTTGAGGAGACCTTTATCAAAATTTGCCTGTATCTCAAGTACGAAAATTATAATTCAGTACTTTCTTGTTAAATTTTTGTATGATTATGAACGTTGGCAAGGCAATTTTCAAGATGATGGAGTAAGATTAAAACTAGGAATACTTCAGGAAAAAGGGAAAAATACGACCGGTCTAGCGACTGTGATGCGTCTCTTAATACCGTCTTTATTGCAATAAAAATATTTTTTCCTTGAAATTTTTGGGGTAGTGCTGACGTCTGCCTCTCCTCGTGTATTTCGGAGAGTTGAATGAGCAAATCCGAGGTCACTCATCAAGCCGTAAATGCGTACTTAAACTATCACAAAACTCTCTTACCAATGTATGCACTTTTTAGCATATATTTACAGAGGTAAAGAGACCGTCACATACTCGGCTTTCTGCCTATTTGGTCCGCCTTTCGACCACTTCCTTCGCTTTTTCAGGAAGGATGCGCGTCGCGTCGACCGCTGCCGTTCGTCCGATTCCGTCGACGAGCTATGCTTTTCCCCCGGGCAGGGCAGTGGGCACCAAACTCATACTGCGTGCCTAAAATCTAAACCGCCCTGTAAAACATTCAAATAATCTCGTCATCGACAAAAAGAAGTGCATTTTGAAAGACAGTAGAAAATTCATAGTATTTTTACCTCTAACAATAAGCATCTTATTCGTGTTAGTGTCCGAGGTTATGTGACCATACAATGATCTTGTTCATCAATTATGTTTCCGTCCATTATGATAGTTTAAAAAAAATTAAGAGACCCTTATTTTTCAATCTTCGATCATTTCCGTAGTTCTCGCGGCTAAAGTCGCCGGCCTAAGCCCTATTACTTGAGACGCGGACTTTTCGCGAATAGCTATGAGGCGTTGAGTTCATGACGGTAATTTTCACATATAGGTGTAATTTTAATACAGAACTCATATGTGACCATTGAGTACGTCCTTTTTGTTCACACGGGTCGTGACCCGCTCGGGGGTAGCTGGTGACGCCATCAGCATATCTGCCAAAGGGTCAAGCGACCAACTTTTAATTCCGATTAGCTTAACCCTTTCCTGCCGGAGCCGACTAAAGCAAAAAGTTTCCATGCTACGAGTAGCATAAGAATATTTTTAATCTCCGTGTACGGAGCTCTTTTTTGGGGGTGAGTTGCCCGGGTACACTTGTCCCTCCGATTTGGGACCCAACTCAACGGGGAGGCCGGCCATTGTCCCTGCCACTTACTCCACCGTCGAACCCCTTCTTACAATTAGCGGGAGTCGGTGGTCAACTTTTTGTGTCACCAGTGTTTTTTATAAATAATTATTGATTATGATTTCTGAGAATTTACACTTACAATTGGATAAAAATAACTTACATTGTTTGAAGCATTGTGGAATAAGGAGTCGGCGACGGATGGGAAAACGGAGAAATGCGGGTTTCTTTTTTCATATCTCCAACTCAATCTATTACAATCTAAAATTTACATAATATATTGAAAGACACTGTAGAAAGATCCCATTTTCTACCAATGTCACGTGAATGAAATACATCCATCACGTGAATGTAATACCATCATCATGAATATAAATTTTTGAAAATTTACGTTCATGATGATGTTATTCATCAAATTTCTTAGCTCTTCAATGCTATTCCTCGCAATTACAATCACTATACTTCAACATATTGGAAAAAAGTGGATAGCATTGCACTCATCACCGCGCCGCGGACATTTTTGAAAGCCGATTAAAATGCGATCGAAGTGGCGACAGAAATTAACCGTCAGTGGGATGGAATTGAGCCTCCTCTATGGAGTTCCCTTGAACTTGATCTCTACTTGAGTTGTGTTTGGAGGGCAATTCAGCCGTCCACACGTTAGATGGAGTGAAGTCCCTTTCAAAATTCTGTCGTAATGGTTGGAGATGTTTCTTACCAATTTTAAGCTGATGGTTTCTCCGTCACCTTATCGATTTAATTATCTCCATATCTCTTAATTTCCATAAGTCAAAGATAATTAATGTGCATAAGTTATACAAAGTCGGCTAACTTCTCTTTGATCGCCTTCAATTACATTATCTTTTATTTGACGAGGAGTGATAAAAACTGATTTGAGCTCTTGTGAAGTGTACTTGAGGATGTATTGCGTATCATTTTGGATTCATTCCTTGATAAGAACTACCTACGTACTAAGGGGATTCACGCTGTCACTTTTTATTTCGTTGCTATTAATGAAATTAATTTCTAATGAAACTAATTAAAAATTAATTTCTTCTCTTAGTATCTAAAACACATGTACTCTTGAAATGACAGCCTTTTTGACGACTCGGCATTTGAAAATTTATCAAGCACTTAAAACTACTGTAGAAATTGCAAATAGTTTTATTTGTCAGCCGATCTTTATTATTTTTGGGAAAGAATCCTCTTTCGTATTATTATCCTTCTGCATTTACGCTTTCGTCCCATGAAGCGTGATGCTCCCTTTCAGAATTTTCACTCAACGTTTCTTTATTCTCTCACTTTACAAACCCCTCATCAGAGCTATATTATTATTCATATAAGCCTCTTGTTACAATGGTAATCTGTCACTCAATAATTGCAAGAAAAATTGATTTTACATAGCTACATCATGTCTCTTTATGAAGGTTACAGACGTACCTACTCGTGAAAATCTGACGCCGGAAAAATAAATTCGGCCTTGAATTGTCTAAAAACTCGTGAGACTTTATATTTTTCCACTTTTTCTGCTCAGTTTTTCATGCCTTCTAGGAAAAAATTGAAAACAGAAAATAATAGTTTTGTTCACTATATTTTGTCAATAAAAACACATGGCTTCTATGAGGCAATGAGTATTATCGATATCTTTTTTTTCCACTCAATGGTTTGGCGCGCGAGTCAAGAGCATTGTTAGAATTGGCCCTCCTGACTGGAAAAAAATTATATCGTTTTACAAATAGCTACGGTGCATGTACTTACGTTTTTATTTCAAACATTTAGCCTTATAAAAGTCTCAAATCTCACTAATGTGCCCCGGTGTTTCTATCGGGAACATGCATGAAATTTGTTCATCATGCTAGTTAGTCTCATTGAATAGAAAATTTTCTCACGAGCTCAAATATATAAGCAAAAAATCTCCTAGTACTCCACAAACGTCAATAAATGCTAATGAAAAATGCTCGAATATCGCTTGAAGTCACGTGACCTGAAACGCCTTCTGACGTCATCGCACGGTACACCATTCACTTCGCTAAGAGAGTAGAGTGGTAGAGCCTTGAACGCAAGATATCGAAGTAAAATCTTCGTCGAGCTTTGCAGTAGTTCCTAAAAGGACAAATGACTTAAGAAAGGGGATTTAAGAAAGCAAAATACCTCACGGTCGACTTCCTTATGGCAGCTGATTTTCTGATCAATTTTTAAAGACTCATAATTCAGCTAAAAAGCATTATTCATGTGCGAAATTTTCGGCGAGTACATTTAAGGTAGAGGCCTTCTTATTCCAGTACTTTTAAAAAATTGTGCATGTTCCCCATTTCGTGAAAATCTCCAAATGGAGACTTGGTCGTACTCCATATCTTTCGGCCCATTTCCTTTCAACTCATCCACCACGTCCCGAATTTTGATCTTGCCCATTCTTTTGGACTCCATAAATATATAAGTTATTTACCCTTGCGAAGTAAAAATGGGAGCGAAGATGTTTTATTTCACTTTCGACATTACTGAAACACTCCCATTTAAGAATTACGAGCGTGATGCGCTCGCTCCCAGCGGGCTTCCCCCGCTCTTTTCAATGCAGGTCCACAGAGGGATAGGCGCGTTTCTAATTTTAAAATGTAGAAAAAAAGGTAGGGTCTTATGTACAAATTTAATTGGAATGTTCATGTACAAATTGAGGTCAGAGGACCTCTTTAAACACAGCATTGGAGGTAATTACACTATCCTCTATTAAACACACATGATGACTCATACTTACATATCAACAGGAGTCTTGAATGTGGAATCAGCCGCATTTTGATAAAAGTTATTTAAAGAATGCGAAATATTGTTGCAAATGAAAAAATGTATCAGTTTGTGCGCCGTTAGCGTCAGGAATATTTACGGTTTTTTTGTTTTTTTTTGTGTGCATTTTTTTATTATTATTTAAAAACCAATTTTAGGAAACAATAGCAATATGTAGGAAGTCAGATATGCCGTCGCATGTTCTCTAATAAATTCTGTGCATTTTGGTACCTCATTTGTAGAGTTTGATTGCGTATAAGTTGAGAAAAAGGTATCTATACAGTAGAAATAATATAGAAGATTTGATGAATCTATGAAAGTCTGAAGAAATGTTATTGGGAATGTCCGAGTCGCCAGGAAGGTAGCAATTTTTTATTTCCAGAATTATAGTTTTTTTATGACTGGGTTTGCAACCCATCGATTGAGAGGTGTTTGCCATAACTAGGCGCGGGCGTTTGCGGGAAGGGCATTCCAGTTAGAGCCGAGGATCTGGGCTATAGATGGACGCGGGGCTGTATTGGATGCTAGTTTTTTTGTATTTTCTTTGCTAGTTTAAGTAAATTGAGGTAGTTTTACTACATTGCAGACGATTATTGTAAATGGATATTGTATTTACATTTTAGTGGGCCTTTTAGTAGAGTCGGGTAGTTAGAGTTGGGGAAAACACTTTCAGACGTATTTCAGGATGTCTGACTTCAGGACATTAATCAGTAACAGTAGTTGGATTTCCCAGGTGTATTAGTGAAAGTTATGGGTATCATGAGGAAGGGGGTAGCGCAGCGAGGGCAGATCCAAGATTTTTTTCTGGGGGGTCATCATGGGTCTGAAAGACAAATAATCTTCTCATATTTGAGTTTAAGAACAACTATTACTATACGCATTTACAGTATTAATTATATATATATTGCTATATATACAAGTATTATTGTACAAAATATACTCTTCATCTCCAAATTCCGTAACACAAAGTAAAACGAAAGTAATGATAACGGGACCGTATTAATAATCTTGTCAATCTTTTAAGCGTCTCGGGGGTGGGGGGGGGGGGGGATGGGGCACGAGACTCGTGACCATATAGAGTGGTAACCCACGGAGTAGAGCGGTGGGGTCCTGGCCGAAGGATCCATGAGGGTCTTATCCCGGGTGAACCGTTGGAATACTCCAAATTAAAATCCGCCACGTGCGGCGTCGTCTAGGATCCCCTATGCGTGAAATTCACACACTTGTAGCGTAGTCCTGGGTAAGCTCTACCCTCACCTATTCAAACCAACTTTTGGGACGATTCACTGAGTGAGTTGATTAATTGCTAAATTTCCATCTTCGTGCTCTTAATCGACTTCTTCGTATCGAAGTATGTTCCGCGACTTCGTCTGGCCTGTGCACACCATTCAAGTTCTCAAAATGGGAAACAATTTTTTGTGTAGATTCAAACCAATATTCAAAACTTAATAATGCATTGAAATCCTTCGTCTCCAAAAAAAAAGAGAGGCCGTGAGGCCTTGGGACCATATTCGAAATTTGCGGAAATGTCAGGTGGGCAGTGTTGGAGATAGCGGTCGGGGCAATGCCTCGATTCTTTGCGACGGCATTGAGGTCACAATCGAAGTGATGCAACCAGAGAACGAGACGTCGAGGACTCCTGAAACTTTCCCCTACTCGCTCCACAATTTTGAGAAATAATTGATCGTCGTCATAAGTCAACATTCCTAAGATTGCTTTGGCGGAACCATCTATTCCGCTCTCGTATAGTATTTTCGTAAATACTGCTTTAGTTTCATGCTGAAGTATTCCTCCTCTTTTACATCGTTAATATCCTGTCCTACTAACTCATTTAGGACCATCCCTCGCCCTTCTTCTTACCCACCTGCCTTTCGATGATTGTGTTCATTGGGCCATCATGCCTCGTAATGTGGCCGACAAATTTTTCCCGTCTTTTTTCAGTGATGGGCTCGTTCAATGATTTTCTTTATTGTAGATTGCGCTTTAAATTAGTGTTTAATAGACCCCTATTTTTCTATCCGTCGCCTACTTCTCGAGATATTCGCGGCGAAATATCGACATCCTCAATCCTACCGCAGGTGAGTTAAAATATATAGGTACTCATTCCGATCGTGTCACCTCGTCTGTGCTACTCCTAGGCCTCGCGCATCTATTCGCGTGGTCAGGTGTTTGTTACTCTCTCGATAGCGATTTCCTCGCTAAGTAAAAATTTCTCCCTGAACGAGTAAATGAGCCAGATATTGTATGTCGTCACAAACTCGTGAAAAGTGGGCGGGAACTTTGCTTCTATCTTGTTTGGCTGAAAGAAGGAAGATTGTTTTTTTCGCATTTACTTATCTTCCCTCTCCATCTGCCGAATTAAAAAATAATAATTTTCGGGTCTGAGTGGACGACCCCATTGAACACATGTATGTATTACTTTTGGCTTATGGTGATAACGGGATAACGGCGAGCTATGGGAGCCCCTACCGGCCTACCGTGTGTGCAATCATGTTTCTTTGCCGGTCTCCCTTTTTCGGGCCACAAGATCGATTTCTCCCTCCGCGTGACCTCTTTGAAGTCCCCCAAGATAATGACCAGGTATAAATCTGCTAGTCATTCTCTCGCGCGCACTCTCGCCTCTCACGTAAGGGCGGTAATCGCTCACGTTGGACTAGTGGTGAACGCCGACGAGGCTCGACTTGAGGAAACGGTGGTCATGCGTAGTACCTACCCTGAACCGCGAGTCTAGAAGCTATCTAATGTATCGATTTACTCAGCGTCGTATACCTGGGAGAGAAATCGTTCTGCAAGAGGTTAACCGCCAAGCTAAAGGTTGGGTCTTCTCCTTCCCCTCGAGGAGCGAACTTGAACTAGTCTGCCTCCTTCTTGCGCCTTGCATGCGTACGGCGCATACGAGATGGCAGTACATACGGTTGGATTTAATTGTCGGAAACAAAGGTGGGGGGCATGTGCCCCCCACCCAGACCCTTAAAAAAATATGCAAGATTTTTAATACGGTCTCATCATCATTGTGTCCGTTTTGTATTACCTGCCCCCCCCCCCCCCCCCCAGAAAGAAATCCTGGATCCGCCCCTGGTGGGGAACATCCAAGTTTCAATTGCCATATGATTAGAACAATTTCCTCTTCTTTTGGTGTATTTTTTTATAGAGCTAGTGTGAAAACGTTCTAGCAAAGGCTATTCTGACAGCTAATATTTTATAGCATCGTTATTTACATTTTCTAATTATTATATTCATAAATTAAATATGATTGATAAATGATAGATCATTTACATGTGATTGCATCCCAAGGTAAAATATCAGCTATCATGGAAACCTGTTGAAAATTAAGTTGTTTATTTTAAATTTTCCATATATCTGGCTTTCCACATTCCCCCTAAAATGCGTAGCGCATCGTGACCGTGGCTATAGTACCTACTTTGAAATGTCTGTAAGGCGCTCAAAAAATACTCAACTGAATGTGAGAGAAAATACCTTTCTGAGGTACAATACTCAGCTTTCTTATGCAATCTTTTCATAAATATTGCAGAAAATTCCCCTAAAAGTATTCTAATTTTTTCCTTGTCCATAAATATTTTTAATGAAAGTGAAGTGGCCCATGTCATACGGCGTATTAGTGACATTGAAACCGTGACTTCTATCAAAGAACAATGCACGAAGTTAGGCTTTTACTTCAACAAGCATCCCAGACTAGGCCGTGTATCTTTGAGGCTACTATAGAGTTTTTACATCGTTTTTTCTAAAATAAGATATTTTACATCCTTATATTTAAAATACTGTTCACTTGCGTTTGCACCCATTTACGGTAAAATATTTAACAACATTTGAAGATGGGGAAAAAACAAATTCCTAAATATTTCGCAGCAAATATTACTCATTGAGAAAGGAATGGATTAATGAATATGTGAATTGCAGGATTTTATCTCCAGTTGTTGAACTTAATCGAACTCTACCGAAATAATACCGCGAATGTATATAATAGGAGGCGTATTTTCCGCTCTCCGCGATGGGTGTCTAATACTAAAATAATAAAATTGTTGTTTTGAATGTTACGGTCCGTAATCTGGATCGCCACGTCATGTAATTTCCATTTAAAAATAAAATTGTTTTAAAATAATGTGGAGTAATAAAAATTATTATAGGTATTATTATTTTTCGGCGCATTTCCCCTTGTTTAAGGCCCCATCACGACGATTTAACGTCGCCTAGGAGTAAAAAGAGCGGCACGAACCTTTATCGATGGCGTTCCGCTTATTGCTCGCACGATATTTGAGGTAGCAAGCTAATCGTCCCAAGGTCAATCGTGCGCGGAGATTTTTTCAGCGGTCGTTGGTTCAACGGGAAGCTCGCTTAGGTTGACAGCTATTAGGTAGGTCAGAGGTGGATTCTCAACTCTCTCAATACATCCACTTGCTTGTTAGTCATTAACATTTGCTTGGATAGATGTGGGCAAAAGTCATCCCAGACTAGGCCGATGAGCCACGGGCGTGTTAATATCACAAGTTTGTAGGGGTGTTGTTTCTTTCCCTGGGCCACCTCGCGCCCCAAGGATTTTTTGGGGATGTTCTAGGCCTTCGCGTGGATTTTAACCAGGATCCTTTTGATTGTCCGGTATCCAAGTCCAATACGCTCCCTATCAATCCTCTTAAAAAAGTCTTTAATTTATTACAAGGAAATTAAGTGTATGATCTTGCATTGCCGGTCCCTTCAATCGATTCCTTCGAAAAAAGTAATCTATGAATATAGAGATATAAACTTGTGACATTATTATTATAAAAACATTTAAGTTCAACAGATTTAGGCTTCAATTGGTGGAAGTTGACATATTTACATAAATAAAAACATTTATTTAATTTTTATTCATTACGCATATTTTTATACATATGAAATTACATACGCATTATTATACATATGTTTGAAAGTGAATCACACGAGTATTATTATGGATAAAACTTCTTGCTGTCGGGTGGACACGCAAAAACACTAAAAAATGAACAAAAAGTAAAAATATGGTGCTTACATGGATTTCAGCACCGAGTGGTCGCAGAAACTTAAAATATGAGCAGATCCATTTATAACGGGAATGCGCTGAAAAAATCTACCTTCCTTTTTGTGATGGAGAGCGAAAAAAATTCATGGAATAGTAATGGAGAGTGCACGTGACTGAGGTTTTTAGGCCAAGTTCGGTTCAGGTGACAAGCTCGCGCCACCGCTGCCATGAGAGTTGCGCACTGGTGCAGCGTGTTCAGTTCAGAGAATTCTGAGGTTCGGATATATTAATGGGAAGTTTTCGCTAATGGCCTAGAGTTGAGTTGAAACTCTTGTTATTTATGTGCAAAGTTTCATCGCAGCTGTTTAGAAAACTCATACTCCCGTTCGAGGGGTGGGACAAATTTAGTTTTAGACCAATTATTCGCTGCGAATTATTTGTTTAAAACTAAGGCCATCATTAGGAAAATTTCATTATCTGTACAGTACACCCTCGTCAACATTTACCATTATCCCAGGTAAGAAATGTCACCTCAATATTTTCTCAGATGATGGGGTAATTCTTTCACAAGAAATGCATCACGTGATAAGAATAAGTGTGGCCTTTCGAGCGGAAATGATGCGTAAAGCTGACTGCTATGTATGTGTTGTAAACTTTATTGTAATATTTTATTTGATGTCATCATCTGGTGTTTCGAAAGTCACGACATTTATGCTAACAATATACGGTCGATCATGTAGTCTCGGCCAATATTGCAGTATTGTCTTTTTTTTGAGTTATTCAATACGCTTACCCGTGAGTATTCAGCACACGGTCCGGTTGTTCTCGTGTATTGAATTAATTTTGTGGAGAAGTCGGTTAGAATCCTTTTACTTTATTTCGCCCTATACCATCGGCCGATTTTTTGTTAAGTAGTTCAGTCTCTGCACATGCGAGATTTGGTTTACGTAATTAGGGTGTAAAAGATGATTTGAGTATAGAAGCATGGGCGTACCCAGCGAGGGGAAGGAGGGGGCAGCTGCCCTCCTATAGAAGCATAAATCGCAATTTTTTTTAAGGAAAATGATATTTTTTCAAGCAAATAATTTTAAGAACTAATAAAGAGCTGTTACAGTTTCCTTAAAATGTTGATTTCATTCTCCTTTTCCATGCTTAAATCTTACTTACAACTTGAACAACCATGGCTTGCCCCCCTCCCCTAGTTTTGATCCTGGGTACGCCCTTATATAGAATATTTTCATTGTTAAAATAAATGCAATAGGTTTAGATAATTTCACCCTCTCCATTACTTTATACCGCATTTTAAAGTTTAAGCGTCAGTTGCTTAACCTTACGCTTTTAAATATCAAATAAATGGCGCTTGCCCATCTTCGTCTCGAAAATGAGAATGAAAATGAAAATTGGCCCGTTATTCATCATTATGTACTATGGCATGCATCTCTTCTTCTAGGACTTCGCTTGGGGTTTACTTTTGAGTATACTTTGCTGGATTGGCGCTTCAAGGCGAAAGGATATATTTTAGAACAAGGGTGAAAAAAGAGGTCCTCCACCCATATGATAATTAGATTTTGAAGAAGAATGAACAGCGGGCTTCGTAGGACGTGGGACGTTCCATCGACGAATACAATACAAGCAAAAATAGCTACGGAAACATTCAAGTTGAGATGGCCCTCTGAAATAGATATTTTCCCCCAATTAGTGAACCAATATAGTTACTGAGGTAACGATTTTGTTCAAGTGGAGTATGCATGCTTGAAGTATGAAGAGCAGTGGCGTAGCCGGGAATTTCGTTCGGGGGGGTGGGGGTGGGGTGTCCAAAATCAGGGGGAAAATTTTTGAAAAGCAGGCTATTAAGTAGAGGGTTTTTAACTAATCTAAACGCTTTTCATAATCGAAAAAAACTTCATTTGTTAAAAAAATATTTTGTAAATTCATGATTTTTCAATATTTGGCTATATTTTACGGAGATAATTAATTGTGCTTTTATATTTCGGGGGGGGGGGGCGTAGTCGCGTAGCTAAGGGGTGTCCGGACGCCCCCTGGCTACGCCACTGATGAAGGGAGTAGAAAATGAAGTCTTGACGATTATATAATGTTGGCGGAGTCGAGGACCACTCAATTAGGGCCCCCGCGCACTGGCAACTTTTACAAAGCAACTATTTAGTTGCTTTGTG
This sequence comes from Ischnura elegans, assembly GCF_921293095.1. NCBI lineage: Eukaryota > Metazoa > Arthropoda > Insecta > Odonata > Coenagrionidae > Ischnura > Ischnura elegans. The sequence goes on from NC_060248.1 coordinate 20,410,362, forward strand.
GATGTTCAAATGAAACACACGTAATTGACTGTGGCCCCGCGCACGGGCAACTTTTTAGTTGCCGCAACTGCCGTGTGTTCCATAGGGACTTCCTCAGAGCAACTAAATAGTTGCTTTGTAAAAGTTACCAGTGCGCGGGGGCCCTTAATGTAGAATATATCATGAGAATACCTATATCCATTGTCATGGTACTGTTAAAATTGTTTTTTTTCCAAGCTAGGCTTTTTCCTTCCAAACCTCGGCGGGCAGTATTGACGAAATTTTTTAATAGGGCGGATCTTGTGATTTCTTATCTAATAACTGGAATTTCTATACTGTACTACAGAGATTGTGAAAAATTATTAATTAACGGTAAGAATATGACTTAGACGTATGGTTAATTTTTCCTGCGTGGAAGGACCATCGGTTGACACGTATTCTTGGTCATTCAGGTGTTTGACGTCATAATTGAACGTGTATTCCGTTTGTGAGTATTATGGTGAAACCGTGGTCTCTTTTTCTTCTTCAGTTATCGCTTGCCATCCTTTGTCTTACGGCGTCGTCCAGAATGTTTGTCCAAGTAGGGAAGGATCCAACTTTGGGAGGAAGTCGGGGACCCCCAAGCCCTGCTTCTTGAATTGCCATATTTTTACACGCCTTTTCGTAACTTGCTTCTCGTCTGTTTGTCAGGCTCATCGATGGAATCTTGAAATCGATTAAAAATCCATTTCCCATTGTCGGATCGACTTGAAATTTTCAGCACAGATCATTGCACAGATCATTGCAAAATGCATTCCTACACTAATCCTAGGACTTCAGAGGCAGTATGGGCCACATATTTAGCCAATTAATGTTTGTATTAATAGCTCAGTTTCAGCGCGCTACACTGTCTGGGTGTTGAATTAACAATTTGAGACGGCCTTCAACCCAAATGAATCGACAGGTTGGCAGCAGAACTGGCGAAAAAGGAGCTGGCCAAATGCCTAAACCAAGAAAGGCAAAAAAGGGATGGATTCTAGTCACGCGTCTGAAACATAGACGACTGAGGCATTCATAGTGACGCGTGAGATGTTCGTCGGAAGTCGTTATAATCCGAAAGAAGGGTTCATAGCTTACAATTAGTCGTATCCGGAATGCATGTGTCGATTTGATTCTTCTGAAATCCGATATTCTTATACGTATTTTTGAACTAGCTAAATAGCCATACTTCCATGCAGATGATTAGCCCGCTCAAAGAAATTGATTTACTGTGGGATAGTATTATGTAATAAAGGCTGTGATCGCGTTACGTAATAGAAATGTAAAGTAGTTTTGAAGATATAAAGCCTTTGTGTTGGTAAAGAAAATGTATGTTGAAGGAATGCCAGCCCAAAATAAGTAGCGATTGGCACCAGAGGTAGTTTTCCGGAGACCAGTTTCAGGAAGAATCATGGCTCAGTTGAATAGTGAATATTGGGCCAAATCGAGACTGTATCTGTTTTTTTTCTGTTAGTTGTGACAAATACTCGGTGAGCGTGAAAAGCCGACCATGGACAGAGCAATCTGGAAAAGTCATGCGGGTTTTCGAATGCTGTTTACCTTGTAAAAGAAAATTCACAAGACTGCACCAAATGATTGTTTATTATTTGACACGTTTTCCGTTTTTAAATTATGTATATTCATTAATAATACCAGCGTGTCGTAATATCATGGTAATTACTAATTTAAACATTTTTCATGCGTAAACACATTCACAATCCGGGTTTTGCTTATTGATCGCCATCGTTTTTTTATTTTATCAAAAACTGTCACCAAAGCAAGCGTTTTATTTATGATCTGCAGTATAGATATTTTTATCTCTAAAACGTGCAAATCTTCTTAGTTTTTGATGATGTACGATTATGCTTTGTAGTATGCGCTTATTATAGATCATCTCTCTTCACTGTGGAAAAATAAAGAGTATCGGTCAAAGTGTCACCAAAATGCTTGTACTGCATTTATTCTCTACTAGCTGACCCGGCGAACTTCGTACCGCCTAACAATCAATGAACTTACAGTTTACTTACACCATTCATAAATCAGGAGCGGCTGTATCGTTTTTAATCATGTTTAATTTATTATAATAAAATAAGGATACAAATTCAATAAAACTACGTAAATGAGTACCAAAATTGCTTGTCAGAAAGACATTTTCTTTATTGAATCTACATAGGGTGAATCGGAGCACGTTTACGCGGATTTTTTTCAACAAATTTTCTTAAGTTTAAGCTTAAGAAATTTTGGGCATTGTGGTTTAATAAAGCAGTTCATGAAATAAAAATTATACGCATTCAGTTGTTGGCTATTTTCGTTATTAGCTGTAAAAAAATGTTTTTAGGTCCAAGTCTGTTGCATACACTTGGCCCATTCAGGGGGCAGGTTGACACGACCCCAGACCGACGCTTGACTGATGCTCAAAATCGTGCAAGAAAAGCCCCTATGAAGCAGCATTCGCATTAAATGACTTAAGGCGCGCCAGTTTTAGTATCTCTGTTTGGAAAAAATGCACTGCGTAAACGTACTGCATGCGTAAACGCACCACGGTGAGCCCTACACATTCGGGTTTAATGTCTTGCGTCAAGCACCTTCTGAGAAACAACAGTTTTTGTTTTGTTATCAGGCGCAAGATGAAGCGGATGAAGCTAAATAAATATAGCGAAGCAAAGCAGTGACGCAGCGAGGGGAGGTTTTGGGGGATAAACCCCCCACCAAGAGCTTAGAGAATTATTTTATGAAAGATTTTGTTATTAATATTTGGGGGACAGATGACTAACAAACAAAACATATTTAACTATTCACACAGCCACAAAACCCACTATTTTGAACCATTTATCTTAAAAAATGTCTGGGGGAAGTGCCCCCACACTTCCCGCTTACCTTAGCGAGTTTTCTATACCCTACAGACCCGTGGTATTAGCTACGCCCAAAACCCCCTATCACTTGAAGCGAAGGAAGAAATACAGAGGATGGTTTATCGACTCGTGAACATAGCACGCTAAATTGACCATGAGAAAATCGTGGGTTTTCATTAGCACACGAGCACAAACAACACAAAAACTGAAAGAATGACCATGCGATTTTTTAATCGTTATCACAAATGCAACACGAATTGTAAATTGAATACATTTAAGCTCAAAAGGGCATATGACTTGAGATCATGGAATCTACGGAATGAGGACTTCCTAACCTTTGAATTTTCCTTTGAGTAAAGTTGCGTGAATCACATTCATCACCAATCATTTTAATGATCAAACACGTTCCGTTGGATAGTTATGGTTGGTTTAGGCTTCGTAAGATCATGAGCACAGAAACTACATTTTTCTGTAAATCGTGCCTTGGTAAGCCAGGTACGTCCAAGGACTTAAAATATTCAGATAGATAGTTGGTGATTTCGTCTTCGTTTGTCACACATTTAAAAGATTCGAATCCATGCAGAGTACGAACTATTTGAATTTACCTCGTTTTAGTCATCCACATCTTCGTTCTTGCTCGCTAAATCAACCATCTTTGATTCTTTTGGTGTTCAATCATATTCTGGAACTCTTTGCTGATGAGCTCACTGAAACTAATTTGCAATCATTCCAAGGAAATGAGTTAAAACTACTCGATTCCTCGACTGGAACACGGACATTACCGTTTGTCAACAATTGCTTGGAGATTTGTTTACAAACACGGTAGTGAAGTGTCAACTCGAGCTGGGCCACGGCTGGGCTTACAATCAGCTCGAATTAAATTTAAAAAATGTAATTTCAATTTAATTAATATTTTGAATATATTTAGTAATTAAAATGTTATATTGTTACTAAATTCAGTTATTAAAGTGGTAAAAACAAAACAAATTATTTAATTTGTAGTTTTGACCTCAGAGTAAGGATTGGGGTAGAGGGCGCTTTCAGGCTGCGCAGTAGCAGATCCTTGTAGTCAACATGGTTACCACGTGACGGTGGGAAGAAGTGCGGGAAATTTAAATCTACCGTAGCACGGGTGGCATGAAGTTACCGTATTACGGTGATACAATGAGGACTAAATAAATACAATCGGGCTCAATTACTTCGAAAATAGTAACAAAGACTCTTAGAAAAAGTAATTATTGAATTATATCTACAATTAATTTCCATTTTTCTCTCACATATGATTTAAATTTTCAACTACGAAATTTATGTCGTAAAGCTTTGTTTTTCTTTTGTATGCTTTCAGCATCTAAAATGGTCAACAATTAAATTTTTCAAAAGAATATCAGAAATAGCAGTCTAAATTCAAATTTTGCGTAAGATCCCCAACAACTACTTAAGTAAAATATACCTTTTTCTACACTAGGAGCTTACTTTACGACTCGCAGCTCATACATTGCGTCAAGAATAAAACGTTCCAAGATTTGGCTGTATTTATAATATTAAACATGTAATTTATATAATGATAGTAAAATTATTTCACCATGGAAAGTAGAAGAATGCATAGTTTTAAACTATTCCCACTGTTACTAGTCTACAGTATTTGCATATCCACCAAAGCATTAAAATAATACATTTTTCAAGTTTAATAGGATTCCTTCTGGACTAAACAATGCACTTGATGTTTTCCACTTTTATTTGGAGATAAATGCATATTTTAATGATAAACTTTTTTGATAAAACACATTTTGGTGCACTTGCTGGGCACGAAATATGCTCCTTTTACATTCCTCATCGATGATTTCCTTCTTCTTCACTTGCAGGAAACCTAAAGAGACACTTTTTATAGTTAATACAAGTCAGCCGTAACAAATATCTAAGTAAAAGCCCACATTTTAAAGGAATAATCAAAAGGTTAAAATATCCCCATTTCAAGGCGTGTCAAACATTCCAAACACACTACACACAAATTCCATTATAAAAGGAATACCGTTGAGGCTAGAAGGGTACGGAAATTGTATGAACACTGACACTATGAAGAATCAATCTAAAGAAATTATCAATGAAAATGAATTCCACTTCCTTTCGCGAAACATTGTTTACAACTCAATGCATAGCAAAACATTGCCATGCTGACGCTACGGTATTTTAGAAATTAAGGGGAGAAAAGAATCTAAACGCCCCAGATATATTCAGTATAACAAATGAAATACATCGAGAAAGGAAATAATTATCATTCACTCTAAGATCACGGTTTTACTTTAAAAACTACTCACCTTGTCGGAAATTCGTATGTTTGTTTATCTTACGGCGATACGGTATCCAACGTTTCAATGTCACGTGACACCATCTTGACTGCGTGCGCAGTAGCCAAAGCGCACTCTCCCCATCCCTCTGAGCTTCCTTCCCACCGTCACGTGACACCATCTTGACTACATGCGCAGTAGCCAAAGCGCACTCTCCCCATCCTTACTCTGAGGTTTTGACCGACTTATCAATTGTTGTGTTACTATAACTCCTAAAAGCATGTCCATAGGAAAGAGATGAATTTTTTGTGTGAAATTATCCTTTTTTTAATGGCCTATATGTTAACCCCGCCTGAGACGAATCCAAAGAACCAAATCTCATTGAAATCGGTGCAGCCGTTCTCGAGTTATAAGTGTTCTAACTAACACGATTTTCGACTTTCTTTTATATATATAGATTATATATATGTTTGTGCAGAATTGGTAGTACACGCATTGCTATTTATTGTTGAAATTTCACTTTTAGGCAGAAAGTCCGAGAAAATTTGTTTTTGAAGTGTTTAAAGGATTCCCTTTTGGCATTCAAAAATTACGTTGCATTAGTGAAATTTTTGGAATAATTGTGAGACAGTCTTTCTTTCTATAATGTGATCAAGCTTTCTTTATTATGTTTGCTTCTTCCAACACTGTCAATGAGTGTATGGAATACATGATTGCGTACCCGCGTCGGTTATATTTTAACCCTCTCGTTTGTTACCATGGAGCGTGGTTTCATAGCCAGTAAGGGCCCCCGCGCACTGGCAACTTTTTCAAAGCAACTATTTAGTTGCTTTGTGGATGTTCAAATGAAACACACGAAATTGACTGTAGCCCCGCGCACGGGCAACTTTTTAGTTGCCGCAACTGCCGTGTGTTCCATAGGGACTTCCTCAAAGCAACTAAATAGTTGCTTTGTAAAAGTTGCCAGTGCGCGGGGGCCCTAACAGTCAATTTATCGAAAGGTCTCAGATTCAAATCCCGGGTGAAGCCTTTGGGCATCCCACCCATTATCCTAGAAGTTCGAGGCGGCATAGGGAAAGGAATTGCCTCCTACCCAGATTGTGTGATACTGAAATACCCGTGGCTCATTCCGGAGTGAGCTCTACCCTCACTGCCATAGTGAGCACTGCTCTCACCCATCCAGCCCAACCATAGGGTTAAATAAGTTGATTGTTAACCGTAGAATTGTCATCCGAGAATGTGCAAGGGTTGGGATCGCAAGAGGGACTAGAAAATACAATAGGACTATAAGGGGTGACGAGAAGACAAAATTGCCCAAGATTCTGGTGAGGCGTGACAAATTTGTGCGCATAAAGCTTATTGGAGTCGTGGCGTGTCTGCGGTAAATCAATCACATGAGAAATATCGCGGTAACAGCGTCGGAAGCAGGATTTCACGGGGCCAGAATGCGACAACGGAACACCGTTTACTCCTCCTGTTCCCGGTTAGTGGGCCCTCCAAAGGTTTCCTTATTTACTCAGGTGTTGCTGCTTCGTATATGCGTCTGCTAATTTCTTAAGAAATTCGATCCTCTTGTCAGTTAACAGATAGGAGCTGATTTACGGCCGATATGTGATGATCATTCGCCTACTTCATAATCGTTTAAGGTCAGGTGAACAGTCGTTTACGGGAATGATTGGGCAATAATTGAGTGGCAAGGAATTGTGGAATACCTAAGGGTGCGTATGATGTAACGTGAGAGAGAATTCTGAGCCATTCCTATAGCGGAGGATGCTGAATAACTAGAGGCGTTAGCTGTCATAACTATTTCGTGTCCTGGCATACGAAGCTGTTCATCCGTAAACATAGGCGGATTTAGGGGAGGCAAAGGGGCACGTATTACCCCCCCCCCCCCCTAGAGGCTTAAAAGAATAGACAGGCTTTTTAATACGGTTATCATTACGTTCGTTTAGTGTTGTACTTTACAGAGCCTTAATCATGTAATTTAACCTTCATATTAAAATAAAGAGAATATTTCGCATAGTGATTGCTGCATGTTGCTTTTTATGTCAAATATAAGAAGACCGTTTGCCTGTCAGGCCCTTCTCCCCCCCCCCCCCCCCACCCACCCCAGAAGAAATTTCTGGATGCGGCCTTGTCCATAAATGAAGTTGGTATTAGCGTAGATCGGATTTTATTCTACAATTCCACGGAATCATCACACCGAAAAATCTTGGTTTCCTGAAGGCTGTTTTACACGAGGTAATTTAAATGTACACGAGGCAACTTAAATGTACACGAGGCAACTTAAATGTACACTGATGCATGAGATTATGCTCGCCGACTGGCTTACGTGGAAAAAAATATACCAGGCATTTAGTATTCCGAGTATTACGGAGTTATGCACTCTTCTTTTGGATTATATAACGACTTCCGTGCACATGGTCCTGGTCATTACGGATGCCTGTCTCGTCCATGTTTCAGACGCGTGTCAAGAATTCATCCCCCCTTTGCTTTCCTGGGGCTAGGAATTTGGCCAGTTCCTTTTTCGCTAGTTATGCCGCCTCCCCATCAATTTCTTTGGGTTGGAGACTGATTGTGAGTTAAATGGTGAATTCTACACGCGCACTGAGACCGTGATCGGACACAGGCGCAGAATTCAGACGTTATGTTGGTTGAATAGGGTGGGGAGCTAGCGGTCATCAATTTTTACGACATCTATCCATAATGAAAATAAACAACTAACGATATTTATCAGCGCATGATAATTATGGCAACATGATAATTAACGCTATAAATATTCACCTTGTAGTGCAAGCATGCATGAAACTACAATCCTCGGATTGGTTTACTTCCTAGAATTTTCAAAGATTTCTCTCAAACCAGAATCGAAACTCATGGGTCCCTATTCTAACTCGAATATGCAAGAAGAAAGAAAGCCCGCTTATAACCTAAGATTGGAATTCGATAAGCAGTTGTAGGTAGTACTGAAGAGCCGATCTGTTAAATCTTCTTATTTGCGTCGAAGGGTGAAATTCGGGATCCCGGCTTAGCCAAATGATTTTGTCTTGGCGAATTTTACCACTGGTGTTTGTAAATTCGCACCCGTTACTGCGAGCAAAGTTACTTCTTTTATGCACGGCTTTGGAATTTCGGATGTTGCATTCAAGTATTGAATCGTTGACGTCTAGTCAACATTACTAAATGAGGAAATTTGATGTAGATGAACGAAATAACCCATGATTTTACCAAATGCTGGCCATTCAATGCTTCCATATCAGTATGTCGTTTTACACGTGCCATTATTGCGTTTCTTGAAATATATCCTGAAATTCCGCGCCGTGAAAATAGCACTATGCTCATTGACAAATGTCAACAAGTGAAAAATGAAATTCTTTAATTCGAGCCCGGTCTATTATTTTTTAGGCAAGGTGAACTACATGAATAACTGCATGCATCTTACCTCATGTAAAACGGCATTAAAAAATCCTGGATTATTGATATTATGATTCCAAGCCCACGAAATATGAACAGCATATTGGCGTGCCCATTAGGGCGGATCGCAAAAATCGATTTTTTTCAAATCCATCTGGCCCAATGAAAAAAAGTTGTGGGACCGATCAAAAATAATGCCTGAAAATTTTGAGACCTGTACGTGAACCCCTGACCCTCGCTCAAATGCAATTTAGGGGGGGAGGGTCAAAATTCGAAAAATACAATATTTTATGGTCATTCCCTATAGATTTTGCCGAGTTACTGCCCTTTAAGGGCAAAAATTTCGTGCATTTTGACGTATCTGCCACCGTTTAGCCACAAAATGCCTAATTTGAGTCCGCGTCCGCGAAGAAAATATTCCAACGCCCACGCAGTGTCGCGGATACCAGAGCCGCAGGCCGATCCCTTCCCCTCCACGCTCGCTTCTCCCCCTCCCACGCCTCTAACACAGCAAAATTCATCCCGCGCATGCTGCTAGGAGGTCGTTTATCTTTCATAATATAAATCAGAAGATGGTAGACGGTAAAAAGCGATGCGTAGTGAGACGACTTGTCCCTTATTTGGCGCCTCGTCGGCGTTAAACAAATCGATGTTACCAACTTTTAGAGAAGTGATGAAATAATTTTAGACCTGCGCGCGCAGGAAAGGAGACTACGGTCTTGAAGATGCCTCTCGAGTGGCAATGAAGGTTTGGGAACTTTGGTTATGCACTTCTATTCCGGTATTGTCCGACAGCTGTGACTAAATGGATGAATAAGGGTGAAGGCCGCCGGCGTACCCTCCCCGCTCCCCTCTCGAACGCCCTAGATGCAGCAAAATTCACACCAAGTGCGTCTTTCTTCGTTAGTCTTACTAATATTAGATGTATCAGCATCGTCCAGTGAGGAACAATCACGAAGGAATTATTCAATTACCTGCTTTCCACTCTGTATTTTTTATGTTATTGTCATTCCTTGTCTTTCGCTGCTGTCAACAAAGTTTTGGTAAATTCTTTCGCGAATCTCTCGTCCGTATGTATAATAAAAGGAATATTGAAATTTAAATTTGAACTTTCATCAATAGATTTTTAAATTCCACAGTGCTATGCTCGGATATAGCCGAAGGAACCGGAGTCTCTCTCCAATATATCATCAGCGGGTAGTACTTTACGTCGATATTAAAATCCAGCAATTAAAAAATATCTCGGATTGGTCGCCAAACGTATCCTTGCGGAAACGCATATTGGGTCCCTAGATTACCCTCCCAACGTTTATGTCGCAAATCCAAGTCAGCATTGTGCAATTAGCAAATAGACCACTGTAAGGGATGAAATACGATTTGATGCTTTCCCGGCGAATGATGTGGGTAAACTCTTTTTGGGGTTCAACAAAATTTATCTCTTAGGATGAGCCCCCAGTCGGAGCTTGAAATGTTGGCCATTATGGAAAAATTAACCCGGTGGGAATCCCGAGAAGAGTCTACCCACACTGCAAGGGATGTTGGAATTATGCTTATAACAAAGGGATGATGCCTCCTTTTTGGGCGGTATTCGCTTGGTACCATCATAATCAAATCCTTTTTAATTCTGTGTATCTAATTTTCACTCGGAAAGGAATCGATAATCGCAGATTTTATAACTTTTGCCAATCCTCCACGGGAGAGGCAAACCTCCAAAAGTGGGACCCTGTTTCTTCAACTAACACCACACATTCCCCTATAAACTTGTATTGATAAGTCCTCTTCCCTTTTTTCATCAGACAAGAGTATAGTCTTTCATTCCAATAAAATGAGACCCTTTGATGACACCTCTCTTTTCTTATTCACAGTAATTAGCATCTTTTTCTGTCTACGTAAGTAATTCCGGTACACTAGCTTTGATATATCTTACGAAGTTATGACTTTTGCGTCAGCTAAAGTTGCGGGAACGATCATTGCTGTTGCTTGGTTCTTGCATATACCTCTATCACAGTTGGCAGACGCATTTTCCCCGAAGAAGTTCCAATTTGAGGTTATAGTCCTTAATGTTTATTTCATGAGGAAAGTAGAGATACAAATCGGCTAATTTCTCGCCATTTTAATTTTCTTCGGATGAATTGATGAAGAAAACTTTTGATACTATTTTCCCGTGCAAGAATTGACGATGATGACTCATAGCTCGCCTACGATTCCCTTTTTTCCTAAGTTGTCGAATTTCTTTAGGGTTCAATCCAGCAGCCATCATCTTTCTTTTCGTCAGATTGCCTCTCAAAATACTTCTCATTGGGGGAACCTTATGCTCCTCCATGCACTTACACGCAAAAATATCGCATAATTTAAAATGTTCCTTAAAAACTGTTTGAGTCTTATACTTCAATAAAACCCTACTTATGGCCTATTAGTAGTATTAGATTTTCCGTAAGTTTTAGTACTTCCTGTGGTACCGCTAAATCTATTTAGTCACATTCATAATGGAAGAGAAGCGCGTCACCATAGTTCGCACACCTTCATAGCCACTCGAGAGGCGTCTTCATAGACCGTAGTCTCCTTTCTTGCGTGCGTAGGTCTAAAATTATTTCATCACTTCTCTAAAAGTTGGTAACATCGATTTGTTTAACGCCGACGAGGCGCCAAATAAGGGACAAGTCGTCTCACTACGCATCGTTTTTTACCGTCTACCATCTTCTGATTTATATTATGAAAGATAAACGACCTCCTAGCAGCATGCGCGGGATGAATTTTGCTGTGTTAGAGGCGTGGGAGGGGGAGAAGCGAGCGTGGAGGGGAAGGGATCGGCCTGCGGCTCTGGTATCCGCGACACTGCGTGGGCGTTGGAATATTTTCTTCGCGGACGCGGACTCAAATTAGGCATTTTGTGGCTAAACGGTGGCAGATACGTCAAAATGCACGAAATTTTTGCCCTTAAAGGGCAGTAACTCGGCAAAATCTATAGGGAATGACCATAAAATATTGTATTTTTCGAATTTTGACCCTCCCCCCCTAAATTGCATTTGAGCGAGGGTCAGGGGTTCACGTACAGGTCTCAAAATTTTCAGGCCTTATTTTTGATCGGTCCCACAACTTTTTTTCATTGGGCCAGATGGATTTGAAAAAAATCGATTTTTGCGATCCGCCCTAGTGCCCATATTAGGGACATATTTGAGGAAGTGGTTGCGGTATTTTCAGGATAATTGCGATTTTATTCCTTCCATTTCATTTTTGAGGTCCTTAATTGTTTTATAGATATAAATTTTTAAATAATCATGCTTACCTTATTCAAAAAGAAAGCATAGCGTTCCTATACCTGTTTTATGAAATTATGTATACTTGAAGTTAAATTGTTTTCCGAATGAAGTTTCGTATTTGGCTTTCGCTTTTTATGTTTTTACTATTTGTATTTTTCCTCACTACGATTGTTTATCCAAATTTCTTGAGCATTACTTCGTATTCCACAATAGTGGATACCATTGGCAAACACTAATTTGGAAGATGGAGGTTAGATGCGGGAAGGAGAGAGTATTACCTCGATACGTTGAATTTATGAGTGGAGAAACAAGCCCAGGGTTAAATGGACCTGTATTAACGAGATATTTCTCTAAATATGATATTACACCTGTAGTCCTGATGCACCAACTTACTTTTATAATTCGTAACAGAAGTGAAAATCATTGCAGAATTTTAATCTTATACGATTGCCAAACCGTGATCAGAATCTTTTTTTAATATAAATAACTCTAGCTCTACTTCTTACTTTATCGCTCCTATTGAAAATAATGTTATACTTAATATTTGTTGATTAATATCAAAAGCTCTTATTTATGTACTGTGGTCACATTCGTACGTCATAAAATTCCATCAGACATCTAACAGATCCTCCTTTAAGCATTCGTCACGGAGCTCTGAGAATTAATCAAATTCTAAATAATAATTCGGCAAAACGAAACTGCATTAGTTGTATATAATATCAAAAGTGGATGTAATTGGTAAATTAACTCCACTCATTCACAAAACTCACTGCATTCAACTTCTGATGTTTATGTTGTCGTTTCAAGGCATGGCAGATGACAGTCGGTATTGTAAGCGCTTTATCTCTACGATAAAGAAAATGTGATATATTTCGTCTAAAGCAAATATTGAGGGAAAGGTGTACTCCTTTGGCAATCTTACGTTGCGCCAATAATCGAATGAATCGTGGATCTTTGATAGTGAACCCAGACTTCCGTCGAGCTTACGAGGTATCGCTCTTACTTTATTCCGCGAATGATGACGTAAACATTTTCGCGGGGAAAATATGAGCGTGGCCGTATTCTCTTAGTCGTGTGGTTCCATTACTTCCTTCTCGCCCACTTTTGCGTCATCAGCGGAGAAAACTGCCCTCGTTAATGGAGGAAAATATCGGTATGTGCGTGGGATTAATTTGAAATTCCTGTACGGGATAATGCTACTGCGCTAGATAGTTGCATAAATCAACCGCCATTATAAACATTCAAAGCCGGAAAGTATATTAATAGATTTACATAGGGCATTCCTTGATAATCTGATATTTCGATCGATCATATTTGCGCAGTTCATTATATATGTTTTTTGACGTGACATGTCAGCCGTATTAATTTTACGTACATGTGATGGATTACAATCTTGATTAATACGTAAACGTATATTATCAACGACAATTATTTGCGTTTAATATATTGTGTTTTAATTCTGTACCCAAATACATATTGAGTAAGTCAGCATTTCCAGCCTTCCAGGGCTACCTTAAGCTTCACTTTCGTGTGAGTGAAGCGATTGCTTTACTGCTTGGAGAAGCTTCCACCTTTACTCCGTGAAATAAACTGCTAAGCTTGGATAGCGCTTGAAATAAATCAGAACTCAAGTTCGTATTACTTCAGGCTATACTGGTAATATAGCCTGAAGCCTGTAATAAAAACATTTTACCAACTTTCATTTCTCAGTTGATATTAACACAGCATCAATCTTAGCCGTCCCCGCTACTTGTGACTCCCCGTGGTTATCGGCAGCCAAAATAATTACCCTCTCTCTATAAGGGTCACGCTTGAATGACTGAGATGCCACTCAGTTAAATTGATTAATAAAAAAAATATGTCACTTCAAGTATTTGACGTCGACATGAATATTTTACTAAGAAATTTTAATTGCATTTTCCTCCCCATTTAATGAAATTGCAGACTTGGGGAATCATGTAAATACATTTAAAAAAATATATATATATCCATAAATTCGGAGGTCGATATGGGTGAGCTCTTGTTTGCCATTTCTCTTGTCACTAGTAAGTTATTGTAATATGAAAATTCTTATCGTAAAGGTGAAAATACAACCGTTAAGATTGTGTGGCCTTACGTAGACCGTATGTGAGGCCTTCGAAGCATTTATGTTGCACATTATGCTAGCTGAAATTGTCATCCGCAACCTTTGGGTATTTTTTATTACAGCCTTGTCACAGTTGCGATGTCATACGTGCGCGTTTGCAGTATGTAGTAAAATACAATAGCTGGAGTGCAGTTTTCGCTTTCATTTAATCTTTTGCTCAGCTGATATAAATTGCTACCATCTCTGTGACGTGGCCTTTATTTTTTCTTCGTCGTACCATTGGTCTTTGTTGCATACTCCTCTATGTATGTGATAATTCTATGTTCTCTTTGACTTCCAAGGACGTAAGACAGTGTTAAAAAAGTGGAAATAACGGATTCTCTTATGTTTTTGCTCGTTGCGTCACGCGCTATTGCTTTTGTCTATGAGGAATAATTGTGTGATATGATTGCTTATCTCTGCGCTTGGCTACCACCGTTGTTTACGACTAGAATGCACAGAGACACAGTACGCAAGCTTGATGGCTCAACCATTATAAACTTCTTATGTTAAAATCATCTTTGAGGTGGAATTTCAGTGGAAATCATCCTTCATTTCGCCATTAGTGTGCTAAATTTATGATATTAACATGTAATCACGTAGTTATAGGTGTTATGATGTTCATGAAATTGATTCTTTTATTAATTTTATTGGAGGTACCTTACTGTTTTCGGTTTTTCTGGTATTTTTATTACACATTTTCTTCTATTACTCCAGGTTCTCGGTCCATATAAATATAAGTGATGTGCTTTCTCTTGGCCAGTGGTAATTTAATAATATATTCTTAGTTCTACGAGGTTGGTCGGTATTTTTTATTTCATAATTCACTTCCGTTTCTTCTAACCTACGTTTCGGATCTACCTAAATCATTATCAGGGCTTCAGAAATAAAATTAAAAACCTATGAAGTCCTGACGATGAAAAGTTGACTTGAAAAAGGTAAAAAAATTATTAGTTTAAAAATATCGGCCACCCTCCGATAAGTTATGAAAAATTGTGCTTGTGATGAAATTTTGACTGAAGAAAGGGATTTAATTATTGATTTAAAAAAATATCCACCAGCCCCGATATGTTAAATGATATCATCGTATCGATATAATTTTCCCTGAAAATTCCAGGTAAACATTGAGTCTGATTCCACATTGTTCGAGATAGGTTTTGTTTGAATTTCGTTGTTCATTGAGCCACCTCATCTCGAAGTTATTGAATTGGCACCGAATTTTAGATAAAAACGAAAATAAATTCTTGCAGCAGTCCAGGAAAACCTTAATCATTGAATACATGAATACCTCGCGACTTCTACGGCGAGGAGAACTTGCAAGCGATGTGGCGAGGCTGCATTACGGATCATCAAAAGTCAGCAATCATAAGATTGGTATGATGCAGTTATGCAGTTGTCTATTCCACTCTCCTATCTGCTAGCCGTTTCAACAGTGAGGTATTTCTTCTCTTTTTCATCCTTCATAACGTGTTCTATGTGACTCATTCGGAGTCATCCCTTGCCCTTAATCCCGTTTAGCTGTCCTACGATAGTTTTCATCAGGCCATCATGCCTCACAATGTGGCCAACTAATTTGTCCCGTTGTCTCCATAAAGTTTTTAGAAGAGCATAAAGCATTGCATTGCGGACAGAATTGCGAAATAGGCGGCGAATAGGTACACCTTAAAGTGAATATTAGAAAGAGTGATTTTTGGCATCTGCGGCAAATATCAAAATGGCTCAATTTTTCAAATGTTCAGTGGCTCAGAGTTTCATTTACCATAGTTGGCGGCAAGATCTTTTTGCGCTCCTTTGCCTGTCAATGGATAGAGCGAACTTTTCGTTTGTGTTGTGTTTTTTGTCTATTGTTGGTTGTGACGGTTGTGACAAGGGGGTGCAGATTTTTACCGACAGTCATGTCCTTTGTCGAGTCAACTTGTGGATTTAATTTTCATTTACAATACAGTACACTTATTTTCTTTTACGTTGATTTTTCTTAGTTTTTTCCTTCTTAATTTGCGTGAAAATAACAATTTTAATCTTCAAAATTCCCACGAAGTATTGCCCTCATCCATTAATTTAATTCTTCTTGTTCTTCCGTCGAAGTTGCGGTTGTCAGTATTCATGGCGGACGTTTTCTCCTCCGTCACAGAAGGCGTCTTAAGGTCCAGACTTAATTAGCAAGAAGAAGCCTTCTGTAACGGTTGAAAAAAAAACTCTCGTCATGAATATTTACCCACGCAGCAGCACCGGAAGAACTCGAAGAATGCTTATCAGCCGCTGCGGAAGTCGACGTTTCGACTACTACTCGGCGCCGTGAAACACTCTCTTGGTCACCTCTGATAACGAAGAATTTTATCTCATATCTGTCTCTATATCCCTCAGCGGTGTGATCTCTTCTGGGCGAGAATCGTTAGCATCAAAGTAGCATGAAGGTGAAATGTCCATTAGGAGGATTTTTCGGTCTTCAAAATACGACATTTTTATGCATTCCGGGATGACGATTTCGTTTGCGCCAAGGGCCTGGTCATCGATGGACGTTGACGCAGATATAAGCTACGTTCGTTTTTTCTCATTTATGATCTTTGATAAGGTCTCTTCCGTCATCACGAATCGAGCTCATAAGTAATCGAAGCATTTTAGTGCGATAAGGTACTCTTTTTGGACAAAAATAGCATCGCGAGCCAGTGTGATTCCATTGATTGCCCATGGCCCTGAAGTCTTTGAAAAATCTCCATCTGGATACGTGATCACTTTGGGATCGAGTCATTAATTCTCTGCCGGGATCAGGGATTCTCATTATTTCAATGAATTATTCCCTCATTTATGGAACCCTTAATAATGCACATTACCAAAATTATTCAGTTAGATTTTTTTTAACTGTAGAGATATTTTTTTGATAATATGTAATATGCACGCATGGAAGAAATTTTATTTCCCATACTATCCGGGACTAAACTGGGAGATAATGATTCTGGACGGATAGATTAAGCATTTTGGAGTTACTGCTACGTTTAAAAAGACGTGCGTCATCGCCATCATCTCAAATAAAAAATCTTAAGATTGGTTTGACGCAGCCCTTCATTCATCTCCCCTATCTAACCTTGTGATAGTAACATATTTCTTCTCTTTAATATCCATAATAATCTGGCATATGTAACTCATTCAGGTTTGTCCCTTGCTCTTCATCTCATGCAGTTGTAACCATCCCTCAAAATATGCTTCATTTCCTGATTCAAACGACGTCTTTGAATCACTAAAAACGTCAGATATTAAAGATATTTATATATATGTCAGTCTGATAGGCTGTAGAAACTGAGACACTTTGCCTCACAAAGTGTTCGAAAATTAGCATTTCCTGCGTGACTCCGAAACGATTGCTATCACTCTCCTAGTACTACTTACCTGTTACGGATTAACTTTAATAAGTTGGAAAGGAACATAATTAAATCGTATG
This sequence comes from Ischnura elegans, assembly GCF_921293095.1. NCBI lineage: Eukaryota > Metazoa > Arthropoda > Insecta > Odonata > Coenagrionidae > Ischnura > Ischnura elegans. The sequence goes on from NC_060248.1 coordinate 20,427,731, forward strand.
TTGCAGTTAATTGTCCCCATTTTTTTCCTTGCTGTCACAATGTCTTTTGTTGCAGGTATTGTTGTAACTGGAGAACTCCGCAGAGATTTTTATGGTCAGTCTTAGAATATGCGGCAAAAATAAATCTATTTATTATTTGACAAGAATGAGCGTATACCACACGATTTACAAAAAAAACTTGTCTACCGTTGGAATTAAAATGGATAAATTCGTGGCCAACAGAATAATTGAAATTCCTTCCCATCCTGTCGCTAATGTTTTCTCTCTTCATCCTTAACTTGCACATTTTTCTCTCATCTCTCACCCGGTTATTTACGTATAGATATCCGATCCGTGAGTCTTATCTGAGGCCCACTACCACGCCGCTCTCCTTTGAAACCATCACCTTTTATCTGCGTTTCCGTGACAGAGCGCGTAAAACTTCGGCGAAAACTTTATCTCGTATTTCGAAATGTATCTTACCAGTCACTCTTCCCGTTATATTCAAAGGACTGGCAATAAAAACCAGTCATAAACATCCCTCAAATTCTGCTGCATTGCAAGCTTTAAAGGACGTCTTCAAATTACTAAAAACGTCAGCTATTGTATCTCTATATATGAGGAAACTGAGATGTGAAGAAACTTCCATGATTCAGGAGAATTTCAAGGGCCGCCGATGCGAAGAGGATGAGGAAGGGTGGCAAAAATCCCTGGCTTCCGGGGCCTTGGTTTTTTCCAGAGAGGAAACTTTTTAGAGATTATTGAAAGGTGAAGGAACAAGGGAGACCCGCGTACTGGTACCAAGGCTCTAATTGGCTCTCGCTACGGCGGATCCAGACATTACTGTGGGGGTGAGGAGGACATTCCAGAGAATTCAAATTAACGACTTATCGCTGTTTTATGTCGATAATACCCTCTGAACTTCTTGAAATGGTCTTAACTTTTCACCTTTAAGTCCGTACAATGATTTCTCTTTATTCAAGAGAAATGAATTCAAAGATATGCGGGATTCTTATCTACGGGTGGCAATTATTCGGTTGTTTTCCTAGAAGAGTTATTAATTCTAAAAATGCGTATTTATGCTTGGAACAATTAATAGTGGTTCTCCTTGAAGAATATTTACCGCTTTTCGTAAACTATGAGAATGGGCATTGTAAGATTTATGTTTCCCGTTCTTGAAAAAACAATTCAGATAGATAAGTTTACACTAATAACAATTTCATTTATTTATTGAAAATTTCCTCCTTGTATTTGAGAGAAATTTTCGTATCTTTTTTTCGTTTTGTACACGATTACTTGCAAATTCCTCTCTCTGATAATTCTATACTCTCCTTAACCTAAGAAAGTCGTTTTTCCTATGACTTCCTTCATTTCTCCTGATATAATTACATACCAAAATCTTTAATTTTATATTTTTAGTTCGAAAAATGCCTTAGAGACGGTCAGGTCCCTCTAGCAATTTTTTTCCTGACAATTTAATTGCTATTGTTTCAGCATGATATATTATTAAACGTATTCACCCTGATAGGGTATCTTTACATGAAGTATTTTTCAAATTACCGTGGCAGATTCTCTCTCACAAATTTAACCTCCCTCTTCAATTCACAGCAGGGCCTATTCCCTTTCATTCTATCAATGAAACTTATTTAAAATATTAATCAAAGTTTATTTAATGGAATTAAATAATGGCTAATATTAGTATTCTGAGATAATGTTCAGGAGAGGTTTTTTTTCCGTTTTCAGTGTTTTCATTTCACCTTCGCAAAAAATTTTGCAACCTCTAATTCCAGTATTCAAGATAAAATTGTACTTTCGGTGAATGTATGAACAACTTAATGGAAAATCGGAAATCATTAGTCGGCTAAGGATTTTATGGTATGCGAAAAGAGACAGAAATGGAATGAAATAGTCAGCAAGTCTTTTCACACTTACATAGTACTGCATAAGTTGCGTAGTTACTTTAATATAGTCTATAAACAGAATTTTTTCAACGGTTACCACTTTTAGCAATCATTGCAGAATTTATTTAACTTATGTAATATTTGAATAATTAGTGTAAATAAAAATAGGGTTATTATTTTAATATTTTTAATAATTGTAATTTGATAAATGATCGCGGTGGACTCGCTTTTTGCTGTCCGAATGAAGTTTGCAGTTTCTTTCTATTTCCGTATTATTTTTCAGATGCCGGAAAAAATACAGTTACAGTTTCGAGAATGAAGCTCCATTTGTGCCCTTAGTTTCCTGATGTAGGATGTTTATTTCGATTTTATTATCATCTACTACCGCTGCAAAAATTCAGAGCTGAAATAAGTGCTACTGTTTTTATTATTTAGGTCAGTCGATAGAGTTTTTAGCAAGTCAAATTTTACAGAAGCTATCAGTACTAATAAATCAGATTCTCAAATCAAGGTAACTACTAAGGTACTACTTTCAGGTACTAAGGTAACTTTATGCTCTACTCAAATAAGTTTTGGCATTCTTACTTAAGAATGTACCTATTCCTTGATTTTTTTATGATTCTGCCGTGCATTGGTTTTAAATTGCAAAACGTCAATGGTCAACTGTTACACTTCTTCATTTCCGGTTACAACCGCATAGGGTGCTGTGGCGATGACCACAGTTTCGTTGGCAATACTGCCAGCGTCTTCAAATCAAAGACGCTGGACGAAGACGAAACTTGTCATCGCCACATTAGCCAACGCGGGTGTAAATGAAAATGAAGTTCAAAGCACACCGAGGAAATCTCCATTCTCACATTGGTCAGTTGAGTTGTCAGTTGTTTCGATCTACATATGACTAATTAACCAATTAATTTAAGAAAGGTCTGCGGGGCTACATAGATCACTCTTAATTAGTTCGGCGCATTGGCCTATATATCATTCAACCTCTATTGGTTTATATCTCATTCAGCATGCATTTCCGAACTATGAAATTACTAATGAATATCACTAATGCAAGGAAGAAAAATATTGCAAAAAGCTATCGTGAAACGCTGCATAGCATCCATGGGGACATCCACTCAAGGCCGACGATTTTTACGCTACTAATACTTTCAAAAAGTTTGTAGCCATTATAATAATTTAATTTTTATTGCTTAAAATTATCAGAATTGTAACGTCATTTTTGACGTTTCGGAGTTAATAGGAACGTAACTCATACCGTTTTACCATATTAGCAGAGGTTTATCAATTTCAATAGCTGTGATGTCACAGAGCGTCAGCGGCGGATACAGAAAACACTCAAGGGTAGGAGAGCAAAAGATATCTTGAGCTGCCTTTAAATTTATCGCAATAAAAAATAATGAAGTCATAGGTAGAGTAAAAGAAAATTTTAATGAAAGTGATTATATATACATACATTATATGCAAATACACATATAAAAGACAGTGCCATCTTATGATATAAAAAAGTCACAATTGTGGTTCTGCAATGTTTGGCAATACGGGTGGACCCGTAAGGGAGGGGCGCGCGCCCCCATCTGTATCCGCCACTGCAGAGCCAAATTCGAGTTGTAAATTTATAATATGTCAGTCAGTTCTGTCAGCAGTTCTGAAAATCATTACATCTCTGTTTTACCGCGCTATGATTCTGAAATGGTCGAAATAGCCCCGGTCAACCCTATTCTCCAACTTACGATGCGGAATCCTATCACTTTCTCTCTGCAGCAGTTGGTAGTAGTTCTCATCATCTTAGTATTTCGGTTTCGCAGGGTACCTTTGAGCGTTAGTTTTCGAAATTCAATAAAAGCCGCGTGATGACTAACTCGAAACAAACAGGTCACTTTTACTGCAGTACTCCTCTGTATCGATTATAAATTCAGTTGTATCACTAACAAGCCAACCCTTAAAATACCCATTACTATCAAGCTAATCAACGATGGCCAAAATAACGGCAAACGTGATTTTCATTTTTTAGCGCAATTACTTGAAAGTGTGAGTGATAGAAAACTCTCAGCGTCATAGGAAAAATTGCTTTTGAATGCTTTCTTCCGTTGCCTATACTAAGGACAGCTGTCATTGCATAAGGGGCCAATTTCACGGAAGAAATTATGCCTGATATGATGGGGATGCCATGGAAATGTCTCTCTATAGAGGCGATGCCAAATTTAGATTGTCATCGTGGGGGACAATATCGACCTTTTTTGAGCTGCAGTAAAACCCTACGTGGCCCGGGATAGAATCGTTCAGTCCCCTCATGTCACCTTTAAAATAAGTCTCAGGAATTGCCTATCTTAAGCACCAGGACATACGTCTGGATTATTTCATTTACCGTTCGCTCTTTCTCTAATCGCGCAATTACCTCCTCGCAGCTATTTCATTTCATGGCCTTAAGGCTTGGGAGACAACTTTGCTCATTACTTGCAACTTTATTTTTGCCGTGACTGCCTCTCCAGTGAGGCATAACACCCGAGTCACCGAAAAAAATCACGTTTTTATCGAATAATGTAAAGCTTTCCCAGAGTTTCAGTGGCTCAGAAAGGAATTCCCGCCCATATTGACTTCTCAAGGGATCAGATGTTAAACCTTGACCTCATTCGAGTTATCTCTTCTCCGGCATGGTCGTTAACCTCTTTAATGAAGGCAATGAGTATGTTATAGTATAGTGTAGAAGGCGGAAATCGTTACGAATTACTCAAATGACCTCTATGTATTCCGCGAAAGGTTAACTAATGAAAGACAACTGTGGTTTTATTTGGCATATTGCGGCACTAATGCCAATTTACATCGTAAGTGATATTGTTTTACCGGAGAGTGTAGTTTTGTGAACAAGACATAATAACACATATGTTGCTTTTGTGGAAGTGGTTAAATTTTTAGGTGTAAATTCTCAAAAAGGATTCCAATCGATTCGGAAACAATCTTGTCTGTTGTATTGATTTCATTTGTAAAATTTTCTATCTGGAATATCGACTAAACATAACTTGGTAACGTTACGTTGCTGGGAGATAACCGAGATTGCGTTTCAAACTTGAGCAGGCCCTTTGATTCCACTGATGGACAGATAATTAAGAAATACGGACAAGTAATGGTATTAAAAATAATAATAGTCTGTGGAAGGCAATTTAAAGTCATTGCGGAACGACGTCATCGTACGCTTGCTAGATAACGAGCAGTTCTACGAATTGCTGGCATCGGATTGAAGTCTGATTTGTAGCTGTCGCAAGTAAGAGGCAGCCTTAAAGTCCCTCCTTTAAATAATCCCGCTTTCATTTTTAAACGGATTCCATTGAGTATAGGGCCGCAGAAGCTTGCAAGAAACACTAGAAGTGTAGCGGGGAGAATGCTGTGGCGGGAGGGGCGCACAGCTGCCCGTTCGAGCGATTTATGAAGCCATTAGAAATGAGGGGCTCTTCTTTTTACGCTTCTGTTCCGTTGCATTCCTTATGTTATGTGATGACAGGCTTGCAGCTAAGAAATTATAATTTGCATGCTGTCCTAAACTAATCTGGGAGATAATGATTCTGGACTGACAGATATATAATTTTTAATTTGGTGTTATGTTGAAAAAAAAGACGTGACATTGTCATCATATCAACTAAAAATCATAAGGTTGGTTGGACGCAGCCCTCAACTCCTCTCTCTCTCCTTTTGCTAGCCTTTTTATAGTGACGTATTCATTCTATTTTATATTCTTAATAACCAGGGCTGGTCAAAAGACAGGCCGAGGATTATCTAGAATAAAAAATACCGCTTCACATGTATTTTAAATGCAAAATACAAAATACCTTTGACTTGGGTATTTAAAAAACAAACTAAAAAATTGTATTTTAAATACCTTTTAAAATACAAAATATATTCGTTTGGTTATATTTTGTATTTTACATTTTGTATTTTGAATCTGCTACTTGTATGCAGGGCTGGGCAAAATACAGATTAAGGAGTATTTGAAATACAAATTACAGCTCCAAATGTATATGAAATGCAAAATACCTTTGTCTTGGGAATTAAATAAAAAACAAAGTAAAAAATAGTATTTCAAATACCTTTTAAAATACAAAATATTTTCGTATGAAAACTAAGAGAACTTTAAAAAATATAATCTGCCTTGGCACGTTATGGATAGTTGCAGACTTGAAGAAAACGATTGTAACGGAAACAAAGTAATCATTGACGCATAATGTTACAGAAGTGTTATCAGAATTACTTCAAAATTATTTACAATTGTATTTTTATTTTATAGTGGGAAAATACCAAAAATATGTTTTTGAAATACAAATTACACGATAAATTCAGGTAGTGTATTTGAAATACCAAATACAAATTACTATAATGTATTTTAAAGACGTATTTGCGTACGCTGGGCATTACAGTACTATTTGAAATACTGGCAAGCCCCGTTAATAACCTATCGTATGTAACTGATTTGGGGCCGTCCCTAGCTCTTCTTCTCATCCTCGTGTCCTTCGACGGTTATCTTCAGCAGGCTATCATATCTGTTAATGTGGCCGACTAAGTTATCCTGTCTTCTTCCTGAGATTTTTTGTAGACTTTTCTTTTCTCCCTCTCATCTCAGCACATACTCAATACTTGTTCACTCGATCCATTTTATCTTCATAATTCTACGGTAGCACTCCATGTCGAATGCTTCCACTCCTGTATTTTTTGCCACTGCTAATATCCAATTCTCACTCTAATGCGGAAACATGCTTCATCAGGAGACATATGTACAAGAAATGAGGGCTCAGGGGAGCCCTTCGAAGATACAACACACCGCGGCCAAGAACCAAGTCCGTGACTTATACTCCCGACCACCCGGGGAGGGGGAGGAGAGGAAGGAAAAAGGATAGAGGCGCCGCCGCTATAGGAGCCCGACGACGCCTCTGGGGTAGGGAAACGGTTGGAAGGGATGGGACGGGGAAAAACACCTTAACGCTATGGAAGCGAAAAGGGCCCGACTAAATAGCGAAACCAGGCAAAGCCATTAATATGCCAGCGATTTTAGAGGATTATCCTATTAGGAAGAATAATCCAACGATCAAATCCCTAGATCGTATGTACAGTGGATACGAAACCCTAGGGCGGGCTCGCCGGTTACTCTTCTGGGGGCAGGGTCTGGAAGCGTTAGCTTATTACCTCTGCACCTCGGAAGGGGGGAGGATTGGAAGGAAAAAGGAAGGAGGCGCCGCCGCGATAGGAACCCGACGACGACGACGATAGGAAAGGAAGGGATGGGACAAGTAATCCCGCACCGTCACAAAGGCGGGCGGGTCCTACCATCAGCGAAACCAGGAAAACCATTGCTGTGCATGCGATTTTAGAGGATTATCCTATGAGGAAGAATAATCCAACGATCAAATCGTTAGATAGATCATATGTACAGCTGGTTTGGGGGCGAGCCCCCACGGACCCTCCACCACCCCTCCAGGATTAAAAGCGTTTGCTCATTTCCTGAGGGCCGCTTTTTCATTTGTATATGTCTTAGCGATGCATACACTACTCTTGTTTATCCAAATGACCGCGGTCATATGTACAGTGGCTTCGGGAAACCCAGAACGGGCCCCGCAAAGGATACGCTCTCGAGGGCCGGGAACCAAGTCCAAGACTTATACGCCCGTGCCACCTCGAGAGGGGAAGGACAGAGGAAGGATAAGGATGGGAGGCATCGCCGCGATGAGAGCCCGACGACACCTCCAAGGGAAGGATAGGAAAGGAAGGGAAGGGACGAGGAATCCCGCACCGTCACAAAGGCGGGCGGGCCCTACTAACAGCGAAACCAAGCTTACGCAATTAATGTTCTAACGCTCTTGGAGGACCATTCTATGACGAAGAATGATCCACCGATCAAATCGTTAGAGGTCATATGTACATTTGTGTAAAGATAAAACTGTGCCTTCACTTCGGTTTGGGGTAGGCCAGGGTATGTGAACCCCATCGGCAGACACCATCACTTACGCCAACACGTAAAATATTCAGTGATTCTGTGTCATCCTATGAATGTACTGATACTCTTTATTTATGTTCGGTGACAAAAATTAACTATTAAAATATAAAAAAATCAATGTTCTGTCTGTTATAAACCAATGCCGTTGCGGGCGGGCAGGAGGGAGTTCTAACTCAACCCTCCGACATTTTTGTGATCTTCGTTCTTGAGTGAACTCCCTCCTAATGACCCAATTAAAATATACCTCCTCTCCAATAAATTTCCCCCCGAAATTTTTTCTAGCTACAGACATGCTACAAAAGCAAAGACGTCTTATTATTTTACTTCTGTAATGATTCTCTCGCGCTACTAAGTAATAATAGCATATCCTCGGAGATAAATCTTCCCTAAGTCACCTCACATCCTTCAAGTTGAAAAATAATTGATTTTCGTCCAATTATATCTCAAATTCAGTCACCTAGCATATTGAAGAGGACTGGTGCAATAACTAAATTCACCGTTTGTGTAACCCTTTATGAAGCGATTTTGATAATGCTGCCCTCGGAGTGAAATGAAAAAGTAATCCGTGAAAACTAAACATAAGTCTTTGTTGAAGTTTGGATAAAAGTCCGATCCCTTAAGTTTCCTCTTCTGCTGAAGATAAGGTCCATTTTGTATGTACAAGCTAATTTCCGTCTCGCTGTTTATTGAAATTATTCCGAAAGAAAATCGAGAGAAATCGCAATACTGAGGGATGTAATTTCTGTCCAGCTTCTTGTATCTCCGGACAGCGGCTTATTATATTATGCTTTTTTTAACCTAAAAAATGAAAATTTTAAAAGTATAATTTACCTGTACCAGAGCTGCGTATAAAGAAAGGAATTTTACTGGCAAGGTCGTTCCCTAGTATCACTTCTAACAGAAGTTGAAAGAGACCGTTATGAGCGTTGGCAAATGCACAAATATTCCTCGCAGTTTTTATGCTTTCATTTTCATTTGAGAAGTTTCGATACTCACAATTACTGGTCCAAACATGGATTTCTAAATCTAGTATTACGAAATTTGCTATTAGGTATTGTTTTTTAGGATGATTGTCTGAATATTTCACAGATTGACGCCTGATATTACATTTAATTCGTGTGGTCGAATTATAATATCCCCCAAGCAAACGCAAGAATAGTCATTATTAGCTTTTGATCCAGTGAAAATAAAACCGTATCGCCTCTTTCCCAACAATTAAATACAAAAACGACCCATGCAGCTGAAGTTAAATCAGAAACGGTTTCACTAGGTTCCTCCTGCCTCAACCGCCCAGCCTTAATATCCGATCAATCCTTCAGCTTCATCATGAGCAACATACTTATACACAGTTGTCTGGGCTTTTTACATTGATGCGAGCAAAAACAAGAAAATTCGTGGTATTTAACCTGGCAATCTATGTAAAAGCAATCACCCTTATGCAAATATTACTGCTTAAGTATTTATGCAGAGTACAAATTACCATATCTGCCTATGGTGAGGTAATAAAAATGAGTAGCTCTTTTTGAAGTAGGTGAGGTGTGAGCGTGCTCATAGCGCAAGTTATGCCATTTCATGAAAGTGTTTATATTTTCCAGTGGTTTAACCAAAATTTCTATATTTACCTATTATTTTTCTTTTCTACATGTGTATCTATTATAAAATAATAATAATAGAATTCATTACAAGGAATATACAATGGTAAAATGAATCAAAATTGAAAGTTACCATGGTTGAATGCGGCCGCCTAACAGCGCAATTAGGATTGTTTCGAAAAGCATTCGTCATTGTCGGATGATAGCTAATTCAAAATTCCTCAGCACCTGCTTTCCACTATGGATGGAGGGTGGATGATTCAGATGGTGCCAACATTGAAAATGTGGCAAATGCATCTTCTTATGGCTTTATTTTTATTATTATAGTATTCTACCGATTAAGGTAGGTTTCCATGGAGTACTAAAGGAGTGATCTGGGAGCCTCCCTTTCCTTCCAGCACTGCCTTCTTCAATTCACTGTAAGGCCTACTCCCTTTCAGTCTAACTAGAAATCCTATTCTTTTCCTTCCCCTCCCTCGTTTCCCTAACATTCTACCCTCTAACACCTTTCTCAGCATCCCCTCCCCGCTAAGTATTCGCTCCATCCATACATTCTGTCTCCTCCGTACCTCATCTAAAAGCTGCCTCTCCTCGCCAACCATATCCAGCACTTCCTTGTTCCTTTTCCTCTCCGTTCTTATGGCTTAATATTTACGAAAGTAAACATGATTGCCTTTCTTTTTTTTTTAAGAAATCGAAGGAGCGTTAACAATTATAGAATAGAAAATTTGAAACATTCGAAGTGCATCAACCTCAGTGGCTAAATTACAGGGTTGATTCTACAGAATTGATAGTTTTAAGGAGCTCCTTGTCGTTAAATGTTTGATATTTAATGCATGCACTTCAAATTAATACTGCCATTTTTTATATCCCTGACATTAATAAATGAAAAATTCATGACAGATAATGTTGCATTGTCGGCATATAATTTAGCTATTACTTTTGGAGTGTGTAATTTTATTTATTCGTGTCTTACACTTGGTAGTTTCTTTTGCATCTTGCAACCTAACCCATTGCCTGTGATTATTCATGATGACTCGCACGCATGGTACTGTACATTCCGATCAGCGCGTTGACATGGCTGCGTCTCATCATCGCACCAAGTCCGCTTTCCTGTCCTAATTAATAAAACATAGTCAACGTCCAGGAGGTTATCTAACCTCGCGCCGCACGAATCTGTGGTCGGCCGGGAGGGGCAGGGAAGGAGAAGAGGAAGGTGCTCGAGGGAAGGGGGTGTCCGTGGGCCAAGGACGGTTTGAACGAAACGCGGAGGAAATTAGGATGCAGATCACGTGGCTGGAGTTGTTGATGAGAAGCAATGGCTTGTTCAAGGACATGTAATTGCAAGGAGGAAGATCGTTAGCCAAGCGGTGATGGTGAAGAACGAGGACGGGCTTATTCGGTTCAGTAAATGTCACTCCTGCCCAAAATTAATGGATCTGTGGGTATTTCTTCGTATGTATTCTGGTGACCTGCAGCTGGTTACATGAATATTTTAAAACTTTGTGAATCCCACACAACTTTTTTTTACTAAACTCCGGCCGTTATCAATATTCACGTGATTATCATAAAAGGAAATAGCGTATTTCCCTTATCGATAAAAGTATTTCCCTTATTGAAAATCACTGATGAGGGACTATTGAAACCAGTCGGAATTTACCGAGTAATACTCGTAATTTGCATGGAATTTACTTAGTAATCTATTTATTTGGTCCTGAATTCGGGGTTCCAAAAAGTTAGCTCGCCCACTGCTCCTGACCTGTAGCTTATATGCGTGGTCTATAGAGACCATGATCAGTGGCGCAGCGACGGGGGGGCGTTAAGGGGATAACCTCCCCCCACCCTCCGCAAGAGCTCATAGAAATTTTTAAGGTGAATTTATTTTATTTAATTGGAATTAACATTACTCGTAGAATAGTGTGAGGATTAATAAAATATCCCTCAGAAGGCCGTAAAACTAACCATTTTGAACCATTTATCTTAATTTTTTTCTGGCGGAGGGCCTCCGTACCTCCCGCTTATCCTGTCGGGTATGCCATGCCCCAAGGCCCCCCAGTATTAGTTGCGCCTGAAACACCCCCCCCCCCCCCCCAGCCTTAATTCCTAGCTGCGCCCCTGACCATGATAACCTTATCTTAGGAGACAACCGCGGGCTAAGCACCGGTAACCTTTATGTTGTAATTCGCAAGTTACACACCAAGTGCTAAATTGTAATGGACGCAAAATCATTAGCTTTGATCATTTTTATCTCAGATCTTCATTAGAGCAGATAGGGATAGGGATAGAGGTGAGAGCATTTGATGCAAGCTCGTTGGTTCCTAGTTCGAATCCCGGCCAAAACAAATTGTTTTTTCTACGTGGTGAAAATATAAATGTTTTCACAAATCGGTATTGGAATGTAAGGTTACGAAAACGCGATAGAAATCCTCGATCATTTGGGACCATCGTTTGCTCATTGAGTTGGATTTCCCAGGTTAGTCCACTCCAAGATAATGTTTACATCAGATCAGGTGAAGAATGATTTTTAGATGCAGTGGCGCAGCGAGGGGGGGGGGGTTTGGGGGATAACCCCCCCCCCCCCCCACAGAGCTCAAGAGAAATTTGTGAGTTTAATCCATTTTACTTAATTGGATAGATATTACTAATATAATAGTGTCAGGATGAATAAAATATCCCCCAGAAAGCCGTAAAACTCACCATTTTGAACCATTTATCTTTAAAATTCCGCAATTTATTAATCTCGCACCTACCGCTTATCCTGGTGGGTATATTATACCCCCTCACACCCCGGTATTAGTTGCACCTAAACCCCCCAGCCTTAATTCCAAGCTGCACCCCTGTATAGATGAATATATTAGGTTTTACCACGATTCATTTTGTACTTGTATTAGAGAGGGACAATAAAGATGAAAGCTTCTCAAAATTACTTTTTCCTTTTCAGTATTTTTTCCCGTGGTTAAACACAGACAAACAAACTTATGGTTAATTGCTTGTCATTGGGCAGATGACAATGGGCGCCTCAACCCAGGATGAGGAAGCTTATTGTTTGAAATTTTATCTTTCCTTGTGACATCGTCATTTGAATTTTCTGAGTTTGCATTGGATACGGCTATCAAGGGGAGACCACGTACCTTGCTTCGTCTTTTTCAATGCCGTATTTTTTATGGCATTCGGAATGGTGGACACATCTCTGAACTGGTAGTGGTTCCATTGAATGGGCCTTAGTTTGGCTGTAATTAATTAATTTTCATGCGGTATTTTTAACTAGCCTTATATAGTTACAAAATATAACCAACTCTTGCAGTCGGGTTTGTAAGTATTTTTTGCCCTTCCGGATTTATAAGTGAAAAAAATAATCGTCTTTGCCTCTTAAGAATGTCTATTTAAGGAATAGTCATATATCATCCATAAAACGTAATGGATTTATGATGCACCTTCCGCATTAATGGAATTCACTGGGCAAACCTTATCCGTCATTAACTGCTTCGGTGAATTGTCTCAGGAGAGAGGGTAATATATAAAATATGATTAGTATGGGTAAATAATGACAGATTGGAAATTAAATTCTGTATTAATACACTATACAGCCACACCTTGAAACGTAAAATTTTTACTTTTTTGTGTCCAATATTTGTTAGGAATTGTATATTATATAAATTGAATAATATCCTTGTTATTTTTGTAAAGAGATATAGAGCCAAGCGGGGCCGTTGAGTATAATATCTCGGTTATAAATCAATCGTTAAAAAAATTCCATAATTTAAAGGTGTATATTGGAAATACTGATCTGTCAACATCGCTATTCGACTTACTCAAGAGCTCACCTGTCGTGAGCATCGCCCGTCGTTTTTAACTTAAGAACATTACACTTTCTCGGATCAATTTATTCGCAAAGTTCTGAAATAGGTATTAATTGCGTTAAATACTTCGACTTATTAAATGAAATTAATTCTTAATAAAATTATTTCGACTATTTGTGGCTCCTTCGCCCACGCATCGTTCGCAAATTATATTTACTTACAGTATTTTATTCGACCTGCTACGATAAGTATATAATTGGCTCGTATGAATTGCAGTATTATGTAAAATGATTGTTATTCCGTATTACAGCATATTTTAGGATTTCTTGTAGTATCAAATTTATATACTCCTCGTTATTGATTTTCAAATTGGGGTCATTATTTCTGTTAGTACTCAATGAAGTGTGAATGATCGAAAATTAAGCTGCGTTTGAGCAAAGGGCCTGAGTTAAATGCCTCGTCCAACGGATGGATCACGCTATCCAATTTCACATTGCCTCTCCCAATAGCGCATCAGGATTACGTTTGAAGAATTCTGTGAAAGATCGGTACTAAAATGGACTCTCGATACTCATTCAAAGTTTTGGGAACCCATTATTCCAATCTCGGCGCTAGTCTGATTATTTCTACATTCAAATCTCCTGCGTTGCACCTGTTCAAATAAATCTTTCTCGGTTTCTGAGTTAGACAGCAAGTGCCTAACCATCAAGCGTCACCGAAGACAATTTCTCAATTTACGTTTGTATTAAGATGGTTGAATAATTCAATTTCGTAAACCCTATTCAATCTATCCCCATTTTTGCATCCATCCGCACTGAAGGAGAATCAGTTTTTTAACTGGCGCTTGTCACATTTCGTTGTAAGAAAAAAATAATATTTTTCAAGACGATACATTTTTTTGTGATGAAGAGAAATTTTTTTCTACAAGTTTTAGCAAGATATAGGTACTGCAAGAATTTGAACTTGGTATCTTTCAGCAGGGACGGCCCTAGCAGGTGCGGGGCTAGGGGCGAACCTTCAGTGCGGGGCCCTTCACTTAAAATATTAAACTCTATACCCCATGTACACACTCGAGCATTTTGTATCCCTACCACTCTTTGGCTAAGTATGTGTTCCCCTCCCAAATTCAGACTTCGAAATTACGCCGTTATGATACCATCACGCAGTTGAGTTCAAAATAGTATAATAGAAATTAAATTTATAATTATATTTATTCATAAAATTATAACGTAAAATAAACATAAAAAGCGCGCTTTTTCAATAGGTACGTATTTTTATAAGTTAGATTATGAAAGTTAATTAGTTGTAAGCAGTGGCGGATACAGAAATAACTCAAGGGGGGGGCGCAACATATCTTGAGTTGTCTTTACTTTTATCGTAATAAAAGATGATCAAGTCACAGGCAAAGTATATGAAAATTTTATTTAAAGTGATTATAAACATGTAAAAGGCAATGCCATCTTATGATATAAAAAGTTACAATTGTGGTTTTGCAATGTTCGCCAATACAGGCGGACCCGCAAGGGAGGGGGGGGGGCGCGCCCTTGCACCCCCCATCTGTATCCGCCACTGGTTGTAAGCCTAAAGCAATTACTGTAAAATGAAAAAAGATGATATTATTTTTTTTCTAGCACGGACTTAACAATGCAGTAATAGTTGAAATTGCGTTTTCGAAACTATCGTATATTTTAATTTTTTTTCACGAACGCGGGGCCCGGGCCGGTCGCCCCGCCCTAAGGCCGGCCCTGTCTTTCAGAGATATAATCGAGGACAAGAATATAATGAAAATGTTTGAATGAGCTTTTAATTATGTACAAAAATCTGAAAAAAAGAGAACGAAACGCAGCAAAAAGTATATATAAACTATACATAAGTATAGCTAAAAGTACATATAAACTTGTAAAATGCGAGTATATTAATTTAATGACAATTGTATAATAAGGGGCAAAGATCAATTTCCAGATTGGAAGAAATCAAATTTGGAGGTTTGGCCTGCTCTTTTGTGATCCCGCTATTTTGGGTTGGCATGAATGTAATTTTCTCCTTCCGCTGAAAGCTGTTTTGTCACCCATCCTCGTCTGTCTTGATTGATGCGCGTCGTCGGAAGTGGTGCTCAAGACGTGTTTCCGTTAGTCATATCCGGCTGCAGAGTGAAATTCCCCAATTACCGGGCATAAAGTCAACATTATTGAGTTAGTCCGTTGTGAAGCGCATCGGCCAAAATATTTTCCGAATTGCGTGGTTGCATGGCTTTCCTTGCATTATTTCGTTTTTCCCCCTGTCATTAGTCGTCACTTTACTCTTATGTTGACTCAAGCGCATGATGCATCGCTTTTTTTATCGTTTAAGTTTTTAGTAATAATCAATTTCAAATATCATGAACAACGAGGGAGATAAGGTATTCCTAGACAAAATCTACCCCACAGGGACTAGGGGTGGATTGTGGGGGGGAATCACAGGGGTTATGACCCCCCCCCCCCCAAATTTTATCAAAAATGTTAAATTTTTATCGATTTTTATATTTTATCCATGCAGTAGAGTAAAGGGAGTGCGTATGCAAATGCAAGGCTGCAAGTCCCAAACGTGAGAGAAGTTTGAGCTGTATTAATAGCAGAGCGTAGCATTTCGCACTGTTAAAAATGCCCCTCTCTCCTGAGGGTATGCCATACTCCCCGGATCCAGGTCATGACCCCCCACCCCCAAATTTGTGACTGAATCCGCCCCTTCTAGTGACCTAATCTTCCCTCACTTTTAGCTATTTTTTACAGCTGTGAAAAAATTATGATTAATCGATTGCATCTCATCTTCGCCACATTCAAGGCTGTGCAGGACTTCGTGATGGATACAATTTACGTCGAGAAACATTTTTTCTGGTACCCACGTTTCTCATTTAGTCGGAACTAAACAATTTCGCAAGCGCACAATGGATAATCCACTTGGTATGTCTGCAAATCAAATGCGTCCAGTAGCTTTCGCGTTGTTCGTAGCAAGCTGTGAACCAGTTACATTACGTGCATAGGGGTGGCGTTGATGTAGGTCTGGTTTCATCGCCTAATTAGAGCGAACTAGGAAGGATCGCTCAATTTGCAAGCTTGCACAAAAAATATCTGAAAGACGTCAAAGACTTCTCTAAAAAGTTAGAAATTTTTATTTTTATGAAGACTGAAGCATGAAAAATGTTTACATAAGAGACTCTTCTCGGTTCTGAAGACATTATCCACCCTGATGATGGTTTGACGCCTAGCCCACAAAAATACAGCTTTCGCAGATATTAATTCCTATCATTAGCCTCTTAGTGCTACCTACTTGGAGTTGCACAAAGGTATTTAAATAAATTGTGACATCGTCGAGAAAAAAATTCTGGTATGTCGTTTTTCGTCGTAAGTCAACATGCTCTTTTTTTAATTTTACTCTTGCCTGTTATGTAAATTTTCCTGATTAATTAAACGTGATTTTTTATTCAAGAGTTTAGTCGCTGCATAATTAATAATTTGAACAATTAAGTACTACAAAGCCGATATACTTTTCGGCTGAGAAGCAATAGCCGATATATCTTCCAACGGCACTAAGGGGGTTGATTGGCTTTAAGAGATACACTTCTAAATTTCATTTAAGCCAATTATCAGCTCCAACCACATGTTTACACGTACAACCATCCATGTTTACATATATTATAATAATTAATTTGCAAGGAAAAAGAATGTCAATTTTCCCTTGGTGATAGGCAACCCGTAAATATACTTCACATGTTTGGGATTAAAACCCCTTCCGACATTACCACCCGTGGTAGTACCTACCCCAGGGCCCATTAAGGTTTAGCGCTCTGTGGAAAAATTCTGCTTTGATTTTTCGCGGCTCAATCATCAGCTTATCCTCATTACTGATTATGTGTATTGGAATTTCGCGTCTTTGAGGGCACCCCTCAGTTTCGCCAACATTGTTGCCTCTAGTTGCATTGACCCGAGACTTCTGAATAATACTCAATGGGATTCTGCCTATCCCTTAGGTGCATTGTTCCAACATAAATATACGGCTCTTCCACCACGTGCCTAGCAAATTCTGCGTCCATGTTATTGCAATGGTTGTTTACTTCATTGCTATTACGGACTTCACTTTTTTCGTTCTTTTTATACGTTTCCTTATTACAGGCATATATGATGAAATAAATAAACATCGTCAGGTTAAAAAAGCGACACTTTAACTACATTTTGATCGCATATTGCGACATGTGTCTTTAAAAAAAGCCAAAATCCGGAGGTGATCAACGCATTCCGCCATATTAGGCCTTGGAACCGTTCCTACAATTTAGTAGCATGGTCTGAGCCATGCTCAAAATAGTAGGGAGAGCATCGGTATGCTTGTAGATAGTGTTGGTCCTACATATGAAGAGGTACGTTTCAAAAACGCTTAGAGGTTGACTTCCCCCTAGTAACGCGTCATACAGGAAGAGTCGTTCCTCTAGGAACGTCTTAAAATACGGCCCTTAATTTCCTCCGGAAATACCGGACCCAAAGCGTTCAAACCGAAGAGTATTTTCTATACGATCGCATCCGTGGCGATTACGTAATCACATGCGTGATTTACGAACCAAGGAAACTCAACAAGGCCTCTAGGCTCAGACTTGATGCGCCTGCCTTGTCGACATGCAAACATTCCTTCGTACGAAAAGCCCCAACCACATGGTATCAGATGACCCGTTGTTCCCCCTTCGCATACCAACTAGTTCGTTCTCCCTTGTCAATTTACGCCACCAACCGCATTTCCCGTCCTCCATGGAATTTCGAGGAAAATGCACCAACATGTATAGGACTTCCGTGTTCGTAATTCTCCTGACGGGGATTTCCTCGGAAGACACCCCAAACGGATAGGATCGAATTTCATTCAACTTCACTCGACTCTGAAAATAAAAATTGCAGGCCTTCGCTTCGACGGCTTTTACAAAGGAGATTAAGAGGATAACCTCGCCCTCGCCGAGAAATCCTCTATGAAAGACGCATTCATAGTTTGGCGTGTTATTTGTTGTTTGGAGGAGGCGACCGACAACTAAGTACTGTCTATTTGTGCCGTGAAGGAATGAGTAAAAATGTACACGAGCGATTTCCGGTTTGCGCGACCAAGATTGAGATGGAAATCTCGAGTCACGTGATAACCCATCCCGCCAATCTAACCGCGTATAGGAAGATCGCCGATTCCGACGATGACTTATTATTTTACTTTGAACGATGAGTCTGTTTGCAGGTGTTTTGTATAATTTTTCGCCGGTCATTATGGCTGTATTGATGTTTACGGCTGTACCCAGACCCGTGCTGGGCCGCCGGGACGTATCCCGGTGCGCCCTACAGCATGGAAATCTTTGGCGCCCCCCCCGGTGGACCCCTCCTGCATAGTGCTGGCGCTCTCTGGCCAAGGCCGTCCACCGCCCTGAGAAGGGGTCCAGCGCGGGCTTGACTGTACCCCGCGTACTGATTCTATTGTTGCCCGACTTCTCGTGGTTTTCCCTCCCGAAAGATTATTTTGTTTCAATGGAATTTAACGTTCATGGACAGGGGCGCCGACTTATAAAAAATATTGGGGGGGCCCATATCGGAGGTCTTGCCCCGGGAAGAGGTTAAATGCAAAGTGAGTCGCAGCACCGAAACACTCCCACACAGAAAATAAACATCTATTAATTATCTAATAGATATCTACAGATAGATAAATAGTTATCTAATAGACATCTATCATAGATATCTATTAGATATATTATTGTCAAAATAGCAGCAGTTCTAATAGATATCTACGGTAGATGTCTATTAGACATCTACTGTAGATGTCTATTAGACATCTACTGTAGATGTCTATTAGATGTCTACTGTAGTTGTCTATTAGATATTTAATTATCTGTTTTATACTTATCTATATCTATAAAAAAAATTCTCATGCCTATGCTTGATGCAATTAACATTAATGAAAAAATTGTCGCCGTATGATCAAAATGAAAACTACAAAAAAATTACCGCGACATGGCATTGAACTTGTGTTCCCCACTCCGTAGCCAAATGCGCTCACCACTACACCAGCAGATCTTGTTGAAGAAATTGTGCTTTTTTGAAATATTATAACAATTGTTAAAATAACACTCGGAAATAAATTAATTACAGCCAAACTAAGGCCCATTCAATGGAATCATACATCTATTCATAGATGAAAATAGACAATATATAGGTAGATACAGTTGGCATAGTCGCCACGCATCGTTCTACGCGGCGCAAAATTTTTTAAGTCCGTAATCACTCGAGTAAGGGACCAAAAAATTTGTCCCTGAATCAAACGTTATATCGCTTCCATAGCTCATGAATCGCGTTTTAAAACACACTTTCGGAGATGTATCCAAAATCGCCCCTTGTCACCTGCACATCTAATAGATGTCTAATAGATATCTATTAGATATACGTCTATTCATAGATGAAAATAGACAATATATAGATATCTATAGATATCTATTTTCCGTGTGGGAGATGTCTAATAGGCAACTATTATATATACATCTACCCGTAGATAAAAATAGACAAAATATAGATACAGTTGGCATAGTCGCCAGGCATGGTTCTACGCGTCGCAAAATTTTTCAAGTCCGTAATCACTCGAGTAAGGGACCAAAAAAAATGTCCCTTAATCAAATGTTAAATCGCTTCCATAGCTCAAGAATCGCGTTTTAAAACACACTTTCGGAGATGGATCCAAAACCAGCCATTGTCACCTGCACATCTAATAGATGTCTAATAGGCAACTATTAGATATACATCTATCCGTAGATGAAAATAGACAAAATATAGATAAGGTTGGCATAGTCGCCAGGCATGGTTCTACGCGTCGCAAAATTTTTTAAGTCCGTAATCACTCGAAGAAACTAACTCAACATTCTTTCCTAGATTTCCAAATCGTCAACCTTCACATCAATACTTAAAGTTTAAAGATAAAACACGCTGTTGTAGTTTTATATTTATTAGTAAGGGACCAAAAAAAATGTCCCTTAATCAAATGTTTAATCGCTTCCATAGCTCAAGAAACGCGTTTTAAAACACACTTTCGGAGATGGATCCAAAACCAGCCATTGTCACCTGCACATCTAATATGTCTAATAGGCAACTATTAGATATACATCTATCCGTAGATGAAAATAGACAAAATATAGATAAGGTTGGCATAGTCGCCAGGCATGGTTCTACGCGTCGCAAAATTTTTTAAGTCCGTAATCACTCGAGTAAGGGACCAAAAAAAATGTCCCTTAATCAAATGTTTAATCGCTTCCATAGCTCAAGAAACGCGTTTTAAAACACACTTTCGGAGGTGGATCCTAAACCAGCCATTGTCACCTGCACATCTAATAGATGTCTAATAGGCATCTATTAGATATACATCTATCCGTAGATGAAAATAGACAAAATATAGATATCTATTTTCCGTGTGGGACTATCATGATTCACACCACTCGATTCAGTTTTGCTTAACCTTATCATTATTTGTTTTAACACATTGTTGAATTTATTTTTAAAGGTAACTATCGTCAAACATGGGAAATAAAAATTACCAATATATTTTTGTGATTTCACAAAGCATAATATAAATTAATTATTTTATAATTTGAGGGGGCTCCGCCCCCCCAAACGAATCTTTGAGGGGGCTCGGGCCCCCTCAGGCCCCATGGAGTCGGCGCCACTGTTCATGGAGGTTATCAAATTTTGATTAAACTACATCTAAAGGCATGTTTAATGTACTTTTTTTCATCCTCTCAGTAATAATGCGGATGGTTTCAATTTTTTGTCCCATTTTCGGCTGCTGTGCTCCCACCTTGAACTAGAGGAAGGAATGTTGGGGAAAAACTCGGCGTCGGTGTTAGCGTGCATTTACGTCGTCACTAGCCTCGCAAAGCCCCTTGCACTTTCATTGTTTTTAGTTTTACTTTTCTGACCTTCGAAGTCAGATAGCTGTAGGAAGGGCGTAGCTAAGAATTAAGGCTAGGAGGGGTTTTGGGAGCAACTTATTCTGGGGGTTATGGAATACGGGAGGTGCGGGAGAAATTTAAATATAAAAGATAAATGTTTCAAATCGATGAGTTTTACATCTTTCTGAGGGATATTTTATTAATCATTACACTATTCTATAAGTAATATTTATCCAATTAAGTAAAATGGATTACATTTTAAAATTTCTCAGAGTTCTGGGAGGGGGTTTTATCCCCCAAAATGCTGTGCCACTGGCTGTAGGGAGCAAGGCTACCATAAAGTGGACCACTCCAGCAGTTCCGTGCCTTATATATCCTCCCCTTATGCCTAGCGAATTACTCTGGAATTACTGTAAGAGGTCTCTGCGCAGGCACTGGATTGTGGTGTGTGCACCATCAAGCGCAATATCTGCGGCATGCTTTAACTAAAATTCATGTTTATATGAAACACCGCATTTCACCTAATTGAAGAATATGAGAAAAACTTATGCTTTATCTTACTATCTGAGAGACTTCATCACTTGCTTATTTCGTGAATCAAATTAGTAAAATTCTGAAGTTATGTCACTTCTTTTTTCATTCTTATTAATTTCAGTTGTTTTAAAATTCACCTGAAAATGGAAATGCTTGTTTTTATAGGGAAAAGTGCCATTGGCCATGGTTCGTACCTATGTGAAGAAGACCGGACCAACCATGTGTCACAAGTAGGCTGAGGAATATTTGAAATGTGCATTGCAACAGGTCAAAAGTGGCAGAATGTTACATATTTAGAAAAGCTACAGAGATGTATCTCTGTAGCTGGTGTTCTTCTAACAACAATTCGTCGTAGTGTTAAAAATTTAAATCCCCTGAAACATGGAAACCGTCCTCTCAGAAAGAGAATATGGGTAGTTGAGTGGTGTTTCTCCCCATAAAATCAACCCCTTTTTAGCTGAGGATTTGATTTTACCATATTTACCCTTAGAAAGGTGCACACCTTTTTATCCGGAAATACCGGTGAAAAAAGGGGGTGCGTGGCTTACAGGAATCCTCCAAATTTTAATGTAAGCCGCGTAACATTTTCCCTAAAATTCTTTTCGTTTATTTCTTCAGAGTTTAGCATTGAACTAGGAAACATTCGTAAGAATTACATTTCTAACATTATTAAAATCACTGAAACGTAAATTTATCGATTTAGCAATGAATCACGAGTACCTATATTAGACTGCACCCAAAAGGTGCTGGGAGTATTTTTTCCTCACGAGCCAGCCCAAAAAAGGGAGTGTGCGGGATACACGAGGGCATGGCTCTCACGAGTAAATACGGTATATGAAGAATAGGGTTGCTCCTATACAGCAAGTGAAGCTTGTGCTGGTATGTAGATAAGCAACCCTAGAAAAAGAAGTTGTGAAAGAAAAACGATTTAAATATAATAGGCCTGGCCGAGAACGGATACGAGGCTTCCTGGCTCGTCACCCAGAAATCACTGCAAGATTTCGTGAGAACATAAAATGAAGCAGAGCCCAGGTTGATGTTGATACCATAAACAATAACTTTTAAAATGTCGACATGTTCTGCCTCAAAATAGTGTTGACTATGATGAGGTTGGAAGCTCTTAAGAGCTATGGAGTTGCAAAGAAATAGGAAAAACTTTCCCTTGTGAAGGCTAAAAGTTAGTTCAAGGCTAATGTTGTTACCTCATAGTATTCAACTCTTACCGCATATGACTTTAGTCTATCTCCCACACATTTCCCTAGACTATCTAGGCATTTATGGCTAATTAAATTACTATGTAATGTTCAGGATATCCAGACTAATTTACTATGGAGTGTAGGGTCTGTAATTTTTGTTGTTTGGTGGTAAAATAATTTTTACTCTGCACATTTGTGCATTCCTTAATGCATTAGCTGAGTAGTATTACTTATTACGATTTTCACATCTAAATCTTCCTTTTATTATTTACAGGTGCCTTATCTTATGCGGAGTTGGGGACAATGATTCCATTATCTGGTGGTGAGCATGCTTACTTCATGGCTGCATTCGCAGATCTGCACCCATTCTGGGGTCCTCTTCCAGCCTTCATGTTTGATTGGCTTACTGTGGTGTTAATGAAGCCATCATCCTTGGCTGCCCTTAGTCTCAGCTCAGCAGAGTATATTGTTGCTTTTTTCAAAAGTGATGATTTCAGCATTCAAGATGGATGTGAAAGCCCCTACCTGGACATTTGTCGAAAATGCCTTGCTGCAGTTTGCATAGGTAGGTGTGCTTTACAATTCTGCAGCATTTTAAATTTATATAAATGTTTGACTTCTAACTCCCAACTTTCTATTTTCAATACTATATTGATGGAAATATCATCTATCACTGTGCTAGTTATGAATTAATCTGATGATATGTACTGTTTGGAGGGAACAAGTATTCATGGGAGTCCTGGAGATACCAGATAGACAGATGTTTGTTAATTATGTAAAAAATCATGCAGTTTAGTAACAGTGGGTGGGGAATTTGAACACTATCTAATGATGAAAAAGGCAGAATATTAAATAAAGAATTGTGAAAGCTCAAAAAAGATATGGAAGAAGGGAATACCAACAACTAGAGATTAGTGTGTGTTTACCTATTTGTGAAAGAAGATATGTACTAGAAAAGACAAAAATGGATGAAGAATAAGTGATGTGTATGAGGAAAACCTGAGGCAGGGGATTTTCAATGTTGAAATAGAAAATTCACTTGTGGTAGCTAGTCAAGCAAAGGTGGGCTTGAAAAATATCTCTCTAAACTTCTTAATAATAACAGAAAAGGTTAGTTGGAGGGTTTTCATACTTCTTCAAATAATGAGTGATGAGAGATCTTGGAAGTGGAATCTAATGGCTTCTCTGAAATAAAAAACAGGAGTATATATTAGGGAGAGACACTGCTCATTTTAAATCTGAAGCTGAATGCTGCAGAATTAAAATGAGCACGACGGTTCGGGCTACGTCTTTTTACCCATTCATGAAAAAATTAGCTATTGTCGAGCATAGCCTGAGTCAAGACCATAAAATAAGGTGGGATGACTCCACAGTTTTATGGCAATCCAATCAATTTTGGGATCGATTAACAAAATGAGCATTAGAGATACGACTGGAAAAGAAAAATGACAACAGAGATACTGCTGGTTATTCGATCAGCAGCCCTTGGAATTGAACTTTGAAAAGAATTATAATCACCAGAGACAAGTCTACACTGCTCCAGGGTCCTCCACCGCAACAATCAGGGCACAACCTATCCCACCCCTCCTGATGCAGAGTTTCTACGATCACTTCAAATTTTATTCAGTAACCTTGAGAATGGGTAATGAGACGGAACCCAAAACGTCAGCTGCCTTCATTATTCTTACACCTGCACAAACCTGAGAGACATTTCTTCATTGAAGAAATTATTTGATTCATAGAAGAAATGTCTCTTGGGTGGGTCAATGCGATGGCTTTTATATGATTAGAAATTGAGGCAAGCCAATTAGTGAAATGCCTGAGGTGGAGAAGTTGTAATTCATGTTGGAGGGAAGGTTGTTGGGTAAGCAGAGATTGGGGAGAACTGGGATCATTGACAGAATGATAGGGAAGAGGCAGAATTATGGTTAAAAGATGGAAGTTCAATGAGGGAAGGATGGGCTGTAGTGATTAGTAAAACTTCCATGTAAATTTGTTATATTCATTAATCATACTAACATGAAAATTTTATTTTGTCATGAGCTACATAGAATTGTATGATCATTTTCAAATGCTGTCTTGGATTGTATGCACTTACATACAATTTTAACGATTTTGTTGAGTGGCATTCTTCATTGCAGGATAATATGGTGAGTCAGAGATCTTCTCTGTATGATAAAGCTACATGCAAACTGCTTCGACATGAAAAACTATAATTTAATGTACCAAAATCTGGTGGCTTTCAACATGCATGTTTTGTATTTTTGAGAAAATTATGTATACATATTTGCAATGCTTCTCAATGGAGCCTCTTCTAAAATGGCGAGCAGGACATTTGTGTCATTGTCCTTTTAATTGGAGAATTATCTACTGATTTTCTTTGATGCATGTTGGCCGTTATTCCTTATAGAGAAGGTGTGCAAAATTTCATTGGGTATGCTTAACCTTTTTATTGCCTGTTGGACCTTGCTCAGGATCAACAGGCACTTTCACACCATGGGCCCAGGTTCCTTGATTCCAATTGCAATTCCACAAATAGAATCGAGGAACCAAATAAATCATGGAAATTGGATAGTATAGTGATCTGCTCAGTGGCCTGGAATACCAAAGGTCTGTGGTTTGATTCCCGGTCCAAGTGAATTTTTGCCCCTTGGCAATTAATGTGAATTTCAACACCATTCACATGGCCAAGTCAAAGCATTCAATGCAATGCCTCTACAGATGCAATTTTAGTTATTTCTTCATTTCTCTTCCAGGTGTAATCTGCTTTATTAACTGCTACAGTGTCAAACTGGCGACAAGGGTGCAGGTGAGCTTCACAGTAGCTAAGCTGGCCGCCATAGCAGTCATCGTTGCTGGGGGAGCCTACATGCTCTCCCTAGGTGTGCTAAAAGACAAAATAGTATTGCTTCTGTTTTCAATCTTTGTTCTTTACCCCTATTATTTTTATTCTGCTCAAATATTGAATATGACACACATTTCTCACTATGCTGTTGCTATACACAAACTACCTTTTAGACCATGGTAGGTTGGCTCTTCCAATCATTAGCATTGTTCAAAATAATACCTTTCAAAATGTGTACTGATTGTGCCCTGGCAATGCAGATGTGAAATGCAACTGGCCATCACAAATGAAACTCACTCAAATGGCTAAAACTAGATGAGTTTCCACAAAATGAAATTCCTCCACCATTATCATAAAGTAATCCTACGATCCTTCACTCACTCCATAAATTACACAGGCCAACAAAAAAAATTTTTTTTTTTGGTGCCGGGAGTTTCTGAGCTGATATTAACAATATGTGTGGTACTGAATCCAAATATGATATCCGTTTTTATGTAACAGCTCTACTTTTTAAGATACGGTGCATTTTATGATTAGACTCTTTCAAATATTTGATTTATATCAGAAAATATTTTTCAAATTTAAATCAATCTATAGATAAACTAATTCATAATCACTCTGCAGTATTTACTTTGAAAATAACCTTTATACCTTTGAGAAAGGGGTTGGGGAGGATTTGGCATGTTTGAAGAAGGGGGAGAGAGTGGAGACAGTGGGAAAAGATACAACTAAGGGATATGGGAAACCTACGGTGGAAAAGGATCCTAGTCATAACTGTAGAATAACGACACGTGGGTAGAATCACAGAAAAGAAGAGGAGAGTTAAAAAAGGGGGGTAGGGTAAAAAGAGAGCGTGTCTTTGAAAATGGAGAGGCGGGAGTAGGTAAGGAGTAAGGGGATTTCTGAAAACAAATGGTCAAATTCTCAAAGTTATTGCAAAGCAACCTCTAAAAATGAGCTCAATTCGAAGAAGCTGTGTAAATAATTGTGATGTGTTTTGTTATATTTGTGGGGAATATACTTTAAAAGAAAATAGGAAAAACATTACAGACTTTGTGAAACGTGCATACCTGGGATATTTTGGTGTTCAGCATGGTGATCAAGGTAAAAAGTGGGCACCGCATGTTGTGTGTAAATCATGTACAGAACATCAGTGGTATTAGATTACAGGAAAAAGGAAAAGCTTAAAGTTTGGTGTGACAATGGTTTGGAGAGAACCTACAAACCATATTGACGACTGTTATTTTTGCATGGTAAATGTTTCCGGAATTAATCGAAACAATCGCCTCAAGTGGAAATATCCAGATTTGCCTTCAGCTAGACGCCCGGTACCTCATTCAGAAGAAATCCCGATCCTAATATTTCAGACATTACCAGATGTATGTGAGGATGAATATGAGCTATGTGAACACATTCCTGATTCTATTGACGATAGTGATAGTTACTACCAGGCAGTATCAACAAATCCTCAACTATTTAATCAAGATGAACTAAGCGACCTTGTTAGAAAATTGAACTTATCGAAGGAAGCATCTGAACTACTAGCTTCAAGGATGCATGAAAAGAATTTTATGGAACAAGGTACAAAAATTAATTTTTATCGCACAAGGGAATAGGATCTGCGACCCATCTTTACTCAAGAAGACAATCTTACATTTTGTTTAGACGTTAGAGGTCTTCTGAAAGGAATGGGACTACCGCAATATGAAGCTAGTAATTGACGTTTGTTCATTGATAGCTCCAAGTGTAGTTTAAAATGTGTTCTTCACAATGTTAACAAGTTTGGCTCAATACCAATCGCTCATTCAACTGAAATGAAAGAAGAATATGATAAAATAGTATTGGTCTTACAGAAGATAAAATACCAGGGACATCGCTAGGTGATTTGTGTAGATTAAAAAATGTTGCACTTTCTTCTTGGACAGCAATTTAGCAACACAAAATATCCTTGTTTCTTGTGCCTCTGTGCTAGCAGGAACAGACAAACCACTGGATTAAGAAGGAGTGGTCAAAGAGAGAAAACTTAATTGTTGGGTAAAAACATTATTGCTGAGTCTTTAGTTGAACGGGAGAAAATCACCTTACCGCCCCTTCATGTTAAACTAGGCCAAATGAAGCAATTTGTAAAGGCTCTTGAAAAGGATGGACCATGCTTCGGCTACATAAGGATAAAAATGCCGCAGATAAGTATAGAAAAACTTAAAGCTGGTATTTTTGATGGGCCACAAATCAGACAACTTACAAAGGATCCTGATTTTGTCAAGTCAATGAATGAGATTGAAAAAAAACTGTTGGCTTTCATTTGTTGAGGTAGTAAAAATTTTTCTGGGAAATCACAAACGAGAGAATTATCTCGAGCTGGTAAACAATATGCTCACTAACTTTAAATCACTTGGATGTAATATGAGCATAAAAGTTCACTACCTACACAGTCACTTAGACTGTTTTCTTGAAAATTTAGGCGACACAAGTGAAAAACAAGGTGAAAGATTTCACCAGGAAATCAAAACAATGGAAGATCGCTACTAAGGAAGATGAGATAACCATATGATGGCAGATTACTGCTGGTGCTTAAAACGAGACTGTTTTAACAAAGTGCACGCAAGAAAATTGAGCAAAAGAAGCTTCCGAAGTGTTGAGTGACGTTTTTACGTCTTTTTTTCTTTAAAGTGTTTTATTTCAGTAAAAAAATTTACTATTTGTATTCAATTGTATGGTAAAACTATTGTAATTGTAGGTGATTTAACATTCCTATATAAAAATCAAATCTTTATATTTTGTGGGTTTTATCATCTATGTAATTATCTAATATCATCATATCAAATTTTTTTTACTTAAGTAACAACATATCTGTATCTTGAAAACTAGAGCTGATAGGCAAAAACTAATATCATATTTGGATTCAGCACCCCAATTATACTCGAAATCAGCTTTAAAAGCTCCGGCACCAAAACCACTGTTGACCTGTGTTATCTACCACTTTCACCTCAGTAAACTACATGACATTCGCCACATAAATGTTTGTACACCCCTCCTTATCTATATCTGAGTACTTCTCCTTGGCATAAAAAAGTATATTTGCCGGCCTGCTAAGGTTCCTGTATGTTGGTGGAATTAACTATCTATGAATCATTGCTTGAAATAAAGCCAGTTTATGGCCGTTGTTGATTTGTAAAATTGTTGGCTATACCTGCAATGCCTCAATGAAGATTATTGTTAAGAGCCATCAATACACTCAATTGACAGCCATGGTAATAAAAGTTCAAACTTTGTGAACCACTTTGAAGTAATTTTAAGTACCTAATTCAATGATTTTAATTTTAAAAATTTCATGCAAATGATGAGGGTGCTAACTGAATTTTTAAAGCAATTGACTCTGGTAAAAGGCCACATTTTTTTAATGCAATGATCATTTGTTCCTCATTCCCCCTTGTAACCCACCTCAAAACTGTTAACAGCCCTGGCTGCCTTATCAGTCTTTCACATCAATGACTCATATTCCTTCCTTAAAAATTCATCACCTCGTGATTCCCAACCCTTCTCCATTACACCCCTTCAACCTTACATGTATTCGGGTGCCCATGAGATGGCACTAGTATGTTGAAGCCCAGGTCAGTTTGGAAAGTATAAGTGTGGATTCAGAACAATGATAGTTGCATAATGAATGACATGTTGTCACCTTCTGACTGCATCATTAGTGTTGTACTGGCTAATGTAGCTAATAGAGTTTATCCAATATTGCAGTTAATTTAATGGGAAAAGAGGATATATAAGTTTTAAGTCTGTCTCTCTTTACTTCAAGGACACACTGAACACATAAGTCGTGGATTTGGAGGCACAACTACAGTAGGTGGCATTGCAAGTGCATTTTACAGTGGTCTTTTTGCCTATGATGGCTGGTATGAGCTTATTATTTGATTGTCTATTGATTTTACTTATTAAGTATGGGTTACATTTGCTATTCTAAAAATTTTTAATTTCTGCTTCAAGGAACAACCTGAACTTTGTCACGGAAGAGCTGAAAAATCCCTTTCGGTTAGTACGCTAGGTTTACAATTTTGATGTGATTCGATGGTGTTTGTCATAAAAAATTGCATTTAGGTTACAAACTAAAAATACTTTTTGAATTAGAAACCTTCTGGCTGCATTGAATTATAAAATGAAGAAAATAAATCTGTTCACAGAAATTTGCCAAGAGCCATCATCTCTGGGATTCCCCTCGTGGCTACAGCGTATTTGCTGATCAATATTGCCTACTTGTCGGTTATTGCTCCAGAACATCTAGCTGTCACCAATACTGCAGCAGTGGTAAGGAATAACTATGTATTATAGTTCATGGACAGAAAGAGCTCGCACTCAATGAAATAAACACTAGAATACACTGCAAATATCTGGTGAATATAGCTCGAACACCTCCAATTATAATCTATGCCATCAGTGTAATTTTGAATGTGAATGTACATTGTTATTACTAATGGAAGTCTTAAAAGGATTGCTAGCTGTGGCATCTAGCAAAGCAACAGAAAAATACAGAATGAAAATTGATAAAATTTGCTACAATGGCCTCATCATTTTTCTTTCACCTTGTGCTATTACAAAGTCTAAAATTAGTGCCTAAAGCAGTAGATCTTTGGCACACATTTTGTGATCCTCTATAATGTATGATCTAAAGTGCCTGAAACATATATATAAGGTATAGTTCGTATTTCCATTTGATTGACCTGTTTAATTTGAAGTTCTACTGAGGTATGATTTCTCCATTTTCACCCTTATAGTATTTCTATTAGGTATATTGCAATGCTACATGGGATGAGACTTTTGGGTCTCAGATTATGCTAGTAAAGTTCAGATATCTCTTAGATTTTTGTGATGCATTAGTGTTAGGTATGAACAGATTACGAATGCCTGAAAAATATATTACAAAATTCTGAGGAAAATATCAGAAGTTACCTAATTTCAGAATCGCAAGAAAATATGTATAGGTATAGTCTTATTTCTTATGCTTTTTTATGAAAAATGCATTTCACATTTCTCGTAGAGTTCTATGAAATTTTGATTTTCTCAGGGACCGTCTGATTTTGAATTGAAAGTATTTTATGCCAATGATCTCCAAACACATTATTTCAAGATCATAAGTATTTCTTAAAACTCTATGATTGTATCACAAAATACTGCATATGTTTCCCTTTTGCTACAAATGTCATGCTTACATGGCTTTGTGGACCAGGGAGTTTGGTCCAAGTCCTATGGTCCCATGAATGATCCCAAAATGGCGAGACTAGACCTTTCCCCACCTGGAACCAACATTTGCACCCTTTGTTTCCTTTCACCCTACTATGATGCCATGCACTTTCTAAATTTTTAAATGCTTTCTTACATTATTGTAAGGGATGGGTCCAGTCAGTTCTTAGGTTCTTGGTTCCACCACTTCTTTATCTTAGAACCAAAATTAGCTGTGAAGCCAAAAAGAAACAGTACCATAGTAATCTGGGCATAACTCAATGTGAAAACTTTCTAGAGCATCTTTTATGTAATAAAAGTCAAAGCAAGTGATGTTATGAATCCTATCACATGTTGGAGCAAAACCGAGAACCGACAAAAAAGTGGTATCACCCGCCCATCACCCTTAGTTAATTATAATGGAAAAGTTAACGATAAATATACACTACTCTCATTTTAATGTTTCATTTTCAGGACTTTGGTAAAGCAGTTTTAGGAGTTGCAGCCTTTCTTATGCCATTATCAGTAGTCATGTCAACTTTTGGAGCTGCAAATGGATCTCAGTTCACAGCTGGAAGGATATGTTACGTTGCCAGCCGTGATGGTCATTTAGTAGATGCCCTTTCATTCGTGCATGTTAAAAGATTGACACCTGCTCCAGCATTAATATTTAATGTAAGTTTTACAAAAAAAAAAGCAGCAAATATTGAATATTGGTGGAATATCCTTAAATTTTTTGTTCCAAATGTTGGCTAGAGCCAAAACAGTTTTTCCTTTGTGAAATAATGTATGTCAACGGTTGCTTTAGTAAGGGTTTGGGTCCTCTTTTCTTTGAGAACTGGAGTCAACCCTCCTGGCTCATTTCCATACCTTTAGCTGAATAAATCTGCAGGTAACTGATTGTATTGATAGTGGTTCTATGAAAAAATAATCTAAACATTGCTAAAAAATGTTAACATGCAAATGGCCTCTTTGCTTTCTGCTACTTCTATCATTGAACTCAACGCAGAAAAATGAGTCATACATAGGGTAACCAGATGTCCGGGTTAATCCGAACATGTCCTCCTTTTTAGATCTTCGCACAGTGCCCCGGCAGATTTTTAAGTATCAGAAAGCCTTTTCCATTTTAGTCATTATAATTAGATAAATTTATAGTAAATCTGTTGATAGCCATTAAGAACACCTCAAAATTTCCGAATATTTCCTCAGCATACCAGGTCAAAATGCAAATACTCTCTTAGTGCACTAATGATAGCAAAAATTAAATACTGCCTCAGTAAATGGACTCGTAATGGTCAATTACAATTAAAAACATATTCTTGTATGGAATTTAATAGTTTTCAGTTCAAAATGCCAAATTAATTGCTTGAAAAAATTAGATCCACAGAAAAATATATTGAAGCATAGTGCTAATAAATTTTTATTATTCTTAATTATGAAATAGTCGTTATTTTTCAAGTGCCCTACTTTTTCTCCCTTAGTCCTCCTTTTTCATAGGGTGCTGCTCTTTTTCATATCGAAGCACCTGGTCGCCCAACACATACATGCACGATTTTACAAATGCAATTGGAAAAAAATAGGCAGTCTATATACATAATTCAAATTTTTAGTGTCATCTTATTTCACACTATCATATGTGTCATGTTTACTTTTTTCTCAAATCTTACAACTAATATTTAAGTTTTCCTTAGAAATTAATCATGAATAACTCAATGCCTGTTCATCAACATCAGTCAAAATGCTTGTATTGCAAAACCAGTTTCTTGTGGCTGGGGTGCCACTTAGGATTATGAGTAAATCCACGTATGATAAATCATCAAACACAAACATTTTTTTAATGTAACAGAAAATTGTGAACCCTTTTATCAGGAAAAGATAAAAAATTAGCACAAAAATAAATACAGACGCCCCAAAAATAAGTAATTATTATAATTTTATAATGCAAGTCCAAAGGCCAGAAAAAATAATGGTAAATATGGCTTTCCTGTTCTTGCGGAAATAAAAAAATTGAAAATTATTGCATCAGTTGATGTTAATGCTAAAATTTAGTTTTAAATATCAATAGCTCAACAAAATACAAGGAACTTATTTTTAAACTAAAGTTACAGGGAAGTACAAAAAATATTTACAAGCTCTTACTAAACACCTATTTTTGCATAGAAAAACGTCGCCACTCCATTGAAGGATTGAGACTAGTAAATGGGGGAAGGGTTGAGATCTCCATGAGCTGAGCGATAAGCATTCCTGCATGATTCTACACCACCAGAGAATTCCTATGGAGAAGCTTAAGTTTTGCATGGTGCCCATACCTAGGAAAGCATTTTCCTTAACAAGGCTTGGGGCGAAAGGGTTAATGCTTAGGAACACTGGTTCTTTTGAAATGTTAGAAGAATGGATGATGCATAGCTATTTTAATGGTTTGTGAAATACAAATGTTTACTCCAATTTGGAGTGATGATAACTCCATGTATTTAGGGTTTAAATCCTGAGTGAAGTTCGACGACATTCAGTGCTGACTATATCAATTGAAGTAAGTGTCTATCCAACTACTGGACTACATCAGTTGACATGATTGTTACCTTTCATTCTCCTTTCCATGAATCCCTGAAACTCTCTTGACTGGGCCCCAAACATACGGACAACTTGGCTCCCCTCTTTCACTGTTAGATGGCCATTGGGACTTAAAAGTTGGATCCTGAGAATTTTAAACCTGTGTGCTGTATTAAATATGACAATAGAATGACTGGTCATTTGTTCACTGCTTACATCTTGCTATTGTGTATTTGTGATTATGAGTTATGTTGATACACACAAGACACATGTTAATTATTATAAATAATTTTTCTCATTTTATTCTCCTGTAAATAGGCAACTTTGGGTTTCTTCATGATGCTCTCCGGAGATATTATAGCCCTGATTGATTTCTTCAGTTTTACTGCATGGATATTCTATGGTTTAGCCATGGTAGCTTTACTAGTCATGAGGTGGACCAAAAGATCACTTCCAAGACCTTACAAGGTAAAAATGAATATCAGTATACATGTACCAGTAATGCATGCATACCTACTTAAATGCGCAGTTTCTATCAATGAGTTTCTTTGGCTACAGGTTCCTATCATACTGCCAATCATAGTTCTACTGTCATCGATTTACTTGATAATTGCTCCTGTGGCAGCTGACCCAAGACCAGAATTCCTCTATGCTATTGGATTCATTATTTTGGGACTAACAGTCTATGTGCCTTTTGTGTATTACAAAGTGGAATTGAAATGGATGAGTAAGTATGACTGTCTTTTTTATAAATATTTACATTAAAAATACCAATTACACTTTGAAAATGCTTGAAAGTAACAGAACATACCTATAGGTACATAGTATTTTGGTCATTAGTGCTACTTTTTGCAACAGAATCATAGAAAAAATAGACTATTAAATAGAACTTTGGACCAGGACAGGACCAGGTATTTAAGTAATTTAGGCATGCTTATGTGACAAAAGGTGTTTGTAATGCCTTTTTTTTGGGATCTGGTCTGTTTAAATTGTGTGTGTCATTTTAATCATTAAGCTGCAAGGTGTAATAAGAGAATCTTGCATACAGAGAAGCAGTCATAAGTTGTCACCAATGAGGTAAGTATGGTGATTCTCGGTAGAATATTGAATATTTGATACTAGGGATGATCGGAATCGGATACCTCGGATCCAAATTACAGCAGATATTGCTTCTCACTGAATACTTCGGACCCAAATTTGCTGAAGACATCGGATGTAGGTCCAAAATTTTAAATTAATGCTTCAGTGAATGCAGTGTCACATAAAGAAAGTGGAGAGAGTTCTGATCCTCTCTTCACATGTGCCATCGAACTACAATGCTTGTCCTACTTATGAACCATTTTGTTTAAAATCTCTCATAGGGGTTATGCAGCAGAATTTAAAAAAGGCAAATTATGATAGGCACATAGGGCAGCTCCTCCCAACAGATTGAACAATCATCGGGGGAATCTCAACATCTTAGGATAATAACCACCTCAAGAGTAACTATGGCGCAGATTTCAGAAAACCACCCCTGGTCCTCCATCAGCCTGTGCCTCTAATGTTTTTTTTTTATTTCCGAGATCTCGCAGACCATAAATCATTGTCATCGAAGGAAAATATCAAGTTACATGAGAGCAATCGAAGCGTGCTTCATCGCGACTCCATCTCACCAACTGACCTTTTGCGGCCTACCTGCTTCAATTCCCTGTTTCTGGAGGACAAATGCTATGTGAATGCCTTTGAATGAAGATGTCTCGATAGCTTTGGCAATAGGATATCATGCATGAGATTTAAAAAAGAATGAGACCAAACGCTCTGTTTTTTCATCTCTATTTGATTGTCACTAAGTTTTCTAGTTACAACTAGACTGTACTAATATTCAACATTGCCGAAACAGCACAAATTTCTAAGAAACAAGCATATCATTAGCTCCCTCAAACAAGTGGAGATAGACTGGAAACGCCCACTGCATGTATCACGTAGCTCGCCTGGCTTCCTTTTGAAGGCAACGACGTCACAAACTAGCAAGAATTGACATATTAGTCCTTGACTCCCTCATTCATAGTCTCTTTCCAGGGGAATGCATTGAGGAGGCCCAATTCTATCCCACAGAAGGTTAATTTCTGTTGCCGCTTCGGTCGCATTTTAATCGGTTTTCAAAAATGTCTGCAATGTTGATGAGTGAAGACTCATCACTCATTTCCTTTTGCATACTATGTATCTTGGTAATGTTTAAGCAAAAGGAAAGTTTCAAATTAAGCATTAAAAAAAATACTAAAATCCTCTCAAAAAGAGAGAGGAATTATTTCTTGAATGAGAGAAATCTTCTTGGAGAAATTCTGCAAAGAAAAATTTGAGCGGGGAATGTTCTTCGTGTAGGGTTTCATTAAAGATATCACGGTTTTGATACAAAATAATATATCTTTTATTTAATGATATATACATTTCCTCTTTTAAGTTCAAAGTAACAAACAAATCACAAGTGTGTCAGTGCTTTTCATAGTATTTTAGGCACTTCTCTGGAATAATATTTTAGGTATAATGGTGACACCTATCGAAGTCCTCTTTCTTGTTTACAATAAAAATAAACCTCTTTAATATATTTTTCTGCCTCAGCAACAGGACTAACTTCCTTAGGTAAGGGATGAGAAATTAATATGGCTGATGATAACCGATTGAAGAATAGTTTTTTATTTGACAATTCATGAAATTAGAATAGGAATCTTATTGTCATTATCATCATATCATAGGCCATACTTTTCCTCATTATATCATGATGTTTTCTTCAGATTTTTCCTGTAAACTACATATCCCATAAATGCTTGTTATTGACTTTGCATGATGCGATGATAAGTCACAGCAATTGGTACTGCTAAAATAAAAGACACAATGTGAGGAGTTTTTGGCATTTTAGCCTACCTTATCCAATTAGTGATTAGTTCATCTATGATAAAATAGTAATTGTATAAATTTATTATATCTCAGAAAAAAATTAATATCAGTATTGCAGTGTTAGTTTATTGTGTCTTCTTGATTGTCCTTATCAGAAATAAAATAAAAATAAAGGTTGATGACATTTTAGAGTGATTCAATTCAATAAGGTACACATTAAACACTAGTCATGGGTTGCCATAAAGAAGAAGATTTTGTGATTTGTTTGAAGCATTTGTCTATTTTGATTAAATAAGTTATTTTAGTAATGAGCCTATTTCTTGTTTGTTTCAGGGCCTATTACTAGAGCTATCCAGCTTTTATTACAAGTTGCTCCCACTAGTTCACCAGAGATTTTCCAAGAAAACAGTTAATGTTTTCAAGTGAGATGCCTAACAAATTTTTTATACAAATGTATCAAGTTATTTATTTCATTGTTGACCAAATTTTTTTACTGTATTATTTCAGCATTTATTATGTTAAATAAAAAAATTGACTTTCACTATGTACGTATACTTTTCTTCATTTAGCCATTTCCTACCAGCATCCATGAGAGGAAAATGTTTTCCGTGCTACGTGTATCAGAAGAATATTTTAAACCTCTCTGTGCAAGCTCTTTTTTTGGGTGGACTTACCGCAGATATTCTCTTCCCTCTGATTTGGAACCGCACTCAACGCGCGCTCACCCCTTACACCGGCCATTGGACTAGACCCTCTAACCCTATATTAGCCTAAGTCAACTTATTGTGTTACGAGTGTTTTTTTTTAAATAAAATATTGCCTATGATTTTCAATAATTTATGCTTCTATAAGAATTACTAACATTTTTTTAAGCATTGTGGAATTTTAGATGGATTTCTAGCATTGATAACAACAAAGTTAGTGAACACAAGGTACTACGACTACAAGTCCTGAAGTCCGTTATTTTTAATGCTAAAATTTGGTTTAAAAATTGCTTACTCCACAAATCTGTTATTTGTAAAACAAAAATTTCTTTTAAAATTGCTTAATCATAGAATAAAACAAAAAATTCATTTTAAAGTGTCAAAAATTGTGGTATGCAACAAAATGTATCATTGCAAAAACCATTGACAGTATAACCACTTCATAATGGGTGACCATAAATGAATGGGAGGGTCGGGCTTAATAGCTGAGGAATGGCCCTCGGGTCTCGCTAAGCTGGATCTCAGGCAGGGCCTGAGGGCAACTGGCAATTGCTACCTCAGCGGTCACTTCCCCTCTCCCGTGTCAGTTGTAATGAACATCTGGATGCTTGCGTTGAAAAATCCACGACAGCATTACCCAACATTGGGTCATCTGCATATGAATTCTGCTCGTGAGCTCCACCCGACATTCGGTGCAAAAGGGTTAAGAAGCACAAAAGATCATGAAGAGCCCTACCGTGGTTTTTCATCATCTTACCAACATCGGAAATTTCAACAGCAATGTCAATGCAAGAATAATATCCAATGGATTGCATGGAATAAGTCGTTTTGTGTGTGGCCAGATTCATCGGAGCACACACAAACCAAAAGATGAAATTTGCCATGATCTGACTAAACTGAAATTGGAGTCAGTTGATCTGAATATACCCACAAAATTGCCTAGCATCATAACACACCCATATGATTAGATGATGAGCCCACACAAGGTGTTATTGTGGGTAGCAGGCAACCCGCAATGAACATTCTGCTATTCCTCAACTTCTGGCATAAATAATCCAATGAAGGCATATTTTCCAATTGATTCCATGGAAGTCACACAACAATGAATCAAAATAGATTAAGAAGATGGGGCAGTAATTTGACCATTGCAGGTTTGGCTCAAACATAAATAATCACTTTCAAATTGACTGCACATAGTACAATATCTAGAAACTTCAGCATCTCAGGTGCTAATCCTCCTGACAACTAGTCGATGGAAATAAAGGAAAAAAATGCCTACATCAGGTTTTTACGGCAGAAATAAAGGAAAAGGAGAATTTTCTCTGTGAGTCACCTCTGCCTAAAATGATGACTTGTGCAGACCAGATCATTTGACATAGTCTTGTTCTATTCCAGCATTTCAAATTGCCATGGTTTTTTCTTCAGCAAATTTCCTATTTTTCTGCTTATTTATACTAGAATACTTTTTAATTCAATTTTGAAATTCTTGCACAAATATGTAATACAATAATAACACAAATACGTTTGGCTTCAAAAAAGAAGGGAGAATATAAAATACGATAACACATGAAACATACCTCATCAATCCGAAAGGATTCTTGCTAACTCCAACTTCATTTCATCCTCTTGGGCCAGGGTTATGCATTTTAATGGAGGCCTTGGAGGACCGACATTGATTTTTGTACGGAGATTCATGGCTGCTTTCATTGTTGGTACCCATTTCCCTTCAGTGCACAAAAAAAGAAACTAATTTCTGAAAAAATTTGTAACTATACTACAGTAATGACTAATTAAATGGTGTAGAAGGAAGCATTTAAATCATGGAAATATGGGATTTTCCTTTCCTAGGATGGAAAAAATTACTTAAGAATAATGATTTTCTTCGCAAAATTAATTTTAATTAGAATCGCAATAAAAAAATATTGAGGTAAATTGAAGAACCGCAGATTTGAATCATATATGCAATTTAGAGCAATAGGAAAAGGACTTCCAAATTGGCAGCAGTGAATATGGAAAAACTTCTAGGACAAATACATATTAATTTCCCAGGTGCCAAAGCAAAACATAGAAATAGTATACACCTCCATCATTATTGTTCAAGCTTGGGCTGAAGGAGAGAGGAAATAATATGGAAAATATGTAATATATATATAATATGCCCTGACTGTTCATCAAGAACAAATATTTAGAATTGTTCCATTTTTTGAGTTCCAAATTTGAATTGAAATAGGACTTTGTGTTTTCCTAAGCAAGGATCGAATAAGCGGGGTGGATAAAGTATTTTTTCTGGGGAGGGGCACCAGGGTCTGACGGGCAAATGGTTATCTCATATTTGGGATTAAAAACTACATGCAACAATTGCTCTAGGAAAATACTCTAAGATTTAAATTACATATTTATAACTTTTATATAGAAATATAAAATTCATTAATATTTGTACCAATAATATTGTTTATTTTCATTTGGGGGAGTACGTGTTCCCATGCCCCTATGTTCCAAAGGATAATGTAAGAATGATGGTTTCTAAGGTCAATACTTGGCCTACAGAGGAAAATTTGTTTGCCTTGAGTCAGGGGTAGATCCAGAATTCTTTTCTGGGGGGCACAGCCAAATGGTATTCTCATATTTGAGATTAAAAACAACATATGAACTGTACAAAATATTTTCTCTTCATTTTAATATGAAAGTTATTAATATGAAATCAAATGACCGAGGCTCCGTTATACACTAAACCAAACCAACGTAATGATAACAGTATTAAAAATCTTGCCTATTTCTTAAGCGTCTGCAGGAGGGGGGGGGGGGGGGGGCATGGCATGCCCCCGTGCCCCTCCCCTAAACATGCCTATGCCTTGAGTGGTATTTGAGCCCCACTCCTCCAAATTCATTCTCAATTGGAGGTCATCCATATTAGGTTATGGCACAAGCTAGTCGAGTTTCTTTTCTGGAATTAAGACTTGACCAAGTGAAAAACCTGAGAAACCTGAATTCAAATTTATATTGATATGATACTTCAACAAATCATACCTAAGAAAATTTTTTGGAGGGAAATTGTACATGTGATATGCAAAATCAATAGCTAAACTAAAATTTAATATAATCAACAGTAAACAAAACCAATCCAAATAGAAAAGAGGAAAACAGCTGACATACCATGCTTAGTGATAGCTCTCACTGCTTGAGTGAGTCTCCACTGATGTTCTTGACCTTGAACAAAATTATTCTTAGTTGAAGAAGATAGGATGCATTTTCCTAATTCAGGTAGGATGTTGAATGTTGTGCCGATAGCAGAATTAAATCCTAATGCAAATGCACCCAGCATAGTCTGAAATAGTAAAATGTATACAAAAATCCTAGAGTTGACACAATTATATTCAATTACAGCAGACTCCCGCTTATCCGGCTGTGGTTCATTGGTGTTGCGGCTTATCCGTGCATGAGCTTTACACTTCTTCAAAAATTTCCGCGATCTTTATAAAAATAAATCGAATACAAAAGCACCAGGATACTTGCATTTTAATGCAAGGGTACAAGGAATAACAGTACATATGAGCAAAATCGTGTGTGATGCAGAGAATATCCGAAGTGAAATACGACACCTTATGTGGGCACTGAAAGGTAATGGTTAGAGTGTCACTTTCATAAAAAGAGTGATGAAGGAAAGACACCCGCTTCAAGTTGACGACCATAAGGGGAAGAAGCCATTAGCATACGCTAAACTTCCATACATTTCCGGAGTCACCGATAGAATCCTTAAAAAAGGCAACATCAAGACTCGCTTCTGCACGGTGAAGAAAATTAAAAATATATCCTACCTTCAACGACGGATAGCCATCTTCCCCTTCAATCCATGGGAGTGTATGAGGTTCCCCGCTGCTGCAGCAGAAGCTACGTGGGACCGAGCAAGCGTTCTATCTCCCAAAGGCTTATAGAGCATGAAAGAGCATTGAAACTACATCAGTGGGATGCATCAGCGGTTGCTGAACATTACGCCTCCAGCCCTGGGCATAAAATAATGTTTAACACTACATGGGTATTGGCGAAGATGGAAGAATATCATCTATGTTTTATACGTGAATGCATCGAGATAGCGAGAAGGCCAAACAATTTCGATAGTGAGGATGGACTTAACCTCAGCCGCATAATATGGAGAGGGTTCCTGGCCCAATCTAATGACCAACGGCCATCACCTTCTGTGAAAATTCAAATCAGGTCAACAATGGGTTAACGAAACCTATACAAGATCGGGACGAGAATGGTTTCCCTCCCATTCTCTTGAAAATGCTCCCACTAGGAGTGAAGCGTCGAGCAGATAATGTTACCTAAGCAGCATTTCCGAAAGCAACCACCAACATTGATAAAAGACGCTGTGAAAATCTTCATACAAAAGTTATGTAAACATCACGGTGTGTGATTGGGATCAGGGATCACGGAACCACGTGATGCAGCAGTTGCATACCGGGCAACTTGCACGAGGCACGACTACGCGGCGTGGTGCCTGACAGCGTAGTTTCCAACGTTGCGCAGTGGTTTTGATGAACTTGCGCAAATCAATTTTCTGAATCTGTGTTCTCACAGACATGGGTGTGCAGTTTTCGGAAACCAGCTACATGGAGCAGTAGGAATACAAGTACAATCACACTATCAATGCTAAAAAGATCAGATCAGGAAAAGATACATAGCTGTGAATGATTCAACATAGCAACCTAAAATAACGAACAATATGCAAGAGTAAAAATTATTTTTTTTCATTTACAAAAATTATGGAAATTACATGATATTTAATCCTATTATTCATGCCACCTCTCCCCATTATAAGCCCGGATAATCAGGAGTATGCTGTATTAACCAATTTATTTCTATGGACAAGCATAAGAGAGAGACTATATAAAATAATCAACACACACCTCATCACTCCCTAGAAACACACTGTAAGGAGAATGGCCACTTAATTCACTGCCAACACGTAAACTAGTGGCTCCATCTTCAAGATTAGTGTAGGTAAACTTTGCACCAGCAAATCTTGGTACCATATTACTCCTATGCGCTTCTGAGAACAATTCAGTAATCAGCACTGTAAAGGAAGCAATGCTTTAGATTTTTGAAACCTTAGTACAAATTAAAGAGCTAAAATATAAAAATAAAACCTAATTTCATGTAGTTGGACGTATGCCAAAAATCAGGAAAAAGTACTGTATTTCTCAAAAAATCTAGGAAAAAAATTGAATTTATTTTCAATTTCTAATTGAAAGTAACTTTCAACATTTAACCTACCATTGATAGACTCATTAATGTGGGTTCTCCACATCCCCGTAGTTGTATCTTTTCCCACTGTCTCTACTCTGTACGCCCGTTCCCACCCCCTTCCTCAAAGATGTCAAATCCTCCCCTACCTCCCCCTCCTTTCTCAAGGGTATAAAAGGGATTTTCAAATGTTTTGAAGTGTCCTGTACCAGATGATGGCTCAGTGAACCGAAACACATTGTACGCATTAAAAATTTTTGAGGAAAAGTGCTACGATCTTTTATTTATTTAAATATATGTCTAACTTCCACCAATTGAAGCATGAATCTGTTGAACTCAATTCCCATTATTTAGTTTTCTAGTGATTATGGCAAATCAGTAGTTACATATCATTTCTGTCCTGACAGTGAGCCAGTGTCACAAGCATTTGCCTCTCCTCAACTCCATTTTCCACCCTCATTGCAAATTCTTAAAGCAAAATTTTTCACAACTCAATAATCCAAAGAGTTTTTAAATTTCTATTGTATTTATACTATTAGAAAGGACTAAAAAATGACTGGAAGAACAAAAGCAAAACCATGGGAGTACATAATTAATGTGTCTAACTTAAACATAAAAAGAAACCTACAAACCACATTAAAAAGAGTAAGTTATGAAGGCAAATGAACTTATGACGTGACATCCTGATCCTTCCCAATTTCATAAACTTCATTCATGATCCTCAAGTTTGGTATTGAAAAG
Source organism: Ischnura elegans (assembly GCF_921293095.1). Lineage (NCBI taxonomy): Eukaryota > Metazoa > Arthropoda > Insecta > Odonata > Coenagrionidae > Ischnura > Ischnura elegans. The sequence continues at coordinate 20,470,818 of NC_060248.1, forward strand.
CAAAAGTAGATGATTCATTGATTAAAATAACCTGGTAAACTTACATTTCATGTGGTTGCCTTGCATACTATTCCATAACTTATGCGCAAAATTCTCAGTAGAATCATATAATGAGTAATACCATAAGGAAATACATATGTAATAGGTACTTCAACTTCCCCACACTTAAGTTAAAGATACACATGCAAGGTAGCTATACCCAAATAATTTTACCATTTACTCCAGTGAATGCAGGGATATGGTAGTATAAAATTGGAGTCTTAGGAGCAGCATTACTGACAAGTTGCAAATATTCCAACAGTTCCTTCACACTACTCGGTTTGTTGAATAAATCAGGAAGACAGAGTAGACTATCAACCCCACATCTGTCAGCATGTTCAGCCTATAACATTGAGACAAGGATTAGGATAGAACCTACAAGCTACACAACGGAAGAAATAGAACTATTTTGAGAAGATAGTACATAAATCATCCCCTACAAATTAAACTGTCTAATCATGACTGACCAGTTTCAGAACATCAGGAAGAGGAGCCCCACCAACTTGAACCATAATATTATGGTGTGTACTTGATGCAGCCTCTTTCCATGCCTCTGTTACCTTTTGCCTCTCCTCAACATTCATAGACATGCCCTCACCACTGGTACCATTCACTAATTAAAAATAAAAATATTTGTTTAAAACTTGTTCACCATGCAACCCACATATAATATAGGAACAAAGAGTGAAGTACAAAAAACTATTGCTGGATTGATCAGTCTCATGAATTCCAGTTAATACATGTGCTTAGTCAGAATATGGTTCAAAATGATGAGTAAATAAAGAAGAGAAGAGAATGAAAAAGGATACATAAGAAGAGGGTCTTGACGATACAAAGTATGCAACTCCAATCTCACAATATTTGAAATCTTGATACATAGATATACATATTACCCTTTTTCTATCCGGCTATACCTCTTGCTGTTCCTATTCTTATCATTCATATCTTGATTCCTTGCCTACCAGAATTAGCTCGAAAGATTGGATCCACTTTTTCACAATCATCAAATACCTTGGAAAATCATGGTCTGCTGAGAGAATCCAATATTCTCCAAGAACTAATATATAGCCAACCTTAATCATCATTTATACATTTATCTCCTCTTCAGTTTTATACTTTGTTACTGTATAATATTTTATGGCAATAGAACACACAAAATAACTGAGTTGCTAAAGAAATACTATATTATTATACCCATCTAATTTCTCCATCTTTTTCATCGCTTAAAACAACATGGCAGCAAATCCTGTTTCACAGTAATCTAGCAGCTTTAGTTTCTGGTTTTCCTTCTCTTCTCTTCATCTCTTCATTCATAAAAAAATGCTGTTACACATAACATACAATGAAATTATTTTCAAATTTTCTGTTAGTTTCTGCGGCATCTATTGCCTTCTCTGCATTGCCCCCTTCCGCAGCATGCACCTCTTGAATTAAAAATCTGGCTCAACAACGTCATAAAGAATCCAAATGCTTACAAGCCTATTCTTGGATCCCTACAGCATTTTATGCATCTCACTTCTCCTACCACCTCCCTACTTTCATCTATCTGTTTACTCCCCAATTCTCATTTAATTTTTCTTTCCTCCTTTCTCTGTGTATTTCTTACCTTCTTACTTTTCTCATCTTTCTTTCATCTTCCTCCAATTTTTTCCTTTTTCCCATTTCTTCTTCTTCTCCACTTCTACTTCATTTTCTTTTCCTTTTTTTATACATGCTTTTATTATCCATGTTTTCTAATCTATGGTGCCATCTCTCCCCATCATTAGCCTGGATAATCGGAAGTGTACTGTATTTTTTTAAAACTGAATGCCTGATACCTTTGAAAGTCCACCTAGACTTCAAACAGAACTGTAAACAGCTTAAAATAATGGCAACAAAAAACAGAATATACAACCAGCTAACTGCAGAAAGGCATCATGTCCAATTTTTCTGACTTTATAAGAGGGAAAAAACCTTGTAAACTCATATTCACCACTTTTATAATTAAAAAAAAATATTTTTGTTTCATTAGATTGGGCATTTGGAACATGTATATGCTAATGAAGTAAGTAAAATATTTAAAGAGTTGGCTAGAGATTTTTTGTATTGAGGATATGTTTTTTTCTGCTGTAAACAAGAATGTTTTAGGACATTCCATGGAGAGCAATCAATATACAAAAAATTATTTTGTAAAAATTTATCTGAATGATGAAAAACATTGTTTTTACTACATAATTCCAGTTTTCTTATTCTTTGGATGCTGTTGTCCTTCGCCATGACATAATCAGATTCCAAAAGTTCATTTTTAATTTGGTACATATACATATCTTCACTTTATTGATGATTGTCCATTTTTTTATGTTAATTGGAAGTAACGATGAATAGGCTTTTTTTGGTAGGAGCCCAGATCGAGTCTTCTGCATTCCTTATTCTGCAATAATCCATTGCCACACCAGCAATGTTCATGTTACACTGCGCCATGTGGTGCTTCTCAGATGAAAAAGTTTTATGTTTCTTAATTCAATTATTATTTCTAACAGCATATAGAAGTATAGTTTGTTAGTATACGTTAGGGACGTTTTTTGGACGGTGTGGTGTGCATGTGGGAGTCCAAATGCATGCTGCATGCTGATGATTGGTCGCCCCCTGCCAAACACCCTAGAGGTGGCTCACAGGGTATTGTGTAGATATAGATGTAGAATAGGTGTCATGGATAGGAATACAAGGGTTACAGGATGCAAGTCAGGTGAAATGGATGATAGTTCAAGTGTCTGCCATGGCTAGCAGGCAGCTGTTTGTAGCAAAAAGGGAACTAGTCCTCGAGTACACAATATTAAAGGCGTTGTCATGCTAATAACACCATGTGGACATATTTCCTTTTGGTAGCAAATGTTGAGTCTTACACCTAGAAACAACTTCATTATTATAGCATTCTACCAAGGTCTACCTTTACTTCCTGCACTGCCTACTTCAATTCACTGTAAGGCGTACTCCCTTTCAAATTATCTAAAAATCCTATTCTCTCCCTTCCCCTCCCTCATTTACCTACCATTCTACCCTCCAACACAGTTTTCAACATCCCCTCCCCACTAAGAACTCGCTCCATCCAAACCTTCTGTCTCCTTCGTATCTAATCCAGAAGCTGCCTCTCCTCACTCACCATATCCTGCACTTCATCGCTACACCTCCTCTCTGTCCACTTCACCTTCTCCATTCTTCTCCACACGCACATCTCGAATGCCTCCAGTCTTCTCTCACACTCCTTCTAAAGTGTCCATGTTTCCACACTGTAGAGAGCTAGTCTCCAGATCAAACTCTTCGCTAACCTTTTCTTTAAACTCTTGCATAACGATCCTCTCAGAATGTCTTCATGTTCATGAATGCCTCTTTTGCTAGTGCAATTCGCTTCCTGATGTCCTTGCTACTGTGTCCGTTTTCCTCTAATGTGCTGCCCAAGTAGTTGAATTGCTCTACCTACTCAAGTTTTTCCCCACCTACTTTTATCTCGAGTCTCACATTCCTCCTTTGCGATACTTTACAAAACCGAATAACCTTAGTCTTCTTGTGATTCATCCTCATCCCGTACTCCTCACACTGCTCGTCTCACGCATCCACTAGTCCCCTCGCTGACTAGCTTATCAGCGCCTGATCATCCGCAAACCTTACAGATTTTAACATCATTCCTCCCACTTTCACTCCAGCTTCCAACTCGTCCCACGCTTCTCTTACCATCTCCTCAGCGTATCTATGAAGTCCTATTCTTTTGACGGACCACCTCCTTCAATAACCTGCTGTCACCATTTCTTTTACCAAGGGCCAAGTTTCTTGCAAAAAGCTGTGTGCTATTATAGGGTGGTCACTAAATGCCACACGCCACTCCAAGGAAAAAATGGTAGGCTATGAAAGCAAGCTCCTAAGATTATTCTTTTATAGTTATAAAGCACTGTTCCATTATTCCTCAATTTAAATGAACCAACAGAGCAATGCTAAGTTCACTGCATTTCTTTTGAAAATAACTACAACACATATACACTTATCAAATGGCCATAGTCAGGGGCGGATCCAGGATTTCTTTCTGGGGGGGGGGAGGGACACAAGGATATCTCGTAATACAAAACGAGTGCAATTACAATGGGACCGTGGGACGTCAAAAATCTTACATATTTTTTAAGGATCTGGAGGGGCACGGGCCCCCGTGCCCCCTCCCCCCCCTAGATCCACCTATGGCCATATAGTGATGAATGATATGAAAAACAAATATAATATGAGCATGTGATTAGAAATCTGATGTGAGCCATAGATACAAAATATATGATACCTCCTACATTGTAATTTTAATTCCAGACGCCAGATAAATTCTATGCAACGTTCACCAGAGATTTTCATGAACATGATTGTGCAGCTGTAATTAAATCTTAGCAAGAAAATTGGGAATAAAAAACTGCAACAGGAAAAATTGGAAAATCACACCATTCCCCTATGAAAAAATTGTATATACCTATATAAAATTTGTATACATTCTTATACATTATCATTACAATTGTATAAAAATGTATACAAATTTTATACAGGTTTATACAATTTTTTCATAGGGGTAGCTATGAAGAATTTCATGCACTTTCGTGGGCGTTGACTTACCGAGAATTCCCTTAATGCCATTTTCAGCTAGGTACTTCGCATAAGCCGGTATCACGCCCAAGTTTAGTGAATAATCTTCTTTCGAGAAGGGAGTGAAAACTGGGGCCATTAAACCTTGAAATTCGTACAGTTTACCCTGTAACAAAGTACCACGAAAGAACAACCATCATCATTTTAAATTAAACAGTTTAGTCCAATAGACCGATATAAGATAGAATTGTGAGGTTGATTACCATTGTCATAATGGTTAAAAATGGTATGACCTCAAGTTCAATTCCGATATGACACTGAGAGTGTGCTCTACGACGAAGCCTCGCGTATTAGCTCATTTGACTGAATACCCAAGTAGCGATAACTTTTATCACCAGTGGGAGATTGACAGAGCAAACCTCACGTCTCGGTTATTTATTACAGAAAGTCAGTTCGCTATCACGTCAGTGTTTCACAGGACGGTCATTACACACGGCATCCACAAGGGTGTCCGAAGACTTAACTTAAAGAATTTCACTCCGAGAAAATTACTTATTCCCACATTAGAAGTACTAATCGTGAGTCTATATAAAAAATAATGAGTTTTTCCACTTATTATGTAATGTTTTATCCCGGCCTTATCTCATCTGTACTAGAGATCTGTTCAAGAGATTCCATCCCATTAAAAACAACGTACGATGAATCCACGACAACTAGCCCGAAAAGAAACTTTTGGTGAGGGAAGTCTACCATTCAGGCGATTAATATTTTTATGACCACGACACGCGTGAAATAATTCCGAATACATACTCAAAAAATACTGCTTAGTACCTAATTAATTTGCTCTGAGCCTGGCACTTAGCCAGAAATTTAAATTTGCTTCGAATGGAGCGTAAATGGTATGCGGGCTGCCTACACTGACTTTTTTTTGTCAATTAACACTGATTCACACGCATCAGAAAACCTTACCACCTTACGTTTAAAAATCAGTTACTCATTTCGTTCGCTTGATGATGTAATTTATTCTCATTGTTGCCTATTGACAGACATTATGAAAGGACACGATATTGAAAAATAGACTGTGTGAGAATATGTCTCTATGTTAGAGTGGTATCCTCAGCAGATGTAATGTGAGTTAAGTGAAAAAGTTCCGGGGAGCTGAAGTACCCAAAGCCCTTTCACTGGATGGTATTTGCTGAAAAAGCATCTGGAAAATCTATATCATCGTCACCCAAATATACTGAATGCTGAGAAGATTTCTTGGAGTGGGGTTGCTTCAGTATTAACATAGTAGAACCATATGGTATTGTCATTGACTGTTGAACTGCTATAACCAACATGAAAGAGGCACTACTGGTTAGGAAGGGGCAATTATTTCTTTCTCTCATGGCTCTCTGAGAGATTATGAAAGGACCCATAGCCTACGGATGATGCTTCTCAGGTAACAGATTTTATAAGCATTTACTTCATTGGAATAGGGTCCTTCCCACATGACGTAACATTGTTAAGAAATAGGGCCTTCTCCATGACTTTAACAATGTCATATGACTGCACTGCACTTTTTTGAACGATTGGCATAGCTAGCCATGGGCATAATCAGTATTCTACATTGCCCCTCTGGACTAGGGAATAGCGAGAAAATATTTTAGGGGATTTATTCGGAGGGAAGGTTGCATTTTGAGATTCATTTGGAGGAGGCACTTTTAAGACTATCTTCCGACATTTTGCTGGAGGTTTAAGAACCTTGACCATATCTGCTTGCTACAGGTCATGAATGAAATATATCAACTAAATTTTTTTGGAGGGGTGGGGAGCAGCTTCTTTGAGTCCTGTAAAACGGCTACCATGATTGACCACAGTTGGTTGGCTGCTCATAAGTCATTTACCATTCCACATTTTTGATGGAGAAATGGGCAAAGAGCCCAAAAACTGGCAAAGAAATCTGAAACCTACAGCAGAGTACAGTTGGGCTCAATAATGAATCATTGCATACAGTCATACATGTCAGGCCACCCAAGAAAGCATACCCCACTCTTCACACCTTCTCAGATTACTCCATCTGGTCACAGATTAACCAGAACGAAGTAAGCAAATTCCCCAGGAGCTACCGAATCGCCCGAATCCATTTATACCACGTGGTTGACCATGGACTCGATGCGAGTGAGACGTCGAGCATATAGCTACATCAGGTACATCTAAGTGTATACATTCAATTTCACCACCAGCCGAGTGAAAGTTTGGGAGGTGCTTCGCAGGGCTCTACTTCCTGACCTTGACTGTAACCATGGCCATAATTTGAAGTTTAGACATGAAACCGGAATACTATTAATGAGACATACATTCCAACTTGTCTCTCCCCTATGTTGGCTGAAAACCTGGTGAAGTACTCAAAATCACATTCCGATAACTCCCAAAGACATTGTTCCTATTTTAATTTGCTTCAGGAGATACACTTCTAGATTTTATTAACTCTTGATTGACCAAAAATATTTACAGAGAGCAAGTATGAATAATGGGTAGCCGTGATAGCAACGGAACAGCAGAAATACATAGGAGGCAGAATAAAAGAGAGTTACATACTTGCCTGTGTATACTAAAGCTGTAAAATAGCTGCACATCCCAGCCAAGCAGTGACAGAATTTTCAAGAAAACATTTCTTTCATTAACTGATATATGTAGATAGACCATAGTCTAAAGCTACAGTGACCATTTAGGTTATCCTGGAACTGCTCACTTAACAAATTAATTCTTTCCAGTATTTTCGAGTGCATCTTCTGTTCTTACCTATGCTGGGGTAAGCTTTGAAAGAAAGTTCATATCTAAAAAAATAGGGTGGCTTCGTATTATTTTTTTATTGCCTAAATCAAAAGATTATTACTCCTGGAGTACTTATTTCACGCTTTTAGATTTTTAAATGACGACGATATCTATTTTTCGCGATTAAATGAAAAGTGAAAATTTTGAAGCGCGCGAAAATGCGCCAGCTAAGTATGAATGCTGGGAAACACTCCGTGTGACATCATTCTGGTTCCCACTGCCGCAAGTGAGGTGACCTTGGGGTGAGGCTTTGAGTGCTGATACAATGCAGGATGCTAGCAGGTAGCAGAGTACCCTGCTAGCTGGTAGCAGAGTACCCTGCTAGCTGGTAGCACTTGGCTTAAATAAGGATTATTAATACCTTATCAAACGAAGAAAACTTTCTGACCTTAGCCAGTTTTAATATGTGATTATTATATGTTTCCCTGAGCTCTGTGCCTCATGCATGCATTGTTAATCTCAGACGATATAAAACTCCTATCTACTCGTGTAGAAACTAGGTCCATGTGACGTCACCTGGAGTGGCATCGCATGGGCGCCAATGGCCTTTTTCAAATGAGGATAAAATTGACCATTGCCATTCGTCTAAACCGGTATTTCTAAAACCAAATAATTTGTACATTATGAATACACTAATGGTGGGTAATGAATCGCAATCAATGCCTTTTGTTTTCTTTCATGAAGGAAACTACCCTATTGTGGCTTAATAGGATACACTGTCAAAGAATTCGATTTGTATTTGCTATGGTATTTCTCTCAATTTAGGGTAAGGAGTCTTCTGGCCAGTTTCCCAAAATTTTCTGCTCCCTTGAATTCTCCTCCAAGGTGCGAATGCTTCAATGATGAATACTATTTATCACTTCCTTTCCTACACAACAGCCATTTGCAAAAATGAAAAATGGCTTCATTTGTGTAACATAGGAAGAAAGGATATTTCTTAGCTTTTCTACAAAAAGAAATTTCCTTCCAAACATTAAATATGGAATTCTACAAAGTAAAGGCCTCAACAATTCAGTGCAGAAAGGATATTACTATGTCAAAAACATGTCATCAATAGCAAATAAATTACTTTACTTGTTTCTGGTTTCATAACCAGCCATTAACATAGTGTCCTTTCAGCTTGCATTATGAAGATACCATAATTCACCAGATTCAAAAATAATACATATCTATAACCCTTTCATTTGAACCTTTTTCTTATCATTCTGGCAGGTTGAGCTTTCCTGATTAGGTTCCAGTGTTGACCACAGTTAGCCGATATATGTAGTCTGTCACAGTGTTGCACTCAGCATTGGATGAGTTACGGACTTCTCATGAGGTACTATTACCAACATGTGCATTTTCCAATAAGTGAGTTTTTGAGAATAAAATTTATTTCACCTTATTATTTACAAAATTCATTATCTCTTCTTGGCAAAGCCTTTCTTTTTTGATACTTTTGAGACTTTTTTATTTTTATCAAACTTAGATCGTGGTCTCATGTCTTCCCTCTGTTTCTTGTTGGCCCTAGAAAGAAGAAGTGAAAGATGTAAACAAGAAATGGAAAAATTTTCCACCATCAAAATTTAAATTTTTTTTGCATGAGTTTAGAGTAATTTACAAGAGATTTTGCTGATTTGGACAGTATTGGGGCAAAATTTTCCTCAGCTTGGACATCTCTGCCATCATAAAGCCATCAAAGCCAATAAAAATATGAATTACTGTTGGTACCAAAAGTATAGAAAATTGAGTTTGAACACTTATAAAAACCAATCTTTTTAGCTATTTTTATGATTTTGGTACCATTACATTTATTGTTATACCGTGCATTGAATAAATGGTTGAAAAGTTTTTACCCTTATAAATAAATATAGATATTACTTCATATACTAAAAAAGTAATGGTTAAACCAGTACAAGTTTTAAGCCTTTCAAAGTAAACCTCAACTTTTAAATACAGTGGAATCCTGATTTAAGGTTTTTCAGGGGGGACAAAATTTAAAACACTAAATGCGGACAAACATTAAATGAGGACATGCCATTTTTTTCAGGTTTTAGGGTCTGTAATGATTGGAATGGCTTTTTATGAATAAAATAAATTATTTTAAGTAACTAAAAGGTGCTGCATGCAGCAAAAAATTCATTGGTTAAATGTTCTCTGCCCAGTGAGGGTTGGAAAATACTTTTCAGGAATCAGCTAAAAAAATGGGTCGTAGAAATAGGTAGGTAATGAGAGGATGACAATTGTTTTAATGAAATATTTTAAGAAAATTATAATGTACATCAACTTAAAAGTATTTCCACACGGAATATCATTATGGACATTAGTGATTCCATTTTTACTCATATTTCAGTCGTCTTGATGAAATTTTAAAATTTTTTCTGTAAAAGTGACATGTAGGTGACTACACCCATGTCTCGTATAGCGCAATTTCGATTAGCGCAATTTCGATATAGCGCAAATTCGTTCCTCGGGGAAACATTGCAACGCAGTGTAGCCTAATCAAAAATCTTAAACGCTCTCGTGATAAAACGTGAACTTGCACTAAGTACACACGAAATTTCTATCATTTTACGCATATTAATATCATTGCTTGCCTCAAATCTTCTTTTTAGTTTATATATTAATCGAAATCCATTGGCCGGCCTACCGAAGTAATTTATCTCGTCTCCTTAACAGAATGAGTTAATTTAGATCATTTAGATCATAAGCATGGGGCTAGTGGAAATGATTTTTTTTCAGCAATACGGTTTGAGACGTATCTTTGCCGTCATAGGTTATCGGGCGATTGACTTCCAGGTAGAGGGTCTACGCTAAAGCCTTCAAGGTCATCGGTATTCACGGGGGAGAAAAGAAGCGGTGGCCGAGTGGCGCATTTATAGCATCAACACATAAAAGGGTCCGCTATAGTCTCAAACACAATGGCTTCGTTCCCTCCCCGCAGTCGCAGGCCTTCTGCGTCTCAGGAATACAGTTCAGCAGTGGAAGGTGATATAGATAGAGCCATACAGAGTAAAAACCAAGAGAATATGGTAAAAAATAGGAATGCGTGTAGAAAAATCAAGAATTTATCAAGAAAAACTATAAACCTAGAAGAGGAATTGAAAGAGGTCAATTGCTTTGAAAATGGAGAGCGTCAAAGCGATATTTCGCAGAAGTTTAAACGCACGATGCCTTATTCTGAATAAAGACGAAGTTAAAACATAAGTGACCTCAGCGGCACCAACTTCAACCAAGCGGTCTACACATACGGAAAATTAATAGTGAATCAGGACAAAAAGACGAGAGTGGTAATCGCTCCGAGACATTTAGTGAAAGCTCCGGTTGGTTCCAGAATTTAAACGGCAAGCAGGTATTTTCAGTGCGGCGATATCAGGTGAATCTGCAAGTGTTGATAGCGCAGTCACCACAGCATTTTCTGATGAACTCCAAGCTGTGATTGAAAGTGGCTCCTTTCCCCCTCAACCAGTTTTTAGTGTTGACGAGACGATATTGTTTTGGAAAAGAATGCAATCTCGTTCATTCATTTTCAGGGAAGGAAAACCTGGGTCAGGTTTTAAGGCATTTAAAGACTGTTTCACGTAGCTGCTAATGACTCGGATGACTTCAAATTAAAATGATTTATCATTCATAAACTCCGCTAGCTATGAAATGGCGTTCAAAGTAGCATTTTCCTGTCATTTCGATGAGCGACAAAAGAGCCTGAGTGACATAATAGTTGTTTTTAGACTAGTTTGAAAAATCGTCTACTGCCGGCAACACATTACGATCCCCTGAGATAGCAGATGTTAGCCTACCCGCACGACAGGAGGGAATTTCAAAAGCACGTAAGAATTTTTTTTTAACGTGAATAAAAGTCTTTGAATACGTGCATACTATCTTTAAAGATGTTTTAAACTATAAACATTTTATAAATAATGTTTTCTAAGGCTTTTTATGGGAATATAGATGTTTTAGAGGAAATTCAATACCCAAGACCTATGCTACCAGGAACGCATCCCTATCTTCCCAATGTTAAAACGCTCTCGTATAACGCAAATTCGTATAGCGCAAAGACCCCAAAGAACGCATCCCTTGCGCTATACGAGACATGGGTGTATAGCATTTCTAATACAATAAGAAAAGGTGTAAGTATGTCCTAAAAAATCGTCATTGCAACAATAAAGATGAGTTAAATAAAAGGACAACAGAAGATCGCTAATCCCAAATTCTAAACTACCGAATAACTAGTAAAAGGGAGGTTTATTGGAATTTTGTCAACTTAACGTTTTCTGCAGCGTGCGAAAGATCCACAGAGAAAAAATTATTCGCCTTGACCGGGATTCGAACCCGGATCCTTTAAAACTTAAATCCCGGTATACTTTAAAACTAGTTTTCTGTAGCCTCCGCGAAACGAGGGATTTATGAGCCTTTAAAAAGCCTCCTGTGTGCACATTTTGGATTTCGAGGTCATCCAAAAAAGGAGAATCTTATTTCTAGTATGCCTACAAGTCGATGGTGATTCAACTCGATGATGACACCAGATTCGTTGTCATATATCCGCGGCCTCATGCAGGTCGAATGGAGCCCGGAGAAGTTGCTCACGCGGCGCGCTGATCACCTTGACTCCGACTCACCTTGTTTCTCTGCAGCTTTTAATGAAATTTGGTTGGACCTTGAATAGCGATTAGCTAAACTTTAAGTTAAGTGAAAAGGTTTAATCTTCAACAAAACTGGATTTCATCAGAAAAATTGTCAGTGCCTCTAGAGTTTGGCAACTTCGTCCGAGTTATGATGTCGGAGTCAACCACCAAGGGCAATCCTGCTGGATTTTCGTATTTTTCCGCGATCTTTTTTTACCGTGATTATGCGGTGATTTTTCCCGGAACGAGCAATTTATTTAGAGCCATGGACCGTGATGATTCGTCAAAACTCCGATTGTCATTCTCTTTATTTATTTATTTCATCACCAAAAACGGCACAAAGGCCTTTACATTGGCTGTTCCTAAATAAATAATATATAAAAGATAACAAACAATAGCACAGTAAATGAAAAGTAACAGTAAACAAAATTTTTAAACGTGAGAAGGGGCACTATTGATTAGACAATGGTGAATTATTGAGATGGTATTTTAAGGTGGCTTTGTAACTAGTAGCAGAGGAAAATAGGTCCAGGGAAGGGATTTTCGAAGTGATGGAGTTAAACAAGGAGGGGATTCGGAAGAACAGAGAGCGTTGAGAGATGGAGAGACGGAATCGCGGAATGTGAAGCAGAGAGTTGTTTCGTAAGGGGCGAGGAGGAATATGAAATCGGAAAAGAGGGAGAATTTCGTTTGTCCGTAGAGGACCACTAAAGACTTTATGTAGAAACATGAGATCTGATAAGAAACGGCGGCTTGTTATGTTAGGTATCCTGAGGGAGGAAAGGATAGCGTCACGGGCGTAATATCTGAGTGTGGGGATTCGATGGGGGACTACTGCAAGAAAGAAGTTTAAAGGACGGTTGAGCAAGCTTAGAGTAGTGGGGCAGGCGGTAGACCAGACTGGTGAGCAGTATTCAAGTATGGGGAGAATACAACCGCAAAAAAACTGTTCTTAATGCGGTAGGGTCGTGAAGGTCTGTTATTCTATAAATCATACCAACAATGGCCATTGCTCTCCTCACGATCAGCGAAATATGATCATGAAATTTTAATTTATCGTCAAAAATCACACCTAGGTCGCAGTGGGAGGTTACAAGGGGGATAGGCTTATTTAAAAGGCAGTAGGAGTGCTTCAGGGGATTGTTTTTCAACGTGAATGTCATCATCACCGATTTGGAGGGGTTGACCCGCATCAGCCAAGTCGAGCACCAATCGGTGATAAAATTGAGTGCCGATTGAAGGGAATGTGAGTCGGTGGGGCGATCCACTCTTTTAAAAATCTTGCAATCGTCCGCGTACAACAGAACATTGCAGCCAAAAGGGCTGATACCATCCGTAATATCGTCAATGAAGAGTGCGAATAGGAGGGGACCGAGGACGCTTCCCTGCGGTACACCAGATTTAACTCGTAAGTAAGAGGATGAGATGCCGTCAATCAATACCCGTTGGTAACGTGAGCTGAGGAAGCTGTTGATCAGAGATAGAAACTTCGAATGTATATTGTAACGGTGTTTAAGTTTATGTATTAGTAATGTGTGGTTAACGGTGTCGAAAGCTTTGGAGAAGTCTACGTAGCAAACATCGAGCTGTGAGTTAGACTCGAAAGATTTGGTAATATGGTGGTGCAGTACCGCAAGGTTAGAGAGACACGACCCGCCGGGAAGGAAACCATGCTGATGGGGAGAAATGTAGGGGAGGGAGAAGTGAAGAAGACGGCTATGTATGATTCTCTCAAAAATAATGGACAGAACAGGGAGAATGGAAATCGGACGATAATTTTCCACGATTCCTTCGGGGCCAGATTTTAAAATTGGTGTGACATTTGCTCTCTTCCATTGTTCAGGGAACGTGCCAACGGAGAAGAACCTATTGAAGAGGATGGATATAGGGATGCAAAGGGTGTTAGCGGTGCGAGAGAGAAAGAGGGAGCCGATATTGTCGGACCCGGTGGCCTTCGAGGAGGGCAGAGCCGTAAGGAAGGACAGAACTTCTTTGGGATCGGTGGAGATGGATGAAAGGGACTGGTGGCATACGGGTTGAAGCTTCGGGAGAGGGAGTGTTGGAGTGGCAGAGTTGAAGTTTGCACAAAAATACTCATTGAACACCTCCGGGCGTTCATCACTATTAGAAATATTTCCATTGCAGGACACAGAGGCAGGGATTCTGTGTGACTTTCTTTTGGCATTAATGAGCGTCCAGAATCGCTTCGGATTGTCACGAATTCCGACAGAAATGTCCTGTGTGTGGGTTTTGTAGTCTCGGCGAATGAGGAAGCTAGCATGGCGCCGTAGCGTAACGAACAAGGCGCGGGACAGGGGGCTGGGGTGTTTTTTCCAATGCTTCCAAGCCTTGAGTTTATTTCTCAGGGTAAGTGTTGTCTCCGGGGACTGCCAGATGGGTCTTTGACATAAAATAGCCCCAGATAAATATCTTTGAGTCGACAGCGATATCAACCAGGCGCATGTCGGTAAATGGGCTTCGGGACATCTAAATTACGATGTGAAACAATGTTGTTCCGTAGGGAAAATGCTTTCTTTCACGAACATGACAGGGGAAACGCTTCCTCGGTTCTTTCTCTGTTCCTCTGTGGAAACAGAAATCTATAGAAAGAATCACCTGGTGAACTGCGCAAATGATATTGTGTCTCCTCTTTTGAAAAGAGAAAGTAGATGACTGGAAAATATTGGGCTAAAAATGGACTACCCGTAGAGAGTATAATTGAAAGGGGCATAAGCCATCAAGTGAAAACATTACGAGAAAACCGTCATTGACATTACGAGCCATCAATTGAAAACATTACGAGAAAACCGCCATTGTAGCGGCCCTCGGAGAAAAACTCGTGTCTTCAGTCGCACGTATCATCGAAGTCAAATTCGAAAATTGAAGGATAAGGTAATTTGAGGTTATTAAGGGATAACTTTGCTCCATTACATGGGATCTGATCCAAAAAGTGCCCGGTGTTTGGACTAGAAGGGGGGCAAAACATTACGAGAAGACAAATCACCCAGCTAGCGAGTTGAAGGTCCCAGCGCTGCATTCGCGGAAGAAAGCAGTTGAAGAAGCGTTCCCCGGTATTCTATCGACTCTTAGTAAACTTCAATGGGACTCTTCTTGTTGACGAGCAGAAATTCGAAGATTTGGATAATCATTTGCACGAACCGTCATGAAAAAACGTTAAATCGGGCAAAAAAATCTTGCGCGGGAAAAATTTTTACGACCATAAATGCGGAAAAACGCAAAATGCGGAAACACTAAATACGGATTATTTTTACATTGTTCTAATAGGGAATGAATCGGGACCGCAAAAAATAAACGCTAAATGCGGAAAAACGTTAAATGCGAAGACGTTAAATCCGGATCCGACTGTATTGGCCAACAACAGCATGGTGCCGACAGCCCATCGCCTCACATAAAAATATTCATTTAGCCATTACAGTGAGTTCTCGTTCTGCATCACCCCGTTTAACTTCATTTCGCGATAACGTCACGAAAATTTTGTGATCGTCATTCGTTTATCGCACCTTCGCTTCACGATAACGTCAAGTCTTTTAAATATCGCGCGAGAAAAAACGTGAAGTGGCGGGCGTTAAAGGTCGTTCGTTTTGCAGGCGGTAAAACAGTCAGTGTAAACGAAGTGTAAAAAGTGGTGCGTTTATTGTTAATTGCAATTACGGTTTTAGCAAATTTTCTGCTAAATGAATTCTTAGGTATGTGCGCAAGGTTTTACTTGACATAATGGTTTTCAGGAACCTAAAAAGTTATTTCAAGGCATTTTTCCGTGTAGAACTCGGAGTTTTTGTCGTCACTTTTTTTGCCGTGTTCACAATAATTTTGGTTCCTGTAACTGCGACGATGTTTCAGATATGATGATGCCCAGGCGACGCTCGCCCGGGCGACCACGATAGCGAAGCCGAAGAGCAAATGCGGGAAGATAGAAAAATGGAGAAGGATGTACGTCACTACTGCTATTGTCGTCGATGAAGACAGGAACTCCGTATTTATGCCATAGTTTGGCATTCCCATCGTAAAAAATGCCTCAGATATGATACGCTAAAATTTATTCGCCAAGGAATTGTGAGGTCTAGGAGCCGATATTCACTTTTAACATTGTTTCTTATGGGATATTATGTTTCGATTAACGTCATTTCGTTTATCGTCACATTTTTCAGGAACGGTAAGTGACGTCAAACGAGGACTCGCTGTAGTTAATTTTTAAGGGAATCATAAGCCAATTGGATGACTAATGCATGCAACACAATAAGACAATCTCTTCTTTACATACCCTTAAACTTACATAGATGGGAATTTGGGCCCTTTTGACATTGTTAATTTGAGATTTTACTGCATTAAAGAAAAACAAAACTGAATGGAGATTTTAGATAGTAAAAATAGAAAAAACTTACTCATATCTGATGCGTTTCACGTTCTTGCGGCTGACATCAGTCAAGTCTTCTGCAAAGGATGATTTTCTTTTACCTGCAAAGACACGTATTTCCATCAGATTTCTTGCTTCTTGAAAATATATGCAGGAATAATAATAATTTTTTACCCTGGTCTACAACTTAAATACATGGAATCACCTCATCCAGCCAACAGGAATATTTCAGAAAATTATTCATCAGAAAACAAACAACAAAACATTAATGCTAAGCAATAGGCCCAAAACAGGTAAGACAAATACTTCCAACAGGAATATTTTTCCAGCAGCTCAATTCTAATAATGTCATCAACTTCAGAAGGGTCAATGCTCTATGGAGGAACTAAGATGGACCAGATGTATGAGCAGTTCTGATAAAAGTTGTCACAAGGCTTAAGATAGGCAACAAATAAAAATTAATGCAATTTGTCATCTTACAATAGAAGTCATTAGGTAGCGTGACACCTACATCACCAATTTTTTATGTATCTTTTAATCATAATTAATGAATATCTTAACTTTGATTTTGCATGGAAAGTCTAATAATTACATGTGAAATAATCGTAGAGGATATGTGAGGGTATATTAGACAAAACTAGCATCGATGTTACTTCTTAATAATTATTATGAGAAGGGTTCTTTTCACACCACTATCAAAAGATACTCAAGATATAATATTTTTAAAAAGGAATTCTCTGATTTTTGAAAGCTCAGTAATCACTGTTCTCAAGCTGAACATGATTTTACAATGATTACATACAGAGAAAGCCATGGGAGATGAAGGGAATAAAGTTACTCCCCACAATCCAATATAAATAGATCTTAATGATAGCATACCTGAAAATTTACTCTTGGTTTCCTTGGAGTTGTTACCGTAATCTGCGACTGCACGCATGCGACTTGGTTTGTTCATACGTTTAGCCAAACGCACTTGCAGGGCAGCAACTTTTTCCAGCTCCTTGAGGGCATTGATTTCTGACGGATCCTTCCCCCCACCCTTGGCTCTCTTCTCTGCCTTCGCTTTGTTCTTCTTGCCACCCCTCACACCTCTCTTCTGCTTCTCATCGCTGTCGTCATCATCACTGCCACCCATATCACCCTTACGCTTCCCTTTTTTCTTTTTCTCTGTATTGTTCACAGTCAACGATAGTTTAGCTAAAACAACAAGAGAAAAATTAAGTTTGAAAATTTCAAACAAACAAGCATTCCTAAACAACATTATTTCCTTTTGACACCAATTACCAAATGATCAATTCTAGCCTTTGACATCATTATCAACAAGAGGAGCTTTTTTTTCAACAAAAATTTTTTAAAAGTTTTTAAGCCCCTGGCATTACTGAAATATTGTTTCATTCATTTATTCACTGAGAGAAATAAATCTGCATCAAGAAGTTTGATATTCATACTGAATTTGATAAATAATATTGTAGCAATTTGAAACTGTAAATTTCCACCAAAATTTTCTAAAATTAAAGTAACAATCAATTCACATATAAGAGACAACTTGGACTTCTTGATTTACAGGGGTGGAGTCTTCCAGGTTAGGAATAAGGATGGAGATCAAGATAAATAGTAATTCATAGTAAGAACTCTTAAAATACTTCCTAACCCAATTCAAAATGCTTTAAAAGAACTACAGAATACGCAGACTGAGCAAACCATCAATTGCCCAATTGCAAAAGCGTAGTATGTATAACCTTCACACAATAAACACTACAGGACCTGAAAAATGGTGACTTCTTACTGATTTTAACCACAAAAGTACCTCTTATTGGATTGGATTGTCATAGGATGAGGAAAGTCACAAAAGAAGAAAGAGCTGAGTTACAAATAAAGCAGCTGCAGTAACCTCTTGTTGGGACGTTCATTGAAGATATGAATAAGTCTGACATGACCAGTTCCACGAAAACTGGAAAGCTGACAATTTGCACCGAGGTGTGGGGACTAAAATGATTTGGAGCCAACTCCTGGAAACCCTGACTTTCTGCACCCTTCCCAATGAAAATAATTCAAAATGGCAAGAATTCTGGTTTTCCTGTGAATGCCTCCAGTCCAGGGCCTGTTGATGCCTAGACCAAAGGGAGCATCTTCACT
Source organism: Ischnura elegans (assembly GCF_921293095.1). Taxonomy (NCBI): domain Eukaryota; kingdom Metazoa; phylum Arthropoda; class Insecta; order Odonata; family Coenagrionidae; genus Ischnura; species Ischnura elegans. Next base: position 20,489,373 of record NC_060248.1, read on the forward strand.
TTTGCTAATAATCACAAAGGAGGAGGATCGGTGATTCGGAGAAACAACTCTTCCAACCTGATTTTTGATGGGCCACGCAAACATCCTAAGAGTTTATGCAACCCAAGTGAAAAAATTATAGAATTTTTTCCAATGACTCCATCTACACATTAGAAATTTTGCCCATACAATGCCAATCAGATGCACTTTTTCAGAAAGTATAGAATATCCCATCATTCCCCATTATCTGGCTAATGATGGGGAGAGGAGGTACAAATTATCAGAAAACAAGGACAATCCAAACTTTCACTTTAATGTTTGATGACGTTCATAATTTACCTAATCGTAATATGCATACATCATTATTTATGCCCATAGCCTGTTATTTCAGATTGCTTCAATGACTTATTGAAAGCTTTCTGCACACAACCTTCGATCTTTTGAGCAGCAATTATATCATCGTCAATGTCATTCCCAATGTTCCATATACTCCAGCAAACTGCCTACACAGGCAAGCACATAGCTGTGACTCATGCAATCTCTACTCCCTTGGTCTCCGCTTCCATTTCCCCACTACCTTCACTTCCACTGCTCTCCTCCCCTCCCGTTTGACCTTAAATGGTGGTGGCGTATACATGCCTGAATGTGGCCCAATCTCCAGTTCCCATGTAGTGTATTCAACCTCATAAAATCCCGCAGCAATGATTGCGCATTTTTGATACGAAAAATACATTTAAATATCGTAGATAACATTTTATTAATTCATGATCCCTTGAAGAAATCTTCTAAAATTAATCAATATTATTTTTTGCCACTCATCATCTTCTGCAATACGAGCAGACATCCAAATAAACTTGATACATTCCTTGTCAGCAAGTAAAGAAAATAATTACATTTTACAAAGGGAATTCTAACGGAAATAATAATCCTCATGTATCCTTGCATTGACCCTTAGATTGGTGTAATGTTTTTAAACATTTTGTACGCTGACTGCGGGAAAAACGTTTTTTAACATTTGACCATTGCTCGGCTACCTACGGCAGTTTCCCAAATTTTTTACTTCTAAATGGGCAGAGCCCAAGAGCACTTTCCCTCACTGCAGGGATCGCTAATGCAGCTCAACTCTCCCTGCCCATCCCTCACGGCAGGGCTTGCCTTCAGTACTGCTAATTTTGTATTGTTTCCTTCCCACTCCACACTGTTAATATGCCTACAACAAGCACCCAAATGCAGGCCCATCCATTGGTAAGAAAGAAAGAAGGGTTGCACCGGATTATAAGGGTTCACTCATTGTGAGACACTCGGCCCGGCTAGAGTGAAAAATATTTCTGGGTTCTCTCCCACACAGGCTGGTGGCTAAAATCATGTTCCCAGCAGCCAAAGGGTTAAAATACGAGATTATCCTGGTGTGTTTGTTCATTTCATCGATCAGAAAGATGGTGGAAAAAATTTATGGAGGGTGGAACTCATACACAGATAACATGCAACTAGGATAATTTGAAGTTTACCATTTACCTCTGTTCGATGGCCTCAAATGTCAAAAGTACACAAGAACAGGTTTCCTTTGCATTAGGGTTAATTAGAATAATTAAATATCTGATAACATACTGCTAGCTCTCTGCCAGATTTGATATCCATGTTAAGCCGAAAGTTGGTTAAGTTGAAGGCATTTACGAATAAGCCCATGTTAGCATTCCTGCCTCTGATATGCTGCACAGCTTATGACAATGCCCAATCAGACGTTGAACACAACATAGAGAATCTCTTACAATAATGTGGAATTTGGAAGTGAATTTGAATAAATGCTCAAAAGTAAAAAAAATCTCTATGAGAAAAATATTGCGAACGAGGCCATTTTCCTAAATAGAGCCCATTTGTGATCTTTATGGAGGGTTTTGTATTTATAGATATTTGATATGGGAGGTTTTTTCCATGCAATAATGCATGAACTTAAACTTAATAAGTACATGGTACATGATGGTTTTCCATCGTATTATTTTGATAAAAAAAGTTAATGAGCAATGAAAAAATGCAAACCAAAAATGGATTGTAAAATTCTTGACACAACTGGATTGAAATTAAATGTATCAGCTCCCTAACAAGGAGCATCTCCTACCTTTTTCTTCTTTCCTTTCCTTCTGAGTTTGGAACCATGTGCGTGTCCTTTCCAAAACTTCACCCTTCTCTTGAAGCATCTTCTCAACTTTTTTTGCTTGACCCTCGGCTTTCTGTAATTGTCGTTCTGATTCTTCTTCATCTAAGATAGCCTTTACATCTTCTTCTAAAGAAGAAATTCTTTTTTTGTACTTCTCCAGTATATCTATAAAATAAGTATTATTATTATTTAATCTCAATATTTCCTCACTTCATTCTAATTTAAAATTGACGCTAGAACATCATACATCTGTACAAAAAACTTTTTTCAGAGAAATATAAAATTATAGCAAAAGAAGAGAGATGAGAAACTTTGAGAAACCTGAATTGCCTCAGGGGACTTTAGAAGTATACTTAGCAACTTTTATTTTCTAAACACGCATGGCAACGTTACAAATTTTCTTGCAGAGGATATTTTTTTATCAATAATTATCACAATTATCATGGCATCAATGTCAAGCAGCCTAGTTAATTTAATATGGTTAAAATAAATTATTTGAAATGATTTGTAACGAAAATTATTTCAAATAATTGAAAGGTAGCTACATACAGTGAGTCCTCGTTCTACGTCACCCCGTTTAACGTCATTTCGCAATAACGTCACGAAAATTTTACGACGCTGATTCGTTTATCGTCCCTTCGTCTCGCGATAACGTCACGTATTTTAAATTTCGCGCGAGAAAAAAGGCGAAGTGGCAGGCGTTACAGGTTGTTTGTTTCGTGGGCGGTAATACGGTCAGTCTATTCAAAGTGTAAAACGGTGTGTATATTGTTAATTGCGATTACGGTTTTGGCAAATTTTAGCATCAGAGACATTTCCATGACAATGTCCAAGAGAACAATGTTCCCAATAATTTTGGTTCAGCGATGATGATGCCCAGGCGACGCCCGCCCGCCTCAATTCGCAATTAAAACCATCTCTTCGATTTCATAATCCCAGTTTGCCCGCCCTCGCTCATTTCCACCATTTTGATTTCGCTCCTTACTGGTCCGAAAAGAAATTCTCGTAGCGAGGGTAGGGCCTATGGACTGGAGCACCGGATCCCCGGTCTGTAGCGTTTGGTAGCATTCACTGGACCGCACTATAGCGAAGCCGAAAAGCAAATGCGGGAAGATACAAAAATGGAGAAGGATTTAAGTCACTGCTGCTATTGTCGTCGATGAAGACAGGAACTCGCATTTATGCCATAGTTTGGCATTCCCATCGTAAAAAATGACCCAGATATGGTACGCCAAAATTTTTTCGCATAGGAATTGTGAGGTCTAGGAACTGATATTCAATTTTTACATTGTTTTAATGGGATATTATGCTTCGATTAACGTCATTTCGTTTATCGTCACATATTTCAGGAACAATAGGTGACGTTAAACGAGGACTCACTGTACATTGCCAAAAAATTATTTGAACATTTAATTTTTAACTTTCTTTTTACTTTAAAGATAGACAACCAAATACAGCAGTGTTGCCATTTTATAGTGGCCAGGTACCAATACATTTGTTAGAGGACAAAAAGCAAAAAAAAAAACAAGCATAACACAAGAATTAATTTTTTTAAATACAGTTATAGACAATATTAAAATATTTAAAACGCAAAAAAATCCAATGATTATATTTTTCAATTCAAGGCCTTCGATATATGAAATTGCATTCTTTACATGAATAAAGGCCTTTAAAATTCAAAATTGCAGATTTAGAACGTTGCAATATTTTGTAAACAATTACATGTATTACACAGAGACTGGAATTTTTCATTTTCTAATAAGTAAAGACAATAGGGTAGTTTCCTTCATCAAAGAAAACGAAAGGCATTGATTGCGATTCGTTACCCACCATTAGTGTATTCATAATACACAAATTATTTGGTTTTTGAAATACCGGTTTAGACGAATGGCAAGGGTCAAATTTTATCCTCATTTGAAAAAGGCCAGATTGGCGCCCATGCGATTCCACTCCACGTGACGTCACAGGGACCTAGTTTCTACACGAGAGGATAGGAGTTATACATCGTCTGAGGTTACCAATGCATGCATGAGGCACAGAGCTCAGGGAAACATGTCTTAATAATCACTTACTAAAACTGGCTAAGGTCGGAAAGTTTTCTTCGTTTGATAAGGTATTAATAAACCTTTTTTAAGCCAAGCGCTACCATTCAGCAAGGTACTCAGCTACCCGCTGGCAGCCTGCGACGTATCAGCGCTAAGCCTCGCCTCAAGGTCACCTCACCGGGCGGGAGGGGGAACCAGAAATACGACGTACGGAGATATTTCCCAGCATTCATACTTGAGCGTCTCGTTTTCGCGCGCTTGGAATTTTTCACTTTTCATTTAATCGCGAAAAATAGATATCGTCATTTAAAAATCTAAAAGCGTGAAATACGTACTCCAGGAGTAATAATCTTTCGATTAAGGCAATAAAAAAATAATAGGAAACCACCCTATTAGCTAAATTGGGGTAAAATCAGTGATCCACAGAGAGAACACGAGGTTGAATTCTGACCCATCTACTTTCATCAAAATCTGATTCTGTAGGTGCCACGGTGAAGTTGAACTGGCATGGAATGACCCCTTGCAAAGGTCACTGAAGCAATGATAGCATAAATTGTTTTACAGAATACACACCTGAATAGATGAAACTACAACTACACTGCCAAGGTACAATTTTATTTTTTCACGCTTACAAAAACTTTATATTGACATAGAATAAAAATTCATTTTATAAAAACAAGGTTTACTTACCAAGAGGAATTGCACGACTTTTCACAGGATTGCGTGCACGGCGCACAACCTCCTTAACTAAACGACGTTCACCTTCACCAGCCAGAGATACTGATATTCCAAATCTACCAGCACGGGCTGTTCGGCCAACTCTGTGGACATAGTGCTCTAAAGTTGCCGGAAGTACAAAATTTATAACCTTGAAAGGACAAAAGACAAGGCTTAGACAAAAAATAGCACAGTGCATTAATAATAATCTATGCATTCCATTCAAATGGAAACATTATTGGTTAAGGTTGGTTCTGATGGGAGCCAATCCTCACACAATAGTCCTCACTAAAATTAGAGTGCACAAATGATTACTTGACATTTGATTCACGATTCTTCAGAATACCCATCTATCAAATCGATCCCTCAAAAAAAAAAAAAAAAATCCCACACCACCTCCTTCCCTCCACCGTTCACATCTGCCTTTATTCTCACATTCCAATGCTTCACGTCAACCCTTCCTACTACCATGCCTGCTTCCTCTTGAGAGACAGTGGCCCAGCACAAGTCTACAAAAAGAGGAATATGCACCATGAGTATGAGGGCATGAGTGTGCATTAGTTGGGTATGTTATTTTATTTCCATTTTGTTTGAATTTGGATGCTCAGCTCATAGTTAATTCAGCTCAGCACATTATTGTGCCTGCCAAGAGGAAAGGAGATTTTAATAGAATTTTAGAAGAAAGTCCTTTGTCTTCAAGTAGACTCTCATTATACAATAGACTCGATTTTACGAAGTTTACCAGGTGGAAACACTGGAGATTCGGAATAACTTTTCTTTTAGAAATGAAATTGACGAATGGTACCACTGATATGACAATTGCTTCTAATATTTTATATGAAATAAGCATTAATTGCACTCTCTGGAATTATTTGCAACTAAGGAGGTATATTTCTTTCAAAATAGTATCATAAAATTCTTGTTTTGCTTTGAGGTCATCTGCTTGAAAAGTGATCATAGGGAAAACAATTTTTGACTGCCTAGCTCTTGCCCTTCAAACACTTCAGTTTCTTATCATATTCCCACTTTCATGACCATCCACTATCAACAACATCCGTGTGTGAAACACAAACTTCTGGGTTGCTGCACGACGCAAATGAGGGTTGATATCTTCTCGAATACTGTAAGCCCTTGACATACGAACAAGATACATTCTGAGACCTTGTTCGTAAGTTGATAAACCTATGCAAGACATTGAAAAGTGTGGTTATCCTGCAGAATGCAACAGTCCATTACAATTTTGTGTTAATGAACGATTACTGATCTATAGTGCTCGCAGAGTTTCTGTACACTATAGAGTTTCCCTGAGCCCAATTGCCCATGGTAGAGGCAATCCAATTGGCTACCAGCGACTAGTCCCTTTAACCGGTTCTTGCCTCAGTGCACGCAGTAAATGAGTGGGTTTCCTGAATGCTGTTCCTTATCCATTGAACTTTGAAACAGTTCTTTCTGTAGCCACCAGGACCGGAACTGAGATTCGTAATTTCGTATTAACAAAAATTTCGTAATAGCGTTTAATTGAATTTTCAACCAACAACTGCAAGTGCTTAATGGTGACCAACTTCACAAGTAAAAAAATTAACTCAAATATAGTGGAAAATTATGGATTTTAAGATGAATACTAAAACATAAGTAACTCACCGTTTTCACTCCCCTAATGTCAAGGCCCCGGGCTGCTACATCAGTGGCTACCAAGACGTCTAATTGCTCCTCTCGAAATCTTTTCAATGCGTCAAGTCTTTGGGGTTGGGTAAGGTTACCATGTAATTCACCAACCTGAGAGTGAATAAATGAATTTTAAATCTTGAAAAAATGTAAAAGAAGATCGAAAATTTTAAAAACCGTATATGTCTGAATATAGTCAATCAAGTAATCAAGAAGTCAATCAAGTAATCAAGAATATAGTCAAACAAGTGAATAGACAATCATATACCTGTGGATATAAAATTAAAGGCAACCTTAATGCCTATGAAATTATTTTGCAGACAGTAAATTGTATAAAGAGTAACATTTATCATATAATTGTTAGTATACAGGTTAGCAAGGTTATTATATTTAAAATATCCCTTCCAAGAGTAAGGGATAGTTCTATGAGAACTGTGGGCCACCCACAGCGGTTCCTTGAAATGTCCCAATGATTCCAGAGTGAGCAGTGGGAAGAAAAGAAGGGAGAATGATGACAGTCAACCATCTATGACAACATCTTGCTGTTGAACTGGTTCATGGATTGGTCAATCAGATGGAATACGTCTACAATGATATTTTAGCCACAGAGTGGATCCATGCATAACTTAAGAAACCTATCAATATTTAAATAAGGGATATTGCACATGAGAAAGTTTGAGAAATTCAGGTTAGTAAGAACCAATTTTAAGGGTATTTACTGTACTTCCAACATCTATGCTCAGTCTGCACCATAACCTCTATCTAAACTAATTACAGTAGAACTAATTACAGTACCCAAAAAAAAAGTTTCATAAGTGAGGAAGTTTCATGTGTGAGGTTTTTCGGTATTTAGCATGAAATCCTTTCCTTTAGGGGCCGGTTTGTTTCCAGGATGCAATTACTCATTTGGAGGCAAGAAATTGAAGCCTAATAATCTTATTTACTCACAAGCAACACCACAGATGATGTGTTACTTTAAGAGAAACATAATTTTGCATTCCTCAACAACATTACCCACGGTTAAATGTCTAACATTTCTGGCACCAAGCCACAAGGCTATCAGACTGGAAAAATTTCGGAATGGTGATACTAAATGTTCACAGAGAAGCCAATTTTTGAAAAAAGTTGAAAAATGTTTGAAAAAAGAGAGTTAAAAGCAGTTTTCAGGAAATTCGTTTTACCACCTATAGGCAAACCCAAGAATTGGAGATTGCAGCAATGAGAAATGAAAGAATACCTGAGGAAAGTCATCCAAATTAACCCCGTAATTAGGGAGCAAAATTTCACTAATGCATCACGAAGGCTTCACACCCTATGGACCCAGGTTAATGTCCTGGCAGAGGCAGAACGTTTTCAGGGATGGCTGTATCCCTGCTTGATAGTAGTGTGGACGGAACTTCCGGTGCAACACACTGTCCGGCAGATGGGATGTTAAGCCCTGGTTAAGCCTATTGTTACAACCTGGCTAATTCCAACACAGGGTTTCTATACTCCCTCCCTTACCTCATTGCGAAAATGACCCCAGCTGTCGGTTTCCTCCCTCTAAATACCATGCCATAGACAATATGGAGCACCCAGCAGTGGCGTAATTGTGGTGGGAGGATGAGGGGATAGATCCCCCTCCAAAGCCTCAGAGAAATTTTAAAAAATGTAAAACAAAAAGTCTAGCTTTGATATGCAGCAACTGCATCTACTTAAATTTAAATTTTAAGCACCAAAATGATGTAAAGCATATTTATAGGCATGCCTTTTTTTTAATTTTCTGGGAATCCCCGTTGCCTCGAGGAGGGGGGTGGTGTAGCCGCCCCCCCAGGTACTACCGTCACCCCCAAAGCATATTCCTAGTGACGTCACTGGTACCTGGGATATTCCGTGACTAAGACTTTTCCGGTACTTAGATCACTTCTTTTAAGTGAGCATTTGAAATAATCGCGCAACTGCCGTCAGTGATGAATGAACAAAAATAGATTAAGAGCCTGGAAAAATCTCCCCTCTCAATAATGTTTACGCACTAAAAAAGAATTTTCCCATGAAATTTTAGCATTAGTAGATTGAATCTACCACGGGTATAGCTTCTCTGTCGGCATTCTTCTGCGAATTCAGCGTCGGGAACTTCGACTCACAAGTCGCATGACTCATCTTCACATAATATTTTGATTCCCCATATCTGATAACAACACCGGACACTTTTTGTACTTCAATATAATGGTTATAAGTCTTTCCTGAGTCGAAAGGAACTGCCTTATCTTTCGCATTTTGAATTTGACTTTAATGATTACATGACTGCTGACGATGTGAGTTATTCTCCGAGGGCATTTGTACTAACTCTCTTCCAGTTAAAAAATAAACGCTTGCCAACAGGCAGTCTCAAGCTAATAGCTACTCAAGATCCAACAATGTTTCATTTAAACCCACTGAGATACAAGTTGGGTCAGTTTTGATCTGAGTGCCACGTAACCCACTTTCCCCCGGCTCAATTCGTCCCGCGGATGTGGTATTAGCCCGCGGAATGAGACCATGCATGCTGTTTTTACCATCATGTTGAATCACCATCGACTTACGTCCATACTGAAAATACGATAATCTTTTTTGGATGACCTTGGAAGCCAAAATTTTCGTATGCGAGGATTTTTAACGGCTCATTTAGGCGTTATTTCGCTGGGGCGACAGAAAACATAACCTAGGAAAATTCTAGGCAGTCTTCCGTTAGAGATAGATATTCCGGATTAACGATCATCTACTGCAGTTAAAATAAATATTTAATAAACAGCATCGCTCATTATTAATACTTCATTGACATATCTATGTAATGAGCACATACTACTCCCATTCCTGTGACTAAAACGGCGCGCGTACCACATCCTTCTTGTAGAGCAGTTATCTGAAAAGTTGTATAAGTAAGGTATTTCATCTAATTGGACTGGAAAAATGCGTTTCTTAACAGAGGTCGTCGTATAAGTGAAAAGTTTCATAACTGAGGTTGGAAATACATGGGTTCATATGGGGTTATTCGCCGGACCAAAAAAAAATCGGCATATAAGTGAGGTCATCATATAACTGATGGTCGTATAACAGAGGTTCTACTGTAAAAGCTCCCACATTAACCTCCAGTATAACATACCTTGACACCTAATAAACCCAGAATGATGTGTATCCTATGAGCTTGTTTTTTGGTCTGCACAAAAACCATGGTGTGGTCTCTGAACGTCCTCAGCACTAGAGCGGCAAGAATAGCTTCTCTGTCTCCCTCATGGCCATTCCTAATTCTGTGAGAGAAATTCAATGTTACACTCAATTTTCTATCAATATCTATCCATATGTTGAACAACAGATGGGCATGAAAAATACATAATGCATTTTGGTATTTTAGTAAAGAAAAAGTAGAATTACTCCATAATTTAATGCCTATGAATTTTCTTTCTTCTGTAAAAATGAGACAAAAAAAACTGTCTCTCCATCCAAACATGAAACTGTAATTTGCATTCAACAATAGAATGCAAGTGGTGCAATAGAGAGTAAATGATGATTCCTGTAATGAGGCATCAGCAGTGATTTAATTTATATTGAAAATTAAAATAGTTTATAAAATACTGAGGCAGTTCAATACTTGACATGATCAGAGTGTGGACACAGACTTTTTCAGCAAGCTATTCTGAGCCAATATTTCAAATTTTTGGAGCTTACATTCTAATCTATGCAATGAGCAGAATCATTTTTAATCATTTCGTTACCATTTGTCATTAAGTAAGACATAGATTCAAAGTCAACACTTGAAAAACTCAGGAAATGCCTTTCTTTGAGTTTGCAAACAAGCCATACCCTAAACTTCCAATGAATATAAATCATATAATTTTAACTATTGTTATTAATTGCTGATTATTATTGTGACGAGACTTTCCAAAGATTTAATGATAACTATGCCAATACAATATGCAAATATGCCATTACAAAAATGCACGTCAATATAAATACCAGAACTGATAATGATTATATGTTAAAATTAATCCAACTAAAGCAAACTAAGGCTTTGCATTCATTCAAACTATTGAGACGCATGGTAAGGATAATAGAATCCAATAATATTGCTATTCTTTCTTATATTACCCTTTTAGTTTCCAACCAAATTCAAAACAAGATCACTAGAGAACATAAAGGTCAAATGATTAAGCATTAACTTACATCAAAGCGATAAAAAAAGAATTTCATGAAGCCATACCTAATGAACTCTTGACGAAGATTCAATGCAACATCTCCTGTGCTATCAACAAATAGCCTAACTGGACGAGACAGTGACATACTAGCCAAATCCTTCACTTCTTCAGTCATTGTAGCAGAGAATAGGAGAGTCTGCCTAGTGCGAGAGCACTGCCGGACAATTTCTTTCATTTGCTCTGCGAAGTTTTCATCTAACATTCTGGAAATAAAACGAACATTTGAAATATAAGTTGGACAAGCAAACAACATGACTGTGAATCTTTCATTAAAATCACAGTCTTAAGACCCATGATAGACATGTTGAAAACAAACCAGCTCGAGAACATCCATGTCCACCATAAACTGCCAAAGCTTCATGTAACACTTGAGGTGATCCACTCATAGGAATCCATAAAGCACTTACCACTTAGCAGTTTACCCTTACTATTCAATGGAGATAAATGTTTCAAAATGATCACTGAACTAAAGTAGCATGCATGAAGCCTTCATTTTATTTTCTTTATTTTACTCAAAGATGTTTCAGGGGAGATAATAAAAGGGAGAGGGAGGCAGAGGGACCCCTCATATTCCATAATAATATATAAACCCCCTCTTCCACTTTTCCGTGAGCACAACTAAGTTGAAGGTTAAAATGCTAAAATGGACAAAAAGAAGGAGCATCCGTTGGATTAGTGGAACACAGGAACATCAATTCACTTACGTTTTCCTGCTCGTTCCTTGATAAAATTGGAAAAGATCTCCACCAAGAAAATTCATTTCCACACCCATAAATTTTACAGAAAGGAACAGAATATTTGCCAACTTTGCTATTTAGGGCTTCTATTAAAACTATCTTGTTATTTATCTCACAAATAGGACATGCATAAAATTACCTGTCAGCTTCATCCAATACCAGAATTTCTATGCTTTCCAATGAGAATGTAGGAGTGTTCTGTAGGTGGTCAATGAGTCTACCAGGTGTAGCAATAACAATATCTGGGTTTTTCCTCAAAACTCCTTCCTATAAAAATCCATATTCGGTTACTTACACTAATGAAAAATTATTGGTAATAATTATGTATATCGCTGGGTACTATATCATAACAACAAGGTCATTAAAACCAGCAGCAAATTAACTCATAAAATATTAGGAAATAAAATTCTGCCACTAAAATTAATATTTTCCCAATTAAAATATGTTTTAAGACAGAAAACTTACAGCGATATGCTATTCACCAACATAACAAGCCAAAATTTTTAAGAGATAATCCAACAAATAAAAGTATACGCAATCAGTATTGGAAATATTTAAGGCTACTCTTACCTGTACTTTGACATCAAGACCACCAACAGATAAACCAACTTCAACACTGGTAAACTGTGACAGTTGTCGTGTCACCTGATAAACCTATAACAGACAACATTGAAGTTCATTAAATATCAGATAAAAACTTCATTAGCCTAAATTCAGATGCATACTCAGAGGCCTAACTTTTGAAAATAATTCAAACATGCATACTGATATTGTACTTGAGAGAATCAAATAGATTCAGATGAGGACCCTGGCAAAAATTTGTGGTGACATCTGTGTAGAGTCGTGGTAACTAAGAGAGGTACCACTAATCTCCTAAAATGGCAATTTATGGAAGACAATATCTGTCACAAAAGAGTACAGCTTTATTATTTCAGTATGTACAGTCTCAGTAACTTAGTGGTGAATTGGACCAATCTGCCTAGGCTTTCAGTAATAACTGTTGCATAACTATGTAAAGTGCGTACAATAATGCTAACCTAAAAAAGGTAGTATTAAAGTAGAAACATGGTGCACTTATATAGTATATAATAGATAAGGGTAACCTGTACCAATGTGTACAATATGTGTAACTAAAAGCTTAAGTGTCACAATTGGTGCTAACATGTGCAAAATATGTAATGTAGACACTTTAAATAGTAAAGCAACAGTTGTTACACAGTTTGGGCTGCTACACCACAAAGTTACTGATTCTGTACACAATGGAATAATAATGGTGTACTATTCAAATTATACTTCAGTCAATCGAGGGAAAAATAAATTCATGTATTTATTTCACATTAACTAAGGCGACAGTTTTACGAAATCCCTTTTTTAAAATATAAAATAAATGGTAAAAATTAACTCAATTAATGAAATTGGTTAATATTAGAGATGTGCGAATAGTATCCGCGAATACTGGAAAGTATTCGATATTCAAGACCTCGAATAATTACGCTTACGGTACGACCTCGAATACTTTGAAATTCACGCCACACACTGTCACACGCACGTCGTTGGCAGTTGACTCGGAAAAATGTAGAGAAATTAAGTCGTTTAGTGCATGCAGCACCGTTTTAGGCAAGTTGACAAACTACATCAAATTCACGGATTAGAGCGGTGAATAGAGTTTGACATGGTGAACCCAAACTGATCAGGTTAAAAAATCTGAAAACCTCCACCAGAAGGACCTCAGTACCGTGGAATAGTAACTACATGGCACAATTCCCAAAATCCCCTACCCCCTCCATCCATCAGCCCTTCCTCTGAAGCTTTCCTCTTCTCCAAAATCAAACAAAAGGCCCCAGCTCGCGCAGGGTTTGTATTACGAAGTCCATAAATCAAAAGCTTCAAAAGAAAGTATCAAGTTACAGGAGAGTAACAGAATCGTGTTTCACCCTTCCCTCTTTCTACCCCACTGACCTTTTTCTGCCCACCTGCTTAGAAGTTCCCCATTTCTGGAGGTCAACTGCTGCATGAGTCATCTATTAGCCCAAAAGATGTCTAACAATGACTTTCGGCAATTAATATTACACCTTTATCGGATTTAAATATTGGTTATGTGCACGTAATTAAAAAAAATAATAAGACCAAACACGACATATTTCTGACTTTATTTAAGCATTTTACGCATGAAATAAATGTCAAAATATAACGGAGACTTAGCGTTCTGGCGAAACTCGATATACTCGCAGCTGAGCTTCTCGGAAGTTGATACGGTATTTTTTCCGAACACATATATGAAGTTACAATTTATTAGCTATGCTATAAATCTCTATTGTCACAGTCACAGACGAAGGGATATTTTCCCAGGATTTTCGGTTTCTCCCGGCTAGCAGTTGGAATTCGTCTGCTTATCTTGTGAGAACTTCCAAAGATGGACTGAAAATAATTGCAGAAGAAAATCCGGTGAAGAAGCACGTGTAATTTGCAAAACGCCTCGGATTGTCTGCTAGCACTTGACAGTAGGAATGGGGGTAAAGCGAGCTACCTGTTGAAAATAAGAAGGTGGATGAAGCCGGTTATCAGATGGGCATGCCACTGAAATGGTGTTTGGGAGATATGAATGTTTACATCAGACAGAAATCCATCGTAGCAGTGTAAATGCCGAGGCGGCATGCAATCATTTTTTCGCAAGGTGGTGTGTCCCCTTAGGATATTTGAAAGAGATGTTAGTTGAATCAACTATATGCCCAAATTGTTACTTTAAAATAAAATATTCCATTAATCAGCTAAATTCCTGTTTGAATCCTTTAAAGGAAATCACAATTACTACAAAAAATCCTGGGTTTCCTGTTGCATAGGCAACCTAGTCAAACATTCCCGCATTCATCGTTTTTTCGTCCATCCCCTTGAAAAACGATAGATCGAGGTTCCACTGTATACCTTTTAATTTATACATTCATCAAGTGAAATAGAAGACGAAACGTACCTACGTCTAATATGCTTTGCGCAATTCTAGTATCCGGGGTATTCGAATATTCGAGCAATGATTTAATATTCGTATTCGATATTTGAGTTCGAGAAATCTGCTATTCGACCCATCTAGTTAATATAAAAACCAGAATTTTCTACTGTCCACTAATGGGTGAGAGATGAAGTATTTACAAAGAATTAATATTGAAAATGTAATCTATTAATTTTGGCCCCAAAATAAATTGAAATTCTATGTTGAATTCTTATGAGACAGCACTATCATCAAAAGTACAAATCAGGACTTATTCATCTACATCTACATCTATATAATACCCCGCAAGCCGCCTAGAAGGCGTGTGGCAGGGGGTGTTAGGACACCAGCCGTTTCCAGCTTTAAAAAAAAAAAAAAAAAAAAATGAAGAACTCTAACGTGGTTGGCACTAGCATTTATTAAAGTCCTTTATGGTTCGGGGGAAAAACGAATTCCCATATCTATCCGTTCGGCAAAACATCTCTCTTAATTTATCGCTTCTATCGGACCTGGAAATATAGTGTGGCTCTAATATTATGTTCTCTGTGTCGCTCTTAAAGATATCCATTCTCAATTGTTCAAGCAATCTAAGCCTAGCGTGCAGCCTCCGAGTCTCCAATGGCTCCCAGCCTAATTCGCTTAACATCTGGGTAACGCTGTCTGTATGCCCGTAGCAGTTTTTGACGAAACGCGCAGCCTTCCTTTGTATTTTATTCAGTTCGCGGATTAAGTCTTTCTGCACCAGATTCCATACGCTTGCTGCATATTCAAGGTGCGGTCGGACGAGAGCGAAATAGTACCTTTCTTTCACTTTCTCATCCGAAAATATTCCCACAATACGCTTGACGAATCCTAATTTCTTCAGGGCTATGCCGCAAATATTCTTTATTATAATTCTTTATTATATTGTTATTGCATGCTAGGGATTTTTTCCAAACAGTTGCGTATCCAAATGATAATTCATACTGAGTAAAATAGGGTACCAATTGTGTAATATCTGGTGCATGAATACTGGAGTAGGCTTGTCTGTGGTAAAATTGTGGTCTTTTGAGAGTAACCCACTTCAGTGGTGGCGGAGTTGCTGGCTTTGGTGGTAATGGGGTAAAGTCCTCGCCTGCCAAACAAGAGGTTGCGGGTTCGAGACCTGCCTTGATGGGTTTCCCCCACCCAAGGCATGGTTGTTTGTGCATTGTTAAATTTGTTGAATACCCCAATATAAAATGGCCATCATGAGCTGTAGTCAGTGGTTTGGGAATACAGTAGACCCTCGTTATTACGAAGTTCACGGGACCAAAAAACAGGACGCTCGTAAAAACGAAGTTCGTATGAACGTTTCTTTTAGGAATCGTCGGAAAAAGCCGCATGTGAAAAATGCGATTAAATTAGGAGGAAATATATATAAACAGGAAAATTCGTTTCAGTTTCGACATGAGGCATGACGTAATCAAGGGCCACTGAGAGTTGTCCGATGACAGGTAGAATGATCCAGGTCGTGGCAGCGTTGCCAGGTAAGAAAGTGAAACGCCTACAAGGGGCTCCGTGAAGAAAGGAGACGTTTTAGTGGATTAGGCTTATTTCGCTGCTCTCTATGCATTTGACAACGCTGTATGACTGGGCAATGGTGTGAGGTGCGTTTGGGGGACAGCGATTGGCTGCAAACCGTGCTGGCGCAGGTTTATCCACACCTCCTATTGTGCCGTGCCTGATCTAGCTGGGTGTGCAATGCAGCCACAACTGAAAAAAGTCGCTCTCCGCGGCAAGGAACAATGGGCTGAACAGTTCCTAACTTCACACCGGATTCAATGATACTTTGTTCAGATTATGCACAGGGTACGATTTCCTCTACGCCGCACCGCGTAGCAACGGCCAATCAAAAGGTGCCAAATTCAAAATTTGAAATTTTTGAATGCTGGCATCTCTGAAAGTTCGTAAATCGAATGTGCGTACGAAGAGAACTATTGTGACGTTACGTCGTAAATCTAGTTGATTGTTCATGTAAGCCAAGACATAGGGAAATACTCCAATCGTCGGTCACAGGCTGGATCAGGGAAAGACTCCACAAACAAGAAAATCAGCTCACAAGACAAAAATTCCAAAAAACAATTTACGAGTTATTATCGTTCGATATCTATTCAAAAGTAGAGTATTCAAAATCACAAGTATTACAGAAAACAATGATAGTAATTCATGATCCCAAAGGAAACATTACCAGCTAAATACCCGCAGAATAATTGCTCTAAATTTGCCATGCCTCACTAGACATGTGTCTCCGACCAGGCCACGAGCAGAAGAGAGATTGCCTGTTCAGGACAAGACAGGATTTGAGGGGAGGGATTCTTCCAGGGAGTGGAGGGGTAGCCAGGCGAATTCAACTACTGCTCCACTGATGCGTCACTGCCCCTGCAGAAACGGCCGCTCCGCAAAACACCATTCCCTGGTTTTGAGACAACAGCATACCAGCCAGAATTTTCCCCTCAACTTCTGGGTTGGAGACATCAGTTGAATCAGAGGGATATTCATTGGAACACATGGAGGGGAAGGAGATACTGGGGTGAGGTGTTGGAGGGAGAGAGAGTTGTGATAGGACAATGGTAAAACTTCTCCCTCCAAGTGCAATACTAAGGCCTTAGCACCGATTTCCCCTTGCTTGCCAAGGAGTAAGTATTTCTCCGCAGTAGTCCTATATAAGTCTTGCATTGCAGGTAGGTTGGTTCGGGGTTGTTTCGGGGCTGTTTCAGAGGCTGAGTTTCCAGAGGCAGGGTTTTCAGAGACAGGATTTTGCAGAGACAGGATTTTGCTACAGGGTCCTTTGGCGCGAAAAATCCTTTGCGCGAAAAAACCTTAGCGCGAAAAGTTCTTGGCGGGAGAAGTTCTGCGGATAAGTTCGGAGGAAGTTCGAGGAATTTCTGGGGGGGGGGGTACCAGAAATTTTGGGGGGGGGGGGGGCAACACTAAAAAAATGCCACACTATTATCTGTTCATTTTATCTCTGCGGGTCAGCTTTCGTGAGATCCCGGACACTATCGGAGGGCCTCGCTGAAGGGGGAGGGGCCTCGCTGAAGGGGAAGGGGTAGTACCGAGAGAGAGAGAGCAGGAGCGACCTTAACGTTGCCAAATGTACACAGGTGCCCTAGTGTCACACTGAAAAGGTGTGACTCATACGTGGCCACAGATATTTTGGGCCCGGCGGCGAAACAATGCATACAATGTATAGCTACTTGTTTAGAAGGGATTGAGGATAATCCTATCTCAGAAGCCAGCATATTGTCTGCTAAATGCGAGACCGCTGGTGAAAGGCATACATAAGCGTAACATTCTGATAAACGGGGATTACAAGGGAATTCGTGATGATGAGGATGCAAAAAGAATGGAGAAAAGTAGCACGACGGGTATTTTATTAAATAATTTATTTTGTAACTTATTGCTGGAGTGGTGTGGCTAATAAATCAACCTCCTCGTCTTCCCTCCCGTTAGTGTCCATATTTTCGGAGTCACTCTCGGAGCCTTCAATAAACACGCTCGGATGTTACTCTTTTAAATCAGAGGTATACAAAACTATATAGGTTGCAATACCCAAAAGTAAATACGGAGTTGAGGAAAAGGGTTAGGGTTTGGTATTAAAGGGATCGGAAAAGTACTGAGAGGGAATAGGTGGAGGGAGGGAGTCGGTGCTGATGGGAATGCAGAAGGTGAATAAAAATTTTCTGGAAAGGCGAAGGAAAAGGATTGAGGTGGAAGAATAAGGAACAGTAAGTTATAAGTTGGATGCTAGCAGATTCACGAAGTTGACGCGACGGAGGTCTGAGAGCGACTGAAATTCCGAAGTGCTAGGCCACGCCTACTGTCTGCTGATTGGGAGAGGGAAAGTCACGTGTAGATAAACTTTCCCTCCTCTCACCCCAACTCGGTTAAGCCACACCAGCTCACCCGCAAAGATAAAGTGAACAGACCTTAACAGTATATTTTTACAAGTTATATTTTTACGTATAAATTTACGAGATGTAATGAGTCTATCACCATGATTCCCTAGGAATGAAGCTTATTATATGACGTTGCATGTATGGTGAAGAAAGAACCATAAATGATGCTCTTGGTCACAGTACACGACGAGAACTTAAACGTGGCGTGATTATTAAAACTTAGGGTAGTGAATATCCATCTAAATGCCATAGCTTATGCATGGAACTTCGTAATAAAGTTCATTTCGTAACCGCCGGGACCGGTACTGAGATTCGTAATTTCGTAAAAACAAAATTTTTGTAATAACATTTCTTTTCCTATAGCTTGGATAGGCCTTTTCGTCGCGACCAACAATTTGCTTCGTAAAAAGAGAACTTCGTAATAACGTTGTTCATATTAACGAGAGTCTACTGTAAAATAAAATAAACAGAATTTGTATCTTGTTTGTACATTCAGTGTACACAATTCATATGCCTCAAAATCGGTATCTCACACATATCACATGCATATGGTACATTTGTCATATTAATTGAGTTCTTGGTGTAATAAATGTACCTACCAATTATAAACCAACAAAGCTATAAAACTAAACAACTAAAAATACATCTAAACTACAAACCAACATATTGAATGTAACTTTGTGAGTAGAAAATGGTAAAATCGCACAGCCATTACATATTGCACATTATTTGTTACACCATTATTTTGCCAGGGTAGCTGTTATAGAAACTAGAATGCCACATACAACAGCCCGGCCAGCGAGGGTTATCCGAAGACAGTGCAAAATGAGGGGTGGAGAACCCTGCGCCAGCACAGTTTGTGGCCAATCGCAGCCCCCCATACACACCTCACACCCTCGGCTAGTCATACAAGATTGTCACATGCATTTGAAGCACCGAAACAAGCCTGAACCACCAAAAAAAGCCCTTTCGTCAAATCACAAAAAAAAAAAGAATTTTTCCTTTGGGTGCTTAACCCTTTCACTCCCAAGCGGCCGATATATCGGCCGTGGCCTTCCTACCCAATACGCCCAAGCGGCCGATATATCGGCCGCTTGCTTAGAACAATATTTCACATAAACTATAATGTTTAATTATTTAATTTATTTTTATAATGAATGTATACATATTTTTCTATCCTTAAGTATTTTTAATATAATTTAATTTATACTTTTAACATTTTAATGGCCGTTATTTCGGCAACTCTTTGTAAAATGTAACTCGTATTTCGAAATTCTTACGCCACTTTATAACAATGCGAAATTAGAAAATTTGTCCGTCGTTGATGCTAGTTTTCGTTTATAATTTTCGTTTATAAGTAATATAGAGGATAAATTTTAATAATTTTCTAATTTAAATGTTCTTTGACTATAATTTTTTATGTACACTGACAGCTTATTGAACTTCTTTTTTTCCTCTCGTAAATTGCCGCGGCGGCTGACTTATGACCTTATGATATTCTCAACAAGCTTTTGCACGCTTTTACGCGTGATTTATTGTATTCACTTGACTACATCACGTGCGTCTTTATTCATGTAATACATTGGTACCTATGACTTCGTACTCTCCACGACGTAACATTTTATCCAACCTCTAATCTCTCGCCCGCTGCAATTATATTTTGGCGTCTCCTCATTACAATCAAATCCTTCTTCGGTATCGACATACATTTCAAAGGAATCTTCTTATCCGAATCAAATTACTAAATTTTATTCACACGGCACCATACTTCTTGTTTACAGGAAGAGTACACAGTAAGATTATCGTGCGTAGCGCGGGAATAAAATGTTTTCAGCGAACCTCAGCAAGTGGCCGATAACGTCGCCGTGAAAGTGATGGCTTCACAGTTTTTTATCCTAATCTTCCTTATCTACGTAAGTGATTCATTGTATCACTGCTTTGCTAACACCTACTTTGTGGGCAACTCCTGAGAATGCGTCATCTAACGTCATGCGTTACTAATCTAATGGTTTGCATGCGGAGTCCCGACGGCTTATGTTTGCATCAGCTCGCGTGTATCAGAGGTTTGGATACGTTTCTTCGCGTTGTGTTTTCTGTGCATTGAGTCATTTGAATTTTCGTCAAAGTTCATCGTTGCTGCGAAATCTGCACATAAAAGTCTAGCGCCTTTCTTGAGTGGTGTGTGATATTTTTCCCGAAAATATCACCCATAATGGCTGGAACATGGGCTGGGGTATACAGTGGTATTGAAACTCCTTCAGATGAACAATTATTTATACTAAGGCTACCATGTTTTTGTGGACAATTTTTTTATGTCAGTTCCCTTCGTGAACAAACTTTACCAAATGGGAACATATATTACCGGAACTATTACAAATAAACGAAAATTTCTGCCCGTATTTTTCAAAAAGAAGTTCACCATCGGGGAAAAAATGTTTTGCCGTTCCGGGTGTATTCTAGCCAGTGCATTTAGGGAAAAAAATTCTCAATGAGGACCTGTGATCCTTCTTTCAAGCAAGGCGACTACAAAGCATAGTGAAGTGACAAAATTGAGACAAGGCTGCGAGAAAAAAACTGTGAAAACTGAAGTAATTTTGGAATATAACAAGTATATGGGAGGTATGGACTCTTCAGACTTGATGCTCTATGTATATTTAGATGAAAGGAAAAGAATAAGGAGAAAGAATAAGGAAACTGGGTGGGACATTAGAATACAGATGCTGTGTCTGCAGCACAAAGGAACAAAGAAGAAGATCCAGAACAGTGTGCATCAGATACAACAGGGGTTTGCATGGGGAGCGTTTGCATAAGCATAAGTGCTGAAAGAGTGACTGTGAACAAAAGGAAAAATTTATTCCTACGTGATATTTTTATAAACTAATCAAAAGTGTACCTATGTACTTATTACATAAATAACTTGAACAAATAATGAAAAATCCTCCGTGAAACAATTTTCATCATATATGTTATCCTTCGTTTTTATAGAAAAAGCATTGCATATATAAGTCATTCATATGTATAAATAAATGCAATGTTAACATTTAAACAATTCCTTTGGCTATAATTTAAACTAACAATAATTTGTATTAATTAAGGCCTATATATATGAGTATATACATATTTCATTGTTTTTTACAGAAGACTGGCTTAGGCACTGGTCGAAAGTGATTGAGAAAGATTTAAACAATTAAATTTTTATGGCAACATTTTTTCTGTTTATGCATAAAAAATTAAGTAGATCTGTCATAAACTAAATTCTTAATTAAATACAGTTTTCAATAATTGCAAAATAAAAACAATACTATGAATAAATAAGCCATAAAGTTGTGTTTTTCGTAAACATTTTTAAAAGTATTAAGTTTATAAATTTATTATTGCAAAACTGAAAATTATATATAATGATAATTAACATTTTTGAACACATCATTTATTTCTACATATGTGTGATTTTTTTCATGTCTATAAAGCCTAAAATAAATCCATAAGAATTTTTACAAAAAGTACTAACAATTTCATAAAAAAACCCTTGGGAATTTTGGGTATGGATATTGAAAAATGCTTGGGAGTGAAAGGGTTAACGCTAGTTGTTCCTTCCGGCTCCTTTCTTCATGGAGGCCTTTTGTTTACATGTGACGTGGGCATTTCCCTTTCTTACCAGGCAAACTTGCCCCCTACCCCGAACTAGACCCTTCTACCTGTCATCGGACAACTCTCAGCAGTTGGACTGTAGGGTTAGGTTATTTGAGTGATGGGGAGCATGTTTATTAATAGTTCCCAGGTATTATCAATTTTAGAATGAAGAGACAACAGTTTGAAGTCCACCAACATATTCCAGTTGGAAGATCAGAGCACATAATGGGGAAATAATAGTAATATAGCTAGGATATAGTTACACATGGGTGGAATATCAGCATATTTTATAAAACATTAAGGAGGACAAGGAATAAAATATGTGTTTAAGGATAGGCAACCCTTCAAACACGTGTACGCCATATGTATTTTCATTGCTGTAACCTTTACAGCATTTAACTGCAATTCGATGCTTGCATATGGAAGTATGCCGCCAAAAGTTATTTAGAAAAGAAATGAACTCATTAAAGGTATATCTCACTTGAAATTCATGCAAAGGTATTCAGAAACATTCATCATTTCAAAAAATGGTTAACAAACTTAACAGGGAAAGAGAGTTTAAATACCTGTACACCAAGCTCTCTTGTTGGGACTAAAACTAGAACTCGTGTAACAGCAGGCCCATTTCTAGGTTTATAGAGGAGCCTCTCCAAAGTAGGAAGCATGTATGCAGCAGTCTTTCCAGTTCCTGTGGCAGCACATGCACATATATCACGACCCAAAAGTGCCACTGGAATGGCACATGCTTGGATTGGAGTTGGATGCGAAAAATTCATTGATGAAATAGCCTAAATAGAAAAATGGTCAACATTTGAAGGTGTTCACAAAATAAAAACTGCAACAGGATAAAGATATTCAAGGAAAACCTAAATAAATGCCAAAACAGCATTTCATTCATTGAAATTCACTAATATTAATTGGTGAACAGTAATCAATCATATAATATGCATGATTAAATCTTAAATTTATGCTTAAAATGATTTTTTGTTATTAGCTTGTATGAACTTTGACATTAATATTTGTGGCCAACTAGTTGTAACTCAGTTGGCCACATTTTGAGGCATGATGGCCTAATGAAGACAATCGTTGAAGGACAATTAAAAGGGAAGAAGGGCAAGGGACGGCCCCGAATGAGTTACATAAGACAGGTTATAAAGGATGTAAAGAGAAGAAATGCATCGCTATGAAAAGGTTAGCGGATGGGAGAGAGGAATGGAGAGCTGCGTCAAACCAATCTTAGGATTGTTGACTAATGATGATGATTAATATTTGCCAGAAAAACATAATTATTTAGCAGCAAAAAATAATTTAACACACCACTCTCTGCAATAACCATACATTGATAATCTATAGATAAAATTTAAAGCCTATAACAGGGAAAAAATGCCACCCTTGGAGATCCAATAAAAAATATGCTTGATAAGCTAATGAATTCAATTCCAATAGGATGTCAATTGCATTTCTATTCGTTGTGGTTCATATTATCAGCCACTGAAAAATCTTGTGGGCTATGTAGCTACTTGGGTAAAAAACCAGCATCATCAATCCATATGACAATTCCCTTGCTTTTGACAGAAGACTTCAACAATATTTGGTTGCCCTCACATTACAAAAAGACAGACATCAATTTTACATGATATATCACAATAAATAAAACTGGTGAAAAAATCTATCGAGAAAAGAAAGGGACACCAACTCCAGGGGAAAAAATTTGTCTAACTTGAGAGTCAATAATTCTTTTTCAAATTCCATCTAGATGTAAATAATTTCAAAGTATTAATTAATTATTGGAAATTTTAGTTTGCATTATGTTACTAGAATGATTTTCTGTGATTTTTAATCGTGCCATTGGTGCTGCAAATAAGAAAACTGATTTAGGAGGCACTTCCAACTAACAGCAATTTTTACCAACTTAGGGGTTCCTTTTCATGAAAAAGGGTCGTTTTTAGAAATTAATCCTCAAGATTACCTCATAAATTTCAGCTGGTTCAAAATTAAATTTTCAGCAGCCAAAATTATCAAACATATTTGTACAACCCAGATTTTGACAGTAAAATACATGATAAATAAATAAACTTAATTGAGTAAAAAATTAAGAAAGTCACAACATACCAATTTTATGATGAGAAAGCACCTAACACCAAGAGTAGAGATGAACAATCACCACATGTGATATAAAACTTCCCATCCTTGGTCTTAAGTTTATCTAATAATCTTTCAAAAAATAATGGATGAATCATTTCAAGAGTTCACTTTTACATCATCCCACAACCCCTTTCTCTTCACACATTGCAAGTCAATTGTAATAAATGTAAACATATTCTACTTTGGCGTAAAATAACCACGAATATCTGCCATCTTCCCTAATTTGGTTTGTAACTGTCTGGAGTAACATGAAGTATTACATTTAACGGATGCATGCTTTCATTTTATAAGATGAAAGCTATTCATATAACATGGAGTTTCTAAAGTCAATATCATTGAAAAACTGAAATAATTTAGTTCCTGAGAGAGTGAATAATAAAAAAAACCTTGATTTCAAATAAGTTACACCTCAAGCAGAATATAGATGAGTAATAAATTTCTTCAGAAGAAATACCGTTAGCATTCACAAAACCCTAATGCATGATATTCCATACTTCATTCCATTATTTCACTTAGTCACTTACTGAACTCTAGCTTAACAAGTTTGCAATTACCTTGAGAAGGGGACGAGATAGGTTCATTTCGTAAAATGATGCATTCTCATCAAAAGGAGGAGCATCATCAAAGAATTCATTAGATTCATCTTCTTCCTCTTTTTCCTCTGGAATGGTAGATTGATCCTTTTTGGAAAGGCGCTGGCTATTTTTAAGAGCTCTTTCCTTAATACGAATTGAATCTGAAAAATAAGGGGCGAGATTAGTTTATGTCTATGGCTGTTTCTCTTTCTTTGCAGAAGGATAATTCTCATGGAGATGTTAGCAAGCTAAATTAAATCACAATCAACCATCAAACCTCCTATTTTCCTCAAATAACTCATAAAAATACTGGGCATCTAGATGCTGTGACATGAAAAGACACTCAGTGCTTTGATGCTGAAGGGTTGCTAATGAATAGACTATCCATATTAGAGTGGGAATGATAATAGACCAAAGAAAAGAATATTCAAGATATTGACAACTTATCACCCACATCTATTTCCTAACTGGAAAATTATTTCCAGAACAATATATTCAACCATGATTATTATTATTATAGTATTCCACTGTTTAAGGTAGGTTCCATGGAGTACTAAAGAAGTGATTTGGGAGCCTCCCTTTCCTTCCAGCACAGCCTTCTTCAATTCACTGTAAGGCCTACCCCCTTTCAATCATCTAAAAATCCTATTCTTTTCCTTCCCCTCCCTCTTTTCCCCAACATTCTACCCTCTAACACCATTTTCAACATCCCCTCCCCGCTAAGGATTCGCTCCATCCATACAGTTTGTCTCCTCCGTAGTTCATCTAAAAGCTGCCTCTCCTCGCCAACCATATCCAGCACTTCGTCATTCCTTTTCCTCTCCGTCCATTTCACCTTCTCCATACCCATATCTCGATTGACTTCAATCTTCTCTCGTCTTCTTTCCTAAGTGTCCATGTTTCCGCACCATAGAGAGTTACACTCCCGATCAAACTCTTCACTATTAACCTTTTCTTTAAACTCTTGCATTACGATCTTCTAAGAAGCTCCTTCCTGTTCATGAATGCCTCCTTTGCTAGTGCCATTTGCTTCCTGATGTCCTTGCTACTGTGTCTGTTTTCCTCTAATGTGCTGCTGAAATAGTTGAATTGCTCAGCCCGCTCAAGTTTTTCCCCACCTACTTTTATCTCGAGTCTCAAATTCCTCGCTTGCGATACTTTAGAAAATCGCATAACCTTACTCTTCTTGTGATTAATCCTCATCCTGCACTCCTCGCACCGCTCATCTAATGCATCCACTAGAGCCTGCAGACCCCTAGCTAACTGGCTAATCAGCACCTGATCATCCGCGAACCTTACCGATTTAAACAACATTCCTCCTACTCTCACTCCAGTTGCCAACTCGTCCCACGCTTCTCTTACCATCTCCTCAGCGTATACGTTAAAAAGCAGCGGCGATAGAGGACAGTCTTGCCTCACACCTTGGCTAATGCTTGCCCACCCAGATTCTCCATCGACTACCCTCAGTCTGGGCCATATACAGATTACGAATTAGTCGTCTATCCCTCCAATCTACACCTATTCTCTTGAGGATATCCATTAACTTTATCCAGTTCACCCTATCAAATGCTTTTTCAAAATCCACAAACCAGACATATATGTCCTCGTGATATTCTGGGTTCCTCTCCACTAGAGACCACATTATTGCAATTGCATAACGAGTTGACTTCTCTTTTTTAAAACCAAACTGATTTTCAGTCTCCCATCACTACCAGATTTTTCTTACCTGGGGCGTCTCTAATTATTTTCTTAAGCTGTTCATACACCTCATCTACTTCTTCCTCCCTATGATTGCTAGTGGGCATGTAAACTTGAAGCACCACAAGGTTGGTGGCCCACACCTCAATTTCAACCACCAGAATCCTATCGCTTACCCGGTCTATACCTTCCACACTCTTACCCATCTTCCCGTAAAATACTAAAGCTACCCCTCGCTGGCTTCCCCCCCAACCACTATATATAACCCTATAACCATCACTCCAATAGTCCCTCCCATCCCTCCACCTCACCCCACATAATCCTAAGATATCTATCCTCCCTTTATCCATTTCCCTTTTGATATTTTCTAACTTCCCCACCCTCACATTCCACATCCCTACATTTATAGCTGACTTCTTCTTCTCCATCTTCTTGGTCTTCTTTTCTTCATTGCTACTGCTGCTGGTGATGATGATAAGTCTCTGCAAGGATTTCTTATGTTGACGACCCCGAGGACCTTGCAGACCTCGCTGCCATGACCAACAACCGCTCTTTGCGAAGGGGTCCCGGTCGATGAGGTTCCCAGGCTCATTTGGTTGTAATCCATGTTTTCAGGGAAGAGGTAGTTGGTAGGGTTTCCCACTTCCATTCCAACAGTGTTCTTCTCGTGACACCATCACTTGGACTGCTTTTCGTGTGGCTGCTACCCTTCAACCCTCCTGGCATGGGTGGCCCTACTGGGAATAATTTAGAATTAATCCCACCAGTGCAGCTCTAGGAGTCATAGGAACATGCAAGCCTTTCCACCGTGACAAGGTTGTAGCCCAAGAGAAAGGGGAACCATGATATCAGGAGAAATTCTACATGGCATTGGAATGTATGCTTCTCCATTACATCTGGTAACTACGATGAGAATTCGAGGTCAAGAATCATAAGAAAGAATCTTTGTGACACTACTGAAATATACCCCTATCAGTTTCCATCGATTTGCATAGCTTGAAAAATAATGTAAGATGTTCAAATATTGATTCCAATGACTTTTCTTCTGGAAGGCTCATCACACCAGGGTTATATCTTCCTTCCTAGATACGTGGATGCCAAGAAAATGGAGCAATCTACCTTCTTCCACTTCTATTGTCAATCGAATAGCAGGATACCAGCTTCTCAGGTGAGTCAGGATCTTCTCAAATTCTCCATATCCATGAGGCTCAATGAAGAACACGTCTTCCAAGTATCAAAGAAAGAGCTTTGATTTACTTCACCCTGCATCTAAAGACTTTTCCTTTTCAACCTCAATAAATAGGTTGGCAAAGACTGGACAGCGAGGTTGTCTCTCTTTCCAGTCTTTGCCAACTCCCAGTCTTTCCCAACTTTGGCAGCTCCCTTTGATTGTAAGGAAAATTGTTCATTCCAAATTAAGTAGGAATTTTTTTAGACAATACTTCACCATTTTTGTTACTTTACTTTTAATCAACACATCATTGTAAATATATTATGCCAAAATTCCTTGATCTCCATAGTTTGGCAGATATACGTATTCATGGCAACACTTGATACAGGAGTATTTTTCCAATAGAGTGACATAAATATGCACCGAGCTCTAAATTATAATTTCACGGTCGAAACTTTATAACAAAACGATTTCAACAAGAAATGTGCTCCTACCTTTCTTTAGCTCGTCTTCAGACAGAGAAATGTCATCGTCAGAATCTTCATTATCCGAAGGAGATTCGTTTCCATTCAAATTCTCTTCAGTTTTATGGCAAGCGGACTCCTAAAATATAAATTATTCATATTCAGATACTCCAAGTGCAGGTCAAGGGAGACATCAACGCCGGCTTATTTTCATCCTATAGTTTAACAACAGCTAAATTACATACCTCTTCCTTTCTTTTACTTCTTATAGCCTTGATCTTATCGTCAACCTTGTATTTAACTTTCCGTTTTATATACTTGGTAATATCATCCCATACATCGCGGTTATATTCATTAGCGCTGCTGACAAATTTGAAAGCTGTATCGAAATCGGCATTCTTCTTATTTTTTTGCTTGCTGGGCTGAAACTAAGATTTATCAGGGATAAATAAATTATTCACAAATTGACAAACGAAAAATACACCTATTAAATTATGTATAGCAGGTTACAAGCTAATGTAGATCCAAAGACCGACGATTTCACCAGCAGCAACGTTCATTTGAAAAATTCCTCGGTTTGAAGCTACAAAGAAAAATTTCAAATAGGATTTGGCCCAAATATTTACCTCAGCTTCGTTATCAGAATCTTCTGAATAATCCGGTACTTCATCATCATCGCCAATAGTTCGTATCACGTCGACCTTCCTCGTGGCCATGTTTACATCCGTTTACAACGGGGTGCGAGCGCATGCAAAAATTCGTTTGTTCTCTCGAACAATTTTTGTTTACGAACGAAATTCAAGTGAAAATAAATCATTACAAATTTTATTTTATGAGACATGACACTAAAATTCCCTACAAATACGAATTTAAAAGATAAGTAATTTAATTCTTTGTGGCTGGAATGGAAAACTTTGAATCTTTACGGCGAGTAATGATAGAAAGTGTGTTTTGACTAGCATTCTTATTCCCGCCGAAAGCAGTAGCCCGGCAGCCCGGCAGTTTCATTAGGTTGTCATGATCTATTGTGCTGCTGTGTTTGTGAATTGTCGATGAATTGACTGAGTTTGGGAGGTGTGTTGTTTCTTTGAGGTCCCGGAGAAATCAGCAACCGTCTCTGCATTTATTCTCTCTACGTACTGAGTTACCATTACAATGGGTATTTTAGGGTTGTCCAAATTAATCGCTGATATAGCCCCAATAGCGGTTAAAGAAAGCGATATCAAGAATTACTTTGGTGTGTATTTTTCACTTAAGTTGTTTCTTCTTTGTTGTGAATGTTTTAGATATTTTATGTCTTATGATTCCTCTGTCATTAGGAAGGAAAATTGCAATTGATGCGTCCATGAGCTTATATCAGTTTCTTATAGCCGTTCGAAGTGAAGGATCTCAATTAACATCGGCAGACGGAGAAACTACGAGGTTCGATTACTTAGTGCATATTTAGGCTGAATAAAGTATTATACAAGTTTGTACCAGATTACTTACTGAGCAATGTCTTCATCTGTTTATTTCTTGTAGTCATTTAATGGGAACTTTCTACCGTACAATACGTATGGTCGAGAATGGAATCAAGCCAGTGTATGTATTTGATGGCAAACCTCCTTCTTTAAAGTCCGGGGAATTGTCGAAGAGACAGGAAAAAAGAGAAGAAGCTCAGAAAGCTCTCGAGAAAGCTGAAGAGTCTGGTAATATTTTGCTCACAAATCTCCCGTAATTTGGAACTATAATTTTATGATATTTACTACTATTTCGTCTCATTGGCAGGTGATTTAGAGCAGGTGGATAAATTCAACCGTCGCCTCGTCAAAGTGACCAAGACACATGCCCAGGAGTGCAAAGAGCTTTTGTCATTGATGGGTATACCATATGTTGATGTAAGCTTTCTTATTATTCACGTTGGTGCATATGGAATCCTGTTTAATCAAGTACTAATGGCTGCTTTATTTTCAGGCTCCTTGTGAAGCCGAAGCTCAGTGTGCAGAATTAGTGAAGGGTGGCAAAGTTTTTGCCACCGCAACAGAGGATATGGATGCATTAACTTTTGGATCTAATGTTCTTGTAAGACACCTTACTTTCAGTGAAGCGAGGAAAGTTCCTGTCCAGGAATTCCATTTAAATCGTGTGTTGCAAGGCCTGGAGCTAAATCAAGATGAGGTATCTATTGATCATGTTACAGTATTTTTGAAGAAGGAACAGACTTTTTATGCGAGTCATTTCCTCTATTAGAGACTTAATTCTATCTCTTGAGTAATCCATTGTATTTTCACCTGCAAACAGCATGTTTTGCCAAAGACTTGCCATGTCACAACATGCTTGTTAATTTCTTAATGCGAACTTATATTCCCATTGGAAGACACTGGTAATGGCATAAATGAATAGTAAGACTTCAACTCAAATCTATTGACTCATAATTGAAAGTACATTGCATAATAAAGTTTATGGTATTGTTGCCGAGATTGCATGAATAAATATTTTTGTTCACCGACCAATCAGGGCAAAACATCAGCAATAAAGAAGTAAACTTAGAACTATTCTGCTGAAAATTACAAATAACATTTTATTATTGTGCGAAGGCTATGCAAATGATTTAATGCATGTTGTCTTTAAAAAGTTGCTGTGGTCATTGCAATTCTACCAGTTAAAGTAGGTTTACATGGAGCATTTTATGAATTACCCCAGCCTATCCCCTTTCTCCCTTTCCCATGGACTATAGCCTTGTTGCGGTGGAAATTTTTTAAGTTTAATCCATTTTACTTAATTTGATTGATATAACTAATAGAATAGTTTAAGGTTTAATAAATTATCCCTCAGAAAGCTGTAAAACTCACCAATTTCAACCATTTATCTTACAATTCTGATATTTATTAATATCACTCATACCGCTTATCCTGGTGGGTATTCCATACCCCCACACACCCTGGTATTTGTTGCACCTAAACCCCCCAGCCCTAATTCCTAGCTGAACCCCTGCACGTGATGGTGTCAGTTAAAAACACTTGTGTAATGCAAGTGGGAAACCCTACCAACTATCTATTCCCTGAAAACATGGAATATACCAACCAAATGAGCCTCTGAATCTAATCTGAAGTTCTCAAAGGGGGGGTATCGTTCACTTGAGAAAGGTCGGCAAGATCCTTGGGGACGTCAACATGCAAGATCCTTGCAGAGACTTATCATCATCAGATGCAGCTACAATGAAGAAGGAAGAATAAAAAACCAAGAAGATGGGGAAGAAGAAGTCAGCTATAAATGCAGGGATGTGGAATGTGAGGACAATAATGAGGGCGGGGAAGTTAGAAAATATCAAAAGGGAGAATAGATATCTTAGGATTATGTGAAGTGAGGTGGAAGGATGGGGGGGACTATTGGAGTGATGGTTTTAGGGTTATATATAGTGGTGGGGAGGAAAGCGTGTGAGGAGGGGTAGCTTTAGTATTAAACGGGAAGATGGATAAGCTTGTGGTCGGTATAGACCAGGTAAGCGATAGGATTCTGGTGGTAGAAACCGAGGCGCAACCCACCTACCTCATGGTGGTTAAAGTTTATATGCCCGCTAGTAATCATAGGGAGGAAGAAGTAGATGAACAGTGAACAGATGGAAAAGTCCAGAGGATATAGGGAGATATCAGATAGACTACATTGTGGTAAGACAGAGGTTTAGGGATAGTGTGAAAAACTCGCGCAGCTTCCCTGCAGCATATGCGGATTCAGACCACAACCTAGTGGTCATGAAATACAACGTGAGATTTTTAAAAGACTGCTGAAGGGGACAATGAGGAGAGGATATCAGGAGCTAGTGGACATTAGCAGACGGGAGATTGGAAGTACACAGACTAGAGGAAGGGTGGGATAATATTAAAATGGTAATATTCAAAGCAGTGGAGAAGTCATTTGGCTACGTTGACAGCAGAAGGATAAAGGAGCCTTGGGTTACATAGGCAATGGTAAATGAAATGGAAGAGAGAAGGAAGTGTAAGAACTTGGACACAGAGGAGGGCAAAAGAATGTATAGGGAACTAAATAATTGATTACGGCGTGACACTAAGAGGGCAAGGGAAGCTTGGCAGAAAAGGCTGTGTGAGGAAATGGAGAAGTTCCAAAAGGATGGAGGAGGAGGCAGGTATTACGTCAAAGTTAATCACTATCAGGCAGCAAAAGAGGGCAAACCATGCCTAGAATTGAGGCTAAAGATGGAAGGATGCTAAGCGAGCGAGAAGAGGTACAGAGTAGATGGAAGGAAGACGTGGAGGACCTGTATGACGGAATGAACAGACCAGAGAGATTGACTCTAGAGGAGGAAAGTGCAGTGGAGAAGGATAATCTTGAGCCAGGGATATTAGATTCGGAAATAGAGAAAGCACTTTGTGATATGAAGGCTAGGAAAGCAGTGGGAGTGGACAGTATCCCATGTGAGCTGCTGAAGAATCTAGGGAGGGATAGTAGGAAAAGGTTTTTTGAGCTAGTATGCAGGATCTATGAGGAGGTATGTTGGCCAAAGGATTTTGTGAAGATTGTTTTAATTCCGCTTCCGAAAAAGAAGAAAGCTGTTGAATGCGGAGATTATGGGACTATTAGCCTAATATCGCATGCGGCAAAAGTGGTACTTAGGATATTGAAAAGATTAATGGAGGCAAGGGCAAATGAGTACTTGGGCAAAGATCAGTTTGGTTTTAGAAAAGGGAAGTCAACTAGTGATGCAATAGCGATAATGAGGTCCCTAGTGTAGAGGAGCCTAGAATACGACCAGGACATGTATGCCTGTTTGGTGGATTTTGAAAAAGCATTTGATAGGGTGAACTGGGTAAAGTTATTGGATATTATCAAGAGAATAGGTGTAGATTGGAGGGATAAGCGACTGATTCTTAATTTGTATATGGCCCAGACTGCACAAGTGAGGGTAGCGGATGGAGAATCTGGGTGGGCAAGCATTGGTCGAGGAGTGAGGCAAGGGTGTCATGTATTGCTGCTGATTTTCAAGGTGCATGCTGAGGAGATGGTAGAAGAAGCATGAGATGAAACTGGAGGAAAAGTGGGTGGAATGATGTTTAAATCATTGAGGTTTGCGGATGATCAGGCTTTGATTAGCCAGTCAGTTATGGCCTTTAGTAGATGCATTAGGCAAGCGTTGTGATTGTGATGAGCAGAATTACAGTAGCTTACAGTGTATAGCTTACATTCAGGTGGAACCAGGGGATGAAATGACATTTATGTCAAATTATCAAACCTGTCACTGGCATCTAGGGTGCCTGAGTACATGTGTACAAAATTGTACAAAACTTACCTGTATCAAATAAAAAGTTTTTTCAAAACCTTTTTCTTTCAAAAGAAGTCTTTTTAGAAAGAGTGTCAGAGACAGCTGTTGGAAACTGGAGTGAAAGTGGGAGGAATGAGACAGGTGAGAAGAGGTTTTCCTTAATAGTCACTGCTGTTTTACATATAGGCTGAGGATATGGTAAGAGAAGCATTGGGCGAGTTGGAAGCTGGAGTGAAAGTGGGAGGAATCTTGTTTGAATCAGTAAGGTTCGCAGATGATCAGGCGCTCATTAGCCAGTCAGCAAGGGGACTGCAGGCTCTAGTGGATGCGTTACACGAGCGGTGCGAGGAATGTGGGATGAGGATTAATCATAAGAAGATCAAGGTAGTGTGGTTTTGTAAAGCATAGTGAGCGAGGAATTTGAGACTTGGGATGGTCAGATCGGATACCTCGGATCCAAATATCCGTGGATATCACCCTTCATTGGGTACATCAGATCCAAAGTCGCGGAAGACATCGGATCTGGATCCGAAATTTTAAATAATAGCTTCAGTGAATGCAATGAATAATGGTGGAAAGAGTTCCGATTCTATCTTCGAATGCGCCGTTGCATGCGATTCTTGTCCTACTCATGAACCGTTTTGTTTGAAAGCTCTTGCAGAGGTCGTAGGAGAATTTCAGCCGTGGAAAATAAAAATAACAAAATATGAGTGGCACATAGTGTGACTCTACCCAAGAGATTGAACAATCACCGGGGAAATCTCAGCAACAGGAATTTGAAAATGCATTTGGATCCAATCCGAAAGATCCTGCTCCGAAAATCAAGAATCCGGATCCGATTAAAATCCTGGATCCGCCCATCCCTGTTTGAGACTCAAGATATAAGTAGGTAGGGAAAAATTTGAGGAAGTTGAGCAATTCAACTATTTAAGCAGCACATAAGAGGAAAAAGGATACAGTAGTAAGGACATCGGGAAACAAATTGCATTAGCAAAGGAGGCGTTCATGAATGAGAAGGAGCTTCGGAGAGGATCGTTATGTAAGAGTTTAAAGAAAAGGTTAGTGAAGAGTTTGATCTAGAGTGCAGCTCTCTATGGTGCTGATACATGGACACTTAAGGAAGGAGGACGAGAGATGATTGGAGGCATTCAGGATTTGGGTATGGAGAAGGTGAAATGGACAGAGAGGAGGAAGAACGACGAAGTGCTGGACATGGTGGGTGAGGAGAGGCAACTTTTAGGTGAGAAAAGGAGGAGACAAGGTATGGATGCTGGGAGTACTTAGTGGGGAGAGGATGTTGAAAACTGTGTTAGAGTGTAGAATATTTGGTAAACGAGGGAGGAGAAGGAAGAGAATAGGATTATTAGATAGATTGAAAGGGAGTAGGCCTTAGAGAGAATTGAAGACGGCAGTGCTGGAAGGAAAGGGAGGCTCGCATATAACTTCTTTAGGACTCCATGGAAATCTACCTTAATCGGTAGAATACTATAAAAATAATCCCCTTTCTCAAGTTTCTTTCTTCAGTGCAGCATAGGACTGTATTTCTTCTATCGATACTTCCACTGCAAAAGCGCTCAAAAATCGCCCACAAACTCCCTCCCTCATCTAGGAGCCCAAGAATATGAATGCGCTCAGCTGACAGAAGCTGGAGCACAAATGCTTGCCTCCAAGCTTCGGAGGTGAGCATTGCTCCAGCTTTTCACAGCTGAGCGCATTCGTACTGTTGGGTTCCTAGATGAGAGGGGTTGATCCAGAGGGCAATTTTTGAGTACTTATACTGTGGAGGTACCGCTATCTAACCATGAGCATTGTTCTCTTCCTCCTTATCCCTGCATCACCTAACAATTTTCCCTGTGG
The DNA here is from genome assembly GCF_921293095.1 of Ischnura elegans. NCBI lineage: Eukaryota > Metazoa > Arthropoda > Insecta > Odonata > Coenagrionidae > Ischnura > Ischnura elegans. The sequence goes on from NC_060248.1 coordinate 20,524,582, forward strand.
AGAAAATTTGATGGTGATATTTGGCACTAATCTTGTTGCACCTTGTATATACTTAAAACTTGTAGTGAAGAATATATGAAGCATGAAATTTTTTTTTCTGGTTTACAATATCTTTTCAAGGAAATGTTATGAAATAACAAGTGTCATCAAAAAAATCGACTTGGTCGATAAAGTTACATATTTCTTCACAATTGATTTAATTTACTACCTCACAGGGATGTCGACTTACAAAAAATATTGGGGGGGTCCAAACCGGGGATCTTGCCCCGGGTAATTTTATAAGTATGAGTTTTAAGTTTTTTTGAGCATTTTAGAAGAGTCATATGGTCAACATTAGAACCCTGATATCTCGAAACTCGATATCTGGACACTCCGGGGAAAATCGACAAGCCTGACACATTTTTTCCTCGCACCCGTAACGAATTTTTGAGGGAGCTCGGGCCCCCTCAGGCCCCATGGAGTTGGCACCACTGCTACCTCATGCTCCATTGCCAAGCTAAAAACACCAAGGAAAAGATTTAATATGGAAATTCTTAGACATGCCCAAGATTTGAACCAAGAACTCCCAGTTGGTCTCCCAATCTTTCTTATCAGTTACTCTATAAATTCAAAAATCATTAATCAGTCAATTTCTGTGGGGCCTACTGAATATGCTGTAGGCATAGCCATTCCATATTGTGGCGCAAAAGAGAATAGCTGTCTTACCAAGCAATTGTTGAAGAGAATAGCTAGAGGGGTTTAGGACGTGGGGGTACCCTCGCCCCAGGAAACTCGTGTTCCCCGTAATTATTTCACAAATCATAATTGTGGCAGCTTTCCTTCACATAGTGCTGGCTACCTCTTTCAATATTATTCATAAATTTCATCAGAAATTAGGTTTAATTCACGTTCTGAGAAGGCTAAATAAAAAATATCCAGGAAGAAATGGCTCTTTTTGAAGTGTCCAGACGTATCAGAGAATGGATAGTTCCTTTCCCCATCCCCAGACAAATTCTCTGGCCATATCCAAAAGCTGTTAGTTTGTTGGCTCATGGATGACTTCAGGTTTTCCTCGTGTCATCTATTTTAGGTTCACCTGGTTAGGTAGGTGAGGCTGAAAGTCAATTAAAAATGGCAAAGGTTGGGGTATCACTCAAATATTGATCGCCAGGCTAAGTATATTTGTCACTGTATTCAAAATGTTCTCCCATATCTTTGAATTTCTTGTGAAAATTAAAATCAACTTCCCAAAATCTGTTGAGCATGGGTTGTATGCATTGTTGAAGGCTAAAATTTTTTTAATGAAATCCAAGCTCTGAAGTTAATTACAGGCATCCCCTGAGTTACGTAAGAGATGCGTTCCGGCAGACTATGCGTAAGTCGAAATTTACGTAAGTCGAACCTTTGCGTTGGCGCTTCAGAGATTGCTGTATAACAAGTTGTATCGTACAGGAATGAGCGCAACCACATACGCCACCACATCCATCGCTAGAACTGCAAATTTTCACGTTGATTGCTGACTTGGGATTTATAAGCGATTTTTCTACAGAAATTAATGAAATTTCCTTCGAGGAATGACAAAAATGGGTCACTTTGTTATTTTTAGCACGTAAAAAACTCTATAACTATTCGATATTTTTTCTACCATAGGTTGTACGAGCGAATATCTACTTCTTCGCGCTCGCATTCGAAAATTAACGTAATCATTTGAAATACGGTTATCGCTTACGTAAGTACGGATTTACGTATGTCGTGACATACGTAACTCGGGGGATGCCTGTACGTACTTTTGAGAAGCTTGTTTATTTAATAGTTTAATTGAAGGATAGATTACTAGACAATTTTCATAAGGATATAAAAATGAGCTTTACTGGAGGTGTGAATGAATTCAAATCATCGAAAGGCATGAAGTCTGTAAGATTTATTTATCACCAGGTCACTTCAGACTGCCTAGTTGTTCACTACTTGCTTCACCTTCAGCTGTTTGGAAATATGATTTCTTTCTTTGATGTGGATGGATCTTGTGTGCTTGTTTTTCAGTTCATCGATCTTTGCATACTTCTGGGGTGTGATTACTGTGACAGCATTAGGGGAATAGGACCCAAGCGAGCTATTGAATTGATTCGCACTCATCGAAATTTGGAAACTGTGCTTGAAAAAATTGATAAAACCAAGTATCCCCCTCCATCAGACTGGATTTATCAGCAAGCAAGATCATTATTCCAGAAACCAGAAGTGACCAATGCAGATAGCATTGAGGTGATTGATTGTCAATGATCTTTTTAGAAAAATAACAACGGCCAAAAAATATTGTTGCTCATACTGTCCTCCATAATATTGCAGCTGAAGTGGGAAAGCCCAGATGAAGAAGGTCTCGTCAAATACCTGTGTGGTTCCAAAGGATTCAGCGAAGACCGTGTGCGCAATGGAGCAAAAAAGCTCTTAAAAGCTAAAGGAAGTGGTACTCAAGGTAGATTGGACACCTTTTTTAAAACCATTGCTCCTCCTGCTGGTAGTACTCCTCAGAATAAGAGGAAGGTAAGTACTCATGGAGTATTTTCCAATTCTTATGTGATGTCACTTTTGATGCTAACAATGTTGAAGTATGTTTATATCCTTGTAGTCAAATGCCTCTAAGGGAACCCCATTTACTTAACCTTTACTGTGTACTTCTTCGCAGGTGGATGAAAAGAAGGGCTCAGCAAAGAAAGCACGAGGGGGAGGAAGTTTTTGCAAGCCAAAGTGATTTTTTCATAGTACATTTGAATATTTAATGTTAAGTAAGCCAACATTTTGCTTTATATCGTGTTTAATTTTAACATCATGTATTTGAGAAATAAAAATTCACCATTTTGTATTTGTGTTTATTCCTTCAAAGTATTCGAAAAATCCAAGATTGTAGGCAAGACAAATTTAAGAAGGTATCACATAGATATTAAATGTACATTACTTCACATTTAATGATCTGCATGTCACATTCAATCTTGTATTGTCCGCTACCACTTAGTTATTTGGTCAAGTTTATAATAAAAGTTGGGCACTTAGATAACATTTGCTTGTACATTGTAAGGAAGTCAATACTGAAGTATTTTGGCAAATATCACAAAACATTGACTGCTTTGGGCATTCATTATTTCTCATCACATAATGCAGTACGCATTAAATCTCAGAAAAATGCTCCTTTGGATTTCCATTTGGCTATTAAAACCTGCAATTAAATCCCCATTTGTCCCTCTCAGTCCAAAGTCTTTCACTAAACATAGTGAGTTGAGTTGCTGCTTTTAAATGTTCATTAAACGTCTAAGTATTTAATGACAGATGAATAATTGTATTTTTCTTTTTTATGTAACAGACAATCCCAAAAGCTGTAAATGTAAAAAAATTAAATAAAAACTATGCAAGAAACTTAACAAAACATTCAAATAATGTTAAACAACAATAACATTGATGAAAATTCTTAACCTGTTACAATTTTTTACGTCAAGCCTGTAATATAATTCACCAAACCATTTACATATTACCACATATGCATGAACCAACAGTAATTTAATGGAATGCAATCCTAAAATGAACTGTTATCTAATAACTTTGATTACCATACAATGATAATGAAATGAGTAATGTATCGTCAGGTAATAATGACATTTTTTAAACCCAAATTGGCAAGCATACATATACACACACACACACATACACTTTATCACCAATGCACTTTTATATATACATTAAATAAAAACAAAACGTCAACCTACACTAACAGAAACAACAGCAGTGCAGTTAAGGCTAGTGGTAGACCACTGGGAAATGAAACACTCAACAGAGACTGCAATGTGTAGAAATTGACAACAAGAACTTCCAAAATTTCACTCAACACACTATGGAAAACAGATGTAAACATTGCAAATTCATTCATTCCTTAGTTCACAATCATGGGCTCAGCTGCATGGCCATCGACATCATGGCTCACTCCAGCCTGCCTTGCTGCTGCCCCCCCATCAGCCACCTCTCCAGCATCTACCTTTCCCTCTGGCCCCTCCCCTTTCATCGCATCTACTCCTGCCTTCCCCTCCTCACTTGTCACTGAATACGAGGGACTCCAACTGCTTGTACTTTGGCTTTGTGTCATCTCCAACACCTCTCCAAAACCACCCGAACTCGAGTCTCGCCTTTTCCTCCGCACCTTCTTGGCAGCATTCAAGACATTACTGTCTCCTTCCGAACTCAGGCTTAGGCTACGTCCTGGAAGACCAACTGCATTCTGGAAATTGCACGCACCCACTGCCGTCACTAATGACTGAGGACGTGGTATTGGCATCTGTAAATAAGAAAATATGAGTAACTACAAAATCTAGGTTTAACTATGATTTGCAGATGTTTACACATTCAACTAGTGAGAAGTGAACATCATCCAATACCCTGAGCACTTAAGGTGTGAAAGCTTACCCAGGTGTTGAGGATATTTTCTACAAACCTATTTAATAGGGTTTGGGTGTGACAACAGTTTTACCGGAGCTGCAGCACAGTTCTTACGGTTAAAGTTGATGTTAGACTGGTGAAACTGTCATCTTGCCTATAGATCACCACAGATTCCTAAGAATGTACCTTCTACACACTACAGTTCTATACATCGTACATAACTTCTCCGTGAAAGGGTTAAGGACATACCCTTGTTGAGGCAAATAGCTTGAGAAGTGGACAACTGATTGGACATCAGATAAAATACAGGCATTTTTATTTTTGTAGGTTACATCACAATAGATAATTTAAAAAAATATGTGAACAATCCCTATGAGAAATACGGAACTACTGGTACTTACAATTGGTTGAGAGTGATGATGAATGTTTTCTGTACTGTGAGCTTTATTGGTATGAGTTTGCTTTAATGAGGATGCAGAATCAAGGCTTCCAGTGAAACTTCCTGTGATGACAATCCCTGAACTTGTGTCTGACAAGGATGATGCTGCCGGGATGAAGCTGTTATTTCCATTGAATTTAGCAGCTCCTGGAGTACCTACAATTGGAGGCACGCTTCTACCAATCAGGCCACCCTGTCGAACCATCACCTCAGGCCCTCCACCATATATTCTGTGAAAGAAGCGCCACTGTTCTTCAGACAACTGCGCATAATCTGAAACTGAAAAGAAGAAAAGATAATATAAACTCTTTCTCAGCATGTGAAGAGAATGCATCATCACAGGTTACCTACTCTAAATGTGTATGGTGTGTCTCATCATCATTGGTGAAAGCCTATACATATAGGTATCATATCACATAAAAAAACAGAAGCAGATTACAAGACCAAAAAATGCTACACAACATCCAAAATGATGGTTCTGAACAGAAAAAAAGTTACCACCAGGAAGGAAAAACTTTTTAGAGCTCACCACCAAACCATGGCCCTACAATCAGTAACAGCAAACACACTGAACATAGAGGAAGGTGCTTTCTTTCATGTTTGTCAACAAGTAGTCTAGACCTGCAAAGGGACTTTAATGAGGGGGTGCCTCCACTCAGCAGTTGAAGAAATACCATTCCTGTGCACCCAAAGGGATAAGGGCCCAAGAATGAAGTGGCTTTAAAAGGCATTTCTTCCCAAGCACAGGTCTGCTGCATTCATGCTTCATTCCATTTTTTGTCAGCAAAAATTAGATGTTAAAGACTTCTATCTGAATCTACTTTTTCTATTCGTTAAAAATACATTGATACACTTAACTAAATAAGCTTTATCCTAAATGATATATGTAAACACACAAGCTATTCATAAAGGAATATCTAAGGCAAGTAGGACATTTCACTTCACAATAATAACTTTTCCATTAAATTAAACTGATGCAGTTTAATCACTTTATTATGATTTTCAGGGCTGCAAACATTCTAGCAATGGTAATAACAATAATGGTAAATCGCATCTGAACAAAGCACTAACTCTAAAACACTCATGACTTTTGCAAATCCAGAGAAGTGACTATTCGACAGCCTTTCTTCCCTACCTCCTATGTCCCTTTTGCAAAACAAGAATCAAAACATTCAGACATCTCTCCTAGCCAAGATTGCTGAGGGAATTCCAAATATTATAACAGTAACTATCCCTGTATAATAAACCTACACACACTAAAAATTTATGAAAACCTTGCCATAAAATCATAGCCACATTCCCAAATCTATCCCATTAACAATGAATGGAGAAAATCCACCTGTAATAATCCTCTATTTTACGAAAACTCCTCGTAATGCGAAAATAACCTCTTTATAGCAAAATTATTCACTAAGAAATTACATTACCATGTATTTATAAGGAATTTCATTTCCAATTTCCACATTATCCTTAGAGTTAATCATTAATGTGTCCCTCAGCCTCGTTTCCACACATCTAATTGGGCGTTGCTATTATGGGTGCACTTTAACAGAAGAAGGAACGACAGAATAGACTACAATGCCTTCTAATTCAGCATCTTCCAGACGATTGTGGAGAGTGAATCTAGTAGGGGGCTAACAGGGTGTTATCAGGTATTTATTCAGTCTTTATCCCACAAAATTATTTCATACAATAATTATTTAGAGTCTGATAGTACTAATCCAAAGATGCCAGCTTAGTCAGTGAAATAATTTGGTAGCCTTAAGACAACCTAATGCAAAGGAATGCCCTATGCCCAATCATGAGTGAGCTTCCCGAGTTAGACTCGGTGGACCAAAGGTATGCATGGAAATATCAGAATGAATGTACATATTATGACTATTTTAGAGGCAAAAGAGGGAATTTCTGTATGGGGTATATATATATACTTGAATTCCAGCGGTTAAAAGAAATGAAAATCATACCAACCAAAGAAAACCTCCAACCCCTATCCAAATATTTAACAAAGGTTAAGATCTCCCAATACACAAGGCATTGGAGGCTGTCGACCAGACGCATGCAACACAATCACCCTCTGTATAACCTCTTATGAAGCACTCACCCTCTCCCAAGTCCCATAGAATTTGTAATATGTATGTTTTACTGTTATGTTATGGAAAATTATAGTTAAAATAACAGTAAAAAAGTTATTTACTGTTACAAAAAAATCATCTACTGATTGTGGTTTTCATCTCTATTCTGATGTACTCTAATAATAATTATAATAATAATAATAATTTTTTATTGTTCCTAGAGATCACATGTTCCGGTGACATTGGAAGTCGTCAAAATAAAGTAAATAATTAAAGTAATAGTTACAAATAAATGAAGTGATATAACATTTACAATTTTTACAGATAAAAGAAAAAAAGTTACAATTTTAGTGGTTGATGGGCAAAGATTACTCCAAGCTCAACATAAAATCCTTCAGGCTATAATAGTTATTTTCCATTAAATATTTCTTCAAAGCATTCTTGAATGGTGTAGGTGGAAGACATTTAATATCATACGGTAGCCTGTTGTATATTTTTGATAGGGAGAAAAGGGGTCCTTTTTGGCAGAAAGTGCTATGGTAGTCTTTGAGGTGAATGTCATTGGTGGTTCTGGTAGCGTGATTATGGAGAGAACTATTTTTTGGAAAGTATTCAGGGTTATTCTTAACAAAAGAGGCACAGTTGAGTATGTACAGTGATGGGAATGTTAGTATTTTCAGATCATTGTAAAGAGGTAAGCCAGGTGCTCGCATAGAAACTCTGGCCATGGCTTTCACTGCACGTTTCTGCATAGAGAAAACTTTGTGGCAGCAGCTAGCATTACCCCAAAAGATGATGCCATAAGTTAGGTGAGGATATATTTTGGCATAATATATCATCTTCAGAGTATCAATGGTAGTTACTTCAGCCAGCTTTCTTATAATAAATATGCCAGTGGATAGTTTATTCATTATATAATCAATATGTGATGACCAGTCAAGGTTGTCAGTGAGGATAACACCTAATAATTTTGTTGAACCCATGGATATGCAAAAACAGAGATATGACACATCTCCTCCCTATTAGAAAAGTCCCATAGCTCATTAGTACTCCTTCCTCAATGAGTTTCCATAGGGTAGTTTCCTTCATCAAAGAAAACGAAAGGTATTGATTGCGATTCGTTACCCACCATTAGTGTATTCATCATATACAAATTATTTTGTTTTAGAAATACCGGTTTAGACGAATGGCAAGGGTCAATTTTATCCTCATTTGAAAAAGGCCAGATTGGCGCCCATGCCATGCCACTCCACTTGACGTCACAGGGACCTAGTTTCCATACGAGTAGATAGGAGTTTTACATCGTCTGAGGTTACCAATGCATGCATGAGGAGCTTAGGGAAACATCTCTTAATAATCACCTATTAAAACTGGCTAAGTTCGGAAAGTTTTCTTCGTTTGATAAGGTAATAATAATCCTTAATAAAGCCAAGCGCTACCGGCTAGCATGGTACTCTGCTACCCGCTAGCATCCTGTGTCGTATCAGAGCTCAGAACCTCGCCTCAAGGTCGTCTCAGTTGCGGCAGCGGGAACCAGAACGACGTCACACGGAGTTTTTCCCGGCATTCATACTTACCCGTCGCGTTTTCGCGCGCTTGAAAATTTTCATTTTCATTTGATTGCAAAAAATAGATATCGTCATTTAACAATCTAAAAGCGTGAAATACGTACTCCAGGAGTAATAATCTTTCGATTTAGGCAATAAAAAATTTTTAGGTAACCACCCTATTCCCTTTTCGACCAGCAGGGAAGAAAGGTGTCTCTCTCCTAGATCGCAGTGATTTGTTGTTGCTCTCCCTTACAAAGTGAACAGTAGAGAGTTATTGCCCATTTAGCACCAAGTTAGTACTACTAGACAGTATTTTTTTTCTGCCAGGGACTTCAAACTCTAGTGGACTCTTCCAAACTTCAAACAGGGATCATCAAACTGGTAAAAACAGCTCATGGTGCAAGGGAACCTAAATAAAATGTCACAGTGATAACAAATCAAAATGATTCAAAAGAAGAGGTTCGAAGGACAGGAATGAAGAGGAGAAAAAATATCACCATGTGTCCGCAAATATAAGGTTGATGTTAGATTGTCAAAAGCTCGATAATTTAAGCATGACTGCACTCAGCTTTGGGTTATTGTTAATAACACGTAAAACTTAAATATCACAGCTTTTTTATAAAATGTCTATCACAAGCTTTTTATTCTATTATGAAACAAATATACAGGATTATACTGGCAATGAGGGGTACAAAGATTTCTTTGTTGTTAGTAAGCAATTAGAGTTTAGAGAACCAAAGCCTACGATTGCAAAAGGTTAAAAATTATATTAAAGCAAAATTTACCAATCTCTAGTGTTAGTTCTCTTATTTTACTTTCTATCTCAAAATCTAAACGTCTAAAGAAAATGTTCTCACCTAATTTAAGAACTTGAACACCATTCTTAGTGGTTATTATGGATGTATTATCAATTGCACCCGGAGGTTCAGGTTCCTTGCCCTTCACAAAGCCATGCCACTGCCGAAACCAGCTCATAGCTATTGCATATATTAATGTTGGTGACTCTTCAGCCTAAATGAAAGAATTGCAGAAATATCCCAAGGCATTAAATGAGCAAATTGTGAAATGATGTCACAGTCACAGTGTTCACTGATACAAGTAATTCATTCAGAATTTACTCACTTGAAAGTCCTTCTTAAGCTGCAAAAACTCCTCTAATTCTTGCTCAATTCGACATTGCAGGGCTTCCTGTTCTGCTTGGCAAGTGGAACATTCATAAAGTCTATTGCAGGCAGGGCCCCCCCCAAACCTGTAAATAATGAAATCATAAAACCCTACAGCCCTAAATAATTGTGGATGAATTCTGAAATATGATTCTCACAACATTAGCAACAACTCCTTTTCCTTAAAAATAAAAAATTACTCGTTAAACAATATTAAACTTGTATTCTGAAGGCATGGAGAAGGCTCTGATGTATTAAAAGAAAGGACATTCGACAAAACATAAATAAAAAACACCAATCCATATATATGTTCAACTTAATTAGAAGTGCATTGCTCTAAAAAGAATAATAGGATATTGTAATTGCCTACTAATACTGACACAGGTACTTCTTAGCCTTGCAATATCTAGTTTCTTATCATTGTTAAATAAATGGATTTTTATGGTGCATAGTCAATCACTCACTTTAAAGAGATTTTTTTTATAATCCAAATATATAATAGCAGGCTTTCTTCTGTATTACAAAAGCTGTATTTTTACCTGTATTCACCATAAGATCTTGCCAAGTTAAAAGAATTCAAAAATTCAATATTTGTGGTCAAATTTTTTATACTAATTTGGCAGAATTTTGCTACAGAAATGTGACTGCTTGTTTCCATATTAGTTTGCCAGAATTTTTTATGCATAACTTTCAATTCATTGGAAACAAATCTGTTTTTGAATGATTTGATCAACCTCAGTATGATAATGTTAGTAAAATGTAATATTTCTGACAAATATTTCTCGAGTTTGCAGCCAGGTTAATGCTTTTATACAAGCCGACGTTTAAGTAAAAAAAAAAGTAACTTCCGACTTCCATAAAGTAACACAGCCTTGAGGATGGGAGACAAGTCGTCTCCCGAAATGTCAGCTTGTATAAAAGCATTAACCTGGCTGCAAACCCGACAAATATTTGTCAGAAATATTCACCAGGATAAATTAAAATCATATATTGAATGTAATACTGACTGATATTAAAAATCAAAAATACCTAAGTGAAAATGAATACTTAGGCTTGCATAATTACTAGTTAAAAGCAAGAGATTAAGATCAATAAAATTGGAAATTATGTGATTCTACTAGTTTTTTTGCAGGACAAATTCTGAGTCTCAGCCTGTTCCATTATTATGTCACCAATTTTGTTCTCAATTCTTGACTTTTTTTCCACTTTATAGCATTTACCCCTTTTGCACCAAACGTTGGGTGGAGCCGACAGGCATTTTCATATGCAGAAGACATACAGTCAGGTATAGCCGTCTGGGATTTTTCAAGGGAAACGACCTAACATTAGCTCTAGCCGACGTGAGGGAATGATAGTGACTGCTGAGGTAGCAATTGTCGGATGCATTCAGGCCTGGTCTGAGACCCAGCTTAGAGAGTTCTTAGGGCCACTCCTCAGCAATTAAGCCTGACCCTCCCACACATTTACGATCATCCTCTTAGTCCCTTATGTTCACATGATGTCGATCTTAGTACCTTATGTTCACTAACTTTGTCGTTATTAATGCTATAAATCCGTTTAAAATTCCACAATTCTTAGCAAAATGTTAGTAATTCTTATAGAAGCGTAAATTATTGAAAATCAAATGCAATACAGTGGAACCCCGATTTATCGTTCCCGCATTCATCGTTTTCCCGCATTCATCCTTCGCCGCTCCTGGTCCCAAATTAAGTTCCATAAAGACAATGTAATTTTTTCCCGCATCTATCGTTCCCCGAAGTATCGTTTTCCCGCATTTATCGTTTGAAGATCCCGATCCTGTCGAATAATTTTCCCGCATTCATCGTTTGATAAAAATGAGACGAAGTGTTTACAACGTGTTATTTATGGCTAATAACAACAGACACATAGTTTGAATCTTACCCAGGAGATTGAAATGCGATAGGGAGAAGCAGAGTGCCGCGGGATAGTTACATTAGCGCATTTCCCAAGATCCGGTATCCCCCTCCATTCAGCACTTGCCTCCCCCCGGTTGAAGCTTTCTTCTTCGCCGAAATAAAAAAAGGTCCCAGCTCGAGCAGGGATCGTATTACGACGACCTTAGCTTCGAAAGAAAATATCAAGTTACTCGAGAACAGAAGAAACCTTTTTCACGCCTCCCCCTTTCTCGACCGCTGACTCGCTTCAAAGATCCCCACCTCTGGAGGTCAACTGCTGCATGAATCACCGATTAGCCCAAAAGGTGTGTAAAAATGATTTTCGGCAATTAGTAGTATATTTTTATTAGATTGAGATATTAGTGATGTGCACGTAATTCAAAAAAGAATGATACCAACTACGACATATTTCTAACGTTATTTAACCATTTTAAGCAAGGAAATAGTTGGAATAATACGATGGTGATTTCTGGCGAATATCGATATCCTCGCAGCTGATTGAGAGCTTCACGGCAGTTGATGCGGATTTTTTTCGAAAACAGGGCGTCTGGTTACAATTTACTAGTTACGCTACAAGTCTCACTTGTCTGAGGTGCTAACGAAGCGATGTCTTCTCAGGATATTTTGTTTCTCCCTACTAGCAATCTGAATTCATCTGCTCATCTAGAGCTACGCTACTTATTGTTAGAAATGAGTGGGTAAGTTGCCTTCTCTATAGGATAAAAAATTTCATTGCGCAGTCATATGGTCATGCTTCACCCTCTGCAGTAAGCTCTGCCTACCCCCTACGCGAAAGCATTAGTGCCGGACTTCACCTCGTACGAGTGGTTCCATACTTTCCGGGGTGGATTGACTTAAAACTAGCGAGTGTTTTCCGTGTGGGTTCAATGGAGTCCGGTTTCATTTTCATTAGTTTTATTCTTATTCATCTTCGGACCATGGCCCTTCCGAAGACACAAGTGAGAACTTTAAAAGATGGACTGAAAATAATTCATGATGAAGAAAAGAATCCGGGCTAGATGCGCGTGAATATTGCAGAACGCCTCGGTATGTCCGGTAGCACATGACGGCAGGGGTGGGGGCAGAGCGAGATCCCTGGTGAAAACAAGAAGTGGGATGAAGCCGAGGATCAGGTGGGCGTGCCGCTGACGATTAACGCCACATTGCCTCAATCACATTAAAAATTTAATTGCTAGAAAGGAACATTTCAAATAATAAACTATTTTTGGCCTTCTTGATCCATCTCATAACCAATCACTGCGACGGCGAAATCAGTTGTTTGAGGCATAACACGCACCTTTCTCTCGTAAATACATGTAATTGAAATGGCATTTGATGGACAAGAATTTTTACATCAGACCGAAATGCATAATAGCAGTGAAAATTCCGAGTGGAGTGCAAACATTTTTTTAGCAAGGCGGCTAGTTCCCTTAGGATATTAGAAAGAGAGATAAGTCGAATCAACAATATGACCTAATTGTTTCCATAAAGTAATAATATTCCTGTAATCAGCTAAAATCTCGTTTGAATCCATCAATGAATATCATAATTTGCAAAAATCCAGCGGATCCTGGGACATAGGCAGCCCGGACAAACTTTCCCGCATCGATCGTTTTCCCCCATTCATCGTTTCTTTCATCCATCCCCCTGAAAAACGACAGATCGAGGTTCCACTGTATATAGTTTTAAAAAAACACTGGTAACACAATAAGTTGACCCTGGATTCCCGCTAAGGTAGGGTTAGAGGGCCAGGGTAAGGGACAGGCGCAGGAGTTGGGTCCCAAATCTGAGGGACGAAAATACCAGGGTAACTCCACCCCAAAAAAAGAACTCTGCACAGACAGATTTCAAATATTCTTATGCTACTCATAGCTCGGAAAATGTTTCCTATTGTACGCGCCAGCAGGAAAGGGTTGTTTAACAGCCATACAGTAAAGTAATCATCTTCTTATAAGTCTTCAACATTATGTTGCATTCCTTAATTCATCAATTTTCCAAACACTATCTTACCACTGAATGGATTCTCATCAAAGGTCATTGCTTATTTTCGCCATGACTCCACCTGCCACTAGCAATAGAGATATCATTTCCATGCATCCCTCTCCTGTATTTTCTAATTAATTTTCTCTGTGGATTCATTCATCTTATCATTAAATTAATGTAATTACGACATTTTAACCATCATTAAAAGCCTGTCTCGATACATTTCCTATAACAACTTACAAATAAAAGTAACTTACGTCTCATAGAGGTATTCCCAAACACTCTGCGAGATAGGTGTACAGAGATCAAAGACATAAGGAGCTTTGGAGGGATGCACTCCTCCATGAGCACAGAGGAAATCAGAATTATCTATTGGTCCAGGTTCAGCAAAAGTGTTGAATCGATTCACCCATTGTTTGGAGACATAGAATTCCATCAGACCAGGCTCATTTTTGGACAGTTCCATCAGTTCCACGGTTCGTAAGCGGAGCCTGTTCACCTCTTCAGATGATTTCCTGAAATGCAAGACTACTGTTAAGAAACTGAATACTGGTAAAGGTGAAATAAATGGAAAGTTATAATTGTGCAGTCCAATTAGAAGTCAGTGACCTTAGGCAGAGAGCACACTAGGCCATAAATGAGCACCACAGGATTCCACTGTCATCTTCTAGTTGTGGTCATAAGTGGCTGCTAGTAATCGCGCGATCACAAGTGGCTACCACATTTTTCCACTACCCAGGAACAAAGGAAACAATGGGGCCTGAGCTGTGGTGGCCGCTCCGGCATGTGGCCCAATGCAAGCATTTAAGATGCCAAGTATGTAGATTCAACAGGTTCGTTACAAGATTCCCAAATTAAATTTCCCTGACTATTCCCCAACAGAACTTTGATTTCCCCAGACTGTTTCGTAAATTTTAGGGAATTTGAAATGGTCAGGTCTTAACCTGACCATTTCAAATTACCTGACTTTTCCCTAAATTTTCTCACCTGTAAAGTACACACTAAATGCCAGCAACAGCAAGTACCCGCCACTAGAGGCTAAAGTCAGATGGCCCAGAGTGGCTGAGAGTGAGCCCTGCTTTAAAAAGATTAAGTTTGACAGGGTTGTTTGAATTTCTAATTTTTTTCATAAAAGGGATCACACCATTTTTTAATGCTTAAATAGGACTAAAAATATAAGTGGAACTCCAAAGCAATAGAGAAAATAAAATAGCAAGCACAAAATATAAATTACTCTTCTTATTATGTTCATATAGGGATTAAGTCAATGGTAACCTATCAACTACTAAAGCCATTAGTAAGATTCTGGTATTTCCATGCATGCCTCTGGTCAACATCCTAGTGTACACAAGGAATCTTATCCTTTGTTAATAACTCGAATAGAGGGAGGGTTGATGATTCAGTTGATGTGCTTTTCATTTCCATTAATCCCTGGAATCCAGAGAAACAAGAAGTAGAAATGAGAATGGGGACTGAGAACCAAAGCTAAAAACTGATCCAGAACCGGAAGAAGTGGAACCGACCAATCCCCAGTTATTATATGCAAACACACACAAAAAAGCCCAGCAAAACAATACCACATGAGCATGTACAATTCAAGGTTTCCCATAGGTCGCTGGTTTAATTGCTCAAGTTCTTCTATTATCTTCATTAGTATTAGGAACTAGGCATACAGTAAGTGACAGATTACAGCATCAACCACTGTCAGGTTAGGAGAAAGGAGCATCTTTTCCTTTACAATTACAGAATTCGTAGTGGCAAGAGATACAGACTTGTTTACATAAAGAAGCTTTTGAGTAAATAAATATGGGTCCAAGAAGCCATGGAAATTATTGTCATGGAAGAGAGCTGCACCCTAGGCCACTACAGCCTTTGTCTTTCCAAATTGGAAGTCATTGACCTGGACTTGTTTTTTTTTTTCATTAAATGATGGAGGAAATTTCTAAATATTTAAAAATATTAAAACCATTGTAAATAGTCAAAACAACCACATGTTTAACATATCTATTAGAATGGGCATGATAAGTTATATGTTAGAAACACAGTACAAGTACTATATTTTAAGCTTCCGCAGTATCATAATTTAAAAACAACTTCAGGAAACACAGAACTTACTTGTAAAAGAGGACATAGGCTTCACAGTTTTGTACTACTTCAGGAGAAACTTCAGTGACATACTGGTCATCAAACTCAAACCATTGATCACTAATACAGTTCAGGGAATAGCACGTGTAGTGCCCACCACCTGCTGTTCCATGGTGACATATGACTGATGATAAATCATAAGTTGTGACCTCTGAAGTACAATCTGGATTCACAAAAATAAATTAGACACAGAATTAGATGATTAAATACACTTGAAGAAGGCCAACTATTAAAGTACGAATGCAATTACTAATATTGCTTCTAATTTACGAAGCATTGCCACCAACTTCAATTAATACTGTAAAATCCTCCTCCGCAAAATGTGTCAATTGCAGGTTACACTGCAAATTCATGTTTTTTCATGGCTTTTTACACGACAAAATTCCAACCAAATGTAGGGTGGGGTAACCAAGAAACTGCTAACCTTGTTCACTCAACTTAGCCCAACATGGCCCAAACGAACAACTTCTATACTCCACCAAGCAATGCTACACCCACATATTTTTTTTGCCCAAAGACCAAGTACATTTGAAATATACAAGATAAAAGGCACGTGAAAATCATTAGTATGTACATACACAATTCAAAGAAGATAATTATCTGTTCTCAAAATCTATATACAAAGGTTTAAACGCAATTATTAAGGTAATAGTCAAGAGTAATACATATCGTTCAGTAATAGCCTTTTTAATTTACACCTAAACAAATTGATGTTGTTCACATTTTTATACATTCACATTTTATTACGAGGGTCATGAAAATGCAGATATTCAATATGCATCTTTTTCTTAAATGGGGGGGACAATAATTTTGGGCATGATTTTATACTTTCTGGTGGCTTGTATTAATGAAGTCTCTCACAGTCTGAAGGGTGCAAAATGACATTTTTGAACTCGAAAGTTAGTTGCTGTTGTTTACTTAGACTGTTGCAGAGCACATCTTTTTCTTAATTAAATAAAAGATGGGTCTCCAGGTGGGACTTAAGGCAAATCCACAGTAACAGTTTGTGTTATTGCTACATATTAAATTTAATCTCCATAGACTCTTTCGCGAGTCTTATCTCAACACATTGATGTCTTGTGGAGCAATTGGTCTTTTCAAAATTAAAAAGATGGTCATTGGTGAGGCTATGCCATGATATGTTTCATAATCCAAAACCACATTCACAGGCTCCAGGGAACTTGAATACCTAAAAAGCACTTTCCTTCTAAATGACAACAGTAATGGAGCAATTCGCTGGGCTCTAAAAACAATCTGTAATGGCCAAGGAGTGTCTACACAAGGATATGCACGAACATCTTTCCCGACTCCTAAAGAACTGGCAGGTGATCGTAAAAACTGTTCAAACTGAAAATGAATATAAAATTTCTTACACATTTTAAAAATATTATGATCAGTGCATGAGCATTGCTGATAATATTCTCTAGACAAACACATTTTTTAAAATATTTTTTCATCCTGTACTTTCTTGAATAATATGTGAGCATTCATAAACTGTATCCTCCTAGTAAATACAATTAATACCGAGTCAAAATACATATTAATTCTGTGATTTATTTAACTTTCTGACTAATCGAAAAGGTAGAGCAGACAAAGGGAAGATTATTCTTCTCCATCAAAAGTTTAAAAGAAATGTAAATCAAACTAAAACTAAAGCTGCACCTCCAGCGTATATAAGTGGTATTAACCCCTTGGTTGGGGGCAGAAATTTCCTTATCTTTCACCTGGTGGGGAGCAAATCCACCGATTTTTGGAGATGCCGTTTTCGAAAAAAAAATTATAGTAAAGCTATTGTACAAAAATGGCAATATACTTAAAATATATTGGTAGAGAACCTCTGACAAAGCAAAAAACATGCAATGATGCATAAAGAATGAATATTCACGCCTTCTCCGCATAACATTGCGACGCGACATCATGTGCGACTATAGTCGCGCTCCCCACATGGGGAGCGGAGTCCGCTTGCGACTATAGTCACTCTCCCCAGTTAAGGGGTTAAAAATAAGTGTGACAGGGAGCACACTACAGCTTCAACCCAATACAGTAGACTCTCGTTAATATGAACAACGTTGTTACGAAGTTCTCGTTATTACGAAGCAAATCGTTGGTCCCGTCGAAAAGGCCTATCCAAGCTATAGTAAAAGAAACGTTATTACGAAATTTTCGTTTTTACGAAATTACGAACCTAAGTCCCGGTCCCGGCGGTTACAATATGAACTTTATTACGAAGTTACACGCACAAGTCACGGCATTTAGGTGGATATTCACAACACTTAAGTTTTAATGATCGCGCCACGTTATTCTCGTGTACTATGCTTAAGAGCGTCAATTATGGTTCTTTATTCAGTTTACGCGCTACATCATATAACAGCCTTCATTCCTGTGAAGTCGTGGTGACCCACTCATAACCGTTAGTAAATTGGATGTACAGTCAATCCTCTTCCTATGCACATTCGATGTACGAATTTTCAGAGATACGAGCATTCAAAACTTTCAAATTTCAAATTTGGCGCCTTTCGATTTGGCCGATACTACGCGGTTTGGCGCTGTGAAACTCTCACTGTAATCACCATCTGAATAAGGTATCATTGAATCTGGTGTGAATTTAGGAACTGTTCAGCGTTTCGCCCGTTCTTCGTTACCGCGGGGAGACATTTTCTCGGCTCCGCATGCATCGCAGGCCCCGATGGATCAGGTCGCCACAATCGTGAGTTAGCGCATACGTGTAATGCAGTGTTGCATCCCGCAGGATAACCGTACTCCTCGATAACTTACATGCAGTCCGGCTGGCGAGGGGTGTCCGATTACGGCACAATAGGAGGGGTGGATAATCCTGCGTCAGCACGGTTTAAAGCCAATCGCTGTCCCCCAAACGCACCTCACACCCTCGTCTAGTCATACAACGTTGTCAAATGCATATTCGAGCACCGAAATGAGCCTGACCAACCAAAATAAGCCCATTCTTCGAATCACAAGAACAAGTAATTATCCCTCTAGGTCCTTCACGCTCGTCGTCCCTTCCGGTTATTTTCTTCATGGAACACTTTGCAAGCGTTTCCCTTTCTTACCTGGCTCCCATACCCCCTACCCAGCCCATTGTCTGTTACTGCACAACTCTCGGTGGCTGGACTGTAATTTTATCAACCTTGGAACAAGGTCTTGGGGCGCATCTAGTTTGAACATCGGAGTTCATGTGTTCGGGAAGATATCAACCTTCGATTGCGTCATGGCGCAGTCTTCTGTTGAAAAACTGAAACGGATTTTCTTGTTTATATATATTTCCGCGTAATTTAATAGCGTTTATAATACACTATTTCTTTCGACGATTCTTAAAAGAAACGTTCTTACGAACTTCGTTATTACGAACCTCCGATTTTTCGGCCCCGTGAACTTCGTAATAACGAGAGTCTACTGTAACCATAATGATCTATAATGAGAATTCAATGTCTTTTTTTTTTTTTAAGAAGAAAATACATTATGAATTGATATTTCATCAAAAGCTGATATGATGGTCCTTCTATGAAGGCCAATAAAGATGCAAACACTGCCAGTTTGAATGTCTGAACTTACAGTCCAGGTTTGCAGCATTGACTAGCTATTTCCTTAAAAAGGTAGCCTAAATTCAGAATCTAGAGAAGAAAAGATATATGTCATCAGGACTGGTAGCCGGAAAGATAGAGCTCCAATCGTTGCAAGCGTGGACACTAGGCTCCTGACCTCAGAGTTTTAATCCACTGTGGCACCTCATCTTGGTGTTTGACTCCCGGTATTCTAGCCCAGTTGCAAGGGGAACTCATCCACTCTCAGTGACGCATGACTCTTCCCCAACGGTCTAAGTTCTTATGCATTGTTCGCAAATCCTCCTGAGTTTTTTTCCTGAAATTCTCCCCAGTCATTCAACAAGTGAGTGGAGCATAGATGCACACTAACTTTTGGAAATGTTACTGCATTAGGTTGTACAATCATTTTACTTGCATAAAGCAGACTTGTGGCTTTTTTTGTGGAAAAGTATCTAAATATATTATTATCAGTGCAATTTTCTTTTTATCGACCTCACTTCAATTCCATCTACCTGATCTATACGGGTCTTTGCCAACTTTCTCCACACCCTGAATGGTTATGGTAAATGGCTTAACGGGTGTAAGAAAAATGATTCGAGGAGGCAGAAGAGTAAGGTAAAATTTACTCATGCTTAGAATGCTCAAAGGGAAGCATTACACTTTGATTAGCAAGGTCTTCTAGGAGAGAACGCTTTTCCGAGGCATTCTCAAGCTACTTGGTTAAAAAAATATCATTTGAAGAATATTTTACTTCATAAAAACATGGAGAGTGCAGTATCACCAAAAAATAAATTTTCAAGGTAGCAATAAAATGCACTGAAGAAAACAAGAGAGAAAGAATAAAAATACTAACCTTTATGTAAGTATGGTCGCATGTCAAGTCCTTCCAGGGGAAATGATACGTAGCTACTTATTTTCGAACTGAACATCAACTCATGCCTGAATCTTTTCAAGTGGATACACAGGATTTCAGGAAGTTCAAGAACTTTTGAATATTTAACACCATTTCTCAGTTTGTTGCATTTTTCACAGCTGAAATCAGGACAATATTAAAATTTATAAAATCAAAGTACATGGCTAATTCATGAGAAAGCTAAAGAAAGGTTTTGATGACACTGAATTACCTATACATGTTATCTCCCTTGAGTTCATCCGCACTGAAGAAGGCAGCAAGACAATCATGAAGAGAGACAGTAGGGCCAAGAAACCACCTGCGTATCCAATCCAATACCCAAAGCAGCCAGCCCTGGTTAAAACAAGGAGGAAATATGTGAAGATAAGTCTTCAGTGAAATCAACATTCTCTTTTTCTGATACTCATTTCCACGGTAAATAATGTGTGTAATATATGTCCCTGCACTCTATAGCATTCAGATCATCTTGACACAAACTAGTAATGGATAACTCAAATGGTTGAAAAATCAAATTTCTTGATTAATGACATATTTGTGATATTCGAGCAAGAAATTAAAATGTTACTAGCTCTTATATTGGCTATATGTATTAGGCATAATTTTCTTTGCCTAAATCTTTATTCTGATTTTGATGATATTTTTAACAATTTCAAAAACTTTACTCAATTGATCTAATAAGTATGAATTACTCTAACATTAATGCGTAAAAGGATATCAAAGATAAATTGAATGCTCTGAAGGGAATTGCTTCAGTTATTTCAGTTGATAAGGCAATTAAGTTGTCATACTGCATCCACTACTTCAATTCCATATCACTATTCAACATTCATTTCTAAAATGCATATCACTATATACCCAAAGATTCTTCAATAGTTCAGTGAAACACAAAAATTTTATCAACAGCATTGGTAATACCTAGCATATATCATCACATTTCCCACATTTTAATCCTCTCCCTGGTAAGCAGCATCCTCACATCAAATTTTCACAAGCCATTATTCAGAAATGGGAAGAGAAAAGAGACAGAATGGAATGAACTCTTCCACAAGTTGGGCAAAGGTCTCACAGGTTTCACACAGGGGAACTTTCTCTACATCTCCTTCCAACATTTATACAAGTAACACGCTCTTCACCATCAGAGAATCCATGGGAACCGATTAAGCTTGGAAGGAGAAATGCAGAACATAACCTTATGTCATATACATGAGATCTTCATCTTTACTGTTTGCTGGGATAGCACTAAACATAATATCAAATTGAAACAGTAGACATGAATACCATATTTCACAATGTCTTTCAGTAAAAAGATCTGTAAAATAAAACCCAGTAAAATATACAAACCAATGAAGAATACAAATGAAAATAGATATGTCTGAGACTGAATACCTGATTGGCACCATACACATCAGCACAAGCAGAAACTCCCTTCTGAGGAGTTAAAGAACCTTGGTGTAGCATGTGGATGTGATCCCGACTGGGGATTGGCAGGCTCAAGTCTTGAAAGGTCTCCACACGTGTGGATATCTAAAAGTAATATTTCAAATGAGTTCATACACATAACCTCACGAGCTGACACAGTGCATATATTAAAATGATGTATACGTACCCTGTCACAAGTCAAGCACTGCACAGAACTAAGAACTTTACCATCAAACACATCAGAGATAATGCTTCGGTATTTTAATTGCTTTTTGCGGGCTGACCTTGTCGGGGACCCTTGAGATGCACCTGTGGGACAAAATTTATGGTTGACTTAAAGAATAAATTAGGTCAAACTTAAAATTAGATTAACTATCAATCAATCCAAATCCTGAAGTGAATTCATTTGAATAAATAAGGGGCAGTGGATACTTGGCCTAAAGCCATTGTCCATACTACTCTGTGCCCACCTTTCTCCAAAGGAATATGCACATCATAATGCACTCTTCCTTGAGCCAGAATATGTCAATGACAGGCTTCATCTTTGTTTTCCACCTTAAACAGACCTGTACAACCAACCACATACCATTTATTCCTTCAAATATTTTGATAAAGCAGATAACAGTGGATGTGAGCATTACAATGAAGGTTAAACCAACTATCGGAATCTTCAAGCATTTCAGTTCAGGGTTGTTACCAGATTCCCATGTGCTAATTCCCTGACTTTTCCTTTGTTTGCCCATGCCTAAATTCTTCATTTTCCCCCCTCGACTATTATATAACATTTTTTGAAGAGAACTAGTCAATAAAAATAAAAATTCTTTCATAAATGTATCCAAATGCTTTTTAAAACTAATGCATTCACAATTAACACAGAAAAACTGTAACTTGTAAAACTAATTTCAGAAAAATGAAAGCCACAAAAATGTAATCCCTTGGCCAGGTAATAGAACTGCAATTCTTTTGTTTATTTTGTAATGACATAAATTTTCAATAATGCAACGGATAACTTCCCTAGACTTTCCCCTAATTACCCTGACCTTTATCAACCCAGCAGTGATTTCTATAAACTTGGAAAGAGAAAGGGGACAGTGGTGAGTGGAGAAATAAATCCTGGCCTTCAGCCTTAACAATATTCATTAAACACTCGTAAGTACCTTTAATTGACTGACAGTGTGCAGTTGCTGCCAACTTGGAGCGAACCCTCTCGTTAGTAGGGGGGGAGGGAGATCTGGACAACCTGAAATATACATAATTGGCACATATTAGTGGACAGAGAAATATGCTGAACAGTGAAAGATTAAAGAAATTTGTGGGTAAGAGCAGATACTTGGAGGTGAAAAGAAACCAGCATATTGTAGGGTAACAATTTCCCCCAATTTAGGGGTGTGGTCCTGGGCTCCCCCACCAAAATATTAGAAGAACACTTTCAACTACTGGCATTGTAAATGGTTTCGAGATGTTAAAAACCATCCATCTCTGGGTTTTACTTTGGAACAGCATTGTAAAAAATTGCTCATTCCCTTTACTCGTGGGGAGATCCCTCCTTAACCCTCTTAGCGCTATCCTTATTTTTGGGGTACTGGCGAGAAATACAGAGGGTATTTTAATAAAATGAAGTAACAAGGAAATAAAAACAATACAAAGCTACTAACATGCTGCTTCTACCATTTAACACTGAAGGCATACCGTTGGATGGAGAATAATATGGATAAACATAGAATGAAATGTTTTGTGTGAGGCAAAATGGCATATAAGACACACCATCATTTCAGGATGGCAAGCACAAGGAAAAAAGACAGCGGGAAGGCACGGCACCCCAACAACTTAAGTCAGTCCCTTTTAGATCTTACACAATCATATAAATCAAAGCGAGGCATTAAACATATAATTACGATCAAGGTCGTTTCTCGCTCCCAACTCCTTCGATATCGAAGAGGTGAGCAAAATGATAGTCATAATATAGTAATATAGTAAATAAACGATAAATAACACAATTTAATAGCATTTTCCCTACGAAGACCGTGTTTCCACGGCTTGAATTTTCCTACGCTAAAGGCCGAAGGTCGTGTTTCCACGGCTTGAATTTTTCGACGCTTAAGGCCGAAGGCCGTGTTTTCACGGCTTTGCGGGCAAGCATTCCAAGTGGGTCCCAAGCTCCATTAGGGTCCCTAGGGGCGAGAGGTCCGACCCTTTCTTATTGTCCGTGTGGGGATTATCTCGGCCCATTCCGGCACATAATGTCCCACTCAAGGAAGGTGCTCATGGTCACTTATTTGTTTATAAGTTAGAATAACTAAAAACGTACATGATGCATTTATTAAAAATCAATGTCAAGAATTACATTCTGGATGTTCAGCTGATCAGTTCCAAATTTTGAACGGAAATCTAGCGTTCATATTAACGGAGTTCATCATCACCTAGAACAAATTTTGTAGATGCTAAGGTTAGATGTTTAACTGTTATTTTTAAACTTACTAGCCAATTTATAGGAGTGATAAATTATTATAGAAAGGTAAAGTATTTGTTGGCCTATGATATAATGACCTTTTGCTGAAAACCCTTAAAATAATCGTAGAACTTTGTTTAACACACTCAATGCGGATGCCTTGAATTCAAGGCATCCCGCGCTAGCCTAGGGCGCGGAATACAAGGCATCGGTCTCGTTAGGTTTCTCGGCCCGCCATCTGCCTCCGCGTCTTCTACTAGACCCTGCCATTGTGCCCAGCGTCTCTGTGTGTCTTCTCCTGTGACTGGATACATGTCGTTTGCTTGCAGCAGATTTTTTGCCTTCTTTTTATTATAATATATTTATTATAATTTTATTATATTTAATATTTTTTTTATTAATAGTGAAAATTTTAATGATTTTCAACTATGTATGATTGTATACGATTAAGGAAGACACAATATCTGATATTATTGCAAAATATTTTTTCCGCGTGGCGGTATGTTATGATAAATTTTCTCAGCATTGAGTGTGTTAAAAGCTCTATAGGCATTGAAAAATGAAAAATATTCATTGATGAGCTGACATTTGCTGCAATAGTAACAATTTAAAAAAATTAAAATTGCACTAGTAACTATAAACTGACCGCAAAAGTACACCATGTTGGCTGCCTTCGGGAAAAGGGTCGAGGATTATATTTGCCCAGTTGCCAAGGAAAGGGTCCGGCACCCCACTAGGCAGGTCATTAAGAGGAGTAAGCGACTACCTGGACAATTCCTTCCCGAGAAACAACTCCGTACCGAGCGAAAAATAAATGCTCAAAGCCTCTGTACAGCCAAAATCTACCGTATAAGCTTGTGTAAGAGGCGCACACGTGTAAGAGGCGCACCCCTATTTTGAGGATCGAAGCTATAAAGAAAAAATTTTGCGGCATTTTTTTTATCCTATCATGCGGTGTTGCAGATGTATGCCTGGAATTTCGACAGTAATCGAAATTTCCTCTTTTAGTGCTATTTGAAAGAGGAAATTTTGATAACTGCGGCGGTAATAGCGGCATAAGAGGGAGTAGAAAGAGTTCCGATCCTCTCTTTGCATACGCCATCGCTCTACGTTGCTTGTCCTACTCACGAACAATTTTGTTTAAAAGCTCTCGCAGAAGTATTGCAATAGAATTGCAGCCGTGGAAAATTTTAAGGCAAAACACGACAGGCACATAGCATGAACCTTCCCAAGATATTGGACAACAATCGGGGCAATCTCAGCGCCGTAGGATAATAACCACGTCGTAGATTTAAGGCCCCTTGCACACACACCGATTTTGGACGGCGGGTAAAATATCGGCCGTCCACATTCCAATCGTGAACAATGGAAGAGCATTGGAGCTTGCACACGTACCGACCACGCGCCGGCACCGGCAAAATGCGGGTTAGCTGCTGGCCATTGTCACTGTGGATCGCCGGCGCCGGCTAAAAAACATAGCAACTTATCGTTTGACCGGTAAAAATCTGGCGTGCGTGCAAGCATCGCTTCGCCGGTAATATATCGGCCGATATTTTACTGGCTGTCCAAAATCGGTGTGCGTGCAAGGGGCCTGACGGAACTACACTCGGCCCTCCATCAGCCAATGCCTCTGCCATTTTTTTCCTTTCCGAGACTCCACAGGAAAATAGGAAAATTTCAAGTTACAGGGGAACAATTGAAACGTGTTTCATCCCTACCCTATCTCACCAACTGACCTTTTTCGGTCTACCAGGTTCAATTTTCCGAGTTTCTGGAGGTCAAATGCTAGGTGAGTCACCTTTTGAGCTCGGAGATATCTCGATATCTTTCAGCAATCGTAAGACACGCACGAGGTTCTAAAAAGAATTTGACCTAACGCGATGTATATCTGACAGCATTTAAGTTTTTTGAGCTCTAATTGATTGACACAAAGATTTATAGCTAAAACAAGGCTACTAATATTCAACATAGTCCAAACAGCACAATTTCGGAAGAAACAAGCGTAACATAAGCGCATTCAAACAAGACGAGACGGACTGGAAACTTCAGGCAACGCAAACTGCGTATATCACATTGCTGCGCCTTCGCCCCTTCGCATTAAAGGCAACGACGTCACATGCAAGATCGGACGTGTTCTTCCCTTGCTCCTTCGCTCATAGCCTCGTAGCTTGAAATACGGTGGGGAGGGAGCGCGCTCCTTCCCCTCGACCTCGCCTTCAGCACTCTTCACTTATAAGCATTTCCGATTTCTTCTATCCACCATTTAGTCCAACAATGAACACACTCGTTCGAATTTTTTAAACCGCAGGTTTAGACACCAATATAATTTTCAGTTGCAAAAATCCTCATATTAGCGTCTGAAGATGATTTTTGAAAAATCAGGTGCTCAACGTAATGGAAATTGCTCGGCAAGACAGATGTTGACTATTAACCAGATATGTCCTTCAAAACAACGCGTTTCTATACATTTGATAAGCGATTACACTATGCAGTATAAATGCCGCGGGATTCCCACTCGTGGCAGCAAATTTAGCGAGCGCTCCGGAGCGAAAAACCCCACGCGATCTTTTCAATGTTCACCTCTGGGGTACCGACGTGACGGCGCGATGCTTGCAAGAAATTCAAACAGGAGCATTTTAAAAATACGTCACTAAGGGATAAACTCCCCTGCCTGCCGTTTGATTTTGACCCAGGGTTTCAGATGACTGACTCACGCTGAAAACCAAGGCCACTCAGTTCCCCTTGGACTTGCGACCGGTGAAGGGGAGCGGGGGAGATAAGAAGTTTGTGTAAAAGGCGCACCCCCATTTTCGGCTGCAATGTCTGGGAAAAAAGGTGCGCCTCTTACACGCGCTTATACGGTACTTTCCGTGAAGGAGCCAAGCACGAAAGGGTTAAAAATAACAATAACAACTACAACATTCTTCAATTGAATAATAAATATATATAAGTAAAATAAATGGAGTCAGTATTTAATAGAGATGGGTCGAATAGCAGATTTCTCGAATTCGAATATTAAATCATTGCTCGAATATTCGAATACCTCGAATTTCGAATACCTCGAATACTAAATGATGAATGCCGGAATGTTTGACTCGGTTGCCTATGCAGCAGGCAACACAAGATTTTGGGGAGTAATTTTGATTTACTTTAAATGATTCGAACAGGAATTTAGCTGATTAATGAATATTTTAATTTTATGGAAACAATTGGGCATATAATTAATTCAACTAACATCGCTTTACCCCCACTTCTGCTGCCAAGTGCTAGCTGACAATCTGAGGCATTTTGCAAAATACAAGCTCTTTTCCACCGGATTTTCTTCAATTATTTTCAGTCCATCTTTGGGAGTTCTCACGAGATAAGAAGATGAATTGGAATTGCTACCAGGGAGAAACCAAATATTCTGTGAAAATGTCCCTTTGTCTGGGACTGTAACAATAAAGATTTATAGCACCACTCATTAATTGTAACTTGATATATACTTTCGGAAAAAAATACCGCATCAACTTCCGAGAAGCTCTGCTGCTCCTATCGAGTTTCGCCAGAATGCTAAGTCTCCGTCGTATTTTCACATATATTTCTTTGCGTAAAATGCTTAAATAAACTCAGAAATACGTCGTGTTTGGTCTTATTCTTTTTGAAATTACGCGCACATTACTAATATTTCAATTCAATAAAGGTGTAACATCAATTGACGAAAGTCATTCTTAGACACCTTTTGTGCTAATAGATGACTCATTCAGCGGTTGACCTCCACAGAAATGGAGAACTTCGAAGCTGGTAGGAAAAAAAAAGGTCAGTGGGGGAGAAAAGGGAGGGCCGGAAACACGTTTCTATTGTTCTCGTGCAACCCGGTATTTTTTCGAAGGTAAGGTCTTCGTAATATGATCCCTGCGCGAGCTGTGACCTTTTTTTTATTTCGAAGAAGAGGAAATCCTCAGAGGGGTGGGCTAGTGCTGAATGGAGAGGGATACCGGATCTTGGGAAATGCGCTAATGTAAGTATCCCACGGTACTCACACAGCAGTTGACCTCCAGAAATGGGGAACTTCGAAGCAGGTAGCCAGAAAAAGGTCAGTGGGTGAGAAAATGGGGGAGGGCGTGAAACACGTTTTTATTGTTCTCGTAACACGATATTTTTTTCGAAGCAGGTGTCTTCGTAATGCGATCCCTGCGCGAGCTGGGACCTTTTGTTTGATTTCGGAGAAGAGGAAAGCGTCAGAGTGGGTGAGGCGAGTGCTGAATGGAGGGGGATAGCGGATCATGGGAAATGCCCTAAGGTTGCTATCCCACGGCACTGAGGTTCTCCTGGTGGGGGGAATCGGGGATTTTCGGATTTTTTCACCCGACCATTTTCGGTTCCCCTCGTCGAACTCTTTTCACCACTAAAATCCACGAATTTGATGTAATTCGTCAACTTGCGTAAAACGGCGCTGCGAGCACTAAATGACTACAGTTCTCTACATTTTTCCGAGTCAACTACCAACGACGTGCGTGCGACAGTGTATGACGCGAAATTCAAAGTATTCGAGATATTCGAGGCGGTACTTTTCGCATAACTATTCGAAACCTCGAATATCGAATACTTTCTAATATTCGAGGTATTCGAGTATTCGCGGATACTATTCGCACATCTCTAGTATTTAAGGTTGGAGCCATAGAGGTCCAACCTTCACAATCAAGACGCAGGTGGTTCTTACGTTTTTTTTTCTATTAAGATGCGTCTTATAAGCCGTTAAATATGGTAACTTAGTGAGGCAGGGAAGTTTAACAGAAATTCATATATATTATCCTCTTTATCAGTCCGTAGTCTATCCCTTCTCCGACTTCAATCAGACATCAAATTCATTTATAATACCCTTAACTCCCACTTCGACAGTCCTGACATTGTTTCCTTCCTCAACATTAGAGTACCTTCCCGCCACACCCGATCTACTTCTTTACTCCACATTCCTACACCCAGGCTATCTGTAATTAAGCGCTCACTTATCCATAGGCTTTCCTTTTTAACAAATACTCTCCCCGGTGATATTGATCCGTTTGGTCTGACACTTTTAAATTTTACTCAACGGGCATTGACATATTTATCGCATAAATGACTAGATAGCCGGATAAAGGTTTGTTTTTCTTTTTTATTCTATTTAAATTTGTAACAATTAATTATTCTTTAATTATTTAATATTTGTAGTTATAAGTGCACTTTAAATTGGCAGTATTGCTGAATGTGTACCTCTTTATTAAAATAAAATAAATAAAAATATCAATATTATCACATAGTCTTCCATTTCCAAAAATTTAGAGCTCAATTAATTATTGGTGACCAATGCACACTGCAGAGACCAACCGCATGGAATGCGGCATGCCACTACATACCATAAAAATACACACAGAAGCCTCCACCAACGAAATCTCCAGTTGCTACAAGTCTAGTTTCATTATTCGAAAAAAGATATATTTGGTCAACTACCCAATACTTAATACTAATCGGTAAATTTATATAGAGCAGAACAATATTTGCCAGAAACATCTGAATGTTATTAGCCAATTCTTGGAGAGTATGTTTAACTCAAACTTGTCCAATTTGAAGTCCATATTTTTGAGTCTCCCTTCAATTTTGCTTTAACAAGGTTTTACTGCATGCATATGGGTCACTTTTATTATCTTCACACCAGGGCCATAGCCAGGAGAAAAATTTGGGGGGATAGGAGTTAGGGTACAGGGGGTTCCAACCCCCTGGCCCCTCCTCTGCTAGCTACAGCCTTGGTTTACACTCAAAGTAAAAAAATTCCAACTGATGGCATGGGGTCAACTTGTGCTTGACATGGGGCTTACTTGTGCTTGCAATCCGACTGCCCTCCCCCCCCATGGTGCCTCTCTCCCTCGTCACTCAACGAGCTCTGCTCGCTGACACCCGAGTCGCACGTCTCATACTCTTCGCCCTCAGACTGACTGGATGCTTCACCCCTTGCCGAGCCATCTCCTAACATCCCCGGCATGCCGTCCCCCCTCATGCGCCCACCGCAGCTGCCTTTCTTCGATCCTTCCGCCGCCTCCTCCTCCCGACTCTCCTCCTCATCCTCACCCTCCTCATCACTCACGTCCTCGTATGGACTGCAAGTGCCATCACCTGAGAAAAATAGACAAATGCATGACAGTGATGGCATCAAGGAATTTGAAACGGATTTCTAGTGTTGATAACAACAAAGATTGTACGTACAAAGTAATAAGGCTAGAAGTCCGGAAGTCCGATATTTTTAGCCCTAAAATTTCGTTTAAAAATTGCTTATGCACAGAAAAAACAAAGAATTCATTTCAAAGAAAAAAATTGTTACATGCAACAAATTATATCATTGAAAAAACTATTGACAATATAACCACTTCGCAACGAATTCCTGTGGTGTGGATAGTCATGGAGTGGTAAGGTCAGGCTTAATTGCCAAGGTGTGGTCCTAAGAACTCTCTAAGCTGGGTCTCAGGCCAGGCCTGAATGCATCCAACAATTGCTACCTCAGCAGTCACTACCATTCCCTCGCATCAGCCAGAGACGACATCCGGTTGTTTGCGTTAAAAAATCTGTGACAACTATACCCGACGTCAGGTCTTTTATGCATGAAAATGCCTGTCAGCTCCACCCAACGTCCGGTGCAAAAGGTTTAAAAATTTAAACAGTTAACCTTATGAGGAGCAATAATTTTATTTTCCACAGTTGAAGGGTTTTGCAGAGTTAAGACTAAAGCCAAAGTCCACATTTTTAGCCCTCCGTATCATTAGAAGCCATTCAAAACCTAAATAGCAGCTCTAGCATATTGGGCTAATTCAACATCACTAGCCAACTCCAGTCATTTACAGAGCTAAAAGGAGATACAGCAGGCTATTAAGTGATGTAGTATGACAATGATTAGGCAAAGGGATTAAGGAAAATATATCATAAATCAGGGGGTCTCAGAGATCAGGGATCAGTCTCATAAAACTATTTTATTTCAAAAATTGATCAACTTCATTGCAGTTTTAAGTTGATAAGATCAAGTAAGCAGTTCCAATGAAGCTATTCAATATTTCAATTGCTAAGTTACGGAGAAAATATTGATGAAATTTAGAGTCAACAGATGATTTTATGAGAAGAAGATAGGAAATAGCAATGCATTACTTCATGAGCCTCAACTTACCCATCCTATTGTGAAGTCCCTTTCCATCAATTCCAGGTCGCTCAACTACTGGCTCTTTCAATTCTTCGTGAAGCTGATCCATAAAACAACGTAAAAATTCCTGAGTGTCATGTTGCTGATAACCTCTAAACATAGGGTGGACCTAAAATTCAAAACAAATATTAAAATTGGTGCATCGCAACTATAATCCAAAAAATTATCTGTTCAAGCAAACTTTAAGGTAAATCAAATTGATAAAAAATACTGATTATTTAATTTTAAACTTTAGGATAAAATATTTGCCAATTTAGTTAATACAACCCTCCAAAATGTTTAGTCATATGACTACAGTGGAACCTCGATCTATGGTTTTTCAGGGGGATGGGTGAAAAAAACGATGAATGCAGGATTATTTGAAATGTTCCTTTCTAATAAATATATTTTTCATATAATTGATGTAATAGGTAAAGCGTGAACAATGTTACGTTAATCGTCAGCGGCACGCCCACTTGATCCTCGGCTTCATCCCACTTATTATTTTCACCAGGTAGCTCCCTCTACCCCCACCCCTACTGTCATATGCTAGCGGACAAAACGAGGCGTTCTGCAATATTTACGCACTTCAAGCCCGGATTCTTTTCTTCATTTTCAATTATTTTCAGTCCATCTTTTAAAGTTCTCTTTTGTTTCTTCGGAAGGGCCATGATCCGAAGACTAATAAAAATAAAACTAATAAAAATGAAACCTGACTTTATTAAACCCACACACGGAAAACACTCGCAAGTTTGAAGTCCATCCACCCAGGAAAGTACGGAACCACTCGTACGAGGTGAAGTTAGGCACTAACGCAGAGCATACTGCAGAGGGTTAAGCATGACCATATGACTGCACCATGAAATTTTTTGCCCTAAAGATAAGGCAACTTACCCATTATTTTCTGATTAACATAGCGCCAGATGAGCAGATGAATTCAGATTGCTAATAGGGAGAAACAAAATATCCTGAGAAGATATCCCTTCGTCAGTAGCTCGGACAAGTACTTGAGACTTATAGTATAACACGTAAATTGATGACTGATAATAACCTGATATCTTGTTTTCGGAAAAAATGCCGCATCAACTGCCAAGAAGCTCAGCCACGAGGATATCGAGTTTCGCCAAAAATCACCTTCATATTATTCCAACTATTTCCTGACTTAAAATGCTTAAATAACGTTAGAAATACGTCGTGTTTGGTCCTGTTCTTCTTTAAATTACATGCGCATTACTATTATTTCACTCTAATAAAAGTATAATAGCAATTGCTGAAATTCATTGTTGGACACCTTTAGGGCTAATTGGTGATTCATGCAGTAGTTGACCTCCAGAAACAGGGAACTTTGAAGTGAGTCGGCTAAAAAAATCAAAGGGTGAGAAAGGGAGAAGCTTGAAAAAGGTTTCTTTAGTTCTCAAGTACCTTGATATTTTCTTTCGAAGCTAAGATCTTCGTAATACAATCTTTGCGCGAGCTGGAATCTTTTGTTTGATTTAGGGGAAAAGGAAAGCATCAGAGGGGGGAAGCGAATTACAAATGGAGTGGGATAACGGATCTTGGGAAATGCGCCAATGTTACTATCCCACGGCACTAAGCTTCTCCCTATGGTAGTGTCATCTCCTGGGGAAGATTCAAACTATGAGCCTGTCATTATTAGCCATAAATGACACGTATATATTTAGTCTCATTTTTGTCAAACAATGGATGCGGGAAAATTATACGTCGGAACTGCGATCTTCAAATGATCAATGTGGGAAAACGATTCTTCGGGGAACGATAGATGCAGGAAAAAATTACATTGTCTGTATGGAACTTTATTTGGGACCAGGAACGGCGAACGATGGATGCGGGAAAACGATCAATGCGGGAACGATAGATCAGGGTTCCACTGTATTTAATTACATGAGTGTACTGCATGCATACTTTTCACTTGATCCTACGTACTTACATTTCGGATTCCATATAGGATGCCAGATGGTACCACATAGCCAGGCCTGCGCTTGTGCCACATTTCCTGAATAAGACGGAGATAATTCCGTGATAGTCCAGGAGGCTTCTTTTCTGCCCGTGCCACAGAGCCACTGCACTCTAGGAAGAATTGCGTAAGGGGTGGTGTGTTCGATAGAGCCTGAAGAGCTGAATTCATGTAGCACGTGTTGCCAATGTTCTGCAGTCCAGTCAATCCTACAGTAAATGAGGGAGAATGCTAACTTCAGATAACCAGGTCAATTAAAGCTATGAGTAATTTCATCTTGGAGTATAAAGGAAAGAAAAATAATTTTAAAAATATTAAAGAAAAATAGTGCTGAGGGGACTTGAGTCAGAATTTCCCTTCTTCAATAGCATAGTTACACATATCCCCAGATGAACATCTTTGAGTAAATTAAGATTCTGAATAGCAATTTGAATTCACTTATTTAACGAGCTTAGAAGACTTAAAACAGGAGAGCTCAATAAATCGTTGGGGAGCCAAATAAACCCTGCTTTAATGGAGATCACCAGTCATTTGCAGGGACTGGCCTTATACACCCATACCTATCCAACCCTCTTTTGTTGTCAGTATATTTTGTAGTTATTTCTTTTTATGTTAATATATGCTGGTGCCTATCTCAAAAGTGAACTCTCTTTTGTGAAGTTTATTAGGATACCTTCAACACCCTTTCCCCACATGTTTCAGCTACAGCACCAGTTTCTGGACAGAAAACGTACACTAAAAGTGTGATACTCAAAAGCTCTCAAAATTAACCATTAATGGAATGAAAATCAACCTACCTCTTGGTTTAGAATTATCATCACCACTTTCATCCGAGTCACTAGATTCACTATCACATGGCACTCCACCAGCATTTCCAATGCACCCATTGCTCGATCGCGATGAATGCAGAAATGCATAATGTGAGGCTGGATTTGCACTGACAGCATGATGCCCCGACCAAGGTACAGGTGGATCATTATTATCCAAGAAAATTTCCTGCTCACAAATATAACACCACACCCTCATGGTTGATAAGTTGAGATTCAAGCTATGAGTGGGCATCAACTGCAATCAAGAGTCACAGGAAATAGTATTCTTCGTTGGATTTCAACATACTTTGTTACAAAGCCTAAATACTACATAATTAACAAACTAATACACAGTTATGTATTTCCACTTTTGAAAATACATCAACATGCAACACCTAAAGCTTCCTCAATAGGCTGGTGGGGGAGGACACTAGCCATTTGCAAAAGAAGTGCATGGAAGAGATACTTGATTGATAATAATAATAATAATAATTTAATTTGTCCAAGGATCTACAAAAAGATATAAGACACGTAAAAAAAATAGAGGAGATTCATACAATTTAGTAGATTAGAAACATATAGTTGAAATGTTATGTACAAGTATGTATTTTCACATTTAATATATTTTTAAAATATGTATTTTCAAAACATGAAAATGAAGCACTAGATTGTGGAATCCGTCAGGAATTCCGTAACAGAATAATAATTCTTTTCAAGCAGGAATGCCTTCAACTTCCTCTTAAAAGATACCAATGACTCACATTGATTTTTTAAATGGTGCGGAAGTTTATTGTATGTTCGGAGTCCCATTTCTCTTGGACCTAATTCAGTTCTATTTGTCCTCACTGTATTATAGCGAAGGCTTTGCCTATTTCTGGTTTCATAATTACGAAAACTGGAGTAAATTTCAAACATGTCCATATTTTTACGTGTAAATATTAGCAGATATAATAAATAGACACATGGTAATGGGAGGATCTTCAAAGTTTTAAAGATGGGGCTAGAGGGAGCATCATAAGATTCTTTTTAAATTAATTCTAATTGCCCTTTTTTGTATTGCAAATATTTTGGATGCGTGGTGTGATGAGCCCCAAAAAATTATGTTATACGACATCAGGGAATAAAACACCTTAATATACAGTAAGATATCTGCATTAACAGAGTTTCGGAGGTGGCATAAAAGGTAGCAAATAGAGCTAAGTTTATTGGCTAAATATTCGATATTCTTAACCCAGGACATATTACCACTTATATATGAACCTAAAAATTTAGTTGAAGTAACATTCTCCATGGACTTTCTATCAATTTTAATTAAAATACTTTCCAGATGACTTTTACAACCAAATTGAACAATATGTGACTTTTCAGTGTTGAATTTCAGTTTATTATCAACGCACCAGTGAAGAGTAAGTCCTCCCAATCATTAAAGTCTTTCACTGTTTCAGAGAAAAACTAACTCCTATACATATCCATTCACCAATATACATACATATCTCCCTTATTTTATTATTTCTGACAGATATAGAAACATTATGACTTTCTAAGATAATGTTCTCCAAGTCGCCCTGAAAGATATAAGTTTTTATTGCTCAAGCAATCTAAGCCTAGTATGCAACCTCAAAGGATTGGGGTGGTGTGGTGACTGGAGAATTGGATTTTGTGGACCTCCGTGCCTGCAGATGTTTTTCAGGTCTAGAATTATGAATTAAGAGAGTGGGCACTATGCATGAAAAAAAATTTATTTCACTTAAAACGTTTGAGCGAACACTTTCATTCACCACCAATTGATGGTTGAATTCGTAAACTGAAAATCATGTTCACCAAATGTATATCAAAAGTAGTTCAATTGAGAAAACTACTTAAATGAATTAGATTTACCACATTTTGTTAAATACCTTTACTGTGCTCGGGAAAAAAGACATTTTTCACACCCATTAAACTCTAGCATTACATCAACACTGATATATTTACCTCTTAAAGATAAAGTATATGACATGCTAATTTCAATATGTTACTTTTGTTGCAGTTAGTAACGTAGGAGGTTGTTCAAACAATTTTGAGTTTTTGGCCTAGTTTTTAAAAGTTGAAATTACAAGGCGATAATTACTTCAACTCTGATTATGAATGTAGAATACTTAAAACAGCTCAGACAACCAAATTGAATCCAAAATTTTATACAACTAATCAGTGAAGACCAGAGTGACCCACTTCCACACTGTCAGAGATAGCCTGAATACAGCTTTTAAAAAAACTCATGAACTAGTAGATATGTTCTAAAAACATTTATGTATAAACAAATTATTCACTTTAGCAATAGCACATAAGCAAAAATACATTGAGAATAACATACCTTGTTATGCTTGATACTGTGATCATTCTGCGCCTCACCACAGCCAACCCTCAGGCAGTCTTTATACAGGCAAAGCCAAAGGTTTGGCCCCTCCCATGTGCAATCCTCACATTTTAGAATCTGAAGATGGAAAGGCTTTTTAAATAATATTGCTAAAAATGGTTAACAAACATGACTTCATGGCAGGCAATAAAATATCAGTGAATGGATTTCAAAAACCATTTTCCGAGAATCTAAGTTTCAATTTTCACAATGTTTGAAGAAGTAATTTACATAATAAAACTTCAGGAGAGGCTATGGACTAATAATTTAGGTTAAAAATCATATTTTATGTATGCAACTATCCAACACCATAGTAGCTCTTAAAATATTTACTCATATTTTTCTTAAAGCAATAGTAATTTGCATTGCCCTATGTACAGGATGTGCCTTTAGGGCAAACTTTGATGATGGCATCACAGCCTCAACCTACACCTCCTTTGGGATGATTTTCTTGTCTAATATTCCCTCTACATTTCATTAAAATATGCACGATATCCCTTCAAAAATGAGATTCAAGATTGTTAAAGTGTTCTTATGTTTGTCTGCATGCTTCATTCACAACTGTGACATTTCCATGTGGCAAAACTTAACATACTTTACCCAACTGTAACTGTTGAAGCTATGCATCTACCAGGGGTAAATATTTACCTCTCATATTATCACCTTTACATCATATTATCCACTCAAGAGTCAACTTAAAAACAGGTTGTAAAACATGTGCAAAGTCTTTTTGTTTAAACTGAGGAAAATTTCAATGCCATACTCTCACAGTGAAGTGAGCTCTTCCCTCATCTGTCCAAACCTACCTTCAGGTTGAACCACTAAGCGAGTGACTCACACGAAAGAGTGCACTCAGTTTTCCATTTTGGACGCTATTCCCTTCACTTATAGATTCTTGATTGCTATGTTGTAAAGTAACAGTACAGTTGCCTGTACAGTGATAACATAGTTATATTACATCTCATTGAAGCTCAAGCATAAATCATCTTAAAAAGACCTTCCGCCTAAATGGCTACAACAAGGGGGTATCTTCGGCCCTTAAAAGGGCCTTCAGTGATCGAGAAGGCGCCCGTGAGGATGAAGAACGTCAGGAACTGGTGGCAAGAGCCGGAATGCCATACGTGCCCACGGTTTCCGGCAAAATCTCCAGAATTTTGAAAAGATACTGAATTGAATCCTTCTTCCGGCCCTGTACTAAGCTTAGGGACCAACTAGTTAGAGCCAAGGATCCCTGTGGCCTCGCAACTCCCGGGATATACCAGATTCCCTGTGAATGTGGAGAAGTTTACGTGGGTGAAACTGGCAGGACAATTGCCACGAGAATAAAGGAACATCAAAGGCATTTCAGGCTATGTCAACCGGAAAAATCTGCAGTGGCCGAACACGGCATCAACCAAAACCACGCCATTCATTGGGAAGATGTGAAGATCATCTCTCGAGAAAAGAATTATTGGGAAAGGATTACGAAGGAGGCCATAGAGATCCGGCTGACGGACAAGAACTTCAATAGAGATGGCGGTTACTCCCTCAGTAAGTATGGAAACCCATACTGAATAAAATCCAATTGGCTAATACCAAGGACCAATCAGAGGGAACCTGATATCCCGGCACGCTATATAAGGCGAACACCTTCCGAGAAATGACACTCAGCCATGAAGATGGAGTACCACTCATACCCCGTAATGTCGGCAGCCATGAAGGAGATTACCCGGTGGATAACTCGAATAGCCTTCTCTACCAAAGAAATCACTTGGTTGCTTACTCAGTGTCTTGAACCATCTGAACCAGAGTCCTTCAAAGCGGAGTTGGAAGATGAGGAGGACAAAATCCAGGAAAGGGAATGCAGTTTGGAGATAAACAGGAAATGGACAGCAGTAAGGAGAACTATAGTGAATCTGAGACTAGTGCTTCAGCTCAACTACTCGGTAAAGACAAAGTAACCAAGTGGGTAACAATTTCACCCCCTAAAAACATTTGAAAAAGAGCACATAACATATTTTCAAAACTTCTTGGGGTCAAGCTAAAAATGCTGATTGCATTTTAGCTTGCTGGCTAGTTTTTTTGATGATGTAACTATTGCAACAATCACAGAAAATACAAATATCCTTATTCAATCCATATGAGATCATTATACCTTAGATCAAGATGCTGAAGAGACAGATACTATTGAAATTAGGGCATTATTTGGCCTTCTTTATTTAGCTGATGTACGTAAATGAGTCGCCTAAACTCTGCTGACATTTGGGCTTCTGATAAGACGGGGATTGAGATATTTCCAGTGGTTATGTCAAGAAAAACGTTTCCATTTTTTGGCGGCAATATTTACGTTTTGACGAAAAGAACACCAGGGAAGACAGAGAACAAAATTGATAGGCTAGCTCATACTCCTGTGATACATATTTGAAAAATTTGCCAGCAATTGTGAGAGTGATTACACAATTGGTGAATAATTTTTGAGTTTTAAAATTTAAATGTTAATGTGCCAAGGGTAGAAATGAAATAATATTGAAAGGATGCCATAAAAGGACCTTCATTTATCTCCTTACAGCTTCCTCAGCACCACTTTCGCAGCACTCGGACTTACACTAATTGAGCGAAAATTCCACAGGGAAAAAAAATCATTTGCCTTGACCAGATCCCCCAATTTCCAGTTGAGTGCTTTAGCCCGTTAAGATACCTACGCGTCATTCCCTTCTGTGGAAATCTACAAATTTCTAGAGGGGAATGATGCTCTGGTATCTCAACTAGCCAAATCACTCAAATAGAAAATTGGGGGATTCGGGTTCGAACCCGTCAAGGCAAATGACTTTTTCTGTGGAATTTTTGCATAACTTGTGCATTGCGGGTGACTCTGTAAAGGTATCACCGTTGCTAGACCAAGTATACTTAAAATTACGATTATTGTTCCAGATTCTCCCTCCATCATACGATTTCTAATTACATTTGAATAAAAACAGCAAGGGATTATCTTCATCTTCTACTATTTCTTTTGTCTTCAGTCTCACACCTTTTCCTAGTGACAAACAGATCCCCAACATGTTTGCTACACCTATTCTCAAGCTCTTCCTCCCCTATTCATATCTGAACCCACTAAACCATATTTCTTAGAACAGCCTATTTTCTTTTTCACCAGATAACAACTTCCCTTATCCAACAGCACAATCCTCCAGCATATTACAAATTCTCTTTTTGCTTTGTCACTTCAATACCTCCCCTTGTTGGATGGTAAGAGGGGCACATTCTCAAACCAAAAGGGGATCTCTAGTTAAGAAAATTTGTTTTCATATCAAGGGGACAGTCAAGAACTGCTGACAGCTGACATCCATACTCAAAGGTGATAGACACTAAAAACTGAGAAATGTACTGAGTACTTCATCAGCAAAACTTTTCTCATCTATTCAATATCACTCAACCATACTCTTTCCGAAAGTTATCCAAAAGCCTCCAAAATTATTTCTTAATATTTTTCTTCCTACTCCATCTGATCTTGGGAATGCTTCAGTTACTCAGTTCAGTAAATAGTTTTACATTTAGTAACAATTGATAGTAAAACAAAAAAAAACCTGTTTAATATCACCTTGTTCCACAACTACCCCTGATTCCTTAAAAAAAATACAGATGCATGCGGACAAAAATTTTTTCTGAGGGCTCGACTCTCACCACAGTATTAATTATAAAGTAGATTAGAATCTGAATGAAAACGAAAGAAGTAAAAAAGAAAGAATACTAATGATTTCTTAATAAAAGAAAGCGGCATAAGAACCCAAACGAAATTACAAAGAACGAATACTTAATTTTCTCATTAGTAAGGGGTAAATGAAAACATTATAGATATAACAGCGCGGCAATATTACTTACCCTGACAAGAAATCTGATTTTTAAACCTCACTATTAAAATGTGAAGTTCCTCCTCTGAGATTATTATCGTAGAGGAGCATTAGAGTATTTTAATTAATTCGTAATTCAATGAACAGTGTCTATTCATATATTACCGTGGATCTAATGATTAACGTGAACGGGATAAGGTTCACACACATAAATTACTACTTCCAACGAATGGCATGCAGCCACAGCAGAACCATCATATTAATCCCTCAATGTACACTTAAACAGAGGAAATTAAAAGCGGCCTACCTCTATCCAAAAACCTAATATGGCTTGCAAGGGATATAAAAAAGTAGACTGCTTCACTCACCTCACGTTTCTTCTCAATCTCGGACAAATTTAAGTCTCCAATGCTGATGACGTGAGGGCATCTACTACTATTCTCTCCTGCCATCGCTGTCCCATATGAAATTCTTGAAATTTTTCGTAGTACTTAAAGAATAACACTGGGTCTGAACACCTTGAAGAAAACGTCAAATGTCAATTTTCACAGACCGATGTTGTCAGTAACCAACAACTTCTGTCAACAGTGGACTATAATTTACAGAGGGATAAATACACGAGTACACGAAATTAACACCTTAAAAAACTAAGGTGACTCAATTTTACCAAATAATATTTGAATAAATGAAAATCTCATGCATGGCACTTGATGTTTCCGACCCGCTAGCAAATGCAAAGGATAAAAATCGCACAACACTTAACTTTAAGAAATAATAGCAAACTTTACCTGACAATAAAAAATTAAATGATCCACTTTAAACAATATATGAACAATACTATACATTTGACGTTCATGATCCATGAGCAATTTATTTTCTCTCACAATTAGAAGAGAGTGCCGCCATCTAAGCACAAGTCTTCTAATTATTAAAAGAAGAAATCCTATTCGCGCAATAGGCTCAAAAATTAAAGTATCTTCTTGAAAGACCGCGTAAAATGATATTTTCTCGACAAAAAAACATGGAGAAATGCCTGTATTTTAACTGGCATTTAGCTTTCTTTCATTTTAGAAAGTATTTTGATAAAGGTGGACCCTTGAATCACTATAAGCCTTTCTTATTTATATTAAAGCATATTTCTTGAATATTTAAGCATATTTGATTTTCTTCCCGTATAGTTGTTACAGGTATTTCATAGATTTTTTAAACATTAAATCCTTTTAATGAATCGATGGATACTTCAGGAACCACCGCAGTGAGGGAGAAAGTGGGCTGTCGTGTCCGCACTCCCCGCAACCAGAGGTGACGCGAGTTTCTCGTTTTTCTGGGTCACAGGTGAGAGGGATGGAGTTAATAGAGAGGAACAAGCAGCGGAAGAGGTAGAAGGAGCTGAGACTTAAGAACGGAACGAGTGCTCGAGATGAGAGCATAAAGTAGCGCGTGGAGATCGAGCAGACGTTCGGTTGCTCTCCCGCAAAGAAGACACCAGTGGCCGTCACTCTTTAGAAAAATAATATCACCATCGTCCGAGAACCCCAGATAGGCCATGCCGAGGAATCGCCCTTTGTAGCAGTGTCACCTTTGTAATAAATTGGTAAGTTTCTCTTGGCAGTATCTCATATTTTAACCAATTATCTAAATTTTAAACGCGCGCTCATTCTACATACGTCGCTTGTGCCAACATACGTGGCCCAGCAGAGGTGATTCCAGTCTTGCGACTTATTTTCCACGTTCTCATTGGTTATTGATGATTTGACGGATTTTAAAATTAAGCTTGAAGTTGATTACCATAAAAACTTAACGAAACCTCTAAAAAAAACTCCTCTGAATTAATCGTGATTCACTTTAGTAGCATACTTTCAGTGTTTTAGAGGGACGTCCCCTTTTGTACAATATAAATACTAAGAGTCCTGAGACACTCTGGAAAAAAAAGTCCTCCGAAATTTTTTTAACGGGAAAAGGCAATATTTTAATATTTTCTCTGATTCCGCCAAGAAATGTCAAAATCAACTATTTACCGGATCTTGTATATTCAAGGCTAATTATTAATCACAAAATACAGGTGTGTTAAATCAGTTAGTAACTGACCCCACTCCGCCGCCCGAATCGCGCTAAAATGGTTTTCATCTCCAAAAAAATTAATTAAGCAACGCATTTCTGATGCTGACAGAGTATAATAATAATTTAAAGGGTTGGAGTATTTTATGTTCTGCTTCTGAGAATGTGATGAGATCGTCCGTTAGACCCAACCTTAGTTAGTATTTTAGTACATACAATTAATACCATAATAATAATATGCCTTTTAGAATTTAAAATCACAAGTAAACGGCAAATAAATTCCTGTGGTCATGTTCCTTAGCCTATAAAGCTAACTATTTTCGCTCCTCTTTATATTCCAATTTCATGTCCTAAGGAATTCGG
Source organism: Ischnura elegans (assembly GCF_921293095.1). Lineage (NCBI taxonomy): Eukaryota > Metazoa > Arthropoda > Insecta > Odonata > Coenagrionidae > Ischnura > Ischnura elegans. The sequence continues at coordinate 20,567,190 of NC_060248.1, forward strand.
GATAGATAAATAACATGTTTTGTTGAATTTAAATCCATGTGGTCTTCATCCAAAATAAATTCAGGTATCAGGAATAAATTATTAAGGGTTTCTTCATAAGCAATGGCATCAATCAAGATTCTATCACTCAGGTAGCAGGATATTTCATGATTCCTCCCCAAAAGTGACGCAGCGACCCAGCAAGAGAAAGCTGGTCTACAAGTGAAAGAGAAAGTCGAACCTCATCCGAGGAATCACTGATGCCTTAACTTAGAGAAAAGGAGAAAGGGGGTGCCGACTCGCTTTTTTCCAATCGATGTATAAGTGCGTCACTGCCATCACAAGACCCCGAGAGAGCAAACACTTGGTCCGGCAAGTTTTTGAAATTCATGAACAGAGCAGCCATTCTGTTCTGAGGCGTTCATAGGCATGTACCAATACGTAATAAATGCGCGAATGCGGAATAATTAACCTGTGGAGTCATGGTTGAAAATTACAAATGTAAGCTGTATCTGTGGAAAAAACTTGCGCACATATCTGGTGACAATTTCTTCGTGGGCCGGCAGCCGAGAGAGGCTAGGAGCAAATGTAGATTTCCTGAGACGGGAAGGCACGGGCCCCAGGAATAAATGGTGACCCGCTTACTATTACCAGAGAGGAGAAATTACCTACACTACCCACAGGGCCTGAAAAGCTCTCGGGAGTTTGAATCTACTAAAAGCATGTCTTTGACACTTGAAAATGCGATAGTTTTTTTTTAATCGGGAAGAAGAACGGTTGAGGATGCAAACTATTCGATTTTAAACTGCATATAAAGAGTAACATTCATGGTTTCAACCAGGAAGAAATAAAATCTGATATTTTTATGGGGCTATCATTTTTTCCAAAACACTTCACTCAGAAAATAATTGATAAAAATAGTTATCAAACCACCCTTCTTTAAGGAAAGAGGCAAACGCATGGCTCGATATTAACTGTATGTGATCAACAACTTAGGCCATTTGCGCCATAGTTCAGGGGAAGGAAGGAAGGTTGGAGAGAAACCTGGCGTCAGTAATAGCCTGCTCTTAACGAAAGGCGCCAAATAGACCACAGCTTAATATCCGCTCCGATGGACGGAGTGCTGATTGTGAAGTGCCCTCCACATCGAGCACTCCCGCATCGATCTCCGCCTCCTCTGGGATTTGTATTCGAGTAGAGGCAAATACCCTCCCAACAAGTGGCGAACCAAAGTCAATTTACTATCAATATGGTAGCCTCCTTCCTCCCCCAACACTAAAAGCTTCAAGTGTCAACGAATTTCAAGATTCAATTTTAGCGCTCCCCCTTTACGGGGTCAGGGGCAACCCATACCCCTTTGGCGCGCAACGGCAAACAGAAATTATTTAGTCCCGCGGAAAATTTTAAGAGATTCCTTGTATTTTGGAGGTCCCGCTATGTAAAATATGACCTCAAAAAAAGTAAAAATCAGCCCAGTTCGACCAGAAGAAAAAGCGTCAAGAACAATTCCCAATCTTTCCGTAGAATTTGGAATTCTACGGAAAATTTCCTCGATTTTCATAAAATACAGTACCAAAAAAACGTGGAGGACCTGATCGCCTGTTTGAATTACACGTAAGCGTGTTTTAATAAAGCGGAAATACATTTATTAGTAAGTTTCACAGAACTTAACTTTGTTTCTAAGCGGGATTCAATATACAATTTTAGAAATTACATTGCTTTATGTTTTCCTATCGATGAAAAAACATATTAAAAATGAAAATCAGTCAATCAAATTGTCAGTATGTATCAGTGCAGAGATAGTTTTTTTGCATCAGCATTTATAGGGCAATCTGGTCCTTTCAATGAAGCATATTTTTCATACCTCCCTCAGCATTCAATTAATGTCGATTACCCGCCCCATAGCAAATTACGATTCCGGAAAAATAGCGGTGATTTTGTGTTTCAGAGCCTCGAGGAAAATACACGAATCGATTACGAAAACTTTATCCATTATATTAGTTAACGACTTGTCAGTTAAAAATGAATTAAAGAGAATCAATGACACCCACGCCTTTGCAAGACTATCGTGCACTTACCATTTCGCCATCCAAAAATCATCCTGCTTGCTAAATCAACTTGGAGCTGGGCAGAGTTCATCATTGGCAGTTGGCAACGGGAAGAGAGAAAGTAGAATGCCACTCAGTGAAAAATTTGCTACGTTGAAGCGAAATGATATTCGAAAGGTAAAGAGATAACAAAAATTCCCGAAGGGAGATGAATGGATAGCGTGGGTGGGAAAAGGAGGGCGTACGGGTGCAAGCGATAGCGGGATAACGGTTAAGAAAGTTGCGCATGCTACGTCACGTTCGCAAAAGATAAAAATAAAACGATGCGTAAAAAATTAGACAGCCTAGTATCTCTTTCTTAATTCGAGATACTAAGTAGAGAAACCCTGTTCTAAAGGAAATGGAATAACTGACATGGAAAACAATTAGCATAAAGAATAACATAACGCGAGCGTGATGCGCCCGCTCCCAGCGGGCTTCCCCCGCTCTTTTCAATGCAGGTCCACAGAGGGATAGGCGAATTTCTAATTTTAAAATGTAGAAAAAAAGGCAGGGTCTTATGTACAAATTTAATTGGAATGTTCATGTACAAATTGAGGTCAGAGGACGGTTGAGGAGTTTTTAAACACAACATTGGAAGTAATTACCCTATCCTCTGTTAAACGCACACGATGACTCATATTTACGAATCAACAGGAGACTTGAATGTGGAATCAGCCGCATTTTTATAAAAGTTATTTAAAGAATGCGAGATATTGTTGCAAATGAACAAATGTATCAGTTTGTGCGCCGTTAACGTCAGGAATATTTACTGGTTTTCGTTTTTTTTTGTTTTTTTTTTAATTATTATTTAAAAACCAATTTTAGGAAACATTAGCAATATTTAGGAAGTAAGATATGCCGTCGCATGTTCTCTGTTAAATTCTGTGCATTTTGGTACCTCATTTGTAGAGTTTGGTTGCGTATAAGTTGAGAAAAAGGTATCTATACAGTAGAAATAATATAGAAGATGGAATGTAAGAAACGCAAGAAGAATGATCCGCAAAAATCTCTGACTAATAAGTGGATGAAAAAGCCTTTCCAATGCATGTATTGCCATTTTGATGACCTTATTAGCGACATTTTCCGGAATGCTAAAAAAATATACCTTTAGTCAGTTATTACGATAATTATCGATGGTCTACGTGTACCCTATATCGCGAAATGATTGGGTCCTCCAAACCAGGACCTCTACCAAAGAGTTATTTGAGATTCAAATTCATTCGTGATCTTGTGATTTTGGTACGACGGCCTATACGCGTGACCTTCTCCACGCCCAGTGGACCCGGCATTTTCCGTCTTATGGCTTATGCACTTTAAATTAGAAATCAGCGTCCAATGTCCAGCATCTAAGAAACGATTAGTGGTTGATCTCAGGCAAGAGAGTAGGTTTTAGGGACTTAATTAGGGGAAACAATTATAACCTGTATCACCATTAATTTGAAATCGGAGGGCAGCTTATTGGAATGAGGCCCAATAGCAGGACCTAATGGACAGGGTAAAAGGTTACCACGGGATTATTTACGACTGATAGCTTTTCTTATTATATAAGATAAGGTTTTGTAAATGAAATTGTTTCATCATTAAATGCAAATTTGCCTTTGCCGTAACATTACCATTTCAAGAACCTATGGGTGTATATTTAAGTGGCATATTAGACAAATAGTAATTTTAGTGTATTTGCTGGAAATGTTGTCGGAAATCGATTATTCAGTGTGCCCCCTATAAATTAACCCCCTTCGGAATGTATCTCCCTCCAAGTAAACCACTCTTCCCGGTTAGGGTTCTAGCTTTGGGAGTTGAAAATTGAATTGACGAACTTCTTTCGATACCTTTCTTAGCATCCCATGGCTTACTGTCGGCAACTTTAACTGCACATACGTTAGGAAACATCCATTTAGAATTGATGATCGCCGATGTATGACGAATTCATCTTAAGTTTTGACGACGTTGTTAATTTTTTGTCGCGAAATTTTTATTATCTCGCAGTTGATATCACAACTTTATACAGAACAGAGGAAAAAAAATATCTAAGAGTTAGCTTCATCGTTTATTTTCTTTTATGTACAGAATTTTACAATGAAAGCGATTATTTCCTTCCCAAGATTGCTCAAGAAAATACACTAAATTAATGCACCGAAGTAAGTGGCAAAAACTTCATCAACCACAATACCTTTTTTATTCATCGATCAATTGAATCTGCGATAATATCCACTCCGAGATAAATCCATGAATTTTATCTGACCTTGAAAATTGAAAATTCTATTCGGTTTCCATTTACACCATTTTCCTACAGTTGTCCTCATTTCTCATAGATTTCGACCTTCCGACTTCAAGCAACCGTCCTTTAACCGACGATACGTTCCAGGTCGCAACCTAGAGATCATACGCTCGAGTGCAGTGGCAAGACGTAGGTATGCACTTGAAATTAGGTTTAGATCCACATTCGTAAAAATTACCTCTTTCATTGTGTTTGTCAGTTGTCTTCGATTGGTAGATCGATGCACGCCCTTCATACGTGCGTGATTTTTTCGCGTGGGTCCGAAGAGAGTTTATGAGCGCACTCCTCCCAATAAATGTAGTCCTTTATATTAATGGTAATGAAGAAAGTTTCAAAGGAAATACAAATTTGAAAATTTATACACTTTACCCATTGTAGTGTCATGTTTTCTGTAGGTGTTACCCTTTACTCATTGTAGTTTATTATCTACAATTTGTAAGCTATAGCTTCCGAGTATTAATTCTCTTTTGTTTTTGGGATAAAAATTTATTTTTCATATAAGATTGTTTGGATTTTCAAGGCCACTTTAGCGTCCTTGGAGATAATGTGTGGGTGATAAGCTCCCACCTAAGACACGCCCATGCGTACATTTCAAATTAATAGTAGTGCATTCCTTGAATGAGGTGATTGAGTGTGAAGGGTCACCGACACGGAAAGTATGGCTTTGGCTCCAGTTTTTCGAGAGGTCGGAGTATTTGTGATAGAGAGACCATACTTTTGATCACTATCTGGAAATTTTCATTCGAAACCGTAAGCCATCGAATATTGAGATAAGTTAATCAGTAAATGATTTTAATCTAATCATCGACCCAAGGGCGTACCCAGAATCAAAAGTAGAGGGGGGAAAGCCGTGGTCGTTCAAGTTGTAACTCAGAAAAGGTTATTAAACCAAAATTCAAGAAAATTATAACAGCGCTTTACTAATTTTTTTAAATTGTTTGCTCGGAAAAAAATATTTTTATTTTAATTACATGTTTTTTTAAATACTAATATCACTTTTCTTGGATTTAAGAAAAATTGTTCAAAAATTTCCTTTTGAAATAAATTTGCTTTTGCTTCTAGAGTGGGGCTTGGCTTCTAAGGCTGCCCCTCCCCCCCATACGTACGCTCATGCTTCGACCATCGGTCTTCACTTATAAGGCCTAAGCCAAAAAAATAGTTTTCGGGCGGGAAGGGGCCGACTCATAAGTTGAATATCGTTTTTCGAGGCGAGGAGCTATCTGGGTGCAGCAACCATACATCATTTTTGCGTTTGCCTTGAGGTGATGCATTTCGGAGGGCGCGTATACAAGGGGAGGGAGCTTCCAATACCTTATCTTCCAAAAATTTCGGGTGGTGTGCGGTTTGCATTCTTCGATTGTGAGAATTGTTGGTTGGCTGTGAGAATCGTTCGTAGAATGTGTCTGTAGCTTTTAATACTAGGCGCTGTTCTCTCGTTTCCTCAACACAAATCTCAAGAGTAGAAATTACAACATACCTTCCCGTTGCAACTAGTCGTATGACCAATGTCAGGCTGCTCGTCAGATAACAACTCCTGTTACATATGTTTTAACCTTTATCCACATGCATCTCAAAGTAACATCTAACTCCCGGGTATCAGAGACATTGCCATCATCATGCTATCAAACAAGTTGACCGTCATCTGCACCTCCAATCAATACACAGATGAGAGTCCTACTGTCTTAGGGGTCACTACTTTGGTAATCTGGCTAACGCATTTAAACACTTAATGAATAAAGAGCACAAAAACTGGCTAAAATGATATTCTCCGCTACAGTAGTGTAACTATATAAATATGCTTTGGGGAGAGGAGGGTCTGGGGGGGAATCCCCCAGACAACGGGAGGTCCGGGAAATTGTTTAAAAAATGACATGCCTGGAAATACATTTGGCATCATTTTGGCACTAATTAGTAGATACAGTTATTACATGCCAAAACTAGACAATAGTTTTAATTTTTTTTATTTCTCTGAGGCTTTAAGGGGGATCTATCCACCTTATCCCCCCTTAGTTACACGTCACAGCTCCGTTTATTCTCTTTGAAGTATTTCTTTTATTACAATACTGACATTGACACAAATGAATTTAATGAAGAGGTGGGTCATTGCGCGCAAACTCGGACTGCAGTTGACCCTCGGCCTCTCAGATTTTGTCGAAAATCAGGACGCATGTTTACTTCCTGAAATACCGAGATATTTGAAACATTTTTTCACTCTAAACTGGAAGAATAACGTCCCGAATTTTCGATGCAATATGCTCAAAAGTACATAGTAATATCGGTAAAATGTACCTACGTAATATCGAGGACTCCTGTCTACTCTCTATACTCCTCTCTGGTAATATTTAAAATAACAGTAATTAAAATGCATCAATTTTGATTGTTAAACTATAAATCATTCATAAATACATTAGCATTATATTTTTACATACCCGGATACTTCAAAGTAGGTATTTATCAAAAATATAAGTCGTCACACACCTGTTAACATTGATTCCTTCCCGAATAATTTGGGGCCGTGAATTTCACGCATACGAAAAACCCATTTTCGAAACACCCATTTTTTTAGCCGTTTATTTCGATTTTCGGAAAAAGTTTAAATTATATTTTTTACTTGAGGAGGAAAACATCGATACCAATTTTAATATTTAGTTTATGTCAGATCTAAACAGGGGCAGATTGAAAGTATGGGGCGGCCGCCCCCACCCGTAACTCCTGGAAAAAATAGAAAAGATAGTAATTATCTCGGTGGGTCTCCAATGCAAGTTTTTATTATGCTAACTCAGTAAAAAATGTTAATGATACTTGAAAAAGCCATCTAAACGGCACTTTTGTCCTAAATAAGAAAGAAAGTAAAAATGTCTTGCAGGCAGTGGAATTAACGCCGAAAGTATTGTATAACCTCCCACCAAGTGGGATCGGGTCCAAATCCCGGCGGCGGTGGAGCTTTTTCAAAGACTGTCCGATTCCTGCTTAAAGGTTGCGTGGAGTACATTTCAAGTGCAACACTCCGTCCGTCGGATGGGACGTTAAGCCGTGGTCCCCTTGGCGCCTTTCGTTAAGAGCAGGCTAATGTCGACACTGTGTTTCACCCTTACTTTCATACCCTTCCCGATGGCACAAATTTATTTATTTAATCCAAGAGATATTTAAAATGCACAGGAAAATTCAGTACATATAAGGATATATTAAATTGGGATCACAGCATAAATTCATCCACAGAGTAAAACAATTTGTTTTACAAAAACACTTTCAATTTTTTTGCAAAAGTCCTGTAACAGTCAATCCTTATCAATTATGAAGGCAATTTATTAAATAGGTCATTACGGAGGCTTCCGCGGTGAGTTAATTGGTGATTTCTTTTGGGTTCATTCCGCGTTGGCTCATATTTTGCGGACGACAGTTTCGGACGCGTTCCAGCTTCCGGTTTCGGGTCCAAATAAGGTCCGAAGGTGTTTTATAAGGACCAAGGGTGCTGCTCTTGGATCTAGATCAACTGGTCTTAAACTGTTCAATAAATTGGTGATCCTTCGGGTATTTTTGGACCCGAAGAAGGGAGCTGGAACGCGCCCGAAACTGTCGGAATGAACCCGAAAAACGAAAAGGTTAAAGGTCCGTGGTTCCATTCCCGGTCCAGGGGAATTTTTTCTCATGGCAATTCTTGTATATTTCACCGCCGTTCTCGCGGCAGGGTTCGAAATATTACACATACCGCTTTGCGCGGCTTTAGCGCAGGTTTGAGGCTCTCAACCGGCTGTGGCTTCTTGGAAGTTCTTTCTCCCTCGCGTTGCCATCCTTGATGGACCGCGAGGGCCTAACACCTAGTACCATGACCCTCGGTATAATTGCCATGGGAATTAAAGAACCTGGATAGCGTAGTGGTCTGCGCATTGGCCCGGAAAGCCAAAGGTCCGTGGTTCGATTCCCGATCCAGGGGAATTTTTTCTCATGGCTATTCTTGTATATCTGGGTACAAGCTGATAAGTGCGTATCAAATTATCAAATGAGGGGACTGAAATGATAAAGTTAAGGTATCATCAGCACAGAGAACTGGCTTTATGGTATGGATCGTATGTTTCAGTTATAGTAGGCATGCCGTTATGATAACTTCGTTAAATAACTCTAGCTTCCAGTCGCCTGCTCAAACTACCACAGAATACCAGGTATTGCACATCACATATGCGAGGCGAGAGGTAGTGAACAAGATAACTACCTCCTCATTTCACCCCTAGTTTGTGTGTAAGGACCCAGGTTTTTTAATAAGTTACCGAACAAACGACTTAAGAGTGGAGCAGAATTGAGCAACGAACTGTTACCCTTCCATGAGTGAGCGAAAATCACACGCTTGCAACTTGTTAGTTCGGGGTGAGCTATGCTAAGGGCATTGTCACAACTTTTTCGGGGGGGGGGGGGGGGGGGGGGAGGGGGGGTTTCCTGCTGGATGGGGCACGTTTTTGTATTACAACTCCTGTAGGGGATTACAACTACCCCTCTCCCTCTCGTAATGGCCTAGAACTTTGCCAGAATCCACCTTCGCCATAAACTGCAGAGCCAGTACGTCTAGTGTAGAGTGTCTAAACATAAATGTAAAGTAAAAGTATAAGTAACACCGAAAGAATTACATACCTTCCCATCCCGTGGGACTGGGTTCGAATCCCAGCAGTAACAAAGATTTTCCAGAAATTGGCCGAAATGAAACGAAGGAGAAATACGTACCAGGAAACATGCGCTTTAGAAAAAAATTGAATGCAGGGGCTACGAAAATCTGGTCCCATTTCACGCCACTTGCGCACGTCATCGGTACCTACGTGTGCATATCCCGCGGAAACGGAGATGTTTTGAACTTCTACCAGTCATGGATGCAACCTCCTCAGCAGATGATAGCGGAAACCTCCTTCAATGCTGCATGTGATAACATTTAATATCCGTGAAGTAGAAACTACTGGACATACAAAGCCCAATGTGGCTTGAGTATGCATAAGAGCCTGCACAATGCAGCCGTCATCTACGCAAGTGAAACCTATCGAAATTTACGGCAAAATTTTAATAATGAATATATCTTTGCATTTGTGAAACGTATCTGTGCATTGTTAAAAACAGGAATGGATAGCCATGATGCGATAGTATAATTTTACCAGTAGTTACTTAAGTTACGGATTTCACAGGTGATTTTGAGTAGCAAGAAGTGCAATAGCAGGCATAACTAATTCTCTGAAATTGATGATGCATGGTTACAACAGCTTTTCTGCCCTCCGAGGTGAAGCGGCGAGAGGTTTTGTGTGGCAGTGGCTTTGGTTATTGAGTATTTTAATTGTTATTATAGAATCCTAAATTTAGAAGTACCGACACATCGACCCGTCATAACTATAACTGCGTTTAAATAGCCATTCATGGCACCAATGGTAGAATTTTCATACACCTTATCGTTGTCTATTCTCGTTCGTCCAACACAGCGAATGCAAATGGAAATGGTTGGAGGACTAGCTCGCAACCGCTGATGCCTGTGAGTTTCAAAATACGAAATTGATGGCGATATCCACTTAAGTACTTTTAATTTACTTTGAACTTCAATCGTTTACTCACTCGGATTTTTTATCCAAGTGATTTCTCATCAGAAAGTGTTAATACAGATATATTTTTACTAATCCAAGGGATAAAGTAATTTTAAATGGAACATTTTAAAATATTTGTAATTATTGGTATAAATATAGTTGCTTTTGATGACATCCTCATTCCCAAATATCTGAATTGATATCAATTTCCCGCAGAAATTTATCACGGCATTCCATTCCTTCGTAAATTTAATGTTCTCATTCAAGTGAAACATATTAGCATACCTACCTTCTCGTTGAAGCCTCTGTTTCACAATTTAACTGAGGGAGGAGCACAATAGAAAATTGGCCAGCTCTCTGAGTTCGTATGGATCTTATTTCTTCGGTCAGCAAAACATGAAATGTGGAACACAACTGAATTCGTGATTCATGACGTGATTCTATGTATTTGGAGCGTTCCGTTACAATTCGTGGCGTACGGAATGGTGCCTCTGGTTTTAGCAGATTACCGACGCCGAAACTATTACCAATTAAGAGAAAGATATTTCGGGTATACGCTCTGATAGGCTGGATGAAATCTCTGCCTAGAAATTCAAGTAAGCATGATAATCGATCTCCCGGAATACGTCTAGCAGATGCCGCTATCACCAGGGAAAAATCTTCAACGAGGGATTGCGTTGGGAAACGTCGCGGTCGGTTGTCTCTTATTCTTTCCGTTATGAGTGGCTGGGTCCCCTTCGTGCGCAAAATTTACTATCCAATGTCAAGTACATCATGCACTACTTTCCCCCACACTAATTTCCCTGTATACAGAGTATAAATTAAAATAAATCAAACGTTTCAGGTTTCCTAGAAGAGTAATTGAGAGGCACTCACTAAAGTTATTTTTGTTCGGCTAGAAAAATAAAAATAAATCATTTTCTCAAAACGGTAGTTGAAAACAAAGCAGCCTGCCTTCGTAGATGCATAGGAGCAAACGGATAGGATTCACTGGAGGAATGAGACAAATCATTTACCGTGGCAGACAGTAAAGACATTCTTACAAAGGGCCAGATATACCCACAGAGGAACTAGCCCTCCCCTGAGGTATCCAATTTACATTGGATGAAATGGTAATTTTGTTCGCACCCCTACTACTGCTGGGAGGTTAACCCTAGACCCCCCCTTTGTCGCTATCCTGGATCCGCCACTGCAGAGGGCATAACCAAAACTATTCGATAACTTTACCACTTTCGCCCAGAGAATTCTGTTCCCCTCCCAGGAAAACGCGTAAGGAACAGGGGCCATCGTGATAAATTGGACCGCAGCCCCAACCCTCCATTCGCCAAAGAGGAATGTTTGTTTCTAAACGTCTAACCCATTTTCTTGAAATAACATAATTAAAAAATAAATAACTTCCGCAGCCTTAACTTTAGGTGAAAATTTATTTTCGTCCGTACCAATAAATTTATCTTCATACAGTACCAAGAGCCAGAAGACACGCGAAGGAGATGGTCCGCGTTTGCGCCGTTCTGAGCTCTGGGGGGGGGGGTTATCCCCCAAAACCCTACCCCCCTCGCTGTACCACTGTTTCCTGGCGTGTCATTTTTCAAAAAATTCCGTTCACTCTTATGAGAGAGCCTGACCGCGAGTGCATATCAGGGAGGGACAATGCTCAGCATAATTTTTGAAGGGACGTACTTTTGCGAGCCACGAGAATGGGCAGAGTGAGTGATTCGAGAAGTGCATACCGGTTTTAATGCAAAGAGAATATTTCCTCAATCATACACTTCAGTTCAAATCAGAAGTTATTCTTGGTACACTGTGTCTATGACATCATTAGTCCCCTGGGTCTCCGCAATCGATATGTCTTAGGGATGCCAAAACGTTGGCTCTCAAACGGTTAGGTAATGCTTAATCCAGTATACCTTTACTTCTATCCAGCACGCACGTATCGAGGGGATTAAAGCCCCCCCCCCCAAAGCCTCAGAGGATTTTGCAGTAGGTACACTAATGTTTTCCCTATTATAACGATTTCCCGTGGAATTTCGAGGGAAAGCCAGATTTTAAGTGCCAACATGTTGTAATAGGAGTCTGGGGGGTAAAGAATACCCGCCAGGTTTGGCGGGAGGTGCGGGGGCACTCCCCCAGAAAATGTTTAAGAAAAATGGTTAAAAATGGTGAGTTTTACTGCTCTCCGAGGGATATTATATTAATCCTTACACTATTCTATAATTAATATTGATCCGATAATGTAAAATGAATTAAACTAAAAAAAATATCTGAGCTCTGGGCTCCCCCAAAACCCCCCCTCGCTGCGCAAATGTTTCCAATCGTGTCATTTTTCAAAAATTATCCGTGCTCCCGTTGTCTGGGGTGGGGTCGTCTCCTCCGGTTCCCCTATCCCTTCCCAAAGCATATTCCTAGTTATGCCACAGCTTTTACTTAAGCACATTTACATCGCGCCATCGAAAGGGCTGAAAACTACAACAGGAGATGCGAAATTGGGCTCCACTTATAGCCAGAACGAGTCGTTGATAACGCAGCTAATAATAGAGAGCTGGAAAGAGTGAGCCATTTGCACTGCAAGAGAGGCGTTTTTCTGTCGACAGATGCCGTATTTGCAAAGCAAGGTAACGGCTAAGACCGTGGACTAGATAAAGTCGATCTCACTGGTCAAGGTTGAGCAGAAATATAATTTCACGGTCGATATTCTACCTCGAATAGAGGCGCTTTCCTTGATACAAAATAAATGTAACTACGGATTCAAACAAGAAAAAAGTTAACTAATGTTCCTAATTTAACACAATAGGCCAAGTAAGTGTTAGTCTTTCAAAAACTTAAATGATTGAATAGATCTTATTTCTTCTGCCTCAGGGCCACTACAATGTCGTTTCTTTATTTTTTACACCACTAAAAATAGAAAAATAAAGAGTTCATTTGAGCAATAAAATACTGAAACCACTATGAAATGCTATAGGAACACCTCTTGCCCCATTAAACCGATCCAGTTTATCTTAACGTGGGGTTAAATCAAGAAGTTCCTGCTAATCATTCATCATTAGTGTGCGCGCGCTTTCTCCGGCATTTTAAACGTCACATTAATTAGACCGCTCGCGCTAAAATACGTTCCGAGCAGTGCGAAAACGGTATCAAATCCACCCGCATCGCCGCGGCCGGCTCCATATCCTTCCTATAAGTTGAACACAAATAACCAAATGGGTGAGCACGGCGAAAGTTATTTTTACAGGTCTCAAGCAAATGATGAGCCCTCTATGCAGGTCACTTTTTCGGCACACTCAGGAAAGTAGCTCGACCCTTCCCTCAAAATATTTCGACTGCCTCCGATTCATTCGCTACGATATTCCGATGACTATGGGTTTAAGTAATTATAAAGGTCTAAAAACGTGCTGACTGATTCAATATATATGAGTGGCTCATATTAGATTTCACAATTCTTTTTGTACGAATTATTCAAACATCTGTTCGGGGGCCAAGGAAATTATTGGTCTCACAACAAACCATGCAGAGGATTTATCTGGAAAAGGAATTGGCAACGTTAAATTCTGATTGAAGGTCGAAAATTGAAGGAATAGATTCAATTCAATTTATTCATTTTTTTTCTTTAGAATTGATTGATAAGTTTTAGCGCCCACTGATTGTTAGCCCCAGAGGCGCAGCTAGGAATTAAGGCTAGGGGGGGGGGGTTTCAGGCGCAAAACACTGGGGTGTCAGAGGGTGTGGAATACCCGCCAGGGTAAGCGTAAGGTGCGGGGGCCCTCCCCTAGAAATTTTACAGATAAAAGGTTCAAAATGGTGAGTTTTACGGCCTTCTGGAGGTCGGGGGGGGGGGGGGGGATTTATCCCCTAAACCCCCCCCCCTCGCTGCGCCACTGGTTAGCCCCCATCTCTCCCTGGGCTGCGGCCTAGACAGGGAAAATGAATTTACGAAGAATCACGTGAATTCTAGGAACCCTCGAATAGGCTTAGGCGTCGATCACGGATACATTTTGTTTCAATAAGGTTTCATCTCTTAATGGCATGTTATGCCAAAAGGATGAAATGTTGGACTTGATTATTGCGGGAAAGCGGTAGCCGAGATCTTCAAATCCTCAAAGAGCCGACAATAGCCAGAGCAAGCCGCCTCTACTAACAAAGATTTTCTAATGTCACCAGTCTGCGAGTTATTTAAGCGGCGCCATTCGAATAGAATTCGTCTTTTCCATAGAGTTCCCAAATTCAAAGAAATTTATCACTCAGACCCGAATTAACGATCCATTATAATTTAAGAAGAATGATCGCAGGCTTTCCCAGATGCCCTGCTGACGGTGGACAACTCGTTCATCGAAACGTCGGCCAAGATATGTAGTTGGAGAACATGACCCGGTGGAAATCCCGAGTAACCTTTCACAATCCATTATATGAGTTTGGTAGATGGAAGGGAAAGATACCTAAATTACGACGAAGAAAATCCTCATTCCACCGTTTTCTCGTAAATATAAAATACGATATTAGCCGACCACTTTTCAGACGTTAATGACGTCATTATAGAGTTCTGGTTCATCTACTTGTTCAGGTAGAACCTTTCTTCGTGGGAGAGAATCTTTCACAAGAGTAAAAAAACAACGAAGCACACGAGGCCTTTATGCAAGACAGGGGAGTAGCTAATAAGTGATTATCCATTCAGCATGAGTTCGTGACGTCATCAACTTATCTGCGAAAGGGTTAAGACCGTAAATTTTTTTTCGCCGCGAATAACTCGAGACGCACGCGGCGGATAAAAAAAGAAAAAAAAAAGGGTCCATTCATTTTTCAAACGATCACAATCGATGGCAATAAAAAAACGGCGACCACGGCAATAGTAAAGTTAGGCATAAGACAACACACAAGTTTTTGAGACTCTTTTCTGACAATTAGTACCTCTATGATACACACGCTTCAAACCATTGCACCAGAGTAGATTCCCAGCGGATTCCATTTCTGCTACTTCAACATAATCTCTTAAGAGAGAGAAAATTTTCTCTTCCTCCTGAGGCCTCTGAGAAAACTAATCATTAGTTAATTCATAATTATAACTAACTAATTAGTTGGTAAAAATGCTATATTAGTTGAACTATTAGAGTTATTCTTTTAAATTACATTTATAAAACATCCTAAACAAATATTTACCTCTTGGATCTTCACCATAATAAAAACATGTAAAAGAAGACAAGTGTACATGCAGGAAGACTGCTTTGGTGTCAATAGCAAACTAGCACTACAATTGCCTCTGGAAGTGCATTCTAATCCACAAATACTAATAGTCACATACAGAGGCCATTCCTGAATTTCTTTCTGGGGTAGCACAAGGGTCCAACAGGCAAGGCCGGATTCAGGATTTTTTCAGAGGGGCACAAAGGGTCCGACATACCAACCCCCGGTAAACACAATGTGTTGTGCAAACGTTGCAAAAGGGTTGCACAAGGTTGCAGGAAGCAGCTAGGCTTTTGGCAACATTTCTGCAACATCTTAATTACGTCGCTGATACACTCATTTGGTCTGAAAAATTTTATAGCGTAATATGTTAGCCTGAGGATATACATATTTAAATCTCATTCATCCTATTCGTAAGACACTGATTGTAAGTGAGGGTGGAATATTCACTAGGTTGCGACATGTTGCCAGTCACTTAGCGGAGTGTTATTTGGACATAGTTTTCCCCAAACATATATTCAAATATGTGGTTTTTAAAGTGTATTTTCATCTTCTGAAGCAATTTGCCTCTCACAAGAATAAAATTTTTGGCCTTAAGACAATTTTGTCACACTTAGAAAATTTTGAAGCATATGAGCAGGGGCGCAATGTACACAGAAACCCTGCAAATGAGATAAAGAACGGAAAGATGGCACGATATCGTTACGTATATTCGGTGCATCAAAAATATCGATATTTGCATATTCGAAACCAGGGGTGGATCCAGGATTTCTTTCTGGGGGGGCACAAGCAAGGCCACATCCAAGATTTTGTTCCAGGGGGCACAAGGATACCTCGTAATACAAAAATGAGCACAATGATTATAGGTCCATATTAAAGATCTTACATATTTTTAAGGGTATGCGGGGGCACGTGCCCCGGCACCCCCCACCCTAGATCCGCCTATGATCGAAACATCGAACGCGTTGCTACTTTAGCTCTTTCCCTCCACACTTGCATTTTTTGGTGTGGTTTTGTGCTCTGCGAATCTTGAAGAATATCTATAAGTAAAATTTGTCATGTCATAAATAAATATATTTTTTTCTTAAAAGGCATATTGTGAGTATTATTTTAAAGAGTTGCATAAATGTTGCAGGAGTTGTATAAATGTTTCAAGTGCGTTGCACGAGTTTTGCCATTATGTCTCACCAGAGGTTGCGAATATGTTGCCATTACACTGCAAAAATGTGGAAGAGAGGACTTTTGACTGATTTTGCAACATTTCGATTACGTTGCAGCAACTCCATGTTGGTTACAGCGCAATGTTTTTACAACACTTTTGGGTTACAGGGCCGTCTTCACATATTTGAAATTAAAAATGACCCAACAATTACTGTACCAATTTACTTATTTGTACAAATGTACTTTATTTTAATATGGAAGTAATTGCTTTTTATGAAATTAAATAAGTTGAGGCTCTGCTATACACAAAACAAAACGAATGTAATGATAACCTTATTAAAAATGTTGTCTATTTTTTAGGCGTCTGAGGAGGGAGGACAAGTGTCCCCCCCACTAAATCTGTCTATGGGCACGTATCTATTTAGGGAATCATTGTCATCCATGTAACCATCAGTAAAGTAAGGGTGTCAGCACTAAAAATATAATCAATAATAAGTCATACTGTACACAAGAATATACAATTTTTGAGAGCTATTAGAACTTTATAGAGGAAAAAAAATTGAGCCTTCCTCATGAGTAATGAAGATTTTATCTCCATTGGGTGTGGAGAAAGAGCACTTGCATCTAGTACCCTGATTCAAAGGCCAGGTGAAGCCTTCTTACAATACCACTTTTAAAATCCTCTAAGAGCAACGTGGCACAGGGAAAGGAACTGGCCCCCCTATCCTAAATGTGAGTTATTCACATACCTGTGGCTATGTCTGGAGTTAACTCTACCTTAACTTACCCAAAGCCAACATTTGGGTTGAAGCACTGAGTGATTTCATTGGGTTCAGTTCTGTAAACCCTTTTAATGCCAGCCCATTTCAGGTGGGATGTGCGAACACTGCCAAGGCTATTTTCCAGAATTTGCGACATTTCAGATTTTAAATTATTTCAGCTACTTAATTTTATTATTTACAGTGAAACCATCTTAGTAAGCAGTAGAGATAAGCATACGTGTGTAAATGGGACGGCAGCCATTGCCATACAAAAGGCCACAATCAGGAAATAAAAAGAGTAAAGATTTATCGGCCCGTGGCAATTTTCACACCACCAGCAAGGGCCAATATATCGCCCCGGTGGCAGAAAAAGGGTTACGGCCACAAAAAATCAAATTCATAGCATTAAATGAAGCAAAATATTATCTTCTTAGCTATAAGTACATATATATAATTAAAAAGTCTGATTGGGTTATTTTCACTGACTACTAATTCTTTTATATAGGTATTTTGAAATCCACTGAATATCCAACTCGCTGAAAACATGGGTTTGGAAAATGGAAATGATTCAGGTTCACTGAACACGGATTTTTTTGGAAAAGAAGCTGAAGCAGCATACGAATGGAGGTTAAGTGAGGACTTCCGTTCAGTTGCACAGACAGAACTGCGAGAAGATGACGCCACACGAGAAGCTGCCTTGACTCAACTTCGTACCTGGATTCATTCTCATCCATTAATCAAATCATGTCGCACAGGTAAAGTATTTTAATGAAATGTTATACTGAATAGGTTCACTTCAATTCATGACAGCTTTATCAAGATGGTTACCAAGAAAAAAATTGGTTCGCAAACTGTTTATAATGTCAATAACATTTTAGTCAAAAACTTTAACATCATACATGAAATTATGAAGTATTGGTTTCACACTGATGTCACAGGTACCCTGAACCAATTGTTTAGGAATGGATTGTGACCTTAAAGGTCACTATAACCACAGTAATTCAAATGAGAGAAAATTCATCTTTAATTCATTTGCAATGATATTTCTACATGTCAAGAACTAAAAACATGCAAATGATACAGGAAACACCAAAGATATCACAAGTAATATATAATTAAACATCTAGTCAGTCACTGTATTAACATCCAAACTGGAGAGGACAACGTTTTTGGGCTGAGAGAGAGATTTTACCCTACTTGAACACCCCTATGGTAAAAATCATTTTCTTGGTTGTTAATCACAAAGAATGTTCTCACTTTAATACTCAATAAGAGAAAGAGTTTTTCATTGATTTCAATTTATAATAGCAGGAAGATATTGATTTTCAGCAATAAAATAGAGGCCAGATGAATCCAGAAGTCAGATATATACTAAGAAATGACTAAACCAAAGCTTACTATATTAACTGCATGCAATGTTACGAGGCCTTGAACAATTCACTACTAATTCAATGTGATTAAACCAATAAAGGGGGAATAATCAATCACTATAAAATCTTCAAATAGCAAAGTCCTTGCATTTTACCCTCCATTAATGACATTAAAAAAAACTGCAATGCTGGAATGGGAAAAAAATCATTCTGGATTTTATGGGTTGACTGCCAAGAAGTCCCTCACCTCTGTTAGGCTGCAGAGGAGTTCCCTTTCTTTTAGACAGTTACCTAAGGGCAGGAGCTCGCACAGCCTATAAAGCATACTTAAAATATTCAATAAGTATTCTACGAGGGACTGATTATCTTATCTGAATCGATCCTCAAAAAGCAAGGACATAGTAAGGGCACTGTCACAGGGTTCAAATACCCCCAACATTTATGGGACCCAATGACAAGTGTAATGTAAGCCACCACCATGCCCCCACTGTAAAAGAGCCACCCAATTATTTTTCTTGCTATGGCCGGTAAAGAAAGGACCTATATCAATCAATAACCATGACAAGTTTTTCATGCAGTGATTTTTTTATACAAGAATAATTTTGTGATAAAATTGATGATGAACCATGAAACTTTCATCTGAATTTCTTCCTTGGATTTCAGATTCAGTTTTCCTCCTGAGATTTCTAAGGACTAAAAAATTTAGCATACCTCAAACGCAAGAGATTTTAGAACGCTACCTGACCATAAGGCAAGCATACCCTACATGGTTTCGTGGACTCAGTGTTGATGACAAAGTGGTCAATGACATCTTAGACAGCGGGTAAGTTGCCACATATGGCTGCACGATATGTATAAAAAAAGTTGCAAAATGAATAAAATGCCATAACAGAAATGAGTGCATCATCACACTCTATTCTTTGTGAAGTTATTTTTTAAAATCATTAAATGCCAAATCTCAACCAGAAAATCTGCAAATAATCCTTTAACTCTGTATTTACTTTCAGATACCTAGTTCCCTTACCACAGCGAGATAAGAATGGCTACAAAGTGATTTTGTCATCTCCAGGTATGGCTGACTGATTTTTATGTTTTGTGGATTCTGAAAAAAATGAGATATTGGTAAATCCTAATAAAAATACACCAATTACAGGCCGTTTAGACTCGTACAAATACAGTGCAACTGATGTGATAAGAACACATAGTGTTGTGGTTGAGGTTCTCATGGATGAAGAAGAATCACAAATTAAAGGATTTGTATACATAAATGATGAAAGTGGTCTCCAGATGAGTCATCTCAGCATGTGGTCTTTTAGTGAACTACGAAGAATCACAAAATGCATTCAGGTAGACTATATATGTAACTGTAAATTATCAATAGTAAACGGTTTAATCCCAATAAACTCCATGCAGTACCTAGTACATACAATTAGATTGTAACTGCTAAGAACAAATGAAATTTCTCTGATATATAGTTTTATCACCTTTTCAATTAATTGTCATGAGAGATTGTTTTAAGCTGCATCTAGGAGAATTGCAATAAATTAGTAAATTAATTGTTACATACAAGCAATTTTCAAACAAATACTTTTTTCACTTCATGAACGGTTTCAATATTATGAAGGTAATACCATATGTAATGAAACCAGTCATGAAGTGAAATTGAAGTATATGAGGAAAATTATAACGGAGGCTTCTGCAGTGATTAAATTGATGATTAGTTTACGGATTTATTCCGCATCAACTCATTTTTGGCGGATAACAGTTTCGGGTGCGTTCCAGCGCCCGTCTTCGGGTCCAAATGATCTGCAGAGCTGCAATCCTTTACATAAGAAGTTCTTTTTAAAAAATAAAAATAGCAACGTTGGTAATGGCTTCCGGGTGCAGCTGCGTGTTGCGCTTTGTCTTGTGAGCTTTCGCATCCGTTATAGGGCGCATCATCAGGCGATGAAGGCTGATGATTCATCGCCTGATGATGCGCCCTGTAACGGATGCGAAAGCTCGCAAGACAAAGCGCAACACGCAGCTGCACCCGGAAGCCATTAGCAACGATTACCCTCGCTGTGAAAACCTACGTTCAAAGCTATAGAAATAGCAAGTCATGAAAAGAACTTCAATAGGGAGGACGGCTATCCGTTAGCTTCATCATTCAAACGGCTCTTCCAACAACTGAATTCAAATCAACGGGTACCTGACTAGCCTTATATATGAAGGATTGCAGCCCTGTAAATCATTTGGACCCGAAGACGGGAGCTGGAATGCGCCCGAAACTATTGTCCACCAAAAATGAGTTGATGCGGAACAAGCACGGAAACCTACGAGGAAAATTGCCAGTAACTTTTAACTTCAAGAAGTTAGTACAAAATGTATTGAAAGGGATCGTGAAGAGTAAATTAAGTATTTGTAAAAAATTGCCGGTCATTTTTAATTTTCTAATTCTTGAAATTGATTGAAGAATGTTTGTTTCTCTACCGAGAGTTCCCATTAATCATTAATTATTTGCACATACTATGAATATCTACAAAAACAGAAATGTTTCTTCCTCTCTCTGCATATTAGTAAATGAAAAATGACAAGTATTGCTCTTTTCATTACAGAACTCAACTCCAATGAGACACAAGGAGACACATTTTATAAATATTCCGAGCTTTGCAAATAAACTGATTGAATTTGTCATTTCAATTCTCAGTGAAAAATTGAAGAAAAGGGTAAAAGTGAGTATATTAACAATGAGTCTGAGTCTCTAATACAATATATCAATCATATATTTGAAACAATTTCAGGCACTTTATAAAAACATTAAATTTACATGTACTTTCTATCCTTTATCTGCCTAAGAAAGGTGCCCACATTTACAGTAAAACCCCCAAAACCAAACCTCCATAAAGCGGAAGTTTAACAAAATTCTCCTTATCACAAAGTCATAGCCCTGGTCCCTTCCCATACATAAAGCTCAGAGAATAACCTACCGTGACGAACCTCATTTTAGATTTACAATTATAAAACCAATATCAAAGTCTGAATGCGGATTCAGATATGAAAAAGACCTCTGAACAGCAAAATTTTTCACTCAGAAATTGTGTATGTATTTACCAAGTGATTATATGCCATTTTACCTCAAAATTCCACATTTTCCCCATAGTTATTCATTATGCCCTAAAGTCTAGTTTTTTATCACATCTGATTTGGCTTAAAGTGGAGCCTTGTAGCTCATCAGAGGCAAGAACACCAGCATAGTCTAAAATGCTTTCTAATTCAGCATCTTTTGGATTTCATGGATAACAAATATAGCAGGAAGCTAACAGGCATTGGGCCACTGATCAAAGGATCCCAGATTCGAGTCTTGGGTGAAGCTTTCCAATACCCCTAAACCAAAATCCTCTAAGTGCAAGGTGGCTCAAGGAAAGGAATAGTCCCCCATTCCCTAAATATGCACATGAAATTTACATGCTTGTGACTCAGTTGGGAGTGAGCTCTACCCTCACCAAACTGACTCTTGGTTAGAATCACTGATTGAGTTAAATCATGAGAAGAATGCCATCAGCTTCCATCCACGTTTTTCAGTGTATTACTTCGATTTAATTTTCATTTCAGTTCCACAACACAATAGACGACTTGAAAGAACACATTGATCCAAAAATATTACCAAGGGAATATGGAGGAATAACACCCATCTCGGATATGATAGGTATGTCTGTACAGTGTATTTTATATGTCAGCATCTCATTTGCAGATTATACATGCTTTTTCTCTCCTTTCAATTTACTGCATGCACATATTTCAGAGTAGACTACTACAAATTATTTAAGAGTTAAATATCAATAAAAGGAGGTGTAGGTATATATGACGTGGATGGTAGATTAATTTTTTTAATGCTATAATTGAAATGGTTGAAAAATGGTCAATACTAAAAATCAAACGTCTGTATCACTTCCGACTTTTTCTGTTTATCCATGCTTGTCTCTTATCTACAAAATTATGCCCTTAGTATAATCGAAAATGAAGATTTTATTGTGAATTACTAAATGTAGCATCCTTAGACAAAGGTTTTACGTGATATGAACCCTTGAATTTTGGAGCATGGACTTCATACAAACATCCATAATTTGTTTCAGCTGACTTCAAAAGAGTCATGGTTAAACATCGAGAGTCCATTCAAGCCTTGGAAGACATGAATATTACCTTAGCAAAAGACAGTAAAGGAGTGGTAGCAGCTCTGGGAGATTTGGCTGATGATGAAGATCTTGATGTAATAACGGGGATTTCTGGAAGTTTTAGGAAGCTAGAAGTGGATTAATATAACAACTTTTATGAAGATGTCAAGAAATATAAATATTTATGTTGGAAAAGTTTATAAGTGTAATTTAGGATCCCAATACACTGCAATATTGGAAACATTCATGTCTTTTGCTAATATTTATGCAATAATTTCTTTGCATAAATACAATTTGTTTACCATGGTATGCTAATAGGTTACATTTTGAAGTTACTAATTTCTATAAGTTTTTCTCAATAAGTGAATAGTCATTTACCTCACAACAGCTTATGAGCTGCCAAGATGAAAGGAAGTGAGGAATTATAAAACTAGTAATGAAAATATCCCTTCTCAAAGGTTGCTTCCGTAATTTGGTCCAGCACAGCCAGGCATAAATATTTAAAAAATAGGATATCCATGACCTATGTTTATTGTACTTTTACTTGCTAATGATTAAGCTGTTAAAAATAGTTTAGTAAATAGGTCTTAAAGGCCCCTTGGTGGTATAAAGTTACCAGAGAAGATAATCAGGAAAGGTTTTAAGATGAATTCTTAAAATTCCTTTCCCTTAGTTATTAAGTTTTTACAAGCACAGTACTTAGCTGCATATTATTAAGGCTTGCATGTGTAGTCCCATAACTTACCTGTTTATGAGAGATGGGCTGCTGTGGGTTCAGTGATTTGAGTGTTTTTGTGCAGATTGATGCGCTTTCGCAGACAGTAGGTATTCTATGGGACACAATATAATTTGTCCTAGACAATTTTAAATGATATTTGGCACTTTGTATTCAAGTAAATTAAATTCTAGTATAACTCAGCATATCAAAATTTGGCACATTATGTTTTTATGGCATTTTACTCTATTTTTCGAAGCTAGGCCTTAATTTATGTTAATATATGAAATAGGAAAAAATGCAGCACATCCTTAAACCCCAAAAAAGAGAGAAATAAACCAGGCAAAGTGAATGCATAAAATATTGCCAATGAAAATATGATGAAGAAAATAACAAAAAAATGTCAAAGAGGGTAGCTTAATACGGAAATAATAACAATGCTGGGGACAGCATAAATGATATTTCTTTTTTAAGTAGTCACATCTCTGACACTGGAGATATTGGCAGTGATGCCGCTTTCCTTGGGCACCACTCTATGCCACAAAAATATTTAAGTTTTAAGGAATTTTTTTTGTTAATTAAGCTTCAGATTTCAAGGAGCAAGGCTCTAGACTTCCCACTGTGGCTTAAGTATTATTAACTATGAGATACTGTGATAGAGTGTTATAACTGTAATTTTAAAAATAATTGTTTTGTTAAAACTTTTTATGTGAAATGGAATACATTGGTTAGGATGAATAAATTTTTTATATTTGTTGAAAAGCAGAAATATTAATTTAACATGGTTTCCATTAATAAATACCCAAGAGTGCGAGAGAGAAAGAAGAAAACTTGACATTATCCAGACAAAACTTTAGAAATTATAGAAAAATGCATCATTATTTCATTCTTTAGTTGGAAGATTTTGTAAGTGTCTAGTCCATTTTAATCATTCTTGAAATGTTGCTCCTGATGAAAAAAGATATTAAGAGGAGAGAATAATAGTTATTAGTTAAACGTTGACGTAAGATTCAATCAATTTTTTTTACTGAGCTACAAACATTGATTTCAGAAACGCTAAATAATTTGGCCAAAATTGACTAAAATTGGTGGCAAATATTTGTCAGTGGCAATAGTTTAGCAGAATAATGTCAGAGTATTTATGCCAAATTTCTTAACCACAACTGCGAGACACCATAAAATGTGATACATTAATCTTGTCCAATACCAAGCAAACTTGGAGCGACAATCAACTTACAGTCAAATATGCAATGGATTTTCTCATTGATATTTGCTCATTTAAGCCTTATCTAATTGCCCTGAATTTTTGAGAATAGGTCTCACAGCATTTCTTTTTCCATTCACAATCACTTTTCATTCATTCACATGTATAACACTGGAAAGACTGGGGTTGTTCAAGGCAGTTAAGGCAGAGAGCCAATAGCTTAGCTAGGAAGGTGAATGCAAAGCAAACAGCCCCGAACAGGAACTCCTTAATCTGGCTGGGTTTGAACTCAAACTCTGGCAGACATGGGTCCCAAACCAGGGAGTTCAAGCCTTGTGTTTGCTTCCTGGCATCTACTGGTGCCCCTGATTAGGGTGGACCTCTAAAAGTTAATAGGGAACTTGCATAGGTCGTCAATTGCTGTGAAAACTATTTTGAAAAGGTAAAACGGATATATTAGCTTGGTAAAACACCTTGTTTCTCAATTCTTTGTCAAAAGAAATAAAAAAATACACTTTAAAACTTGAGCAAAATTTCTCTGAGCTGACCACTGAGCGAAGACAACCAAGCTCTGCCAAGCCAGGCGTGATGTCATATGTGCCAAAACTACTGTTGGGAGGAAATACACTGAGTACAAGCTGCAAACATTGTTTTGAGGGAGGATTTAGCCCTAATCGTCACTTTTTTATATGCAATTATTTTCAGGTTAGTTTTCCTATTGCTATTGTGTCACGATTATTACCTGGGGTATTAAAATGCGACATTAGGATGATGAAATACAAGCTTTTATCTCGTATATTTCAGTTATCAGAAAAATGCATGATAACATTGCCACTAGTTTGGATAGTAATTGATGCCATGACCCTCATGGAATTTGTTATGACAAATTATTGCTATATGTTGGCGGAAAATCACAACGTAAAAGAAATTCGTAATATCGGAGGATAACAATCGGTTTAATTATGCATGAATGTCTCAATATCCAGGGTTCAGAGTCAATAGCCCCTGCCGTAGGAGCAAGGGAGTTCAACACAGTAGTGATGTCATAAATGACTCCTTTTGGTGAGGTGCCTCACCACTCACAGCACACTTCAGTGTGCTCGCACAGTGCGACTGAGCAAAGCATTTCTGGGTTGTGGGGGTGAGAGGGGGAGGAAGAAAAGGAGGGGAAGGTGGTGAGGGGGGATTTTTGAGTGAACATTTGAAATGCAAAATTTCCTACAACACTATTGAAATATTTATTCCAAATGTATCACATACTAGCATTTAGAAACAAAACCTGGGAAACTCTCCTCTGAAAGTTTATTTTGTCTTGCAGAGATAATTTGCCAAGATTTAGAAAAGATTCTTTCATTGGGAACTGAGCTACCAACCTAACGAAGCCCATACATACCCAGCCAGGGTTCCCACTCCACCTAAATAATGAAATTCACGGTTTTTTCCAGGTTTTCACGGTTTTTTTTCCAAGTTTTCACAGTTTTTTCAGGTTTTCACAGTCTCAATGTCGTCAAATTCATGGTCCGTTTGTAAGTCAGCAACAGGACAATCACTGGTATATTAACTAAAAATTAGCGTATGCGACATACGCCGTGAATGTAAACGCAGCAATGAAAAGTGATCTGTTATGACGTCAACGTTTGGAAAATTCAGGGCCAACTAAAGGCCCAACCCAACCGCGTTCTTGCCTAGACACAGAATACCACATGGCCAGGCCATGTGGCCTCCTTTAATATGCGAATGCCCTTAGGATCTTCTTCCGTCTGAACATTGGAAGTCCTTTTTAATTCCTCGCCGAGAGATTGTTTTTTGCACACGTTGTTATTACCGCGCATTAACGAAATGTCACTTACCCAATCTTTCTGAGATCGGGGAAAATATTTATTAAAATTGTTTATAGAATGTAATAAATGAAAAAATCAATTTCATATAATTATAACGCACTTTGTTTTAAATATATGAAGACAAAATAAATACCTGCTGAAACACGTTATTTTCACTTTCACGTTATTATTCACATAAATTCAAACGAGGTGAGCGTAGTCTATTGAGAGCTATTGCCATTAATTGAAAGCCTATTTGCCGTAGAAATGTTTCCTCAAGTAAAATTCCAATGGCAAACTCATATTTTTGAAGCATATGGCATGAGCCCGAATTTTTTGTGGGAACCGAACTTCGAGTTACAAATCAGATAATTTTCGTAAATGGTTCATTCTGGGTCCATTAGAAATGTAAGTTATTTCATTCGTCCTTTTTTTAATACAAGTCCATCACAAGCTATCACTGAAATTGAAACGCTTAGACAAAATAACAGACTTCCGCCATTAAAATGGAAAATATCGGTCAATGTATCGTCATATAGTACGGACCAATTATTACACTTCGAATATTCGTGTGTAGAGAAATGCGTAGACTAAGAGTCTGCGTATGCCTGACCATGAAATATGATTAACATATGGAATTTGATCAGTCAATCATGGTATTATTATCAAGATTGAGATATTTTTACGGTTTCATGGCGAAATTAACGGCTTTTTCCAGGTTTTTTCATGGTAGACGAAATTCACGGTTTTAAGGTTTTCATGGTTGAGTGGGAACCCCGCTACCTATGCCACTGATTAAAGCTATAGGGATGCAACTCATTACAACTTAACTAAAAATTTAGCATAATTTAGTATGTTTGTAAATTAGAAATTTCCGTTACTGAGTTTTGACAAATAATGCTTAAGAGGAATATACAGGAGACGATGTGCTCCCTTGACTCTCCAAACGTGCGATGAGCCTCCCACTCTAACATGCACAATGTATGCGGGAGTCATGTGCACATGGAGTCCGAGTCCTGCCACTCATGACTCCAACAAGCACAGAGGGAGGGAGTCGTGAGAGCCGTGCGTCTGATTTCCCCTCGCAAAATTTCAGCACTTGAGCCCACAGTGAGCCCAGAGAGAGTCATGAGCAGAGGGAGCTGTGACTCACCAAATAAGACTCTCTCACCTCACAGCTAAATCAGCCAAGTCGCACATTTGAACTGACTCACTTGCACAGTGCCCATCACTACAACACAGTTCTAAGTAGTTTCAAGTCTTTTTTATGCATTTCATCACAGCTTCAATAGATTTTCAAGAGACTTATAACACAAATCCTCTTACGGTTTGGTCACAATAGCAAATTTACTTCGCTTGTTTAGGCCAATACCCTTAAGAAATGTATATTACTCAGAAATGGAGACGAGTGCCACGTTGAAGACCTTTGCAAAAATAATTAATTCATTTGCAAACAAATATTGGTCAAACAAATTTTTATCTCTTTCCCAAAAGACTGACCTTTCTGGCACAGAGGAAATTCCACCAATTTGGGCCTAAACTCGCACGTTAAAAAGTCATTTTCATAATATCAAGTTAATCCGTAGTATTTTTAACAACATATTCATAGTAGGTTGGCTTTTCACATAAATTGAGTGTACGTCAGTACGTGTGTTGATATGATATTCACAGACGAATCGCAGTTTTCTTTGAAAAATCCCCTGGATTTCTGCGAAAGCCTCAGCCACAAGCTTCTCCTTCTTGCATTTTTAAGAAAACTAATAAATAGTTTATTAGGCATCTTGGTTGTGATATTTCTACAGCCAGGTGTTACCTCGAACACACCTGGAACTCATCTTGCTGGCTAATTACAATGCTAGGGAGTTGGGTGGATGTATGTAGTGGGCACTGTAAAAGCAAGATGAAATTTTGGGATTTGAACAACCTATTTCTCTTTATTTAAGTGAAATATCAACTGTATACCATTAAATTATCACCTACTCAATTAAAAATCATTGGTGGACACACTTGGGTTGAGTAGGCACTCTTGAATCACCCGTATTGGTGCGCTATTAACCCAGCAGTGGTCTGCTTTGGGCGATGTTTCTGCACAGATGACGTCAGCAGTGCCTTGGGGGGAGGCAGTTTTCGGCATGCTTTAAAATTCGTTATATCTATCATTGAATATCTCGCAAAGGAAAACTCAGATTTACATGTGGTTTTCTTTGTTGAATTCAGAAAATAATTTGTTGTCCGCCTGTGAAATAAAAAAAGTTTAAGCAAGTTCCCCATTGCAAGAATGCCCTCATTTTTACATAATAATCAAACAACTGCGGGGTTAATCTAAATTAGAAATAGAAATGCATTCTAAAATTATATTTATAAATAAATGAACCCATACGCACAATGCTGAGCTCCAAATAGTTTCATTAGAAGATTACACCTAAACTTTCAATCACTTTGAATGTACTTCATACAACGCAGAACACATGAATGTAATCATAGAAACATGAGGATTTAAGAAGTAGTATGAGCAACTTAGGGCTTCTTTTCTGGATGACTCTAATGGCTAATAAGATTTTAATCTGCACTTTGGTATAGGCCCACATTTTCAGGGAGTGCTGATGGAGTCCTTAAAACATTTTCTGCATACATCAGGTGAGTGAAAGAGCCCCAAAGAGAGTTTGGTCGAACGTGCCGCAGTGCCTTTGGGCGGTCTTGTCAGCTACATTCTTAAGTGATCTCCACAACAAGAAAGGTCTTCCATGAATATTTTCAAAAATGTTTGCAGCTGTATCACTTCGAGGAAATTATAAAAAATCAAGGTCCTCTGCCAAGATGCATCAAAACCAAAATAGTAGAGTACTGGTGCATAATTTCTACTTCACTGGCTCTTGGCTTCTTAAGTAATGGTTCCTTGGTACTACTCACATTCTTTGATGCATCTTGATAATCATTTGGCATTATGAAGTCAAAACCTATTTCTCCTGACCCAAAAAACCCTAACAGGGGAACTGTGGGGAAATACTCCCTAAATAAGGTTGATTCCAAACCTTTCTCTCTCCTTGGCCTCCCCACACAACGTCCCATGCACGAAAACATGAATGCAACACTGTTTTCTGATGGTAGACCACACGATTTAAGCTGGAAGTAAGAAAAAAAATCATGATAAAAATACATAAACTATAAAAATTTAGAAGTTAAGTCACAATTCCATATTTCATAGTAAACCAATTTTGGAGAATAGTAGCCAAGAAGTCAACATAAAAATATAAATAGTGGAAGCTCAGTACATACAATAAGCACACACAATCCCTGGAAAATCACTCACTTAATAGGGTGCACATTTTGTCCAAAAGTAAAGGATGAAGCCCCTCAATACCCTTCTTCATTGTATTCATGATGCTTAGATGTTAATTGGCTAGCAAAATAAAGGTCATTAACTATCTTTTCGGAGTTATTATTTCTGCCATCACCAGAAAAAAGCATGACCCCGATTACTTTCTATTTATGCACTGGTCTAATAGCTTATCAAGTACATGATGTGATATCTTGGCCTCACTATATCTATCTATATTTATTAACACTTTGATCATAGGCCTTTCGATGGTACACTGCAAATCTCTGATTAAAACATGATTGACACACTACATACTCTGTACACTCTGTAAAACGAGCATCCACTGTGGTTTGAATTAGCTGATATTGATGACCACAAACATTTTTCTTTTTATCGATATACATATAGTACATATGCAGCCTTCATAATTTTATTTGTGAAGCTCTAGATAGTGCAAAGCTCCTGCTTTATTGGCCGCTAAAAAAATTTTAAATTCACAGAATACCACTTTTCAGGAAAATTATTTAAAAAAATGGAATTCAAAAAGGGAAGTTACATGATGTCAATCTCATCCAGATTACGTTGTTTGAACACAACTTAAGTCTAATGAGTTCTCAATAGCAAACCACTTTACTCAAAACCTACAGAAGTGAATATTCTAGAGATGCGCGAATAGTATCCACGAATACTTGAATACCTCGAATACTAGAAAGTATTCGGTATTCGAGTGCTCGAATAATTATGCTAAAGTACGCTCTCGAATACCTCGAATACTTTGAATTTCACGCCATACACTGTCGCACGCACGTCGTTGGTAGTCGACTCGGAATAATGTAAAGAACGAGTCGTTTAGTGCATGCAGCACCGTTATAGGCAAGTTTACGAACTACATCGAATTCGCGGATTGGAGCAATGAAAAGAGTTCGACGTGGGGAACCGAAAATGATCGGGTGAAAAAAATCCGAAAATCCCCAGTTTCCCCCACCAGGAGAACCTCAGAGCCGTGGGATTGTAACTACATAGCACAATTCTCAAAATCCCCCACCCCTCCATCCGTCAGCCTCCAGCCACTCCTCTGACGCTTTCCGCTTCTTTGAAATCAAACAAAAGGCACCAGATCGCACAGGGTTCGTCAAGGCACCATCTAGCAGGGTACTCTGCTACCTGCTAGCATCCTGCATCGTATCAGCGCTCAAAGCCTTGCCCCAAGGTCACCTCACTTGCGGCAGCGGGAACGAGAACGACGTCACACGGGAGTTTTCCCAGCATTCATACTTAGCCGTAGCATTTTCACGCGCTTGAAAATTTTCACTTTTCGTTTAACCCTCGAGCGCCCACGGTTGCGTATACGCAACCGAAGTTACAATGTCGCGAATACAGTCCCTGACGCCACAACGTAATTCTTATCAGCTAATGAAACTACTACATTGTGCGTAAGTGTTCTATCTACGTGTTCCAATGATTTCTTTCGGCAACCAGTCCAGCAAACGGCAGAAAAGGTGGCAGACATAGCTCGCGGTGCAGTCTACGCTCAATATGGATGTACGCTTCGTGTAAGTAGAAGTCTAATTTTTATTCCTTGTATTTTCCGGCACATATTTTGCAATAATTTGTTGACGGATACTATAATGATACTAACTATATCATTTTTTGGCAAATTAATGACTATATGTTCAAAATAATTGGTCTTGATTCATGCGGTTGCGTATACGCAACCACGGGCGGTAATGGTAGCGATAAGAATTTTTCTCAAATATCGGCGATTTTTTAAATTATTATGTCGTTTTTAAGATAAGTTTCACAGCTATGATGCATATATTTGTTTATATGTTTAACACAACAAAGAAATATTTTTGTGCATATATTGGAAGTAAATTATTTATAGGTTCTCCCCAATTATTGATGGATTATTTACTTCATACATTTCTTATGATCTTTTGAAAAATAAGTATTATTGATTTGCATTATTAAAGGCAGTGACGAGTATCATTATGCATTAGTTATAATTTTCAGTGATATTACATTGAAAGAAGCCCTTGATATCCTTGAAGCTGATGATAGTGATGGTGATTTAGAGGCCATTTACATAGATCCTCCGGAATGCAACGTCGCGTCTGATGAAGATTCCGCAGAAGAAGATGACGCCGGCAAAGTTGACAATTTATCTGGTCGACAATTGGGTGCAGGTGCTGAGGTTGTTTTATGCAGGATACCTGGCAACCTTTTACCTGATATGGGACTGTGCCTGCCGTCATTTGTGGAGAGCAGAATTACACATCCGCAACGCCGAGTGAGTCAACTGCTGCACATAATTTGTCTTTGAGTGACAGAAGAAATATTTACAAAAAGAAAAGAAAATGTGTTCATGATCAAAAGGACGTTGTTTGGGAGGAAAAAGACATCCGCGATTTCTTGCCCCCTTTTCCGGAACAAAATTACTCCGAGTTTAGTAATAAATCATGCGTGGAAATGTTTGAATTATTTTTTGATAGTGATATTTTGGACCATTTAGTGACCGAGAGCAATAAATATGCGCTCTTCCTAAATTTGCCACATCCAAATATCGAGAAAGATGAGCTCAAAGTTTTTATTGGAATTTTTTTTGCTTTCGAGTTATCACCGTTTACCCAATAAGAGAATGTTTTGGGAAGAAAGCGGTGATACCCGTTGTGAAATGGTTGCTGGGGCTATGCGACGGAATCGCTTCCTAGAAATATGTAGATTCTTGCATTGTGCGGATAACAATAGTCCAATTACAGGTGACAAAATGTGGAAATTGCGCCCTATTCTAGAGAAGTTTAGCCTAAATTGCCGCAAACATTTTAGACCGGTACGAGAAATTGATTATGACGAGTGCATGATTGCATATTATGGCCGACATTCTTGTAAGCAATTTATTCGCGGAAAACCTATCCGTTTCGGGTACAAGACATGGTGTCTGAATACAAAAACTGGCTATCTAATTGATTTCGATGTGTATCAAGGTAAGAATCCTTTTGGGAATAATGAATATGAAACAGAGTTTGGGAAATGTGCTGCACCGATGATGGTAATGCTAGACCGTCTACCTGAGCAAGCAAAAGGCCTGCCTATTAGTCTATATTTTGACAACCTTTTTACTAGTGTTCCTCTCCTACAAAAACTAAAAAACCGGGGATATGGTGGTACGGGAACTCTAAGAGAAAATAGAATCCCTAAAGACTGCCCATTACCATCCAAGGGTGAAATGAAAACGATGATTCGGGGAAGTTATGCATATCGTTGTGAGACAAACTCGGGCGTAATCGTGTGCAAGTGGGTAGATAATTCCATGGTTACTGTTGATTCAACGTGCCATGGTATTCACCCTGCAGAAAAAGTGAAACGCTGGTGCAAAAAACTAGGTAAACGCATTGAAATACAACGGCCACACATGATTCGAGAGTATAATACTTTCATGGGAGGGACTGATAGAATGGACGAAAATATAAGCAATTGTCGAATCGCTATCAGAGGGAAAAAATGGTACTGGCCAATTCTAACTTGGATCATTGATGCTGCGGTCCAGAATGCGTGGGTTTCAATGCGGCATTCAGGGCAGGCTTTGACGCAAGTTCACTTTAGGAGAAGCATTGTCCAACATTACCTTCTGAAATATGGCAAGCCTTACCAGAAAGGAAAACGAGGGAATGTAAGAAATAGAGCCGCTACAGAAGAACTGCGATTTGACTTGATTGGCCATTTTGTAATCGTGAATGGTGATAAGAGAAGACGTAAATGTGCAGGAGAATTTTGTAAGACAATATGTCAAACATCTTGCAAGAAGTGCAATGTCGGTTTGTGCGTGTATTGTTTTGAAAAGTACCACCTTTTTGTGAAGAGTTCTTAGAAATTATATGTATTTTGTATCATTAGAATTAATTACTGGTTTATTTTATGAACAATTTGAAAATATTTGTGTCACAAATATATATAAATAAATGCTGCAATTAGTTTGTATGGTTGAAATTTATTTAATGAAAAATAAATATTTACAACTGGTATATGTTGCCTATTTTAGAGTATGGAGTTTGACACTCGCTGACATGGGGAACGCCCACGGTTGCGTATACGCAACCCATATTTATGTCAAAATAATATTATTAATCATCAAAAATTATATGTATTCCATCGCATGAAGTCTATTTAAATAGAAATGACTCAAAATTAATACATTTATACGAAAAAAAATCTCTGGGCGTTCGAGGGTTAATCGGGAAAAATAGATATCGTCATTCGAAAATCTATGGGCATGAAATGCGTACTCCAGGAGTAATAATATTTCGATTTAGGCAATAAAAAAATAATAAGACACCACCCTATTGTATCCATAAAATTAAAATATTCCTAAATTCAGCTAAACTCCTGTTTGAATCCTTTAAAGGAAATCACAATTACTCGCCAAAATCTTGGGTTTCCTGCTGCATAGGCAACCTAGCCAAACATTCCTGCATTCATCGTTTAGTATTCGAGGTATTCGAATATTCGAGCAATGATTTAATATTCGAATTCGATATTCAAGTTTGAGAAATCTGCTATTCGACCCATCTCTAGAATATTCAATTCAAAATCCAAAATGTATTTTACCTGTTCCAAAATTTCTCGAATTTTGACTTCCTTTGTAATATCCTGTGGAATCACAGCAGAAAGAGTTCGAACTGAAGCCCCAGATACAGCCAGACCCATTAAAATGGGATGTGGATGTGATGCATTGGTAAAAAATTCATCCCCTAATCCACCTCCCACAGCCATCTTGCAGTCCATTCTATAAATTTGGCAAAAAAGAAAGCATATATGACCAGTCCATAGCTAGACAATGAGTAAATGAACCTTGAATTGAATTTTATACTCTTCAGTTACATTCACTATGAAAAGGAGAGAAATAAAATATGTAATTGAAAATTGTCACAAATTTCATGACGTCAGACCCTAGTGGGGTAAATCATGTCTTGAATTTTGATGGAATGACTCAAATACTGTATTTATCTGAATATAGTCCCCTGTTTTTTTCAAAAATTCCTGTGGTAAAAGTAGAGGAGGGCACTATATTCCTTTGCATTTTTAAATTTTTTTTCCCAAAACTGAAGCTGAATAAAAATTGGGGGGGGGGGGTGACATTCAGAGGGGGACCAGGCCTGTGTTAGACCCCTTAGGGTTAGGGTGCTGGAAGACCATAGCCAGAGGGCGCCAGCACTATGCACAGGGAGTACTACCGGGGGGCACCAATGATTTCCAGGCTGGAGGGTGCACCGGATTACATCCGTATGTCCTGGCGGCCCAGCACGGGTCTAAGGGGGACTATATTCAGAGAAATACAGCACATTATAAACCAATAAGTACAGATAAAAAGGATCATGAGAAATAATTCTTCTCAACCTTAACTGCTCAGATCTTCTAATATATGTATAGCCAATAGTGATGTACATTAATAGTAATGTGTAAGCACAATCGTTAAATTGCGGTAAATTACAGCTGAAATGCTTTGAAATCAGTTTTTATAAGAGCGATCCACTTCGATTGAAAAAAAATTCACTTCGCATAAATCATTTGCTTTGACCAGGACAAGATGCCAGATTCACCAAACCAGAAGCTAAAACCACTTAGGCTATCTTACAATGTAGATTTTTGGTGGCTTTGGAAGATAAGATGGTTTATGCAGTTGTACATGTACTTGGAAAGTTTCTGCTTCCAGTTTTTTGGGCACTTTGCACAAGTTCAGGGGATCTGGGTTTGGATGAGACATGAGCACCGTGGAACTCCTGGTTGTCGGGAAGGAAAAATAAGCAATAGCCAGCATAACACGGAGAGTTTGATTAGCTACACAGCATACATGATGGAATGATAAACTGCAACCATATGTAACAGTATAAATGTTGATATTACACAGATGAAGAAACTTCAAACATAAAAATGAATTTAGGGATATCTTAAAAGCTACATTATTAACCCCTCAAGCGTGCACGACGCAGCATGAGTGTCCTTGCTATTCCGTTCCTATAGGGTGCTTTAATCGTAGGTATTTAAATCGCACAGGGTTCTTTAATTCGGAGGCACTGAAGCTTTAGTGCAAACATTAATTAAAATATTTTTAGCGCCTTAATAGATCACCACAAAAATTTCAAAAAATTGTATTATCTAAAAAATTGTTTGAACTTGATTATTATTAATACGTACTTACAATTTTCAGAGCCGTTTACTTTTGTCTGCTCCCTGTATGCCGTGTTTAGTAGTTGAACAGTCTGTGGTGTTTCTCAAAACAGGGTCCTACACAGGTTCCTGGGAAGTTTTACATCTGTATCTTGTCTCATATCTCTTTATGTTTTTCTCACTCACTACACACTTTCTTCTTTCAACCCTATATGTTTCAGTTTGTGGGTTTTGTTGTACAAAATGCCATCTGGTCGATCGAGCACATTCCGTATCGGTAGCCGAGAGCTGCCCTTTGTGATGTTCTAAATTCTGTCCTGCTATAATTTTGTTCTCTAAGATTCAAATATTCACTAATGGGCGAAATGTTATAGTGGTTTTTCACAACTTCCTTCCTCTTTCTATCTACAAAACAGAGAAAGTTGGTGAGCAATGACCTTTCCTTTCCTATTAGATTGAGAAAAAATTGAGTTTCGAATACATGTTTTCCGATAAAATACATTCTGAAGCTTGGTTTCTTATTTATTTCCATCGATATGAGCAAACCTAGAAATAATATTATTTCCACCAGAGTTGTGGGAACCCACCCTTGAAAGCGCAATTTTTTTGCTTTGGAATTTTCTTTGTAAATTTTCAAGAAACTATGCCACGTAGTGGTTTGTCGCAGTCACTATAATTGTAATCATTTCATCATCAAAAAATAACTGCAATTCCAAGGATACTTTTTACACGAATAGGCGATATTTTTCTTCAACTAAATATCCAAGTATCCAATTTAAACTTCCAAAGTCATATCATAACATTCTGAACATTCTTTTATTCCAGAGCGTCAAGCACAGGCTCATTGGACCACTCACGAGAGCTAGAAGGCATGGTCAACTAAGGAGGGGTTTTAGATACGGAAGGGGCCCAAGGCCGAAAAAAATAAAACCACCAAAGCAAACATAGGCGTGAAAAAACTCCAACCCTTAGCGTCCAACGTCATAAATAAGATATCAGATGCTGGCAGGTCTTCTAGGTTCCGAGAACTATTGAGTGACAATGCCTGGATGGTCCAAGCCTTCACTATCATTGCCACGATGAAAGAGAAAGGAAAAGATGAGGCAGAAGAGCAGATGATAATGAACCACAGAGGAAGGCATTCAGCGTCCCAACATAGAACACACAATCTCTAAGAAAGCACATAAATCGGAGCATAAGTTCCATGAGTGTCCACCAAACGCCTCTCCTAGAGGAAGCATCCTGGCATCAGCTGGAAAAAATATTCTAAAAAAATACAAGCACACAAACAGAGGCAATTAAGAGGCACAGAATGAAATCAGGCAGATTTGTCTCACATATACCCTCACTGAAAGTACATATATTGTAACCGTACGGGCACGTTCCCTCCGGTACAATAAACTACAATTAATATGCCGGGCTAGCATTGCCGGCGGTGGGCCGTGAAATAGGTTCTCTTGGAGCACGTGGTAGGAATAGGAGCGGATGCACAAGACTCTAAGTTTTAGCATAACCATTTATTGATCCAACAGATATCATACGTAACAACAAAAAGAAACAATGCCACAAATAATCCCCTCATTGAACAAAACTAACCAAATTATGGGGCTGAGCTCGGTTGCAGGTTATTACGAGAGCTAAAGCACGGAAACATAAGCAAAGTGCCATTGCGACCCAACAAAGTTTAAAGGACGGAAAACCCATGCTTCACCCCAGTTCTGTAATCAATTTCAATGACCCAGTGCGATAGAGTTTACCAACGTAGGCTGGAAGGTCCGATGGTATTGGCTGGAGTTTGGGAGGCCCCAGGCTGTTGCAGGTGAGGTGACCCCGGCTGAGGTCTCTGGAGGAACCGTGAAGTTGGTTGTGGGTACTGCCCGGTCGTCTCGCCGCCTGTTTGTCTAGCAGCCGGCATAGCATGCCACCAACCTCCTTACTCCTCGGCAATCAGCGGTTGAGAGAGAGAACTCCTCTCCTCGTTGCGGCAACCGGTCTCCTTCTTCCCCTCTATTGCCTCACTCTCTTCTCCCTTCCCCTCCATCGCCTGTCGCACAGCTGATTTCCTTTCCGCCTTCCTCGCTTACGCCGGCCTTGGCTAGGTAAACTTTACCGCACACGGGTTCCGTCTCCTTCCAACCCTTATTTACCGCTCGTGCCCTCGCTCTCGTAATCACCCAGCGACCTCATGTTGTTACAATATGGAAGATTAAGGGATAGGAATACCTAATGAAACTTTCGAACGCATACGGTGTGTCATACACGCTTTAGGCATGGTATTCAAAAGACGCAGATGTTGCGTCGCGCACACTGAGAGAACAACCACTGGCATTTAATGTCACGCTTGAGGGGTTAAGGATTTTTTCTTTTTTATGGCTTAATGAAGCTGTCTTAATTTTTATTTTTTTTTATGTTGAGATGAAGGCACAATTGAAGTGATATTGGCTACTGGTGTAGGTCTAAAGAAATGTTTTTTCTGTTATAGAATTATAAAAGTAACCAATAATTTTGTTTACAATCTGATCAATGGAAAAATACTGAAAAATATATTTTGATTGACCTTCCACTCCTCTCAGGGCCTAATGCTCATAATATACTGACAAAACCAATTAATGTTCAAGTTGATGTCCTCAGCTTAGTGTTCTATGCCATTTGCTACTTCAAAAGTCTCTCATTTACATTTTTTCTTGAATTCTATAGGACATCAATGAATAAGTTTTCATGAAGTACATATCAAATTTTGAATAGAATAGCGATGAGATTTCCCTAACAAACAGCCAATCACCTAATATGAATTAGGTAACTAACTCATGTTCTGAGGGTAATATGAAGCAACACCTTTCAAGTACTTCTAAAAGCAAGTATTTTTCACCAGTAAGTATATTTAAAATATGTACTGCAAATGTTGCATGTGGCGGTGCTGATCCACAATCAAGTTATAATTTCGGTACGACAACGACGATCTGAAAGATATGAGGACGGTTACATTCACAACGCCTGTAAGCCGAGGAAACGGTCAGTCCCTTCATTTGAGTCAAATCACTTTCATACAATACCCACTTGACGGGGCAGACCATGCCTCGTGCTCTTTCGCCCCTACCACTCCTCCTTCCCAACCCTGCTTCTTGATTATCCTCTTGCTGCATCCACTTTAAAAAGGCTAACTGATGATAAAGGCAATGAAGAGGCTTGATCTCTGCATTTTTCCCAGGTTTTCTTCCATATCAGTTGGGGAAGTGTCTTTGTGTCCACAACCCAACTGACACAGAAAACATCCCAAAAAATACGAAGTTCAAACCATCAATGTCAAAACCTTCAATCTAACAATGAAGAAGTTTCCTCTAGCTCTGAGGGATGACTTATCAGAGGTCTCATTTACCTTTGTGGCTCAATATAGGTGTAAATATTTTTAAAAATTTAAAAACTTGGTGGTGTTGTTTCTATGAAAATTAATTTTATTTTTCCTGAAAATTTTAAAATTAAGAGGTTACCTCTTCAGCAGAGTCTGAATAATCAATCCCGCAGCATCCTCTGCAGCAGAAGACGATTGGTCACAGAAAAAAATTAGGCTCCTAATTTGCTCCTGGCAAGGAATTCCTGTCAAGCTCTCCAACTCTTCATCAGATAAAATCTGAAAATCATGTAAAAGAAAAACTTATGAATACAAAAGTGCATTTATGGATTTATCTGATCATTTAAAACCATAGTTTAATTTCCTTAATTAAAAAAACATAATTTCATAACACAGAGAGAAAAGGTCACCCTGGAAAATGAGAAAACAAGTTATTAGCTACGTAAAGAATGCTATAAAATTGTTTTAGAAATGTTCCCCATTTTTCAGGCAGTTTTTAACACTTGAGGCTTAAAATTTACATTAATTTAAGGGTCATCATCAATGTTTTTATAATCAGAAAACATATGTACAATCAAAGACCTAAGGTAAACTTTTAATGGCCAGGCAAGCAAAAGTTCATGGTCATGTCAGTTTTTGCATGGCATTTTCAGAAATTACAATGAAAATAACGATGATGCATAAAAGCTGCTATAAGGTCGAGCTCAAAGGGCTAATTGTATCTCATTATTACCATGATATCAGTGTAAAAATTGGTCTACAAACACCTTATTAGTTTTTGATTGGTTGAGAGGAATCGGAGATCTCTCTCACTTTTCCTCAGAGAGTACATGTACCACACCCTTGGACTACTCTCCCATTCTGAGCTTCTTTAGTGAACCTTTGAGTATAGGAATACCAACGAGAACATCCTCCCTGCCCTTAACCATACACCATAAATTTGTGTCCCTCTGGAATCATGAATATTAGCCAACAGTGAGGAAAAATACCAACCCCTCCCAGCCACATGCTACTCAGCACTGATAGACACCCACCCGGAATAATCTTCCTCCATCCACGGTGTATTCAAGGTCTTGGAAGAATTTTACACTTCTCATAAAACTCAATGAAAGGAGGATAACCTTTCACATACAAATCTGCAGAATGCAGAGATTATAGGACTATGTATTAGCCTAATATCATGCCTGGCAAAAGTGGTCTGAGGATATGAAACAAATGAATGGAGGCACAGGCAATTTAAGCGAAGATCCGTTTGATTTCATAAAAGGAAAGTCAACTCAATATATAACAGCGGTAAGCAGGTCCCCAGTTCAGAGGAACCTAGAATATATCTACAATGTGTATACCTGCTTCGTGGATTTTGAAAAAAAGCACTTGATGGAGTGGAATGAATAAAGTTAATACATATTGTCAAGAAGAGGCTTAAATTGGTGCAATAGGGTGGTTTCATATTATTTTTTTATTGCCTAAATCGAAAGGTTATAACTCCTGGAGAACGCATTTCATGCTCTTAGATTTTTGAATGACGATATCCATTTTTTGCAACTAAACGAAAAGTGAAAATTTTCAAGCGCGCGAAAATGCGACGGCTAAGTAGGAATGATGGGAAAAAGTCCGTGTGACGTATTTCTGGTTCCCGCCGCCGCCCTATGAGGTGACCTTGAGGCTAGGCTTGAGCGCTGATACAACACAGGCTGTTAGCAGATAGCTGAGTACCCTGTTAGCAGGTAGCGCTTGGCTTAGATATGGATTATAACTACCTTATCAAACGTAGGAAACTTTCCGACCTTAGATAATTTTAATAAGTGATTATTAAGAGATGTTTCCCTGAGCTCTGTGACTCATGCATGCATCGGTAATCTCAGACGATGTAAAACTCCTATCCTCTCATGTAGAAACTAGGTCCCTGTGACGTCACGCGAAATGGAATCGCATGTGCGCCAATCTGTCCTTTTTCAAATCAGGTTAAAATTGACCATTGCCATTCGTCTAAACCGGTATTTCTAAAACCAAATAATTTGTATATTATGAATACACTAATGGTGGGTAACGAATCGCAATTAATGCCTTTTGTTTTCTTTGATGAAGGAAACTACCCTATTTGTATATTTCCCGGACTCATTGGTGTAGCCAGGGGGGAGGTCTGGATTCAACCTTCCTACCCCCCAAATTATAAAAAAACAATTTTTTCCTTTACAAAAGAAAACAAAATATTGAAAAATCATGATTTACAAAAGATTTCCTTGACAAATGAAGAATTTTCAATCATGAAAAATAAACTTAAAACCCTTTACTTAGTACCCTGTTTTGAAAAATTTTCCTCACTGGTGTTGGACCCCCCCCCCCCTTAATTGAAATTCCTGGCTACCCCACTATCCAGACTGAGCAATAAAGCATACAGGATGCAGAATCTGGGAGGACGAGCGTTGGCTGAGGAGTGAGGCAAGCCTATCCACTGTCGCAATTCCTTTTTATCATGTACACTGAGTAAATGGTGAGGCGTGGGATGAGTTGGAAGCTGGAGTAAAAAAAATATAGGCTAACACATATTTAAAAAAGTATTTTTTGAATCTATTCAGTCTACTTATTCCTTAAATAAATCTGAAAATAATCAATATGAGCATAACTCAGGGCCATTCCAGGTCAAGTCATCCAGGGGTTGACATCCACTAGTCACACATTGTCATGAAAATT
The DNA here is from genome assembly GCF_921293095.1 of Ischnura elegans. NCBI lineage: Eukaryota > Metazoa > Arthropoda > Insecta > Odonata > Coenagrionidae > Ischnura > Ischnura elegans. The sequence goes on from NC_060248.1 coordinate 20,608,970, forward strand.
TGTACTAAAATTATATTGGTATAGATAAGAATAAATCCTAAATTTCAGCTCATTCTGACAATTAGATCCAGATGTGTTGAAGTTTTAGTCTAATTTTTTTTGCCAACTCATCTTTAATTCCAACATCCTTATTTTTTTAATTAATTCAAAATAAATAGTGCATTATTTTATTATCATTTAACACAATGGAAAGTCTTTGTGACTAAATATTTTTCACTTTTAAACCACATAAATATAAATTTTATTTAATTACCCAAGTTCTTTTCGTTGAATTGCATTTCGGCTTTTAAACATTTTATTTTAAACTTCATTGTGTAATAAAAATGTTATAACTCAAAACCCCTCATATTTTTACACCATTTTGAAGATAATTTTTATGCTTTTTTCAGTAATAATAATTGTTTAGGTGTATCTGGAGAGAGATTTTTGCTACAAGTTTTTTCTGTATCAATGCACGTATTTTACACAAATCACATTTGTGTAAAATATATGTTTTTGAGATCAATTTTTATTGTGATAGAGGGTTATGATTCAATTTTTTAGTATCATATGTTTCTCCATTAAATTTTGAACAATTGAATCAATTTAGAAGCCTCTAGCTTCAAAATTGTTGATTTGTCATGTAAAAACTAGAATTCATGCGCTCTCATTCAGCATGCACACAATGCTTTAAATTGGAATAGACTAAAACTTTAAACTACCACATCTCTGGAGCTATTTGCCAGAATGAGCTGAAATTTAGGGTTTATTCTTATCTAAATACATATATATTTTGCATACAAAATTTTATTAACATCCAAGAGCCTTGGGTGTCAAGTCTACTATTTACTGGATCATTTGGAGTGGAATGGCCCCTCATGCAAGCCTGTGATACAATTTTTTTAATCCAAGATGATTGTGTAGCAAGTCTCTCAATTGAGGCATTTTTAATAGGGAAATGACTAAAAAATTATTAGAAAAAGAGTCATGTAATTTAGGGATTATTGCAAATAGAACATATCCAGAGATAGTATGTTTGACACAACACATATAGAAAGCTTTTCTAGAATTATACAGAATAACAAAATTAAAATTTAGAATAAGCAATACCTTGGAAGACTTCAAATTGATAAAATCTTCACTTTGGACAAAAAATGGAATGAAATTGACACCAGGTATATCAGGAACCAAAAGTACTGAAAAAGATGTTTTGTCTTTCAATTCCACTGTGTTGCTCATGTCCCAGGCAGTCCCCACGGTCCCATAGGCTCTTAGTCCAAGGGTGGTGCAGGTGTTAGGCATCATTTTCATTAGATGTTCAATCACTGTTGAGATAATATTATTCAGTCAACATAAACCAATTTGCAGTTTAAAATACTGGAATAGTGCGAGAAAAAATAACAGAAATAGTGCATAAAAAAGTGGCCAATTTAGAGGTAATTTTGGCATAAAGGTGTCTTTCATAACCACCTCTACGAGTTGAAACTGGCAATGCTGAGGGTATTTCATAACATTCCTGAACAACCAAAGAATAAATAAAATATTAAGAGAACTTATATATACACAATAAAATGATGAGGACTACAATATTTTTACTTTACTGCTAGAATCCCTAATTTCAGGCAATATTAGCAGATACAAGGCACTTTGCTTGGGATGAAGCCTCGGGACTCCATAGTAAATAAAAATTCATAACGATATCTATTCAGGGAGGTATGGGGGAGAAGTCCCAAAAAGAACACAGCCCCTCTACCACAATCATATCCCTGCGCGGTCGAGAGATGAGTCTTATGAACATCGAGATGGCTCATTCTGAGACGACATTCTGCATTTCACTTCGTTTAGCAATAAATACAGGCAACCGAGGTGGATGAAATCTCAATTACATAGATATAGATAATTTATTCTTATAAACAGGTGAAAAAGAAACCTCATAAAATGACAAGTATTGCATTATATACTAACCATGAGGTACACCTTCCGCAGATGATGGACAATGATATGACGGCCGAGATCTACATCTTTTCAAATTTATCTCTTTGTTTTCTTCTTCTCCATAATCAATCGAGTTGATTAGTTCTGACGAAAAGAATAAACATAAATGTGGAACACAATAGACTCTCCCCATTTCCTCATTTATTATCGACCTCGGGGAGGTCCTTGTCCATTTACCCCTAACATTGGGACTGAACCACTCAAACCAATGCAGACACCTACGCTCTCGTCGAATAAGTCGGCAAACGTTATTCCAAGCATGGTTAACTAGAGACGCTCTTCCAAGATCTCTAGCTGATAAGTTCGCTAAAATCTTCCGAAGTACACCGAACTGCATAAAAAGTAGATGGACACGTTCACTCTCTTTGGAAACATCTTCGATCAGTGGTGTATCTCCCATTATCGCAAGCTGCAATTCAAACTGAATGAGATTTAGCATGGGAAATTGGTCAAAGAATCAATTGGAATACTAATGCATTCGCGATGCAAGTTAACACATCGGGCAATATAGCACTTCCTTAGTTATTATAACCAGACTTCCGCAGCTGTAACCTCTGTCGGCAAAGCCGATGGTAAAATTAATACATTTCAATTAATACCCATTGATGCGGTAAATAAACGATGGATTTCAGCTCATTTTAATTATATCAACAAATATTTAAAGCCTATTTTACCGCTCTGCCTATTTCACAACTTCAACGTTCGCAAGCACAATGTTCCGTAAACACAAACCAAAACACATACGTTGCCGTTTTGTTTACGAACAAAATAATAACTATATTGAACATAAACTTCGAAACATACGGATAAAAACGATGGATTGGATTGCAAGTCTGGCATTTAAGGTTCACTGAAAGTATTACCATTTATAAGATACATGTTCACAGAAGGAAATTATAGGAAACACTCTATAAAATAATTAAAATGAAGGTCATAAACACTAGGCCACACGACGAGTGAAAGTGCAAAACAGTATACGAAAATGGTTGAAATAATGTTTGGATGGTTTAGTCCGAGGAATTGTCATGACAATGAATTCCATCAAAAGGAGAGTCATTCAAAGAAAGTTATCAAAAATCCTAGTCACTGTGTGGATATGTTACAAACATCAAATCAGCTATCATCTGACAGGGAAAAGATTTTTTTTTCAATATCTCCTACCATCACCTGTTAAATACTTCCTTAAATCCTTGCAACAGATTTTTGCTATGCTAGATTAATTTATCAATTATATTTATCGCTTCCTCAACGTGCAGTCGAGCGAGACATACCAACGAAAAATGTCAGCTGAAAGACGATCTGCGCCTTTTGCATGACGTTTTATGAAACAATGGTACGGCCGGTATACGCGCTGTGTACACGGGAAATTATGATAAAACCATTGTGGTGTGTAAATGGGAAAGCTTTGTTGTGGGCCATGGTTGTGACCATGGTCGACACATGCGTAGTATAAAAGATAGGAATACAAGGGCCTTGTGCCGGGTCTACACTAGTAACTAAAGTGACTACTTAAGTTGGCTCTCTATTTAAGGTGGTAGTGTAGGTGCCACCAGCTTCATTTAAGTAGAGACGACATACTTACTTAAGACGACATTCTAAAAGAGGCATTAAACATGAATTCCCATCATTAAATCCCAACCGAACAGGTGGGGTTTTCAAACATATCAATTAAATACTACCGACAGAAACTGATTTCTTTGAATTGGAATAGTGTATCACTATTTGTAATCACTTTCTTTTCACATAATTATATTTTCCATGAAACACAAACGCCAATCGTGTTTGGTTTTTAACCCAGGTTTTCGAGAGGCTGGCAGAAAACTATTCCAAGAAGTAAAAAGTGACTATATCTTCAAAATAATATCACTTATCAATATTGGATTGTTAAGTCGCTGGAATTTTAGGTTCACCGAAACGCATTACCATTTATAAGATACAAGTTCACAGAAGGAAAATATAGGAATCACTCATTAAAATAATACTCACACTCACAATAAAGTCATAATCACTAGGCCAATTGACGAGTGAATGTGCGAAACAGTTTACGGATCATGCAATACTAACTATTTAAACTGCGAAAAAATGAAGGGATAAAAAATTATTTGGATGGTTTAGACCGAGGACTTGCCATGACAATCAATTCCTTCGAAACGAGAGTCATTCAAAGATAGTTATCATAAAATCCTTGTCACTATTTGGATATATTAGAAAATTCAAATCATATGGATCGCCATTTTCATATAAATGCCTTCCATATGCCGTACAGCTTGGGAATGGATACATAGCTACACATATACCGCCAATCATAGAGTTGCGGAGTGGATGCACGAAAGTGCTGCCACCTGACGGGCACAGACTCAACTTATACGTACGAGTGCTGCCATCTATTTTTCAAAATCAGTACCATAAAACATAAATTACTCTTCAAAATGCTTCAGCGACATTAAAAAAGAGGCATTAAATATGAATTTCCTTTACTACAACCCAACCCAACCCAACCCAACCCAACCCAACCCAACCCAACCCAACCCAACCCAACCCAACCCAACCCAACCCAACCCAACCCAACCCAACCCAACCCAACCCAACCCAACCCAACCCAACCCAACCCAACCCAACCCAACCCAACCCAACCCAACCCTACTCAACGCCACCCAAAACCTACCCATGCCAACAATATGAAATCCGAGGAATCTATCATTAGGGAACAGCGCCCCTGTGGCAACATTGTTAACTGAAAACAAATGAGGTTTTGAAATGCCCGCTTTTATGTCCCCTTACGCCACCTTAAGGCGACATAATGAACTAAAAACAAATGAGTACTGAAACTCATCTTACCCCCCTGGCGGCGACATTTTGAACTTACACGGCCAATGAAATAAGAGATTCGTATTTTTTTCCGCATTCACTGCGATCACAGCGATTCCGAGAAAAATATACGTACGACACCCAAGTACGTAACGAAGCGTTTTCTATTTTCCAAAGGACGTAGATACGTAGAACCATCGTGGAACTGAGACAGTTAACACTCATCTATCATTTTTGAATAAATAAATGCTTTATATGATAATAAATTCTTCAGAATCTTTCGAAGGATGCTTCTTCATCACAATTTGTTTTGAAGTATGTATCATTTCTTCAAATATCTTTTAAGTAATTACCTTCAGTATTGAAAATTTCGGTATTTTTTGTGGATTAAGCAGTAGAAATACTTTCATAAAATAGACATATTCCTATGCATCTGGAAGATATTTAGTGATACTTGCCATTCCACGGAAGATTCTTCCATGGCCATTCCAAGAAACGAATTCCAGCCGACAAAAATTCCTAGGTGGGTTTTTATCTATTTCTTTCATTTTGATCTCCGGGATTATTCAGGGATATGCTAGTAAATTGGTAATTTCAATCGCCTTAAAAGTGAATTACAAAGAGATTTCATGTAAGCATCGATCGGTGGACGAATTGGTGTTGGTGTCTTGAAAAAATTATACGAGCGATCGTGTATTTGCAGGTTGATTTTAATACTGTTTGTGTTATTGCTTCAATAATTAATAGTTCTAATTATTTCTCAATAAATGTCTTACCACAGACTTAAATGCTTTTGAAATTCTCGCACACCAACGCTATAGCGCTATAACGCTATGCGCCGTGTACTGCATTATAATGCAGTACACGGCGCATATCCTGGTATTCTTAGGTGTTGTTACAAGAAGAACTTGATTTTTCGTGGGTATTAAATGAATTATTTTGGTACTTACAATTATTGTGGAAGGATATGGAGCACTGGATGAATAAATGACTACTTAAAAGGAAGAAAAACATGACCCGTGACTGGGTTAGCATTTGACATTGATGCTGGGCATTCTAACTACCGTTGTGTGCACAGCGAATCATTTAAGCCTTCTTTCACGACATCCTTATCGGACGAAGGTTAATCTTCACTTGAAATACAGTTGTTTGTCTGTGTACTAATGAAATTATCTCTATTTTAAGGTGTTCATCCGGTATTGCCTGGCTGAAGATGTGGTACCTACATGAAAGCTCGTGCCTCGATGAGAAGTCAGGAAAACTACTGAACGGCTAAAACTGATGGATGGTGCCATATCCCAAGGGTCTTCCTCGATGTCCTTTACTGCTTCGAAGTAGACCAGGGAGGCACCATCACTGAGGGAACAACGTCTTGAAAGTGCTGTTGTGGAAGATGCTTTAGCTGAGAGTTTGAAAACTAAGGGAGCATCTGATGTTGAGGAAAACACTCTGTCGGTAACGTAATTTCTATTGTGAAGTTAAATAAGCATTCAGCTATAAGGATTTTGGATGTGGTCGTTAAGCCTGCCCAGCTGAAAATTTTAACAACCGGTTTCGGTAACTAAGCTGCTTTTTGAAACACGCAACTGGGTTCGGTAGCTGAACCGAATGCATACTGAATTTAACCGAGTTCGGTAGCTCAGCCGAAAATATACCGTATTTAACTGGGTTTGATAACTGAGCCGAAAACATATTGTATTTAACCGGGTTCGGTAGCTGGACTGAACATCTACTGAACTCTACCAGTTTATATAATAGCTGAACCGTTCATGCAATGTATCCTAGTGGATTCAGTAGCTGAACGCTGAATAATTAGAGCAAAGCAAATGAAGTGGTGATTGTAGGACCTCGAATACAACCCAAAGCTTGCATTAAAATGAAAAGTACTGCAAATAATCCCAAAAGAAGCTTGAAAATGCTTTCCAAATGACTCAAGAACTCTTCCCCTGAGCAGTGCAGTTTCATTGGCATGCAACATCTCAGTTCAGCCAACTACGCGGTTTGTAAACAGATCTTCAACAGTTTCCCCGATCAAAAATTGGTGCTATTAAATCAACCTTTGATTGAAAATTTCATGACCTTGATTTTTTAATGATGATATAAGTCTCAGAATGAAATGCAAAATTGTTTGCCAAAGTTTTGATACATGTACTCCTTATATTTTCTACATGGCTATGAATGATAATGGTTACATCAAATTAATACATAGCGGCATGAAAGATTATGACAAAATTTTACAATGATAGAAAATAAAAAAAGAATTAAATTGTACAGGAATGGAAAATAGACGAGAATTTTGTATTTCAAAATTTAATACTTTTTATATTTTATACTATTTTATTGCAAAGAAAACATTGTTATAATCTTACATTTAAATTTCATCTAGCCATTATCATACCATAGCCCTGAATAAGATATAAAGAATATATCGAAACTTTGGCAAACAATTTTGTTCGCCATTCTCAGACCTACACTCCAGGAAGTTAATCATCAATCTCAAGTAAAAATTTCTCCCTTGAAACTTGGCTGAAACTGGGCGGAAACTACCTTGTAACTCACTGCCTTGCTTCTATGCTGAAACTGTATTGAAATTGAAACAAAACCAGTGGAGTTTGGAAGAGGGATGGCAGTGCAGTAGCAGTGCAATTAAGAACTCCAGCTATTCCAATGAAACTCCCTTGGCCGACTAAACTGAAACTCCCATCAAGTATCTGAGTTATTAATCTGGATGCAACTCATTATTTATTAATTCCATCTATATATATGGATATTTACTATTGCACCACATCAGCCTCCTTGGCATAACAATCAGGTAATTAGCAACACAAACAAAACAGTTGCCAAGAGGCAAGTTACTAGAGACACTTAGCAACATAAATAAAATAGATATACAACACTCCCACATCAAGTTCCAATTAAATTTACAATAACATTTCAATTTACACCCTTAAATCACAATTACATATTACATAACAATACAATTATGCATTACAAATTTAACCTATCTGGTGGTTTTATAAGTCTTTTTGGTCTACTTGTTGTTGTCATCTCTTCATTATTTTTACACCCAATATTTTTCTCAATCCTGCAATCCAAATCTTTACTTGGACCTTCATTACCCTTAACATCAACAGGTTTCAATAATATTCTACCACTTTCACTCTCAATTGGGTTCATCACTTTGTCATTAGTTTCACAATCAATTGGACTTGAATAAGGTTCAATTCTACCATAAAAAGGTTCCTTGTACAACTCATTTTTAGTGTTAATTTCTTCGAAGTCACTATTCATAACATGCCCTTGCTCCAAACCTGAATTGAACTCGCACGTTTTAATCATCTGATCAGCATGTCTACGCCATATTAAATCTTCATTTTCAAGTTTAACAATATAATTTCTGCAGCCCAACACTTCTTCCACCCTACATTTTTGCCATACTCTTCTGTTAGCAATCCGATAATCTCTAGCATAAACAATTTCTCCTACATCAAAGTATACCTCCCTACCACTTGGTTTCCGAGAAGGTTTGCAATCTAATGTAGTTTCTTTCAGATAATCAAATCTACTTCTAACTTTCCTATTGAACATCCTATAAGAAGGACTTTCATTGGTTATCCAGTGTGGAGTATTTCTATAGCTAAACAAAAATCTATTTATCAGTGTATTTAATGAACAACCTTTGTGTTTATCATCACTTAACAGTTTACATAAAGAATATTTGAAAGTCTTAACAGCATTTTCAGCAGCACCATTGGTTGCTGGATGAAATGGAGCAGAAGTAACATGTTTAATTTTATTCACAGCACAAAAGTTTGCAAATTCTTGTGAAACAAACTGCCTTCCATTGTCACTCACTAGCAATTTTGGTATTCCAAACCTTGCAAATATGTCTCTCAATTTTTCAATAGTTGTTTCTGAATCTAGCTTTGCCATTTCATATACCTCAGGCCATTTTGAAAAGCTGTCTGTTACAATGAGATACTGCTTACCTTTAATTGGACCTAGGAAATCTGCATGAATTCGATCAAATACCTCTTTAGTTTCTGGCCAATTGATCACTTCACATTTCTTTGGGTTTATGCTATTTGACATACAAACATTACAACTTTTACAAAATTTTTCAATTTCATCATCTAAATTTGGCCACCAAAAATAACCTCTGGCTAAATTTTTCATCTTTGACATTCCCATATGAGTAGAATGCAGCTCAGTTAATAACTGAATTTTAAACTTCTCTGGAATGACTATTCTATAACCCCACATGATTGCTCCATTTTCAATACACAATTCATTTTTCCGTACAAAATAAGGCTTCAATTCCAATGAATCGCAATTATCTAACCATCCTGACTTAATGTAATACAAAACCTTACTAAGAACCTTGTCTTTTTTTGTAGCAATTCTTATTTGATCATTATCAATAGGTACACAATTACTAACTAAGTTTATATAATCATTCACAAAATTCTCAGTTTCATCCTTAATGTCATTTTCATCAACTGGTAGTCGAGAGAATGCATCTGCCAAATTACTGCTGCCTTTAATGTATTTTATTGTATAGTCATATTCAGACAGAAACAATGCCCACCTCTGCAACCGATTAGCTCCCATTTGTGGAATACCTTTATGTTCACCAAATAATGCTATCAAAGGCCTGTGATCTGTCTCCAAAATGAATTTTCTTCCCAACAAGTATTGAGAAAATTTTTTTATTGACCAATAAATTGCTAAGGCTTCTTTGTGAATTACAGAATAATTCATTTCAGCAGGTGATAGAACTCTTGACACAAAGCATATAGGTTTTTCCTCACCATTCTCAAAAATATGCACCAACACCCCAGCAATTCCCTTACTGCTGGCATCGCAAATCAATTTTACTGGTAAATCAGGATTATAATGTACTAATATCACATCTGATGACATAATTCTTTTAACTTGAATGAAAGCTCTCTCACAATCATCATTCCATTCATATTTTACTCCTTTTTGCAACAATTTATACAATGGACCTAATACTTTTGACATATTAGGAACAAATTTCCCATAGTGATTGCAGGTACCAACGAAAGATCTAACCTCAGTCACATTAGTAGGCCTGGCCGCCTTAACTATAGCTTTCACCTTGCAAGGATCCTTCCTAATTCCCGCAGCATCAATAATATGACCTAAGTATGAAATTTCTGTTTCAAAAAATTTACATTTATCAAAATTCAATCGAAATCCAGCTTCTCTAAGCCTGAAAAAAACTAACCTCAAGTTATGTAAATGTTCTTCATCACTTTTACCAGTGACTATGACATCATCCAAGAAATTTTTTACACCATCCAAACCCTGCAACACTTTTTCCAACTCTTTTTGAAAAATAGCACAAGCTGGCTTCACACCAAATGGCAATCTATTAGGAATATAAATACCTTAATGTGTACTCCATGCCAACAAAGGTTTTGTTTCTTCCCCTAGCTCTAATTGATTATAAGCATTTGACATATCAAGTTTTGAAAATTTCTTTCCACCTTGAACTGCTTGAAATATTTCCTCCACTCTGGGCATGACATGATTAACATCATCAAGATAACGATTAATTGTAACCTTGTAATCAGCACATAACCGAACATTAAAATTAGGTTTAAGAACTGGAACTAATGGTGTTCCCCATTCATTATTATCTACCTTGGTAATACAACCTTCAGAAACTAGCCTGTCAAGTTCCTTCTCAACCTTAGCTTTAAATGAAATAGGAACTTGCCGTGGCTTACAAAAAATTGGTTTTACACCCTCTTTTAAAGTCAATTGTATTTTTCTCAACTTGTAGCAACCTAAACTTTTCTCAAATAAATCCTTAAACTCTTTTATCAATTCATCTTTCTTCTCATTAAAATTTACATTGCAAATTTCAAAAACATTTACCTTGAATAAACGTATTAAATCCCTACCAAGTAATGGTCTGACACCCTTTTTAACCACAGTGAATGTACCTTTCCTTATCAAACCATTAAACGTAATTGAACTAACAAATTTACCTATGGGAATGATTTCTGAACCCACATAAGTTTGGAGTTTAACACCAGTTGGAAGCAGTATAAATCTGGTAAATAAAGTTTTATAAATGTTTTCAGGAATTATAGAGATTCCAGAACCTGTATCAATTTCCATTTCAATAGGTGTACCTCCAATATCAACATGTACCAATATAGGATTAATATTCACATTAGTAACATTAAATAATTCAATACTTTCATAGCTTGAAAATTCTTCACTATTTGAATATCCTGATGTTTGATTAGTATCAATGAAATTAGTTTCTTTACCATTATTCCTTTTACAAACCTTTGCCAAGTGACCGATTTTACCACACTTCTTACATTTATAAGCCTTATATTTACATTTTGTAAAATCATGATTAGCTTCGCCACAAGCATAACAAACTTTTGCAAAATTTACCTGTTGTTTTAAAGAATTATCACTTCTAACTTGCACTCCAGCTTCAATTTTCTCTTTAGAAACTACCCTAGCTGCTCTGCCTTCCGAAAGTTTGTTAACAAAAAATTCTGATTTTGCCTCTTTCATACAGCCTTCCTTCTTTATAGCAATGTCTACGATTTGCTGTAGTGTTTTAGTTTCTTCTTCCTCGCAAATTCTATCCAGAATAGGCCCAGGAAACAGTCCAGAGATGAATTTGTCTTTTAAAATATTATTCAGCTCATTTCCAAATTTACAGTCCATCGCCTGTTGTTTTAAACGCACAAACCACTCCACCACCGACTCAGGTGAATTTTGTTGCATCTTGTAAAACTCAATCCATTTGCGATAAACTGATACAAACGGTGAAAACTGATTTCTCAATATTAAACATAACTGCTCATAAGTTTTTGTTGTTGGAGATACTGGATCACATAGGTTACGTACCGTTCTGAAAGCCTCTTCACCAATAACAGTCAACAGCACTGCCACTTTACGCTCCTCCTCAATACCATTTGCTAAAAAATACATTTCCAAGCGTTCATGGTACATATTCCAATCACCCTTTGTGTTGAATTCAGGCATAGTTCCGATATTCCCGAAAACTTTCACACTACTTCCGACTGGATTACTCATCTTGGTTATGTTCAGGTATTAGAAACTTCTCACAAAATATTAAAGTTTATCCTCGTCGCCAAATATGTGGTAAATCAAGTATCTGAGTTATTACATAATCTGGATGCAACTCATTATTTATTAATTCCATCTGTATATATGGATATTTACTATTGCACCACATCAGCCTCCTTGGCATAACAATCAGGTAATTAGCAACACAAACAAAACAGTTGCCAAGAGGCAAGTTACTAGAGACACTTAGCAACATAAATAAAATAGATATACAACAGCTAGCTACACTGAAACTCCCTTGGCTACAAACTAGACTGAAACTCCCTTGGTTACCAGCTAGACTGAACCTCCCTTGGCCAGCTAGACTGAAACTCCATTGGCTAGCTAGAGTGAAACTCCCTTGCATGTCAGGCTGAAACTCCCTTGTTTGGCTGAATACAATTCCCCTGCCCAATCCATTAAAATTCCCTCGTCAAATCATATGAAACACAGTAAATTAACAACTTGAGTAACCCAGCCAACAGTGGATGATCACATAACAGGTTTCTCCCACAATTTTGCATGCATGATAAAAGAAATAGGGTGTACAGGTGATTGCGATCAACAATAGTTATTACTGCAATGACCACAACATTTTTGAAGACACATTTTATTAGAACATGAAAATACATCAATAAATTAATAACTGTTAAAAGCACATACAAAAATTTTCTAAATGAAAGAGGTCACGGAGATGCTCCTGCAATAGAAAAGAAACATGACTGATGAGAGTCCCAAACGACTTAACTCAAAATCAAATTAGCAAAATTGCACATTTAAAATAACTCTAGTTTACTTGGCTTATTAGTTATATGGTGCATTAATGTGAAGCATTCAAAATATAGAAAGCAAAACTTAAATTATCACTGAGGAAGCATGCACTTTGCATCATAGTTCAATTAAAAAACGAAGCAATGACTCGTTACTTAGGCTATGTGTGAACTCCAAAAGAAAACCATGCAAGCTTCTAAAACTATCAGCAGTAACTAATAAGTGTAAGCAGTAAATTTACATTGCACTATAGCAATACCCTCCCGCATTCCTTATTTCTTCGAAAACCCGCTCGAGCTCATAGAGTCCGTTAGGGACTCCGCAGGATGACAAACGGAAGGCACGGCATTGATGACAGGTCGGTGTATTCTCCTTCTCATCCGGGGTATCCATGAGGCAGGAAAAGTCGACGGCAGTCACCAAGGCGTTGAAAGAAGAATTTGTTATTGGCGGCATGAACCCCAAAAAAGGAGCTCGAAATCCTTAAACCTGCCTGGATTAAAACACGAAATCAACGTCAACGTTCTCATAGCTAAACATGGAAGGATTAAACATGCCATCAGAGAAGTTAAAACGCTTACCTCCAATTTTGACTGCAGTCACCAGCACCGACCTCGTTCTCCCCTTCACCTTAACTTCGATTAATTCTTGCCGTTAACAACCGTCGAAGTACTAGGAAAATAATTATACCATCAATCTTTTCAAGCCAAAACCCACGCTCACCACTCATCTTTCGCTCCTAGCAACTTGAGCCCAGTGAGAAATGGGTGGTGGAATCCACGTTGACTCGTGGATATATGGTGGTGGTGGATATTGAGTGGTTGGACCCACGTGGAGTCCACGTTGATTTCAAGTGGATTTGTGGTGATTAGCATAAAATGTTAAACAGAATTTCTAATTTGTGGAACTTAACTCTCTGGTGACAATGCGTCATTTATCATCCTGAAACCTCGCTAGTTATGTGAAAATGTATTGCTTATTCTATTTTTTTATATAATTCGTGGAAAGGCAGCTATGAGAGCACATGAAAAATCGTAGACACATATATAGAAGGTTTAGATATAGAGTGGTTGAGGTTTTAATGGTTTTAGGACAGCACCTACTGCTGTTTTAATTTTTCCACCAAATTTCCACGTGGGTTCCACGACCAAAAACACGTGGTATCCACGTTACATCTCCACGTGGGTTCCACGTGGATTCCACTAACCATTTCTCACTGGGAGAGAAATAACGGCAACCGACAGCTTTACGCGCGGGAAAAGATATATGTGTTGCCAAAAGCTAAATTAAAAAAATACATTGCCGCTGAAAACAGGGGTCGCTTATATGTCCGGTAGATGGGTTCCGTATGTTGGCAAAACTTACGAAGGGTAGCACACGTGCAGCTAGGGTGTAGCAGTTCAAATTCATGAGGGAGAGGGGATACCCAAATGCTGCAGCAGCTCTGTGGCAAGGCAGTAAAGGTATTTGGCAAGAGAGAATCGGTGGAGTTATTAAGTTGGCCTGGCCTATGAGCCTACCGTCCAGTTCAGTGTCAGTAGAGCTCATGTGCAGCAAGGGAGAAGCAGTTCAAATGCAATGGACTTGCAAGGGAGAATGGCATCAGAATTTCAGTAGAGTGCCCTTTTTCTTGTTGAGGACAAGGCAGTGCAGTGCAGTTACAAGGTTGTTCCAAGGCAGTTTTCACACATTCAGTGGAGTTTCAGCCCAGAATCAGCTCTATTTCAAGGGAAAAGTTTTTACTTGAGATGGTATTATTGTGAATGCTACCGTACAGTTAGAGAATGCTTGATGAACAGCTGGAAAACAGCTCAAGAACATCAGCTCTATTTCAAGGGAAAAGTTTTTACTTGAGATGGTATTATTGTGAATGCTACCGTACGGTTAGAGAATGCTTGATGAACAGCTGGAAAACAGCTCAAGAACAGCTGGGAAATGCCTCATAAACAACTTAATTGAACGGTTCATAATACATAAATGGCCCAAAAATACAGTCTGTGAATGGTTACCTCCCTAGTAGCAATTGATAACCATACAATATCTATAATATCCAACTATAACATTGCAGTGTCTAAGGTTTCACAGTGCTGTGATACCATTTCAGCTCAAGACAATCAAATACGGCAACTCAAAGATGAGATTCGTGTTTTAAAAAACAATAGTGGCAACCAGTCTGGCACTAAGCAAAAGATCGTAAAATCCGTATCTTTTGACGATCGCTGCCCCTCGAATGTGGCATCTGAAAATAGTGACACTAAGAAGATTTACTCTTCCATGCTGAGAGTAGATTACCAATCAAAAGAAAACCTAAAGACATCGGCTGACCCAATTACATCCAGGGAAAATGCATTTGTGCTTTCGACATCTGCGCGAAAGATTCCGATGCAGTCTACTGATGAGACAAACAACGCCGCTTCTGAAAAATTGGGGGCATCATCTCCATCCCCTAATGGAACCTCTTTGCGGGAGGACATAAATAAGGAGAAAAACAACGACTTGGAGTACACTGTGTACGAGAGCAAAAGAAATCGGCGGAGGCCAAAAAAGTTCGGAACTGCAAACGCCAGTTCGGGCTGTCCCTTTAAGGCGTTGGAGAGGAAGGCGTATATCCACGTTTGGAGGCTAGAACCACTAACCAAAGATAAGGAAATTAAAGATTATCTTGAACAAAAACTGAATTCTACCGTAAATGTAGAGACTCTAAATGCCAGGGGTCCCTATGCCTCATTCAAAATTATTGTCGATTTTTCTAAGTTAAACCAAGTCCTAGATGCTAGTCTGTGGCCAGAGAATGCTGCAATTGAAAAATTTTAATTTAATAGAAACCTTATGTTAAGTAAAGTAAATGGTTCTGCAGCTGGTGTTCTGTCCAAACAAAGTGCCTCATTCTGACTAGAACAGCCCATAAAAGTGATGACTCTTAATATTCAGTGTTTGAGAAATAAAATAGATTGTTTAGAGTTATTAATAAATGAGAATTATGCTGATGTAGTGTGTATTACTGAACATTGGCTCAGGCCGGAGGAACTCATTAGTGTGAACATTGATGGTTTTTATATTGCCGCAGCATACTGTAGGCAAAATTTCAAATGTGGTGGTGTCCTTATCTTTGTCCGTAATGGATTATGTTCCAATGACTGCAAGATAATTGGTAATTTATGTTTGGATAAGGATTTTGAATGCTGTGTAGTTGATCTCCTCATCAATAAGCAACATGTCTACATAATGAGTGTATATAGATCACCAACAGGTGATCAACAGCTATTTTTAAATAATTTAGCTAAGGTTTTAGAGATATCTTTATGTACAACCAACTTCATGATTGTGTGTGGGGATTTTAATATTCATCTAGATCAGAATGACAATGTGAGGGATAATCTAGTGGATTTAGTCTCGTCATTTGATCTAAAACAAACCATTTTCCTACCTACTAGAGAAACGTCTAAATCTTCAACAATAATAGATAACATATTCACAAATCTGACCTTCAATATAGTGGTACTGTGATAGAATCCCATCTTTCTGATCACAAAGCCTTAATAATATCTGTTAATATACCAGTTGCTACAAATTCCTCAACCAACAGTGAAACTCGCCCTAAAAAAAGGTACTTTACAAAAGAAGCAAAGGATGAATTTTGTAATATTTTGCAAAAAACCAATTGGGAATTAGTGTATGGCACTAATTCTGTCAATGAAAAGTTTGACACTCTTCTCAATATTTTTCTCACTATTTTCAATGGCTGCTTTCCTCTACAAGCAACCAAATCAAGAAAGCTCCATAATAAATCTTGGGTAACCCCAGAGATTTCTCGTATATCAAAGGAATTAAAATTCCTTTGGTCAAGATTTAGAGATACTAATGATAATAGAATAAAACACCAGTATTCAAATTGTAAAAAGTTCTACTCCAAATTAATAACTGATACTAAAAGAAATTTCAACGTTAACTCCATTTCTTCTTCTGAAAACAAATCCAAATCAGCTTGGAAAATCATCAACAACTACTCTGGTAAATCACAGAGAAAAAATTTTATTGACTCAGTCCTTGTTGATGAGGAACTGGTGTCTAAACACAGTGATATAGCCAACCATCTTAATCACCATTTTCTTAGCTCCCTTGAAAATTCCTTGCCCACAAATCTTGCTCCCCAATCACCTAGAGGCCAAAACATAGTCACATCAGTAGCCAAAAACATTTATCTCTATCCAACCTGTGAAAAAGAAGTGGAACAAATTATAAACAAAATTAGCAAAAAATTTTCAGCTGGCTGGGATGAGGTGCCATGCTCACTCCTTAAGGGGAACTGCAGTAAATATATTTTAGCTCCCATTACCCACATTATCAATGCTTCTCTGTCTTCAGGTGTATTTCCCGAGAAATTGAAATTTTCAGTTGTCATGCCTCTATACAAAAATGGGGATCACGAGGTAATGGATAATTATCGCCCTATATCAAAAATCTCTGTATTCTCTAAAATATTTGAAACTATAATTGCTAACAGAATAATGGAATTTCTAATAAAAAATAGTGTCTTATCTAAGTCCCAATTTGGCTTCTTAAAAGGGCATTCTGCTGAGCTTGCTTTTTACAAATTTCTTGATTCTGTACTTGATGGTCTAGACAAGCACGTTCACACACTCTGCATATCCTACGATCTTAAGAAAGCTTTTGACTCGGTTGACCATGTGATTCTTCTTCATAAACTTCACTGCTATGGGCTAAGAGGTATTGCAGCAGATTTAATACAATCTTTCCTGTCAAAGAGAATGCAATGTGTAACTATTTCTAGTAGTAATATGAAAAAATGGTCTTCCTCCTACCGGGAAGTTGTCAGAGGGGTTCCCCAAGGCTCCATCCTGGGACCACTGCTATTTTTGGTTTATATTAATGACCTACCTAACTCGTTAAATGGTGAAGTATTTATGTATGCAGATGATACCAATCATTTGATAAAGCAGGCAGGAAATGTTGTTCTACCAGCTCAGGAGGCTGTCTCAAATATGGAGAGATGGTGTTCCCTGAATAAGGTTGTAATAAATAAGACTAAATCATCCTATACGTTATTTCATCCATTTCAGAAAAAAATTGACCATAGTCCATACATTAAGTTTATGGACAGTAGTCTTAGACGTACCACAGATACTAAATTCCTAGGCTTGTATTTAAATGAAAGCCTCAGTTGGGACAGTCATATTGACTATCTTGCCTCTTCAATTGCCTCTGGTTGCTACTTGATCAGAAGAATGATAATATTAACAAATACTGACACAGCCATCACGCTATATTATGCTCACATATATAGTAGACTGAAATATGGCATTGTAGCATGGGGAAATTCCCCTAAATCCGAACGAATCTTCAAATTACAAAAGTGGGCCGTACGAATTATTTGTAATGCAAGACGAAGAGACAGTTGTAGAGACCTATTTAAAAAACTGAAGATTATGCCTCTGTCTTGTATTTACATGTATGAGTCAATATTATTGGTAAAAAACTTTGGAGGTAAATTTAACTTGAAGACAAATGAAAATGTTCATAATCATGATACGAGAAAAAAATCTAATTATATAACTAGTACTCACAACCTTTCTCTGTTCAGCAAAGGGCCTGCATATATGGGATGCAAATTGTTTAACAATTTACCAGATGGAATAAAAAATGTGCAAAGACTAGAATGTTTTAAATATAAATTAAAAGAATATTTACTTGACAATTGTTTTTACAATGTAAAAGAATACTTGTATAAAGACATGTAATATTGCTGTATTTTGTTTAAATTTCTTTATACATGTACTGTCACTTTATTGACGGGGCCTATATATGTCACTACATATCAACGGGACCAATAAAATATTTATTATTATTATTATAACATCCAAACAATTTCCAACTTTTAATCCAATAATATTGCTTAGATATCCACATAATATCCGAAGTTTCCATCAAATGCCATCTATATTATATCCAACTTGGATATTAGCTAATAACTAATTTTCATCCAATAATATTGTATAGATATCCACATAATATTGAAATTAGCTAGGCAAAAACTAAAAACTCTGTTCTGGTGCCAGAATGTATTTAGTGCAAGCATGGAAGTACATACTAGTACATCCATTGTGTCATTTAGTGTGAGTGACAGCTTCAGAATTTTGAAGCGTTTACGAACATTTGAGAACATCCTATCTAGGCAGTAGAGAGCGTTCATCAACATAATGTAACATGCTAGTGTGTTTTGCATTGCTCTGGAACACTGTGGGAATACTTACCAGTCTGTTTGAGACTTCTTGCTGACAATAAATTGGATAACGAAAAAAATCGGTGAGTTCACCCTGGGAGAACACTAAGGTCAAAAAGACGTTTTCTAGGCATCTTATAGGTCATGATATGGTCAATGGTTTTACTTTGGTTTTAAAAAGAAAAATAATGACCAGTAAAAATGATGAGCAAAAGTTTTTTAAGTAGTTGGCTTAGCAGTTCTAGGACATTCTGGAATCCATTTAATGAAGATTACTTGTTATTTCAAAATGTATTTACTTCATCATTAACATGGTCTACGTTTGGTTTTGAAATGGTCTAGAAAATGTCGAATAAGAAGTCTTCAAAAGAGGTCGGAAAGACGTCAAAAAACGTCATGTAAATGGTCAGAAAATCCTCTCGATCTCATATTAATAATACATATTCCCTATAAATTTTCCTTTGCGGGAAAGTTGCCAGCTTATATCAGGGTCTCGATCTTATTTTTTTCAAAATCAGATGTTGTTGACCACTGCCGCTACCCAGGGAGAACACCAAGGTCAAAAAGACATCATTTAGATGGTCAAAAAAAACCTTGCGATCCCTGGTCAAAAAACTTATTTCCTTCCCTCCACCGTGACCTAGGGTATACATACTATCCAGTTACTGGCATTTTAAGGGCCTCGTCGAAGAAAATTAACTCTTGTGACCGTTGTATCACAACTTCAGTTTATTTATAACTGCCTTAAATCTGAGAGACATGTTGCCTTAGTTTCCCAATATCAGCGAATTATATTCTACATACAGCTATTTACTAAAAATAATTGTTTAAAAAGTCCAATAATCCCAGTTATTGGCACCCTTTATCCAATTATTGGCACACAGTTTTCCAGTTATTGGCACACCAGAATTTTCATGCACTGCTTATGTTGGCACAATTTCTTTTAAGTTATAATGTATTAACCCTTTCAACGCTGAGGCTATTTTTTGTATGGCTTTTCCCTGACTGAATGCATTTTTTTGGGTTTTTCAGGAATACTGTACCTAAGAAACAATTATTCTTCAGGAATTAAAAAAAAAAAAATTTAGTGCTAAAAATTTGAATTTTTTCAACGGACGTGAATTCACGTCCTCAGCCATACGCTTGAGGCCGCTTTGAGTTATGCAGGCTAGTATCAACGCCCCTTTACGACCATATATCTCTCCTAAGTTTTTAGCTACCCCTATTGCTGGGAAAATATGCAAAGCCTTTCGAATATAATAATGCAATATGAAGTCTTATTTTTATTTTGATTTAAAATTCCATAGTCATACTTTTATTTTGCAAATGCTGATATTTTTCTGCTAAAAACGCGATCTGCTAAAACTACAACGGCTAAGTAGCTATTTCCCGCACTCGTTCTTATGTTCTGTGAAATAATAGAATGAAATATGTTGTATGCTATTTTGACATTTGAATTTAATATTTTTTAAATTTCGTTACGAAATTTTGCAGAAAGAACTAACACAGTTTCTAGCAGGATTTATAAATGAAAAAAAAACTTTTAAAACAAGTATAATTTATTTTTACATAGCACTAAACATATAAATAATATACACAAAATGCAATCGCACAAATTCCAAATTAACACAAAATCCTTATGCTATGTATTTACAAATTGAAAAACGTAAAAATAGTACAGAAATTACAACTTCATCAGACTGCAGAGCAAGAAAACATATTAATTATACACAAATAAAAAAATACAGTTTCCATCATTGAAATTATTATGTACAAATATTTATAATCGCATATTTTCATGGAAGGCCATGAAACATGTGTCGACGCAGAGGGGAGGGTGTCCCTCACAAGCAGGGCAAAAGAACGTTGTGTCTTTTCTTATCCCCTTCTTCTGGCATTCCCGGCACCTGCTTTGCACCGTTCTGTTCCTCTTGCTTTTTTCGTCAATTGGAAGGGTGTGAGGGAAATGCCTTGATAAGCCTACGCCTCTGGAAGGGACTGAAGGGGAAGGGCCTGAAGGGCGAGTGAAAGGGCAGGTGAAAGTAAAGATTTGATTACCGAAAGTCATAAAATGAATATCTGGGATGTAATTTCTTATACAAATAATAGCTATTGAGGAGGAGAAGGTGGAAGATGTGAATGCCCAACTTCTTGTACCACTTGAGAGTTTTTTGCTCAATTGGATAATAGGACATCATCTGATCAGTGTGATCAATGCCCCCCATTGCCTCGTTGTATCTTGCAATTGCCTCAGGTTTGGGTATGGTTCTCCCTCCCCTTCGGCGGGGGACATCGATCATTTCGCAACTATACTGCGAACTGATCATCAGTACTTCTCTCTTGTCTTTCCACTTCATGACGCAGACACCGTCATCAGTGTAGGCATTCACAATTTCCCCCTTCTTTAATTTTTTTGAATTAATTTGGGGAGGATTACCCTTCCGATTAGTTCTCAAAGTTCCGGTACAATAGGTCTTCCGCTCCAGTAGTTGGTGGGCCAAATTGACACTGTTGTAATAATTATCCATAAATAATGAATGGCCAGCATCAAGGTGACCCTCCATTAGCTTATTCACAACAGTGTCAACGTGGCCTCGGCCTCCTACATCAGCGTCACTAGATCCTGTGTAAACGATAAATCTGAGAACTAAACCGGAAGGTTCCGTTAGCATATAAATTTTGATTCCGTATTTATGTTTCTTCCCCTTCAAAAACATTCGGAAAACAAGTCGCCCCCTCCAGAGAAGCATTGACTCATCAACGCAAAGTTTTTGCATCGGAGTCACGGCATTTCTTATTGAGTCATGAAAGAGGTCTATTGGGGGGCGAATTTTATATAGTCGGTCATTTGGCTGAGGCTGACCAGGTTCTGGGTTTTTCACAAAGTCAAACATTGCAAAATACCCGAGAACCTGTCACGGCTCATGCATCCCCGAAAGCAAGGAAAGTTAAATAGGAAGTCCTTGCTCCAGAAGTCCGATATCCTATTTAATCGGATTGTTCCCATGTGGTACAGGACGCCTAAAAATATAAGGAACTCCTCTTTCGTCAAGGATTTCCATTTAACAATCCTTGCTTTCGGGGCTACATTCTGCGCCTTCAGCTCGTCGGCAAATCTATTTGTCTCTCTCACAGTCAATTCGAGGATACTGTCAGTCAGTAAAAGATTAAAAAAGTTGGTCTCCTTGAGGTGAAGCAGTCATACCAGGGGTCTGGGTAAATGGAATGGGGTCTATTGTCGGTCTGTCAGAAGTCCAGGTGTAGGTGGTCTGTCTTAGTCTGGCAGTGGTGGCTTGCGAAGAGGTGCTCGGGAGGCCTGAATCTGGGGATAGTAAGTCATTACCCTGCGAGGGATCCTCTTCCTCCTCCGAATCATCGTCATCACTCCCGCTGTAAACCGTTTCACCGGAGAAGATACTATCGTCTTCGTCACTATCATCTTCCTCTTCTAGCAGCCTCCGGAGTTCCTCCGTGGATCAGATAAATAAATGAGGATCAGGAGTACGGGGGGGGACTGACTTGAGAAGTCGAGGGTTGAGGACTCTCCCTAAGGGTGGATTGCTCCACACCTCTTTTTTTTTCCTCCCCGAGTTTTAACCATTCTGAAACATGATAAATGAAAGCATAGTACAATGGTATACTATTATGGACTAAAAAAACATATTGGATAATAATATAATTTCCCACTATTTATAAGATCTCGATTAAAAAAAGAAAGACCTGATTTTAGTAACATATTGGTTCAATGATGAATGAATAAATTAGCGAATATAGCAAAATGATCTTTTTTTATTTTTAAAAAACTATGGCGAGTTTGGTGTCGTTTTCCATCATTTTAAAAAAACTTTCTAAATATGGTATGTATAGCATTAATTATAAAACATTAAGCTTGTATCGCTATGCTATTAAATGCCGAAGAATAACTCAGATCTACTCCACTCCCATTGTCATAGGCCGGGGTAGGGTGTTTGCCTGTGGAGGATTATAAGGGTCGGACCTGCAGGTACCCGGAGACCAACGACCGTTCCGTTTTACACAGAGCATGGGCAGAGCTATTTATCTCCGGGAGATGACATGCATTCCGAAATATTCTCAGAGGGAATCCCCGAGCCAGTCGGTAGACCATTGAACTCTGCTTCATAATAAGAAAATATCCTCTGACGCTGTCCTGCTCGAGGGTTCTTCCGCCCCAACACCCTCATCCCTAATGCTTTTCACGTGGCAATAAACCCTCTTTGTGTCTGCTATACTTCCGAAAGCAGGGCCAAGAAGGTCGCGCGGCACCCGGGAAATTGATCAAACAACAGAATATATGGAGAGAGTGAAAGGTATCTGAAAAGAGTGAAATGTCGAAGACTACTAAACATATTGCTAGCGACCACTTCAACTCCAACTTTCAAAACATCCTTTCCTGAACAGCCAAATCTCTAACGGGAATGACAACATTTCCACGGATAATTCTTTTTCTTGATTTCCTGATTATGCAGATACCAAGAACACAAAGTTATTTTCATTCGCAATGAACAAAGATCTTTTGTTACGCAGCAAGCGAGTACCGCAAAATTTTAACAAGAATACCAAAATGTTCTTTGATATCGTGCCTTATTTTTTATGTTTACAGCATTATGATAGTGGTAATTAATCACAAATAACAGCAACAGCACTTTCAACCTTCAGTAATGAAGGCATTATATGCTTATATTTACTAGTAATAGGTACGAGTTTACGAAGAAAAATTAACAATTTATGCATGAATTTGTAATGCACTGGTCCGAGGATTAAATATAAAAATTTAGGAGCGCATAACTGTCATTTGAAAAATAAAATAAATGAAAATGTTACTTGAGCAAAAATAGAAAATAGCTACATTTCGCAAAAAAATATTTTGAAGTAAAAAAAGTATAACATAATGATTCATTAATTGAAGGGAGACGAAGGAAACAAAGAAGATCAAAACACAGGATCGGGATATTTACAGCTCCTGAATTCTGCAATCGACTATTTGGTGCTGGAGTATCTTGTGTAGGGAGTAATAAGAAGAAATAATGAATACACGGTACATGGGTGTTTTAAATAAAAATAGGATCTATGCACAATAAATGATAAAAAATGCATTCAATGCTTCATCGCTAGTTAGTGAAGAATATTCGAAGAATATTTTGGATAACGACAATTTATCGCCGTAAAAGTCAAAAAAAAATTAACTGAAAATTTTCATTTTCTTTTAACTTGAAAAACATAAACCTAGTTATCAAAATACATATCTATAACACATATATCAACACACAATTAGGTAAATAAAAGGCAAATCACGCATATTTACAACAGAAAATGAAATAGAACAAGGAAAAAAAATGTTTATGTACCTCCAAGTGAAAGCGTCTTCGACCGTAATATTCACCCCAGCAAGAGGAACTGACCTTCCCCAAGCGATGGTAGGAGTGTAACTGATAGCTGTGAGCCCGCAAGAGCCCCTCCGAATGACTTGGATGCAGTGGTGCCGCTATTAAAGCTGCCGGGTATGGGACGTGAATTCACGTCGGGCCGCCATTAGCTAGGAATCGCTGGACGTGAATTCACGTCCAGCCGCACGGAAAGGGCTAAAGAAATATAGCCTTTTTCAGCTACTGAATTGATCATTATCTTACCTGTAAGTATATTAAAACAGTGAGAGGTGGTAAAATATAATTAAATGAAAATCCAATGATGTAACTTTAAAAATTTACGTTTTAATCATTTTACGCTCAAAACAAATTATTTTTTGACCGAAACAGTAGAACTTTACATGTTTATTAATGTATTTAGATTAATATTTGTTTTGTCTCTTCAAAACATCTATAGATTACTTTGGTAAGTGCTGTCCTCTGGAAACTCATAGCATTCATGACAAACAAATAGATTGTAATTGGTATCATCTGGAAGATGCATTTGGTGCGTTTTTGGGACACAATTTTGGTGATACAACTTCTTGCAACTGCTGCATACAATTCCTACCTTCTTTTGCCCCACAGTGCGGTTACACATACCATTGGTAAATTTCTGCCCCTGACAGGTGTGAGTGCGACTTTTCTTCCAATGCCAGTGAACGATGAGATTCAATGACGAAAGACTTAAGACATTGTTTTTGTGATAGATGATAGTTGATTAACGGGGAAAATGAGCTCATTTATATGTACTAGCAGTACAATGAATTTGCCGAACAAAATTCACATACCAGTGATTGGCACCCCATAAAAATCAATTTTAATTACGATAACAGGCTCTAAGTAAAAAACACACTCATTGAGGTATTACTATCATTACAAATATCTAAGTTTCATACTATTTAATAGGTTGATATTGATAAAAAAAATGCATCCAAATGAAGTTATATTCTTAATTTTCCGCTAAGAAAACCTCCAATTTCTCCAAAGAAAATGCATCACTTGGTTATATGGTCCACAGTCACTTCTCAAATGGTGTAAGGTGGACGGTACTGCTGATATATATTATGTAAACTCCTTTGCTTCTAAATACAGAAGCATCAACAATGCAACGCTTCTCTGTCTCTTAATATCACACAGTTTATTACAGAGTGCCAATAACTGGGGGGGTGCCAGCAATAGGGCATTCTACCCTAATCACAATGTCTTCTGGTTGGTCAAAAAGATGTTTTAAGACGTCATTTAGATGGTCGAAAATACCTTGCGATCCTAGGTCAAAAAACCTATTTTCTACTTTTTAGGCACATATAGCAATATGAATTAACAAAGGGGCCGCGGCGAATGCTTAAATCCCTGAAAATACTGAAATTGTATGGAATTTTAGAAATGCATCACCCTTAAACCATGTGTCTCTTGGTATTCTTAGTCGTTTTATAAGAATTACCCATGAGTTGAGGGAATGAGGAGATGTTACTTTTTACGCACATATTATGGCAATATGTATTAACAAAGGGGCAAATGCGAATGTTTAAATCCCTAAAAGTACTGAAATTCTGTCTAAATATAGAAATGCATCACCCTAACATCATGTCTCTCATGATAATCTTATTAGTTTTTTAACAATTACCCATGAATAGAGGGATTGGGATGTTACTTTTTACGCACATATGGGAATATGCATTAACAAAAGGATCCGCGGCGAATGTTTAAATCCCTAAAAATACTGAAATTGTGTGGAATTTTAGAAATGCATCACCCTTAAACCATGTGTCTCTTGGTATTCTTAGTCGTTTTATAAGAATTACCCATGAGTTGAGGGAATGAGGAGATGTTACTTTTTACGCACATATTATGGCAATATGTATTAACAAAGGGGCAAATGCGAATGTTTAAATCCCTAAAAGTACTGAAATTCTGTCTAAATATAAATTGCCCTATAATCATGTGTTTCTATTTATTCTTACTCGTTTTATAAAAATTACCCGTGAATTGAGGGAATGAGGAGATGTTACTTTTTACGCTGATATATTAGGAATATGCATTAACAAAGGGCAGAGACGAATGTTTAAATCCCAAAAAATTCTGAAATATTAATGGAAGTTTAGAAATTCATCATCTTTAAATCATGTGTTTAATGGTTTTCTTGCTAGTTTTATAAGAATTAACCATGAATTGAGTGAATGAGGAGATGTTACTTTTTACGCACGTAGATATAATTGTCCTAGCTCTCAATTCTTTTTTAGTGTGTTGCACTCGTCTACCTTATCGAAAAATCCGTTATCCTTTGACCTTTCCACAATTCCAGGGCCTAGGTGTTTATCTTGCTTGATTTTGGCAATTAATTTACTTTCATCAATGTGCATCTTGTGGTATTTGAGGTATCAGCAACTGTTGTGAAAATGGAATTTTAGTTCGCAACCTCCTATTCATGTGCAAAGGGATGGTGATAAATGCCAAATGACTGGTGCATCTATTTCCATACTTGAGCAAGGCAATATTAGTATCCTGATTACTATCTTACCATTTTTTAATGAATGCCGTTGCTGTCTGGACATATCTTTCAACTTGGCCATTCGATTTAAGATAATTATAGGGCTGTAGCAATTATTCTGAACTTCCAGTCATTGGCAAATTATTTGAACTCTTGAGAATTCATTGAATTTTTTCGGCAATTACTGTAGTAAAATATCAGTTTCAGTAAAAACCTAATCAAGGTTTTATTCAGCAAGAATAACACAGTTTAAGTAAACAACTTAAGTGTTGCCACGACAAATACAATTATTAAAATTAAGATCAACAACATAGTATGTTTATACCACATTCACCCCCACTAAAAATCGATTAGTATCTGATGTAGTCATTTAGATAGGCTGGTAGCCTTCGCTGCCGTCCACGTGGAGAACCTTTCTGTGGAGATGGACTCTTGGGTTGTTCAGAGACACTCTTACTCGAATTAGGTATGCCCTTATCTTGCCCTGTCTCTTCATCGCATGAGGAGTTTTGTGATGTCAGTTCTCCGGAGTCAATAGATGGGCTCAAGGGAGGTCCGTCAAGCTTGACTGGGAAGTCCCCTCTTGGAGCCAAATGTCTAATGGAAACACTTGATTCTTGCCCATTGGGAAGCTTTACATATGCATAGTCTGGATTTGCCTCTATTAATTCGACTTCCTGAACAATCGGGTCATACTTGCTGTGCCGCAAATGGTTTTTCATTAAAACTTGACCTGGTTTAGTTAACCATGTAGGCAAGGAGCGACCATTGAAAGATCTTCTGGGATGAGTGAACATACGTTCATGTGGGGTAGCATTTGTTGAGGTGCACAACAGTGATCTAATAGAGTGAAGTGCTGACTGAAGCACTTCTTCCCATTGTTCTGTCTTTAACCCTTTTGACTTTAAGGTCAAAAGTACAGTCTTCCATATTATTCCATTGTATCTTTCGACCTGACCATTTCCTTGGGGGCTGTAGGCAGTAGTTCTACTTGTAGCAATGCCTAAGGAGGTGAGAAATGATTTCAGTTCATGTGACATGAACGAAGCTCCTCTGTCGGAATGTATATAAGCTGGTGTACCAAAGAGCGAAAACACCATAGTCAATACTCTCACAACAGTAGATGCCGAAATATCTGTACAAGGAAATGCAAAAGGGAACCTTGAATATTCATCAACAATAGTCAGTAGAAAACGGTTCTTGGATGAGCTAGGTAAGGGTCCTTTGAAGTCTAAGCTTAATCTCTCAAATGGAGAAGTTGCCTTTATAAGCTGCCCTTCATTTCTACAGAATCGAGGTTTTAATTCATTGCAGCAGGTGCAAGAATTAATCACTCCTTTAATTTCTTCTAGTGTGTAGGGCAGGTTTTTAGCTCTAACCCAGTGGTGCATTCTTGTTACACCCGGATGACATAAAGCATCATGTAGTTCTTTGAGGTTCATTCTTCCCTCTAAGTAGGTACTTGCTGTAATCCTCGACATTGTGTCTGCAGTTGTGTTTTGGTTGCCTGGTCGGTAAATGATATCGAATTTGTAATTAGCTAATTCAAGTCGCCATCTCATAATTTTCTCATTCTTTATTTTACTTGAGTGATACTGATCAAACATGAAGGCAACAGACCTCTGGTCAGTGATGACCTCAAAATGTCTTCCGATAAGGTAGTGTCTCCAGTTCCTCAGTGATTCCACAATAGCATAAGCTTCCTTCTCAACAGAGGAATGTCTTTGCTCAGCTGCATTAAGTGTCCTAGAGAAAAAGGCAATGGGACGTTCGGCTTGACTCAGGGTGGCCCCAATGGCAAACTCTGAAGCGTCAGTTTCTACTCGAAAAGGTGTATTTTCTTCTATTGCAGAGTGTGATGCCTCTGCTACATCTTTCTTGAGTGAATTGAATGTTGTCACAGCTTCTTCAGACAGCGGGAATGGTCCTTTTACCAGAAAAGGGCGAATCTTCTCTGAAAATTTGGGAATCCATCGGCAATAGTGAGCAAACATACCTAAGGTTCTCTGAAGGGCTGGCATGTCATTTGGGACAGGTAGGTTCATCAAAGGTGCAAGCCTATCCGGATCAGGCTTTATAACTCTATCTTCGATCAGATATCCTAATATTTTCACAGATTTAGTTGAATATTTACATTTATCTTGGTTTAATGTCAGATTATACTTTTCTACTGCACCTAAAAATCTTTCCAAATTTTGGTCATGTTCCTGTTGGTCATGGCCGCAAACTGTTACATCATCTAGATAAGGAAAAGTACCTTTGAGCTTTTCTTCCTTGATAATTCTGTCAATGTTTCTCTGGAAAGCTGGGACACCGTTAGTTACCCCGAAAGGAATTCTGCGGAACTGGTAAAGTTTTCCAGCAGCTTCAAAAGCAGTATATGGCTTATCTGATTCTAGAATAGGTACTTGGTGATAGGCACTCTTGAGGTCAATGGTGCTGAATATCTTGTATTGTGATACATTCCGTACCAACTCCTCTATTCTTGGGAGAGGGTAGGCATCAAGCATTGTAAATTTATTAATAGTTTGTGAGTAGTCAACTACCATCCTAGGTTTATGATTTTCTCCCTTAACTACAAAAACTTGAGCACGCCATGGTGAGTTACTAGGTTCTATTACACCTTCTTTGAGCAATTTTTCCACTTCAGCAGCGATGAATATTTTGTCGGATTCTGTGTGACGTCTTGACTTAGTTATGACGGGTTTGCAGTCTGGTGTGAGATTGGCAAATAGCGATGCTGCTGGAACTCGAGCAGTAGCTAGTGAGCAGATTTTAAGAGGTGTTTGTTCTCCATGGAATTCTATTTCTACAGATGAGTGACTCTTCAGAAGATCGTGCCCAATCAGGAAGTCAGCACACAGATTTTTCATGATTAACACCTTAATATTTGCATATGTATAGGTCTGAATCTTCAAGGTCAGCGTACCACATCCAGTAACATCAGAACTCAAAGAAGAATTAGCCATGGTTATCTTACCGGAGTAAGGCTTAACGACTATTCCGCATCTCTCCACAAAACGTTCATTCAAGAAACTAAGAGAACTTCCAGTATTGATAAGTGCATTTAGTTCCACTCCATTGATCAATACCTTAGTCATGGATTTTTGAAGGCATAGAGGTGCTGTTACTGCAGAAGCCAAAAACGACGTAGAAGCTGTTGAATTTGTAGATGAATGTTTAAATCTTGATTTACATACTTTTTGGTAATGTCCTTTTTTTCCGCAACCTCTACAGATAATATCCTTTGCTGGGCAAGAGTCCCTTGGGTGCCGTTTGTTACCACAAAAGAAACATTTTTCAGATCGTACCAAAGCAGCTGATGTTGTTGTAGTATCTTCAGGGCTATCTTCTCTATGGTCAGCAGCAGCAACAGGAGTTGAATCTGCTGTATTCAGATAAGACGCTGAATGTAGCTCAGCCAGCTCAAGTGACCTAGCCTGGTCATGGGCCTTCTCTAATGTGACGTTGGTGTTTTCCAGTAATCTTTCTCGAATACGAGAGCTCTTGAGGCCTCGTATGAAAGAATCCCTTATGTACTCATCTTTATATTTATCAGCTGTTACTGCTTGAAATTCACAATCTTTGCTCATTTGTTTTAATACCTGGAGATATTCATCGACTGATTCACCCGTCTGCTGAGTTCTAGATGCTAGGCAGTGTCTTGCAAATATTTCATTTCGTTTTGTGATATATAATGAATCTAGTATTTTGATGGCATCTGAGTAGTTTTCTGAGTCACTAATATACCGAAAGACGTTAGCAGATACATAATTGCAGAGTAATTGCAGTTTACCATCTTCTGAAACCTTGTTCACTTGGCCCAGGAAATTAGCAAATGTTCTTTTCCAGTGTTTCCACTTCGATTCAGCACCCACATGTGAAGGGTCAGTATCAAATCTTTCTGGCTTTAAAAGCTGTTCCATCTTACTAAAGAATTCTTGCTGAATAAATTGTAGTAAAATATCAGTTTCAGTAAAAACCTAATCAAGGTTTTATTCAGCAAGAATAACACAGTTTAAGTAAACAACTTAAGTGTTGCCACGACAAATACAATTATTAAAATTAAGATCAACAACATAGTATGTTTATACCACAATTACAACTTCTGGGATACCGTGAGTTGTAAATAATTGTTTTAAGAACTTTATTATTGCTTATATGGTAAGCGCACTGGCGCAATTATAAGTAGACAGAAGAAAAACGATCTGCGCGTTTACACGACGTTTAAGGTTACAATGGTACCGATCGTACATGCGCTGTGTAAACGGGAAATTACGATTATACTGTTGAAAGTAAACGCGCGAGTAGCTGTCACCGTAGTCAGCACATTTGTAGTGTAAAGGATAGGCATTACGCCATATGATTGCATATTAGCGTATTTACACGACGTTTTAGGATACGATGGTACGCAAAATTGTCGGTAAATGCGCGGTGAAAACAGGGGATTACGAATGTAACACGGAAGTGTCAACGAGCAAGTGGTTGCGACCATTGTCACAAAGTTCATAGCGTAAAGGGGACTCAGGAAGCTAGGAAGACTATCTTTCTACACTCTTCCTTAATCGCAATACCATTTCCGTTACGAATGAATGCGAAAAAAATTCAAGAATTGCGTACAAAAAATTGAAGGATTATACAATGTTGATCGAAAGGAAAAAAATGATCACCCTTATACTCACAATCACGAACATGCATATTATGTATGTGCATGCTCACAATTATCGAATTAAAGCCCTATTTTTGGGGGATGATTACAATTCTGACCATTATCTAGTAATAATATTTATTATACGGAATAATGCCCTTTCTTAAAACATAGCAATATACATAGTTCCATTAGAGAACATAGGCGCCAACTCCATGCGGCTTGAGGGGGCGCGAGCCCCCTCAAAAATCCGTTATGGGTGTGAGGAAAAAATGTGTCAGGCTGGTCGATTTTCCCCGAAGTGTCCTGATATCGAGATTCGATTAATCAGGGTTCTCTTGTTGATCATATGACTCTTCTAAAATGCTTAAAAAACTTAAAACTCACTACTTTGAAAATTTCCCGGGGCAAGATCCCCGGTTTGGGCCCCAACAATATTTTTTGTAAGCCTGTTAGAGAATAATAAATATGTAATAATAATAGTACACGGTGTACCAAGAGTTATTTCCTAATTAAACGATCCCAAGTTAGGAAGAGATCGCTAATGGCATAGGACGATTCCTAACCAATTGAAGTTAAAAAAAAGTATTCCTTATCAACCATTAAAGTAAAAATAAATCTCATAAAAACTGTTACAACTGCCCATGATTTTCCATCCATCTAAAATTTGGCAAATCACATACACCTATGTCCCAAGGAAATGGAGACTGAGCTCCCATATATCACGGAACATAGTGAACTTGCGCACCTATTTGGTATCGCCATTAATAATAGGGAATGAGCAGTGTGAGATTACCACATTAATTATACCCACTAGCATTTAGTATCCATTCTACAGTGCAAATATAGATGCTATTGGATATAATAAAAGCTGACAGGCAATCTGGCATTTCTTGAGTTGGATTCTTCGTAATCTCCTCATAGTTTCACTGAGGTATTTCATTCAAAAAAACCAGTCCGATCTCAGAACATTGAAGACTTCCCAAACTTCATGAAAAATCTGTTTTCGCAACTTAATGGCTCTGCTAAGCTAACCCTGTCACACAATTAGTATGTTGATATGGAAATACACAGGCCTGTTACTCTCTAATTCAGTACTACAATGCAATGATTGTTTAGTATCAACAAGGGTGGAGTTCACTCCAGACCAAACCACATGCACACACGGAAGTCATACGTCCATTCCCTCCCAGCCACATATGAGACATTTTCTGAGGGTGCCATAAGGCTTGAAATTTCAGTATGGGATTTAAAACTTAATTAGGGTGACAAAGTGACTGTACAAATGTCAAATTACAGAAAAATCTGGTAACAATGTGGGTCTTAGGGGATGGAGTCTGTCCCCACATAATAGGCAACATGTGCTATCACTGGATACAAAAAAGCAGCACAAAAAGCTCAAGATGAACCACACATTAGGTCTTGACAACCATCATATGAAAGATGTTAGTAAATTACTTTGTTCTTGAGCATAAACCTAAAGACAGGAAAAAGCTACCAGAGACTCTTTTACTTATTTTAACTCACTCCATTAAAATATGTACGTATTTTCTACCACTTTGAATATTAAAAACATGGCTACATTAACTTATCTTTCAAAAGGGTTCAAACCAAGTTTCCATTTCCAATCCATTTCTATAATTTCACTGACTTCATTTTAATGGCAAAGAAGTTTTACATAGGAAATGGAATAATGCTGCAAGTTATACTTTGAAATGAAGTCTTAACAGAAGAACTAAAGTCCAATGGCCCCAAGTCTGTGCCACTCAATGCCTTTCAGCCCAGAAATGCAAAATGCCTACCGAACCTCTCTAGTGCAGCAACACTGCACATTAGACACAATTCTCATCTTTTTGCTGCACCTCTGGAGTTTTTCCCGGACCATCTTCCAATTTACCATACCAGAGAATGGAACTAAGTGCTAATTTTATTTCCCCGACTGGTACGAACCCTGTTTAACATTTCAGAAATTAGCAATTATCTCACTCCCCCCGATTGCAACCAATGCAAAGAAATTATGAAATGCGAGGTTCTCCACAGCTGAAGAGGCCATAATGAGTGCAAAGTGATGAAGTGCAAATATCCACCTCCTTCAAATCATATTCATGTGCAATTTACTCTCATTATATTGTACCATAAGCAACATATTTGTTTTATGTGTCACAATTCAGCATTAATAGAATCCTACAGGAAACCAACTCTGTTCAAACCAAAGGATGTTAATTGAAGTATGCTATCAGTTGGAGCACAGTTTTCTGGGTATTCCAACAGCATTTGTCTGTAACTAGAGTACCCTGTAAACTGCAGTCATCATGAGCATTGTCGTGCAAACCTTAGCAGGAATTGCATATCACGAGTTTTTATCATATTTGGTTAACATATTATACCATCAATACATAATACTCACCTTCCACTTAAACGCACAAATTATACAAATATCTCAAGCCAACAAGAAATAGCAAAGAGAGCAGTTCTTAAAAATATTTATTTCACTACCTCAATGGAAGATCTCTTGCACACTGGAAGTTCAAATTTTTTAAATTAACAGTAAAAACATTTTGACAGCTATAATAAAATTGAATTTAAATTACATGAAAAGACATAGATAAAATATTATCTTATAAATTCACAATTGGAATGTCTGATACATAACTTAATTGACAAACTACACTGGTATACTCTTTACAAAAGATAGTAACTCAGGAAGCAACATAAGTTAATGCATTTTCATAATATATACAAGACTATGAAAAAAATAAAATTTCTATGACATTCTCATAATACTGATTATTAACATTGGAGTTTTCAAAAATTCTCAAATGTTCGAACACATTCACCACTTACTGAATTATTACAATCTTGGAAAAAACATCCTTCTAACAGCTGTAACATGGTTTACATACCAGACCATCACGAAAATCTGAATCTTTATGAGATTTCTCTCAACTCATTAGTCACTTTGTACTTGAGCTCCTCTTCATCATCACATACTTCAGTAGTGACTAACACATCGCCACGGATGTGTTCAGAAGCATTTTCATCACGGTGAGCCATGGACATCTGCAATAAAAAAGTGAACATAACTTTGAAGTATTTATTACATAAAATCTCAAAGAATACCTCAGAAAATATTTCAACTAGCAAAAATACAAACTCAAATCCAGAAAAACAAATGCTAAGCAAATGGGATATTACAGTGAGAGTTCTACGTCACACCGTTTAATGTCATTTCGCAATAACGTCACGAAAATTTTGAGACCATCATTCGTTTATCGCACCTTCGCTTTGCGATAACGTCAAGGCTTTTAAATTTTGCGCGAGAAAAAAAACGCAAAGCGGCGTGCGTTGCAGGTTGTTCGTTTTGTGGGCGGTAATACAGTTCCCAGTTCCAATACAGTGGAATTCCCATCGTAAAAAATGCCCCAGATATGATACGCTAAAATTTTTTCGCGTAGGAATTGTTAGGTCTAGGAGCCGATATTAACTTTTTACATTGTTTCTTATGGGATATTATGTTTCGATTAACGTCATTTCGTTTATCGTCACATTTTTCAGGAACGGTAAGTGACGTTAAGTGAGGACTCATTGTATTATGAACAGTACATTTTGAAAGTAACTACCTACTTGAGCCAATATATGGTGTAAATTGCCTTTCAATACCATCCTAAATATTTCCCCGAGGGTTTAACAAAGGATTTAACCTGAAAGCAACAGCTGAAGACAAATAGGAAAAGAACATTTACTTTGAACTTTCCACACTGATAATTATCAACCATGTTTTCAACACTGAATCAAGGATAATGATGTAAGTATCAAAACCATGGTGTGTAATTATGGTCACTCTGGAACAAACAAAGCGAAGTTTATTTCACCTAATGGTGGTTCCACCACGTAGAACTGTTAAGTTTAAACAGAATCAGGAAAATAGAAGTAAATATCCAATTCTTGACTGAATAACACTAAACACTTGTGAGGAGATCAAGTACTTGGTTAGACATTGCACAAAATATAAACCCTAAGCATATATTGAACCAATTTTGGCTTCATCTCAATGAGGCTTGACCTAAAGCTTGGGTGATTACTGATGTTTGAGAGAAAACTAAAATCTATTGTATTCAAGAAGGGGTCAAAATTTAAATATTGCAACAATTTACACCCTCAACCCCTGACATTGGGATTCCTTTTACAACTGTCTGGTATCATTAACTTCAATTGATGAGACCTCATAAAATACCCACCATTTCATTTTTCCAAAATTCAATAACACCATAAAATTTTCCAATAGCACTTCAGATTTTTGCGGGACAATGTTTTCGCCAAATATTACAAAGTCATTTTACTTTCAACTTTAAGTGTTATCACAAACAGAGACTCTAATGATCAAGTTTTTCAACAATTTTGTCCAACTATTTACACCCCACTTCATTTAAAGTCATTACGGCTATGTGACGTCGTTCAATTAGAACACAAGCAAACAATTACACACTGAATACAATCCTGGAAAGTATGTCTGATGGGTGGCAATATAAACGTGTCCTGCAAAAATTATTTTCCGCACATAGTGAAAAATAATAATGAAGATAAAAATATATGTTATAACAACAAGTACAAATCCAGTACTAACATGTGAAATGGTGATACTCTCCTCTTGCGTAGGAGACCTCAGTAAGCCTGAAGAAGCTAATGAGGCTGCATCATTGGTGACAACAGGAGAAGGAGATGAGCACAGATGTTCCACAACACGAATCACAGAGCCATGTTGAATCTGACCCATTGCTAACTTCATCATTTGCTGTTGAGATTTGCTAAAATGCACAACATCACTACTAGATAAAGATGATGAATTACTAGTATTGGATATAGGGTACGATGCAGACATATTGGGTCTAATGTTGGCTGAACCATCACTTGGAAAGAGAATATTATGAGATGAGGTTATCGTGTCTCCATTAGATGAGAGAGCACTTTCGGGCTCCAGAGTCACTTCATCTTCCTTTCCATCAGGATCATTTTCACACGAAGCATTTCTACTGTGTGGTCCAGGTATATATGCTTGCCATGGAGACACCACAACATTCGACAAATGATGCATCTAAAGGGGAGATAAATTGTATTATTAAATACCAATCACCACAAAATATTGAGAGCATCATGATATACTTATTATGTCGAAAATAATTATTCATACATCATGTTCCAATATGTTGCAACTGTTTATCACAGTACCTCCAAAGAAGTTCAAAATTCATTTTTGAAATAACTTTGATATGACATTTAGTATTTAAGGATGATCATAATTTGGAGGCTCGTTAATTGGGAATTATAATTACCTAAAAACTACCACTTTTCTTAAGCCATATCAATTCAAATTTTGTTGGAGTTCACAAAGACTAAGTGCACTGACATTGCTGTAAGAGGGAGCGAGGACTTCTTATTGAAGTCAATGGATAAAATGTCACTGATAAAATGATATTCTTTGTAAGATTTTTAATGAATTCAATTGATTCTTTGTCATGAGTAGACAAATTGAGTCCATCCCTCAAAATTAATGACAAAGATTACATCCATAAATTAGAAAGTTGACAAAGAATCATGGAAATATTATACTCACGGGTATCTGCTGAATAATCCCTTCCAAAGAAGAACTATACATGAAGTGTTGCTGCTGAGATTCACTAAGGCTATCTCCTTGGTGGTTGAGAAGTGGGCTTCTATCAGGAATAATTATTTCCTTTGAATCCTCAATAGATGGGGCAGAGTGAACACTGAGGATTATGGGACCTTCATCAAGCTCCTCAAATGAAAAAAATTACAATTATTCATTACTAAAACAACGAAGTCAAATCAAGTGAAAGAATGGAGAGACAAAGAGAAAAGGGAGCACGACTTTCTCTACCATTGACCTTACTGCACAAGATAAACATAACAATAAAGTTATACTGAGTACAAATGTTTTCAGTGGACAGTTTCTAGAAAGAACACTTGGAACAGCAAGTTAATGCAAGGATTCAGCCAGCAATTGACTCTAATGATGAGAATACAAGGCTTACCCACCAAGAATTTTTTCCACAATTACAGTCCCTCTTATTCCTTAACACTAAAAGGACAGCAGGGGTAGTTTGACCCATTTTCAAAGTTAAAATTATATTTTCTCTTATTAAAATTATCTTTTAAAATTTAGAAACTTTTTCACTTTCTTTGTTCTGATCTAAAATTTGATATATCCTTGATCGCGCACTGTGATCATGGATGCACGTCCCGCAGCAGTGGCAACCCAGGCAACTTGTGCGAGATGCGACTACGTGGCGTGGTGCCTGACAGTGTAGTTCCAATGTCGAGCAGTGGTTTTGAAGCATTCGTGCAAACCACCTTTCTGTATCGAAACCAGGCCTAATATGGAGCATTATTAATGCAAATACAACCAAGTTATTCCCGCTAAAAAGTTTGCGAACTGGCGAAGAAAGCTCTCAATGAGTCCGGGAAGCACACTAACATAACAGAATAAATGCATAAATAATAATACATTGTTTGTTTTAGGTAAATTATGATCTTTACAAGACATTTAAATAAAATTTTGGGTTATCCATGTTATCTCATTATTCATGCTGTCTCTCCCCATCATTAGCCTGGATAATCGGGAGCGTGCTGTATTTACTTATCAAACGACAGTTTACTACATGAATTTGAGACTGTGCACTCCATGTTAACTTCATTTCTAACAGATCGCCAGAAATTACAGAGATTAAGGACTCTTGGTGAAGGTTTTCCGGCGTTGGAAACTCGCCATGGTGAGTGCCAACACCAAAATGGTGTTGATGACCACCACCATGGTGCGGCTGAGGTCACTGTTGTTTTAACTTCGTCTTTATTCAGAATAAGGCATCGTGCGTTTAAACTTCCACGCAATATCGCTTTGACACTCTCCATTTTCAAAGCAATTGACCTCTTTCAATTCCTCTACTAGGTTTATGGTTTTTCTTGATAAATTCTTGATTTTTCTACACGCATTCCTATTTTTTGCCATATTCTCTTGGTTTTTACTCTGTATGGCTCTATCTAAATCACCTTCTACTGCTGAACTGTATTCCTGAGACGCAGAAGGCCTACGACTGCGGGGAGGGAACGAAGCCACTGTGTTTGAGACTCTATAGCGGACCCTTTTATGTGTTGATGCTATTCATGCGCAACTCGGCCACCGCTCCATTTCTCCCCCGTGAATACCGATGACCTTGAAGGCTTTAGCGTAGACCCTCTACCTGGAAGTCAATCGCCCGATAACCTATGACGGCAAAAATACATCTCAAACCGTATTGCTGAAAAAAAACTCATTTCACTAGCCCCAAGCTTAATTAACGATCTAAATTATTTATTATCATTCTGTTAAGGAGACGAGATAAATTCCTTCGGTAGGCGGGCTATGTGGACCCAATGACGAGTAATACTTTTGGCCATTGCACAGCAATGGATTTTGATTAATATATAGACAAAAAAGAAGATATAAGGCAAGCAATGATATTAATAGGCGTAAAATGATAGAAATTTCGTGTGTACTTAGCGCAAGTTCACGTTTTATCACGAGAGCGTTTAAGATTTGTGATTAGGCTACACTGCGTTGCAATGTTTCCCCGAGGAACGAATTTGCGCTATATAGAAATTGCGCTAATCGAAATTGCACTATACGAGACATGGGTGTAATGCCTCTAAAGACAAAAAAGGGCACAGGACACAAAAGCGAACATTTTTTCATGACTTATTAAAAAGATTTGAAATTATGAAACTCGATTTTACGAAGTGCCAATTTTCCGGTCCCACTGACTTCGTATAATCGAGAGTTTTCTGTACATAGGTAGCTGATCCACAGCTGGATGATTTTACTTGTGAATGTAAGTTCATTTACAAAAACATGAAAACAGGGTTTGTAATATTTCTAACCCTGCCGCGTGAACGGCGGTGAAATATACAAGAATTGCCATGAGAAAAAATTCCCCTGGACCGGGAATCAAACCGCGGACCTTTGGCTTTCCAGGCCACTGCACAGACCACCACACTATCCAGGTTCTTTAATTCTGATGGCAATTATACTGAGGCTCATGGCACTAGGTGTTAGGCCCTCGCGGTCCATCAAGGATGGCAACGCGAGGTAGAAAGGACTTCCAAGAAGCCACAGCCGGTTGAGTGGCCCGGAAAGCCAAAGGTCCGTGGTTCGATTCCCGGTCCAGGGGAATTTTTATCATGGCAATTCTTGTATATGAAAACAGGGACAAAGGGCATTCCAAAACAAAAATGACAATTACTATGAACCACCTAAACTTACCGGAGTTCTTAAAGGATCCAAGTCTGATTCAACTTGCAGAGCCGACCCTTCACTGTCATTGTTACAAATCTCAGATAGATGCTCCTCAACAAGAACCAATTTGCTGGTTTTATCTAATTCAACATTGCTAGCCATTTTATTCCCTTTCTTTGAGTTAGGAGCAGCACCTTTATTTAAAGATTTCTGCAAAAAAAGACTATTTCAATAAACTGTGTAGATAATGTATTTGAGAAAGAGCATACATCCATTCATACATTCCCACAGCATTGTGAGCACACATATAGATACATATAAGTTGAGAGAAAGGGAAAGAAAGGGATAGGAACACACAACACCCATATAAAAGGGCAATGGTAAAGTCGAAAATAGTACAGGCCAAAAATAATAGGGCGAAAATGTGGCCTGACTAGAACAGTCGAAGGCAGGTTGGGATAAAGAATTTAATACATGTGTAGTGCGTGTTCCTGATGATGACTTACATTTGAATCACTTATGCATTAAAGTCGACCCATTCCCTGAAGTATAGCATTCAGCAGTGAATATGCACATATACTTGGAGATGATTACATTTAATTGGGGCCCACCAGAAGAGACAGTATGTGTGTGTTGCTCGCAACAATGAATGCAATAACATTGCTGCTTAAGAAGGATCATCATTTCAAAATCTATCATGCTTCACTCATGCACACATGAAAAAGTCAAGCTCGATTCTTACATCATTTTTCTTTTTTGAGCGCTGGCTGGTGGAAGTTTTTGCAGTTTTCTCAGTACTGGAGCAATCAGCAGTCTCACCATTTGTGCGATGTGACCTCTTAACGCCAATGTTGCCTGTTGCAGGAATTGCACCATGTTCATGATCTGCCATATGGGTAATATAATTTTCCTTCTTAATCGAGCGAAAGGAGCAAAGATGGCAACTGAACATTAACCCATCATCTTGACCTGGTAGGAAAAGATATTAACATAATAATTACTAACATAAACTACCAAAATTTATTACAGCGATTTCTTTTTCTTGACCTTAATTAATTAATGATGATTAACATTTCAGAGTGTTACCTATATCCAGAGACATTGATCATCAGCAAATTTTGTTTTTTTAAATTGAACACTACTTTATTATAAACATGGACCAAATATTGTCCCATTGCTGTTACTATTGCTATGGTATTTCCAAGGTATAATGGAAGCTCGTTTTAGTGAGTACAGTATATAGCAAGGTTCACATAGTAACAAGTGATTGGCAGTGTACCATCAAAAAGCCTGCGATTTACTTACATGAAACAATATGGATATATCAAGGGTTCTAAGTCCAAGCCACCCTATGCCCTTGGTATTACGAGATATAATGCCTCAGAGCATCGCATAACGAGTTAAGCTGTAATTACCACATAACCACCTGTAAGAGACACACCCCTATTTTCAGCACCGAAGCTAAAGAAAAAATTTTTTGTGGTTTTTTTTATCCTATTGCACGATGTTACAGACGTATGCCTGGACTTTTGACAGTTATCAAAATTTCCACTTTCAACACTAAAAATTTGCGTGGCATTTTTCAACTAAATATACATGATATGTATGGTGCTCGTAGATAAGCAGGTACTCACTTGTAGTCTTAACCTTATGATGCTTACAAGGGAGGGTCGGGTTGTATACCTCGGATCCAAATATCCATGGATAATGCCTTTCACCTTATACTTCGGATCCAAATTCTTTGTAGAAATTGAATGAGTCCAAAATTTTAAATCAATGTTTTCGTGTATACAATGTCCTATTAGAGGGAGTAGAGAGTTTCCAATCCTCTTTTCGCATCTGCAATTGCACTGCGATGCTTGTCCTACTTACGAACAATTTTGTTCAAAATCTCTCATATGATTATAGCAATAGAATTTCAGCCATTGTAAATTTGAAGGCAAAACATGACACGCACAGTGTGAATCTTCCCAAGAGATTGAACAACAATCGGGGGAATCTCAGCGCTGTAGGATAATAACCATGTCGTAGATTTAACATAACCACACTCAGCCCTCCATTAGCCTATGCCTCTGCCATTTTTTTTCCTTTCCAAGACCCCACAGAGCATAAATCACTTGCCTCAAAGGAAAATATCAAGTTACATGGAAACAATGGAGACATGTTTCATCCTTACCCTGCCTCACCAACTGACCTTTTTAGGTCTTAAAGGGTTCAATTCTCCCAGTTTCTGGAGGCCGATCAAAGCAAGATCTTGCCTTGATTGCCTTCACATGAGCCTATGCTTACTGTTTATGAGTGTCTTGGATTGCACTGCACGACTGCGCAGCATGTTCACAGAACCTGCATCCTGCTAAAAAACATCCTGCATTGTGGGATATAACTGTTTGGTGCTGTGTATGGGATATTGTTGCTGCCATTGCCACCCAGGCAATCCCAGATCTGTAATCACATCGCTACTCTGTGCAGGAAACAGCCACTGATACATGGTTGTTGGAGGGGAGCACCAACAATTGTTATGCCATATTTCATTCACAAACTTACACAAATACACAATTAAAAGGCAAACAATCTTATTCCTAAGTGAAATGGCACTGCTACAAAAGAAAATTGGTAAAAAAAAGGTGAATAAGAGAATTGAAAGGCTTCAACCTTTACCTTAGGATATAACGAGAGATTTTACAGAGATTATGAGGTATTGATGATGGTTTTCCGGGTTTACTGTAAACCCGGAAAACCATCACCAATCAACTAACCGCGGAAGCCTCCGTAATATTATGAGGTATTGCTAAACTGAACTTCCACAGTATTTCAATACAATTTAAATAATACACTAGGGAATAAAGGGATGATTTTTTATTGTTACAAAAAGAACTAGAAATGGACCAGTAGCAACATGATGTATCGGTAAAAAAATTCAACAGATACCATAATCAATATCATCAATTTTTTTAAAATTAAATTTCTTAACACATGGGGCCACAAATGCCAAGGAATATCTTTTTCATCTACCAATGTAATACATGAAAGACTTTTATCAGGGAGGTGTATTTGGCATCAGGAATTAAATTATATATGCATGAAGATAGATGAGTAAGTAAAAACGAACTAGAACATTTCACTGTAAATTGCAAATTTTGAAGTTCTTTCATTGACAAGCATTAATTTTTTAATTTGTAAAAAGGAAGTTTTTATATTTTCAGTTGCATTTTGAGAGAGACCAACCACAGACTTAATAATCCTCAGGAACTAAATAAACATAAGAACTGAACCACAAACAAATCTCTAAAAAAGCATTTTAGGGCCATGAAATTTCAATTGATTTCATTATTTCTGAAAAAATTGAGAATTTCAACAAAAAATCCTCATTGCCAGACAGTAACTCTAAAAAATAACTGAACAGCCACAAAGAACATTCACAAAGTGCCCCCTATAATTTTGTTTAACTTATCTAATGCCAATATCTACAGGCTAACACCAATAGGTGGGGTGGGAGGGGGAACTTCAGCAAAACTTTTGATGAATAATTTACTCAAATTTATCAAGGAAAAGGAATCAAAACCGAACTTTTCCCTATAAAATAATGTAACTACACCTGAAAAATGAAGCTGTATTAAACAGGACAATTATCTATTTACCTGGATGTTTATTCTTTAGGTGTGTCTTGTAAGTGCTGGACTGAATGCATGCATATGAGCAGTAAGGACATTTATATGGTTTTTCCCCAGAGTGACGCA
The DNA here is from genome assembly GCF_921293095.1 of Ischnura elegans. Lineage (NCBI taxonomy): Eukaryota > Metazoa > Arthropoda > Insecta > Odonata > Coenagrionidae > Ischnura > Ischnura elegans. The sequence goes on from NC_060248.1 coordinate 20,652,478, forward strand.
TCTTGTGGCGACGCAATGTATTATGATCAGCTGTTCTGTAATCACATGCATCACACTGGAATGGCTTCTCACCTACATATTCAGTACAAGAGAATAAAAAATATTAGAGCACTTAGCATAACATCAATATAATAAAAATAAACTATCACTAACTGAAATTTGAAATTTTCTTTCTCTCCTTAAGTGAAGTGAAAGTAAAATCAAATATAGCAGTAACCTGATAATATTTTAAGTATTCAAATTGGATGAGGATTCATTACTTACTCCTCTGAGAATCAGCGAACATCTAGCACTTTGGACTGGCCTCAAACAATTTTACTAAATAGAAGTTTTGAAATTAATAAGGTTCTGTACATCTTTCAAGTGTTATATATAAGTGAGAACTGTTCCGTGGAAAGCTCATGTCTTGGTCTATCATATTAATGCCATTGAGTCTATTCAACGCAACTTTGTTCATGTGGTTTCCAAAAACTATTGGTAACATGAAGTCTATAGCTATTCTAGTGTTTTGCTAATAATTAATCTTCCTTCCATGTACAAGTGCAGGCAGGGCTCTAATGTTATTTTTATCCATAACCTGTCAAATAACCTGGTTGATTCCTCAGGTTAACTAAGTGAAATGTACATAAGAGTTCCTTCTCATTCCACAAGATGTGAAACTTCTTTTGACAAGTTTTTATTCATGTAATTATACTTACTATTCTCCACTTGAGTTCATTATGCATGATGGAAATTGCCAAAATTTGAAAAAATTTTGAATCTACAGTGAGATTAAAGCTTGAGATTTTCTTTGTAAAGGTTTTTTTCCCGCTTAAGTTTAGGTTCCCAGCACAAAATACTCTATCCATACTAAATTTGCCATGTCAGCAACTAAGAAATTTTGCCATGCTTCCATGCCTATTTTTTTATAACAACACTTGATTCATTTTTATAACAATAAATACATATGTCAATTGGGTGCTCTCATAAAATTCAAAAGGTAATTTTTTTACATGTCTAGATAAGTAAGTTAAAGTTATTTACATACAGTAAACTCTCGATTATACGAAGCAGGATTTTACACAGTTTTCAATTATACGAAGTGATATTGCGGTCCCGGCGAAAAGCCTATGCTTAATACATGGCGCTATTCAATTGTACGAAGTTTCGATCATAGAAATGTTTTGAAATTACGAACCTCAGCTCGGTCCCCAGGAGCAAATGGGATTCGTTTATACGAACTACGGCGAAATATTTGTCATTATTGCTAAACTCGTTAAATACCTCGTGAAGTGATTATTTCTTTGATTGGCTACAACCTTTATCTAGAGCTTGTTAAAATATTGCAATCTTGCAATAAAATATTTCACACGGTAAACAATATTTGCTTTTGCAACCAAAAGATAAAATTAAAAATGCACATTTTTGCTAAAAACAAAATACAGTCATTGGAATACAAAAAAAATGTAAAAATAATATAAAATACAAATATTTTAGTTATTTTAATGCAATTTTAAACATACATTCGCGATTTCGAATATATAAAAAACAAAGTTTGTTTCAGAAAGTTTTAACAAAAACTCAATTAAAATAGTTATATTCAAGTTCCTCCCATATGCTCCCAAATGAACAAGGTGGCTCCCTGACTTGAGGACATCAAAATCCACGTAGAAAAAGTAGAAGGATGGGGAAAGGAGGGAAGAGACATAGAAGACACATTGTGCTGAGGAGGGACATATTGGTAGCGTGTCTAACAAATGATCCATCAAATACACGCCATTATCGAAGATGATGGCGTGTATTTGATGGATCATATATTTGTGTTAGGTGAAAATTTTGATCATGAAAATTGTGCTTCGCAACTGTGACAGACAGAAGCCTAAATTATCAAGTTAATATCTTGTTTTACCTTATTGCATGAGTGCTAGTGCTAGAAGTGCAAATTGTGTGTGGCCATTGATAGCAGGCCCTATGTTGAGGCCAAGGCTCTGCTATCTTCTCAATTTTAGGCGTAGAACTAAGAGATATCTCCATATTTTTGGTATTATCATGAAAGTGTCACGCAAGTGTAAGGAACTTAATATTAATCTACTACAATGCATGATACTACAAGGCCCATAAAAATTGCATCCACTACAACAGAGATCTTGAATCATCTTGAGAAAAGCTCGTGACTCGGTGTATCAAGCATATTAATCGAGAAATCGAGAGGGAGTCTAGTAGTATTTTATCTCACTCGTATCTCAGAAAGTCGTGACTCACAAAGCCTTAAAGGTTTCATACAAGTCACATTCAAAACCAGTATTACCACTTATTCACTATCAATTAAAAACAAATAATAAGCTCAATGCTTCCCTTGGACCAATGGCCATGGAATTACCTATTATTTAATGACAAGCTTCAAAGTGTTTTGAAACTTGTCAACAAGAGAATGTTGTTCAAAAAGGAATGCTTTAAAGTTTAAATTATTTAAAGATTAAATGTTTTACGTCATTAATGAGTATGTGATGTATTTAATTCCTTATAATGTTGTACCATATTTGGCATATATGAACCAAATCTTGGATCAAAAGCACAAAATTAATAATTCTGATAAAGTAGGAACTCACTTGAAGATTTTGATTGTGGATGTAGATTGAAATAAAAATGGCGATAATATGGTGAGAAAGACTTTAACAAGCCAGTCGCCATATTATCCAGTACTCATATCGAGTGAAAAAGTAATTTTTATAAAAGCAATAAAAACTTTCACTTATACCTGTGTGCTGACGCATGTGCATTTTCAGGGTTGACCTTGAGGATGCTGCATACCCACAGAAATTACAGAGATACGGTCGAAGCTTATGGTGCACTGTGTCCCGATGAAGGCGAAGCATTCTTCTATCTGAGAAACTACGGTGACAAACTTCGCATTCACCACAATGCATAATTCTCTGCTTAAGTTTAACAAGATGTATGGTCTGTAGGAAAATAAGATTATTCACTCATTAGCTGGATTATTGTAACAAGGACGGTACGAACAATCAGCATTAAAATTTTACATTTCAGAGAAAGAATTCTAATTGTAACTAGGGGAGACCACGTACCTTACTGTGTCTTTTTCAATGCCATATTATTCTACATCTACATAATACCCTGCGAGCCATCTCTAGGATGTTTGGCAGATGGTGATCAATCACCAGCATATAGCATGCAATTGGACTCCCAAATGATCCACAAGATTGGGATTCATGGCATTTGGAATGCCAAAAACATCTCGTATTAGGGTAGTTTCCTTCATCAAAGAAAACGAAATGCAATGATTGCGATTCCTTACCCACCTATAGTGTATTCATAATACAGTAAAACTTCGATTTTACGCACTTTGATTTTACATCAAGTCTCGTTTTTACGCAGCGACACTCAAGTCCGGCCGGAAAGCATAGGGAATTCCAATGGTGAAACTTCGATTTTACATCTTTTCTTGATTTTACGCAGTTTTTTCGATTTTGCGCAGCATAACCCCAGCCCCAAAGAGGCCGCTAATCTTGATTTTACGCAGTTGTCTTTCGACTTGTTTTGAAAATCCCGACTGGAGCAATATGAAGTTAGGTTATTTATTCGTCTAAATGAGTTACAAAAATGAATACAAGAACGGTTGAAATGACGTCGCGCTGTTGAGCGTGAAACTAAAAACATCGTGAATCTAATTATTGCTTCCCACTACGACCTCTCAGTAATATTTTAGGCTCCTTTACGAACGCGAATATCGCTCTTAGTTAATATTTGCCGTAGAAGGATATCGAAACCTAAAATATACGGCAATCGCCGTGCATGCGTGATTAAGACAAATGATCCCCGGAGATATTAACCCTTTCGCTGCTGTTCAATCTCCGGAAACCTTCTCCTCACATGCGGCGAAAATGTTAAAATGCGTTTCCTGGGCCCATGGAGCAGGTACTTCCAGGATGGGTGTGGTACACCCTCCGAGAGGTCACTAATCCACGACCCTTTCCTCGACGAACTCACCCACGCAGGACCGTCTCATCGGCCCTACCAGCGGGGGCCCTACCTCCCGAAAAGTGACCGCTCTGACTGCATTTTGAAAATCAACCAATCAATCCTATCATCACTATATGATTGTTCTCATCGCTCTCCTGCCAATCAAGCAATCAAGTACGTCTTTGAACCGTGTCTCTGCGATAAAAAATAACGATTTCGTTAACTTTGCAACAAAACGTGGCTGCGGAGCACCGGAAAACGGCCATTATATCAAAGTTAACAAAATTGTTATTTTTCATCGCAAAAAAACGGTTCAAAGACGTACTTGATTGCTTGATTGGCAGGAGTTCGATGAAAACAATCATTTTTTGATGATCGGATTGATTGATTGATATTCACATTTCAGTCAGAGCGATCACTTTTCCGGAGGTAGGGCCCCCGCTGGTAGGGCCGATGAGACGGTCCTGCGTGGGAGAATTCGTCGAGGAAAGGGTCGCGGATTAGTGGGTCCCTTCGAAGTGCTTCCGTGAAAGTGCTGAACGCATGGCAGGGAGGAAGAAAAAGTACGTCCACCGCAGTCTGCCGTGCGGACGTACTAGGTACGTCCACAGCAGTGAAAGGGTTAACATTATCACCTTTCGTTTATTATTCGACTTATTGATCGACGCTATTTATAACATATATATTGTAATTACAGTAGATGGTCGTTAATCTGGAATTATGAACTACGGAATATCTATCCCTAACGGAAGGTTTTCTAGAATTTTGCGAACGCTATGTTTTCCTTCGCCCCAGCGAAATATAAGGGCGAAATTAGCCGTTAAAAATCCTCCCGTGCCAACATTTTGGCTTCCAAGGTGATCCAAAAAAGATAGTCGTACTTCTAGTATGGACGTAAGTCGATGGTGATTCAACACGATGGTAAAGGCAGCATGCATTGTTTCATTCCGCGGGCTAACCCCACATCTGCGGGACGAATGGAGGCGAGGGAAAGTTGATTGCGCGGCGCGCTTATTAGAGCTGATTCAACTTGTATCTCATTTTCAGTGGGTTTAAGTGAAACATGGTTGGAACATCGATAGCTATTATCTTAACTCCGCTAGGTGGCAAGCGTTTATTTTTAACGGAACGGGAGTTAATGCCCTCGGAGAATAACTCGCGTCGTCAATCGTCATGCAATCATTGAAGTCAAATCAAGACGTGAGTGATAAGGCAGTCCCTTTAAACTCAGGAATGGCTTAGTGCAATTAAATCGAAATACAAAAAGTGTCCGGTGTTGTTATCAGACATGGGGAAGCAAAATATTGCGTTAAGATGAGTCACACGGCTTGTGAGCCGAAGGTCTCGGCGCTGAATTCGCGGAAGAATGCCGACAGAGAAGCTATACCCTATATGCTAAATTTTCATGGGAAAATGGTTTTTTAATACGTGAAAATTATAAATAAGAAAGATTGTTCCGACTATTAATAATTTTTAACGGTAGTTGCGCGGTTATTTAAATAGCTCACTTTAAAAAAGTGATCTAAACACCGGAAAAATCTGATTTTCCGAATATCCCGGGTCCTATGTGCTCCGTATTATCTTTGGTATGCTATTTGGAAGGAGGATACTGATAGCTGGGGTCATTAGTGCCATGAAGTAAGGGCTGGGGGGATAGGAACCCTATATTGGCATTAGCCAGGTTGTAATGATAGGCCTTAAAGGGGTTAACGTCCCATCTGCTGGTGCACTGGAAGTGTCCTCCACATTATAATGTATAAAAAGTATAACGTATAATAAAGTATACTCTCAAGTAGGGATAGGGCCATCTCTGATAACAATTTCTCCATGTTTCCGGTGCAACCGCATAGGTTTGTTGGTGATGACAATAGTTTCGCTGGCACTGCTGCCAGCGTCTTCAGGTCGAAGATGAAGGTGCCATCTCTGATAAGTTTCTGCTACTGCCAGGAGTTGAACCCAGGCCCACAGGGTGTAAAGCCTTTGTGATGTATTAGCAAAATTTTGCTCCCTGTTAATGGGGTTAATTTGGATGACTATCCTCAAATATCTCATTTCTTCAATCTCCAATCTTTGTTTGTCTGCAGGTGGTTAAACGGATTTCCTGAAAACTGCTTTTAATGACAATATTTTCGAAAATTAGCTCCTCTGCTCCGCGAGCATTTAGTATCACCATTGCGACATTTCTCCTGGGTAACAGAAGTAATCTTAGTACCAGAAATGCTAGCAATTCTACCATGTTATTCAACCATGGGAAACATTGTTCAGGAATGCAACGTTGTTTTTCTCAAGGTAACACGTCATCTGTGGTGTTGCTTGTGAGTAAATAAGATGATTAGGCTTCATTTTCTTGCCCCCAAATGAGTAATTGAATCCAGGAAACATATATCTGATACGACTGAAAAGGATTTCATGCCCTTTTACCGTAAAGGCACACATATGAGACCTTTTGATTGTCTGGATCCGGTTCTGGCTCAAATCAGAACTATACAAAAGTGTATGACTAAGGGTTCTAAAAATAATGAGCAAGAGTTATCCTGAAAACTATACTGCTCCTCAATACCAACTCTTGATTTTACACACTTTGATTTTACACAGTGCCCATATTTCGGTCCCTCCAACTGAGTAAAATCAAAGTTTTACTGTATACAAATTATTTGGTTTTAGAAATCCCAGCTTAGACAAATGTTAATGGTCAATTTTATCCTCATTTGAAAAAGGCCAGATTGGCGCCCATGCGATGCCACTCCACGTGACGTCAGAAGGACCTAGTTTCTATTCGAGGAGATAGGAGTTTTACATCGTCTGAGATTACCAATGCATGCATGAGGCACAGAGCTCAGGGAAACATCTCTTAATAATCACCTATTAAAACTGTCCAAGGTCGGAAAGTTTTCTTCATTTGATAAGGTATTAATAATCCTTATTTAAGCCAAGCGCTACCAGCTAGCAGGGTACTCAGCTACCTGCTAGCAGCCTGCGGCATATCAGCTCTAGATATATAGATATCACCATTTAAAAATCTAAAAGCATGAAATTCATACTCCAGGAGTAATAATCTTTCAATTTAGGCAATAAAAAAATAATAGGAAACCACCCTATTGGCAGTGGTTTCATTGAATGGGCCTTAATTTGACTTAAAATAATTATTTTTCATTTAGCACTTTTAGTACTGTGTTCAAAATAACAATGCTAAATACCTTTAGGCATAATGATGATAAAGCATTATCTTGCATATGCTTGCTACAATTAAACTTAAATAGCAAGCTGGTCCCCATGGTGGAAGTTAACCACGCTACAACATCACCAACTCATCCACAAGATTGGAGGGCACCTATTTTGGAATACAGTGGAACCTCGATCTACCGTTTTTCAGGGGGATGAACAAATAAAACGATGAAAGCAGGAATGTTTGACTGGGTTACCTATATCTCAGAAAACAGGATTTTGGCACGTAATTATGATATTCATTAACACTAGAATTCCGTGAAATTTGTATCCCCAAGAATGCCGGGAGGGTGTCATTTTGACACCCATGTTCTTTATGCATGTTACATTGCAGATTAGTTTTAATTCGGAGTCAATAGTGTCAACTTCTTTTAAATACTGGTTTTGTGTCCTAATATTTAAAAAAAATAAATGTTCTTATAGAGTACCATTGAAACAAATCCTGTTTCCTTTTTACTCCTGTTGCCAAAGCCATCCCAAAATGAAATTTATACCAACGATAGAATGCATTTAACTGTTTAACATATTTTTTTCCCAATAAAATTTAAGATGTATTTTTTTGATACTCAAGGTCAAAGGTCACACAGTGTGACCTCGGAATAAAAAAAATCAGTATCTCAAAATCTAAACGCGAGGGAAAATTTTGCATTTTTTTGTCATGTTTGCAACCCTGCTGTATGCATACCGTGTAAAGCCGAGGGTTAAAATTTTGTTCATGAGTACAATTTCATGTGCTTTAACTTCCTACCAAATTTCAAGCAAATATGAGACGGTCGGGTTGAAAAGTCCACTTTTCTGTGATGATTTGGCATGGAATGACCCATCTATTGTTCTCACATAACTTAATATTTTCTTTCAAAGCTAAGGTCTTTATAATATGATCCCTACATGAGCTGGGACCTAATGTTCGATTTTGGAGAAGAGGAAAGCGTCAGAGGGGGAGAGGCGAAAGCTGAATGGAGGAGGATAACGGATCTTGGGAAATGTGCTAATGTTACTATCCCACCGCACTGATCTTCTCCCAATGTATTTCCATCTCCCGGGGAAGATTCAAAATATGTGTCTGTTGTTATAAGCCACAAATAACACGTAGTAAACACTTCGTCTCATTTTCGTCAAACGATGGATGTGAGGAAATTGTCAGGACCGCTATCTTCAAACGATCAATGCGGTAAAACGATACTTCAGATACTACAAATAGTGTTGAAAACAGTCACATTACCTTTCCTTCGTTTCTTTACTGATGAATCAGTGAATTTCAGTAAAAGTTGTATTACTGTTCCAACTCACTACCTAATGCTCTTCATACCTACTATTTCAAAAAAATAAATACTAGGGATGTATGGGTTCCAGACTTCTGGTATCAATTCTAGTGATATTTTCTCATCCAAGTGAAATTTTTAATGCATGCTGTAAAATGATTTAAGTAATCTACTAGTGCTTTAATTTAGAGATGGGTCGAATAGCAGATTTCTCGAACTCGAATATCAAATTCGAATATTAAATCATTGCTCGAATATTCGAATACCTCGAATACTAGAATTTTGCAAAGCATATTAAACGTACGTTTCTTCTTTTCACTTGATGAATGCATAAATAAAAAGGTATACAGTGGAACCTAGATTTATTGTTTACAAGGGGATGGACGGAAAAAACAATGAATGCGGGAATGTTTGACTAGGTTGCCTATGCAGCAGGAAACCCAGGATTTTTGCGAGTAATTGGGATTTCCTTTAAAGGATTCAAAAAAGAATTAAGCTGATTAATGGAATATTTTATTTTATGGTAACAATTTGGGCATGTAGTTGATTCAACAAACATCTCTTTCAAATATCCTAAGGGGACACAACACCTCGCAAAAAAATGATTGCATGCTGTCTCGGCATCTACATTGCCACGATGGATTTCTGTCTGATATATACATTCTTATCGACCAAACGCCATTTCAGTGGCATGCCCATCTGATACTCTGCTTTATCCAACTTGTTATTTTCAACAGGTAGCTCGCTTTACACCCGCTCCTACTGTCAAGTGCTAGTGGACAACCCGAGGCGTTTTGCAAAATACACATGATTCTTCACCGGATTTTCTTCTTCTTCAATTATTTTCAGTCCATCTTATGAAGTTCTCATGAGATAAGCAGATGAATTTGAATTGCTAGCAGGGAGAAACCAAATATCCTAAGAAAATATCCCTTCATCTGTGACTGAGGCAATTGAGATTTATATCATAACTCATAAATTGTAACTTGATATATGTTTTCGGAAAAAATATCGCATCAACTTCCGAGAAGCTCCGCTGCGAGGATATCGAGTTTTGCCAGAACGCTAAGTCTCCGTCGTTTGACATTTTTGACATTTATTTCCTGCCTAAAATGCTTAAATAAAGTCAGAAATTTGTTGTGTTTGGTCTTATTCTTTTTTTAAATTATGTGCACAAGACTAATATTTTAATCCAATAAAGGTGTAAAGTCAATTGCCGAAAGTCATTGTTAGACATCTTTTGGGCTAATAGATGACTCATGCAGCAGTTGACCTCCAGAAATGGGGAACTTCGAAGCAGGTAGGCAGGAAAAGGCCAGTGGGGGAGAAAGAGGGAAGGGTGAAACAGGATTCTATTATCCTCCTGTAACTTGATATTTTGGTGATTATTTTTCGGGTTCATTCCACGTTGACTCATATTTTGCGGACGACAGTTTCGGGTACGTTCCAGCTCCCGTCTTTAGGTCCAAATGATCTGCAGGCAGGCAAATGATCTGATATATAAGGCAATATATAAGGCAAATAGCAATTACGAAGGCAAAACTCCACCATTTTCGGAATGTCTTTCGGAAGGCCTTTTTCTGTCATAGTCTTAATGACTTCGATGGCATCTTCAATAGGTATTTTGATGAACAAAGACACCACGTCAAAACTAACAAGGAGATCATCTTCCGTAATCTTGGCTTCCTTTATAATTTTGATGAAATGGGAGGAGTTCTTCACATAGGTGGAAGTTAGGCCTGAGAATGGCCGCAGGCTATGGGCTAGATACTTTGTAAGCATGTGTCGGTGAAACAAAGTGACAATGGGCCAGAGTGCTATTCCATCCTTGTGAATTTTAGGCAGGCCATAAAGTCGTGGAGGTTTAGGAGCTGACTGGATCAGTGGTTGTCTCTCCTCTTGGGGTATTGACGAATGCTTCAGGAGGTCCTTGATGTTCCTCTGGATTTTTGCCGTAGGATCAGACTTCAGTTCTTTATAGGTGGGGTCGTCTAACAAACCGCAAACCTTCTTTCTGTAGTCATCCTTTGAGATGATCACAGTTGTGTTCCCTTTGCCAGCTGGCAATATCAGTAAATTATCAATTTTCCTGAGTTCTCTCTCTGCCCTGGTCAAATTGGGTTTTGGAGGCCTCGCTTTCCGAATAATATGGCTGACTTCCTCCCCGATTTCATCGGCCTCTGATTCCCTTAGCTTGAATAGAGCATTTTCTATCCCAGTGATTATTTCCTCCTTCGGTATACTTCTGGGTGCTATGGCAAAGTTAAGTCCTTTGGATAGTATGAAGGTAGCAGATTCACTAAGATTCACCTGAGTAGGATTTACAACCACACGATCTGTTTTACTGAAGGTGGATTCGGGTGAAGGACGTTGTTTTTTCACCAAATTTTCGAACTTTTTAATTGCTTCTCTCTCATTTAATTTCTTCTTCTGTAAAGATGTTGAAGGATGATAGGAAGGTAATTTCTTTTTTCATCTTTTCTAAACATCAAGCATCCTATCCAGTCTAAGAAGACGAAGAGAATTCTCTGCCGGGCGAGCTTTGCTCTACTGAGAGAACGAGTGCAGTACACACGCAGTTGCTCTCCATTTTTGTTCGACGGAACCCTACCACCTTCACCTAGAGCTTAGCAACAAATTGATACCAGAGGATTGGGAAACATTGGAGAGAATTACCTTCCAATCATGATGACAGGAACACTACAAATGACAGGAACATTACAAATATGTAATCGACTATTTCTGGCCTATATGATCCATCTCACAACCAATCACTGCACTGGCGAAAGCGGTTGTTTAAGGCATAACATGCACATTGCTCTCGTGAATATGTGTACTGGAAATGGAGTTTCATGGATTTTTCCATCAGAGAGAAATCCATAATCGCAGGGTAAATGCCGAGTGGAGAACAAACATTTTTTAGCGAGGTGGTGTGTTCCTTTAGGATATTTAAAAGAGATAATATTCGAATCAACAATATGACCTAAGTGTCTCGACAAAGTACTAGTATTCCTGTAATTGGCTAAAACCTGGTTTGAATCCTTAAACGAATATCATAATTACACGCCAAAATTCTGTGTTTCCTGGGACATAGGCAACCTTGCCAAACATTTCCACATCGATCGTTTTCCCCCATTCATCGTTTTTTTTCATACATCCCCCTGAAAAATGATAGATCGAGGTTCTACTGTATCACCAAAAGGCAGAGTAGTTAACTCATCCATTTTTTTTTTAACAGGAGGTAAATATGTGCTCAAACATACAGTGAAATAAAAATGGTGGTGTTTTGACTGCCACAATGAGTACAGTAGAATCCTGATTTAAGGTTTTTCAGGGGGGACAAACTTTAAAACACTAAATGCGGAAAAACACTAAATGAGGACCTGCCATTTTTTTCAGGTTTTAGGGTCTGTAATGACTGAAATGGCTATTTATGAATAAAAAATATTATTTTATGTAACTAAAAGGTGCAGCATGCAGCAAAAATTCATTGATTAAGCGTTTTCAGCCCTATGAAGGTTGGATAATACTTTTCAGGAATCAGCTAAAAAAATGGATTGTAAATATAAGTAATGAGAGGATGACAATTGTTTTAAAGAAATATTTTAAGAACATTTTAATATGCATCAATTGAAAAGCATTCCCACACGGAATATTATTATGGAAATTTAGTGATTCCATTTTTACTTATATTTCAGTGGTCTCGATGAAATTTTAAATTTTTTTCTGTAAAAGTGACATGTAGGTGACTATAGCATTTCTAATATAATAAGAAAAGGTGTAAGTAGGTACTCGAAAAATCGTCATTGCATCTATAAAGATGAGTGAAATAAAGGGACAGCAGAAGATCGCTAATCCCGAAATCTAAACTACCGAATATCTAGTAAAAGGGAGGTTTTCTGGCATTATAAAAACTTAACGTTTTCTGTTGCCTCGGCGAAACGAGAGATGTATGAGCCTTTAAAAAGCCTCCCGTGCGCACATTTTGGATTTCGAGGTCATCCAAAAAAGGAGAATCTTATTTCTAGTATGCGTACAAGTCGATGGTGATTCAAGTCGATGATGGCACCAGATTCGTTGTCATATATCCGCGGCCTCATGCAGGTCGAATGGAACCGGGAGAAGTTGTTTACGCGGCGCGCTGATCACCTTGACTCCAACTCACCTTGTTTCTCGGCAGCTTTTAATGAAATTTGGTTGGACCTTGAATAACGATTAGCTAAACTTTAAGTTAAGTGAAAAGGTTTAATCTTCAACAAAACTCGATTTCATCAGAAAAATTGTCAGTGCCTCTGGAGTTTGGCAATTTCGTCAGGGTTATGATGTCGAAGTCAACCACCAAGGGACACCTGCCGGATTTTCGTATTTTTCCACGCTCATCTATTCTACCATGAGTATGCGGTGATTCTTTTTCCAGTATGAGCGATTTATTTTGAGTCATGGACCGTGATAGTTCGTCAAAACTCCGATTGTCATTTTCTTTTGACATTAATTAGCACCAGATATATATTTTTGAATCGATATCAACCATCCGCATGTCGGTAAATTGGCTCCGGGATATCTAAATTACGATGTAAAATAATGTTGTTCCGCAGGGAAAGAATGCTCTCACTCACGGTCATGACAGGGGAAACACTTCCTCTGACTTCCTCTGTTCTTTCGCTGTTCCTCCGTGGAAACTGACCTTGGAATGGATTACAGAAAGAATCTTCTAGTGAACTGCGCAATTGATATGAAATCCTCTTCTTCTGAAAAGAGAAAGTAGCCGACTGGAAAAATATTGGGCTAATAATGGACTGCCCGTAGGGAGTAGAGTTGAAAGGGGCATAAGCCATCAATTGAAAACATTACGAGAAAACATTATTGTAGCGGCCCTCAGAGGATAACTCGTGTCGTCACGTATCATCGAAGTCAAGTTCAAGAAGTGAAGGATAAGGTAGTTCGAGGTTATTAAGGGATGACTTTGCTCCATTAGATCGGATCTGATACAAAAAGTGCCTGGTGTTTGGATCAGAAGGGGAGCGAAACATTACGAGAAGACAAATCACCCAGCTTGCGAGTTGAAGGTCGCAGCGCTGCGCTCGCGGAATAAAGCAGTTGAAGAAGCGTTCCCCGGTAGATTCTATCGACTCTTGGTAAACTTTCATGAGACTGTTCTTGTTGATGAGCATAAATTCGAAGATTTGGATGAACCGTCATGAAAAAACGTTAAATCGAGCAAAAAAATCCTGAGCGGGACAAATTTTTACGACCATAAATGCGGAAAAACACAAAATGCGGAAACACTAAATACGGATAATTTTTACATTGTCCTAATAGGGAATGAATCGGGACCCAAAAAAATAAACGCTAAATGCGGAAAAACGTTAAATGCGAAGACGTTAAATCCGGATCCGACTGTATTTAAGGTTTTACTTCTTTTCTGTCTCTGTGAGGGGGATTTTTGACATATACTGTAAGATAATTAGTATAAGTGCATTCATACCTTCATGAGGATATATTTGAAATAATGGTCAGTAAATCTAAGATCAAACATGTAGTTTAGTGAATGTGACTCTTGATCATATATTTTTTTAAATTTCCTGGCACGTGGCCGTGTGTGCCACGTGGCTGGAACCAAAAATAATTCGTTGCCCACAGGAAGGAGGAACGGGAAAAATGCTGAATAGTTCCTTCCTTCACAACGAATTAATAAATGCTTTGTTCAGACTGAGCCCCCCAAAGTGTAAGTTCCTCTACGCCACACAGCATCGCATCAGCCAACTCCATAAGCCACGAATTTGAAATTTTCGGCACACTCGAACTTTTCAAATGCCTGATTCTTTGAAAGTCGATGTTATAACAATTTACGATCATAATTGTGTGGATCACCATGATTCCACACGAATTAAGCTAATTATACGATGTTGCGTGGATACTAAAGTATCTCCTACTGAAGAAAGAACCATAATTGACGCTCTTGAGCACAGCACACCAGGAGAACTTAAATGTAGCGTAGTGTATATCCTCCTAAATGCCGTTGCTTGATCATAGAACTTAGTGATAAAGTTCTCTTTGTAACCGCTGGTACCCGGTCTGTGATTCGTTATTTCATAATAATGTTTATTTTACTTAAGATTGGATAGGCCTTTGCATTGGGACCAACGATTTACTTCGTAATAACAAGAACTTCATGATAACTTTGTTCGCATTTACCAGAGTCTACTGTAATGTTTCCACATTCAAAAGAACAAAGAGGGGAAACATAAAATGTGGAGAAGCAACAAAAATCACAATGAACAAGTTACCCATACTTCCATTATAGAAAAATATTACTTTGCAAAGTTAATAATAATGTTGAGAAAAAAAAATATTAGGTCATAGCTCAATTTTTTGTATTAAATATATTACAGTAAGGCATACCCTTTTTATTAATATCAAGCTGACGAATTAATTAGTACGGGCATTAGTAGAGTGTTAACTCCATGATTACTATAAAGTGATGAATAACAGGTATTTTATCGCTTCTTTAACATTTTTAAGTTCCAGAAAGCCTTCAATATAGATATCTCCCACTCAATTTTCAAAAGCATTATTTTACTTTTATGCCATAAAATTGGGACTGATTATACAGAAAAGGGTAGTTGGTGTTATAGTGCACAACCACAACTCAGAAAACTGGATCACCCATTTAATAAAAATGAAAATGATTTTACCATGATCCATGACACGTTGTTGTCCCATGCAAAATAGTGGAAGGAGGAGCATAAACTAACCTTGTGATTCCGCAGCTGTTTGCTTGTTTTGAAGCCTTTGCCACAGGCATCACAAAGGAAAGGTCTCTCACTGCTATGTATTCGCTTGTGGAGATTCATTAATTTACTGTAGCTGGAAATGAAGATACAAAATGTCAGCATTAAAATTTCTATTTCAAATGACAGTGTGAAAAAAAAAATTAGAATACTTATAGAATTCAATCTTCATTGAAAGCCAAAGCAAGAATTAGGGAGCTTTCCCAGACATATGAAAATTGATAGCAAATATTTTACTGATCTTGGAACAAAAATGGCTTTTGCTAAGCTAGTGAATTACATTTCATGTCTATACTATAATCAATATCCTGAGGTGGAAATGTTAATGGTGCTACATTAAGTAATTTTACTCTGAGAAAATTCTACTTAATATACGAAATGCACTGTTTCTGGCATAAAATTTGCCATTTTTAACTTAAAAGCGAAAGGATTTTATTCACTATAAATTATTTCCCTTATTTATAAACATTAAAAAAACCTAGTTTTAGAAGAGAGTTCTGTATATCAATTGGATGGATAGAGTGAGAAATAAGAGCTATAGGCAAGAATAAGGGGAGAAAGGGAACTATTGAGGACCATATAGCAAAGAGGGGTCATAGCAGTGTATAGGCCATATTAAAAGTCTAAAGTAGGCAGCACTCCGTGATATCACCCTTTGTAATACAAGAAATTATCCCAGCTTATAACTAGGGACATGCAAAAGGTGAGGTTATTTTAAAGTCAAAAGTGGTGTTATTTTTTTACAAAAGTGATGTTATTTTGCCCAGAAATCGGTGTTATTTTAACAGCAAAATGATAGATGTTGATTGAGAGCCATCCTTCCAGTGGCCCACCCATTGCCCTAAATTTAGGATGTTATTGACCGGGGATAATTTAAGCAATAATATACATGGATTATCGACTGAATTCACCTATTTTACATATTTTATCCTTCGTGTATCCATATATCTAGCTTACTTTTAAATGTCTGTAATTTCAAATGAAATATTGCTATTATGATCAAGTTGCCATCTTTTACATTTGTTCTCTTATCTGTTAACACAGTACTGTAGCAGGAAAGAAACCTTTCTCAGTCCACGTTTGCAGAGGGGATCCAAACTGCTTAAAGGCGCTTTAATGCAAACGATGTCTCAGACATTTGAGCTCCTGGATTGCTTTAATGATATCCACTCAACCCCGGGAATTTTGCTTTTGTAATAATTTCTGTAATTCTCCCAACCCCAACATCAACTCCTCTGTCTCCATTGATTCCAGGCCATGAATTTTTTGTCTTTAAGTCAGGGTTCATGTCTGTAGTCGGAACTTCTTGGGGACCCAAAAGTGAGATCTTTTCAAACACCTATTTTTCTGCTAAGGCCTTCTACCATAAGAGAAATAAGTTTGGTTGATGCCTTTTCAGCCATCTGCATAGGTATCGTCTTACAGCAGCTGCTTTAGAGGTTGTCATATTTTGCAGACGTAATTAGTGGTTTTATTAAAAAAAAGTACTCTTAAGAATATTCTTGAGGCTCATTTTTAACTTCCTTAACCCTTTCAAAACGGTGGAGTTCTCTCCTTAGCATGAATGCAGGACTGCCCCCCATGAGACTCTTCTGTCTTCTCTGTATGGAGCATTTATGTTGGACATTTGTTAAGAAGGGTTTTGCAGATAATCACACACTCTCAACACCAGCCTTTTTTGATCCTTCCTAGTGGGGATTTCGCTCTTGGGCTCCAAGGGTAGTTGATCTCCCTCCTTTCGCGGTTTATAACCCTACCAGCGGCATTGGTTTGCTGTCAACTCATGCTTTGTCTATATGAATTAGATATATGGATGATTGTTGCTTGCACGTAAATTGCAGACTTCCAATTTAATTCCTCGTTTTATTCTGAGAATTTTAAAATTTGGAATGAAGCTCTACTGTCAGCATTAACAATTTCCATGTTGATTTTATACTGCAATCGAGATATAAGTTAATATTTGTGGTAGAATTTCGTTTAAAAATTGCTGCTCAAAAGACAAAGAATTCAATTCTTAGTTTATATTTTTTGAGAAAGAAGCATATATTAGTTTCGCAAACTAACTGAATGAACAATTGTACGACTGCGGTTCCTTGCCACAAAGAGGGGTAATATAAGACGAGGGGTCTAGGTTCATGCTCCCGGATTTCGGCAGTAACGGCCTGTGTTGGGTTCCGAAACTAAGACTTTGCGAACCCACGAATGTCATAAAAGGAGGAGAGCAAGGAAACGTGTATTTTCGGCATTTGTCGTAAAATGAAGAAGAGGCAATGCAAGATAAGTTAATGAAAAAATCTGAGGATCTAGATTATTTGATGGTAGCTAATAAGCAAAACCTAAAGACAGACATAACTAGACAAGAAAAAATACAACTGTTTACAATTGATCCTAAATCATGGTCACAAAGGAAAGTAGCGGAGGAATTTGGTGTTTCGGAATACTTAGTAACAAAAGTTTGAGAAATAAAAGTTAATAAACATAAATTTGTGAAGCAAAAGTTTGAGCAACAAAAATTTGAGAAGCAAAAGTTTGAAAAACAATATTTTAAAAGACAAAAGTTTGAAAATCAGTATGAAAATCCAGGGCTCTTTACAGTAAAAATAGATTTTTGGCTATACCAGAACCCAAACAAGGAAGAAAACTGACTGATGAGACAATTGCTGCAGTAACACAGTTTTTTTGAAGACAATGAATTTTCATACATGCTGCCTGGCACTAAAGACCGTGTGAGTAGGTACAATTAAAATATGTACAGTATAAAAGACTTATTTTATGCAATTTAGATGAAGTATTTATAGTACTCAAGGAAAAACAGACAAAGCTAAAAATAGAAATTTCTAAATTTTGTCCTTTGAGACCAAAATGGTGTGTCCTGGCCGGTTCAATTGTATCACCAAAATGTTGAACTTCTAGCTTATGCAATAAATAAGCATGACAAAAAATCATTCCATAAAATGATGGAAAAATTAGTATGTTATAGGCAGTCGAGGGAATGTATGTTACGATGCATCAATGTCCTAAAACATGTGAGCCACTAAGATTTTATCTGGAAGATATTTTATTAGATTTCGATGATGAGGAAAAAATAAAATTTTCACAGAGGATAAGTGATGGCAGAATGAAGTTGCAGACAATACTACTTCCGCATCAAGAATACATGGTAGCAAAAATTGAATCTCTCATTCCAAATTCTTTTATCACAAAACACCTACATGAAGGAAAGGAAGGCAAACTTATTACATGATGAAGCTCTGGTTTTCATGGACTTTGCCGAGAATTATGGTTGAACGCGTGACACAAAAATGCACATTTGTGCTGGACAAAAAATTGGCTCAAATTCTTAACTATATAATTAAATCAATGCATTATGTGCCTTTGGTATCAGAATATCAATATTTTTATCGATAATTATCGAACAAATGCTTCCCAATCAAGAAAGAAATCATAAATATCATGCATTCATAACATTTTGAATACTTGTTTACCATTAACCCTTTTGCTTCAGGCCACCCTTCGGAAACTTAACCGGGTCATTCCACGTGAAATCACCCAAAAATTTTCAAAATGACACCCACCGACTCTGATTTTCATGAAATTTTTGTCACTGACTACTATCACCTATTTCATGACCCGTGTAAAATATTTCCACTCTCACTCTCATAGTTTGCAAGATATGAGTGGTCGAAGTTAGAGATGTATCCTCAGAAGTGGCGGGAGTGGGATTCAAATTCCAGAGTGCAAGGTAAAAATTCATAGCTCAGAAACCACATCATATATTTCAATGAAATTTTGACCCCTTGTATATCCAAGTACATAGCTTCCATAGTAATGTCTTTTATTCCCTTGGCATTGCTATGTTAGCCAAAATAATTTCAACAGTTATTAATTAACCGATTTTTTTAACTCAAAAACATTACCTCATATTTTCAGAATTATCACCAAAAGGCTGAGTAGTTAACTCATTCAATTTTTTTTTTAATTGAAGGTAAATATATGCTCCAATATTCTGTGAAATAATTTTAGTTGTCATTCAATATTGTTTCACTTTCAATTAAATGTGGGATATTTTTATGATTGTAATACAGCCTACTAATTCCACAAATTTACCCCACATCAATGACTAACTCACCCAAGTGATTCAACCCAAAGGTTGGTTTGGATGATCCACATAAACAAGAGCAAAACATGAAGAAAGCAAAGGAGTTACCTGTGTTTTCCCATCAATACACTCTCCATACATGATGGATATCTTTCTCTAACAGTTGCACCACAAATTTTATTAAAAATATTTAAGGTGTTCCAGAGGATTTTCTGCCAAATTGCAATGAATATTGAACTATATTAATAGAAAACAATGGACACAAAAGGGACTATTCTCAAATAATTAATACCTACCTGTTAGTTTTATATGTACATTGGTCACAAGAATACAGCTCCATATCAATTACATGGGCTCTCCAGAGGTGAACACCGACGGATCTCCAATGAGAAAACAGCTCTCCACATTCTGGACAGACATGCTGCATTCCACCATTTGCAGACCCACCACCAACTACATGGCACCTCCTACAAGACAATATGATTTAACTCTTTCCATGTGGAAGACTGCTTAAGCAGTAATGCCACCTCCCAGCCCATGGCGAATGACTGCTTATACAGTCATGTGGCCTGCGACAGTTCTTTCGATCCTCCCACAGTGTCGCTGCAGGGTAGGGTTCTCTTTTCGGGCCCATGATCATTAATTGAACACATAGAGCCCTTAAGGAAGCAATCATTCTTGGATCCATCATTCTTTTTCAATACAAGCTTTAAAATTTTGATGGAAACATCTCTCTGCAGTTTTCAACGGGCTCCAAAATATTGCGTTTTTCAATTTTAATTTTGTGAGAATTTTTAAATGGCAAATTGTAATACAATTAATATAAATTTGTTATTTAATCTGCAATTGTTCCTTTTAAACATATTATAAACATTTAACATCATATTATAGGTTCAAGTGGACAGCTATTTATTCCATATGGAGAGTATTTTACCTATTCATAATTTTGGTTTTAAACTTTTGAAGAACATCATTGCCAGAGGCTGAGGAAGAAATTCACTCTTTTCATGATTCTAATATTTAGATTATTCTCTGAAGGTATTTAGCAAGATTTGATTTTTAAATGCAATTTTTGTTGGTTTTTTTGTAACGTTTGAGAGAAAATGTAAAAGCAATGTCCCAGTCACTTCACAATAATCTAGTATCTTTTATAGTAATATTTCAATTGCTATCTGTCTTTCACAGCTGCCTTAGTTGGAAAACAACTATTTTCCTGGAAGTTAGTTTCACAATTCAAGCAAGAAAATATTTCGATAGGTATTTTTAGGGAAAACAACAATATTTTGACCTAAAAATCTTTATTGGCTGCTCTCAAATACTATTTTGCGATCAAAATCAATAATACAGTGGAACCCCGATCTATTGTTCCCGCATTGACCGTTTTCCTGCATTCATCGTTTGCCGTTTTCAGTCCCAAATAATGTTCCAAAAAGATAATGCAGTTTTTTCCAGTGAAGTGTTTACAACGTGTTATTTGTGGCTAATAACGACAGACACATAGTTTGAATCTTCCCCAGGACATTGAGCTACCATAGGAAGAAGCAGAGTGCCGTGACATTAGCGCATTTCCCAAGATCCACTGTCCCCCTCCATTCAACACTTGTATCCCCCTTGCAGCTTTCTTCTTCTCCGAAATAAAAAAAAGGTCCCAGCTCGTGCAGGGATCATATAACGAAGACCTTAGCTTTGAAAGAAAATATCAAGTTACATGAGAACAATAGAAACATGTTTCACGCCTCTCCGATTCTCGCCCACTGAATTTCTTCAGACCATTTTCTTCAAATTTCCCAGTTTCTGAAGGTCAACTGCTGCATGAATCACCAATTAGCCCAAAAGGTGTCTAACAATGAATTTCGGCAATTGGCATTATACTTTTAACAAATAGAAATATTAATAATATGCACGTAATTCAAAAAAGAATGATACCAAACACGACGTATTTCTAACGTTATTTAAGCATTTTAAGCAAGGAAATAGTTGGAATAATACGATGGTGATTTCTAATGAATCTCTATATCCTCGCAGCTGAGCTTCTCGGCAGTTGATGCTGCATTTTTTTTTAAAACAGGGCATCAATGCAAAGGGCAGGGATGGAAAAAATTTTATTACCTGTGGTACTCGATGTTATCCAGGGACCTCATCCTCACAGCACAGCCATCAATTCCACAGCAATATCCCAACTCCTTCTCTCCAAGCCTCACAGATGGATTCAACCTCCGAAGTGCTGTTATTCCAGAGTTACGAGAACCACGAGGTCGACCCCTTCTCTTCGGTGTACTCCTTGATGTAACCGGTAGAGGGTCTGTTCCCACACTCTTCTTTTCTGAATCATTAACATAGTCTCTCTCTCCTCCAGAACTAGCCCTTCCTTCTTCATCATCATCTTCCTCAGTTGCTTCTAGTGCAGTTTCCACACTAAGTAAGCCCATTACTGAGGGTGGTCGCGGTTGTGTTTCCTCATCACAATTTTCCCTTTCATACACCAGGGAGTTGCCCACCTGCTGCTTATTATAACTTACTTTTCCTTGCTGATCAATATATGTATCAAGTTCATTCACACTACTTTCAGATAATTCCTTCACAGCCTTACTTTCTTTAGGGTGTCTCTTATTAGAGCACTTCCTTTTACGGAATGGATCACTTTCAACCACTTCAACAACCTCAGCAGGAGAAACTTCAGCTGACTTTGAGTCATTTTCTCTTCCATTTCTATTCACCAATTTTTCTTCTTTCAACTGAGATGATTTATGAGACGTTATAGTGACTGATGATGCTGGGCTCTCTATCTCCATGCTCTTCAGTATTATTTGAAGCTCAGCACTACTAACCTAAAGTAATAAAAAAGGAAAACTATAAAATTTAAGGCAACACTAAAAAGGATATTTTGATGGCATATGGTAAGCTTCAAAACTTGTTCAAGAATATATCATTGTGTAATTACATACTAACAAATGACGGGTAGCTCTAAAGAAACATTTCCTGCCTACAAGGTGTAAATACTGAGAAGGGAACCCTCTGAAATCACCCTTATCACTTTCTATGGCCAATAATAGAGAAAATATTGGACAAACTTGAAATGCAAACATAAGGAATGTTCTTTATTGAGTGATAAATATTATGATAAAGGTCAAGTCAAAACTGTGCACTACCATGATATTAATCTTATCTCTAATTCAAGAATCCAGAAAAGCAATATGCCAACTATTAGCTGAATACGGAAGTAGAATTCCGAGGATACCAAGCAATTCCCTAAGGAAACAACGTTGACAAATCCTTGGTATTTCTGGGAATTTAACAATTTTTCTAATTATATTTTTGGTATTAAGCTATCATAACGTCGTAAGTAATATATTTAATGCATTCATATTTATATAAAATGCCATATAAAAGTTGCCATTCATAGCTACAATTCATCATTTACTGGGGTGGTGGTTTGTTTGTTTAATGCATTTGGGGTAACCAACGTATTGCACTTTTTCTTTTCTAGCCTAAGAAAAATGTTTTTAATCGGAGTCACTCATTTATGGTCATAAGGAACCCTGTGAGTAATCGCCGTGAGGTAGTAGACGATATTTCAGCAAAAATTGTTTATTCCTAAATCTTGACTGCTATTTGTTTTTTTGCTCCTAGGAATCGAAATACCTCCTCAAAGTCAAGAAAAATCTTCCTTGATATTTTCTACTCATAATTTTCGCAATGGCTCGTCAATTCATCCTATGTTGTCATCACAATAATATTCTCTATGCGTTGGCCATGCTGGCAAATTACTTCACTGCCTTCAGCGCTGCCATCAGTGATTTGAGTCTCCAATATATATGTACCTACATCCCGGTGTGTGTCTCCCTCAATGACTCATGGATACAAAGTCCCGACCACTTCTATATATGCTGGAGAGCTGAAATTTGGCACACATGCGGGGGACTGCAAACGATTCACAAGAAAAATTCCAAAAACTGGAAGTTTCCACCACAAGTCCTTTCTATGACGTCAAAATGGCCAAAATTTTGCATTTTCTGGAATGGTCTTCCGTTTTTTAATTTTATGCATGAAAACCGTTCCTGCTACCCAAATGTTTGTTGTACGTTTTCAAAGCCGATGAATGTAGCCATATACTCATGTAATTTTTTTAGTTTATTTTCAAGTTCATAGCTGCGAAAGAGACGTCCAAAAATTAATTTTTCAGAAAAAATTTCATACTTTCCGCTGCCCTTGATCTAATTTTGTGAGTTGGACAACAAAAATGATTATTTATTCATTGTCACATGGACCTTAACTATATGTAGGTAACAGTCAGTTTTTGTCAGCCTTGGTATTCCAGAAAAAAAATTAAACAATTCCAAAAATCAACAAAAATTACCATTTCCAAAAGATTAACACTATATTTTGTCAACTTTTACATGATAGATTAATTTTTAACTTCGCAATTACATGAAGCACTCCATGATAATTCAGAAATGGTTAACTTTTAAACTCTTATTATCCATTCTACCACAAAAATAAAAAACACGGACACTTCCCATTTTTTCTGAACAGACCTTTGCTATGAATGTAACCATGTATTTCTGTCATTTTTGAAATTTTTTTTCCGGGCAGACGTTGGCTATTTACTTCAATACTTCCAAGATATGGATGCTAATTGAAGGGTTTCGTTGATAATGAATTTTTATGATAGCGACCACTCGTTACTTTTGGAGTGGGTTTTTTTTTACAAAAATTCGAACCAAAAATATATATTAAAGGAAAAAAATTACATTTTCCCATGCTTAGCACTGTCCTCGAAGTAGCTTCATGGTTATATGGACAACAGAAATGATTATTATAAATGATTACAACATCCTCCACTGTATGTAGGAAACGGTTTCTTTTTGTCGCTCTTAATTACCGAGATAAACATAAGGACATTCTGAATGTTGCCAAAAATTACGATTTTTGAAAGAGTAGGTCATAATTTCCTCATAATGTGGCCAATCCAATTCCATTAAATTTTGTAATTAGATGAATGAACTGGGAAAAAAACTAAAAAAATCCCAATATCATCCTATAACCCCTCCCCAAAATAGAAAATGGTGGAAAAGTCCAATTTCGGGCTCCTGCAGTCAGCGGGAAAGAACGAGGAACGCCAAAACCATTCGGACTTTGTGGACACCGCTTCGATGAACGGCTAAGCCAGACATGGCGCAGCTGAGAGTCCGTTTCCCTCCCCCCCCTGACCAGTGAAGCCAGCTGCAGTGGGTGCTACCCTTCCCCCTCCTTACCCTCCTATGATTTGTGGTCAGATCACTCGTAAAAAATTATCTGAACACACAAAATTAGATGATAAAGCCAGATCCAGGATTTCTAAGGGGCGTAGCCCCTTTGCAAGTGTGTGTGGAGCACCACGAGAAAATGTATACACAAACATAGAATGTGTGACAGACTGACTCACTCACTGTGAGATACTTTTATGTGCATAGAGAACTTTCTGTAAAATTTTCATTAGTTTTCATTCAGTCCCCTTTGGGATATTGACCTGCAAAAATCGATGTTAAAAGGCTTTCAGCATTGTTTTACAAGCTCTAGAAAAGAAAAGGAGTGCACGCACTCTCAGTACTAACAATTATACTGTAAGTAGTTTTTTAAGTATTCATCTCAGAAATAACATTTTATTAGTGAGTCTCATTTCCTTCATAAAAATTTATGATGTTACAAAGTTAGTATTGACAAATTTTTCCTGAGTTTTTATGGCAAGATTTTGAATGACAGTATTTTATGATAGCAAATTTTAAAAAATGGTTACCTAAAGTTCTTTTCATGATGAACACACTGGCTTTTGAATTTTTCTGATATCTTTTAAAATAGCTACGAAATTACACTTTATGCAAACCACACTTCTCATCAAAATTTGCCCAGCCACCCTTTTAAACATGGCTGCCAAAAAAAAGTATGGCTTGTAAATTTTTTTCAATTAGTGTTTTATGATTGTTTACTTGTAGGGAACCAATGATAAAAAGATCAGGATAATTAAAAATACCGAGCAACAAATTTTATTTAAACTAGGTATTTGAAATGGAATGACCCTAATGTCTTTAACATAACAAATTGTTTTAGTGCTGTTTAGTTTTTTGAATTTTAATAAAAAAGACAATTTATAACTAACAGTTAATTTAAAGATGGAGGTATTTCAATTTTTTAGTCTGTAGGTTAAAGTTTATTTTCATGGAATGTAAAAAATAGGCTAATGCCAAAATCCTCAATCATTCCTACCAGTGTACCTTTTAGTTCATGCTCACTTATTGAGACAATATATTGTTATCTAATTGGGACAATATGTTGTTACCTCTTTTGATATTGGGTTTGGCATACAAGTAATATCAATAGAGGTCATGCATGCGACCCTTAAAAATTTTTATGCAGCCTGCATAACTACTTCCTGTTAAAATTTCAGCACTTAAGATAATGGTAGAGCAGACAAAGAAAGTAAATGGATTTAATTAAGTTCATTTAATTCTATATAATGTTCATTTCATGCAACAATTCCAATTTGACAAGTGATTATCATGCATGGAAAAGTTTCTGAACATTTTTTGAAATCAAGTCAAAATTATTAACTGACTAAATACATAGATGCCAAAGTATTTGCAATATTTTTTTTCTCATCAATACATCTACACACAAACCATTGTTTAATAGGGATGTGCGAGTAGCACTTTTTGATCTCGAGTCGAGCATTGAGTCGAGTTGAAAATTAATCGCGAGTATCGAGTCGAGGATGATAATTTCTGAACCAGGCAATACAACAATTCATGCGCCAATATATTCTCATTTTTCCAATCCCATTATGAATTTTATATTCTAAATGCTTAGCTTGATGTAAAAAGGAAAATGTAATGAGGAACGTTGATGGTAATTGTGTCAACATTAGGAGATAAATGAACAATAATGTGTCTTAAACTGTTCCATAGGCACAACTGAAATGAATTAATCTCTAGCAATATGTTGACAATTGAAGTAATGTACTTATCCTATCTGCAAGGAAGAGCCCAGAGTAAAGGAATTTGCACAGCTGTAATAAAAATTACATACTACATAAATGAATCATGTAATATTCAATCCTTTCAAACCGGCACTGTCCGCTTGAACCTTAAAGTTACACATTTTTCTTTCTTTCAGAAATCTTAACAAGTTTTTAAGCATTATCTCGGCTTTGAGTAGGGAGAGTTGGGTAGGGTACAAAAGTATCGCATAAGAAAGTATGAGCAATGCAGCGGTACACTCTGATTACTCCGAATACGCCACTGGGCAGGAAGCCGTGGCTGCTGAAAAGGTATTCGGTGCCTACAGCAAGCTGAAACACCCAAGCAAAGGCATTGCAATGACTTATTGACTTTAAAAACGATATTATTACAAGAATTTAATGATAGAGCTTCCCGTCAGCAGATTTGCTACACCAACTGGCCTCGACAGCTATGTAACTGAAACTACTCGACTCGAATTTTTGAGTACTCGCACATCCCTACTGTTTAACTTGCCAAAATAGTTTGGATGGGTAGGGAGTTTGCTTAAAAAGGAAGGAATTGTGGAACTTCAAGGAGAAGGTGAAGGAAACGCTGTGTCTGAGGCTACTATTCCTTTTTCCCTTCCTCATTAAATGAAAAATTTAAAATTTAATCAGGAGAATGAAATTTCCAATCCCCGATTATGTAGAGTAAGAAGTGCTGTGAATGGTCACACTGTCATTAGATAACTTAGTAATTAATTTTCAGGATTCAGATTCAAACTGGATGTTAGTTCAATGAACCATATCTGCAGTTAGTAGTTCTAAACTTACTGCCAAAAAGACAATTAATACAGCCAGTCTTTCAGTGTTTCTATTATTAAAAGATGTGCTAGCATGGTATCATATTCAAACGCTGTCTTTATTTTGCCTTTATCTGTCAAGGCAGCACCAATGCCAAGTGGCTTCAAAGATGGTGGCCAGTCTACCCCTCAATGTTTCATCTATCTCTTTGCTCCGCACTAACTATACCATAGAATTATTCGTGAAACTCTTACTCACCAGACTCACTAATTATAATTTCCGACAGACTCACACTCCACCCAAAAACCTCACATGAAATCAATTACTTGTACTAAAAAATCTTTCTTCCAATGAACATATTACTATAACTTCTGTTGATAAAGGGTCCTTGTTCCTGATGAAGATGAATATGCAGTATAAGGCTTGAGGCAATTAAATGACCCCATCTTCTATTCTCTCCTCAAATGCAACCCCATTCCCAATGTCAAAAGGAGATCCTCACCTTTCTCAAAAGACTTTGGTCCTGCAGATGTGCTCCGTGTCAGACATTAACTTATTGTCTCCTACTGATTTCTAAGAATACATAAACCGTGCGCGTGACTGCGTACAAAGTCACTTGTTCCTACAGTGCCAAGTAAAAAATAAGTTGTAAACTTGTGTTCATATACATGAATCTTCATGGCCTTTTCGAATTTTTTTCGAAAAACTGGTATTACAGAGATTGGCCTCGGAAGGTAAGGTTTTATCACCTTTTTTATAAATAGGTATTGTTTTTGAAAATTTCAAAGCATTAGGAAAGATGCCTCATTGAAGACAAAAGTTCAAGATTAATAATAACAAGCCGGGGGTTCACCAATAATATTTAGCGGATGTTTGATTAAATTTACTTATAGTCCATAAACATCTGTGCACTTTGAATATTTTAAGTTTAAGATAATTTGATGAATTTCATATTCTGTAACCCACTTCCATTTGAAGGGGGATGTGATTGTTGGAAATTTATGGAAAAGAGGCAAGGCCAAGTTTGGAGCCACATCAAGATTTGACATGAGGTTGGCTATTGAGTAGATGTAATTCTTATTCGTATGATCAGGTGTAAAAGGTAGGTCAGAGGAACCTCCTGAATGACCAATTTCCTTAATTTTTTTATGACCTGCCAAGCTGCCTTATTATGGTTGGAAGCATTATATCTCTTTATAAATTGGTTCCTCAACACCTGGCCTCGATTTTCTCAACCCTTTCCTTATAAAAGGACAACCACCACATTCTAATTCATAAAATGCTTGGCTTCATAAATATGTAGCCTGGCAGAGCTTTTTCTGTTATTGACCCATGGGCGTGATTCCCTCAATTCTTGAATCACCGCCCTTATCTCTTCTTTCACAGTTTCCTTCACTTCCTCCATTTCAGCCTTACCTCTCACTAACCCACATCATGCCAAACAAAACCTTCACTAAGCCCTAGTAAAACTTGGCAGACGTCTCCTCTTAAAATGAAACTTCTACCACTCTCCAATAAATACTTCCCATGCACCGAGGCAGACCAATCCAGCTGGCTCAACTTCACCACCACATTTTTCTCAAGCACCCAAAAAATAAAAATATCATAAGAGATCTCTACTCAATCATCAGCACAAGCCATAATAAATCCAGCCTTCTCCCTTCCAGCCCCTACATTACATACAGACCTAACCTGAGCAACGACTTAAAAAACACCCGCCACCTTCCTAACCATGCTGCCCCCTTCTTCTTCCTCCTTGCCATAGGATCACCCAAGATACAAAAGCTGCTTCATGATTGGCTCCACCTCCTCACTAGTTGTTTACAAATACACCCTTGTACCTACCTCATCTCTGACAACGTCTTGTATTGCCTTTAATGTAATTTCTGCTCATCCTATTCCATTGGAGAATGCACCATTCCAGCATGCAGCTTGATCGATCAGGGGCGCAGTTAGGAATTAAGTCTGGGGGGGGGGGGTTTAGGTGCAACTAATACCGGTGTGTGTGTGGGGGTATAGAATACCCACCAGGATAAGCGGTAGGTGATAAGATTAATAACTTACGGAATTTTAAGATAAATGGTTCAAAATGGTGAGTTTTTACGGCTTTCTGAGGGATATTTCATTAATCCTTACACTATTCTATTACTAGTAATATCAATCCAGTTAAGTAAAATGGATTAAAATTAAAAATTTCTGTGAGCTCTGGGGGGGGGGGGGGGGATTTAACCCCCAAACCCCCCCTCCCTCGCTGTACCACTGCGATTGATAACTACTGCCACTCCAACAAGTCCCCCAATTCTATGAGGCTATTTCAAGCACACCACCTGTCACACCTTTACTTTCGACAAAAGTTTTTCCCTTACCCTCAGAGGCAGATCCAGGTTAGTGGGCTAGGTAGGTAACCTCCCAGTAGTAGTTGGGGTTCAGGAGGTTAAGAAAATTTTGAGAATAAAAAAGGTTTGTGGCAACACAATAAGATTACTAATTTTCCAAAAAATTTTAAAACAAACATTTATATACATTATGTATTCCTCTTCTGCATGTATTTGACAACTGAACAAAATTACCATTATATCTAGTGTAAATTGGATATCCTAAAGAGGGGCTATGGCCACTCTAGCCCCTCTCTGGATTCACTACTGCTTAGCATCGTAGAAATATGAACTTCCCGAAAATGCCAATACAGCATTAAGGAGAGAACTAGAGAATAGGCACATATCTGGATAGAACAAGCTTTCAAACCACCCTGGCTAAATATTACGCACTAGCTGCAACAGTCAATACTTTCCTCTGCCCCATAACATCCCTCCCACAGACACAAGACTGTCAAGAGAGGCTTCCAGTAGACCATTCTCTCTCATTGAGAACAGTGTATTTTTCTTCTTTAACCTCTGATAAAATTGTGACTGTCCCTATTTCTGAGTGTCTATAAATGAAATTAATGCCGGTCATGACCTATTCATGAAAAATAAAGATAATTTCTTTTTATTTTCGGGCATAAGATTCTCACGGTCCATTCTATGAGGTGATAACAGCACCTGAATGCAGCGAGACTGGTATGCTCAGGCAATGCAAAACCATGGGCTTGAAATTCCTTCTGTATCCCTAGAACTGAGGACTTAATGAAGACCGGTCATAGTGAATTTGAGTTCACGGGTTAAATAATACCAGAGTCAACCACGCCACAAGATGCTAGAAAAAAGGCTATCTAGACCAAAATCTATTTACTTAGCATCCTGTTTAGTTTAATAATCAACAAGTGATGGCCAATTCCACACGTTATATGGGATAAAAACCTTCCCCTTTAGTATAGCAAAAATGACTTACCTGATGATCTTGAGATAAATGTACTTCCAAGGGATTCGAACTGAAAAAGACATTTGGGCAACCAGGACACTTCAGTCGACGTCTTTTGAAGTGATTATTCCAATCCCTTGCATCAGCACCATCTGAGTCGGGGAACGCACAACCACTTTTCGATGGTATTTCTGTGGAATGATTTTCTTGTATATGATTAGTCACTCCCATTTTGTCAAGGCTGAGGAAAGGGCAAAACCTGCACTTGAAACAAGCGACCTCCTCCACAAGGCTGACATCAGCATCATTATTCCTCAGTGGTTTTATCACAGGCTCCTGAGCAGAACATTTTGCAGATTGCTGGGGTAAATTTTTGGATTGAACTGTTTTCCTCCTCTGGCGGCTAAGTTTTGACAATGGGTGGCCTTGAGACGGGAACTTATCCGAATTATGAGGCTTTTTATGGTTAATAGAATGTTTTTTCTTCCCATTACTATCATCCGTGGGAGTCTTGCAGCTTGAGAAATTAGAAGCGATTCTGTAATGGCTACTTTCAGGCTTTTCTTTTAAACTTGGCGAAAGTCTGCTATGCTTCGAGGAAGACGAGATAATTTCAAGGGGAACGTTGGAAGTTTCGCTTAAGGATTGCGAAGAGCTTGAGGAAGAAATATGACCAAGCATCACAGAAGATGGTTCACATTTAACGCCGTGCAGAGAAAGAAGATCACTTCTAGAAGACTGATGAAGAGGGTCAACAATTTGATCTCCTTCATCACCTTGAAGTTTCTGAGACCCTGAGCACTGACTGGAGTTCGAAGAATCTTTCAATTGTGAAAACACAGGGAGCGCATCCCTAGTAATTGGGGAAGAAACTGAAACGCACATATGGGGTGAATGGTGTCTATCTTCTTGTCCTATGTCTACATCCTCGTTTGCAGAGGTCGAATCCACACTAGCACCATCAGCAAGAGCAGAGAGAACAGATGACACCTGACTACCACTTATTGCTGGTAGTACCGCTTCACGAGATGGTAAATGAGACAGTAGGCCGGAGTTTGATGGCGAATCATCAGCTAAATTTTCATCGTGATCGTGTATATGATCATGATGAATTCCACTGGAATCCGAGGATACTAGCATGAGTTCTGACGTCAATAAGGACTGGGGGCCGTGGTGCTGTTGTGATAATGGAGAACAGTCACTATGCGGAGAAAAAACACACGAACGAGAGGGAGAGCCAGCATTGTGGTCGATTTCATCGTGTTCTGACTTGTGCTTTCCAGAAACACTCCGCTGTAACCTTTGTAGATTCAGCTCATTTACAGCAACGAGCATATGGCTGGATGTCAGCTCCGTTATGGGGGGTAAAGAAATGGCTGGATCAGCTGGACTCTGTGGATCTCCCACACACTTTCGCTTTTTCGCAGCAATTGCCTCCGGAGTAGAAGGGCTGGATGAATAGAATGGTGCTTGTGAAGCGGAACTGTGGGAAAGTAATGGAGTTCTTAAATCTTGAGATGCAGTCAAGCCTTCTACCGTTTGACAGAGGGTCTCCTTTGCCGACTCTCCAGGCGAAAGAGACAAAACTTGAACTAGCCCTGAGTTACAAGTCGAGACTCCTTTCATTACCATGTCCATATCTTTTACAGGTTTTTCATGTCCTGGATATGCAAATGCCAACAACGCAGGAGATAGAAGTGTCTGAAAATAGTTACACAATTCATTAGTATACCTATTGGAGACAACTAGTTCACATTATCTTTAACGAATCGCCAAGTGCAAAATCAAATTATTCCAATAACAATACTGGGCTTACCTGTCGCAAAATTCCATCAGAAGGCCACAACATAGCAGTAACAGCGTTGGAATCCACTTCCTCCAAACGAACTACTCCATCAGGGGCGTGATTAATTGATCCCCCGGGTCTATCGGTTTGAGGCATAGTCATGTTCTCCACCATTTCTTGGTCCACTGGCACATGCAGTCCCGATAAGCAGTCATTATTTTTCACTCCACCCGTTGAGGTTGGGCAGATAAGCGTGTCTTTAGCAACTTTCATTTTCATCTAAAACACCTGTAAACATTTGATGGGATTACACAATTAGCACCAACATAATCACTGCGACCATACAAAAGATGAAGATGCTCGCAGCACTGAACTAAAAAAAGCAAACCATTATATTTATAAGTATCGACTTTCTTAAAGATACTTGCCGGTTCTAAACATATACCTCACATTTCAGACAATGAGTTGCTCAACCCAACAAATGTGGTACACAATCGTAATATTAACCAGCTAACCAACTAGCCCATTCAAAAGTGCATATTCAAGAGTCATTTATTTCAAATTTGACAGAGTGTAAACAATTCACTCATGTCGAAAGCCCGCTAGAAAATACAATCTCTTCCAACGCCATTACAAAATTCTACTTCCGAGCCTGGGATGAGGCTAGCTTGAAATTATCGACCTTTAAACGCATGCATAAACAATGTCCCCCAAAACGATAAATATGGCACACATAGAATTTGATTAAATTCCAACAAACCGATAACTGAAAGGAGGCCAGAGACTCAAGTGGATTACCTCCACCAGAAACTTCATTTACCGTTGCGCCATGATGAAATTGTGAGGGGCCCGTTGTAAGGCAGCAGAATCCGCACAGATGATTGGCTCTCCTGACGGGATGTTTCGGCCATTACTGGTTAGCGGGAAGTTTAAATTCAGTAGTCCCATTAAGTAAAACTTTATTCAATGTTAGTGTGCAATTTACAAAAAATATTCCAAAAACTACAATTTGGTAAACTTAATTACTGATAAGCTTTCTCTTCCAGATTTTCTTGATAGTATAGTATCGTACTTAAACCCTTTATTGAGGAATAAATCAATTATCTCACTAGGACGATTTTCCTTAAGAACCAGTATGTAGAATTTGCCTCCAGGCGACAAAAGTCTACGTACATCACTGAAAAGACGATCCATAACTTGTCGCCCATTCTCTCCTCCTGCCCAAGAGCATGTCAATGGATCCTTACAGTTTAATTCTTCATTACTCGTGGGTACATAAGGAGGATTACATATAAGAATATCAACAACTCCAGTTTTGAGGCAAGTTAAGAGATCAGAACGAATTACTTGGAATGTGTGGGTTCCATTTAGTTGAATTGTATTATTGGATGCTTCACAGGCATACTGATTAATGTCAGCTGCAATGTAAAAAGCTGAATCATGTAATGCACGAGACAGAGCAGAAATTATGACACCCGTACCACAACAAATTTCAACAATTACCCTGGGACATGATGATGATATACAACCCAAATCTTTCTCCAATGCATCCATCATTAGAAATGTGTCCTCAGCTGGTTCATAAACATACTCATAATCACTCAGACTTAAGTGTTTCAGAGATGGTGTTTCCATTCTGAATAACCACAATTTCTTACACTTTCAACAGAAAATAAAATAATGACATGAAAATAAATTTTTGACAGAAAAGAAACAATGGTAAAAATAGCAGATAAATCAAAAGTCAAATATGATAAGTAGCTACAGTATTAATGGAGCAAAAATAAGCATAATCACAAAATTATATTGTGCAACAGGAATGCTATTGAATAGAAGCATTTGACTCCACAGACACAGGACTCATGGCTGGAGACGGTTCCAAGAGAGCTCTTCGCCTTTGGGCTTCTCTGGCCACTTGCACTTGAACTTTACTCAGTCGTTCCTAAAAATAAGAAATTGAGTCAGAGAGTTGTGAACTTAGTGAATAAATGAAAAACATAGCATTCAAAGCATTTTATACAAGACTGTATTGATTAGAAGAACAATCACATATTGTCAAAACATCAAGGCCTCATTAACGCGCATAAGGTAATGATTTTTAGAAAATATAATCACAGTTTTTATTCAACTCTAAGTCTGGACTCTAACAGGAAATTTCAACACCAAGATAGAAAGGAAATTGTTTGACTTAGGAGAAAAGAAAAAAATCGAAGCTAGTGTTTGCAAAAAGAGATGGATTCCATTTGTTCAGATATTTGTCGCACAGAGCAAAATGGAGTGATTATACCTTCAATGGCATAGAAACGAAAATAATATTCTTCAG
The DNA here is from genome assembly GCF_921293095.1 of Ischnura elegans. Lineage (NCBI taxonomy): Eukaryota > Metazoa > Arthropoda > Insecta > Odonata > Coenagrionidae > Ischnura > Ischnura elegans. Next base: position 20,687,001 of record NC_060248.1, read on the forward strand.
TTTGTATACCAAATTTATCTTTCACTTGAAGTTCATTGAAGGAATTTGTTTTAAAGTTTTAATGTCCAAATGGTAGTACTTGGGTTCATTGATACCAATATCCAATTGAAAAAGGCCAGATTGGCACCCATGAGATGCCACTCCACGTGACGTCACAGGGACCTAGATGCTTCACGAGTAATCAGGATTTAACACTTCCCCGGCGAACAATATGTAAAAACTTTTCTTGGGATACCGCGTGGGTAAGATTATATGAAGTGCCGACGTTTTGCGTACCGACTCGCTACCCATTCTCACGGCTACTAACATTGGCGCTCTCATATAATCTTACCCGCGCGGTATCCCGAGAAAAGTTTTTATGAGTAATAAGGAGTTTTACATCATCTGAGATTACTGAGATGCATACATCTGAGATTACTGAGATGCACGTGAGATGCATACATCTGAGATGCATGTGGCACAGAGCTAAGGGAAACATATCTTAATGATCAGTGATCACTTATTAAATTTGCCTATGGTGGGAAAGTTTCCTTCATTTGATAGGGTATAATAACCCTTCTTTAAGCCAAGCGCTACCAGATTGCAGGGTACTCTGCTACCTGCGATTAGCCTGCATCGCAGTGGTGCTCATAGGATCGCACAAAGGTGGCCTCACACGGTGGCAGCCGGAACCAGAATGACATCACACAGGCTTTTCCCAGCATTCATACTTAGCCGTCGTATTTTCGCATGCTTGAAAATTTTCATTTTTCATTTAATCACAAAAATAGATATCGTCATTTAAAAACCTAAAAGCAAGAAATACACACTCCAGGAGTAATAACCTTTCCAATTAGGCAATAAAAAAATAATAGGAAACCACCCTATTATATTTTGAAATTTATTTTCATCAACTAGCACAAATAAATAACAGACTTTGTTGGTTAATTTTCTGTACTTCACAATGTAATTGAGGCTAGAAGATAAAAAACTAAAAAGCTTCCCAATTCATTTCTTGAAATGACTGCATCACAAGTGATATTTAAAAAAATTATCTTCACAACCCCGAAAACAGTGCATTTAGGGCCTTTATAATGGACAAATGTAAAGAATAACAAAGTTGGATGACAAATTCCCATGCTCTGGATAAGGGCATCCCCCTTAGACGGGACATGAACATGCTATCTCTTCGGTTTGGTAGCCAAGAATTTTATCTCACCACCACCGTTGGTGGCTCCTGGAAGCAGGAGAGGATATGATTCATCATAATTTTGTGGCTCAACTTAAAAGCAAGAATTAAGCATAAAATAAGTTGTATCACTGAGTGATGAAAGTGAAATCCTGTATCTAAAATATGCATTATTTCTGACTAATAATGGAGGAAGCAGCTGGTAGTGTCTGGATCAGTTAGAGTAACTAATTGACTATTTCAACTATTTTAATTTCTCCTGGTGAATACTCAGTGGTGCCGACTTACAAAAAATATTGGGGGGGCCCAAACCGGGAACCTTGCCCCAGTAAATTTTATAAGTAGTGAATTTTAAGTTTTTTAAGCATTTTAGAAGAGTCATATGATCAACATTAGAACCCTGATTACTCAAATCTCGATATCTGGACACTCTGGGGAAAATCGACAAGCCTGACAAATTTTTTCCTCACATCTGTAATGAATTTTTGGGGGGGCTCGGGCCCCCTCAGGCCCCATGGAGTCGGCGCCACTGTGAATACTATTGATGAATTTTTCTTGGGTTCTCCGCCAGGTTAATTCTTTCATATAAGCCAACGTTTCGAGAGACGACTTGTCTCACAATTATATTAACCATATCTGTTCCTTCTCAGCTGTCTCTTCACTACAAACAAGCATGAATACATAGACTTAATATATAGTCAAAACACTTTGATCAACGTCACTAAGGTACTAAAGCATTTTGTTTCAAGACACTTAATATAATTGTAAATAAACCATATTCTTTTCACTGTGACTGCAACTTCAGGTTATTTAATAATCTGCATCACTTCCTTTCCTTCTTCCTGCAATGAATCATGAGGTGATTCAAACACACTGCATATCGCCCCTTCTCCCACTAGTACGCTCCTCCTCTCACGTGTTTTCTCTTCAAGCTTCTCTCCTCTTCCTTCTCCTCAGTTCTTATGTTTTGTCCCATATTTTTGTATTTTCCCCAGCCTCCAGTAAGTGGGGAACCCTGTCACTCCCTGCCGCATTCAGCCCTCCTTCCGAGGAGTAGCCTCACCATTGTCACTCCAACACAATAGAACTGATCAGGGAAAATACTTCCCACATTGTCACCAATGCCAAGCCACTGATCAGCCATTTGCATTTGTAGGAAAACCCTGCGCTCCTGGTGAGGAGAATGACCTTGCTAAACTCGTTAATGTCCTGTATAGGGTGGTTTCCTATTATTTTTTTATTGCCTAAATCGAAAGATTATTACTCCTGGAGTACGTATTTCGCGCTTTTAGATTTTTAAATGACGATATCTATTTTTCGCGATTAAATGAAAAGTGAAAAATTTCAAGCGCGCAAAAACGCGACGCGTAAGTAGGAAAGTCCGTGCGCCGCATTTCTGGTTCCCCCTCTCTCCTTGTGAAGTGACCTTGATCGAGGCTCTGAGCGCTGATAGGACGCAGGATGCTAGCGGATAGCTGAGTACCTTCCTGTCTGGTAGCGCATGGCTTAAAAAAGGTTTATTAATACCTTATCAAGCGAAGAAAACTTTCCGACCTTAGCCAGTTTTAATAGGTGATTATTAAGACATGTTTCCCTGAGCTCTGTGCCTCATGCATGCATTGGTAACCTCAGACGATGTATAACTCCTATCCTCTCGTGTAGAAACTAGGTCCCTGTGACGTCACGCGGAGCGGAATCGCATGGTTTGTTTTCTAGTTCCAACTAGAAAACAAACCAAAGGGATTATTAGGCAAAAATGGTGTGAATGTCGAATGTTGCATAGTCACCGTGTTGGGTAATAAGTGAACATAGAGAAGAATTAATGGCATGAATGATAACTTAAGAATGAATGAGTCAAGTGAATTGATAAGAGTAATAAGTGAATGGGGAGGGGAGAAGTAAAGTGAAATCAGCTGTGGAAGGAAATATGTAAATGTTTCCATAGTTATAGTATATTTTCATAGTTGCTCTAAATATTCTGTAGTAGAATTTATAATGTCAATTTGTACCTGATCAAATGAGCACTGAAGCGTGAAATACTTAGGTGCCTGAAAAATTCATACATTCAAAAAAAAAAATGCGGGAAGATCGAACTCAAAGATGATGGGGCTTCGATTGTAAAAGTTAAGGAAGGATACAGTAAAAAATTATTTAGTCACATTATCAATGTTTAACAGTTGATTTGTGAAGGCTTTCCAAAGAAAATGGTTACAGTCCCTAACACAGTTTCTTTAAAACGGGGCTAAAGAAACAATTATCCTTGACAATGGGAGTCAAATAACAGTGGCCAACAATTCTTGTAACAGACATGAAAATAAACAAAAAGAGAGTAAGGCAATGGAAATAGTGGCGCTCGGTTGTACGCATCATTGCTTCTGATTCTTTGTCCAAAATCAATCAATTCTGTTTATTTTATTGGTACAATAGTTAAATGTTTAAAGCTTTAAGTAATGTTAGAATTATTATTTCCTCTAAATAAGAACAAAAGCTACAACTATTTATAGAGCACACAAGATTTTTTTTATTTTTATAATAAAAATTAATTTAGAAATGCAGATATATCAAACAACTACCCATGGTTGAAAATAGGCATTTGAACTTACATACTTGCAGTGGTGTAGCAAGGTTGTTCGAGGGAAAATTTTTTGAAAAACAGGGTTCAAAGTAATGGGTTTTAAACTAATTATAACACTTTTCATAATCGAAAAAACTTCATTTGTCAAAGAAATATTTTGTAAATTCAGGATTTTTCGATATTTTGTTCTCTTCTTTGAAGAAAAATAATTGTGTTTTTATATTACAGGGGGGGATCCGAACCCCACCTGCCTACGCCACTGCATGCTGACTGCATTAATCCTATCTATGTTCGTGAAAATCAGAGAACTTAACATATATTGGTAATCAATTTGAGACGAAGTTACTTACTCATAATAATCATAGAGATACCGTATCAACACAAATAGTGTAGGTTGTGTAAAGAACACTTCCTACACATGAAACATGAGTCTCCTAAAAATCGTGGAAGAAGAAATTTTTAAAGGATTCACCCATACAACAGAACGTTTCCCAAAAGCTGGCGTATGCTAGGATATTATTGATAAGAATCTCCATCGAAGAAATATGAAATTTTGGGTAAGTTCAGAGTGCTGAAGTGGAAAAAATGTATGAGTATAGATGGAAGATGGAGAAGAGCACAGAGGAAAAGATGTATGAGTAATATACAAGTGGATGGCTACGCCAGAATGACTTCAGAAATGATGAACAAACAAAACATATTTACCTGCGTGTTCTGCAAGACGCTGCTCACGACAGTTACTTTTCGTTTAGCACCAGCTAATTTCTTGACGTACAAATCTAAATCCAAAGGGCATTTATGAAGTTCTGAAATCTTTCTCAGCTCCTCTGCAAGGGTGTCTATTTTTTCCTTCAACTCCAACTGACTTCCCCTGTAATATTAAATGAATAAGAATTACTCCGGTCGAAGAGAATCAAGCCAAAACACAAATAAAATCATACCTCGTAGCTGTTATTCTTTGATCAAGTGCATCAATGGTAGGTTTAAAGAGGCACATTAAGCCTTCAGCTAGGGCATCTCCAGTGGCATTTTCTCCGTAATTATTCGCCTTAGTGACAGAGGTTACCACCCTTCCGTCGTCCTGCTCCATTTTTATAGTAACCCCATTATTTGATCCATGAATATAAAAAATTTGATCACTCTACACTTTTGCTTCTTTCCTCCTTCCGCAATTACAATTTCGTTCTTCTTTTGTTGACAGCAGCCGCCCCCGAGTAAAAAGTGGCTTGGTCGGAACTGGTCGGAACTAATTGGCAGCACTTGTCCGCAGCCCTGGCACACGACGTCATGGCATTGAAACCCGCGTAAATTAAGGAAAAATTTGTGGAGAATATGTTGGATTCTAGAGAAATAAGGCCAAATCTTATTATTTTAAATTCAATAACCACTCTTTCATGTGAACTGTATGAACTTACACTGGGAGTCTAACACTCCTGTACATTAATATTGCGAATTATATGTCTGTATGTCTTTACCTTAAGCTACGAACTCGTAACTGCTAAGTACGCCTTGAAGCAATGGGATAAAAACTGGAAATTATCTACGACATTAGCGAACGGACTCTCATCACAGTAAGGTGATGTTTACGTAAATGACGCGAGTAGCAGTTTGTCTCGGTCACTATTATTGAAATTATTTCATCATCAAAAAATAACTCAAAATATGCCAAGTATGTACTCTATACACGGAACAGGCAATAATTGTTTTCCAACTAATTCACAGGCAAAAGGTAGAAGAGGGTCTGCACTGTCGATTTCTTGCCAATTATTCTCTTCAAAATTCTCTGAGCATTCTGCACTCTCTTCTTCTAAAGCGTCAAGCCCTTTCTCATCGCATATTTCACTTGAGCTAGAAGCCATGGTCAACTAAAGAGAGGCACAGATATATGTGATCTCTCTCAATTCAACAGTCACTTAAAATGATTGGGATAGTCGGATACCTCTTTTCTTATTTACTGTTAGGTATTCTCTCATATTGAACAAAATCGCCACAACCAATGATTGACCTGAAAATTACGGCATGATAAGGTATATAATAAAAAAAAGAGTGAAACATTTATTGCTGAAAATGTCATTCCATGTACGTGATCGCAGCTGCATTAATGGTCTCAAGTTGTCTCGGTACAATTTGCGGAGGTAGTTAGGCGGTCTGCGGAGTATCTCCTTGGTACGATAAGTGGAGGTTTTATGATATAAAGAGGTTCACTACAAAGAGGTTTGCCTATAAAATTACATGTAAATCTGACGGGACCGCAGGGGTGGTATGATGTATGGAGGTTTATGATGTAAAGAGGTTCACTACAAAGAGGTTTTACTGTATAAAAGAATGGTAGCTACGAGTACCTGGGATTGTTTTTGCATAGCACCAGCGAGTTTCTAATTGTTGCCGAATCATTGATAATTGTTCTTTTTTTAAAACATAAAATAAAGTTTTATCCACTTTGTACTTGCAGAACTCAAACACCTTTTCAATGGAAGTCATTGTGTTACCCAGATCCCGCTGAAGGCTTTCTTTTGTAAGAATGCGCTTAACTGTTCCACCTATCCCATCACATGGAGATTTCCCATGACTAGTTGCAAAAAATGACCAAGAAGCATGCAAGTCAAAGTGATGATGGCACAGGTTTATAAAGTTTTTACAGTTCATATATTGGTTAGTTATTTTCTCCCGAATCATGGTAAAAATCATGCGATAGCGCTCGCTTTCTGTAATTATCAAATAAAAAATATACGTTCACTGATGCATGTATGTGTGTTTATACACATGAATATAATGGTTTAAAAGACAGTCGAGCCTTTCATTTCCAAAGGATATGAAAAAGATTGTGCCTATCACTAAAACCTCTCTATAATGAACCTCCATACATCAAATTGCCCAAATTTTGGTCCCCTCCATTACGATGTAAAGAGGTTTTACTGTACCAATTTCAAATAACATTATTGCGACAAAAAAATTAGCTTTGATACCAAATACAGTTCTGTCCACAATTTCTTAATAAAGCCAAGTTGGGAAGAAAATATGACAAAAATTTGTACTAATTCTTTTGTGGCCTGCTTGTATGATGATCACTGGTTTTTTGGGCTAGTTATGTCAAAGGATGTTGATCAATGTGAAATAAAAGTGAAATTCTTGCATCCTTATGGGCCTGCAAGATCATTTTACTGGCCAAAAGAGAAAGAAGATATTTGCCATGTTCCTGTAAATAATGTCATTTGTAATGTGGAAACTCCTACCACAACAGGCTCAGGACAAATGTATTACTTCTCAGAGAAAGACATTGAACGTGTGAACCAACGGCTGTTGGATTTAAAAGGAAAACTTCGAATTACCACTACTGGAAAAAATGTAACTCTAGATCTAGTGTCAACTGAAATATTAGTTTTCTCAGAGATAGGCCACAGTGAAGACCTTGGATACTATGTTATTTAACCACAAACTGATGCACAGACAAAAGTGACTATATATTGTGATTGTTGATTTATAAGTTGTGCAACATTAATGAAGTGAAACACATTCGTGAAGTTTTTTTTCAATACAAAATGGAGAAAGTTAACTTGTATTGACATGTATCCTGTATTTTGATGTGTTTTATAAAGCAAGGATCAAGTTATCCCCAGCAATGATGGGTAAGTGCTATGAACTCCTTAAAATATTCTATTTCAAAAATATATTTTTCTTATCGGGAGAAAAACAACCTGCACATAAAAAATGTTTTAATTTTTGAACTTATTATATGTACTAGATTCATGTTGTAAATATTTGCTTAGATATAGAAAACAGTTAACACAAGCATTTCATCACACTTGAAGGAGGACCCAACACCGACTACCAGAGTCGTGAAAAGGGATTTTTTTTACATAATTTTTTTAACAACAAAGCAAGCAAAAAGCCATAAATTTTATTTTTACAGGTGGTGGGTCATACCTTAAGGAATATTATAAAAAATAATTTAGCTTGATTCAGATATTACCTCAGGTCAAAATTTGATGTTTTATAGAACCATGTTTATGACGCAAAATTTTCTAAAATCTTATGAAACATATTAGTTTAGAGAATTTCCAATATCCCTTAGGATATTTTTCAATTAGTTTTTGGAATCCTCATGACTTCTATGGTAAACCTGCAAATTTTCATAAGAATCGGATGAAAACTATGGCTGAGACAAATTATTTTCCTCTGGAGGTACAAGTGCCGCATTCGTTGAAAAACTGCAGTTTCACCCAAACTTCAAATGGTCGTGAAAAAAAAAACTATGAGAGACAGCCAAGAAATATTTTACACTGTTTCATTCCTACATGGAAGGATGAAAATTGCCAAGTTTCATTAAAATCCGAGTCGGTGGGTGTCATGCCTGGATGAACTGACATGGAATGACCCATTAGCGACTTATGCATGTCCCTCGTTATGAGCTCACTGGCTTACTTTGGGAACATATCTCTGCTTTTGCAGTCAGGTCAGTAGAGAAAATAAGAGCCCAGAAGGCAGGAATAAGAACAGTGAGGCTATCCACAGTGGTAAGAGGAGCCTTTTGAGCAGATCCTTGACAGATTGAAGGGGGCCAGATTGTTCTAGGGATTTACCATGGAGATTGGAGCAGTCACAGTGGGCTCCTGAATCATTGTGAAAAAAGGTTGATAGTAGGGGGGTAGTCCCTGCAGAACAGCTGCTTGGGGAGCCATGCTCATAGATTTTGCATCAGCCACGCTGGGCACTGGTGCACAAGCACACATTTCACACGTGTGCCGAGGAAGAATTGGTGCTCAATGGGCCATCAATTCCGGCCATCAACATTAACCTGGATTGATGGAGGAGATAATACCTGATGCTCACTTCCTGAGTCCACAAACAAATTATAAAATAATAATTTTGTCCAATAGCATACCAAAACAGCAATTGATTGTGGGTTTTTGGAATTTCACCACAAATTTGGTAGGAAGAGATTTGCATTGTGTGGTGGAAATAGTAATATCCCATGGCTTCATGTAATCTGGGAACAGAAATAATCCATAAAATATGTTATAATGCCTTCAAAAGGAATCTCCACCAATGGCCTAGGGAACATTATGTTACATACCAAGATGATTATAAGATGATGAGTTATAATGCTAACTGCTAAATATATCAAGTAGTAGGCTCATTTCATCACAGGGTTGATGCCCCCCTGAGCAGTGTAACTGAACTCCAGACAGCTCACATACCTTGACCATCCTCCAGGCTTGTCCTAGATGAATGACTTCATGGATGATGGCGATGACACTAGTACCAGTAGCACAGTCATCGGTGAGGCTTGAGGCAGTGCTGTCTGCTCACAGTGAAAGGATTGCACCTGCAGTCGAACAACAACGTCTTATACCTACCAATTTTTTGGCTGCAGCTCCTTACAGAACTGCCTCCGCAGCCACTCCAATCGTGGATCCCTTTCCCACTTCCTAGTTATCCCATTAGCCTCTGGCAGTCATATATTTACTGTGATGCAAGTGTTTAAATGGTTGCAAGTGGCAGGTATTCAAATTTTAGTCATTACATAATATTACATATAAGGTTCTGAAAAAAATCACTTGATATTGACAGCAGGCCATTTGGGGACTAGTTAAAAGGTAAAGAAAAAATATTAAGCTCTATTTCTCCTCCTCTCATTTACTCTGTATGACACACATTTCATTACTACACTTCTTCAGTGAGACAATATGTATACAAACAATTTGAATGTGAAGTAGAAACTATGACCATAAGGGATAGAAAAATTAATTATATCATCAAGAGAATGATATTCTAATCGATGAAGGTGGAAATTTCAAATCAATTATTCCTAATTGGAAGACTATAAAAAATTGTAATAATTTACCTCTTTATTTTTGTCATTCTCTTAATCACATTAAAATATTTATACAAGTCCCTATATGACTTTCTTATATATGAATCTGGAGTTATATATACATATGTGCATATACATACACGATGATACATATATACATGAACACACGTACATGAACCAGAGTTATCATGGAATCACTTTTTCATTCACAATTAATGCCATGGACAATGAATTACCTTGAAAATACTCCCAATATTTGTAGAGTTGAAACTATGAACATAAACTTAATTTTTTGCTTAAAAGACAAAATGTCAACAAGTAAAATTTATAAATCATTAGAACATAATTTCAAATATTCATGGTAGCCTAAAACATTAATGACGGTACAGCTACTAAATTAAAGGGCAGATATGTTTCTTTTGGGTAACAATTGGAGGCTCAATCCCAGGCTTTGAAAATATTACCACGTTACCATAAAAATACCTATCGCTCTCATAGATACCAAACATAAGCTCAAAAGTTGCTTATTAAAAATGAACATCTGTTAGTATATTTATAATTTAACAATAATATCTGAACAAATACACACACAATATACAATTCATGTCTAGATTTTAACAGCTGTAGTAGAAGAGGAAACTATTTGATTTGAAAGGGGATCCAATTGAATAATGTTAACGTGCTCATAAATGCTTATGAATAATCAAGAGCGCAGACAACATTTCTGCATGCTTTGAAAGAGATGTGATTGGAAGATGGATAGTATGCAGTTCATGATTCATTCAACAGAAACCATTCTCAACTTACTATGTATGGAATGGCTTGCTAGAGTTAACTTCATTTGTATTTTTAATAATGAAAATGAATGAATTGGGAAATTTTTGCTCAATAAATAATTCTCTTTTTCTCCCCTCAATATTTTTCTCTGATTATAAACAGTAAGAAAATAGTAGCAATTCCAAAATTGGATAACCAATGAAATAGTAGTGATGTATGAAGGGCAATATTGATATTAAATTATGCGTATCAATTATGATTATTCTCGAACTCATGGCTTTTATCGCTCTGCTGAGCTGAAATTTATTAATAGCAGATGAGAAATGCTCAGATTCCAAAAATTAATTTCAGTCTTCCTGGTAAGTGGCCTCACAAAGGTTTAAGTTAGTATTCATATACACTAAAAGTTTTATTTACCAGGATCATGAAAGTCATGAGTGATGTGGGAAAATGTATAATTCAAAGTACAATACAAATAAATCAAGAAAATTTTCAAATACTTTCCTACTGAGCCAGCAGTAAGTTGCAATGTTCCTTTTAGATACGCCCACAGAGCTTATGAGGCATTAGCATCATTTGTGCACCATACATCCAGCCCTTATCTTTCACAGTGAAAGCAGAGGATGGGTGGTTTGCATCAGCTTTGGCTTCACCATTCCATCAGATGAAGAGCTTCGACAGGTGCTGTTCAGCCCAACTGAAAAGGCTAGGGCTGATTGTTTTTTTTCATTCATTGGGAGTGAAGTTTCATGTCACCTGGTTGGACAAGTGACTGTGCCTTCTTCTGAACATAAATTAAACACACGACACTCCCGACGATCCCAATTAAAAAATTCCTTAGGTTCTTCTCCAATAATTCTGTCTGCCTCCCCCTCAACCTTTCCTTTCAGATGCAGTGCAGAAATAATAGTAGAGTCTTTAAATGCAAGAACAATAGTTTTACCATGATCCAAGACCTCCCAAGCAGTGGCCATTTTCTTTGGGGTGTAAACAGCCATAAGTTTTCCTGAAAGATAAATTAAGAGTAAGACATTGATTTAATTAAAAAAAGAAAGGAAGAATGAACTTCTGAGGGGGTAGAGAAGACTCCTGGAAAGAGAAATTATGACTCTGTACCATTAGAGAAAACTGAGGTTGGGACACTCAGATTGATAGGGAAAATCAATAATTACATGCTATAGAAGTCAACAGTAGAGTTAGATGCCCTATTTTGATCTCTTTGTCATACAAATTCACCATTACAGAATAACTTCACACCATCCAAAACACCATAGTCATGCTCAGATAAACAGTCAGATCATCCATTCAACATAAGAAATCAGCAAAAGGTATACGTAGTCAAAAAATACAGTAGAGCACTGATTATCTAATGCTCGATTAACCCATCTTTCAGACTATGAGTCCCTCTAAAATTCACCCAAATCCTCCCTTCTATTCACTATGTATCCCACAGACAATAGTCAAGGTCAAGTCTTCAAAGTTGCTACAATTTTCATCTTATGAAATACTTTGAAGCATTTTGCCTGTAAATATTTTCTTCTCCAAGTAAACCTGCAAGAAAGACCCATCATGAGTTCAAGTTATGAAGTCAAGATAGGCATAAGGAAGCTTGGGGGCGATACTAAGATTGCAGAGGACTGAAGGAGATGGAGGCAGCAAATAGGTAAGGCCAAAACTAACTTCGTTTACAGAGTTCAAAAGAGTATGTAAGTGGTAGACTTATAAAATGTGATCAGCTATGATTAATTTAGCATAGGAAATTGATGGAAAATAATTTAAAAAACTTGAGTGAAAAAAGTGAACTTCTATGCAAATATTTTTGGTGTTCCTTGGTAGTTTTGAGCTTCAGGTAAACATCTAACTCTTCAGGAGATTGAGTCTCCATTAAAATGAATTGTGACATTGACTTCCCAAGAAAATCCAAAATGTGTACATTCAATAACATTGCCCCTTATCATATTGATACATTCAAGCCACACACCCTGCTACCTGGAGACCCAGTTGCAGACTGGAAAAAAAGGAAATAAAATGTTTTCTTTGGCACTATACATCATTACCACTGATCTTCTGATCAATACCATCCCTTACTAGGTTCAATAATTTATCCAATTTTTCTTATCATCCTATCTGGCCAGAGAATTTTTATCTAGATAAATTTCCACATTAAAATTTTTAATTCTAGTAGAGCATTTGAGCTTGAACACAGTTATATAGTTTACATTCATCTCTCGAGATACAATTTCACTTACACCAATTAATGGTTATGAGATCACAAAAATCAGGATGATTATCTATGCAATGTGCTTACTTTTTTCACTAAAATTTTAGGAAAAAATAAATGGAGATTTTATAAACAAATAAGAGTATATCCCATTATACCTTCATGAAGATCCCAAAGTCTGAGAGAACGATCTCGCCCCTCCGAATCTGCAGATATGAAACAAGTCCCAGATGGATCAAGCCGCAAAACATTTACTGGTGCTGTGTGTCCACTTAATCGCCAGCGGCAGTTTCCTAGTTGAAATTATTTCAAATGTCAATTAAAGTGAATATTATTTTCAAAAAACTCATGTTTTATTACATTTCAGCAAAGTGATACACAAATAGTTTTCCTGAGAGGCATCACTAAAAAATCAATGCTAATGCTAGAAGGATAATTACAACTATCAGGGGCACAGCCAGGAATTAAGGCTGGGAGGGGGGTTTAGGAGCAAATAATATGGGGGTGTGTGAGGGTATGGAATACCCACCAGGATAAGCGGTAGGTGCGAGATTAACCTGTTAACCGAGCGGGACGTATATATACGTCCAACATAATCAATATCGGGTACGGGTAGGACATATGAATACGTCCTTGAAATATAAGTTGCGCCCTGGAACGGGCGGGGCGTATATTTTCGAACGACAAAGGTATTAGTCATCCATACACGTCTCGACTTGATTTTAAGACAGGGAGGGAATCAGTATCATTTCGCCATTGGGAGTGGTTGGACGTGTTCTGGGTGAGCGGTGGCGGGTACGTACTTACACTTTCCTACCTATTTTCGTATTATATATCATTTACTTATATTTTTTACATTTTTAACCTCTTTATTTTAGAATACATTTTTATCATCCATACATGTCTCGACTTGAACTTTAGATACGGAGGAAATCAGTATCATTTCGCTATTGGGAGTGGTTGGACGTGTTCTGTTCTGTGTTGGACGTGGACTGTTGGACGTGAGCGGTGGCGGGTACGTACTTACACTTTCCTACCTATTTTCGTATTATATATCATTTACTTATATTTTTTACATTTCCAACATTTTTATTTTAGAATACATTTTTATAATTATCCATCAAAATGAATGAAAGTGATATCAGCGATGACGAAATCAATGCACCGGCAGGTAGAAAAAGGAAACGTATTATGAGTTCGTCATCGGATTCATCTGACAGTAATTTTGACTATGATACGGAATTGAGTGATACTGAGAATGAAGAGAGTGAAGAGGTTGATAAAGTTTGCCCTAGCAACAGCATTGCTTCTGAAGAATGGCTACCTCAAAATGCAGAAAGACCACCATTTCCCTTCACTGCACATCCTGGAAAAACTTTCGATACTCCTCCAAAAAAAGTTCCTTTGTTTTATCTTGAGAAGTTTTTAGATGAGAAACTTATCAAATTAATTACAGAGCAAACAAATTTGTACGCCGCTCAATTTTTTGATAAAAATCCTGAGTTAAAACCACGTTCAAGAATTCGAAAATGGAAGGATACAAATGAAGCTGAAATGAAGATTTTTTTGGGGCTCCTAATTTTACAAGGAATAATCGGAAAACCGGCTTTGGAACTTTATTTTTCAAGGAGAAGAATAATTGAAACACCATTTTTTTATGAAACTATGAGCGAAAGCAGGTTTGGTTTATTATGTAAATTTTTGCATTTTGCAGACAATCTAAGTTTTGATCCTAACACATGTAATAGAAAAGCATATAAAATTGATCCAATCATCAATAATTTGTCAGTAAAGTTTAAAAATTTTTACGCATGTGAACGAGAAATATGCGTAGATGAATCTCTTTTATTGTGGAAAGGGAATTTGTCTTGGAAACAATATATATGTACAAAAAGAGCTAGATTTGGAATGAAGTTGTTTATTTTGAGTGAAAGCCAAACTGGATATGTCCAAAATATAATTTTGTACACAGGGAAGGACACAAATTATGGTTCGAACTACCCACAAGAAAAACAATCAACAAGAATTGTTTTGGAGTTAACACATGACTTACTGAATAAAGGATATAGGATTTACTTAGATAATTTCTATACCTCAATTCATTTGGCTGAACTCTTGTGTAAAAAAAATACAGATATTGTTGGAACAATGAGGATAAACAGAGTCGGAATCCCCAAGGAAATAAAAACAAAAAAATTACAGAAAAATGACCATATAGTAAGATTCAAGGACAAACTTATGGTTTTAAAATGGAAGGACAAAAAAGACGTGTTGATGCTCAGTTCTATTCATAATGACGAAAAGACAATGATTGAAAAGAGAGGAAGAAGGCAAGAAAAACCGAATGTTGTCCTGGATTACAACAAGAATATGGGCGGCGTAGATTTGGGAGATGGCGTTATGGTGGCCTACACGGCTGCCCGTAATAGGCTAAAAAAATTTTATAAGAAAATTTTTCTATGATTAATTGATATGTGCTGCTTCAATGCATATGTTATATACAAAAAAGATAAAGGTCATTTGGATCGATTACACTTTTTGATAGAGTGTGTAGAGAAATTGGTAGATAACAACATAATGAAAATCCACCCAAAGATATCAACAAGTAGCTCTACACCTAAACCATCACGCTTAGTTGAAAGGCATTTTCCAGAACAAATGAAAAGCGATGTAGGAAAAACTAAATCCAGAAAATGCCGAGTTTGCTACAAAAAAGGTCTTAGGAAAGAATCTACAAACTGGTGTCCAGATTGTAAGGTAGCACTATGTATCAACAATTGTTTTAAAATATATCACACGGAAATCGAGTTTTGAGTTTTTACGTATATATTTATATTTAATTTAATGTTTTAAACAACATTTCTATTTTATTTGTTTGGTTTTTTATTGTTCTGTAATTCATAACTTTTTTAAATTTTTTATTTGTTATCTAAATAAAAAAATATATATTGTAATCTTTATCATTACTTCTGAAAGTTATAATTCTTTAATTCGATGTTTCAATTTTATGGTTGGTATTCTTTTTTATTTGCTTGTAATTTTGTACATTCCTTTGTGCCATATGTATAAATAAACGAAAAAATATATATTTCATAGTCTTTTCATTTATTTTAAGCATGAATAAAAAAATAATAATATGAAATTACGTCCTCCGGGCGTGACGTACCGATACGTCCTAGCGAAAGTGTGCGCGCCCGTTGTATGCTGCGTAATTAAAAAGGGGATTCCCCGGTTAACAGGTTAATATATTGCAGAATTTTAACATACATGGTTCAAAATGGTGAATTTTACGCTTCCTGAGGGATATTTTATTTATCCTTACACTATTCTAATAGTAATATCAATCCATTGAAGTAAAATGGATTAAACTTAAATATTTCTCTGAGCTCTAGGGGTGGGGGGTTTAACCCCTAAAGCCCCCCCTCACTGCGCCACTGACACCTATCATTATGAAACATAATTCATGAAACATACCAGTGATGAGATCCCATACAAGTATCCTTGAATCTTCCAATCCACTCAAAACACATCCTTCGGGAGATGATATGTCAATGGACACAGTATCCACACCAGGTTTCCATTTTTTAAATAATGTTCCACTTTGTAAATCATAAACAACTATAAAGTTGGGAGATGGCTCATCAACCTCCTGAAAAACGATTACAAAATTTAAATATAAGATTTGCATCTACATAACCTCATGATAATGGCTAAATATAATCCTCCGCTTATATTGAGTAGCTTCAATGAAGCATTTGACAGCTGTTTCATACTGATACAACACTCAGAGAAAGGTTGGAGATATATATCAGAAGATTCAAAGGCTATCTTGCTGAAATTCAATATTATCAGTAATGGTGTTGCAGATCAATTATCTCTAAGTAATGCAAATAAGACTGGTTGAAGCATATATACAGCAAAAATTAACAAGCAAGTAGTTTAATTAGATTAAGATGTGTTCAACTAAGTAAATGCCTATGTGGTGGGGAGATAGGAAGATATAAAACTTATAGGAATTAACATAGATATCATTAAAATTTAGATAAAGGATAATTGCTTCCAGCAATTTGAAATGAATTCATTGGAATGAAAAAGAGAAGGATGCAAGGATCAAAAGTGCCTATTAACAGTTGAGTTCATCCGTCTATGTGATTTATGTAATTACTTTTGCCTTTCATTTGTGCAAGATAAAGGTGCCTCTGCAACCAGTGCATGTTGGTCACCATAGGCGGATCCAGGGGGTTCCCCCCCAGACCCTTAAAAATATGCTAGATTTTTAATACGGTCCCATTATCATTTCGTTCGTTTTGTATAACGAGGTATCCTTGTGCCCCCCCCTGAACAAAATTCTGGATACGGCCTTGCTTGTGCCCCTCCCAGAAAGAAATCCTGGATCCGCCCCTGTTGGTCACATAACCTCTGCAACATATTCCCTCATTAATTCTTGAGAATTTGTCATTAACTCACTACTGTAGTGGAATTTATTTGTCACTAGTCTGCAACTAGCCACCATGTAATTTTCTGGTCAAAGTCTACTGCTTTCTGGCAAGAGCAGGTATTGTTGAAGCGTTTTTTTTTTGCGTAAGCTTTTCAGTAAAATTATGAAGGTAATTCAACAAATTATGAAGTTAATTCTCAGTTATCTTATCACTCTG
This sequence comes from Ischnura elegans, assembly GCF_921293095.1. Taxonomy (NCBI): domain Eukaryota; kingdom Metazoa; phylum Arthropoda; class Insecta; order Odonata; family Coenagrionidae; genus Ischnura; species Ischnura elegans. Next base: position 20,704,212 of record NC_060248.1, read on the forward strand.
TGATGACAGTAACAAGTAAAAGTTTTTAATAAAATATCAAACCTTGCAAACACAGCACACATAATGTCCTTCATAAGTTATGCCAGCTAACCGGGTGACAAAATCATGCCGAGGTATTCTAAGGTCATACAACAGTTTTCTTGAAGCCAAGTCCCACACCAGAAGTGGAAATGGTTTCTGGGTTTCATCTCCACAAACCAAAATTCTTCCATCTCCTGACACCAAAAGCGAGTCAAGAAATCTATCTTCTCCTGCCTGTAAATAAAGGATAAGATATAGATTAAGACTGGTATAAGTTCATTTGTCTCATTAAAAATTAAACTCCTACATAAAACAAAATAAAGACAGCAAATTGATCAGTGTGTTATTATTAGGGCAATGATTTGGCAAAATATAGAAGCATAGACCTGTTTCCAGATTCTCATAACCATTGCGGTAATAACCCAGTCAACACAGTATTCGTAATGAGGTCTTATATGAACTCATACGTTGGACTCCTTTAAGATTCCACATTAAGAGACATGAAAGGGCCTTTAAGACCTCACACTTCATGAGGTCACAAGAATGATGTCTTAAAGACCGCATACTTCATGAAGTCTTGAAGACCTCACACTTCATGGGGTCTTCAAGATCTCACACACATGAGTCCTGAAAAATCAAGTCATGTATATGTTAATGAATTATAATATCAATCGTAATTACATATTTCTGCGTGTATAATATTTTTTCTTCCTTCAATTAACTCTTTATATTAAGAGATGGGTTCGTAAACTTCTCCCTCCGATTCTATTAAATAGGCTGACACTTCCACTTTCCGCTGGGTCCGCCATTGTGTTGTCGTGTTATTCTACTGCCTTGAGCTCAGACGTCTAGTTTATGATTAATATCGTGTGTACTCGATGGCTTAGTTCTTGCTCGTGTTTTTCCTTGTGTCTATACGAACGTGAATCAGGATTCCATCGGATCTGAGATCGGCACGAACCTTGTGGACATCATGATGTGTTACGTGCACGGAGACTTGGAAGGTAAGTTTCAATGATTTTATGTGTACGATTCTTTATCCACTTGTTAATGAGAAAATCCATTAATTATACTATTTTCCAAGCTGGTTAAGTTCATGCTTATCATTGAGTATCGGTAAATATTCATGTAAAATATTTAGGTGGAACACGTATTGTAACGTGCCTTTGTTGTTGTTCATGTTTCATTTCATTCATTCATCGTATCCTTATAAATTTGCTGTTATCGCATTTTAAATTATCTCCGCTAATATACACTATCTCGATCATATCTAGTACGTGTTCAAGCAGTGTTTTTATTATCTCGGGTTCACAAAACAGTTTTCCCTAAGATCATTGAAGTTTATAAACTTCTCAGTTCTCAAAATCATGACGTAAACAAACAAAAGTGCTAAACGATTTATAATTTGCTTGATTTCACTTCGTAATGTAACTTATGGAACGATAAAGCATGGAAATAACGTTCACCATGTATTTAAGTTAACTTCTAAGAGCATTCTAATGCAATAGGAATGTAATTAAGTGTAAGAGTTAATCAAAAGTATTTCACTAATTCGGTTACTCCTAAAATTAACTAAGTTAAAATGGTCATCTTCGGTGCTAAAACCGGCCCTGGGAGTATTTAGGGACTGCTTATGAGATAAATAGTCTTTATCTGGTTTATTTGATGTTATCATGTTATCAATTATAACTCAACAAACAACATTGAACTTAATTAAGTTCAATGTTTTTTTTCAGCCTCTGTTATGAAATGGAACCCGACATCAGCAAGTGGTGTCGCCTTGGAGAGAGTGGAGAGGCAGTGGCTGTATCAAGCGGAGACCGCGTAAAGTATGCAGAGAGGAAGAATTCAAAAACTCGTGATGTTTGTTTATTGACTTAATATTATGAAGAATAAATTTATACATATCATGAAGTTGTCTATTCCATTTTGTTTTTCTGTCTTATTTCCACCTATGGTTCTCATTATATGTATTCTTTTGCTTTATTTTAATTGGATACGTCGGGTACTTATGTCATCGGAGAGTTTTCTTAAATAAAGGTGTGTAAAGTATTTTGAAATCTTAATTAATGGGCTGGTAGGGGCCCCGGCGTTTTTGTAGGCTAATTCAAAGCCATCTATCGGAATTAATACGAAGTGGGTAATTTTTCTGGTTCTCCAGGTAGTTCCATTATCACACACGTGTAGGCGCCACATTTGCGCCTATATCATATTGGAACTGTTATAGGAGTCCTATAAGACCTCTTGTATGAGCTCCTTCAGAGTCGTGTGAGACCGCGAAAAGAATTCCTATACGAGTGCATATGACCTCACGGAGACATCATTATGAGGCCATTTGGGACTCTTTTGAAGGAGTCCTACAAATTCGTCAGACTTCTTTATGACCTCATGCATGAGTCATACGTGTTTACTGGAAATATAATTATTACCGTCTTCCCACGCAGATGATTTGCCGTCCGCAATATATCATTGCATTAATTTTCATTTGCATTTAACCAATGCTGAACGATAACATCAGTAACTATGCTTTTCTAAGTTCATTGAAATTCCTTTTTCTCTTAACCACAGTGGGAATTCTTTCAATGTGCTTTTCAATAACGCTTTAAAATTTCACCCATCACATTTTTTAATACTGCTACAACAGTGTTAGTGGCATTATGTTTGAAAGGAGAGCTGGAAATTTTCTGAATAGTAAACACTTCACAGCCAAATTGGTCGTATATAACAAAAAAGAATCCAAAAATTTTTCATTACCAGTGAACTCAATGGTAAAGAGAAGATGGTATGGAGATGGAAGACGTACACTGTAAGTGATATACAGCCATACAACCAAAGTAGCAAGAAATAATAATACTTTTACCATCAAAATTACTTGAGCAAGAGCTACAGGAAAGTGTCGAAAGGTCAGCCGTTTTGACTCTAATCCCCCTCCCTATGGCAACCATTAGCAAAGCCAAAAACTGGTTTCGATCAATGATTTAATAAGCAATGATAACGACACACATTAAATGCATTATTCAGAGCCTAATTACTTGAAGCATAAAGAAAATTATTCAAGGCTAGAAAATAGTTTGCCATTTATTAGTGTTGATAATGTTAGATTTTTAAGCTTAAATATAGATAACAACCTGAACTGGAGTTGCCACATTAATAACACCTCTCTTCCATGTATTTACATACTGAATATAATGATGTTTGTTAGAAATAACCCTCATTTATACACACCCCATCTGAGTCATCACAAATACCAAACCGTCTTAATTACTTCAATAGTACATATACCTATTCCATAAAAGATCACTTTATGAAAAATGTGTATTGTATACTGGAATCCATTATTTCAATAAGGTGATTCAATCAAAACGATAAAAGACATTAAAATATTCCATTCTATGATAAAACAAATGCTATGCAAAAAAAGCTTTCTATTCATTAAATGAATTTGTAGAGGACAAAAGTGCCTTCACATTGTAAACATTATATTCCTCTCAATGTTCTCAATACGTATACTTATATATAATTATTATACTGACTTACCTTGTAAGATTTGAAGGTTAATAAATTATTAATATTATTATCATAGAGAAAAGAATATAATAATAATAAGATATCCGAAATGATATGAAGTACCTTACTTCTAGCAGCAAGCTTGAAATTCTTTCCATTACAAAATTGAAACTGTAAATTAATGTGCAGTAAATTTACCTTGAATGTGGCAACACAGTCTCCTGTATCCACATGGAGTAGATTTACATGCATGCGATTCCGTGAAAGGGCTGCCACATACCCTTGTCCATGCAGACCATAATATGGCATTTTTTGGTTCATTACTCCTTTTAGCCTTGAAAGCAAACAACCATTTTCCAAATCATATAGTCTCAATTCTCTGCGACAGAGAGCTACAACACGTCGTCCATCCACTGGTTTCAAAGCTACAGGATGAGGAACACCTTTCAAGCTACAAAGCTTCACTGGACCTTCAAGCCTATAATGTCTGTCCTTTTTATTGCCCCCAACGTCCCACACACAAATTTCTTCATGGGCTGATGATGCAGTGGCCACAAGATTTTTGCCTGGTGGCAAACGGCAAAGAAAGTCAAAGGAATGCTTTTCATCATATTCTTCATCATTTTCTTCCTTGTCCTCTTCATTCTCACATTCAACTAAACTCATCAGGTACTTGTTCATATCATCAACCTTGTCAGGAATTCCAGGAATTAAAGATGTTATTGGAGGATCCAGAGATGCTTTCAACAAACTTTGGATGAAAGGATAATCTTGATCACCTACAAAAAGAAAAATAATTTTGTATCAACAGAATTAAGATGTAGATAAAATCTGTGTGTTACTCTCATAATTGAAAGAAAATTACAGTAATTTAATTTAGAAGTAAACTGTATGATAGCAATTAGTGGCAAAAAATTCAATTCCTAAAGATTTATTCTGACCTGTTCCAATATGAGAATTCAATATTTGAATTGATAATCTTTAATTAAAAAAATTATAATCAAGATTTATAGTTGGGCATTGCATAAAAAATATTTGACCAATCACTAGTGTAATAAAAAGGATTTTAAGTTATCAAAAATCTTTACCTACATATTTACAAGTGGTGTTGATATTAAGTATCAATAATTCAGTGAGTTTTTGAGGGTGATACTTACCCCTTCCCTCACTTTTAGCAGTGTCAATTATCTTCTGCAAACGTATATATGCCTGAGTGTAGAACTGACTACCATCATAATTGAGAGCAGCTGAACTCTCCTCCAGCCATCTTTTTAGAAGGCATAAGTCTCCACATTCAGACCAATCCTTTTCCATTAAAATATCTTCAAGTAACTTTGAAAAATAAGAAGAAGAAAACATTCAAAATGAAGAAAAGATAGGCTATCACAAATCAGGTTTTCTCGTGAAGTACGATCTACTATATATATTGTAACGGATGCCGCTTGGTGCGGTTCATGGGCGTCTAAATCGGCGTTTACAAGGTAGGGAAGGCTTATGTAATTTTGTGTGAATGTGTCCGTGTGTATGTGAAGTGAAGCGTGAATGACCCATGAGGTGCCGTGTTTTTCCATACCCCCCCCTCCCACGATTCTTCCGCCTAGTTCAAGAGCAGAATTTTCCTATGTGTACGTGACTAGCAGCAAGTTTACCCCACCCCACAGCGAGAGAAGAACACCTGCACTTAGCAAACGGAAGGTGATGTAACCCACTAACCCCACCCTCCACGAACTTTGGCAAAAACCCCCCTCCCCTATTGAAGAGTCAGAGAACCTGCCATCCCGAATCTCCCCTCCTTACCCCACCCCCAGAAAGTGGCCCACAGGGCTATAAAAGCTGAGTACAGCCAGCGAAATAGAGACTATTCGGCATATAGACGCAGCCGGAGGCTCTGGTGGTCATCTGAGGCAAACCCGTAAACCTGTGGACGAGAGCAAGAGAGAGATGCAGCGAGACGTAGAAGTTGACTTTGAATTTATGTAATGGAAAGAGGAGACGAGAGGGAGATTTCCAGCACGCAAATTAGAGAAACGTCACTCCACGATGCCCAGTGAAGAGATTCTCTCATCCCATAGCGAGAGGAGATGCAGCGACATTGACCGGAGCCAGCCAAGGAAGCCATCTCCATCCGCAACTCAGAGAGAGCGATAAGTATTCCTGTCACCTATATCCCCCCCCACTGAATTCAGAATACCCCGAAGAGCCCCATTTCCCCCCACTATTCAAGACAAGAAGAACTGAGAAACATTCCCGTGCATTTTTTTATGCCCTCCCCTTTTTCCCCGCGTGTGTGTAAACAGTTAATTATAGTGATTAGGACAAAATGTGATAATTTGATATTGGCATTTGTCATTATTCAACTATTCCGTTTTCTTTTATTTACGACAACATTTGTTAAAAACAGAGTGTCTTTTCTTTTATTGTTTTATAATTGTTGTCACTTTGCATTTAACTGGCCAGTAGCAGTATTTTTTTTATATGCAGAAGAATAATCCATTTATGTGTTTTGTTGTTCATTTCAAAGTTAAATTGTGTATTAAAAGTTTTGTTGAAATTGTAAATTGCCACGTAAGCCTTCGTTATTTCGTGCACGCCAGCCTCCATTCAGCAATTGAAACCCACCCCACACCCACTTTTCCCTTTTTGTTTCCCCCACCTCCTCTTACTCCCGAACCACGACCCGCTCGCCCTGAGCGAACCCTCCAAAGAATCCTCCCCCACCCCAAAACCCAACGAGACAGGTTACAATATATATATATACTACATTGAAACAAAATTTTCCCTCACATAAATTGAGTAATTCCTAAGAATTGTAATTTTGGGTCCAGGTGATCGACCCCTTTACTGTGAGTTTTATAGTAACACAAGCACAATTTGCTGCTCCTGTGGCAATAAAATATGCATATCACCTTCATATCAAAAGCAATAGTACATAACAACTTCAAATTCATAATTTTTTCAGTACCAGTGTAAGGGCTTGTTCATTATTCACAGAGTCAAAGATTGGACATTTTTTAACACCTTCAGCCCCCATCATGAGCACTTAATAGCCTTCATCATTCAAACACCATGGTTACCCCTACTTATCATTTTGATAAAAACCATTTAAAATTCAAATCATCAGAGAGGAAAATTTTGAGTCAGCTAACATCAACTGGTGTGATTGTTTTACAAGCCATACAGTTACAGCATTGTTATCATGTACTTTGATTTGCTCAGAAGATTTTGTCCAAAATTTTTAATCATCCAAAGGTTTCATTTTACAGCATTAAAAAACACAGGATACATAAATATGTTTTCTTTGCATTAACCCCTTCCACTTTAGTTTAATTTCTGAATATCGTGCTCCTGTCCTCTATTTATTTTTTCTGTGGTTCTTTTTACAGGGAATGGTAGGTAATGAAATTCTATTTTGTAGTCTGTAATCAATGTAAAACAGTGGAATAAAAAGTGGTTATTATTTCATATTGTTCATGAATGAACCCTCTTCTGGTAAGGACATCGAGAGCACAGCTATCAGAACTCATATAAAATCGTTTATTCTTTCCAATGCATCATATTTCATGAAATATGAGTTCTTTATGAACATTATGGATGTTTTAACATTGTTAAACTCTAAAAATATTTATGTTGTTTCCCGTAATTAGAGCTAAAATTATAAAAATCTGATGATGAGCTACACTCGCCATCCTGCGATTTGGCATTGGAAGTTCATGACGAGCTACTAAACTATTTTTACTGTGATGTAGCCTTACCTATCCATATTAAGGAAATGCTGGATTCAGCTGAATTAGCTTCAGAATTTTTTTTAAATTTCCCTACATTTTACACAGAATTTTTTTTCCCAAGAGTAGCAGCAAACAGCAGAAACGGAAGCAAGGTAAGAGACAGGGATGATTTATCAAGATGAGATTGAGATATTGACATCTAAATGAAAATTACAAACCTGATAAACATCAGAACCACAGAGTTTGTGAACCAGCCAGGAAGGATCAAAAAGGAATTTATCCCTTATTGTTCCCACCAAAGAAAACACTTGAAACGGCAATTCATCAAGCTTCCTTCTGTTATAGCTGTAATGGAAATGAAATATGTATGTAATTAATAGCGTATACAAATGAACAAAAATATTATTTTGTAGATTAGTAACTTTTGGATCAATACACATGCAGTAACTGCAGCTCTATGTAGATTACTGAAATATCTATTAACTGGGATTCTCTGGAGTTTTTGCTTCAAACTCAGTGATTTTACACTTCTCCTGTTCATAGATAACCTCAGGTGCCCATCATCATGCCCATTACTGTTTTCCTACATCACCAAAAACCAGTTTTGGGAGATTATATTTCTCACTTTTATTGAAATTCCAATACATACATATGTTTCATAAAATATCCTCAATTAAGAAAGAATTATCTCCGCCAATAAAATCATTAAAACTCCAGCACTAAAATATTTACATGACAAAATGAAAATTACATCAGAAATTGGCATCAGTAACAGAATAATGAAGAGACACTGATGACAATTAAAGGAAACTAAAATTGGCTGATGGCATAACCATGCTAATTTTAATTCATGTCTGTTCTTCTATTCCATTTTGAAGACTGCCATTCAGGATGTTAATCCTAATCTACATCATCATGTTTTCAAATACGAGGGTCACAAGGCTTGATTGTAATTTGTACTGTAAAGGACTGAGACTTGCTCCATTTACAAATCAATAACTGATATTCATTATTCCCTAAAAGCCAATTTCCAAACAAGGATTCACTCTCATTAAGAAATAAACATTTACATTTAGAGCAGGAGTGTGTTGATCAACATACATGGTAGTAGCCAATGGTGGAGTAGTTAAGGGGTTCAAATCCCTCACAAAGTTAAGCAGATACAGTCTTAGGAGCATCCCACTCAAATGAACCCCCTTTAATGCAATTTATCTTCCAATTGGCCCCCTCCCATCAAAAAATTTTCAGGCCACAACCTTGTCTACTCAATAAACAAAACCCACATTTATAATGAGACCAGATAACAAAATTAATACAAAAGGAGTGTTTTATAGCTCTTATAAGATATAATAAAGATAATAAATGTTAAGTAAGTATACTAATGACATGCAAATAAATTTGAAAGAAGGGAAAATAGAAGTATGCTCAAGAATGTTGAAAAGTACCACAAAAAGAGGTGTTTAAAGTGTATAAAAGACAATAACCAAAACTAAAAGTGGTCGATTGTGGCTAATTAGTGTTATTACAAAATAAATGGTCAGCATCACACACTTAAAAATAGGTACCTTTCCATAAAGACAATTCATTGACCAAAGAACTTTTACATGTCAGCTTAGAAGTTCAAAAATATTGTAGATATTACTTTCCCCATCCGCCTCAGAAAATTAGAGGACTGATTTTGAATTATGATACTCTTACAGTACCTTTCAAATGCAGAAAATTGATTCACCCCAATAGCACTCTTTTGCAGCACTGTTCACACTTTGACCTTCCCTTATTTATCATTGAAATGCTCTAGTCCTCAACTGCCACTAGTTGTTTCAACCTTATTACACACCTTCTGCTCATTTTTTAACACGATTATTACCACCGATGATTGCCATGTCATTGAAATCCAATTTTACTTTGATTATGAGCTTTTGCTATGAAGCCATTCAATTTGCTGCATATAAAGAAAAAAGTTATAACGTTAGCAAAATATGATTTCATACTTCCAAATATTCTTGTAGCTACAGAGCTTCAAAATTTGCGAAAATTACTTAATTCTTTCACGCTACAAAAACGCACAGTGACGTCAGAATGCTAGTAAGCAGATTTGCTTCATGGCAATAACAAACAGTACGACCTTAACAAACAGCTACGACGATACTGATTCATAACTTGAAGGGTGTGTCAAAAACAGTTTTGAATGCTTTTAAATATTTTACGGTGCATGCATTGTGCGATGGCTGACTCAGACTTTATAAAGGCACATTCTGGGAAGATTCTGAAGGTAGATTAATTCATGGTCGCTGATTTACTCTCCAGCAATGAAGATTTCTTGGTGCGGAATTGAGAAGCCACAAAATTAAAATGTAACATATGTAAATCGAATGAACTATCTCTTCCACTAGTAATCTAGAGTTTGGTTTTTATCTCATTTTACTACTGTCATTTACTCACTGCTTTTAATGTCTAATGAGTACAATATTGGAATAAGTGAAGTTAGCGTTTTGGATAAATACAATGGAACACATTTGATGCCAATTTACTCAGCATTCCTAAAGTCTGGAAGAGAGATATATGGTGATTCAGCAATTGGATAGATTCAAGTGATAATAAATTTGAGGGTTTACAGTGTTGGGGCTAAGGTAGCACCAGAACGTTAAGTGAGAACAATAATCTTATACTGTGGAAATTGCCGTAGATGAGGAGGATGAAAATGTAATAAACGCTACTTGTGAAAACTGTGCTGCATTTTCCAGTATGCATACATTCTTTAAACCTGTCAATTATTCAGTGTAAATCTTTCACATGACTTATGATGACATTGATATCTATTGCTATGAAAAAAATTAACTGTACATAGAAAAAAGTGCAGAGATGTGCATATGTTTTTCTAAAACTGGGAAAAATAGTCTACTGGCACCAGGTAAACGTATTGTTAATTGGACTCGACATCATGCTCAGCAAGCATGGCGATGGGTCGTTTGGAGCGCATGATTACTAAGCAATTTTCAAATTGGAATTTTTAGAATAACATGCAGGTAAGAGAAGAACTGCTTTCACTGTAATTTTCAGTGAGGAGGATATTTTTTTATCGCATAATCATCCATTTTCAGTGGAATTTCCCATTACATAATCATAAAGTACAGCACTTTTTCCAGGAAAATAGAGTTCAAAAAAACTTTCTGTGAAAGATTCAAGGCAATGCAAGGTACCAGTTGCCATGTTTGAGTGAAGGGGATAGTCAAAGAAGAAGCCTATAAAGCATTGTTAGTATAGGAAAATTTCAAAATTTTTTTAAAACTTTTATTATTTACTTTATGGAAATGATAGATCCCTGGTAATGTAGCGTATGATAATGCATTGAAATAAATCATTAAATTGCAAAATTTACTGATTATATGATTTGGCAACAACTCATTAGGTGGCTTAAGGAGAAAAATGATTCTCCATAAGAGCCCACACTGTCACTAAAGCTAGTACATGCTCAAGAAGTAATACAAATGAGTCTATTGTTTGTGAGCTTTGTGTATTTCTTTTGTCTCAATGCAGCAATGTCCACAGCCTTCTCAAACGTCTGGTCCTTGTTCTCCGCCTGAACTATGGCCCTATCTTTCAAGCCTAACACTAATTGGTTACAGAAGACTTAATAGAGGACTGCACCATGCTTACACTACTGTGAAAGTTCTCTTAACCACATGGCATACTCTAATTCAGTTGCACTACCATGTACTCGCAGGTTAGTAGTGTGTCATTCCGCAATGACCTATTTCTGTTCGCTAAAGTAAGTCTAAAGTATCTCCTTAATTTGCAATAGAGCGCACTGTTTCTTCTGATTGCAAAATTTTCGAAGCACTTTGTACATCTCTTTGTCTATGAACAATTACAGTATTGCCTTCTTTGTTTCCTCCGCCACACTGTCTCCCAGATCCAACGTAATTACCTACATATTTGCGCAGCCTTTCCTCGTACAACTCCTAGTCATTGCCTCCTAACACAAACTTTTCCTTAAAATTCGGCATCCTCATTGTCAATTTGAAATGCCTGGATGCCACGGCTGCTGGTTCACTAGTGATTTAGGAGTGTGAGGAGCATTGTTGCTTTTAATAGCGGAAATAATCCCAGGAAGAGAAGACTATAGAAAAACACAATAACAAAGACATACACCAAAAAATCATAATATATTATCAGTAATCTGAACCACTGATGCTGTGTTCCATTTATTTTACATGTAAATAATCAGCCTTCAAGCTGGTGAACACAAAAAAGATACCCCACAAATCTGAATGACATGGGACTGTTAACTATACTTAGCCATACATAATCCTCCTTGGCAGGTCAAAATGAATACATAGGTTATGTATCACTGTGGTGCATTTCATATGAAACAATTATTATATTTTCTAGTTCTGCCACTTATAGTCATTAACTTAAGACTCATCACATTATATGAAATGTGCAAGAGTGCCTGCGCATGCCGTTCTCGTATCAGCTCGGTTTTGCTCTCGGAGTTACAGTAGATCTGCATGTGGAGTCATGTTTAGGTGTGGCTCCAATACCTTACACCGCTAACACCTTGTAACATCTTGGCATGGGATCTGGTATCCGTGGGAAGTTACACAGGTAATGTGAAATGCTGCTGCTATTTCCAGCCGATAGGGAGACTTCAAGAGTGTCACGAGATGACACGGGCACTGAGTGTGGCTTTGAGGGCAGGGAGACTTGGGGAGCTTCGAACTGTGTGTCTGAGGGAAACCATGTATCTGTTGTGTGTGTAAATTAAAACGTTAAACCAAATGCCTGACTTGCTCCCTTAGCCAGCCTTTTAATTTAACCTCAGCACTTACAAATGGATGGAAGATTGGAACATCTTTAGCTCTTTAGTTCTCAGCTGTTATAATGTCTTTAGCCCTTGAAAAGTGTAAAAATAGGAAAGGCAAAAAGATAGTAACCGAGGGTGACCTGAGAGAGCCATGATCCATCAAGTTTTGAAAGAGAAAAACTATGACGCACTGTGATGATGGCGAGGGGAGACAATAATTGATGATCATATGATGTAAGTGACTGAGCGGCATGTATGGGGAGTTCCTAAACACAGCTTCTTGACAATTTTGAAAATGACCACTAAGTATTCTGTAATTGGGAAAATAAGATGCTTTAAATTTGGGTGAGGCTGAGTAATCAAGAATTTTGGGACCCATGGTTACATAAAGAATTCAGTAAGAACCAAAATACACAGCTCATGACATTTGTACTGCAATTGATAGAACATTATAAAATATACAATTATAATTTCCTATTGATGATTGCTGCAAAAGAATAGCATAAATTTGTATGCTAAATACCATAGGTCAATAAAACATAAATGTACAATAAACAATGACCAAAAGACCCTAGAGGTTATGATCAACCTTATTCAAACTGAATCCTGTGGTCACAGACTTTAGGGAGTGGAACGATGAGTAGATATTAATTGGTTTCATGAGCAACCATACACTGTCCAGTAAGAAAACTTTTCAGTCACAAGTAAGTTCTAAAATTCTACAGAAAATCAAAGGAAATATTATTCCCTTTGACATGGACTTAAACAATCATTCCCAAAATTCACACCAAATGTTTTGGCAATTAATCATTCTTTACGAATTATAAAAATACACACCAAATACCATTGATTTGCTTCACAGAATATATCTGTCGCTTGTGCCATAAGGATGCATAAAGAATGAAGAAATGATGTGCAAAGCTGGTGGTGGAGTTCCTGGGCAGCCACCTTTTTTGGTCAGGGCATGCATGGAATGGCATCAAGGAATGACCAGTGCCTGCTTTTAGGAGGAAATTAGACTGAGGGTTTCCCTTGGACAAATGAAGCGTTTATTTATTTCAAAAAACCTAATAAGTATTACGTAGACTATCACTCAAAACTGAAAATTTAACTTAATGCATTCACTTATCACATTTAAAAGCAGCCATGCAAACAATCGAGCACAATTATGGGTCAGGCAAATCATGATGTGTGCAAGAGGTCTTACCAATTTTCACTCTTTATGGGCTGGGTAATTAGACGGCCTGTCATCTCAGGCAAATTTTCTTCCACCCATTTACCCTAGATTATGCATCAAGAAATGAAATGATTAAATTTTTTCATCCTTCAGCTTTGTCATTGGCACAAATATTGAATAAATGCACAGTTATACAGGACACACTAACTTTGACACAGTTGGAAGGACCAACTGAAAACCTAATACCATGAGACTAGTGAGGAGCAGTCAAGCAAAATTGTTAACCAATTTGTTGAATAATTGTCTGCATGATTCAAAACAGTAGATAAGCCAATAAATTTCATTTGATAACATGCATTTAAAAGGAAGAATAAGTATGTCACAACCACATTCACATGACTGCCATGGTATCTATTTCCGCTGACCCTCACAGTCACAGAAGTTGTATTCATGAAAAATTAGAAAAGCCTTTATTTGGGATGACAGGTAGTTCACCAATTTTTATTTCTCCAGTTTTTGAAATAGCAATAGCAGCATTTAGTTAGATGCATTTATTGATTCTTTTTTTGGTGGGATACGTACCACCATGAATGCGGTGACTCAGGTGACCTGATACACAAATGATAGACAGTTATGAGGAGAATCAAAAAGCACAACTGTAGTGGAAGAAAGTAGTTTTTAAAAAATAATTTTTCTTTAATGATAGACATAAATAAGTTTGCATTCCTACGTTAAATAAAAACAGCAATGCATAAGGAAATTAAAATATCAATGCTTTGCACCAAACTATGAATAATTTTTTTTCTGGAGTGCAAGAAGATATATCACGTTGAACAGCTATTCTAAGTTTTCACCTCAGGACTTAAAGATGATCATTTTCAAAAATGCCACAATTAGAGACAGAATATGCAGGAATTCTTCTAAATAGGGGTCATAATAGATTTCAAATATCTTGGGCACTAGGAGGCAGACCTAATATTTGTGGGGGTGGAGGATGAGAAAGTATTCTGTTACATGATAGTCTTTGAGCCAACTAGAATGCAGTGGAACTCAAAATGTATTGTATTCTGACCAATTTAATAACAATAACTTACCATCTAAACAGATGTCATATAAAGTAGACTCGTTATTACAAAGTTCATGGGACCTAAAATTTTGATCTTTGTATTATGTACAGAACTTTAAAGGAACATTTTTTCAGAAACATAAAATAACAGTTTTTTTATGTTTCTGAAATGGTTTTTTTTAAAGGAAAAATAGCCAAAAACTTCGCAGATTAACACAATTTTAACATTATAGCTCTATTACAGAGATGTTATCTTGCTTAACCACTGACTGTTTTGTTAAATCAGTCTCTACCTACTGGCATCTTAAATAATTTAAAATTTAGCCATTCATGCATATCCATAAATCTGGGATTTAGAGTGACATCTCAAACTATCAACTTACATCTATTCAATCTAGTGTCACTAAGATATTTTAAAGCTTGATGCTGAACTGTATTAGCAATAATTTTAAACATATTATATTGGATGAATCACATGATTTCATTTGAGGTACAGTCAGATTCAAAAGTACTGCAATGAATAAAGTGGTGCCACTTTCACCGCATTTTGTAAAAGTTTCGAGTTTCGGTATTTTCTATTGTACTATTAGGAGGGAAATTTGAACAACTTCCCACCTCCTTCAATATTTGTACTACAACATTATTAAAGGGAAATGTATTTGAGATTTGTGCAATGCTTAATACCACATAAATTGTGCAGCTCATGCTAGATAATAAATACACCTCCAGAACTTCAATTTACTTTCTCTCGTAAATTGGCCTTTCTGCCGAAGTATATTTTCTTACAATTAACGCTGAAGTTTTATGATGAGAGATAACGACCATAAGATGTACAAAATTATCCTCTGAAATATCACTGGAAATAATGCCACTGTGAGTTAACATTCAGTTTGATTTAGTGACACAAGAAGACTGGTTCGTTAAATTGCATGACTTGGAAAACTCTTAATGAGACACCAGTGGAACCAGACCACTGAAGGGTAGGTATTTGGCCACATAGCATGGCTGATCAGGTGAGGGGTGGCCTTTAATGTTTGGTGTTCAAGTTGGAAACGCTGCTTCAGAAACCCACAAGACAGGCACATAGCCAGGGGCTTGCCATGCAAGGCTTCAGCCCCTCCCACAAAATGTTTACACCAGAGGTGACTGAGAGAAATTCAGTTATTAAGTGTCTTGAAACATTAGACTGAGGCCCTCCCCCACACCAAATCAAATTTATGGCTACATGCCTATCATAAGATATATGTTAGGAAAATACAAGTACAGCAGACTCCCGATTATCAGGACGCGGTTTATCCGTGTTGCGGATTATCCATGCATGAGTTCACACTCGATGTTTTCCGCGATCTTTTCAAAAAAGTAAAATCAGGCTCAAAAGCAGCAGGATATTCGCATTTTAATGCATGGCTACACCGGACCCATTATTTCCATTAGGATTCCCTTCCTAAAATGGAATTATTTTATATACTTGCTGACAAGGAATGTTTCAAGTTTACTTGGACGTCTGTTCTAGCATTGCAGACGATGACCTGTGGCGGGAAAAATATCTCTTGAGTAATTTTAGAAGATCCTTCAATGGTAAACCAATCGTAAATTTCCAAAAATTTTATCTAAGATCATTAAAAGTATATTCCATCTCGGGAAAGCGCAATTATTACTGTGGATTTGCATGCGGTTGAATACGGCCCAAGGGAGAAAGTGTTCTGGAGATTTCACCGCACTCGGGTATGTTAACGCCGTGACTAGTCAAGGTCAAACGGGAGAGGAAGGGAATAGTGGAAGCAGATGAGTGGAAGTGAAGGCAATGGAGGAAGTGGAAATAGAGATATCATGAGTCATAGCCAAGCACTTGCTTGCGTTGACTGTTTGCCATGAGCCCTGGTTTAACATAACTGCTGCTGGGTGATGGGGTGATTGTGCACCTGTAGCCATCACGGGAGTTCCGGGTTCCTGTTTTTCAAGCATCGCAGTGCACGATCGCACTTGATGATCACGGATGTACGTCCTACAGCAGCTGCATCGCGAACGCGAGGTTTTTGGAAACCAGGTATTACACGGAGCAGTAAGAATACGGGTGCGATCACGTCATCGCTGGTAAAAAGATTGCAGTCGCAAAAAGAAAGCTCTTAATGAATAATACCGAGAATAACCACCAAAAACATTTAAATAAGACCGTTAAAGACAAAAAAGGGCGGTAGAAACAAAAGCGAACATTTTTTTCGTGACTTATGAAAAAGGTTTGAAATTACGAAACTCGATTTTATGAAGTGCCAATTTTCCGGTCCCACTGACTTCGTATAATCAAGAGTTTACTGTATGTCTTTTATTAACCAGTGCCGGAACTGGGTTCCAGCTCGTTCCGCCGCCATGACACCACTGTTTACGATGACTATTCAAGATTGTTAGAACTGATAAAAGATGTGGCTCTGGTAGAGCTGTTCTGCTGGTAATCATGGCAAAACTGTACAGCTTTTCCATAACTATTCAAGATTGTTTGAACTGATAGACGATGTGGAAAAGCATAATTAAAGTTTTTATGACGCTGCTTCAAAAAAGATTTCAACTGTAATTTCTATTTATATATTTTATTTATTTAGAATTTGGGATTTGTGAAATTTAGATTTACAAGTATATCCTTCCTTATAATTTATCATATTGGATGAATTTGTATATTTGTAAAAATTTTCAATTGAATATTTCCCATAGGGTGGATATCAAAGAGGAAACTATTTCAGATACAAGGTCAAATTTCCACATTGCGATAGATGGAAGATATGGTGAAAGATGTACAATTAATGGTAGAAACTAGCAAAGAATATCATAATAGTTAGAAATAAAACTGAACCTAGAATAAAATAAAAGAAAACCACATCAGCATATACTTAGACCATATTTACATATATAAAGCTACAAATTTGATAAAAACTCACATTAAAGTAGTCTGCCAAGATGGAATGTGGTGAGGTCCCAAGCCCTTGTGACGTATCTTTTGGCAAATATCGGTCTTTTATTACTGAATTAAGTGAAAAGTCCCTCCACTGTGTAAGACCATAGCCACCAACTTGAACCCATCGGACCAATGGGCGCAGAAATTTATTAAGCTGAGCCCAAAATAAGCAGGCAGGTGCCCAGGGAACTGTATATAAAAATGGCATATTATGATGAAAAATGGAAATATTTAACCACCACAAAATTCCTTAATTTCCTTTATTTTAGAAAAAAATCTTAGAAATAGAAATGGCAGAAAACTTGAAGGTAGTCTGCCAAAAGAAGGAACTTGTTTAATCCTTAACGTGCAAGCTGGCTGATCTACCTGAATGAGGGTTATGTACGTAAAATGCCGCAGGCCAATCTATTGTGTGAGCATTTTAAAAAAATTCAAGATTAAATATTTTTCCGGAGTTATGAGGAGATAGTGATATTGTTGAACTTATTTATCGATAAGTACTAGAAGAGGAAAAGATAATTAGCTTCAACACTGTTGTACCGTAATATTAATAAAATTCTCAGTAAAAGTATACAAAGTAGACAAGAAAGCCCTGACATTCTTTTCATATATTGGGTAAAAAAGGCAGGCACTGAAAGTGCTAAAACACTTGCTTCATTTCATACTTGCATACAAGTGAAATTTAATTGCATAAAATATATGTGTATTCGTGTCATTTTTTTCACTTAACTGACAAACGTATTGGTGAAAATCTGAACATGAAAAGGAAATATGAAAAATTGGAATATATATTTTTTTAAATTAAACTCCACCTGCCAGAAAATAATCTATTGCATACCTACTTTCTGGGATGGTGTACATTACATATACAGAATCAAAGAATGCAGATATAATGTGCAAATACAAAAGCATACTTTAATTTGCAATGTAGGTAGATGTACGCATCATAATTATTGAGTTAGTTTCTATAACAGATTGATAAAATAACTATTGAGTAAATAACTTCTGAAGGCATTCCGAAACAAAGTACATATATGTTAGCACATAAAATAAAGAATGTGTTTTTTAACTTCTCCCAAATGAAGATCCTATTTTTTTAACATTAGAAATGGAATGCAGACAATATAAGAAGGGACTAAACTGAAGGTCACAGAATCTGATGGGATTCAGCAAAGAGAGTTTCTGGGATACATGGAATGGAGAAAGCTCAGACTTGTTGGAAAGGGAAGAGGTCACATCAAATTGACATATGGTGTGGTCCAAGACTCTGCAACATTCATGTCTATTCAATCTTAGGTATGTCATGGTTCACGTGGTATGTATGTGTTATATAGCATAGCGTAAGCTCAGCATCAATTAGCCCTATTTGTGCCCATTTTTATTTCAATTTAAAGATGAAGTAATAGAACATTTATGCTTACCATAAGTGGCATCACTGTGGAATGACTTATCATGCGCCAAGAGATCAAGCATTTCCGAATCAGTTAGACCAAACCTTGATGCAGCCATCAAAGCTAAAGCATTCTGTACCTGAAGAAAATATGTATTCAATATAAGTACATATGTATGTATACTAGGGTGAATTTTTGTGGCCCTATGGCCATCAAAATAAGCACTGAAATAAAATGTATATAAATGATATACTTCACAATTGCAAACACTTTCAAGCAAAACCAAGGGCCACATACGTACAACTTTGCCAAAGGAAGGGAGTTTAAAGATAGCTACTACAATAAATTTGAAGACGATAAAAATGTAATCAGGCATATTATAAGACAAGAGGTCTCACGAAAACAGATATCCAAGGATGAATCCAAGGGTGAATGACAGGAAATGAAACCTAAAGATAGGCCAGGATTCTATTCATACATGTAAAATAATATGCAATCAAGCACAAAAATACAGAGAAAAGACCTGAAAAAAATTTCCTGATAGTATTTGTATTTTCTCCTGTTTGGCATTTGATTTGCAGAGAAATAGTAGAAGTAAATTGATGAACTAGAGCCAATTGATAAACTGTAAGCTCCAAGCCCTAGTTACAGGAGCAATAAAGCTTATTGTTTAAAAATGATCAAAATAGGTGTAAATCAATTTTTGAAAAACAGTCTCAGCATCATTATTTCTCAGTGAATTTCAGTCCATACGCAAGCATTGATAAGAAACTATAACCTAGGGGACTATCAATCATTGAACTGAGGAAGCATGACCCATATTCGGAAACAAGGGAATACATTGGCTATGCACATATTTAATTTTGCAAGTACATACTTAATTGATGAAGGGAAGACACACAACTTCTCTTATTCCCGGTAGATCAAGACTACATTTTTCTTTCCACCTCCCCTCTTTTCAAATAAATTATGTACTAGTGGTGTGATTTCATTTCCATAATCCCCTGGAATGCAGAGAGAAGTCTTCGAACCTGAATTTTGATGAACCATCCCATATCCTAGTTTATGCGACCCAGGTGACAAGTGATGAAAACACAGTTTCAGGATTCCACTTAAATGTACCCCACCAGATATGCTACCTGAGAAAGTATTGAATATCTGGAAATACTCCCACCTTCCTCTCAAAAATATTCAAAATACATTTATTTACATATTTCAGAGAAGATGTCTGGTCGACAGCCTCTAACACCAGAAGTACAAGCATTCCTTTGCATTAGGGTGTCTTTAGGCAACATTTCCTTATTGACCAAGCTGGCATCTTTGGATTATGCACCCTCAACTTCTAAATTACAAATTTTGTGGTACAAATAATGAATAAATGTCTGATAACACACTGTTACCCCTGAGCTAGATTCAATATCCATGAAATGCCAATACATAGATGGTGAAATCGAGAGCATTGATGACATCCCTAGCATCCCTGCTTTTAATAAGCTACACAACTTGAGATAACACCCAGTCAAATGCATGAAAACTAGGCTGTAG
This sequence comes from Ischnura elegans, assembly GCF_921293095.1. Lineage (NCBI taxonomy): Eukaryota > Metazoa > Arthropoda > Insecta > Odonata > Coenagrionidae > Ischnura > Ischnura elegans. Next base: position 20,724,398 of record NC_060248.1, read on the forward strand.
CTTACAACAAAGGGAAACTCTGAGGATAATATAGAAGTTTGTGGTGAAATTACATTTATGCAAAGGTAATTGATTAATAAGTGAAAATTTTCACTGCATAATGATAAGTATTCCAATAGAAAGAGAGATAGGATCTCAGGTTCAGACTTTGATATCGGAAGGTTTCATAATTTTAGAAGTTTGTTACTGCAAGTTTTTCTCAATTCATTATACAAGGGAAGGGCCTGAGGCCATGAAGGCTGTTTTCGTAAAACTTTGCTGTATGAAGGTTTGTTACATGAGGGTTTTACTGTATTTCATTTTTAGTCCCTGAGGGTCTCAGAAGAGCAGTTGCTAGTGCACCAGTAAACCAGAATTCACAGCCATTCAAAAGGGTATTCTGGTTATAATATATTATTGTGTCTAGTATTGAAAGAATCAGTAGGTATAAATATAAGTAACTTACTCTGACTTTCCCCAAAAATATTTCCAACTCATCAAGGAAACTATTAATTTGGTCCTTTATGTTTCCTCTAGGCACTATTTCATGATCTTTATCAGACCACCATGATGTCTGCCAAGCAAGCATCTGAAAAGAAGGCAAAACTATCACTGAAAATTTCATCAGTTGGATTTCAGACCAGCCCAAAATCAATACGTGTGTGATCATAAGAAGCACCACTATAATGGCAATTTAAAATAAAATTCTCAGGACATTTCAATGGTTTAACTTGTATCACTTAAATGCTTTCAAACTACTCTCTATCAATCCAGCTATTGATAAATACAAGGGCATACCCAGGATCAAAGCTAGGGGGGGGGGGAAGGGGTGCAAGCCATAGTTGTTCAAGTTGTTGTGGTCAAGTAAGATTTAAGCATGAAAAAGGTGAATGAAACCAACATTTCAATAAAACTGTAACGGCTCTTTATTAGTTTTTAAAATTATTTGCTTGAAAAAATATTATTTTCCTCAAATAAATTCGCGATTTTTGCTTCTAGGGAGGGAGCAGCTGCCCCCTCCTGCCCCTCACTGGGTACACCCATGGATAAATAATCAAAAATCCACCATGACATAACTTCAAAGTGATTCAAACTGGTGCACAGAATAACTGGCCAATAAATACATAATGAAGTCTACTTATGCTTCGTAAATAACTGGCTTTTCCAGCTTTGTTTAAACACATTCCACTGCATTTAAAGTGCATGCGCCCAAGCTCCAAGAACATGGTACTCATGGACCCGTTCCTCTTCCCTTCCCTGTGGGCAGGCCCCAAGGAGTTTGAAAATACATACCCCAATGTGAGGCGAGTTAGAACGCATTTTGATCTACAATCATTGATGTGACTACGTAGGTTTCCACAGTGTCGAGGTTTCAATGTCTCCATTCTTCCGGTGCTACCGCGTCAGTAGTTGGTTTAAGACAAGTTTCGCTGGTACTGCTGCCAGCGACTTCAGGTCAAAGATGCCGGTCCACGATCCTCGTCCTCCTAATCTACGGGCTCAGTCCCACCAGTTGTGGCTGCTCCTCTCTCATTGGCCCATTTAATCAGTCTCCTCCAATTGGCATCCATCATCCCTATTGAAAACAGTCTCTCTCCGGGCTATCTCAATTGATTCTGGGATAATATCTGCCTGCTTTTACTATTATCCTGGCTTCGTCAAATTCAATGTCCTGTCCTGGGGCATAGGCATGATCTGATAAGGCTGACAACTGGAATTGCCTATTCTTCGTGGCCCTTCAGTGCTCTTGTATTCGTGCCTTCAGTGAATGATGAATCTCAACAATGTACATTTTCCCGCAAAGGCAAGGCACCTTGTACACACCTTCATGAAGGACATGCTGGATTTTATCTTTGGCTGTAGGCAGCAAGTCACCAATTGTCGTCATGCAGTTGAACCTCGTAGTGACGCCGTGCTTTTTCAGGGCCCTCACAATCATTTCTGTGGTTCCTCTGACATAGGAGATGACGGCACAGCCTTTTCCATCTTCTGTTTTCTCACTCAAGTGTAGTTTTCTTCTGGTCCTTTTCAGGACCGAATCTGGGTAACCATTCTGTTTCAGTGTCGCCATTAGATGTCTTTCCTCCTATGCCAGCAACTCAGCATCCAAAATGCGATAGGCCCGGTGGCAAATAATGGATGCTGGCAGCAGTGCCAGCGAAACTGTTGTCTTAAACCAACAACCGATGCGGTAGCACCGGAAGAATGGAGATATTATAATTGATTACTAATCAGCTGTAGGATCAATACCCTCAATTATTAAGTTCAATTAATAGAATTTTTATTTCACAATTCAAATAGAAGTAAAACCCTTCAGAAATTATAGTTTGTCTAAAAATCAGTGACTAATTTTGTTGCAACTTACATTTCTATTTTGATACTGCGCAGCTGAAGTCGCTCCCAAGAAAATTGGAGAATCAAAAAATTGGTCCTTCCATCATTAATAGTCCTCAAATTAGTTGCAGTATATTCCCAATTATTTGGGCTAATGAAGGGGAGAGGCGGCTCGAAAAATCAGAAAACAGGGATCATCCAAACTTAATTTAATATCTAGTAATTTTCATAATATACGTAAATCAAAAATCTATTATTAATTATGCACATTGTCTATAACTTTAGATCGCTTTACGGAATCGTCAAGAGCTTTCTCTTCCCAACCGCGATCTTGTTAGCGGTGATAACGTGATTGTGCTCATATTCCTACTGCTATATGAAATTCGTGGTTTCAGAAAACCACGCACCCGTGTCTGCGAGGTTGCAGATCCGTAACCACTGAGCCTGATCCCGCACCTCAATGTTAGGAAAAGAGGAGCACGGAACTCTCGTGAAGGCAATGGGCACACCATTATGCCATTGCGCAGTAGTGGTTATAAAAAACCAAGACTTAGGGCAAATTGTCTACGCAGGCGAGTGCCTCGCTATGATTCATGATATCTCCACTTCCACTTCCCCCGCTGCTTTCACTTCTACTATTCCCTTCCTCTCCAGTTTGGCCTTGACTGGTAACAGTTTAAACATGCCCGAGTGTGACCAAATCTCCGGTTCCCTTGGGCCGAATGTGAGGCCAGGGAAATAATTGCGCATTTCGATATAAAATATACAATTAAGTCTCCATAATAATTTTATACAATTAAAGATCATAGGTAACATTTCTCTGAATTTATGAATGATTAACCATTGAATAATCTTCTAAAATTAATCAAGACTTTTTTCCCACCGCTGATCGTCGTCCACAATGCCAGAGCAGGCATCCAAGTAAACTAGAAGCATACCTTATCAGCAAGTAGATAAAAATAATTCTCCTTTAATTAGGGGATTCTAATGGAAATAATTAGCCCGGTGTAGAATTGTATTTTTTTAAATTCAAAAATCTCGCTGCTTTTGCATCCGATTTTATTTTTTTATAAAAATTGCAGAAAACTTCGAAGGACCATGAACTCATGCACTGATAATCCGCAACCCGGATAAACAGCAGCCGGATAATTGGGATTCTGCTGTATTTATTTTGCTGCAAACTCGTAGGACTTTAATGCAAGTTATTTGAATATGACACAGCCAAATTAATGGCTTAATTTTATTTGCCATGATGGAATTATAACGTTTGAAAGTTTGTATTTATTATATAAATAAATTATGCCATGTGGTGGAGAAAAAATTTTTATTTCAGCAACTTTGATTTATCATGATGGACAGTTAATTGAATCAATTGTCTCAATGCTTCTTCAAAGCAAAAATTACAAAAAATAAAAAAATAGGAGACCTTGAAATTTTCAACAAATGGATAAAACAGGATAATTAACGATTCTTATCAATTTTATTAATATTTCACAAAGCCTTGAAACTTAGTGGTCACTACTTTTTTCCAGGGTTTGGTCCTGCTGAAGGACAATTTGCTTGAGTAGCAATTTATGTTCTCATCCACACCATCAGAAGCATAAAAAAGTCTGTTTCTACGGAATTTTGAAAAAAAAATACATTGAAAACAAAACTAATGTTTGGGGAAAATTAGATTGCTTTGTAGTGAAACAAGGCATTTAGAAGTAAATATAATGTACTCCCAAGAGGCCAAATTTGTATGAACTATCCCCACTCATTCAAACTCAACCCTCTCTAAGGCAATTGAAAGGAAAAAAAACCAACAAGAGTCAAGAGATTGATTTTCTATCTTACCTTCACATACAGTGGTAGAGTACATTCTTGTACAGATGAGCGAACACAGTCTTGCAAGTGATTATTGAGAATATGATTATATTGCATGACAGATGCCATTAATATTGTCTGGGCCTCCTCCTTTTTAAGTGGCAATACCTATTCAAATAAAAAAAATATGAAACTCTCGGATCAATAACATCTGACTTTCTTTTTTCCGTTACAAAACAACTGAGAGAAAACAAATTGAACTTTCATGAAAGTTCTTAATTGTGCATGCTTTCAAGACCAAATGGCCCCATCACCACCACTTCATTATTTTGTTACTGTAGAACCTTGATCTGTCGTTTTTCAAGGGGATGGACGAAAAAAAAGATGAATTTGGGAAAACGATCAATGCAGAAATTTTTTACTAGGTTGCCTTGCAGGAAACATAGGATTTTGGGGAGTAAATATGATTTTCTTTAAAGGATTCAAACAGGAACTTAGCTGATTAATGGAATACTTGAATTTTATGGAAACACTTTCGGCATATTGTTGATTCTACTAATACTTTCAAACATCCTAAGAGAACACACCACCACATGAAAAAATGATTGTATGCTGTCACGGCATTCATACTGCTACAATGGATTTCTGCATGGTATATATAATCTTATCTATCAAATGCCATTTCAGCAGCACACCCATCTGATACCCGGCTTCATCCAACTTCTTATTTTCAACAGGTAGCTCACTCTAACCCCACTCTTTCTGTCATGTGCTAGTCGACATCCTGAGACGTATTGCAATATTCATGTACTTCACCCCGGATTCTTTTCTTCTTCAATTATTTTCCGTCCACCTTCAAAAATTCTCGCCAGATAAGCAGATGAATTGGAATGACTAGCAAGGAGAAACTAAACATCCTGAGAAAATATTTTTGTCTGTGACTGTGACAAGAAAGATTTATAGCATAACTCATAAATTGTAACTTGATATCAGTTTTCGGAAAAAATGCCGTGTCAACTTCTGAAAAACTCAGCTGCGAGGATATCGAGTTTTTCCAGAATACTAAGTCTCTGTCGTATTTTGCCATTTATTTCCTTGTTTAAAATGCTTCAATAATGCCAGAAATAGGTCGTGTTCGGTCTTATTCTTTTTTTAAATTAAGCCCTTTTTACTAATATTTCAATCCAATACAGGTGTAATATCAATTAATGAAAGTCATTGGTAAACACCTTTTGGACTAATAGATAAATCATGCAGAAGTTGACCTCCATAAATGGGGAACTTTTGAAGCTGGTAGGCTGCAAAAGGTCAGTGGGGGAGAAAGAGGGAAGGGTCAAACACATTTCTATTATTCTCATGTGACTTGATATTTTCTTTCGAAGCTTTAGATTTATGGTCTCCATAATACGAACCCTGCACGAGTTGGGGCCTTTTGTTTGATTTCGGAGAGATGGAAAGCATCGGAGTGGTGTCCGAGAGCTGATGGGAGGGTGAAAGCGGATTTTGGGAAATGTGCTACGTAGCTACTATCCCACGGCACTGATCTTCACCCTATGGCAGTTCCATCTCTTGGGGAAGATACAAACACATAAATGACACATTGTAAATACTTCGTCTCATTTTCGTCAAACCATAGATGCAGGAAAATTATTCATAGGGGCCATGATCTTCAAACAAAGAATGAGGGAAAACGATACTTCAGGGAACAATAGAGGAGGGAAAAAATTACGTTGTCTGCATGGGACTTATTTTGGGACCAGGAAAGGCAAACAGTGAATGCAGGAAAATGATCAATGCGGGAATGATAGATCGAGGTTCCACTGTATTTGGCATATACCTAATATTTATCCATTTTTCTAATTACATATTTGAAAATATTTTATACAAAATCTAACCTCAACTTTAGGAGATTCTTCATTCAGCTTTGTTTGGAGATCTTCATACCATTTACCCTTATCATCTGCCGACAGAATAATTTTGATGAAATTTGGTAATTCGAGTGGCACCCAGGAAGTCGAAAGAGAATCGTCCAATCTTTTCACCTGGTTGAATCATGAGAAAAATAAGGAGATACTTGTAAGGAAAACTGTTATGGTTAAAATATAAAAATATAGTATATAGTTACTAAACAGCAGCTATTTTGAAACAAACCTGGTCAATTCCATCAACGATTATTATGAGCTTTTTTTGAGCTGCTGATGCTTGCAAAAGGATCTTCTTCAAACTTTTCGTATATGTCCTGAGGTTCTGAAATTTCAAAAACAGATAAAAATTAAATATTATCATAAAAATGAAACTGTGGAAAAAATAATTACTTAGATTTCGGAACTTTAAATTACCTGCACTTGCATTCAAAACTTTTCATACCAAATTGAAGTCTCTAAACTCTATCAAATGTGTTTTTCTATTTCAGATTTTATAACATTTCACACATATTATATTAAGACCAACTTGATACCTCATATGAACAATTTTACTCTATTTTGCACTTTCCCCATAGTCTCTAGGAAGGCTCTTGAAAGAGGTTTCACCACACAATTATATTGATATAGTTTCTTGTCATGGGGCTTTGGTCGATCATAGCTCCATTAAAACAATATTCCATTTTCATAAAAATGGTAAAGATATCTTATTTCAAATCATAAATAAAAATAGCTACTTGGTTTTTATACAAACTATGAATAATTCTACGATCATTGTAGAGTACGCCGATTTCTATCAAAATTCTATTGTATAAAAACCAAGTAGCTGTGATCAAATGTGGACCAAACGGTTCAGAAGCGAGAATAAGAAAAGGGGTGAGACAAGGTTGTGCGCTTTCCCCCTTAATTTTTAATGTTTACATAGAGAAAGCCATCAACGAAATCAAGCAGAAAGCTTCGGGTGTCAATATCCACGGAGAAAAAATTAGTATGCTGTGATTTGCTGACGACATAGCAGTCATAGCCGAGACAGAGAAGGATTTGAAGAAGACGTTGACAAACATGGAAAGGACAATGGCCAGATATCAGCTGAAAATCAACAAAAAGAAGACTAAGATATTAGTTTGCAGTAAAAGAGAGGAGGCTAAAACAAACATCAACCTAGGAAAGCATAAGCTTGAACAGGTGAACGAGTTCTCTTACCTGGGAAGCCGAATTACCAGCGATGGACGGAGCAAGAAAGAAATACACAGTAGAATAGCGCAGGCAAAGAGGGCTTTCTACAAAAAGAAGAATCCTCTTGCAGCTGAAAATACCAGCATAGAAGTAAGGAAACAATTCATCAGATGCTACATATGGAGTATGTTTCTATATGGAAGCAAGGCTTGGACGTTGACAGCAGCAGAGAAGTCAAGAGTGGAAGCATTCGAAATGTGGTGCTACCGAAGAATGATGAAGATAAAATGGATTGACCGTGTAAGTAACCAGGAAGTGCTATGGAGAGTAGGAGAAAAGAGAAGCCTCCTAAAAACATTAAGCAGAAGATGGTTTTCAATGAGTGAGAATGATCAACAAATATTGAGCGTATGCAACCCGCGTGCCACGCAAAGTGTCTGCCTGGGGTGGCACACACTCACTCTTGGGGTCTTATCTCGGGAACCACTGGTCAAAATTGGAAAACACTTTAGGTGCAGCATGTAAAATAACTTATGTATCGTTGGTTACCATATAAAATCAGTTGAAAAATACCAGCGCCTTCTTATCGCCATTCATATCCCAAAAACAGCCAAAAATGCCAAAATTTCTCAACTTTGAGTGCAATACGGCAATGTCTTCCCTTTATTCAATTTCAATAATATTTTACAGGATATGTTTTTACACCAGTTGGCAAAAAATAAGAGGGTGTCCCTAAAGAAATTGGAAAAATAGAAAAATAAGGAAATAAGAAATAATAAGGATAAGGATTGGGCAGTCTCTGAAAATTCTCTACCATTGCCAGGATTTGAACCCAAGGCCACAGGGTGAGAAGCTAAGACTTTAGCCACACCAAGCCAATCTGATCCCCAACCCAGAACTTAATTCACAATTTCTACTAAATAATAAATGTACAGTATTTTAAATGTTTAAAAATATTTTAAATGAAAAAAATTATAAATCATTATTAATCAATTGAAAAATAAAATTATTCTTCAGCTTGTAAATAATTAAAAATATTTATGCATAATATGCTGAATGTTTCCCCTCCCACACATATTCAAGTATCGTTGGAGAGTAACAATACTTTTCAAATGTCCTTTAAGGATTCAAATAATAATTAAACATATCACACAATTAATGAAGGATAATTACCACCCAAACCAAAATACTTCTATTTCATACATGCCAGAAAACTTACCATTACTCAACTTCTTTTGACAATTACTGCTGTAACTATTTCTTTTCCACTTATTTATGGAAAATGAAACAGCATTAGAGTAATCGTTTTTAACACTTAAATTTATACTTCTAATACTTTTGTGATAGTGTCTCTATTTGAAATTTCTAAGTGCATAATGAGAAACCCCAACTTGCAGTCTTAATCCTTGTGGTTGGTCCAACGTCGAGGCTGGCTCAACAAGTCTAGTGCTACGAGCACTAGGCTGGTCGTAGCATCAGGTCTAACTTCAAGTTGAGCTCGACATCACAAGGCGAAGCGATTTATGCAAGGGCAATGTTTCAAGATATTACCTGATTTGCCGTCAACTCGAAGTTCAACCTGATGCTATGACTAGCCTGGTGCTTGTAGCACTAGACTTTGAGTCAGCCTCGACGTTGGACAGCAAAATGGGTTAATAACAAATTCAATGCACGGCATGAATACAAAAAATTTAAAAATACAAAACTTGTAAATGAACTTCCAAGAATAAAATTTGATGGAGCTAACTGCAGCATGGGAGTTTACTAGATTTATCTATGACATACTCTCGTTATTATGATTTTTGTGTGACCAGGGGCCTTATTCACGAAGGCCTCGATTTTGTCGAATCCTCGACAATGTCGAGACGGCGACGTTCAAGCCTCGACGTTTCCGTAAGTTGCAATTCACGAAGCTTATTGTCGCCGTTTCGAGGCCGCGCCAGACGGAAAAAATATCGAGGCGACGTAGGCCTCGACAATTATTTCGAGTCTTGTTGATCCTCGATTTACAAGGAGTGCAACTGCAGCTGGCATATTTAGAAGTTCATAGTTCAAAAGTTGACGTACGTACGACGGTGATCACGGTCTTATTTCATATATTTAAGAAGGCAAAATAGGTATAATGATACGTATAGTTGTATAATTTTATAATATGATTATTTCAAAAACCGAAGTTTCATACGGTTGTTTCGTGAGCTATCACCTGTGAACTAGCCTTTCAGTTATTTTCTGTGAAGAATCGTGACTAAATATTCGCCACCACGAGTCACAATAGAACTATATTTTTATAGCGGATTTCACAGCCCCTAAATTTTTGGGGATAGGCAATACTCATGAATTCCCGGTAACTGATTTTGGGTTGTGTTCGCTCGTGTTGATTTTGTGATTATTATTAGGGGTCGTGCTCTTCATTCTGTTGTATGTTAGCTCTGTTTTCTGCTGTCGGTGATCGCTGTAGCTATACTGGAAAATCTCTGTTGTATAATTGAGAAAATGAACTACTTAATTGAGGCTTATTTTTTTACCTATACGCTTGCTCGCCAACATCGGAGCAACTTATAGATGTAAATGACGTTTGTGAATGTGTTTGCATTTAACAGTGCGTGGTTATTCTCTTCGAACTTCATCATTTATAGAGTACCAAGTAGGTTATACGTATATATGGGTAGTATGATATTACAATTTTACAAATTGTGTTCATAATATTCGTTCATGATATTGTGCATAGCCTTTCATTTCATTGGTACTATCTTGTGATTTCGTGTGGACTATAAATTATTGTTTTCATTGTGTATCAATATCCTGACGTTGCATTTTTTATGACCGTGTACCTTATCATAAATCCTATAGTGTTTACGTTTCACTAACACTTTCCTAAGCTATTAAGGGACGACAATTGTGAGATGTTTTTGCGTCACCCGTAGGTATTGCTAAGGCTTTATATAAAATTCGCTGGAGTGTTATTGATAAGAATACCCTTACATACTAACATAAGAGGTTTTTAATAAAGATTAAGATTCGCAAGATTTGAGAGTAAGTACCTCTCTTTTGAATGATGAAACAGAAATCATAATAAACGTTATCACAGTATAAACGTTAGCACAGGTTTTTAACGATGAAAGATGAATATTTTATTTGATAAGAATGTAATCAATGCACTCGATGCATGTAACTTATAACTATGAGCTTTATTTAGAATGGTATATGATCTGACTTATCATTAGAATCAGAACTTAGATTTAGCATGAGAAAAACAAAGATATTGAAGCACAATGTAATTGGAAGAGGGATAGGTTACAGGATGCATCAATAGGCAAGTAAGAATATTGATTGGGTGACATCATGTAATATAAGTGATGGTTTTATTTACTTTTGAAAGCTTAGATGATAAATTGATACTCAATTATGAATAATAAGTTTTTGTTCTAAATGATAAGTGTTCTTGCATGGCATGCATATTGATAATTTTTTCATGCTCCTATCTATTGCAAACTTATGAGAAGGCTGAAAGTAATGATGATACATTCAAAGTTGATTAAACATTTATAACCACCCTTCATGAACCTCTGTAGCAAATAATGGATGATGATATCGTAGAAGAAATTTAAGGAATAGAGAGGGATATGTACCTTTTGAAATGCCTGATGAAGCTTTTATGGGGATGTATATACTATCAAGGAATTTTTAAGCTTCTTTTTAATTTCTTATGCAACTGCATATTTTAATTTAAGCAAATCAATTTTCTTTATGAAGTAGGTACTTCGCACTCTCCACTTTCGTGGCCAAGGGTCATATCAAAAGTCAGCTGGCAGTGACAGGTATTTAGGTTTGAGCCAAAGTTCAATAAGATGCTTTATGGATGAGTTGACTGAAGCTATTAACTTCTTTAATAAAGTTGCCAATTGGCTACCTTTCCTATAGTGAGAGCAGAGGAAAGAAGGGAGATGAGTCGAGAGTTAGTTCAAATACTTTGATGATCTTGTAAAAATAATTTAATGAGCAAATTTACCAGGATCTTTGTGCCAGTGTAAAGTCATATGAGATACATGTTTTCAAAGTGTAAGGAGGTAGAAACTGCTGTTAAAGCATGTTTATGTAATTTATATGGAGTAGATTAATATAGTCTCATAAAATTTGCCTGTAACAATTCATACTTTGAAAATTATGTTAACTCCTTCCTCTTTCTAGATTTTTTAAAAAATGTAACACCATGATAAATTTTATGTACCACAATTATTTTACAGGAATTACAGAGAATCTAGGTTCCCTGGGGTAGTTGGCTTTGTTGATGGAACTCATATTTCTATAAGGGCTCCTTCTACATACTAACACATAAATGTAAATAGAAGAGAAGGGTACGCCCATTCAATAAATAACCCGATTGAAAACAGTTAGTTAATCTTAGTATGCCCAGATCATTATGTACTGGATTAATTCATTATATAGATAATTATTTTCACCAACTTGAATAAAATGAGTGTTCACCTTTCTATATCTATGTGATAGTGACCTCATGATACTAAATTGTGTCTCAAGATTCTCTTGAAGCTCTCATGATTCATATGTCTGGGGCCATAGTGAAGCTCACGATGAAATGAGAAGGGTATTGGAGAGCGGTGTTAGGTCAGAACATGTAATTGAGTAAGTCTTGATTATAGATGATTGTTTCAACCAATTCTTACATAAAAATAATAGAATGATATAGTTCTAACAGTACTATGGACAGACAACTATTAAATTGCTGCTTTTAGTACTGCCTTTTGTAAAGGTTGAAGTTATTTTTGTGTCACGAACACAAAGCTGCAAAGCTCGATCCACTGTTGAGATGTGTATTAGAGCAATTCAAAATAGCTTTAGATGTCTTTTAAAACACCATCTTTTGCACTATAGCTCTACTCTAAGGTTGGCAGAATAATAACAGCATGTTGCATACAACATAACGCATGTGTGAGAGGAAGTATATCTCTCCCTCAGCATATAAAGGAAGAAGATAAACCCCTCCCTACTCCTAATTCCCCTATTATCCAAGAAAGAGAGTTAATTCATGAGGCACAATGGGTGAGAGAGAATAATATTATGGATTGTTAGTTAAACCATACGTAAGAATATTTTACTAGGGATATTTAATAGTTGTTCATGCATTGCATTTACATCGTTTTCTTTTGGACAATGGACACATATGAGAAAATAACCATAAAGTTTATTTCATGAAATCTTGAGCCTGATGCCTCTATAGCCATTAAAATATGTCATTATGTGATAGTGAAAACTTACCAAAGGGTTTAAAAAACACTTTTGAGAAATGCATGTGATATACAGGTATGCTAATGAAGTCATAAAACTTACAGAATAGTCATACCAGGGTAAGGTGCTATCATTATTATTAGATCATTAAGGCACTATCTTTTTGCAGAAATTGGGATTGATATTGTCAACAATACACCATTTGCATATAGAATATTTTAATGAAGCAAATGATATATTTACAAATGAAATCAATGTTGGCCCTCCTCTGGCTATGATGTGACAAAAAAATCAATAATTTAGCCTTGCATGATTAAAAGATGAATGTAAATTTCAATGTTATGAGACATGAATTTATAATGACATATATTTTAACAATCTTCTTTACTCATTTATCTTATTTCCACATGCAGGTAGATTCATTATTTATGGGCCAATCAGTTACTCTCATCAATTAAAGTTGAGAACTCTAAGGGTCTCTCAGAATAATAGCATACTTCTTCACTCACCAAAGCTAGGAGCAATTTGTGATGAAGAATCATATTTGATGCCTACTTATTACTTCATCTGGGCTTGACTATTTGTGTTAGTAGAGAAGTGCCTGTCCCAGCACAAGTGAAGAAAGATGGTCCCTTCCCACCTCCCCACTTGAGGTGGAAATATGGTGGACTATGGGTATCATATACAACCTTCCACACCAAGGCCTCAGTTAAATATTTCACTGCCCTCAGAATCCCTCTTCCCTCTTGATGATTTTATTGATATTATACATTCAGCCCTGCTCCCGGCATAATCTTTTACCTTGGAATACTTTAAAATAGTGATTTTAATGGGAACAAAATGTGGTGGAGGGATTTCATTTCATTAAGTTGGATGCATTACATTCAATATTGAATTATAATCCTACACTTGTCACTGGCATACTATTCTATGCGGCAGGCCATCATAAAATATACTGATATTTCTTTCATAGTATCTGCTAAACTAGTTACAGCTCTAACCTTTGCCTTGCTGTGCTCTGCCCCAGTGGCGCCGACTCCATGGGGCCTGAGGGGGCCCGAGCCCCCCCAAAAATTCGTTACAGATGTGAGGAAAAAATGTGCCAGGCTAGTCAATTTTCCCCGGAGTGTCCAGATATCGACATTCGAGTGATCAGATTGCTAATGTTGAATATATGACTCTTATACAATGTTTGAAAAACTTAAAATTCACTACTTATAAAATTTACCGGGGCTAGGTCCCCGGTGTGGGCCCCCAATTTTTTTTGCAAGTCGGCACCCCTGGTTTGCTCTTTCCTTTGATGTCATACCTATTATAATTGGAAAAATCATCTGCAAAAATAAAAGCCTTGTTCTATAATAATCTGAAGTCTTTCATGTAATTATTACCCCCAGTACCTTAAAAAATTGTTATAACGCCATGTATTTTCTAATATCTCAATCATGGATTGTTCTTGGATTATGCATTAATACCAGAATACATAATAATATTAACTAATGGTTGTTCATGAGTTGTAAGGCAACATGACATATTATTTCTATTGCAATAGCAGCCGAGTAATTAGGGATATTTTTGTCCCCTATTTACCTACTATATCTGTAATTAATATGTCCTACAAGCTGTAGATAGCAGCTTCCTTTTTCTGGCCCTTATATGACACTTGGAGGATTTGGGTAAGGAAGGGCTGCAGGGGAATGATTCTCTACTGCTGGGAACGTTTTTAAGGTTGAAGCCAATGGTTATATTTCAACGTGCTTGGTAATTGTATTTGCAACTGCTAATACATACATGGCTTTGGATGAATTAAAAATTTACAGGGATTTGGAATGGAAGTTGGTGGGATTCAGTTGATACCACGAATATTTCAAAGGAGTTAATTGGAACTCCCACTGGGTGCTCCCATATGAAGTATCTCCCTCTGCTTATGCTAGATGTGCCTTTAGGAGACTCATACTCTTGTCACTCGACTCTCACCGTGTGAAATGCATTAATTAATGTGCATTTAATACATGTTTAGCTAATTTTAGTTCTAATGAGCTAGTTTGCAACTATCATATGATATCGCTACGTCTTATTCTGTATAATATATATTGGTAATTAGGTCCGCATATTTACCTAAAACCTTGTGGAAGAACGTATTCTATTACTTTGCATTAGAGGAAAATCGTTGTCGCTTGCAATGTACAATGTTACGGTAAAGTTCGCAATAATTATCAAGCATTGGGGTGAGAATGTTGAATAACACGCATCATTTTCTTATATTTGAAAAAAATGTACATCTATACTAGTTTATAATAACTACCCCAATTATTATATTTGAAATAATTAACCATTTACCCAAAATCTATGAAAATGTGTTTCAATTGGTTTCCCTAATCATTGAATATAAGCGGAAAAACATTCAAACTTACTTCTCTATTCGGAATCCAATTGAAGCTCGAGCGAGAAATCTTGGGAAAAAGAAGAGCATCGAATATCAATCCCTCGATAATCCATGACGTCACAAGCGTAAATTTCGCCCACCTTCTAAATTCATCGAGTCCTCGATTTTCGCTTCGTGAATAGCACGGAACGCGATTTCCTGATCCTCGACATTGTCGCCTCGACGGCTTATCATTGTCGAGGCGAAATTTCCGATTTGTTCCTGAATAAGGCCCCAGAACATTAAATGGTTCATTATAATGAACTTAATGCTAACCTTTCTTCTCAGAAACATAAAAAAAAAAACAATTTTTAAATTTTACACTGAATAACTTCACTGCTACAACAAGATTTTCACCCTAATGATATCATTTATTAATAATTATGGAAGAGATTACCCAGCCAGCCGAGACCAATAAAAAAACCAAGAAAAAACACAATGGACTGATAAAAATCTGCAATCATGGGATTGTAAAAGTTGGGCACTTATTTAGGTTTCATAAATAGGATTACACTCACTTGATGCTTACATGAGTTATATGGTAGGGTTGACCATATGCAATGATGGCACATTGCTGTATGAGACTACGCAGTATCTGTTCGATCATATAAGACTCTGCAGTGGCACCCACAAATCGTGCTAAAACAAATGCATCAGGGCACCAAGTCAGACAAGACTGGGCCGTTCTTGCCAAGAGGGTTGTTTTGCCACAGCCAGTTGGACCATGCACAATCATAGGACAGTGACTATCCCCTGTAACATAGCTGCAATGGTAAAAAGTTTCATAATTCATACATTCGATATGCAGTTATTCAGTGAATGTAAACAGAAAGGTTTGCAATCTAAAATTATTACTAATAAATTATACTTACTTACATAACTGTTTCAATTTTCACTAATTTTTCTACAAGCATTTACGTTAAGTGAATGCATAATAACCAACAGATTAAATAAATTTTTTGAACATGCAATACCACTTATTCTTGAATATTGATTAATGACTGAATGACATATGTACATGAACTCTTACTATAAAATTAATTGATAATCAAACAACAAGATTATTAGCGAAATACAATAGACAATGGTGACATGTTGGCCAATGTGTCAGGTACCAAGTGGGACAATGTAGAGCATCCATTGGTAACTTTTTCACTACAGATAACAATAAAGAATGCATTTACAAAACAATCACAAGTTACTGGCCACATTTTCAACAAGGTTCATATTTTTTTATGCAACTGAATCCAAGCAAACTATTTGTTCAAGTTACGGGGAATTGAATATTAGTATGTACCTTAATAAGGGAAAAAATCTTATACCCTTCCATAAGGCGAGCACACAATTTCTCAATGTATGATCGACTAAAGGTTTGAACCTGTTACCAACAGCAAAAAGGATCCAATCTCAAATAAAAATGCACCAACATGGCCTACTCAGAACAATGCAACATCTCAAGTGTACTTGCCTATTTGCAGCCTTCTCAAAACATGTAAAAACTTCGGTGACAATAAATACATCATTCCAAAACTAATTTGATCTTTCAAGCACATATCCATTTCCTTTCATGGAGCATTTCACTGAGGACGATTATGCAACATGGTGACCATCAAATGAAGACAACTCACTTTTTGATATCCAACAACAAAGAATCCCTGTTGACACTGCACTGAGCCGCTTGCTGACAAAATGTTGCTTGCTGATCAAGTTCTTGAAAGAAGCTGCTTTCAATGCCATATGTTGGCTTTGGAGTGGTCTGAAATATAAAGTGTAGCATTGAAACTCCACTGTGATAAGTAGCAGTGGGGTCATTCCACCCCCACTTGGACAGGAGTTGACCCTTGACCATTCAGATTTATATGAAAATTGACACTTATTTTCCAGCTAAAAAAGAATATACAGTGGAACCCCGATTTATCGTTCCCGCATTCATCGTTTTCCCGCATTCATCGTTCGCCGCTCCTGGTCCCAAATTAAGTTCCATAAAGACAATGTAATTTTTTCCGCATCTATCGTTCCCCGAAGTATCGTTTTCCCGCATTGATTGTTTGAAGATCGTGGTCCCGTCGTATAATTTTCCCGCATTCATCGTTTGATACAAATGAGACGAAGTGTTTACAACGTGTTATTTATGGCTAATAACGACAGACACATAGTTTGAATCTTCCCCAGGAGTTTGAAATACGATAGGGAGAAGCTGAGTGCCGTGGGATAGTTACATTAGCGCATTTCCCAAGATCCGGTATCCCCCTCCATTCAGCACTCGCCTCCCCCCGGTTGAAGCTTTCCTCTTCTCCGAAATAAAAAAAAGGTCCCAGCTCGAGCAGGGATCGTATTACGACGACCTTAGCTTCGAAAGAAAATATCAAGTTACTTGAGGACAAAAGAAACCTTTTTCACGGCTCCCCCTTTCTCGACCGTTGACCTTTCTTTTTAGCCGACTCGCTTCAAAGATCCCCACCTCTGGAGGTCAACTGCTGCATGAATCACCAATTAGCCCAAAAGGTGTCTAACAATAAATTTCGGCAATTGGTATTATACTTTTATTAGATTGAAATATTACTAATGTGCACGTAATTCAAAAAAGAATGATACCAAACACGACGTATTTCTAACGTTATTTAAGCAAGGAAATAGTTGGAATAATACGATGGTGATTTCTGGCGAATATTGATATCCTCGCAGCTGATAGTGAGCTTCACGGCAGTTGATGCGATTTTTTTTCGAAAACGGCGTCTGGTTACAATTTCCGAGTTATGCTATAAGTCTCACTTATCTGAAATGCTAACGAAGCGATGTCTTCTCAGGATATTTTGTTTCTCCCTGCTAGCAATCTGAATTCATCTGCCCTTCTAGATCTACGCTACTTATTGTTAGAAATGAGTGGGTAAGTTGCCTTCTCTATAGAATAAAATAATTTGCGCAGTCTTATGGTCATGCTTCACCCTCTGCAGTAAGCTCCGCTTATGCTGTACGCGTACGTATGCTATCATTAGTGCCGAACTTCACCTCGTATGAGTGGTTCCGTACTTTCCAGGGTGGGTTGACTTAAAACGGGCGAGTGTTTTCCGTGTGGGTTCAATAGAGTCCGGTTTCATTTTTATTAGTTTTATTCTTATTCGTCTTCGGACCATGACCCTTCCAAAGACACAAGTGAGAACTTTAAAAGATTGACTGAAAATAATTAAAGACGAAGAAAAGAATCCGAGCTAGAAATGCGTGAATATTACAGCACGCCTCGGTATGTCCGCTAGTACATGACGGCAGGGGTGGGGGTAGGGCGAGATCCCTGGTGAAAACAAGAAGTGGGATGAAGCGAGGATCAGGTGGGCGTGCCGCTGACGATTAATGCCACATTGCCTCAATCATATTAAAAATTTAATTGCTAGAAAGGAACATTTCAAATAATAAACTATTTTTGGCCTTCTTGGTCCATCTCATAACCAATCACTGCGACGGTGAAATCAGTTGTTTGAGGCATAACACGCACATTTCTCTCGTATATACGTGTACTTGAAATGGCATTTGATGGATAAGAATTTTTACAGTGGTATAGCAGTGAAATTTCCGAGTGGAGTGAAACATTTTTTAGCAAGGCGGCGTGTTCCTTTAGGATATTTGAAAGATATATAATCCGAATCAACAATATGACCTAAGTGTTTCGATAAAGTAATAATATTCCTGTAATCAGCTAAAATCTTTTTTGAATCCATTAATGAATGTCATAATTCGCAAAAATCCAGTGTTTCCTGGGACATAGGCAACCCGGACAAACATTCCCGCATTGATCGTTTTCCCGCATTCATCGTTTTTTTCATCCATCCCCATGAAAAACGATAAATCGAGGTTCCACTGTACCAATTGAAGCACTTTTTGAAAAATTGCAAAAAAAAAACACTTTGGAATTGGCAAAAATAACGGTTTTTCACAATCACAGAATTTTCAAAATGTTTCATAAGAAGGAGGCAATGTAAACAAATGATTGAGGGATTATTTACTTACTACATTCTTAGAAAAACCTAAAAATTAAACATTTGATTTTTAGCTATTCTTTCTAAAATTTATTCATAGAAATAAAAATATTTTTATGATTTTAATTTTCAACATTTTTGATTTTCAATGCATAAGACTTTTTTCTACTTTGAATATTGTAGCTGATTATTATAGGAATCTGTAAATCCATGATCCAGTGAGTGAAAGGGATGGGAAGGAGGAGCTAGTCTGACTTGCCACCCTTCCCAATGAGCCACGTGGTGGCTGATGGAAAGACGGTTTCTCAGACAGTCCTTCTCCATTCACTGATAAAGTCTTTCGAGGAATAATGCTAACATTCGCATCTCTCTCTCCCTACCTCCACACCCCTAGATTTGAAGGTCCCAACTTTTAACACAAAACCTCTCGAAAATTTCCGATATTTGAAAAGGATCATACCAACATTTAATGTTTGATATTTTGCAATAAATTTACAAAGATATGATATAAGTATTCTTTTCACTATGCCATTTTGTGACACTCCCTAATGGCTTAGTTAACATATTAAATGGCCAACTTTTGAAATTTAGAAAGAATTCATTTATTATTAATTATTTGAAAATTAAACAGTTAATTTAGAGTTTACCTACTTTCTTAAAAATTACCAGTCTTTCACAAAAAATATTGCACGGTACTTTATTATTTTATTTACCACCGCAGAACCAAAAATCTACCAGAATCCCAAATTTGGCATCGCCCAAGTCCCAAACGTGCCAGATTTGGTGGGTTCCAACTAATAATTAAAAAAGTAGGAGGGTGTTCCTCCATTTGAGAAAGAAAAAAATTTGAATCTCCCGGTGTATTGCCCAGTTGGAGTCTATTTGAAGACAAAAGCCCCTTTGGAGACAATGAGACTACTCACTCTCCTTGTCCTTTTCATTATTAATCATATTTTTACTATTGCAAAAGTGAATTGTAGCAGCAAATCATTATCATTAAAAATATAATATAATTACATTAACAATTTTCTGCTCTGAGTTGCTATGTCTCGCTCACTAGATATTTATTTACTAAACATATAATAAATACAAATATTAATTGATAGAAGCATTTAGCAAAGTGGAAAAAATAAATAGATAATTAGGCTGATAAAATACTATAAGTACATGATACACTGACAGTCAGCTTTAAATCTTATTATGCACTCATCTATGGATGGCTATGAAATCTTACCTTGACCTGACTCTCCTCCATGATAACTTCAGATATTTCTTTTAGATGATGCCAAAGGCGCTCAGTCACTTCCTCCACATAACTAGGATTTTCCACAAGCACACTTGGGCTGATTGTACCATTACTTGAAAAGACCCCACAATCTTGTCCATCTTCTTTCTTATCATCATCTCCAATGTGATATCCTTCCACAGGAAGTCTTAGTATATGCTTTTCGGAGAGCTGATTCTAGAAAGTACAATTACTATTGTTACAATGCTGAACAAAAATTAGAACTGATGAAAAAAAGGTGTATTTAAGATTCATAAAATTAAGATCTAACCAATCCGTACCAACATTGCCTCAAGTATACATTCTTATAGAAATTTCAAATAACAGGTACAGGAACAACTAGTACATCCAAAAATAGCAACAAATTAATCCTAGCTATTATGTATTTAAAAAATAACAAAATAAAAACAGAATTTCCAAATTATTGGAGCTCTTGAAGCACTTCAGCTGCCGTTTTCTTTGAATGAAAGAAGAAAATCAGCACCTCCAGTAAATTATTAGTATATTTAGACACTACAATAAGAGTATGAACCCAAGACAAACTCAATATTGTCATCAAGAAGTTTGTATACCAAATGTCAAAGCTTAGTTTATGGCATATTGGATACGTCACAATTGACCAGAAATCAATGATAGTGTCATCTATTGAAAAACAGCAGAAACTTAGTTTTGCATCTAATATGATTAGTATCATCCATATTTGCACAGTATCATTTTTATGAAAGTTTCATATTGTAGCAATACTTAATCTTGGAAGTAAAGTCATTTATTCAAATGATAATAACAAAGTAAGCTCTCATTAATATAAACAATGTCATTTTAATTGAAGTTAAGGTCACAGCCAAAAGGGATATGTCAATACATGATTAAATAAATGATATAGCAACAACAATATAGACCTAAGTCCCGGTCCCAATAGTATCGCAAATTTTTTTTTACAAAGTCTGTGTGCCCACGACAGGATCTAAAACGTCCGCATTTTATCAAATTACATGGCTTTGCCATATGCCCCTCACCTAAGAATTTCTGGTCAACAATGGATGTTCCACAAAAGCATTTAGAAAGGTTAAGGGTAGAAGGTTTCAAAATGATTAACAAACCTTGAAAAGCACTAGAAGTGCGTGGAGTCTGAGAGGGGCTAATTATTCAAAGGAAATTAGATGCAGGTCTTAATTTTTTTTGTGTTTATCAGAAGTGATATGAAACTGTACAAAGGTGATTGCTTTACAAAGACTTCATGGGTTACACTCATCCTTTTCTCTCAGAATGACTCACACAAATACATCTCTTCCCATTCAGGAAACATCCATAGGAACAATCATTTCTTTGGGGTAAAGGTCTACCCATAAAACCTATTAAGATCGTCAATTCTTGAGAGGTTAATGGAATGGTCTTCCACTTTATTTCTTAATTTCACAGCTAGTATGCACTGGTGAATAGCAGCTACAACTAAGACAGGCAATAAAGAAGGGTGACAGGGAGTGGAGCACCCCCATTTGTAGGAAACTTATTTGACCAACCTCACCACTGTAACAGTTGACCCTTCCAAAATATGACCTATGATTCTGTTACACTTATCACTGACAGTTGCTGTTTTGGAGTAGCTAAAAAATGTTTTAGCTCTGTGAATGTGATTATCGAGAACTCCTGATGCTTTCTGCAGCTAAAGAAGAATTTTGCAAGAAAAATTGAATATCTACTGGGGTCGAACCAAGGACAAATGGATTTTTAATATGCCGGCTATTTACCGATGGCTACAAATCTCTGGCTGGATATCTTACAAAACATCATCACAACTCATCCCACCTATTGAGGTTTTGATAAAATTTATACTTACTCGAAGATCACTTTGAAGTATTTTCAATCGCCTCTTCAGTTCTGCTTGGCCATGAGAGCAGGATGGCGGGGAACCATCACCTCCTGTTGTAGCATCCTCTCTATCTGAATTTTCCATGCTACTAATCACTCTACAAAGCCATATACAGCGCTTGGCCAACTCTTGACTCATAAACACAGTATTATGGACCTCCTAGGAAAAGCAGGAGTAAAATAAAATGAAAAAAAGTAAAGAGATGAATCACATTACAGTAGACTCTCATTATTACGAAGATCACGGCACCGAAAAACCGGAGTTTTGTAATACCGAAGTTCGTATGAACGTTTCTTTTACGAATCTTCGATAAAAACCGTGTATACCTAAAAATCTTTGATACACGCGACTAAATCACGTGCAAATATATAAAAACAAGAAAATTAGTTTCAGTTTCACAGTATAAGAATGCAGCATGATACAATCGAGGGTTGATATCTTCCCGAATACATACAGTAAGTCCTTGATATACGAACTAGATGCGTTCGGCGACTTTGTTCGTAAGTTAATAAACCTACAGTCTGGCCGCCAAGAGTTGTCCGATGACAGGCATTAAGGTCTAGTTTGGGGTTGGGTGTAAGGTTGCAAGGTAAGAAAGGGAAATGCCCATGTCACTTGTACACAAGAGTATTCTGTGAAGAAAGGAGCTGGAAGGGACGACGAGCGTGAAGGACCCAAAGGAAGAAACCCTCGTTTTGGTGATTTGAAGAAAGGACTTCTTTTGGTGGTTCAGGCTTATTTTGGTGCTCCATATGCATGTGACAACTTTGTATGACTAGGCGAGGGTGTGAGGTGCATTTGCAGGACAGCGATTGGTTGCAAACCGTGCTGGCGCATGGTTTTCTGACCCTCCTATTGTGCCGTCATCGGACAACTCTCACCGGCCGGACTGTAGATTGAACTGTACATAGTATACAAGGCATCGAGGGGTACGGTTATCCTGCAGAATGCAACACTCCATAACAATTTTGTGCTATATTCAGATTATGCCCATTGTGCAAGTTCCTCTGCTCCACACCGCGTTGCATCGGCCAACTCAAAAGGTGCCAAATTTGGAATTTCGGGCACACTTGAATTTTTCGAATGTCCATATTTCTGAAAGTTCGTAAATTGAATGAGCTTAGGAAGAGGACTAACTGTTCGTCCAATTTACGAACAGTAATGAGTGGGCCACCATGATTCCACAGGGATGAAACTTATTATATTATGTTGTGTGCATACTGAAGAAAGAACCATAATTGATGCTGTTGGAACAGTACACGACGAAAACTTAAGCGCGATGCAATTATTAAAACGTAGTGTAGTGTATGTCCACCTAAATGCCATAGCTTATTCGTGGAACTTCCTAATAGAGTTCATTTTGTAACCGCCGGGCCCGGACTGAGGTTCGTAATTTTGTAACAAGGAAAATTTCACAATAATGTTTCTTTTACTTTAGAATGGATAGGCTTTTCATCCGGGCCAAAGATTTCCTTCGTAATAACGAGGACATCGAAATAACGTTGTTTGTATTAACTAGTAATGGGTCGATTCCAAAATTTTAACGATTCCGATCCCGATTCCGATTCTACCGATACCAATTCCATCGATTCTGACACCACAGGCTCCAAGAAAAATATCACTTATAACTACAAGGGAGAGCCCTGAGTATAGTCGTATTCACAGTTATAATAAAGGTTAAATACTATCTATGTATATGAATCATGTAATATTTGGCCCTTTCAAATTCTCACGCAGAAAAACCAACATGCTGATGATCAGCCAGCAGGTTTTGATGTCTCCATGTTACAGTATTACTGCCTGCAGAAAATTGCCTTTTGCAACACACTTGTGTGACTGGGCAAGTACTTTCCTACCAAAATTGCAAGATTTAGGAAACTGGAATTTTTATTAAAAACTATATCATCGATTTTTATGGATCTTGAGTCCTCATGGAACTCAAGTGACTAAGCGAATGGACTAAAGAACTTAGCTTTAGTTTTGTAGAGCCAAAATCTATACTTCTCACGTCGTTTAGTCAACCTTAAAGAATCATGTTGTTTTAAGTTCAAGAAAGAAACTAAACGCTACAAATGAATATCACATCGGACGGACGCAGTAATACAAAAGACTAAAAGATGCCTTGTGGTGTGAAAACTCCCCTTTCTGGACGACTCATCTCGGCGAAGGTGGAAAGGGAAAAAGGGTATCGGTTGTTGCCTTTGGAGGAAACTAGAGATGTGCGAATAGTATCCGCGAATACTCGAATACCTCGAATACTAGAAAGTATTCGATATTCGAGATCTCGAATATTTATGCCAAAGGTGCCGTCTCGAATACCTCGAATACTTTTAATTTCGCGTCATACACTGTCGCTCGCACGTCGTTGGTAGTTGACTCGAAAAAATGAGGAGAACTCTAGTCGTTCAGTGCATGCAGCGCCGTTTTAGGCAAGCTGACGAACTACATCAAATTCGCGGGTTAGAGCGGTGAATAGAGTTCAACGTGGGGAACCGAAATTGATCGGGTGAAAAAAATCCGAAAATCCCAGGTGTCCCCCATCAGGAGAAGCTCAGTGCCGTGGGATAGTGACATTGGCGCATTTCCCACGATCCGCTATCCACCTCAATTCAGCGTTCGCCCCACCCCCTCCGACGATTTCCTCTTCTCCGAAATCAAACAAAAGGTCCCGGCTTACCCAGGGATCGTATTACGAAGACCTTAGCTTCGAAAAAAATATCAAGTTACCGGAAAATAAGAATAGCGTTTCACCCTTCTTCCCCAGGAGATGAAACTACCATATGGAGGAACTCATCAGTGCCGTGGGATAGTGACATTGGCGCATTTCCCACGATCTGCTATCCCCCTCCATTCAGCGTTCGCCCCACCCCCTCCGACGATTTCCTCTTCTCCGAAATCAAACAAAAGGTCCCAGCTCACGCAGGGATCGTATTACGAAGACCTTAGCTTCGAAAAAAATATCAAGTTTCACGAGAACAATAAAAACGTGTCTCATGCCCCCCCTCTACTCACCCACTGGCCTTTTTCTGCTTACCTGCTTCGAAGTTCCCCATTTCTGGAGGTCAACTGCTGCATGAGTCATCTACTAGCCCAAAAGTTGTCTAACAATGACTTTCGGCTATTGATATTACGCTTTTATTAGATTGAAATATTAGTAATAAGCGCGTAATTTAAAAAAGAATAAGACCAAACACGACATATTTCTGACTTTATTTAAGCATTTTACGCAGGAAAATAAATGCCGGAAAGACGAAGAAATACGACGGAGGCTTAGCATTTTGGCGTAATGCTCAAATACGGTGCTCTCCTATTATTTTTTATAGCCTCAATCGAAATATTAATACTCCTGGAGTACGTATTTAACGATTCTAGATTTTTATAAGACGATATCTATTTTTCGCGATTAAATTAAAAGTGAAAATTTTCAAGCGCGCGAAAATGCGACGGGTAAGTATGAATGCCGGGAAAAACTCCGCGTGACGTCGTTCTGCTTCCCGCTGCCGCGAGTGAGGTGACCTTGGGGTGAGGCTCTGAGCGCTAACACGACGCAGGATGCTAGCAGGTAGCCGAGTACCATGCTAGCTGGTAGCGCTTGGCTAAAATAAGGATTATTAATACCTTATCAAGCGAAGAAAACTTTCCGACCACAGCCAGTTTTAATAAGTGATTATTGGTAACCTTAGACGATGTAAACTCCTATCCTCTCGTGTAGAAAATAGGTCCCTGTGATGTCAACTGGAGTGGCATTACATGGGTGCCAATCTGGCCTTTTTCAAATGAGGGTAAAATTGGCCATTGCCATTGGTCTAAACCGGTATTTCTAGAACCAAATAATTTGTATATTATGAATACACCAATGGTGGGTAACAAATCACAATCAATGCCTTTCATTTTCTTTAATGAAGGAAACTACCCTATTGTTTATATAAAATTAAAATATTCCATTAATCAGCTAAATTCCTGTTTGAATCCTTTAAAGGCAGTCACTATTACTCGCCAAAATCTTTGGTTTCCTGCTGCATAAGCGACCTAGTCAAACATTTTCACATTCATCGTTTAGTATTCGAGGTATTCGAAATTCGAGGTATTCGAATATTCGAGCAATGATTTGATATTCGAATTCGAGAAATCTACTATTCGACCCATCCCTAGAGGAAACAGTTTATTTTCCTCTCTCTTAAGCATGCCGACTTAATCTCTTCACTTTACTTCAATACCCGAGCCATATTTCTTATGCGTGGGATGGTTCCGAAAAATATCCAATCCTTATAGTATTTTCACTCGAGTAATGCGTTAAATGGTCAAGTCGATCTATACATAACCCTTTCTAACACCCTCAGTTTAGTGTTTTATGTCAATGAAGACGATTATCCGTGATTTAAATGACGATTTTCAAGACTAAAGTTTTAAAAAACTTGAAAAATCGGCCTCAGTTACCGAGCCCCAGAGTTCCGCGGTGAGTAGCTCAGCCTTGACGCGCAATTGAAAAATCGCTCTTATTTCCTTGGTCACAAACGTTTTTTTCCAAGATTTCTTCTTAGTACTCTTTAGAAATCACTACTTAATATTGTGGTTCAAATTTTCCGAGTTATATTTTTCGTAAACGAAAGATAATGTCTACTATATGTCAAATTTCAAGTGAAAAACGGGTCGACCATTTTGCATTTAAAACCAGTCAGATGAAAGCCAAAATTTTCATAAGTCATTGGAAGTATAGGCAAAGCACCAGGTGAAAAGAATATTGCATTTTTTATTCCATAAAAATCATACCAATGCAACACCACCTGGATAAATTTAAAAAATTTCGAGGATTAACGAGATCGCGCGTGGTTTTGAAAAAGTTGGTCATGTTTGGGCCACTGTATCATCACTAAAGGGTCGTATTTATGTAAAATGGCATATAAACCTATATCTGGTAATGATTTATGAGTACATATTTACACTAAGTTTCAAGTCTCTATCCCCAAAAAGGTGATTTTGGACTTTATTCCAGCTTTTTCCGATTTAGGACCGGTGTGCGCCGGGTCGGAAGACTATCGGCTGCCGCGGCTGGCGTAAAGGTATTCGGCGCCCACTTCGACAACTATAGAGTATACAGCAAGCTGAAACTACCAAGCCAAGGCATTAGAATGACTTATTGGCTTTAAAAACTGTATTACTACATGAGTTTCATGATAGCGCTTCCTGTCGCCAGATTGCTGGACCTACTAGCCTCGAAAGCTCTGTAACCGTAACTTACTCGACTCGAAATTTGTAATGCTACTCGAAACGCTCGAGTCGAGTACCACCGACTCGACTCGAACTTTCAAGTACTTGCACATCCCTAGAAGATAATGTGTTTTGTTAATACGATTACGCGGCGCAAAAATTCAAATGACTGTTGGAAATGCGGTCGTATATAAATTTAGGGTTTGAAGTACTACTGGAATCGGAATCGATTTTTCACCTTGGCAAGTACTCATTTTCGATTCCGGTTCTTGAGCGAGGATTACACACACGAGTTAACTCGTAGTCGATCGATTTATATTGAATCGAATGTGAGTTTCGACTCCACTTGGATTCACTGTTGTGTCTACACGTCTAGCGCTGTCGATTGCACGTTATCGCAAATGAAGTCTTGTCGTTGGCGGTATTTTTGTATCAAGCATATAACCAATTATTCGTTTGAGGCGATGTCTATTGACCGAAGGAGAGTCGCGCTGTTATAGAAGAAATTTACGGAGTGTCGTCGATTATATAGCGATTGTTTCAAGAAATATATGAATATTGCGGGGGAGCATATACGGATTCAACGGGCATTGGCTAGATATATAAAATAAAGACGCCGATTTCATCAGGAAAGAAGGAGTATATAGGATACGTGTAATCCGTTCGCATACGATGATGGATATTTTCATTAAATATTTCCACGCGTCAAAAGAAGCTGTTACTTAATTCGTAAATAGATATAGTGGATGAACTAAAAGTTCGCTTGTAGTTAAAAAGTTAGAAATACTTTTTTAATGGATGCTCCATGTTAAAGTGAACGGAAGAACGGGCTTTTATTTGCTTTCTGTGCTACATTTGCTAGCATATTTCTTACTTATTTGTTTCGAAAAGCTGTATGTAGCTAGAAATATCCGCTATTGAATTTTTTATATTTTTAGATTCTCGTAGCATTACGGTTCATGAGGGAGAAACATAGGGCAACACATTTTTTTTTGGCAGTTAGGCAATCTTCAGTAAGTCGATGCGTAAAGGACAAATGTCGTCCATAAATCAAGGGAAGAATGATAGTCCAAAATTTCCAATTGGAAGGAGAGAAAGGGGGTTAGAACTACAATAGGATGTCATGACATGCATGTTCTAACTCTATCCATTACATGTACAATTCACGAATATTTTAATACTGTAGGGTAAAAATCGTGTACAAATTTCTTCTGCTTCTTCTCGCCCGTGATTTGCGTTCCTTGTGGAGGAAGAATTAATCTTCCTTTCATTCGCTTGTTTCATGTCTTGAGTATTCGGTGAGGAGTTTACAATAAATGGCTGTGAGAAAGAGGATTCAATTTTTACTTACAGTAATATGCATAACTATGAAACCAATGGAGTCCACTAATCCAAGAGATTTCTATTTGTGTATCAGAGTGATGTGATTTACTCTATCACACGCTTTAGAAATGTCAGTATAGAGGACATCAATTTGACAACCATCCTCAAGTGATTGGATTAAATAGTAAAAACCAAAGGCATTCATGCCTTTGATATTCCTCGATAAACTTTATGGTGTCTGCCTCGGTAAACGGTCCCCTCGGGGAACTCAAATTCCCTCCTCTTGCGTACACGCTTACACTTCTCTCAACGTTCTCCATTTTTAAACAGCGATCCACTGCTGTCGGGCCAGTGCGATTTTTTCGATCTAATCGAGAACCCTCGGATAGCTACTAGGATGGCGGCTACCTCGTCCGAGCATCGAGAACCACAGCAATCGATAGTGAACTCGGCCGGAAGTTGATATGATACACGTCCGAGTCGGCTAGTACCAACGAGTCGACTCGTACGTGTAATCCCCGCTTTGGCTGAGAATCGAGGAATCGAAGAATCGAGGAATCGAACTGACCCATCACTAGTATTAACGAGAGTCTACTGTTTACATTCCTCAGGTTATTACAATTATCTCTATTATTCCTAATTTTAGACATTATTTCAGTAAGGAGATTGGGGCATATTATTTTTTCCTCTCTCTCTCTCCCAGTAAACACACAGAGCTGCTGCAGCGCTTCACAAGGATGTCAGCACTGCTGTACAGTGCATATATCAATTGAAGCACATCAGTAGCATCTTAGCAGCACTCTGATAAAGCAAATTGTCAAGAAACTCATCAGATGCACCTTTGCAGCTCATGTATCACATGCTGCAGCTGCAAGTTGCAGATGCACTGCCACAGCACTGCAGACACGTTATATTATAGTGTCACGACGTGGTGACAAAAATTGTAATCTGTGAGTGCTTGCAAGAGAACAGATAGAGGTTAAGGAGAAGGTAGAGAACTGAAAGATAGGTGATTCATTTCATAATGACTATTTCATTATAGTGATGAGGTACAATTTAGTTTATTAGGACTATTTCGTAGATTTTTCCTTCCGTGAATTTCTGATTAATTTTGGCATGTAATTGTTATCTTTTGCAGTTTATCAAGTTGCGATGTCATAATGGGAATCTCTCTTCTTGTATTGTTCCAGAATCTATGTTTCAAAAATGTTTCCATTTATAAATTGGTATTTGATTGCTGAAATTGGTATCCTTTGATTTGTTTCAGATGTATTCTCCAGAAAACCAGATCTTTCCTACATGGGCACTGTGAAAATTGAAA
Organism: Ischnura elegans; assembly: GCF_921293095.1. NCBI lineage: Eukaryota > Metazoa > Arthropoda > Insecta > Odonata > Coenagrionidae > Ischnura > Ischnura elegans. The sequence goes on from NC_060248.1 coordinate 20,754,259, forward strand.
AGAAAATGGGGGAAGTGGCTTAGGCAGACTGGAACAAGGATGAAGAGGGTCCAGTTAAAGGCTGCTACTGAACTCATCCTTCAAAGATCATAATGATGAATAAAATCATTTATTGCAACCCTATATTATCGATTCATTCTTACTGCCCCTGACAAACTTTTTTTAGGATTACCAGTGGCACATCAGGAATTCATTTTCAGCGATTCTGACATGCATTTGAAGTGATCGTGGCACACTTAGGCAGCGATCCTAATATGCATGTGCAGCACTACTGAAATGCTTGTACAGCGCTCCTGACACCCGTTTGCAGCACAAGTTTAGGAGTGCGTTACTCCCAAATTTGCACCTTTATAAATGCAATACTTTATCCCAACCCCTATATGCTTTTTTAAAAATCTCTCAATTAAATACCTCTGTGGCTAATTAATCTTCCAGTTAAGTGACAATTTACCTATAAAAATATACTACAAAATGTGGTCTCTAATTTGCCAGGAGGTGTTAGGATCCACAGAAATAACATCAGTAGGACAGTTTCTAAAGATCCTATATTTTTTTGCGCACTAATTATACCTTTGTAAATTACTAAGGATGCAGATAGACTTGCTTCACTGGGACCTAAACATAAATAGATGGGCAGCCAAATGTGATAATACAGCAGAAAGTGATTGCGAGTGAATTGTAAGGACATACCTTCTGCCAAAAGAGGAGGTACGCCACTCACAGATAGTAAATTAAGCAAGTCCTCCAAAAATAAGAAAAAAAAGGGAAACACAGTGGAACTAAAATGAGATAGGGATATGCATGTAAAATCGTACCTGCTCAACCACAGTGGTTAGGTATGTATCCCTTAGTTCCTGCGGGAATACATTCACCATAACAGCCAAGGTGCGCTCAATTTCAGTCCTCCATTCCCTCAATGCTTTCTCCTTCTCTTCTGATGAGTCCTCCTTGTGGAAAGAAGATTATGAATGAGAAATGACGTAATAAAGAATTATTTTCCCAGATGCTTAAAAAATAGATAAGATTTTTTATACGGTTATCATTACGTTCGTTTTATATTTTGTGTTACGGAGCCTCAATCACTTCATTAAATATTAATAAATTTCTTATCAGAATAAAGAGAATATTTTCTACAGTAATTTTTGTATTTCCAGTTTAATCTCAAATATGAGAAGACCTGTCAGACCCGCATCAGACTCCCTTAGAAAAAAATCCTGGATCTTCCCCAGCCCATATATTTCTCGTAATATTTCAGGGGAGTTCTTTAAAGATCTGTAAAGCAAGCAGGGGCGGATCTAGGATTTCTTTCTGGGGGTGCACAAGCAAGGCCGTATCCAGGATATTGTTCTGGGGGGGCACAAGGATACCTCATAATACAATACGAATGCAATGATAATGGGACCATATTAAAAATCTTGCATACTTTTTAAGGATCGGGGGCAGGGGGGGGCATTTGCCCCCCCCCCCCTCCTCCTCCTAGATCCACCCATGAAAGAAAGAGCTCTCAGCAACTGGAAAATTTCAAGTCAAGAATGCTCTCTAGATTCCTTACCATAGAAGCAGAGGAAACAGCATGCATTGGATAGGCTGCCATTTCTGGATCTCATTATCTCTCTTTCATTGAGTATTCCTAAATTTATATATTGCCTATGGCAGGGGTCTCCAATTTACTAGGCCACGAGGGCCACATTCCAAGTTCCGAATTGCCCTCTGGGCCGGATAGCAAATTTGCCGATGACTGAAGTATTCGATACCAACGTCTACTGAAGAATCCGATGGCGTATTTCTTGTTTACGAACAGTTGAAGGCGACTCTGACGTGCAGTACAGCACTGCAATGCTCCTAGCGGCATCTCACAGAGTTAAACGAGCGAGAATCACACACTACTTGAAACGAGTGCGCGGGCCGGATGAAAGCCCTCCACGGGCTGGATCATGCTCACGGACCGTATTTTGGAGACCGCTGGCCTATGCTTTAAAAAACATATTGATGTTTAACATTAATATATCATATCTGCAATTTGAGTCCAAGTTCCAACTGGTGTACAAATCATTGCCGTTATAAAAATACAGTAAACTCTTGATTTTACGAAGTCAGTGGGACCGGAAAATTGGCACTTCGTAAAATCGAGTTTCGTAAATTCAAACCTTTTTCATAAGTCACAAAAAAAATGTTTGCTTTTGTTTCTTCCGCCGTTTTTTGTCTTTAGTGGTCTTATTTAAATGTTTTCGGTGGTTATTCTCGGTATAATTCATAGAAAATACTTTTTGCTATCGATTTATGATGTGAAAAATCGTTAAATAATTATACCACCATAAAATTCCCATTTCTTGTTCATACTTCAACATTAACGATCGCTAAAGAAATTCCCGACTAGTTTAGAAAACGTAATCAAATAATGAATTGCAATGTTTATTATAAGAATTAACAGTTATAAATTTGTGGTTAGGAGCCAATAGCTACTATTAAGTATGCAAAAGATAGATATTTGTTTCTGACACCCACGGCATTTTAGCGGCAGCCGGCCTAACCGCCATTTATGTCGCCCTCTATCGCTCAGTGACGAGAAAAAAAGAAATACAAGGGTCTTAGCCCGTTTCCAAAATAACCTTCGTAAGTTAATATTTCGAGTTACTTCGTATTTTCAGCAGAATGTGCTCTATTTTCACTGAGATTCAATTACGATCATAAATAACGTAGGATGTGATTATCTTCTGGCGAATATTTGAAGTAAATTCTGTTTGAGTTCTCCGTCCGACTACTGTGTTCCATCATCTTCGCAGACGTTGCCATAAAAGACTTAATTCTTCATCAGGACTGTATTCTTCATACCGGGTGTGAGGTGACCTGTTCATATAGTATGTTTCTGCCCTTTTATGCCGACAGGAGCAAGGTTCCAACCGGAAAACGACAGGAGAAACATCTTACAGTATCGGAGAAATATAGATAGAAACGTTATTATCCACATTGATTGTTTTCCTACAAGAGACGTTTTATCATTTCTCAACGTGGTTAAGTATTGGTTCGCTAGCGTGAATTCCCAAAAAATGACACGCAAAAACCTGTACCGTCACCTCATTTAGTTTTCGTGTTCCTTTCTCTGCCGTATTGAAAGTTAGGCAAAGGATCATTGACATAGAGAAAAGATTTTCTTAGTTTTAGCACTAAAAAATAGTGGCGCCATAATCGTAAATAAATATAGTGTGGAAAGAGCAAAGAAATTAATTTCAATTGAAAAGTCAGCTGAGAAGAAGAGAGACAATTATAAGCGCGGCACCATTTTCCCGATAGTGGAAGATACTTCTTCCGCCTCTCTCCGGTTAATAACTTCCCCCCGTTGCAGGTAAAGATGAACCATGCCCTTCTCCACAATTGGGGAACGTTCCCAGTGGGTGGGGTGAATAAGAGTGGGATGGGGATTGCCTGAGGGAAGAAGTGTGGTCAGTACAAGCACTGGTGAAGGGGGCAGGACAAATAAGGGTGGGGAAATGGCCTTCAGCTCTGCCTCAGTCTACTTTTGGGGGCCGTATTTTTTTGCGACGCACACAAGCTCAGTCTCCTTAGGGAGGGAGTGAATGGGAAATGCTGGGGAAGGAGGGGTTTGGGATGCGTAAGGTGGGTGTCAGCAAGATCAGCCAAAGGCGGCAGGAGGGAAGGGACGGCTTTGGAAAGACAGAACCCCAGCATGGGAGAACGGGGAAGCGCGTGAGAAGAAAGTTCATGGTTAGACTTGGAAGTGCGTCTTCATAACGAGAAGCCTGAAATATAAATTGGCGGTAAATAGAGCCCAGTACTTAAGATATTTAAGTTGTTCATTCACAAAGGCCAATATATACACGAAAAGATATTATGGCGCGGATTGGATGTATCAACGTCCATTTCGGGATGTTATTAATTTCTGTTCCCATTTATAAAAGTAGCAAATAGATTTGAAAGAATGATAATCATGAATAAAAATATCTAAATCGATATCCAAACGCACATGAGCAAAATAGATGAATGTATACATACCGATCCATCGCAAGTAATACCGCTCAAGCTTCTTCCGGTATAGGACTTTAAAATTCTGGATAATGCCTTGGTCCAAGGGCTGGGACTTGCTAGTCGAGTTCGGGGGTAAAAAGAGGACTCGAACATTAGCCAATTTTAGATCTTCCACGTATTTATGAACGGTGGCGTTATCCATTATTAAAACAATTTTGCTGTTCTCTCCAACAATTTTTCTCTGTAGACGCATAACCGTTTGCTGGAAAATTTCTCGGGTCATCCAGCTGTTTTTATTTGCATGGTAAAAAACGGGGAGGGATTCCAATTTTACATGTTTTAAGCACCGTGGCCTTTCAAATTTCCCAATGACAACGGGCTTATTTTGTTCGTGCCCGTTTGGTTGACGCACAGCCCCACAGTAACACGCACTTTACTCTTTTTCCCCCCATGGCACCTTTGCCCTTTGAAACCCAGGATTGCGTCAGGTAATGCATTAAAAAATAGCCCAGTTTCAGGGGCCAGCGAGGGTGAGCTCGTCGAGGAAAGGGTCCCGGATTAGGGACCCTTCGAAGTGCTTCGGCGAAAAGTAGTCAAGTAGTCTTCGAAGTACGTTCACAGCAGTGCAAAGGGTTAATTAGGGGTGTACGAAATACTCCGCGCGACCTTCCTGACATGTTAAACTACGAATTATTGTCGATGCTATGTTTACGAACAGGCGCGTAAATAGGGGCACAATGCCAGCCGCGATATTTTAACTGAACTCCTACTCCCCCTAAATTCCCACAGTGAGGTTTTTGGCGACCCATTTCTCTCCAAAGTTGCATTATCATTTACGATTTCGCACTTTTGATGGACCACAGTTGGAAGCGCTGATTTTTTAGCTACTTACGCCGGCGTAACTAGTTTTGTTGACAAATTTTTCGCCGTAGTTCGTATAAACGAATGCCATTTGCTCCTAGGGACCGAGCCGAGGTTCGTAAATTCAAAGAATTTCGTATAATCGAAACTTCGTATAATCGAATAGCGCTATGTATTTAGCATAGGCTTTTCACCGGGACCGCAATATCACTTCGTATAATCGAAAACTTCGTAAAATCCTGCTTCGTAAAATCAAGAGTTTACTGTATTACTACTAGGGATAGTCAGATTGAATACCAGATCCAAATTTGCTAAACAAATCGTAACTGGAATACCCAGAGATTGAACAACCATCTGGGGAATCTCAGTGCCAGGATAATAACCATTTAAAAGTAACTATGACCCAGATTTCACAAAACCACCTCCATCATCCCTCAGCCTATGCTCTTCAACTCCAGGTTCTTTAAGAACATAGAAAACTGTACCATATTGGCAGGTTGTGGATTTTATCGCCAAAAATTTGAACTTAAATTGGGCCCCAATATATTTATATAAGTGATATGTAATGATTGATGCCTACTCATGAAAATTAATAATGATTGTTGGGAAAACAATCATTGTGACCAAACGGCCAAATCGTGATACTATCAAGCCTTGACTGTTTAAAATGAAGTCAGCGTTAGGAAAATGGAAAATAACAGGACAGCATAGACAATAAAATAGGCAAACCTTAAATCCTGGAATATGAGATGCTATTGGTTGAAGTCTGTAGCATGGAGGCTGTGCATGGCTGTCTAGCTTGTACCATTTCTGTAGCAAATCTCGATCTCCCGGATCCACAGCCCGCCCAACAGCAGCCTTGAAGTCCTGATTTTCAATTGTTTTTGGCAGGAGGGGTGTCCCAAGGGAATGGCTTAAGAATAGCACAGGGATGACAAATGCAACCTCCATCTGTCCTGCTCTCCCAATTAGATCAGAGTGAGCAGAAGCAAAATATTAGTACACACGTCACCTGATGAAGATATTAAATGCCAGCTCGAGAGCTGTGTTTTTCATTTGAATATTCAGTATCAGTAACAGCAAAACTTAAAACATCTTTAAATGTCATACAGATTTTTCACAACTATCCCGATGATCTAGCCAAATGAAGGATTTTCAAAAACCTAAATTCTCTTCTGCAAAATTTCAGTATAGTTGATATCAATGAAATTTATGATTACAGATGAAGCCAGTGATGAAATAGCCTGAGTAAACAAACAAGTTTTCAACGGGTAATGAAATGAATCACCTTCTCTTTCAAAGATAACTGACTGTGATATCATGAACTGTTAGTAGCTACCAAGATGGGTTTTTTTTAGGACATCATCTGCTAGCCTATGAGTTGCAGATTTTAACAGTAATAATAGAAATGTATACAAGAGAAGATGGAGAGAAATAAGCCATTATCACATATTTCTCTCCCAACTATTTGTCAAAATAGGTTTTCAAAATGATCAGAGATATGACGACATCAATTAACTGCCAAGACTATGGACACAATGGCCACTATCACATCATCATCCTCTTGGGAGTGAAAGAGCTAAAAAGGTATAGAGATTTAACTCACGGGAAAGTTCTCCAAGGCAGAGTTCAGGAAATTCATGGTCCTGTTGTTTCTCAAGTGCTGTCTTCCAATGCAAGTCAACTATGTGCACCTCAAATCCAGAGTTGCGACAGTAATCTCTCAATTTAGGATAGACAACTTTGTGGAGCAATCCTTTCTCAACACAGCAATCTGTGAAAATAAAGAATAGCCTATTAGCTAATTTGTAAAACAATACAAATGAAAGATTTAAAATACACCTTAGGAACCCCGATAATTAAGTTTTTTCGGTCATTCAAATGAGATTTTCTCTTCCAACAAAAAATTTGCCAATTGAAGCCCTTTTTAAATATGTAATAATAATATAAAAAATAATATATTTAATATACAGGATACACATAGGATTAGATATACAGGATAAAAAAGAATTCATACACCTTTCTGTTCAGCAATTTCTCTCTAATTGAATTTCCATCTCTCATATATTATAATTTCTGTCAGACCTGAAAATAAAATGAGGTTCTTCGATGATGTTCTCTGTGTTGCTCTTTAACCCTTTATTGAGACCCTCCCAGTACAGATACTTTACAATAAGCCACATGCATGCACCTTGGCGGGTCTTGATACTATTAATTTCTAATAAAATGTTCACAACTTGGTCCTAATGCTGAGGCTAGCGTCAGGTTGATGCACCACCCAGGCGGCACAAATCTCATTAGTTTTGCAACTTTAGCGGTCAAAATCAATTCTGAAGGGACATCAGCTGGTCAGGTCATGTAACACACTGAATTTAAGTACATATTGGATACAAAGTAGCATATTGATGGGTTTGCTCTGATTGTAAGCAATGGACTAATTAGCGGATGGTAGCCACTTACAGTGGTGCCATCCAGTCTGGCAAGAGTGCGATCAACTAGTGGATCATGCTCCGCCCTTGAGCAAAAGTTTCCTCCTCGGTGGAGCGATCCATTGGTGTATTACACTAAAGTTCCAGTTGAACCACATACTTTACCATCAATGGCACAGACACACCAAGATTTATGCCTCATGCTTCTCATTGCCCTAAATGACAACAATAGCAAAATGAAGAAAAATATTAAATTTGCCATCATGTGAGGACCCACTCACTGGAGGGTCAAACCACAGTGAATGGGTTAATCGACAAAAATCTGAATATGAAAGACCAACGTATGCATGGGGAGAATGACTATAAAAAACTAAACTAAACTCTTAGTAGTGAACCTCTTTATCTCGTAAAACCTCCACTTATCATACCAAGGAGATACCCCCGAGACAGCCCAACTACCTCCGCAAATCATACCGAGACAACTAGAGACCATCAATGCAGCCGCAATTGACACATGGAATGACATATTCAGCAATAAAAGTTTCACCCTTATTTTTTTCCTTATATGCACACCTTTAATATGCTGTAATTTTCCCGTTAATTATTAGTTGTGGCCATTTTGTTCCATTGAGAACATACCTAACAGTAAATAAGAGAAGAGGTATCCATCTATCGTATAAGCCTGTGTAAGAGGCGCACCCCTATTTTGAGCATCGAAGCTATAAAGAAAAAATTTGCGGCATTTTTTTATCCTATCGTGCGGTGTTGCAGACGTATGACTGGAATTTCGATAGTTATCGAAATTTCCTTTTTCAATACCTATTGAAAGAGGAAATTTTGATAGCGGCGGCGGTAATAGCGGCATAAGAGGGAGTAGAAAGAGTTCCGATCCTCTCTTTGCACACGCCGTTGTTCTACGATGCTAGTCCTACTCACGAATAATTTTGTTTAAAAGCTCTCGCTGGAGTAATGCAATAGAATTGCAGCCGTGGAAAATTTTAAGGCAAAACACGAAAGGCACATAGCATGAACCTTCCCAAGAGATTGGACCACAATCGGGGCAATTTCAGTGCCGTAGGATAATAAACACGTCGTAGATTTAACAGAACCACCATCGGCTCTCCATCAGCCAATGCCTCTGCCGATTTTTTTCCTTTCCGAGACCCCACAGGAAAATAGGAAAATATCAAGTTACAGGGGAACAATGGAAACATGTTTCATCCCTACCCCATCTCACCAACTGACCTTTTTCGGACTACCAGGTTCAATTCTCCCAGTTTCTGGAGGCCAAATGCTAGGTGAGTCACCTACTGAGCTCGAATATATCTCAATATCTTTCAGCAATTATATGACACGCACGAGATTCTAATAAGAATGAGACCTAATGCAACGTATATCTGACAGAATTTAAGTTTTTTAAGCTCTAATTGATTGACACAAACATTTATCGTTTAAACAAGGCTACTAATATTCAACGTAGTCCAAATAGCACAATTTCGGAAGAAACAAGCATAGCATAGGCGCATTCAAACAAGACGAGACGGACTGGAAACTTCAGGCAACGCAAACTGCGTGTATCACATTGCTGCGCCTTCGCCCCTTCACTTTGAAGGCAACGACGTCACATGCAAGATCGGACGTGTTCTTCCTCCTTCACTCATAGCCTCGTAGCTTGAAATACAGAGGGGAGGGAGCGCGCTCCTTCCCCTCGACCACTCCTTCAGCGCTGTTCACTCATAAGCATTTCCGATTTCTTCTGTCCACCATTTAGTCCAACAATGAACACAGTCGTTCGAATTTTTTAAACAGCAGGTTTTGACATCAATATAATTTTCAGTCGCAAAAATCCTCATATTAGCGTCTGAAGATGATTTTTGAAAAATCAGGTCCTCAGCGTAATGGTAATTGCTCGGCAAGACAGATGTTGACTATTAACCAGGAATGTCCTTCAAAACTAAGCGCTTCCCTGCGTTTGATAAGCGATTACTTTATGCAGTATAAATGCCGCGGGATGCCTACTCGTGGCAGTAAATTTAGCACGCCCTCCGGAGCGAAAAACCCCGCGCGATCTTTTCCATGTTCAACTCCGGGGTACCGACATGACGGCGCGATGCTTACAAGAAAAGCAAACAGGAGCATTTTAAAAATACGTCACTAAGGGAGAAACTCCCCTCCCTGCCCTTGTTTTGACCCAGGGTTTCAGATGACTGACTCACGCTGAAAACCAAGGCCACTCAGTTCCCCTTGGACTTGCAACAGGTGAAGGGGTGGGGGGGAAGATAAGAAGTTTGTGTATGAGGCGCACCCCCATTTTCGGCTGCAATTTCTGGGAAAAAAGGTGCACCTCTTACACGCGATTATATGGTATCCTAATCATTTTAAGTGACTGTTGAATTAAGAGAGATCACATATGGAACAAAATGCTTTTCTCTCGAATCATGGTAAAAATCATGCGATAGCACTAGCTTTTTGTAATTATTTAATATTAAATATATGTTCACTAATGCATGAATATTTGTTTAAACACAAAAATTTAATAGTTTAAAAGACAGTGCCTTTCATTTCTGAAGGATATGAAAAAATGGTGCCTATCACTGAAACCTCTCTATAGTGAACCTCCAAACATCAAATTGCCCAAATTTAGGTCCCCTCCATTACGATGTAAAGAGGTTTTACTGTAATTAACAATTTTTCTGGAGCAAAAAGTTATTTCCAAACAGAAATTTCAGTGCTAATACAACTTTAATCAAGAGGCATATAACCCTACCTTGTGAGTCAGCAGCACAGACATAAATAGAGATTTTACTACATCTGTCAGGTGATCGAAGAAGACCGCCAGAACCAGAGCTAGGCAATCCAGCAGGGATACCAGCCACTGGAGCTATCTGCCCTCCTGTCCCAGAGACTGCTCCTGGTGTGCAAACAACAGGCGCACCAAGAGCACGGCCAGTCAGCAGCGCCAGCAGGGCTGATGGAAGCTGATGAAGTTCAGGTGGAATAGCTAGCTGGTTAATCCCAGGAATACCTCCACCGCCTTTGCCTGTCAAAGGTATAGGCCAGTCAAAACCTTTTGGACTTTGTACATTTGCTTCCAGGGTATAGGAAATTGATAAGGAATCAGCTGAAATGGAGCAACCAGCAAGTAACCATTAAAGGCACATGCTTTACAGCTGGAAGGAATGCTATTAGGTCCTCCAATAGAAAATAAAAATAGGTCATGTCCTCATACTCCAGCTTATTATGTCTTCATGTAAATATCTAAGACTAAAAGATGTTAGTCAAGTTTGAATTGAGATTAGGAATATTATGTAAAATGATTTATTAGGGTTCTTAGAACTTGAACACCAATGCATGTTATGATGGTAGCTAAAGGCACGGTGTGTGATATGATTGAATAAAAATGCCATCCATGGGTCTGTAATCCTATGGTTGGTAACACCTGGGTATAAGTAGGCAGTTGGTATCAGTTAAACACCAAATATTTGAAGTATGATTTCATCGTTTCCCAGAGAATGATGTCTTGTAGTTGAACTACAGTAGTATATTTCCACCATCTCAGGCAAAATCACCGGAATACTTCACAGACACAGGATTGAAACCTATTTCCGGTCATACAAGACCCTGAGGAACCACCTTGTATAGGCGAAAGATTCCTGTGGTTTCCAAACCATTGGGACAAGGCATGAATTCTGTGACACACTATTATTGGGAAAGACTCACAGAGGTAGCCATTGAGATCAGGCTGGAAAAGAAACATATCAACCAAGGCAACGGCTAGAACTTTAGTACTGCCTAGAGGCCAATTTTGAGGTTGATCAATGAGGGATAAGAAAAGAAAAAGGCAGGAAAATTGGACCAATCAGCAGCCACCTGACATTCACCCTTGGCCTATATATTCTGGTCACATTTTTAGTCATGTCACTCACCCTGATAACAAAAATTGACTGGGTTTTCAAAACCTCGGCATTAATGGAGACTTTCACCCAGAGGACAGTCCAAGTTTAATTACAGGATCAAATATTTGGCATTACACCTGGTTTAACAATATAAACCAATTAAGAAAGCAAAACAAAGAAAAGGAAGAGAAAGTTCGATTGAGAAAGTGAGTGGACATACCTCACAGAAGGGAAGAAGGAAAAGAAAAACGATTTATGAGAAAAAGAATGGGAGATAAGAAAGAGAGGCAGGAGCCAAATGTACAAGATGGAAATACATTAAAGAGGTTATCTGAGTATAGGTGCAGATGAAAAGCATGGAAGGAAATCAAAGACGTAAAGAAGAGCTCCTGCTAAAATTTAAGGGGGGAGATCCAGAAGCTAGCAGAGACATCTATGACGATAACTGCTCCCAGATTAGAGCAAAATCAAATTGAGAAATTTCATGAAGAATTTATCCCCATTCTTGTCAAGTTATCCGGAAATATATTTCAACCTCTTTAAAAATATATTTATATAATTTTGTTTGTGCATGAATAAGATAATTAGTGTTTGTTTTTTTTTCAATTAAAATTAAATTAGATTAGATTAGAATTAAATTATATGCAACCAGTTGGAGAGTCACAGGCCATTGTATAAATATTAGAATTAGAGGGAATGTTTCAGAAATTGACTTGAAAGATCAGGCTTCACAGTTTGAAACTTATGTTAAGAAAATGGATGGGAGTTAGGTGAACAGCAATATGGGTATGAGAAGTGGATGATATCTGAGCAAGGGAAATTAATGATACATCGAAAAGAAAGGATAGTTAAAACATAGTAGCAACACTTACGAATAAAACAGTGTGTGAAAAATATATAAAAACCATACTCAAGGGAAATAAAATGACAGTTAAGAACAAGTGTACCTGAAACGGTCGACGGGCCCACATCTTTCAGAGCCCGGAAGAATCCTTCTCTATTGGTTTTTGGCTCACATGATGGAGGTCCAGCATTGGCTGTAGATGGAGTGGAGGGAGTAGGTGGGGAAAGTGGGCCTGGGTCATTCTTTCTGCCAGCAGAAGTTGCCACGATGGAAGAAGATGAGGAGGTGCCATCGCGCTCTGCCCTACACTCCCCAGCACTGCTACCTCCTCCGCCAACTGATGTCTCATGTTGAGCGTTCCCTCCTTTACCGCTGGCAGCTTTGTAGCTTGGAGACCTAAATAATAAATTGTTTTCTTAAATGAATATTGTAGACTAGAGATAAGCACAAAAACTGTGAGACAAATAATTTTAATTTATAAAAATGGAGAAGATTAATTTAATATTAAATGAACATATAGTAAAAACATCTCTACTCCATTACCAAAGCAATCTGAGCAGCACTGATACGTTTTTCTGATAGTAATTTTGGGCTTACGAGCCATTCCATTTTAAACGCTATGAATTCAGAGAAAGACTCCAATTGACCATTATTGATTTTTATGTACCTAATTTTTCAAGACTATTTGAACCTATCTTTAAGACAAAAGGTGATTGCCCTGTGAATAGTTTTACCACTGTAACGATATGGATAAAACTATCACCATAAAATTTAAGACATGTGGTTTACAGACCTATTTTTCTCTATGATAATCAAATAAAAAGAATATGGAAATTGAAAGTTCAAATTTCAAAGTCTAGATTTATAGTTTTTGAAAAAATAAAATGATGACAATAATGCTGGCTACATTAATGGCCTAATGCAAGCTTTTTAACCATTCAAAATGGATGAATAAAGGAATATATGCCCCCTTGGAGAGTGCCACCTGTAGTGAGTTGGGGAACTGGAAGGAGACGACCACTCAGCAGAAGGAAGGGGTGGACAGATGAAGCGCGTGAGGAGAGGGGTGTTGAAGGGAAGGAGCGAGATCTGAACTATCTTTGAAGCAGCAAGGCTCAGGAGAGGTTACAGACAAGGGAGTCAAGGGATGAACATGCACAACCTTGCTATTTTGCGATGTCTTTGCATTCAATGCAAATTCAGGCAATCCATATGCCTTATGAGGTTTGGGTTTCTATTCCATCTTATCTTCATTTAGTGTTCTCACACAACACTTGTTTCCTTGAAGGTAGTGCTGTTTGGACAGAGTTGAATACTGACCCTTTTCCTAACAATGTAGGAAGCTTTGCATTTATCTATTGGAGTAAATAAAGAATGGAATATATTCTTGTTAAAATTAAATACTAAAGCCATTTAATAAGTGTGCTACATTTGGGGAAATGAAAATCATGCTGATTCTCATAGGACATCAAGGAGGGATACAAAGATGTTTGTAAAAAGAAAATTTCTAAGCACTTTCTTGTCCAGTCAACTAGAGGCGGGTTAAACAGTTCATTTCAATAAGCTGTTCACATTGATCCTGTTCAGTAAAAATAACAGTTCAAAATATCTGTTCATGGCAAAAAGTCAGGGTCATTCAGGTAGAAAGTACTGCTTATCAGGCAGGGAGTATATGAAAGCTTAGTGTGGTATCATATGGTTTGTGCAGCTTGTTATAGTAATTTCAAGCAAATTCTGTCCCGGGCCTTATAGTGGTTATCTGTGTGCAGGAAAATATCTGCTGTCCACTTCTAGTAACCATGTGACATGGCTTTTTAAAAGTCTACATATTACTCAAAATCGCAGGGCATTTCTTATTTATAACAACTGTAGTGTTTGTATAATATTTTAGCATTAACATAAGTTAACACTTTCGCTGCGGCACACACACCGGTGCGTCTGTGCAAACTATAGTCCTGAGTGGAGGATGCCTCCATATATTTTCAAATGTGCCCGGAATCAGCCGAGAATGTCCTGGGCGCTCCAAAATACCTCTCGCTACTCTATTATATTCTGTACAATTCAGTATTGGCCATCGTTTCTAGAAATCACCATTGATTTTTTTATCTAACTACTTTTTCATTTTTTCTTGCTTGTTTTCTTAATTTTTATGGTATTTTCATTTTTCTGAACGTAATCATCTCAGAGCCAGAAATAAATGTTTCTCGTATGCATTCAAAACTCTTCTGAATATTATTTCTGTCAAATAAAGTTTTATATATAATTTATTCATATATTAACAGCGGAAATGTGTAGTCATACATGAAGATAGCAAAACTATGTGAACACATTAGTTTGGACAATTTTCATGGTTGCTTCTTTTGAATTAGTTCCCCTAAACGTAATCACTCACCACATAATTTGGAAATTAAAAAAATGGAAGAAAGAAGTGCATAGTATATGCCAAAAACAGAGTGAGGAAAGATGTTAGCTCTTACTATCCAGATTGCCCGAAAAAAATGGGCTTATGCAGAGAATATATATATATATATACACACGTTTGAAATAAACTCACACGAGCATTATAAATAATGTAAAGGAACTTCTTCTTGCCCTGGGGTGGGCACACAAAATAACTTAGAAATTGACAGAAAAACGAAAAATAAAATAAAAGTGAGGAACTTACGGGGAAAGGTTGTTTTTACAAATTTTCGATGGGACGCAGCCCATCTTTCTCAAGTGAGAAGAGGAGGGAAAGTGAGGAAAGGGCATAAGGCAAAGGGTGCAAGGCAGAGGGCAAATATGGAGGGAGGAAAAACGGTGGACGGGGATTGGTTGTTCTTTCTAGTGGGCGCGGTTGATCCATATGTGTGGATGAGCGTGCGTATGTCTGAGTGTGTGCGTGGATAGTTTGTCATGCCCCGGGCATGAGGTACAAGTGACTCACAAGTGTTTAGTGTTTGGTCAGCACCGGTGGTTGCCCCACTCAACAGTGAGGCTCAAATGTAACCCCTCTTGTCCCAAAAATACCCATCCCCTGTGTATCATCCCCCTCCACATCACTATAAATCCGCAGACGGAGAGAGCCTCGAGGCGAGAAATGCTAGTTTGGTCGACGGGGCGAGAAACGCTATCCTGATCGACAGAGAATGGGATTGGTGACGTGCCAGATTGGTCGTCATTTTTCTGGGTGTATCCAGAGAGTGCTGTTTAGCGGGACGAGATTGTCTACGGAGGTAGCCAGCAGCGGAAATAAAGATTGCAGACGAGCGACAGACAGGACCAACGCCCAGAGGTCGGGAGGAAGACAGCCCTCGATCCCACGGACATTTGGGGTCCAACGTGTCGCATCATCGACGGCTCCTACTGCTCAAGGCTCCGACGAAACCGTAAGAACGTCGCAGTTAGCGACCCGTCCCCGTGCTCGTTCGCCCAGACCCGATTTAATCCCCAAACTGTGTAGCCAAAATATTTGGGTTCTTTCTCTCTATCCCGGTGCGCCGTATCTAATCACCAAACTGTTGACTCCTTGTCAGAAATCTGATTCAGTGTTACCACGAAAGCAGTCTAAAAACTTAATTTGGGCAAATTGTAAACTCGGCCCACGAATTCTACAAATCACAAATTGTTTCTTTTTGTAATCTTTTGGAGGGGGGGCAATTGAATCATATCATCTTGTGCATTTTTCGTTCACCTCATTTTCATCAGGGCATTTAAGTTCGATAAATGTGTGTGTATGCTATGTCTGAAGTGGAAAATATATTTTTTTGTGTCTCAAAGTACTCAATAATTGTTCGATCATTCCGTACTCGGGACCATTGATGCCCTTCCCACCAAATAAAATATGTGGCGTTTTCATGTTCCGTCACAATATATATATAATACAAAATAATGTTTTATAATTTCGAGTGAGTATTTTGATTTATTGAAATGAGTATTCATCACTGTTTAAAAATAAGTCTTAAATTTATCGCAGAATTTAATTATGCTCTTCATTCTAGTGTTCCTTCAGTATGATTCTTGAAAGTTATCCCAAAATCATAAGTTTGTAATTATTTTACGGCAAAAATATTATTTCTATAAAAATTAATATTTTTCTTTTTTCATTTTCGAATGCTCCAAAATTTTTAAATATATCTATATTTTTGCTAAATTAGTAGAAATATATGGACGTTTGATGAGAATTAAGGGTGATTTAAAAAAATGTTTGTATCGCAGGTTGCATAACGCATGTAGCAAGGGCTGCTTAACTTTGAAAATCTCCAGTATTTGCCAGATTTTTGGGAATGAACAGTAAATTAGTGGCTTAAATGCAAAGCACTCTAACAAAAACGTCAATCTAAGGACTGCATGAAATCTACATACTATATTTAACTTTTATACTTTGGCGGTCAGCAACATTTCAATGCTTTCATGCAACGTTCAAATTTCCATGGCTACATAATATGGATTTATGTAACTGTATTCCTATGGCCTATTTTTCTCAGTAAATAAATTCACTGATAAATTTAACCAATACACACACACTCTCTGAAAGGACTGTCAAAAATTTCTCTCCTTATCTTAACCCATCAATGAAGGTGGGCCAAAATATCGACCCAACTCAATTACATAATATTTTGTTAACTTTATGACATTGAAAGAAATACATTTATATTTCAGTAAACGTAAAAAATACCATTATGAACCAGTTTAACCTCATCAATTAAAAAAGGAAATAGATTTGTAAAAAAAATAGCTTTATGTATATTGGTTTTTCCCAAGGTAGTACATTTTATTAAAATACCCTTTGAATTTCTCGCCAGTGCGCCAGGGTGAAGGATAACAATAAGTGGCCAAATCATTAACCCTTAATATGCGGTAGAATGGCGCAGCTATTTTGGAGTCACAACTTTTCAGGACACCTGAACGGTATACAACTGAGCTTGGATTTTAGAGTACCTCCTTAGAAAAAATTGTAGACTGAACTGGTTAATCAAACTTGCGTCGGAAAACCAAGTTTATGGTTATGACCATAATATATAACCAAATTATAATTTCTTCCTAATTTATCCGGGAATTAAGGGGGTGGTCGCCGCCCCCATAAATGTTTATGATATCCACCGCGAAAGCTATAACATTTACGCTCGCATACGTCTGTGGTACCGCAAGATACTTCCGCGGGCATCCAGGTCGCGGAGATCTGGCTCCTACTTTAGATAAAGACACCACCACCACCACCAAAAAGTCCGATGTTTAAATTAACAAGATAATCTACTAACCCATGAAAATTCCCGAAGAAAATAAGTTTTTTGTGCCCCAAGAAAAAGGCTTACGCAATGAGTCTATAAGAACGTGTAGCCCGTGGACACGATAAAGTTTCCGATCCCAAAACTCAAGTCCAGATTATGACGCCTATCGAGCGAAACATTAATAGCAGCTGTATTAATTCTGAGTAGAAGAGAGGCATTAAATCGAAATTCTCTTTTTACGTCGTTTATAGTGATTTACGACAGCATCAGAGTAGGTTTAAGTTCTATACTCGCCATATTCTTAAGCACTTAGAAGTAAGAAAAATCGGCAATCTATAAGAATTGGTATTTGAAATCAATGTGATTGGAAGCTGCTACACTCTACAAAAATGTCACCACAACTAAAATGCAATCCCACGGATACAACCACCTGCTGCTTATTAGCAAAACTATGAGGACGAAGTCGATAACGTAAGAATCGCAGTATGCAGATGTACACAGAGCGTTATCCACGCGGGTTGGTGGTGATTTGCAATTTAAAAAGGGGAATAGGTTTTCTTTCACTCGTCTTAAAACTGCAGCTGGCAAAAAATGAAGGCACTCGAATCTTTTCAACGGGATAAGAAAGGTCACACCCCACAATAACACTTTACTAATACGCGACCGTTACTCAGGTAGTCAGGGTTAAGAAAGCGACTGTAACATCACAGTTACGTTAATCCCTGACACACATATCGCGATCCATGAAAGCGAACATGTAAATATTTCCACTGACACGAAATACGCTCTCACTTCCAGTCCGCCTCCTGCTGCCATCTAACAACGAACCCCTTCCCCTCTCCCTCTTTGCCTCCTCCCCTTTTCCCCGGCCCCAAGTACACCCTGGCTGGGACACGCGCCTTTCTCTGACGTCCGTAGCCTCTTAGCGGATGACGTCAGAAGCAGTGAATGACCTTACATCCCGTAGGAGCATCCAATCAATATGGCCAGAGCGAAGCCGATGGCACTTGTCGAAGGGATGTAGGCAGTGTTGATTCGTTATTCTTCGTTGTATTCAGAGCGATCCCAGCCAAATCACAACCATTGCAACCGAGCATATATTTACAGCCCCGGGGAAGAACACTTCGGAAGAATGGGGCAGAAGATGACTTCACAAACGTCACAAGAGCAGACAAAGTTTGTGCCAGCCTGAAAGCATAAATATCAGAATTCGAAGTAACTTAAAAATGTGCCGCACCCCTCGAACGATGACGATATCTTTATTTTTATGCACGCTGTAGAATTTCTCTCCGGTCGATGGAATTACAAATGACTCTCCCCATTTGCCAAATGCATATGAAGTGCCTCAGGGGACAGAGCATAAAGAGGGTACTGAGGAGTAAGACACAATTGTCTATTTACGGATCAGAACTCAGAATTGATAGCTATAACTTTTACATTCACAGGTACGCATGAATTGTGTGCTCTGGGATCAACCGGTGCTCTTCCGAAATTTCCGGGATTGATTAAACCATCACGTTCCGTTACTGACTCCCCGTTTAATCCACGAGTGTTTCAATTAGGTGGCTTAATTTCAGAATTTGATTAATAATTCTTACCTCTAGTAAATGAGACATTCAATAATATTAATAAATAAAATAACAAATAAGGATGAAAGCGATACTGCAGTAGGCCAATGATGATGTATACAGTAACTATGGACTTCGGCTCACTAGCAGAGTAAACTGATAAATAGGTTATTCTGAAATACAGTGTCATTGAAGGCCATAGAACCATGAAATAGAGCACAACGGTACTGCTTGTAAAAGACAACTTAGCCATTACTTTGCGATATTTTTGAGGTACGTGCTTGAAAATAATTAATTCGCCAAATGTTGAACAAGTGCCGCTCTTGAGAAGATTAAGGATCATAACACACATATTTTACACGGTTACAGCGAAATTCACTACCATGAGATAAATTCATTGTGCCAAACGACGAGTGCCTCTAATAAAACCACCAACAAGTTATCACGTAAATTCGGGAGCTTTCACAACATCTCCACACTTCTAACCAGGAACCGAGGTGTCTCGAGTGGTACAGAAAGTGGACTCCCGGTCGGAGGCTGAGGTTTCAATTTATGGAAATTTAAGTTAATTCATTAAAATTTAAGTACAGCTTGTGAGACCATTACTGAAATCCGGAATAAAGATTCAGGTTATTCGAGGGATAGGAAATTTATAAACACGGCGCTCTAAGCTCTATCGATAGACCTAAAAATAGAGAAAGAGTATTTGTTTAGTTTCAGCAAAAGATCGTGGATCCCACCCTCTATTGGGGTGAGTGGAGTGACAGTTCTAGCGGAGTTCAACACAACCTCTCAAAGCTCGTAAACCGAGGCCTACATATGATTCGGCGCACGAGTCATTATGAGGCACCTGCCGTAACTAGTATCGTACCGCTAAGTATCAAAGTACACATTTCCCCTAAACGTATGAAAATGAAACCACGAAGCAGTTAGGCTAAACGAACACATTAAACGAGCGACTTAGTATTTTAACAGGAAATAATTCCAGTAAACTAGGACTCAGCCCAAGTCCTTTAATTCTCATTACAAATTTGGGTAATCGTGGGATATTACGACAGAGAGCGTGATTAATTATACATTCACGCTCTCTACCGCATAATTCTATGCAACACGAATTATACGTGGCAATGTTACAATGAAAATTACGTGGCTTTCAGCAAACAATGCTTCTCAACCGATCGATGTAATCAACAGGCCATGGAAGGTTTTTAACGAAATTCGATACATCTATTCTAACCTCCATGAGCTTCACTACCTTTTATTTTATTTTTCAGCGGACACGATTTCATCTCGCCTCTTAAGCTTACCCATTCACCACTCTCTGCCCCATTTTCCAAATACTTCGCATCACGATATGTTAGCTCCCCAGGCTCATTCAGAAAACAAATCTTTCTTATCCCATTAGATTTCAAAGCACTTCCTCCGCCCTAATCATATTGATGACCTCATACATTTTCTATCGGTCAACTTTAGTTTTCTTCCATCATAAATTCTACATTGGAGGATTCTTGTCGTTGAGAGGAACGTTGTCACCCATCGCGCATTAAAATTGGTTTGCAACAGCCGCCACTCGCGTAGGTGACGGACAGAATAATCCGAATTTAACAGATAAATAAGCTACAAACTCAACTACTACTCAACATTTATAATTGAGGTGATATAATCTTTAAATTCATAAATTTTCATTGATAATGCTCGTGCGTTCAAAAACTCTGTTGCCAATAATAAGAATAAATAGTTCGCTCCACACTCATCGCCACTCTGCGGCCATTTTTAAAACCGATTAAAATGAGCTCTATTGAGCCACAGAAATCAAGATAATACGGAGCAGACTAAGGTTTCCTTTAGTTCACTTGTCCGCCATATTCGAATCCCGAGAAGTACCTGCACGTCTTACACATCGACTGACAAAGTATACAGCACAGATGTCAGTATATATCTGAGGTATACAGTAAGAGTAACCCAGTGTCTAGAAATGATATACCTTCATGAAGTAAAGTACTCTAAATATTTCGAAATTATTTGTTTGCCAAAATCATTCTCAAATATTTTTGCTACCTGCCAAATCAAAATATTTTCATCAGTAATTGTTCCTTTTATTAATGTCCAGCTTCATAATGAAAATTTAAAATGTTATTCAAGATGTACCATCTGATCAGTTTTCCGCACTACCTTACGGCCATTCCCATTTCTAATGTTCCATTTTTTAGAAGCAAATTGTGACTTCAGAGATATCAAACCCGATATTTTAATCATGCGCTCAGAAACATTTTTATACAAATTGTCACGGACTTTGCATGACATAGGATTTTATCATTATAGTTAGAAAATTATTATTGCCTGCTTATTCAGAAATTTTTTAACTTTATACGTATATCTAAGGGTGAGGAAATCCTTTAAAACTGAAAATTTAGTATGAACCCCGATAGGCATAGTCACGCGTAGGAATTTTTTGGCGTGGGTAACAAGAGTGTTTATGAGCGCCTCCCACCCCAAGTAAATTTAATCTCTTCTCTGAATTGCTACGAAGCAACTGCCATGATGGATAAAAATGAAAAATAGAGTGTCGTATATGCGTTTTAGAAGTTATAGATTTATCCTTTTTATTCCCATGGATTTGAAGGATTTAATTTAGTTTTCGTGCTTCGTTATTGTCACGAATACTTTGGCGCTCCTTGGAGACCACACGTGGTTGCCATAGCACGCCTGCTGAAGACGCGCCAATGCCGATAGGTGCAAGCGTAGGCTCGAGGGATCTCAGAGCATTCCTTCCGCTGGAGTACCATCTTTCTTCAACTCTGCAGGGGTGACGGCTACTGTTCTTAGGTCTTTCGTGCCAACCCTTACAGAGTTTTTTTTCATGTTTTCCCCATTTATTTAATTGGGGAATGATCGCGCAAACATATTGTGGGAATTAAAAGTAAGCACATCATTAAGCTAATATATAATTATTAGCACCTTTCCAAAATGTGCCCGAAGGAAACTGTATGCGTTGCATGCTAGGCTCTTATGACTTGTGTTGCTAACCCCATTTTGCAGAATCAAGGGCCAAATAATGAAACACAGAGCTCATTTGTCTCATTTAATACATCGCTTGAATAATTTTGATGCATACTCACTCTTCTGAATGGGTGGAGACACTATCTTTGTCCTTGTGAGCCTGACCGGATGAACAGCTGCTGCCCATGTTAGCGCAGGGAGTTCTTCACGGCCAACCAGAGCCAGCCACCTAAGAGCCAGCTCTTTCAAATGGTACCCATGATTTCCTTTTACCCCAACTCCACCTGCAACAAAAACAATATTATAGATTGGGGGGACCTGGCAGCATAACCATATGTATACCTTTGGCGGATAAAGGCCGCCGCATATATTTAGGTTAAGATTTTAGTATACCCATGCGACTTGACAGACACTGGTCGTTATTTTTAGAGATGGCTGTGACATCAACTATAGTAAGGTGGATTTTACGAATTAAAGGTATTTGACGATTCACGAAAAGAATAGGCGATTATGTTAACGTCGCTAATCGCAGACTTTCAAAGAAAGGACGCTCATCTAACTAAGTAAAGAGCGAGCCTCAGAATAACCAAATAAGCCAGTAAACCGAAAACAAATAGCTCACCCCATTTCCTTAAACCTTTTATGCAGATTCCTAAAAAAAAACAACTTTCAGCGGGTGATACTCCTCATAATTTTTACTAATATGTTCAGTAACCTAATACATTAATTTAACTTTTGAAGCCCCACCAAATTTAATTTTGGAATGTGCTCCTATTCCAAAATTTTAATGGAACACAGTTTTCTATGGCCCATCCACTCCAAAGAATATATGCATTAGTACTGCGTGTTATTCAAATGTTATCAATGTTATAAATTAGAGTTTTAAAGTTACCCAGCGAACATGTAGCGAGATAAATATTATATTCAAACTAGACAAACACTGATGACTGTTTGGTAATTCTCCTGCCAGTGCTTGACGTTTAAAGCCTCACTAGGTAAACTCGAGGTAACTGTAAAGAACGACGAACGAGAAATAGGCGCAGAATCAAAAGAGGGATAGTGGCCCCATGAAATTCAAAAATTATTTGGATGTTGTAGCAATTTTATAAGAAACCAGTCATCTGTATGAGTTTAGAGCACATGTGATTGCTAGATAGTATTGTTTATATTTTTTCACTGGATCTGTATTGACGTGCAGGTCATCGGTTGCCGCTCTACAGCTATATTGCATAATTTGGGAAGCCTATAAAATTACCTTGTAGCTCTTTTTTTCCAATTGCGACTTCTTTCATAAATAAATTCTTATAATCCAAACATATCTTTAGCATACTTGGTGGCTACTCAGTGATTATCTCAGTTTATCTGTCTTCTTTATAAAACCTCAGAGGAAATACAAGTATGCGAATGGTGGGTGCGCAATAACCAAAAGCCAAGGTCAAAATTCAAACCCCAAATCTCGTGTCATATGGAAACGGCAAACTAAATATTTACAAATGGATTTCATAAAATCTTGAAAAAAATCTTCTTCTTCAAGATTACCCAATTTATGGAAATAAATTTCTAATCGAAATAAGCAACATGAAAAAAAACGTAATCGTCTTGCTCAGTCAATCAGACCTATTAGCTAACACAATCACGTATTTTTCCATGCTAATCTTGCCCGCAAGCTTAGGAGCCGATGAGAAAACCAACAATCCCTTTTTTAGCAACAAGTATAAAATAGGTGCGAGTGCTAGAAGGTTAGATGAGCAAGAGTTTGTAATAAAGTGTTTTTACTATCCGATGAGAAAGTAGAAAAATACGATAGGATACGCTAAAATGTTGTCAAATTAATAACTTAGGATTATGAATGTCCGATATTACTGGTATTCTTAATAAAAAACATGCGTAATTGGCGGGAAAAGACTTATTCCAGTATAGATTTATAATACAGCGCTGATCGCAAAAGTGAGAGTAGTCAATGGAGTACCAGGGTGAGTAAGGATATGCAGGGGTTCAAATAAAGCGCTCTCTTTCTAAAATATCCGCATTAACTACTGTTGTTCCTAATTTGTTTGAGTTAATCCCGCCCTATAGAATGATTTTTGTATGTCTTTTGTTTGTTTCATTGAATTGTGGGTAAAAAGAATGTGAATAAGTGAATATAAAATGTTAACTCGTTGGACTAACTGCTAGAGTTTTATTTCTGAAGTGAACCGAAATTTAAAACGTAAAAGTAATGCTAGAGAGGATTCTAGCGTCGTATTCTAACAACTACATTCAATGCAGTTCATGAATTCTATCTTCTCTAACCTACTGAATACAATCAACTCCAATATTACGCATTAAGACTGTCAATTTAGGAAGACAATTCATACACATGTATCGCCCATGGGGAAGGCATGGTTTTTATAGAAAAATTTGTACGCAAAATTTTAACGAATTGTGCACCACGACACTGTCTAATGCGAGGTGATCGACAGAACATGAGTTTTATAAAAAGAAAACAACATGAGCAAGAAATTAATCAAAGAGCAAAGTGAAGTAGAGGGACAATAAAGATGAATCTTTGGACTAGATTTCGGCACACAAAAGGGATAAGTAATCGAGAATTTTGCTAAGCTGATAAAATACGTGCGAGATAATATCACCTTCAACATGATCTCAAGATGAGATAAACCGCGGGACTTCAAGAATGGCATCATCGTAACTTTCTTCCCACTAAATTGATATCGAATAATAGAGAACATGTTACAATTTTGAGCATGACGACAACTGCGTCGAAGATAGAGACAAGGGTCATCTACAAGGGTTAAGAAAGGAATGTACAGGAGTTGCTAGTTGAAAGGTCTGGTTACACGGTACATTAACACGTACAAGTTAACGTACGTTTGCGTGAATGATTTTGGTGGACCGGAAAGGAACATGTACAAATGCATGAACCAAATTAGAACAGGTTCTATTTTCCGTTCAAGCATTCGCACAAGTTGGGTGGTTACACGGTGCATTTTCGTGTTCATTCACGCGTTCATACATTTATACATTAACCCGTACGTGTTAACGTATCGTGTAACCAGACCTGAAGACCAATTCTGAGTCAAAAAAATCAAAGATGTAGATATAAACCCACAAAAAGTAACCAATAAAAATGTATCATCATTCTTTCGTTTATGGAATTAAGGGATAACTACATGAGTTTGAATTTGTAAAGAAATCGGTCAGTCTTGAATTGAAAGAACGGTCCATAAGATTACAAAAAAAAATACAATGAAGCGGTTGTCAAATCAAGACCCAATGTGAAGAAGTAAGAATAGGGAAAGGAGTGAGAAATAGATGCAAACTCTATTCAATGATTTTCATTGTTTACAATGAGAAAACTATGAATGAAATTGAAGTTGAAATCAGTGAAGGAAAAATTATTTAGACACTTCATCTGATTTGAATCATGTTTATTGATAGCAGTGAGGAGAGGGAAGTAAGGAAGTCAAGAGAGGAGGTATTACGACTAAAGGAAACATGGAACTGAAAAGCAACACATTTCAGCTGAAAATCAACAAGGTAAATATTTAGAGATTAGTAAACAGCAGGAGAGAGATTTATGAAAACTGGGAAGCCGACAGGGGCGAAGTACGAAGGTAATAATAAATAGAAGAACCCAGTCAAAGAGGGAGGAAATATTTCTACATAAATGAATAATGCATCGCTCAGAATGAAATCAGTGAAGGAAGGAAAAAAATCGTTTAGACTCTGTATCTAATCTTGAGAATGTTTATTAATGGCAATGAGGCGTAGGAATTAGGGAAGTTGAAGGAGGAAGCATTTCAAATACTCGGCCACGCAGGAATCATGAAAATCAAACGGATCGAAGGAGTGAGTAATGAGGAAGTCCGAGTATTTCGAAAATCCTAAGAAGACGGGAGAGCTCAATTGGCCATATCATTAAACATGGACCGATGTAGACAATCGTCGAAGAACAAATGGGCGGAGAATATGTCACAGAATGCCGCGTGTGACATGAATGTGTAACGAAAGATGAATAGAGTAAAAGATGATAATTACGGCAGAGTGAAAAAGGTTAGCGACTTCGATGGTGTTACATGACGTAATCTCGATGGAAAAACCTAATGGATGCCATTCGAAATGTAAATATACAGATAAATCTAGACATTACGGTCAAAATATTTTCAGGTTCCAACAAAAAGAATTCCTCGATGAAATCGGCTCCAGATCTCAAACCCCTAAAACCATTTCTCTACAAGTGAATCCCCTCTTACGTGCAATGGGTGAGCTACCAGTAACCACAAGTCAACATAGGTTGAAAATGTTTCGCTGAGAGGAGTTTTACTATCCCTCACGTTGTACTTGTATCTGAATTTGCAATTAATATGGATGTATGAGGAAGGAAGACGTACGATATTTCCGTTACGTAGTTAGAAGATACAGATAAAATGGTTAAAAGACACGGTGTGATCGCAATTAAGTACGAAAAGGTACTCTAAGCCGCTTACAAAAATCCAGAAATAAGGTTTGTTTTTTACGGAACGATTGATGAGATCACTCACAAATTTCCATCACCACGACACCGTGAATCAAATCTTCGATTTCCCGGGTAACTGGAAAATACTGCGGAGAATGCGTTGGAGAAGGAACGCAAATAATTGTTAGATATTAGTAAAAAATAAACTGTATTCGAATTTTAAATTATGTATAGCGATGGAGGAGGTGCAAATGTTATAGAGTGCGATATATACCGAATTTTTCACTTGGATATTAGTTTATTAACGACGAGATGACCCAGTGAACTTCGGATCACCTACACCTATCTATATATATATATATATATATAATATATATATATATATATATGAAAAAATCAATTGCAGACTTCACTAACCATTTTTATATTAAAATGGTATCAGTCTTCCCCCTGCCAAAAGATTAAAATATTTTTAAGTCTAGTGCATTCCCGAGACACGGTTCAATTCTTTGTTCCGACGATGAAGCACGATATATCTAGATTGCAAATTTTCTACCAAAACCACAATAGCAACTTCGTCGATTGAAACTCCTTGCATGGTCGCCGGCAGGTGTTTTATCAGCTCTTATGATGATATTATGGCTGTCGGATGGCATCTGATCCATTACTATTTTGAAAATTTTGACTAAATCGTTGTTCTGATGAAGAAATGTTTTTAGTTCTTGGACGACAGTTTGCTTCACTGTTGGATTATGAGCACGACGCCTATCAACTTCCGCATCTGGATTTCGGATTGATTCCATAAATAAATTTGTAAGAATCGATAAGAGCTTATATTTATATTCCAATTTACTAGGTATAAAATATAATTAAATATGCTGCAAAAGTTATACAATAAAACTTTCAAAATGGTTGAAAAATGAGAATGAGTGAGTGCTTTAAAAACCAGTATTTCCAATGCATGAACTTTTCTCGTGGCACTAGGTGAGTTTCTCCGTCTTCGTCGACGTTTCGATTGCCGACTCGGTAAACATCATCAGGACTTCCGTAAATCAGCATGATTACCGATTCCGCAATCGAAACGTCGACGAAGATGGACACACTCACCAGGTGGGAGTTCCGA
Source organism: Ischnura elegans (assembly GCF_921293095.1). Taxonomy (NCBI): domain Eukaryota; kingdom Metazoa; phylum Arthropoda; class Insecta; order Odonata; family Coenagrionidae; genus Ischnura; species Ischnura elegans. The sequence continues at coordinate 20,781,630 of NC_060248.1, forward strand.
GAAAAGTTCATGCAATAGATTCGCCGGGAAAGAACTAGATCTTTCTTCAATATTTTGCGTTTTATACTACAATGGGATGAATAGATGAGCGACGTCTTACACCATCATTTAGGTGAATATACAGGCCGTATTCGAGTGAGCTTGCTAAGGACATTTGACAACAAAAATCAAGTTCGAAATGCCCCCTTACGACCTATTCAAATTCTCCGAGCAACCTAAATCCTTTTCCAGACAAGTAATCATCGGACAGATGTCCAACCACGTAACTGTCACAATGGCTCACATTCCAAGATCAGCATTGCCGACAGTCCTTATACCAAGGTTATTGACGAAGAAAGAGAAATTTAAGAAGAACTAGATTGAGCTACTAATATATTCAATTAATTCATCGAGAAACAACATGCGGGCACGAATAAAAATTCCGAAAGTAAGGCCTCGATCCCGTTCCTAATTGTGAGTAAAAATAGCTGCAGATAAGCCACAAACTGTGTGAACATCACATATATCACTTTCCTAGTAGTTCCACTTCATACATAATTAAAAAATCAAATTACCTTGACTTACCTCAACAAAGGCTTAAGTCTCAAAGAATGCACATATTACATCGGTTGCACATCAGCTGTGTTCCTCACTTATCTCTCGTCTATATTGCATGGATAAAAAAAAGTTCTGAAGTCACCAGGAATAACCAGGTTGAGAATTTGCTACTGCTAGCCACTCTAATTATAAAATTATAAAGGGTTCGACATTGATTAAATTACCTTTTCCTTCATAGCAACCTTCTTCAGGACTAACACGCAGAAACATAAAGTTAATGACCACAAAGACCTTATAGCTCTGAAGGAGATTAAAAAATAAATCTATGAGATACTAAAAGAGAAAACGGTCAATTATGAGAATCAAAATGATCAAGCGGCCTTGTTTTACTCTCTACTTTACGAGGTCATTTCTTCCATCCTCACCTCGAAAAGTGGCTTAGAATGTGACAAAAAACAAGCAGGTATCATTGTAGTTTTTAAATTATCTTTTCAGAACTTAAGGACAAGACACAGGACTTACTCTTCCGAGCGGCAGCACAGCCAAATCGATTTTCACAAGCAATGGTCAATGGAAATTTTTGAAAAAATAAAAGAACAATAAATTTAATCATTAACTGCATTTTGGAGATAATTCACCAAGAAGACTTTTTACGAGTACATTTTAACATATCTGTTTGATCTAAATACTTCCAAAAGCATCATAGATATGGAACAGCATGACCACTTCATTCAAGTCTTTCCTTGTCGTCTCCTGTTGATTAGACAACACTATGTACATGTAAACACCTCATTTCGCCTAACATCTCAGCTTTTTTCTCGATCCCACCAATTACGATGATAACTTCATCAAGCGTTTCCGACACATTTGATTGCATATCAATATACATGACGATGACAAGGTTATTCGTTGAAAAAAAACCGTTTTAAATTTTAAAAGGTCGTTCAAAATAAAATTTTACACCGATACGCCCGTGAATTGGTCATTAATAGACTATCTTAAAGCAGTAGGTATCCATTAATTTTGACGACAACGTAGGTGATCCTTTACCTAAACGTAAAAAGCGCACCAAGGTATAATGAGCATGCGACGTGGTAACAATTCACACGTTCGCTTGAAAGTCATAGGCGAATTTCCACGCAAACCACAAAGATTAAAGCAACACGTTTCTTTAAGGACATCTTTTTGGCCGTATAAAAAAATCTTTCGTCCTCATCTTAACAGAAAATGCTTTAGTGCTTAACTAAAAAACCAAATTAACAAAGGTATGTTTCAATTTCTATTGGAAACTGAATAGATAAAATAAGATGTATAGCAATGCAATATTCGATGGGTGGATGATTCGTTTCCTCTCTGAAAGTATTTTTTTCAAGCTCGAATAAATGAATCAACACGCTTACCACCTCACCATAATATGAAAAATGGGCGTCAACTGGACGCCATTTACATTTAAAACTTGTGAGACGATGGCTGAATGAGGAAGCATTTTGTTCGTTGTAACTTATATTTGTGTTACATCTAACGAATTCCTTTACTGCTTTATTTGTTTATCTGCAGTACAACTTGGCGTTTTTAATTCTTTTCAAAGTTCTGTTCCATCAGTAAATCAATACGATTCTGCATATATCCGCCGATAAAGTTCGAAGCGGCTGTTGAACAACTCCCACCAATAAAAAATATACATATTAAGTTCATTCCAAGAATATCGTAAATTTCTATTCAAAGGCGTTCAATCTGGTTCAATCGATATAATATATTACCGGCTAGCATAGAGGGCTGTCACGCGAGGCGCAACAAGTAGAGCAAAATCTGCCATCCATGACTTAGTTAAAAATAGAATGTTACAGTACACAGCTCTGCTAAAATCTAAACAGCCACGCGGGAAAACTAACAGCGATCCAGTTTACTGAGTGAAACTAAAAAATTAGGAAATTTTTGAAGCAAAAATCCCGGCAGGTAAGGCATGTGTTCCGTATGTGTGTAAAGTCGAGTGGGGTAAATATGTAATCCTTTCCAGTGGTTAGCGATGTATATATTCACCTACAATAAAATCTTGATCATCGCATAAAATTGTATCAAAATTCTTCTCGCATGAAAAGGCTATCGAACAAGTTCAAATAAAAATTACATCGGAAAATCTACCGAATCTAAATGCCATTAAGAACAATTTTTCACCCGATAATTCCCAAATACTAATAATCGTGTTACCGGTACCCATTAAAAACATAAATTATAAAATCATGAAATGTCAAATCCTAAGTTAAATTTTCGATTGTTACATTACAGTTGATCAACTGGTAACAATAAGTTTACAAGGACGACGACATACCAATTATGCTCCAGTCACAAGTGACATATTACACATCATTTTCGGCATGCGGTTTACGGCATGAGGATGAATAACAAGAAGACAAAATCCATTTGGCTTTTTACGAATTCGAGATCTAGGATCGTATGACTTATCTGAAGACGGCCAAAATCTAAAGGATGGTTAAGGACGTACTTGGGTAACACATGCAAAGAAAGTGGAGAAGCAAATATATCATAGAGTTGCGTAAGCAAATAAAATTATTGTGATATGGAATAAGCTGACGAGGGTTTGACGGGTATGATTCTTAAGAAAATAAATTGAAGAGTCTGGTTCGGGGCGTATCGCGACGTAGGAATCAGGCCGAGGTGATTAGTACAGTATTCCAATAAAACCAAACTTAAACAGTAGAATAGGTGTGACGGAATAAGTTACAAGAAAAATGTCATCAATCAAATTTAGCTCATGTTACCCATTCAATGTTCTATAATCCATCGCAATTAGAACACCATATTACCCTCAAATTTGTGGAAGTTTGCTACAATCTAAATGCAAAATACGTTAATTATTTTTAAATACACCCTTAATTTCTAAACCAACCAGGATTCAACTCAGTTATGTCCATATGTAGTGCTATTTAGTTACGACTGCTATGCCATCCTCTCTAATGATTAGGAATGTAACGATTTTTGTAAAGATAATAAAAGTAAAAAGAGCTAAGATGATAACCTGGAGTAACAATACACAGAAAGTATTTTGATATTCGAAATATGATAGTCGTATAGAGAGCGATTTTAATGACATTATGTTCCTCGCATTAATTAATTACATGAGTAATACTTCATAGCAGTAAAGTGCACTAGAATAGCAATCTAGTGATTTTTGGCAATTATTCGAAATTAACAATAAAAGCTCATATAGCTTCTCTTCATACTATTCAACTATTTACGATAAAAAGGCATCCATCAGGTAAATCTAGAATGAATTGCCAACATAAAATTAGTTTTGAGTGCTTTTTTAGTCGCCATAATAATAATTGTTTAATTCTTGCGAATTTGCATTGGCAAAATATTTGACGTAATCGACGAAAACAAAGGTCTTCATCGGATTCAGCGCTGATAAGTATGAAAGATTTGGCCATTGAAGACAAAAAATACAACACAGTACGCTAGTTAATACAAGAATATGAAGTGTGTGTTCGTGCAGACATGAACACAAAGCAAAATTTCAAAGTGCGTGGATGACCGAATTAAGGGTTCGTCGGAGAAAAAAATGGATATAATTAGTAAAGTTTGTTTAATTTAATTAGAACTAAGAGGTAATCCTAATAAGGAGTATGTAGCATTGCTACTAATTAATTATTTCATTTTTCTGTTCGTTTGTTTAGTGGGGATTGATCTGCCAGAACAGTAATGGAGGACGTGTCCACAAATTTACATGGAAATATGTCGCATGATATTTTTACCGGAAAATTTTTCAAGTTAGGTAACGTACCTTGATAAATCTAATGCCCTGGTTACCATGGAAATAGCCTATGATTTAGAAAAATGTTTGCTTCAAAAATGCAAAGATCACGCGAAAAATGAGTAATAAAATAGACAACTAGACTGGAAAAACACCACTGTTTTTTTGTTTATTTGTGGAATTTGCTACCATATATTTCAAGAGAAAGCATTTAAAGATGAAATGAAAACACTTCTGCATCGATCCCTCCTATATTGTATGATATAACGATTATAATACTTGTGCTCTTTAGGGCTTCACAGCCTTTACCGTTGCGTAAAATGTTGCTACTGATTCCTCCAGCGTTGGATTATTAAAACGCATAGTTTCAGCTCGGTCGAATAAAAACTATACCATTTTAAGGATAAAAATAAGAAGTAAGGAAGAAAAACATCCTAGTTTATGTATCAGATGATACGGTGCTGCGAGTGGCACAATAGTTTTAAATAATTCTCCTGAATAATTTCAAATTTCATTTCTTAATCACGGGCTCCAAAACTAAGCTATGAAGTTCCGCGTACAATGTTTACAGTGATAGCATTATAAATGATCAAATATGCCGATATCGGTGAATAAATCACTGTTAAATAAAAAGGGCTATTATAAGAAATATAAATATAAAAAATAGAAAGTTATGAAAAGAGTTATAGCAGGAGCTATTACATCCCCGCTTTCATAACGGCTGAAAATACAGATGATTTTCAACGGGAGAGCCAAAACGACAGCTTGCATCCAAATGATCATAATAGTTTTTTTGTAGACATTGATACTCATTCAACAGTGACCAATTTCATTGTGATGGATCAAATCCCTAGTCAGCAATGTAACATAATATGAAGTCCTGTTTGAAATACAATGTCGTCGTCGTTACCGATGAAATAAGTGATTGTTGACATTGAAAAAATAATAATTTTGGCTTCAACAACATTATTATCTAAAAGGAAAACTAGGCGGAGGCCGAAATTATTAATAATTTCATCTCTCTCAACCCAAAAAACCCAACCGAATATCTGTAGTGACAATAATTTGAAGTACAAAATAACTAAACATCTCCATCGATTAGCATTTCTCACTTATCGCAAATTAATATGTTATTTTAATATTTCCATCTTGAACTATCATTTTGCACCCATTAGATTTGATGTGTAGATTCATACAGAGGAACAACAGACATGCAAACAACTTATTTTATACACAACGCGAAGATGCAACTTCGTAGATCAATTTCTTTGCATTATCACCTCATCATTCGTCACATCATTTCTTAATTTCTTCAAAAGATAAAACTCTTCATTCCCGCCTAAAACTAAAGCTGACATCAAGCATGGCATGCTACCTTAAATTTCGAAAATGATTCCTAAAGGTTCGATATGAACGTAAGCAGTTTTTGAAAAGCAATCTTAAAATCCTTGCGACACTTCTTCCTGAGATTTTCTCTCTCTCGCTCTCACTATCTTAAAATACGCGCCAAAAATAAGTTGACATAAATTGCTTTACTAAAAATAAAAACGGAATCCTGGAACACTTCAGTTGACATTTTTCCAGGAAAAAAAATACATTTGAAGCGTATGGAAAGCAAAGTTCTTAATGGAAAAAATGCTATAAAAAGTTATAGGCACAAATTATCGACTGTTGAATAGTACTAAAAATATTTTCTCAGTGACTAACCAAACCCCGCTTTATCACTTCCGAAGGGTAAAATTACAAGAGGTAAACGATGAAAAGAATGAAAAGTACAAGAATCAAATACGCACCATTAGCACAGAAAGAGACGGAAGAGAGTCGTGGCTTATTGATTAATGTTTGGGTCGTACTAGAGCTGACCCGTCCACCCCGTAGTAAGAGTCAATCGTGATACTATACCGTCACTTCATGACAAGATGTTTCCATAAACGCTCGGTATTAACGTAAAATATTGATTAAAAATTATAATGCTTTATTTAGCAATACATGCTGACTACATCCTCAACAAATCAGCGGGGAGGAGAATAAACAAAATGAAATAAATATCGGGGGAGAATTGCTGAGTACTAGCAGAGCACAGCCCACCCTCACCCTACCTCACAACATCAGAAATGGCGGCGAGAGTATCGCCATCATGGAATATATTCTCGAAACAATACATAAAATGGTTATTCCTTGTTGACCATGGGTGACCTTGACACTGGCAATCGAACATTGTGCGGACTCCTCAGAAAGCATCACGAACAACAAGCAATTCCCTGCCAACGGGCGGTATCACCGACGACCTTCTCTGGAACGTCTACCGCTGCCACTACAGTCACCATCGTCTAAATTTGGACGACCGCGGCGCCCGGATTCTAGCCTCTCATTCACTTTCGTAGGACTTGGAAACATCACAATATTGGCCCATATCGGGGTTCCTCAACTCACGACACAGATGAACACACTCCACGCCTCAAAACGGCTACGAACACAAACATTAAAATCACTTGCCACACTCCGTCTACTCTCCTCGATTTGAAGCTATGCTTGCTTACATTTGCGCATAGAAAGAAGAAACTGATAGGTAAATAACAGCGAAGACTGTAAAAATACCTCACCTTTACTGGGCTCGCTTCGACTTGATGAATCCTTCGTCTTTCTTCTTCAACGAACACGGTTGTGGGATGAACCCCATCAGAGGGAACAAGCGGCAGGGACACAATCGATTTGAGTCGCCTTGGTTCGCTCTCGGGGAGAGAGCGAAGGATGAAGGGGAAATTATTACGGAGCGAGAGGGCGTAGAGGAAGGGGGCGTTGGTCGACGGAGAGGGAGAGGAAGGGTCTCTCTGGCGCATGCTCCGGGGATGCTGCTGCTCCAAAGAGTACGTCATTTCCAGGGGGATGCCTGGAGGTACAGAATTACGGATAGAGGGCATAAGAAAATGGATAGAACGGTACGAGGCGTAGGGAAAAATAGGAAATTAAATAATTAGTAGATACCGGCGGAAAAGGTTGAAATCATTAATAACTAGCAACGACGCTTTATTCAGTCACGGAAAGGCACAATTGTGTCAATAGAGACAAATAAATGGCTTAAATTAAGAATATATTCCAATTATTAGGCATTCATTCTTCTTTTAAGACAACAATACGCACGGTTCTCGTCAAAATAAATTGACACCAGCGTAACAATAAATTACGCTCAAGTGAGCAATACACTGGTCGAAGCTCGAGTCTCTTGAAGCCACTTTAGCAGCTTTGTCTGAACTTGATTCATGATCAAATGTTAAGCATGCCGCACTGTTTCTTGAAATCCATCTACCAAAACATCGAACGGAAATCGCTCGCCCTAAAAGGTATCCTGAACCATTTCTGACTTACACATAGGATGATTTTAAAAATATTGCTGGGTATCTCTTGTGGTGTTCACTTCTAAAAACAGTCGGGAAACTCAGAGAAACTGTTCCCGTAGTACAAAGTACCATTGGTAGCAGTATCCCTATTTAACCGAAAGCACACTTCAGGCTCCCCAAAGCCACGATGGGAAATACATATACGGATAGACGAAAAAATAAGAATCTTTTAATTTTGATTGAAACTATAACATTTACAACCGCTGTTTCCTTGAATGATACATATTATTCTTACATTTAATTAAGTAAGAGATAAATAAGGCTTACAAATCATACTTTAGAGGCCCTCTAATGCCATAAGGGCCGATATATGTTTATTAAGTCACTCCAGGGACGCTTACCCTTTAGTTTTAAGTCGTTTTGAGAAAATTATCGCTAAGGGGTTTCCCATTTTAATTGCGGCAGAAACGAAGCTATACGAAGAAATACAATCCTATTCTTCGTGCAGGTTATGCTTGCCACGCAGGCGTGCAAACAAGGAAATAATCCGGGCATGCAGCAGGGTAACACTTGAGAAATGCTCCTTATTTTTCGCCAACAAGTTTGTCCAAGGATATTATCTAATTCGTCATTCATACGTTGAAAAAAAAACAAAACTGAATTGGTTTTACCAATCAAATTCCACAGAAAATTCTCAACAGGTCTTTCATGGGATATGCCATTTCTAATTAAATATCTTAAAAGGGATTCGCAAAGTACTAACCTCCACATAAATTATGATTTAATAATTACTCTTCAATAAATGCAGACTGGAAAAAATTGACTGATGCCGATTTACCGATATGCCGAACCACGCATAATTTCTCTTCTTGAGATATCTTTCATTTCTAGGCTCACCATTTTCTTATACCAACTACACTCATAAAGGAATTCGTCCCTACCATACATAAATTTTCAATCTCTTTCTCCATCGCTTAGGAATTCCTACGTATATCAAGGGACTTCATTTTAAGACTCTTTGAGTAAATTATCATTAACCCTCTTAGTGCCACCGAAATTTGGTGGTTTTAGCAAAAAGTGCCAATCTAAATTTAAGAGTTTTGTAGAACTTTATGAAAAAACACAATATGAAGTTACTTTTTTGTTTGTTTTTAAGTTACTGTTATACTTTTTTCATTTTACTAAAAAGGAATTATTTCTTGATTATAATATTCTAATAAATTGGATAAAGCATCGGATAATTTAATTATTACAACAATATTAGTTTGAAAATCCAGTCTACGCTCAAGCCGATATATCGGCTCATGGCACTTTTCACCCGTGGAGCAAAAGCCGATATATCGGCCCATAGCACTAAGAGGGTTAAGGGTTTTCCCATAGCCAACAGGCTAAAAGGGTATTCTAAGGAAGATTTAAAAAGGGCATGCCATCAAGCACTTCCCAGAAATTTTAGTAGATTTAATAATTGTTTCACATAATGATACTAATGAACACTTAATTTTCAGAAAGAAAAAAATGCAAACCAAAACACTTTGGCAGTGAAAAAAACAAGGCACTGAAGATGAAGCAATACCTTATTGGTCAGCCAAGTAACAACAACATGTCTATTGTAAGCAGAGTTCTTCTTTTAAATGAAGAGGATATCTTCATAAACAATTATGTAATGCCCTTTCATGAAGACTATTCCACATCACCCCCAATGAGCGAAGACTCCATGGAAGACGAGGATGAAAGTTCTCATTTAAAAATAGAAAAAAACTTAACAAAAAAGAGATGCCTTAATACAAGGCTCTCAAGCGACTCAAAGGATGCCTTTCCCTGTATAAATTATAGCAGAGGTGAGAATTTACAACTAAAACTCCCAATGAAAAGAGGTAGAGCAGTCCATACAGAGTATAACTTAAGGAAGTACACAAACCCATATTGTATACACAAAACTAAACCATCTCTCCACATAAAGGCAACGGCTAATGATGAAATAAGGAAAAATAGATCAAGAGGGGAACAAAAACTAAAGCATGCCAAGAGACCACTAATAAAACGGTACTTTGATGGTTCCAGCATACAGCCTGTGAAAGCCACTTCTGAAGCATTACTTCGTGAAAAAAATTCTCAGTTGCCAACTCCAACAACTACCACATACAGTGACATAAATTCATGTAATTCTTCAAGTCTTAGTGCAGCAACACAATTTCAAGGATCATGCATTGAAATTAAACAGCTACTTCTGAAAGATACTAAAATTCAAAGTATCACAAACAAAAGTGAAACAAAAATCTCTAATTCAATCAAGGACAAAAATGGACTAACATCAAAAGATTACATGAATCCAATAGCCCACAACCAAAAATCACCTTCACTTGGCATTTCACAATTAGCTACAGCACCACCCACACTAAAGCAAATTTCAGGTAGCCCTCACTCCTGTGGCCAAAACAGCATGACAAATGCTAAGACAACAAGTGCTCCAGATTCCTTTCTACCCACACCTCCACCTCTAACGAGAATGTATTCATCAGAGAAGCAAGAGGATGAAGCCATGTCACAGGGGACAACTTGGAATGGCCAACAGCGCCAACCACAACACTGCTGTCCACATTGCAACAAGAAGTTTGATCGCTCTTGGGTGCTGAAAGGGCACTTGCGCATGCACACCGGCGAAAGGCCATTTGTTTGTCCAGTGTGCAAGAAGACGTTTGCTGACAGGTAAACCATATTCATTCATAGGTGTTACTTCTGAGGTACCAAAATGTAACAGGAACGTTTTTCTTGCTAAGAACAAGCATTATATTGGAATACTGTACACTAACATTAAATTATAATAACTCTGAAGGCTGCTTTATAATAACCCAACTCATTGCTTAGTCACATCCTTGGCATGACAAATTGTTTTGCCACTGAGCACAGGTAGATTCCAAAATATCAGTGGTGCTGATAGAAGATGTTTACCAAAATCTAGGTGCTGGATAGAATCTAGTGGCTGGTGAATTGAGGAATTCGCCATCAGACATTCAAAAGTTGGGGGCAGACTACTTGAATAGGAAGGTTAAGGGGAAGAGATTCAGGTTCAACATTTGATTTAGGCCTTCAGTTGTATAGCATAGTATTGATTCTCGCTCCAATAGTGGTACCGCCATCAATTTATGCAAAAGGAAATTAAATCAGAAAGAGCCAGAACGTGATTATATTTTTTGGGTGTAGGAAGAAGAGACCTTTGATTAAAACTGAGATATTTCTCTCAGTTAAAATGGTGGAGGATAAATTAAGCTCATTCAAATCTTTATCTGTCCCCATAGCTTAGCAACAGAGCTTACTGAGGTTCTGCACTTGTGGATAGTTGGGAGGGAGGAGGGTCCTTAGGTGGGACATGAAGATTGATTGGATTGGCTGGGTAATCTTGTTGAAATTGAGAGAGGAGAGACAAGATCAGGGACGATTAATAAGGTACGAAGGAAAATTACAAATGATAATGGAGATCGATACACAAAGGACGTTTTTTTGATTAGTCTTGCATGGTGAGAATCTTCTTATCTTCTAGCAGTGTAGGTAACTTTACACAGTCATGAAATATATTCAGGGAAAGGGAGAATGGTAATAGGGTAGTTTTTTTCATCATATAAAATGAGAGGCATTGATTGCAATTCGTTACCCACCATTAATGTATTCATAATATACAAATTATTTGGTTTTAGAAATCCCAGTTTAGCCAAATGTTAATAGTCAATTTTAATCTCATTTGAAAATGGCCAGATTGGCACCCATGCGATGCCACTCCACGTGACGTCGTGAGTTTTACATCCTCTGAGATTACCAATGCATGCTTGAGGCACAGAGCTCAGGGAAACATCTCTTAATAATCACCTATTAAACTTGCCTATGGTCGGAAATTCTCCTTCGTTTTATAGGGTATCAATAATGCTTATTTAAGCCAAGGTCTACCTTCTAGCAGCCTGCATCACAGCGGCGCTCATAGACTCGCACCAAAGTTGCCTCACATAGCGGCATCCGGAACCAGAATGACGTAATATGGGCTTTTCCTGGCATTCATACTTAGCCGTTGCATTTTCGTGCGCTTTAAAATTTTCATTTTTCATTTAATTGCCAAAATAGATATTGTCATTTAAAAATCTAAAATATGAAATACGTACTCCAGGAGTAATAATCCTTCGATTTAGGCAATAAAAAAAACATAGGAAACCACCCTATTTTGAAAAATGAAAGCAAATTTAGTCTGCAGTGTTGATTGCTACTGCGGATTAAACATATCGGCAAAATTCTTGAGGTTAATTGGTCAATAAAATAATATTTGAGAAGTCAAAATGGAAATCAGCGTGGAATAAATCTTCAAAAGTCAAAGATATAGCCAATTTTAAGAAATTGAGAAAATCTCATAACTTGACTTATACCTCAGAAAGGACTTTCCCGAGAAGACAATACCCTGACATTCAAGGACTCTCCAGACAAAATGAAATTCCCTAATTTTCCACGTTTTCCATAAGGGTAACTAACCTGCTTTACATAAAAAGGTAAATTAATGAACACATTGACTATTTTAAGTATTCATCCTGAGTTACAGTCTGTTCCACTGAATCATGCAATGCCCCTTGAATAGCATCTATAGATCCAAAAGTAACTTTCTCTGAAATTAGAGAACTAATAACAAGAGGGCATGGGCATTTGGTATGGGTAGGGCAATTGTCGTAAGTATGAGTAGCCATGGCACGAAAAAGTTTGAGAGAAATGATTTAGTTCTAAGACTAAGGCTTAAGACCTAAATCCAATATCATCTAAGGAAATCTGGTTATTTTGACGTGGAGAATTTTAAGTCTTATTCATCTTTCCTGACTCCTGATACATTTTTTACTTCATGTTAGTATTTCTGATGCATATTACAGCATAATGCATTTCACTACTTCACATTTAATATAACAGCTTGATGCTCAAAAATGAATAATAGATACAATTATTGGTTTCTATAACTTCCATCTAACTATAAAGGCCATCCCTGCCTCCGTTAAAAAAATGTGCACACTGATGGTAATCTTCACCTCTCTAAACCACAGGCTAAATATGTAATATATTTATATAATAGCTATAATTCCCAGCCCTCTAAACCAAAATTATGGCATAGGTCTTCTACTGGCCATGCCATGAATCTCATATTATATGATGATGGCATAATTGCAAAATTGAATGATTCTTTTAACAGGTCCAACCTGAGAGCACATCAACGAACTAGGAACCATCATACTTGGGAATGGAACTGCTCTTCTTGTGGGAAAGCTTTCTCCCAGAGAAAATATATGGAGCGCCACCAAATAGAAGCTTGCCGAAAATATTGCTTACAGCAGCACCGTAATACAATTTCAACTAAAGCTATATTCAGCATTCTTCATAGTAAGCCAGCTAATATCAAAGATGATGAAATTAATGACCATGTTCTCAGTTGAAAATGAACTAGAAATGTGGATACACAGCGTGGACAAGAGAAAGGTCACAACTTGTAAGAATATTTACTCGATTGCTTGATGCACACTCGTAGACATATTCCAAAATCTGTCTATTTTTGTATTTCCAAAAACATTAATTGTTATAACTTTTTATGCTACCCAAAAATGAAAGATAGAGTGCAATAAATTATTTCAGCAATGAAATCACCAATTATTTTCCTTCAAAACTTCTGTTAATACAAGGGCTATGGACAACATAGATTCTTGAAAATATACAAGAAACATAGGCAAATTATTTATACTCAAGTGAAAAGCTGATACAGCTTGAGGATTGAAATGACTGACTGGTTTGTCCTAGGATTGAATATAATGAATTTTTTAAAAACTATAATTTTAAGCTTTTTCATCAATAAATATTTAAACTATTGTGTCCATAGACCCTTGTTTATCAGAATAAAACTTTATTTCTCACCTCTATAAATTGTTTAAATCAGAGCTCATCAATGCATGTCATCCTAAAACAACTTTACAAGTCCTGCAAAGTTATTTGGCACTCATTACTTTTACGAGATAAATAAGCAATATCTACTGAATTACATGTTTTTGACTTACAATTTCTGTGGCAATTGAAAATTGCTCATTTAAATATTAAAAGCATGAATTTAAAAACACCAAAGGATACTTAGGATTGGACTAGCAACTGGTGTGAGATATTGAAATTGCAATTTAAAAATCCATGTTTACCTTGCCTTTAAGGCAAAATACATAGAACGCCATTCCATCAGAGTCCTCCTTCCAACACAGCAGAGGGAAAATAAGAGTTAATTCTTTCAGATGTTTGTGATGATAGGAAAGAAGAATCATTTAGGGTAATTTAGACTTTTCACCCTTCACTGATAATTTTTCTACAATGACTTTCTGCTATTACCTCAATTATAAAAATAAGGTTAGCACTAGGGCAGATTTCTGGGTTCCATCCGCATTGTCATTTTGATGGCGACGTTTCATCTGCTGAGCTGTAGGCACCCTCAGGCCAGGCTGAAGTGGAGAGTGTTTCCAGTATATCCAATATTTAGTATATGGTAATACCAGACTGAAGGCGAGCATGCCGATTGCTGATTCACGTATCTACTAAGCATGGGAAGGGGGGAGGTCTTTCTGGGGTCCAGAAATACGTGTTTCCAAGTGCTGGGACGGGTGTAGCCATCTACCCAATTCATGTTGTATGGTCTTTTGGTTGTTTCCACCACTTCTCTGATTATTCTAGGGAAATATCATTTTTATTTGGCCAGGATTTTTGGCTCATGAAAGTCGATCATATGACCTAGCTTTGATAATTGTATTTGCCTATTTCCCACTATCTTTTTATGGTATATGCTAGTACATATATTGTTTATAGATTTACCTATATTATTGAAATAGGTTGTAGCTTGTGTGAGTGTGTTGACAGCGGAACCGATTCGCGATCTCACATGTAGATTGTGTGCAGACTGTTTTGCTGTGAATTCGTACCGTAGGACAGATAGGGCTACCTTTTCATCTAATATGGCGTTGCCAAATTAAACAGCACTGCTCGTAAGCTTACGATCGTTATCCTCTAGTATTACAAGTTTCTTTTATATCTCGATTTGCTGCCGATGTATAGCAATAATTTGTCATAACAAATTCCATGAGGGCAGTGGTATCAATTTTTGGTGTCCTAACACCCCTTGCCACATGCCTTTTAGGCGGCTTGCAGGGTATTATGTAGATGTAGATGAATTTCAGGTATACTAATCGAACGAGCAGCAACATTATCATCCATTTTTCTGATGACTAAAACATACGAAGTGATACGCTTGTATTTCATCATCCTGATGTCGCATTATTAATATCCCAAGTAATAATCGTGGCACAATAGCAATAGGAAAATTTGCCCAAGATTAACAGAACAAAATAAATTGACAATGAGTGGCTGAATACTCCCTCAAAACAAATTTTACAGCATGCACTAAGTGTATTTCCCAACTCACTAAGGTTGTTTAGGCATCTATGATGTCACGCCTGGCCTCCGCAATGCTCGAGAGTCTTTGTGCAGTGGTCGGCTCACAGAAATTTTTCTCTATTTTAAAGTCAATTTTTTTTATTTCTTTTGATGATGAATGGAGAGACTTAAGGTATTTTTGTGAGCTAATGTATCCATTTTACTTATTCACAATGGTTTTTAGAGCAATCGACGACCCATGCAAGTTCCCCACTGCTGATTTCTCTTCTTGTCTATTCTTCAGTGCTCAAGCATCTTCTTTTATTCTGCATTGTATGGCCCTCTTGGTTCATCCTATGTATGATTTCCCACACCTGCATTGTATAAACCCTTATGAATCTCAGATAGGAGAGAGTCTTGCACTGACCGGAGTAAACTGGCCATTTTATTTCCATATCCAAACCTGGTTTCAATGTGATGTTAAGCAAGGACTTGTGATATCCCCTCTGCAGTTCCACTGACAAATGGGATGAAAGCACGAGCAACTGGATCAGGATTTTTGTCCTCAGGAGATGGGTTCTTCAAGCAAAAGGCCCTCTTCAGGACCAAAGGCCGAATATAATGACCAATGGCTATCACTTTCCGCAAAAATTCAAAATCGGGTCAACAATGGGCTAACGAAACATATATAAACTCGGGACAAGAACGGTTTCCCTCCCACTCTCTTGATAACGCTCCCAGTAGGAGGAGTGAAACGTTGAGTGAGAAAATGTTACCTACGCAGCAATTCCCGAAAACAACCTCCAACACAAATTTTACCACTGTTGGTCATACTTCTGTTGGTTCATAAAACTCTCTTTTCCATTGGAAATTCATTTTCATTTTGGAATTGATTTGGAAATCCTTTTTACCTTGAAAATGTTCCACTCTCACTGGAAATGAAGAAATGGGACTTTTTCCAGCAAAACTCCATGCAAGGCCAGGAAAATATTTCGGGAGGCCATGATCCATCAATTTTCTAGTTATGTTGACAGCTTCCATAATAGGAACATTAGTGAAAAGAGACACCAAGTTAAGGCTAACAAGGTTACTTACTAGCTTTTCCAATTCCGTGTCTCTGATGATTTCCATGAAATGTTCCAAATTCTTGACACTGCTGTTGTAGATATTGTCCGTCCAGAGAAGGGGTATAGAACCTGTGCCAGATGTCTAACCAAGAGGATGAGGACTGATGATGGTGGAGAATATAATGGGGAGTATGAGAGTATGTGCAATAAATTTGGAGTTGTGCATGAAATTACTGCTGGATATTCTTTACAATGCAATGGAGTGTCTGAATGTGTAAATTAGACGGTGATGTAAAAGGTGAGGAGTAAGCTTAGTCAAACTAATTCAGGTAAAGCTTATTGGCAGTATGCTTTTTATGTGGCTATTTATTTGAAAAAAAAAAAAATCTCCCACTAAGGCTATTTTTGGCACCACAGTGTATGAGGGATAGATTGTTAGTAAAATACACTTGAGTCACTTGAGAGTTTTTGGATGCATGAATACAGGTCTTTGTTCCAGATGAAAAGAGATACAAATTAGACTCTATAACTCAAACTGTGTTGTTTGAGGAATACTGTCCTATCAGGAAAAAATTACAAATTTGTCGAGCTGTTTAGTCCCATGGAATTATTTTCTATAGAGATGCAAAGTTTCTCTTGGTTTCTTTGCAATATATACTGCCCAAAAAATATGTTGAAATTGATAATGTAGAATAATATATTGACAAAGTAAATGACCCTGAATCTGATCCAGAGGGGACTATTGTTAAAATTGAGAATTTTAAGGAAATTCCTGTAGATTATGCAGAGCCCGAGATTCTACTTGCGAGATGAGAAAATCTTAAGGGTAGTGATAAGGAGGAGATGCTCACTCTGACAGTAAGTCAGAGAAGAAATGTGGACTTTGTAGAAGTTGATGAGGGAAGTAGGTAGCCTGTTAGATTTAGAAATCCTAAAGAGTTCAGTTATGTTGTTGTTTTTCTGTTCCGGTTGATGAAAAGCCTGGTAGTTTCAAAAGGGCTATGTCTGATGATAATAATTATTTACGGAAGATTGCTGTTAAGGCAGGGCTTTGAAAGAATCACACTTGGGATCTTGCAAATTTGCCTGCTGGCAAACGCTTGGTTTAGAATAAGTATGCATGTAAAATAAGGTGAGATGAAAATGGAGAGGCTGCAAAATTCAAAGAAAGATGAGTAGTGAAGGGCTCCATGCAATGGCAAGGGCTCCAATTGAAACTCTCTCTCCTGTTTATGAAACTTTCTCTCCTGTTTATGAAACTTTCTCTCCTGTTGTGCATTTTGAATATCTAAGACTACTCGAAAAAGGCTGTTCGGGCTTCCAATGGAGAGAGACCACCCCGCTGGAAGCCGGGAAACCATCAGATCTTACACCTAAGACTACTGTTTACATTATCACCATTTGGATGTGATATTTGGATGTTTTTTCTCAAAAATGGCGAAACTGCAATCACTGCATTGCATGTTGATAATTTTTCACTGCTTTGCAGAAAATATGCGAAAAGGGTGCTAAAATGTTTGAAGGATACCAAGCTTTCGGCATGAAGTGCTAAGTTGGTGATCATGTAGAGCTATGTAGTGCTGGCCCTGTACACGTTGATGTACATATTGCATTTAATTGTCTCATAAAATAGTAAAAAAAGCACCTTCGTTCTGTTGAATAGAAGTTGTGTTCTTATGGCTCTAAAAACCTATTCCACATTGCCAAACAACTACATGAAAATTGCCAATTGGTTGGTCTCGAATTGTTACCAACTTTTCATTGAATCAGTACAAATTCTTTTGTCTCATTGTAATTTTATTACGAATTTTGGGAGCTAAGGGAATAATGCTAATGCCTACTTAGCTTCCTGTAGGTTTAGTTCTAAATTTATTTTCCGAGACAATAATTCCTTTGTTACTACTACACTTTTAGCCTTATTTTCTTCACCTACATCCACCTAATACATACAGGCTGTTTTTGAGCCCTTTTCGGGCGCACTTCCAAGGGTTGCCTTTTACATCTTAGTCACCATGCCGTAGCTACGTTTCTCTGCCAAACAGATTTGCATACGCTGTTAAAGTTTACAATCACTTTAGACTGTCGGCAACGTTCTCTAGTAGGGATACTCCTACCAAAATCAAAATAATGTCTCGGTCCACATTCTAGATTTAACGGCGAAACTTTAAGTTGCATAACGGATAAAAAAATTTAAAAACCGTACCTGGAATCAAAACGCTTCCTCCATATAAATGATCTGGACTGAAGATGGCAGTGGATTTCAAAAATATTGGCGAAAAGCGACCAAATAGTACTACCCCTGCAATTGCTTGCATCTCTATTGCGGTCTGCTGTTGCCACTGCTTGCTGGAAATCACTGCGACGGATTTCACAATTAATAAAAATTATGAAAAGGTATAGCAATTTTCTAAAACGACATATCCGGATTTGCCGTCAAAATTCTAGGTGGTTAACATTTCAAACTTCCGACTACTTTTCAAACATTTTGAAACTATTGGAGTGACGTCACATTTAGCTATTCGCGATTCCAGCCAAGGGAGACACCACCTGGCGGAGAACGCTCGAAACAGAGGAACGATGGTCATGACGCGGTAGTGCTACGAGGAATAGTGTATTTGTGACCTTTACACTGTTTTATTGACTAGTTACGGGGCGATGCCTACTTTTTGGTTTCAAAGCAATTATTACCGTTACTTGAGGTTAAATATTCTGTAATTCTACGACCCTGTTATAACTGCAGCACAAGTGGAATTGTTTCAAAGCTAGGCGACGGCTGTTGTTCCCGCACGTAGGTAGGAGCAGAAAGCTCTTGCTTAGGATGATTTTAATGGAGATACGTTGGTTTTACATGTTATATCTATTAATATAGTGTTATTTCAATTAAAAATCGTTCATGTGTCAGGTTACGCAGAAAAAAGTAGAAAAATAGCGTATATCCAATGCATCAAAGTATCCGATATCCGTGATCGCTGTTTTCAAGATTTTCAATATAACACACTCAATATTTACATCTATATATTTTTTTTAGATCACGAGATGTGGGTCAATCTCACCCAATTGACCCACATCTCGTGATCTAAAAAATATATATATATATATAATAAGGGGTCGTGAAGCATAAAGTTTGAATATTTACATCGCCATTATTATGAGCGGGATGGTATTTGCCCGTGTTAGTCTGATAAATGTTTTTTTTTTCTTCTGTGCGCGATGTGCTATTGAACAATTTACTTAAAGTTGCTGAGTATAGTAACTCAAGATTTACGTTAAGTTTCAATAGCAAGGATGATTAACCTACTGTACCATTGAACGAACGATTTTTAACAGCGTCTCACGATGTAAATTAGTGATATATGCATTATGGTAAACATTGTTAGCTTATTTTGATTGATTCCAGGTGTCAATTCGAAGTCATACATAGTCACAGAACATACTGCTTTCAGACAAGAAATGGACGACTTTCACTTATTCAATAGGCAATGCCAAGTTTCATTTCGACTTTGAAATGTAATAGTGGGCAAATAAACTTAGTCCCCAAATTCCTTTCCCCGTAGACAGTTACAATAACTCATTCGACCGATTATTATTTAACTGTGACACCCAATTTAAATTCAAAACCTAGCCAATTTCATGTGATGCTCTGTCGAATAACCATAAATTGGTGTTAATAAGATTGCTATAAGTAATATTGTTTCTACAGAATATTACAAAGATAATATTTCAATTCCTTTCTGAGGTAGCCGAACGATTAAAACTAATATTATTAAGACAAGTACAACATATCATACTATGACATAATTCATGTAAAAATATCAGGTCATTCCGTTTCCTTCGAACCATCAGCAGTTGGATATCCAAAATATGCATTGTTTCTCTGTATGGGGTATGTTTAGTATTGAATCCACCATAGTAGTTTAAAATTTGCTTTGTACCCTTTCAGTTGTAATCATTTACACTTTATAATAAGGATGCCATATAACTCTGTTAAATTCGAGAATAGGGCATACCAGTTCTGAATGCAATACTTTGAGCAAATGAATGTGTTTTTGTTACTCAAAGCAGACGATTTATAGAACCTAACATACATACGAACCTTTTGCAAATTATTAATTACAACCTATTAATTACACCCACTTGTACAATTTCATCTGAGGAATTATTAAAAAAAATTATTAAATATAGCTAAATTAGTAGTAGTAGACATTATTTATCTGAAACCTTGCTGTTCAGTAACTCGTATGTACATACTTCAACATGGGGATAAAGAATGAAGAACTGTAGTCTCCATGATTTTACCAAGAACAGGGAATCAACAGTAAATATCCTTAAGTCGTCGTTAAATTTCTAAATCATACCAAACAATTTCATTTCCCAATGGTAAATCACATCACATAACTATTTAGTTCATTTCTTATCCGGAAATATGATAATAATATAGGTGAACACAGCAATCCACATCACTGAAGCAGACGGCTTTGGCACCCAAATACAACACGAAAACTGCCTGAAATGGATTATGGTTCCATGTATTGAAGCAGCATGAAATACTATTAAGTTCTTTTGTAGTGTATTCCATAGAAATGGCTAGGAAGTAACGCGATACGAGTCGGATAGAGTCGAGAATCAAACCTGACTCATAATGATTAGGTACATTATAAACACCTTTAGTTACATCGTCAAGCAGTTCCCTTCAGTTCTAGATCTTCTTACGGACGAAAGAAGCCGAGAAATACACCTTACGAAGGTTTTAAAAGAATATTTCTATCTTATTAGCTCTTGATATTATGGTTTATGTTCTCTCCGTACGCCAAAGCTTTATGATTGTTTTGATTTTACCATCACTCTGGCGGCCATATTGGAAATTGACGTCACTGACAGCAGCGCCGCCATCGGTCATTTGAGTCTCGAATCTTTTTATAAAAAAAAAGACGCGGCAACGCGATCGCGAAATGAGTGGACGCGCGCACTTCGAAGTCTCTGCGAGATTCGTTGATTTCTGGCAAACCAAGACAAAAATTAATAGTGAATTTAAATACTACATAAATTTACCTATCAATTAAAAAATTATTATAACTTTGTTGCCAATGTCATAAAAGTCAACAATCCTAAATAGATCTCTCAATGAGTTCACTTTGTGGAAATTCATTGTAATAAGATACTAACAGTCTTTGCTTCAGTGTTATTCCTCCTCCAGGTATTCTTTTCATCTATTAACTTAAACTTTATTTTCAATCAAAATATTTCCATACTTGTCGCGTATGGTATTACATCTTGTACTCCATTCCCTGAAACAATTATAAACTTTTCTTTAGGCCGCTTCTACTTTCCCTTGAACAAGGTTATTTTATATATCCTGGCAGAGGTTTATCATCCACGCTTCTATAGCTTTCCTCGCTTTGCCACTCATTTGGTTCCTTATTCTCTTGTAGCAAGCCTGTTCTTCCTCAATTTTTGCATTCTCATATTTTCTCTGCACTTCAATGAGGTCTAGGACTTCATCTGTGAACCATGGCTTTTTATTTACAAATAGTCTTCTACCAAGAACTTATCTATCGTCCTCCTGAAGCCCAGTTTTGACATTTTTCCAGGTATTAGCCACTGATTCTTCAGTCCGATCAAATTATATCTTGATCTTCACTACTTCTTGAAATGTGTATTGATTCTGTGGCTCTTTAACTTTCTCTATTTGCCATGAGTTCTTAAAGCGTTTCTATTATAGCCAAATTTCAGATAGCATTTCATCATCGCTACATTATGATCACTGTTGAAATCTGCCCCCTGGTAGCTTTTTTAGTCCTTTATCTGGTTCCTAAACTTCTGCTTCACTAAAATTTAGCTAAGTGGTGGTCATAAAATGCATGATATCATTTTTACACCATCACATTTAGCATAGCTTCACTCTGAAACCAATTTAAATACCTTTAATTTCTGAGCCTCATTCCCAATTGAAAATGAGGAAATTGACCGAAGCCCAATTTGCACATATCTCCCTTTCACTCCCAATGCTATTATGAGAATCAATACAGGGTAATTCCACGAGTCAAAGCTAGACGCCATTATATGCTAGCTACATGGGATTCTAAAGCCTGAATCGCACGATCACTTTTTCCATCCCATTTGAGGGACATCTCCAGTGACTGCTCAAATGATGGTGGGAAAAATGATCATTTCATGTGACCATGCTCCACGATGGTTGTGGGGATTGAAATCCCTTCCCCTTTCCATTGGTGAAACCATTGCTGGTGTTGTCCTTCATCCAATCAGAACATACGGCCACTGTAAACAGCAATTGTAATGTCATGCTTGGCTTATAATTGAATGACAGTTGTAAATACAGAAAGTGATGGAATAAAGGGTGATAAGAATGACCGCATGATTCGGAAAATGATGGGTTGAGTGATCACTCTTTTGATCCCTGAAAACCTAATGCTGGAGCTAACATTCTGAAGGATGGAAAAAATGATAATGCCATTCAGATTTAAGGTCAAATGAAAATACAGTAAAATCTAATGCAAAAGTTTACTTAAGTCATACATTATTATTAATCGTTATTACAAAGTTCAGAAAAGGGAGTCCTTGGAATGTAAAGTATGAAAACATCTAATCAGGTAAAAATATGGATACAACTCAATTAATTTTATACACATTTAAATAATTCACAACAACGTTTTAAGGTAAATCAGAAATAGAATTCTCCATCTTAAAGGCCATTGATGATCATTATTTAACAAAGCCTTGAATCAAATACACACTGGATTACACACTACTATGCATTAGGACACAACACTATTCAGACCATGTTTTACCCAAATACTGACTACATCCATCCTTTAATTTCTCCTGATGACTTTTATCAAATTAATGTATTATGCAGACAACTTTCAACTTTTTTCCACTTTTTCTGGGCAAAAAAATTGTTCATATAAGTTAATAGGTTGTAAACAGTCATAAATATGCACTGTGTACAACAGCAGGTATATTCATTCATAACAAAGCAATACATTTAATTACTGTGATTATTTTACTGAAAATGGTGCTTATTCACCGTTCATTTATTAAAAAAGGGTTTATCAATGTCACATGAACGCAGAAGAGATGATGGTAACAAAATCCTTAATAAAGATTGAGTTAATATTTCTTACTTAATACTGTATGAATTCAAGGAGCACATAAATTACATGAAATTGACACAGTTTATAATAACAGTTAAAGCAGAAGAAATATTTTGGTGATGAAATATACAAAAAGTCAACTGAATAGTGTAAAAACACAAAAAATCAACTGAATAATGTAAAAAAATGCATTTCAATGAAGTAGGTATATAAGATGCAGAGACAGATTAGCCCTCAAACCAAGGTCTACACTAATATGAAATTTATCACTTTTTTGAGCATAGCACCCTATAACTATGATAATTGGTACTCTACAGTTATGTAGGATTATAGAATACATACACTTAAAATTTAAAACCCAATGCATCAAAAATAAATTAAAATTAAAAATAGACAACTAAGTTACATATACATAAACTCTGTCAGACTTTGAAACTGTCCATAAAAAAATACCCAACGATGATGAGTGCAATAACATAGAGGGGTGCTATAACAAAATAAATTCAAATATTGAAACATATCACAGAATGTTGTAAACATGAAAATTAGGATTATAGTATCACAAACATAGGAATATGTATCATCAATTTCATTGATTGGTATAAGCGGAGCCAACTGACAAAACATTCACAAATGTGAGGATTACTTCCAACATTAAATTATTCTCATAAATATCATCAGTCTGGTTTATAGTCTAGCTTAGTCTTTAAAGGAGTTCAGTCTCAAATTTAATCAATTGTTCCAACTGGAGTTTCATGCATGCTGAGCTATTCAAAAATTGGCTTCAATGATTAACTCTTGTTTAATGTCTGGCATTACTCCAAGGTGAAAAATTCACAGCAATAACACAGACAAGAATATAGATTTTTTGCCTTCAAATGAAATGGTGAGAAAGATTTCCCGAAGAAAATATTAAACAGAGTAACCACAGTATTCTTAAGTATTTTCCTTTCTAACTTCATGGGATTAATAGAAAATTGATTCTACTCCACTAAAGACTACAGCATTCTTGCAAAAGGTGTAATCTTGCATAAAAATTATATATGCATGCTGCATGTTGTTATAAGCATCACATACAACCAACTACATTACAAACAAAGAGTATTCACCCATAACTTTGGAAAAAAAATCCTAATTTATCAGTCTTCTTGGCAACATCTGAATACTTAGATTACAGACATTAATATATATATTTAAAAAATGTTGAGGAAATTATAAGATCCACTCAAGAAACTACTTTCTGTATTTTTTACCCCAGAAACATTACCAATTTCATACCAATAAAAAAAATCTATTACAGATCCAAATCCTCTTTTTCTCTGTATCCAAGACTATGCTCCTCTCTGCCAGCCATGCTTAACAAGGCCTTGGCTTCATAGTTTCCCTCCAAAACACTAGGGCGCTCTCCCTGCAAAACAATTTAATATTTATTTTAAAAATATAAAATATGCAATTTCATCCACATCGCTGTCCTGCTTTAGAAGGAGAGCCACAGAAGTCATTATACAACAAAATTTTCAATCAGAAGAAAGCAAAAGATTAGTACAACAGGAGCATAAAACACATAGCATCCATGGCTTGTCCAAGGTACATACGTACTTAAAGAAGGCACACGACTATGCATTATATTGATGACACTTTTATTAATTGGATGTGTGATTAACAATAATAAAAATAATGATTAGGTATTTAAATAACCTAATTAGAGCCATTAAACTCAACATGGAAATGGAAAAGGAACATTCAAAATAACAAAAAGAACACTGGAAGTTTTCATTTGAAACTTTAATTCCTCTACATCTTGGAGGAGAAAAATGACTGTGGAAGCCTAGGAAATCCATAAAGCATTTTCTCTGTTGATCTAATCAGTCATTCCTAAAGTTCATTTCATAAGATTTTCGTATACTCCTTTGATATGTGGCAGTGTTCTGCCCTTTGCATCTTCTAAATGGTGTTTTACTTGTACATGGTGTTTAAAAATTGCCTTTATGTTAACCTTTCAAGGACCTCCTCAAATTAATGCTGTCATGACCACATTAATTGAGCAATATATCCAGCTGAGTGATATGAAGAGTCTACCCTCAGAAACACAAAAATGAAATCTATTCTTTGTCTTAACAGTTACAACAGTGTCACATCCAAATCTATGGATATATTCAGCCAGAGGAACGCTTTTGAGCTGTACTGAGAGGAATGACTGATAAGATCAACAATATCCTTCAAATTTTGACATTAAGGCAATTTTTAAATACCATAAGCAAGAAAAACAGCATTTGGAAAATGCCAAGGGCGGAAAACTGCCACAAACCAAAAGAGTAAACAAAAGTCTTTGCAGAACTGGAGGTAAAAATGCATATCAGGGGAATGGAATGCATAGTCAAAACTTGAGAAGCAGAAAGTACAAGCAGGCCATTCAACTTGGGTAAAAAACAAAGTCGCCTGTAGCAAAGAATGAAGCCACAGGATACGCAATTGACTCCAATTTGTCGAGTCACAATCAGGGGGGGAAATGTCAAATCCCATCCCCTATGAAAAAATTGTATAAACCTGTTTCAAATTTTTATACAATCTTATACATTACCATGGCAATGTGTAAGAATGTATAAAAATTTTAAACAGGTTTATACAATTTTTTCATAGGGGATCATTCCTTTGAAGCCATCGAAATACAGAAAAACTAACATATTTCAATAGAAATACAGGCTTTATAATACACAATATGTACATGGAAAAAAATTCTCTACTCATCCTTCCAGACATAATTCTTTCCAATTCTTCCACTTGAAATAAATATGTGTAAGCCAACACAGCAGGCTATTAACAATTCCCTTGAATAAATGACCAGCAGTGAGTCAGAAAACATCGAGCTAATACTCCAGGTACATCATGCGGCATACATCTAATTTATCATTATGAACCGCAACAGCTTCAATAAAAAAATATTGGGGGTGAGTGGTTTTCTAAATTTAGTATTTTCAAAGTCTACGTTTAATGTTGAGATATTCCTGCCCAAATTTACTGTGAAAACTTGAAATTCACATCTAAACGTGTTACAACAGATCTACTTAAAAGCTTACCAATTCTTGTGGAGTTGGGGGAGGCTTTCCCACAGCCCAGACCTCGACATTGTGCACTTTGAATTCTGTTTCATTGGACAACTGAGGGCAATCAAATGTAGTACATGACTTGCTGCAATGCCCAGAACCAAATTCAGCATCCAACCAAAATCCAAAGTAGCCAAACTGCCCACCCATTCCCTATACGTTTAAAATAATAGATGCCATATTAATGCAGAGTAATCATTAAAATGAGGTATCAAATAAATATGAAATTTTTTGGGAAATAAAATTTTCGGATGGACATTTAAAAAAATTGAATACCAAAAATTACACTTACCAATCCATTAGGTAATGTTTGTTGCTGTACATTTAAATACATGAAATGATCATTATATCCAGTAGATCGGTAAATCCCCATCTTTGGATTTAAGCTGAAGAGGAAGCTTCTATCATCACCTAAATAAAAAAGTCAGAACAAGTATTTCAACATAAGACAACTATAACTGAATGCACAAGATAGGGATGTACATCGTTAAGACCCGTGGAGTTATTATTTAATAATCCATTAAAAAATCAAAGACAAGATATGTTCACTTAAAGCTGAAACATCATTTGAGTCAAATAAATTAAGTCTTGACTGCATGAAAGCAGAAAATGAAGGCTTATAAATGATTTGCATTAATAAATATCATAAATCACTAGTTAACCTGAGTAAAAGGTGGAAAAGTTCACACTTAATAATTTTTCCAGTTAACCCTTGAACAATTAAATAGATATGTATATGTATGTATGTATTAAGTATAGTGAAACTTCCTCATTGATGATTCAAATTAAAGCTGTTTCTATATCAATAAAATGTACTTTTGGAGGATTTTATTAGAGGACTAATGGAAATTTGGGTGAAAGATCAGATAAAATATTATATGTACTAAATGTTCCCTCATATGTAACTTTGTGAAATATGGTATCAATGTACAACAATATCACCACATGAAACTTCTAAATGGGGAATACATTATTTGACTTGACTGGGAATTTAACCACGTTATCTTACGCTTGAACCATAGGGAAAATAAATCCACTACAATCCAATGCCTATAACAGCCTCAAATTCAAAATAGGAGTTAAGCTTCTTTCACTGAAACAATTAAAAAAATATTCTAGTCCTGATGGGAAATTTGACAATTTTTAAATAAAAGTCTGAAATTACTATGCTTGAGTCATAACCAAGCAAAAAAAATATAATATATAAGGAATCCCAAACAAAGTCAAACAAACTTACCATAAAATTTAGCCCCAAGATCCCAACAAACGGGGGCAAAGCCACCAAAGACGTTTCCCAACGTGTCTGACACAATAATAAGTGTAGGTCCTTTATTGGTAATGCAGCCCAGCATTTTTGAGAAACTTTCTCCATGGATGGAAGTGGAGAAAAGAAAATGCCACTCTTGCCTGTACTCGGGAGGTAGGGCACTGTTAAGCAGGATAACGTTTGTCGCATCCAGCAAAGACTCAAACTGTAAATGACCAGGAACACTTACACATGACGGCATAAGGAATCCTGTCTTACAAAAAATACTCTCTTCCTAAAATAGAAAAAGGCTAATTAATAACCAGGGCAGATAATACAGATCAGGAAATAGAAATATCAAATGTATTACTCACAGGCCTAAATAAGTGCAAAAGTAGATCTTTCTGCATATATAAAACCTCTGCAGATCTATTCAACCATTTTTCTACATCATCGAATGATACAGTTTCTCCTATAGGCTCGGTCAGAGAAAATGTATCCTTTCCAGAGGATGCTGTACCATAGAGTAACTCACGCAACCATGCTTGGGCAATATTTTTTAGGTGGTCATCTGTTGTTGTGGAAAGCATGGCATGCCAGCTGAGGAATTTTGGATGTTTACCATGGCATTTGATGTACGATGATATAATTTTTTCAACGTACTGCAAAATGAACCCCGAAAAAATTTTATTACCTAGAAACCAATATGTATGTGACATTCACTTATAGTAGAATAGATATGTACACTAAAAAAACAAATCATACAACTATGTAAATATATGATTCATAAACTAAATCTCCAAAATGTAGAACTTCTAATTAGTATCTGCTTCTAGGCATTCATAAAACATGCAAACCATTTTGGTCCATTGTTTTTTCTGCACCTGGTATCTAGTAAACCTTGTAAACCTTTTCCTAAAAACCTTTACAAGATTGCTTTTTATAACCACAATAACCTGAAAAGAATATTTAACAACACTAAGGAAAGGAGTGACCCATTGGACAATAGTGGCATTTATTTATTGGAATGCAATGAATGCTCTGCAGCGTACATCGGACAAACGGGCCGCACTTTCCGGAAGAGAGCGGAGGAACACAAGAGGAGTTTTCGGACTTGTAACCTCCGTCATTACCTTAGTCACCAACAACCTTCCGTTACTCCCC
The DNA here is from genome assembly GCF_921293095.1 of Ischnura elegans. Lineage (NCBI taxonomy): Eukaryota > Metazoa > Arthropoda > Insecta > Odonata > Coenagrionidae > Ischnura > Ischnura elegans. The sequence continues at coordinate 20,810,383 of NC_060248.1, forward strand.
ACCAATGGTCTTCTACACCCCGCCCCTCTCCAACTCTCACCACCCTCCCACAACGCCCAATCACATACCTCAGATTTCCCAGCCACCCCTTCCACCTACCTTCTTCCTCCTGATACCACATGATATATAAGGATATTTGTTTCTTTGTAGCCTTTGTACCTGATGATGACACCGCTGCATCGAAACTAGTAGTACCACATAAATAAATTGGTGGATTTATACATAGTTTGTTCGCTTTTATTTATAAGAATGAACCTCCACAAAGTTGAGCCTGTTACGATAGAGATTTAAAAAATTTAGTTTTGATGGAGGACTGGAAGACTTCCATTGGGGATGGGAAGGATAGAAACCATACCGGAGGCGGGAGAGGGGGGATTTGTTCAGCAATTTTTTAAATTGTTGATAGTGAGAGAGATTGGAAAACATGTTTTTCAATTTGCCAGCATCTTCTAGAGCTATTCATGGCAATAAAAGCAATGGTTTAAACATTTTTCCAAGTTTCAGACACAATGAGCTTATGCTGATTGTTTCATTGCTTCTCGACCACTCCTTGGCCTGGTGCATGGGCTTTGCATGGCTTGTTGCCATCTACACTCATGTGAGGAATTCCTTCCCTCAATGAAAGTTCACTCTGAGCAAGTAAATGAACCAGAACACTGTACCATGAACATCTTATGAAAAGTATAGTGATGGCGGCAACAATAGCATTTTTTATTTAAACTTATGAAGGAGCAGCTAAGAGAGGGAGATTTTTTTATTGTTACATATCTTTCACTTCTATCCCTTGAATTCTTTTAATGAATAGCCCTTTCGGATCTTAATCTACTACTACATTAGAGTTTTATGTAAGACAAATGTTCTTTGTAACAAACAGATGGTTTAGAAATTACAATGGATGCAAGTACATACACATGAAAGAAATCAGAGGATACAGGAAGATATTTTTCACAATAAATTATGATAGTAGAAGGGTTTTGACATAATGAGAAAAATAGCACAAAGTTCTTGTGGAAAATGTGGATTCAGACCAAACTATGATCAAATGAGATGTAATTTAAGGTTAAAATAGCTTGAAAAACCAGAGCACAGAAGAGGTGCAATGCAGAAACAAGGAGAGGGACTAAGAGATGAGAATACATACTAGGAACAAGTAAACACATCACAACATGTAAGAAGAAGGAGATTGAGAGTATAAAATAATGGTGGAAAAGGGCTGAACAGGAGTTGTAGAGAGACAGAGAAATCAAAGGGATGGATAGAGAGAAGAAGGATTAAAACTGTGGATCGAAGAGCAAACGATGAGGAGAGAGGGCAATGAAAAGGACAGAAGAAGACAGGAGAACAAATAAATCAACAACAGCCTCCTATAGAAGACAAAGATAGCAAGGGAGGTGTAGTGAGAGGCATTACAATAAAATGGAGTTGATGCACTCAATGTCAACATAAAATCATTAATGAGCAACAAAAAAGAACAAGTCATGCCAAGAATTAAGATAGGAATGGAAGAAAGGAAACAGAAAAGGAGTTAAAGAATAGACAAAAGGAGTATACAGATTATGTATTTGCATGATAGAAGGAATAGGTCAGAAATCTTGTGCGTAAAGGAAACAGTTGCAGGAAAGAGGGTAACCTGTGACTGAGAATTTTGACATTGAGATAAGGCCCTCGGGATATGAAGGCAAGAATAGTGGTAAGGATTGACTTCAACTCACTAAAAAAAAAGTTGCGAAGAATTTAGGAAGGATTGGGGAAGATTTTTCAAACTTGTTTTATGGCATATGAGGAAGGCTCTTGGCCAGGAGATTTTATTTAGATACTTTAAAAACAATTTCAAAGACGATGAGAGCTATACTAAAGAGTGAAAATGTGAATATTAGCAAAAAATATTATGTGGTGAAAGTGGTACTGACTTGTGAGAATATGAAAATCAACCTTAAATGCTATAGCGATGTTAATGCCCCTAGTAGAGAGGTACCTAAAATATAAGCAAAATGTGTATTCCTGCTAAGTTTAGTTTATACCAGCAACTGATAAATAGGAATAAGTTAGGGATACTTTTTGAAAAATTCTTACACAGGTGTGGATTGGAAGGATAAGAATCTCATTTTTAATCTGTAGGTACTCAGACTGCATAAGTGAGGGTAGCCAACTGACAACCAGTGTTGGCAAGCACTGGCCAAGATGGACTGATTATTACTAGCATTTGCAAGTGAATGCAAAACCTGACTCTTCCCATTCCCTGTTCACATTTCTTGCCAGCGTTTGGCCCTCAATCTTAAATGTAACGAAACAACCCCTTCAAAAAGAAATATGGGGTAATTTCCATTTATTAGTATAAGAAAAATTGAACGTCCCATTCAAATAATCGATTTTTTTCATTAAGTGTAATCAGTTCACTCTTTTCAACCTCATCAGGGTATATATTTTTTTGTTATGAATAATGTAATGTGCAGAAAGGTTAAAATATATCATGCAATGTTAAAAATTATTAATGTGGTGTTTGAATATATAATTTAATATATATATAATTAGCTACAATAATTAGAGACACGAATACACTTCCTTAACCTATTGATTTTTTCATTAGTCTGTGGATAGTTTTAAGAGTGATTGAAGAAATCATAATGGGTAAGTATTTTTTGCCACTTTTTCAACTCTGATTAATACTTCATGTATTCTTTTTTTAATACGTATATCATGCATGCATGTTTTACACATAAACCACGTATTATTCTCATGCATGTGTGTGAACTGGGTCCGTACTCTAAAAAAAATACACAGAATATTGTAGTATCATTATTTGTTAAATACCATCATACCTTTAACATGTCTGTGGTATTTACTGTTAAATCTTCCTTTTGCGGCGAAAAGAAAGAATTAATTATCTCAATTTGGTCCGACAGCGAGCCTTTGACAAATTTATTGTAGAAGTACACATAAGACGTAAAGGTAACTCCTCCAGGATTCTTTGTGAATAAATAGTCGCACAACCATGCAGCTAATTCAACGTCAATTTTGGCAGACCACTGGTCCTAAAAATATATATAGGTGAGAGAAGTTATTCTTCCATAATGCGAAAAGTAAAATTGGCAAAAGGGGTATTCACTAAGTATATGCCTTACCAACAGTTCGTTTTTCACACATTCTCGGGAAGAATCAGAGATCACGGCATCAAATGAGGACTGCAAACTAATTTTTTCGTCATTGCTTAAAGAAAAGTCTTCTTTAGATCCTTTACTTTCCTGGGCACCCATTATTTCTCAAGACACGATGAAATGAATGGACTAGCGTCAAATATTGCTATCCGCACCTATACAAAGACTATATAAAGACTAACCGCTAAAATTACCAAATAATCTAATGAGCCCGCGCCGTGTTCACCAAATAAGACCACACGAATTCCGGCAAAAATATCACACAGAGGCTAAAGATAAAATGTACTGTGAGAAGAAATGTGCTACAACCGAAAATGATCACGAAAGGACCAGAAATCTGATCGCTTCACGCACTAAACCACACGACACGGCCAAACGCTGTTTAACTACAGAGGCTAGATTCACATGACTTGGTTTCGCTGATAAGAATCGGATCACACATGAATTATAAACAAACTAGACGTCATGAACAGATAGCACGAAACAAACAAGAAAGAGGGAGTGAAATCCTATTTCGATACTACATTGTTACTTTCCTATATCCTATATGTTTTCTGCCATACTGCCTAGAGAGGGCAGCACGCACGTGGTTGCACCTGTATCTGGCTTGTATTATTTGCTCATGAAATTCAAATATAATAAGTTTAAGATCCACCAAAATTACTTCGTCTTCTTCTGTCTTGTGTATTTTTTCTCGAGCAACGTTACATTTCTCCAGGCCATAAAAAAAATTTTGTTCTCTTTATGAGCACCTAGCGAAATGACCAGTACAGGCTTGAGGACATCTACAGCATTAAAAATTAACTACTAAAGCAAGGACGCGAGGAAGATCGCTCTGTGATTGAGTTGCGATCGTTGTGATTCTCCTTTAGGCTAGACTTGCTTGGGTTAGTGTGGGCGGTGTGGGTATTATGTGCCATGTGGTGCCCTGCTTGTTTTGAATTGCGGCCTCTGTACTCTTGGTCATGTCCGTTTGCGGTCGATATGGGAATTTCATAACTATCATTTATAGTCCAAGTAGTTAAGGGTTGTCTTTATTTACTATATGGACAAAGTTACCGTTAGATATTGGAGTGTAAAGCCCTATTTCATTCGCTTTTCCATTACATTGTTTACGAGGCATTAGTAGTAGTAATGACACGTGCGAAGACAAAGCTAACTGTTAGTGATGATGGACACGACGATGTAAAACGTAAAAGTGAAGAGGGTTGCGAGGGTAATATTGTGCAGTTCGTCAATCCGACCAAGAGGAAGAAGAGCAAGGTGGTGAAGGAAAACCTTGGAATTCATAGTACAACAGAGACGGACTCGGTCAATAAAGAAAAGAAGGTGAGATTCAGCCACGAAGGGGAGACATTGCCTGAAGTGGATCCAGGGAAGAAGGGTGAAGCAGTTGGGCCTCCTAAAAAGAAAATTCGAAAACCTAGATGGAGCGATGAACGTAAAATTGAGGAAAGGAAACGAAGAGCAGAGGAAACCCCGGTCACTCAGGTGGAAGAGCCACGACCTAAAAAGAAAAGGAAGAAGAAGAACAAGATCTTTCATCCTGAAACTGTTGCCAGCACATCAGGATTGTCTACATCAGCTCTCCAGTACCTTCAGCACTGGCGTTATGATCGAAGCAGTTGGAAATTTTCAAAATTGAAGCAGACATGGCTTTTAAAGCATACTTTTGATTCGAGGAAGGTAAATATTAATCTTAGTGCATTAAGTAAGTCATATTTTATTTGACCAGCATATTTCTACTTTATTTGCTTTTTCGCCTAGATTCTAGCCTGTTATGCCCCGTTCACATTACCATCTTTCTTAACCAGCGTAAGATGACGTCAGAACCAACGCGCGTTCACACTCAACCATGGTTAGACCCTGGCGACATCTGATGAGTGGTAGAGTAATTCCAAGTGAAAAATGAATTGACAAGAGCGAATAACTTGTTGGAAGGAAATATAGAATGTGCAGGGAAAAGTTCTTGTGTTAATTGCAATGATATTGATGATGAATTTAAACATATGTGCATATTATGAGCTGCTTATGAATTAAAAATGGCATTCCAGCGTCGACAATCATTGTTCCTTGCTACGTAGAAGGTAATTCAAATGTGTTCGTCCAACTAATCATTTCATCCATAGTGTGGCTTGCATTCTTCTACTGCTCTATTTAATACGAATGAAAGCGAATATTACTGATAATTAGGTTGATATCAACAACATATACTACTACTTGCCCTTGATTCGGATGTGTCGACAAATCATTGATGTAGGTGAAGAAAATCGAGGACCTAATCTTGAGACTTAAGCCTCAATTTGAGACACTTGTGATTTGGGATGGAGATACACTTTTCGCTGCATTACATTCTTAGCTATTATTGTTTTCTGACTTTGACAAAGGACATGATCCAATCTGATGCTATACCGTAAATTAAAACTCTTTTACCTCTTCTTCAAATGTGGACGAATAACTTGCAGAAATGTGACGATTGTTGAAATTTAACTTATGAAATAAGAGAGAGAACGTAGTAATTTTTGCGATATGTGGTATCACCCGACGTTTATAAATTTATTTTCTATCGTTACATCTGACTAGCCGTTAGCCTGATACTTTATATTGATATGGGAAGAACTTTTGTTCAAGGATGAACATAAGTGATCTTTTTCAAACTGGGACAAAGAACTCTGACCAAAACATTAAAATCATTGTGACCTTCGGATTTTTATTATGGTAGTTTCGCACATTTTACTTAATTCTAGCAAAATATTAATATAGATTATTGAATCTGTCCGTAACAATACGAGCTAATAGCTAATTCACTACGAACTATAAAGTATATCGCATAACTTAAATCAGGTTTAAAATCTCATACTATACAACACATTACGGAATGAATCAATAGTACTTTCCTTTGAATTAATTCTGACGAATATAATTCAACAATAACGACCGTCTCCTCTTCGAAACTTTATTTTCTGTTTTCTTTCCTCCTATCCCACTTCGTTGCTGCTTCGCCTTCTTCTTTTTCTAACCAGCTTTTAACCAACTTGCGTTCACACACGCATGAACTACCGCCAACCATGGTCGGAAAACGGTGGTCAGAATCCCGACCACGGTTAACGGGAACTTGCGTTCACACCTCGTTTTGTAACCATGGTCGGGGCTAACCGGCGTAAAAAGGACGTAGTGTGAACGGGGCATTAGAGTTGCTCTGCAGGAATCAATCAATAAACAAGCCATGCCATTAATTTGTTTTAAGTTACAATTAAATGCCTCCAATCAGGATTATAAATTAATACACAGTTGTGGCATTATCAAAATACGGATGTAGTAATATGTCCGATTTTATTAACCATTTTCATATTATGCCCCGTTCACATTACCATCTTTCTTAACCAGCGTAAGATGACGTCAGAACCAACGCGCGTTCACACTCAACCATGGTTAGACCCTGGCGACATCTGATGAGTGGTAGAGTAATTCCAAGTGAAAAATGAATTGACAAGAGCGAATAACTTGTTGGAAGGAAATATAGAATGTGCAGGGAAAAGTTCTTGTGTTAATTGCAATGATATAAATGATGAATTTAAACATATGTGCATATTATGAGCTGCTTATGAATTAAAAATTGCATTCCAGCGTCGACAATCATTGTTCCTTGCTACGTAGAAGGTAATTCAAATGTGTTCGTCCAACTAATCATTTCATCCATAGTGTGGCTTGCATTCTTCTACTGCTCTATTTAATACGAATGAAAGCGAATATTACTGATAATTAGGTTGATATCAACAACATATACTACTACTTGCCCTTGATTCGGATGTGTCGACAAATCATTGATGTAGGTGAAGAAAATCGAGGACCTAACCTTGAGACTCGAGCCTCAATTTGAGACACTTGTGATTTGGGATGGAGATACACTTTTTGCTGCATTAAATTCTTAGCTATTATTGTTTTCTGACTTTGACAAAGGACATGATCCACTCTAATGCTATACCGTAAATTAAAACTCTTTTACCTCTTCTTCAAATGTGGACAAATAACTTGCAGAAATATGACGATTGTTGAAATTTAACTCATGAAATAAGAGAGAGAACGTGGTAATTTTTGCGATATGTGGTATCACCCGACGTTTCTAAATTTATTTTCTATCGTTACATCTGACTAGCCGTTAGCCTGATACTTTATATTGATATGGGAAGAACTTTTGTTCAAGGATGAACATAAGTGATCTTTTTCAAACTGGGACAAAGAACTCTTACCAAAACATTAAAATCATTGTGACCTTTGGATTTTTATTATGGTAGTATCGCACATTTTACTTAATTCTAGCAAAATATTAATATAGATTATTCAATCTGTCCGTAACAATTCAATACGAGCTAATAGCTAATTCACTACGAACTATAAAGTATATCGCATAACTTAAATCAGGTTTAAAATCTCATACTATACAACACATTACGGAATGAATCAATAGCACTTTCCTTTGAATTAATTCTGACGAATATAATTCAACAATAACGGCCGTCTCCTCTTCGAAACTTTATTTTCTGTTTTCTTTCCTCCTATCCCACTTCGTTGCTGCTTCGCCTTCTTCTTTTTCTAACCAGCTTTTAACCAACTTGCGTTCACACACGCATGAACTACCGCCAACCATGGTCGGAAAACGGTGGTCAGAATCCCAACCACGGTTAACGGGAACTTGCGTTCACACCTCGTTTTGTAACCATGGTCAGGGCTAACCGGCGTAAAAAGGACGTAGTGTGAACGGGGCATTAGGAAGGTCCTTCATAGGTAGGTGCATGAAGAATGGGTTTTACTATAAAATGCGTGTCATTAAAATTCTTGTGAATAGAAAAAAATTAGAGGGATTAGGTTGATGAAAATGCATGGTCGCCAGAGATCTTTATGTATCTGAAGACACGCAAAGTTGAATAATAGCAATTTTGCCTTCTCCTTTTTTGGCCTTCAGAAATCCCATCTGATTTCTCTTACCGACTCAAATTAGTTTATTACCTTCTTAATGATGACATTCGGCGTTGTATGCTGCCTCAATTTTAAGATTGATTTAGCATGCACATTAACAGCATTGATTTTATGCATTTTAGGATAAATATTAACTATTTACAAGTCAGTCACACTTCCAGTTGGTATGGACTCATTGGAAACTGCATTTGCTTACACTCTCATCAAAGTAATATATGCAGAATACAGTGTAGTGAGCTGAAAGAAATATGTTAAACTATAATGATGGCATAGTTACTTCAATTACAATCATATGCATATGGTAACAAAACATGCATGTTTATTAACTCTGTATAAACACTGAAACTGTGCATGTAATTGGAATTAACTTTTTTTAAACATCGATAGAAATAGAGTTAAATCATTATGATTTACTTAAGTTTTGTACTGGCTGTATTTCGTTGACTTATCCTTTTTGCTAATTACTAAGGCCTGTCACCCATCCCAATTTGGAATTCCCTTTTAATTCACAACTAGGCATATTCTCTCTCATTCCATCTATAAAACATAATCTCTTGCTTCCTCCAAGCCACAAATACTTTTCATGTGTTTGGGGGGAAGAGAACCTCCCTGTTACACAATCATATTTCTCCTTAATACAAATTTTATAATAACCCATAAGTATTTCTTACCCTCTAGGTATCTCATATCCCCTATATGCCCGCAATGTATTGCAATCATCCTCTGGGTCTTCTTTACCTTATACATTCTCCTTAACGCACATGTCTTGATCACATCCAGCTTTCCCTCTTCCTTAGTGTCGACGTTTGTGCTCCGTAAAGCACTATACTCCAGATTAGACTCTTCTAGTCTCTCCTTTGTACTTATACATAACTATTCTCTCATAGCCCTTTCCTATTCATGAATGCCTCCTTTGCTCATGCCGTTCTCCTCCTGACATCCTCTATCTCTTTTCTTCCAGTGTGCTGCCCAAATAGCAAAACAGCTCCACCTGGTCAAGTTTATGATCCAGTTTTCTTTTTACTTGAGTCTCCCATGCCTTGCTTGTGAATGAATATTAAACAGCGTTGCTTTAGTCTTCTTGTGATTAATCTTCATGCCATCTTCTTTGCAACATTTATCAAATAGTGCCTGCCATGCTTTAGGCAACTACCTAATCACTGTCTTATCATCTGCAAACCTCACTCATTTAAACATCAATTTCTTCTTTAACTCTTACTTAAAACTCATCCCATACGTCCCTCACCATCTCCACTGCATTATCAATGAGCATCACATGGAATAGTGGACGGCCTTGTCTCACACTTCGGCCAATGCTTGCCCACCCTGATTCTCCATCAGCTGTCTTCACTTGTGCAGTGTGAGCCATAAGTTAAATATTTCACATGATTTGCCTGTCCCTCGAATCTATGCCCATTTTTTTTTTTTAAATGCTTATTAAAATTATCTAGTCCACTATAAAATGCTTTTTCAAAATCCAAGAAGTAAGCTTGCTCATATTGTTTATTATTACTGGTTCCTCTCTGCTAGAGATCTCATTACTTACCACTTTCTCATCAAGGTTTGACTTTCCTTTCCTGAATTCAAAACTGATGGTCGCCCTAGCAATCACTTGCTCTTGCCTCTGTACCACTTATGCGGCATGCGAGTGTGATATGAAACTTATTCTGTTGTTATGTTGTTGATCATCATTATAATAATTTTATTTGTCGTGGCAATGCTTTAAGTTGTTTAGTTCTACTTTGTGTCATTATTGCAGAATAAAACCTTAATTAAGTTTTACTCAGGCCTCGCTCACTAGTCAAAATGCCTATAAATGTTGGGGCAGTCACCACAAGCATCGTCCCTTGTGGCTTGGCACTGATCTCTGCCTGTATTATAAAATCCACGGGGGATTTTAGAATTTGCACCAATTTTAGAATTCATGACTGATATTTTCCTCTCGCTTGAATGTCACAACATTGTAGCAAGTAGTATTTTCGATCATTTTGTTCACTGGCAGGGGAACGAAGGTACATAGCTTGTTACCTCTATGATTAAAGTGAGAGACGGCCATGTGACTTTGTTGACGTACCTCACTTTTTCTCTCACTGTCGTATGTGGAGATTAATTGTAAGCAGTTAACTAGAATACCATGTCTGTACAATAAGGATTGCTAATTAATATTTTAATCCTATACTATGGTGCAAAATTTATATTCATGAATACTCCTTAGCATACAAAATATGGGGAAAACCTCCGTTAATGGAATTGCATGCAATGAAATAAAATATGTAAAGAATCAATAGGGTAGTTACCTTCATCAAAGGAAACTAAAGGCATTGATTGCGATTCGTTACCCAACATTAGTGTATTAATAATATACTATTTATTTGGTTTTAGGAATCCCATTTTAGATGATTGTTAATGGTCAATTTTAACCTCATTTGAAAAAAGCCAGATTGGTGCCCATGTGATGCCACTCCATGTGATGTCGCAGGGACCTAGATGCTGTATGAGTTGTCAGGAGTTTACAGATGATTACAAATGTATGCCTGTGGCACAGAGCTCAGGGAAACGTTTCTTAATAATCACCTATTAAAATTACCTATGGTCTGAAAGTTTCCTTCATTTGATAGGGTATTAATAATCCTTATTTAAGCCAAGCATTACCTGCTAGCAGCCTGCATCGTATCGGTGCTCATACCAACAAAGATAAAAAATTATAGTATATGCGTCACGTCCTAACTCAACTCTACGAGGTGCTCCAGGTTAGAGAAATTCAATATTTTGGAGCAAGAGCATAGTATCATCACTTCATTGTTGATTTTCCTATTTCTCTCTTTACTAATCTTTACTTTTTAAGTCAAGACAACTTTATCAAATTAGTTACTTTGAATACCATGAGATTAGAATTTCATGACAGGGTTCAAAACAATGAACTACAATATTGAAAATGGCTCGATTGTTAACTTAATTAAGGGTATATGTGAAGTGAATTCATTGTTGCCTCTTAAGTTGTATTTCAATATTTATGTATATTGGCTAGTACTCCATTGTGTATGGGATAGTTGTATTAAAAAAGGTTTCTGCACATGCCGAAGGCAGTACCTATAAGTAAAACATTTTTGGGATAGTTGAAGATTAATTTGGAGACTGAACTTACAAAGTTACTATTTGGCTGTCCCGGTCTATTTTAAGAATTTATTGCTCATACAGGTCAGTGATGATAGTCTTATTGTCTCTGTTTTGCTATTTAAAAGTCATGATGCTGAGAAAATGTTGAGCTATTTAAGAAGATATGGTAAGTTTTCTGGTGAAGGGCACACACACAGCTACATATCACTATGCATGGCAGCACTTAGAAGAGCACTAATGTGAAAGGTGAGGGAATTCAACTTAAAATGTTGTGTAAAAATACCTTCCTTGTGAATGCAAATGTCTAATTGGATGAGGGTGAATCGGTATTGTCTATATTGGCTTAAGATGTAGAGCTCGTGTACTCATGTTGAGAGTAATTTTTCTCTTAAGCTTGTTCATTAATATTTTTCTTTCTCCAATGTGGCTTCTTTCATAGATTCCAGCAAACATGTTTCCAATTCTGGTGGATTACATTGCCTCAAGCAAGGGTGGTGCTCGCTTAAAGACGTACGAGGCAGCTGCAAATATTATTCGGAAGTTAGAGGAGAAAGCTTCTGCAGAAGAGTCGGAACATGATGAACAAAAAGAGATTATGCAGTGCTTGGAGGGAGAGGAAGATGACAAGGAAGAAAAACATCAGCGAGCAAGATCTATAATGCAACAACTGTCCGATTGTACTTAACATGTGAATTACTGAAAAACCATCTCTTGTATAAAAAAATTTATTGAATACATTGTTTTATAAGCATACAGTATTAGGCATTGTATTGCCATTATTTTCACTTTGCTCTGCACCCCATCACAGCTACATCATGCAAATTTCAGTCAATGCTGCTACACGTCCTGAAAGTCATGAAAAGTGATTTATACTAATTATTTGCTTGTTACGACAGAATGTTTGTTAGTTAACTTTTAAAAAGTATTACCCATACTCATAAACTCTCCTATTTGGTTTCAAAATATATGTATGTATCATAATTGCTTGTCAAAAACACTGCAACCTTTGAGTGTGTATGATGCTCATTCACTTTTGGCAAGCATAATTCGTGTGGGCTGATAATGAACTAAATTGGATTTCTTGATTGGGGAACATGATTCGAATTCGATATATTTTTTGGAAGCTTAAAAGCAGTGGTGGCTTGCCCATAAGGACTCGGACGCCGCCCCTCCCAAAGATTTGAAAAAGGAAAGAAATTAAATATGTACTCATTCAAATATAATAATGCATCTAAGTAACCAAAGTGTTTTTTTCAATCGCATACACTGAAAATGTAGCAAAAACAGTGCGAGAAGGTCGCATTTGTAGCCGCGGGGCGCATGCCAGAACATCCCAATCCATCGCCATGCAGTTATATGAAGAGTGGTAGTGGTGGGGACTGCTGGTGCTATGACGCGTCAAAGCTTGTGCCGAATGGAAGTCTTGGGATGCCGTCCGAGCATGTGCAGAGCGACGTATCTAGTGAGTTAATCTCGCCATGCTGGCTGGAGGCCGTTTAATCTTTGTGTTGCAGTGTTGCAGAATACCTTGTTTTGGTGACCAGTTGACTTATTATGAGTAAATTGTTTTAAAGTAATTAGGCCTAGTTGTAGTTGAGTTATTCGAGTTAGTGTTTTAGTGTCAGTGATTGTTATGTGTATTAGTGAGTCATAATGGTCTTTAGATTGCCGTAAAATCTCTCAAAAATATACAAAATATTCAAAACTTTTGAGCCTCCCGGTGGAGTGTGCCCCTCCCAGCATTAGACCCCCGAGCCGCCACTGCTTAAAAGCAAGACTATTGGGAAAGTTGGCACATGGTATCACAGCAGAGTCAAATGTTTGTTGCCTCAGTTACTGATGTCCATTTCCAAGTATGTCAACATCTATGTTAGGAGTTTATGCCACAGGCAAAATCCCTCTCCTCATATATATTTACAGGAAATACTGTTCCAAGTTGTAACAGTTAATGTTGAGTTAAATGTTAATGGAAAACAACTATGAGTCAAGAAAAGATGGACGAGACTTGCTGTTAACAGGGCGGAAGAGAGAATATATGAGTACGGATGTGAAAAGAGTGGTGTTTGGCTGTGCGCGTCGTTGCTCCCGATGATTTTGCCAAAATAACTTACTGTCTTTAAAAAATGCAAGACCCCTAGTTTGAGGAGCTCTATCGTATAAATGAGGTAATCAATTTCAATGCAACAAAAAGCATAGGAAATAAAATTTATTTCTATGTTGGATCATTTACTTCAAAAAAATGTCTGCTTCATAGTACTTGTAGTATTTCCTGTACTAAATTTTTTCTAAAAAAAGTACTCGTGTTTTGCACTTAAAATCAAGTTGCCCAACTTTGAGCACTTGGCATTTACATAGTTTTCGTTCCAATAACTTCACATTTTGATATAAGAAAGCCAGACAATTATTATTGACAATTTGGAGAAAAGAAATTGTTCATACCACAAAAATTGATAGATTTGTTGTAAACAATGCAAATCTTTACTAACTTCAAAACCAATGAATCAATTTAAAATTGAATTGTACTAATTTATGATGTACGATGCATTGAAGACTAGTATCTATAACATTTACAGTAAATATTGCTAATAAAGTCAATATCAATTTTAAGATCGGAATTTGATGCGGCTGTAAGAGACCTCGGGATAAATAAAGCGTCTGGCATTGATGACATTCCTGCAGAACTAATTAAAATTTCAGGAGAGAAGACGTTGAACCAGCTATACAAAATCATTAGTGAAATGTATACGACAGGTGAGATACCAAAGGATTTCGAGAGGAACATTATAATCCCTATTCCTAAGAAGAAAAGAGCGGAGAAGTGCGAAGATTTTAGGACCTTAAGCCTTACTACACATGCGTCAAAGATACTGACAAGGATCATCTATAGAAGAATAGAACGAAAAGCAGAAGAGTACTTGGATGAGGACCAATTTGGATTCAGAAAAAACAAAGGCAAAAGGGAAGCAATATTGGCCCTAAGACTGCTCATAGAGAAGAGAATGGAAAAGAACAAGCCAACATTCGTTGCGTTTGTGGACTTAGAGAAAGCATTTGACAACGTGGACTGGAGCACAATGCTTGGAATCCTAAAGGAAATTGGGGTTCTTTATAATGACAGAAGAATCATCCACAGTTTATACAAAAACCAAGTAGCCGTGATAAAATCAGGGCCCAGCTGTGAAGAAGCAAGAATTAAGAAAGGAGTGCGACAAGGCTGTACATTGTCACCCGTAATTTTCAACGTTTACACTGAAAAAGCCATTAATGAAATCAAAGAAAAGGAATTGGGAGTGAATATCCATGGAGAAAAAATTAGCATGCTAAGATTTGCTGATGACATAGCCGTTATAGCAGATACAGAGAATGATTTGAAAAATATTCTGGTTAATATGGGTAGGGTAATGAGTAGATATCAACTGAAAATAAGCACGAAGAAAACCAAGATCTTAGTATGCAGCAGAAGAGAAGAAGTCAAGACCAACATTAAAATAGGGAGGCAAAAACTGATAGAGGTGGATGAATTCTGTTATTTGGGAAGCAAGATAACTAGTGACGGGAGAAGCAAGAAAGAAATTATCAGCAGAATAGCCCAGGCGAAGAGAGCATTCCACCAAAAGAGAGACCTGCTTACAGCGGGAAACTTAAATATGGAAGTAAAGAAACAATTTATAAGAACCTACATCTGGAGTATGCTCCTATACGGAAGTGAGGCATGGACAATGACCGCAGAGGAGAAAGCAAGGATAGAGGCCTTTGAAATGTGGTGCTACAGAAGAATGATGAAAATCAAATGGATCGACCGAGTTAGTAACGAGGAAGTCCTAAGAAGGGTAGGAGAGAAGAGAAGCCTCATGAAAACCTTAATAAGAAGACGGAACAACCTTATAGGCCACATCTTGAGATATGATGGCCTGATGAAGACAATCGTCGAAGGACAAGTGGAAGGCAAGAATGGAAAAGGAAGACCTCGAACAAAATATATGGAACAAGTAAAGAGAGATGTGAAAGAGAAGAAATACGTAGGTGTGAAAAGATTAGCTGATAGGAGAACTGAGTGGAGAGCTGCGTCAAACCAATCCTAGGATTGTTGACCAGAGATGATGATGATGAAAGTCAATATCACTTAACATTTATCTAAATGTTTAACAGGCATGCCGGCAGCTCCATCATCGTAGAGGGAGGAGAAAAGAGGCACGTGGTTGCCACCAACTTGGCCAAAGCAACCAGATGATGATTGAAAAACTGCCAGGCTACTGTGTGTCGTGATGCATGATATGGCAACTGTGCACGGCTTTGAGACTTTCTCTTTTCTGTTGCTTTGTTTTGCCTGCTAGGCGGAGCTCAAAACAAGAATAAATATATTTGAAAAGAGACAAAATTTATGTAGATGAATTAAAAAGAAATAGTTTTTCAAAAAACCAAAATTAATATGTAATCTATTATACAAAACAGCTATTTTCTGAACACAGCTCACCTCTAAATCTTAAGGTCAACCCACCAACTGCAACCTTGCGGGGGAACTTGGTATTTGTGATGTTGGAATTGCTTATTATGAAACCTTGATAAGGCCACCCTTATAAAATGGTAACACAATCATTAATTATGTAATCTTTATGTTAATTTAAAATACCTGTCTTTGCCAGCAATAGGGCAAGAAAAATATGGTCTACAATCATGTCACTATTTGTTAATTTCAAAGTACCTATTAACATGTTTTATTGAATTTATTAATGTAGTCGTTAGTCGTAGTTAGACCTGTGATAATGAGCTGTGTAGACCACAATGGAATTTCAGATATGAACTTTTTTTGGACCGCATTTAACTAATTTGGTGTACGTACTAAGAATAACTAAAATATATTTTCACGAACAGGTTGCGAGCCAGGACAACAGAGCTTTATGTTGACTTAGTTGTTAAGTAGGAGAAATGACATTTAGATGTCAACAAAAAATTTCTAACTATAAAAATAAGGGAGGCTTTTGGTGAAAAGACATTCAAGTGAAGAAGTTGGTCACATTTTCTTGTAATTTAAGTAACATTTGTGATAGATGGCTCAGTTACTAAATTAGCTGATTACTTACACAATCATTGGGAGAACTACATCTTGCGAAGTAATAATTCCAGCAATAGAATTTTTGACCTAGATAGAATGGCTTTATTTAATGCTTGAATTTACCAAGTGCATCATCTTCTATTGATATAGCTGAACTTTCTGATGTGGCCCAGAGGAAAATGGTCCACCAATTAAAACTTCATTAACTATCATGTGGACATTAAAGTATTAATCACTCCATTCCTTCATCTGATTTTCCATCATTGCATCTAAATGAGCATGCAAAATTCTAGAGTTCATAAAACTTATAAAGTAAACACTAAAAAAAGTCACATGAAAGCTAACACATTCACTATGTACAGTAACTGAAATGATGGCCTTAGATATCAGGAATTAAAAAACTAATGCACACAATTCATATATTACATTACAACGACAATTCCATTTCTAAAAAACCAATTCAGTATATAGAGGGATTTACACTTACTTCAATAAATGTCTAGACATGCCATTTTAGAGTGACCTGTGAGAACGGGAGAATGACATTACACACAGGAAAGCTGCTGTCACTTCACAAGCCATTATTGCCAACTGCAAGGATGCAAGGACCACCTAATTCAAAACATTATGTAATTAAATTTCAGTTTAGAAAAGGGAATCATCAATGCAATCAGCCACAAATGAATGGGAGTGAAGTAGTTAGAAAAGGGGAATAAAAGTAAAAAAAAACAACCCCCATCCAAATAAGACAGTCCAGGAAAGAAAATAATCCTCTCCTTCCACATTACCCACCAAAACTAACTTACTTTTCCAAAAACTAAAAAACCACTGGTGGAGAAAATTAAAAATTTACAATGACCATCGACTACGCCCCACAATATTTGAAGCTCTTTTAAACCTCAAATTCTGTGATATGGATTGAAATAATGAGCCTGCAGGTGAAGATCCTTGGAATTCATGATTATTATGCACAGAACCTACCTCTTTACCCCGGGAGCAGATAATATTGTGCAAAGTCAAGAAGAGATGTGCTGAAGAAAGTAGATGCAGCAAAATAAGATTGAAGTGGTGCACCTGGTGATCTCCTTGATTCACACCAAAGCATTTCCTCAGTGTGCTCAAGTAATTTGGAATTCTAATCCCAATTCATACGCCTTATAATAATAATAAAATGCCTTTATTCGGGCGGGGTTGAGACTAAAAAGTCCCCTCTTCCACCTAACCCCTTATAGTCATCTCCCTGCCTAATAATAACCCACTCATTATCTGATGACACCTAAGCCATAATCATGAGACATACTTCAAAGAGGTCATACCTGAATTGCCATCAGTGGCCAGATGAGTCCTCTGCCCTTAGGTCAGATTCCCCAGCCTGACTGCACTGTTTCCAAGAATCCCTTTACTACCTACCCCTTGTGATAAATAGTCTCTTAATGCATTTTGATTTGCAGGAAAATAAAGAAATTGTTCATTCCTAATGACATGATTGAATAATGCATTTATGATCAATGGTTTCCATGGACGGCTAAATTTACTGGTGATCTGGTTCCCTACAAGTACATGGGAACACCTCTACTTTTAAAAGATAAAGATGTGAGAATCTGAAATAAATTTAACAGGATTATGTCAAGCAATAAATAAAATAATTAACTGAACCCTGACACTGCTCATTTCATCAAAAAACTGACTGCCTTTAAAAATATACTTAATATCAAAAGTTGGTATACATAATACATAACTCTCTAATATAGAATAAATATCCTATTTAATTCCTGAACAAATTATACACAGGTAACCCAAGAAAATTTAACCAGAGCATCATCCCCAATTATGCTTCAGCCCAATGACCATGTAAGAATTAATTAAAAGCCATTACTATTTATATCCTAACAAAATCATGATGATACACTAAACATGCAAAGTTATACCACATTATATTATGAAACAATTTATGCGAGATACACACATTTAAATTCCATGCTAATGAGGTTGATCAATCTAGCTTGAGTGAGTAGCCTTCCTAATAATATGGGATTAATGATAAATAGCCTGGCACCTAGCCAGCTAATGGCATCTAATGTGCAGCAAATTAAATGCAGATTGTACATTCTTCAGCTTCATAAGGTGGCCACAGTATGATGACAGGATAAACAGTATTCATGGTTGGAGGGTGCTCTTGGGCTTCCTAATTAGCTGGAGTATCAATGTCTTGCTGAGGATATAAAAGCCTCGATTTAGCACTAAAGCCCAGAAACACTCTTCTATTGAAGCTTAAATGTGTGAAGGTCAGGCACATGCTACATTATCACATATGTATGAGTTTACGTGTAAATGCTGAATGCAAGAATGAACACGAAAATCTAACATATAAACTAGCCAACTTGTACATACAAACAGAAAATAGAGCATGTTCTAATTTAGACCATGCATTTGTTCGTGTTCCATTTTGGGCCACCAAAATCGTTAATGTATTCACACTTCAAGTCAAACGATTTGATGGAAACCAAGCATGTATTGTAATGATTCGAGATAAGCCATTATCAACTGGTGCATCATCAGGTGTGATTAGAATATTGGAAATCACATCAAAATATGTAGTTGTAATCCAAACTCCTGTAACCCTTAGTCCGCATAGTAGTTGAGTGATCTGTATAGTGGTCCCTTTCCATGTCAGGCACCAGTTGCAATATTCCTGGTGCGGTCTCTTGCTAAAGAGCAAGAACAGTACCTACACTTAAGAGCTTAGAACTTGTTCCATTAACTGTATTTGTGCGTAGTTAATATTTCATTACCAAGCCATCGAAAACAGCACATATTGGCCATTTTATATCAGGATATTCAACAAATGTAACAATTAAACTTACACAAACAACCATGTCTGGATAGAGGAGACCTACCCAGGCGCGACTCGAATCCACAACCTCTTGTTTAGAAGGTGAGGACTTTACCCCACAGTCACCAAGGCCCGCATAGGTAGCCTCACAGAATTACCAGTTGTAGTAATATCCTTCTTTCGCTAGAACCAATTTTTTTTAATGAAGTGATTTGTCGAACCTTTCAATATTTTTGAGTCAAAGAACTTTACAGATTTGTTTAAGTTTGCAAGCCAATGAAAACCCAGTATTCCTTCATGCCTTTCTTACTATAAAGTCAAGGGATCTTTTGTACTACTTCACTTTCAGACAGTAGGATTACATTTGGTTAGTCAAGGGAAGTTCAAAATTATGATGAAGGTCGAGCAAGCTGTCACAATATCATATCTCAACAGAGGGAGAAGTTTTCTGGCCTGTATAAATATATTTCCAATGGAATACCGACAAAATCGTTCAGGGATTCCCTTGAGACTGAAATTTATATCTAAATTAAATACATCTCTCCAATGTCATTCTGAGGTATATCTTCAGTGGTCTTCTTCTTCATCCTAGCATTTGGCCCCTCACTATTGCAGGATCTGTTGTTCTGCTCAGTCTTTTAGATCTCAGATCCAGGACGTCTTCTGGCATGTGGATTGAGCCAAGTGGAGAAATTGATTTATTCATAAATTTAGAATATCTTAGTAGTCTGTTAGTGAAAAATATTCAAGAATTCAAAAGAGTCGTGATTTGAAGTAACTCTAAACTCTATTAATTTTGTATGTATAAAGATATATCTTCAGTGGCATTATTCCTAAATTGATCGAATTACTTCAAATCATGACCTCTTTTGAATTCTTCAATATTCACTAGCAGAATACAAAGATATTCTAAATTTATGAATAAATCACATTAGCTCCATGGCTGTGCAATTAAATTAGCTAGATGTATTACTGCTGAGCCTTGGCATTTTTGAATACAGCAACAGAGATGGTTGCTCAAAATTGATGATGATTGGTATGAGGTATAGATATGGAGGTAGGACAAAAATGAAAATTAAACTATATATTTCCATCTGAATACAGAGTAATTAACCGGCCATAGTTTAAACTATTTTGAGTCATTTTCGATACATAGAGGGCAGTCATGTAAGCTCCTTGCATATGAGATTATATCATACAAAGTTTGAGTTGTGTTGCCAAATCTGGGTAGGGGATTCAAGGCTATAGGAAGGAAGAGCAAGTTATGAGGGAGAAGGTGGCTGAGAGGAATTACAGTTAGGGCTATTTAGCTATAAGAGGTATGTAAGTCAACTCGGAGGGAATGGTAGGATAAAGAAGATAGAGTGGGAAGGGAATGGATATGTAGGGGAGGGTGGGGCACAGTGAAACATGGGGCAGGGTGAAACAATTCAAATTTCCCTCCTCCTGACAATTCTATGAATTAGTGCTCTCTGTGTTATATTAAGGAACTAACACCACAACAGCTGCTGCAGTCTCATGGCTTGTGCTCTTCTAGTCTCCTGTTGATGGATCAAAACCTATTTTAAGGTGAGAAAAGTAAATAATTCCAAAGAATTATTTCACACTGAAAAACTTTTCCTTTTCATGGGAAATCTTAACTTATCATTGTATTTACTGTTACCATTTCTTAAGTTTTGGAGACCACCAAACATATTTCTATATCTTCATTTGTTTTCATGCAGTAAGTTTATTTATTCAAGATGGCCTGGTGGGGCACACTGAAACAAGATAAATGGGGCACAGTGAAACATGTTTCACTGTGCCCCATGTCTCATTTAGGAAGAACTATTTGACTTGAAATATGCAGTGTGGATTACTATAGTAATTATTATTGTTATTCTGATGGAATTTCATTATTTTCAGAATAAAGATTCCAAAAATGAGGAATAGAATAAGAAAGAGCCATATTGGATCCTTCACAGATGGTGAAATGCGCGCTGCAGTTCATCTTGTTCTGCATGAAAACTATTCAATCAGGAAAGCAGCCAAAGAATGTAATGTCAATTATGTAACACTCAGTCGGTATGTTTATTTGTTTTTTGCATGTGAACATCTTGTAACATTGAAAGTTTTCTGAAAATTTTTTTAAATTTCAAATAAACAGTAAACGTAAACTGACATTCAAATTTTCCAAATAATAATTTTGAAAAGATTCTTTTCAGGTATGTGAGTAAGCAAAAAAAGGCTAGTGATGAAGGGACTGGTGAACATGTTCGCATGACACCAAAATATCAATCCAGATTGATTTTTACAGCTGAACAAGAAAAGTGCTTGGCTGACTATTTGATAACATGCTCAAAACTCTGTTATGGTCAGTCGACTCGTAACACTCGAGAGCTAGCTTATGAAATGGCAGTGGTGAACTCTATACAAGTGCCAAAAAACTGGCATGATGACTCTGCTGCAGGTTTAGACTGGCTACGATTGTTCTTGAAGCGAAATCCAAATTTAAGCATTCGGCAGCCTGAAAACTGTTCTCTTTCTCGTTGCACATCATTTAATGCACACACAGTGAAAACATTTTTTGACAATCTTGGTGCAGCCTTAAGACGTTCAGAATGTTTTGGTGATGGTTCCAGAATATGGAATCTAGATGAAACTGGTACCTCAACAGTCGTAAATAAGTCTGCCAAGGTGATTGCAGAAAAGGGATCCAAAGGGGTAAATAATGTAACAGCAGGTGAAAGGGGAACTCTAGTTACTACATGCTGTTTTGTGAGTGCATCCGGAAACACCATACCCCCTGCATTTGTTTTCCCAAGGGTCAAGTTCAGTGATCATATGTTGATCAATGCCCCTCCTGGCTCTCTTGGACTGACATCGAAAAGTGGTTGGATGACAGCAGAAATATTTCCTGAAGTTATTAAGCACTTCATCAAACATACAAAAACAAGTAAAGAAGACCCTACACTGCTAATAATGGATAATCACCAAAGCCATATTAGTATACAAGTAATAGATTTGGCAAAAGAGTATGGCATAATGATTGTGACTCTTCCACCTCATTGCAGTGCCAAATTACAGCCCTTGGATGTTTCCTGTTATGCTCCATTTAAGACCTATTATGCCGCAGCAGTTGATTCCTGGAACAAAAGCAATCCAGGTAAAGCTCTTTCCATCTACCATATTGCAGGATGCGTCAATTTTGCCCATCAAAAGGCTATGACTCCAGCTACTATTATTAATGGATTCAAAAAAACTGGAATATATCCATATAATAGGCACATTTTCACCGAGGCAGATTTCTTGAGTAGTTCTGTAACAGACCAGCCTTCTCCTGAAACTGAAGAGTGTGACTTATTGAGCCAAGAATTAAGAGCAACTGCAAGTACTTCCAGTTTAAACAATGGTCAAGGTGAAGATAAAAGAACTTTTCAAAGTCCTGCTCAGTTCAAGGGCTATCCTAAAGCCGCTCCAAGGAAAAATTCAACCAGGAAAAGAGAACCAGGCAAAAGTATGATCATAACAGACACACCAGAAAAAATCCGTATGATGGAAAAGAAAAATACAGCTATAGGAAAAAAAACTTCTGAGGCAACTAAATCATGCAGAAGTTTATTTAATGCCAATGTTGCCATTGATAACTGTGAGGGGCCCCATCAAAATTCAGACACCACGTCAGAGGGAGGACTTTCAAACCCCTTGGAAGGTAATGAGGATATTTTAGAAGGTTTTGGAAATAAAGTAGGTACAGTAAAAGTTGGTGATTATGTTTTGATTGAGTTTTCATCGAAGAAAAAATTCTACTATGTAGGTAGAATAATTAAAGAAGCAAGAAAACACAATGGCGCTGAAGTTACATATTTACGAAAAAGTTCCAAAGTGCCAAATTCATTTTTTTTCCCACATATTGAAGATATAGCATCTGTCAGCATGAAAGACATTAAATTAGTTTTACCACCTCCTTCTTATCGCAAAGGAACTGCAAGAATGAAAAGGTTTATTTCATTTAAAATTTCATTTGCCAATTTAGATGTTCGTTAAGCTTCTAATTATCACTGACTAAGGTGCAGTTTGTTTCATGTTTTTTAATCCATTACTGTATTCATGCATTGTGAGTTTCATTCTAGTGAAAATATTGCCAAAGGTAAAAATAAATGGTATTATAAAATCTGAAAAAATGTGTTTCACTGTGCCCCATAAGTAAAAAAGGCCCTGTTTCACTGTGCCCCACACATGGGGCACAGTGAAACAATTGACATATCACTACAAAAATTGATGTAAATCCATTGCTTTTTTAAATAATTCCATTTTTTAAAGTAGGAATAGTGAAGAAAATGACAAGCACCATTTATATATTTTCATTGTTATTTTATTTTCAAAAGCAATGTTTTTATAGGCAAAATAATAATTTTTGTTTCACTGTGCCCCACCCTCCCCTACTCATTTAAAAGGTCAGTTCTTTCACTTCAGGATATTTTTCGAGTGATACTGACCATATAAAGGAATGTTCTCCCACTATCCTTTCAACCATACCATTCCCTTCAAGTTGATTCACATTCCTCTCATTACTGCACACCCCAACCTCTCTCATTCCCCCAGCCCCTCACTTTTTCAGCCAATTTCTGACTCATATCTTCCTCTCTTTTCCCTTTTTTCCCCTATCCATACCTTCTCATACCAATTCGATACCTCCACTGCACAAACACTCAATTATAACCCACCGAATCAAATCCGCTCTAGTAGCGCCAGTAGTACTAGATGACCGGATTTGATTAGGTGGGCAATTGTTGAGTGTTTGAGCAGAGGAGGTATCAAATTGCAATGAGCTCGCATGACTACCTCAAGAATCTTGAAAATGACAAACAACAATGGAATCCATAGCCAGTTAGTTAATGAATACTCAAGCAGAATCTTACTAAGTTTCATATTCATTTGCATCACAATGACTTTCCATAAAGTGAAGGCACACGTTTTACTTTTCATGAAAGGAAGAGGTTAATGGTGATTATAAAAACAAGAGAATTAAGAGTGAGTGAGTATCTTTCCAGGTTAAATTTGTAAGTATTTGCAAAATATTATATGCGATGGAAGAAAATGAAGGCTTAT
This sequence comes from Ischnura elegans, assembly GCF_921293095.1. Classification (NCBI taxonomy): domain Eukaryota; kingdom Metazoa; phylum Arthropoda; class Insecta; order Odonata; family Coenagrionidae; genus Ischnura; species Ischnura elegans. The sequence continues at coordinate 20,834,609 of NC_060248.1, forward strand.
TTTTCAGATACAGTCCTTCAATTATGGAGTAATCAGTTATAGAAAACTAAAATCACAGACACCGCTGCCTTGATAAGTAAATTACTGAGAAAGTGGGGTTTTGCTGAGAGAGAAATAAAAACAATTTTCAAATGGCGCTAGAGTCCAAACGGTTGGTCATGAAAAAACATTTATTTGAAGTATATTAATTTTGATCTGAGAAGGTATTTGTAAAAAGTTGAAAAATTCTAAGTTAACTGAAAAGACTGGCATGACCCTCAGCAAATGATGAATTAATGTACAGCATACTCCCGATTATCCGGGCTAATAATGGAGAGATAATGGCACGAATAATCGGAAAACACAAATAATCCGAATTATTACTTTAATTTCTTGCAATTTTCTAAATTTATGCAAATTGATCTATTATTATTTACGCACATTATCTGTTATTTTAGATTGCTTTCCGGAATCATAAAGAGCATCCTTTACTTGACCTCAATCTCTTTAGCGGCACTACGCAATTGTACTTGCACTTCTACTGCTCCGTGTATTACCTAGTTTCCGAAGACCGGGCATCCGTGGTTGCCAGATCCCATACTCACATGAGTGGTCTGGGCAAATGCTTCGAAACCACTCTGCAACGTGGGAAACTATAGAAGTCAGGCACCACACCGCGTAGTTGCATCTTGCAAAGTTGCCCTGTGTGCAACTGCTGATCCGTAATCACCGAGTGCGATTGCGCACCTTGATGTTTGAAAAAAGGAGCACGTACCTCTGTGAAGGTATGCCATCATGTAGCAGCAGTTTATTTATTTTCATCGCCCCGAAAACAGTTCATTAAAGGCCATCAGAGGAAATATCATGGAACAGCGATTATCACACACAACCATTCCCTGGGTAGGGGCAACCTAACCAGGCAGGACTCGAACCCACCACCTTTTGTTTGGCAGGCGAGGACCTTACCTCACCACCACTGAGGCCGGCAAATTATGTTCGAGTTATGGGAAACCAGGACTTATGCCAAATTATGTCTACGCTGGCGAATGCCCGGCTATGACTCATGCTATCTCTACTTCCACTTCCCCACCTGCTTTCACTTCTACTATTCCCTTCCCCTCGAATTTGACCTTTACTAGTCGTGGCGTAAACATGCTCAAGTGCGATGAATTCTCCGGTTCCCTTGGGCTGTATTCAACCACATGGCATTACTTCCGAATTTGTGAATAAAATATACATTTAGAGATCGTAAAACATTTCCCTTACTTAAAGATTGGTTTACCATTTAAGAATCTTCTAAAATTAATCAAAAGTTTCTTTCTGGCCTCTAATCATAGTCTGCAATTCTAGAATAGAGAAGTCCAATAGGGTGGTTTCCTATTATTTTTTTATTGCCTAAATGGAAAGATTATTACCCCTGGAGTACATATTTCACGCTTTTAGATTTTTTAATGACAATATCCATTTTTCGCGATTAAATGAAAAGGTGAAAATTTTCAAGCACGCGAAAACGCGGGTAAGTATGAATGCCGTGAAAACTCCGTGTGACATCGTCCTGGTTCCCGCTGCCGCAAGTGAGATGACCTTGGGGCGAGGCTATGAACGCTGATATGACGCAGGATGCTAGCAGGTAGCAGAGTACCATGCTAGCTGGTAGCGCTCGGCTTAAATAAGGATTATTAATGCCTTATCAAACGAAGAAAAATTTCCGACCTTAGCCAGTTTAAATAGGTGATTATTAAGAGATGTTTCCCTAAGCTCTGTGCCTCATGCATGCATTGGTAACCTCAGACGATGTAAAACTCCTATCTACTCGTATAGAAACTAGGTCCCTGTGACGTCACGTGGATTGGCATCGCATGGGCGCCAATCTGGCCTTTTTCAAATGAGGATAAAATTGACCCTTGCCATTTGTCTAAACAGGTCTAAATAATTTGTATATCATGAATACACTAATGTTGGGTAACGAATCGCAATCAATGCCTTTCATTTTCTTTGATGTAGGGAACTACCCTATTAGACTTGAAAAATTCCTTGTCAGCAAATAAATAAAACAATTCCATTTTATAATGGGGATTCTAACAAATTTAATATGCCCAGTGTAGCCTTATATCAAAATGCAACTTTTCTGGTGCTTTTGCATCTGATTTTATTTTTTGTAAAGATCGCGGAAACTGAAAAAAGCGTGAACTCATGCACGGATAAACTGCAGCCAGATAACCAGGAGTCTGCTGTATTTTGATGTATTTTACGGAGAAAAGTAATAAGATGAGGGGCCAGGGCATTTTAGAAATTTTGGTCCCGTGGCGCCACTATTAGACCTGAAAAGAATATTTTATTCAAGATTTTGGTTGCCTGTTGAAAGGTTCTGCTTTAGCCATCCCAAAAAAATTGTGAGTAAAGATTTGCCATAAAATTTGCCCTTTTTCCTCCTATTCGGCATTATAAAGCAATGTAAACAGTGCTATAAATATTAAAATCATGCCTGAACATCCAAAGGTATCACAAACTTGAGGCACAAGAAGAGGACAATTTCAGGGTAGCTTGTGATGGAAATTCTTTTGACTCACGAGTTCCTGGTAAACCAATGCAGCTATAGAAAGTATGAAGATTTTTAGTTGAACAGCAAACCCCATCTACTTGAAATGTGCTATTAAAAGTAATTGGCTGGGATAATACGGAGAAACTATTTTGCACGTAATTCAGACGATTAAAACTTATTTTAACAAGGATTGTATGTATAGTAATGTGAGTCCAAGTGCTACATGGGCGTACCCAGAATCAGAAGTAGGTGGGGGCAAAACTAGATGTGGTCAAGTTCAAGTTGTAACTTTTTTTGCACAGAAATAATTAATGTAACCAAAATTTTAAGGAAATCATGGTAGTAATTTATGAGTATTTATAATTATTGGCTTGAAAAAAATAATGAGTTTCATTTTATTTCTATGTCTTATACCTATATATCATTTCTCTTTAAAAGGAAAAATTGTTCATAGCTTTTGTTTTGAACCAAATTTATTTTCGCAATAGGGAGGGGGGGGGGGGGGTTAGTTGCCCCCTTCCTGCCCCACCGCTGGGTACGCCAATGAAGTGCTACCCCACCGAAGGAACCACAAACTTCCGAGGTGCTACGAATGTCACAGTTGATTTGATTGATTGAGAGTTGGAAGAGGTAGCTGAAAAACTTTTTATAGAGAAGCTCAGCTTATCATCACTTGTATAAATACACTCTTTTAAAACTGAAATAAGTTTTATTAAGTTCTAACTTGATTCACATGCGTGCATTTGGTTAGTTTTCACACTTCAGGCAGTACAAATCAACCCCGAAATTTGCACTTATATTCTGCTAGCTTTCTTAACGCTAATCAAACCTGGGAAACACTGCCCAAGAAATCAACTCAACAGACAATATCTCGTCTTGCAGCGATGAATCAATCGTTAGCAAGCATAACTTTTTCTGTAGACATGCATTACTCTAAAAAAAAGCAGGATTATGGTGTTATTTCAACTTGAAAATCGAAATCGCTTCTAATTATAAGTAAGATACCTCGCACATAAGTAAAATGATTATCTACGCAAAAGGAAACACACTCAATCGATAACGACTATAACATGCTATTACTCGTGATTCAACTACAGGGTCATTAACCTTCATCATTACTCCAAGCATGAAGGCCTTGTGCAAAGTATTTGAAGCCACTGCTTACCTCCAAACGGAGTACGTAAGTCTGCCAAAGCAAGATATGAAGAACGCCGAGAAGAGAGGGAATAAGTAGACCTAATGATGCAAGCAGGGGGCCGTTTCGCTCTGTTAAATTTCCATTGCGACCGAGAGTTATCCGGAGAGCTTCAACCAAAAACAGTAAAAGTAACACGGTCATATCTGTAGCGAGAGCACTTTCCGGATAGGGCAAGTTGGCCACTTTAAAAGCCACCAAGCCTAGTTCACAAAGAGCCAGCATTCCGAAGTAGAAGGAGTTGAGATATAGGAGAACTTCGAACATAAGAGACGACTGCATTGTATACATTAGTTGCCTATGATATCACGTAGAAGTAAATACCTTATAATCTGTAAAAAGAGAAATAGTGATTGCCCCTTTAAATGTGAAAATAACAAGAATGTTTTGACAAATGTAAAAATTTTATTGCAACAAATAGCATATATATTCAAGAGCTCAATGTTGCTATGCATGCATAAGCGGTATCTTACTTGTTCACACAAGAACACCGAGTCAAAAGTCAGTACTTCAGATAATGAGAAAGAACACCAGCGAAATATTGAAATAACAACAGGTTTTACGATGCAGTGTTACCTTACTCCCCAGATTAACTGCTCCTATGCCTACGAATAACCCACCCGGGTGCTCACCGTGTATTAGCGTTTACCATATTCGATTCTCTGCTCGATACCACGCTCCTTGCGGTACATTTTGAACAGGGGGCTGGCTCAAAGCGGTATCAGCATCAGCGGTATTGGACGACGACGGGAACATAGGATGACGTAGGTAAATCAGCGTGAAAAAAGAATGGCGCAAGTGCAGATTTTTCCCATCTATACCAACATATTTACTTTAGTGATAAATTCATTTTAGTTGACAAAATAAAGACCGTTGTAGCGGAAAAATATTTAAATTTTAGATACATGTATATCGTGTAATGTTATTTGTGGATATTTTGAACGATATTTTAAGCGGATTAACACATATTGCGTAAAATTAACCTACGCCACTGTACTATTTGGACATTGTGCAGTTGCTTCACCTGCACGTTCATGAACGTATTAATTTTGATGCATTCGTTCATAAATACCATAAATACTCTACACGACAGTAATATAAACTCTTATGCATTCGTTAATGCTCGAGCTATTCGCCAGATGTGGGCAAATCATTGAATTGAAGTGTGCAGATAGCTGGAATTCGTGATAATGGATGTTCAGTATTTGAGAACGAGAAGATGTGCGGCCCTAGGGTGCGATTCGGTGTCCTGTGAGGATAAACTCTTCCGATTCCCAAACGATCCGATCAGGTAAGTAAACCACATTTTCTTCCCACCTATCTTGAACTTGCTTACAATCTTGCTGTACGGATACATCACATATCTAATTTATTAGAAGCTGTTACTTAGGTTTACACTTCGAAGGAAACGCATATGCTCGCGTTTAAAGAGGAATAATTATCTGTATTACCAGTGTTTGCCCGTTTTACAAAATAACAAGAGACACAGTGAAAGATAGTGAAGTAATTATTGCACAAGCATATTTCTCTTATGCAATCAACAATATTTGAACAAAATAATTATCTCAAACATAAGAACAATAAGCAATGATAGAATTTATTTACAAATACAAGGATAGAGATACACTTAGAATATTTATACAATCGGGATGGAATCCGCATATTGAAATGCCAACAATATCTTCTATAATTGTTTCTTAAAGATAGGAGCGAAGTCATGATATCAACAGATCCCCAATGAAAAAATTGTATACATTTTTTATACATTCATATGCATTGCCATGGTAATGTATAAGAATGTATAAAAATTTGAAACAGGTTTATACAATTACAATACAAACAGGGGATGGTACCACTAAATTATAGTCTGAGAATGGGTACGTTGTGTATCGACTTTCTGTAGCAAAATTTCGAATGGAAAAGAATGGTTTTTCTCATGAAGTTGTGGGATAAGCTGTATAAGGGAAGGACAGTTGGTTTTATTATTGCGTGGTCTATGGAGGAAAAAAGATCAGCAATGGCGACCCATAGTGGGTGTAAATTCAACATTTCCAGTATTTGCTAGTATGGTAAACAAAGGGTGGGTACCACCGACACCAACATAAAATTTGACTACTCTTGGAAACCTCTACTATACTCTTGTCAAGATTATTCATTTGGCTCTTGATATGGGGAGACCAAATTATGGAATTGAATTCAAGTGTGGTTTGTACTAAGGAAGTGTATATAGTTCTTAATATGTTAATGTCCTTTGTCTTTTTCGAAAGTTGTACAGTGAAACCAAGCATGCGAAGAGACTTCGATATGATATCACTTTTATGATGGTTGAAGGTAAGTGACTGGTCCAGAAAAACTCCTAAGTCTTTGAGAGCCTGTGTTCCTGTAAGTGTGGCACCATTGAGGGGTTAATTGAATAGAATATGTGATTTTATATGGTGAAATGAGATGATGTTTCATTTCTGGTTATTAATTGATATTAACTTATTTTTACAACAGTCTGATAGATTTTTAGGGAAATATTCCGAGTCTGACATCATTGATGTCCTTTCCCTTGGACTACAACCTTGTCGCGGTGGAAAGGCTTGCATGTTCCTATGACCCCTAGAGCTACACTGGCGGGATTAATTCTAAATTATTCCTGGTAGGGCCACCCATGCCAGATAGGTCGAAGGGTAGGAGCCAGACGAAAGGTAGTCCACGTGATGGTGTCACGTGAAAAACACTGTTGGAATGGAAGTGGGAAACCCTACTAACTATCTCTTCCCTGAAAACATGGAGTACAACCAAATGAGCCTTGGAATCTCATCCCCCGGGACCCGTCCGCAAAGGGCGGGTGTCGGGCAGAGACTTATCATCATCATCAGCAGCAGCATTAATGAAGAAAAGAAGACCAAGAAGATGGAGAAGAAGAAGTCGGCTATAAATGTAGGGACGTGGAATGTGAGGACTATGATGAGGGTGGGGAAGTTAAAAAATTTCAAAAGGGAAATGGATAAAGGGAGGATAGATATCTTAGGATTATGCGAGGTGAGGTGGAGGGATGGAGGGACTATTGGAGTGATGAGTATAGGGTTATATATAGTGGAGGGGAAGAAAGCCAGCAAAGGGTAGCTTTAGTATTAAAAGGGAAGATGGGTAAGCGTGTGGTAGGTATAGACCAGGTAAGCGATAGGATCTGGTGGTAGAAATTGAGGCGCGGCCCACCAACCTTGTGGTGGTCCAAGTTTACATGCCCACTTGCAGTCATAGGGAAGAAGAAGTAGATGAGGTGTTTGAACAGCTCGAGGAAATAATTAGAGACACACCTGGTAAGAAACATCTGGTAGTGATGGGGGACTGGAACACTTCAGTCGGGGAAGGGAGGGATGGAAACGAAATAGGAGAATTTGGATTAGGAATTCGGAACGACAGGGATAAGAAAGCAGTAGAATTTTGCAGGAGAAACAAGTTATTCATCACAAACACGTGGTTCAATCATCATAAAGGGCGAAGGTACACATGGAAAAGTCCAGGGGATGTGGGGAAATATCAAATAGACTACATTATGGTAAGACAGAGGTTTAGGAATAGTGTGAAAAACTCGCGCAGCTTCCCAGCAGCAGATGCGGATTCAGACCATAACCTAGTACTTATGAAATGCAAGTTAAGATTCAAAAGACTCATGAAAGGTAGGAGGGTGAGGAAATGGAATGTAGAAGCACTGAAGGGGAGTATGAGGAGAGAATATCAGGAACTAGTGGACATTAGTATATAGGAGATTGAAAGTACTAAGACTGTTGAGGAAAGATGGGATAATATTAAAACGGGAATAGTCAAAGCTGCGGAGAAGTCAATTGGTTACGTTGACAGTAGAAGGATAAAGAAGCCGTGGATAATGGAGAACATGATAAGGGAAATGGAGGAGAGGAGGAAGTGGAAGAATGTGGACACAGAACAGGGCAAAAGAATGTATAGACAAATTAATAATCGATTACGGCGTGAAACTAAGAGAGCAAGGGAGGCTTGGTGGAAAAGAGAGTGTGAGGAAATGGAAAAGTTTCAGAAGGAAGGATAGGTAGGTGCGTTATATGGCAAAGTTAAGTCGTTATCGGGTGGCAAAAGAAGGCAAACCATGCCTAAAATTAAGGCTAAAGATGGAAGGATGCTAAGCGAGCGAGAAGAGGTACAGAGTAGATGGAAGGAATACGTGGAGGATCTCTATGAAGGAAGGAACAGACCAGAGAGATTGACTTTAGAGGATGAAAGTGAAGTGGAGGAAGATAATCTTGGGCTGGGGATATTAGATTCGGAAATAGAGAAAGCACTGCGTGATATGAAGGCCAGGAAAGCAGTAGGCGTGGACAATATCCTGTGTGAGCTTCTGAAGAATCTAGGGAAGGAAGGTGAGAAAAGGTTTTTCAAACTAGTACGCCGGATCTATGAGGGATGTTGGCCCGAGGATTTCGTGAAGACGGTTTTAATTCCGCTTCCGAAAAAGAAGAAAGCTGTGGAATGCGGGGATTACAGGACTATTAGCCTAATATCGCACGTGGTGAAAGTGGCACAGAGGATATTGAACAGATGAATGGAGGCGAGGGAAAATGATATTTTGGCGAAGATCAATTTGGTTTCAGAAAAGGGAAGTCAACTCATGATGCAATAGCAGTAATGAGGTCCCTAGTTGACAGGAACCTAGAATATAAGCAGGACGTGTATGCCTGCTTTGTGGATTTTGAAAAAGCTTTTGATAGAGTGAACTGGGTAAAGTTATTGTATATTCTCAAGAAAATAGGTGTAGATTGGAGGAATAGGCGACTGATTCGTAATCTGTATATGGCCCAGACCGCAAGTGAGGGTAGCGGACGGAGAATCTGGGTGGGCAAGAATGGGATGAGGAGTGAGCCAAGGCTGTCCTCTTTCGCCGCTGCCCTTTAACGTGTACGCTGAAGAGATGGTAAGGGAAGCGTGGGATGAGTTAGAAGCTGGAATAAATGTGGGAGGAATGATATTCAAATCAGTGAGATTCGCGGATGATCAGGCGTTGATTAGCCAGTCAGCGAGGGGGCTTCAGGCTCTAGTTGGATGCGTTATACAAGCGTTACGAGGAGTATGGGATGAGGATTAATCACAAGAAAACTAAGGTTATGCGGTTTTGTAAAGCATCACGAGCGAGGAATGTGAGACTTAAGATAAAATATAGAGGAAGGAAAACGGATACAGTAGTAAGGACATTAGGAAGAGAATTGCATTAGCAAAGGAGGCGTTCATGAACAGGAAGGAGCTTCTGAGAGGGGATCGGGTTGGTGTGGTGACTAGTGTGTTGGCTTCCCATCCTGTGGGCTCGGGTTCAAATCCCAGCAGTGGCAGAGATTTTTCAGAGATTGCCCGATCCCTACTTGAGTGTTGTGTGGAGGACATTTCAAGTGCAACACTCCGTCCGTTGGAGGGGACATTAAGCCGTGGTCCCCTTGGCGCCTTTCGTTAAGAGCAGGCTAATGCCGACGCCGGGTTTCTCTCAACCCTTCCTTACCTACCCTTCCCTCTTGGCGCAAATGACCTAAGTTGTCGGTCGCCTCCTCCAAATACCATACCATACCAGCTTCTGAGAGGATCGTTATGTAAGAGTTTAAAGAAAAGGTTAATGAAGAGTTTGATATGGAGTGTAGCCCTCTACGGTGCTGAAACGTGGACATTGAGGAAAGAAGACGAGAGAAGATTGGAGGCATTCGAGATGTGGGTATGGAGAAAAATGGAGAAGGTGAAATGGACGGAGAGGAAAAGGAACGATGAAGTGCTGGTTATGGTTGGCGAGGAGAGGCAGCTTTTAGATGGGGTACGGAGGAGACAGAATGTATGGATGGAGCGAATCCTTAGCGGGGAGGGGATTTTGAAAATGGTGTTAGAGGGTAGAATATTAGGTAAACGAGGGAGGGGAAGGAAAAGAATTGGATTTTTAAATAAATTGAAAGGGAGTAGGCCTTACAGTGAACTGAAGAAGGTAGCACTGGAAGGAAAGGGAGGCTCCCAGATCACTTCTTTAGTACTCCATGGAAACCTACCTTAATCGGTAGAATACTGTAAATAAAAAAATCATTGATGTTTTGAACTACATTAAACATCTGTACATCATCGACATACATAAGATGTGATAAAGGAGATGGCTTAAAACATTGATAAATATAAAAAAACGACAAATTTCTGAGATGGGACCCTTGTGGAACTCCTGAACGTACCTTAAAAGCTAAGGAAGTAATGCCCTTAAATTTCAATAATTGTTTCCAATCAACCAAATAACTTTGCAGCCATTTATGCATAAAATCTTTAAAACCCAAGAAGCTGAAGCTTGTGCAGCAAAATGTCGTGGGTAACCCGATCAAAAGCTTTTGCAAAGTTAATGTTTATGGCATCAATCTGGTACTGTACTGTACAATGGTACACAGGATGTTCTAATATACCACATGTGAGACAGAAAGTCTTTCCTTCCCCATTCCACATTTTCCTTACAATTACCTTTAAGTCATCTTGCTGTTCATTCTTTACTTATTTCAATTGAAAAATAGTCCTTTGCTTAAAAGCAGAAAAGACATCATGTGCCATTTCTGTAATAATTTCAGAAATGTAGGTTCTATTGTCTATCCTAAATTCTATGTAGTATTTCCATTTCTCTCATTTTAGATTTGCACAGTGGGCAGCTGTTTCTCAGAACCCAAGGCTAATCAATGGATCGCAAAAGGCTGCATATCTTTGCGCTCGTCACTTTGACAGTAGCCAGTTTCGCGATTACCACAGGGTAACGCTTCTTCGAGGAGCAACACCAAGCATCTGTATACCATCCCCATCTCCGGATATGCCCCTAGAGATCAATATCATTGTACCAAATTTCTAAAAATCTAAAAATGGTGAGGTAAAAATTTTATTTAAAGTGTGTTACATTGACATGGAATGGCTCGCATTGAACTTGATGGAATTGGCAATGTTCTTTGATATTCACCTCCATAACTATCTCTTTTTTACCAGGTAACATATTGTCATCTTTTTTTACCTTGACAGTATCGTAGTTGATGTCATTCATAACCCAAGTACAATGAAAAACTTTAGATATGGATGATGGAACTGTTAAACTGATGAATGTCATTGAATATTGAAAAATTCCCTTGATTTCTAACATTCCAAGACATGGAGCTTGGAGGTGATCAACTTGATGGGATTGTTAATGTACTTTGACATTCATATTTATGACTACCTGCTTTTTACTGGGTGATGTATTCTTATCTATTTTATTTACTCCAACAGTATCTTGAAACTGAAGCTTTTGAAGTGGTTCAACCTATGGATTTCTCCCATGGTTATGGAAATAGAAGTGAAGCTTTGCTCTCTATCAAATTACATACATACCTCAATAGGAAAATGTGCAAAAGTAAAAATTTTGGCACTGTCATAGTATGCATCAAAGGTACTCCTATAAAATCAACGTTTTTATATCAATGGTGTAACCCTATTTGGAATTGAAACGATACATAACCAAGTAGGGATGTGACCACTTAATTTTGTCATTAATTATTAGGAAATGTTTGTATATAATTAGCATTTATTAAATTATGTCATTCAGTGCCATACAAAGTATTCAGAAGGTTAGAAATCATTTAAGAGATTCATTTCATAATTAATGTCGCGTTGCAGTTCGTAAAGTTTTCTGTTAGGCACTTGGTTATTACTTAACAATGCTCAATGTACTCCAACATCTTTATTTTCATTCTTTTGTATCATTTCATTGTTCAGTGTCAAGGGATACTGCAATGTGATCACAATGTATGTGCAAGAAAATCAAAATAAATATGCCTTGTGTAACTCAATTCTTTCTCAATTTTTTGATCGTAAATATTTGTCGTGTTTTCGTACTAGTGTGAACCTTCATAAAAATCAGTTATGATAATTCATGTTCCTAGATCAGGTAGGTTAATTCTGTATTTCCCTATAATGTGTTTCTGTAGTGAAGCATTAATATATTTTACAGGTTATTGGCCCACATTGTAAAAGTAGAAATCCCTATGGGGGAAGGGGAAGAGAGGCTATCCAATTCGAATTTCGTGCTCTAAGACAGCAGAAGATACACTTTTGGCAGTGGTGAATTAAGGATGGCGCCACTGCCGCTGGCCATAATTTACTACACCATTTTTAAATTGTAGATGGCGGTATTTCTTGAGTATTTAGTCTTTGATTTTGAAACAATGTAATCCGCATTGAGATGGGTGGGAAGTACAAGCTTTGAGATGTGAAGAATACATTTCCTTCCCAGCGAAAAAAAATCATTAAACTATTTCACAAGCTATTGTATACTGATTACAAATCTCTGCATGTTGGACGATATGATGACCACTGACCTGAAGGAAGGCACCGCCGTAATCGGGGTCCAACTAGTTGCCGCCTCTTGTGAGAATTATTTTCCCTATTATCCTCATCGTTACAAGTATTTAGAACTTCATCGCCAACATAATACGCTTCAGAATGATCTAAACTTGCATTTATTGCTCTTGGATGTGATTTTTCTTTTTTGTGAACAAAACCCCCATTCAAAGGAGGCGGAGGAGTTGGACACCTAACTGGCAAACAAACAGGAGGACGTGGAGCTTTACTTGTTCCCTCCTGTGCATGAGGATTTTCATTATTAAAGGGCCATTTATGAGGTGGGTAATACTGTGGAGCATACTCGAGCCCAGGCCACTTTGAATAGCGGTTGGACCACACCCAAGACCCATCTACTGAACAATGAAGAGATTGTGGACCTACTAAGGCATACCCATATTCACAATCATATTCAGCGATATCTCCGAACTTGAATTCTTCCTCTTTATTGATAGGCTTATCCTGCTGATTCGAGCAACTGTTAGTGCAGGGCTCGGATATATTAATTCGATTACTTATCTCTTCATACCCCAGGTCTTCCCCAAGCCTGCGCCATTTAAGACCTTCCCCTTTATTCCACCTTTTCCTTTCCATTAACTCCCACTCTCCATGATGGATATCAGGAGGTGAACTGCATTTTACTGGCTTACATGATGGCACTGCCACTGGTTTTCCTTCCTCTACCTCATCTGCTATATTAAATGTACTGCTGTTTAGTTTTGATTCTAGATATTTTGAATCTTTCCTCCAGTACCCATCTATACCACACACCATGTAGCTGACTCCAATTAATTCAAAACCATTGTCGCACGAAACATGTAGCACAGTTCCAGCATCAAACAGGAATTGCTTATGGTTGTTGCTTCCTAGAACTTCCTGAAGGTTATGAGCTTCACTATAACTTGTCCATTTATCATTTAACTTGCCTGATCCCAATGGACCCTTACATTTCATTTCACTATTTCTGGGATCTTCTTCATTTAATTTCATCAAGTTTTCAGAATTGAAATCAACACCCTCCTCACTAGCAGCCGATGATTGGTTGACATCTTTTCCACTGATAATTTCCATTTTATTGTTGGAGGAACTTGCTCCTGGATCAGTTAATTTTTCATCTCTGGTACGACTGTGATGATGATTGGAATAGTTTTTAACCTCTACATCTTTCCCTTCTTTAAACTCAGCCTTTTTTCTTCCTTTGCACTTCATTTGGAGAGCAGTGTCGACAGTTTGATTAATTCCATGAAGAAAATCTAGATTCATCACATCACATGAGTTACCTATAAACAGAGAGGATTTGTGATTCATCAAGATAATAAAAAGAAGAAGACACACAGCTAGGAATAGATAATAACACAACACATTGACCTGGACCACCATTAGCCAAAGTAGATTTAGGTTTGTACACTTCTATTAAATAATGAATTCATGATATCTACATTGCCATTCATTCTTCATTAATTTGGTAGGCACATACATACATACTTACGTTTACATGATGGTTGTTTACCATCCCACGTGCCATTGCTTAGGCAACGTCTTATTTCTGGCCCTTTAGTGATGGTAAAGCCAGGTTCACAGGAGTATCTTATGATTAGCCCTCCATTTGATCCGTCATCATCAGAATATGTTCCTTCATTTAAATTTACAACTTTGCCATTTTTTGGTGAAGACGGTATGTTGCACCTTTGGCACAAGTTTGATGATTCAATCTGTTAGGGGAAAGCAAATTTAATTTTATATTATTCACTCATAGAGATGGAGTGCTGAATGAATATGCAATAAAAGTGAATATTTTGCCACAATGTACCACATTTATAAAAAAAAAGTGAGAAGAGGTGAGGGTGTAGTGTTGACGCAAGTGCTGGAAAAGAGGCACTTCATATAAATGGCTGCTAAGATTTGTCTTACTAAAGTATCGTACTCTTGAAGAATTTTCTCTTCAATTCTCATTCTTTTCAAATATAATCTTGGTATTTTCCCAAAAATCATCTTAATTTAATCATAATTATCAGAATTCTTAGTACTCGGTTAAATCACATTCAATCACTTTATGGAAAAGTTACGCACTAAATAAGTTGCAACACAGGTCACTAAATGGGCGTGTGTCTTCTTCTTAAGCTGTTTCTAGCAGCATCTAGAAATTATAGTTTTCATCTCTCACCTACCACCTTCGAGTTTTTTTTTACAACCCAAAAGGATGTAACCTAATGAAATTTAAGAATACAGTTATTTTAGGTGATCAAAATATTAAACGCCCATTTAGTGACCTGTGTTGCAACTTATTTAGTGCGTAACTTTTCCATAAAGTGATTGAATGTGATTTAACCGAGAACTAAGAATTCTGTGAGAGCAGTGGGTTAAAATATCGTAAAAATATATAATATATCGCAATGGCTAAATTTTTTTACTCACCTCGATTCTACCATGAATTTCAGTTAAAAAATCAGCCCAATCCCAAATGAGAAACTTTTTGTTTCCTGATCTGCATAATGAAGCTCTTTGAAAAGCTTCTTCAGCTGTTATTATGTTATTCTCTATGGTCAACATAGCCATTCGTCCAACAAATGATTCAGTTTCACTGAATCCTCCTCCTGCCCAGTCTTGCTCCTGCCCAATGACAATGGTTACTTGCCCTAGAATGATAAAATTTGATTACACTGATCAAATCATAAGAAAAATGATTTTAATCCAATTGGGGATGAAAATTTGCAATCTCTTAACTGTGGTTTTTTATATATTATGTACAGCCTAAAAATATATAATATTTTTATTTTGTTATGAGGGATTTTATAATGACAAATAAAGTTACCAGTGAAGAGCAACTATCACACACATAATCAAGAAACTTCTCTTGGGTTTCCGTGAGGGTTTGAAATTCTAAGAGCGCCAACATTTTGAGTTCCATCTCATCACCCATTCTCAACTTATTGTAGGAGCCTTGAGAATGGGTGACTTCGGAACCCAAAATGTCTGCGCTCTTAGAATTTCTTACCTCTGCGGAAACCCGAGAAAAGTTTATTTATTCTGTTTGCTGGAAAAGTGTAAAATCATAAATATCACACACCTAGTTATGCAATTTTCCATCACTTTCTCCATGCATAAGTAACATCACAGACAACAAATAAAAATGTATTAATTCTTCGTCTTGGGTGTGACTTCATTGAATCAAATTAACATGATGAAATGTATCAATTCAATTGAATTGCAAAATGTTTACATTTCATTTTATTATAGCTGACAATGACTATGAAAGCACATTTCTTAACTTGCTCTCCTGATGATGGAAATTCAAGATCATAACGAAGGGCATGTGGTGCAGCCAGCCAGTTAACCCCTTCCACTACAATTTATTTTCTGAATATTGTGTTCCCATCCTCTATTATTTTTTGTGGTTCTTTTTTAAATGGAATTGGAGGTAGTGAAATGATAGATCAACTTAGAACAGTGAAATAAAAAGTGATTAAGTTCAACAGATTCAGGCTTCAATTGGTGGAAGTTAGACATATTTAAATAAATAAAAGATCGTACTACTTTTCCACAAAAATTTTTACTGCGTACAATGCGTTTCGGCTCAATGAGCCATCATCTGGCACAAGACACTGCAAAGCATTTGAAAATCACCTTTATACCCTTGAGAGAAGGGTGTTGGGGAGGATTTGACATCTTTGAAAAAGGGGGTGGGAACAGGTGTACAAAGTAGAGACAGTGGGAAAAGATACAACTATGGTTTTAAAAAGTGATTATTTTTTCATATTGTTCACGAATGAGCTCTCTTCCTGTGAGAACATCAAGAACACAGCTTTCGCCACTTGTGTAAAATTAATTTATTCCTTCCAATGCATCATATTTTATGAAATATGAGTTCTTTATTTACAGTGAGGATGTTTTAACATTATTAAACTTAGAAAATATTTATATTGTTACCTTGAATAGTGCTAAAATTATGAAAATCTGATGGCAAGTTCAACTCGTCATTTCAGAGCAAGGTGTTAATGAGCATTAGGTATAGACACAAAATTCACTGATATAATATAATTAAGAAAGAGATGTGAAACATACACATTACGGATGAAGATAGTAATTGAAAGGAAGATTTATGATGTTGAAATGGCATGGTAAAGATGTAGCTTCACCAGTGGCAGCTGGTGGTAATTTAACCAGGGTGTGCATTAGAGCAGATATACGATGAGTTAGAGAAATTCTACAACAAATAGATTTCAGATTCACAGCATAGTATAGAAAGCACACCAGCAAATAGCAGCTAGAAGCACACTAAAAAAAAACTATTTTAGCATGACGTTCAAATGAATGCCGCTAAATAGTACTGGATGCATGGACAGACGGATGAATTCTGGGCGCAGGTAGTGTAGGTGGCAGCTACACTGCTATACTACCTACGAGATACAAAATATGCGTGTGCACACTCGCGTCGTTTTTAGTCTCCTCCCATCACCCATTTGAACAGTGCATGCCCCCGCATACCTCGTCATGCTCAAGCACCCACAATCGATCGCGTGGACCAAATATGGGACTGGCACCATGCCACGGGATCGCACACTTGTAGAGCAGTGAATTCGCCAACGAGATGGGTGTAGAGTTCAGAGTTTCATATTTCGTCCATTTGTCGACAGGATTTTTATCTTTCTTGTTGTAAAAGAATATTTTTCTATTATAATTCATTCACCTTTGGGTGTGCACTTGCTAACATGCGTTTATGCATGCACCACCACTGAGCTTGACCATGTTGTATCAGATGTTTCAGAAGTTGAGCTGTCATAACATTTACTTGGGTTAATAGGGGGCTAAGCCTCAGCTGTGATATATGCAAGTTTACTCATTGATAGGCAAGCCATTCTGGACTAAAGGAACAGGACTCCCAGGAGTTTCAGTTGCGCAAGGAAGATGAAAAAGAACTATTTTAACATGCTGATTTGCATTGGTATTGCATAAAATGATACTGAAACCTGTGCCTACAACTTGGAGAGAGGAGGCTACCAATAATTATATGTGCATCTGATTAATTTCTACGCTAGTGTCCCCACTTCTAAAGTCCCATACAAACTGGCTATGAAAGTCAATTTTTTGCTGGTTTTACCTCAACTGACATCCCATACTAACAAACTATGGAATGACTAGATTTTTCTGGATAATATTTCATTTTTCCTACAAACAATAAGTGATGTAAATAGAAACTAGGTTAAATTTAACACAGTTTCTTCATTCACAATTTGCACAAAAAAGTCTCTTTCTTCTTGGGCAGTTAAACGAGTTGTATTCACCCAAGAAATATTTAGAAGAGGAAACATTATGAGTACACTCAGGAGCTTTCCATGAGCATTATGCAAATTATTTTCCATTCTTTGAAATTGATAAACCGTTTGACTCTGATATTCTTAAGATTAGATCAGCAGTAATGCATCACACACAAATTACACATGGTCACCTTGCCAGATGCATATCCAAATCATGAATGAGGTCTTTTGTGAAGCTAGTTATCACAATATGCCACTGCACAGTCTTACAGTACATTGAAAATATTAATTTAGAAAATTGTTTATTTTTTCAATGTGAATAACTGGACATACCTGGCAGGGTTTTGAGGAAATTCATCAATACAGCAAGATGCATTAGTGCCACTACTTTTGTAGATATCATAGATCAGTACTACTGAGAAGGTACCTGAAATAGTATACCCTGGTGAGAGGTTTTCACCATGAGCTGCCACATTTCCATCCAAGAATATCTGCCAATTCCCACCCTGAGATGACCAGGATAAACAGAAATGGTGCCAGTTCCCATCATTTGCAGACACATCTGTAACCGTCGAATTTCCACCAACGTATATGACAAACCTAAAAGTACAGAGGAGAGGATGTTTCATCATCATGATCATTCTCACAAATTCCTTAGAATACCTAATGATATATCTCAATCATCTAAAAATCATAGTATTCTTTTATTTTAAAAACTGAATTCAAAAATAAGTATTTTTCATTTCATTCACACCATGTCAAGAAATTAGCCATTCTACTTTAGGACCAGCACCTATGAATTTTGAGAACAAAATAATTTTAAGTGAAGACAAGAATTATCAAGACAGACAACTTGCTAGGCAGGACCCAAAGTAAAAGTTCTTCACACAATTTTGGGTTATTTTGCAAAATTCAGAATGGAAAATTTTAACTTAATATGTATACGGCTGATGACATTGAAATAATAACACCAATGCTCTAGCAAACTGACAAAAAACTGTCCTCAAAATTTTAGGGTCTCTACTCATTCATAATCTGCATATAGTCAGACTGCACAATTGAGGGTAGTTAATAGAGACTAAGAGGGGGCAAGCATTCATCTAGGTGTGAGGCACGGGTTCTGGATATTTAACGTGTACTCAGAAGAGATGGTTAGAGGGGCTAAATGTCAGGGTTATAGAGGGAGAATTAATGCTTAAATTAGTGAGGTTTGTGCTTGATCAGGCATTGATAAGCCAGGTTGAGCAAGGCTTGCAGGTATTCGTGCATAAAGTATGAAAACAGTGTGAAGAATACATCAGGAGAATTAATCACAAAAAACACCAAACTCATGTTAACAAAAAAACTCATGAAGTGTCAAGAGCAAGGATTATAAGGCTATGCAAGTAAGTTGATAATCACAAACTGGAGTAGGTGTAACAATTGAACTATTTGACCATAATAGAGGAAAACTGACCCAGAAGTAAGGACATCAGGTTGAGAAGAGGTTTATCAAAGATGACATTTATGATTAGGAAAGAGGATTGCTGCGTAAGAGAGTGGAGGAAAACGTAGATGAGAAATCTTCCATAAGCCCACTGCTATTGGCAGTGTAGTCACAGGTGTTGCTTACTATTACTGTGGAACCTTTATCTGCTGAGGTGACGATAATTTTTAGAATTTCATCGAAGTTTTTAATGGTTGCAGATATAGGGTGAGAGAGATGCGGCTTTGGGTTGAGCAAAAAACGGAAATAATGATTTGTGACATTTGAAAGAAGATGGGTAGTAATGAAGAACTATAGGGGATGGAAAGGTGGTTTGGGCCTATGGCTTGAGAAAGGAAGGGGGACATAATTTGAAGAGAGCATTGTGCCCTTGGTTTGGTGCCTGTTGGAGTGTGTGGGAACTCCAGAAGACTTTCCATCAAAGATTTAGGCAAAAATGCACAGTATAAATGAGGAGATAGATGGCATTGATCCTGGGGAGCGGAAGAAAAGAACAGTCCGTCTCCAGTTTTTATTCTATTTATAAGTAGTGTAATATTAAATTAAATTAATATTATAAGCCACTGATAGATGGAAATACTCTTTCCAAGAGACATTTTTAACAATGGAAAGGCCCTATGAGGGACTTATATGAAGTCAAGATACTCCTTTCACCTAGTATCACAGAGACCCTAAATGTGAATTACAAAATATAAATTTTGAAATTTATGAAATATTGCATGGTGGTTTGGTAAAACTTTGTGAGAGAAAATTCTCCTCACTAAACACTTGAATACGTAGCATAAATAATATGAATACCAACTGAAATTGTGCACTTCTAGAAGGACTTACCCACTGTAATCAGTGAGAACCAAAGCATTGGGGGTATTTTCAGTGGCTAAAGAAAATACTGTGCCATAATTGGATTGATCTCTGGTATTAATCCAACCGCATAGAGTGACCTGCAAGGATTAGAAATTGGCATTACATTTTTCAAATTTTTGCATTTTATATCCCTATACAGAATTTTATCCATAAGTTTTTTGGTTATCCATACATGGGTACCTTAGCGTAATTTCTTTCCATGTCTCCTGTTACAAGAATATAGTTAGTTGTGCTCGGCTTTGGAAAATGAAGGACCGAATTAGGCTTGATGTCTTGTAGTTCCTCATATTCAGATGATATTTTTTCTTCTAATAAGTTCACCTCTTCATCTGTGCACTCATCTTCAGCAGAATCATTCCCACAAATACACTCCCACTCATCACCATTTAATATGCAGGAGTCATTTAAAGTGCAAGGGGGTGAAAGGCAGACCATCCTCTCACACTGAATACCTATGATTAAATACAATAAAGTATAAACTATGGCATCATAAGCACATTTAGATTTTTTTACTTGACTGCCAACGGTGTTTAAGATTGCCCCCTAAACTTAAAAGATAGGTCTATTATATGAATGATTATGAAGCAAGTGTCCTAATGAATACAGAGTAAAAGTTTAACTATCTATTATTACGCAGTTACAGCTTTTGCCTATTTCTTATACTGGGTTTTCAGGATTTAACTTAAAATTTCATGTTAGATTGTTTGTGTTTTCAGGGCTAATGCTGTTCCCCTTGGAGATTGTGCATGAGTGCCACGGCACCTGCTCTAGACTTACATATTTATGGCATCATGCAAAATACCTGATAGGCTGATTTTCCATACTTTTTAATGCATGGACACCATAGGAAAATCAAAAGTGGTAGTTAATCAGTACTTCAACATATTCGTGGAAGTTATGGTGTGCAACAATAATGAGAACATCTTACGTCAATCAAGTTATGAGCCAGCATGAAAACTCTACAACTGATTGTGCTAGAGCAAGAAATACCAGTACATACATCCTTGGTTGCCACATGAAAACACATCCTTGCATCCACTGAACACCAGTAGAAGTGAAAGTTAAGTCCATAAGAATAGGTAATGGATATTGTCAATTTCAGTGTACGAAATGTCTTTCTTTCACTCCAAATTTTATTTCAACTGATACCTTTCTCAAGTAATTAATCATGGGTAATTGGTATACTGTGAGCTATACTATTGTATTTCATACCTTCAAACTCTGCAGTGCAGGAACATTCAAAACTGGTACCATATGTCATGCAAATTCCATTGTTCTTGCAAGGACTTGAGCTGCATGGATCTGATATAATCTAAAAAGAATATTCTTTTGCTTAAAGGATTCGAGAATTTCCAATTAATAATAAAATGTATTTTTTAATCTTCAACAATATGCATAACTCTTTGAGTAACTAAAAATACTGGGTGGAGCTGCTAATTGGCTGGTATGAAATTTAGAATTGAATGTCCTAAGGCCAAGTAAATAAGAAATTAAAGGCTTGAAAATAGGTTTTTGGTTGGCTCAGTAACCATCATCAGGGAGGAGAATACATATGTCTTAACTTGACCACAGACAAGGTTAGAGTGAGGTAGTTGCCACTACATACTTCAAATAACTTATTATTGAATGGAGGTAAGTAATTGAATAACATTTGGGAAAGGAAGCAATTCACAGTCTGCTAAATGATTCTATACATTAACATTGGATCACTCTAGCAAAAATAGCTATTTCTGCCGTTCTAGGCAAACATCAAAATTATTCTAATTAAAGGGAAGGCACTTATATAATTCCACCAACATAGAGGAAACACCTTCAGGCAGGGTGAAAAGTCATGACACAATAAAAATTTCTGAAGAAAATATTAAACACATTCACAAAACAATTTAAAAACAACAAAAATCTGCAGTCTATTATAAAAAGGTAGATCCAATACATACCAATTTTACCAAAAAATTACCTCACAATTCAGGCCTGTAAAGTCTTGAGAGCATGAACATAAGTAAGATGTGCCATTAGATGAACATAATCCCCCATTTAAGCAAGGCTCAGTTAAACAAGCATCATCTTGTAATTCACAGAAAGTTCCTGTAAAAAAATTATTTCACGCGATGAAATAAAATTTCATTCCACTCTTCTCTACAAGAAAAAATATGAATCTTAGTCTGACTTATGATTGAAAAATGAAAATCAATCAAATGGAAAATAGATATTTTATGCTTGATTCTGAAAAGTTAATGTCACTTGACTGAAAGGACATACTGAGAGACTATCCTCCAGAATTACTGGAGACATAGTATTTTGTTCTAATCAAAGTTGCCCAAAAAAAGTAAATTTTCCACTCTTAAAAATTTACTGATTGAATACCAACAGCTTTTCAACTACTGTATAAATGAATGATTCATACATGGGGCTCAATAAAATGGTTATGGAATGATAATCCCTAAAAGTTAACCTTTCCTTTATAATCCATCTGAAACCACAACCTCATGTAAAGAAATATTTAACCCTTATGACGAGAAATGATTCCTTCTTCAAAATACATATTGGTATTCACTGACTAACTCACCTACTTGAAATTCAAAGGTCAATAACCCAATCTGGTTTTCACCTATGGTATTAAATCAACAATACATATTTTTAGACAAACATCTAAGTTTGAGGAGCAGGTCAGCTACTTAGAACAGCATCCTTCTTAAAATCAGATCATAGGTGGTAAATCAAACCATAGGCCTATATCTCAAAAATTGAAAGTTTTTTCCACTAAAAATAGTGTCTAGAATCACTGGGGGAAAGACAGCAAAAATGATTCAACCTATGTAGATATAACAATGCACATACAAAGGAATGAACGAAAAGGTATCTTGGAAATGCTGATACCAAATGGAAGAGCACCCCGACCAAACGTATGTGGGATCCTCAAGCAAGTGGTTGCCTATGATTTGTATGCAGCAGTCTACACACAACAGAACTAGCTGAGGGTGAATAAACAAAAGGGTGTCCTGGAATTAATTCTAGGAAATGCTACTCCCAAATGAGGGAGTGCCTCATGATAGCCTCCGCACTGTGGGTTGCAGGACAGAAGATAGGCCTTGGTAAGGTACGGCCTTCATTTGTACATTGTGACACTTCATACTGTTCCTGGGGCATCTCGATATGGGATGCTGAAGGGCAAATGTCTTTCCTTAAGAGAGAAAGCTCAGGTGCTAGAACATGGGGTAAAGAAATGAGAGAAGTCCATAATTTTGTGGTTCATTTCGGTGTAAGACTCAAATCGATGACATCCTGAAGCAGGAGGAGGCTGAGTGGTCAACAGGATGGTTGCAAAATCTTGATGAAAAAATGTGAAAAGATGAAAGAAAGATTTTGATACATCTTGACAATGCTCCTATCCATTTTGACACATAGTTAAAACATTTCAATTAATTTTTAATCCTCAAAGCACCACATGGACCAAGGCATCAATAAAAACTTCAAGGTCATCAACAGGCTCTTATTTTTAAAAGTATACTATTAAAAGTTGACCATCGTCACACTTCTGTGGTTAATTTGATTACTGTTCTTAACACAATACCTATTTTAGATTGATTGACCAATCAAAAATATAAAATTTATACCATATTTCCTTTCCCTTGGGCTACAACCTTGTCGCGGTGGAAAGGCTTGCACGTTCCTATGACCCCTAGAGCTGCACTGGTGGGATTAATTCTAAATTATTCCCGGTAGGGCCACCCATGCCAGATAGGTCGAAGGGTAGGAGCCAGACGAAAGGTAGTCCACGTGATGGTGTCACGTGAAAAACACTGTTGGAATGGAAGTGGGAAACCCTACCAACTATCTCTTCCCTGAACACATGGAGTACAACCAAATGAGCCTCGGAATCTCATCGCCCGGGACCCGTCCGCAAAGGGCGGGTGTCGGGCACGGCAGCGAGGTCGGCAAGGTCCTCGGGGTCGTCAACATGCGAAATCCTTGCAGAGACTTATCATCATCACCATCAGCAGCAGCAGCAATGAAGAAAGAAGAAAAGAAGACCAAGAAGATGGAGAAGAAGAAGTCGGCTGTAAATGTAGGGACGTGGAATGTGAGGACTATGATGAGGGCGGGGAAATTAGAAAATATCAAAAGGGAAATGGATAAAGGGAGGATAGACATCTTAGGATTATGCGAGGTGAAGTGGAGGGATGGGGGGGACTATTGGAGTGATGGGTATAGGGTTATATATAGTGGAGGGGAAGAATGCCAGTGAGGGGTAGCTTTAGTATTAAACGGGAAGATGGGTAAGCGTGTGGTAGGTATAAACCAGGTAAGCGATAGGGTTCTGGTGGTAGAAATTGAGGCGCGGCCCACCAACCTTGTGGTGGTCCAGGTTTACATGCCCACTAGCAAGCATAGGGAGGAAGAAGTAGATGAGGTGTATGAACAGCTCGAGGAAATAATTAGAGACACACCGGGTAAGAAAAATCTGGTAGTGATGGGGGACTGGAACGCGTCAGTCGGGGAAGGTAGGGATGGAAATGAAATAGGAGAATTTGGATTAGGAATTCGAAACGACAGGGGCGAGAAAGTAGCAGAATTTTGCAAGAGAAACAAGTTATTCATCACAAACACGTGGTTCAAACATCATAAAGTGCGAAGGTACACATGGAAAAGTCCAGGGGATGTGGGGAGATATCAAATAGACTACATTATGGTAAGACAGAGGTTTAGGAATAGTGTGAAAAACTCGCGCAGCTTCCCAGCAGCAGATGCGGATTCAGACCACAATTTAGTACTTATGAAATGCAATTTAGGATTCAAAAGGCTCATGAAAGGCAGGAGGGTGAGGAAATGGAATGTAGAAGCACTGAAGGGAATTATGAGGAGAGAATATCAGGAACTAGTGGACACTAGTATACGGGAGATTGAAAGTACCAAGACGGTAGAGGAAAGATGGGATAATATAAAAACGGGAATAGTCAAAGCGGCGGAGAAGTCAATTGGTTACGTTGACAGTAGAAGGATAAAGAAGCCGCGGATAACGGAGGCAATGGTAAATGAAATGGAGGAGAGGAGGAAGTGGAAGAACGTGGACACAGAACAGGGCAAAAGAATGTATAGGGAATTGAATAATCGATTACGACGTGAAACTAAGAGGGCAAGGGAGGCTTGGTGGAAAAGAAAGTGTGAGGAAATGGAAAAGTTCCAGAAGGATGGAGAAGTAGGCGCGTTGTACGCCAAAGTTAAGTCGCTATCGGGCTGTAAAAGAGGACAACCCATGTCTAAAATTAAGGCTAAAGATGGAAGGATGCTAACCGAGCGAGAAGAGGTACAGAGTAGATGGAAGGAATACGTGGAGGACCTGTATGACGGAATAAACAGACCAGAGAGACTGACTCTAGAGGAGGAAAGTGCAGTGGAGGAGGATAATCTTGGGCCGGAGATATTAGATTCGGAAATAGAGAGAGCACTTCGTGATATGAAGGCTAGGAAAGCAGTAGGCATGGACAATATCCCATGTGAGCTTCTGAAGAATCTAGGGAAGGAAGGTAAGAAAAGGTTTTTTGAACTAGTGCGCAGGATCTACGAGGAGGGATGTTGGCCGGAAGATTTCGTGAAGACGGTTTTAATTCCGCTTCCGAAAAAGAAGAAAGCTGTGGAATGCGGAGATTATAGGACTATCAGCCTAATATCGCATGCGGCGAAAGTGGTGCTGAGGATATTGAACAGACGAATGGAGGCGAGGGCAAACGAATATTTGGGCGAAGATCAATTTGGTTTCAGAAAAGGGAAGTCAACTCGTGATGCAATAGCAATAATGAGGTCCATCGTGGAGAGGAGGCTAGAATATGACCAGGACGTATATGCGTGTTTCGTTGATTTTGAAAAAGCGTTTGATAGGGTGAACTGGGTGAAGTTAATGGATATTCTCCAGAGAATGGGGGTAGATTGGAGGGATAGACGACTGATTCGTAATCTGTATATGGCCCAGACTGCACAAGTGAGGGTAGCGGACGGAGAATCCGGGTGGGCAGGCATTGGCCGAGGTGTGAGGCAAGGCTGTCCTCTTTCGCCGCTGCTCTTTAACGTGTACGCTGAGGAGATGGTAAGGGAAGCGTGGGATGAGTTAGAAGCTGGAATAAAAGTGGGAGGAATGATGTTCAAATCAGTGAGATTCGCAGATGATCAGGCGCTGATTAGCCAGTCAGCGAGGGGGCTTCAGGCTCTAGTGGATGCGTTATACGAGCGCTGCGAGGAGTATGGGATGAGGATTAATCACAAGAAAACTAAGGTTATGCGGTTTTGTAAAGCATCACGAGCGAGGAATGTGAGACTCAAGATAAAGGTGGGTGATGAAAAACTTGAGCAGGTTGAACAATTCAACTATTTAGGCAGTACGTTAGAGGAAAACAGATACAGTAGTAAGGACATCAGGAAGAGAATTGCATTAGCGAAGGAGGCGTTCATGAACAGGAAGGAGCTTCTAAGAGGATCGTTATGTAAGAGTTTAAAGAAAAGGTTAGTGAAGAGTTTGATCTGGAGTGTAGCTCTCTACGGTGCGGAAACGTGGACACTGAGGAAGGAAGACGAGAGAAGATTGGAGGCATTCGAGATGTGGGTATGGAGAAGAATGGAGAGGGTGAAATGGACGGAGAGGAAAAGGAATGACGAAGTGCTGGATATGGTTGGCGAGGAGAGACAGCTTTTAGATGAGATACGGAGGAGACAGAAGGTATGGATGGAGTTGGTGCTTAGCGGTGAGGGGATGTTGAAAATGGTGTTAGAGGGTAGAATGTTAGGGAAACGAGGGAGGGGAAGGAAAAGAATAGGATTTCTAGATAGATTGAAAGAGAGTAGGCCTTACTGTGAGTTAAAGAAGGCAGTGCTGGAAGGAAAGGGAGGCTCCCAGATCACTTCTTGCGTACTCCATGGAAACCTACCTTAATCGGTAGAATACTATAATAATAATAATAATAATAATAATAATACCATATTTAACAGCATTGTTAACTTTGTTTGACACTGAATTTTCACCATAGATAGAAGATGTTACTCATGGCTGGTAGTTAAAGATTAGGTAGTTAGACATTTTGTTAAATAATGCTGGCAAAAGACCTGAACATATTAGCAGTGATTTTTTGCTGACTGTAGATCTTGAGGTTGACATGGAAGAAATTATTAAAGTACTCTTTGTGTCTTGTAGATGGCTTTTTTCAAATATCTGATGAAATAAAAACTTTCATCAAAGAGACACCTTAACGTTTAACATCTTTTCTATTTTACCATTTATTATGGCTTGGAGTGGCCAACCCCTCTCTTCTCTACCTTGTCCCTTGATCCACCCCTGTAGTAGATACATATAGTGGGTCTGAAATGCTTACCTGTGTAACCATCAGGGCAGCTACAGTAATATCCAGGGGTCGATAGAGGAATGCATGTGGCACCATTTAGACAAGGCAGTGTGAGACAACCGTTGAATGGAAGGATAACCCCAGCACTCTCTTCATCACCTTCTTCATGCTGAAATCCATGAGGTTGAAATTGCGTTGAAATAATAAAACAAAAGAAAGGCCTTTAAAATGCATAAATAATATTAATGCACACAATCAGATAAGTTCAAGAACCTCAGGGGTGACTGTGGAAGCTGTGAAAGGCTGTGAGGAATACTGGGATCCAAGCATTGCATGAGGGAAAGTGTTAAAGAAATTTATTTAAAATGTTAGGAAAAAAACGAAAAGAGAGGCAGAGAAGTCAAATTTTATGGTGGGTGGAAATCTGAAGAAAGTGCTCTTGAGGAAAGTCTGATTTATTATTTATTTTGATAGAGTTTGAAAAATATAAAGACCTGTATTTTTTGATTTTTCAATCCAATGCCTATTGAATCAGCTATTCATTGTAAAAAAGACAACGGGATTGGCGTGAAAATGTAACCCTCTCTGTGGCTGCGAACGTGGTTTAATGTCTTAATGTCTCTGAATGCTCCATTGCCTTTAATTGATAATGCATGGCAGTTAGAGAGAGAAAGACTTGCAGCATTTGATATTTTTTTATTGAATGAGACATGCATAAGGGCAGGTAGAGATGACTTTTGGGTTGGTGGGAATGAAGAGGTACACTGTACCTGATACAAAAATCATTCAATCAGATGTTTACAGGCATGAAGCACTATTATTAATGAATAGTCTCCAGCTGCACTTGGAGGAGGTTTTTATCTGGAACTGTACCAGGGGTATTAATTTACAGAGCATAAATTGGCTTCAGGCGATGCCTTCCAAACCTCTATGATATCTCTAATGGGTAATCCATGCTATTTGGGAGGCTTCCCTCTACATGCTTCAGGAATAGCCCCTGCTTTTCGTATCACTTATGTTAAAAGTATTTGATGACTAATAATTTTAGCACAACTGGATGAATCAAGCAATTTTCCAATACAATGCGTCATCATCAAGGAAATTCACCATGCATGATCAGTTTTTAATAAAATAACACTATAATTTTGAATCTCCGCATCAATCACTCATATTCACTTGTGAGAAGTTCTCACAAGTGATATGCATTGCACACACCTCCTTCATACAAAAAGTTTTCCCTGTATTGTGTTGAAAATAACCAGCTGGGCATAAGTAGCAAGGCTGAACCCCACTTTCTGAAATTGTTCCTGCCAGACAAATATCTGAAAGAAAACATCAATACCTTTAGCAAATGGTTATTAAAAAATATGCCAAAGAAAATGAATCTAAACACAACAAATAAAACTTTATCTCATTCTGTATGCCTCTGCAAAACATTTATCTGGTTTTCATTTAAAGTCTCAGCTGAGTTGTAAAATGTGGTATATAAGCAATAAAGTGATTTGCAATAATACTAAGAGATAAAAATAAGGTATTCCATTCATTACTGACAAAAGAGTCACTCTAGATATACCATCCTAGTTTTGCCATATTGCACCCTGTAATGCTATCCTGCACACCAAGCAATAGTTGAGCCTTTGATGTGTTGTTGGTGGTATGTCCTTGTATTGTAAGGGGAGGAGGATAAATCCACTGAGGAAAACATGCTTTGGTAGCTTGAGTGGTAAAGTAGCTGTTGAGATTCAGGTATTGAAATCAGTCTAGCCTCTGAAATATTTTGAACAATGCAGGCTTCTCTCTAATATTAAATATAGCCAGGGTTTCCACTAATTTGGGCCTACCCAAAAAATAAATCCTGGAGTTGCCCCTGCATGACAGATTAATGAGGAGTTTTACGTCATATCTTTCATGAACTAAAGAGAAATTGGAAGCATTTGCCTCCAACATAACATTATCTGTCCACTTTGGAGGTGGCGGGGAAGTGTTCTGACCTCTTCAGCATTAGTATTGTCTAAATTTCTGCTCTCAATAAGGATGAGATAATAATTTTTATTACTGCTTTGTAATGAGAAATTAGATGAAGTTTATGGATTATAAATCACAACAATTGATACTCTAAGGAATATTTCAATATCACCTTTAACAAATCAAGTCGCTCTTAATTGTTAAAAAATTGTATCAAGTATTGAATCTGCGACCTTTAAGCTCTTACCTTGGCACAGATTTTTTCCAATAGCTCCACGGGAAATAGTAGTTGTGTTCTCAGGACATTTGGAGCAATTGAGTGAGCCCCGGTGAGATGCAAAGTACCCTTTTGGGCAAGTGGTACAAGGAAGAAGACCATCCACTGAGTAAGTCCCAGGATCACATTCAGCTGCAATAAAAAGAAATTAACTTCTTACTCCATAGCTACTAAAGGGGTTATTGCTTGATGTCAAATCTACAACAAACAATGAGTTTTTATTGAATATGCCTGAATGCAAAGGTATTCTAAATGGAGAAAATTACCGTAGCGTGTGGTGAGTTCAAATGCATTTTGACGTATAATCATTGATTTCTAATTAGTCGCTTGATGAATATGCTCAACTATTAAGCTCAAAAACCTATGACTTTGGATTAAAATTTTAAAAATAAATACATAGTCAATTCTTCTAGATAGAAATTGTTTACATGAAAATCACTAGCTAACAACATTCCATCTCACTCCACTCAGAGTGGCGAGTTTGAACACGAGTTGCAAATGCATTTCTTTTTTGGTACTGCCCAGGTAAAGTAACTCCTGAGAAGAGTGTAGAAACAAAAATTCCATATATGTATTACATATGTAGGACTTATCATCAATAACAGCCTTCACATTTGTTAGTCATTTAGATGGTAACTGGTTTGAGCTTCCAAATTAGGTGTTTATGCACCGCAAAATTATCACTTTTACACAAACACATATACTATACACATAATAATAACTATGGATGGTCGGATCGGATACCTCGGATCCAAATATCTGCAGATATTGCCCTTCACTGGATACTTCGGATCGAAATTTGCTGAAGACATCGGATCTGGATCCGAAATTTTAAATTAATACTTCAGTGAATGCAGCGATCCATGAGAGAGAGTGGAAAGAGTTCTGATCCTCTCTCTGCATGTGCCGTCACACTACGATGCTTGTCCTGAACTCACAAACCATTTTGCTTAAATCTCTCGTAGGGGTTATGCAACAGAATTGCAGTCATAAAAATTTTAAGGCAAAATATGATAGCCATAGGTGTCTCTTCCCAAGCGATTGAACAACCATTGGGGGAATCTCATCATCGTAGGATAATAACCATGTCAAAAGTAACTACGTCGCAGGTTTCAGAAAACCACCCTCAACCCTCCATCAGCCCATGCCTCTGATGTTTTCTTTTCGTCTCCGAGATCATACAGACCATAATTCATTGTCTTTGAAGGAAAATATCAAGTTACACGAGAACAATCGAAGGGTGTATTATTCCTACCCCATCTCATCAACTGACCTTTTTCAGCCTACCTGCTTCAATTCTCCATTTCTGGAGGACAAATGCTAGGTGAATGACTTTCTGGGCCTGAATCTATTGGGACATCGATGTCTTGATAGCTTCGGCAATTGAATGACATAAGTGAGATTTAAAAACGAATGAGACCAAATGCGATGCATTTCTGACAATATTTTAGTATTTTCCTGCTCCAATTGATTGCCACTAAGCTTTCTAGTTACTACTACATTATACTAATATTCAACATTGTCAAGAAAAGCACAATTTTCAAAGAAACAAGTGTAGCATTAGCCCAATCAAGTAGAGATGGACTGGAAACGACAATTGCATATATCACGTAGCTGGCCTGGCTTTGCTTTGAAGGCTAAGACGTCACAAAATGTCAAGATCTGACATGTTCATCCTTGACTCCCTCATTCGTAGTCTCGTTCCTTGAAAGATGGAGGGATCGCACTCCTTCTCCTCCACTTCTCCTTTACGCGCTTCTGCTACCCACCCCTTCCTCCCAAGATCGCTGAGCGGTCTTCTCTGTTTCCGCACCTTGTCGCACGTGAAGTCAGTTTTGTTCTAAACGTTGTCAATTAAGTCTCAGATTGCCCAGCTGCAATTTAATTTAAAGATCTATTGGTATTTTTTTATTGAACATTTTAATTGAGATAAGGAGAGTTTAACATATGTCATGTGCGTTCACTATGGAGTGAAACCATTGTAAGTGCAAAATCCACCTCACCACAACTGAAGTATTTTCGAGTGAAACACAAGTCTGTATGGGACGAGGAAGTGACAAAATTGGGGGAAATGTGCAATAGGAAAATTTGAATTCTGCCAAATAACTTGAAAGCTTATAAAAATAATTTTTAATCAGTTAAAATATTAAAATGTGTATGAAAATATAAATAGCATTCCTTTGATCCAGTGGTAGTGATTAATAACATATTAGCATAACTAAATTGCTTCATAAAAGAAAGAAAAATATCAAAAAATCATGACTTTAACAAAGATTTCATTGAAAAATAAAGTTTTTCAATTGTTTAAGTGTTAAAGTTAGTTGTAAATCATCTACTTAGTACCTTGTTTTTCAAACATTTCTCCCCCTGGCTTTGGACGCTCCACCCGAACCAAATTTCTGGCTACCCCACTGCTTTGATCACATGTGCCCAGAAGAAACTTGAATAATTAATTTGTTTTATAGCAGGAAATTAAAAATGCATTTGGATCCAAAAATATCTGATGATCCGATACCTGAAATCAAGTATCCGATCCAGATCTGAAAAAAATCCTAGATCCATCCATCCATAGTAATAACACAAAAACATTTCTGATACTCTCACAAATATCTGACCAATAATTGCTCAACACTATCATACCTCCATATTTGTACCATGGTGAATGATTGATTCCGTAAGAGCATTCCTCTCAAAAGTGTAAGCAAGTGATTAAATGTATTTAAAAATTACAACATAATTAAAAATCAATATATATAGATATAGTACACACCAATACAATCTGTAATGGATGTAGCCTTTCTTCTAATCTTGTTTCTAGATCCAAAATTAGTGGAGTAGCCCTCTGGGCATTGATGGCAGAAAGACTGACCTTCAAGGGGCTGATAAGTACCTTTCTTGCATATCACACATTCTTCTTCAAATTCATCATGATGAGTGCCAGGTGGACATTTAACTTCATGAAAAAGGAAAGGAGTAAAATTCAATTGACTCCATGCAAAATCGTCTTCAAATTCCATCACTATATATACTTACCACATATGTTATTAACCATCACACTGCCATTATCACATGCTTTTTGTGGCTCTTCGAATCCCACACGGCTTCTAAGTTCTTTGAAGGATGCAGTAGACTCTCCCTTTGTGGATACATTGGAAATTTGAACCTTGATATCAAAATCACCTCTGTTTACAGCCTCCTGAATGGACAGCTGAACCTTTTCCATAATAGCTCTCATGGTAGCTTCATTATTTGTTTGATTTCCATGTGTTCCATTTCCAAGTTTTCCTGAGTTCAAAACATAAATTGATAGAGCCAAACATAAGTACATATTTATTTTATATATTCGTCATAATTTAATAATATCATCAATTGGAATTGCTAGCTCGGCGAGTTTCAGCCATAGAGTTATGTAAAGTATATAGAAGGTTCAGTATGGCAGCAGGAACAAGCTGCCAATATTGAACATAGAGGAGTATAATCTTGTGCTAGGGATCTTAGACTCAGATATCAAAAGAGCCCTCCATGATACAAAGGATAGGAAAGCAGTGGGGATGGACAATATCAGGTGTTAGTTTCTGAAGAATCCTGGTAAGGATGGTAAGAGAAGGTTTTTTGAACTTGCATGCAGAATCCATGAGGTGTCTATGTCAGAGGTAGGGCCAGATTTAGGATGTAGGTGGCCCAAGGCCGGGAGGCCCAATGTTTCAAGGTGTTGCAATAACAGGAAATACAAGTAACACAATTTGAAGCAATGTGTTTTTTAACAGCAGCATTAACCATTTATTAACGTCAATGTTGACGACTGCATGTTAGCCAAAAAACAACCTGGCTTCTCTTCGAATCCCCTCATACATGATGGTTTTTTTCTTCTCTTTTTCCAGTTTGTGAGATTAACCACTATATTGGCGGAACAATTATGTTTGGTGGGTGGCCCAGGGCCTGGATGGAGGATTACATGAAAATGGTCCTAATTCCCCTACCAAGAAAGAAGAAAGCTGTAGATTGCAGAGATAATAGGATTATGTATTAACCTAACAAGGCATGAGGCAAAAGTTGTTCTGAGTATTTTAAACAGATTAATAGAGGTGAGGGCAAACAAGCATTTTGGCAACAGTTTGTTTTCAGGAAAGGGAAGTTAACCTGAGATGCAATAGCAGTAATAAGCTTCCTGGTGAAGAAGAACCTAGAATATAACCAGGACATGTGATTTTGAAAAAGCTTTGATAGGGTGGACTGGGTGATGCTAATAGAGATCCTTGTGAAAATAGTTGCAAATTGGAGGGACAGATGACTCATGGGGATGTTGAAAACAGTCTTAGAGGGTAGAATGTTGGGTAAATGAGGGAGAGGAAGGAAGAGAATAGGATTTTCAGATGAAATGAAAGGGAGTAGGCCTTTTTGTAAATTGAAGAGGGAAGTTCATGAGGAGAAAGGATACTTCCAAAATGCATTGCAAACCAACCTAAATGGGTAGAGTACTTTGACAATATTTATTATAATTATTTGGTAATGGAGTTCCGTTCTCCATATACATAATTCATTTTCAAGATTTAATAAACAAAAAAAAGCTAAGTAGACAAAGGGTCAGGCAAACAGAAGCGAAGCGTTTTATTTGCACAACATATGCTACATAATTCTCTCCTAGTAAGAATCACTATCACTCATTTTCTGCCTGAAAATTAATACATCTGATTGATCTTTCTGCATCGTTAGATGCTCTCTCTACCCTCTTCTACCAATGCCCTTTGCAATAAAAAAATTATAATTGCAAGTGAAAACATGGCTCCCAAATGTTATAGTATGGAGTAAAAATGTAAGGGTTCATGATATGAAATGTTTTCTTCAGGCCCTCGGGAAGTGATATTTTGTTAAATTCATGTTTATTAAACATGTATGAAATGACATTATTATGTCAAAGAAAGTTCAAGTATTTAATAGATCAATCGCAATGGATAATGCCATACACAACTGAATAATCTTCACTCTAAACAGAATACTACCCTGGCTACATAGAAAGCTGGTCCTCAGGTATTTCTTATTTATTCTCTCTTATTTTCTTTTGATTTAAAACTGTTGCCACACAAAACTTTTGGAACTGAAATGTCCTTGTCTTTTCATGTTTTACTAGAAGTTTAAAAAATTTCAAGTAGAAATAGATGTAATACCTACATACAACTGATTTTAACCACAGAATTTTTATTAGAAGCTATCATTTTGATATGCAATATCATACTGAAGGAATTTACAGGGGAACTGACCAACCATCTTGAAGTAGACTCCAACACCCGGTGATTTCCTATCAGATTCCTCTGACTCCTCTGATACTTCATAATCATATTCATCTTCACTTTCTTCTTTATCAACTTTTGAGCCTTCTGAAGAGTCCTAGAAAAGAGTTTCTAAAATCAACCTATGACCCCACAAATATTACCATGTTAAATGTTTCTTTCATAATAAATTTCAGCATAAAGTAGAACTGCTAATTTACCCAGTCAAAGGGATAGCAAAGTCTTAACTCTGTCAATCGTTGTATTTGTTAACTTGAATTTACTTTTTTTTGTTATGGTCTACATATATGCATAAACCATCAGGTAGCCAAATGATTATGCTCTAAAATATTCCCTCTTACTTTTTACGGCCAGTATTTGAGCTTAAATGCGGGAAATTTTGAGTATGGTGACCAATCAATTTAAATGATTGCAAATACGTATTTAATAAAGGATCAGAACTGAGCTTATAGCCAAATTTTTTCCCATTGGGCTCTGCATGACCAAGTCATTGACAAATAAGGTGATTCACGTAGTGCAGAAGTAGTGACTCACTCACGACCTCAACCTTCAGATGGTGAAAGAGAAGAAAGTCATGATACAATACATGGTAAGATATTATGGAACACTCTCACTCAGCAATTCAGCAAGAAGGTTGCTTGTTTAGGTGAGGGTAGACCTCACCCTGGGCAAAGCCATAAGCGTGTAATTTTCATGCATTCAGAACAGGGGGACCAGTTCCTTTCCTTGGGTCACCTCACCTTTTGAGGATTATTTATAAGGGCATCCAAAGGATTGGAACCTGGGACCCTTCAGTCAGCAGTCAAGAGCTACACCCACAAGGCTACCATACCTTCCTATAGTAGTGGCAATCGGATGTTAAATAAATTAACCCTTGGATAACCAATGATCTGTCCGTGCACCAATTAATCAGCTCTCCTCTTACCCACCCCTACTCCCACTCATTATCACGTACATACTCATTATGGCAATCATGATCCAGATCAGAATTGAAACATTTT
Organism: Ischnura elegans; assembly: GCF_921293095.1. Lineage (NCBI taxonomy): Eukaryota > Metazoa > Arthropoda > Insecta > Odonata > Coenagrionidae > Ischnura > Ischnura elegans. The sequence continues at coordinate 20,870,171 of NC_060248.1, forward strand.
GCAGACACTATGGATTCAACGCAGCAGAAAAATTTATTAACTTTTGAATCTTCTGAGAGCTTCTGACACTGTCACTCCATAAGCAAAAAATCATGTAAGAAATTTTATGATACTGCCATATTAAAAATCATCAATTAAAAAATTTCAATTCTTTATAAAAGAGGGCACAAATTGCATACAATATTTATGAGAACTAGACAGCAGCAGTCTCAGGCAATGACTTAAAATAGGTACAAAGTAGCATCCGTGGCTTCCCATCTTTAGAAATTGGAATTTTCAGTCCTGACATAAACAATTGTTAATGAAGACGTTCACAACCATTAAAAAAACCATTGCAATTGGAAAATATTCCCCTCAACCAGGAATATATAACCACAAACTTTTGGTTTTCTGGGACACTGAGCAGACTACTACAACATACAGTTTCCTTGATTGGGCTTTTAAAAAGTCTTTATTTTTTTAGGATCTTGCTGTAAGTTCCTGGGAGAGTAAAAATAATAAAAGTGAATACATGGATTTTTATCTTCCCAGAATTTACTCACCTCTGAAGGATATTCTTCAACACTCCGCCTGGTCCTATTGCTTTGATGCTTAATTTCAGAAGTTTCCTTAGGTCCAGCTGGTTTTTTAGCTCTCCTTGCCTCTCCCTCGGTACCATTCCTGCCTTTACCAAATTCTTTCATTTTTCTCTGCTTACCCCCTCTCCTGCTCCCCTGCTGCTCCCTCCGTCTTCCCCCAGCCCGCCTTGCCTCCCCTCCTTTCCCCTCCTCTTTTGTGCCCCCCCTCTTTCCCTTCACTCGTACTTTGTCTCTCAGTTTCCTTTTCCTGGCACCCTTTCCTGAGCCACTCCTCCGGCCTTTTCGAGCTTGTTGTCCATCCCTTTCCTTTCCCTCATTCGTCACTCCATTCGCTAGGGATGAACTTGAGGGTATTAAATGTCCTCCAATGCCTGATTCTGGAACAAAGTTATCACAAACTTTTTCTAAGTCACCAATGATTTCACATTGAAGCCCAGTAGATCCAGTGCCACATATCTCGGCTAACTTTTGTGAAATCTCTTTCCTTATTGTATCCTCGACCTAAAATAATGAAAAAGTTACCAAAATTAGGAACTATGTTTCCATATTCAAGTATTTTCATACATGTGAATACAGTTACCATAAATTTGATGAGTAAGCTGAAATTAATTGAATATAGCATCCAAAAACAAGATAATTTTGATTAGCATTTGCATTACTTCTAAGAAGAGCAAGAGAGGATGAGGATAGAGGATGTTATACTACTAATTCCCTAAATATTTCCTCATTCAATTTTCTTTTACCCTTGCCACAGAAAAATTCTTCAAGTCAATGTTAATCAGTGCTGGCCTACAAGATCTCATGAATAGAATGAGCTAGAGTTTGGTTCATGCTTCTGTCTTTGCTGCACTCTCTAGCAGTTTTTGACAATGAAACTTTTTCATCATGGAGAAACTAAGGGTTGATAAGTGTTGGAGTTATGAAAAAAGTTCCAAAATGAGAAGCTAGTTTACTAGTACTCCCCGGCCTCAGTGGTGGCGGGCTAAAGTACTTGCCTGCCAAATAGGAGGTTGTGGGTTTGAGTCCTACCTGGGTTTATTACCTCTACCAAGGGCATGGTTATTTATGACGTTAAATTGTAAACGTATTAATGACCCCGAAGTAAGAGGCCGTATAGAGCTGTTTTTAGTGGTATGGAAATAAATAAATAGTAGTTTCAGGTTAAATATTTTGGAGTGAGAGGCATTGCCAATAAATGGCTTCAGTCATACCTCAGCAATCGGACACAGGCTGTCTCATTGTCTGTAAATGGCAGTACATATATACTCCTCCAAAAGTACTTCTACCACCGTAGGAGTTCCTCAGGGTTCAATCTTAGGCCCAATCTTATTTTTAATCTACATAAATGATTTAGCTCATTCCCTCAGTAATATTCCAGCTTCTAAAGTCATATTATATGCTGATGATACGAATATTTTACTTTCTTCTCCAACTCAAAATGACATTATTATGAGCTCTAAAAATGCAAATGATAGTATTTTATGTTTGGAAAGGAAATTGCTTAGCTTTTCTACAAAACACACACTTTATTGCCGACTAGTTTCGGTTACACTGTACCATTATCAAGACTAGTGATACACATCAGAATTAGTAGTATATAGTATTTTAAGCTGGTGTACAGCTAACAAATTGATTTTAAACACACAAAAGACACACACTGTTCAATTTTGTGGTAATAGCAATGTTCTCGAGAGCATCCTAATTAGATTGGATAAAAAGTCTATTGAGAATGTGTCCCACACAAAATTCCTTGGTGCATACTTATGTAGTAATATGTCCTATGAGATGAACATTGACTTCTTAGCCAACAAACTAAGTTCAATCTGCTATCTATTAAGACACCTTAGGAACTCTGTTGATTTAAATATTCTTCTTACATTGTATTACGGTATCTTTTATTCTCGAATGTCATACAATATAATTTTTTGGGGCTCATCCCCTCATGCCTCCAAGGTGTTCACATTACAAAAACGTGCAATTAGAATCATTGCAAAAAAACCTTTTGATGCTCCCTCCAAGCCTATTTTTAAAGCACTTAACATTCTTCCACTCCCGTGTGTATATTTATTATCAATTTTAATTTTTGTACGTTATAATCTTGATTTGTTTATGCTCAATTGTGATGTTCACAAATATGAAACTAGGAATTGTAATAACCTTCATTATCATTCCATTAGGACTAACAGATCAAAGCTGGGCCCACACGAGCTAGGCCTCAGAATTTATAATAAACTTCCTGCGCATTTGAAATCAATTCAGTCGATGGAGTCATTCAAAAGGAAGTTAAAATCTTTTCTTCACGAGAAGAATTATTATTCTGTTAACGAATACCTATTTCATTCCTCCTATTAAGCATTAATATCCTGTGAACATACAATTATTTATAATCTATTATATATATATATATGCATTTTTTTCCTTTTATGACGTGTCTTATATCTTTTGCTGTAAGGTCTCTAGACAAAATAAATTATTATTATTATTATTTTTATTATTTTTTTTATGTTTTCACAGCATTTTTGCTGGTTGTAGGCGAGGTACGGGTATCACCAAGTACTCTCGTCTCTTTACTCTGTTTTGAAAAATTTTCTGACAATCCGGCAAGTATTTAAAATTGCTGCTTTTTGTATGGTAATAAACAAGTTTTTCGGCAGTCCAATAGTTTGAAGACCTTGATGGAGTGAATGAGGCACTACTCCTGTGGCGGAGATAATGATGGGTATTATGTGTACTTTATCTGATTTCCACAATCTCTTGATTTCATTTTTAAGTTCTTCATACTTTTCCATTTTGCTGGTGTAGGCTGTAGTGATATTATGCGAATTAGGTACGGTAATGTCTATCAAGTACGTTTCATTGTGAGTTTTATCTTGTACTACTAGATCAGGTCTATTGCTATGGACTGTTTTATCGGTAATAATTGAACGGTCATAATAAATCTTACAGTGGTCGTTTTCAAGGATGGTTTTAGGTGTGTACTTATAATAAGGAACTCCATTTTCTATGAGTTTATACTTCAGAGCTAATTTCTGGTGTATGATGTTGCATATTTGATTGTGACGGTGTAGGTAGTCTTTTTGAGATAAGTTAGTGCATCCACTTGTGATGTGCTGTATCGTCTCAGAGGCATTATCACATTTTCTGCATCTGTCATCCAATAAATTTGGGTTTTTAATTATATATTTTTCATAATTTTTTGTTTTCACCACCTGGTCTTGTATTGCGATCATAAATCCTTCTGTTTCTGGGAAGAGTTGCCCATGCCTGAGCCATGCGTGCGATGCATCTTTATCGATTTCAGGGGCCTCCAGGGCATGAGGGTGTCTTCCGTGAAGGGATTTAGCTTTCCATATTGACATTTTACTGTCTATAGTAACAGTGGTTTCACTAACTTGCATACTTTCGTCAGATATTATTATTAAGGGGAGGGAAGTGCAGCGGCTTTGCGATGATGGTTTCTGAGTGTGTCAGGGAGGAGAGAAGGGGTAGGTTTTGGTATAGCGAAGGGAAGCGATTCTTCTTATCCTCTTATTATTATTATTATTATTATTATTATTATTATTATTAAAAAGGATATGGAGATAAAACTCCAAAGAAAAAATGTCAACAGAGATAACGAATATTCAATCAGCAGCTTTTGGAATCCAACTCTGAAAATAATAATGATTGCCACAGCTAAGTCTTTGTTGATCCACTGTCCCCCACTGCAACAATCAGGACTCACCCAGACTCACCTCACTAGCCCAGCGGAAGAGGGGACAAGATTGTGGCCTCACCTGGGACAGGTAAAACAAAACCTAAGTCAAGCAGTCACCAATCCCACTCCTCCTGATGCGGAGCTTCAACGGCCACTTAAAATTTTTAATCAATAGCCTTGAGAATGGGTGACGAGATGGAACCCAAAATGTTGGTGCTCTTAGATTTTCTTACCCGGGTGGAAACAACCAGAGAAAAGTTTATTTAGAAGTAAAATAATAATCATTTATTGGTAAGCAATGAACTCAAAAATGGCCTACCTGCTGGAATGAAACTGAGTCACTACAAATGGAGTTATCTCCATCCATAAAAATTAATCCATCTTGCTGAAGAGTATTAGGAATAGCAGCAACTGCAGAAAAAATGAGAGGCATAATATGCATTCAGTACACAGCGGTAGACGCTCAATTCAGTGATATTTATCAAACTACTGCCGAACATAGAAGAGGATGTATGTTTGTACATACTTCCAGAATACACTCCATGGCTTTTATACACTGCAACCTTCCTTCCAGAGGACACCTCCAATCAGCAGATATTTTTTTCTCACGCAAGCAGCAGAGTATTAAATTTTTTATGGAAACAGCTTCAAATAGAAGAAACTTAATAGCAAATGCAGAGAGTCGAAAAGAACCATTTTTCTGTCTATGATCTGTTGATGATTTTGGGAATACATACATAATTACTAATAAATGAATTTTTTATCGATTAAATAAATAGTCTTCATGTTTTGACCTCTTATTCAATATACTATTACAGTCAAAAATATGGGCTAAGAATAGTAACTTTATTAAAGTACCCACACTCACTTCACGGCATAGTAAATAGAATAAAATACTTAAAAGATCTGATTTTAAATTTTCAAAAGCAAAAAGTTTAAGAAATGCATTTTATTCTTTGTATACTGTAACAACACAAGGTCGCTGGGTGGTTGTGAGAGCGAGGGCATGAGCGGTTAATAAGGGTTTGTTAAAGACGGAACCCATGCGCGATAGAGTTTACCTGGCCCAAGACCGGCGTGAGTGAGCGACCGGCGGAGGGGGGGAAGGGAGAGGAGAGTGAGGCGGCGGAGAGGAAGTCAGCTGAGAAAGGCACGGGAAAAGAGGGGAAGGAGGGGAGTGCGGTGGCCGCAAGGAGGAGACAGGCGAGTTTTCTCTCTCGATCGCTGACTGCCCAGTAGTGAGGAAGTCGGTGGAATGCTATGCCGGTGGCCAGACAGATGCGGCAAGACGACCGGGCAGTACCAGTAGCCAACTTCACGGTTCCTCCAGAGACCTCAGCCAATGCCACCTGACCTGTAATCGACTTCCCGGTGCCTCCCAAACTCCAGCCAATACCATCGGACCTTCCATCCTACGCTGGTAAACTCTATCGCACTAGGTCATTAAAATTGATTACAGAATTGGGGTGGGCTGGGGTGAAGCGTGGGTTTTCCGTCCTTTTAATTTTTGTCGGGTCGCAACGGCACTTTTGCTTATGTTTCCGTGCTTTAGCTCTCGTAATCTACCCGCAACCGAGCTCAGCCCATGATTTGGTTAGTTTTGTTCAATGAAGGGATTCTTTGTGGCATTGTTTCTTTTTTTTGTTGTTACATGTGGTACCTATTAGATCAATAAATATGATTATGTTAAAAACTTAGAGTCTTTGTGCCTCCGCTCCTATACCTGCCACGTGTTTCAGAGAGAACCTATTTCACGGCCCACCGCCGACGACGCTAGCGCGGCATATTAGTTTGTAGTTCATTGTACCGGAGGGAAGGCGCCCGTACGGTTACAATACCTTTTAAATGATGTAGTAACTGCATTGAGAGATTTGTCATAATTGCAGCTTCTTTGAATAACCAACACCTCTGAATAGTGGACAATATGGTCCCAAGCATTTCCGCCATGGAATGATTTGAATAAACCAATGGCACTAATTCATTTGGCACACCTAGGTTTCATTAATTTACATGAAAATTTTTGCTAAGGACGTGGCATAATTTGAATTTTAAAATCCCTTGCCCTTCCCAGAGAGTGGGGAAACCTTTTCACAAGGCTGCTATTATGAACAGAGGGGCCGTAGTAATAATAAGGATGCTTAATTCAACATTGAACACAATATGGTGTAATAGTCTTCATAAATATGTAAAAGCTAAATGTAAAAAATTCTATTCATTGTATTGCTCTCGAGGTATTCATGTGGTGAATAGAACTAAATTTCCAAGAGTGAAGGGTATAGGTTTATACTTTGGTAATGTGCATTTTCTGGCCTCATAGTGTAGGTGGTTAAAAAGGCAAAGGTTAACTTACAATTAGTCAAAAGAATTTGTTGCTATTGACAGCCTACATTGGGAATGTATCAAATTATTTTAGAACCTTGCATTATATGATGGTGGACATCAGCACCATTTTTATGGCAGTCAAGGTTCACTTTTACATCAATTAGACATTTAAATATATTTTTACCACACAATGTCATGACCCCTAGCTCCTTAAATAATGGTTCATGATGTTCTCAATTAAATCTCTCTTATAACAACTCCAGTTTTCATGCTCTGCAAAATTTTAATCATACATTATAAAACACGCCCTAAAAAAACCAAATAACCTACACATTAGAGTATTGTGAATTGGGTAATTCAACGGTAAGCCAAACCAGATGATTAGAAAGACAGATTACTGGTTAATGATCAAATTTTCTAGTACTTTTGATCTAGGACCCACAGACATGCTTTCTCTGCATCTATCTGCAACTATTCAGTTTCTAGTCAGCTACGTATTCAACTATCTATTTATCTGCATAAGAACACCCGTACAACTTATGGTCTTGCATTCTTGCCCAAATTTAATATTGAAGTACATGAAGTCATAGTGGAAAATATGTAACACTACTTACCCATACAGTCAGCAAAGGGTAACAGCTCTCTGGGCTCCCAGTGTATGACTTCAGAGTTGACATTTTTATGAAAATTCATTGCATCTTGATACTGAAGGTTATGTACAGTACTTCCTTCTGTATCTAAATAGCCTGCACTGACAGAGTTCCTCTGAGCTAGATCTTCATGATCAGAGCAGAAATATTCTTGAGGTGTTGACACTGGGAAAGCATACCCCTCAGAGCAAGTCAACGTACAAAGATAACTGGTGGTATCCTTTTTCCTTCCTTTACTACAATTGGAATTTCCATTAATGGGGCCAGAAAGCTCTGGGCATGCATGGTCTGAAAGAGAAAGCAATTCAGGCTGAAGAAAATTGTCAGAATATACTTCATCAGTGGCATAGCCAAGAATTTCGTTCGGAGGGGTCCAAAATTAAGGGGAAAATTTTTGAAAAACAGAGCACTCAGCAGAGGAGAGAGGTTTTAAACTACTTTTAAACATTTTTCATGATAAAAAAATGTCATTTGACAAAGAAATCTTTCGTAAATTCATGACTTTTTATTATTTTCTTTTCTTTTATGAAGCAAAGTACATATGTAATTGTTTTTTAATATTTTGGGGGGGAGAGGGAGGGGGTTTGGACCTCCCCACTGGCTACGCCACTGCACTTCATGCTGCTTCACTAATCATTTTCATGCGTATTCCATATTAATGTACACCATAATGCTTCTTGAGAAAAAATGCCACAGTTAAAAGTGATACTGCTGGACAGTGGCAGCTTGAAACCTTTTGAGGCATAGGCGGATCTAGGAGGGGGGCACGGGGGCACGTGCCCCCCGGAACCTTAAAAAATATGGAAGATTTTAATAAAGTCCCATTATCATTGTGTTCGTTTTGTATCAAGGTATCCTTGTGCCCCCCTCAGAAAAAAATCCTGGACACGGCCTTGCTTGTGCCCCCCTCCAGAAACAAATCCTGCATCCGCCTCTGTTTTGAGGAGGTGAAGTGCTGGACTGACACACTCCCGTTATAATGCAGCATTTTTGCCCCCATCCTTTTTCTTACAGGTTAATTAAGTAACAGACATGTGGTGTTAATATGAATGGTTATATTAGTCTCCTATGACTTTCTACAATGTTTCAACTTGTAAATAAAAACTAATATGATATAGTTTAGTCATAATCCAATAAACATTATATAATCATAATACTTTCCTTCCTAATCAACCAGAAATTGAAAATCTCCCAGAAGATTTAGAACAACTAGGACCTCAAAACATAAGTGATTACAGACTTATCTCACCCACAAGAAGTCCCGAGAAAAAAATGCCAACCTAAATAGTAATCTGCCATGCACAACTCCATCATCTATACAGGAAAGGACTCAGCCTTTCAATGCCCAATCTCCTTGAGTAAAATAACACATTTAAAGGAGCTGAAGAAGAGGATGGGAGATAAAACATAGCTGTATGCACTGGTGATATTGACCTAAATCCTTTTAGAAAGATATGGAATGAGCTTTTTAACGTACCAGTAAATGTTTTATTTAAGTGAACACACATGAAAAATCTTTCTACTCTGCCTTTAATGTCTTGGGAAGCATAGTATTTGGAAGGACTTGCATGGATGAAGTTCTCTGCTTTTGATTTTGCTTCTTAAGTGTAGCACCAACTTGTGGAGACAAAATAAGTGCAGGTACTTGTAAAACCACTCACTGTGGGCTTGATTCATACCGCTCATTTAATTAAGTAGTCCTGATCAAATTTACTCTATTAACACTATCAACATATGAATGCAAAAGATTCTCCTAGCAAAATTCAAATGATTAATTATTAGATCTGTGAATTAAAAATGAAATAAAAACTTAAGATATTCCAAGATACAATTTATAATTTACTATGCTTCTATATGGTAGTGAGGCATGGATAATGACAGCAGTGGGGAAAGCAAAGATAGAGACCTTTGAAATGTGGTGCCACAGAAGAATGATGAGGATGAAATGGATCGACTGAGTTAGTAATGAGGAAGTCCTGAGAACAGAGGGAGAGAAGAGAAGCTTGATGAAAACCTTAATAAGAAGACAGAACAACCTTAAGGTCACATCTTGGGATGTGATGGTCTGATTAAGACAATTTTCGAGGGTCAAATGGATGGTAAGAATGGAAAAGAAAGACCTTGAGCAAAATATATGGAACAGGTGAAGAAGGATGTGAAAGAGAAGAAATACGTAGGTGTGGAAAGATTTGCTGATAGGAGAACTGAGTGGAGAGCTGCGTCAAACAAATCTAAGGATTGTTGATCAGCGAAGATGATGAGACAGTTGTATCTTATAGAGTCGATTATACTAAATATTTTTATTTCATTCAACGAACAGTTCCCCTTAGTGTCGCCAACTAAGGTTCAGTTTGCTGGAGGAGACTTACCTTTAACTGTTATAGTGATTTCACAGGATTTATTATTCCCATACCTATCAAATGCAGTGTAATGTACTGCTGTCTCCCCTATTGGGAAAACTTCTCCTTGTCCACCATCTAAACCCTCCCACACTGTGGCTTCTGGCTTGCCAGGCACAATGGCTTTCACCTGCACCCTTACATCATCCCCTGAATTGTCTTCAAACACGGGTCTGTCCCAAGTCAAGCCATGGGCCATCACGGGCTTTTCACTCTTTGGCTCCATGCTCGTAGCTGGTTCTGATGGAAGGATAAACACAGGTGGGGATTCACATGCATGCACAGTTGGTGGCTGCATATCTGTAAGATAATTATACTAATTAATTTAAATATGTGTGATATTGTATGAGCCTTAAATTAGGGTAGGGATTCAATATTCAATTCAACCCTTCAACTTAAGATTCAAACCTCAGTATTGTAAAATCTATATATGCACCAGATGTAGAGAATTGATACACTGAGTAAATTTCTGGTTTTTTTTCCGACATAAAACTTATTAAATTCATCACAGTAGAAATTATGAGCAGCACTTTTTCCCCAAAATCTACTAAACACTTGTGTTAAATAACATTTATTTCAATTTTATTCCCTAATTTTTTTATACATAAGTATTTTGTTTTTTTAGATTATTTTTGGTAGTTTCTATATTACATCTTTCCATTTACTAACTAAATATACTCCATTTTTGCTGGATGGGACCATTCCCTCAATGTGGCCAAATAAAATTAAAATCAACATTTTTTAATACTTCTAAAGTCCAACATGTTCTGATTTTAATGACCCCCTCCTATATCCACAACATGGAAAAATAATCAATTGTTTCTCGCTGAGCCTCATACTACCTAGTATCACACACCTCCCAGTGAGAAATGGGTGGTGGAATCCACGTGGAACCCTTCTAAATCTAAACCTTCTATATATGTGTCTACGATTTTTCATGTGCTCTCATGGCTGCCTTTCCACGAATTATATAAAAATAGAATGTGCGATACATTTTCACATAACTAGCGTGGTTTCAGGATGATAAATGACGCAATGTCACCAGAGAGTTAAGTTCCACATATTAGAAATTCTGTTTAACATTTTATGATAATCACCACAAATCCACTTGAAATCAACGTGGATTCCACGTGGGTCCAACCACTCAATATCCACCACCACCAAATATCCACCACTCAACGTGGATTCCACCACCCATTTCTCACTGGGCTTATTCGTTCATTCCCACTCTACTTTTCTCATTTCTTCAATTGTTCTTAATTTCCTTGTATTATCCCTCAGAAATTATGTTTGCAAACATTTTTGAGAGGATTTATGGAAAGGGGGGGCATTTCATTTGGAAGGGGAACACTAAGATCGTGTCTCCCGAGCATTTCTGGGGGACTTGAACGTCAGACCTCCAAAAAGCTTGAGCTTAATATTTTAAATAGTAATTTGAAGGAATCAATGATTTTTATGAAAAAAGTTTAAAAATGTCAAAAAATTGGTATTCCAAAACTCGTCATGTAGAGGGATAAAGAGTGATTTCACAACGTCCATATTCCTTTACTCCTGGAAATTTCTGATTCTATGTAGAGATCACTAAGTTTTTGGATAGGTATCTAATGTTTCAAATTTTAATGAATACCCTCCCCAAATACCCTCTAACCCATCCCTGCTGTGATTCTCCAATAAAGCAAAAAAATATTTAAGCCATCTTACCCAAAAACCTCCAACCCACCTCAGCCTTATGCAGCCCTTCCCATGAAAAAACACAAATTTTAATGAACACACTGACCTGTCATCCTCCAACCCACCCCAGTTATGTGTGATTCACAACCTAAATGCTACAATGTTAGAAAAACCACGATCAACAACAGAAAAGTAACTTGCTAGTCAGCGCCATCATGTGTGATGAAGAAATCTCACTCTCCTGTGGGCATGGGCTACAGCAAAGTTTCCCGTAGCCATATAAAAGGTTGTCAAAACACCAAAAATGGAGGAATTGATATGAAAATACTGTTCCTGAAGTGCACCTGGTTGCCACTTGATAATGCAATGTTAAAATTGGTGGCAAGTGAACAGAAAGTCAGGGAAAAATATTTCTGAAAAAAAAACTCCTGAGGGTGCATCTTGACTGCAAATTAAACTTGTGGGTGGATGGATGTCTCACTCATTTGATCAGTATTCTTCTACACTATTTTGCTTTTACATTCTCTGCTTCTCCCTCTACTTTCATCTTCCTCTCCACCAAGGAACACCCAGATATGGAAGATGTTTTGTGCATGGGCCCTACCATCATTCAAGCAGGTCCTTAAAAATCCTTATCAGGATTTTAGAAGGTAGAGAAGGGTAGATAAAAGAGAGCATGGTCCCACTTACATCACTTCACTCCCTTCTTCCATCCCTACCACTCGCTCCTTCCTGGGAGGCATCCATGAATGTGCGGTGATTTTAGGCCCCCCTCCCTCCTTTGTGAGACGTTTCAAGTTCTGGCTTGACCTTCTCCACTTCTGCTAATCTCACGTGAGATTTTTTTCATAATGCCTATTTTTAGTTTTTATATGTCTATGAGTGTTCGAAAGAGTAGTTTTTATTTAGAATACTCAATTTTCTAGGTCAATTTTACTCAAGACTTCATAGTTACGAATACATAGTATTTACGATTATTAAGAACATAGTATAGCATCTAAATGAGAATGTTACACAATGAAATACTTAAATACTTATAACAATTTTACACTATTTTCATGGGAAAAAATTGCACATATTTGCCAAGATAATGATACTTGCCCATTGAGATTAATTGCCCATAAATGAAATTGTTTTTGACAAGAAAAATTTTCCCTGATTAACACACTGGCTGTAATATTCCATCAATTATTATACCAAGACTTTTGATTGAAGAAGATTTTTCTGACAGTTATAGTAGCAGCTTTTTTAGCCTACAGATATAAATAAGTACATGCATTCATGAAGATAGTGAGCCACAATATGCAAACAAAATCAAGAAATTGCTTTCATAAAATAGATTAGTAAGAAGAAAATGTTCTGTACCTTTCACAGTTATAGTAAACTTGCACTTAGCCTTGTTCCTATTAGCATCTCTGGCAACAATTGTCACATCATTGGCTCCTAAGGGAAATTTGGCTGGCCATGAAATTGCTGGAATAACTGTCAAAGTAACAGGGATACCAGAATTATCTGGAAAGCAAAAAATTCAAGATTATTGAGGGGGCATTGATTTATATAATGCAAAAAATGGTCCCATTGTGTTATAATGAAGTTTTCTATGAAGTACAACTCAACCCATCGCTTTCCATTTCCAAGCCCATGGGCTTCCTCCACATCTCCGCAGAAAGTAATGAAAAATATGTGGTAAAAACACAGAACTGAGACATTTTTTTCATGTCAAGCTAAACTTATGATACGACATACTTACCTATAGCTGTAGGCTGGTCCCAGTGAACTGTTGCATATTTCTTATCCATATCTGTCACAACAGATATATTATTGGGGCAATGAAGGGTAGGCGCCTCTATATCTAAGAAGGGAAAAACATTTGTCCATATCTTTGTAGCACCAATTGTCATTATGTTACAATGCATATTTAATAGCCTTACCACCCAAAAACTTGCTTCATGCTGTGCTTTAACATACTTCTTATAATTAACAATGAATCGTTAAAAAATATGTAAACTCACTGCCTCACTTTCCATGCTCTGAAATTCTAAAATAAAAACATGATGCATGCATTTCATATAAACCACATGGGTCATAAAGAATTAAATAACTGGTCCAAAATGGATTATTAGAAACAAGGGGCATGTTAATTGATAGTATGTACATATTTGGATTATCTCACAACTCACAAGAATGCATATCATGTGCACTTAACTGTGAGGCTAATGTAGATGAGTATTTCATGACATAAAATTATTACTAAATCATCATGATGGTCCAAACATTTTTGCATGGATAGTATTATTAACATTAGTGACAGGAGTAAGGCATAGGTATCATAAAAGACATGATTTCACAATTTGAAACCTTAAAAACATGCTCCACTCTTCAGTTAAAAATTTGCACGCAAAATTAAGAAAGAAGGAGCAGAACTCACCAACACACCTTCCACCGCTCCATTTACCCTGCCTCCACGCTAGCGCTTCCTTCGTGCTTGCAATTTCTGGGTTGGTCAATTCCCAGTTGCCATCAGGCCCACAAACAAGTTTGCCTTGGTTGGTCTCCCACTCCAACCTGTCCCTCACTCCCCAGAGTACATATCCAGGGTCACACACTAGTAAACAGCTAGTGATTATGACTGAATGATGTTGGCGTCCAATGCAAGTTGGTGGAAAGACTTTCCCATGAGGCAGAGATGGGAGTGAGGGGCATGACTTAGCTGAAAATTAACTTACGCAGTTAGTTAGCCACCACAAGTTTCAAAATCCCTCTTGAGAATTCTGAATTATCAAAGAAATCTAAATATGTAAACAAATGTTAGCTGAAAAAAGTGAACTATAAAAATCATAAATATATGCCTCAAACCGCAGATATTCATTCATACCTTTGCAGTAAACTTGCAGTCCATCCCATATTCCATTTGGTAAGCATGTCCGTTTTGCTGAGCCAACTAAGTGATAGCCAGGATTGCAGTCAAACTGACAAATAGTGTTGGGGAGAAAACCATCTTTGGGCCCTAGTAGCAGTGATGAGTTATCCCGGCGAGAACTCAACTTCTGTTCACATTGAACAATGCCATCTCTTGGCTGTTGAAGGGCTGGGCATTTCTTAACTCAAAAGAAAAGAAAAATACTAAGCCTAAATATATATTTAACAACAGGCTTCACTCCATGGAAGATATTTATATTAGAGATGTGCAAATAGTATCCGCGAATACTCGAATACCTCGAATACTAGAAAGTATTCGATATGCGAGGTTTCGAATAGTTATGCGAAAAGTTCCGCCTCGAATACCTCGAATACTTTGAATTTCGCGTCATACGCCTGTCGCACGCACGTCGTTGGTAGTTGACTCGGAAAAATGTAGAGAACTGTAGTCATTTAGTGCTCGCAGCGCCGTTTTACGCAAGTTGACGAATTACATTAAATTCGTGGATTTTAGCGGTGAAAAGAGTTCGACGAGGGGAACCGAAAATGGTCGGGTGAAAAAATCCGAAAATCCCCGATTCCCCCCACCAGGAGAACCTCAGTGCCGTGGGACAGCAACCTTTGGGCATTTCCCACGATCCGCTATCCCCCTCCATTCAGCACTCGCCTCACCCACTCTGACGCTTTCCTCTTCTCCGAAATCAAACAAAAGGTCCCAGCTTGCGCAGGGATCGCATTACGAAGACCCCTGCTTCGAAAAAAATATCGAGTTACGAGAACAATAAAAACGTGTTTCACGCCCTCCCCCCTTTTCTCACCCACGGACCTTTTTCTGGCTACCTGCTTCGAAGTTCCCCATTTCTGGAGGTCAACTGCCGCATGAGTACCGTGGGATACTTACATTAGCGCATTTCCCAAGATCCGGTATCCCTCTCCATTCAGCACTAGCCCCCCCTCTGAGGCTTTCCTCTTCTTCGAAATAAAAAAAAGGTCACAGCTCGCGCAGGGATCATATTACGAAGACCTTAGCTTCGAAAAAATACCAAGTTACACGAGAACAATAGAAACGTGTTTCGGGCCCTCCCTTTTCTCCCCCACTGACCTTTTTTTTCCTACCAGCTTCGAAGTTCCCCATTTCTGTGGAGGTCAACCGCTGCATGAGTCATCTATTAGCACAAAAGGTGTCTAAGAATGACTTTCGTCAATTGATGTTACACCTTTATTGAATTGAAATATTAGTAATGTGCACATAATTTCAAAAAGAATAATACAAAGATTACACACAGGAAAATTAATTTCCTTGATCAGGATTTGAACCTTGATACCCTGGATTAACGCTTCTTGTCCTCTTAAGCCAAAAAAATTCCACAGAGGAAGAAGATGTGATGGTAGCACATGTGGTAAAACACCTAGCTCACATTCAGGAGACCCTGGTTTGAATCACAATCTACCATCATGTCGAATGCAGATGGAAATTTGGTGGTTCTAGGATTAAACTATCTCCACATATGTAAAAGGAATTGAAGAATCTATAAAAAAATTAATTTGAGGAGGAAAAATATTGGATTGATAGATGGAACCAAAAAGAATGAAATGGCATGAATTATATTATTATTCAGGACGTAAATATTGACAAAAAGAACTCCGCATTGAATATTATTAAGGAGGCAAAGAGATGGCTGACGGATGCTCAACACAACCGGGAGGTTCTGGGTTCGAGTCCCAGTCAGGCCACATTTTTACCCTCTGATTTTCTGGCTTTTTCCATCTACCACAGCACAATAGGGTGGTTTCCTATAATTTTTTTATTCCTTTAATCGAAAGATTATTACTCCTGGAGTACGTATTTCACGGTTTTAGATTTTTAAATGACAACATCTATTTTTTTCGATTAAATGAAAAGTGAAAATTTTCAAGCGCGCGAAAACGCGACGCTTAAGTATGAATGCCGGGAAATATCTCCGTACGTCGTATTTCTGGTTCCCCCTCCCGCCCGGTGAGGTGACCTTGAGGCGAGGCTTAGCGCTGATACGTCGCAAGATGCTAGTGGATAGCTGAGTACCTTGCTGAATGGTAGCGCTTGGCTTAAAAAAGGTTTATTAATACCTTATCCAACGAAGAAAACTTTCCAAACTTAGCCAGTTTTAATAGGTGATTATTAAGACATGTTACCCTGAGCTCTGTGCTTCATGCATGCATTGGTAACCTCAGACGATGTAAAACTCCTATCTACTCGTATAGAAACTAGGTCCCTGTGACGTCACGTGGATTGGCATCGCATGGGCGCCAATCTGGCCTTTTTCAAATGAGGATAAAATTGACCCTTGCCATTTGTCTAAACAGGTCTAAATAATTTGTATATCATGAATACACTAATGTTGGGTAACGAATCGCAATCAATGCCTTTCATTTTCTTTGATGAAGGAAACTACCCTATTGTCCTCGTCCTTTTTCTATTAAATGTTCCTATCCATTTCTTTCCTTAACTATGAATTTATTTGTATGTTTGCACTTAAGGCACTGTGTAAATGTATGAAGGAGTATGTACTTGAACAGAAAGGTGAATAAGAGTAAATAATAAGCAATCAAAACAAATGATAGGGAGAGTCCATTTGATTAATTAAAGATCAATGAGGAGGTGGCAGGAAGATGGGTCAGGGAGAATCTTGGAAGGAAACAGCAGAGCAGAAGGACAGAAAGGATAAAAAGGATGTTACATTTCTCACCCACCACATGAACTGTGATCAAATTTACAATAATTTCCATGGGGTAAAATTCCCCTGGACCAGGAAATTACTCAGAGACCTTTGGTTTTCCAAGTTACTGCGGAAACCACTATCCAGGTTCCTTGATTCCCTTGGGAATTTACCAAGGCTCAACATGCTAGGTTTTAACTGTTTGGGTCCAGGGGGAATTTTTTTGCTATGCAAGGGAATAATCATGAATAAAAAGGGATTCTGAAATTAAACAGCGGAAAACGAAGGAAAGAATGCAGCAAAGATGAGGAGAGGGAGCAGAAGTATGGCAGCTTCAAGAACTTTAGAAGATTATGTATTGGAGATAATCCCATTTCCATCCTGGCTAACCATGATTGGTGCATAAGCCCCAATTGAGCACTGATTATTTTCTACAAAGGAGTTAGTAAACATATGTACCACCCTTGATATGTGTCTTCTCCATATTGTTATCAGCACATAGAAAAATGTTAAAATGGGTAAATGTGCATCTTTAATGGGTACCTAAATAGGAATTTGGGTACTTACTTACACACGAAGCATCATGCCCCGTCCAATGGCCATTGGGGCCACATACTCGAACGTGAGAGCCTATCAGAGTGTAGCCTGATTTACACCGAACTCCACACGTTGATTTAAATGTAAGATTCGGGCATTGATCTCTGCTCCCAGATTGTATTCTTCTGAGTCCATTTTTTTTATTTCGGTTCACTCCACCTTGTCTTCGACCAGCGCTTCTTTTTCCACTTATCATTCTTGTGAAGTAGCCATTTACTGGAGGACTCAATGGGGGGCAAGTAATGGCTGCAAATAAAATTTTTTGTGAGTTATGAATGGTTTAATTTCATTTGCATTATACACTGTCATCCCAAAGACTGTCCACAGAGGCAATTTACCACCCAGTATTTGAACCACTTATGAAAATATTTTATGAAGTGATTAGATTGATACTTAGGGTGACTGCCTCACTCTTTGTATTGCAGGTTTTAGCAAGTTGCTCATTTGTGGTGATACCATTTCTTCACCTTTTAAATTTTGACAGTTATTGTTAAACAAATTAAATAAAATTTTGAAAACTCTGACTTAAAAATTTTTTTCATGACATTGTGGTGAAGAAAATATAAATAATAAAAATAGCAAGATATGGCTTAATTCCACACCAAATTCATATCTGGATTAAGAGAACATCAATACAGTTGAGCACTGCAAACACCAAATTTCCTAATCAGGGAACATCCATAATTCAGCAATATTTTCAAGGCATGCATTCATCTTCACCAGCTGAAATTATTTCCCACTCTTTACAAAAATACTCTCTAAACTATCCGTTGACATTGCGACGCACAGTTATTCTTATAACGCTTTATTACAAAGCCAGGAACTATTATATGCACTGCCATTGTGATGCAGAGATAACTTGACTTTCCCAGGTGGGACTTAAACCCACTGCAAGGGCCATGGGCTTGGCACACTGCAGAGCAGACGGAAGAGAATTTTAATGCATCCTCTTTATTGCTCATTGCAAAAAATGACCAAAGAATTGTAAGAAAGTACTGTACAATTCAGATCTCTGCTAAAGAGTTGAAGATGTATCAATGCATAGCATATTGCAGCAATATCTGGCTGGAGATTGGCACTAGAAGATGGAGCAGTAGAAATATAGTCTGTTTGCTTTGTAGTGGTCTGTGTAAAGATATCTTTTTTCTACCAGCAAGAATCTTCTTCTATCAGTCACTCCTGATGTATCTATGGGTTGCTATGGATATTTGGAAAGATGGTAGCACCTGCTCACCAGTGAGTGTTGATAGAGTTGACTATGCAGACATCTGATTGAACTATATTTATCACTCTGTATATGGATCACAAGATACTTTTCATGCATTGAAAATGCTGTATTTTCTTTATATGTATTTTGAATAATAACATGACATTTTTGATATTCTTTCATATATTCCTCACAGCTTAGCTTTAAGCCACCAAGTGCGTCCAATGGGTTGCGGATGGCAGTCAACCTCTAGGTATAGAGGTTAGCTGCGATATAAGCAAGTTTACTTGTTGAATAAGCAGTCGTGGACAAAAAACAACGGCATTCTAAGGTGGTATGAGTCTAACCCTAGGTAAGACGGTAAACCCTTAGTAACCCATATAAATAATAGATTGAGCCTGTGAAGATGCTGGGAGCTAGCTATGTGAGGTTGCCAATACCTAATTATGCCTCCCATCACCCTAGGGAGGGGGCAGAAGCTTTTCTTCTTGTGAATGAAGGTGGAGCCCACAGTGGTTAGTACAGCGGCACCCATTTCACTACAGGCTTCACAACATGTACTTCAACGGCTGTAGTACTGCGATGTGGAAGGCAAGGGGAAACCACCACATTATTATCCCAAGGAGTTGCAGCTACTCCAATTTTTTCAAATTGGTATCATGAAAAGGCTAGGGGATAGGAGGGTGGAATGGAGAGCTTCGTCAAACAAATCTTAAGATTGTTGACTTAAGATGATGATGTGATACATTCATACATACACGTTAAACAGTGGAACCCCAATTTATCGTTCCCGCATTCATCGTTTTCCTGCATTCATCGTTCGCCGCTCCTGGTCCCAAATTAAGTTCCATAAAGACAATGTAATTTTTTCCCGCATCTATCGTTCCGCGAAGTATCGTTTTCCCGCATTGATCGTTTGAAGATCGCGGTCCCATCATATAATTTTCCTGCATCCATCGTATGACAAAAATAAGACGAAGTGTTTACAGCGTACGTTGTTTATGGCTAATAACGACAGACACAAAGTTTGAATCTTCTCCAGGAGATTGAAATTTGATAGGGAGAAGCTGAGTGCCGTGGGATAGTTACATTATCGCATTTCCCAAGATCCGGTATCCCCCTCCATTCAGCACTCGCCTTTCCCCGTCTGAAGCTTTCCTCTTCTCCGAAATAAAAAAAAGGTCCCAGCTCGAGCAGGGATCGCATTACGAAGACCTTAGCTTCAAAAGAAAATATCAAGTTATTCGAGAACAAAAGAAGCCTTTTTCACGCTTCCCCCTTTCTCGACCGCTGACTTTTTTTTAGCTGACTCGCTTCAAAGATCCCCACCTCTGGAGGTCAACTGCTGCATGAATCACCGATTAGCCCAAAAGTTGTGTAAAAATGAATTTCGGCAATTGGTATTATATTTTTATTAGATTGAGATATTAGTGATGTGCACGTAATTCAAAAAAGAATGATACCAAACACGATGTATTTCTAACGTTATTTAACCATTTTAAGCAAGGAAATAGTTGGAATAATACGATTGTGATTTCTGGTGAATATATCCTCGCAGCTGATGGTGAGCTTCACGGCAGTTGATGCCGATTTTTTTCGAAAACAGGGCATCTGGTTACAATTTATGAGTTACGCTACAAGTCTCACTTGTCTGAGGTGCTAACGAAGCGATGTCTTCTCAGGATATTTTGTTTCTCCCTACTAGCAATCTGAATTCATCTGCTCATCTAGAGCTACGCTACTTATTGTTACAAATGAGTGGGTAAGCTGCCTTCTCCATAGAATAAAAAATATTGCAGTCTTACGGTCATGCTTCACCCTCTGCAGTAAGCTCTGCTTACGCCGTACGCGATAGCATTAGTGCCGAACTTCACCTCGTACGAGTGGTTCCTTACTTTCCAGGGTGGGTTGACTTAAAGCCGGCGAGTGTTTTCCGTGTGGGTTCAATAGAGTCCGGTTTCATTTGTATTAGCTTTATTCTTATTCGTCTTCGGACCATGGCCCTTCCGAAGACACAAGTGAGAACTTTAAGACTGAAAATAATTGAAGACGAAGAAAAGAATCCGGGCTAGAAATGCGTGAATATTACAGCACGCCTCGGTATGTCCGCTAGTACATGACGGCAGGGGTGGGGGTAGAGCGAGATCCCTGGTGAAAACAAGAAGTGGGATGAAGCCGAGGATCAGTTGGGTGTGCCGCTGACGATTAACGCCACATTGCCTCAATCATATTAAACATTTAATTGCAAGAAAGGAACATTTCAATTAATAAACTATTTTTGGCCTTCTTGATCCATCTCATAACCAATCACTGCGATGGCGAAATCGGTTGTTTGAGGCATAACACGCACATTTCTCTCGTAAATACGTGTACTTGAAATGGCATTTGATGGATAAGAATTTTTACATCGGACAGAAATGCATAATAGCAGTGAAAATTCCGAGTGGGGTGAAACATTTTTTAGCAAGGCTCCTTCCTCAAGGCTCAAGGTTCCTTCAGGATATTTGAAAGAGATATGATCCGAATCAAAAATATGACTTAAGTGTTTCGATAAAGGAATAATATTCCTGTAATCAGCTAAAATCTTTTTTGAATCCATTAATGAATATCATAATTCGCAAAAATGAAGCGTTTCCTGGGACATAGGCAACCCGGACAACCATTCCCGCATTGATTGTTTTCCCGCATTCATCGTTTTTTTCATCCATCCCCCTGAAAAACGATAAATCGAGGTTCCACTGTATACATACATTCTTTTTACTCAGCTGTTATTTCTAATACCTCATATTTATCAATGCATGATATGATGTCTTGTACCATACTTTGATATCTTGCTGGAGAGATTCAGCCAAGCACATATCCCTAGTTTACCAAACCACTTAGAAGAGATTTAAAAAAATTACTCAAAGTGTTGAAACCATGGTTGGTCGTTGAGTGTTAAATTAAATAGTGTGGAAATTACCATTTGTGTTTTTATCATGGATATAGCAAGCTTCCACAAAATCAAACCTGAAACGATTTTATACACTTAGAAAAGGGTTGATTCTACTTATTTGTGAAAACCATACACACAATCCCTGGAAAGAGCAAGCACTTCACCGCTTCATACAACAACCTAAAAGGAACTCAGTAGAAAGGTTCCACAGGAAAAAATTATCCATGCACTTTGGATTAGGAAAGGAGAGGATTAGGGGAAGAGTGTGCTATGGTCTTTCCTTAAAATCTCATCCAAAAAGTCATATAACTCAGACTCTGTAGTGCATATTGCTTATGGGCAAGTTTCATTGCAACGTGGTTCTTTCATGCCAATATCCTTAATGTATGTAACCGGTTACTACTCTAGTAAACTGCAAATTGCATAACTAGTCAGGAAAACATATAGAATAAAATAATATTTCTTTTAATTTCTGCAGACCAATTCAGGACAATTTATTAGACAAAGGGTTGGTCACTAACCAAGAAGGACCCAAATATGTGTTTGTACATATCAAATTTAAGAATAAAAGAGTCTTTTTAAATCTAGAAATATCAATTATTGGCAATCTCCATACCAGTGCTCTACTCCATTTTTAGAAAATACGCAGTCTCATATACCATATTGTAGCGGTACGGACCGGAGCCGGCCCGACGCATCATATAAAACATCGCGGCTGGGGGGGGTTACGTCTGCGCGCACACTCACATTTTTAGCATTTTTTTTCACGGAGTTCTATCCTGAATTTATGTAAAGGGTTTATTTTGTTTTTTCCATTGTAGTATATTTTTTTTTATGGATGTGACATGGTGTGAGAGTGGATTTCCGGGAGAGGCGACGCAGTGGTTCTCTCCCGGAATACGTTTGAAAACCCGCCTTACGGCCGGGGAAAAAAGAGGGCGTTGAGGTGCACCAGAGGTGATTGTGGGTAGTGAAGAGTTTATAAAAGAGAGAGACGAGAAGGATAGCTCTCTCTCTCTTACGGTGTGACACAAAGATAAGTCATAGTGGCGTGCGGTGACAAGCAGCAGCAGCCAAGCTACGGCACGTGGTGGAGGCCGATACGCGGACAGCTCTTCAGGGGTGGCGAGAACATCGGATAAAGGAAGTAAGCTTGGAAATTACCAAAGCCCGAATAGATCCTTTGGTGTCCAGATGGTTCCCCCCTTTGAAAGTCCCAAGTGTGCTCCCCACAATAAGGCCCTAGTGAATTTACTGTTGGCTGGTTTTAGTCACGGCCCTGCAAGACTTAAGTGTGGCACGTGGTGAAGTTTGAGCATACTTTCTGAATGTTAGTGTCACTTGGCGGATCATTGAGCCCGAGTTCAAAACGGGTGGCCATTTGAACAGTAACGCCCAATTTATAATTACTTTGCACGGAAAGTTCTTTTTGTAAGTTTGATGTCACTATTTTTTACGTTGCTTATTCGCTAAAGAGCGTGGGTACATTTTGTTGTTGGAAACATCAATTTTTTATAATCATTGAGAAAGTGCTATTGTCATTTTTGGAAGGAGAAGCCGAAGGTGAATATTTCATGTTGGAGGTGACGCCGATGGATTTTGGAACGGGGATTTATTGTGTGTGTTGGGAATGCTTTAGTGTCAGTGTAAATTTTGGAACCTATGGTAGTTCAATTATTAAAATCAATTGTAAAAGGGATGTCATTGAAGTTATTTGTTTTGCTATTGCCACGATTTCCTTAGATCCTGTTGTAAGTGAGTGTGCGTGCAGGCACGAACAATTGGGGAACTTGATTTTAAGCCCGGATACGGTAAGTCTCCGTAGGGGCAATTTTCTATTTTGGGGGAGTGGAGAGTTAACAATCACATGTACGGGGAGATATCGAACGGGAGGCGAGCGGGCGGCTCTCGCGGTTTGAACCGTTACAATATATAACAAGTAAAGCCCCTATTGCCGTTAAACCCTTGCGAGAAAAATAAAATGATGTGTATCATAAATGATAAATTGAAACCATGTTACCTGTTTTATGTTACTGTAAGGTGCTCCGGAGTAACTGGGGCATGGGTCAACAAAATGCATATTTAGGGGAATTTTAAATTTATCAGGTTGGCACACATACTTCTCCTTCTTTCATTCCTAGAACAGCACACCTTACCTCATTTGGAGCCATTTTGTGAGTTTGGGCTGCTGTGGAATTTTAGTATGGAGATTTTTCAAAGCAACGACCTGTCACAGAATAGCTGGTTTTCATTGTTATGTGGTGAGTAATTTCAAACTATTTAATACTTCAGGATAAACATGAAGGTTGATTGTGTTCATGTATGTGGTTGTTATAACTCTTAAACTTCCTGTAGTTTTAGTAATTGGGGTATTCCAGTTACCCCAAACGTTTTTAATAAATAGGGTAACTGGGGCATGCTGTTGGGGTAACTGGGTCCGTAATGATCCAGTTACCCCAACACTTAATTTGAATAAGAACTGCACAGAGATATTTATTATGTAACTTCACCTAGCTCTGAAATAGCTTAAAAATTTCTTTAACATAATCTTTTTTGCTCAGCTGCAGATAATGGTGCGAAAATATAAGGAAAACTCAGAAGGGTGCTGGACTAACCTACTCAACTGAAGATCTTGGAAATGGTGTAAATGATGTAGAAAACAGGAACAAAATTGCTTGTGGAGTAGCATTATTTTATCCCATTTCTAGGAGTACGGTATAACATCATATTTCTGAAACTTGGGGGAAAGCACTCATATCTCAATACCCAAATAAGGGTGGGTGTGCGACTTCTTATTTCTCTGCTGCTAAGGAAGAGAAATTTGTCAATGCAATAAAAGTTATGGAAAAAAATGGATTTGGCCTCATTGGCAAAAAGGTATTAGACATTGTACAGTGTTACATTGTTCTAAACAAACTCGATACCAGATTCAAAAATCAGCGGCCTGGCCCAGGCTGTTTTTTTTTCATTTCGAAAAAGAAATAGCCTATCCATTAAGGTTTCCACAAAGCATTCAACACTCTTGTTGTGACCAAAGTAACTCTGGAGTAATTCATGACTTTTTCTTAAAATTAATGGATCCTGTTCAGAAACTTGGTTTGAAAGGGAAGCCAGGCCAAATATTCAACTGTGACGAGACTGTTAGAACGTAGGTTTCTGCGGCGATGGTTTGATCTCTACATTTCTTCAGAAACCACCATCCGACACCTTTGACCTGAAGACAATGGCAGGATAGCCAGCGAAACTGTTGTCTACAAATAAGCTGATGCGGAAGAAAACCCTGATGTGACGAGACTTCCAAAAAGTGCCCTCCCTCAAACCTAAGGGCACTATTAATCATAATATTCAACGCAAAACAATCATCTCTGGTAGAGAAAACATGGCAACATTGCTTAGTGTTTCTTCTTTTAATTTAATATGCTTCCTTTATTATGTGTTTTGAAAGGAAAATTGGTGAGGTCTCCATTACCACCCTAATACAACTGCCTTAACAGTCATAATAATAAAAAAAGCTGCGTTAACCAATATTTTTTCTGATCATTTAAAGTACTTTGACAGGTTGAGTTACCCAAAATAGTTATGGCAATGCTCAATTGGGATTTGCCATGGGGTGATCCAGTTACCCCTAAGTCATGGGGTTAGTGGAGCCAACTGACACGTCATTAATAATATTAATATAAAATATTGTTAACTGGTAGACATTGCATTCAAGTCACATGATGTGCTAGTCTGATTGTTGATAAATCATTACATGTTTTTTCTAAGCCATTCACTGGGGTTATCTGTACAAAAAATATTTGAAAATGATATTGTACTATCACATTGAAAAACTATTCCTCAGTTACCCCTGAGCTCTTTACATCTTAACTGTATATAAAATATTTTTTAAGTCACTATGATAAAAATCAAGTTCTTATTAAATTTTTTCTCTTGTGTGATTTTGAAAAGGATAAAAGTAGCTTAGGTACATTAAATGAATTAAAAATGTCATCAATACCATCACATTCTGCTAGTGTCCACATCCACAGTTTTTTTCCAAGCAATGAACTGGGATATATTTGAAGTTCACAAGAAATGTAAATATGTGCTTAGCCCATCAAAATAATAGAACAGATTTGGTCTCCTTAAAATCAAGTAACTAATAGAGGAATATAAAGTTGCTACCTGTACACTTTGAAGGTTTTTCATCCGATGCGATATATCCCTCTCCACAAATACACTCATTGACAGATACTGCTCCAACTTTCACAGTTGTATGGCTAGGGTCTGGGCACCGTCTACATAAGAGATGCATGTCACCAGGAAATCCTCCAGGATTGTAGGTTCCCAAAGGACAGGCTATTTCGAGAAAAGATTCAATGAAACTCACTTAGTGTCAGGATACTATATATTTGAGAAAACTACTATCAAACTAAAAGGTCAGAGCAATCAAATTCAACCTCAGTATTCAACCTCAAATTCAACCCAATTACTTTTTTCAGGCTGTAGTCAGGATATTGTTTGGGGAGAAGGACTCATTTGGAGAGGCATAGATTTTGGGGGGAGTTAATTGGGAAGGGGCAAACTTAAGATGTGGAAGGTGTTTGAACCTCTACCCTTTCCCCACCATGCTGGTAACAGCCTTCTGGATGCATACTGACATCAGGTGGATTCCACAGGTTTATGTCATTAAGGTCAGGTCTATAAGCCCTCCACTTTTATTCCCAGCACCCCAATCATGGGAGGAAACAGGAAGGAAAAATGAAAGAGGCGCTACCACAAAGTGAGCCGGACAATGTAATCAGGGTCAGGATAGGGATGGTAGGTAAGGTGAATGGTAAAATCTTGCAAATATTTAGGTAGGCAAAAACTCAATCACATGGTTCAGTACATTTTGGTCATGCTGTTCATGACTAACAAATTTTTTCAGGGCTGGTTTTCAGAAATATCATGGCTGAAATAATAATATGCATGCAAGACATGGTTAATAATCTTACTTACGATGACAATCATTTCTCAGGCCAGTTCCATAATGACCTGGAGGGCAGATGCAAGAATAATGCCCAGATATTGTACCGCAAGCACATTCTCCCATCATATCGCAACATTGTTTTTTTTGTGGATCTTCATCGTTGATGGAGATATTTCCAATGGTGCACAAGTTATTGCACATTGTTGAATTCACTGGAAGAAAACTTCCTATTTGAAGATCTGCAAAAATAAACATGCTAATTAGAATTCAAGTTCAAATTATCTGTACAAAGCTTATGAAAGATTGCATCTTTTCATTTAATAACCAAATAATTTCAATCAAATTTGAATGCAAGGCACCTGCCCTTCATGGAAATACAGTCTACACAGACATTTCTAGCATTCATTGTCGGAATTGGACTTTCTTCAACAATTTTTTAATTGAGTTATGAAAATTTAATAAAAATTTGTGGAAAAGCACAAAGAAAATAGGATGAAAAATGAGTATAATATGTAATTCTTTTTCACCTTTATATCTTAATTCGAAATGGCCAATTTTTCTCCAAATCTTATAATTATTTACATTATTAATCAATCTTCTAATTATGGAACATGGTAGAGGAGGGCAGATCTGGAATATTGTGATTAGTGTCTCAGCTCCTAATTAGAACTGAAAGTCATGTGCCCCTCCCCAACTACCCTGCCTCCACAGCATTTAAAACCCAACTTCTTTCTTCCCAACTCTACCCCCTCTAAGTTTGAGTGGCTATAAATTTGATATCTTCTATAACCAATGTGCTGTTATGTATGACAGATATGGCTGATAATAAAAGCTGTACAACTGCCGCAGTAGAATCTATGGCTGATTTCCATGTACTTATTTAGCAATTTACTGGGATAGCCTTAATCAAGTTTAATCAAGCATTTCATTCCAGCCATCTGAGTGACACCTAATCCAAAAAAACCTATTCAATAGTCAACACCTCACTCATCCCCTCAGTGGCTCAATGGTAATGTTGGTTTGGATAGGTGAGGGTAGAGCTCATTCTGCACTAGGCTACAGTCATATGAATTTTTACTCATTTTGAGAGGGAAGGCCAGTTCCTGTTGTTGATGCACCTATCTTTACGAAAATTTATTATCTGTTTGGTATTCAAAGGCCTCTCCCAGGATTTGAAACAAAGACCGATCAATCAGCAATCAAGCGCTCTACCCACTAGGCTACCATGTTCCCACCCCATCTTAATGCCATTCATAATAGGAACAATTATCTGATATCAAATGCATAAACCAGCACAGGGAAAAAGTAAAAATTTCCACAATGAAAATAGATACTAACCACTACATGGCAGTATATTTATCGGTTCTCCCCATTATTTTCAGATAATATCAATGTTCCCAAATAAAGAATACAATTTCCAATGAAAAACGCCCTACTTCCTTCATTCCTGACCTTGGTGAAACGCTCTTCTGCCCAGGGCTTCAAACTCTCTGAAGCTTCCAACGATAAAAGTATGTTCTCTATCTGTAGCCATGGCTAAGAGCTCTTCTGTGTTTCCATTTTTTATGCCAAATGTAAATATTTCCACATTTGACTGGCTACTTCTATCGCTTTTTCTGCCACCACTTCCTTCTTCTTTGTTATCATCTCCACCTTCCAGGTTTCTCCGTGACCCTCTGGTTGATCTTGTTGCCTTCAATCTTTGGGCCACAGGCCTTGGATCACCACCATTTGAATAACCATCAGTGATCAAAAATACAGCTCTTCTTACTCCTCGGCGAGCATGGCGAAGAATTGCCTGAAAAAAAAAATTGGAAAGTGATTCACACTTAGAATAAAGGTCAAAAATAATTTCAGTACATCGGCTCCAACTTCACAACTCAACAACTTATAGGCTTCACAACTTATAAAATTTAATTGTGCATGATGGTTCTATTATGTATTTAGTGAATTTGTTCCTTGAAAATGCCCTGAAATTTAATAAACCCCTAAAATGACCTTTTCGAATAACCCTTTCCAAAAGCAAAGGCATATTTGTAAAATATTATGAAGCACATTTTGGGGCCAGATAAAGACTTATGGTTGTTATGTAACTACTTCTAATTCATTATTGCATGGCATATAGATATAGTCACAAGTATGCAGCTTTTATCCATGCTAGTTGGTTTTTTTTAGAGAGATGATAAAAACTTGTGCAAAAATTGAGGTACTAATTTTGTTGAGAAATTCAAGCCTAAAATTAGCGAACATATCTCAAACTCTTTTTTAATGATAATGTTTAACCCCAGACGGCACAGGAAGTTTTCGTACCTGAATACGAGGGTGGACCATCAAGATACAAAAATCGCGCTTAGGAAGTTACTAAAAAGGTTTTGTTTCTTTATTTCCTTTAATGACGAAAAAAGATGCAAGAGGACTGGCAAATTCATATGCATCGATAAAATTGTATCTCATCGATAAAACTGTATTCGGTCTGGGACTATTTTCTTTCGCGGGTGGTGCCATCGTGCCATATCCTCCTAGAAAGATCACATGCCTTCACAAGCTGGCACAAGCCGTTGGAGATCGCATCGTTTACGTCACGTCTCACCACATTTCAGGGATTTTTGTGGTTAAGTTTGTGAAAAATAGAGTGTCTGGTAATGGTGAAGTTTCCCTTATTCTTTAATTTCATTCACTGGGCTTCAGAAACGTGTTTGTGAGATATTTTTGTTAAAAATGCCTTTCGTGTGTGTATTGTCGGGATGTAATGGAAACTCCGGGACATGGTTCAAGTTTTTAGCTTTCCAAAAGATCCTGAGTTGAAGAAGAAGTGCATTTGGGCGATAAGAAGAAAACATTTCACCCCTACGAAAAACTGTGAGGTATGTACTCTTTCTCGCTGTAATTATTTGGATGTAATTTTAAGTTAGAAGTGGCTTCGGGATGTTGATGCATCAACATCCCGAACTATTCAGTACTGAAGTACTATAGTACTATTCAGTACTAAAAATGGTGATTCAAAATATTGTAACAGCAATTCTTTTGAAAATTTTTGCATTTTAGTTGTCTTTTTTGTATTAGTTCATTCGGTAAACGTGTGGTTAAAGGAGAAACTAGGAATAAGCTGCCAAGTTTATAGGATCGAATATTGTTTCTTAGCTTGCCCTATGGTGTATTACACGTCGGCTTTCATCATTTCAAATTATCTTATGCTATAGTTTAAAACAATAAAAATATCAGGCATACAAATATTTAATATATTTACGAGCCTAGTAATTTGATTTCTCATGCAGAAATACCAAAAATTGGAAATGATTTGACCTAACAAGTTACATGGTATTTTATTATTTATTAATTTTAGGTGTGTGAGCTTCACATCGCACCTTGTGATATCAGAAAATAATCTGTGGCCTTGGACGAGAAGACGAGGAGAAAATTCTTGCTGAATTGAAGGTGCCCAGATTGGAGGAAGGTACCATTGCTTCACTGTTACCTGTCGCCAAGAAGACAGACATTGTGGCAGAAGTGACATATTTGTGGATGTGGATTTGATTTGTGCAAGTTGATGCTGTGATAGTGGACGTTCATCGGAGAAAGTATTGAAGATAGTTTTTATGTATCGACCAGTCCTCTTTTAAATAATTTTCTATTCGAAAGAGAATAAGAGTAATTGTTTCGCTAAATTAGATGTGGGATAGAAGAGAAAATTGGAAATATTATTGTGGTTGACAATAGAAAATACATAATATATGTATTGTATTTCTGTGGGTTTTTTCTTTCCTGCCTCTTTAAAATTTCTTGTGGTGGTGACTTCATGCAAAGTAAGTATAAAATCGGAGGTGTGATCTAAGAGATACCATGTTTTATTTTACAAGTGTTTATGCTGGTGATTTGGCAGGACTTTCATATTTTTAATAGGTTGATACATTTACTGCAGTGACCTAGAGACTTTTACTCATCCCAAATAATTTTTCAAATACTTTAGCGCCTGATATGGGTAAGTTTTAGTAGCTGAGACTGAACTATATGTTAATTTTTGCTTGCATTTTGATGAATTCGATAATACTAATAGCAGATGTGTCAGCAATCCTGTTTCATCGGCAATTTTTATTTAAAAATTTTATTTCGTCAGGCTTTAGGGTAAGCTTTTTAATGCTCGTGGGCTATGTGATGTCTTATTTAGTGTCAAAATTAATAAGAATTTACTCTTATTAACATCTCAAGGTTTCCAAGTAAGTACGAGCCACTTAAGGATGCTGGGGATGCGTGAATTAGCCTTGAGAATCTCATTTTTCGCAGTTATTTAAGTGGCCGAATAAGTTTTGTAAGTTCTCAATAGGTAAAAAATACTGTATCATGAATTCTAAATACCATGATATAGTATTATTTACCTGTTGAGAACTTACAATTCATAATGATTCGTATTAAGGTTCTCGCTACAGTCGGTAGCCTGAGTGCTGTGTTCCTGCGCGCTTCGTATCCTATCGTACGTACTTCATAGCGGACATTCACATGCTTCGTACACGCTTCGTCAACAGGCCGCGAATGGAAATTATCCATTGACGAAAAGCGACGGAGCGGCACAGTATCCCCGTAGTCAATGGGTACTATGTACATACGAATTAGATACGGAGGGTTCTGTGCCGTCTGGGACATTATTTGTTTTGAAATTTGTTTTCATCACATAAATCAGCTGACCAATTAAAACTGTTAATAACCATGGTGGTTGTACCTACAGTCCCAGGCAAAAATATGAGCCACTTGGGGTTGGACTGCGGTGCCACTCTCGAAAGCTCTGCTGTTAGCCCTTATTTCACAAACCTGCACCCCCACCCCTTGCCCTCAGAGGGCTCATTCATGACAGTCTCACCTCAAACTGGAGGTAATCACAAGGAAAGGACTTGCTGGGGGCATAGGCAATCACCAAGGGTAAATGTTTAAAATTTATCTAAGTGAAGAGGACTTGACGGAGAGCACATGAGCAAAATTGGGAAACATAAGTATGTACTTTTTATCCAGAAACCATCTCAAAAGACTCACTGTCATTTTTGCATTCATCAATGAGCATGATATCAATAATTAACTTTCATACATAGAGATATATTTATGAGTCTTATATGTTGGGAAGATTGTCGATGAAAACTGTCTTTGTAATAAGAAAACCTCTTAATATTATAAGATTCAGGTTTTATCACATTTTTTAATATAAAAATTTAATCCCACCCATGAAATTCATATACCTTCCCTGGTAATTGGCTCTGAAGTGGGGGTAAGATCACAGAAATCTAACTACCTCCAATATAATTTCTACTTTTTAGAATATGCAACATTACAGCTAATCATGGCTTTTCACATTATTCTCTTTGAATATTGATTACTCTAGTTTTTTGATCGATGTTCAATAGTTAATATTTGCGATTTCACACATTTTGAGAGCTAACAAAACTTTGGCAACTGAATCTGACACATGAAAGGAAGTAAAGCCGGCATATCACATTGCTCTCATGCTTTGGGCAAATCTCTCCTTAACAGCAAATTTTCTGGAGTAGTCATTTTTTGCCCAGGTAGAATGCTGCAAGGTCCAACCATTGTGGGCCCAGAGTAGTCACTTCCTCTGAAGCACAACATTTAGGTTAAAATCTGTCTTTTACTACATAATTTCATTTCACATACGTTCATTTTTTCATGGGATTGTACATAACTTTTACATCATTGTGGGTAAGCATCATGGGCAATTTATGAAGCAATTTCATGGCAGTAGGAATTCTCCTTGGGTTCTCTTCAGGATCAGCTTTCCCTTAGCTGATGCTATGATGCTCAACTCGATTATTATAATTAAGGTATGATGAGAGGGCATCTTCATCCCTCACCAGCCCTGATAATGATGCCCCAGTTGAGCATCGAATTGTTGGCTATGGAAGACCCGACTGGGAGGAGAACCGATGGAGAATTCCTGAATTTGTCAGGAAAGCCTATAATCCATTACGTGGTACTTAGAGTAAGATGACTTGAAATACTCATTTGAATCATATAAATAGCCATTGGTAAAGATGAAGAGCTGCAGATTAGTGCTAATTTCATCACCATACTATCCATTCATTGTTACCCAACAGAGAACCCAGAAAAATGCTGGCAGGACAAAATTTATGATTAAAATCACATTGACATTGGATATGTGAAAGTCTTTCACTAGCCTGATGGAATTGTTACTATCCTTTCCAAGTGTTTCTACCTCACCCAATGTCCTATCATTTTCACAGGACAATACAACATTTTGCATGTGGAGGTTATGGTGGATAAAAGTGATGAATCTGTTTGTCATGCTTTTTTTATTTCACTCAACAAAGATACACCCTCATGAATGCTTTGAGGTTTGTTTCATACCTATGTTCATGCCTAGCAACTCTTGCCAAGGCAAATCAGGGAAGCAATTGAAATTCACAAAACACAAAATATTAACAGGGACAATGGCTACCCAATCAGCAACGTGTGGAAGAGAGTACTGACCAATTAGCGCACAGGGGGAGATCGGCCAGTGCTATATAAGACGGCAAAAAATCAAAACTTCTCAACTTTGAACTGAAGACGAAAGCAGGATGGCTTTCGAAACTGTTGTCAACCATAAATGACAGATGCAGCTGGAGAACCCGAAAATTAGCAGTCATCGAGATTCAGGCGTTATATGGTGGAAGTTTGATATATTTAAATATAAGATGATAGCACTTTTCCTCAATTTTTTTTGTACGCAATGCGTTTTGGCTCACAGAGCCATCATCTGATACAAGACACTGTCTTATATATAACCATCACCTTTATACCTTTGAGAAAGGGGTGGGGGAGGATTTCACATGTTTGAAGAAGGGGTGGGAAACCGAGGGGTGAGCTATATGTAAGACCATGTACCAGATAATGGCTCTGTGAGCCAAAACACAGCGTACGCATTAAAATATTGCGGAAAATTGCTATGCACTATCTTTTATTTAAACACATATAAATACTCCTTTCAATGTTCATCAATTACCAAGGAAAAATGGATGTATTATTATATTATAAAATATCCTTCATTGCTGTATTTATAAGATATTTACAAAAATTGGAAAGCTTATACCTATTTTCCCATAGATCGATGGCATTGACAAAATCAATGGAATTCAAATACAGTAGACTCTCGTTAATACGAACAGCTATATTACAAAGACCTCGTTATTACGAATAAAATCGTAGGTCCGGTCGAAATGGCCTATCCAATCTTTAGGAAAAGAGGCGTTATTAGTCCCGGTCCCGGCGGTTACATAATGAACTCTATTACGAATTTCCACGAATAAACAACAACATTAAGGTGGATATACGCTACGTTACGTTTTAATAATTGCGCCAAGTTCTCCTCGTGTACTGTACCAAAGGGCATCAATTATGGTTCTTTCTTCAGTATGAACGCACTATCATATAATAAGCTTCATTCCTGTGGAGTCATAGTGACCAATTCATTACCTCTCGTAAATTGGACGTACAGTTCGTCCTCTAACAAAACACATTCAATTTACGAACTTACAAGATACGAACATTAAAAAATGTCAAGTTTCGAATTTGGTACCTTTCGATTTGGTCGATGAACGCGGTGTGGCGTAGAGTAACTCGCACTTTGGGCATAATCTGAACAAAGAATCTTTTGATCCGTTCTGAAGTTAGGAACTGTTCAGCGATTCGCCTGTTCTTCCTCACCGCATAGAGCGATTTTTTAGGCTCCGGCTGCTTCGCTCGCCCAGCTAGATTAGTTCATCACTATCGTGAGTTAACGCAAACTTGTGATGCAGTGTTGTGTTCTGCAGGATAGCAGCACTCCTCGATGCCTTTAATACAGTCCAGCCGGCGAGAGTTGCCCGATGACAGCACAAAAGGAGAGGCGGAAAACCCTGCGCCAGCATGGTTTGCAGCCATCGCGGTCCCCCAAACGCACCTCACACCCGCGCCTATAGTCATACAAGGTTGCCACATGTATATGGAGCACCGAAATAAGCCTGAACCACAAAAACAAGCTCTTTCTTTGAATCACCAAAATAAGTGATTCTTCTTTGATTCGTACACGCTCGTCGTCCCTTCCGGCTCCTTTCTTCACAGAACCCTTTTGTTTACAAGTGACGTGGGCGTTTCCCTTTCTTACATGGTAATCTTCCACCCTACCTCGAACTAGACTCTTCTGCCTGTCATCGGACCACTCTCGGCGGCCGGACTATAGGTTTATCAACTTACGAACAAGGTCTTGTAACGCATCTAGTTCGTATATCGAGGACTTACAGTATTCGAGAAGATATTAACCCTCAATTACCTCGTACCGCCTTCTTCTATTGAGAAACTGAAACGAATTTTCTCTCTTTTACATATTTGCGTGTAATTTAATCGCGTATATTACCCGCTCTATTTATTTTTGACGATTCCTAAAAGAAACGTTCATACGAACTTCGTTATTACGAACATCCGGTTTTCGGTCCCGCAAACTTCGTAATAACGAGAATCTACTGTAAATATTCAAATTATCTGGGGAATATTCAAACCATTTCTGTAAAATATAGGAAAATTACTCACCTCTGCTTCAAGCATTGCTCCAAGGGTATATGTACCTCCACCGGTATAGGTGATTCGAGGAAACTCTTCTTGCATTAGGCTGCATTTATGATTTCTCTGTCTCGACGATTGTGGGCTCAAATGATCAATATGGCGAATGACTCGGTTACGTGAAGAAAATGTCACAAGTGCAACACGAACAGCATTACTGCTAACTGTAAAATCTGATAATAGTTTCCTCACAAACCTGTTTGAAAGGTAATAACGTTTTGATCAAGCTAATTTTTAGGTAAATATGTACAATCCATTAAAAGTTAGGTTAATCACAATGCTACTCTTAATTCCAGGAAATCAGCAGAAATAAAATTAGTCCATTTTTTAGAACATACCACTTAAAACAGCGTCTGAGCAATGATGCTTTACTAAACCGAGACGAAAAATTTATTTGACTGTCCTAATCATGCAAGGAGTTAGCTTAAAAATTTTAACCATGCAAGAAATTTTTCCTATTAACAAATTCTTCAGTGATGATTCTTCACCACTGGATTCTCTATTTCAATCCAGGAGGGACTACACTTGTATTTTGATTTAAATCATTGAAGTCTCCACCACTATGAGATAGAGCTGGCTCATCTGATAATTGAACCTCTTATCCATTTACAGAGGGTATCCATAAGGGTAAAAGTCAAAATATTTTAATGTATTTATGAGTAGCTACTAAATTTTATTTTTGAAATAGTAAGGTAGATTTGTATAGATGGTAAAATAGAAGTTTCAGCAGATTCGGAGATAGAGTATTGGACAATATTTAACTAACAGGTAAAAAAATCTAAAAGTCAACAATACCAGAAGATGGCAAAAAACAATCGCTTTATGAAATATGATTTGATGCTTTCCCGGCGAATTATTTGGGTAAGCTGTTCTCGGGATTCCCACCAGGTTAATTCTTTCATAACGGACGTTTCGAGCTCCGTCTCGGCGCTCATCATCAGGGCTGAAACGTGCAGTTACAGTGCAGTTTCCCAGTTCTGGATACAACAAAAATGGCTCACCAAGCTTTACATATAGAGGGGGGTCCATCAAGCAGAAGAAATCATTTGTGTTAGAGTTTTCACACAAAAAAGTTTTTTGGAAGGAGACATAAACTTAAAAGCTTTGCTTGCGGCCTTTACTCAAAAAAATGTTTTTTCTTCAATGTTTTCGAAATTGGGGTGAGTTCTATCAGAGTGAATAGTAGATTTCCGAATTTGAATATATTTGGCCAAAAAAGTCATTGACACTTCCTGCCACTGTATTAAAATATCTCCCAAATATCTTTGAGCTGGTAAAATTATTAATCTACAATCCAAATAGAGTGCAACGATAAATCCTTTAAATTTCGGACAGTCTAATTATCCGCTTCTCAGTTATTATGAGAATTGCATTGGTTGGACTCAAGTAAATGATACAATTTTTTTGGCTTACTTTCTAATTAACAGCTGATGTGTATCTTTAAAAACTTGAAATCTTGAAAAACTTCATCCATGGCATCACATGCCACCAACTAATCACAAATTTTTAATAAATGGAGCGGGAATAGTAAAACATGTCATTATTTGTCTTGGGCAGATGCATTGGAAGCACGGCTCAAAGATATAAGAATATATTGTGAAAAATATACCAGAAAAGTGTCTACAATTTCTACAAACCATGACCTTTTCCATAGGCTTCTACTTACATTCTATCCATTTATTTCTTAATCTGCGGGGAGTCTACCATGAAGTAAAAGTTACCAGAGGACGTGAAAAATCTACTGACGATAGAAGAAAATATTTTGGAATATGAGGAGTCTTCATCCTCTGACTCAGAATAGGAGTTTAAGCCTTTGTTTTTGGGCAATTAGCAAAAAATATTTCTTTATTATATTATTATTACGCTTCAATTACTAAAATTTCAAGTTAACACCCAATAGCAATTTTTAATCATCATTTAGCCTTTGAAAAGCTATTTGATAGCTTTAACGTTGTTATAAATAGAAGAAATTCTATCTTCCTCTTAATATTTCTGCAAAAAAAAATTCGACGTGCCCCAGGCAACTATGCTTCCCGCAGAACTTTTTATCGGCCTCCTAAGCAATATTGTGGACTAAAGTATCCTAAATAAGTTTCATTGCATCTTTAAAGTACACAACATGCAAAAATTTTCATTAACACCTATAATTATGACTACAGCGATTTTTGGCCAGCTTTATTCGATTCCAGCCCACGATTGCGTCTATTGCTTCGCGCGCTGCGTCTATTACTCCGCTCCGCGCGGATCCGTTTATCGCTCCGCTCTACATTACTGGATGAACGGCGACAGGGCGTGGATTCAAATATTACCAGGCGCACCTGCAGATAGTACAGCGTATTGGTACAGAAGAACGGGTGTGCCAAACAGAATACCGATCGTGTTCGGCTTCTGTGAAGGCTTCATCATCTGCGATTGCCGCTGAGACCTCAATGCGTTGCAAACTGCCACATTTTTACTCGTGGTAACTAATATAGAAGGCCTCTTGTCGCATTAGTTTCCTGAGGGCCAGCTTTAGTTGGCTAAAGGGAAAGATAATTCAGTCTTAACCGCATGTTGGGTGCTTCCCATCTAATTAGTCATGTCGGATTACACGAGCAATCAGTCGTGGTAATGATCCTAAAAGTATTTCAACGGTCATTTAATTCGTTCTAATTGCCACGAAAGTCCAACTTCATAAAATGAACCTGAACGTGAAAAATTTAACAGAGCCACTCAATAAAAATCGTTTCAACAACACGGAACTCAATTTCATCTATTCTCAACTATTCATCAATCTCAACTATTCATCTGCATAAATTTTCACTGAAGACACATTATCAAATTATGTATTGAAATTAAGGCAGGTTCCCATCCCATCGTGCAGGTTCCCATCAATATAAGCGAGGATTCTCTTAAAAAATTTACTTCCTCGCGTCTATGTCAATTTAATATCGTAATATTCTCATAGATACCTTGGCGATTTCAATATAAAAATTTCTCTCCTTATCTAATACATGAACCATAACATGTTAGATGTAAAAGAAGTCGTTTATATCATTAAGACTGAAATAAATTTATACCAACTAAAAATACTGGAATTCTTCAATTAGTAATTTAATCCTTTTTAACACATTGTTCCCGCCATTAAAATAATGCAACAGAAATGATTTCACCCACAAATGTTCAGTTTTATAACATCCAATTATTACCACCAATTAGGATAACTTTATATTTTAACAACTGATACTGACATCGCGCAAGAAATGTAAGTCAAGGGGGTTACGAATCAAGATATCAAAAAAATCCAAAAAGTCGTCTTTAACTGAGTTACCGCATACCGGATTTCATTGAAGAAGTTTTCAGCTCCAACACTTGCAGAGGAATCAACTAGGAACACTAATTCCAGCCTTGGATCTTCACCTTCTTTAAGTTTCCTCAGTAACCTTCTCAGAGTCCCGCCAAGAACATCCGCCCTTGACTTCACGGGGATATTTTCCCGTGCAGTTGGATTTTTAACCAACTTCTCGTCCTGCAAAATACTCATAGACGGCTCAGTCACGTTCGTCGCTTTTAGCTGCTGCTCACTTTTCGGCATTGGGCTGCTGTAGCCACAGTGTAATAACACAGACAAAATAAACAACACGTGCAAAACTACGAATCCGCATCTTGATGTCATAACTACTCCCAAGAAATGGCACTGCAAATTGAGCGATTAGTACGTCGTTTGCTTAGTTTAAAACAAATACCGAAGGGATAAGAGTTTCACACATTTCAGCCGAAAAAAAAACTTCACACCGTTGTGAAAAATCGCAAAGCATCTGTCAATGATTAATTTAGAAAGACAATATATGAAAGAACATATACGAAGCCTAGCACTCTTAAGCAGTCTATAATTATAAATGCAGCAGTACACGCTAATGAGTAGGAGTTCAGACGATGACCCTCGCTGAGAGATAAAGAGCGTGAGTGGCGTTTCATTGTGACGACGGCGATGAAGCTGACCCGTGAACGAAGGTCGAGCTCAGTTTAGTAATTCAACCGCTCCGAGCGGACGCGCCTCTACTCTCACACCATACAATCCAGGGGTGCCATTATACTGTGACTGGCGGGCTAGCTTTCTCTCAGCTTTACCCAGGTACTCGCCGACAGAGGCACGTAGCCAGAAATTTGGTTCAGGGGCGAGGTTGTTTGAATGCGGGTTGCCCACACTAACAATTTTTTTTAATTTACACGCTTCGTAAAATCATTATGTCCCTTAAATAAGCTGTACATTTCATTTGCATTGACCTGAATTTACAGTCATAAACGGTTTTTACCAAAATGACCGTAGTAATTCGGACTTGGTCTCCATGGGCGTTTGTGCGTGGGCGAAATAAAGATATCATTTCGAAAAAAAATTAAATTCTAGGCCATTAAAAGTGGTAGTTGTTAATACTATTCGATTTCGAATCTGACACCCTGACCTGAGACCATAACTTTAAAGATTGCTACAGGACAGTCAAAACAAGGGAAACAGTTTTTTTGGGGAGGGAGGGATTGAGGGGATCTGAAGCGCTTCCCGACCACGTGCCGGCGCCAGAGGTGTGACTTAAGCGTGACTAGTTTGATATGAACGGTAAGTCACTCTGTGTGAAGGGAGCACGTGAATTGACGCAATGCCAAAGTAATAACCATTGCTTAAGCATTGCACGCCCTCCTATGGAGAAGTACATTTTGTTTAAAGGTCTTTGATGCGATTAGGGGATAAGACTGTACGGCCTGTATCAGAAGTAAGGTCAGATTGTCCGTTCAGAGCTTAGTTTAGATTGGCCTACAATGCAAACAGGCGTCAAAGACAGGTCTTTTCCTCTTTTCCTTTCAAAGCTATGTGTTCTACTGAGCCACCTTCATCGAAAGTACTACTGGAGGAAAGTACAACTTAAGGATTACATCGGTGCATAACACGGACAACGCATGCATATTACACAGAGTACTTATACTTTTCACGCGAATATAGCATGCTATCTTAACGACAAATTTACCAAAAAATTACATGTAAATAAATTAGTTACTATTATGAGCAATTCTAGAGCAGTACATTTCTCTCCCATGGTTTATGTGGGTACATATTCTCCCCACGATTTTATTTATATGAAACAAATATATGATTAAAACGACGGGTACTTCTATAAAGGGTTCCAAAATGCCACCGTCCGTCTCAATAAGTATTGATGAGTGCATACAGATAGCGTGTTATGCATTTATTCTTACTTTATAATCACAAAATACTTCTCATCTACAAAATATTTTGATAAGTCCTCAGTGGTGCTGAGAGGAAGAAATAGTATTTAAGATGAATGTCAGCAGCATACACGAAATGTACTGTCCACCAGATAAGTTTAAATGAGGGATTTCGCCATTTCACGAGTGTCAAAATCAATGGGATATACCTGCGATTTAGTGTCATCACAGAGAGGATAATCCAGACTAGGTAAGGTACACAGTTAGTTTTATCACAATACTATCTTCATGTATGTAGTTTTTTGATTTTAGGACACCGTGCGGGAAACCAAGGCCGACGCACTCTGTACTGTCTCCTGCAACAGGTCTCCGCCACACGGAAGCACTGCACAACATCGCAGGGTTCCACAAGCGGGAGGACAAGTCCACTGGGGTCATAGTCGCGGATGGAAACGAAATTCTCTTCCTGCTACTGTTACTGGGCACCCTGACTTGATCCAATAGTTGTATCCTATGTTTCAAAGGGAAGGGCCACTGAAGATTAGCATCATTCACACCCAAAGTGATGCCTACGTGGACGTATAAATTCTCGTAGTTTTGTCTAGGGAAAACAAGTAGATACATTCTGTAACCACCGGCGTTAACATAAAAAGATGGCGATCGTAGAGACCTACGCGGATCCCAGCTATTTATCTTCACTGCGATCCCATGGATTCGCCAATAATACGTGAACACCTTCGACAGCTGAGATGCGGCATTTTTCAATGTCCCATCCGGGTAAGGCTCCAGGTGAACAGTGCCATTGTACTTCGCTATTTCCTCTTCCCGAGGTCCGATGGTCTCCGAAAGTGGTGGCAAATCTCCACCAACGCCAGCCTCTTTCTCGAGTTTAGGCAAAGTGTCCCGAACAGATTCATCACCTTCCAGCGGACACGGGTGACCAGCAGAAGACGTGGAGGAGTCGCAGGATCTCGCCTGCAGCTGGGAAGTCGAAGGACCATTGTGGAAAACATAATTTTGACTCGCAATTTTCGCTTCCAGATCAGCAAATTTGGTTTTGAGAACGCTCATAAGATCCGTTATCTGCGCTTCTAGAGCCTTGAATCTGTCTTCCATCTGCCCTGATAAGAAAATAATGGAATACGACGTTAAGAGAACATAATCTTTAATAATAAGCAATAATAACAAAATAATTAATGCATATAATAAATAGCTATGATGAAATTACATAAAATAAAAATATAATACTAATATTATTAAATATAATACTAATAATCTGTAATAATAAATTTAATGTATTTAAAGTGGACCATGCATGTATTTTAAGTCTCTACGGAGCACTCTAGAGAGAAGACGATGGATGGATGATAAAATGGAACAATTTATGTGCATAATAAATAAAAGATAGTTGAAAAGGAAAAATCTTTATCAGACTATAGTCCATCAGTCCCTCGTCATTCTATTGAGAAAATTAAGACTTCCAGGCAGGAATTGTTCTGATACAGTTCATTTTTTGCTCACTAATTTGTTATGCCTCAAAAATAAGCAC
This sequence comes from Ischnura elegans, assembly GCF_921293095.1. NCBI lineage: Eukaryota > Metazoa > Arthropoda > Insecta > Odonata > Coenagrionidae > Ischnura > Ischnura elegans. The sequence continues at coordinate 20,912,136 of NC_060248.1, forward strand.
CCAAGAAACATAAATCACAGATAAACATTGGCTTCATTAGGTGCTCCAGGTCTTATAGCCATACTCCCGTAAACTATGCCTTCAAACGTAAGAGTGAGTGAGGTATCCTGCAATATGATACTCATTTCACTCAGGTAAGTCGTCAGGGTTGCGGTTATCTAGGGGGCACGCACCCTCGCCGAAACGCGATTAATGGGCACCGGACATTACCCACTTTTAAGTCACGTTATGCTAACGAAAAATGAGGCAAAAAGCAGTTTAATTACTACGCGTTATACGCTGAATACAGATGAACACTTTCGTATCGACATGAGTGCTTTTTTTCTCGTAAATATTGAATTTACAGGATGTTGGAATTTATGTATAGCCGAAGGAATGTAACGGATGCGTTTAACGGGTCAATCCTCACTACTATTAAAACTAACCTTAAATTTTTAACACTGTATGAATGAACACTCAAAACTTCCGAGGCCTTCTCCACCTCCAAAAATCTCCTTTCTCCCCCCTCCACTCCATTTCGTCAGCCGTCTCCCCGACCTTCCTCAACATTCATTATCCATCCGTTCATCAAGTGAATTACCCACTAAAAAATATCCTCAGCTACAAAGCCTTGTTTCCTTGATTTCCCTCCTTTTTTTGACTATGAGAAGAGTATTATTCAATGAAATTGATAATGCACTCGAATATGAATGAATAATCTATGCACTCAAGCCGAATAATAAAGTTATCTGTAAAGTAACAAAGTATTTTTCTATTAAATATTAACAATAAAATACAACCGATGCCTGAAAGGTGTATTTTAAAATTAATTTTTCCGTTAAACCTAATAAATTAAACATTTTTAGATCCAGAAGTTACTGAACGCTAATAAAATAGGATGAGGAAGATTTTTTTGCACAAGCGAAAGAGGTGTGGCGCGCGATTGCCTTAGGCCTCATTCCTTTACACATCTTTGTTTGGGACGAAAATTTTTACTATTTGTTTCACTAAATAATATTTTGCAAAGAAAGTTTTTAGTAAGCCCATTAAGGTACTCGGAAACTAATTTAAAGGGGAGATTTTTATATTTTGATTCCGAAAAGGATGAAAAATATTTAAAAAATATTAACACTAATGAGGTGTCGATAAAAATTAATGCAAAGTAGTTACTAAAAAAATAATTACTTACTTGAATTGCACAATCCAGTAAGTACTCGGGTCGCCGTTGCTTGCGCAGTAGCCACTAACTCTTCCGTGGTTATTTGGCACGTAGTGTGGTGAGTTTCCAATACTTGACCTGCGCTTTCGTTCGCCACTAAGTTGACGCCCACGGGAAGCACAGGTTTTACTTCAACTTTCGGTGACTTAGATTCCGTAGCTGGGACTTTCCAACAATTCCCGCAGCAGGTGGCAATTGAAATGAGGAAAAGTCGAAAGAGAGTTGCCCGAAATGTGAAGGGATGCATTTTGAAACCACCCCGACAGTGAGGTCAACCTTCACTTACTTTCTGGATGATCCCCACCGGAATGGATGTCCTAAAGGTTAGTGCACCCCCGTACACGAAAAACACCGTAGTCTCCCCGCACACGCCTAGACTTCCAGCCCCCCTCGTCGGTATTGCTTCCGATAGGGAACCGAGCCAAAACTAAAAGTAGACCATTGGAAACAAGGGCGGATGGATGCTTGCGGAAGTGAATAGGCCGGCGTAGTACATTAACGGCTGCAGAGAAAGGAAGAGTGGCCGGAAAGTAAGCAAGGGGGGTCCCAGACCGAAAGCCATGAATGAAGTCGTGCACAAGGTAGACGAACTCGCTAAATGCCGTTCTCGTTAATTCAAACTCACGCCATTTACCCGACAAAAAAATTGTTAAAAAGGACAAGAAGTGCTGGATTGACCGAGAGGAAATATGCCGTTCTCCATGAGCTCCTATAGGTTTTGGAGACTCTAAAGGAGCATCTCGAGAGTTTCACCGCTGTCATCTCTTGAGATTTCCAGCCTCTCTCAGCTCTTCTCCAAGGGACCCCATTGCTCGAACCGCCGACAGGCCGCCATGCGTGTTAATCTTGCACCGTAGACAAGTTATCTTCTGTTCATTAACGATCATTAACAGAAAAAAAGTACGATGTCACAGAAAAATGTTACAACTTTACAATCACGGAGAGCTTTATAAAAAAATATAATGACCGTGGGATCATTTCAACTTTGTATGATATCAAATAGTTTATAATATTCAGTGACCATTCAAAATCAAATATGGAAAAAAAATTCACGCATCACCCGTACCATAATATTTCTAACTTGAATTGAAATTTTGGCACGATTCCGCAACAGGAAACCACAAAATCAAGATAAGCACAAGCTCAAAAAATATCAAAAATAGCTTCCCCAAACTTTAAACATTCATTTCATGGCGACACAATCTCCTTTAACATATCGAACCACAATTCCAGGAGTATTTGAATATCGGGTGATTATGTTATTTCAGCCTCGTTTTCGCGAAGGTATACTCCCGAAATCCTTTAAACAAATCGTACGCTGTGTTTAGATTCTCCAGGAAATAGACCGCAAAACTTTACATGCATACTTAGTGGTTAAAAATCCACTCAGGTGGTTCTAAACCCACGATCGCAGGATTAACAGGAGAAGGATTTACCCCGCCACGACCGGGATCAGCAACAATAGGGTAGTTTCCTTCATCAAAGAAAACGAAAGGCATTGATTGCGATTCCTTACCCACCATTAGTGTATTCATAATACACAAATTATTTGGTTTTTGAAATACCGGTTTAGACGAATGGCAAGGGTCAAATTTTTTCCTCATTTGAAAAAGGCCAGATTGGCGCCCATGCGATTCCACTCCGCATGACGTCACAGGGACCTAGTTTCTACACGAGAGGATAGGAGTTATACATCGTCTGAGGTTACCAATGCATGCATGAGGCACAGAGCTCAGGGAAACATGTCTTAATAATCACCTATTAAAACTGGCTAAGTTCGGAAAGTTTTCTTCGTTTGATAAGGTATTAATAAACCTTTTTTAAGCCAAGCGCTACCATTCAGCAAGGTACTATGCTATCCGCTAGCATCCTGCGACGTATCAGCGCTAAGCCTAGCCTCAAGGTCACCTCACCGGGCGGGAGGGGGAACCAGAAATACGACGTACGGAGATATTTCCCGGCATTCATACTTAAGCGTCGCGTTTTCGCGCGCTTGAAATTTTTCACTTTTAATTTTATCGCGAAAAATAGATGTTGTCATTTAAAAATCTAAAAGCGTGAAATACGTACTCCAGGAGTAATAATCTTTCGATTAAAGCAATAAAAAATAATAGGAAACCACCCTATTGTATCACGAGTAATACGATCCCGCTTAATCCTATTTTGCTTAATGCCAGAGCAAATTTAGGGTCCATAGAACCAAAAACATGATGACGATAAGTAAACGACCTTTTTCATCATACGACCTGGTTTTCCCCCATTTTGGAATTTACGGTTTATCTGGATCATTTTCCTGTCCGGCAACTATAGCGCACCCTCCGTCGCACAGTGCTACAAAAGTAACTTCAAAGGATAGCTCTAAACGTTCCCATTACACAGGTATCCCTCACTTAACACTATAAATATGTTCCTGAAAAGTGCCGTGTGAAACAAATTCCGAGTTGAGGTAGAGATGTATTTGAGGCAGTGCAATATACACTTTGTGCGCCATATGCGGACATTTCTGGGAGCTCTTTCACATCCATCGGCATCAACACAGTTGATATGGCGCAGTGATTGAGAATCTTAGTTATTATTACCTTCTGTATAGCAAATTACTTCTTGAATATTTTGAACAATGGTCTTCTTTGCTTTTCCCATGCTTATAAAGAGGCGAAAAGAGGGTTTTGGCAAGTTCCTTGATTAAGATAGAGCAGGAAGATTGCTAGAACAAAAAGAGAGCAATCGAGGAATCCAGTCGTGTCATAGCGAAAACTGTGAAAAGTAAATTTGTGTTAAGCAAGGGGTACCTGTATAAATATTAGTGAAAAAGTTCATCTGAATGTTCTGCATCTGGGCATATAGGTTTTGTGATCTTTAGAGCTCGGAGTCCTAGTGGGTAGAGTGATTGGTGGCTTAACTAAGAGAATTTTGTAGAACAAAAATCATTTTCCTCGACCGGGATTCATATCTGGATCCTTCTTATGCATTCCAGGGGTTCTATCACATGAGTCATCTTCTTTCTCTGTGGGGTATTGTAAGTTTAAGAGGACACGATGGTTTATGGTGCCAGGCATACAATTCCACAGGCCAGCACATTTGTGTGAATAGTGCCGTAGTACCAAGGCAAAAGCCAGAACTTAGGACACATAGGAACTAGGGACATTATTCAAGGAAATAATCATGGAATGACCAGTGGTATACCTTAATGAAGACAGAATAAGAGTATCTTAATATGGCCAAAATTAATAACTTGATAAGTACTGTGAAGAAGCTATACTCAATAAGCAAAGTTTAGGTTAAAATGAACAATGGAATATCTCAATATTTAAGAAGAAATATTATGTTATCTCAAGGTGTTTGAAGAAAAAGTATGCTATACCAGGCGCACAGCCAGGCATTAAGGTAAGGGGGGGGAGGGTTTTAGGAGCAACCAATTCTGGGGGCATGGAATACTGGAGGTGTGGGTGCCCTCCCTGAGAAAATTTTTATGATAAACGGTTCAAAATTATGAGTTCTACGGATTTCTGAGGGATATTTCATTAATACTTGCACTATTATATAAGTAATATTTATCCAATTAAGTAAAATGGAAATAATTTAAAATTTCTTTGAGTTCTGGGGGGGTTTCATCCCCCAAAACCCCCCTCGCTGCGCCACTGTGCTATACAAGCTTTGCTGAAAAATGAGGAGGAATTAGATTAGAGTATATACATATAAATGAATAGCAAGGATCACTCAGTTAATGAGGCATACTACACAATAGGCAATGGAAGTTATGGTGACATAAGTCGCAGGACAAAAGATCCGGAGACAAACTTATAAATGCAGTGTGTTGCTATAATTGAACCACTATGATAGGTGTACAAACAGCTAAATAAAAATTGGTCAGGAGAGATTTGCTATGAAAGCAGAAAGTGAATTATCATCAATTGAGATGGCATGGTATAATCCTCAAAAACAAAATTCTGGTGTTTGTGTTACACAATGAAATCCAAATAAATTTCAAATACAGCCTAAATAGTGTGCACTGCATTTCAATGAAGAGACCAGGTAATTTTACAAAGCAATTACAGGTAGCAGGCATACATAAATAGCTAAGAAGTAGGATGAAATAATTATCAATATACATACTTACTTAGGCTATAATGAAACATCTTCCTTATCCTTGTTCTGACTCTGGATCAACCAAACCAGTACTTGTTCCACAGTGGGGGTTGAAAAAGTCAAAAGTCCTTAAACTACAAAAATGGGGAGAACAAATATGACGGAGAAATCTCGATAGTCTTTGGAAGAGACCAAATGAGAGGTGAAGAAACTGAACATTTGTGTGCCCTTGCTGCTTTCTGCCACTGTCTGAAGGATAGGAGTCCCCACAATTTCGCCCCTCCCTTCTCTTTCTGCATGAAGGTCTCTTGCTCTTTGTAGTCAACTTTTATGGACCAATAACCAATTCTAATAAACCCAAATTAGGAGACTCCACCATTTCTTTGATAGTCACCTGGTCGACAGAAAAAATTCCCAATTAACATGAAAGTATTGATTTGATAATTGCAAATAGATATTTATGATAAGAATGAAAAAACTGCAGATACAAAATAATATTCGAGGTCTTATTGGAGTTGAGCCAAAATTTCAACTACGATTCATTAATATGTATCTAAATCACTGACAGTGATAATATGAATAATGAATGTTAATGAAAATAAAATTTTGCCAGTGGAGGTCCAACTCACCCAAATGATCATATTGAATTTCGATGAAGGATTTGGTGCTTTCCTGGCGAATCTTGCTGATGAAGTCTTCTCGGGAAATCAGCCAGGTCAGGATAAACATTGCTGCCAAAGATTTGACGACCTTCTCTGCCATCATCATCAGGGCCAATGATGGGTCTGGTTTGGTGCTGGGCTTATATACACAGTTGGGGCGGTCAAGTCTTCTATGATTGGTCCATTTTTTGTGTCCTTCATCCTCTCAGCTTACTCATTCGTTGAATGATGGGATTCCATGATTTTCTCAGGTTGAAACCCATGTCTTTATTCATTGCGTTATTTGCGAGTCTTATTCCAATTGCCTCCTTTGTAAATCAATCCCAATATCCCTTTGATTTGCAAAGGATTTTGGTTCCATTGAACTGTATGGAATGGTCGTATTTAATACAGTGGTTGGCTATGGTATCTCAGTCTAATGCAGCGTTTGTGTTCCAATATCCTGGTCTCAATTGTTCTTCCCATTTCCCTGATATAGCTATCTCCGCATTCACAGGGTATGTGATAGATGCCAGAGGTCTCGAGTCTACTTTTGTCCTTAATCTTCACAAGTTAGCTCCATAGTTTTTCTGGTGGCTTGTGAATCTAAAAATGTAAAATATTCAATTTTCATAATAAGTAGTTCAAAGGCAAGGAAAACACTAGAGACTTTGAGTGGGACTTGCATGTTCATTATTCTCATGACTAAAATGGGTGACTAAAACACATTTTCTCTGAATCTTGTCAACTTTTTACTCTTTCCCTACCAAAATTTAATTGTATCAACATGTTACCTTACCAAACCTACCCTAAACTGGTCGATGGTTTTTAAACTCCTATCACATAAGTTGCACAAAACCAGTCAAATTTACTTGCTATTGTAAAGATTATCTTCTATGCATCTCTACAGATATCTGTTTCCCCTTGAAGTGATTTACATTTGCTTAGTCAGGAACTCTTCTTATTCTTTGCCCCTTAGAGATGAGGCAAAGCTCCACAGTATCTGACTTCATAACTAAAAGGGCAAGAGGTCCAAACAAGACAAAGCAGCACCCCATATTTTCCAAACGTGGATAGATGACGATTGTCTCTCTAGCTATTGCCAGTAATATTATCCAGTCAGCTATCACACAGGAAAAGAATTGAATTGATATCTGAAGTGAATCAAATGGCTCTAGCTTTTCAAGTGTCACTGATTGCAGTGTTAATAAAATGTTAAAGTCACCCATGAGTCAGGAAAAAAATGCAAGTGCTATCCAGTCTACAATCAGCTGAAAGATAACTGGAAAGTAATTATTTTTAAATTTAACTCAGCTAGTTCAAAGATGATGTTGTGTCAGTGATGCCATGTCATGATTATGCTTTTGGTGACACTGAATTTTTCCTGCTAAAATGTAGGGACGAGGTATTGCTTTCATAATTGTCTGGAGCACAAATAAGTGAGTATGCATAACATCTGAAAGGCTCAGTGGTGAGACTTGATAAAGTGTTGGTTTTGTGAGTTGAAAATAAGAGAACCTTTACTGAATACAGGTTTAAAATGTGTGCAAGTTATAACTTGGTTATATCATCATTTAAGGGACCACGCAATTATTGATGCCATTTCAGAGTGACACTATAAAAGGATTACTTTACTAAATAATCAATAACACAGGAGAAATAAAAAGTTATGATTTTTCAAGAAATACATACTTTAATGAGATTATTGGTGTAAGTAAAACTAAATTTATGAGTAATAGTGTCATTCTATTTAAATTTTATGTAAAAATAGTTATCAAAATGAAGTGTTTTACTTTTTTACGTTGTGACTTACAGTAAAATGTAAGTAACGGCATAATACAGTATGCTAATAAAATTAAAAACTTACAAGCACATTTAAATGAAGTCCTGCTGCTGAAAGAAATCTGTAATTTTCTTTTGGACAGTCCTTTCAAAAAGAAGAAGATATTCCTGGCCATTTTGTGGAGATGCTGAGTTGCTTCTAGTATGGTAACAGACGCATCCCTGACGCGGAAAAAACGATGTCTCTGCTGCTTGGAAAGCTTCTTGTGTTGTCGAACAGACGACATTGCCTTCCTTGCATTCATCATCTTCTTCTTCTGAATTTTCTTCTGTTCCCATATTTTGCACACCTCATTTACAATATCTGCATCACTCAGCATTTGAAAAGTTTCTATCTGGTCATCCACTGATGCATAACCATCGAGATCATGTCCAAAATCATCTTGGTTAACACGAAACTGCTTAACCCATTATTCCTCAGACTGCACATAGGGCTTTTAACTCCGGTTATTTCGTATTTTACGGTTAGTTATGGCCTCATTAAGATTAATTTTCGGACAAAATTATTATATGTATTTAGCATAATATATGATTTGCATAATGTTGCGTTTACGCAACGCTGGGAAAACTCCGGAAAATAAAAGCAAAAAAATTTTAAAAACTTAGATTGCATATTTTATTTTTCATCGTCTTTTCTGATGTACTGTTCAATAATATGCTGCTCGGAATGAACCGTATCGCTTTGAACAACATAATCCTTGATTTGCAAATTTGACATCTTCGCCGGGAATTATATGTAGCCTGCGGATGAAATGCCGTATTCTCCCTTGACGGGCATGCTGCGGTTAACCTCACATACATGTTATTTTTCCTAAGGTGTCCCACATGGTGACACCGATTTTTATGCCAAATGTCATCAGCCATTGTATTGGAAACGATTTCTAGTCTCAGTAAAGTTTTACGATCTCGGACCGAAATTCTAACTGAGGAATTGCTTTGCCCGTGACTTAGGCGTAAAATCACCTCGGATTCACCACTGCACTGTCAACCCCTTTTTGGACCAGAGGCCACCTCCATTTTTTGCTCATAAAGTGGATACGGTAGCATACAGCATAATTATCGAGAAAATCTACCCCTCCCATTCCCTGATTGTAATCGTTGATAATATTTCGATTTTCTACGGGAATCTCCGGGAATATCTTTTTGTCCTTACTATGGGTACCATATTCCCATAATTTAAAGCAACAGCGATGACAGAGTTATCCTGCCATCGCACTAAGAGAATATTTTTTGACCTGTCAAACGAATAGAAGAAATCCCAGTTAGGTTTTTTTGTCAAATCTCTCGAAGATTGAGAGCGCAGTTTTCCATTCGATTTCTTCTTTCTTTTCCCGTTGAAAAATAACAATTATCACTTAAGAGTTACTAATAGATTGTAACTGATGAAGAAATTATCAAAATACTTGGCAAGAATTTCCGGAGACTAACAAAAAAATTCAGAAAATTTATTACAACCCTTTCTTCTAGTGAACTTACAAATCCTAGGCGTATCACTTTCAAGTTCCACCTCTCCATATGGCAAAAATTCATACAGATAGCCTGTAGATGAGGCCAGACACCACAATGTATAACCTACTCTAAATTGTTCCCCACGAATGAACATTTTAGCTGTGTGCCACCTGAAATATGGAACCATTTGTTAGGAAAATTCCTAACTGAATGGAATTTTGGTTAAGTCTATTGAGAAAAAGTCCAACTTTCAAAAATGTATCACTTTGTGTAGTTGAGAATTATCAGAGAGCTGTCGATATTTATTTAATTCATCAAACCAAATCCTCGTCATAAATTGCCTCGCAATTGTGACAGACATCTCCTCTTGGCTTGTCCAGCACAACTTAGTGCGTGATAATATATGATACCCCGACAACATTACCATTCCAATTATTTTTTTTATATCTGCCTCACTCTGAATAAATATATGGTTATTTATCTCCTCAGCATAATTATTGAGTAGCTCAAAATTAATTCAATTAATTTTCCGCTGAGAAATAAGTGATGGAGCTCAATTGGTGAGTGGCCTCCATACTGAGTAATAAATGTTTCTATTCCCTTTTTCACACAGAAATTCGGGACTCCTACGGAGGTAGATTCTATTTTTTCACATTTAGATGAACCGCTGTTTGTTCTTTGCATCTTTTACCTGGGCGTGCGCGTTTACTGGACGATTTTTCTTTTGATACTGCTTGAGTAAAATATGATTTACCTTGCAGCACCTCCTGCAATATTCGAAAAACTGAGAAGATGTAATCCCCATTGTAGCTCCAAAGTTAAGAAAATATTATAAATCGCCTCTCCTGTCAATTTATATTCTTCAGTTACCTTCTTGATGCTTCTTATAAGGTCTGAGGCGTGTAGAAATAACGAATAAATTTTTCTTCAATTTTAAATCTGAAGGAAACCCCTGAATAAATTATTTAGCAAAAATCCGAGCAAAAACTACTGTGGTATGATTGATATAATTACTGGATGAGAATTAAAGATGCATTTCAGAGGACAATTTCATTGATACGAACCCAACTGAAGCTAGATTATAAGCCTTACATCACCTAAGCGATAGAAGAAAAAATAGGTAACTCAGGATTGCACGGAGAAAATTCCAATGAGCGACTAGAGGAACACTCCACCTTCCATCACAATCCTGCTTCAACTAATAGGTTTCTCACCCTCTCATTCTACCATCTCTGAAAGTGAATGCATCTGAAGCTGAATTTAACGTCTACGAAGTAATCCTTTCACTCAACGACATGGGAATGACATTGCCCTGTATCGGTTCCACGTGTGTGCGCAACAGTTTGACTCCACGAAGTACCAGGGTGTTCAATGTAAAATTCGTACCGATGGCCATGTTGGAATTCAAGATACCATTCACCCTTTACTATGCAAACTCACAACCTGTGAGTGCCAAAAATGTATCTAAACTGCCTCCAAAAGACTACGTTGTCGATTAAAAGCCATATTGACGATTTTCGTTATGCTTTGGGACAAGCCCTCTGGTCTACCAGAGAATTCCCATCGTTGCGTAAACGCAACATTATTTACAACAACCATATTTATACCAGTAGCGATGAAAGTTCGTGACAAAAATAAACATGATGAATAAAGAAGCTTAGAACTAAGAGAAAACATTACCTCAAGCAAGATCGCCCAATAAATCTTTGTAAAAAATATTTACAGTTTGTAGTACTTCAGCGCTTCAAAATAGGCAAATTTCAAAGTAAAATAAAAATTATTATTTTAATGAATATTTTTCCAAAAATAACTGAAAAAGAGCGAATGGTATTTCAGGAATTCAGAAACCCTGAGAAAAAATTATCCTGAAGCAAAGGTTTTTTATAATAATTTCACTTCAATAATGTTGCGTTTACGCAACGCTGGGGATTAATGGGTTAATCTATTCTGAGAAGGGCAGATCATCTTCTTTTTTTTCATCAGGAAACTCAGCTAAAAGTTTTGCTTTCCTGAAGCATTTGGAAATGATCCTTTGTGTCACGCACCTCCAAGCAACATCAATGAACTGGATGGCAACCAACACGGTTATGTTGACTCGCTGTGCAGTATCCATGCAGAAGATGATTTTTTTCAAAAGCTGCTTACAGTAATGGCACTTGAAGCTTCAGATAACCTCTTGGTCCATTGGCTGCAAGACACTTGTACAGTTGGCCAGAAAAAACACAGGACTAATGTTGGTCAAATTCAATTTCAGGTGGGCTGCACAGTTGTTTGATGGCAGCTCTCTATCCCACCTCCTAAATTCTTCTTCAAAGATGGCAGAGGTCATTCATACTTTTTTTTGCTGAGTATGTTACAGGAAGCTTTTTCACATTATTAAAACATCTAGGCTGTGCACTTTTGCCAATAAGTAGAAGCTTCCTTTTTTCCATTCCATCATATTTGCACAAACAAATGCAGTCAATCTTTGCTTTAACAATTTTCCACTGACACATTTATTGTTTTTAAATAGGAGGGAGTTATCCACCGTCTATTTGTAAAATAAGTCCTGCTTTATCTCCGTTGAGAATGTTTTCACCTTTGTGATGCTGTATCACCACTGGCCATGTTTCATTTAGCCAGTCACTGGTGACACTTGGATCGACAGATTTTGCCTCACCACAAATTTTTGCAAACGAAATTAAGTGCCTAGCTTTGAATCCGTCATTCCAATCACTATTTCTGCATGCCTAAATTTTATAATCATAAGTGTACCCAAGTTAACCACACATATATCTTGAAAGCTTCATCCCACACTTTTGATGTTTCCCAATTAGGTGTTGATACATAGTGAGACAACCTCTGCAGGGAAAAATTTTCCATTAGCACAAGACATTCACCCGGTATATTATAGGGCTTTAGAGTACTTAGCAAGAAGAGCATGAACTATGTTCAAGCAATCCATGGTAGGAACCAACCATAACTAGCAAGAACTTGTATTAATTTCTCGAGATCACCTTCATTACAAATTTATTAATATGTATACTATAATTGTTCCTTGCTCCAGGATGGAGCTATCACAGTCATTTTCACTTAACTACTCATTTTGAGAATCAGCTAATAAAAATTTCTTCGTCTCAGTCACTGGTGGGAGCCAACTTGACTTGACTAGAAGAGGGTGAAAATCTAGTTTTGCTTCAATTATTTTGGTCACTTCATTGTTGGTCAGCTTATCCATACGAAGAAAATATTTTTCGTCCACCAAAGCAAAAATTAATCAGTAGGATCTCGATAAAAAATTTGAGCATCTAGATCTAGTCAAGCTCAAAAATATTCCGCTGAGTCTGGTCATAGCAGCCTGCTGCTGCTTGGTTCAGACCACTTGAGCACAACTTCTTCTTTACCGTTTTATTCTTCAGGGGATGCTGAAGGTTTTCAGTATTGTACATTTGACATGAAAGGATCTCACTGCTCAAGCTACATTATTTTCAAATGACGTGATAATAGGATTTCATGCCTTCAACAGTTCTGAGCCAGATATGGACTAAGGATTTTGTGAAGACTGTTCTAATTCCTACTTAGAAAAAGAAAGTAAGAGAATTTGGAGATTGCAAGAGTATTACCCTAACAAGGGTGGCAGGGAAAGTAGTGTTGAGGATAACTAGTAGTCTAATGCAGTGAGCAAACGATTACTTGAGTGATGATTGGTTTGGTTTCAGGAAAGGGAAATAAACCACAGGTATAATAACAATTACGAGGACCATAAGAAGGGAACTTAGAATATACAGTAGAATCCTGATTTAATTTTTTCCAGGGAAATGTAAAACACTGAATGAGGACCAGCCATTTTCTTCAGACTTTAGGATCTGTGATGATTGGAATGACTTTCTATTAATAAATAATATATTTTTAAGTCACTAACAGGTGCCACAGAGCCATATGGTCACTTGGCGAAACCAGGAATTTCGTTTGGAAGGGTCCAAAACCAAGGGTGCGCAGGGAAAAATTTTTGAAAAATAGGATATAAAATAGAGGGTTTTAAACTTATTTTAACACTTTTCATATTGGAAAAAATTTCATTTTTTGTAGAAATCTTTTGTAAATACATGATTTTTTAACATTTTGCTTTCTTTAATGGTGAAGCAAAGGAATTGTGTTTTTTACATTTTTTGGGGTGGGGGGGGGGGGGGGAATTCAAGACCCCACCCCCACAATTTATTTATAGCCATGAACTGTGATACAATCATCAAAACTCTGATTCCCATTCTCTTTTGACATTAAATAGTAGCAGATCTTTGAATCAACATTGAATATAGCCATCCGCATGTTGTTAAATGAGCCCCCAGTTATCTAAATACTAGTGATGAGTCGGTTCGATTCCTCGATTCTCGACCAAGAACCGGAATCGAAAATGAGTTCTTGCCAAGTTGAAAAATCGATTCCGATTCCAGTAGCTTTTGAAAGTACAAATTTATATACGACTGCGTTTCCAACAGTCATTTGAAAAGCTCTGTTTTGAAATTTAGCTATTATATTTTTATTACATAGTGATGATATGAAAGATGCTTTTGTCAACTGATTTTTTCACTGAGTAATATTTTTTTAAGTGGTTGTCTTGTTGCCTATTTTTCTTGGAGTCTATGATGTCAGAATCGATGGAATCGGTATTGGTAGAATCGGAATCGAAATGTCAGAATCGGAATCGGGATCGGAATCGATAAAATTTTGGAATCGACCCATCACTACTAAATACTATGTAATATAACGTTGCTTCACAGAGAAATAATGCTCTCATCCACCATCATGTCAGGGGACACACTTCCTCGATTTTCTTACAGTTCATACATAGAAACTGACCTTGGAATGGATAATAGAGAGAATCTTCGGGTGAAATGCACAAATAATATCAGACCTCCTCTTTTGAAGGGAAAGTAGCAGACTGGATAAATATTGAAAAAACAATGGACTTCCCCTAGAGAGTTGAGTTGAGAGGGGCATAAAGCATCAACGAAAAACATTCCCAGAAAGCCATCATATTATGGCGGCCCTTAAAGAATAACTTCCGTCATCATTAGTCACATAATCATCGAAGTCTAGTTCAAAAAGTGAAAGATAAGGTCATTACAGGTTATTAAGGGATGACTAAACTACATTATATCGAATTCGATACAAAAAGTGTTTGAGAAGGGGAGGCAAGGAAGTGTTTGTTGAAGGAGTGTTTGAGAGGAGGAGGAGGGGAATAAGAAGGGGAGCAAAACATTACATGAAGACAAATAACCTGGGTTGCAAGTCCCAGAAGATCCCATTGCCACATTCGTGGATGAATGCAGATGAAAAAGCATTCCTTCGTAGATTCAATCAACTCTTGCTAAAATTTCATGAGAATTTTCTCGTCATTGAGCAGAAATTCAAAGATTTCGATAATCATTTGAATTGGCCGTAACGAAAAAATATTAAATTGGGCAAAATAATCTTGTGCAGGAAAAAGTTTTACGACGTTAATGGGGAAAAACTCAGAATGCGGAAATGCTAAATAAGGATAATTTTTACATTGCTCAGATATGGAATGAATCGGGATCCCAAAAAATAAATGTTAACTGAGGAAAAATGTTAAATCCGAATCCGACTGTATTTATACCAAGGATGTATCTCTTTGCTTGTGTATTTTGAAAAAGTGTATTCTAGAGTAGACTGGGTAACACCGATGGGAATCTTTAAGAAAATAAGTGTAGGCCGGAGGGACAGACCACTTATATGTAATCTGTACTAAGGTCAGACAGCACAAGTTAAAGTACCCCATATAGGAAACATAATGAAGATACACTTTAGTATGCTCCACAGGAGTTTTAATAACCGACCCAGGTTTCGACAGTACACTATGTCATTATCAAGGTACCCCATATAGAATCAGGTTGGGCAAGCATAAGCCGAGGAGTGAGATGAGTTATCCACTGCTACCCTTGCTGTTTAGCATAAATGCTGAAATAGACAATGAAAATTAAAAAGAAATAAAATAGCCACTTAAAATTGCTAAATTTCAGATGTCCCTGCCAATTTTTTTTTCAGTTTTTCAGGAACAAAATGATCAGAACTTGACATACATCAATGCCTTGATTAACTAAATATGCACTCAAGTGTAAATGAAACCAGTAATCCCAAGACTAGCACGCAAAGGCCAAACCCCACCACCAATGTTGCAGGCAAAAATATTCTGCTACTTATTGCCATAAAATATAATTCCCCAATACAATGTGTTCAACTTCACCAATGCATTCCTTCTCAGTATGGCTTCTTAAATTCTAGAGCAAGGGTTTCCAAAATACGGCCTGCGGGGGGCTTTTATCCGGCCCGCGCCTTCGTTTCAAGTAGAGCACGATTCTCGCTCGTTTAACTCAGTGAGACCCCTCTAGGAGCATTGCAGTGCTGTACTACACATCAAAGTCGCCTTCAACTGTTCGTAAATAAGAAATACGCCACCGGATACTTCAGTAGACGTTGGTATCGAACACTTCGGTCACCCACAAATTTGCTATCTGGCCCGCAGGGCAATTCGGAACTTGGAATGTGGCCCTTGTGGCCTAGTAAATTGGAGACCCCTGTTCTAGAGCAATGGATTTTCCATGTTTCTAAGTGTATGAAAAAGTTCACCTTCCAAAGCTCTGTAACCATTACAAGGAGCTATTACAACCAACAATGAAATGATTGATGGAAGTTAACCAAAGTTGCATCTGATAAATATGGGATCTGCCTCATCATCAATATTCAACTCCACAGCTTAAAGCATATCAATCTTAAAGAGCAAAAATTAGAGCAAAACTGACAGGTGACAATGACTGACAATGAGCTGGGGCAACCACCAAATAAGATATCAGCAGCAGCAAGTTCCTGTATCCAAGAGCAGCATATCTGTGGCTGCATGACTTATGATGGCATGATTGCTCATTAATTGCCTTCACAATGGGTCTATATTTATTGTTATGGTGAGTCGGGGATGGCATGACTGTGGCGCATGTTCGTGGAGCCACATCCCACATGAATGCCTCTTGGGCAAAGTTGTGAGATGTGACTGTTTAGCAAGGTGTACGGAATATGGGTTCTACTGAAGCAATTTGAAACATCATATCAATCCCAGACCATCTGGATTCATGATTGTGCAAAAAATCCACAGAGAAAAAAATCATTTGCCTTGACTGGGATTGGAACCCAGATCCCTCGATTTCCGGCCGAGTGCTTTAGCCAGTTAAGCTACCGAGGCATCATTCGCCCCTGTGCAAAACTTTGGACTAAAAATGGATCCGTGATCTTGTCATTACATACGTGCAACATGTAGTTGCAGATGCATGGTTTTTGGAAACAAGTGCCATTACATGTATTACGATATTTCATTCACAGAGTCATAAACAGTATGCAAAGTGAGGCAAATACAGCTCTTATTTCCCAGTTTCGGTGGCGGCGGGGTAACGTTCTCGCCTGCCAAACAAGAGGTCGTGGGTTCGAGTCCCGCCTGGGTAGGTTTCCCCGGTCCAGGGCATGGTCGTTTGAGTACGTTCACTTGTTACATTTGTTGAACACCCCGGTGTAAAATGGCCAAGAAGAGCTGTATCCGGTGGTTTGAGAATAAAATTAAAAAAATAAAAATAAAAGAAAAGTGGAAAGTGAAGGTAAATCAGAATATTGAGGGGCTTCATCCTTCACCTTCTGATATAGCAACAAGTTTTCCGCGGATGGTGAGCACTCGTCAAACCAATCTTCCACTGCGACTAAAATGACATTTTGGTAAATTTGATAAAACTTATAAGCGACGCAGTTTTTTATAACATGATTTTGAAGCAATTCCTCAACTTAAAAAGAATGAACGAGGCAAAAACTGCTTTTCTTATACACCCATGTCTCGTATAGCGCAAGGGATGCATTCCTTGGGGTCTTTGCACTATACGAATTTGCGTTATATGAGAGCGTTTTAACATAGGGAGGATAGGGATGCGTTCCTGGTAGCATACGTCTTGGGTATTGAATATCCTCTAAAACATCTATAGTCCCATAAAAAGCCTTAGAAAACATTATTTATATAAATGTTTATAGTTTAAAACATCTTTAAAGATAGTACGCACGCATTCAAAGACTTTTATTCACGTTAAAAAAAATTCTTACGTTATTTTGAAATTCCCTCCTGTCGTGCGGGTGGGCTAACATCTGCTATCTCAGGGGATCGTAATGCGTTGCCGGCAGTAGACGATTTTTCAAAATTGTCTAAAAACAACTATTATGTCACCCAGGCCCTTTTGTCGCTCATCGAAATGACAGGAAAATGCTACTTTGAATGCCATTTCATAGCTAGCGGAGTTTATGAATGATATAAATCATTTTAATTTGAAGTCCTCCGAGTCATTAGCAGCTACGTGAAACAGTCTTCAAATGCCTTGAAACCTTCCAGGCTGGCTTTCCTTGACCCAGGTTTTCCATCCCTGAAAATGAATGAACGAGATTGCATTCTTTTCCAAAACAATATCATCTCGTCAACACTAAAAACTGGTTGAGGGGGAAAGGAGCCACTTTCAATCACAGCTTGGAGTTCATCAAATTCAAAAATGTTGCGGTGACTGCGCTATCAACACTTGCAGATTCACCTGATATCGCTGCACTGAAAATACCTGCTTGCCGTTTAAATTCTGGAACCAACCGAAACTTTCACTAAATGTCTCGGAGCGATTACCACTCTCGTCTTTTTGTACTGATTTACTATGAACTTTCCGTATGTGTAGACCGCTTGGTTGAAGTTGGTGCGGCTGAGGTCACTGATGTTTTTACTTCGTCTTTATCCAGAATGAGGCATCGTGCGTTTAAATGTCCGCGCAATATCGCTTTGAAGCTCTCCATTTTCAAAGCAATTGACCTCTTTCAATTACTCGTCTAGGTTTATGGTTTTTCTTGATAAATTCTTGATTTTTCTACACGCATTCCTATTTTTTGCCATATTCTCTTGGTTTTTACTCTGTATGGCTCTATCTAAATCACCATCTACTAATGAACTGTATTCCTGAGACGTAGAAGGTCTACGACTGCTGGGAGGGAACGAAGCAATTGTGTTTGAGACTCTATAGCGGACCCTTTGCTGCGTTGATGCTATTCATGCGCCACTTGGCCACCTCTCCCCCGTGAATACCGATGACCTTGAAGGCTTTAGCGTAGACCCTCAACCTGGAAGTCAATCGCCCGATAACCTATGACGGCAAAAATACGTCTCAAACCGTATTGCTGAAAAAAAAATTCATTTCCACTAGCCCCACGCTTAATTAACGATCTAAATTATTTATTATCATTCTGTTAAGGAGACGAGATAAATTACTTCGGTAGGCCGGCTATCTGGACCCAATGACGAGTAATACTTTTGGCCATTGCACAGCAATGGATTTCGATTAATATATAAACAAAAAAAAGATTTGAGGCAAGCAATAATACTAATATGAGTAAAATGATAGAAATTTCGTGTGTACTTAGCGCAAGTTCACGTTTTATCACGAGAGCGTTTAAGATTTTTGGTTAGGCTACACTGCATTGCAATGTTTCCCCGAGGAACGAATTTGCGCTATATCGAAATTGCGCTATACGAGACATGGGTGTATCTGATTTTGGTACCAATTCTTTTTGGTGCCAGTTCCTGTTCTGTCCTCAAGAACTTGTGAAATAGAGAATCGAAGAACCAAACGGCTTCATTCATACAAATTATAAATACCTTCAAGAATTGTATGACATAATAAAATAATTACAGCACATTAGGAGATGCAGGAATTCAGACCTCCATTTTATCACTACCCTAAAGTGCATAATTATTCATGCTAAAAATCAGGAAGTCATATAGAGAGCACATTACCTATGTCAACCTTTGAACATATGCCAATGACTAAAGTGTGCTAGCTGGGAAACAGACTGGCAAATCTTATTGCAAAGATGAATACATACTAGTTAAAGTCTGCTATAATCAAAAGCATAAAAAGTACTGTATGACCAAAACAAGGGTTGGACCAATGATTAGGTTCTTGAGCATAGTACTCAATCGCAACATCAATGATGAACAATTAACTTGAACCAGTAGTACAAAATTGAGAAGAAACATTCAAACAACTTACCATACATCAAGGAACTAAAAATAGCTTAAGTATACATCATTGGATCCCTTTCCAAAGAAATTGTTCATTTAATTTGGCTATTTGTAGGGCAATTACAAAATAACTCTTGAACAAATAGAATCAACTTTATTGATTTCGCAAACAATCAAATTTGATTCCAATTTCAGGTGAACACTCATTGGACTGTTCTGAATAGAATTATTACAAGAAATTTTCCCCTTCAATCCTGATATTTTGATGAAATACTAGCAGCATCAACAGAGGACTACATCAAAATAATGATGAGGTCAATCCAATTTCAAAATAATGGAATTCGGTACATCATTTTAACAAAGAACAAGCGGTTTACATAAAATCACAGCAACAAGATGTCAATAAGAAATATCCTCCCCAATAACCTCAACATTTTCCTCCAAATAATACACAAATGTCAAATTTCAACAAGTCTCCCATACCAATCACAATAAAATTCCAGAAAAAAAACCTTGATCATAACAGAAACTTCATAGATGATCGGTACAAAAGTTGTTCATGTTTACATCACAGTTACTTTCACCACACTCACATACACTATGAGATATCCTTGCATAAAGAATTAAAACTCCAAATGATTCAAAGTCTGTATTACCTGAAGGTACATCATAAATCTTGGAAAATTTCTGCCATGAGTGGATGAATTGAAGAATATCCATCTACACAGCACTCTACCGCAAAACAATTCACTCTAGGATTCCTAGTGAAAGTCACAGGTTTCAAAATACAATTCAGCAAGTAAACCTTGACCACCTTGACTAAGGGTTCAGAGTCATTCACCTTATGATTTAAACATCTAAGTACTTCGTAAACTAGCAATGAATTGATGAGAAATTATTCACCAATATAGAACCACATTTTAGAGCTTATTTTATCCCTCTAAAATGATGTATCCCTGATATAAATTCACACACATTTTCTCTTGCCCTCACAACTTGTAGACGAGGCTAAAAAATTAATTTTGAACTTCATAATCACTTCAAATTTTCCCCACACTCTTTTTAGAATTTTGTTACTTTTGTGCATGAAAACCAATATGTCAATTGCAAAAATTTAGCTCAAGCTTCACTAGGGGTAAAGCTGACCTAGATAAAAAATTGAATTCTTACCTCAATATTGCATGGGAAAGTTTCCCTTCATTTCTCCTGAGCTTGAATACAGTTTTACCTTTTTCATTTTCACTGCACCAAAATTATTCATTTTACTCCAAATGATAATACCTTCACAGCTTTGACTTAGCACCTTGCGGACTAATATTGACATATGGTTGCACCAAAGGAAATAAACTCTGGCTACTTTTAAACTTTGTTATGTTTGTAATCACCGATGCCTGAAATGAAACAAAAATATTTGATTAATGATTACAAAAATAACATAGAACCTGGAGCAGGCTAAGTCCAAAAAAACAACTTTAAATTCATTAATAATGATATCTGTAGTTCAAGCACAGAGTTCGATCATTTGTCAATTAAAAAGTCAGCCAACCAGTGAAGACCTTAGAGGCCAACTGGATAAAGTGTAATGAGGTACAATGGAAGTCCCACGTCACAAATAAGGGATATGGCTAGAGGTAGCCAAGGAACCATTTAAAACCCTATGCTTTACATGTAAAATAAATTTGTATTGGCGATAATGGCTCAGTTCCTCACCTGCACCATTTGCAATTATGACAGGTAGACTTTATGATCACGTGCTGCATGTCTGGCACTAAATGCTAATGAAACTAAAATTTTTACATCCACTACAACATTAAAATGTTCTTTATGCCTCTATTCTTAATTCACCACTTAATTAATTTCTCGCATACACATTTCATTGTTCTTTCATCATCCTTGTGCACCTCCTTCAGTCAGATTCAAAATTGTTCAGCCTGACTGATAATGTCATGGCCATGTATCTAAAAACCAAAATGCAAATTAGGTATTGCTGATTGCAAAAGTGGTGAGAGTTCCAAGAATGAAATTTGGAAGGATAACATTGACGTTATTCACCATCGTAAAGAAAAAGGAACAAATTCATGCATCAGTGCTTCAAGAATGATGACCAAGAACCCAAAAACGCTTGCAGCCAGGAGAACATCCACAGCTAGAAACTTCCCTTTTCTCATGGTTTTGCCAAAAAAAAAGAGCCATGGAAATTTCGATCACAGGCCTGATGCCAAAGCAGAATATTTGATTGACAAGCATGGTGTATGCAATTTTAAATGCTATGATGGATGGTTAACATGTTTTAAAAACAGGAAGGGAATATCCCAAAATAAACTATCTGGGGAATCTTCAAGTGTTGATATAAGAGCAAGACATCTTATAAAACAGCAACCCCTAACTAAGCTACCCATCATAGCTATCCGCAATTCATAACTTATCCATAACTTGTTGTGCTGCAATTAATTCCAGAAAGCTCTTAAATATCCTAGAATATGCACTGCATTCTGCATATAAGAATGGGATGAAAATTCAGACAGCAAAAAAGATTTGCTAGTTGTGAACTCTTCAAGCGATAAATGATTGTACAAAGATACGTGTAACATAATGTCAAGATTTTCAGTCAATTGAGCGAGTGAGAAGCCAAGAGATACAAGTGATTTATTTTTTCTATACAGAGTTAGGTAGAGAAATTAGGAATAGAAAACAAACAAGATCAGTTGGATATTTAGTAAAGAATTTGATTTTCCACTCGATGTCAGCACAGAACTGAGACTCACTCGTATCCCTTGGCAACCAATTTTTGTGTATTTTTTCCAACAATTAACTTCACCTAGCTCTGTCGAGAAAAAAAATCACTTGTACCCCTTGGCTTCTCACCCCCTCAATTATGAGCAAGATAAAGAGCTTACAAAATTTATTGTGGAGTGACAATTTTCATCATAGCACAACCCCTAACATGTTTAAAGCTCTTTAAATGCCAAATATTGATTTTCAGAGGCAGATTAGTAATACGTTTACAGTAAGCTTTAATTTGGTTAATAAACACTGATATGCAAGGGCATTGTGAAAATAAATTGATTGTACATACATAATTTGAAACGTAGGAATGTCAATTTAAACCATCTTAAAGTAAGGACAAGCCTTCACAGGAAAGATCTTTTAAACAAGGAATATTGACTTCGCCAAAGTAGGGCAGGCGGTTGATGGGAAATACCTAGCAGCGGAAGTAAGTGGTACGAGTCATACTTCAGAGGCGCCACAGTGTGGGGTACAGCTCAGGGAGGTGAAATAGGTTGCAGGTGGCTGTATTTAAAAAATGCTAAGACATAAGTCAGAACAAACAAAAATTAGGGCGTAAAGAGCTACACTTTCACTTTTTCATTAGAATAATTTTTTTCAGTCAAAAAATCTTATTTTAGATACCTAGTACTTCCAGTCCTCAGAGCACAGATTCCCGTAATTTTTCCAGACTTTTAGCTCATGAATGTTGAATTCATTACGTTATTTTGAGCCTACGAGACTATAACTTTTCGAAATTCTGAAAAATAATGGCTGGCCTACTCTACAGTCAAATTTAATAATTTTATGAGTCGATTTTCTCAGAAAAAAAATATGCTTACCGTTTTAGTCTTTGGAGGTGGCATTAATTTATCTATAACACCATCTTCGACTATATCAGATGGATCCGTGTAATTTTCTGCCTCTGGATTATTCCCAGCACCACCCTCAGCAGTTGACAGCACATGGACAGCTATTTTGTGGCGATGTGGGGCATCAAAGCTCACATAATCCTTGAAATAAAATAGTAAAATTTTAGAATAAAAAGTACAACAGTTCATTTTAGAAATTGAATGATTACATTGAATCTTATTAAGCTGAAGGTTACTTAATTGAGTTATAATCACTCTCACAAAATTTCTGAGGGGTCACATCTAACATATCAGCCTACCATGCCAACAAATATTTCATCCTTCATTAATAGATTTTATACACAATTCATTGTATATATTTCCAAATCTTGTATAAAAAACTTGCATGCAAGCATTAAGAGACTATAATGAGTCAATCATAAAACAATTGATTATTGGATATTATGAGCACTAATTTCAACTGTCTTACTTTTTAATAGATAACAGGATTAAATTTGATTATACAATGCATATGAGGTGCTTGTAAACATATTTGAATATTTGTTTATCCATAACTAGGTTAAGGAGAACACTGATGATTATAAACAGTGTTGTAGCTTTGGGGAGGAGGAGATGAGGGGATAGAAACCCACTCTCTTCCAGAACCCTAAAAAATAGAAATATTGGTATGAAAGCAAATGCACTAGTTAGAAATGTAGTGATAATTATTTATAGTTTTAAGTTGGCAACTCTAATATATTCAAATAAGTAGTTTATTAGCATAATTATAAAATTATAACAGGTTTATTTAATAAATTCTTAACTTGTAACTTTCTGTAAAAATATTCAATGTCGCTATGTTTTTCTAAAATAAATTCACGTGATAAAGCAAAATTTAGTAGAATACATATTACCCAGTGCAATGTGCTATTCAATCTGATCCATTCCCCAACCTAAGTCTTAGTATGCCACTGAATATAAATACGTAAGTCAACCCTTAAAGAATTATTTGTGAAAAATATAATCATGAATTGAAGATTAATTAATACAGATAAAAACTGAATCTAAAACAGTTTTAAACTCCCATCCATATAACCGTAGCACCAGAAAAATATCAAATCATAACAAACCTTGAAGAATTTTATAACATCCTTCTTAGTGAGAGTCTTGAGATGAGCCACTTCTATTTCGGCTCTGTTAAAGTTATACTGCCGAGAAAGAATTTCTGACCAATATCGAGCAGTCAAAGCCACCAATTTTTTTGGTTTTTCAAGTCTCTGGGCTGCCAATGCTTCCTTATGCCGTTCAAACTCATCCTCAGGCATTTCTTCAAGCAGAACCTGATAAATTTATTGTAAAGAACAGATAATAACAATTTACATATAGGAACAGAGAATTCAAAAAATTTCATTACAAGTACAAAGATTGAAAATTAACACATACCCCCATTGCAACAAGGAAAGCTTCTACCCTTTGATCCACATAATTCGGATGCTTCACAGACTGCACAATAACTCGAAGTCCTTGGACGCCATTTGATCTTCTTAGCCCACTGAAGACAATATACCCCAGTTGCTCCTTAAAGAACACCATCAAAGAAGAGAAAGCTTTTGATTAAAATGGGACAAATAGCAGATTTCTCAAACTCAAATATCAAATTTGAATATTAAATCACTGCTCAAATATTCGAATACCTCGAATACTAGAATTGCGCAAAGCAAATTAAACTTACGTTTCTTCTTCTATTTCACTTGATGAATGTATAAATAAAAAGTTATACACTGGAACCTCGATCTATCGTTTTTCAAGGGGATGGACGAAAAAAAAAACCGATGAATGCGGGAGTGTCTGACTAGGTTGCCTATGCAGCAGGAAACCCAAGATTTTGGCGAGTATGTAATTGTGATTTCCTTTAAAGGATTCAAACAGAAATTTAGCTGATTAATGTAATATCTTAATTTTATGGAAACAATTGGGCATATAGTTGATTCAACTAACATCTCTTTCAAATGTTCTAAGGGGACACACCACCTCGCGAAAAATGATTGCATGCCATCTCGGCATTTACACTGCTATGATGGATTTCTGTCTGATGTATACATTCTCATCTACCAAACGCCATCTCAGCGGCACGCCCATCTGATACTCGGCTTCATCCAACTTCTTATTTTCAACAGGTAGCTCACTTTACCCTCACTCCTGCTGTCAAGTGCTAGCGGTAAATCTGAGGCATTTTGCAAAATACACGCGCTTATCCACCGGATTTTCTTCTTCTTCAATTATTTTCAATCCATCTTTGGAAGTTCTCATGAGATAAGAAGATGAATTCGAATTGCTATCAGGGAGAAACCAAATATACTGAGAAAATATCCTTCCCTCTGTGACTGTAACAATAGAGATTAGATAGCACAACTCATAAATTGTAACTTGATACAGTAAAACCTCTATGTAGTGAACCTCTTTACATCGTAAACCTCTATACATCGTACCAACCCTCTGGTCCCGTTAGATTTACATGTAAATTTATAGGCAAACCTCTCTATAGTGAACCTCTTTATATCGTAAAACCTCTATATATCATAGCAACGAGAGACCCCCGAGACGGCCTAACTACCTCCGCATTTCGTACCGAGACAACTAGAGACCATTAATGCAGCCACGATAACGAACATGGAATGACATTTTCAGCGATAAATGTTTCACGCTTATTTTTCTCTTTTACACCTTTACTTTACTGCAATTTTCATGTTAACCATTACCTAGGGCCCTTTTGTTCCATAATAATAATAATAATTTATTTTCCCTGGTAGACAATTTACAAAGTAAGTTATACAATAGCTCACAATTAGTAATTGTATAGGGTACGTCAAGATACAGTAAAATAAAATTCTCTTAGGCAACTTTGTCTGTCAGAAATTCTCTCAGTGAATAAAAAGATTTCATTAATAAATATTTTTTCACCTTATTTTTAAAGCTATTGCTACATTTGGTAGATTTGATGCTCTCAGGGAGCGAGTTATACATTTTTGTCCCCATTGCAAATACACTATTGCTGGATATCCTTGAGTTGTGGTGTTTTACATGGATAGCGTTTTTATTTCTAGTACCATATGAATGGATGCTATTATTGAACATGAGGAGATGAAGGTTATTATTTACAACTACAACTGTGCTGAAAATATACAAACATGGTACAGTTAAGATGTTTAATTTTAGAAATAGAGGTCTGCAAGGAGCAGTGAAGTGGACTCCCATCATGCTTCTTATCATCTTTTTCTGTACTAAAAAAACTTTATTTAGTAGGCTCACAGATGATCCCCAAAATATTATACCATATGACACTTTGGAGTGAAAATTGGAGTAATAAATGGATTTTAGAACTCCTATGGAGACAGAATCTCGGAGAAATTTTGCTTGGTAAATGGCAGAATTCAGTTTGGTAATTAAGTTGCTGACATGGAGGGACCAGCTGCCTGAATGCTGAATGTGTAGTCCTAAAAATTTAGTATGTGAGGTGTAGGATATATCAGAGGAATTTAGAGACAAATTTTGTAAGTTGTGAGTGTTTAGTTGGTTGAAGAAGAGAGCCTGTGTTTTGCTGCAATTTAGATTCAGTTTGTTTTCATTACACCATTTCCATATATTATCAATTAAATGCTGTGAATCATTCAAGAGGGAGTCCGAATTCTTGTTAGAGAGAATGAAATTAGTGTCGTCAGCATATAAAATACATTTCACATTGGCATTTTCACTGATGGATGGTAAATCGTTGACAAATAACAGGAATAGGATAGGACCTAAAATTGACCCTTGAGGTACTCCTGTTGTGATTTTACAGGGGTCAGATATATAATTGTTGTTCCTCAGGGTGATTTCCACTCTCTGTGTCCTCCCTGTTAAATAGGATGTCAACCAGTGTAGTGCAATTCCTCTGATTCCAACCTTATAACATTTTTGAAAAAGGATAGAATGATCAACCATTTCAAAAGCTTTAGAAAAATCTAAAAATAGTGCAAGAACTTTGTGGTTCGTGTCCAATGCATTTGATATGAAATGGAAGCTATCAAGGAGTGCAGCTTCGGTGGATCTACCTTTCCTGTATCCCCATTGAGAGTTAGTCAAAATTTTGTGCTTCTCTAGATAAGTGATTAACCTATGCATGGGCGGATCCAGGATTTCTTTCTGGGAGGGGCACAAGTACGGCCGTATCCAGGATTTTGTTCAGGGGGGGGCACAAGGATACCTCATCATACAAAACGAACGAAATGAGAATGGGACCGTATTAAAAATCTAGCATATTTTTAAGGGTCTGGGGGGGGCACGTGCCCCCGTGCCCCCCCCCTGGATCCGCCTATGAACCTATGTGAATAAACCAATTCAAACAGTTTAGAAAATTGAGGTAAGAGTGAGATTGGTCTATAATTGTCCAAGTCATTGATATCACCTTTTTTCTTGTAAATAGGGACAACTTTACATATTTTTAATGCCCGAGGAAATATCCCACTACTAAGGGATTTATTAATCAAGAAAATTAAAGGTTTTATGATGTGTTTACTGCAGTCTAGAAGAACAGTTCCGGGTATGCCATCTATACCTGGGGTGAAATTCTTTCCAACCTTCTTAAGACAAGACAAAATCTCTCTTTCATCACAAGGATAAAGGTATAATGATCCGCCTACGTAGCTCTCTGAATGCTTTTTTTGCTCCATTGAAATATTACTGGAATTTTGTAAATTTACAGCAGTTGAGAACACTTCGTTAATTATGTTAGAAACAGTGTGACCCTTCGTTATAAGATTTCCTTTGCTGTCATAAAGGTTGGGTAGAGACTTAGACGACAACCTGCCTAGGGTTTCATTGATACGAGAGCATACCTAACAGTAAATAAGGAAAAGGCAACGAACTATCCCAATCATTTTAAGTGACAGTAAATGAAGACAGAACGCATCGTTTGCTCTCGAATCATGGTAAAAATTGCGCGATAGCACTTGCTTTCTATTACTTATGGCTTTATTTTCCTGTAAGTGCTTACATACTAAGTTCAGTTAATAAAAGAGGCGACCAGCGCAGCCTATAATCCCTTGCCGGCGAAAATATTTCAACTAACTTCACTCCCATTTATGGAGACAGAATTACTCAACCGCATTGCTACTTCCGTTTTTAAAATGAAAATATTTCATGAATTTA
Organism: Ischnura elegans; assembly: GCF_921293095.1. Lineage (NCBI taxonomy): Eukaryota > Metazoa > Arthropoda > Insecta > Odonata > Coenagrionidae > Ischnura > Ischnura elegans. The sequence goes on from NC_060248.1 coordinate 20,940,234, forward strand.
CTGGGACTCGAAATAAATCAAATACAATTTTGCAACTATTTTATTCCCATAATTCCCGGTTTAGAACTTTCTCACTGCCGCCTTGGTAATTTTTTCGATGCTTTCGTGAACGATCGTAGTTTACAATTTATTGCGCTTAGCGACAGTCATATGTCTTGCGTGCGTATTTATGCCGCGAAATCTGACTCTTCCATCGGGGGTCCGTGACGTCAATTTCTAGCAATACTGACGAACATCACTCCATGTGCGACAATGTTAGGTGAAGGAGACAGCTAATTAGTTGATACGCGGTAGAGTAATGAAATTTTTTACCGTCGCCGCCGCATTCTGAAGTAGTTCGCCCAGCATTCTCACCAGGAAATCACGTAGTTTTGCAGACCTAGCGTTTCTTTGTGCCCTCAACAGAGTTTTTCTACGGAGCTCTACGAGCATTGTATTTTAGAGAAAGGGAATTCAACAAAATTTTCAAACTTACGCTCAATTTCTTGTTTATTTTTTGCAATAGTCACATGTTTATTTATTTTTTTAATCTTTAACAAGTCATATGCTATAAGAATAATGAATCAATTTTCTAAAATATATTATAAGGAATATTTTCAATTATTTACCATAAAATATGAAAACATACGAAAATTACTTAATTAATTATAAGCTGATGATGGATTCGACAAATAAAACAAGGCGGCTGCTTGACATTACCACATTCAGAGGAATTTTCCAAGCCATCGACGAGGGCAGGCAGAAGAAAGATGCAGCAGTGACCTTTGGAATACCATCTATTTTAAACAACCGAGGAAAAACAGAAGAAACTGTATATCTAGGCTGCACAAATAAAAAACGCGGGCAGTGAAATAAGAGGGTGAAGGAATTATGTTAAGAAATAGAAAAGTTGTGTACTTCCCTCCAAACACTACTAGTAAATTACGACCCTTAGACCAGGGAATTATTTCTTTGGTCAAAAGGCATTATCGAAAACAGCTAGTGATTTATTTTTTATGGAGAGTGGAAAGTGAAAACGACATTAACCCTCATATGGATTTGCTGCGCCTTAGCGGCGCTCGTGGTTTTAAAAATGGTGTAAAAATTTTCCATTCCAATGAATCATTTTGAAATTTTCAGTAGTCTACTTTTTCTGCTTTCTTCGTGTACGTATAAAATTTTGTTAGCATAGAGTTGATAGGTTACATTTTATTGGCCTCTAATGGAAAAAGTTACGTCGTTGGATTTTCGGCGCCGCTGCGGCGCTCAGTATTTCCTCGTCGCTACGTCGCTGACTGCACTCTCAATGTTAATGTCAAAGCATTTATGTTTCGTATGAAATGCTATAATATATTTATAATCATATTATTTATATTTCTAAACATTATAAACAAATGAAATTGTTAAACAAAAGGAAAATATTACCATACCAATCTTGCTTTCTATTTTAGCTAAGAATCAAAATATTTGCCTCGTTTTGATGTTCATTGACAAAACTTCATCTTTTTACAAGAATTATTCATAAAAACTCATGGCTAGTCGAAGTTGTTTTTTCATGGGCCTCCGACTTAGTTTTGCTTGGGCCGAGAATTTCCTCGTCGCTACGTAAGGGTCTGCACTCTCAACGCTAATGTCAAAGCAATTATGTTTCATATGAAATGCTATAATCTATTTATAATCCTATTATTTATTTTTTTAAACTTATAAACCAAGTGAAGTTATTTAACAAAAGGAAAATATTACAATACCAATTGTGCTTCCTCTTTTAGCTAAGAACCATTGCTTGCTTCGTTATAATGTTCATTGACAAAACTTCATCTTTTCGCAAGAATTATTCATAGAAAGCCAAGATTTCCTTGTTATTTCCGTGACTTCCGACTAAGTTTTGCTTGGGAACCTTCTCCGCTCCGCGTCCACCTACCTGACGTGGTGATAGTCACCTTTGGGTAAATCCTAGGGTGACTCTGTTTAGAATTACTCCATGCAGCAATTCTAAGAAAAGTTTAACGCAATGCATTATCCGAATTCGTAGAATAATGCTTCCTCACCGTTGTGTGAATATTTCTCGCTGAATGAGTAACTGTAACTTGCAAGGAGATTAAGAAGTTTCACCGACTACCATGAAGAACACATCGCACAGTTATTGTTATATGTCTTGTACCCTTCATTCGAAAAAAATCCCTTTGCGGCTACAATAGTCTATAAAAAATTGCAGGCGTTTATATAGCTACCGATGACGTGACAGTTTACAAATGGGGTGAAATCAATATAACTACCCAACTAATTGTGTGATAGAAAATAATTTCTCTTTCCTGACGATGAGTTTAGACATTACATGGTAAAAATCGTTTCATTATGAATAGGTGAAAAGACAATTTACCGTGAGGTGAAAATATGTTAACATATTTCTCGTTTCTTCGTGTACTGAAATGCACAGATGTTTTATGCATTAGGGGTGTTACTAACGTAAAGGGGTGAGTTAGGAGGAGAAAGGAGAAGGAATGCCAGGAGGTTGTTTTGAGGTGAAGGGGTGGTAGTGTGTCGACTGCCAAGGATCGGGGAATACCCAGATCGTTAGGACAGGTAGGAGTAGAAAATCCTTGTCGCAAAAAAGGTTGGGAGTGCAAGGAGGCAATTAGATACAAAAGCCTGCTTTTTCTTCATCCTTCCAACGCTGCATGAGGGACAGGGAACAAAAGCCTTGTCAAAACGCCCCACGGTGGCCCTCCCTTCATTCCAAGAAGGTCCAGCTCGGGTGGGTCATTAGGGTGGAGAGAAGTTCAATCAAGTTTTGTGGGAGGGGGGAAGAAGGTGGTGAATTACAAATAAGGGAGCTTAGTGGGAAGGTATGGACAGTCTCAATGTTTGGGTCAGTGAAACGCTAAGAAAGGAAACGGAAAGAAAATGTAAGGGAAGTCCTTCCAAAGTGAGGGTATTTTAGTCACCCCAGAGCATTCTTTCATCAGTTTCTCACGCAGGGCTGGACGAAAAAAAGGCAGCTGCTCCTTCTCCCCTACCACCAATAACACATACTTCTAAGAATTTTTTTTTTTTTTGGATTTCCCACCAATCCAGGAGTAAAACCTAATCTGATGCACTCCCACGCAAAACATTTACCCGTCCATATCTAAGGAAACCTTCCCCTTGGGCTACACGTCCCCAGAAGGGGAATAGGGCTCCGTGGTAGGAAAAGAGTACTGACTCTTCTAGCTCCAACTCCAAAGAAGCGTTGGGTTCCTTGACACGTCGCTTATCATTTCATATTATTTATATTTCAAAACCCATAAGACTTGATTTTTTTAATTGCAGGACATTAGCTCCCAGAATATTCGTAACATTTGTCTTGATCGCCAGAATCTTGTAAAAATCATGAAAGAAACACTCGTCTCTTCTCACTAAACCTACAGCTGTTCCATTATTAACGTTTAATAACTTATCCTTCTATAAACACTGCAAAGATATAACATATGGGTGGACGCAATAAAGCAAAATTATGTCATATGGGCATAAACGAATTTTATTCGGTCATCATTTTTAGTATTTAGATACATAAAATTATAAACAATATAAACATTAAAAAGCGGAGTTTGTCGAGCTCTGCATATCAGAAAAATATTTCAAACAACAAATACACACGAAATTAAAACTTTCACTCAAAAATAACAAACAAAGGGAACTGAAATAAAGAGCATTACGGCAAGAAATGGAAAAGAATGCAGCGTTCAAGATTTTTTGTTATAACTTCCTCAATAATGGGTCAAATATAGCAAAACACGGTGAGAAATAAAGATAATAGATGTATTTACCATTATCAATCACAAAACTTGTAAATTCACGCTGAATTTGAAAGATAATAACAGAAAATGACGCGGCGCCGCTGCGGCGCCGAAAATCCAACGACGTAACTAAATTTGTAAATCCATATGAGGGTTAAAAGTGCTCAGGGAACATCCTTCAGACCAATGCACAGGCTGTGCCTTTCCTCAATTTTTGAGAAATGCTTCATCAAGGATGGGATTATGGGTGGTAGCAAACAGGAGGAAAGTGAAATATTTGAGAATGAACCTACAGAGTACGATAAAATCAACAAAATAGTTGACACAAATTCAACATTTGAAGACTTTGTAAATGTTGATAATGATTTATTCATTTGTTCCCCACATGAGTTGGAAGATAGTGGTGAAGGAGATGTATATATCTTGCAGGATACAGGAAGAGATGGATTTAGAGGAAGATGTTGGTAATGAGCAATCAGTTACAGTTCCCACCAAAACAGAGGTTGAGGATTTATTGAACATAATTAAATGGTTTTTATTAAGCATGGAGGAATGCGGCCATAATATGATTGTATTCAATAGAATTAAAAACATTATATTGAAAGAGTTTTAAAAAGGTTAAAGCAAACCCAATAACTAATTTCTTTCCTAAAAAGCCCTCTTGAACAAGTTACTTTTACCTTTGTGTAATCATTAAATTGTACATACATGTTCACTAATGCATGCATGTATGTTTAAATATATTAATATTATGGTTTAGCAATAAAATGGTGCCTATCACTAAAACCTCTCTATAGTGAACCTCCATACATCAAAATGCCCAAATTTTGGTCCCCTCCATTACGATGTAAAGAGGTTTTACTGTATATGTTTTCGGAAAAAAATACCGCATCAACTTCCGAGAAGCTCTGCTGCTCATATCGAGTCTCGCCAGAATGCTATGTCTCCGTCGTATTTTTACATTTATTTCCTCGTGTAAAATGCTTAAATAAAGTCAGAAAAACGTCGTGTTTGGTCTTATTCTTTTTGAAATTACGCGCACATTACTAATATTTCAATCCAATAAAGGTGTAATATCAATTGCCAAAAGTCATTGTTAGACACCTTTTGGGCTAATAGATGACTCATGCAGCAATTAACCTCCAGAAATGGGGAACTTTGAAGCAGGTAGGCAGAAAAAGGTCAGTGGGGGAGAAAGAGGGAAGGGTGAAACACAATTCTATTATTCTCCTCTTTATTCTCCAGAAGGAAGTTTATGTACTGCTCACAAATAATAAGTTAGTTGCTGGTACAGAATTAAATTCCTTCTAAATTAATCAATAAGCCAAATAATTCTGAACTACAACCAACAGGTAAATTTCCAAATAAAAAGCCACTAGGATGTTGTTTAATAGGGCCCAAATACTCCTGTTGTCTTACTGGAAGGCTTGACAACATGAGATACAGATATCACTCATTACTATAAATCAACTTGTAGTCCCGTACTACACCTACAAACTTGATTCATAAAAAGGCCAGCAAAATTACAGAGTTTCATTTGGAATATAATAATTAAATATTAGAGGTAAAGTAAACCAAAATCTGAGATGATGAAGTTATTTTTCAAATAGTAGACTAATTGACAAGGAATGATTGATTTTGAAGAAGCAATAACCTTGTGCGTTAATTTTATTTCCTTCAAAATTGTCAAAGAACTCATAGAAAAAGAATTTCACCACCAAATACTAACTTCTAAATAGGCTAAAGCAAAAAAACCAAAATGTACTACAAAAGAATTACTTACAATTAGTACAATAAATGAAAAAAATTAATGAGCTTACTTTTGTTCTGAGGATGTTGAAGCAAGGTTCACTGATGATCTGTACCAGTAACTCAAGTAACATGTTGGCCTCCGTTGATTCTAAGGTACATTGGTAGTACACTTCGGTGCACGAGCTCAAATGCAAGTTGTTTTCAACTTCATACACAAAATGGCAACCTTAAGTTTTGGGAAAAATGATAAAATATATTCGCCAAAGAATCAACAGACATAACATCATGATGATTAATAAAATAATCTATAGGGAATTACTTAAGGACAGAAAATGGGATACACTTAAGATCATTGTGAGAATGATAATTTAATATTCCACCGTTCTTATTTCGGACTGCTTTACGATATGGAAGATTTTATTTGCATCAGGTTTTCTCATCCGAAAGGTCATCAGTAAACAATTTAGGTTGGCCAATGAAATATTGAACTACAACACCGTGACTTTTCTAGGCTAATATTTCAATTTAAGAAAATATGATTGTATAGTACCACTGACCAGCCAATGACTTTGTGTTCACCTCTTTGCCAGTGCTTTCCCCTTCCTGTCCCCTAAGATGCAACTTAGCCTGAGTTGGCGTTCCTCGTTCCACCCACCTTTGCCAACTTCCTCCCTTTTCATTAGCATTTCTGTCCCTCCCACTCACCTATGGGGTCAGCAGCATACTTTGTACCCAGACATGCAATGCACTAACAACATCAGAAGCTAATGGACGCTTCGCACAAAGTCGCAAGGGGTCTTCCGAGACTTCAAGTTACTGCAGTCATATACGAGATATAAATAAGCAGACGCAGTAAACTCCATCCACTGTTTGACAGTCGTTTACCCTTGGTTCTCTTCCTCTCTTCAGCATACTCATTGATCGCCATCACAGGCATTACATTTAAATGCTATTGAGCCATTTCAGCTGAAGGTAATAATTTTTACCAGTCAGTATAAATTACGCTCGTGTAAGTCAGAAGTAAGTTAAAACACAACTATTAAAATAAAAAATATTTATCTAAATGATTTTTTTAAGTAATGGCCATTAAAAACATGGAACACTAGGCAAATTCACTACAATGGCATACCTATGATAATGAAATGTTCTTCTCCAATGAAATGGCTTCTCCTCACTTTAGCCATCTATTAATCAACATAAATCATAATTATTTATAATGAAGACTATCCTATCCATACCAATCATTTTTATCCAGCAAAATAATCAGCTTAAAATCCACCATGGATTTATCAATTGTGCAACTTGACGCACTGAGAGAAGAATCGAGCAAAAAAAATAAAATAATTATATTATATTAATTTCCATACACTTTTAAATGTGCTGAAGAAGATGAGTAACTGTAACAATGTATTCCCTTGATAAACTTACCATCTACCAGCTGGAGCTCTCTATTTCGAAGCAGCTGGCAGGGTAGTAATGGTCATATGGACACAGATGAGCTTAGCCGTTCCTCCACGAGATGTATCAAATCTAAAGCTTTCTGTTAAAAAAAAGACAAAAAGTCACATTAAGGGTTTGTAAATGAAACTTACAATCATTTTCATACCGCAAGAAAATATCAATTAGGGTCAAATTATTATTTGATAATTAAATTTGGTGCCCATTGAAATTGTAACATATTTTTTATGTTCAACAAAACTCAAGAGAAATGTTTAGATGAAAATAAATAGAAGAATTTTTTTAATCACTGAATAGCATATACATTAATAAACCAAGGACTGTAAAGGAAAAGGTTATTCGAGAGAAATAAGAATACAAATATTTGTACTGAAATAGCTATAAATTTAATATTAATATCTTATAAATTGTGCAGTCCAGTAAAAAACTCTGTTACTAGTCCTAGGCTAATTAATATATAAATACTGAGTTCAGCCAGCCATGACAATACCTAAGAGCTCTGCCCTTGACAGGGACAATAAACACTTGAAAGCCGGCTGCCAAACTAAGGCCATAACATCTCCTAATAATAAATGACACAAAATCATTTTCTGGTCCATTTGATTGTTTTATATGAATGCTATACCCCAAATATCATTTCTAACACTGACTATATTACAACTGAAAAGTAAATGAAAGACCATACATCCAAAATTGCCTATTGCTATTTATTAATTGGGGAACTATTGCCTGATTATGATAAGTAGGAAATTGGTTGTAAAGACTGCCAATAAGAGGAAGCCTTTGATATTGGATGGAAAAGGCGATGTAGATAAGTTAAAAGCAGAGAATCAAGCCCCTTATCTAAGTATACCTTACCTAACAAACCATAAACTAGTACACCTTATCTAACAAACTTAGCTGATTGACTTCTTGTCGAAATTTTGACATTCAAATGCAAGTCACAACAATCATGTCAGATGATCAAACTCAGCACTAGAGGCACTTTAATCAATGAGGTATCTCACCAGAAGTGCACTATTTTACTGGTAAAATAATTGTGTATGTCTAGAATTTGATAGTTGATACGATAAACATTGGATTATCACACAAATTACTAGTCTGTGTGAATTTTCAATTGACGGCAACGTAGCCACGAATCTTATATCAAAAGCTATTTGTTTAAAATGCAAAGCAGAACAAAACCCTTAAAAATTATGTCACAGAGCTAAAACCTATTTCCGTTTTCAAGGAAACCAAAACTTTTTTCTGCATCAACTCCTTGTATTTCCCCTAAATTTTCTTGGACAGTTTTCTCCATTATGATGTTGCTTCCAACTGATTTTTAATTACTTTTTTTCATACCCCAGGCTTTTTTTTGTGCACCTAATTACATTTGGGCAAAAGGGAGCAGAAATTAACACACTTCTCATCATAATAAATTTACACTTTTATAAAAAAAAATCGTCCAATAAGAATAAACACACTTCTCATCATATCAGAATTTGATTTTTACGAAAAAATGCTCTGATAAGAACTAAAAATTTAAAAAATGTGACAGTGCGGACAGAAAAATGAATGAACATGTCAATTGATCTTCTATCTTGAAACTTTGGGTGAAAATAATGCAGTCTAAAATTGAATGACCAGACTTTAATGATTTGGGTTATGACTAACTATTTTACTAAAATAAAGCAAAGATTTTGGTTTCTCCATTTTCTTAAAATTTTCTATTTCTTCCAGTTTTCTTTTTAGAGCTCGATTCTCTACTTTTAACTTATCTATCTCATTTCCTTCCTTTTCTCTTCTTCTCTTTGTAATCCTTTCATCTTTGCTATTTCTTTATTATGAAATTAGTGTACACTAGGAATTGGAAGTTCTATCATCACATTTATCCAACGTTCATGCTTGGGGCTAAGATAGGGAACTAGAACTTAATTTGAGGAAATGGATGGTAGTGCCAAGAATCCACATATATATAAGTAGAGAATGGTGTCCACATGAAGGTGACAGATGAAGCAAAGTATCTGGGAGTTACGACAACTTCAAACCAATCATGGGGAGCACATATTTAGAAGAGGCAAAGCACTTAAGAAACTAGGATTCGTCAAGTGTGTTGTAGGAAGATTTCTGGAAGAAAAAAGAAAAGAGAAGTGCCATTTCACACTAACCCGGTTACACCTTGAATATGGAGCGAGCATATGGCAACTGGTACAGAAAGACTTAATCTGTGTGACATGCCTATTGTGGCGGCTTGTAGGGTGGTGTGTAGATAAAGATCTAGATTTCTGTTTCAGCTCATCATCTCTTCTGAAGCACATCTCTAAACTAAGCACTTGCTCGACGTTTGTATCTCATCAACTTTCACAGAACCCTCGACTCCTCCATGAAAAATGAAAATCCCAATCCTAACTTTTCTCAGAGCAATGATAGTCTTCAAGTAGGTTCTCAACTTACGTGTCAGTTCGGTATTGGTAATTTAGCTAACTCGAGTGAAGGAACAGGAAATGAGCAGTGGTGAAGCGAGGGGGGTTTTGGGAGGATAAAACACCCCCCTTAGAGTTGAGAGAAACTTTTAAGTTTAACCCATTTTACTTAATTAGATTAATATACTTATAGAAGAGTGTAAGGATTAATAAAATATACATACATATACAAAATACATCATACAAACTCAGGCAAAGTTGCACCTTAGGGGACAGGAAGGGGAAAGCCATAAAACTCACCATTATGAGCCACTTATCTTAAAATTTTTCTAGGGGAGGGCCCCCGCCCCTCCCGCTTATCCTGGCGGGCAAACCACACACCCAAGGTCTAGTTGTGCCTAAAACCCCCCCTAGCCTTAAATCCTAGCTGCGTCCCTGGAACTGAGAACCAGTGTCTTTGGGGTGACTATTTTGCTATTTAGATTATAAATTGAATGATATTGATGTTATCACAAAGAAGATCGACAGTCAGCCTGAATATCATCTATAAGTACTGATAATTCAGCATATTAAAGTCTTTAGAACGAACAGGAATTGAGAAATGGTGCCAAGAACCAGCATCTCTGAGATGATTGTTTTATGCAAATTTGAGGGTCAATTAAATGAAATTAATGCTATCATAGACAAAATCAACATTCAAGCGAAATAATCATAAATTATTAATTTGATGCATTAAATACTGAAGAATAAACAGGAACCAAGAGCTGGTTCCAAGAACTAATGTATTTTGGATTACTTTTTGCTAATTAGATGATCTATTTAATGAAATTGATATTACCATAGGTAAGAAAAACATTTAGGCAAAAAATTTCTTCAGCTGTTGAAAAATGATCTTATATAATAGATATTATTTAGAACCGGAACTGAGAACTGAAGTAACTAACCATAGCAACTAACTGAAATTAATAGCTACTCTAAGTTGTGGTAGAAGCAATATGGATAAGCAGCACCATTTTAGCATTATAAGCATAAGAAAATAGCACACCTAAATGTCACTTAAAATTCTCTATAATACCAAAATCGGAAAAAAATTGGAAATTCACAGGCATTACCAGCCATTTTTATTTTGTTGATTTTAAATTTCAGGGTACTTCTTTCAAGCTCCCTCTGATTAAAGTCCTGCCTAAATAACTCTATAATTTTATCATCATTTGTTTTAATTCAAGAAAGGATAGGTATGATGCAGCATTAAAAGGAAATAAATTTCAAATTTCACATATTTGAAATAAAAATTTTAAGCTGCTCATTCAAGTTAGCAAAGGAAGTAGACTTTTTTTTTTAAGGTAATTACATAATGAGAATATTTACACTATTGTCAATCTAATTAACTTACAGACTTATTCACATTTCCATGAAAGAAGCATTCTATGTGCATGTTGGATAGCATCTGTGGAATGAATGCCTCAACCCTTTCCAATGTCAATTCTGGAAATATAAATAATAGCAATTAAAATAATCCATTTGTCTGAATATCATGGTCAAATGATAAAGGTTAACTTAAACTTCAAAATATATACAATTAATATACAAGTAATGTCAACTCTTCAGCCTTTTCCTTTTATGGAATTGGCATCAAAACCCTCCCCAGTTCATCCTCAGCTGACATTCCAACTTAATTTGTCTTCCAGATAAGTCCAAAAATCCCTCCCTTTCATTTATCCATTTATCTCAAATTCATTACTAGTCCTTATATGTAGACTTCTGTGCTTCATTCTCAAATTTAATTTCCCATTTTGGTGCTGGCTGAACATATTTGGTCCACTAATATTTGAATCAACAGAAATCTCTTTCTACATTACTTATTTTTTAATGAATTACTCTCACTGATGCATATACTCTTTCATACAGACATTCTGGTGATCGCTTGGATTAAAGGGGGGTAGAGATAAATCATTTTTGGTGCACCCGCGGTTACATGAAATACCTTGCAGCTATGGAAAACTTAGGAGGACCTTCCTCTGCAAAAATTGTACATAAGAAATTAGCATGAAAAATCTAACATAATGGATTATATTGAAATGACAAAATAATCACTTGCATTTAAAATATAATCATTTTGGCATGTTCACATGAATAATTGATGGGATATCTATTCTTTTTTACCCTTTTCTAATCCAACTTTCTCACTGAGATTCCACTTAAACTTAGCTCATCTCCTGATGTTCCTCTCAGAGATGACATACTTACATTGCATTTTTTCCTCCAATGCCTGATGATATTCTGATATCCATGAGTAATAAATTACTCCTAATTCAACGTATCATGTGTTGTTTTCTCTAATCCTATTGATAGGATCTAAAAACCTTGCTATATTCAATAGAAGTCCGTAATAATGAGTGTGGCTTATAGTGAGGGTGGCATGATAGCTAGTGATGGGTCGGTCGTGAATGACCAACATGGACAATTGAGGTCTTTTGTGAGATTTATTGATGAATGGGATAACTCTGACAAATGATAGAGCCCTTTTGTGGCCATTTGCGATCAATTTCATTCATTGATCATTCACGATTGAAGTCAGTCATTGATCACACGCAACTGATTTGAGTATATCAATTGTCAATAAATTGCGACAAAAGTCACTCGTTCCTGATCAAGTAAAGACTTCCAGTTATTCACAACCAAAAAACCAGTTGCATGCAAACAAAATTCCCTATCAAATGCAACGCCTTGGGCAATCATGGTTTTTCCAGCGATAGGATTCAGTGACTAATTATGGAGTGCTATGCAGAAAATAGCATACGAACCACTTCATTTGAACCATAATCTACTTCTCTACCATAAATCTTATCAACCTCTCTATAATTTGATTACGCTCATAATTTGGTGCAAAATACATCGAAAATGAAAATTCATTCTATTTTGATCAAAAAAATAAATGTAATGCGTAAATTTCTAACAATTTTTCTAGTTTTGGTTGAAAAGTTGGAGTATTTTTCAACTAAAATTCATTCAAATAATTAATCATAAAATTCAAATAATTCCATAATAATTAAGGTTAATAATAAGTTCACTGAAATGGCCCATTAATAACAAAGAGAATGAATTTTTTGTGTTGGTTATCCCACACAGAAAAGCATAGGGAAATCATCACCTATAACCAGCGATCGTTTTTGCGCTAGCACTATAGCGAGTTGATTTTGCCACAGATGTTATCGTAAATGTATAACACTTCGTATTCTTAAAACAACCTTAAATACACTGTTTATTTGAAAATTACATTCTTAAGGAGAATATCAAGGGAATATTAACATTTGAGAATGCAACTATACTCCAAATAAGGTATAGGTATATCTCATTTCATGACCTATTTCCTAAAACAATACCTTCAACAGCAGCCAATAACTCCTTCTTGGTCCATGCTTGTTCAACTAATAATACTGCCAGATAATATACAGCATGCTGGTACGGTTGCTCAGCATCAAAATTTTTTAAAGTCCTGATATACTGTAAAAATCAAAAAAATATTAATAACATGAACAAAATATAATACAACTCTACAAAATGTGTAGCCAGCAAAAACACTATGATTTTAAATACAGTAAGTCCTCAACATACGAACAAAGATGTGTGCCGTGACCTTGTTCACACTTTGAAAAACCTAAGCAAGACATCAAACAGCGTATACTATCCTGCATAACGCAACACTGCATTACAATTTTGCACGAAGTGGCTAAGGCTGAAACAAATTTCCCGCACTTGCAAAGGAAGAGCGGGCCAAACAGTGCCTAAATTAACAACTGTAATATTGACGCATAAATTAAATAGTTTAAAAAAAATCACTATGTGTTTATGAATCACCACTGGCTTTTCACCTTGGTTGTGTTCGTCTGCAGCATTGTCGCAATAAATGCACACATGACAACACTTTGAATGAAAATATCTTTAAATCTTCCCTTGTAATTTACTCAAGCCACAGAACAGCCTTCATGCATAAAGAATTAATTGTATTCCACCTATATCCTATGACTAATTTCATAATATCATGCATAATACCTCAAAACCCTTAGTGTGGACACTTTATTTCTAAATTTGATGACATTTAGTAATCTATTAAGTTATTTCCACTTTGGGAATATTTTTGGGAATGAGCTTTTAGTTTTAAAAATATGAGTTTGTTCCACAAAACTGTACACCCACGGGAAATGGCTCTGCACACACTGTTTTCATCGCCAATAGCTCATTTTGAGCAGAACTTCTCCACAACATATCTGTTTTAGAGGATGATTTCTGCAAATATGAATGCCCTAGACATGTGAATCAGTTTTATTGGGAAAGTACTTGACAAATAGCAAAAGGCACTCAAAAATGTAGCATAAGCCAATTTTCTCATTCTATTTCCGCAACGTAGAAAGCGTGAATTAAAGATTTCTTGCGGTAGCCCTGGGCATCCATCCCCCTCTTTAGCAATGAAATAAATTTCAAAGAATATCTGTCCCTCGAATATGCTGTGGTGTAATTAATTGAGCTTGTAAAATCTTTTCTGCCTCGGCAATAGAATTTCCCCCACTCTCAAGGAAGGAACTCCACACCCTAAGGTCTTTCTCTCCCTCCTCTTACCCATCTCCATCTGTATCTCTCTTTCCCCCTACAAACTGACTTTACTGCAATGAGGAGAGCAGGCACTTTTTTAATTCCCATCTGAAGCCCTTAGGTGCTGCATTGCAAGCGATAACATTTACCAGCCAGAAGAGCGAGAGCATCAAATTCACAAATTTCATGTCCTTCGATATGGAAAGTGATACAAAATGAATGCATGCTATACACTCACTTCCTATTAAAAAACTCTGTTCAATTACATGGAACACTTTAAATAACTTTATTGCATGCACAACAGAGGGAAAAAATATAAATCAGAAAAATTTAATGCCAATTTATCTTCATGTATGAATGACCCCTTTCAAAATATTTATAACCACTGAAATATTAGTCATTTTTGTAGATGAGTAATAACACAAGTATGCTAATTAGGTACTTCGCCTTGCTTTTAAAGCATCAATGAAATAGCAGATCAAACACCATGCCAAAATAATGCGCTATGTACTTTAATGCACTCAATGTTGCAAATTGATGTAACAGAAAATAACTGAGTGATGGGTGGTATATCACCACCCACTGTTACATTATTTCCACTAACCAGATAAGCAGGGTAACCTGCAACAAAATGCACCAGCAGAAATTATTCGATTTAAACAGTAGCACAATTTTACTAACATCAATCAAAGTGAGTACTCAAAAGTAATACACAATTCTCTACTGGCCATAAAGATAAAGAAGAAATATTTATTGTTCTTGGACCTTTATGGTCCACTAAGAACATACAAAGGCTTACATTCATATTAGAGCTCAGTGCACAGAAGAATAAGATACATGCAAAAAAATAAAAAATAAATTGTAACAGAATATAGTGGAATATTGGTACAATTACATATTTTCTTGTAATAGCATTTTAGTGAACATTAGATATTTAAAAGACATCAGCGATTTTGCGGTTTTGATTGGTTCTGGAGTACCATTCCATAGCCATCAGTTTTGCTATACTCTATCAGTCATACTTTGTGATGCTGTACATCATGCGATATTTTTGAATGCTTGTCCCCAAAGGATCTATGTGATATGATATTAGATTTCACATTTGAT
Organism: Ischnura elegans; assembly: GCF_921293095.1. Lineage (NCBI taxonomy): Eukaryota > Metazoa > Arthropoda > Insecta > Odonata > Coenagrionidae > Ischnura > Ischnura elegans. Next base: position 20,955,301 of record NC_060248.1, read on the forward strand.
GAGGCATAGAATTCGTCACATCAAAGGCTTTGTCACGTACACGTCAGACCCAAAGTGAGAGTTCCTTCATGCCACACAGCATTGCATCAGCCAACTCCAAAGAGTTCATAGGCCGGATGCCCATAAGTAAGGACTTACTACTATGACGGCAGATGTTTACATTAATGAATAAGATTACTTTTAATAGCAGTTCGATTAAAAGTTCCATTTTAATACAAACCATTGATTCCAAATATCACTAATTATGTATAACCCTTACATTTCAGAACATAATTAATAGATAAAATTAAATAATAATCCTTTATTAAGGTCAATACTAAATTTTAACAAAGTGAGAATTAAACATACACATTGCAGGAAAAAATGTTGAGCATGCATAACTTGGAGTTAAGGGTATGAACACTAAGACTTGCAGTAGGCATTACATATATTCCAGTAGAAATATTACCTAGCTGTAAATGATCCTATGAGTAACTATTCCACAGATCAGGTGTGTTCAAACATCCTTTCTTTTTTCATTCCAATCGGTATTAATTCAAAACAAATTAAATGATTCCACTTACATTTTCTTTCAGGATCATAAATCTCTTCGGATCAACTTGGAAATTTGTCATCTTTTCCATAATTTTTTCCAAGAGCACATGCTGCTTGCTATTATAGCCTACAATTCCAAGCTGCAAAATAAGACATCACAGAAACTTACTTTCAATAAAAATTGAAACTTAAAATACGTACTTTGCTGTTATCAAAGCTAATCATACATGGCAACAAAACTGTGACACGTTTGATTTCACAATCCAATATGTATATACAGAGGCAAATATTTACAGCATTGACCAGAAGATTGTGTGTGGACAATTATTTTCTGATACTGAAAATGAAGAAAGCCATAGAATATAAACAATATAGCATGTTGCAAAAGTAATGCTGAGGATCATCAAAAGAAGAACGGACACAAGAGCAAACAACATAACCCATAATGCAATTACGGTGATGAGGCCCCAAATAGAGAGGAACCTGGTACAGTACACTCCCGATTATCTGAGCTAATGATGGGGAGAGACGGCACGAATAATCGGAAAACACGGATGACCCAAACTTTCCTTTAACGTCTTGTAATGTTCATAATTTATGTAAAACAAACAATATATTATTATTTATGCCACTATTCTGCTATTTTAGAGTGCTTCCCGGACTCATTAAGAGCTTTCTTTGCCAGTTCGCGATCTTTTTAGCAGTGATAACATGGTTGTACTCGTATTATTAATACTCCACGTAAGGCCTGGTCTCCAAAACCACACATCCGTGGCTATGTGATCACGAATACAGAAAAGTGGTCAGCCTGAATGCTTCAAAACCACTGCTCGACGTCAGAAACTATACTGCCAGGCACCACGCTACGTGGTCGTGTTTTGCACCAGTTGCCTGGGTTGCAAATGCCGCGGGATGTGTATCTGTGATCAAGGAGTGGGGTCGCACACTGCGAGTCTTGGAAAACAGGAACATGGAGTTCCCATGAATGCAGCTAGCGCTTAGATTGCTTCCGTTTTACGAAGAGGATTCTAACGGAAATAATAAGCCCGATGTATCCTAGCATTAATTCAGTGATTCCGATGATTTTGCATCTGAATTTATTTTTCTATAAAGATCGCGGAAAATATAGAGCGAGAGTGAAAAATCATGCACGGATAATCCGCAACAGGGATATACCGCAGCCAGATAATCGGGAGTCTGCTGCATATAGTAATTATGCTTTCACCATAGATTTAAAAACAGTAATTGCAGAGTTTACAAAATGAAGATAATGCATTCCTCCCTATATAATCCCTCTCCTCCTCAAGCCTTGAAAGTTTACATTCTTAACATGGAAGAGTCAACTGTTACCACTTGGTAACTTTCACAAAATTCGCCCTTCAATCAAAATCATTTATTCCTCGGAATTGTTTCGACGTATGAAAATTCCAAGATAGCCAAAAAATCAACCAAAAAATCCTCCAACTTATATTTCAAGGAATTTGTCATACGATTATTGCAAGATGGTCAAAAAAGAATTCCTAAAATTTTTCCATAAGAAAAGCATAGAAAACGTTTTTAAAAAAATACTAAATATCAATTCGTCGCAATGGCAGCCATACCAAAAAATCTAGTTTATGTCCATTGACTATCATGTTCCACAGACGTTTAAAAGTACAAAATAAAAGCCAAAAAGTTTTAGTCCCATTTTTAGAATTTTTTTTTACTTTTACGTCCAATGAGCCAAATACCCACACATATCACAGTTTTGGCTCTGAATTTGTATCAATCAGTCAGTGGTTAACCAAAACGGTGCTATATATTTATTCAATAAATAAAATACCATTGGGACCTCAACTTAGGTTTGTAATGTCTTAACATCAAAATTTTGTAATATCATTTCTTTTACCAAATGTTAACATTCCCTTTTCGCAAAGACCATGACTTAACTTCATAATACCATTGTTATTCATATAAATGAGAGTCTACTGTAGTTCAAATGTACTCAAATTTATGTACATGTACTCACAATCATTCCATACTTTGTGTTACTCAGCTCCCATTTGAGTCCAGCCAATTCAGCAGCATATGCATATTCATTCAAAGCATCTTTAAATAAATGGACAAACATATGCAACATATTACTGTGAAGAGGATCCAAATAGGCCAGGGGGCTAGGAAAAGAAAGTAAGCAACAATTAGTCAGTCATTGAGAAATTCTATATTAAATAATTCAAATGAAGTCACCTCTGATTTAGGATATCCTCCAATATTTTATTGCATATGTATGTGATTGTATTTTATCTATCTTGACTACAGGCAACTGCACCATTGGCAGCCACTATTAATGTACATTTATTATTACATATTATGCAGCATGTAAACAACTTTCACAGGTTTGTCAGCACATTGAGAAAGGGGAATGAAAACTTTGCCACAGTTTGAACAGCAGGTATGTATTTACAATACCTTTAGAGACTTTTAAGGGCCAATACAGTACTAGCAAAGGTCAGAGTTGGATGGTGAGTAATTTATCAGTAATACATAGTATACTGAGAGAGTCAACCACAGCATAAACCCTTTTTAGTAGCATTATGTAAATAATATTTGCCATTAAATATAAAATTGTTCCAAATCAGTAATTAAGGAACAAAAACCTGCTCTTATTCCACAAGCACTTTTGTCACAGGCAATTTTCATTATCGATGGTATGGCAATGGTAATAACAAAGGAGTAGTGATGAAAAGTTTTTATCATGCATAGCACAATGAAAATACGTCGTTTTCCTTCCAGCCCCTCCTCACTCATTGTAAATTGTTAACATACTCGGCCACAGGTTTCCATAATGCATATGGCAATACAATTTCATGACTTCATGTTTACTGCTCAAGGCACTAAATATGTACCATAACTAATACAGAAAGTGAGTTAAACAAAGCTAGCACAATTTGACAATCAGGTTTGCGGACTTCACTAAATAAGAAAGATTATGACTATTGGCCACAGTGCAAGGTCTGAAATATGACTTTTAAACTATTTACAGCTAAAATGGGTATAAAATATCTAATCTAATACAGTACACACCCGATTATCCAAACTAATGATGAGGTGAGGTGACACGGACAATTGGAAAACACAGATAATCCAAACTTTACTTTAATTTCTGGTAATTTTCATAATTTACATAAATCAAACAATCTATTATTACTAACGCACACTGTCGATTATTTTAGATTGCTTTTTGGAACCATCAAAAGCTTTCTCTTCCCGACCGCGATCTTGTTTGCGATGATAACGTCATTGTGCTCATATTCCTACTGCTACATGTAATATGTACCAGGTTTCCGAACACCACACACCTGTAGCAGCGAGGTCGTGGATTCAGAGAAGTGGTTTGCACGAAAGCTTCGAAACCACTGCACGATGTTGGAAACAACACTGACAGGCACCATGCCGAGTAGTCGCGCCTCGCACAAGTTGCCCGGGATGCAACTGCTTAGGGACACGGATTTTTAACCACTGAGCTTCTTGATCCCACACCACAATGCTAGGAAAAGAGGAGCACGGATCTCCCGTGCTGGCAATGGGCACACAATTACGCCATCGCTAGCATATAGGAAACCAGGACTTGGGGCAAATTGTCTCGACAGGCTAGTGCCTGACTATGACTCATGCTATCTCTACTTCCACTTCCCCCACTGCTTTCACTCCTTCTATTCTCTCCCTCTCCTTTTTTGGCCTTGTTGGTTTGGCCTTGACTGGTAACTGGGTAAACATGCCCGAGTGTGACGAAATCTCCGGTTCCCTCGGGCCGTATTTTAACCCATGTGAGGCCACAGCAATAATTGCACATATGCGATATAAAATATACTAATAAAGATCGTGGGTAACATTTCTCTGAATTTATGAATGATTAACCATTGAAGAATCTTCTAAAATTAATCAAGAGTTTTTTCCCGCCGCTGATTGTTATCTACAATGCAAGAGCAGACGTCCAAGTAAACTTGAAACATTCCTTATCAGCAAGTAGATAAAATAATTTTATTTTACAAAGTAAATATTAATGGAAATAATAAACCTGGTATGGCCTTAAATTAAAATGCAATAATTCTTGTGCTTTGGTGTCTGAATTTATTTCTCATTAAGATTGCGGGAAACATCGAAGGAGTATGAAACTCATACAAAGGGTACATCTTGCTGAAAGAGTGAATTATGAACCAGATGAGCAATTTCTTAGGACTTCTACATAGAACATACTTCTTTACGGAGGTGAAGTATGGACAATAGGGTAGTTTCCTTCATCAAAGAAAACGAAAGGCATTGATTGCGATTTATTACCCACCAATAGTGTATTCATAATATACAAATTATTTGGTTTTATAAATCCCAGCTTAGACAAATGTTAATGGTCAATTTTAACCTAATTTCAAAAAAGCCAGATTGGCGCCCATGCGATGCCACTCCATGTGACGTCAGAAGGACCTAGTTTCTATACGAGGAGATAGGAGTTTTACATCGTCTGAGATTACCAATGCATGCATGAGGCACAGGGCTCAGGGAAACATCTCTTAATAATCACCTATTAAAACTGCCGGAAAAGGTCGGAAGGTTTCCTTCGTTTGGTAAGGTATTAATAATCCTTATTTAAGCCAAGCGGTACCAGCTAGCAGGATACTCGGCTACCTGCTAGCATCCTGCGTCGTATCAGCGCTCAACGCCTCGCCCCAAGGTCACCTCACTTGCGGCAGTGGGAACCAGGACAACATCATACGGGGTTTACCCAGCATTCATACTTAGCCGCCGCGATCTCGCACGCTTGAAAATTTTCACTTTTCATTTAATCGCGAAAAATAGATATCAACATTTAAAAATCTAAAAGCATGAAATACGTACTCCAGGAGTAATAATCTTTCGATTCAGGCAATAAAAAAATAAAACGAAACCACCCTATTAGAGCAGCAGAGAAGTCATGCTTTTGAAATGTGGTTCCACTGAAGAATGATGAAGATAAAATGGATAGATCATGTGAGTAATTTTAAAGTCTAAAGAAGAATAGCCGAGATGAGAGGGCTTCTGAAAACCTTGGGAAGAAAACAGGACAACTTAACCTAATGCATCATGACATCTGATGGTATGATGAAAATAATCATTGGAGGACAGGTGGAAGGGGAGAACAGTGGGGAAGAGAATAATACAGCAGGTGAAGTATGTAACTCGGTGTTAGGAGAATGAGGAAGAGAGCAGCATCAACCCAATCTTTGGATTAATAACTGATGATGACGTGCAGGAGCGGATTCAGGAATTTTTTTTGGGGGAGGGGGGGGGGGGCGTGGGCACAAGGGTCTGATAGGTCTTCTCGTTAAAAACAAAATATAACAATTTATGTATAAAATATTCTCTTTATTTCAATATGAAAGTTATTAATATTAAGGTAAATGACTGAGGCCCCATAAAAACCAAAATAAAATGAAAGCATTGATAAAAGTGGTGTGCAGGGCTGCAAGAGCAACACAAGGGAAGATAACATTGGCAAAATTTACTGATGATAAATTGTCATTAAAAATTCTAAAGAACTAGAATAGAAACTAAAGAACACTTAGCAAGTAGAAAAATAAGAGAAAGTTACAACATCAGCTGTAATTTCAAGTAGCCAAGACGTAAAGGGTCTCACCAAGAAATCAGTGGAAGATAGGTAAAAACATTAACACCAGAAGGCCATAGAGATAATATTTTTGACCCCTAAGCAATTTTGCAATTCTGGGGATTGTACAATTTATGGTGGACAGGTATTGAATTCAAAGACTTTTGGTCTTCTTTAATAAAAAAAAATTGTTAAGTGATGAATGCATTAGGCACGATTTTCAACTTTTACCTTTGAGGCTAATCCAAGATAAAGAGCACATGACATGATTCAGAAATGCTAAATGAACAACTTTCAACCTCATATGTAAAAAGAACACAAATGTTCATTGATTGCACAGCATAAGCTCCAAAATATCTACTACAATATACATTTAATTGAGCCTCCACTGCATCATGTAAATCAGGGTTTGGTACATAAATTAAGCAAATATGCATGAGACATAGGCCTCACCTGGTGAATTCAAAGCTGATATTTGCCTTTGGCATGAGAAATTCATCATCTTGCTTGAACCATACTCTCGACAATGGTATATCTTGAATGACAAAAGGGGAAACGGATTCCTGAAACAAATGAAGAGCTTAGAGATATGCAGTTCAGAATTATAACAAGTGTAGAAGAAATTAATGGAGGCATGCATTTATATCCAAAATGAACCATTTTTTCTCAAACTTCTCACTGAAAGGTTCTCGTGAAATTATTCAAGTGAAAATACGAAGTATGCCTGATGGCATGATATTTTTGCTCTTTTTTAAAGCTATTATCATAACAATCCTAGTACTACTTACAACGATTTCCACAATCTTAGTAAATAATTTTGGAAGTAAAATTACTGAAATCCATCACATTCACTCTAAGATGGGTTAAGTTTACACTTAGAACAGTAGTTAGAAGTAGTACAAGAAACAAATGTTTATATCAATTGAATTCCAAAGGGATGTAACAGATATATGAAGCAATGACACTTTCCTCAAAACCAATTTTCAATGCCGTAGAACTACAATATATGTAATGAACTTCAATGAACCAAAACATAGCAAATTTGTAATTTAAAAGCTTAAATTTTGTCATCAAATTTCTATCCTGTGCTACCTTATCATTTTATTTTCTTTAAAACTCATGGCATTCATTAGCAAGTGCATTTTTCTTATTATTCTTAAAAGCAAGTCCAGAAGATATAAGAGCAACCAGTTAATTCTAGCCATTTTACAGCTTATGGCTAAAATTTTAATTCTCAGGAATGTACCAATAGTTTCTTTGTCTGAGACAGGAGTTTTCTGAGTAGATACAAAAAATCATGTCCAAAGTGCTGAATCCTTTTGTCCACCTCATTCAGTCCATTTCTGTAAACACATACTCCAAATACTGTCCCCTCCACCATTCCTACCCTTCCAGATATTTCATATAGGCTTAAATTCATCTGCCAATTTCATCCCCAAGCTCACCATATATAAAGAGTGGATTTGGCCGAGCCATTAAGTTAATGTCATGTGAGTCAGGGGTGGAAAAAAAAGGCTAGTAGTGACGGATACAGGCAGTATGTAAACAGATTTTTGGAAAATCAGTGCTGCATTGTATTCCAATGCATTCAAAATTATCTTTGATTCACCCTGTTCCAAATTTTGTAGCTTCAATTTTCCTTAGTTAAGTGAACTCCAATCACTACCTTTCTCAGTCAATTTACAATTTATGCAATTCAGGCATCTTGTTAGCTATAATATTACTACTATGTTTTTTGTCTACTTAGTTTTACAGCAATAGGAAAATCCATCACTTCCAGATGAGGGGTATAAAATTGACTCCCACAACATTAGTCACTCAGCCAACTTTTAGAAATTGGCAACTCACAAAACTTAGTGGAGCAAAAAATACTACATATAAAAAATCCAACCTTTCACTACTTACATTGACAGGCTTTGGCAAAATGTCAAAGCTAGTAGGAATAAACTCATTTTTCGGGGGCAGCTTCAGCTTATCACATAAGTCATCACGAGACCATTCCTGAAACAAAAATTAAACATAACTGGATGGTGTACAGCTGAATACATTTAACTTTGAAGATGCTTATTATTTATACAAAAGATGGATTCAAAATAAGAAATCACACTGATTTACATGGTGTATTTAAATTTACTTTCAAAATGGTAGCAAGTACCACACATGACAGATCATTAAATAACTTTGCCAGCCTCATCACATTCAGATGAGAAAGAAACCATTGGGGTGAAGGTAAAGACATAAATCATGGCAAAACATCAATTTAAGGAGTGAAAAAGCAATGCATTTAACTTTGAAATAATATATGATTTTATTTCTAACTAAACCATAAAAGGAATTCCAAGCAAATAGTGTGCCCCTTGGATCATAGTCAAAATCCAAAGAAAAAAAAAGCCAAAACACATTTTCGAAGAACCAAGTAAATTTTGTCAATTCTTATGAAAATTTCAGTGCCTATACTCATCCTTATGGATATTTCTTTTCTCAGCTGTTTACTTTACCTATTGCCTTCCCAGTAATGGGGAGGAAAGCAATTTCTTATTGGTTTTTCCTTAAAATACCCAATGAGGGGTAACTACAGTATAACCATAGTACTGTATAACTTAAAAATTGGCCGAATTGAAGGGTCGTGGGCTCTCTTTTGATACCCCTCACCCAGGTGTTGAGGGAAGGTAGGACAGCAGCTAGATACAACAAAATCACTTAGTTTTGATTACAGCTGTTGCCAATACGTCAGGATAGGCAATGAAAGAATCACACATAACTAAAAATAATCAGATTGAAAGAAACTTGAAAAATTACTTCCCATTTATCAATCCTGAAACATTTAGAAATAGACACTTTCTCATTTGAAGAATTAGATATTAGATTTGGCCAATGTCGAAATGATTTTTTTTTGGAATTAAGCTCAGTGGAGAGCCAAATATCCGAAGATCTGTCCGCTAATAAGGAGAACCCCCTCTCCTCCTATCCTTTCTGTTCCTTCCCTTCCCCCAACTGCTAGCGTTTCGTGCTTTCAAATAACCATACGTGTCTATGGATGTCTTTAACACTAGAATGCCGGGAAATTGGTATACCCCAAGAATGCCGGGAGGGTGTCATTTTGACACCCATGTTCTTATAGCCGTGTTATGTTGCACTTTATTCTTTTCTTAGTCGCTAAGGTTAAAGCGTCATCGTCATTGTAATATGTATTTTTAAAAAATAATGATTTTTAAGGGATTTCCACTGCTGTAAAAAAATATTATGGAAAAAATTCAGTTCTGTTGGACTGCGGCATATTTTTTAGCATCTCGTTTTCGTTTTTGAATGTGGAAATTTGCTTTTAAAGATGAACATTTGAAAATGATAAATCAATTACGACTATTTAACTACAAAATTGTATAAAAGAAAACAAACACTTTGTAAAAAACACAAAATAATCGAATACTTTTTTGTGCAGACTTCCAAAAAGCTTTATCTAAATTGCAGATTCTTTACATTTCTGGCACTTTCTCACTGTTTTCGCCATACATACTGACTTTTACACAGCTTACAAAAACCAAAAACCAATATTGTATTCTATCTTTACGTGACAGTTTCTAGTCCGTTCTGCTTCAGTTGCGAGAGAATTCTTAGTTTTCCCTGACAACATGAGGGCAAAGAGAGCTTAGACCAAGAACACATTTTGTCGGTTTGCCCTGATAAACGGTAAGTGTAACATAACCATTTTTATGCAATTTATTTGAATACAACTCTTCCTGAGAAGCTTTTATTCCAGCGGATATATCCTTCTTTCTCTTATTTATGGTACTCAAAAGGCTTGTATCCTTTTTTTTTCGAGCAAAACCAAGCAAAGTAATGTGAAATTGGCCAGTAGTGATATTTCTGCCGTTGGTCAAGTAGGGCCGCATAAGTTTCAATACAGCATGATCTGTAAAGCGATCTCCAGCTTCACGAGAGTCGTCCTCTCCAAGGTAATGAAATCCGTTTATCAAATAATTACTAACCTTATCCACTAAAAGTCAGTATTTTTGCCCATAATTATCAGGCTTTGATGCCATGAACTGCGTGAATGGGCATATAGCTTTGTTTAGAAACAGCTGTTTGTCAAAGGTTATGTGTGGCCCAGACTATGGTTCCACAGCATAGCCATCTCCTTCTCAGGTAGGATCTTGAACGAGAAGGCGTCTTCTCCTTGAGGCTTGGCCAGCGCCCCTTCCACGTCGGCGCACAACCTCACGACTACGCAAAAATATCTTCTGTCCGATAGCCAGTGCTGATTCAGGTTCGTCTAAAACACGAGGAACACATCGCTAATACCGTACGTAGCAGATACAAATACTCAATCATGTGTGCATGCTAAGATGTTTATCTTTCATAACTGAAGTACTACAATGCCCCAACCAAAGCCTGGACCACACATAACCCTAGACGAAGAGCTGTTTCCAAACAAAGCTAGATGCCCATTCACGCAATGCATGGCATCAAAGACAGGAATATCATTTAGTATTGGAATAATTTTCTCTGGCGTACACGTAACGTAACACGTCTATACGTAACACGTCTATACGTAACACGTCTATACAGTGTCATTATCAAGACCAAACTGCCTATGCACGTCGAGAAGCACGTCTCGACTGGTCGTGACGTGCCAGCGAGCCAGTCTGTCAAACTTCGCGCCAGGCAGCCGAACACAAAGGCTCAGCAGAAGCCACCTGCATTGCTACGCGCGTCACTAAACTTATGTTTCACGGCAAATAAGTGTCGTCGCGGTAAAATTTGGCTGGTATCAAGGAAAATCATTCTCAAATATAGCGGAATATACTTACCTCACGAGCTAATAAATTTTCGAAAAAATGATAAACAGCTGATATTTATTGAAATTATGTAAAACATAAACAATCATGAAGGTGATATACTATTCTAAAATACTAATTTGGCTTGTAATAATCAAACTGCATCCCACGAAACACCTAAACCGAATGAAGAAATGATAAAATATACAGGGTGTCAAAATGACGCCCTCCGACATTCAAGGTAAATTTGAATTTGAAGACGGAAAAAAGAGAGGGGAGTATCCCTAACACTGTTGTCTTATTAAGCCTTAAAAATGATTAAAAGTCATGACATATTTTATTCTAAAAAACTCTTTAAAGGCCAGCTTTAAAAAAAAATGTTTGCGTAGGGTGTCAAAATGACACCCTTCGGCATTCTAGTGTTAAAGGAATCAAATCGTGCAGTTGACGGTCGCCCATTTCAATCCGGCCTGGCGGTGCGCCGTCTACGGCGTGAAATACAGGCAGTGCTACATTGAGGCCGCTTTCTGACGAAACGGCTTTTTACCGGCCGCTGTTCATGTCACAACGCCGTGAAATTCAGGCCGCTTTCAGACGAGACAACTCTCTGCCACACTGTGGGCCTTGCCGTGAACGGCGGCCCATTCCCAGCCAGCAGTCAAAGAATTGTTTAAGCCAACAGAATTGTTACATTAGACCCACACTCAAGGTTTTCCTGCAACAAGTTACCTGATAACGCTGTCTAATGCATCGCGGTGAGTCACTGGAATTGCTGCTCGGCATTGACACATGCCGGGCATGTGAGCTTGTATTTCCGCTCTTCCACGGCCGCATTAAATTTCTTTCAGCACATTTTTAATTCATAATATCTAATTCTTCAGGTGAGTAAGCGCCTCATTCTAAATATTTCATGATTGATACATGGGAAATCGAAGAGAGAGGCTGTGATAAATTTAACAGCAAATTCTAGTGGAGAAATCACTACAGTGCACAATATTACGTGGATGCATTGTGTGCGAGACTAAACAAGCCGATTAACCTTGGAATCATAATGAGATAGAGCAAGTGAATGTCGGCAGCATTAAACAATGAAGATTCAGGCTTCAATAGATAGTGACTCATTAGCAGTGATTTTTTTGCAAATTCACCAAAAAATGCAAAATTTTGTTTTTATATACCGATTTCACGTTATTTCGTGTTAATTCGCAATATCGCATGTCACGAAATTCGCAGACCTCTATGCATAAGCCATCAATGAAAAACCTTCCTAGAAAACCATCATAGTAGCGGCCCTCAGAAAATAACTCGTGTCATCAGTCATCACATAATCATCGAAGTAAAGTTCAAGATGTGAAAGATAAGGTCGTTACATGTTATTAAAGGATGACTTAACTCCTTTACATCAAATTTGATACAAGAAGTGTTTGGATAAGAAGGGGAGCGAAACATTACCTGTAGACAAATAACTGGGCTTGCACGTCCCAGCACTACATCTGCGAAAGAATGCTGATGAAGAAGCATTCCCTGGTAGATTCAATCAACTCAATCTAAAATTTATGAGAATTACCTTGTTGTTGAGAAGAAATTAAAATATTTTGATAATAGGGTGGTTTCCTATTATTTTTTTATTGCCTACATCGAAAGATTGTTACTCCTGGAGTACATAATTCACGCTTTTAGATTTTTGAATGACGATATCTATTTTTCGCAATTAAATGAAAAGTGAAAATTTTCAGCTTTCAGCTGGCGAGGCTTTGAGCGCTGACACGACGCAGGATGCTAGCAGGTAGCCGAGTATCCTGCAAGCTAGTAGTGCTTGACTTAAATAAGGATTATTAATACCTTACCAAACGAAGGAAACTTTCCGACCTTAGGCAGTTTTAATAGGTGACCCTGAGCCCTGTGCCTCATGCATGCATTGGTAATCTCAGACGATGTAAAACTCCTATCTCCTCGAATAGAAACTAGGTCCTTCTGACGTCACGTGGAGTGGCATCGCATGGGCGCCAATCTGGCCTTTTTCGAAATGAGGTTAAAATTGACCATTAACAATCGTCTAAGCTGGGATTTCTGAAACCAAATAATTTGTATATAATGAATACACTATTGGCGGGTAACGAATCGCAATCAATGCCTTTCGTTTTCTTTGATGAAAGAAACTACCCTATTATTTGAATCCACCTTAATGAATAAACATTAAATCGGGCAAAAATATTTTGTGCAGGAAAATTTTTTATGACCTTAAATGCAGAGAAACGCAGAATGCGGAAACACTGAATGAGGATAATTTTTACATTGCTCGCATAGGGAATGAAAGTAAACCCCCAAAAAATAAACACTAAATGCAGAAAAACATTAAATAAGAAAACCTTAAATCTGGATCCGGCTGTATTTATATACACCACAATAACCAACTTGAAATATGTTATCATTACAAATATGTTCTCTAGAAGTTCATTCTAAAGAGGTTTTATGTATAAAAATTTCAGACAATAACAGAGAAAGTCATGAATCCATAATTCATATAAATTTCTTGGTTCTGAAAATTCAAATATTTGAAGGCTTTCCTCTGGATCAATGGATATCCCGATATCCTTAGCCCAGCAATACAATTTGTATAAAAATTCTGCTTCAGCTATAACTACTAAAATAGCAAGCTGGACCTGAAGCTTAGGTAAGTAATGCATTAGCATTTGCCCTCTCCAAACAGCCAACTCTCCACAACAATCCATCAGACACATGCCACACTGACCCTTGATCTCTGGGAAATAGCCTCAACCCCCTCAGTAGGCCTGCCATTATCTAGAATAATCATGAATGAAGTGCATAAACTCCCAGTGAAGACCCTTTACTTCATAGCTATTGAACTCCTTCAAAGTTGTGAAGCTAGGCTGCAAATTATTAAAACTTAAATTACCTTGATAGTTTCATTGGAAATTTTTTCAAGCTTGTACTTAGTTCCATACCACTTCTCCTCTTGGTCAGCTATAGATTCAAATTTTTTTCCAACCACAGCAATCCTGTTGGGAATTGATGTATATAAAAGAAATTGAAATTAAAGTTTGGAAGCAATACTTCACAACACGTTTTTCACAATTTCATCAAAACTACGATTTAAGGAGACACATAAACCATATGCTTACCTAATTTTATTAAAAATACACAATAATGAAAAAGGTGAAGATTCCATAATATAATTACAAAATATTTTGTGATGATGTATCTGGCTTTTCTAAGAAAGATTTGAAGAATGATCACTAAACAAGAAAACAAGAGTAAAAATTGTCAAATGCATCTCCATTAGCTCACAAATGGAAACTTTGGCTATGCAGAGAGCGTTAGCTATCCTTAGGGTAGCTGAATTGTGAGCTAAAATTCTGCCTGGTTGAGATTTACTAAAAATTAACTAATACTACTAATTGAAGTAAGTAATGAACACTTAATAAAGAATTTCAACCCCTAACAGGAGAATATCAATGCTTCTAAAAAGTACTGTATTTCCTGGCTCTTAAGACAAACATTTTAACTAGAAAATGAGCCCTAAAATCAGCCAGCATCTACTGGGCTGAGGGTCCAACTTTGTCATCTACAAACACAAGCTAATTTGCTAAGAATATGGTTGTCCTAGTTATCATTATCAATCGAAACTCTGTTTTGAGCCAGTGCAAAGATAAAGGGTTCTACTGTTTCCATGATGGTAAATATTTCTAAAAGTAAAAAAAATAAATTGAATTATATCTTCTTTACGTGATGAATCTATGTCAGCCCGCACAACAGTTCATTGATCTCAGTGGTGGTCTCAGATATTCAAGTATTCTTCATAAAATCTAACCTAAAACATTAAACTGCATCTTATAGGGTGGGATGCCATTTATGATTGTATCAATTGGTTAACAACACCTTTAAAGATGAATTTTAATCATTAATTTTTAAAATTGTGATCCCCTAGCATGCTACTCAAACAGTCGCTTATATTTTTTAAGTTCATGAGAAACAATTTTCCACAAAAATTTCTTCCAAACATGATGAAAATATGAAACTTTACCACTGAAAATTTAATGCAAATGCCAATAAAATTTAAACTTTTAAATTAATATATTTGTAAAGCATTCATGAATGTATTTATCATTCCATCAATGAAAATACATGCATTTCAATAAAGTCTTTTCTACTTATAATTATTTCATGGACAATTTTAGAGAGAGTATATTTCCAAGATTTCAGGTACATATTTGAAAGCCTTTCGACATTTGAATCCATATTCAGATTTGGTTACATTTACACAAAGCCATAATTAGCAGCACTATCAGATACCCACAAGTGGCATTTGCCCTAACAAGAGATTACAAGAAAACGAAGCAAATTTAGAAATTTAGAGATTTAAGAATTACGTTGATCACATCGATAACTATAACACAACCTGTTAAGGGTTCTATAGGCAGTGAAATACTGCAGCGAAGGCCATATTTATGTTTGGGTATGAGGTCAGTCAATATTGCTCTCCTATGCTCAAGCTTGGTACTGTTAGCATTAACCAACACATTGAAGAGTCTGACTGCCCACTGTGAGATTCGAGCAAGGAAATGGTTGAACATATAAGTTGATATGAACATTACCAATGCATTCATCACTAAAACTTCAATTAAATAATCACATTTCATTAAACATTCTGAATACTGACGAAATTGGGAACTATATCAATTACCTAATATTCTCCGGATTAATAAAACCCATGACCATCTCAATAAGATCTGGTCGCCAACTGCTGATGAGGTACCCTCCTGACAGCACTTCTTCAAGAGGAAATTCCTGTCAATAAATAATAATAATAATATTAAAATGGGCATCTTCTCAGTTGCAAATCAGGTACAAACATTTGCTATTATAAAAATAAAAAAATAAAATAAATATAGTTCTCACTAATCCGGACCCCCGCATAATCTGGATATTATTATTATAATTCTTGAGGGATGGGGTTCAAAATTTGCAGACATAAACATTTAAATTGCTACAAAACAAAAACACCAAAAGGGAAGTAATACTACATCACATGAGTGAGGGGAGAAAAGGATGCTGCCAAACACTAACATGACTCGAACAAGGGGAACTCCTGATTGAGACTTTCACAAGGAGGACATTAAGAACTCCTCAATCAGTTTTCAAAAAGGATAAGGGTGGAGAGGTTATTTACCTGCAGGCTATGAACTAAACTTGACACATAGCTTCTAGGAGTTTCCTTATCATTGAAGCGGAAGTGCATAGCCACAATGTCCCTATATTCCTCAAAAATCCATTCCTTTGGCCCCTCCTTCTTCAACATGTTGACATACTGTAAGATATAATTAAAGTTTATGAATACCCAAGTCCACTTCTAAAAAAATATGACCTTCCCAACTCACAAAAGAAAGCTTAAAACTTTATCTTTAAATAGATTATCATTGCATTTCTTCTTCAGGAATTTCCAGACTTTCCTAGATCTTGAAGGAATTCTGAAATTTAGAATCCACAATCAATGTTTTCTTGAGTTATCTTCATTCCTTAACTTCCCTCCAAGCATTTATTTCTTACGTGATCTGTAATCTTAAAAGCTGAGAGACTTTTCACTGCTAAAATACTCTCATCAACTTGCAACATCCTTATAATAAACTACAATCAAAGCTATATGGAATGATTATAATTTCTTTTGAGGAATTCGTAGGAAAACTGATTTTTATTCTATCCAAAGTCAATTTGAATTGTGTTCCAGAAAAAAATTGTACTATTTTTGTGACTAAAGAATAGATCACCTGGCATATAGCCTTGACACTGATGTCAAATTCATCAAATACGGGAGTAAAACTACTCCCCTTTAAAAAGAAAAAATTAGAGATGGGTCGAATATCAGATTTCTCGAAATTCGAATTTCGAATTCCAATATTAAATCATTCCTCGAATATTCGAATAACTCGAATTTCGAATACCTCGAATACTAAATGATGAATGCTGGAGTGTTTGACTCGGTTGCCTATGCAGCAGGCAACACAATATTATGGGGAGTAATTTTGATTTCCTTTAAATGATTCAAACAGAAATTTAGCTGATTATTGAATATTTTAATTTTATGGAAACAATTGGGCATATAATTAATTCAACTAACATCGCTTTACCCCCACTCCTGCTGCCAAGTGCTAGCTGACAATCTGAGGCATTTTGTAAAATACAAGCTCTTTTCCACCGGATTTTCTTCAATTATTTACAGTCCATCTTAGGGAGTTCTCACGAGATAAGAAGATGAATTGGAATTGCTATCAGGGAGAAACGAAATATGCTGAGAAAATATCCCTTTGTCTGGGACTGTAACAATAAAGATTTATAGCACCACTCATAAATTGCAACTTCATATATGTTTTCGGAAAAAAATACCGCATCAACTTCCGAGAAGCTCTGCTGCTCATATCGAGTTTCGCCAGAATGCTAAGTCTCCGTCGTATTTTGACATTTATTTCTCTGCGTAAAATGCTTAAATAAACTCAGAAATACGTCGTGTTTGGTCTTATTCTTTTTGAAATTACACACACATTACTAATATTTCTATTCGATAAAGGTTTAACATCAATTGACGAAAGTCATTCTTAGACCCCTTTTGTGCTAATAGATGACTCATGCAGCGGTTGACCTCCACAGAAATGGGGAACTTCGAAGCTTGTAGGAAAAAAAAGGTCAGTGGGGGAGAAAAGGGTGGGCCCGAAACACGTTTCTATTGTTCTCGTGTAACTTGGTATTTTTTCGAAGCTAAGGTCTTCGTAATATGATCCCTGCGCGAGCTGTGACCTTTTTTTTATTTCGAAGAAGAGGAAAGCCTCAGAGGGGGGGCTAGTGTTGAATGGAGAGGGATACCGGATCTTGGGAAATGCGCTAATGTAAGTATCCCACGGTACTCACACAGCAGTTGACCTCCAGAAATGGGGAACTTCGAAGCAGGTAGCCAGAAAAAGGTCAGTGGGTGAGAAAATGGGGGAGGGCGTGAAACACGTTTTTATTGTTCTAGTGTAACTCGATATTTTTTCGAAGCAGGGGTCTTCGTAATGCGATCCCTGCACGAGCTGGGACCTTTTGTTTGATTTCGGAGAAGAGGAAAGCGTCAGAGTGGGTGAGGCGAGTGCTGAATGGAGGGGGATAGCGGATCGTGGGAAATGCCCTAAGGTTGCTATCTGTTGCTATCCCACGGCACTGAGGTTCTCCTGGTGGGGGGAATCGGGGATTTTCGGATTTTTTCACCCGACCATTTTCGGTTCCCCTCGTGGAACTCTTTTCACCGCTAAAATCCACGAATTTGATGTAATTCGTCAACTTGCGTAAAACGGCGCTGCGAGCACTAAATGACTACAGTTCTCTACCTTTTTCCGAGTCAACTACCAACGACGTGCGTGCGACAGTGTATGACGCGAAATTCAAAGTATTCGAGGTATTCGAGGCGTTACTTTTTGCATAACTATTTGAAACCTCGAATATCGAATACTTTCTAGTATTCGAGGTATTCGAGTATTCGCGGATACTATTCGCACATCTCTAGAAAAATATCTAAGTATAGCAGACTCCCGATTATTTGGCTACGGCTTATCCGACTCTCCTTCAGTGTTTTCCACGATCTTTATAAAATATAAAATCGGATGAAAAAGCACCAGAATTAGGGCATTTTAATGGTAGGCTACACTAGGCTTATTATTTCCATTAGAACCCCCTTCGTAAAACATCTTCATAAAGGCATCTTCATCCGTGTCTTTTTTAATATTGAGTGAGCAGACCACCTTCTTCCTGGTTTTGCTGACTCTTAGACGTATAAATCACTGCTGTCATTCCTTTCAAAATATCCTTTCAATGAACAATTTACTAATGGTAAAGTTTTCTGTATCCCAAATTAAAAGTGACAGTGATTAAATGGTAAACTTTTCACCATGATGTTACTGTACACAGGAAGAATATGCTCATTCACCACAGAGAGAAATTTAGGGAGAAACAGTACCCCGCCCCTCCCATAGCTCCTCTGCAAGAACTGAACTGGGAATGTGCAACAAAGCACATCTCTGAGGGGACTGTGTAGTAAATTTTGCTGCTTCTGGTTAAAGACTGGGTGAATACAGGGCAAGCAATGGGCAACCTCAAGTGAGATGGGTTAGACAGGGGTCAGAGGGATCTCCCAATGCATTCTCGGTCTGAGAACACCCTGAATAGCTGCCCTCTACAGATACCATAGAAATTAACTCAAGAACAAAAAATATATTATAACTCAAAAAGTATCCAATTTCAACATAAAGAGCAAAATGAGGAATGTGGTGAAGATAAAGTAGCCAGCTGAATCACATGCCCCAGTATTATCATCCCGGCAGAGTCTACGACAAAGCACGATGTGGTGAAATTTTCAGGAATAGACATAAGAGTATACATAGGGGCAGAATACAGAAAGAGAAGGGCTTTTTCACTGTAAGCTATTTTTGCTCATCCACTTTACTTCATCAGTATAATTTATGATGGCAAAATCAGTTCTTACTGCTTGTAACATGAAATAATCTTTTAAGTATTCCAGTGATTGCTCATGCTTAAAATAAACTGCAACACAGTTAAGTAAGTGTTAGACACATTGCATCATCAAAACAGCAGCCTAAATTGGTGAGCTGGTATCTGGAGCTCAGCTCTTTTCTGAGAGCCCTTGTCTTCTTCATTAAGAACTGGACTTATTCTCAGCCAGCTGAGGATGTACCAACAAATTAACTGAACATTATTACAGTCAGTGCAATTGAACAAATGTCTCTCGAAATAAATTGATCTAATCACGAATATCGGACAAATATTGGTATGACAGATTGCAATGCATTTCATGGGGCACATTTGCAATTTTTTAAATTGTCCAGCCAAAAGTGTTACCAGCCATAGACATACGCGGACACGGTTCAATCTGGATGGGGACCTAGAATCTATTCTAGGAGACCACCCCACCAATCTAAGTAGTACAATTTTGTTTCTCAAGGAAATAGGTCTTTTCAACAAAATTTAAAAGCTTCCCTCTATTTTATGTTAAAAATTGCGTAGTAAAGATCCATTTATAATGAGTCTTGAATCAAACGATTGAGTAGTGGTGCAAAATGACCTTGCCGTCGACGCACCCTTTATCTCAAATCTACTACTACTACATAGACATACGATGACATAAAAATATCCTACTATCAAGTTATGTGCTGTTCTTCCACCAACCACCTGCTTTGACTCGACTGGAGTTTTGAAAAGGTGGTCAAGTTGAGTAATTCCTTAATTACAATTTTAAGTTACATGAACACAACTTCTGTTTTCCCATCCGTTAATAAACTTCTTTCTTTGACTGAGTCACCTCACTTAACCCTGACTTAGCCGGGAAACCTCTTCCTCAACCTGTACAGCAGATAGAGGCCCAGTCAAGAATAATACTTGCACTTTTTAAAGCACTCGAGCAAGGAACTAACCTGAAAAACTAACTTCACTATGTCATCAATATGCTCGATGCCTTCTTCAGTGAGGTCAACATTAATACCAAAGAAACCAAATCCCCGTGCAGCTATGCGGGTTCCACCAATAAGACTGCTACACCACCCTAGAGCACGCAGAGCAGACAGCAGGCTGCCAGGCCCTTCATGTCCAAAAAGATGGCTAAGATAGTGCCCAGGCTGAAACACAAGAAGATAAGAAGATCAGGTATTTTATCACAATGATGGGTGATTATGAAAAATAAAACATTTGCAATTAAATAGTCAACAAATTATTTCTTTTTTGTAGTCACCAACATCATGAGAGAGGATATAAGAGGGTTAAAGAATATTAGGGAAAATATTTTCCTGCCTTTAAAAACATGAAATTTAATTGTTACTCCACTACCTGATTTCAATATGTATTCATTAAAGACCATTTGTTTATTAAGATTACCAAGCCTCAAAATTTTAATTTACAAGCAAAAAATGGCTGATTATAGTAGCATTTACAAGAAACATTTTTTAAACAATCCTGGAGTACTCCAGATAAATTTTTGAGGAGTTCTTAACTTGCTATAGCACAAAAAACAAGCATTCCACAAAACAAAAATCACTCCCACTGACCCATATTCACATCAGGATCACCCAACTATCTACCACATAATTTCACTTATCAATCTTTCAAGACTTGCTTCTACCCATGAGAAAATAATGGCTTTATCATGATATTGGTATGGTAACGTTAGGGTCATTATATCCCTCTCTGACACGTTTGTTTTTCGCTGGTCACAATCCGTGCGGCGTTCAAGTTGAGTGGGTACTTGGTGCTATTTTGGTGGTCATCTACGAACCACAGTGCATTTCGTCAATGACATGTTTTTTTTGGTGGGGTATAAAGAGGGGCAGAAATGTGTGAATGGAGCAGATGAAGGGCAGATGAGTTTGTAGGCGAACTTGCATACGAGTTGTGTGACTCAGAGAGAGGCTGGCGTAGAGAGATAAGGACGGAAGAACAAGAGAGTGGAAGGGGGAGCCGCTACTAGCTGAGCCGGCCACAGCCATTATGGGGTTGACTGCTGAATCATCCACAGTGGGAGGAATACACTCCTGGATGCAGAATGGAGACAATGCAGCTCCCGTGCAACGTCAATGAGTACTATGAACTGTGACAGGAGCAAGGATCCAGTAAGGAACCGCATAATTAAGTACTCACGAATTTCCCAAGTTCCGGAGATCGTCCTGATCAGTGTTTGCTTCCCCTCATCTCTGACTGAATCCTTCCGAGTGCATCTCTCACACACGAACGAGTCTCCGTTACGTGTTTAATTCTTTTATTTTAATGAGAAAGTCATATTTGCCTCTATTTTATATCACAATTCTCCCGTTCTATCATCTAAAGACTTTTCATATTGTCCTGAATGAGGAGCCTGTAATTTTTTTATCGATGATTGCCAACATATTTGCCTTGCCACCATTGCCTGTTCGACTTGTTCGACGCTCGGACTCAAATCTGGTCGTCGTTAACGTATCGGGATCGTATCTAATGCCCTTGTTCCGTTGATGTGTTCCGTTCTCGCTCTATCGACTGATGAGCTGGCTTCAGGGGTTCAATTTGGCGTTAGTGGCGCCCTTTTTGTAATTTATATTGAAATCTAGGGTCCAAAATCCCTCTGGGAATGGCAAGGAGGTAATCCCGTCAGGGCATTAATCCACTAAGAAGGTGAGTGTGATGGGAATTTCTGATAGAAATTTTGTTACTCGATATGATTGCAGTACCATGCGTGTTCCGTCACAGTATGTTTCATGCCATTTCTTTGATGAATTTTTTGCACTTCAGAGCACTTACTAGAGGCTCCATTGAATCTCATAACTGCCAAGTCAATGGCCACAAATAAAATCTGACAAGAAGTGACCTTTCTTGGCGCTCAAAGTTTGGCTTTAGCCCAGCAGACCCCATGCCTGCCTGCCCCATGTACACAACTCTGCCACTGACTGGCACATAACTTAAAATGTCTTTAAGATTTTGAGAAGAAAAGGAAATCTTACAGAGGAACCAGCAAAATATGCATCAATCGTGCCAGACAATCTGCCATGATTCTGATGTATATTTTTGCACATAATTTTTCAATCAATTGGTATAAACTTTATACCACATCATTTACCATTTAATGAAGAGATCTGCATTTGATAACAGAAGATTTTCATGCTGAAAGACTACCTTAGGAGAGTATGACGACTGGCCTTCATTTAACTTCTTCATCCCACAGAGGAATTTTCTCAGAAGAAAAATTATAAATGCAAAAAACAATCTGCACAACTCATCTTTTTTTCAGCTGACAATGTCATACATTTTAAATCAGCATTAAAATTTAAGAAGCATAGTTCCAGTTCTCTTCTGAATGAGGAGCTTCCATATTGTTGATTATGATGTTAACATAGCCAAGTGCTTTCAATATATTTTAATGTAAAATGTGAGAAAATAAGAATTTAACCCATTAGTGCATAGCGTCCGATGCATCGGACGGGTGTATTTTATTTTTTTATGTGCTCCAGTTGACTTGTGCCGCATTTTAATACTGTATTAAGTTCAAATGGATGTCTGTCTTCACCCCCTGCTAATATTTTAGTTGACTCATTGAATTTAATGACTCGAGAAGCGTTTATGTGAGACATGTAAACGTCCGATATATCGGACGCCATGCACTAATGGGTTAAGGCAAGAAATATAGTAATGAGCTAACATGAAATTTCCTTTTCTAAGTTCATTGTTGCTGTTGTACATTGCTATGTTGAGGCAATAATGGGGGTAGGGATAAATATGTACAAAATATAGTTTTCATCACATGGAAAGATAGCTTGAATACATACATATAGAATACACTCCTGATTATCCGGGCAAATGATGGGGAAAGGTGACACGAATAATTGGAAAGCATGGATAATCCAAAGTTTACTTTTAATTCTTGTAATATTCATAATTTATGTAAATCAAACAATCTATTATTACTTATGCACATCGTCTATTATTTTAGATTGCTTTCCAAAATCGTAAAGAGTTTTCTCTTCCTGACTGCGATCTTTTTCACGATGATAATGTGATTGTACTCGTATTCCTACTGCTACTTGTAATACCTGGTTTCCGAAAACCACACACCTGTGGCTGCTTGATCACAGATTCAGAGAAGTGGTTTGCATGAACACTTCGAAACCACTGCGTGACGCCGGACCCTGCACTGACAGGCACCATACCGAGTCGCGTCTCACATGAGATGCAACTGCTGCGGGAGGCGAATCCGTAATCACTGAGCCCAATACCACACCGCAATGCTTGGAAAAGAGGAGTCCAGAACTCCCATGAAGGCAACAGGCACGCAATTACGCCATCGCTCAGTAGCGATAATAGGAAATCAGGACTTAAGGCAAATTGTCTACGCAGGCGGGTGCCTGGCTATGACTCATGCTATCTCCACTTCCACTTCCCCGCTGCTTTCACTGCTACTATTCCATTCCCCTCCAGTTTGGCCTTGACTGGTAACAGCGTAAACATGCCCTAGTGCGACGAAACCTCCAGTTCCCTTACACCTAATTCAACTACATACCATGCCACAGCAATAATTGCACATTTGCAGTATGAAATATACAATTAGAGATCTTAAGTAACATTTCTCTGAATTTACCAATGATTAACCATTGAAAAATCTTCTAAAATCAATCTAGAGTTTTTTCCCGCCACTGATCTTCGTCTATAATGCAAGAGCCGACCTCCAAGTAAACTTGAAACATTCCTTGTCAGCAAGTAGATAAAATAATTCCCCTATGAGAAGGGGATTCTAATATAAATAATTAGCCCAGTGTGGCATTTTATTTAAAAAATTCAAATATCTTGGTGCTCTTGCGTCCGGTTTTAATTTTTTTATAAAGATGCAGAACTCATGCACGGATAATCCGCAACCCGCATAAACCGCAGCTAGATAATCGGGAGTCTGCTGTATATTTATTTTCATATCCCCAAGAACAGCACATTTATGGCCTTCACATAAGGAGATTTTTGACAATCAAGAATGATATACTATCACAAACACCCAAGCCCTGGACAGGAGCAATTGACCATACATGACTCGAAACCACAACCTTTGGTTTGGCAGGTGAGGACTTAGCCCTGCCGCCACCAAAACCGGCAAAAGTTTTTACTATTCTTAAAGCATATTAATCTCGGTAGTGTAACCTTGAAAAAATGTGCCCATATAAAGTGAGCACTAAAAACTGTAACAACCTTCAGACCAAAATGATAAATATATTGGTTATGTGCCTTTCTTATACCTCTATAATGCCATTTAAAAAAAAATACTACAGATGGCACTGTTAACACATCTGGGTAAAAATAAGACTAGTTAGGAGATAATTGATGTGCAGAACTACTACTGATCAATACAAAGCAAAAGATTTAAATTACTAAATATTTCATTTATTTAGAAAGCCTTTGTGCAATTATAGGGACTTTTTCCAACACATAAATGAAATTTGACTTACCCCTGACTTATAATGCTCATGAAGGTCTGGTATGGGAAATGAAATATTTAAGTGCCTATAATCTTTGACAGGAACCACATATCCTTTCATTTTCAGTTGCTCTGGCCCCAGGGGGTGCTCTGTCCATGACCGAGAGACAACATTCTTGTTTTCCACTTTTGAAAACAGAGGCACCACCATCCTTTCTAGTTCATCTAGACTTTCTGTAACAGACAACCCATTGTTGATTTAATTAAATACTTAATAATAAGAGCACTTCAGAAGGCAAATAAGAGCACTTCAGAAAACTCATACTCCAAACTTACCTTTTCCTAACACAGCTAAAGTCATAATATTGGATGAGTACCATTTCTTATGAAACTTTAAAAGCTCATCACGGACATTAATACCTTTAGCCTTGGGAATTATATCCAAAGTTTGCTTGTTTCCTGATAAAAATAACAAATTATTCATATCTTAGTCATACCCAGGACAATCACAGTTTTATCATAAATTCTCCTTAATATTTAAAATAATAGAATTTTTTTCTCTCTCAGACTTTGAAATACAAACCTATTCCAAATTTGTTGAAATCATGATTTTCTTTGGATGTTGATTTTTCTAACTGGTCAATCCTCCAAGAGTCATTTGGGAGATTTTTTTCAAATTCTGAATTAACAGCATTTACTTCTCTATCAGTGGCACTTTCAGTGAATAATGGTGCCAGAAAAAATTGGGAAAATCTGAAATGAAGGGAGAAACAAGTTTAGGAAACAAAAATTAAAAGAAATTTGATCTATGAAATACATATTGGAATGTATGAAGCTAAACTGAAAATACAACAATGTAAAAAAACATTAAAAATAATGTATATATTCATCAACCTGAAAACAGCTCTATTCTGCCTTTAATAATACATTAATTATATATATATTTGGCCTTTAATAATATTAAAAATGCAACAACAAAATGATTGTATTTGCATTCCCACTGCTCCATATACTGCAGCTAACTGTCTATGTAGGCGAGCACATGCCTATGACTTGTGCAATCTATACTTCCTTCGTCTTTGCCTCCACTTCCCCCACTGCCTTCACTTCTACTATTCCCTTCCTCCCCAGTCTGACCTTGACTGGTCGTGACGTAAACATGCTTGAGCGTGACAAAATCTCCACTTCCCTTGGGCTGTATTCAACGCCACAGCAATAATTGCACATTTTCTATATGAAATATACATTTAAAGGTAGTAAATAAAATTTTTCTTAACTTACGATAAGTTAACCATTGAAAAAAATCTTCTAAAATTAATCAAGAGCTTTTTCCTGCCACTCATCATCTGCTATTCTAAAGCAGATGTCTAAGTACCCTGGAAACATTCCTTGTCATAAAGTAAATGAAATAATTCACTTTCACAAAGGGAACTCAAATGGAAATAATAACCCAGATTAGCATTGCATTAAAATGCAATAATCCTGATGCTTTTGAGTCTGATTTTGTTTTTTATAACGATCGCAGAAAACATCGAAAGAGGGTGAAACTCATGAATGCATAATTTGCAATATGGATAATCTGTTCACTGATAATCGGGAGTTTACTTAACTTCAAAAAAATCATTTAATTACAATCAAGTACAATTCCAAATGCACATATAATTTCTTACCGGTCCAAAGCACCATCGAGATGTTCAGGAACTACATCAAAATAATATGTAGTATGATCAGAAGATGTGCAAGCATTGGAGTTCCCACCATGCTCTGACAAGAACTTGCTATATTCATTTTCTGATGGATATTTTTCAGTTCCTAAAAACAGCATGTGCTCACAAAAATGTGCTAATCCAGGTAGTTCCCGAGGATCACTCATATGCCCTACAAATGAAGAAATATCAAAATAATCTCACAGCATACATTTTAAGCACATATTTATCAACCTCTTCTCCCCAAGAAGTTTAATTCTGTTCACAGACTGAAAATTCAAATGACTGTGGATAAGCAGTGGCTTACTTCTCCAAAAAATTGTGATGCTTCCTTACCTTCATACCTTTTCAAAACCAGATGTGAGACATGATTGCTTTGATTCCAACAATAGTAAATCAGTATTTCTGTCCAAAAGAACCAATACCTCAGAGACCATAAAATATTGCATTTTTTTAATTGTGAGCCTTTCCCCCGAAATTGCATTTGAGCGAGGGTCATGTGGTTCACCTAGAGGTCTCAAAATTTTCAGGCCTTATTTTGGATCAGTCTCACAACTTTTTTTCATGGGGCCAGATGGATTTGAAAAAAATCGATTTTTCCCATCCCTAATAGAAACACATCTTAATTTATTAGTAATTTTTCTATGATCCTATAACACTTGATTGATACATAGTATAAATTATAGATGGACATTAAGAAAATATGCTGGAGTAAACAAATGCTGCGTTGCCAAGTCTGCACGTATCTCAACAATATATACATCTAGCCACATTTCCATGGAATGTAGTATTCTCCTAGTCTTGAGACAATTGAATCTTTTGCCTGAAGTAACATGTTTCTGTTTTTTTTAAGAGAAAGGCGAATGAATTGTTTGGACCTTCTGGTTTCCAAGAATCCTGCCTACGATCCTTGGAAATCAGCAGCCATTCCTTATCTGGTGGATTTTCAGTCACACATACATCAAGGAGCAGCTGTTTGTACTGTTTTTTCTAAAACTTTTCTTGAATGAGTTCCAATTCTCCCGAGAGATTTTCCTAATATGATAGATATTTCCTCTTGACTCAGAAATGAAAAGATTACATTCTTTTGATATGAATGGTGATGATTCCTCCGATTGAGATATAGGTCCTATATACCTTGGATGGACTTCCAATTTACCTTGTGTCCCAGGGTTTCATCTCCCTTATGACAAAAAGGTCATAAGGTTAGCATGATTTCGAAAGATAGCACTCCATTAATTCTCATCTCCAGAGTAAAGCATATAAATGAAAGACGGTTGTTTATGAGCTCAACAAATTAACTCAGGTTGTCCATCCCCGGGGGAGGCAGAATGATGAAGGTGTAATCAATGCATTGGAGTACAAGGGATATATGTTGGAGCCAAGTTGAGGGTCTTTTCCTCAAAGTCCTCCATGAAAAATTAACCCATCATTGGTCAAAGCAGTGATCCCACTGCCAATCCATCTGTTTGTTTCTAGGAGTACCCAATGTAAAAGAAGTGGGTGGTGAAAGAGTCCACTGTTTCTGGCTCAAATTTTTTTCCCTAGCATAGCCACGGGGTTAACTATAGGTACTCTTGTGAATAATAACACCACATCCAGGATCACCAAGATATCAGTCTTCCTGGAAATGGACCATCAAAAAACATCAATAAGCTGGTTGTGGCTCCATTTTTTCCTGGATATAGACAGTTACTTATACCACTTATTTAAATAAGTGGTATAAGTAACTGTCTATATCCAGGAAATAATGGAATACCACATAGTTAACCAAGAGTTAGTGAATTTTGTGGCTCCATTTTCCATCAATTGGATGATTAGTGCCCCAATCATCCTCACTGTGTTCAGTAAGCAACTCAAAATACATATTCACTGCTTACTCTATTTCTCAATGTTCAGCTAATGAATCAGCTTTAAAGCTCCTCATATAAAGTTTTTGGAGCACTCTAATACAGCACCCTGACTCAGCTAAATGAAAATCTCAGTTGTTAACTAGGGCAGGAAGTTTATTTTGGCTATTCACCATATTTCACCTCTCCAATAGCATTAAATTATTAATCATTGAGCACTGATTGGAGCATTAAATTAGTAATCAAAGTGAGTATTTCTTCCACTTCAACAAAATGTGTTCAGCTAGATCACTAAGGAGGAGGTCTGCAAGCTGAATAAGTCCAATGAAGGCATGCTTCCCAGAAAAACTCATTGACATCATGGGAACCAATAATCAATATATGTTAAATATAAAGGATGTTACTGATTTCTATGATTCCTCTAATGGTATTACGAATGTCAATACCATCAATGGGATAATCATGGTGATTGGAATCAATTGAAGAAACATCTGTTGGCCATGTAGATGCTGATTTACCATATAGTGACCATATTAATCAACAATAGGCAACATATGCTTGACGTTTATAGTGTAACAATAGCATAGACAACTCCAAAGCAATCTACAGATGCTACTGCATGCAGTATCCCTGTCAACCAAAGAAACAGATTAATCTTTATTTACAATGCCACACCAAAAAGTTTCTACAAAAGATGTTGAAACAAAAGACGTGAAGGTGTTACAAGACAACCAGTCATAAGCAATGACGCGCAGGATAAGTGAAAGTACTGTAATTTATTTAAGCACATGGACACTGAATACCACTTTGTTCAGAGCTTTGTCAGAAATGGATATCCTGATCTTGAAAAACTTATTAACTATAACATTATATAATGAGCTAGAATTAAAGCATATTTTAACTTTATTTATTGTACTTAGATGTTTGCTAAAAGTTTTGTATTTAACAAGTTTTTTGGTGGTGTTTACCATAGAAAGATAAATAAATGAAGGCCAAGAAATGACACTCATTCCTACGGAGTACCAACTCAAAAGCAAATACCCTAATGACAGTCTGGAGCTCAGTAATTATTATTGGATGGAGGGATCTCAATTGTCACAAAAAACTTGTTGAGGAACAGCGTCGATATTAGCTGCATTTACACAATAGATCAAAGTTAGGTTCCTATCCCTCACTCTCATAAAAGATTGTTTATTGTAGTAGTTCTTGTCTATGACTTGAGATGATGATGTATAAACGTACGTGTCCTTTCACACGTACGCCTTAAAATTTCATCGCAAGTATTCAGAGTCAATTTGTATCAAGGCGTATTTCTAGAATAAAAAATGGTTTACGTACCAATGTTAACATCAATTGAAGCTGCAGATTTATCAGTACTATCGTCACTGACGAGGAGAACTTTCATTTCATTTTCAAGAATAAGGCCGCGGTATAAGCGTTGGTCTTCCGCGGATTTTATAATATCATCAACACGCTTTATGATTCCATTCATTTTGTAGCTGTTATTTCTAGCTATGCTCCTGAAATAAAATAATTTGGAAATCACTTAGCGATCAGTCAATATAAGAAAACCTTACGAGGGAATGCATTTATATATAAACAGAAAATCACGAAAAATTAAATTTTTAAAAGATACCAGAATTTTGATGGGTGTATGACCCGGCAGCAGCGAACTGATGCTCTGCTGCTCAAAGTACTTAGAATTAACATCAAAAGTGATATTATGTAAAACTGAAGATATCAGCCGTAAAAATCATTCTAATTACATTACAGCATTTTCTGAATCATTGAGTTCCTCTTAACCATCCACAACGGTAGGTACTAGGTATGAATTTAAAATTTTATTGAAATACAGGCGACACAGAATTCCAAAATTAACACTTTACTGCGCTCAACGTGAGCATTTTGATTTCGATTACTCAACGTAGTTTACAGAGAAACCGTCGTGTTGCTCAGTTGCTGGCGTTGCTGTTGTCTTAAAAACAGTTGACTGTAGTTATTGGTAGTAAATGGTAGTATGTCGTAGTTGCACAAGTGTCGTATTTGTTCGACAGTAGTGGTCGGTAATCATTTTCATATGGGTTCCTAAAGCGCTTCGCGTAAAGTAACCATCGGCATGGATTTATCCGTGGAAAGTAGAACTAGTGGCAACATTGATCACGTATGGGATGGAGGTACGCCAGATTGCTGCTAGTGGCACCGATCCTGTTTATGCAAGCAACATCCCTAAACGCTATGCTGGTATCATCACTCCAAGCGTTCATTTAAACCAGTAGAAACTTCGACGACTTATTTATTTAAGCTGATATTTGCATGATAATGGGTTTCATTCATAGACAGTTTATAATGCACTGTAATTATTTAGAATTAAATTATTTTTGTGAGATCAATAACATTCCATCATTGGAACTGCTTTGAGCACAAGCAAACCACGCTGTAGTTTAGAATGTAAAGATGGAGCATATGTTCATGTCGAATATGTGCCGTTTTACTGAAGTAATTGGTAAAAAGTACAAAGTGTTTTCACACAGTTTTTTGGATCATAATTGTGTATGGACACAATTTCATATTTTAAGGATGAGTGAAGTGAATGTACAAAACATTTGCCTGAATATGAGTTGCATGAAGCTTGGGTTGATCTGATAGCTTGTGCATTGAGTAACTTATGAAGTTTTTGAGCATGTAAGGTTTCAGAACTGCAGAGTTGCTTCGGCAACTTGACATTGTACCGTAAAATTGTGACAACTAATGTAAGCCCTACTAACTCACAGAATGGCTTTGTAAAAATAAATGCTTTTTTGAAGCTAGCTTAAAGCGAAGGAATGTACAGCTGCTAAGCATGGTGACACCTAATCAGAATCTATTGATGCCTGCCCTAATATTTGCTGTGTGTACAATTCTTTTTGTACACTTATTTATTTTTCCATTGTATGAAACTAGTCAAGCCACAAAAACCCTCAAATATGTAGGTGATTATGAGCAATCGTTGTGCAGTTCCAATATGCAGCCAATGAGGTGGCCATCAGGCGGAAATCTACGGCGTAAGATGAGGTTGAGGTGCCCTCAGGAAGGTATTGTCACTGTAGCCCAAGGAGGACGTTTAGGAAACCAGATGTGGGAGTATGCTTCTGTTTGGGCCGTAGCCCGTAGTACAGGGCTAGAACCTTACGTACCTCGTTGCCTTCGTCGTGCTCTAGATCAGGTTTTCACTCATTTGAGTATTCCCACTCTGACAAGGATATCACATTGCATCATAAGATGGGGCACTGTAGTTGATAGATACAGCCTTTCAAGTTTTCTTGAGTCTAATGAATCCCTGCAAACTAGTGTCCTCTTACCCAGATTTGTGGTTATGCCTGATTTGGTGTTATCTGACAAGTATGACATAAGAGAAGAATTCAAATTCAGAGGCCCTTTGGAAGAGGCCAGCAGGAAAGTTTTAAGCTCCATTGCTGGTCGCAGAAGAAATAATGCTCCCACATTTCCTTCAATAACATCCATTACATTTGTTGGCATCCATGTTCGACGGACTGATTACCGAAATTACTTATGGAGAACCCGGCAGATGCATCTTGCTGGACCCGAGTACTTTCACCGTGCCATGGACTATTTTCGCAAGAAGTATGAAAATGTTGCATTTGTGGTTGTAAGTGATGAAGCGCGTTGGTGCCAGCATCATTTAGCCACATCCAATGGGGATGTGTTTGTCGTTAGTGGGACTCCTGGCTCTTCTCTCGGACCAGGGAGGGATCTGGCCATAATGGCAGCTTGCAACCATTCCATCATAGACTATGGAACTTTTGGGGTGTGGGGTGCAATATTAGCTGGAGGTGAAACGTTGCTGTATAATATCTCAAGGCATTCTTCAGTCAAAGTTGCCCAGTTACTACCTAACTGGCATATTTTTGATTGAAGTGGCATCAGTTGATGTACGCTTATGTGTTAAATATGGTAATATGTGTCATATTGTGTGCCAAATGGTTTTGTACCTTAAAATTCCAAATTTTCAATTATAGAACTCAGGGCGAATGGAGTAACGGTAATATTCAGTAAAATGTGTGGTCCAAATCTAATTATTTGTGTTCTTAATGTCTTGCTGTTTTGTCACCGACGTTTTTAAGAAGTATTTTTCGTGATTTTGTGTACACATCATGTCTTTGTAGATTACGAACTTCTTCATATTCGTCCACACCTGTACACTCGGAGTGGTTGCATATAACATTTTGATGTTCATGTATGTATTTGAGAAGTTTTTGGTAAGAATTTGATCTCACTATGAATGTTACAACTTATGATATTTATATAGCTCGGTGTTCAAAGAGTAATTTTATATCTGAGGTGTCCCTCGAGCAGCTGTTGTATGTACGTATTAAAATGAATATATATATTTATTGTGAAATTTTACAACTACAATAATAAACTCAAAATAAAGCCATGGAACTTATTATTTCTCCTTCAACTAGTACGTAGAAGTTAGGTTCGACTAAAATCCCAGTTTCTCATGGTAATGAGGATGCTTTCATATAATGGGAATGAACCAAATATAATGAGTATTTTATACTCACATAAATGCGAAAACAAAACCATTTTAGCAGTTACTGGATAGCTGAAGGTGAAATGGGAGGGTATCATTATTGCTAAAAATACAAATTTCAACTATTTGACAACTGAACGGAGACCGGAACAGTCGGAAAGGAACGAAATACAGAAAAAATGGTAAATATTTACAATCAGCTGATGCCAGAGTCAAAATACGTAATGGCGGCCAAATCTCGTGAATTCTCGCATTTAATGAGACTAACAGGATGATAAGATGGCGAGTCGTCGGTCGGCAATATTGACCACGATGGATCCTCAGCCTAACACGGCCAGTGATCCCCTTAGAGAACTTTTTGAAGCTTGCAAAACTGGTGATATAGCGCGTGTGAAAAAACTAGTTACTCCCCAAAGTGTCAACGCAAGAGATACTGCAGGCAGGAAGTCCACTCCGTTGCATTTTGCTGCTGGTACAGTTTTCTTTTTTGTTGATATTTCTAATTATGCTTCTTGTCCTCATTAATTGGTCTTGAATGAATTACTTTACTTATAAATAACCCAGCAATACCATCTCCTCTGACCTTGACTTGATCAGGTTGCAGTGGAAATAGAATTGTTTCAACTTTGTTACTTATTTCCGTGCAAAGTTATCTTGTAGAAAACCTCTCTTTGTGTTTAAGTCGATTAACTCGTGTATTACCAATATTTATTGTCCCTTTTGAACTTTCATGTTAGTTTATTGGTGATTAGGTCGGCGTTAAACCCAGCCATCAGCTGTAACAAAGTGTCTGTAGCGAGAGTTATCAATTTAGGCACTTTTCATCCTTTCCAAGCTGGGTGAATGTGCGGGAGACTGATACCGATGAGTAAAAAGAATTAAATTGCAGGGTACGGTCGAAGGGACGTGGTCGAGTACCTCCTTGGTGCTGGAGCTTCTATTCAGGCAAGGGATGACGGAGGATTACATCCGTTGCATAATGCGTGCTCTTTTGGACATGCAGATGTTGTTCGTCTGCTTCTGCGAGCTGGTGCAGACCCCAACACTAAGGACAACTGGATATTTACCCCCCTCCATGAAGCAGCAATAAAGGGAAAAGTAGACGTGTGTATAGGTTAGTACTGCTTAGTTTGTTCCACATTATGAGTCTATTGTTGTGAAACACTTTCGTATCACTAAACTAATTTTTTGGATTTGTATCACTACACTAGTTTTGTGGCAGATAATTAGTCATAGCAATGACCATTTTTGTTTGGGTGTTGCACCTATTGGGTAGTTAAGCGTTCATGTTGAATGAGAAATCCACTGCCCAGCTTCAGAATTTTTCATTTATCATGAACTAGCTGACTCGGCGAACGTCTTACCTCCTAACAGTCATTGAAGAGTTTGGTTACACCACTGATAAATTAAGAACGGCTTTACCGATTTTAATCTTATTTGACTTGTTATTACAATATAAGGGGGAAATTTTTCAATTAAACTACTGAAATAAATTTTGATATGTCTTGTCAGAAAGACATTTTCTTAATTCACTCTACGTAGGGTAAACTGGGGCTGATTTTTTAAAATGAATTTTATTATATTTGTTTTCACTTAGGAAATTTTAGCCATTGTAGTTAAATCAGATCATTAATTCAAAATTTTATGCATTCAGTTGTTGGCCTATTTGTGCTTTTAACTTTTAAAAACTGTTTAGGTCCAAGTCTGTTGCATAAACTTACCCCGCTCTTGGAGAAAGTTTGCACAACGCTTGGCCGACTGACACTTAATATCATGTGTGAATAGCCCCTTGGGAGTAGCATTAAAATGTTATGCCTTTTGGAACGTCAGTCATAACTCAAATCGGAAAAAGTCCACTGCATAAACATGCCCCAGTCTACCCTACACATGGTGTTTTTTCTCTTGAGTGAAACACCTTCTGATATACAACAGTTTATGATTTGTTATCAGGTGTAAGAACAAAGTGGATGGTACCAACATGTGAACATGCCACATGTAAATGACCATGAGAAAAACATGGATTTTCTAGCTTAAGACCACAAACACTAAAAGATTGACTGCTCACTCAACCATTTGTGATGTTTGTGCTTATTTGACACACTTTCGGAAATACTTTGATGATGATATCTGGTGATTTTTGCGGGTATTCTTCTG
The DNA here is from genome assembly GCF_921293095.1 of Ischnura elegans. Taxonomy (NCBI): domain Eukaryota; kingdom Metazoa; phylum Arthropoda; class Insecta; order Odonata; family Coenagrionidae; genus Ischnura; species Ischnura elegans. Next base: position 20,990,449 of record NC_060248.1, read on the forward strand.
CGTTTATCCATTTTGTAGGACAATATTTTGCCAACTGGAGCGTCATGGATCGAATGGATAAACGCGGAAGAATATCCGGAAAAATCACCTGATATCATCATAATCTCCGCAGAAGCCTAATTGGAAACTTTGTTGATGAGTTCATCTCTCAGTGAAACAAAATTGCAAAAATTCCTAGGAAATGTAATCAATCCATACAATTCGACAACAGTAAATCGGCTATTACCAATAGTCAACAATGGCTTGGAGATTTGTTTACAAACACGGTGGTTATGTGTCTACTGAAGCTTGGCTTATCTCAAATTAAATGCTTTTAATATTTTAGTATGTATTTATTTTTAAAATTTTTTATTAATGTTAGTCATTAAATTGGTAAAAACAAATTACTTACTAAGTAGTTTTTACTGACTTGACAGATGTTGCAGTGTTACCAACTCCTAAAAAATAACCCTAAGATCATGATTAATTTTTTGGCGACTGCTACTATTTATTTAATGTTAATTCTGTTATGCAGGACTGAGAAGAATCCAAAAAATCAAGTACCATTTAAATCAGTACAGCCATTCTTGAGTTATAAATGGTGTTACTAACAAGGTTTACGACTTTGTTTTGTACATATATATATTGCTGTTTACCTAACCAGCCCTCCTCTATCATTCTCTCAGGTTTTACCATGTCTTTTAGTATCACTAGTCAATTACCCTATCCCTACTCTATCTACTTGTGTCAAATGAAGTTAGTGCATCTAACCCATCCTGTATATTTCATTCCTTACCACCATGTTGTTTTGGGATTCTTTCCTCCTCCTCTTTTTTGAACAGTTTTTGTTCTCCTTCTTCTCCCACCTTAAGGACATGTCTAAATCTAGCAGAGGTTCTTTTTCCTAGATTTTCTGCTTCATTCTTTTCCACTATATCCTTTTGCAAGTCATTTATGACCCCTGATTTCTTGATTCCTTGGCACATTTCTACCAACAGTTTTCTTTTATAGCTCCATTATCTTTTGGCCTGAAAGTCTGAGGTGACCCAGAGAATAACTTTTATCTTCTTTACTTCGATGTTTCTATATAATTTCTTCTTCTGCGACAATGTGTTCTTTCTTTCCGCACATTTTATATATTTGTCTTCGAATTTCTATGTTACTTGGCCCTTGTTTACATCACTTTCTTTCTTCTAATTTATGCCTTGGAACTATTATCTTTTCTTATTCTGCGCATCTGGGTCCATGGCCTCTTAAAAAATATCTCAGCATCTTAACCCTTATGAGACGGTGGAGTTCTCACTTAGCATGACTGCTGTACTATGCCCCAAGATATTCTTCCGTCCCCTTTGTACGGAGAATTTTTGCAGGACATTTGTTAAGAAGGGTGTCGTGGATAATCTCTCATTCTCAGCACCAACCTTTTTCGACCCTTCCTAGCGGGGACTCCGCATTACCTCAGACTCCCGCATTACCTCAGACTCCTAGGGTAGTTGGGCTCCCTCCTTTCGCGGTTTATAACCGTGCCAGTGGCATTGGTTCACGGTAAATCATGATTTGTTTTTATGAATTAGCTATATGGATATTTGTTGCTTGAACGTAAATTGCAGACTTTGAATTGAATTCCTCATTTTATTCTAAGAATTTTCAATTTTTGAACAAAGCTCCACTTTCAATATTAACGCATTTAATGCATCAATAATTTCCATGTTGATGTTTATACCGACATCGAGATATAAGTTGATATTTATCATAGAATTTCGTGTAAAAAATGTTAACCCTTCTCAAATGACAAATAATTCGATTCTTAGTTTATATTTTTTGAGAAAGGAATTAATATTTATTTTGCAAAATGACTGGATAAACAATTGTATGACCGCAGTACTTTACCGCTAAGAGGGATAATATAAGAAAAGGGGTCTGGGTACCTGCTCCAGGATTTCGCTGGTAAAGCCTAAGCCCCGCAGTGTTGGGTCCTGAAACAAAGACATCGCACACCTGCGACCATCATAAAATGGGGAGAGCTAGGAAACTTATATATTCAGCATTCGTTCACCTGCATTAGAAAATCTCTGATGAAAATTTGTGGCTTTCGTCTCCCAGGTCAAGAAACGTCCAGATGCATATTTTCATCTTTAATAGGGAAAAGGTGTGCTCTTTATTCTCTTAAGATGGCTACTAAAACATCAATCAACACATATTTTTATATTTTTAAATGAGTAAACTGTAAATAGCAACAATCAATGCTGGACACACACATTTCAAATTTAACTTTCAACACTACTGCCCATGGTTGTGATATACTACCATAGAGTATTTGTTGAAAGGTACTAATAAAATTTGTGTACTTGTAACTTGAGGACTTTGTACTGTTGACTTGGAACTTGGGATTATGTAAATTTGAGAAAGAGTTTTTCAAATCCCCAAATCTACTGTTAACAAGGGTACTTGAAGCTATGAGAAACACTGCTTGAGAATGCTTGGTAATGCTTAGGAAAGAATTTAGTACAGTGGAACCTCGTTCTATCTTTTTCCAAGGGGATGGTTGAAAAAAATGATGAATGTGGGGGTGTTTTGCTAGGTAGCCTATGTCCCAGGATCCGCTGGATTTCAGCACGTTATTATGATATTCATTAAGGGATTCAAACAAGATTTTAGCTGATTACCGGAATATTTGCACTTTATCGAAATACTTAGGTCATATTGTTGATTCAACTTATATTTCTTTTAAATATCCTAAATGAACACGCCACCTTGCTAAAAAATGTTTGCACTCCACTCGGCATTTGCACTATGTACTATTATGGATTTCTGTCTGATGTAAAAATTCTTATCCATCAAATGCCATTTCAATATTTACAAGAGCAATATGCATGTTATGCCTAGAACAACCGCTTTCGCCGATGCAGTGATTGGTTGAGATGGATCACAAAAGCCAAAAATAGTTTATTATTTGAAATTTTCCCTTCTAAAATTAAATTATTAATATAATTGAGGAAATGTGGAAAGCGTGAACAATGTTGTATTAATCATCAGCGGCACACCCACCTGATCCTAGGCTTCATCCCACTTCTTGTTTTCACTAGGTATCTTGTTCTACCCCCACCCCTGCCCGAGGCATTGAAGTACACTAGCCCAGATTCTTTTCTTCATCTTCAATTATTTTCAGTCGATTTTTTAAAGTTCTCAATTGTTTCCTTGGAAGGGCCATAGTCCGAAGACGGATAAAAATAAAACTAATAAAAATGAAACCTGACTTCATTAAACACACACGGAAAACACTCACTAGTTTGAAGTCAACCCACCCTGGAAAGTACAGAACCACTTGTATGAGGTGAAGTTCGGAACTGATGCTATTGTGTACAGCGTACGCAGAGCATACTGCAGAGGGTGAAGCATGACCAAATGACTGCACCATGAAATTTTTTGTCCTAAATAGAAGGCAACTTAAACATTCTTTTCTAATTAGCGTACTGCCAAATGAGCAGATTAATTCAGAGAGCTAGTAGGGAGAAACGAAATATCCTGAGAAGATATCCCTTCCTGAGTAACTCTGACAAGTGAGACTTGTAGTATAGTTCGTAAATTGTAACCTAATGTCCTGTTTTCAGGAAAAAAATTCTGCATCAACTGCCAAGAAGCTCAGCCGGGAGTATATCGAGTTTCATCAGAAATCAGCATCGTATTTTGCCAATTATTTCCTTGCTGAAAATGCTTAAATAAGGTTATAAATACTTCGTGTTTCGTCTCATTCTTTTTTAATTACATGCACATTACTAATATTTCAATGTAATACATATTTTATACCAATGGGGAACATGCATGAAATTATTTCATCATGCTAGTAAGTCTCATTGAATAGACAATTTTGTCATGATTCCAAGTATGTAAGCCAAAACTCTTTTCGTACTCCACAAACGTCAGCAAATGATAATTAAAAGTGCTCGAATACCGCTTGAAATCACGTGACTTGAAACGACTTTTGACGTCATCGCACGGTACACCATTCACTTCGCTAAGAGAGTAGAGCAGTAGAGCATTAATGCAAGATATCGAAATAAAATATTCGTCGAGCTTTGTAGTAGTTCCTAATAGGACAAATTGACTTAAGAGGGATTTAAGAAGGCACAATAGGACAGTTTACTTTTGGTCGTCTCCTATATATGGCAGCTGATTTCTGAAAAACAGTGATTGCTTCCTCACTAGCTCGATGTGTGGAGTAGAAACAAGCAGGTAAATAATTATGCGGTTAATCAAAATTACATTACAAACGTTTTTAAATATTTATTTTTGTTTATTAAGATTAAATCCATTGATAGCTGAAAATCTATCTTATGTATTTAATTAGTAACCTTGAGGAACTTTCCCCAATCGGCCGTAGTTGAGATCCAAATGATCGTTAAATGCTAATAAAAAAGTATTTGATACACACAGAAATAAGTTTCAAGTACTATTAATGCTGTATTTACTCAAGTTCCTGTTTTTGAAAAGAAATCCACTGCAGAAACGAGTCGAAATTTTAGGTTTTGTGTTGGCATGCAGTGAACTTTTTTGTGATGACAGTGGCAAATATTGAGTTTACCTTGCCAAAAGCCTCCTATTTCTCATATATTCCTTATTTTTCTCTGTGGTTAAATCATAATCAGTATTTATTCTCGTGAATAACCACCTTCCTTTATATTTAATCCTACAATGTGCGACGATATGTACCATCAAATGAATTCGCCAACTCTAATGTTGGACGATTTCCCGGCTCCACTGGTTGGAAACCAGCGGCGACAGTGCATACCTTCACGTAATCCACTGACTGTGGACGGATCTTAACTAATAGGAAAACCACGTGGGTTCTACGGCACACGATCATGAAAGAAAAGGAAAATACAGGAATTTTTGAACCCCGATGCGAAGCACAGCAGAAACAAACCGACTTTTCTCAGATTGTGAATGGTTTTACACATTTATTGTCGACAAAAGAAAATGAAATGAACATTAATAACTTCCTTCTTAAATCCAATGAGGGATGGAATGATTATCTGTTTAAATGACACACTGATGGAAAAAGAATAAAGAATGTAATACCCCACCAAAACAAAAAACTAATACTAGTGCATAACAAAATTTATAATGGCCTCTGTAGGAATCTCTACGACAATTTCTGAATGTCGGTTAGATTGTCCAACTTGAATTTTACATGCTCCACGTCCACTCGTACCACAGTATCCAGCACTATTGGAATTTCAAGCACAAACTGCAAGGACGGGAGAATAATTATACAGATTTTAGCTTCATGACAAGCTTTTTCTTTGACGTTAAGTGAAATCGTCCCTGATTCACTGTTGCAAACGATCACCTCCACACGAGGTGTCTTCTTAGCGGAAGAAATGCTGGTTGGAGTAGGGAGAGTGGATAATTCACTATCCAGGGAGAAGGGGATTTGTAGAGTACTTATGTGTCGAGATGTGGCTCCTCGTCGAGATCACCGCTGGGCGCGTCATCAACCCACAGGATTTTGGTTGCCTGAGGTGTATTTGCATTGCTTGACTTGACGAAATCTCCACGACACTGCTCCTCTTCCTCCGTCTTCTCTCTCCTCGGTGCACTGCCGGCCTTCTCTCGCCAGGCTTACGGAGTATCTCTGACTCCTAGCTCCGCCCACTCACAGTTCAACAACCACACACCTCCTTGCGCCGGGCCCGTTTTATATCGTAAATCAAGTGACAAAAAAAAACAATTGACTTACGAAACCTTAAATGAGTTAAGAGCAAGGCCACCTGTCTGCTGCTGTGCCCGCGAATTTGAATGAGCAAAAGCTCGGGACAGGGAACGAGTGAAGTGAAACAAAGAAAGAAAGAAATGGATCGAATGCAAAAATATTACATGTGCGGACCAAACAGTCACAAATGATATTATGCATTAGGTATTTGGGACTATTAGGTACATTTCTAGGGTTGTTTACAAAGTGAAATGAGTGATAAATCGTAAATTTGGTGGCTATCCGAGAAAAACTGGCAATTCGATAAAACTCTACTGTAACCCTGATTCAAGAGTGTACTTATGTTGAGAAATATTCCGTAGATAACGTATATAACTCCATTCTGTAGGTTGTCAACTACTTTCTACTATTATTTTTGTACTTTGGGACACAAGCACAATCCTTCTCCGGTGAGAAAATAGAGGTACTTGAGTGCTGGGGCACTATGCACGATTTCACACATTTTTCTATTGGATACCCATGCTGCATACACTTATTCCACTGAGCAAATGATGTAGATGTGCAGCGTAGATCACAATGTGCAATCAACTTATTTTCATTTAATCTTTCCATTTCTCCCCAAACAATCCCCTTTATTTATTTCAACAATGCCTTGGCAACCCAATATATTCATGATCTGCATTTTGACATAAGAACAGCAATTATTTTTGCCAAATTTGCGTTTTAGCCCTCGCGTAGACCGGTTTTCTATCCACTGCCTCAGTCTGTCATCAGTGGTTGCCGTGATGTCATGCTCCGATGACGTTGTGTTTTCTAGCAGCCGATGAATATTAATTTTTAAAGACTCATAACTCTACTTTAAAACATTATTCATCTGCGAAATTTTCGGTGAGTACATTTGAGGGAGGGACCTTCTTTTTAAAGAGCTTTTAAAACATTTTGCATGTTCCCCATTGCCGGAAGTCGTTGTTAGACACCTTTTGGGCTAATTGATGATTCATACAGCAGTTGACCTCCAGAAACAGGGAACTTTGATGGAGATAGGCTGAAAAAATTCAGTGGGCGAGAATCGGAGAGACACGAAACACATTTCTATTGTTTTAGTGTAACTTGATATTTTCTTTTGAAGCTAAGGTCTTCGTAATACAATCGCTGCACTAGCTAGGACCTTTCGTTTGGCTTCGTAAAAGAGGAAAGGTTCAGAGGGAGGAGGCGAGTGCTGAATGGAGGGGGAAAGCGGATCTTGGGAAATGCGCTAATATCACTATCCCACGGTGCACAGCTTCTCCCTACGGTATTTCTATCTCTTGAGGAAGATTCAAACTATGTGTCTGTCGTCATTAGCCACGTATAACGCATCGTAAACACTTCGTCTCATTTTCGTCAAATGATGGATGCGGGAAAATTATACGACGGGAACGCGATCTTCAAACGATCTATGTGGGAAAATGATACTTTGGGGTACGATAGATGGGAGAAAAATTACATTGTCTTAATGGAACTTTATTTGGGACCAGGAACGGCAAACGATGAATGCAGGAAAACGATCAATGTGGGAAATAGATCGGGGTTCCACTGTATCTCCAACTGTGCCATAATTTCACGGTGTTCAATTTTTGTGGGTATATGCCATGACAGTACATAAAATCACTAGAATCATCATTGCATAAATTCATATTCTTGCCTATCTTGCCATTTCCTTCATATGCACATTAAACAGCATTGATGATTGTGGACAACCTTGCCTCACTCCTTTGCCAATGCTCGCGATCCCTGATTCTCTGTCAGCATATGCACTTGTGCTTTTTGAGCCATTTTTTGTAAGCATAGAATGTGTTTCCAATCCTGCTGTCTATGCCTATTTTCTTATGAATATTCATTTAGTTAACTGTAGAAAATATTTTATCAAAATCTGCAAAGAGTGTATGCATGTCCCACCTATAGTCTACATTCCAATTTCAGTATGGTCTTCATTACTGCTATCACATCATGAGTTGGCTTTCCTGAATCAGAACTTATCTTTGCCTTACAGCAATTCGTTTTTCGTCCGTTCCACTTTTTCTGTTTGCTATATAAGGTTTATAGTCCTATATTCTTTGCATTTTACAGCTTTCTTTTTTTCGATGGAATGGAAATTGTTTTCACAAAATCCTCAACTGTAGACCTTTTGTCATGTGCCTAATGATGAGTTTCCATCAGCCTTTAAAATATATGAAATAAGTCAGTCCATAGCTTCTGCAAAATAGGGTAGTTACCAATTTCTTTTCTTGCCGTGTGCGATCTCTACTTTCACTTCCCCTTCCGACTTCACTGCCACTTCTCCATTCCTCTCCTGTTATACTTTGACTGATCGCAGCATAAACATGCCTGACTGCTAAAAAATCTGGGGTACTTGAGGCTGCATTCAACCACAATAGATACAGCCACAAAAATTGCCTATTTGGAGTATGAAAAATGTATTTAATGACTGTTGGTAACATATTCTTTATTCACGATTGGTTAGTTATTGAAGAAATATTCTAAAATTAATCAAAGAGTTCTTTCCACTGATCATCACATTCTGTAAAACTAGAGCAGACGTACAAGTAAATTTGACAAATTCCCTGCCAGAAAAAAGAAAATGTGAAAATGCATGTAAAGAAAATAATTATGTTTTACGAAGGAATTTGTAATGGAAATAATAAGCCCTGTGTATTATGCATTAAAATATGATAATCCTGGCATTTTTTCATCCCATTTTATTTTTATAATGGTCACAGGAAACATTGAAGGATGGTGGAACTCATGTTCAAATAATCCACAACACGGATTATCGGGAGTTTACTGTATTCTTTTTTTGCCAGGCATGAGGACCAGAATGCTGTTGGTCACATGCAAGGTTCTATGATTCTCTGATCTGTGTTTCTGAAATGCTCCTATAAGTTCAATTCTTCGTTCAATATCTATCTATCACCACCTAAAGCACGTTGGTGCGATGTCATAGTCCTGAAAGCCATAATGGCCACCATTCAGAGCTTTTTCAAATGAGTTTAATTTTGACCGATAATTTTCTTGTAAACAGGGATTACTTGATACCAGTCAGTAGCATGTCAATTAATGAATGGTTACAAGCTTCAATCAATAGATTTTGATATCTTTGATTATTTGACTGAAGGCAGTAGAAATGAATAGAGGAAAGGTAATGGAAGTGAGTAAAATGGACTTACCTACAAAAAATGGCTGGAAAATGTTAGAAGGATTAGCATTTACAAAATTAGTACCATCGCAGAAACTCGCTGTCTCCTTTTGTGATACAATTTTTTATCATTAAGGATCAATTTGATCCTTATAGAAATTTAAAGCAAAAATGAAATTATCTAACGAAGTCTCTTGGTTCTCATTTGAGGTCCAAAGACAAAACAGCTTAAATATGTTTGAAAATCATGAGAGAAAATTAACTCCATGTACTATGTTTTCTAATATGAATACATTGCAAATAAAATAGGACTGATTTGATCCCCCTGGATGTTAAAGAGTTCATACATTTATTGGTGCTGTTTGCATCATACAAAGGCAGTAATGTCTTTATTGTTGTATTTTTTTCTCTTAAAATAAATGTACGCAAAATTCTGAAAATAATATGATTCTGTACTTTCTTTTTGGGTCAATAGCTTTATTACAGCATGGAGCAGATGCAAATATTAGAAATTCGGAAGGGAAAACTGCATTGGAACTAGCAGGAGATGGGGCTGTTAGGGCTGTGCTCACTGGGGATCATCGGAAAGAAGAACTTCTGGAAGCAGCTCGGGCTGGAAATGAAGAGCGTTTGCGTGCCCTGTTGCATCCGTTAAACGTTAATTGTCATGCAAGTGATGGCAGGCGTTCCACTCCCCTCCACTTGGCTGCAGGTTACAACCGGTCACGTGTAGTGGAGCTACTTTTGAGGCATGGAGCCGATGTTCATGCGAAAGACAAAGGGTGAGTGAACTACAGTATGAAAGAAATATTATCTTTCTACAAAAGTTATACCACAAGATCCTTCTTAAGTTGCTGATATTACGAAGAAAATCTGTTGCCAAAGCACCATTCTTACTATAGGCCTTACTTATAATGAGTGTCTGTATATTGTGACTTCTAATAACCAATGGTATCAAGGTCGATGTGGTGGAACTGTTTCATAATGTATTGTTGAATGAATAGCAATTTTTTACTTTTTAAAACAATTTAATGCAACGACTTCTGAATTTTTTCAACATTAATTCATAAGTTAAACTATTCATAGATATGCAATGTTTTTCAGATGCAAAATTATGTATTTTACAGAAGCTCTCCTTTTTTATTTATTAATTTAGAGGGTTAGTACCCCTGCACAATGCCTGTTCATACGGCCACTTCGAAGTTACTCAGATGTTATTAAAGCATGGAGCTTTAGTGAATGCCATGGACTTGTGGCAGTTCACCCCCCTTCATGAAGCTGCATCTAAGTCCAGAGCTGAGGTGTGCACTTTGCTTATCACTGAAGGTGCCGATCCTACTCTCTTAAATTGCCACTCAAGGTCAGCCATTGATGTTGCCCCTACTAGAGAACTTCAGGAGCGACTTGCTTGTAAGTATATGTGGCAACCGTAGTGTTACTTCTTATTGATTATTCGGAAGGTGTTCCTTAATATTTAATAAGATGTATTTTTCAACAACAATCATAATGATTAAGTTAATATTGTGGCCTTTAATAAGTTGCCTCCCAGCTACTGTACTCAGGTTGTATTAATGGATTTACAGTCACTTACTTGACTTCTGTGCCACAGTTTACTGATTCAGATGAACTATCAACACAATGAATCTTCCCACAGGATCCACATTGCAGAGAACTGGGATTAATATGTGATTATATAAATCAAATTCAATCAAGTTACACTCCCACACCCTCATAAATAACAGAAATTACTTAGCATAATGCTTAAGCATTTAGAATTTCAGCTGATATGTACTTGTCGCAGCTCATAAAGTAATTCATCATGAGACAAAAGGGTCAATTTCAGGCAGATTGTCTGACTCACCATAAACATATCCCTCACCAATAGCGATAAATCAGTCTGTAATTATTGTAACTAATATTAATTTCATACTTACCTAACTCCTCAAGAATACTTTAGTAAATGACAACGAGACTAACCAGGAATTAAAATACGGGGAAAACTTTAGACAGATCATAGAACTCACTTACCTTCCACTGTACTCTGTTAAACCACATCGTGAACGGAATGAAATCAGAACCCAACGGCATTTATGATGTCAAGCACCTATCTCCCAAAAGGCACATAGAAAACTGGGTTTCAAACTATGCTGTCTCTTTGATTTACCGTAGCTCAATAAATACAGGTCACTCATTTGAAAGAAAAGTATTTTTATGGGACAATTTTGGTTATCTATGAGATGTTTGGATTGAAATGGTGATAGAAAAACCTTGCAAGTTCTCCATTCAAGTGCAATTCTTCATTTATCAGATGGTAGGTTAAGCTCTGATCTAAAGATGGGTTGGTTCCTGGTTCTCGGTACTGCTGATTCTTGGCCTGTGGAATCAGTATCGAGAACCGATCCCATAAAGTCGGTACTTTGGAACAGACTCGGTGCAGTGGCGAGGATTTGAATTAGGTACCCATAGCCGAAATGGTCTGCAGTATATTCAAAGCCAAAAATAGAAAAAAGATTAAAAAATGCATGTATTACTTTCCAATTGCATGGCGTTCGTTTGCCTTTTTCTTTTGAGAGTGGCTTGCAGACACGTGCATTTAAGGATTTGTCAGATTGTAGCTCTCGCCAACGTTGTAAAATTTCTGTAGCCGTGGCCACTTTCAAACGAGCTGACTTTTCGCATGACTGTCAGAACTGGGATAATTTTGTAATTTTATAATTTCATATAGAGTCAGGTGTTTCTATATGTTTTTTTTTTTAAGAAAAAGTAAATGTTCGTGACCTCATGAAAATAAATTTTGTTTCCTAGATGAATTTAAAGGAGAGTGTTTGCTGAATGCTGCTCTTCATGCTGATCCTGCCAAGTTGAAAAAATACCTTTTCTCTGATGTTGTCAATTATAAGCATCCTTATACGGGTAGTACTCCATTGGTAAGTTTTTGAAGTTTTAACCTAAGAATAGAGTGAAAAATATATTATGTAATATTGACTATGGCCTATCTATGAATGCGTCACTGTCTGTGTGTCACATCTCTATGGTTAGTTTCCCTTGTAATAACATGAATTTTATTTCATTATTCTGTTGTTCAAGGCCCTAATTCAATCGATGATAAATAAATGTAAAACTTATTGATTTTACACTCCTACACTATGCCTTGTCACTTGAACCAGAGTAGACATTAAGATAAGACAAAAAGCCTCATTTGCTACCTGGTGTTTCTTGAATGCTTAAATAATTGAGTAGTTAAACTTATGAAGTGGAACCTTGGTTTCGCAAGTGCTCAAAATACCAGGAAAATCACTTGCTCTAGTGGGGACTCATTTTATATGAAGGTAAAGACCAAGTACAGTAGAACTTCTTTAGTACGTTTTTAAAGGGGCCACATAAAATGAACATGCTATCCAGGAAAACGTGCTAACCAGGGAAGTAAATAATAGAAATTGGGGTAATTGCAATCCATTGAAAAGTCGTCATAATTACAATTACTGTCTGAAGTTCTGGTAAGATCACCTTCTTGAACTCTTTTTCACATTTAAAATCAAGAAAATTAGTGCTAAACTGCCAAAAAAATACCTTGGGAACGAAAATCAAAATGTTGTCATAGATTTCCCAGGGACAATTACGTAAAACTGTCGTCATTCTCCTTTGATTTGTCGTGTATGTTTTAAGAGGACAAGGTTAGCTATGTCATATCTTCTTTCTCAGAGATTATTCGTAGAAAATGATGATAACCCTGAGTATATTAATTAGTTGTTTTAAAAAGTCATAAAAATTGTGCAACATTTTCTTAATCATAAATCCCGGCACATTCCGTACACATTCGTTCTCGGAATGAACCCATATCAGTGAGAATATATTGATTGATATAACGATTAATAAGACATTTAAAGATTATTATTAGTGGATTTTTATATTTTACAGTTAAATTCTCTTTAAAAAATTTGCTCAATGTAGTTCGCTTTCTATTTCTTGTACTGAGATCAAGTATTTTTGCAATAAGTTTCGCGTGGAGATCCAAAGCATCATCTGCTCCCGCAACTCTTGTCAAGTAATGACGCACATACTCCTTGCATTGAGGAATGCATTTGGTTGCATCACGGTCGTAGAAAGAGAGATTTGGGATGAATGTAAGAAGGTCAGTAGTTGATAATAATTAAGTAATTCATGAATTTGGTGGTTTACACTCTCGGAAATACTAGGAAACTACTAGTGGGTTGCTTAATAGCAAATAATTGAGCGTACTACCCAGGAAAGCACCACTATTTAAAGCGTACTAACCAAATAGTTTTACTTGTATTTCACTCGGATAGTACCGGGACTGGGAGAAATTGCTGTGCTAAGGAGTAAAACGTGCTCAGGAGGAACGTACTATCCAAATTCCACTGTACCTAAATTCCCATTTTCATCTTTAATTACAGCTTTTCTTCTAATCAGTGCTAATTCAGTGAGGAATATGAAGCGTTTGCCTTGAATAGTGTATTTGTACATAATTTTGCTAGTAAAATATACAAAAACAAGTATTGGCCTTGTTTCCTCAAAACTTGGCAATTGTGGCTGTGTGTTGTTCGATGTGTAGTGATGTGATCACGGATCTGGGATTGGTGAGGGCATCAAATCACTGTGTGACAGCCGAAACCATATTCTAGGTGCCGTGCCAAAGTGACGCAATGCATTAAGTTGTATGAGAGGCAGACGTAACCGAAAGATGTGGTCCCATGCGCATGCGGCACAATCGTGCCATCCGTGATATTTAGAAGCAATTACCATAGAGCTCGGGCATGTAGCCTCGGTTTCGTCGAGTAGGTGGATACTACCCCCCCAATCGACGACAGGCATCCCAGCACGCTAAGTTGTATCTCTGCACGAAGATATGTTCACATTAATGTTATGGGTCTTTCATAGATTCCGTGCCCACAAGCATGGTAATCATTCAAGTTGTGCAATGCGATTTAATGGGCACAGTTAGTGCAATGTGTCCGTGGTGCTTAAGCATTTATTGACTGAAGTAAACCTCATGCACCTCTTTTCGGAGTTATTCTTTCCGCCCTCACCTATAAAATGAATGACCCGAAGCCATTCTACATTATTATTTATACACCACTTTAAAGAGATACCCATTCCTCGCTGAGCACAATTTGGTTATAGAGCAAATTCCTCTCATTATTCAAAATATTTGGTCAAATTTTGTGTGAACTTGCCACAAGTACAAATGAAATTACTCTCATTTTGCTCATATTAGTAGTATTGCTTGCCTCAAATCTTCGTCTTTACGTATTCGTTTAAAACCATTGCTTTGCAATGGCCAAAAACATCATCTACCCGTCATGCCGTCTGAATAGCTGACCTACCGAAGTAATTAATCTCATCTCTCAAGGGAATGACATTAGTTAATTTAGATCATCAAATAAGTTTGGGAGTCTGCAAATGAGTTTTTTTAAGCACTATGGTTTGAGATGTAATTCTGCAGTCATAGTTTATTGGACAAATTGTCTTTTCCACATGTCCACGTAAAAGGTCCACCCTACAGCCTTCAAGGTCATCAGTGATCACAGGGGAGAAGTAGAATGGTGGCTGATTTGCGTATGAATAGCATCAAAATGTAAAAGGATCTGAGAGAGAGTCTTATACACATTGGATTTATTCCCTCCCAGCAGTCATTAGCCCTCTGGGTCTCAAGAATACTGCAAGGCAGTTGTTCTGTAGCAGAAGGTGATTTTGGTGGAGCCATAGGGAGTAAAAACCCAGTGAACTGTGGTAGAAAATAGGAATTCGGATAGAAAAATTAAGAAATTATCTAGGAAAAGCATAAACCTAGAAGAAAAATTGCTTAGGAAATGGAGAGCATCAAAGCATTATTGCACATAAGTTTAAGCTCACGAAGTAGACAGTCCGCACTATTATTCTAAATGAAGACGAAGGTAAAATGTCAGTGACATCAGCCACACCAGCTTCATCCAAGCAGTCAACATACAGTGGAACTTGGTTAGTACGTTTCTGAAGGGACCACGAAAAATGAACGTACTAACCAGGAAAACGTACTAACGAGGAAAGTAAATAATAGCAGTCGGGGTTATTGCAATCAGTGAAAAAGTCGTCATAATTACTATCGGTAGTTCTCATAGGATCGCCTTCCTGAACTCTTTTCACATTTAAAATCAAGAAAATGAGCGCTACCATGAAAAACAATACCATGTGAATAAAAATCGCAATTTTTCATGGACATCCCGGAGATTCCATGATTACGGCGTCTATCTCCCGTGATTTATCCTATATATATTTACAGAACGAGGACGAGTGAAGCTCAGACAAGCGAAGACGTCATTTTTCTTTCTCACAGCGTACTCGGAGAATATAACAACAACCCGGAGTAAGTCAACTGGTTTTTTAAACATCATAAAAATTGGGCAAAATTATATTGACTTTCAAATTACGGCAACAGCCGTAGACATTCGCTTCTGGAATTATACCATTTCGATTGTAAAATCGATCGATATATCGACTGATGACACGCAAGATTATTAGATTACGACGTAATTACAAGAAAATTTTATATTAAACAGTTGAAATTTACTTTCAAAATTTGTCTAATGTCGTCTGCTTTCGTTCCGAGATCAAGTATTTTTAAGCTAAGCTTCGTGTGGAGATCCAGAGGATCGTCTGCTCCCGCAACAGTAGTCAAGTAAATACGCACGATGTCGAGTTTATGGAGCAGCACTGCTTTAGATAATGTGGGAATTGTCTAATACCGTTAAGACTCATTTCATCATCATGATAACTCGTGCAATAGCAACAATTGCCCACTCACGAACTTGGTGCGCAGCAGTGGGCACTCCCAAGCGCTCCAAAGGCAGCAGAAGGTGAGGAGCTCGGAGTGGGGAAAATTGGGGCTTCTTATTGGCTGTAGTTTTTCATAGTCAGACATTCCCGAAAAATGGCCGCATTTTATTATTCAGCACGTCACAAGAATTCAGAAATGCATTTGGATAAATTACGGTAGAAGAAAGAGATGTGGAATGAATTGAAGACTGTTAATGGCTAATAATAATAAATTAAATCATGAATTCAGACGCTTGCGACCCTTAAGAAGACACTAGAGAACGAATTGCGGGTTGCGTCACGGCAAGCAATTGAGCGTACTAACCAGGAAAGCGCAATTTTTTCAAACGTACTAACCAAATTCTTTTACCTGTATTTTGTTCGGATGGTACCGGGACCGAGGGAAATCGCCGTACTAAGGAGGAAAACGTACTAAGGAGGAATGTACTAACCAAGTTCCACTGTATATGCAAAGTTCATTGCTGAAAAATATCGAAAGACTCTTATTACCTGGATTTATAATAAACAGGTGAATGATGTTCCTGTGTCACAGGCAGTTATTTGTGCAAAAGATGTGGCTTTATTTGAATCTATAAAAGAAGATGAGGGTGGTGATTGCTCCAAGACAATTAGTGGAAGCTCCAGTTGGTTCCAGAATTTTAAACAGCAAGGTTTTATTTTAGTGCTGCAATATCAGGTTAATGTGCAAGTGCTGATAGAAGAGTTGCCGCAACATTTTCTGATGAACTCAGAGCTGTGATTGAAAGTGGTTCCTTTTCCCCTCAACTAGTTTTTAATGTTGACGAGACTGCTTTGTATTGGGAGAGATCCATCCATCTCATCCATTCATTTTCAGGGAAGAAAAACCAGGGTCAGGTGTCAAGGCATTTAAAGACTGTTTAATGTTACTGCTTGGTGCTAATGCCTCGGGGGACTTCAAATTAAAGCCTGTTATGATTTATCATTCAAAAACTCCACAAGATTTGAAAGTGTATTCAAAGTAGCATTTTCCTGTTATTTGAATGAGCTTGGGTAATACAAGCATTGTTTTTAGCCTGATTTGAAAATTTGTCAACTACCGGCGATGCATTACAAACCCCTGAGATAGCAAGCATTATTTTCTATATGTTACCCCACCCACAGGAAAGGAGGGAATTTCAAAAGCACTTACAAAAATTTTTACAAGAAGAAATTTCTTTAAATGAGTGCCTACTATCATAATAGGTATTTTAAGTAATACAGTGGAACGTATCTATCGTTTTTCAAGGGGATGTATGAAAAAAACGATGAATGTGGGTATGTTTTACTGGGTTGCCTATGTTCCAGGATACACACGCCATTTTATTCCTGTATACAGCTAAAGAAGATTTTTAGCTGTGTACAGGAATATTAATACTTTATGGAAACACGTAGGGCATATTGTTGGTTAGATTAATATCTCTTTCAAACATCCTAAAGGAACACACCACCTCGCTAAAAATGTTTCCACTTCATCTCGGCATTTTCACTGCTATTGTGGATTTCTGTGTGATATAAACATTCTTATCTATCACACGCCATTTCAAGTACACATATTTATGAGAGTAATGTGCATGTTATGCCTGATACAACCGCTTTTGCTGGTGCAGTGATTGGTTGTGTGATGGATCTCAAAGACTCAAATTGTCTGACTAGGGTTGCACATGCTCACTCTCGGTGAGATATCCCAGGAACCAAAGGGCAGAAATGAAAGATATTTGAAATGATGCACTGCAACTGTCTAACGAGTTGTTGTGGAAGACAAAAAAGTGATAGAATAATTTGAGAGTTACATTATCTTCAGTTATATCGAAAAACACCCAAAAATACTAAAATTTCAAAACTTTAAGTGCAATTCAGCACATTTTCCTGTTATCCAATTGCAAAAATAATTTTCATGATTTATTTTCTCACCAAATGGAACAAAACTGGAGGGCATCCCAAAAGATATTCAAAAACTTTAAAAATAAGGATCACCCTTATGCCTTACTCACTATGCCACACATCTACTGTACTTTTTATGTGATACTTAGAGATTTTATGTTTGTTAACATCATTTTTTGGCTTAAAAATAATCTACTTGAATATATTTGATCATTTTTTAAATATCTGATCATTAGTTGCATAACTCTCAAATGTATGGTCCATTTACATTCTGAGATTTTTATTATATTTTTTTTTTTTTTATAGATAGGAATTCATATATACCTACAGGAAGAGATTGGGGTGGCTCTGGGTAACTGCCAGGTTAATTTTAATTAAGTGCTTTGCCAGTGAGTCACTTCTTTCAAATCATGGTTTTAAATGCTATTTCTATTAGAACTTGACTTTTCTAAAAACCTCTAGACACTTCCTTTACCTCAAGGCAAACATAATATGAGAACACAGTTTGATGGTTTAAAATTGAGCACCATATTTGGATGCTCAATATTTTGACTCAAAGTTTGCTGAATTAAAAATTTTCAAACTCTACTTGTTAAAGTACTGGTTTTTGGCAAATCAAGTTAAATAATTTCAGATTCCATTTGTTTTCATTTCCTAAGAAAGTGAATGAAAGAAATTGTATCTGGGCACATTGTCATGTTTGGGAATTATATGCCTTAAATTTATCCTTATTTGATTTCACTGAACATCATACTAATTAACCTGTATCTTTTTGCTGGGGTGTTACATCATTGCATTATTAAAATTTCATACTCCTTGCTATCTTGAAGCACTTACTTTCACAATTTATGTTTCTATGATTTACTTTTGTAGCATGCTGCTGCATCTTCAATATTTCCTAAGAGGAAACAAATTGTTGAAACACTTGCAAGGAAAGGAGCCCACTTGAATGAAAAAAATAAGGACTTCCTTACACCACTTCATGTTGCTGCTGAGTGCCGGCATAATGATGTTCTAGAAGCTTTGCTTCATCACGGTGCTAAAGTGAATACTCTTGATGGACATGGACAAACGGGTATGTGTTTATTCCCTATCATAAATGGTTCTATCTTCTGTGTTGCCTCTGGAATGGCTAATTATTATTTATCGATGGATTTAATCAGTCAGTTATTTTTTTCATTGTATGAAAGTAATTACCAATCAAGGTAGGTTTACATGGTGTATTTACTAAGTATTCTGGTGGTATCCCCTCCCTTCATGGACTTCCCTCTTCAATTCATAGTAAGGCCCTCTCCCATTCTGCAGAAATCCTATTCTCTTTCTTCTTTCTTGTTTTTCCTACATTCTTCCCTCATCAAAATCGTTTCATCTTCCCCATTCAACTAAGTACTCGATCCATCCAAACCTTTGTTTCTTTAGCATCTCATCGAAAAAGTGCCTCTCCTATCCATCACTTTGTCATTTTTCCTCTTCTCCGTCCACTTCACCATCTCCAGTCTTCTCCAGACCTGCATCTTGAATGCCTCTACTCTTCTCGTCTCCTCCTTCCAAGTGCCCATGTTTCTTCTCCGTAAAGCCATCCTACACATCAGGTCAGAGTCTTCGCTAGCCTTTTCTTTTAACTCTCTCATAACTCATATCCTCTCATAATTTCCTTCCTATTTGTGTGCCTCCTTTGCTAATGCATTTTTCTTCCTGATGTCCATACTGCTGTATCCCTTTTCCTATAATGTACTGCCCAAATAGTTGAATGGCTCTACTTGTTTAAGTTTTGCCCCCCTTACTTTTATCTTGAGCCTCATATTCCTTGCTCATGATATTTCACTAAATAGCATAATAATTATAGTAATAGTATTTTTCAATCACTCAGCCAACAATAAAGTTAAAGAAAATGTCATTAGTTCAATATCACACAGTTCAAAAGCAAAATAATCAAGGTAATAAGTGGATCTTTAGAAATACATCCATCATTATGTATTTCTATTGATCCACTTATTGCCTTACGTAAAGGCTTTTTACATGTAAATTAAAACATTAAATCCATATAATAAAAATGTTCGTACAAAAAACATACCCATTCAGAGCCATAAAGTGCTATGCAATACAGCATTAAAATATGTCAGACGAGTAAGATTTGAAAAATTTATCAATGCTATAAAGAGAGTTGTTGAATGCCCCTTTTGAAGCAGATGTCATTAATTAATTGGGGTCGCATAGGGTAATGTATTGAACAGTTTTAAGACTAGACGTTGAAGTTCTGCTTTGTCTTTTCAAATCTACAGAAAGGGGCATCAAGACCTTTATGCCAAGTGTTGTGACTGTGACTCTCCTCTTATTGGGATGGTTAAAGAATAATTTTTCGTAGGAAGTTATTTCCAGGACATACAAGGAGTACTCTCTTGATGTTTTTAATGAAATGAGGCTTGCATTGTTCATCCTTATTTAGACCTTGGAGAGCCCTAATAATTTTTTTTTGTAATAAAAGCATATTTTTGGGTCGACTTTAGGAGTTTGTCCACAGAATTATAAACTAGAAAATACGGCTTTGAAAATAGTCATAATATATGCTCAAGTTCATAATGGATGCGATGAAACAAATGTTATTATGTGGGAAGCATATATCTGACCCAATTGTAAAAGATTTCATGCTCCTTTACAGTAAAACCTCTCTTATGAAACTTCCTCACTGATGAAACATGTTCTGGTTCTCAGCTGAAAGTTTCATAAGTGAGGTTCTACTGAATCCCCATAAATCAGAGTTATACACCCATGTCTCGTATAGCGCAAGGGATGCGTTCCTTGGGTTCTTTGCACTATACGAATTTGCGTTATACGAGATCGTTTTAACATTGGGAAGATAGGGATGCGTTCCTGGTAGCATAGGTCTTGGGTATTGAATTTCCTCTAAAACATATATATTTCCATAAATAGCCTTAGAAAACATTATTTATATAAATGTTTATAGTTTAAAACATCTTTAAAGATAGTATTCACGCATTTGAAGACTTTTATTCACGTTAAAAATATTCTTACGTGCTTTTGAAATTCCCTCCTGTCGTGCGGGTGGGCTACCATCTGCTATCTCAGGGGTTCGTAATGCATTGCCGGCAGTTGACGATTTTTCAAACCAGTCTAAAACAACTATTGTGTCACCCAGGCCCTTTTGTCGCTCATCGAAATGGCAGGCAAATGCTACTTTGAATGCCATTTTATAGCTAGCGGAGTTTATGAATGATAAATCATTTTAATTTGAAATCCTCCGAGTCTTTAGCAGCTACGTGAAACAGTCTTTAAATGCCTTGAAACCTGACCCTGGTTTTCCTTCCCTGAAAATGAATGAACGAGAATGCATTCTTTTCTAAAAGAATTTCGTCTCGTCAACACTAAAAACTAGTTGAGGGGAAAAGGAGCCACTTTCAATCACAGCTTGGAGTTCATCAGAAAATGTTGTGTTGACTGCGCTATCAACACTTGCAGATTCACCTGATATCGCCGCACTGAAAATGTCTGCTTGCCGTTTAAATTCTGGAACCAACCGGAGCTTTCACTAAATGTCTCGGAGCGATTACCACTCTCGTCTTTTTGTACTGATTCACTATGAACTTTCCGTATGTGTAGACCGCTTGGTTGAAGTTGGTGCGGCTGAGGTCACTGATGTTTTAACATCGTCTTTATTCAGAATAAGGCATCGTGCGTTTAAACGTTCGCGCAATATCGCTTTGACGTTCTCCATTTTCAAAGCAATTGACCTATATCAATTTCTCTTCAAGGTTTATGGTTTTTCTTGATAAATTCTTGATTTTTCTACCCGCATTCCTATTTTTTGCCATTTTCTCTTGGTTTTTACTCTGCATATGGCTCTATCGAAATCACCTTCTACTGCTGAACTGTATTCTTGAGATGCAGAGGGCCTACGACTGCGGGGAGGGAACGAAGCTATTGTGTTTGAGACTCTATAGCGGACCCTCTTATATGTTGATGCTATTCATGCGCAACTCGGCCACAGCTCCATTTCTCCCCCGTGAATACCGATGACCTTGAAGGCTTTAGTGTAGACCTTCTACCTGGAAGTCAATCGCCCGATAACCTATGGCGGCAAAAATTACGTCTCAACCAGTATTGCTTAAAAAAAACTCATTTCCACTAGCCCAACGCTTAATTAATGATCTATATTAACTCATTCTGTTAAGGAGAAGAGATAAATTACTTCGGTAGGCCGGCTATCTGGACCCAATGACGAGTAATACTTTTGGCCATTGCACAGCAATGGATTTCGATTAATATATAAACAAAAAGAAAATTTGAGGAAAGCAATAATATTAATATGCGTAAAATGATAGAAATTTCGTGTGTACTTAGCGCAAGTTCACGTTTTATCACGAGAGCGTTTAAGATTTGTGAGTAGGCTACCCTGCGTTGCAATGTTTCCCCGAGGAAAAAATTTGCGCTATATCGAAATTGCGCTAATCGAAATTGCGCTATATGAGACATGGGTGTACAAAGGTGTATGACTAGGCATTCAAAATAATAATGAGCAAGTGTTATCCTAAAATGTATACTCCTCCTCGATACCAACTGTTGATGTAACACACTTTGATTTTACACAGTGCCCATATTTTGGTCCCTCAAACTGCATAAAATCAAAGTTTTAGTGTAATTTGAACACTTTTCATAATAAAAGAAAGTTTATTTTTCAAAGAATTCTTTTGTAAATTCATGATTTTTCAATATTTTGTTTTCTTTTATAAAAGAAATTAATTGTGTTTTTATATTTTGGAGGGGTCGGGACCCTCCGGTCTTTCCCCCTCGCTATGCCTCAGGTCAATGGTTTATCCAAAGATTTATCCTATTTCTATTTCCAAACCCAAGTGTAGCAGTTTAGGTCCTGAGTGTGTAACGATATTAAAAAAAAAAACAACTTGGAAGACTATAAAAATGATTTTCAATTTATAAAAATATTAAAATAGGTATGAAAATATAAAAAGCATCCCTATGATTTTATGTACCCAGAAAAACTTGAATAATTACTTCATTTTATAGTAGGAATTCGAAAATGCATTTGTATCCAAAAATCCGGTTCCAAAATTCAAGGATCCGATCCAAATGCGGATCCGAAAAAAATCCTGGATCCATCCTTCCCTAATGGATTGCATTTTAGGAACGAAAATTTTTGGGAGGTACTTCCGTTCTGATTGATATTTATAATGCAAGAATGCATTTTATCAATAAAATGTGTCAATAAAAATTTAGATGCTAGTTAATCGTAATGTAAATTCATAGTGATGTGTGCCACAAGCACTAAATATGTTCTTTAACCTTTGCAATGAAAAGATTTTTCTATTATTATGCATGCATAATAAATGAATAAATACATGTATTGGGAGAAATATGGTATGAATATTCATTTTATTTAATTCTAATGCAATCATCGTGGTGTATTTTTCAGCTCTTCATTTGTGTGCCCGTAAAGACAATCTACAAGGTTGTAGACTCCTGTTGTCGTATGGTGTGGACCCTTCAATTGTCTCTTTGGAAGGCTATACAGCTGCTCAAGTTGCTCAGGAGAATGTTTTGAAAGTTCTACGAGGTGAATATCATTATTCTCAATGAAGCAAAATTTAATTTACTTTTATTCGATATCTTGAGGTGACCATGAAATATGGTGTATTTCTCTACTATGCTTTTTAATTGCTTTATTTAAAAAATATTCTATTGTGCTAGAATTTGTTCTTGTATATTGGAAGCTCTATATAGTCAAAAGTGTTCTGGGTAACTTAGGAATGACTGGTAATGTCAAACTCCTCTGTTTTCTAAGATGATTAAATATTTGCTCCAGGACAAATTTAGTGGTTTTTGTGAGCTGCAAAATGTTCTGATTATGTACCGATTAAAATAATTTTACAAATTTCATTTATTCATGATCTCAGGCACAATTACATCAAATCTCATGTAGTATGCCAAGCACTGGGATGTAAGTCATAAATTTTCACACTTTTAGCTCTTGCTTCCGACTGGAAGTTATTATAAAGTGGATCCAGAATTTTTCCTTGAAAGATTCCTTAGACCACCAAATAGTTTGATGGATCAACTAAGTACTATTAATTTAAACTGAGTTTATATTTCCAGACCCTCCATCTAGCAGTGTTGACGTAGAATGCCAATTGTTGGAAGCGGCAAAGGCTGGTGACACAGAGCAAGTCAAAAGACTGCTTAGTGCGTACCCTCAAATAGTTAATTGCAGGGATTTGGATGGGAGGTAAGCCACCTTCTCACTAAGTTTCCTAAATTTTAATAACACTGCAAAAATATTACTAATGATTATGTTTTAGGCACTCCACACCTCTTCATTTTGCTGCTGGTTACAACAGGGTTGCAGTCGTTGAATTTTTGCTTGCCCATGGGGCTGACGTCCACGCCAAGGACAAAGGGTGAGTATATTTTTAATATTTGTGCATCCATATCTGTAGTCCATGAGTTCAGTAAAGTAAAAGTTTGTTTTTTCCAGGGGATTAGTGCCTCTGCACAATGCTTGTTCATATGGTCATTATGAAGTCACAGAATTACTGGTTAAACATGGAGCAAGTGTTAATGTGGCTGATTTATGGAAGTTTACCCCCTTACATGAAGCTGCAGCCAAAGGGAAATATGAAATTGTGAGACTTCTCCTCAAGGTAAGAATTTACTGTTAATAACATGTTGGTACTTTACTTGCTCTGTGTAGTAATTACGTTTGATTGCTTAGTCTGGGCTAGACTATATAGCGCAGAGTTTCACAGAGTGTACTTCCTATTCCTGCCTGTAACGTTGGCAGCAAAAGAGCATTATCAGCTTACAGCGACATTATGTTTGATAAAAGGGCATCGCTAAAACCGGATAATATGGAGAGACTAGTAGAATCATATTACCGAACCGAATTAAGCCAATTTTAATTATTGGCAGAATTTTTGATTGATAAGAACCTATAATTTATTTTTCTTTCTATTTTCATGATTTCTATTGTATTAAATCTGAAATAAGCCTTAATGATCTTTTCCTCATTATTACATTAAAATTTGCTTAAATATAACTGACTATTAATGTTTTATTGTGCTATAAATTATTTCCTAATAAAAAAATTTCACAGAAATTTCATCTATTTACAGCTTTTTTTGCGATAAAATCCACCATTATTCACTGAAATTCTGGAATTTCATTCACCATTTTTCACCAGCTCTACTTATTGCTGTCTTTAGGAAATCATTGTTAGTAATTTGTCCTTAATTGCCTACCATTTCTCTTTGCAGCATGGGGCTGATGCAAGCAAGAAAAATCGTGATGGGGCGACTCCATTGGATCTGGTGAGAGGGGGAAATTCCAGTGGTGGAGGGAGCCGAGGTGAGGGTAGTGGAGGAGGAAGCACCGGTGATCAGGATGTTGCAGATCTTTTAAGAGGGAATGCAGCCCTCTTGGATGCAGCGAAGAAAGGGAATTTAGCCCGTGTCCAGAGGCTAGTCACTGCAGACAATATAAACTGCCGTGATGCTCAAGGAAGGAATTCAACTCCACTGCACCTTGCTGGTAGGTGTAAAACACTATGTTTTACAAATTACGGAAAGTATCTTAAGTATGGTTATAAACAATGTCAATAGAATCTACAATAACACAGCTTATATGTAATGAATGTGTCATAGACAGGAAATTCAAATGCCAGTTAGTGGCTGGATTTAATTATGCTAACTTTTGATCATATAAGTGAATGTTTATCTTAACCCTTGCAACTTAAAGTTGTATTCGTTAAATCTTCGCTCTGACTGAATGCAGTTTATTTATGTTTTTCATATCTTAGTAAATTAGATGTGTCAAAAATTCTTAGTCATCTTTTATTGTGTTCATATTTTAAATATCCTTTCCGGTCAAGATTATGTTCACACGATACTTATGTCTAGCAAAAAATTGCCATTTCTGAAGTTATTTACTTCATTTTTATGTATCCTTTAACTTGATTATTTCTTAAAAAATCAATTGTCCCAATATATAATATTTATCTGAATATAGTCCCCCCTTTTTTCCTAAAATGCCCAAGGTAAAAGTAAACTGGGGACAATATTCAAATGCATTTTTTTTATTTTTCCTGATACTGAAGCCTCAGAATTAGGGGAACTATATTCAGAGAAATACAGCATAGATTGAACTGAAGATATCAATTTTGTTGGTCCATTTATGTATACATTGTACATTTTGTCAGGGTAACAACTTGCAATAAAGGAGAAGGAGCTGGACACCCTGTAGCTACTCTAGAATCACATGAAAAAGACTCGTGAACATTCTATCCTAATCGTGCATTCCCTATCCGTTCTCCATTGCTCTTCAACAAAAACATTTTCATTAAAGTAACTGCATCTTTCTCTTTAACCCATCAGTGACCAAAATACTTCCACTCTATGAGCCATATTACCTATTCTCATAGTAGACTCTCGTTAATACGAACAACGTTATTACGAAGTTCTTGTTTTTATGAAGCAAATTGTTGGTCTCAAGGAAAAGGCTATTCCAATCTACATTAAAAGAAATGTTATTACAAAATCATAAACCTCAGTTCCGGTCCTGGGGGTTTTAAAGTAAACTTTATTACGAAGTTCCACAGATAGGCAACAGCATTTATACACTAAGTAATGGTGTTTTATCGTCATCACTGGTCAAAAATCCCAGGATTGGTTTGATGCAGCTCTCCACTCAGTTCTCCTATCAGCTAATCTTGTCACACCTACGTATTTCTTCTCTTTCACATCTCTCTTTACTTGTTCGGTGTTTTATAACAGCATTTTTAAAGGTGGATATACATTATGCTACGTCATAATCTTTGAGCTACATTTACGTTTTACTTGTCGTAGTCTAAGTGTGCCCAAGAGCATCAATTATAGTTCTTTCTTCAGTAGGATATACTTCAATGTCCATGTAACATCACATATTAAGCTTCATTCCTGTGGAATCATGGTGACACGCTCATTATCGCTCGTAAATTACGATGAGTATGCCCTCTACTCGCAAGCATCAACTAACGAACATTTAAAAAATTCTAGCGAGCCCAAAATTTCAAATTTGGCACCTTTGGAGTTGGCTGTTGCGACGCAGTGTGGTGTTAAGGAACTTGCCCTTTGGACACAGTCTGGAGAGTGTCAAATCAGCTGCGAAGTCAGTAACTGTTCAGCACTTTGCCCACTCTTCCTTCCCGGGGATGGCCCATTTTATTCGTCTCCATCTGCGTCGCACGCACACCCAGATGAGTTTGTCACAATCATGAGTTAACGCAAAATTGTAATGCAGTATTGCATTCTGCAGGATAACCACAGTTTTCAGTACCTTGCACAGGTTTATCAACTTACAATCAAGCTCTTGAAATGCATCTTCTTCAAATGTCGAAGACTTACTGTGTATTTACATAATTTCATCGCACATATCATACTCTGAAACTAATTCCACAGTGCGAGTACAAGTATGGGAGACTGAAAAGACAAGGAATTTTGGCAAGGTGTTTTTTTTTGCGATGATTCCTGAAAAAATTGCTCTTACAAAGTTCGTTATTATGAACCTCTGGTTTTTCCGTCCCGTGAACTATGTAATAATGAGAGTTTTCTGTATAATCTGTCCTATGTAAATCATTTGGGGCCATCCGTTGCCCTTCTTCCCTTCCACCTGTCCTTCTATAATTGTTTTTATCAGGCCATCATGTCTCATAATGCCCCCAACTAAGTTGGTCCTGTCTTCTCCTTAAGGTTTTTAGAAGACGTCTCTTTTCTCCCTCTCTTCTTAGAACTTCCTCAATACTAATGTGGTCGTGCCATTTGATCTTCATCATTCTTCGTTGGCACTGCATTTTGAATCATTCCACTCTTGACTTCTTTGCTGCTGTCAATATCCAAGCCTCGCTTCAATAGAGAAACATGCTCCATACATAACATCTGATGAATTGTTTCCTCATTTCTAAACTTGTATTTTTAGCTGTAAGTAGATTTTTTTTGGTGGAAAGCCCTTCTCTCCTGTGATATTTTTCTGACTATTTCTTTCTTCCCTCGTCCATGTTGCATTCTCTCTTTTGCTGCATAATTGTATCTCTGTCTTCTTTTTGTTGATTTTCATCTGATACCTTGCCATTATCCTATCCATATTTCTCAAAGCCTTCTTTCTCTGTCTTGGCTATGATTACTATGTCGTCATCAAATTGCTGCGTACTAATTCTTTCTCTGTGAAGATTTTCCTCCCAAAGATTTTCCTTGATTTCATTGATGGCCTTCTCGATGTAAACATTAAATATTACTGAGGACGGTGCACTCCCATGTTTCACTCCTTTTCCTAATCTTGCTTCTATATAGTTAGGTCCAGATTTTATCACAGCTACCTTTGAATTCCATTTCACATTATCAAATGTCTTTTCCAAATAGACAAATGCTATGAAAGTCTGTTTGTTCTTCTCCAATCTCTTCTCCTATAGCAGCTGTAGAGCCAAAACTGCTTCTCTTATGCCCTTGCTTTTCTTAAATCCAAATTGGTTCTTATTCAGGAATTCTTCTGCTCATCCTTGATGTTCTTCTCGAAGTCACTTGGTAAATATCCTGTTGAGTACATATCACGTACAGTTTTATACTGTTGAGTTAAAACCTTTTCTCCTGCATTGTTGACTAGCTCTGTTTTAATATTATCTATTCCTGGAGCCAAGTCTTCCAATCCTAAGATGCTGGCTCTCACGTCATCCTTCTCTATTTCAATTTCCTCTTCCTTAATTTTTTAGCTGAGTTTGCTTTCATTGCATAACTCCTCCAGGTATTCTTTCCATCTCTCATCTTCGTCTTCGTTTTGTATCAAAATGTTTCCACACGGTGTTACATCTTGTAGTCCATTCCTGGAAATGGTTCCTCTTTACTCTATGGGCCAACTCCTTTGTTTCCCTTGTACAGGAAGTTATAGTTGCCAATGAATCTTTGTTTATTTATTTGCATTCACGTTTACTTTCTCGCGAGTTGCACTCTAAGTGACCTAATGCTCAGAACTGGACTAATTTGGGCTTTGTGAACGACCTACCTTGTATTAATAATGAAAATGCCTATTCTTATTTGTGATGCAACTTTGCCATATCTCAAGCAACAGTTGTGTTGTTGTAGATTCTTGTTAGAATGTTTAAAAAGAAGAATAAGAGTCAAGGGAAAGTTGGGACAATGTGAGTTGCTTTCATTTTCATTGTATCCTTATATGCAGTGGTGGGCATTTTTCTGAGCATATATGCATAAAAATTCATGGCATGACACAACAGTAGCATATCAATTTCTGCAGGTATGCATAGGGTGATTAATATTATCATGGCAAATAAAATAAAATTGCTGATTTTCTTTAATAATATGTTTCCTTGTGTCATCTGTCAAGACTGCTTAACACATTCAGAGCGGAGCACGTCAATTGATGTGGTCCCGTCCAAGCCGAGATTCGTCAATTGATTTGTTCTGTCGGTCGGGCCGGGAGCCCTTTCTCCGCCTCCGTACGTGACTAATATCCACTTCCGAGTGTTCCAATCGTGTGAATGGCCTTCAGCAAACTTCCCTCTTTTGACCCATGTGCACCGTTTGTAAATAGCCGCATTTGAACGGAAGTTATGGCGTGAAAATCTCTCTCTTTTTCTTTCTTATTTTATCGGCCAATTCTGACAATTTTCATGAAAATGGGGCCCGCATTGAATGTGTTAAGAGCTGGATTTCTCAGTGATATTAGTTTAAATTTCTTTGCTTCTAGCTACAATTCTCCGCTCCTAACTTGAAATGAATGTTATTTGCAAAGCTTATGATCAAAGTAGCATGTGAACTGGCTATGCTTTGGTCTTATTAAAGTAAAAATTATACTTCAATGCTCTCTTAAATGCATCATCAATTAGCCTTGGAAATTTTATGGACTTCAGCTTATGATGATTTATGAATTTTTTTTTTAGCTGGATACAACAATTTAGAAGTGGCAGAATTCCTTCTCGAAAGAGGAGCTGATGTTAATGCTCAGGATAAAGGTGGCTTGATACCATTACACAATGCTTCATCGTATGGTCACTTAGATATAGCAGCTCTTCTTATTAAGTTCAGCACTGTTGTGAATGCTACTGATAAATGGGGCTTCACTCCATTGCATGAAGCTGCTCAAAAAGGCCGAACACAACTCTGTGCTTTGTTGGTAAGTATTGTTTATTCTAAAAATCTTTAGACTGTACTCATCACATATATACTTATTAGGATTTGGTGCATGATGAAAAATACATTTGAATAAATGCTTATCATGAATGATTGCATTGATTCCTGACTATGCCTTTGGTTTCCTACTGGAGTCCTTCAGGATTGAAATTTTTTATATAAAGCTCACAATTTGTTTCTCGCATTCATTGGTCTTTGAGTATGTGATCGAGTTCAAAATGTCTTCAGGATTAAATCGAAACTTGAAGCTTGTACATGGTGGAAGGACTCCATATCAATAATGAAAGACTCTTTGTTTCTTCCACAAGTTTACAAAAATTTCTTGTGGAAGAAACAAAGTGTCTTTTATTATTCATATGGAGCCCTTCCACCACGCACAAGCTTCAAGTTTCGATTTAATTTCGAGTGTGAGTTAGGCACTTAAAATGAAGCATTATATCAGACTGTCAGTAAAGTTCAAAGCAGCAGAACTTAATATCTACTCCAATATAGAATTTTTTATAAACTTGTGGAAGAAACAAAGTGTCTTTCATTATTAATAGTCTTCAAGATTCGTGGAAGTAAATAAAAAATGAGTATAAGCAAGTAAATAAATATAGATAAAAACTCAATAATTTAGAAATGGATGCAGAAAATGAACTAAGTCCCAGAAAATCAATAAGGAGCTAATATAATGTTTGCCATCCATATTATTGGCTTAAATTTTGTAACCTTTTCATTTTCAAAATTTGTTTACTCTGTACATCAGAGCAAAAAAAGTTACATTTGTTATTATATTTCTTCTTCTAATACTCCTGTGTTCAATAAAAATGTTCACCCATGTTGCTATCTCTCCTGCACAACTTGGGAAAATATTTACTTTTGAAATCAACTAAATCTGGTTAATAGATCAGCCTGTGGCTTTCTTCACGCATAGCCCTCAGCCCAATAAATTTGCCGGCTGGCGCTTAAATGATTAATGTATGTTGAGTCAACCTTGTTATCCACATGCAAGTTTTTTTACTTACAGCTTGCTCATGGAGCTGATCCCTTCCTTAAAAATCAAGAAGGCCAAGCTCCTGTGGATTTGGCATCTGCCGAAGATGTTCGTTGCTTGCTCCAAGACGCAATGGCATCTCAGCAGAATGTCCCAACCATTCAAACGAGGCCACCAAGTGCCCCAGCTCCCCCTGTAGTTCCCCCCACATCTCCATCGCTGCCAAAACCTTCATCCCCTCCTCCAACACCAGCCGCTCCGACCACAGAAACTGTCATCATGCCATCGGGCACTCCAATCACTTTAGGAGTGGTCCCTGCCCTGAGTCATCGTCAGTCGAGGTCATCAGCCACTCCCATCCTGCCCTTGCCTCAAAACATTCCTCCGCTGCCATCATCTTCCCCTTCCCCATCGTCCTCATCTCCCTCGCCCACACCACCTGTGGACTCGTGTGTGGCGGATGGATGTGGGAAACATGAAGGTGCTGGTCATGATGTCGCCACAATCTCAGGCTTTGTGTGCAGGTGGGTTTCAGTCTTGTGGTGATGTGAAATAATATTACAAATGTGTTTGTTTGATTTTTTTATAGTTAACCTTATGGGTTAGCAACTGGTTGGATTGGTAAAATGTTTTCTTTGCTTTTTTTAACTTTATTAAATGATATACTTGCTAAATTAAATATGCTGTCTTTTTACTTGTTACTAAGTGATGTTTATATAATTTGTTGAGTACAAAAAGGCTTTTTTTTGTCTCTTGAGTATCCTAATTAAGTTCTAAGCTTTTTGTTGATACTATTATTACCTCTTAATTTGACTTTTGAATGTTATTGTTATAAAATAGCCCTGAGATTTAGAATATGATTATGAAAATGTTGGCAAAGAACTATGTACTCTTATATTGATGAACCCTCAAGATAAACTGTAAACAACCCTGCTGAGTATTTTAAATGCTTGGATTTGTTTATAATCCTTTTGTTAAAGATGGAATTATTGTGTTCATTTTCAGTTTGGGTCTAAAGCATTTATCAGAGTTATTTGAAAGGGAACAAATTACATTGGATATTTTGGCTGAAATGGGCCATGAGGACTTGAAGCAAGTTGGTATATCTGCATATGGCCACCGTCACAAGCTTATAAAAGGAATTGAGAAACTTTACAGTAGTTCTGGTGAGTATATTTGTTTCGATATTGCCTAGCCCATTAATGAAGTTTTTTTTAACAACTTCATTACCCAAGTGTACTTTGAATCTTTTAATGCTTCTGTAATATTTCGTATGGATGAAACTTTCATGTTAAAGGCATTCCATTTTTGTTGGAAAATTTAGTAATAGCAGATTCAATTAGTTATAATTTGAAAAGAATGTGAAAGAAAGAATTTTTCATCTTTTTACTGGTTTGATACACCATTACACTATTATGTTTTCATACCCTGTGCACTCTTTGAGAATGAGATAGCTCACAGTTTTGGCTGATATATGAAAGGCATAATGCATCAACTCTTACAATTATTGTATCTTGGAACTTATATGTGTTATCACTTTTTTACTGTTTTATCTTAAACCCACGACTATTGGAAATTTGAGATGTATTTAATTTTTTAATTTGTTTACTTTAAATTTCAAACAAGACTCCCATATCTGCTAATTTATAAGTTTAATAGCTTACCTAAATGATCATTCATATTTATTCACTGTAAATGTTATTCTTTTTACTTCAATTTGCAGTCAATTTATGGTCACCACTGCCTTCTCCGGGGACTTTGTTGGTTGATTTGCTGAGTGAGGATAAAGAATTTATGGCGGTTGAGGAGGAAATGCAGTCAACTATAAGAGAGCACAGAGATAATGGCCACTCAGGGGGTATATTTAGTCGCTACAATATTGTAAGGGTAAGTAATAATAACTTCTTGGTTTAATTGTCTGTAGAAAAGGTATTGGTGTACTGTGCAACTTGTAAAATGGCAACCAAGTCAGAAAAAGAAAAGTGGCCACTCAAGGATGGGACCTCTGAATAAAGGCTAGATATGTCAGTCTAGTTTTGTCCAAATTTCATACGCAGCATATATGGACCTATATCGTAAGATACGAAAGTTAGTAGGCGGTTGATTTTTACCCTGCAAAATTCCAGATTTTTCGTTCGAAAGATATATAAACACACATAACAACGTTGAAACTGAGTTATAAACAAATTAAAGTTTACCAGTATGGAGAAAAATGTGCTATAAACATTTCCTGCAAGTTTCAACTTTATACTAAGAACAGTCTGCCGGAAAATGGATTAGGAATATAAACTCGGAAAAGTCAAGTAACTAGCCGAAATTCGAGAAAATATTTTTTATAACAATTGTTATAAACAAAATCGAATATTTAATGTCTCCACTAAACGTAGCAACCATTTCTGCTCCAGAATATATTTTTATACTTGTGGAACGAGCAAATTTAAAAAATTGGCAAAATTGTTCATAGCCATCTGGTTAATTGTTCTAGAACTACACCAAAAACGTATCCGATTTTTGTACGTGTGGTGAGCTCTCTATATATACTTACTCTATGCTACTACTCTCCTGGTCCCAATCACACATATAGGAAAGCTGTAAAATAGAGCCTCTGATTTGTGTTACATCTATTTCATTGTTTTACAAGGCCTATTAGAATGATATCACCTCAAGTTCTTGAAGTCTAGTTATTTGTTAATTTTCATCGGCAATGGAGGGAGCTACCTTATCGTACAATAGAGAAGACAACATTTTCAACCACAGCAAAGAAACTAGCAGTAAATCATTTTATTCCTGCATCAAGCAAGAGTGAACAGGTTGAGTTCCTACCCTTATTCAATAGCAATTTCGTAGGGCTATGCCACAAAATTTTCGAAAGCATGACATATCCACTTCCATAAATTTTGGCTCTGCAATGGGAGTTCCTTTGAATTTTCTAGGTCCTTACAGGCTAAATCTCTCCATTTCTTTGGCTAAAGTTTTGAGGTCTTGTGCAATTTGGCTGGTGGAATTAAGAAAATTTCTTCTCACACTTCAAACGTGTGACCCATGTACCTCTCGCTGGTAGGTAGGGACTGCATGGCTGCCCAACTGTCGTGCCAATTTCCACCACTCAGAGGCTGATAAGTAAACCAGCCAAATCCAAGGTCACCATACCCTCAGCCTAGAGGGTGAAGGAACCAAACTGTTGCTCCAAACCCTGTCATGGACTTTCATAGAAATGGACTTGTCGAGGCCAAAAAGGGTTTCTGCCTCGATGCCACTATTTTTTCATAGGCCTTACCTGCTTCATAATTATTGCATCAAACCTAGAAATCTTTGTGTTAATCCTGTTTTTTATACTTTATTTTTAGTCTTCCACAGTCTAATTTTTCCCCATTAATTAATTTTACTATAGATTTAATGTTATGTTTAGAATATATTATTATCCTTTTTGAAACTGAAGCTGTAGCAACTTTAGCCTTACTTTTTCTTACTGTTTTGTATATTTAATAATGATATTGCAGATCCAAAAAGTTCAGAATCGTAAGCTATGGGAACGGTATGCCCATCGGCGTCAGGAAGTTGCTGAAGAAAATGGAAATCAGGCAAATGAGCGCATGTTGTTCCATGGATCTCCCTTCATAAATGCAATTGTTCAAAAAGGTTTCGATGAACGACATGCATATATTGGAGGAATGTTTGGAGCTGGTAAGTGTCACTCTTTTTCATGCTATGTTTTCCTGTTATTATCAGCTAACTTTCATCAATACTATTCCATTTGAACTGATACCAAGTGAGATAAAAATTAAAATATAAATATTGCCATAAAACCTTATAAGTAGTATAGAAAAAGATCCGAATGGTATGTTCGTTTCACAAGGGGAGACCACGAAACTTGCTCCGCCTTTTTCAATGCCGTATTTTTTATGGCCTTCGGAATGGTGAACACATCCCTGAACTAGTAGTGGTTTCGTTGAATGGGCCTTACTTTGGCTGTAATTAATTAATTTTCATGCGGTACTTCTCACAAGCCGCCTATATTTCCATGATATCGCAGCATTCAGCAGGTGGGGTAGTGGTTAGTGTTTACGGCTACCACCCAGGAGACCAGGGTTCGGGGTTTCGTGATGCGGAACCACCGCCTGAGGCTTTCTTGGCATGCACCCTAGTTTTTTCGTGGATTCAATAATTTTTTTTCACTGAATTCAGTGCTGGTCGTCCACACTTCCCTCCTACCCTTCTACCTTAGGATACAGATTTCATCCTCAGAAAAGGCCTCCACCACCTCATCTTTCTTTAAATCCTGGCAGAGCACCACGAGAGGAATACCTTTCTTGCCTCTCCTCAGTGTCCCCGTAACGTTAGTTTTCCCATTTGGATGGAATCTAGAACTGGTTACACTGTTATAAAAGTTATTCATATAAAAGGATTGACTGCAGTCAAAATGATCCTTCGTCATTTGTTTACCATCTTCTCCGAATGCCCTTTTCCAGACACTTCTGAGTTGGAAGATGCATGGTATTTGAGGACTTGCAACGCCAAACCCTTTGCTTCCGTCAACATATACAACCTATTGCGTGCCTTTAGCGCTTGCCCCTCATATATTCACTATATGCCAGCCTAGCTCTCCATGGAACCATAGACTCTTCCAAACTTAGGTCACGTGAGGGGGTCACTACTTTGTCCATTGTTTCCTTGAATGCGTCTATAACGGGGCTAAATTTGAATAATCAGTTGGTCACAGGAGTGTTAGATACCTTAGGTATAAAATACCTTGTAATAAAGTATCTTACCTATCCTCGTCAACTGCAAAAGGATCTTTTTCTATTTCGCTTTGAATATTTGTAAAAGTTTTTTTTTAAGGTATCAGAACAAGCGTGAGATTATATTACTGTTTTCTGCATTATAAAATGAATTTAATAATGAAATAGATTGTAAAAAAAACCACCCCCAAAGACATCATTGCAGGGACTGCCATGACGTAGATGTCACGTCATGAGCACAGAACGTGTGAACCACCGTATAAGCACGTGTAAGAGGCGCACCTTTTTTCCCAGATATTGCAGCCGAAAATGGGGGTGCGCCTCTTACACAAACTTCTTATCTTCCCCCCCTCCCCTTCACCGGTTGCAAGTTCAAGGGGAACTGAGTGGCCTTGGTTTTCAGCGTGAGTCAGTCATCTGAAACCCTGGGTCAAAATCAAGCGGCAGGCAGGGGAGTTTCTCCCTTAGTGACGTATTTTTAAAATGCTCCTGTTTCAATTTCTTGCAAGCATCGCGCCGTCACGTCGGTACCCCAGAGGTGAACATTGAAAAGATCGCGCGGGGTGATTCGCTCCGGAGCGCACGCTAAATTTATTGCCACGAGTGGGCATCCCGCGGCATTTATACTGCATATAGTAATATTGGTGTCACAACCTGCGGTTGAAAAAATTCGAACGAGTGTGCTCATTGTTGGACTTAATGGTGGATAGAAGAAATCGGAAATGCTTATAAGTGAAGAGCGCTGAAGGAGAGGTCGAGGGGAAGAGGGCTCCCTCCCCTCCGTATTTAAAGCTACGAGCGAAGGAGCAAGGGAAGAACACGTCCGATCTTGCATGTGACGTCGTTGCCTTTAAAGCGAAGGGGCGAAGGCGCAGCAATGTGATATACGCAGTTTGCGTTGCCTGAGTTTCCAGTCCGTCTCGTCTTGTTTGAATGCACTTATGCTACGCTTGTTTCTTCCGAAATTGTGCTGTTTGGACTATGTTGAATATTAGTAGCCTTATTTTAGCTATAAATCTTTGTGTCAATCAATTAGAGCTCAAAAAACTTAAATGCTGTAAGATATACGTCGCGTTAGGTCTAATTCTTTTTAGAACCTCGTGCGTGTCATACAATTGCTGAAAGATATCGAGATATCTTTGAGCTCAGAAGGTGACTCACGAAGCATTTGACCTCCAGAAACTCGGGGAATTGAACCTGGTAGACCGAAAAAGGTCAGTTGGTGGAATGGGGTAGGGATGAAACACGTTTCCATTGTTCCCCTGTAACTTGATATTTTCCTGTGGAGTCTCGGAAAGGAAAAAAACGGCAGAGGCATTAGCTGATGGAGAGCCGAGTGTAGTTCCGTTAGGCCCCTTGCACACACACCGATTTTGGATGGCCGGTAAAATATTGGCCGATATTTTACTGGCGAAGCGATGCTTGCACACACGCCGGATTTTTACCGGTCAAACGATACGTTGCTAAGTTTTTGAGCCGGCGTCGGCGATCCACAGTGACAATAGCCGGTAGCTAACCGGCATTTTGCCGGTGCCGGCGTGTGGTCGGTACGTGTGCAAGCTCCAATGCTCTCCCATTGTTCACTATTGGAATAGGGACGGCTGATATTTTACCAGCCGTCCAAAATCGGTGCGTGTGCAAGGGGCCTTAAATCTACGACGTGGTTATTATCCTACGGCGCTGAGATTGCCCCGATTGTTGTTCAAACTCTTGGGAAAGCTCATGCCATTTGCCTGTCGTGTTTTGCCTTAAAATTTTCCACGGCTGCAATTCTATTGCAATACTCCTGCGAGAGCTTTTAAACAAAATTGTTCGTGAGTAGGACAAGCAACGTAGAGCGATGGCGTATGCAAAGAGAGGATCGGAACTCTTTCTACTCCCTCTTATGCCGCCGCAGTTATCAAAATTTCCTCTTTCAAATAGTACTGAAAGAGGACATTTCGATAACTGTCGAAATTCCAGGCATACGTCTGCAACACCGCACGATAGGATAAAAAAAATGTCACAAAATTTTTTTTCTCTATAGCTTCGATCCTCAAAATAGGGGTGCGTCTCTTACACAAGCTTATACGGTAACTATGTTGCACATTTCCTTAAATCTGCTATCCCAAACCTATCTTTCCTCAGTCCACCCCTCCAATGTTTCCCTCTTTCCTGGACCACCCAGCATGCTTCTTAAACCCCAGATCATCGCTCGCATAGGGTTCATGTTATAAAGACCATAAATCTTTCGAAATAAAATATGAAGTTACACGAGGACTACAGAAATGTGTTTCACCCCTCCCACTTTCTCGCCAACTGACCTAAGCCTTTTCAGCCTAACTTCCTCAAAGCTTCCAGTTTCTCGAGGCCAACTGCAAGATGAGTCACCTATTGGGCCCAAAAGTGTCTAACAATAACCTACGGCAAATGATTAGGTGTCTTGATTCGATTGGAATATTCGTATTATGCACAAAATTCTAAAGAAAATGAGACCAAACATGTGAATTTTTGATATTTTGGAAGCCTTTGAACATGGAAGTAGCGTATAAGCATGTGGAAAGAGGTGCACCTTTTTTCCCAGAAATTGCAGTCAAAAATGGGGGTGCTTCTCATACACAAACTTCTTATCTTCCCTCCTCCCCTTCACCGGTCTCAAGTCCAAGGGGAACTGAGTGGCCTTGGTTTTCAGCATGTCAGTCATCTGAAACCCTAGGTCAAAAAGAAGCGGCAGGCAGGGGAGTTTCTCCCTTTGTGACGCATTTTTAAAAATGCTCTTGTTTGCTTTTCTTGCTTGTAAGCATCACGCCATCACGTGGGTACCACAGAGGTGAACATGAAAAAGATCACACGGGGTTTTTCGCTCCGGAGGGAGCACTAAATTTACTGCCATGAGTGGGCATCCTGCAGCATTTATACTTCAAATAGTATAGCATATAATACAATATAATAGCAAATAGCATTTCAAAAGTAGAGAAACACATAGTTTTGAAGGACAATACCTGGTTAGTAGTCAACATCCGTCTTGCCAAGTAATTTCCATTACACTAAGGACCTGAGTTTTCAAAAATCATCTTCAGACGCTATTATGAGGATTATTGCAACTGAAAATTATATTGGTGTCAAATCCTGGAGTTTAAAAAATTCAAATGAGTGTGTACATTGTTGGACTAAATGGTGGATAGGAGAATTCGGAAATGCTCATAAGTAAAGAGAGCTGAAGGGGAGATAGAAGGGAAGGAGCACGTTCCCTCCCTCTTTCAAGCAACGAGGCTACAAGTGAAGGAGCAAGGGAAGAACACGTCCGATCTTGCATGTGACGTCGTTGCCTTCAAAGCAAAGGGGCGAGCATGCAGCAATGTGATGTACGCAGTTTGCGTTGCCTGAAGTTTCCAGTCAGTCTCGTCTTGTTTGAATACGCTCAAGCTATGCTTGTTTCTTCGGAAATGGTCCTGTTTGGACTATGTTGAATATTAATAGCCTTGTTGTGACTACATATTAATCTTTGGGTCAATAAAGTCGAGCTTAATAAACTTAAATGCTGTCAGATATGCATCGCGTTAGTTCTCATTCTTTTTTGAACCTCGTGCATGTCATGCACTTATACAACTGTTGAAGAGATATCTTCGAGCTCAGTAGGTGACTCGCCTAGCATTTGGCCTCCAGAAACTGGGAGAATTGAACCTGGTAGTCCGAAAAAGGTCAGTTGGTGAGATGGGGTAGGGATGAAACATGTGTCCACTGTTCCTGTGTAACTTGATATTTTCCTTTGAGGCAAGTGATTTATGGTGATTGGGGTCTCGGAAAGTAAAGAAAAAGTGCTGAGTGGCTGAGTGTGGTTCCGTGAAATCAACGACGTGGTTACTATGCTATGGTGCTGGTCCCCCGATTGTGTCTCTTGGGAAGGTTCGTGCTATGTGCCTGTCGTGTTTTGCCTTAAAAATTTTCAAGGCTGCAATTCTATTGCAATACTCCTACGAGAGCTTTCAAACAAAATTTTTCGTGAGTAGGACAAGCATCATAGAGCAACAGCGTATGCGAAGAGAAGATCGGAACTCTTTCTACTCCCTCTTATGCTAAGTTGCATTCACGAAAGCATTGATTTAAAATTTTGGATTTAGATTCAATTTCTTTGACAAATTTGGATCCAAAGCACTGCTGTAGTTGGAAAAAAAATTTAGGCGGTACTCACCAAAAATTACAACAGCTGAACAATTAAACATCCAGCTGCAAAGGTATTTTAACTGGTACGCTTATAACGAGTTTGGATTTTAGGGGGTACACTGTACCAGCCCAACTACAGCATTGATCCAAAGTATAAGGTGAGGCGTTATCCGTGGATATTTGGATCGGAGTTATCCGATCCAACCATCTCTAGTAAGTATCATAAGGAAAAGGAAAAAGCAGGAGCAATTTCCACAATTTTACATTTATTGATACGACCGGTTTCGCTTTTCAGCATCATCAGGTCTATTTCTAAATCATAAGTTCAGACCTGATGATGCTGAAAAGGGAAACCGGTCGTATCAACAAATGTAAAATTGTGGAAATTGCTCCTGCTTTTTCCTTTTCATTATGTCACGTTTCCACTCCATCTCGCCTGAAACCTCAGACTATATAAGTATCATAAGGTTAAGGCTACAAGTGAATACCTATATATCTCCGAATGCCATACATATCGTGTAAATTTAGCTGAAAAAATGCCACGTAAATTTTATTATTGAAAGAGGAAATTTTTATGACTGTCGAAAGTCCAGGCATACGTCTGCAACACCATGCAATAGGATTTAAATAATGCCACAAAATTTTTTTTTCTTTAGCTTCGATGCTTTAAATAGGGGTGTGTCTCTTACACGTGTGTCGCTCTTACACGGGCTTATACGGTCGTTTCCGTGCAAAAAATCAAAAATGGAAGTAGAATGGGGAGTTGGAAGGGACAGAGCTCTGAGTTCATTTGCCTGAGAAAAGTTCACGGGCATCGAGCAAAAGTTTTAAGTTACCTGATAGCAATAGGAAGTAGTTTCTTTTCCCTTCTTTGAGTCTTCACCCCTCCCCTTCTCGCCAGTTCCCCTTTTTTCACGTAATCTGTGTCTTGGTCTCCAATTTCTGAAACAAGCTGATAATATGATCTACCTACTGCATTCTTTGATGACAGCCAGTAACTTTCCACAATTACTGTTTTGCCTCCGTATGGTTTCAATATTAGTAATGTGCGCCTGGATAAAAAAGAATGAGCCCAAATATGACTCACTTCTGACATGATGAGTGCAGTTATCTGGGTTCTCGAGGTGCATTTTTCTGTAGTGAAAACCCGAATCATCATGAACATTACCACGGAAACCTTCGCAGGAATTACATTTCTTATATTATTTAACTTTATCAATCATGGTACCATAACATAAATTTATCGATTTACCAATGAATCATGAGTTCCTATTTTAGACCCCACCCAAAAAGTGCTAAGAAGTTCTTTTCTTCACATGCTGGCCCAAAAATGGGGGTGCATGGGGTACACGAGGGTGAGGTTTATACAAGTGAATATGGTAACAGTGCTGCCTTATTAGAATAAACAAGAAAAATTATTACAGCCACTATTCATTTTTTTGACATTGTGGAAATACTGTTGCATAAGGATGTGTAGTTCCTGTCATATTGTTAAGATAAATACATACTATGAACTAAAAAAAATCATCATCATCCTAGTATTAAAATGCTAATGAGAGTAGTATAATCAGTAGGAATTTTTAAGTACAAAAATGGGTAGAACAGAATTTGTAGTTGTCAGAAATTATTTTCCAAATAAGGGCTAAGAATTTTATTTTATTTTTTAGGTATTTATTTTGCTGAACATTCCTCTAAAAGTAATCAATATGTTTATGGAATTGGTGGTGGCACCGGATGTCCTGCACATAAGGATAGGTCATGTTACATCTGTCACAGGTATGAAAAGTCTCATAATTTTATTGTGCCTTAAGTATATCTTTGTTTAAAATAAGCTGTAATATATCATTAATATTTTAGGCATCTGCTTCTTTGCCGTGTTACCCTTGGAAAGTCATTTCTCCAGTTTAGTGCAATGAAAATGGCTCATGCTCCTCCTGGCCACCATTCAGTTATGGGCCGACCCAGTGCTGGAGGGCTCAACTTTCCAGAATATGTTGTTTATCGAGGAGAACAGGTAATTCATTCTTCCAGTATTAGATTTTCTCTCTTTATTGAAGGCCACTGCATTATACGGGTCATTATATCTCATTTATTTGAATCCTCCACAAAACTTTTAGATTATTATGTAATATAGTGCATTCTGATTAAATGGGACACATCGGGACCAATACTTTTTTCCCCAATAAAGTGAGTGGCCCATTTATCTTTAACTTTCCATTAAAATCCGTGCATGGATGTTGAAATCCAACAAAGAAGACTGTATTTAATGCATTTTTGGTTAGCCAAGTTCAACCAAAATTATGCATCCAAAATTTTAAGCATTTAATTAAATTTAAACTTTGCTCTCACTCTCTGATTGGAGAGACATGAGATACGGTACTTAGGATTCGATAAGTGGATAGAGAGAATGTAAAAATCAGTTTCTAATGTTTAGAAAATTCATATAAGTACAGTGAGTCCTCGTTCTTCATCACCCCATTTAACGTCATTTCGCGATAACGTCACGAAAATTTTGAGACCGTCATTCATTTATGCTTCGCGATAACGTCACGTCTTATAATTTCGCGCGAAAAAAAAGGTGAAGCGGCGGGCATTGCGGATTGTTCGTTTTGTGGGTGGTAATACAGTCTGTCTAAGCAAAGTGTAAAACGGTGTGTTTATTCTTAGTTGCGATAATGGTTTTAGCAAAAATTTCTGCAAAATGAATTCTTGCGTAGGTGCGCAAGGTTTTACTTGACATAATGGTTTTCAGGAACCTAAAAAGTGATTTCAAGGCATTTTTCCGTGTAGAACTCGGAGTTTTTGTCATCACTTTTTTTGCTGAGTTCACAATAATTTTGGTTCCTGTAACTGCGACGATGCTTCAGCGATGATGATGCCGAGGCGACGCTCGCCCGGGCGACCACCATAGAGAAGCCGAAAAGCAAATGCTGGAAGATACAAAAATGGAGAAGGATTTACGTCACTGCTGCTATTGTCGTTGATGAAGACAGGAACTCATATTTATGCGATAGTTTAGCATTCCCACCGTAAAAAATGCCCCAGATATGATATGCTAACATTTTTTTCGCGCAGGAATTGTGAGGTCTATGAGCCGATATTCACTTTTTACATTGATTCTTATGGGATATTATGCTTCAATTAACGTCATTTTGTTTATCGTCACATTTTTCAGGAAGGGTAAGTGACGTTAAACGAGGACTCACTGTAATGAACACACCACTTCCCATTAGTATGGACAAATACCACTGATGTATGGCCTGTTTAAATGGCTTTTTGTTTTGATGATCTGGAGAGAAGTATTTCCTCAATTGAGATCTGTTCTTAGAGAAATGTCCCTGGTAAGCAGTTCTCCCATCTGTTCAGTAGACCAAATGACCAGAGTCTACTATTCAAGCAAGAATAATTGGTTAGAATTGTACAAATGGACCCATTAAAACGTGTACATCAGATGCACCAGTAAGCTTTCACTTCCAACTGCTTTATCTGAGTTAATTTTGATTACTTTTAATTTCTTCCCCTTTTGTCTGATTGTCTTTTCATTTACAATCCTTTTTGTCTTTCCTTACTTTTACTTATAAAAGTTTTTACTTATGCCGAATGTATTCAATCAGTACATTTTCATTGTAATCGCTGTGAACTTTATTCCAACCTTAAATCTGATAATGTCACTGAAAGGTAATAGAAGAGCTGATAGAGTATATTCAAATGCTAGTTTAGTGCATAAAAGTTCCATTTTAGGTGAGAAAGTGAACTTTGTGGCTTGAATTCATAACTTAACGAGCCTAGTCAAATACATATGTTTTTCATTCTATTTTTGCAATATTAAGACTCTTCATGTTGCAAACAATGATTCAAAATTTAAATAAGATATTGTTGAATAAATTGGGGGCATTTTAACTTTTTTAGTTGAAAATTATTACTCTGAATCATGCATTCTCATCCTACCATAGTTCTTCAACTGCTTGTGCTCCCGAAAACATTTAGCAG
Source organism: Ischnura elegans (assembly GCF_921293095.1). Classification (NCBI taxonomy): domain Eukaryota; kingdom Metazoa; phylum Arthropoda; class Insecta; order Odonata; family Coenagrionidae; genus Ischnura; species Ischnura elegans. The sequence continues at coordinate 21,034,079 of NC_060248.1, forward strand.
CATGGAAATGATCTTTTTTCACGTACTGAGTAAAATTTCCCAACATTCACAAGATTTGCACCTATTCTGTGAGCTGTTAAAAATGTTCACTTTTTAATTAATAGGAAAATTGTGGACATCTCTTATTAGATTGAATGGATTAAAATACATCGGGACGTATACATTTTTCTATTAATTATTTTTTTTAATTTGTTAATTACCCTGATTTTATCACCAGAAGCATTTGCTTGTAAGTATTGCTGAATGGTATGTTGATAGTCTGCCTTTCCTAAAGGGAACAATCTAATGGTCCTGATATTTCACATTCAAGTAGAAAGCTGTGTTTCTTTTTAAATGTTTTTTATTTAATAATTTTCTTAAGTAATAAGTACAAGTTTTCCATTTTGAAAATGCTCAATATGGTAAATATCCTCACAAAAAATTTCTTGGGAGCAGAAAAAGCATGAATTCACTTAATTGGGTTTATTGCAACTTAACAGGGGAGCATTTTATATTTCTAAATGTTATGGAATGCAAGTTGAGTAAATTTCTCAATTCCTAATCTGGCAATAAAGTATTATAAGATTAACTGTATGCCCTATTGTTGACGAATACAACTGGGAAACTTTTTGTTCAGGGTGGGAAACAGTTTCAGCAGATCTATGCAATTATTCAGCAAAACATTATGTTTCCCCAAAGGCATGCGTTGGAAATATTCTTGCATTATTGGTGTTCCTGGATTAGGCAGTACTGGATTCTGCTCAATTTTATGCAATTTTTTAAAATAATTACTGCAATTTGAAGTAAAAATGGTTGAAATTACAAATTCTTGCTCTCTAATTTTAGGCATATCCTGAATATTTGATCGCCTACCAGATAGTCAAGCCAGAGGAGACTAATAGCAGTGGAGATTGTGAAGGCAGATGATTGCTGCCTGGATCAATGGTGGTGAAGATGATTGGTTGTAACAGAGCAAGTTTGAGGGAAATAGGGGAGGAGATGGATGATGATTGGACTAACGCATGCTCATCGGCTTCTGCCACGATCACTTCCTTCTCACCTTACCCCATTACAAAGTCGTTGAGGGTCAATGCGATTGCGTCTCCTCCCCAAATCCCACATTCCTCTCTGTTTTGCTCATTTTTACGCAGGCTGTGTGGAGGTTGGACCCCCAGTGGTAACGGGGGGAACGACTTTCAAGGGAAAGGCCCTGGTCTTTCTCCCAGGGAAGGTGATAGTAAATGTGGAGGCATATTTCCGTGCCTCAGCTGGAGGGGTAGCGTTGCTGATGCGGTTGCTCGTGCTGCCTTGTGACATTCCGTCGTGGAGGTTTAGGCCATCTCTCACTCTAACCTCCTTGGCATATTTTAGCATTTGGCAATGTTATATACGTCATTGTTTTTTTATGCTCTTGTTGTTTTGATGTGTGGGAAAGCTGCTGTTGTGGTGGTAACTTATAAAGCCAAAATGTGATATTTTTTTTAAGTAGTTGTAAATAAGTAACCAGCGCTTAAACGTAATTTTCAAAAGCTTTTTCTCCCATTGTATGTATGTGAATATATATCCATGAGTATCTTGTGTATCTGTGTGTATATTTTAACGATTTCTCCTCATAATCTTGTGAATTATCTCGCAGAATCATAAACTTTTGACTGCCAAATGCATTTCAGGTTCAAACAACTTAAAATAATTCAGTTTTTTTTTTTAAAGGTGGGCTTTCATCACTGCCTTTTTTGTGGGATATTGGAAACTTTTTCCCTGTTGAAATATTTACTGTCATGTTCCTATTTATTAATAAGTTAAATGAAGAAGCTGCAATATTATCATTTGAACCTTCATTCAAAGTATTTTCTTTGAATATTAATAATTGTCTCTTGTAATCTTGTTTTTGTTTTTGAGGCATGTCAACCTTGACTTATTCATCTGTATTTCCAGAAGAAATTTCTCAAACACCTGATGATTTCCCTTGAAGTAAGAATGTTTACTGTAGATTTGAATGAGGTAGGTCATAAATATAAACTACTCCAAAACAAAACAAAAAATATCCTTCAAACTGCTCATAATTTAATGTTCGAAAGGTTATTAATATTTTTCTCATCTGGATGTAAAATTAACTAAACATGTTGTGTCTTGAAATAGAGTATGCTTTGGCTAGGTCGCACTTATCATTAATTCAGTGCACCTACTTTTAAAGGTATATTATTGAGAAGTTGATTTTCATGGTCATTTCATTAATGAGATTAATTTATCTTTATAAATTTTCAAATTTCTTTTTGTATTGAAAGTTGGGCGAGGTTTTTAGTTCAAATCAGTTGTTATTATTCGTGAAATCTGTGATTTTATCTTGACTTGCTGATGTGGGATGTGATTCTAATGGCTGGGCCAAGTTACAAGCAATTGTTGTGACAATTTATGCTATGTGCTAAACTCATAGACAAAATATATTCCTGAAGCCAACCATTTCATTATCAGTTCTTGCTTGCATACTAAGCAGAAAAGCCTGGTACATATTTGATCTGATCATTGTTGGGAATGCTATCACAAAGTATTACGTTGGGACTTGAGGTTTAACTTAAATTCAATCATTGGGTTTATATTTGAAATTCATGAATTCCATTCCTCTGTGGCAGTGTTATGTAAAATGCCCTTAGTGCATCATTATATCATGTGTGCATAATTTAGCTTTGATATAAATGTTGAGGAAAACTAATTGGGTAGGTTTTAAGATTTCTCCCAGTGAACAACTATAGTCCCATAAATTGAAGTATAAATGAAATTATGATTGCTTGTTATATGGAGTGTGCAATGCCATAATTTTGATTGGTGTGTACAAGGTTTACTCCAACTCTGCCTCCACATACTAAATATATGAATGGTGAAGTTATTTGCTCTTCAGTCAGCTAAGTTACTTTTTTGCACCCTCATGGTATGTCATGGACTTTGTGTAGTTGCTCTACTTGTCTTCTGTGGTTCATGTTCAGGAAAGGCTTTAAAAACTCGCTGTATGTCCATATTTACTCAGGTACCATGTTTACCACCTGTATTTACATCTGCATTACTTTTTCTAAAAGTTGGATGTATGAGTAATACGTATGCTGTAATCAATGTTATCTCAGTCATAATTTTAATCTATGACCGGATTCTGCTTCTTTAAATTATTTTGAAAAACTCATTTTTGTTTTAATTTGAATATTAATCAACGAACATAAGTTTATTCCAAGAAATAACTGAAGATTTTTCTAAATAATTTGATAAAGGATAGGATTTTTAGGCAATGTTTGTATCTACTTCTGCCTCTAGGTGATAGGAATACAGCTTAAATTATTTATCTGATAATGGAGCCTTTTAAGAATTTTTAAAGACCAGTTACTGGATGTAGGTCTTTTACATAATTATGTACTTGCAATTGCTATCAAACTAGTTGCTTGTTTCAAGCGCACAATCATGCCAATTTTTGTCAACTGTGATCAATATTTATCATTTTGGTGAATTTTCCATGTAATTCATGAGTGTTCATGTGTGTCTTTAAGCAACGTCGAAAATATCACGTGGTATTAGCTCATCAATATTTTTCAAGGTCATATAGTAATTTACTAGTTTGATTTTCATGGATGTTTAATGATGGTATGTGGTACACAAATGAAAGACAGCTGAGGTTCATTACAGGGGTATAGAGCCGAAAGTATTCTGAGATTTACTTTTTGTTTATAAGTAATAGTTATCTCTAAATATTATGATTTCTGAATCTGTACATTTTTTAAATGTTTTACTTTTTTGTTAAAGTTCTCGACCATTAAATAGGATTGAGAAATGTTTCCTTCCTTGATTTTGCATGCTTCTATCAGTGAAACAATGCTGTTTCTGTACATAGCTTATCCTTAATTCTATTGATATTTTTAGGTTATTTGATTTTTGTAAAGTAATGTTTCACTTACATTGATTTTTTAATGGTGAAATACAATTTATTTTATCTTTATTGGTGATTCTTGTGGCTGTTTTTTTATTTTCTTGTTGATTGTATGATAAAATAAACTATTGGGTGTCAAAAGTGCACATTAATGTCATACCCTTGTGAATTCAAATATAATTGTGAGTACAACAATCCTGGCAGCTTTATAGTATGATATATTTTTACACTGTAATTAATATTTATTACAATATCTTTCAGTTACTTTGCATATTTGAAAAATTCTCTCTATATTTCTCTGATACTTAGAAAGTTATTCTCACTGCAGAATCAGATTAATTAATTTTTTCTGAAATTTGTTGATTTTTCTTGTGATAAATGGCTCTGATAATACTAAATAAACTACTTTTAATTCATTATTTGAAATTGATATAATGTGTTACATTGTTGAGTTCTATTTCTCATTAAGGCTGAATTAGTGTGATGTACTCTTTCCTAGTATTCCTCCATATGGTTTTATTTGTAAGTTAAGGCAGTGCTTTTGATATCATGCAGTGTGGGAAAAGTTGGCATCCGTCTCAATGGAATTACTGTGATGAATTCTTGAAGTGGTCATTTCAAAGTCATCATTCAAATTTTTTTCTGATTTGTAGAAGAACCTGTCATTTCTGTCTTCATAGGTATGCGGTTTACTGGAAACCTATGGACTAAAACTCTGGTGTTTTTTTCCTTAAATTTTTATCTATGTTAAGAGTTGAAAGTGATGTCATGAATAATCAGAACCATATTTTTGATGGGGAAAAATTACATTCTTTTTGTTAGAATCGCTTTAGTTTTAACTCAATCAACTAATTTTGCGACAGGTGAGGAAGGATATGATGAAAGAATCAACCTAGTAGTTTCCAGGCAAGACAGTAACTCAATTTTTTATTATTTAAAAAAATCACATCCCTATACGAACAAATGAATCACAAAATGTGGTCTGGCATCGGCACCCAGCCAATTCCAGTCGACATGCAAACAGCTGAATATCACATTCATGAAATAATAATGTATATAATAACACTTTTGTGATCTTCATTAAAGTGTTTATCAATGGCAATTCTTGTCTGTTATAATAAATAAGCTCAAATATATAATTGTTTATATTCCCATTATTATTTAGCCAATAGGGTAGTTTCCTTCATCAAAGAAAACGAAAGGCATTGATTGCGATTCGTTACCCACCATTAGTGTATTCATAATACACAAATTATTTAGTTTTTGAAATACCGGTTTAGACGAATGGCAAGGGTCAAATTTTATCCTCATTTGAAAAAGGCCAGATTGGCACCCATGCGATTCCACTCCACGTGACGTCACTGGGACCTAGTTTCTACACGAGAGGATAGGAGTTATACATCGTCTGAGGTTACCAATGCATGCATGAGGCACAGAGCTCAGGGAAACATGTCTTAATAATCACCTATTAAAACTGACTAAGGTCGGAAAGTTTTCTTCGTTTGATAAGGTATTAATAAACCTTTTTTAAGCCAAGAGCTACCAGCCAGCAAGGTACTCAGCTACCCGCTAGCATCCTGCGTCCTATCAGCGCTCAGAGCCTTGATCAAGCGGACTAGCGGACAAGGTGCGCACGATTTGGACTGCTTGTGGCATCATATGCTCAGCAGCCCAGTAACACCTTGTCCGGTAGTGTCCGAAAAATATCCACAGGGAAGAATGACGCCTCGATAGCTTAACTGGCTAAAGCACTCGACCGGAAATCAGGGGATCCGGGCTCGAATCCCGGTCAAGGCAAATGATTTTTTCTCTGTGGATCTTTCGCACAAGTCTGCATTTGGATGTACATACTGGTTACTGTTGGCTCCTTATTGGATTAAATTTTATTTCACTCAATTTCATTTAGCATATTGAAAACAGTTGTCATCTGCCAGTAAGCACTAGACTCCCAAAGGTCCAAGCATCATCTATTTATGGTGGAAAGCAGTGCCATGCAAGTTTCATCATGAACTTCTTTGGATCCCACCGTATCTAAAATATTTTTCTTCAAACACTGTAATTGCTAAGCAGACTATTTCAGCAGAGCTCTAACTTCACTTATCTGCAGGTAATTGACTTTATCTCATAGAGGTAGGGAGGCCAGATACTTTCCTTGGACCACCAAGACTGTACAGATTTTTTACCCGAGGTGACTAAAGGCTTCACATGAAGTTGAAATGATATCCTTATGTCCGTAGCAAAATTTAACCGCTATCTTGCCTTGCTTGAAACAGTATTGTGTTTTAGGCTTTTTGCTTATGGCTTTGTTTTTAAGATAAAATTGGTATTTTACATATATCTCTTGCAGTTGCTTTTATTGTACCTTCCCACATGGTAGGTGTCAAAGTATGACACTCATGCAGCCAGCTTCGATCAAAACCTCTAACACCCCTAAAAGTATTTTTATTCTGATTGCTCTCGGGATTGGGCATATTTTGCCTTTGTATTGCCATATCCTCAAATCTTGGACAATACTGGCATGTGAAATGCAATTTAATTGCCTGAAAATTGCAAAACGTATTTTTGTGACTGCCTGTAACATTAAATTTCAGCATATATGAAATTGATTAGGTACTGTATTACATAATCTTAAATTTGTCCGGAATTACTTCAAGTAAGGGAAAGGTCCACATAATGACCTAATCAAGGGTACTCCATTACAGGAGGCTCATCAAGCAATTTGATCTTGTTTAGGGTGACTTTCACCGTCAAGCGTATCCCATGTCAAAGTGGATTGAATTATCTCAAAGGGTATCTAACCTTTTGGCGTTTTCAGATTTTTTCTCCTGATGAACTCTTTTTAATTTACCACCAAAAATTTCAGATCCATATCCCGGACAGGGAATGGATCCTGTAAGAAGCACACTATATCATCAGATGTATATTCACCAATTTTTGGATAAACTGACCCATCAAAATCTCTTCCTGTGACAATGCTGGGTGTGACATGAAGTACCAGCAAGATGTTAGCCAGCTCCACACTCCAGTTGAATGGAGGCAGCTTTTTCAAACTGTTCTTAACTGTTTGGACCATTCGCTCAGCCTGTCCATGGGATGCTGGATGATATGGTGACATTTTAATGTGGGAGATGCAATTCTTCCTCTCAAACACACCTAATTGTTCTGATCAGAAGGCAGGTCCATTTTTAGACTCCAGCTGGTCTGAAATACCATGTTTGAGAACTATCTCCGTAGATAGCACAGTGTGGTGCTCGTACTCATGGATCCCTTTGTTTCCTCCACCTTTACCCTTTTGGAATAAGAATCAACTGGTATTAAAGAAGTAAAGCCGTGAATTGGCTCTGTGTAGTCAAGATGCAGTCTTGACTACAGCTTTTCAGGAACATTCCAGGGGACAATGGGTGCTGGCTTGGGGTGGGGCCTCTTTTTCACAGCAGGCGGAGCATGAGAACACCAGCCCTCACTTTCCTTGTCAATGTCCACCCAATGTAGCTCCTGCCCAGTCCCTTGATGTGCACCGCTCCTTGGTGCACTTTGTGGAGGAGCTGCATAACTATGGGTCACAGCTTTCCCTGGATCACTACTCTGCTGCCTAGCAGAATACAACCTCAGAGAACTGTAAATGTTCCTGATGGTTCATGGAAGAAACACTTGGTTCGATTGCCGCATGCAGTGCTCCAACCCTACCTATAGTGCAGTTTCTCTCTCACTTCTCCCAACTACTCATCGTCCACTGTTACCTTCTCCATTGATTAGGCAGTAAGTGGTGAGTTTTTGGGGGCTTCTAGCAGAAGAATTTCTGCTCGGACAGGGAACACACTCTCTGCATCACTCACTCTATCAATATTCACTGGCAGCCTTCTGAAGAATTCCGCATACCACACCTTTTCCAGGTCTATATGTCAGTTTGTAGTCATAGGAACCAAGCGTAATGGCTTAATGCAACATTATGGAAGAAAGGATTTTACCTGGCTTAAAAATACTCGGAAGGGGTTTATGGTTGGTAATGATTTCAAAGTGATGACCAGCCATAAAACTCCTTAACTTTAGCATAGAAAAAATAATATTTAAGGCCTCCTTATCATTCTGAGAATAGTTTCTCTCGCTGCCCTTCAAAGTTCTTGAGGAATATGCAGATGGCCTTACACAGCCATCAGGGAAATTAATGCTCCCACCCCTTTCAGTGGCTTATCATAAGATGCAGCAATTGGGAGTTTTCAGGAGTAATGTATTAGCACAACACCCTAGGCCATAACCTCCTTTGCCAACTTAATACAGGCTTCTTCCTTCTGTGTCCATTTCCATGGGACACACTCCTTCAGCAAGTCATTTAAAAGGGGAAAAAGAAGTTGCTTTTTGAGGGATGAACAGGTCATAATAATTAATATAACCCAAATATGCCTGGAGTTCAGTCAAATGTTTAGTTGAAGGGGCACTGAACAGGGACTGAACCTTATAACCCGCAAGCCTACTTCCCTCTTCCAAAATAGAAAAGCGCTAAAAGTCAAGTCTTGGCACTGCAAAATTGCTCATGTCTAACCTAAGATGTAGGCCAGCCTTTCTGAATTTTTTTAGAACATTGCTCAGGTGCTCCCAAAGATCCTCTTCACTGGTGGCTTGGAGAGGACATAGTCCAAATAGACCACCACTCCTTCCAATCCTGCTAGGATCGTATCCATTGGAAACTGGAAGATGGCGGGTGAGAAAGAGAGTCCTGACATGGTAGAGACCTTTTTGAGTGTTCAAGGTTAAGATCGTGGAGGTGATTTCATTGCAATTCCTCAGAAACTCACAGTAGCAGACAATGTAATATGGAAATATGATAACAAATACGAGCTAATACACGACAAAAAATAAGTATTTATTTCCTTGAATCTCTTTTAACAATACTTATTACTATGTCAAATTGAGAGTCACATAATATAATATCCAACCAAAAGAGATGATCTAATATCCACTTATTGATTGGGCTCCTGTTACATCTTTTTCCTTAGTTTTAGTTCCACTTTTAGGACTTCAGTTTCAGCTGTCTCTCTATTTCCTTAATATAAACTTCTGGTACTTTGTGGATCCTAGAGAAAAAGAATATAAAATTGGTATTTTCTTTACAAAGCATGGTAGAAAGGAATTATAAGTTAAATAATTGCTTCTATTACAAAATCCTGTAGCCTTTAATACTCTTAAAGATTTCTTGCACTATATTAAAACTGACTGCAGAAATGTTTTGCCAGTTCAAGATTTTCAGATTTACGGACTGAAGACAAGCACTAAGTGCAACAATAGGCATTTTGGATTCTGTTTATGGGGTTACCGCTACTGGGAAAGGATTTTATCGTTCAAAGCAAAGTGTGCACTTCTACCATACAACTCTTTGCCTTGAATATTCATTACTTAATGTTGATTTAGGATTTATGAAGGATTTGGTGCTTTCTCCACTAATAGTGCTGATGAAGTCTTCTCAGGAAATCAGCTTCATCAAGATAGCCATTGCTACCAATGTTTCAATGGCATTCTTGAACCAGATGATTTCCTGAGAAGACGTCATCTGATTTCGGACTTTAAAATATTATGCCATTATTTATAGTAGATATGTGTGTACCTGTGCAGCTCACAAAAATATGTACATACTTTTATTTGAACTGCATATCTGGCTCATTATATTTTAATTATGAGCCCTGTATACACTTTGCTAAACTTAACCTCGTGTATAACATCCTTTTCCATTTTTTTAGTCATTAGATTTATAAAGCCCATGTGATACTTTAATCCTATAGTCAGGTTTGTATTCAAGTGCCTTGGATAGCTTACGAATTAATGTGTACTTAAGATGATAATGTCTTCAGTACCTTTCCATTTTTATATTTGTTTTGTATCAGCATTTTATCTAAAAAAAACCGGGGTTACAAATATGTACATTTAATTTAAAAGTGATAGGCTAAATAACCTTTGAATTACAAATATCCAATTGAAAGAATGGAAGGCTAAGAGAAATACTAATTGATTATAGAATATAATTTTTACAATAATATAACTGCTCATAGACCATTTTTACTATTGTTTTAAGTCAAAGCAGGTCATCCTCTGTATCAGCTGCATTAGTGAAGAATACCCTTACAACAGGAATTTGTAATTACTATCTGATCTTATTTAATTTTTGTGTTTATAATTCAAAATTGGCATATTAATACCTATTTTTTATATTTTGATGAAACATTTATTCTATAATGTACATGACCGCTTCCAGGCCAAATTCTGAATATTGATTGGTAGACAGGGGGTGGATCCAGGATTTTTTTCTGGGGGGGTGGCACAAGCAAGGCCATATCCAGGATTTTGTTCTGGATAAGGGGCTCAAGGATTCCTCGTATTACAAAACGAACACAATTATAATGGGACCGTAAAAAATCTTCCATATTTTTTAAGGGTCTGGGGGGGGGACATGCCCCCCCTCCTAGATCTGCCTATCGTGGTTGATAATTATGATTAAGTATGCATTAAAATTACTTCCAATTTAGCTTGTCATAAAATGCTAGAAAAAGGTTAGACCCAAGTGAGGAAATAAATTCTTATTTCACATGTCTAGTTTTCATTCATTAGAGAACATTCCCTAGGTCTAATGATTCTGGTACAATATTTCTTTGCTATCTCTGTACTACTAGCTATTTCTTGTGACTGCATTCATGAAATTTTTACTTCCTACCCCCACCTTTGTACTGATTACCCACCGCCTCAGTTGTCAGAGTATTTGAAATATTTGTTGAGTTTTAAGAAATATATTTTTAATTATTTTTTTGACAGTGTGATAATATGAAGTCTTATTAACCTTAAGTCCTGTGGATAGGACTACATGGAGCATAAGGAAGAAGAAAAGAGAAGTTACGATTCGGATGACTAAACTGAAGGATGAGGGACTTAACACTGAGTATTTACTTACTTCAATTCTTCAATCTTATTATGCAATACATCATTCACTCTTTGCTGTCTTTTTTCTTCTTCTAATGCCAAAGCAGCTCCCTCTTCAAGAATTTTCTGGCGATTTTTCACTCTCTCGCCAACTTTTTCATTTATTTGGGCCAACAAACTTATACGATAATCTGCAGTTTTCTGTAAATAATTTAATTCTTATTACACCCTTATGTGCACATCATGTCAGATGCTTAAGTTATTAAAGAGCAAATTTAAATGGGAGAATGTTTTTTTGTTTTTGTATATCAAGTTGAGATTAGAAAATATTTTCTTGGGTCATCTTTCAGGTGAAATTTACATCACAATACACCCAAATGAAAAATGGTATGAAAGTTAGTAAGTGAACATAATTTTTATTCTTATCCATTTATGTTACAGCCGTAGTTTAAAAAATCGGGTCAAACACGCATGCATATAAGAATTTCATCATGCTTTGAAAGTCCCTTAACAGACATCCTACCCTTTCCCAGCAAGGAAAAACTGATTTCCATCAGATTTGACACTGATTTCCAACAGGTTTGACGCACTGATTTCCTTCTCCTTTGAATCTGTTTTGAAAATTGAAACAGCTGGAAATCAGTCGGAAGACAGTGGGAAATCAGTTGTGAGGGTCCAACATGGCGGCTGTTTTCCTTCTCATTTCCATGAATGTGGTTTGACTCTGGTTTCCACTGTTCAACAGATTTGAATCCGGTTTCCCCGTTTAAGCTTTTTCGAATCTGTTTTCCACCTTCATACCTATCTGAATCTTGTTTGCGACTCGATTCTCACCTCCTATGACCTGCTGATGCATAAGTTAACTTCGGATACATGAGGTAACTGCTGATACCCGAGGCGGAAATAATTATTTCCGCCAGTTCCAAGTTTCGCAGAGCTGCACTCAACCAACGTTTCTAACTTCACATACTCACATACTACATCTCTATCATCAATCTGGATGTAGACTCAGCTGAAAAAAGTTTACAAAATACAGCCTAACAAAATGAACTTCATGTAAGTCTCCCACCACAACAAAATAACACAGGCTCTATTAACGTATTTATTAAGTATGCACAAATCCTATTGGAAGTACATATTCAATTGAAAATACATAGTCATCTAATTTGGTAAACTTCTGAGGCAGAATACACTTAAAATCTCAATTTCATGCGTTAGAAATAATTTAGGGAAACACAGAATTTACAGATGAAATCTCATTTGAAGGAGAGTTAGACAAACTTTTTGTACTTGTTTATCAGTTCTTGAAAAGTCATCGAAACAGTCACTGCACCAGAACAACAACAACTTACATCAGATTCCACAATCTTGAATTATCGAAGAGCACAAATTTTTCCGTGATTAACAGAAAAATCACAACACTAGAAAATATTTCAGATGCCTTTATGAAAGAAAGACTTCTTTACGTGACTTATGAAAATAATTTTGGTTCAGCATTAAGCCAACGATATCTGTATGTTACACTACAGAAACTTGCCATTAATGTTTAAAGACACGAACACGGTCGTTTCACTTAGCACAAACAAACCAGCAAGATACACAATACTCTGAAAATCCTGGTAGGTTCTATTCGGCGACGTAACGCAAGTACATATTATACATATTGCATACAAAAATATTAGTAATCGCTCAAAATCTGTTGACACAAGATAAATTATTCAATGAAAACACAAAAGATCGAAATCACATCAGACTTCCACTGTCGCTTGAACACTAAAGGATGCACGAATGGCTTAATTCAACGCTGCGGGAATTTAGCACTGGTTAAATAATACTGATATGATTATTTTTTCTCCACGCCCTATTACTTTAGCACAAAACAGAACCACAGCACGTAAACATTACAACGGAATCGGCGTATCGATGTTGCTACTTAGGCTTGCTATCTTTTGTAGTTAGGTGGCAGCACTATGCCCGCTATATTTTTTTAAAAAGCGAAATCGCAAAGTGAGGTTTAAACGTGCTTAAGCCGTATTAGCCACTTAAATTGCATGCCCGGTGACTTCCAGCAGGTGAAATGATGCACAATACAAAATGTGGATGATGTACAGTAAATTTTTTCATCACCCGTGAATTTTTGCAAGACGGCAAAGTACATATTTCCTCTACGTCATTATTTCTGACCATGATTTTGAACCAAATATACTCATTGACACCTCAGAAGAAGTAATTTTCCAATCAACGCAGTCGTAAAGCCTGTGTGAGATAGGTTTTTATAAGACACTCATTTCAAATTCATTCTACTATTCAACTCTGTTGGAAAGCACTTGTGGAAAACACTTTCAAGCCAGTAAATAAGGAAAAGAGTTTCAAATGGCATACAATTCAGTGTCAATACAGTCCATGTGGAAGACGGCTGGAAACCAGTTACAATGGAAATGAGATTCAAATCACTTCCTTCCATTTCCTGTCCGCTGGAAACCAGTGGAAATCAGTGTCAAGCCAGAGTCAAATCAGATTTTAAGGATTCAGATCAGATTCAAATGAGGTTCAAAACTGTTGGAAATCAGTTTTTCTTTCCTGGGTTATTTGTACTTTATAGACTTCCTAATTGATTTGCTGATTGTTGGCAAACTCACCTTCTTTTTATTCTCTTCGTCCTGTCGAAGTTTCTCTGCAGCTTGAATCTGGCCAGCTAAAATTCTGTTAAATTCCTGTTTCTCCAATGCAATATCTCGTGCCTGCATTCTTTTCCTTTCGTGAATTTGGGCCTCCCTTGCTTCTCTCAAGGCAGCCTCCTCTTTGGCATGTCTTCGAGCAAGTTCTTGCTCCTTGCGTCTCCATTCCCTTTCCACCTATATTCAGATGAATAGTGTCTGTAATATATCCTATAGAATCCTATCTTAGGTTTATTTAAAATGTCACAACCCTCTCTTCATTTCTTTTCATTGTATTTCAATGCTTTACTGTCATGGAAAGAGTTTGGGAGCTGTAATGGTATGCATACTTTCAAGGAGTTATTGTGGATCCTGATAGATCAAAAAAAAATTAGTGTTACGATTGGTATTTTAGACCCTATTGTTTTTTAGGACTGCAGAATATACATATATATTTTTGCCATTATGTGATATATTGTTTGAGGAAATATCATAAAAACAAATATAAATAGTTCTGGCACTAGGCCCCTTACTCCATCACTTCCACTCCATCAATAGGTATTTGATACTATATATATTTGGTATAGGTACTTGATTGTATTCTTACCCCAAAATTTCTAGTTTTATATCTTCTTTATTAGTATTTACATCTGTAATTTTGTATCTTCTTTATTAGTTTTCAGGTAATTCAGCCCACAAATTTATTCTATCCATATTCATGGTCATCCATATGTATCATAATTTGAAGCTAGAGTGCACTGCAGTACAATGGGTGATTTTTAATGGGATAATACAGTGAAGTTGTCTAAATGCCCACAACCTTAAGTAGCCACATTCCTGTTCCCACATTATTCCCCGTTGCTGCATCAACCATATTTTACACTTAGGAGTCACTCCTAAAGCAGCCAGCCTCTGTCCATATCCTTTACAAATCATTTTTTTACATAGTAACCTCTATAGTAGCCAGATTTAAATTGTTGCAGAGTCTTACGCAAGTGAAAATTTTCCTCGCAAAAAATCAATCACTATCACCTATATTTTGAACGGAATACCCTGAGCTTGTACCTATCTCCGTCCATTTTTCTAACATTTTTTGTATCATTTGGGAATCATTGCCGCCACTTCTCAGCTGCTCCTCGGGCTTGGAAATGGGTCTTGCATGATTCGTTATTGCCTACATTGTTGTGATTGACGTCTAAATGAAAGATTCTCTCTAAATAGGAAAATGCAATGGAAATCCAATGGCCTGGCTATCTCACGAAAAGTGGTCATTAACTTTTGAGTTTTCTTATTTTAAACCTACTACAGCGAATGTCTGAATGGAGAAAATTTTTTGAATTTTTAACTTTGACATTAAACATCTGCCAAATTTAAACGAATTATTATTTTGGGTGTGAGTGCACTCATAAGTGACCCTATTTAGAAAAGAATAAGTCAATTGCCATTGAATGTAGTAGCCCTTTGCCAATTGATTTTTGAACAAAATGGAGGGGACTTCATTTACTCTAACACTGTGTGTGAGGTGTAATGAGGTGTAACAATGAAAATGGGGTTGAAAACTTATTCGTATGTATGCATTGTGAGTAATGCTTATACATATAATGATTATGTTTTTGAGTTGCAGTCCTTAGTCGTATAATGATAATTGAACAATATTGTCAGGTTTAATTCTTATTCAACTGGTACCATTTCATTTCTTCTCGTTGAAAGTGACTAATTTAGTTTCCTTAAGATAGCTACTTTTGAGGAATCTTAGTGTTATATATTTTGATTTTAATTAGGTATTCTGATTTTTCAAGGTAACTGTGAAAATATAATTATGATCACACTATCTCAATTTTTGTGCTCATTTCTTTAACTTACCTCCTCTTGAATCCTCTTTGATTTCAGCTCATCTTTCTGGGATTGTAGATCTTGCTGCCGTTCCTGTAATGCTCTCAATCTGGCAATTTCCTTTTCCTTTGCTTGCTTCATGCGTTGTATTTCTGCCTCTCTTTCAGCCTCCCTCTCAGCTTTCTGTCGCATATATTCTTGGACCTGTTTAATTATCCATTTCAAATGTGGATTATGTGGTCTTGGCATTGTTCTAAGTGGAAAACCTGTGAATTTCAGCAGAATTGCTCCACAGTATTTCTTCAACTATAAATTCCTTTAAGAGGAAAACCTAGTAAATTAGACCCCCAATTCTCCATGTTAATGGACTAGGAAATGGATAATTGAAAAATGTCTATAGATGACGGCGAAGGTCATGACGAAATGATAACTGGGAAATATGTATTAGGAAACCAAAATGAAAGAGGAGAAAGGATACTTGAATTCTGTGCTGAACACAGGGTAGTGATTGCCAACACTTGATTCAAAAAGCCCCTGCGAAGAAGATACCCATGGAAGATGCCAGGAGACCTTGAAAGGTTCCAAATCGACTGCATTCTTGTGAAACAAAGACTTAGGAACCAGGTAAAAGACTGCAAAAGCTAACAAGGGGCAGATATCAACAGTGACCATAACCTGGTTATGATGAAATGCCGCCTGAAATCCAAAAAATTGGAGAAAGCCGTGAAAAACATATGCCAGGTTGAAAAATTGATGAAGGTTCAGTATCAACTGGCTTTTAAAGAAGCTGTAGAAAAAATAATAGGGGAGATCCAATGCTATCAAAAACAAGAGGGAAGTGGATGAAGAAGACATGGGAGCCCCAATTCTAAGATAGGATTTGACACGACTGTAAGAGACCTTCAGATAAATAAAGCATATGGAATTGACTTTATTACTGCAGAGCTAATTAAAAATACAGGAGAAAAGACATTGAACCAGCTGTATAAAATCATTAGTGAAATTTATTCGACAGGTGAGATACCAAAGGATTTCAAGTGGAACATTGTATGTAATCCCAATTCCCAAGGAAAAGAGCAGAGAACTGTGAAGATTTTAGGAGGATAAGTCTGACAACGCATGTGTCGAAGATACTGACAAGGATCATCCGTAGAAGAATAGAACGAAGAGCAGAAGAGTATTTGGATGAGGGCCAATTTGGATTCAGAAAAAGCAAAGGCACAAGAGAAGCAACAATGCCCAATAGGCTGTTCATAGAGAAGAGAATGGAAAAGAAAAAATCAACGTTCGATGCATTCATGGACTTACAGAAGGTATGTATTTGACAACGTGGATTGGAATACAATGTTTGGAATCCTGAAAGAAGTCTGAGTTCTTTACAATGACAGGAGAATCATCCACAATTTATTCATAAACCAAGTAGCAGTGATAAAATTAGGGCCCAGCTGTAAGAAAGCAAACATTAGGAAAGGAGTGAGGCAAGGATGTGCTTTGTCACCCATAATTTTCAATGTTCACATCAAGAAATCCATTAGCAAAATCAAAGAGAAGGCCTCGGGAGTGAATACCCATGGAGAAAAAATTAGCAGGCTAAGATTTGACAATGATACATGACCAATTTTCTTGCAATTTTGACCTTGGGTTTTGTACCTTTATATTCTGCATATTTTCTGGTTCTTTTACACCAAATGCATTTAAATATGTGCTTTTTGTTTTTCATAAAAATCCTGTGAGAGAGGAAGATGAGGCCTTTGAACCTACTCTTTCCTCCTCGCCAATCTGCAACCACTTCTATTTGATCTCGCATACAGCTGTCATGTTCTAGTCAACAAAATTCATACATCTTAGCCACATATAAGTTTAAAGGTACCACCAAAAAAAAAAAAAGATTTTTTGTGGCTGAGATGCATCAATTTTGTCGACTAGAACTTGGTTACTCTATGTGAGACCAAATAGATCATCAAGATGGTGGCAGATTGGTGGGGAGGAAAAAGTATTGGTCAAAGCTAGAATCAAGGAAAGTAGGAAATCAAGGGTAGAGGAGGGAGTAAGGGTACTAAATAAGGACCATTGAGATGGATAAAATTTAGTAAAAAACTGATTAAAAGTTTATTGAACAAGGGCTTATTATAGATAAATATCAGGGCATTACTGCACCTTAGAAGTATGTACATGTCTATGTCTTCATGAGAGATTTTAGATGATGAATTCCAGAGTGAATGAGAAGTCACGAAGAGATATCAGGCTGATATCACTTCATATATCAAATATCTACACTCTCTCCTCTTCTTTATACATAGTTACCTATATCTTTATCAATGTTTTTTTGTAGTAAGGAAATCATAATCATAGGTTGAGCATTAGGTTATTCAGTATCCAATGTAAAAATCTTTGTGAAGCTATTTTCTGCTCGTCAGAATTTAGCAATATAGCATTAGGGAGCTAAGTGTACGGGATTGGTCCCATATCCTGAATTGATGTATCTCACTTTTAAGTGTTATTCTGGCTTACAGTTATTATAGAATATTAAAACACAATTTCCTCCCTCTTTTGTATAGCATGTTGGCTTCCATCTTTAACATATGTAAATGTATAGCAGACTCACGTATATTTAATGATTCGATCATCGCTAGCTCAACTTTGTGGAATATCGTCACATTATTGGGAGTACATAATAACAACTTAGTACAAAGTGAATCACACATGGTATGTGAAATATGACTCCTGCTCCCAAAAATTTTTGAGTCATATAATCGAGAATGACAGTAAGTATTGAAACAGGTTGAGTTGAATACATAAATACCATGCGGAGAATTAAAAAGTCATTTTTACGCAATAAGATCACTTATTATTATTATAAGTGATCTTAGTGAGATGATAAGTTATAACTACTTTAATGAGCGAGGTATTCACTGTATTTATGTAAATTATCCATGAGTTATTTTTATGCTACAACCTCCACTCACTTTTAAATCGGCAATTATGGATTCTTCCTTTTCAATTTTCTTCAATTGTAAAATCTGCTCATTGATTGCATGTAATTCAGCTCTCATAGCAGCTTGATCTGCTGCCTTTTTCTTCATGTTCTCTAAGGCTTCAAAATTGCTTTGTATCATTCCTTGTTGGATCAGTTTACTTTCCTAGAAAATAATACTAGTAAGAATTTTGATGATATATATTTCACATATGAACAATGCCAATTATTATGACAGTTATAGAAACAATTATGTTTCCATTCAATGGAATACCATATTTAGCTTTATGAAATTTCTCACTCCGTAAATCAAAAATATGTATTCTGATCAGTCTCGAGACTTCTATGGTGCATTTGAGAGTTCTTGGACTGATTATTGATCACCATGGTGGTTGAGTGTAATGTACTTTTCCTCTTCTGAGAATTCATCAGTGGATGGGCATCAAAATACATTCTTACCAGTTTGCTGTTTTAATGACTTTATCCTTTGTCCAGCAAAAAATTGGAATTTGTGTATATCAATCGTTAATAATATATTTACTCACCTGTTCAAGTTGCTGAGCTAAAATTGCTTGTTGAGTTTCATTTTCATGTATTTGTTGCTTGATGTGTTCAACATACTTGGATTTCCTAATTCTATCCTCCTCTTTCTTTCTTTCTTCACTGGCAATTAATTTTAGCCTCTCTTGTTCCATCATCTCCTCCAATCTTCTCTCTTCTTTTTCCAGCTCTTTCCTTAGTTTAAAAAAATAATTTTAGAGTTTTTCCCTTCCCTTTTATGTTTACCTAAGAACCCATATTTTTTATTTGGCATTTCATTTCCTCTCCTAAAGACTTATTCAAAAATGTAGCACAGTGGACCATTAGCATAAACACAACGTTATGAAAGTCCACAGTAAGAGGACGAGTTTCTTATGACTGGTGTGCATTTTACTATGTTTTCATTTGTTCACTGTCAACGTCAGCAAGTGGAGTGGTTCCAATATGGTACCTGCACTAAGCGCTAGAGAGTCAGTCATTTTTCATAACACTGTGTTTATATTAATGGTCCACTGTGGTACATTTTTGAATAAGTCTTTAGGAGAGGAAATGAATTGCTGAATAAAAAATATAGGGTGCCACTTAAAAAAGACATACCGCTGTTCATATCTTTGTAAGTAACAAAGCTACAAGGAATGGCAATCATGCTGATTAATGTCCCCCTGACGGCTAATGAACATTTGCTTGACATATTTTTGAATTTGCATCTGGACAAAAAGTTATTTCGGGTGGTCAAGATAAATGGGAAACCATGTGTATGGGCCAGTCTGCCTGAGCTCAAATTTCAAGCACACCACAATAATAACGTGGCAGATTTGACAATCTTTCATGGGGGCCATCAAAGCCATTAAGGGAACAGACTACATATACAATTGACTAGCAGGCCACCCAGTGTTGCTTGGGAAGGATAGTTCCTGGGAAGTGAGAAACTTGGAATTCATGGTCACATAGAGGGATTTTTATGTTTTCTCTTTGAGCGTGACAAGAAGTGTACCTATCTGGCAGGATATCCAACTGCAGAAGTTGTGTGACTTGATGCAACAAGAAGTACTGAGAAAACAATGCAAAGGACACGTCGGACGCAACCGAAAGCAGCACTATGGGGTTCGATAGCATGAGATGCACCTGTGTGTGAACTTTGGTTGCAATCCGTACAACCGTATGGAAACACATAGTTGACTGACATCCACTTTTATATAAATAGATGAAGGGAATGATTTCTTGTACTTGATGAACCTGCCATAATCATCTATCATAAACCAACTACAGAGGGCACAAATAAGTCCTCTAAAGGTTTAATAGCTATTTCTCAGTGCACCCACTCATCTTTCCAGGGCATTCAAAGACAGTTTACGACGTATGAGCTTTTCTCGTCTTACATTTGCATATTTGGTCTCAACATCATTCTCTTTATATTGTGCTAATTTTTATCCTTGATTAATGCATCTAATTTTCCTCAGGAATTCCCCATCACAGATCAGGGGCCACTTTTGGTAATTGTTTCAGATGGGCAGTTCATCACTTTCCATTGTGCCTTGGTAGTGTGCAGGGGCAGTCTGGGGTCATTGTGGGCCCTCGTCGGGGCCTCATGACAGGGCCTCCCCTAAATGGAGGGTTCAGGGGGATTTTTGACACTATTCTAGATCTTAAAAAGTAGATAAAAGTTAATAAAAATGGTAAATTCCTAAGAATATAGAATAATAAACACTATGAAAAGTGAGAATTACATTGATTATCAATTTTAATAGGTAATATATTATGGTTCTATTATTTAGTGAATTTGTTCCTTGAAACTGTGCTGACATCTACAAAACCTCTAAAATAACCTTTCCAAATAACCCTTTCAAAAAAGCATCAGGTTTTTTTCGTCTTCTATTCTTCTATTTATTTTTTGTATAATCTTTTTACACTGACATGAGTATAGATACAGTGTAGAGCAGCTAATGGAAACATAGAATTTTATAATTGCTAAAAAAACTTTGGTTCAAGTAGTCTGAGTCTTTTTTTAGTACACCTTTCATATAAGCTTCAAGATAGACACGATCGTTGTGGGCGCCTCCTTAGCTCGGAGCCTATGGCGATTGCCTACCAGCCAACCTGACCTGACCACCCCTGGTATTGTGTAAAACCTCTTAGCAATAATGCATCTGAAATGCCTAGAGCAAATGCTTTCATAATTCCATCCATTATTTGCAGATATTTGTTAAACTGGTGAAATAATAATTTTCATTGCAAGGCCACCATAAATACTTCTTCCATAAATACCATCTTCGATTTTTCTAGAAATTTCCATTGCGGGTGAATGGGGAGCCACCTAAGCTAAACACTCAAGTAGAGCACAGCTTATAAACCTCATGTTAATTATTATATTATTTATATGCTTGCTCGCCATTCCCTCCACTGGGCCACCTCAGGGAATTTATTTGGTAGTTAGCAAAGGCTTCACTTGAGATTTGAACCTGGGACCCTTTCGTCAGAAGCCAAGAACTCCAACCAATAGATTACCATATCTCCATTTGTATATAACAATTTTGGTTGTGCTGAAGGTTGGAGATTCTTCGATTATCAAGCTGAACTTGAATTCGAAGAAATCAATGGAAACCATATCTTATTTGAGGGTCTTACTTAGTCAATGCCTTTTCTGCTATCTGAGCACAGCGGATGGCATGGCATTTTGTGCCAAGAATGAGTCGATTAGCTGCTTTTATTTCATCTTCTTGTTCAGCTTTGAGCAATGCTGCACGGTTGAGGGTGTAATTTGCTCTCCTTTCAGCCTCCTGATCAATTTTGCTTAGTTTTTGCCCTTTTTCCTTCACAGTGTCCCATTTTTTAATTTCCTCTTTTCTTGCTCTGCATTCGGCAATCTTCTTTTCTTTTTCTTCTTCCTTTTTCTGAAGCTCTTCCCATTGCTCTTGAGGGGTCAGCACCTATTTTAATTGGAAGTTATTATTATTCATAGTTGAATCACTATAGGACTATATAAAGTAAATGTACAATACAAGAGTAGCTTTACTTTCTTTCGAGGACCTTAGAGTGATGTGGTATATTTGAAAACAAACTAAGAAAAGTGATTTACAATTAATACACATGCAAAATATTGGCACCCATGCATGGCTGCAGTCTCAAACACAGTTGCAAAGATATAACCATTAAAGGAAATATATTTCATAGCTCATAACGTTCTTGATCAAAAATGCATTCAGATTCAAATCCTGGTCATGTCAAAAATTTTTTTCAGTGAATTACTTCCCTAGGTGTTTGCTAAATTTTTAACTGATTCTCTCCAAAGAAAATTAAATTCAAATTCATCTTTAGCTTATTACATTAGGATGAATTTAGAGTTATGTTTTATTCCTATTTATCTCCAGTAATCACCACTTGAAATTATGTAAATATGTACAAGTTTGATATATAAATTAATTAAAGATAGTATCTACTGCAGTATTTACTTATTTTTTGCATAATTTGAAAGTTGCAGAAGGTACTACAGGCAGATCTGAATTATGCATTATATGGTCATTTGTATGAGAGAAATTTTTCACTATTGAAACTGCAATTGCCTTCATTAATCCAATTGCTTTCCCGGTTGTTAGGCTGTCCTCTATCGCCACTGATCTTTAATTCATACGCTGAGGAGATGGAAAGGGAATTGTGGGATGAGTTGGAAGGTGGAGTGAAAGTAGGACGAATGATGTTAAAATCAGTGAGGTTCACGGATGATCAGGCACTGATTAGCCAGTCAGCAAGGGGACTGTAGGCTCTAGTGGATGCGTTAGGCGAGGGTTGTGAGTTCTTCTGGATGAGGATTAATCTCAAGAAGACCAAGGTTATGCGATTATGTAAAGCATCAAGAGTGAGGAATGTGACATTCAAGATAAAAATAGATGGGGAAAAACTTGAACAGGTAGAGCAATTCAACTATTTAGGCAGCATGTTTGAGGAAAGTGGATACAGTAGTAAGGACATCAGGAAGAGAATTGCATTAGCAAAGGAGGCATTCATGAACAGGAAGGAGCTTATGAGAGTTTAAAGAAAAGGTTGGTGATGAGTCTAATCTGGTGTGTAGCTCTTTTCAGTGCGGAAAAGGGGACACTATACAGTGTGGAAGGATGATGAGAGAAGACTGAAGGCATTCAAGATGTGGGTGTGGCATAGGATGAAGGTGGTGAAGTGGACAGTGAGAAAGAGGAATGACAAAGTGCTTTTTCTTTCTCCTTGACAGGCACTTTCGCCGAAGCACTTCGAAGGGTCCCTAATCTACGACCCTTTCTCAGGTTCTACGACGACTCAGCCTCACTGGCCCCTTTCTTCGAACCTCTGAGCCTCCCTACCCAAAAGTGACTGCTCTGGTTGTATTTTGAAAAACTGTCAATCAATTTTATCATAGAAAAATGATTGTTTGCATTGCACTCCTGACAATCAGGCAATCAAGGACGTCTTTGAACCGTGTGTCTGCGATGAGTAATAACGATTTTGTTAACTTTGCTAAAATAGCCAATTTCTGGTGGTCCGCAACCGCGTTTTAAGCAAAGTTAATAAAATCGTTATTTTTCATTGCAGAAACACGGTTCAAAGACTTACTTGATTGGCAGGAGTTCGATGCAAACAACCATTTTTTGATGATCGGATTGATTGGTCGATTTTCAAATTGCAGTCCGAGCGGTCACTTTTCGGGAGGGAGGCTCAGAGGGTCCAAGAGACAGGCCATCGAGAGTGAGCTCGTTGAGGAAAGGGTCCCGGATTTGTGACCCTATGAGGGTGTACCACGCCCATCCTGGAAGTACCTGCTCCATGGCCCAACAAAACGCATTTTGACCTTTTCGCTGCATGTGAGGAAAGTTTTCGGAGATTGAACAGCAGTGAAAGGGCTAATTCATGCACTAGAGCCTGCAGCCCACTCGCTGACTGGCTAATCAACCTCTGATCATTTGTGAACCTCACTGATTTAGACATCATTCCCCCACTTTTACTCCAGCTTCCAATTCATCCCATGCCTCTCTTATCATCTCCTCGGCATACATAACCACCAATCCCATAGGAGCGTGATCCACCTCAGGAGTGTGCCCTCCCTTATAGGGAAGGACCTAGCCATGGGATTCTGCACTCTCCCCAAGGTTTCGTTTCCTTTAGTTGTCTTCTCATTGATTATACAAATACTATACATGGTATTGTGGTTTTTTTTGTAGCAATGTAGTGCAAGAGGGGCTCAGTGCCAATGATCATAGTGCTCCAAAATTCTGCAGTACAAAAAAGTATCCATGGATGTATAACATGCATTACTGCACAGCACTATCTATAAAAAAAGTGGATTAAAGGAGTTCTTTAATTCTTACCTTTGATCTTTCTGCTAACTCTTGAAATTTTTCTTGACACATTACTATTGGGAAAACTTCTGGTTCATCTTTTGGCACAATTAATTTTCTTATTTGACCATTGCTAATGAATTTAACATATTCTCTCTCCCTTTTCCCGGTAAGTGATAAAACGCCCGTTGTTGGTATTTCTGAACATTTCTTTCTGGTTGGATGAATCATCTGAATATCAAATATTTTTGAATTTTAAAATTTGTAAAAGTCAAATGGTACCATAAATATTAGTTACCACAGAGTGGCAACTCAGTGAAAAGCCCAATCAAATTTTGTAAAAGGTATAAGGAGTAATAAATCCCACTTCTCCGTACATATGTCATTGAAAATCACTGTAGTATCCTATGACAATTGTTGACAACTAGAATTTCTGGTTTTTCAACTATATGCAGAGTATATACTTACATTATCCTGGACAACTTTTAAACTCTACAACGAAAACTCTGTTAAATTGCATTAAAAAGCACGTTTCACATTCATCTTTCTCAGTTGTGAAAGAAAATATTTCAATGAAGGTAGCTATTAGTAGCCATCTTATTTCTAAATGATTGGAGATAACCATGGCAACCAGTTCACCATGTGATTGTTGGCACCACTTGGTCCTGATGGAAGAATCCGAGGGAAAGTAATATAAATTTTACATATTACTCGTGCCATAGTAGTGAGTCTTCTAATGGATAAGGATTCAATTTTATTAATCCTACTTCGAGCTCGTAAATGTTTAGTATGAGACAATGCTGGTTTTAAACTGGCGCGCATTATTTGACGCAGAGTGAGGACCTATTATGCAGTCCATGAATATCAGCGTCACGTATGCCTCACCACTGTACGAGACCATGAACATATGTTATTACAATTTATATATTCACGTACGAGACACAGGTGATGTACAAGATTGCCGAAAGACCGCGTTAAATTTTGAGGCAAAAATCAGGACGGAAGAGCATATTTATTCTCAATTATTAATTCAGAATATAATGTTACTACCATAAATACTGTACACTAGTAATATAAACTCTATGAACATTACGGTGGTGCGATATTCGCACTGCTTGTCATGATAGATTATGCAAACGTATCAGGGACATCGGTGAATGGATTTAGTGTGATTTAAAAAAAGCGCTTTAATTTCTGTGTTTTAAAGGCACAGTATTAATACATGCGGCCCCTATTTTTCGTTAATCAAGACCTCTTGGGCCAATATGAGTATTTATGAGAACAAGGAGACGTGGAAAAGCCAACGTACGAAAGTCAATGGTGTCCGCTACAGACGTTAATACGTTTTATGTCGTTCAAGGTACTCAAGAATCGTAAAGAAAATTAGTTGAGCGGCGGGCATTCTTCAGCAACTTCTATTGGTGAAGAGATGGCTGAAAGGTAACGTCGTAACGTTTAGAACAAATATTCACTGTAAAGAATTCCTGATCGCATAAAATCTAGTTGAGCTCAATGATTTATACGAGGGGAGAGATAACCATAGCAACTGGTGAACCAGAGATGGTGACGTGATGACGTCAGGCTTCACCCGCGACAAGAGATGCGATGGGAGCGCAAGTGCAGAGGTGAATAGGAGGTGGGGGAGATTTAGTCGTGTTCCGGACTGCTCGTGGGCTGTAAGGGTTAGCGTAGGTTATTGAGAAGATAATATTGCGTTGTTGAGATTGATAAGGATGTAAATATTTTTATTGAGAGGCTTTATATGTGCTGCTCATTTCTGTTCTGCAAGTATTAGTAATTTAGCGAAGATGTCGTCCGAAAAGCTAAGGTTAATATCGGCATTCGTGTCTCGGTGCAGTGTTTACCACTCAAGAACAAATTGGGTGGCATCAAGTACGTATAATATTTTATTATAATGTTTTTTATTTGAGAAAGTTCATTAATTTTAATATATTTAATGGTTGTAATTATTGACTGTTTAGGGCAATCAAGGAAGTATTCTTCAAGTTATTCAATTGCTATGAAAGAGAGAAATGCATTATTCAACGAGGAAAAAGAACGTCAGAGGCAACGAATTGGACGAGTGGAAAAAATTGAAGTTAAATATAAAGGAGTACCGGAAAACGTCATATTAGGGATGAATAAAGGGATCTCTACTCCATTTCATTGTGCCCAACGTAAGTTAGAAAAGCTATATGGACGATTTGTCGTTTAAAAAAGTGAAAATTCCAATTCATACTTTTTTTTGCTCCATAGATATGTCTACAATGCTCGTTGAACGATCAGCGTTAGCCTGTGTCAACGGAGAACTGTGGGACATGCATAAACCTCTGGAGGAAGATTGCGACTTACTGTTGTTGCATTTCAGAGATACAGATCCTTTTCACTTGAACAAGGCCTTTTGGCGAACATGTTCATTTTTGCTCGGAGCAACCATTATGAATATTTTTAAGGAACATGTTTCAGTGAAACTTCACAGCTTTCCTTCTCCAAACGGTAAGATACTATTCGTGTTATTAATTAGTTTATATTTGAATCTTCTTAGTGCTACCTTTCCATCGTAATTTATGTATTTGAAATTACATTGGTTGGTTCTTACTGTGATCTAATACCAGTGTTCACTATTATTACCAATTCTCCATTTAAATGTGTTTGTTCATTTTTACAGTGAAAAGCGGAAGTTTTGTGTATGATGTAGACCTCAATTTGGAAGATTGGAAACCAACTCAGGTAATTATTTGTTTCTCTCTCGTCAGAAGTGTATTACATCAACTGGTGCATATAATTTTATTTCCCCCTCTACCAGTAGAATTCCACTTTGCTGATATGCCACTGGAGAAATTAAGACCATGATTTTAGCACTGCTTTGTACATATTTAGGGAATAATTTCCTTAATTATCGAAAATGAAGTCTTACTTCACTTTTCGTTGTTACTTTCTACTTCATCTTGTACATGGTCATTTAAAATTTGCGTAGAAAGGATAGGTTTAAGTTATGAGTAAGTAGTGCAGTGCATTATTTTTCTTTATTCAGTATATGTAAGTATCGTTTCCAGTCTTGAAGTAAAACTCGGCAGATAGTAGAATTTTGCAGGTAGTCACATTGTCTTTCTATAAAAATTTATGCCTAAAAGTATGATCTTTTTCCATCCCAACTTCATTTGATCTCTTCTTCATTTAGAATGTCTTATTTCTGTTTGTAAAATGAATCAGTTTCCCCATTGCTTCAAATCTTTAATTTTATGTGCCTAAAATTTTTATAATGTAGTTGATCACTGGTCTGACTTGATTTTTTCATAGTGATCCTCTGAGCTTCAAGTTTTGGAGTATACTTAGGCTACTCCCATGAGATTTTTTAATCTCCTGTTGCCTAATAGTCCTTGTAGCTAAATCTATTATCCGACAAAGAACTAGTGAGTTAAAACTATGGAGATACCTGTCTTCATATCCTTATTTTTGTGGAAACTCCTTTGAGAATCAGTAATGCATGAATGTAATTACATTAATGTTATAAGTCAACCATATACGATATGAAGGAGTGTCTGAATTAGGAATAAGAGATTATTTAGATATATTCAATTCTAATTACAACTCATAGCTGATTGTTTACTTCACCTTTGGGATGAAAAAGGATTTTTGAATATTGCAGAGATTGTTATTTACTATTATTGAGTGAGGGTTCCAAATTTCAGTTGGAAGCAGTCCAATGGTTTAGATCAGGGGTTCCCAAACTTTTTGTACCACGCCCCCCCCCTCCCCCTCGCTACACATATCAGCTTTCCATTTTGCAATACCCTATTTCCACGGTGCCGTACATACCAACTCCTACTTGTACTCGTACAAGGATATGCCGACTTGATACGGTGAGTCGGTAGATTTTTTTGTTCACTGTTGAATGCGGTAATGCAGAATGGAAAGATTCAATAATTGTACGTATGATGAAAATTAAAACAAGTATTACATGAAAAACGAATATAATTACCTGTAACCTTCTTTGATAAAGTTTACAACTTTATTGAAACTATACAAAAACAATTATGAAAACTTAGAAAGACTTTATTTCAAAGATCTGAGGAAATTATTTATGTAATTTTTTTATTTATTTCATTTGGGTGTCACGCCCCCCCAGGGGGCGTGACACCCAAATGAAATACTAAGAATGAAAGTACTTCAAATAAGTGAGTTTCAGTTTTTAGAAGTGAGCATTAGGGTTAAGGGATTTGGGTCATAATTCTTAAGTTTCCTGAAGTTTTTTGTCAAAAATATATGACCAACCATTATTGCCAGGGAACATGTGATTTTTTAAACCTTTTAATTAATAGCTTCAAATGATAAATGTTATTCACATTAAAAGCACCAAAGTCATTTGTTTCAAGCATGGGCATACCCAGCGAGGGGCAGCAGCTTCCCCCCCCCCTCCCCGTTGAAGCAAAAATTGCAAATGTCTTTAAGGAAAATAATATTTTTTCAAGCGAATATTTTTTAAAACTAATAAAGAGCTGTTACAGTTTCTTTAAAATGTTGGCTTCATTCACCTTTTCCATCTTGCCTATGACTTGAGCGACCATGTCTTGCCCCCCCCTAGTTTTGATCCTGGGTACACCCTTGGTTTCAAGTGCTTTTTGTAAATAGCAGCCATTACTGAAAAGAGTGGTGCAAGAGGTACCTACAGAATACTGTAACACAAGAACGGCTTTGAGCACTGACAATGTTCTCCATTGTGATGGTGTCTGCAATGCAAGGGTTCTATGCTGGGGTGATTGATATAAACACTGTAACAGGAAGGAGCATTGTATGCACTTTATTTTTTTGTATGAGTGAGTCATTTCTACTCTTCCACATCTTTCATTTATGGGGAGAAGGTGGCAGTGGAAGGATGTGGTCCATGCAGCTGATCTCTTGCACCACCCTTGGGACCTTTTGTTAAGATTAGGCTGATGCCAAAACTAAGTGCCTCTCTGCCCTACCTACCTGCCGAGTTTCCCTGTTTTTTATGCAATTTTTCAATGAAGAAAAATAACCTTATTCAATTTCATTAATATTGAGAATGGTTATCCAACTGTCATGTTACATGAATGATCATAAGAAAAATCTTTGGACTATACTTCTTGCGAATTTTCTATTCCTGGGGTCTGGAAATATAAGTCTCTGACTTAAAAGGCTGGCCCAAAAAGTGTAAACCTGCTGGCCTGCCCTGGGTGCTGTTTCAAGTTTATCATGTCACATGGTTGCTTTTGTAGAGTCAAAAGTTCATAGGTTAATGTCTAAAATAGTAAATTCACCTGCTATTTAAAAATGCCTTCATTGCCTCGGGAGGAATTTCTATCATCATTCCTGTGGCTCTTGCTTAAGTGATGAGGGAAATTATGTCTCCACACTCACCTATTAACAAATGATACTTATGTTAAGTATTCCTTTAACTAAACTGCAGACTTCAATACCTCTGTCTGTTTTTGGAATTTGCATGAGTTTTTTTTAAATTAGCAGTTGGGTTCTCTAATCAAAATTGGCAGAGCTAATAAAAATCTAATAAATCACATTACATGCGCATAATGTCATTAAATGCTTCAACAAAGGCAATCAATAAGATTTGCTAATCCTGTATTATGTATACATCTGTAGACAAATTGGGTGAATGATTTATTTAGTTATTTATATTTTTCAATATAGGATGAACTGAGGGTGATCTCTGCTGCAATGGTCAAATTGACTCATGATCCTAGTCATTCTGAAGATAAGTTTAAAATTGAGCGTTTGGATGTCAGTGCAGATTTGGCCATGCAAATGTTTTCTGATAATGGACATAAAATGAAGCAAATTCCATCAATAGCACAAGCCAATGGTGAGTATTCATCAAATGGTTCTTAATTTATCTGATTATGACTGAATTAAAAAGTGAGATTATTCGAGGTTAGGTGAAACGTTGACAAAAAATCTATGTTCCAATATATGTATTGTACGTGACGCCTTTGAAAGAACTAAGTTGCTAAACTCTTGTCCTGTACTTTTTTTTTTACTTATGCGAGCTATTTTCTCATGCTCTTAGCTGTGCGTGTGAGGAAAATAGCTAACCTAAATAATGATGATTGCTGTTATTGATAGCGATTTACTTTTTTTTTCTTGTGAGCTATTCTGTCTTGTCTTAATTGTTAGTGCATTTGATTTGAGTTTTCATCATTTTAAAGTGTTGTTTGGCAATAGTGTGAGTTTAAAGCCATGGTCTCTCAATGAGGTTTAATTAAATGGTCTACAGAATGGAAATGCTAATACTAACCTTAGTCTTCATATTGTTGAAAATCCATGGGGCTTAGGCATCATATTTATAATTACTTTTAACATATTTCATTTATAGCATGATTCAATTTTATTGCCTGTTGTGAGGGCCATCGGGGTGCATCGGAATCATTTGTAGTAAAAATAATTTTAATGCAAATTCATCAAGCTACCTACAATTCACCCTCATCTACTGTCAACATTCCTGGTTATGGTTTTTGGCTCTCTACTCAGTTATCCAAGCGGCTGAACTTTTTGATGCACATATGTCATCTCTTTTCATGATTTATCCTGTATAATTAATTTTAAAAATTGAGCGTTTGAGTCCTTCCACAGGATGATGTCATCCTTACTTCACTGCTTTATAAATGTGCTCTAGATGAAATTTTTGGCACATATATTGTTTCTTATCTTTGACTCTTCTGATCTTGGCTGTTAATAGATTTTTAAAGTCATAGAAAACCTCCTTTATCTATGCTTGGCTTTTTTCCTATTTTCTGTCCGCAAATAACTTTCTTCATTTTCACCAAAACAATGGGGTAGTTTCCTTCATCAAAGAAAACGAAAGGCATTGATTGTGATTCGTTACACACCATTAGTGTATTCATAATGTACAAATTATTTGGTTTTAGAAATCCCAGTTTAGACGAATGGCAATGGTCAATTTAAACCGCATTTGAAAAAGTCCAGATTGGCACCCATGCGATGCCCCTCCACGTGACGTCACAGGGACCTATTTTCTATACGAGTAGATAGGAGTTTTACATCATCTGAGACTACCAATGCATGCATGAGGCACAGAGCTCAGGGAAACATGTCTTAATAATCACCTATATAAATTGCCTAAGGTCAGAAAGTTCTCTTCGTTTGATAGGGTATTAATAATCCTTATTTAAGCCAAGCGCTACCTGCTAGCAGGGTACTCTGCTACCTGCTAGCAGCCTGCATCGTATCAGCGCTAAAAGCCTTTCCCCAAGGTCACCTCACATGGCGACACCGGGAACCAGAATGACGTCACACGGTGCTTTCCCAGCAAATTATAGCCGTCGTGTGTTTGCGCACTTGAAAATGTTCACTTTTCATTTAATCGCGAAAAATAGATATCGTCATTAAAATATCTAATAGCATGAAGTACGTAGTCCAGGAGTAAAAATCTTTCGATTTAGGCAATAAAAAATAATAGGAAACCACCCTATTGTCTCCATCATGCCTCAAAATGTGGCTAATTAGGTAAGTTATCCTATCTTTCTCTAACGGTTTTCAGTCAACTTCTCTCACTCTTCATCAAAATTCCACATTACTTTCTCTGTTGGAGTATTTGATGTTCATCATACTTCTGTCACACTGCTTTTAAAAATGCTTCTTTCTTGACTTCTTTGCTGTCATCACATTTGTTTCATGGGGGCTAAGTCTCATGTAATTCGGGTGTACTCTTCCTGTGCTGAAAGTCATCAAATTCCATTGGTGAAGAGACAACTTAATTGCAGGTTTATGTAAAATTGTAGACTTATGCATTTATGGTCAGTAGGAATTTTTGAGCATATACATGATCGTGTGCTAACTAATGTTTTGCTTGGTCGGTTGCTTACAATATTTTTGGAATAGCTAGAAAATGTTCAGGGGTGCATAAGTGACTTGGAGGGTTTTTGCATTCACGGAAAATGTGGGTGAAGCGCTACCTGGTAGATTCAGTCTGCTCTTTCTTATGTGTTTACGAGAATATTCTTGAAATTATACTGTAGCAGAGAGTAGATAGAGAAAGAGAACCTATAGCTTACCATGGCACAAGTCATTTTAGTGGCAGTAAGAAGTTGCTTCTTGGAATTGTGAGTTCTTTTATCCTCCGTGCTTACTTCCTGCTCTGGTAATAAACAAATCAAGCACACAAAGAGAAAATTATTTGACTGTCTGACGGATGGTTCCAGTGGTAGCTTTTCAGAACCAACATTAGAATCCCTCTTTACAATGGCTGTGGTTGTGTCATGATGCTCTCAGCTAATAGAAAAGGAACATTTCTCGAATATGGAAAGGCCTATCATTCAACATTTGCAATGTCAGTCATTGAAATGTTCATGTCAGTTAATCATTTTTCTGTAGTTGCTCGAGTTGTTACTCTAGGTTGAAAATAATGATTTTGTGACACTTTATCTTCAATTGTAATGTCTATTGATGAGTGCTGATTGAATATTCTCTGAAATAATAACAGGAGCTGTAATGGTGTGACTGAGCTATTCATTAATATTTTCTTTGTTAACCTGAAAAACTGATCAGTAAAACCGGCGCATGATGTCAATAAATTGTTACAGCTGAATGAATCAATTCCCAATTCACTGCAATGTGATGCCCTTGTTTGAGTGGGCGATTTCATGCTTTACCACCCACGGTTGCGGCAGAGAAACGTCCTCTCCTGTCAAACAAGAGATCGCAGATTTGAGTCCTGCCTGGGTGGGTTGTCTCTACTCAGGGTATGGTTGTTCGTGCACGTGTAATTGTTAAGATTATTGATTCATTGCATTTTTGTAGATAACTTTACTTTCATTTACTAGCTGTGTGTTTTCTACAATATTTAAAAAAAAATATGTATAGCCGTCAAAATTGATCATTTTGATTCATTAGTATCATCCTTGGTAAGCATGCTAATCAGACAAAATACTCCATTCACAATTGAAAATTGTGCTGTTTAAGTAATAAATTAGGAACCGACATAGAAAACTGAAGGTAAGAACTGACCAAGTGGAACCAACCATCCCTAATTATTTAAAAATATTTAAATATGCCTAAAATAACAATCTCTATGAAGAATTGTCAGTTTCAAATCAATATCTTTTATCAAAATTTGTATTTAGTAAATCTATTTAGCTTCCATTATTTTAAGAAAGGATAAGGAAAATATCTTCCTCTAAATCAATTCATTCCTTTGGAGTAAAAACTAATAAATGGTGTGCATGGTCAACCCAGAGAATTTTTTCTCATTTCTGTTCTCTATCGGAGTTCATACCAATTAGTTTGGTACCTCGCAACTTGCAGTCTTTGACGTATTCATTTCCGACCAATCTTGAGAATGCTTCAAGGCGTGAGCTTTAGTATTATAGCGTCGTCAGGTCAATGTGCCCGTCCTTTGCCATGTTGTGGACAAACGGTAGAAAAAATGTGAAGTATTGTTATCTGTTTTTCTTCTTATAGATGACAAAATAACTACGCGCTCAACGTTTAGTGTCTCCCGCGTCAATAGCTTCGGTTGAATGCGGGTGTGAACTGTGATAACGGCCGTTTTTGACCAATCAGCAGCGGTGGATGGCCGAGCCTTGCCTTGTGACGTTTTGTGGCTTTTGATGCGAGGGTCAGCCTTATCGCGTTTTCCTCTTTGCAAAGCCAGCTTACTGGCGGACGAAAATGTTTCTCTATAAAGAATACAGTTTTCTTATCGGACATGTCATCGGAGAACTTGATTTTTTTTTGGAAGATCGCGTTGAAAAGCCATGAGTATGACGTCACAGATATTACTTTCTATTTCTTCATCCTATGTATAGATAAATCCGCGCCGTGCGATATCTTGTTTGGGCGTGTTAAGACTTGTTATTCGACCTTGATAATTATCCTCGACCCGCAGTTTCCATGCCGCGAACTCTCAGATTCGCGGTATCGCCGAGCAAGGACGTCAGTCTATTTTTACCATTACATTTTGTTGTTGATGGCAAAGAGGACCGTACTTCTAATCCACGTGTCAAGGAGTTTTTGCCCAAGTTTTGATAACTATCTTACTCCACGTTTATTCTGTTGTTACAGTGTATTTTTAAATACATCGTTTATTCATTCGAGATTGTGGAGATTGAGAGAGAGCGTAGAAGACAAGTAGTGTCCCGAAACGTCAGCGTTCATGGAGCCCACTACCTGGGGACCTTTTATTTGTACTCGGTGGGACACCCGGAAAACCTTAAATTTTCTTCGCTCCTGACCTCTATTTTTATTGGAATAGACACTTCATACCCGTCGTAGAGCCCTATTATTGAATAAATTATGTTCATTTTCCTCTCGGGTCATTGAATGTCAAATTGATGATAGACTGAGCCTTACCCCCAGGGTTGGGAAGAAATTTCAGGATGTACTCTAGCTGATCACCTTATTTATTTTCCTAAAAGTTTTTAGAATTATGTATCCGTTGTCTAGTTAATAATGATCAAAAGTTAATAAAAAATAATAATATCCATAGATGGTTAAAATTTTTAGCTTTCCGTAAAATTCCACTTTTTTACATTCAGTGTCTTGAAAATAATTTCACCAAAGTAGTTCGAAAAGGAGTTATGTAGTGAGGCATTGCTGCATACTGTCATATCCCTAAATCGGATAAAAAAATTATTTTAGCGTGACTACTAATATGAAATTTCCGGCTTACTTTTCTCCAATTATCCCTTCCATTTCGTGCATTTTTATGTCTTATAGATTAACATCTCGTCATGTCCATTATAAAAATCTGGCGAGGGTGACTTTCCTTTAAAGGAATAAGATTACTTTTTGTGTCGCAGTGCGCGTATTGCTCTCCCCACCCGGTGACGGAAATTTGAAACCTGAAATGAGGATTGGAATGGATTGGTATAGGAAGTTTTGGAATCATTTTCGAGATATAGGGTGAAAAATTAATGTCTTTTTATGAAATGCGAAAATTAAAAAAAAACCCTTAGCAGCTAAAAAAAAGAATGAAGGAATTTTCTCAAAAAATATTTTAGGAAATTAATACGGTGATACCTATTTCTTTTAACGTTTTGACGTGGAATGTTTAAGTACGTTTATGTTATAGTAGGGTATAATTTATTTGTGTTTCTTGCGTTATAGGGACCTATTGCAATATGTGTGTCGAAATAGTGGCGGGTCTGAGTTATTTTCCACCGAGGAGGCTATTTCCAGGCTCGATTGCGTATGTAGCGTTATCAACCGCGCTCTGACGTCTAATAAGACGTGTATAGTATGGAATTAAATACACGTTTCTGTGCCCCTCTAGTATTTATTGCCCTCGGTATGACCCATTCTGACCTTCCTTGACCTTAATCGGTCATTGCCATCTTCCTTAGCCCTCTTCTCCCACATGTATTTTTTATATCAGTAAGGTTCTTTCTTTATTATTATTTTTTGAGAATTTTTTATTTAGAGAAATCAAATCACATGATAGTCTCTCTCGCGATTCACTATCCTCTTCACCTTTTCCCTTTGGTTGCATATGTCACGCTCGACCATTTATCATGGATATGCCGACGTCGAGTCGAGCTTTTTGTTTTCGTAAATTCACATGCCATAGCCCTTCCAAAATGCCATAGCGCGTAAACCTTCAATGGGAAAGCAGGTTCCAATTGTGAAATAAGTACGATATATTCATAAGTAACCACAGGGTTTTAGAAAAAAGAAAAAAATTGTATTCTTGGGGCATAAAAAGATCGTTGACATGAGGTATTGGTATTCAGTGGTAGAGGAAGGAGGAGATAAACTCAATATGGAATACGTGGCGGCGAAAGATTTGGAATAAAGTGAGGGATTGCAGGTATTAAAAAAAAATAGTTGGAGCAACTTCTAATGCACTTCGTGTTTTTTCGTCGAAATAATTCCCAAGATTGGCGAAGATGAAAAAATCCCGCATGTTGACGCTTGTAGTGCCATGTGGCCATTGCGGCCGAATGAATTCCCTTTCGGCTTGTCATGCATAGCTATTGTTTTATCGTAAAACTCCTTTTGCAACTCAATGGCAGTTGATTTCTTTCACAATATTTAGAGCAGTCTTTAACGAATAATGAAATCATGATACGATTCCATCCGATTATATAAATTTTCTCCAATTTAATAAAACTTTTCATCGTGAAAATTCAACGACTTTCCAGTCGTGATAATTAATTGCTCCACAGTTATTTTCTCCTAAATATAATTATTAAAAGCACATTTATATTTTCCATGCTTATTTCAATCGATTGAAAGTTTAAAAAATGAAATCAAGAGGACCAGCGTACTGTACTCATAGTATAAAATCGACAGTCCATTTAGGCGTCTGGGGGACCAGTGCTTCGCTTTTCTCTCACATTGGCACTTATTTCTAAGTGCAGGTGCATACGCATCAACTTATGAAATACGCCGTTATGCTTTTCAAACATCCAATTACCGAACCTAATATTTAAAACCCATATTCTAACTTTAATGTTTAGACCTTTGTCCGCTGAATGTGTGGTTTTGCCTCACTGTGCGAGGGTGCGAATTAAGGTCTAATGGTTTCCCTGTGAATATAGTCAAAAAAGGCAACTCGGGCTTCTAGCCAGGTCATCTCTCTCTATTAAGCTTGCGTTTCGGAACCCGAGTCGCGTTCAATCATTAGGGCTGAAGTCCTAATGATTGAATGCAACTCGGCCGAATGGAGAGAGATTACCCAGCTAGATGCCCGGATAGCCATATTTGATTACGAAGGGTGGCACTGCTCAGAATATGGGAAGCGGGAACCGCGGGAAAGCGGTGTCGCGGAGAGACCAATTTAACGCCTACTATGTGAGCGTTAGATGGACCTGGAACACGCAGTCGGCTCTTTCATAACCAATTGCGGCGAATAGCCGAAAGCATCAAATTTGTCGAAAGGACGGAAGCAAATGTCCAAGTTGACTCGGAATATTATGTACTTTATCCCGCCGGTGCAAGCCTTCCACCGATTTTTCGGGAATAGACCCTTCCAGTCCTGATATCGTATTCCGCGCAACCCCATAACCTTTCGCCAGGACTTTTAAGACGATATGCGAGGTTCCTCTTTTTCAAACTGTCAGTGATTACGTTATAACAAGGCAGTAAGTCCCTTCGTTTAAAATTTCAAGGAAATTAATTTTAAAGCGGCATTAACATTTCAATCGTGTGAACTTCGAAAACTGCATGAGAGTGTTCGATATTTCCACCTGGGTAACGGAAGGTAGAAAATAACTGGGGTATGGAAATCGTCGTTGAAATTTCGGCATTAACAAGGCAGAGCCTAAATAAGTATGCGGTTTTCGTTTCGAATGTGAAAATAAAAAAAAGAAGTTAAAGAAATACACATTTCTGCTAAAACTCGTCACTTTTGCTTGATTTTTTTCAATAACTTACTCATCAGACCCATGGTTACCGATAAAAATGTTTAAAAGTTGTAAGTGTGAGAGACTTATTTCATCAGAAAACTACTTTTTAAAAATCACCTGCACAATATTGGACTCTGATAAATCGCGGTTTAAAACATCTTCGTGTGGTGCCTATTTTACAGGGGCAAACGGCGAGCGTTTTTTTTATTTTTGTGAAAATTGTTCTGTGACCTCACATTTACCGCTACACACCCTTATTTAAGAAAAAAATATAATCTAATGTCTCACAGTCTGTCACTATTGTCTACCACGTTCATTATTTTTGCTGTTGTCTTCAGATAGCCTCTGATTAAGGCAAAAGATGATTCCCCCGTTAAACAATTTTCCCAATTTGAATGATGAGTACGATACTATCGACGTGAAATCATCGCTAATATATAACAGTCACTGCAATTTTTCTATCTTATCTAAATGGAGGTAAATTGGAATATGTAAGTTTTACATATTGTAATTAAAAGAATATATTATTTTTGGAAAAAAGTGTCTCAACAAAAGAATTCTAGCCAAGTAACTAGTCTAATGCGACTTTTTAAACTAAGAAATATGCAGGGGTAAAGTAATAAATCAAATAATAGCAATGACAAAAATATGACCCGTTGGAGGGCGTCGCCTGCAGTGATTTGGGGAACTAGAATTACTTAACTGCTTAGCGAGAGGAAGGGGGATCCTACAAAAGCATGGGAGGGTAGTGGCTGTGGTGGGGATGTCGAGTGTTCTCTGGGTGTTCGGGAACTCTGCCTTCCTAGCAACGAGGCACTGGAGATAGTACCGACGGGTGCAAGAGAGGAGCATGTAAGATCATGAAGTTTTGTGAAGCCTTTTTTTCTAGGCAGAAACGTGGTAGTTAAGTGATTTGTGCAGTTTGAGTTTCCAGTCTGTCTGGGTATGGTCTAATATAGGAATTCGTGCTTTGTTGATTAATCGATAAATAAAAGTGACTGAACCATTGCTAACAAAGTTAAATTATGTCGGAAATGATTCATATTTGGACTCATTCTTTTTTTATATTTGGTGTGCATTCCTATTCTTGAAATCATACAAAGGTAAAACACTAACTGCAGAAAGTTATTAGTTGTCACCGAAGAACACAGTACATATGTGACTCATGCTATCAGGGTGTTTCATAAATTGGGGACCAGGAAGTAAGGTTATGTGAAAAGAGGTGGCAAGAAGGAGAGGGGGAAGATATTCGAACAAAACCATTTCCCATTGTTCTCAGGCAGCTTGAAACTTTTACTCGACTTCAGTGAAAATTTCTCCAGCTATAGAACTCCAGGCCCTATCAATTCCTACTCCCCATGCCACTTCCATTTTTAATTTTTGACGGGAAACTACTTCCATGCTTAAAAAAATGTCAAAAATACACCATGTTTGGTGCCATTTTCTTTTGAATTTTGTGCATAATAAGAATATTTCAATCCAATGAAGATACCTCATCATTTTCAGAAAGACATGGTTAGACACACCAATAGATGACTCATTTTTTTAGCCTCAATAACTGGGAGCTTCGAAAAAGGTTAGCTGAAAAAAGTCAGTTGGCAAGAAAGGGGGAGGTGTGAAACATGTTTCAATTGTTCTCGTATAACTTGATATTTTATTTCAAAAGATTTATGGCCTTCGTAACATGAAACCTGGGCAAGCCATGATCTGGTGTGCCAGAGGCTTGTTGGGGGGCTACAGAGGGGAGGGAAAGGTTAGGGGGGTGGACTGAGGACTGATGTGTGGGGATAGTGGATTTTGGGAAATGTGGGATGTAGTTACTATTCTACGGCACTGAGGTTCTTCCAATAATAGTTCCATCTCTTGGCAAAGATTCACACTATGTGCCTGTTGTGTTTAGCCTTATGGAAATTCCCCTTTAGGTAGTATCATATACAATATTTTTGTATTTTGTTGTTTTTCATCCTTGCCTTGCATCATAACACCACTTCTCAGGATCCTTCGACTAAAGGCTTGGTTGATGCTCACCCATGTCTTTGGATGATTTTGATATACAGTACAATAATTGTTAAGGAAGGAGGAAGATGTTTTGTAAGAATTATGTACCTCCTGTGGAAACAATACTGTAATTTAAATTTAACAATTTATCCATTATGTATACAATGCCTTTTAAACATTTTTCAAATATAAATGCCATTATTTTTAATTCAAAATATGTTGCTGCTTTTCCAGGTAGCCAAGTCACCTTGTATAGGTTCCAAGATCATATAGATATTAGTAGAGGACCAATGATAGCCAACTCAGCATTTATTGGTAGATGCACCATTGCAGCGGTAAGATGCATCTTCAAATAGTTGTGAATTTTGTTGTTGTTATCATTGAATTTTATTTTTTATGGAATAATTTTTTATTGAATCAACTTATCATAATTTTATTATTATGATGTGTAAATTCAATTTCCAGGTTCACAAGATTGTATCTGGTAATGACCACTTGTATAGATTTCAAGGAGTTGCTCTTCCTAGTGGAATTAAGGTAAGAATTTTATGAATGGATTTATTGTTAATGGATATGCATCTATTTAATCTGAAAACTGACAAAAACTTGTGACTTGTCTGATGAAGTTATAATTAAAAAATAAAAGAGCAATGGTTGCTAGACAAATGTATCTCCATATTCAGTATTATATTCCTCTGATAACCAACCTCTGGTGCCGATTCCATGGGGCATGAGGGGGCCGAGCCCCCTCAAAAATTCGTTATGGGTGTGAGGAAAGAAAGTGTTAGGCTTCTTGATTTTCCCCGGAGTGTCCAGATATCAAGATTCGAGTTATCAGGGTTCTAATGTTGATCATATGACTCTTCTAAAATGCTTAAAAAACTTAAAACTCACTACTTAT
Source organism: Ischnura elegans (assembly GCF_921293095.1). Classification (NCBI taxonomy): domain Eukaryota; kingdom Metazoa; phylum Arthropoda; class Insecta; order Odonata; family Coenagrionidae; genus Ischnura; species Ischnura elegans. The sequence goes on from NC_060248.1 coordinate 21,074,417, forward strand.
AAAATTTCCCAGGGCAAGATCCCTGGTTTGGCCCCCCCCTTAATATTTTTTGTAAGTCAGCATCCCTGCCAATAACACTGGTGTTACTCTTCATTTTTTCTAATTATGCTATAAGTCTACATTCCATAAGCAAGTACTTTAAGGTCAAATATACATTACATTTATTTTATAACTCATGAGAATAGAATTTATATTTTTATGAACCATCTTGCATGCATTGCATAATGACATTTTTTGCCCTATGCAAAATACTATTACATACCTGCATTGAGGTTAAGTTTAGGAAGCAGGTTTATTGTTATGACCCATTTCTGTCAAACACCAACATACCGTAAAATGCCTAAATAAAGCATAGGAATGAAGTCTGCATACTTTCCATGGGAACTTGATGGCCCCTGGCTTGAGATAAAAGGACTGACAGAATTAATATAGAATTAATATATGATCTCTACAGACTTAGTAGGACCACCAATTTGCAGATTAGAGCTCAAATAGGGTGGGTAATCTTGTCGAAATGGAGAGAGGAGAGACAAGGTCAGGGACGATCAATAAGGTACGAAGGATGATATCCAATGATAAGGCAGATCAATACACAAATACTTTTTTTGATTAATCTTGTATGGTTGGAATCTTCTTATCTTGTAGCAGAATAGGTAACTTTACACAGGCGTGAAATACAAATATCCAGGGATAGGGAGAATGGTAATAGGGTAGTTTCCTTCATCAAAGAAAATGATAGGTATTGATTGCAATTCGTTACCCAGCATTAGTGTATTCATAATATACAAATTATTTGTTATTAGAAATCCCAGTTCAGACGAATGGCAATGGTCAATTTTAACCGCATTTGAAAAAGTCCAGATTGGCACCCATGCGATGCCACTCCACATGACGTCACAGGGACCTAGTTTCTATACGAGTAGATAGGAGTTTTACATCGCCTGAGACTACCAGTGCATGCATGAGGCACAGAGCTCAGGGAAACATGTCTTAATAATCACCTATAAAAATTGCCTAAGGTCAGAAAGTTTTCTTCGTTTGATAGGGTATTAATAATCCTTATTTAAGCCAAGCGCTACCTGCTAGCAGGGTACTCTGCTACCTGCTAGCAGCCTGCATCGTATCAGCGCTAAAAGCCTCGCCCCCAGGTCACCTCACACGGCGACAGCAGGAAGCAGAATGACGTCTCACAGGGTTTTCCCAGCATTCATACTTAGCCGTCGCATTTTCGCACGCTTGAAAATTTTCACTTTTCATTTAATCGCGAAAAATAGATATCGTCATTTAAAATTCTAAAGCATGAAATACGTAATCTAGGAGTAATAATCTTTTGATTTAGGCAATGAATAAGAAATTTGAAACCACCCTATTAGGACTGAATGACCTTTAAAAGAATGGCATCTAGGATTGTTAAGTTTAGAGTGAATCTTAGAAATTGAGCATCATGCTAACTTCATCATCAAATAACTCTCAGCTGCTACATGAATCCAGTATTTTCATTTTATTGTATAAAAATTTAGAGTAATGTGATCCCAAAGATTGAATGGTAGGAAAAATATAAATGACAATGCCAACTCCAGAACTATCTCTTCCTTCTATCGTATGCATATAAAATCTAATCATTTTGATAAAAAATGTGATATATAACTAATTGATCATTAATTTAAATAGGAATATCTCAGATTTAAGCAGGGAAAATGATCAAGAGGTACAACACTTGTAATTAACATGATTGAAAAGAAGATAAGAACTTATTATAACTTCATTTATCTTGAAAAACTATGTTATAGGTGAAATTGAAAGCTGCAGGTCGACACTATTAAAAAATATAAATTGACATTAAGTATATTAGAGTAAATAAACTCAGCCATAACAAATCATGGACATTCTTAATAATGTTGATGAATAGGGGGTCAAAATAAAAAGAGTAGTCACACAAGTTTGTCACAAGAATAATCCCAGGCTTTCCCGGCATATCTAATCATGGAAGGTTGTGCGGGAATTCCACCGGGTCGGGTTCTCCAACTCCATCTCATCTGACGTTTTCATGTTTGAGTTGTCCATCGTCATTTGGGCATAATGCCGTACAATGGAACATCAGCCAAGATGGGGTTGGAGAACCTTACGCGGTGGAATTCCCGAATAGCCTTCCATGATTGTTCCATTTTACCGTATCTCTTTAATATGTACATTCCAAGAAAAATCTAGGGAAAGAAATGAAGGTGAAAAGTATGGACATTGAAAGAAATGGAAGACATGTCAATTAAAGAGCTGCTACTTGGGAATGTGTAGTACAAAAGATGATGATATAAGGATAACTGATATTGCGAGAAGTATCATTCTGGCTGAAAAGGGTTTCCAGAGGAAGACATCCCACAATTGATTAGAAATTTATGTGGAGTGAGCTCATAGTTAAACTTGACCACTTAATAAGCTAGAGAAAGGCAGAATCCAGGGCACGGAAGTGCAGAGCTAGAGGAGAATGGAAAAATTCAAGTTCAGCGATGAGGAAAACAAATGAACAATTTTTGTAATATGTTGGTGAAAGGAGGCTTCTCCAAGCAATTTTCAATGGGATAATTTAACCCTTAACCGGTGACTGAGTGAGACTGCTGCATTTCTAAAATTATGAATATTTTCAAAATTGCTATTTCAAAATATCTATAATCCTCGTGAGCATCATAATTTTGTATAACAACGCACTTAAAATTTAACGTTCATATTAGTATTTATTTCTGAAAATTTGCAACTGAATTTGAGTAGCGGTCTGTGAGACCTCACATCACTAAATTGGAAAAACCGATAAACTGCTGGTGGAAATGTTTCGAAAAGTTATTAAAAACAAATTCCTAGTGATTTTTCAAGAATAATAATAATTATTAATAATTTGTAAGAAAGCATTTTAAGTTGCATAACGTGGATAATTTAGTGCTTAATTTAAAAAAATTACCATAATAAAAATAACTCAAGTGTTTTTGATATCAGTTTTTAGATCCTGTATCAAGTAACAATTTTTACTGAAAAATTTAGTTCGTACTGGGAATGCCTAATATTAAGTATAAGTTTTATGATAGTTCAGAAGTCAGTGAAACATGAAGCTAAGCAATAAAAATGACTTTGCAGCATTTTATGAATTTTTGTTTTATCGTGGTTTCCCATACCGCACATCACTGGTAGTGTAACAAGAATTGCACGTCACTGGTTGAGGGTTAACCCATTTGTTACCTGGTCAGGCATTAGAATGGCTGAGAAAGATATAATTTGTTACTATGACAGCATCAAGGAAATTTTTTATGAGAGGTAGTGGCATACAAGTGCAATTGAAATCCCTTCCCTTGAAATTTTAAACGTTTTTTGTGTCACTTTGATTTTTTAATATTTTTTACTCTCCGTTTGTCTCCCTTAAACTTTCAGTCGTATGTTTTAAATTTTTCGGGTAGCTCTTCTGGATATCACCTAGTGACTAAGAAGTTTGGTACGTTGGTGTACTTAAGTACCCTGTATTTCTTTATTCTTACTCTCCTGTGCCCCCTACCTAATTGTGAAAGGGACGTACCAAATATGACAGCTGCAATGTTGGGTGAGAAGTAAATATCTTCTACCATCACTGTCTTGACAATGTTCATATGAGGACACATTTCCTTATGGAATGGTGGGATAAAAGTGTTTTTATTTCTGTATTGGGTTTAATTATTCTTGATCAACTTTTTTGTTGAAGGTGGAAAAAAATGAACATGCAATTTCCTCTTTGTGTTCACCTTTTCACAATTATATCAGATAATAGCTTTGTGACATGACGTGATTGTAGATGAAGATATACATACAAAGATATGCAGATGATAGCTTTGTGAGATGAAGATATACATTAAAACTCTTTTATTCTTGTACAGATGACTCTGTTCGCCCAACATTATGCATTAAAATAATTGTGGAAAAGTGCATGTATATTTTATTTTAATAAATTCATCTTTTGTAGCTCTCTTAACCTCAGATTATATGTATGAAGTGCTTGAATTAACTGCACACTCAAAATCAAAGGCCAATATTGAAAAATTAATAAGAATAAAAACTTTGCTCGTAATTTATGATCCCATGTCAAAACAATTGTAAATATTATGTTCCTAAATTGGTGTAAATGATCCCTGAATCAGTTTTCTTTCACTATCATTGAAATGTAGATGGTGGGGTTGTTGGTTGATTGACTTAGGGATTTTCAACTTTGGCCTCATGTGCAGAATATTTTGAAAGTACTTAATAAAATTTTTTGCTTGAGAATATTAGTCATTTTATTTTTTCTTTTTTGTAGTTAAATCACTTTTCATACGGCATTTTGGAGGAGAGAGCCAGGAAACTAGTGAGTATTACTGAAGTCTAAATATCATAAATTCTATTTTAGTATGCTTTTCATCATGGATTGGATGCATGCATATAATTTATCAGAGCATTCCTCTTTTCATTTTTTCTCAAGTTCAAAAGAAACAAGTTTTTATATGCTTAAGTAATTTTTTGCTTGATGGATATGCTTTTGTTCCTGATTAACATTACACCTGATAGGGTGGTATATGCTAAATTAAGTGATACCATGTGTTGGAAACTTAAATCCTGCTAAGAACACGAGATTTAACCCATTTAAGCACACTACTGTGGAATCTGAAATACCCCTGAATGCCCATCCCAGGATTTCAAAACTGTATTTTATATGAGTAGAGTGCAAAATATGGTATAAAATGTTCCTTTCATGCTACATTAAGTTGACTAGTACATTATTTTATCTATTAAAAGTTTTCTTTACTGTGCTCAAAAATGACTACTGTGGCGGAATTCTGTACTCGCTACCGACAATAATCGGTGTAGGTAGGGCATCCTACCGACGATTCTTGGTACAAGTGATTCCCCGGACATGTTCTACTGATGAATGTCTGTAATAGTAGCTACCGACGATTTCCAAAGGCTCGGTAGGACCTACCGGCACTTTTTAAGCCACATGGCGGACTATTGTTTACACTTTTAGGCCCAAGCTGACGATTTAAAATTATAATCTCCAACGCTAGAGCCATGGTAGCACTCTAATTGTATGTTCTTAATTATACACATGATTGATTAAACACTTGAAACATAAAATTTACATAACTTTAACTTTGCTAATGCTTCACATTTATTATAATATGCATTCCAATAGTATAAGGGAATTTACATTATCTATATTCCGTCATTTTACTTATGTAAGTATTGCTTTGGTTAAATTACTCATTACAAGAAGCGATAGATATCCATGATCGACTCACAAAATTTGGTTCGGAAATTAAATTATGTATATAAGAATTTATTTTTTCAACAAAAGCGAATGGACCGCTATGTGGGATTGATGCACTGTGAGCATCTGAGAATGGGATTTATAATGAAAATAACTCGCCTTCCTTAGTTAGTACCTTGTGAGCATTCCTTCATGGGCACAGACGGCACCGCGGAAATAGAAAAAGCATTTTGCTACCATATTTCAAAAGAATGCAAATGGCATCACATAGATACTTACACTCATTGATGCCAGTTGCAAGGTTGATTTTGACCTCTTGCAATATTAGGTTATCAGGTGGTTTTTTAACCACTAGGCTTTAATTGGGTTAAAGTGTGTCTATCGCTAGGCATTAAAATTTCTCCCTTTGTGGACATGGGTATATAAAAGTTAAAATATCTATGCATATGGCTTGTAACACTCCTAATAGTGAGTAGTAACTGCTTGATGCCTGAAATATCTGCGGTGGTTATGCATAGTAGTTTTATACACACTTTTTTTTCTCTAAGTATTTGCAAAAATGTTAAATGATGTATGTATCCTCTTACAAAATTTATCAATTTTTTGTATTCTTAGATGCTAGTAATCCTAAAATAGGCACGCATTACAATTTGTTTACACACACATGTTCTTTTCAATTAATTATATATTTACTATGTAATAAAGTGAAAGAATTGAAATAACAGTATAAAATCTTGTTTTTTTTTTCCTAGAACCATTCCTGGTTGCCCAAGAGGAGTAAATTGGAAGTTGGCGTGGCGGCAGGGTAGTCATGTATGATTTTTATGATAAATAAAAAGTCTTTTGTTATATATATTTTCCATTTTCATATTTGATTTAAACCAGTTTTTCTACCCACCAATCTACCAAAAATACTCTGTAAAAAGAAGCTTCACATGGATCATAATCTTATTGTTAAAAATCATAAAATGAAGAGAATTTGATAAATTTTTAAGTCAATCAGGTTAATGTGGAATGATATTAGGTATATTTCAAAATCTTATTATGCTCTAAACAAATAATATATTTTGTGCTTAGTTTGAGTTTTAAAAAAGTAGCAGTTCGTGGTAAGAGGCAAGTTCTTGAATGGCCACGATTAACTATACATATAAAAGATTGACTTTCATTTTGAAATAAGAAACATTCTACACATCACATACATTTCAAATCTTTCAATGTTGAAGGAATAAAATTAATTTGTGTTTTGATCAAATTAAAGAATACAGGACTTGCTTCAATTCAAATTTGAAACTTCATTTCCTCACTGCATAGGCAAACTATTTTTGGTGGGATTTCATGGTGCTCCACTCTCAATGTAATTTACAGCATGGTTTACTGAAGGTTGCACAGCTTGCTGACACCACAAGTTGAGTGGCATATTAAATAAGTCTGCATTAACACACTTGGATTTGGCTACTGAGTGAGTTTGGCCCTGTTTAGTAATGGACACTATGCGATTGAGTCAGTTCAAATGTTTAGATTGAGCTGTGAGGCGAGAGAGTCTTTTTTGGTGAGTCATGGCTTCCTCCGGACATGATTCTCTCCGCTGGAGATGTGCTAGGCAAAGTCAGACTCCCAGCACTCATGACTCCCTACGCGCACACTGTGTGTTGGAGTCGTGTGCGGTGGGAGTTGAAGCGTACAAGACTCCCTCTGCATACATTTTCGTTGTGAGGCTCATCGCACATTTGGTGGGTCTAAAGGAGCACATGGCACTTTTCCTGGGTAGCCCACTGCTCAGCTTTTCTCATCGCTTGAAAGATTCTCCTCATTCATTTTCTTGGTATTGCTCTAAAGAATCTTATACGACTGTTATCCTAATTCTCTCTCCTGTATTTTTCTTGCATTTTGAGAGAAAAAGGGTTGAAGATGCTCATGTAAAAGTTTTCATCGATGGCAATTTTTTGGAAATAATACGAGACAAAATTGAAATTTTTTCTAACGCAAACACATGAGATTAATGGAGATTAATGGATTATGAATTGTTAACATGATCATGTAGTTTCGGATAGGATATTTTGATACAATAGAACTTTTAAAATTTTTGTCATCTCTGCACACAGGAGACAGAATATATTGCCCATCTTCCATGAAAGATATAATGTATCGTTAGAAATAGTTCCTAAGTTATATCACCTGTGATTATGCAATTTTTGATTGATTTGAAATAAGTATTTAAAATTGTGATCTAGGAGATGTTGCATTTTAAATATTCATTCAGAATCCCCCCTCAACATCTTCCCCTCCCTTTTTTCCACTCCCCTCTTCCCCCTTCCCTCACTCAGAAACGATTTGAAGAGTCCCACAGTGCGAGTGGCTCTCAGGAGTGTGCCATGAGTGGTGAAGCAACTCAACAAAAATAGTTGTTTATGCCATTACTAGTCCTGTTCATAGAACCTTCAGTAGGATAATCCAACCTAGCCCATATGTAGCACTCTGCACAGATGTTCTGGAAGCAAATTAATTATAGCTTCATCAAATGAAGAAGGGACTCCATTCTGTGGGATATCCCCTCAAAATCCTAAAAGTATTTTCTCTGCCTCCCAAATATCATACTCCTGAAAAATTAGGACATTTTTCCGCTTAAAGCAATGTAAGAAATCCTAGAGTTAACTCATGAAAACTAACTCTTAACGTGCCCCTCCCCTTCAGACGCTTAAAAAAATGGACAAGATATTTAATATGGTTATCATTGCCTTCGTTTTGTTTCTTTTTCTTTCATATTAAAATAAAGAGAATGTTTTGCATAGTAATTGTATGTTGTTTTCAAACACAAATATAAGAAGACCATTCCCCCCCCCTTTCCAAGATAAAAATTCTGGATCCTGGGGCATTTTCAAGTGTACCCCTCCAAAATTTCTGGAACCCCCCCAGAAATTCCTCCAAACATCCTGTGAACTTATCCACTGAACTTTTCCCGCTAAGGGCTTTTCGCGCTAAGGTTTTTCGCTTAAAGGCCTTCAACTCAAAGGCTCGGAGACTATAAGTCTCGGAACTCTGTCTCCAAAATCTGCTCTCCGAACTTGCCATCCGAACCAGCCTTAAATATCAAGTATGGTTGAAGATTACCTGGATCTGAAAATCCAGGGGAAGTTGGTGCTGAGGCATAATCTGCAGTTTGGAATGAGATGTACTCCACTTTTCAACTATCAAAATTCTCTCTCCCTCCAAGACCTCATCCTACCATGTCTTTCCCTTCCTTAATCTCCAATGAATGCCCTGAATGTCTGTCACGCCAACCTTCCAGCGGTCACCACTGAGAAGAATGAGAACGACCTCGCCTGTATGCTGTTCCCCCCAACCCCTGTTTGGACAACGAGAACTGGTCTGGAGTGTCCTGTCAAAAATTCAATAAAACCGTAACTCCGATATTATACATGAAAGGGATATTAACAATATAGGTTCTTACACTAAGGTAGTCTCACCTACGGGCATAGTGGGCAAAGCACTTAGCATGCAACTTAGCGGTGCTTCACTATGCTCTCCTGTCTACCCACAATGATCTTGCGACGAGAAAGATAGATGACTCTAGACGGTGGACTTCGAAAGGTATTCCCCATTTTTATTAACTCCTCTTTGATTTAAAGTAGGATAGGTGAATTCTCCCTTTCTCTAAGTCATATATGATCAAGGAGAGTGAAGCTGATGACTTGTTTCATCACTCGTATTTTTCCATAGTGAAGGGTGTGCGTGCAGTCACTCATGGCACATCTACGTAAATGCTTATGTAGCAAAGTAACGCAGACTCAGCATTCTTTTTACTTCTGTAGTCATTCACTGTTTGATGTCAGAATGTACAGTCGTTGCGCAAGACAATGCCGCTGATGCTTGAATTAACCAACACTCGTAAGCCAGCACCAAACATGTATCATTCAACAAATAGCGATCACCAATCAACCATTGATTGGCAAAGCAAAGCTCGTCTTGTCATTCAGACATGTGGATGCTGCTGTATGTCAGTCATAAATTGTAAAATATTCACTGTACACCTCGCAACTGAAGTATGCAACCGTTGGATAGCAAATATACAGTCTCAATCCTCTCAGCTGTGTTAGAGGAGCCGAGCTACACGTGAATGTGTGGATGGTCTGTTGAACAATCCCTGGAAGAACATTCATCGCCTTAGATGGAATCAAGTACACTACTTGAAGGTGGCATAAAACTTGCCGAATAAGTCGCCAATTCACGATCGTAGCTTCCGCAGCATAAACTACACGTGCTTAATGCTGGATGAGAATGAGCAATAGATACATCTTTTTCTTCTACTCATTAGCTTCCGTTGATAGTATTCGCTAGCAGACATTGCTATATCTATTGATACCTTTCTTAGACAGTAAATATGTGCAAATGCTTCTTTATTTTGTTAATTAATGAATTTATAAATGTGTTCTGGCTCTTGTGCTCAATATTTGATATCCCTACTTGTCCCTGCCTATAGGTTGTTAGTGTATGTTCATGGTGTCTCTTCCTACTTGTCCTGGAACAGAGCTCGGAGAGTGGTGCCAAAAGGTGGCAAGTAGAAACACTATCCAGAGGAATTTTCAAACTTTCCGGATTTCTGGTTTTCCGGGTTTCTGGATTTGAGGTCCTCAGCTGTACAACAATTACCTACTGTAGAAAATATTCTCTTTATTTTGATATTGCCAGCCTCGGTGGCGGCGGGGTGACCTTCTCGCCGGCCAAACAAGAGGTCGCGGGTTCGAGTCCCGCCTGGGTTGGTTTCCCCGGTCCAGGGCATGGTCGTTTGTGTACATTCACTTGTTACATTTGTTGAACACCCCGGTGTAAAATGGCCAATAAGAGCTGTATCCGGTGGTATGAAAATAAAATAAAAAATAAAATAGATAAAAAATATGAAAGATATTAACATTAAATTAAATAATTGAGGCTCCTTAGTGGACAAAATACAACAAACATAATGATAGCTATATTAAAAATCTTGTCTATTTTTTAAGGGGAGGTGAGGGCACATGCCCTCCTCTGGCTATGGAGGAAACATCTGTAGTAGATTTTGACAGTTAAGCGAGTAATAAGGGTCGTCTACAAAACAAGTTCTTGTTTTCTTTGTTAAATTGTTTTCATAGAACAAAATATGACATGTAAGAAATGTTCCTGATAATATAGTTGGTGTTTGCTCAAAATCTCTGCAATGCAATTCCTGTAATGAGAAATAACATTTGAAATTCCCATTTTGTAATAGCATCCCACCACTTATAACTACCGATAAATTGAAGTCACATTCTTCAGGATAACTTAGTTCTTTGGCTTGCTACCTAGGACATCTATAATTGTGGGGGTAAGAATCAGTAAGGGGTGCCTTGGTTTTAAATGAGAAGTTTGGTAAGAGAGTGGTAGGTGTAGAGCAGGTCACTATAGTTATATATAATAGCATTCTGGAGGCGGATATTGAGGTAAATCCCACCAGCCTTATTGTGGTTCAGGTATGCATGCTGACTTGCAACCATATGCTGAATAGGATGAAGGTAACATGTTCCGTAGAAGAAGAAGTGGAAGAAGTCCTCCTTCCATGTAAAAGGTAAAACATCCGATACGTGTAGCGTGAGGACTTCTGCCATCCCTATTCATAGAATGATGCATTTAATAAAACGAATTATGAATATTATATTTGCAACTGACTTTCATCAATAATGTCAATGTTTCATTTCCACTGTCTACCAAAACCTAATGCTGTTAAGGGAAGATATGTTTGTAAGTTGACCGCATGCATAAAAGTGATTTAAATTCACCAAATAAGGGTTTTATTGATGCATACCATAAGTTAACCCATTAAATAAATTATTGGAACGATATATCTTTTAAACGGTCTATATTTTCACTTACGCTATTGACACAAATGTGCAACTCCTTTTAGGTTATGTACCCCGCATTATCGATAGCTTTTTTTTTGGGAAAGTTTGACGCGAGTGGTCAGTGACGCTTTCCGGTCCTATTAGGGAGGATCACTGCTTCCGTGGCCTGAAATATTTAATCATGACTTCTAAGGCAGAAAGAGACAAGCAGAAAGCCATTCAAGAAAAATGCCAAACACTACTAAATCAAATGCTTAGAGATGAAGATAACAAATACTGTGTTGATTGTGACGCGAAAGGTAATTCACAGTAATCTCATTTTCTTGCTTATGTCAAAATTTCTCGTTGGCTGCATGTATTTCATGTTATTTATGTAGTTTCTAATGTCCCTGTAACCTATCGAGTTGAAAAGTTGCTGTTTTATTGATATGCTTTAGGTCCTCGATGGGCGTCATGGAATTTGGGAGTATTTTTATGCATTAGGTGTGCTGGTATACACCGTAACCTTGGAGTTCATATATCTAAAGTTAAGTCAGTCAACCTGGACACTTGGACACCTGAGCAAGTTGTGGTAAGAAAATTTGATTCTTATTTTCTGATTTCTTGGTTTGTTCAAGCTTGCGGTTATATAACGCTATTGGGAACTGGGCTTTGAGTAATTCGCCTCAACAGCCATTAGTATTTGTTTAAATGGCTTTTTATTCGATGCTTGACGGGCGATGTGATTTTAATAATTGATCGTTGGTAAAGGCGCTGTTGGTTTTTCCCATGAAAGCATCGCTCGTCTACATTGTGAGTGAAACGCAGCCTATCTACCTGGAAAATGCTTGTTATATCATTTTCAAAGTAAATCCGTTACCCTTCATGGGATTTATTTTCGTTATAATGCATAATAAAGGCTTTCGGTGTCAATCATACTGCCTTTAATTTTTCTTTAAATAGTGCCAATTCTAGTTGCGATAGAAATATCCTAGCATTAAGTTTATGTACTGATGCAATTTAATGTCCATAGATGGCACGATGGCATTTTAATGCTCCGTGAAGTTATATATATTTCATTCTGATATTGCTGAACCACTTTGACTGATGCTCAATGTTAGGTGCTGACATATTCTTTTTGAAACTTGAAATGAATTTCCAATAAATGATATAGAGTTGGTGGGAGGGGGTGTTATGGTTACAAATTGTGATTATAACTTGGTAGAGTAGATATTAATAAAATCTAGAGTATAAATTTGTATTATTCCTGGTACTTAGTATTCTATCTTTCAAGATTCATAACTAAATATGTATATCTTAAACAGCATTCAGTGTGAGCATTAACAATACTCTTTAGGTGCTTATTTTTACATTTAAACTCAAAAATTACAGCTGCTAATTCAATGAAGATGAGAATTATAGTTCTCATTTGGTCGCTGTAATAGTTTATTGGGTAAATCAATGTTTCCTTATCATGAGGGACTTCTAAATTTTATTTTCTCATTTAGTGTTTACAGCAAATGGGCAATAGTAGGGCCAGGGCTGTGTATGAAGCAAATCTACCTGATGGCTTCCGACGACCTCAAAGTGATTCATCTTTAGAAGCATTTGTTAGAGCCAAGTACGAGGCACGGAAGTATGTTGCCCGGGAGTGGGTGCCTCCTCAACCTCCTGCTAAGGTAGATTGGGATAAAGAACTGGAGGCAGAGGCAAAAAAGAAGCGGGAGGCTAAGAGGAGGGGAGGGAGCCAATCGTCTCAGTTATCATCTTCCCCGTCATCATCCACGGGCAATGTAACCCAATCACCATCTTCATCCCCTGCAGCAAATACTAGTGCAACTGAAAGACGGCCAAGGCAGAGTGCCCTCACCCCTATTCCGAAGCCGGAGAAAGGAAGCACAGCTGGTGCTAAGGCTGGCCGTGTGTCTGAAACTAAAGAAAAGCCATCTTCCGCTACTGAGGACCTCTTGGGGCTAGGTAATGTTGAAAATTGTTTTTAGGGTATTACCCTTATGAAATTTTTGTGTCAAGCTATGTAATAGTGCTAACTTATAAAAATTTTTATATACAATCTTGACAATATTTTAGGTGTAAGAAAAATGGATCATTCATAGCATGCCTCGTGATTGTAAGATGTGAAAGCATGGAATCTACTTAATTTATATTAGATGATAGATCACTCAAGTACCGAGGTTCAATTGTTATGACTTAATGCCAGTGGCAAAGGATGACATTCAAGCTTAGTCACCCCATGTGTGGTGGGTGGCCTATTTCAAGGGTGGTCAATTTTTTTCCCATAAAATTTAACCAGTGTAGATTTTTTAAATCTTAAAAATCGTGAGGTCAATACTGGCGGCTCCACAGCTGAAGGCTCCCAATGGCTTCCAGAAACCCAGGGCTTTTTCAGCACCTTCCATTTTCCCTGGAAATTGCTTAGAATAAAATGTGAAATGAAAGAACACGCAAGACCCCCTTGTAGAGGTTGCAGCTCATCTATCTTTCTCCTCACTATCTCAACATTATAATTATCAAACCTCAGGGATAGGTGTGGCATCTTACTCACTGTATGGTTTAGTTTTCATATTTTAACCCTATGGTTTTTGTATTTTAACTGTAACATCTCATTCAGCCATGCTTAATTCTCTTTTTTTGGCTCTAGGGCCAAACTCTTTGGCCCCGTTGACCACGTCAATGCTGGGGCCCTTGAGTAACTAGCCGTGTCAGGACAATTAGGACAAATACTCTGAATAAGAACAATTAGGCAAAAACTCTGCTTTTAACAAATGCTTGGCGTGGATGCAAAAAAGAAACAGTTAAATTATGAACAACGTCAATATCAATTTAAACACTCTGTCCTAAATACTACAATTATTCACTCACACACGGGGAAAAGGGGAGGGCAAAAAAAATTTTAAAAAATTCAAGGGAATATTTTCACGATTCTTCTGGTCTTGAATGGGGGAAAATGGGGCTCTTCGGGGATCTTCTGAATTCAGGGGGGGGACAGAATGTAGGGTAACAAGAGTACTTATCAGCTCTCTGTGTGGTAGATAGAGACGGCTTCCTTGGCTGGTTCCGGTCAGGGTCGTTGCGTCTAATTTCACTGTGGGCTGAGAGAATCTCTGAACTCTGGCCTCGTGGAATGACTCTCCTCTTTTTTGCGCGCTGGAAATCTGCCGTATGTCTCCTCTTTCCTTGCTGTCACCGTCCTTCACCTTTCTGTCAAGCTCCACACCTCGCTTATTTCTCTCTCTCTTCCATAGGACTACAGGGATGCGCGTCTGCTGACCAACATAGCCTCCGGCTGCATCTCCATGCCGAATAATGATTTTCTAGCCAGCTGTACTCTTGCTTTTATAGCCCCGCTAGGTCAACTTTCTGGGTTTGGGGTCGGAGGGGAAACCCTGAGTGACAGGTTTTCTCCTAATCGTCCATAGGGGGGGTTTTGCCAAAGTTTGTGGAGGGTGGGGGTGGCAAATTGCATCACCTTCCGATTGCTGCGTGCAGGTGTTTTTGTTTTCTTGAAGGGGGGGTAAGATGAACCTGGCACTAGTCACCTTCACCCGGGAAAATTCCACTCTCGAGAAATGGGCGGAAGAATCGTGGGAGGGGGGGGAGGAAATACACTGCACACTTGGGTTCGTTCACGCTTCTCCTCACACACAAAATTACGCTAGCCTTCCCTACCTCGTGAACGCCAATTTGAATGCCCATGAACCAAGCCAAGAGGCATCGGTTACAATATGTACATAAATGCATGACTGCATACTTATTCAATTGTTGGATGTCATGGTATTATAGAACCAGGTACTAAATCTATGGAGCTGATTTTGCAAATGTGTACATAGGCTTGTTTGTGATTTGAAAATGAATGTCAACACATATTAACCATGGCTTAGGATGTACGGACTACTGTAATTCATTCATGTAAGAAAATTCCCTGTCCTGTAAAATCTAAAATTGCTACATTTGGTGTTGTAGTTTCGATTGCTGCAGTGCCATTATTATGAGCCTTTTCAAGTGAACTAAAATTTGAATTTCCATCCTCCTGTAACCTACGATTTTGTAAACCCAAATCATTTGAGTATAACTAATGGATTATCTGGTGAGAAAAAATGTCTTAATTTGTGTTTTTCTTCAATCCTTATTTTTAGATGCACCTGTTCCTATAACTGCTGCCTCAAGTGGAACTTTGGGTTCTGGTGGGGATGATATATTCAGCAGCTTTCTGAGTGGCCCTCCACCTCCTCCAGCTGTGGTATCCACTGGTGCCAGTAAAGCTGATGCTAGTGCTAATGAAGCAGGAAAAAGAACTGCAGAGGAAGAAAGCTTTTTCAATCAAGCCCTAGCTGGAGGAAGTCAAGGGGAGAAAAAGCAACTTACTAAAGACTCAATCATGGCCCTGTACTCTCAAGGTTCTGGTGTGGCTTCAGCTACACCTGCACCAGCTTTTGGATCAATGCAAGGTACACAAGGGTTTGTGTATTATTTAGTCCTCTCTCCTTATTACTTTTTGTGGTGAGTTAAATGTCAGACCTCATTTGTTGCAAAGAATTAATGCATAATATATTTGACACTCTCTAATTTACATTAACCAATATCATGGGTAAACAATGATTACAAATCAATTGTCATGTATGTGGTTATTGCTACAATTTCCTGTTACTATCCAATAGTGATCTACTGGTAGAATTAGATTTGCAGATTCTGTTTCTGATATTTGGATACTCTTACTTTGGTTCCTAATTCTATCAATTCCTTTAAAAATATATCTTAGTCTGAGTCCATAAATAGATCATGAATAAAATGACTCCTTATTTTCCGAACAAAACATCCCTTAAATGAGAAATAGTACCTTAATATCTAGTATACTAATTATGTATTCCTTGAATATTGTTCACCTACCATTAACTTATTCCCATTTCCACCCTTCTATAATCAAAGCTCAAGCAGACTGCACTTTTTCGTGCTACATAAAACAAGGCATTCAAAAGTTACTATATAATTATGATTTGTTTTGCAGGTTTGTTGGTACATATTTGAAAAATCGTATGGATATTGAATAATCTATCAAATATATTTCTTTTGGGATTGTTTGTGATAGTGTCATGATGCTGGGTGTCAGTTTTAACGAACTACTCTGATCTCTTTTCCAGGTATGATGATGGATGTTGGGGGAAGTGGAAGGGGGATGTTCCCGCAGCAGCAACCTTCTCAACAAGTGTTTCAGGGTTCTGGCATCCCGGTCGCTGGTTACGGCATGATGCCAAATGGGATGATGGGAGTTCAGTCAGCCATGCCCGTGCAAACTGTTGGTCGTGGTGTGTCTGGGCTGCCCGGTGGATCACCTGGGATGATTCAGGTAACACATTGTCTAATAATTATGAAAAAAATTCCTTAGTTAAGTGTGGTAATTGGTGGAAGATAAGAACACAAATGAGGTGTAAGACTACAATCACTGAACGGCCGTCTTGTTATATCCTTAAATTTTTAACAATCAATTAATTTGATCAAATTCATATTTATTTTATCCATTCAAATATATAATTAAAGAATTTTATGTTGATAATCTTTTTTATCACTTATAATTTGTCCACTGATAAGGAAAGATTGGAAAGGTTACTTGTGTTTAATGTCAATAATAAAAAACACATTCAAAAACTTATGATTAGAGAATAATAGAAGAAGCATTTTCTTCAACATTTGTATTCTTCTAATTCATGCATGAAAGTGTCATACAGGAATTATAGATGGTCAATATGAATTAATTAAAAAAATTCAAAGTTAATAGATTTACATATTGACTCCGTAAAATATTAATGTCAACATGCAAGTATGAGTGAATTGGTTTTCACTATTGCTGGGGTCTATTCTAGATTTTTACTGCTTTCAATCATGATTCCAATTTCCTCATAATTAGAAATCACTTCAGTTGGTTCTGTTGTCTCTTACAAAAAACATTTTGTCGCACAACAGTTGTGCAGTGTTGTAATCTCTACTGTCACTAATGAGTATGTTAACATCTGGTGAGAGAAATAATGTTACGAAATGTTCAACATCAAGAACTTACAAAGCAAAATCACATTCCTAGCAGTATTTTTTTAAATGTTGTCACAAAGTTTGATCCACACACTACAGGATTTAAAACCTCTGTTTGTATAAAAATCACAAAGCTTTTCCCCAATGCTCCATGCTCTATGATTTAGAATTTCAGGGCTAACAATGGTTTTTTTTTTGTAAAGCAGTTATGTTAGATTGAGGGTAGAAGGTATCCAATGGATCAGCGATCCTTGAAGGGAATGGAATGTGTCTGAGGTGTGAGAGTGGTGAACTATTCGAAAGAAATGAAGATGGAACTCCCCCTTTTTTCATATGTATTAGTAAGGATGAGAAGCTGGGAAAGGATTCATTGAACTATCATTGCTGTGGTAAGATTCAACCCTTCAAAAATGATTTCTGTGATATTTCCATCATTATCACTCGTAGTTGCTGTTACCAAGCAGTTAATCAAGGATTCAGCAAGAGAAATTGAATGTGTACCGGGAATCTGACATAGGACGAGTGGAGTTCAATTGGGCCAAAGGCTATTTAGTGACAGCCATAAATCTCTGACCGGATATATTACAAATCGTCATGACAGGCGACCACTGACTCTAACTGCTAATAACCTGGGAATACTCATTGAATGAAAAAGAATTGGCTATATAAACTGCCTCCCATAATATGCATTAGTTTTTCTCAGCATATAAATCATTGTATGTTAAGAGAGTTCTTGGACTGGAGAATTTTGCATCTCTGGAGAATCTCACATTTGCTTCTGAACTTGGGAAATGCAGTAAATTACCTTCCCTCAGAGGCTCCATACTGTTACAGATCTGCCTTTCCCAAGTCCTTTGTCTTCTTACCTGGGGCCTTCGTTAATCAGTAAGTGTGCAAGTATTTATGGTCTCAAAGGGGGCAGGCTTCAGCTACATTGTCACGTCAGCATCAACTCAAGACTTTTGCTTTGGATCCAGAGTGTTGATGTTTTTGAACAGTAGTGTACTTAACTAATAGAAGCTTTGAAATATTTACCTACTTTACTGTTAACCCATTAATCCCCAGCGTTGCGTAAACGCAACATTATAGAATCGTAATTATTAGAAAAAACCTTTGCGTCAGGATATTTTTTTCTCTGGTTTTCTGAATTCCTGAAATACCTTTTGTTCTTATTCAGTTATTTTTGGAAAAATTTTCATCAAAATAATAATTTTTATTTTACTTCGAAAGTTGCCTATTTTCGAAGAGTTGAAGTACTACATATTGTAAATCATTTTTTACAAAGTTTTATTGAGTAATCTTACTATAGGTAATGTTTTCTCTTAGTTCGAAGTTTCTTTATTCATCATGTTTATATTTGTCACAAACTTCCGTCGTTACTGGCATAAATATGGTTGTTGTAAATAATGTTGCGTTTACGCAACGATACTCAAATAACTATGTACGATGAGGAGATAAATAACCATGCATTTACTCAGAGTAAGGTAGTAAGAAAGAGATTTTAAAAATATAATTGGAATCCTAATGTTGTCGGGGTATCATATATTACTGCGCACTAAGTTGTACTGGACAAGCTAAGAGGAGATGTCTGTCGCAATTGTGAGGCAATGTATGACGCGGATTCGGTTTGATGAATTACCTAAAAAAATATAGACAGCTCTCCGATAATTCTCAACTACACAAAGTGATAAATTTTTGGAAGTCGGATCTGTTCTCAACAGACTAAACGAAAATTCCATTCAGTTAGGAATTTTCCTAACAAATGGTTCCATATTTCAGGTGGCACACAGCTAAAATGTTATTCGTTGGGAACAATTCAGAGTAGGTTATACATTGTAGTGTCTGGTCTCTTCTACAGGCTATTTTTATCAATATTTGCCATATGGAGAGGCAGAACTTGAAAGTGTTATTTCGTGAAAGGTGTTCACGAAGATTCGCGAGAAAAATCGAAATATCATCAACGATTACAATCAGGGAATGGGAGGGGTAGATTTACTCGATAATTATGTTGCATGTTACCATATCCAGATTTAGGGCAAAAAACCTCTATTCCGAAAAGGGGTTGATAGTCTAAAGTTGATTCCGTGGTGATTTTACGCCAAAGTCACGGGCAAAGCAATTCCTTTGTTAGAATTTTGGTCTGAGATCGTAAAATTTTACTGAGGCAAGTAATCGTTTCCAATACAATGCTGATGAATATGCTGACTTGTCATAAAAATCGGTGCCCGCTGGCGGGACACCTTAGGAAAAATGACATACCAAGAGATGCCCGTGAAGGGAGAATTGGGCATTTCATCCGCAAGCATACTTATAACTCCCGGCAAAGATGTTGAGTGTGCAAATCAAAGATAAGTTATGTTGTGAAAAGTGCTACGTTTAATTCCACGCTGAATATTATTGAACATTACATCAGAAAAGACGATGAAAAATAAAATACGCAACCTAAGTTTTAAAAAGTTATTTTTTGTTTTTATTTACCAGGGTTTTCCCAGCATTGCGTAAACGCAACATTATGTAAATCATATAATATGATGAATATAATATTTTTTTCTGAAAATTAATCTTAATTTGGCCAAAATAAACCGTAAAATACGAAATAACCTAAGGTAAAAGCCCTATATGCAGTCTGGGGAATAATGGGTTAATGTCTTATTGATCATGATCATGCATGTTGACAGTCATGTGACTTTGAATTGAAAATTTTCTAGTAAGTAAGTTCTTTAGTTTCTAATAAGTTTTAACTTTTACTTTGTATCAACCTGTTTTCTGTCATAATCTTGAGAAAGTTACTAAGTGGATCTATTTCTCTATTTACATTGGCTCCTTTTGAAAAAATTAGAATCCTATGGAGTTGTTTTATCAAATTTGGCTCTCTATAGCAAACTGTCGATTTTCACATTTGCCTTATAAGCCATTCTGCATCACCTAAAGGTGTAAAATAATAAATCATGCACAAGATAATTTTCCAGCATTGATTGTATGAGACATCAACTGCATAAATTGGGTATAATTTTTATGTTATGTATTATGCATTATGTTTATCCGACATGCATTTAAATAGGTGCATGAAAATTTTTTAAATTTCATTTTTTGCTTTAAATGGAGTGAAAAGTCATTGGAGTTTATGGTATTATTATCCATACTTACATATTAATTCTTATATATGAGTAGTAAAATATGTATTTTCTTTCCGTTTGTTTTTCTGTAGGACATTTTATAATAATTTTGGTATCGTACAACATAATAAAAATATTTTATTATACCTAGATGCCCCAAAAACATGTTACACTATGGATATTCTTGTTTCAATCTAGGGATGGTTTTCTTTGTTCGTACTCTTGCTTGATAATTTTGATGTTATAAAACTTTCTTCCTGCCAGTCAAAACCTCTTGCTTGTATCTTTGTATCTCTCTCCCTGTCTTAGATAATTTGGATTGCATAAATTATAGCTTATTGTAAAGTACATTTTCTGCCAGATATTATATCAATTTGTCTTTTAGCAGTTGAATTATGGTTATTTTACCTCATAGTTTTTACTGTGTCTTGCATGTTACTGAACTTTCTTCAATGCAGTAGTACTTGATGTAAAAACAAAGTAACTAGATTTTAACAGTTCATGTTTGAAATGTTGGTCAAATTTCGGCTTTATTTATATAGCTATCAATTTTAACTACAGTATAAATTTAAGAATTTTACATCGTTGTTCAATTAAAATTAAAGAGCTCTAAGAGACTTCAACAATGAAATTGAGAGGGAAGTCTTGGTCTGTGTGGATATCTCTTCACCACTAATGGGGATTATAGACTTATTATTACAATATGTATTATTAAAATGGAACAGTTCCAATGCATCAACTGAAACCCTTCAACTCAGGGATTCCTCTATTGTGGGAAAATGGTAAGTCTTTCAGTTGAAGCTTTTCTTATAGCTGTAGGAAAAAGAGTTACACCTAACTGGAGCACAGCCATAACTCAACTGAAATCTGTCCATGCCAAAATTATGTCAGGTTTGACTAGGGTCTTAGAGGTCCTTGTGCAATTGTACTCCAAAAGAAAAGAAATAATTGATTTCTTGAGAAGAAACTGCCTAATCAGTTAATTCCAACCAGCTGGTTCATCCAAGCAAGTTATTGCATTTATCCCACCTTTGTTTCCAATATTAACTGGGCCAAGTGCCCTTGTACTGATATTGTTATCTAGCTATATGTTGATTATTATCCAAGTATTGTACCAATTAAGGTAGGTTTCCATGGAGTAATTTTGAAGTACATATTCTGGTATTCTGCATTGCCATCATGGAATTCCCTCTTTAATTCACAATAAGGACTACTCAGGTTCACTTTATTTTAAAATCCAACTCTCTTAATCCTCTCCATCGTTTACCTGACGTTCTATTTGGTAGCACTGTTTTCAACATCCCCTTCCCACTCAACACACTCTACATTCTCACCTTCTGTCTCCTCCGTATCTCATCTACAAGCTGCTTCTCCTTGCCCACCTTCACCTCCAGCGCTCAGTCCTTCCTCCTCCTTTTCGTCCACTTCACCTTCTCCATTCTTCTCCAGACCCACATCTCGAACACCTCCAGTCTTCTCTCGTCATCCTTCTTAGGTGTCCATATTTCCACTCCATAAAGTGCTACAATCCAGGTCAGACTCTTCTCTAGCCTTTTCTTTAAACTCTTATGTAACGATCCCCTCATAAGATCCTTCCTGTTCATGAATGCCTTCTTTGCTAATGCAATTCCCTTCCTGATATCCCTACTAATGTATCCATTTTCCGAAAGTGCTGACCTAACAGTTGAAGTGCTATACCTGCTCATGATTTTCCCTGCCTACTTTTACCTTGAGTCTTACACTCTTAGCTCACTATGCTTTATAAAACTGCATAACCTTGGTCTTCTTGAGATTAATCTACATATCCTCAATAATCAATCATACTACTCGCAATTTTTGTCTAACCCGTCCACCAGAGCCTGCAGCTCTCCTGCTGACTGGCTAATGAATGCCTGATCATCCATGAACCTCAATGATTTAAACATCATTCCCTCACTTTTGCTCCAGCTTCCAACTCATCCCACTCCTCTCATACCACCTCCTCAGGGTACATATTAAAAAGCAACGGCAATAGTGGACAGCCTAACCTCACTTCTCTGTCAATGCTTACCCACAAAGATTCTCCTTCCACTACCCTCACTTGTGCATTCTTAACCATTTACAGATTACAAATGAGTCACCAATTCCTCCAATTCACTCCTATTTTCTAGAGAACATCCATTAACTTCACCCAGTCCACTCTTTCAAATGCTTTTTCAAAATCCATGCAGCAGGCATACATGTCTAGGTTATATTCTAGGTTCCTCTCCTCTAGGGATCTCATTATGGCTATAACATCTCAAGTTGACTTACCTTATTTGAAATCTAACTGATCTTTGCTCAAATACTCGTTTGCCCTCACCTCTATTCATCTGTTCAATATCCTCAGTACCACTTTTGCCGCGTGCAAAATTAGGCTAATAGTTCTAAAATATTCACGTTTCACAGCTTTCTTCTTTTTCAGTGGTGAAATTGGTACTGTTTTCACAAAATCCTCCGCCCAACATTCCTCCTCATATCCTGATCATATCATATCCTCAGATCCTGTGTACTATGTAGTTCAAATAGCCTTCTCTTACCATTCCTCCCTCTCATCACCATCATCCTCCTCATCCATTAGAAACTCACACAGTATATTGTCCACACCCACAGCTTTCCTAGCCTTCATATTAGGAAGGGCACTCTCGATTTTCATGTTTAAGATGCCTGGCCTTCCTCCGCTACTCTTTCCTCTTTTAAATTCAATCTTTCTGGCCTGTTCCGGCTGTCATATAATTCCTCTATGTTTTCTTTCCAAATACACTGAACCTTGCCTCACTCGGGTAGTATCCTTGCATCTTTAGCCTTAATTTTTGCCTTAGCCTGCCCTCTTTTTGCCGTCCAATAGCAACTTAACTTGGCGTACAATGCATCTATCCTTCTGAAACTTTTCTTTTTCCCACACTGTCTTTTCCAGTGAGTCTCCCGTGTCCACTTTGTTTCATTTGTCTCCCATGTTCTCAGTGATGAAATAGTTGGTAGATTTTCTCGCTTCCATTCCAACTGTGTTTTTTATTTGACTCCACCACGTGGACTACCTTTAGCCTGGCTCCTACCCTTTGACCTATCTGGCATGGGTGGCCCTACCGGGAATAATTAAGAATATATATTCCGCCAGTGCAGAACTAGGGGTAATAGGAACGCAAATCTTTCGACTGTGGCAAGATTGTTGCCAGAAAGAAAGGTGTATAGAAATTTGAAAAAGATAATGAAACTTTTTAGTCCATTTTCCATTTTTTTTTTTTTTTGCTGTTTGATAATAGAAACTGAGTGAAATTAGATTCTGTAGGTACATAAAAATCCTGTAAGTGTGTGTACAGCATTCAGCAAGAACCTCGTTATTGCAAGTAAATGGCAGAGTATTGTCAGAAAGGCTTTTATTAACAAACAAAAGAGATAAAATTAAGCAGAGCTTGTATCCATGAGCCACATGTTGTTGTGTGACACCTGATAGAGTGATCACTCCCTAGTTGCCATCTTGAAAACTCTTATATTTCTGGTTTTCAAGCATTGTGGATGGAGGGAAGGCAGAGAGCCCTACATAGTCACAGTGCCACATCCCTCTACTCAGGCAATTTCATGCAATGTGACTGTGTGATGCAGTGTCTTGAATATGATTTCTGCCACTGTGCAACCTTTTGGCACATCATAGATATCCTGGATGAAGCTAGATCTGTAATCCTGTTGCTTCTTATTGTGCATAACATTCCCACAGATGCTTGGTGTTTGAAAACAAGATAAATTTCATATCATTTTATGAGATTTAATTTGCAAAATTATTGTTGATAATCCAAGTTAACGCAGAAACCCATCATCTTCTTCTACTAAAGAATACATACAGATAAACGAGAAAAATTGAAAGCAGGGGTGGATATGGGAATTGAGGGACTTTTCCCTTTGGGTCCAACGCAGGCCTGTTGTGACTCATAAATAGGGACATGCAAAAGGTGGGGTTATTTTATAGCCAAAAGTGGTGTTATTTTTCTACAAAAGCGATGTTATTTTGCCCTGAAATCGGTGTTATTTTAATGGCAAAATAATTTATGTTGATTGAGAGCCATCCTTCCAGTGGCCCACCCATTGCCCTAAATTTAGGATATTATTGATCGGGAATAATTAAAGCAATAATATACATGGAGTATTGACTGAATTAACCTATTTTACATATTTATCCTTCGCGTATACATATATCTAGCTTACATAGAGAGAAATTACTTTTAAATGTCTGTAATTTCAAATGAAATATTGCTATTGTGATCAAGTTGTCATCTTTTACATTTGTTCTCTTATCTGTTAACACAGTGCTATAGCAGGAAAGAAATCTTTCTCAGTCCATGTTTGCAGAAGGGATCCAAATTGCTTATAGGCACTTAGATGCAAACGATGTCTCAGACATTTTAGCTCCTGGATTGCTTTAATTACATCCGCTGAACCCCGGGAATTTTGCTTTTGTAGTAATTTCTGTAATCCTCCCAACCCCAACATCAAATTCTCTGTCTCCATTGATTCCGGGCCATGAATTTTTTTGTTTTTAAGTCAGGGTTCATGTCTGTAGACGGAACTTCTTGGGGATCAAAAACTGAGATCTTTTGAAATACCTATTTTTCTGCTTAGGTCTTCTACCATAAGAGAACTAAGTTTGGTTGATGCTTTTTCAGCCATCTGCATAGGAATTGACTTTACAGCAGCTGCTTTAGAGGTTTTCATGTTTTGCAGATTTAATAAGTGGTTTTATCTAAAAAAGTACTCTTATGAATTTTCTTGAGGCTCATTTTTAACTTCCTTAACTCTTTCAAAATGGTGGAGTTCTCTCCTTATCATGAATGTGGGACTGCGCTCCATGAGACTCTTTGGTCCCCTCTGTATGGAGCATTTATGTTGGACATCTGTTAAGAAAGGTCTTGCAGATAATCAAACACTCTCAACACCAACCTTTTCTGATCCTTCCTAGTGGGCATTTTGCATTATCTTGGACTCTGAGGGTAATTGGTCTCCCTCCTTTCGTGGTTTACAGCCCTACCAGCGGCATTGGTTCGCTGTCAACTCATGCTTTGTTTATGTGAATTAGCTATATGGATGATTGTTGCTTGCACATAAATTGCAGACTTCCAATTGAATTCCTCGATTTATTCTGAGAATTTTGAATGAAGCTCTACCGTCAGCATTAACGAATTTAATGCATTAACAATTTCCATGTTGATTTTATACTGAAATCGAGATATAAGTTAATATTTATGGTAGAATTTCGTTTAAAAATTGTAAACTCTGCCAAAAGACAAAGAATTCAATTCTTCGTTTATATTTTTTGAGAAAGAACCATGTATTTATTTCGCAAACTAACTGAATGAACAATTGTATGATTGCGGTCCCTTGCTGCAAAGAGGGGTAATAATAATAAGAGACGAGGGTCTAGGTTCATGCTTCCGGATTTCGGGAGTTACAGATTTTGCCAGTCCATGGTGTTGGCCTGTGTTGGGTCCCGAAACTAAGACTTTGCGAACCCACGAATGTCATAAAAGGAGGAGAGCAAGGAAACGTATTTTCGGCATTAGGCCTGCGTAGGAAAATCTCAGACGAAAAATTTCGCCTTTCGTCTCCCGGGTCAAGAAACGTCCTGCCGCATATTTTCGTCATTAGCAGCGAAAGGGTTATCTCTTTATAGAATGTGAGTATTTGGATAGTTTGAACCCTCCAGTAATTTTATTAAGTCAACCATCAGATTCCCATGGCATTTTGGCGACTTTGTAGAATGCGGTTTAGACATCCTCCGGACAAACAAGTCGCCTTATTTCCTCGAGTGTGTTTCTTTGTGGAAATCATGAATTTTCTCCAATTCATGGGCGATTTTCACCAACTCAGACGCGAATTTCATAATTTTTTTCCTTCTACTCTGCATGAAATTGTTTTTCGAGGCGTATATTTAAGCCGTAATTTTTTCACGGCATTGGCCGCTCGCCGACGCGACTAATTTCCGCGGCCGCCGGCCGCCGTTCCCGCCACAGCGCCGTGAAATCCAGAGAGTCGCCTTGTCGGAAAGTGGCCTGAATTTTACGGCGCTGTGCCGGGAACGGCGGCCGGCGATAAGTCGTTTTGGCTTAAAGCTGCCACAATGTTGCTCCGCGTGTATTTCACGGAATAGACGGCGCACAGCCACTTTTTGCCGCTTTCAGGCTTTTGCTTTGCTCCGGCCGTCGTCAACGGCACGGCACTGTGCTTTCAAATAACCATTGGTCTCAATGCATGTCTTCAAGCGAGTCGAATCGCGCAGTTGACGGCACGGCGTTGTTGACGGTCAGCAAGGCAAGGTTCAATCCAGCCCGGCGGTGCGCCGTTTATGGCGTGAAATACACATCGTGCTATCTTGAGGCTGCTTTCGAACGCGGCGACTTTTCGCCGGCCGCCGTACACGGCACGGTTCCGTGAAATTCAGGCCACTTTCAAACGAGACATCTCACGGTGCTGTGCCGTGAACGGCGGCCCATGGAAATTCGTCGCGTCGAAAAGCGGCCAATGCAGGGAAAATATTACGGCTTAAATGTAGGCCTCGAAAAACAATTTCGTGGGAGGAGCATGAGCAGAAGAAAAAAATGGTGAAAATCGCGTCTGAGTTAGTGAAAATCGCCCATGAATTGGAGAAAATCGCAATTAACTCGAAATTCGCGTATTCGCGGGAAAACCCCGGAAATCGCGTATTTCGCGGGAAAATCCCGGAATTCGCGTTAAAAGTCGCGTTATCGCATTTGCGACTTTTGCATGTCCCTACTCATAAATTAATGTTTTCTTGACTCAAAATCTATATTTCCAAATAAGTATAAAATTATTTAAAAAATCAAATATCTTTCTTTGAAGTGCAGCAATTGATAAAATGGTACCCATAGCATAAGTAATGAGGATTCAGTCGCTCCAAGTTCCATTTAATTTCAATAGGCATTTTTTTCACACCACTTTTGGAGGATACAAGTAAAACTTCTATTCGACTGTTTTGAGCTATGATATGCAAACAGTTGTCAGTTTTTTCTTGGAATTTGAAATATTCATGTTATTGAAAAAAATTTCCTAGAGTTTTAGAATCTGAGTTTTAGAAATTGTAATCTTTTCCAGGATTCAAGGATATTCTTAGTTTAAAGAAATTTACTATTTGTAGTTATTACAAAAATCATTTACTTTGTTCCACTGGTCTAATTGGCAATAAACTGAAAATTAAAAGTGATGGTATTATAAATGGCATCGGTAGAGATAGTTGTATATTGAAATGACTATAATTCAATATGTATATGCATGCATAATTTTTTTCTTTTACTTATGCATATAATTTTACATTTTGTCTGTCTGGAAACATCCACATTGCAGCAGTGTTATACCTCCTTCACAACATTGACACACTGATTAGGACAAGGAAATACAAGTTTCTTCTTTTTTATTTTTCATAAAACATAACTTATTTATAAGATAACATAACTACTGCCTAGCCATAAGTTTTTTTTTTTCAATTTTCACCCCTTAATCTTTTCAACCCCACTTAAGTTTGTCTCTCTCGTGATCCTGATAGCCTTAAAACGTCAGTTTTTCAATCAGAAGCAGATGACAATAGTAGAAGTCCCTTGAAAAGTAATAAGTTTAGATAAGGGGTTGTTTTCCCCAATTTAGGGGTTGCTCGTAAAAATGGAGGGTGATAGAAAAAAACGGAGGTCATTTTCGGATTCAGCGACCCAAAATTAGCCAGAAACACCCTAAATTGTAGCCAGGCATTTTTTGAACTTTTTTTTTGGCAGATCAGTGTAATTCCTCAGAAAATAAATCATTTGCCATCAAATACAGTCAATCTTACTGAAGTTTCCAGCTGATAGTATAGTAAAGCAGTTCTTTGTATTTATATAATGAAAAGGGAAAACTTAAAGAAAGCAGTGAAAACTTTTGTCCGTGTGTTGTTCTTATTGTTTTCATTTATTTATGAAACGCCTACTAAAAATTTAGTTTAAAGAAAGATGTTACTTATATGATTTTGTGGCCTCCTTGCTGTCCAGCTGTGAATTACTTGTGTAACAAAGTTGTCTGGACCAGAAAATAAACATGGTTCTGATGGAAATTACAGGAGATGGATTTCTCCGTGATTGTAGAACAACTGTCATTTCAGTTATCTCGAGTTTCAATGTAATTTGATGGAAAAATAATATTATCGAATGCGAATGTTTTGGAATTTAATTTCTTATATTATCTGGGTTTTGATATACCTGTAAATCCTACAAAAACTCTGAATTCATTTCAAATAAAGACCATGCATCATCATGTGTATTCAAGCGTATTCAGGGTCATTTTCAAATTTAGAAGAATATCCAAGCCATCACAATGTAATAAATTAAATAACTCAAGATGATGAAGTGGCATTAATATCATAGACTGTGAAGTGTAATACTGTGATTTTATTGGGGTACAGTTGCTTAGCTTTCATTGTTAATTATCTGTTTGTTGATACATATTTAGTTTAGTGATGGAAATTTATGTATTTTTTATATGAAACTTTTACCCCTAGGATCATATTCCAATTTAGGGCTAGACATTAATGTAGGTCACTAAGGTAGACAAAATGGGTCATGCTTAGTGACTTTTTTAATGCCGTTTCTTTGTAGGTAAATTATGTGAGCCTAATTTAGTTTCATATTAAGCTTTAGGGTAAAAATTTGGAGGAGTAGCCATTTTATTTTGCCTGTCTTTCATCAGAATGGTATGTTTGTGGGTGTCCCCACCTTGGCCCAGGGACAACAGCATCCAATGGGTGCTGCTCAGCCTGCTGTGGGGATTCCATCAAATCCTTTCCTGGCTATTTGCCCTCCCTTCATACCTCCTGGTTCTAATTTTGCTGGAAGTGCATCACCCGCTCTAGGACAGGTAAATTATAATGTAGAAGCAACCTCTTAAGTAGTGCTCTTTAATTTTTATAATATATTCCTTGCTAATAGTGTTTTAATGCTCATAGTATTCATATAATTCCAAGTTGAATTCATCAGAAGTTATTTGTTTTGAGATCTCAATTGGAGCATTTTAAGTACTTGATGATTTGTAAAATTTTGTGTGGGCTGTTTTGTATTCTTTCTATGAGGTAAGCTAGTTTTAGAAGCCTCATTCTGGGCTACAGCGTGAAAGTCCCTCGTGTAACAAGTGGGAGACACCTTGCAATTCAATTTAAAAATTTTGAGTTTCTGTAGTTACCAGATAGTATGCTTCCAAATTTAAAATTCAATTTTAATATGAAAACTAAGAGATTAAAAAGGTTGATGACTTATTTTGAAGGTTGCCAAGGCTGTAGTGCAGCAATCTCACAAAATGGACACATTTAAGTCTTAATTATATTTTCTATTGTTCCTTAAGAATATGATTAAGTCTCAAGTAAAACAAAATGTAGCTGATGGGATTAAATTTCTTCATTTGTATTTTTGGAATGCTTAAGTGTAATATTTTTTTGGTTCGGTAATATTATTGTAATTAATGCAGTAACTAATGCAGCGATTTTACTAACTTTGAAGAATAGCCGAATTCATAGTTTCTAACAATGTATTAAAAGTTACAGGTAAATGCCTAATGCAAGTGTTTTAATTACTTATTCATAATTTAAAGTAAAGTATTTCACCTTTGGAGAAATTTTTGTAGTTATTAACTTATTGCAGTCAGTAAAATGGGAAATGAATGAGTAAATCCTCGTGAAAAAATATTCTTTCCCCTGCAATTGTCAAATGCAAAGTAGGCACCATACTTGCTTGGACAACACAGCATATGCATCAAGGAGGTTGTAAATATCTGGAGGGGGCACCACTGGTTCCGAGCGTGGAGTGAAGTGTGGCCAGAATGGGGGTGCTTTGGTAGGACAAGCCACGCCCACTTTGACTAAAACATTGACCATCCCAGAAGGGTCAATGCTTACTATTTGGTGAAATTTTTGGTCATAACTCAGTCATACATTAAAATAAACTATGGAATGCACCATTTTAGCCTTTTTTTCTAACTTCATAGGTAGGTTTCGCAAAGTTATGACTCAAACATCTTTTCCCAGGGAAAAATGTTTCACCACTAATCATCACGGTTATGTTCTACAACCAGCTCAGCTGAAAATAAAATTTTACAAGAGTAAACTAGTAGTCATTTACCCGCACTTGTACTGGTATTTAATTTTATAATAGCCTACGGAAATTAACAATTACAGTAATAAAGTATATTTTCAAGGATATAAAGGATTAATTTTCAAGGATTACCAGTAAAGTCACTAACAGATGCAGAGTTTATACATTAATAGAAGTAATGCAAATGATAGGAAAGTGTGGTACTAATGATTATGGTATCATTTTTCACTTAATGCAGTTCATTTTCAGAACATAACTTACCCACCTCAAAATATCAGTTTGAGACTAAGTCCAAAAATTTTCAATCTAACAAGATGGTTAACTTTCACCATGCTAAGAACTGGGAAACAGCACCTCCAGATATTTACAACCTCCTTGATATGCATAAATATAGATGGTTTTATTTTACTTTTTTTAAATCTGCATTGATATAATGGCTTAAAAATTTTAAATGATTTTTCTAAGAAAAAATTTAATGTTGAATGAATGCCCATTAACTCAACATTCCGAGCTTTGTTTTCCTCCTCACAGGTATTTTCATTTCATTGTAATAGAACCTATTTTATGGTTAGTAAGAATTCAATTCAACAAGAAGTAGAAATGTTAGAGATAACAAAGTTCAATTCTGCACATTTTGTATAATTTAGTTCACTTTGGACAATGAACATCAATCCTTGCCTGGATTCCTGCTCTGATTACTCAGTCAGTCAGGAATTTTTCTTGAATACTTATTATGAGAGCCATTCATTATTTTACCTTCATATTTCTTTGATAGGCTACCCTCTTGTCTTATAGTGTGATATTAGGTTTTCTGCTGCATAGTAAATTTCTGGTTTAAACTAATTTATTTTAAGTGCAATGTAGTTGTTGTGTTTGTTTTATTTTACTGTTTTTTATTTAATTTTATTTTAATATCTGGCAATCCTAAGTTCTATCAAACCTGAAGTGATATTAACAATCCATAATTTGTTAGATGAAGTAGGTAATGCTGCATGAATTATTCCAAAGCAAAGGTTACTCAGTAATGACTGGTTTGTGAGTATTGTAGTATGTACATACATAGATACTTACCATCATGTAGATCATTAAATTTACCAATGGCTGTTGTTTTGCATTCCATTTTGTGTGCATGATTTACCGTAGGTGCATGGCCAGAATGGCAGAGCCACAGATACTGCTGCACCTCCTTCTCAGGATCTCATTCTTGATTTCGATTCATCAAGCACAAGTGCTGTAAAAAGCTCGCCAGGGGTATGCTGTTTTTTTGTACTTTGGGATGTCCTTTGCTGTTATTGAGTAATGGGGATTGGTAATGAATAAGTTTCCATTTTGTTTGCAGCTCTCCCAGCAAATGGCTCAAATGAGTTTAGCTGGCGGTGGAATGGCTCCTGGGATGACTATGGGGATGCCTGGGATGAATCCCAGTGCAAT